>NC_135717.1:51343589-53843589 GCF_964656455.1 Halichoerus grypus
CTTCAAAATGAAATGCCAGGTAAATATTCAATAAATGACTGACTTACCAAAGAAAGGGAGGACTCACCCTGGAACAAGATTGCCAGCCCTTCCCAATCCTTTATTATAAAAATCTAATGCCAGTTGATCTCCAGGCAACGATTCAAAACAGGTGTTCCTAGGTTTTATTACATGTTACTTGTTCATATTTTCACTATCCCACAAGAAGTTCAAGGGGAGCACTGGTATATATTACAAAGTCACAACAATTTTTTGTGGCTATAATGGAGGACCCATCATGCCTAGAATTAGAAAAAGGCATTTTTAAAGTGGAAAAATAAAAGATCACTTTGGTAATTACATATCATGCATTTAGCCTTGCTACCTGAAAGATACTAAGATAAACTATGAAATAATTCATTTCCAAATAAAAGGGAGGAGGAATTAAAGGACTAAGGAGCAGCTAACAGAGCTTGGAAAAGTGTAAGCCATGTAACAATAATTTCATTTCTATCCAGGATGAAGTGGCAGGCTATGCTGATAAGGAGGAAGCAATAGCTATAATCTATATAATCTACTCTCTGCAATAAAGATTCTGATGTGATGTTATCACCAAGAAGCTGGGACAATGCAGTTCAGTTGAAGATAACTAATTGCAGATTTCATATGTGATGCCAACATCAAGGCATTTCTCAAAGAAGAGCAAATATACTCTTTTTGACAAAGAAAATGTTAAGATCCACCTTTTCCAATGTTGCAAAATCTAGAATAAAGAAGCAAATCGATACAGGAACCCTCTCTCATTTTCATTATATCAAGAGAATGAACTATAACAAAATCTGCACTTAGTAGACAGGCTCAAAATGGCAGCTAATGCTATAGATAATTGCTAGTGATAACCCTTCTGCATCGTGTACTTGGGCAATGTATAACCTGTGAGTGTCATTGAGTAAATAGGGCACATACAAATAAAACTATAAATAAGACATAACTATGTTGAGGTTATACTATCATTTATTCCAGCAGTATTGATGCCTGTGGAGCTTTGGAGTAATTGCTATACCTCCTCAAAATATTAATAATAAAAATCAGCTGAAAAGGCATTTTAAGCTAAGCACTTAGAATACAGTTTTTTAAATAAGCAGGATATACTTTTTTTTTTAAAGGTTTATTGATTTATTTTAGAAGCAGCACACATGAGCATGGGTGGGGGGCGGGGGTGGTGGAAAGAGGCAGAGACAGAAAGAGGGAGAGTCCTAAGCTGACTCCATGCTGAGCCCACAGCCCGACTCAGGGCTCAATCCCATTACCCGAAGATCAAACCTGAGCCAATACCAAGAGTCTGACACTTAACCAACTCTGCCACCCAGGCACCCCTACTTTTTTTTTTTAAGTAAGCTCTACACCCAATGTGGGGCTTGAACTCACCACTTGGAGATCAAGAGTCACATGCTCTACCAACTGAGCCAGCCCCGCACTCCCAGGACATATATTGCTGTCTCCCTCATCTCGGAGAGAAGATGCTCTCTATCGTCTTGTCCTCAGACAAGACGATAACAGTGGAGAACTTGCCTCTTGTTACCTGAGTTTCATTTCCCTTTGGAGTTTTCTCAGTGGGTCTGATAGTCATTAATGCTGCTCAACAAATATTTCTGAACATAGAGTAGGACTGCTTCCTGGCCCCATTGGGTTGGGTACAGTCATGCCAGCTAACAAATTGAGAACAGAATGTGATATGTAACTTCCATGCAGAACCCTCCATTGCTGGTGCAAGACCCTCCAGAGCACTCTTTCCCTTTGCTACAGCAACCAGCAATGCTCCAGATGGTAACTGCCACATTAGCCTGGATTACAAAACAATGCAGAGTGGAAACCCCTAGTTGTCCTGCCATAAAAATATAACATGAACAAAAATGAGATCTTACCGGCAGCCACTGAAATTTTGGAGTTGTTTGTTAGTGCAGCTAAGTCTAACCTATCCTAACTAACACAGTAAGAGTATTACTATCACTAACACCCTGATCCTCATTATAAATTTTCCCTTAACCTTGAGATCCTGACATCAAAAGAACTCTTTCTTAGGTTCCTGTCGACTTCATTGGTAAAACTGGAACTTTCAAAATGGCAGTAATAAATATGATGGGAGAAAAGAGGTGGCAGAATGAGAGTGAGCCAGGAGACAGACTAACTGGGTTCTCCCTGTTCTATACTGTGTGATCTTGGGGTAGCTGCATCATCACCCCAAACCCCAGTTTCCTCAAAAATGAAATAAGAGGTGATAGTAATAGAACCTATATCACTGAATTGTTTAAAATGTTTGATGAATTCCCATTTAAGAAGGTATCTTCTCAGTGGGCCCTTTCCTGCTACCACCTTAGCTTAGATTCCCCCCAAAAAACAGAATCTGAGAAAGATGCTTGTGTGTACTTTATTGGGGATTGTGATTTCAGGGATCAGAAGACAGAGGGAAGGGGGCAAAGTAGGGCAGATGAACAACACAAGGATGCAAAGTAGCATTACAAAATTGGTGACTGGTCACTCCGTCCTATTGGACCAACTGAGAAGTCTTTCAACAGGTCCCTTAGGAGCCTTCATTTATGGGGGCAGGTAGAAGAGAAAGGAGGAAGCATGTATCTGTCAGCCCCTGCTCCACATTGGTCAAAGGTTAGCCCCAGGGGGTGTTGGAGAAAGTAATCTAGAGGACATGACCACTGGTTGAACCTCAAGCTGGACCTGGGCAGTCAGAGGTCCTCACCCCCACCCCTGTTAAAAAGCACACTCTGCCTACAGTTCCCATAGTGGGAGCTCTTTCAAAGACACAGCCTTGAGACAGTAAGGTGTTGTTGAGACCATCTGGATGGTATATGTGACTAAACCCAGTTAAGGCCTCTGTAGGCTTTTAAAATTTGGCAGGCAGGTGTGGAGGTCTACTCATCTTGCCTCCATCCAAGACAGCCACATATGTAAGTTCCCTTACTTATTGAACCTGCCACCTACCAATCTGGAATAGCCTGCCTCTTTATTTGGTCTCTTCTTGCCCTGCACATATGGGGCTGAGTTTGCAAACCAACAAAGGGCATTAAGTAACCTGCAATTTGGGTCATGCATGCACAGGACTGGGCACTAAGAGGGGTGTCCCACACCTTGTCAACAACAGAGCAGCGCTAGACTGGGAAACAAGAGGCAGGTGGTGCTACCAGGTTGTACCTGCATCAGAGTCTGCATTCAAGAGATCTGAAGACAGAAGAGGTGTCTAACCCACCGTCTATTTAAAATTGTAAATACCTCACTCTGGAAGTTCTTATCCTTCTACCCTGCTTATTTGTCTTCATTTCACTTATCACCATCCAATATACAGTATCATTTACTTCTTTAGTTCATTCTGTCTCCCCCATTAGGATGTAAACTACCTGATGGCAAGAAGTTTTCTTTTGTAAACTGCTGTGTCTCAATAATTAGAACAATGTCTGGCATAACATAGGTCCTCTATAAAAATTATTTTTTTGACTTTTGGTTTTGATAAAATCTCAAATGTATAGAAAATTTGCAAAAAAAAAAAAAAATAGTACAGAGAACTTCCATATATGCTTTAGTCAAATTTACCATTAACATTTTACATTTGTGCTCATGCTCTCTCTCTCTCTCTCACATACGCACACACACACACACACACATTCTGAACCATTTGAGAATAATATGTAAACATCATGCTCCTTTACTTTCAAATACTTAAACATGTACTTTCCAAGAATAAGGACATGCTATAACATAACCACAGGACAATGATCAAAAACAAGAAAGTTGACATGCTGATGAATATATATTTCATATTCAAATCTTGTCAATGATCCCAATAATGTCTTTTATAGTAAAATTTTTTCCTAACATGAGATTCAGTCCATCATCACACACTGTGCCTAGTAGATATGTCTCCTCAGTCTTTTTAATTTGCAATAGTTGCTTGGCCTTCTTTTGCCTTTTGTAACAGTGAAACTTGTGAAGACTATAGGCTTGTTATTTTGTAGAAAGATCCTTCAATTTAGATCTGTGTGATGCTTTGTCATTAGATTTCTGATGATAAAGAATACATGAATAAATTATTATTATCAAATGTGGTTGTTTCCAAAGCATCTTATCTATTCCCACCCATTTGATATTTTAACGTTACTAAATTAGAAATTCAGTTGCTGTAACTTCTCACATTCTTACCTTACCTTCTCACATTCTTATCTTACCTTACAAAGAAGAAACAAATAGAAGTTCTAGAATTGAAAGTGCAATAATGGAAATAAAACAATTCACTATAAAGAGACTCAATAGAAGTTTTGATCAGATGGAAGAAAGAATCAACACACTTGAAGATAGATCAATTGAGAGTATCAAGTCTGAGAAAAAGAAAAAAAATAAAGAAAATTGAATCTATTTACAACTTCAGAGACTTGTGGGACCTCATCAAGCATAGCAATATACTATAATGACAGTCACAGAAAAAGAACAAGGAGACTAAAGAATATTTGAAGAACTACTGACCCAAAACTTCCCAAATGTGAAAAAAAACATTAATCTACACATCCAAGAAATTATTATCCAAGAAGTCTAAGTAGGGTAAATTCAAAGAGATCCACATCTAGACACAATATAATCAAACTGTTGAAAATACAAAGACAGAGAATTGTGAAAGCAGCAAGAGAGAAGTAACTTATCATATACAAGTGATCCTCAATAAGATAAACAGCTGAATTTCATTAGAACCAAGGAAGCCAGAAGGTAATGGGATGATGTACTCAAAGCTGTTGAAAGAGAAAACTATCAACCAAGAATTCTATAGCCAGAAAATTATTTTTCAAAAATGAAGGAGAAATAAAGACATTACTAGATAAACAAAAACTGAGGGAATTTGTTACTAGCACACCTGAAATACAAGAAAATCTAAAGGAAGGCTGAAATGGAAGGACACAAGATAGTAACTTATATCCACATGAATAAAGAACATCAATAAAAATCACTAAATGGGCAGAACACACAGACAGCATAAATGTATATTTTGTTTGTAACTTTTTCCTCCCACCTGATCTAAAAGGCAACCACATAAACTAATAATTCTAAATTTGTGTGGGTGGGAATGTAAAATATTAAGATGTAATTTGTATGAAAATAATAACACAAAGGAGGGGGAAGGAATAGAGATACATAAGAGTAAAGGTTTTATATACTATTGAAATCAATTTGGTATTAATTTGAACCTAGTTTTTTATAAACTAAAAATTTAATTAAAATTCACTGATCAAGCATTAAGAAAGTAACTTAAAAAATATAATAAATGACAAGGGAATTTAAATTCTACTCTAGAAAATATCTTTAAAAAGAAGGCAGTCACAGGAATAGAGGAACACAAAAGGCAAAAGACATAGAGAAATAGCAAAATGGCAGATGCAAATCTTACCTTACCAATAATTACATTAAATGTAAATGGATTAAACATTCCATTTAAAAGGTGGCAAAGACTGGGAGGATGGATAAAAACACATGATCCAACTATGTGCTGTCCACAAGAGACATTCCTTTTATTTATTTATTTTTTAAATATTTTATTTATTTGACAGAGAGAATGCGAGAGAGGGAACACAAGCAGGGGCAGTGGGAAAGGGAGAAATAGGCCTCCCGCCGAGCAGGGAGCCCGATGCGGAACTCGATCCCAGGACCCCGGGATCATGACCTGAGCCAAAGGCAGACGCTCAACTGACGGAGCCACCCAGGTGCCCTGAGACACACGTTTTAGATACAAAGATACAAATAGGTTTCAAGTAAAAGAATGGAAAAACATACCATGCAAATAGTAACCCAAAGAAAGCTGTAGTGGCTATACTAATATCTGACAAAATAGATTTTAAATCAATTGTTACTTGCAGCAAAGAGGGACCTTTTATAATGACAAAAGTGTCAATCCATTAAGAAGATAAAATAATTATAAATATATATGCACTAAACAATGGAACCCTAAAATACATGATGCAAAAGCCATCAGAAATCAGAGGAGAAACAGACAACTCAATAATGATAGGTGGAGACTTCAGTACTCCATTTTTAATAGTGACAACTGGGGGCACCTGGGTGGCTCAGATGGTTAAGCCTCTGCCTTCAGCTCAGGTCATGATCTCTAGGTCCTGGCATCGAGCCCCACATCAGGCTCTCAGCTCAGTGGGAAGTCTGCTTCTCCCTCTCCCTCTGCCTCTCCACCTACTTGTGCTCTCTCACTCTCTCTCAAATGAATAAATTTTTTAAAAATCTTTAAAAAATAGTGACAACTAGACAGAAGATGAACAAGGAAATAGAAAACTTAATATTATAAAAAATATATATAAAGAACTCCTTTTTTAAAGATTTTATTTATTTATTTGAGAGAGAGATAGAGAGAATGAGCATGAGTGGGGGGCAGAGGGAGAGACAGAGGGAGAAGAAGAATTCCCACTGAGCCTGATGTGGGGCTTGATCCCAGTACCCTGAGATCATGACCTGAGCCAAAGGAAGGCAGATGCTTAACCAATTGAGCCACCCAGGCGCCCCTATATAAAGAACTCTTACAACCACAATTTAAAAAAATTTTTTTTTCTTTAAAGACAATTTAAAATGAGCAAAATACAAAAAAAAAAAAAAAAAAAAAGGGCAGAATACTCATATAGACATTTACCCTGTGGCCAACATGGCCAAAAAGCACAGGAAAAGATGCTCAAAGTCCTAAGCCATTAGGGAAATACACATTAAAGCCACAATCAAAACAACAAAAATAACAAATGTTGGCAAGACTGTGGAGAAACTGGAACCTCTGTGCATCGCTGGTGGAAATGAGAAATGTTGCAGCTACTTTGGAAAACATTCTGAAAGTTCCTCAAAAAGTTAAACACAGATTTATCATATGACCCAGCGGTTCTACTCCTAAATATATACCCAAGAGAGTTGAGAACAAATGTTCACGTAAAAATTTGTACAGGGATGTTCATAGCGCCATAATTCATAATAGCCTAAAAGTCAAAACAACCCAAATGTCCATCAACTGATGAATCAATAATCAAAATGTGGTCTATCCATATAATGGAATATTATCCAGCCACAAAAAGGAATGAAGTAATGATCCATGATACATGCTGCAACATAGATAAACTTAAAACATTATGAGAATTGAAAGTGAAATGCAAAAGGCCACCTATTACATAATTCCATTTATATGAAATATATAGGATAGGCAAATCCATAAAGACAGAAAGTAAGTAGTTGCCAGGGGCTGGGGGCAGGGGCATGAAGAGTGACTACTAACTGAATGTGGTTTCTTTTTCAAATGATCAAAATGTCCTGGAATTGGACAATAGCAATGGTTGCACAGCCTTATGAATATACTAAAAAAACCTCTAAATTGTTCACTTTAAAAGGGGGGGATTTTATTTTTTGTCAGTTATGGCTCAATAAGAAAATTAAAAAGAAAAATTCAAAATAAGATTAGCTATCTGGAGATATTAATCACTTACCCAAAGCACTACTACAAAATTTAGACTATGTCCTAATCCTCAATTTGATTAAATATAATGAATCTGAAGTTAACTAACTTAACACAGAATAGAAAACAAGTCCTCAAAATATAATGGTAGATGTCTAGGGACACCTGGGTGGCTCAGTTCGTTAAGCATTTGACTCTTGATCTCAGCTCAGGTCTTGATCTCAGGGTCATGAGTTCAAGCCCCGCATTGGGTTCCACCCTGGGTGTAGAGGCTACTTAAAAAAATATATATATGAATTCTTGAAAAAAAAGGAATCAAATGGCAAGAATTTGTCATTCAACCTTGCCCATCAAAGGGAAATGCTACAACTATGGGAATATTTCGGCAAGAAAAAGGTATACCACATAGTTTTATGGAGATGATTTTCCAAATCCTATCATAGCCTGGATGAACCATCATTAAAAGCCCTTAAACTCCCTTTAACTCAGGTTCTATGTTCTCCAAACAATTTTCTCATTGCTATTAGGCTCTTCAGGTAAATTCTTACCAAAAAAAAAAAAAAAAAAAAAAGCATATTGAATGAAACACAAAAGATTTTGACCTATTAAAAATTTTATATTTTCGGGGCACCTGGGTAGCTCAGTCGGTTAAGCGTCTGCCTTTGGCTCAGGTCATGATCCCAGGGTCCTGGGATCGAGCCCTGCATGGGGCTCCCTGCCCAGCGGGGAGCCTGCTTCTCCCTCTCCTCCCCGCTCATGCTCGCTCATCTCCATCATGCTCTCTGACACTATATTTATCTCTCTCTCTCAAATAAATAAATAAAATCTTTAAAAAAAATTTTATACTTTCATTTTAAATTAATCCTGGGCACCAAAACTAACAAGATGATTCCTCAGTAAGCCAACCTGATACAATAGTGTTCAAGAGTCAAATATCAAAGAAGAGAAGAGTGTCTAGAGTCAGGCCAAACCCAATAGTCCACACTGAGAAGTCTGCTGCTCATGAGGGGCAGCACTTACTAGAGGGTGGGCAGTTATTCCACAGCTGTGTGTGACCAGCGACCTCTGTGTTGAGTTGCCATCACATTGATTACTGGTACATAATTGATCAAAACAACATAAATACTATAAATTTGATAAATGAAAATTAAACAGAAAAGTAAACCTTTTCCCCAGCTTTATTTTTTTTTGAAGATTTTATTTATTTATTCTTTTTTTTTTTAAAGATTTTTTAAATTTAATTGTTTGTCAGAGAGAGAGAGAGAGAGAGCGTGAGCAGGGGGAGAGGCAGAGGGAGAGGGAGAAGCAAGGTCCCCGCTGAGCAGGGAGCCCGATGTGGGACTCAATCCCAGGATCCTGGGATCATGACCCAAGCCAAAGGCAGATGCTTAACCGACTGAGCCACCCAGACGTTCCTGGATACATGGTTCTTAGAGTCAGGCCAGGGGTCGAAGCTGGGAGTGACCAGCCTCTCTGTGGTGGGGGAAGTCAGAGATGCAGATTAGGTCCCATAAGGAGGAGAGTGTATAGAACCAAAAGAGGCGAGGATAACCAGGGACTGAACCCAATCTAATACTAGCTGTATAAGGCAGAGGTCTTTAACTAGGATAAAGCACTCCTTGTGAAGACTTTCGAAGGGGTACGTGTACATAGGTGTTTTAAGGGAGTCCATTTCTAGATCCTCAGCTTCAATATCTAATCTTTCCTCACTTGCTCTGTTTCAGAGCTGACCTGTGATGGGATGGGGGATGGGGGACAGCGTCTCTTCTCTAATCCTTTCAGGCTGGCCTTTCTTTCCCCTTTCCCAAACAAAGGCACACCCTTCATAGCACCCTGTTGCATTATCCTGGATGGGAAAAAACCTCTAGGGCAGCAAACAAAGGGACAAATGGAAATATTGGTGCTGGTTCTGAGAAAGCACATGACTCTGGTGGCCAAGTAGCCGACCCTCCCAGCTGGCGGTCTCCAGCTCTGCATAGCAACAGAATTGAAATCAGACCTCATGGACCTGTCTCCTGGTAAGCCATCCCAAGTCGTTTGTGATTAGATTGCTCTGACTTGGGGCATAACTCAAAAGGAGCTCAAAGATTTGAGAGTCATTGCTCTAAAAAAACGTCTTCCTTTTCCATCCATTTATTTGTGAGTAAGGTTTCTCAAAGCTTCCATCTATAAAAATGAAAAATAGGAATAGAATTGATGGTGAAATCCGTCTTACTCTAGAGACAAGTAAAATTACTAACAGATAAGTAAACTGGGGGGAAAATATATATATCTCCAGTCCCAGAAATTAAGAGATGCATTTCTGTCTTAGTCAATTCAGGTTATATATATATAACATATAACAAAATACCACACTGGGTGCTTATAAACAACAGAAAGTTTTTTCTTGCTGTTCTGGGCATTGGAAAGCCCGAGATCAAGATGCTGGCAGATTCTGGTATAGATGGCATCTTTTCCCTGGGTCTTCACCTGGTGGAAGGGGCAAGAGAGCTCTGTGGTGTCTCTTTATAAAGCTACTAATCCCCTCCTGATCTAATCACCCCAAAGGCCCCACCTCCTAATACCATCACATGGGGGATTAGAATTTTAACATGTAAATTTGGGGAAGACACAAACATTCAGACCACAGCAGTTTCCAATAAAAATTTACTTAGGGCAAAATGAGTGACAGAAGGCAGATCAGTGAGCGGTTGTCTAGAGTCAGGAATAACAGTTGAGGATTATCTGCAGAGAGGCAAGAGGGAGATTTTGGAGTAAAGTTTTATATCTTGATTTTGATTGTGGTGTTGGTTATATAAGTGAACACAGTTGTCCAAATTTATCAGTATGTACACCTAAAGTGGATGAATTTTTTTGGATGTAAATTATATCTCATTAAAGCTGGGGAAAAGGGACGCCTGGGTGGCTCAGTCAGTTAAGCATCTGCCTTCAGCTCAGGTCATGATCCCAGGGTCCTGGGATCGAGTCCCACATCGGGCTCCTTGCTCAGCAGGGAGCCTGCTTCTCCCTCTGCCTGCTGCTCCCCCTGCTTGTGCTCTTTCTCTCTCTCTCTGACAAATAAATAAATAAAATCTTTAAAAAAAAAAAAAAAGAACCACGTATCCAACTGGCTGTTTTCACTTTCCACTCTCCTGACTTAGGCTTGACATGCTTTCTCATATGTACAAACTTACCCTGTCCTACATTTAGGAAAAAAATATTCAACTCCCATAAACTGAATTGGAAACAAAGTAGTTAGCATTTTTCTATCACTTTACTATTCACAAGTACTTTCATCTCTATATGTGTGTATACAGCATAAATAGTAAATGCTTATATTTTACAGATGAGGAGGCTATAAGACTCTGACAGGTAGTGAAAAGTCAATTACATTCAGAAAAACATGCAAGAAATATGATTTATTCTCTGCCTTAACTAAGTTGGAGAGAAGTCACTTAAATAAAGATATGAAAAATCAACACCAGCCTGCACACAGTAGGAGCCAAACTACTGTTCAAGTAGATGACCCAAAGGATATTTTTCCCCTAGTTTTAATAAAAAGTAGAATAGATTTACAATCTATGTGAAGGCACTGTATCTCATTTCCTCATGGAAATATGAAAAAATTAAAATTTATTGACTGGGAAATAAATTCATTAACCCACAGTACCTAAGACCGAAAGTGATTTGATGAACAACTACTCTGGGTTAAGGATTGTTTTAGCCAGAAACAGGAGGTGAAATGTGTCACTTCCTTGGCTTCCTTCCAACAATTTAATTCCATACAAAAGAAAAAAAGTAGTTTATCCATTCTCTTATGGATTGTGTTTTTGACATAGTCCTTCACTGAATGTACATTTCCTGTCCTTAGTCAGGTGTTTTTGGATTGTGGGGAGAAAAAAAACAATGTCTTACTCTCTTGAACAAGTGTTGTTTATAACAAACCCCAGGCAAAAAGGGCATCTTGGGAGTCTACGTTCTCAAACAACCCAAAATACACACATTTTATATTTTCTTAAGATGATGGTCAAGAAGCGATCCACCAAATCTTTAAAAATCTTCTTCCTTCATCTTTTTTTTCTCTTTGTTTCCCTATCTCTCATCTTTAGGTCTTATTTGTCATTTGTACTGTTTATCTGTGTTGTCTTATCTCCATACCTAAATCAAAACTTTCAGTTTCCCTTAGTCACATTTATTACTCTCATCTTCATCTTCACTGTTTGTACATTTTTGGACTTTGGAGACATAACTCCGAGCTTTGTTGGTTGATAATGAATGAGGCCTACTCAATTACCATATGTTTTATCTGGCAAAAGCCTGCAAAGGTAAAACTGCAGCTGGCCAATGTACCAGGGGAGCTGTGCTTTGAGTAAAGGAATGGATACAATCCTACACATTTCAAACCCGGAAGGATCATGCCAGTGTGAGGAAAGACCTGAGTTCCACATTGAGGGTGTGTCTTAGTCCATTTGGATGGCTTCAATAAAAATACCAGGGACTGTGTGACTTAAACAGTAAACATCTCTTTCTCACAGTTCTGGAGGCTGGGAAGTCCAAGATCAAGGTAGTGGCAGATTTAGGGTCCAGTGAAGGCCCACTTCCTGGTTCACAGACAATTGTCTTCTCGCTATGCCTCCATATGGCAGAAGGGGCGAGCAAGCTCTTTGGGTCCTTTTATAAGGGCACTAACCCCATTCCTGAGGGCTCCCCTGCCTCCTGACCCAATCACTTCAAAAAGTCCTCATTTTCAAATACCATCACCTTGGGGATTAGGTTTCAACATATGAATTTTGTGGGGGACACAAATATTCAGTCTATGGGAAGGTAGGAAAAGTCTTCACTGAGCAGGACTGTTCCACAGACTGTAGGACATCTAGCTTCCTTGGCTCTGCTTATAAAAAGCCAGTAGCATCCTGTATTAGTTACCTATTGCTGTACAACAAATTACTTTAAACTTAGCATCTTAAAACAATGACCTTTTACTATCTTGATTTCTATAGGTCGGGCATCTGGGAGCAGCTCAGCTGGGTGGTTCGGGCTCCGGGTCTTCACAAGCTTGCACTCCAGGTGTCAGCTGGGGCTGCAGTCATCTGAGACTTGATTGCGTATGGAGGGCCTGCTTCCAAGGTCACTCACATGGCTGGTTTGCAGCAGGCTTCAGTCCCTGACCACACGGGCATCTCCATAGAGCTGCTCACAGTGAGGCTTTTGATAGAGCAGATGGTGAGAGAGAGTCCAAGAGAGAAGCTGCAGCACCTCTTCTAACCTTTGGAAGTGGCTGACCTTCACTTCTGTGGCATCCTATTGGTCCCATAGACCAACTTTGCCGTACCATGGGGGGTACCACAGAGCGGTGTGACCACCAGAAGCAGGGATCCCTGGAGGCCATCTTGGAAAATGGCTACCATATACAGAGTATGTCCAGTGGCTACCAGTAACAGAAATGTCCGACACATATTCCCAACCACCCTTCCCTCCCCTAGTAAGGATAGATACCTCACTTGGTGGCAAGGAAACAGAAGAAAGGCAGAGGCAGTGACTTGCTTCAATTGTATGACTCATTAATGACTCTCCTGCACCCTACTGCCTCTCAGTAAATGTGTTTGTGGGTAATTTGTGGGAATCACTTAGGTTTTAGCTCTACTCCTCAGGAAAAAGGAAATTCTGATGATTATCACATATTTAGGTTAATGGCAGATTTTTTTCCCCCTTGCCTGGGAATTCTAGTATCTCTTCACCTTGGACGAAGTAAGCTTATAATTAAAAATTCCTCTCTGATTTTCTCAAATGTGGTAAGACACAGCCTGGTACTATAGTTTTTAATATTTTCCCAACATGAATTAAATATTTGGTGGTGGGGGGCTGCCTTGCTGGCTCAGTTAGTAGAGCGTGTGACTCTTGATCCTGGGATTGTGAGTTCAATCCCTACATTGGGTGTAGAGATTACTTACTTACAAAAATAAAATAAAATATAAATATGTGTGTGTGTATATATATATATATATATATATATTACATATATAATATTCTATATTTATGCCAAAGAACTGCTCATCCTGCAAAGAGCTCTTTAATTGGGATGGGAGGAGTTGGGAGGATATGAATAATGGTACTAAGGTTACTGATGTTGCTGATGATCAGCCCAGAGCTGTCAAGACATTATCTCATTTAATCCTTCATACCAATCCAGAGGAGGTGGGCATTATTATTCCTAATCTGCCAGGTTAGAAAACCAGTGTTCAAAAAGATCAAATAATAACTAAGTGATGGTAAGGATGGAAGTCCAGGTCTGCTTGAACTGAACCTCTGCTACTAAATGATTAGGACTGAATTCTTTACACTAATGATAACAACAAAGAATAGAAATTAGTTCTTTAAGAAGGACTATAAAGAGAAGCTCCAAAGAAGACCAAAAGCATTATAACCCTCAAAGACAAACGAAATAATCATTTTAATCCCCAAGAATGGACTGCATACCAAAGATTTTCCCAAAATGATAATAAATTTACAAAAAAAGCTGTGATTAATATGAAGTTTTTGGACAATTTGAAACAGGTGCAACTATCTTGATAAATACAGTGGGATGTTACAATGCGGCTCAAAATTCAGAACGGGCAATAATCTGGATACGTAAAGTCTGTGTAGCACGAGGTGCCAACCCCCACCCTTTGCTCAGTTGGTCTGATTGACACAGCCCTCTCTATGGTCAAACCCATCATACCTCTGAGCCTTACTTACCTAACCTGCCACCATTTTGAGTTCCACATTTATTCTAGTCCTGCTCAATGCCTAAAACTGATAATAACTACTATTAGTGAACACCAACTGTGTAGCAGGCACAGCTTCAGGCATTTCAGCTACAAGACCTCATTTTTTTAATTTTTATTTTTAAAGATTTATTTATTTATCTTAGAGGGAGATGGAGAGAGAGAGCACGTGTGCGCAAGCGGGGGGGGCAGAAGGAGAGGGAGAGAGAGTCCCAAGCAGACTCTGAACTAAGCCCAGAGCCTGACGCAGGGCTCAATCCTGTGACCACGAGATCACAACCGGAGCTGAAACAAGGTTGTTTAACCAACTGAGCCACCAGGCGCCCCTACAAGGCTTTCATTTAATCATTGTAACACTACTCTACAGATGAGAAAACCAAGTAATTAAATAACTTCCCAGTGTCAAAGTTAGTGAGAGCATCAATCAAAATCAGAGTTGTCTCACTCCCAAACCATATGCTCCTTGTATCACATTACACTGTCTCCCAAAAAGCCTTTGCCACGGAAAGGTTGGCATATACATCCTTTTGACAGTATGGACACCTTTTTTGAGCAATGATGAATCAGTAGATCTCTCCTTTCTTCCCCCTTGTGTGCTTCCCTCCACCCCCAATTTTAGTTGACCATTATATCTTTAGTTCTTTTCTTTGTATGGTTAAGTATTTGCAGGCCATTTGAAGCCAGACTATCAAGATGAAGGTATTGTAGTAGTTTGATGGGAGAAAAATGGTGGGAGAACTGAGTCACTGAAATCCACATGATGGTATAAGCACATAGAACTCAGAAGTGTGTGTCCCAGCATCCAGCTTTATATTCACAGTGTAAGCCATGCGGAATAAGGATTGCATGATGAAAACACACACCCACTTACCACACATCATTAATGTGCAGAGTGAACAATCAAGGAATAAATTTTGCCAAATGATACTTTTGTCATCACATGTGAGATGCACTATTAGACTGTCTCTTCTAAATAACAGATAAGGGATGTAAAACAAACTGTGTTAAAGAGAAAATAAATAAATAAATAAATAAATAAATAAATAAATAAATAAATAAATAAATTTTAAAAAGAGAAGAAATATCAACACAGATCATGACAATTACTCAAATAATGGGCAGTATGCTCAAAATCAAAATAACCAAACCAACAAGTGAAATCTTGACCACACAAATAGATTTTTCTACTTTTAACACCAATAGCAGTGATTTTATTTTAGCAAGACAATTCCATCTGTCACAATAAAGGGTAATTTCTACTTTATGAGTTTTGTAGTTTTGCTAGCACCTAGTATGTTTTGATTTTATAATTGTATAAGAGCTATAAGCATAGGTTTACATCCAGTTTTCAATATTTAAATGTATTATCAAAACCTTTCCACTATAAGTGACAAAAACCCAAATCAACTTGGTTGTGCTCATCCCTCACAGCTCTCTTATCTTGGCTGTGATCAGCATGGTGGCCCAAGACTTTACAGTGGTCACCTGTACCTCACAACAGAATGCAGGCATCACCCACCATTCCGCCCTCCGTTCACTTCTCTTCTCCTTCTACACCCTTTCTTTTGGTGGCAGCTCATCCACTCACGCAGCCACGATGATTGTGAAATGACTTCATCATCTCTACATTGCCATCCATCATCTCTCCAAACCCACATTTCTGACTGCCCGACGGACACCTCTACCTCTTTTTTAATGTCACAAATGCTGATAAATTCTCTCCCTTGTCTTGGTCTTTCACTCCCCTTGTGTTTTGGTTTTGGTTGTTTTTTTTTTAAGTAAGATATTTTAACTAGAATTGGTTAATACCATTGTCTTTGTCCTCTTGGATTTTCTCTCCCTCATACTTCCCCTTGCACAGATACCACTGGAATGGCTGTGACATTTTGGATTCCAGCTAAGGAGAAATAGAGTCAAGGGGCGCCTGGGTGGCTCAGTCAGTTAAGTCTCTGCCTTCGGCTCAGGTCACAGACTCAGGGTCCTGGGATCGAGCCCTACATCAGGCTCCCTGCTCAGCTCCCTCTCCCTCTACCCCTCCCCCTGCTCGTGCATGCACTCTCTCTCTCTCTCAACTAAATAAATAAAATCTTAAGAAAAAAAAAAAAAGGAGAAGTTGAGTCAGGGATGCCAGGGCTTGGCAGGGTAGATCTACATGATTCACAATCAGTTGGATGTATGGTTATTGCTAGCCATCCTGGTGTGAGGGTGGCTTCCAGGGATATCCCTGCTTCCCATTAGGCTGATTCACCCAGAAGGCATATCATGATATGAACGTGGCCTACTATACCCAGCCCTGAAACGATACAGGTAGTGAAGAGGAAAAACAAGTTTGAAATGTGCAGTTGGAAGCCCACTCAGAATAGAAGTCCTCTCCTGTCAGGAGTACTCAATAATGCAGCTGAAATGATTTTACCATTTTGGATGCACTGCTTCTTTTTTTCTTTTTTTGATGGTAATTGTGTGAAATAGAATGATCATGAATTCTGTATTTATAGGACACAAATTATAACAAGACTACAAATAGCAAAAACATCTGTAAGAGCTCATATATATTTTAAAAACCTCTATTTCCAGAATTAAATCCATAAAATACAATGAGATAATCTACAAAATAAATCTATGAAATAAGAATGTTTTGTCTCATACATTATCTTATTCAATCTCTGTAGCATAAGTAGAGCAGGCATATTTTCTCCAATTTTCAAATAAGACCCAAAAAAGTTGTCCAAGCCTGCACTGGCACCTGAACACAGAAGGAACCTCAGCCAGCTGGTCTACCAATACCAGTCTCGGCTCTTCTCGTTAGTCCACATTAGGGATGGGTGCCCATCATACACTGCTGTCTGCTATCAGCTCTGCTCTGCTCACCATGACTGATGGTGCTGGGCACACAGATCAGAGACACACATGAATTATATTAACGTGTCTGGTGGTGTGTCTGCCCCTTCAGGGTCCTGCCAATCAAGCTAGAGAGACTTTCTGCCCTTGATGGGGTAGGAACTGTGTTCCTCCTTGATATGTGACCTTAGCTAGGAAAACTTTTCTCCTTAGCTTATTTTTTAGAATGTCTGTCCTATAGAAAAGTGAAAAAAAAATAGTATAATAGCTATATACTCTTGGCCCACATTCAAATAATTGTTAGCATTTTGCTACATTTGCCCTCTCTATCCCTCTCCCCACCTCCCTCCTTCTCTCTCTCCCCCTCTGAATCTCTCCCTCTCTTCTCTCTCTCTTTCCCTTCTCCCCCTCCCTTTCATCTGAAACCAAGTGGCAGACCTCAGGGCATTTCATTTTAAAACCATTGGCATGTATCTTCAAAAAACAAAGACATTTTCCTACACGATCATTACACCCAAGAAATTTAACATTGATGCATAGGATTATCTGCAGTCCAAAATCCTAGTTTCCTGAGTTGTCCCCTGAAAGTCTTCCGTAGCTCCTTTTCAATCTAGGTCATTAAAAGTCATGCGATTCACTTGGTTCTCATGTTTCTTTATCCTCCTTCTATCCAGAACAGCTCTGGGGTGCTTTTTTTTCTTTTTTCTTTCATTTTGTAAGGGTTCAGGCCAGTTACCTTGTTTGATTGCTTTCTCATGATCAGATTCATATTCAATGTCTTGGACAAAATACTACATGGTATTCATATCAGGAGGCACATGATTAACATATTGTCTCATAGTCAGCCATGCAGAATTGTTCACTTGGTAAAGGTGGATTCTGCCAGATCTCTCTATTGTGAAAGCATCTTTCCCCATTTGTAATTAATAAGTAACATCTGGGGTAATGAAGGCAGACATCACTTATGTGCATATCCTTTTCCTCAACAATCTTTAATCCAATGGTTTTAGCATCGTTGTTACATTGGTGACTGCAAAAAATGGTAGTTTCCCTAATTCTATCATTCTGTCTACATTTATTAGCAGACATTCTTCATAAAAATTTTCCCTCCCTTGCATACCCATCTTTTTGGTATCACTATAAACTCATGCCTTCTCTTCTGATTTCATGTTTTATAACCCATCGCCATTATTATTGTTCTTTGGTGCTCAAATTGTCCCAAAATTAACCAGCAGGAGCCCCTTCAAGCTGGCTTCTCTGAACTTCTAACCCATCTTCCATTATCAGGGTCAGCATCGCGGGTGTGTGACCTGGGTAGTTGCACCAGATCGTGCTCTTAGGAAAGCCACCTGCATGCCTCACTGTTCCGCTATTGCTATTCTGACATTCCTCATCATTTTTCAACAAGGGGCCTGCATTTTCATTGCACTGGGCCCTACAAATTACGTAGCTGGTCCTGCCCACTGGTTCTTGAGACTTTCTGTTTTTCTGGACAAGATGTTCCAAACACATTGTACTTTCCCTGTCCCTAATCTAGAATCAACCAATTTAGCCAAGGATACTTGTTTGCTTTAAAGGGAATGGTATTTAGAAACCAAGATCTGAGGACTCATGTGTCCTCTGGTCCAGGAGTGACACTGCTTCAAGTCACTTTCAGTAGTAAGAATTGAACATAACCACCCCATCCAGACCTCTAGGCTAAGAGACATCAAACTCCAGCATGACTTCAAGTAGCTAAGACTATGTCCCTGGGAAGACCCCGGCCCTTCCCTCATAAGCCTGTCTGGAAAGTTCAACACTGCCAGGAGAATTCTGCTCATTCCAGCCAACATCGAAGATAAGCTACTGACCACCCTGTCTTTGAGAGCATTCACTAAAAAGGGCTTAGAATTGTGAATCCTTCCCCTGACCCTTTGAGATGTATATACATCTCCTACAACTCAGGAATGCCTTTCTTGGGGCTCTGAAGGGCATGCCTTTGGAAGGCAGTTGGCAGGCTGGTCTCCATCTCCCCGTCCCCGTGGGAGGCAGAATCCTGATTCTGATCACTGCCAGCCAGCATGCACAGCTGGCCTAAGTCACACTGACACTGACCGATCCTTTGTAATTTTCACTTGAGCAGCCCTCTGTCCCCCTCCCCACGGCCTCATTCTCACTTTAAAACACCAGTTACTCTGTGCAAATCAGAACGGGACTCAGATCTTGTCCCTACTGTCAGTAGTTCCGGCATAAAAGCTACTTTCACAGATTTAACTAATGTCCCGCTTTATCTTTGACAGCGGATAGAGCTGGGAAATCATGAGCTCGTACCGAGCCCTCCAATTCTAATCCAGGAGCACAGCATTTCTCAGTTCCATGTAACCCCCCTCCTCTGACCTCATGAGCCTGAGGTCACCCCACACAGTGGGTGCATTTACTCATTTGCCATGCCTTACAACATACAAAGAGTTTCAGTGTGATGACGCTAATATTACTATCAAGTACAACCCGAATGCATAAGCCTCCTGCTAGTCTGTTTTCCCTTAGACCATATCCCATTAGTCAGAGCATAGGGTTCAAGAGTTACTGACAATCCTCATCTCTGTGTTGTCATGCCATCAATTTGCTAACTGCTTAGATTCCTTTGTTTCTGTGTATGTTCAACTTTTTTTCTTATCTTTAATTTTTTAAACATTTAAAATTGTTACATGGTTCAGCTTCAACCACCTGAACCACCATTTTCCAATAATTCGCCAGAATGACCAACAGAAAAGGAAAGAGGAGAGATACCTACTCTATGTTCTCTAGGCCTTTAAAAACAAAACAAAACAAAACAAAAGCCTTTTTTTAAAAAGATTTTCTTTATTGGGCTCCTGGGTGGCTCAGTCAGTTAATCCTCCGACTCTTGATTTCCACTCAGGTCATGAGCTCACAGTCGTGAGATCGAGCCCCACACCGGGCTCTGCACTCAGCTCGGAGTCTGCTGGAGATTCTCTCTCCCTCTGCCCATCCCCCGGCTCGCCCGCACTCTCTCGCTCTCTTTCTCTCAAAATAAATAAATAAAATCTTTTGAGAGAGAGAGCACAAAGGGAGAGGCAGAGGGAGAAGCAGACTCCCCACTGAACGGAGAGCTTGATGCGGGGCTGCATCCCAGGACTCTGAGATAGTGACCTGAGCCAAAGGCAGACGCTTGACTGACTGAGCCACCCAGGCGCCCCTTCTCTAGGCCTTTTTAGAAAACATGGTGTTGTTTCTTTGGCCATGAACATGAGAATCTACAAGAAAGGTGATATTGTGGACATTGAGGGAATGGCACTGTTCAGAAAGGAATGCCCCACAATGTTACCCGGCATGCTGTTGGCGTTGTTATAAACAAACAAGTTAAACGCAAGATTCTTGCCAAGAGAGTTAGTGTATGTATTGAGCATATTAAGTGTTCAAAGAGCAGAGACAGCTTCCTGAAGCGGGTGAAGGAAAATGATCGGATGGAAGCCAAAGAGAAAGGTACCTGGGTTCAGCTGAAGCGCCAGCTGGCCCCACCCAGAGATGCACATTTTGTGAGAGCCGATGGAAAGAGCCTGAACTTCCAGAAACCATTCCCTGTGAATGTATGGCATGATAAACATAAAAAAAAAAAAAGAGAGAGAGAGAGACCTCAAGACTGTAAAAATGTTACTCTTAATTGAGTAGAAGTGTGGTGTCCTCCCTCCCAAAGAAATATTTAAAGCAGACTTTGTGTCCTAAAAATAAAATAAAATAAAAAAGTAAAGTAAAATAAAACATTTACGTGGTTCAAAATTCAGAACTGCACAAAAAAATCCTCAGAGAAGTTCACAGTCCCCCTCATCCTTCTTCCTTCCACGCTGTTCACACCTATGCCCTCCACGTAGTCATTTTCCTTTGTTTCTGGTTTATTTTTCCTGTGATTCTGGTGAAAACAGCAAACACACACACAATTCTTACCCCCACCTTCTTGTGCACAAATGGTAACATGCTTCACATATTCTTTTCCACTTTACTTTCTTCTTTTAACAGTAGAGCTTGAAAATCCTTGGCCATCAGCTCCCAGAGTCTGCCAGTCTTTTTCTCAGTTGGTTGTGTTTTCAGTATTTGTGATTATAACGAAATTCCACAATCAATACCCTTTTTTCTGTATGTTGTTTTGCGTTCTGCAGGGCGTTTCTTCAGAATAAAATGATCTAAGCTGGATTGCTCGACCCCAGGGAATGCAGCTCTTCCGACACGTGGATTCCAGCCCAGTAAGACCCGTTTGATTGTGTTTTATTAAATATTGCTAAATTCTCCTCATTAGTTGTTTAACTGCTCTATACTCTTGCCAGCCGTGCCTGCAAGTGCCTCTTTCAGCTGTGGAAATGCTGATGTGGAGAACCCGAAATTGGAGGGTTTACTCTGTGGGTCTTGTCTACTGCCAGAGCGCCAATCTCTTAATCCTTTCCACCATGAGTTTGCTATATTTGTATGTCCAACAGATTGAGAGTTCATGCAGGCAAAAAAGAGGCTCCCCAAAACCAGTAAGACCTTTGCATGATGGATTGGGCATTAAGCTGCCCCCAGGGAGAGCTCTAAAAACAGAGCATGGGGCTCAGAAGTGGGCCACAGCCCTGGTCTCTCAAAGAAGACTGATGAAGACACAAAATGAAAACCACGTTGATCAAGGAATCAGGATGAGAGCAGCCACATGAGAACCCAGGTGCCAAGAACAACGCATCTCCTGCAGCACTGGGAGCAAGGTGGGGGGCCCGGCCTGCTTGAGCTGGGGTGCTTCTTAGCTAGCGAGGAGTCTAGTAGTTAATCAAAGCCTTCATCAGTCAAGTTTACAAGTTTCACTGTAAATACAGTACTTACGGTAATTACAAACAGCTCCATATTTTTACCCTAAATTTAGCTAACTTTGCCCCAAACTCATAAAACCCAAATGTATTAGTCTCCTATTGCTGCTGTAACAAGTTACGACACATTCAGTGGCTTTATTAAACAGCACACATATATTACCTTATAGTCCCGGAGGTTGGAAGTCTGAAGTGGGTCTTACCAGGCTAAGATCAGGGTGTCCTGAGGGCTTTTCCAACTCCCAGAGGCTGCGCCTCCCTGGCGTGTGGCCTGTTTCCATCTTGTAAGCCAGCACCGGCCGGTTGAGTCATCCTCGTATCACACAGCTGTGACACTGACTCCTCGGCCTCCCTCTTCCCCAGTAAGAGCCCTTGTGATTCCACTGGGCCCACCCAGATAACCAGGATAATCTTCCTACTGCGAGGTCAGCTGACTAGCAACCTTAATTCCATCTGCAAACTTAACCTGATGGGGAGATGGGGTAAATCATACTCTGTCTTTTCCTCTTTCTCTCCAATCCAAACCCAAAATATCTTAGATTTCAGCCATCCCAGAACTTTAAAATGACCTTTCTCTCTTTTCCTCTATGAATATTTTGGAGCCACATTCATCAAGTGAATTATATTTAACCGTAATGGGTTTCGTAACTGTTAACATAATTTTTGAGATACTTTTGCAAGAGGAGAACTTCTCCATCCTGCTCATATAGACCTTTCTTAGCCTATGGCGCCTATTCACGCCAACGGCTTATCATTCTTGACTTGAAACATGGCAGCCGTTTTTGTTTCAGAGCACTACACTGAAGGCCCTGGGAAGGTTTCTGACCTCTGCCAGGAAAACAAAGGAAATTCAAGACACCGTTTCCTCGATTCCCTCTCCACACATACCTATCCAAGTTCACTCCCAGGTGCCCTGCCAGCCATTTGGTCTCCCGGCTCTCTCCTTTCAATGCCTTGGGCCTCTTCTCATCTCCTCTTGACTTGATAACATATTTATTTTTCAATCTAGCTATGCTTCATTTGGGCCCTTTCAAATTCCCAATAAAGAAATCGTTTCGCTCCTTGTCCAAGACCAGAACAGAAACGCTTAGACACGGGCACAACCTCACGGGCACATCGTCCCAAGCCAACCACTGCCGTTCTTTTCCACAGAAAGACTAGAGGGAAGAAGGGAGATAGGGACGAGAGGAGGGTGTTGGGAGCATTGAGATTTGCATGGAAAGAATTTTCTGGACTGAAAATTCTGGAGATGGTGTCCCATCTTCTGCCAGGGCATATTTAATGGTCCTCAATATGCTTTCAGGAAAATAGGTTTGTCAGCGCTTTGGCAAAAGCGCCACATCGTATTTTAATAATCTATCACTTTGCATTCTTTTCCACGTGACTCTTGGCCCTACCCTCATCTGCACCACGTGGACACAGGACGTCTCTGGGCGTTGGCAATAAAAACAAGGCACTGATGCGTACTACAGCATTCAAGGAAGCGTGAAAACACAGGCTAAGTGGAAGAAGCCAGTCACAATAGATGAATGCTACATAATGATTCCATTTATGTGAAATGTCTAGAGGAGGCAAGTCCAGAGAGACAGAAAATAGAACAGTGGTTGCCAGGGACCAGGGTGGGAAGGGCGGGGGGGCGGTAAACAGGGAGTGACTGGCAATGGGTGCAGGATTTCTTTTTGGGGTCATGAAAATGATTTCAAATTGCTTGTGGTGATGGATACACAACTCTGTGAATATACCAAAAACCACTCAATGGTACACTTTAAATAGATGAATTGTATGGTATGTGAATTACATCTCAATAAAGCCATTACCGAAGAAGCAACTCACAGTGAGGGTAAGGGCGTAAAGGAGGAAGTGGACATAGGAGGAAATGAACAATGAGATTTTTAGAAATCAGAGGGAGATAAAGAGAGGGTTGTGTTTTTTTTTTTTTTTAAGAGAAAGGGAAAAATATGCTCTTATAAAAAACAGAGATTTTCACCCAGAAGAGTGCTGTCTACACAGTATGTTCTGGAAACTACAGGAACCAGCAGGAGGGAACAACAACAACAACAAAAAGCCTGGATCAATGCAGCAAAAGTGGAAAACAGACAAAGGGCCAGGCTAGCAACGGAATCAGTGCACCAAATTGAATAGTCAGAACATCAGGAAGCACAGCAAAAGAGACCGCTGGGAACAAAGCATCAGGAAAAGAATTTTGAAAGAATTTTGAATTTTGAAATAAAAATTAAGTTAAATGAGACGAGAGCCTGCTTTCTTTCTCCTGGCCTCTTCTATTTTTTTTTTTTTTACACCACCCTCTCACTCTCCCCCCCAACACGCACACACCTCTCCCTCTGTCTCTGTCTCTCTCTCCCACGCAGAATCTGACCACCTGACCCTCCCTGTCCCCCAGAGGTGTTCTTCCCAGGGAGCCTGCCTCACACTGATGGACAAGCCCAAGAAGCACAGGCCTCGGGAACACACCCGGGGTCAGCAGTGGTGAAGGCCTGCATCATCTTCCCCCAACACCCAGCTCCTGAGCGCCGGTGTCCCCAGTCCTCACCCCATGGTTATTCGTGGAGCCAGGAGGAACCATCTTCACAAAGTGGCCAGGGACCGTCCCTTGGTGCCAGGCCAGTCGGTAGCTTGCAAGCGCACACACTTTCTTGGAGTTGGTTCCCTCTGCTTCCTGTCCCACCAAACATCTGGCCCCGGGCACTAGACCATGAGTCAGGGAGTTGTGGGCTCTTTTTTGTTTGTTTGTTTGTTTGTTTAAAGCTCTGCCACACCGTCTGGGGGCAAACCCTTTCTATTCTGGGTTGCCCAGGGTGGCAGACATCATCCTAGCTGGTGTTACGACTCCCATCTTACAACTCACACTTACACGGGGCAATCAATAGTCTCATGTCACAAAGTGGGGCACTGGGTCAGGTCAGGATGAGAACACCCCAGTCGCCAGACCCAAGTCTTAACAAACAGGCAGTATCATTTTCGGCGCGGCCTGGGGAAGAACATAAAGCTACAAGAAACAGTATATTAATCTACTCACACCTTTTAAAATGTTATTACACGTGTTCTATTGTGACACATGAGAAGCTTAGAAGGGTTACGTTTCTTTTTCTTTTCTTTTATTTTATAGATTTATTTACTTCAGAGAAAGAGCACACACACAGGAGAGAGCATCAGTGGGGGAGGGGCAGAGGCAGAAGCAGACTCCCCGCTGAGCAGGGAGCCGGTGGTGGGACTCGATCCCAGGACCCTGGGATCATGACCTGAGCCGAAGGCAGATGCTTCACCACTGAGCCACCCACGCACCCCAAGAAGGGTTAAGTTTCATAAATGAAAACAAACAACCAAAAACAAAAACCCCAGCTTTTTCTGATGCCAAATACTATATACCTCCTCTAAAACATTTAGTCTTCAAATAAAACAATATGTATTCCCTCTCCAAAAAATGTCATACTTTTCAAAAAATTCTTTAAATTGTGCAAATTTAAATAAGTCCTTAAATTGTAGACATTTACTGTTAAAAAGAAGAATGTGACAGAAAGCAAGGTCCCCTGGTCACAGAAAACTTTCTTGAGAGAGTCTGGGAGGCACAGGGATGGGGAAAGATGCCTTCCCCTGCCGATTTGGTTTGGTTTGGGATGACAGGTCTCCAAAGCAGAACTGCAGTAACTTGATGCCAAGAATGAGATGCCCTCATTCATGTGTGTTCAGATCTGTGCACAGCAGCTCCTTCAGGGACTAAATGCGACCTGGCTTTGGAAATACGATTTACATGAAATCAGACCCACTAAGGAATATATGAAAATTAGACATTCAACCCCTGGAAAAAGTTTTCAAAAGTAATTACCAGCATTCTACCCCTCCTCCACCCACCTTCCATCCAGTCAAGAGGTAAGTCCAAGAAAGTCCAAGAACTACATAAAGAAATAATTTCATATAGTATTATACCATCAGAAAACATTTCCTAAGTACCTACTTGCCTATAGTTTGGGGTTAAGCGCTATATAAAGAGAATTGCATTGAACCAGCCTGTCTGTCTGTCTCTCTGTCTCCTTTCGAAGACTTGATCATGGAAAGGTAGTTCGCACTCACCTGGACCAACAGGTTCAGGACACAGCAAGAACAGATGGGAAACTGAAAGCATACCAGGGACCGGACACTGAAGCGTGTCCACATAGTCAGTGTCAGTGCATTTTCGGGGCGGGGAGCCAGGAAAGAGAGTGTCCAGGGGTGAGTAGCTGTTGGGTTTCTAGGGATGCCTACGTCCAATTGCAGACACTGCCCACACCTCTTAGAAGGTACCAGGTCAGTCTCCCGGTGGGCAGGGAAGGCTGCAGGATTGGGTTGCAGGCAGGCGGGAGGAAGTTGGGGTACACAGCTGGGCTGGAGTAGGAGGCGCTAAAGGCACGCAGCAAGGGTGTGGCTAGCAGAGACCCGAGAAGCAGAGATGGCCATGGGGGTGGGGGGCAAGGGAAACAAAACACAAAGCAGCTGTTGTGGCAGCCCTACCTGCGCCTCCAGGCCCAGGGATTTCTCCAGCCTTCTGCTGTGCTCAACACCCAGGGTGGATTCTAGAATGCTTGTTGGTGGAAATGGAGAAGAGGAGGGTCTAGGGTCTAGGTCAGGCTTAAAACGTGTGTATTGGAAGTCAAGGAGTTGAAAACACGTCCTGCTCAGAGGGAAATGCTGATAAATGACAGGATCAACCGTAGGCAGGAGAACAACATCCTTAGATCTGCTCTTGACAACGAGAAGCCCCCAGCAAAGGCCCAGGTATTTCTGCAGGTGAATGAAGATCACACAGCAGGGGATGAATTGGAGCTATAAGGTTTCGGTTGACCAGCTGACCAGAGTTAGAATCGGACCCTGTGAAAGGGAGATGGAGAAGTAGCAAAACCTGACTCGGCATCAACAGCCTCAAAAGTACAAGAGAGGGGCGCCTGGGTGGCTCAGTTGTTTGTTAAGCGTCTGCCTTCAGCTCAGGTCATGATCCCAGGGTCCTGAGATCGAGCCCCGCATCGGGCTCCCTCCTCAGCAGGAAGCCTGCTTCTCCCTCTCCCACTCCCCCTGCTTGTGTTCCCTCTCTCGTTGTGTCTCTCTCTGTCAAATAAATAAATAAAATCTTTAAAAAAAAAAAAGTACAAGAGAATTCTATCATTAAAAGCCATCATGTTGTGGCTCAGTCGGCTAAGTGTCTGCCTTCAGCTCAGTTCATGATGTCAGGGTCCTAGGATCCAGCCCTGCTTCAGGCTCCCTACTCAGCGGGGAGTCTGCTTCTCACTTTCCTTCTGCCACTGCCCCTGCTTGTGCTCACTTGCTCTCTCTCTCTCTCTGTCAAATAAATAAAATCTTTAAAAAATAAATAATGAAAGCCACCATGTTTACTAATTAGTAACTATAAGACTTCAAAACTATTTTAGGTCAATAGCAGGACCCCTGGTCCCACCGCAGTCCGGACCCCAAACACAAGTACTGTACCCGGTGAGAGTGTCCAGGTCCAAGATAACAGAATCTCCATTTCAACCCCCTCAAATCACACACATCTTTCTGTAATTATGCACACACATATTTGTGGAAAGAAACATCTAAGGCATCATAACGAGGAAAAAAAATAAAAGATGGATGGGCATGTGGGTAATAAGTTTGCTCAACCCCCACTGATTCTCATGGAAATACAAATTATGATAGGCAGTGAGAGGCTACATTTTGCCAAAACAGAGTGGTGAACATTCAAGATTATCCATAGCCACGGTGGAGAAATAGATTCTGTCTTATATGCTGGTGGTGTACTGATAACACTTTTTGGGGATGGCCATTTGGCGGCATCTATCTTTATGAAATGGCCATGCCTTTCATCCAACAATTCATTTCCCGGTGTCTCCCAGTTTCCATCTGTTCTAGAGCATCAGTCAAGTGTATGCATGAAAATGCAAAGAATGTTTATTATAGCAGTGTTTAACATTTTTTTAAAAAGGAAACAAACTTAAATAGCCATCACTAGGAAAATTGGTTACAATTTGGCACATCCATGGAATATAATGTAGCAGTAAAAAGAGAATGAAGTGAATTTACATAGAAAAGACCACATAAATGATCTCATGGAAAGACCTCAGAGACACACTGTTCCCCGAAAGCTGCAAGTTGCAGAATGCTACGGAAAGCATGACATTATCTATGTAAATGCATACAGAAGACTATACATTTCTTTATGTAAATACAGTCATGCAAATGCAAACAAGAAAATCTGGACAGAATTATACCAAATTGATAATAGTGATTACTTCTGAGGAAGGAATAGGTTGGGGATTGGGGAATTAAGAGGGTTTTTTTGTCTATCTGTATAGAAGTTTCCTTTATAATGAGAATGTATTCATGTGTTACTTGTGCAAGTAAAAATGAATTTCATTTTTTATTTTTTTAAAGGTTTTATTTATCCATTTGTCAGCAAGAGAGAGAGAGCACAAGCAGGGGGAGCGGCAGAGGGAGACGGAGAAGCAGGCTCCCCGCTGAGCAAGGAGCCCGACTCGGGACTCGATCCCAGGACTCTGGGATCATGACCCAAGCTGAAAGCAGATGCTTAACTGACTGAGCCACCCAGGTGTCCCTACTTGTGCAAGTAAAAATGAATTTTAAAAGAATGGGGAAAAGAAACAAGAGCGTCTGTCCTCATGAGGCAGACAAATAGAGTTGACCGCTAAGAAAGATGGAGCTTCTTCCCAAGCAACTAACCAAGGGTGTCTCCATTTTCTCCCTCATGCCCTCTATCTCCAGAGCGGACTGGATGTCTGATACGCGGGTCCCACCTATCTCCATGAGCTGGGCAGCCCCAGTAATTTATTCTGAAGCACTGTAATTCTCCAAATGGCTCTCCCACCCCCTCAGAATGAGGCACACACAGGCCTAAGGACGGTGGTTGTGGGAACCTCACTGGGAGGAGCCTCACTGTAATGCAACAATCTATAGCTCCCAGCTGAACATCAGATCATTTCTCTTGACCCTCCTGTAGGGGAGTTTCACCACATAAGGAATTCAAAGGACCTCATCCTTGCGCTACTCAGCCTTCGGGACTCCAAGGCATCTGTGGTTTTTTAAAACAGAGACGCTGGAATAGTTTGCGTTTACGGAATTGGCATTTTCACAGGTTGTGCACATCTCTCCGGCCTGAGAACTGATAGACACAGAAAGTAATGCTGGGTCAGGCTGAAAACAAACAAACAAACAAACAAACAAACAAAAAAGCAGCAATAAAAACAACCCAAAACAGAGAGCTGAGGAAAGGAAAGAACCTGGAAATTAAAAAATACTACAGACAGTCCCCGACTCAACGATGGTCCCTCTTATGATTTTTCTACTCTGTGATGGTGCAAAACTTAAGGCCTTCAGTAGAAACCGTACTTGGGATTTTAAGTTGGATCTTGTCCCGGGCTAGCGATGTGCAATCAGTCCTCTCTCGGATGCTGAGCGGTGAGCTGCAGATCCCAGGCAGCCAGCGATCATGAGGGCAGACGACCCATCCCAACAACCATTCTGCACCCATCACCGTTCTGTTCTTCACTTTCAGGGCATCCTCAACACATGACACGGGATAATCAACCCCTGATGATCAAATAGGCTTCGTGCGAGGTGACTTACCCACCTGCCGGCTGATGGGAGGTTGTGGGCACGTTTAAGGCAGGTCAGGCTAAGTAAGCTGTGATGCTTGGTAGGTCAGATGTATTAAATGCATTTTCCACTGACACTGTTTTTGACTTCTGATGGCTTTCCTGGGACATAGCCCCATGATAAGTCAAGGAAGACCGGCACAAGGCAGGCTAATAAGTACCATTTTCCTCAGTAATTTCACCTTCATACTTCACTCTTTTACTTTTCTTTTTTTCACATGAGAGGTTAAATTGATAAAGCATGAATGAACCCTTCATCCTGAGAACATTTGGCATAAAATCTTAACCACACAAGCTTTTATTTTCTTTAGAGAGGAACAAAACAATATTTTTCATCTCGACCCAGCTAACACGAACATTTAAAAAATATTTTGCTGGCAAAAATTACAATCACAGATGCACTAAGCGAAACAGCATCACATTGCCTTCCTCGCTAATTTCATGAAATGTGACTTCACACAGAGGTTCACAGTCAAGGACAAAATATACTAAAAATGGTATTAGAGTCTTGACTATTAAAACTCTAATGAGAAAATACGATCACATGTTGAATCTGAGGTCCTACTGTAACAACTGGAAAAAAATATTCTTCTGTATCTATAATGTATTTACTGTAACCCACCATTTGTACGTTCTTGGTAAATGAAATAAGATCCAATTAAAATTCTGTTGTTTCAGGGGTTGAATCGAAGCTGTGTGTCTATATACATATATATGTATAGTGATAAACTATATCTTACACATTTCTGTATGTTTGAAATTTTCATAATAAAAATCTAGAAAAACTTCTGTTGTTTCTTACAAAATCTCTTTCAGATTACCCTTGACTAGCACCTTGCTCTGACCTTCACTTGCTTGTGGGTGACGACTGCGCAGCTAGTTTCTCGGACTTTCTCTGACCCCACTCTGCAGGCCAGCATCTGCAGAACAGCCTCGCGACTCTTCTCCAGCAAGCTTTCATCCGTCTCTTCTCTCCCCACAAAGTGCCAAAACTCCTCTGCTCGGCTTTCCCGGTTCTCAGCACCACCCACCTCATCCCTGCCCCGTCCCAGATGGGCTGCTCTTCTCACCAGCTCTGTGTTTTCCCCTCTGTACCTCTGCCCACCCGGGGTCGCGCTCCCATGACCCTCCTCCAGCTCAGCTTGAGCTAGACAAGTCCCATCTGCGGTCCTCCCCCTCACTCCTCTCCTGTCTTTAGCACTTGAGGTCTGAAACTGTAAACATCCAGAAAGAGTACACACCTGCCACTTGGAGGCACATTTAGCATTTCCATTAGCAATAAAATTACCACCTCAGTGACTGCCTCTCAGCCACTTAAAAACCAGGAGACAAAAGGAACAAGCACCGACTAACAGATGTTGGTAGGTAAATTATTTATCAATTTCAATGAAATGATGCTTCTAAAGGTAAACAAAAGTAGGGGTGCCTGGGAAGCTCAGTCGGTTAAGCCTCTGACTCTCTTCATGACCCCAGGGTCATGAGATCGAGCCCCACCTCAAGCCCCACATTGAGCCCCTAGTAGGGCTCCACGCTCAGTGCAAAGCCTGCTTGAGATTCTCTCTCTCCATCTGCCCCTCCCCTCACTCTTTCTTTAAAATAAATATATTTTTTTAAAAGTAAATTCGCTAAAATTATGTGACCATGTGTGTGTTCAGCACAGATTCGGTGAGCATCTACCCTATGCAGGAACTATTCTGGGCACTTAGAATACGCCAACGAATAAAACAGATGAGCCCTCATAGAGCATATGTTCAGGGAGCAAACATAACTAATGTACAAAATAAATAAGTGTGTTAGATAGTATATTGGGAGATGACAAATGCTATAAAAAGAAAACACTGGAAAGGTTAAAGGGGATTTGAGAGTGCGAGGCAGGGAACGTTCTAGAGGGGGCAAGGTGTTGCAATTTGAAATAGCATTAATAGCATGGAGAGTGTCTTAGTCTGTTCAAGCTGCTATTATAACAGAATGTCACAGACTACGTGGCTTCTACATAAAAGAAACTTATTTCTCACGGGTCTGGAGGCTGGGAAGTCCAGGATCACGTCACTGGCAGATACAGTGTCTGGTGAGAGCATACTTTCATGTTCCTGGACGGCCACGTTCTCTCTGTGTCCTCACATGGTGGAAGCGGTGGGGGGAGCTCTCTGGGGTCGCTCTTCCAAGGGCAGTAATCCCATTCCTGAGGGCTCCCCGCCAACCTAATCACCTCCCAGAGGCCCCACCCCCACATACCATCATAGGGCTCCAACACAGGGATTCTGGGGGCGACACAAAATGCAGAATGTCGCAGACAAGGAGGCTTTGTTGACAAAATGACGTTTGCAGAAAGACTTGAAGAAGGCGAGGCAGCTTGCCGTGGAGGTATCTGGGCGAACAGCATTCCAGGCAGGTTGCAGAGGGAACCCACACAGGAGTGAGTCTCGTGAGTCTCATCTCTCAGCGTGAGCACTCAGCACCCCACACCGGACAACACCAAGTTCCCTAGCCGACTTCCTTCTCTCCTTTCTTTTCCCTTTAGTGCTGGCTGCCCAGCTCCAACACTACCTTCTGCATGGCATGTGACCAATCTCCAGTGCATATGAAGTAGGGAACAAATAGATCATCCTAAACTCTCCAAATCCCAATCGGTTACGACAGCACAGATCTCAAAGTAGACTCTCAAAACACGTCTGTTAACCGATCATGAGTTGATGGCCTCCTCCATCACCAACGTCTTCGCTACTATTTCGAAACCCTTGTCTTCAGTTGATTTCATGTTGTTTCCTTTGGAGAACTGTAACTAGAATGCAGTACACGATAAAGGAATAAAAGAAAGAGCCCGCTCCAAACCTGCAATGGTCAGTGTGTGAGAGGAAGGAGAGAGGCAGGAGGCAGAAGAGATGGAAGAAGGAGGGAAAATGCAGGACCTTTCAGAGCAGTGGTGTGGCCAGCCCGCCCGTAGGAACCGGGAACCCAGCACCAGTGAGCTCGGCCTCACTCTGCCCGGCGTCCAGGAGGCCTCAGCACTCAGGGACAACCTGGCTTAACAAGAAGTCTCCACTAAGAGAAAGGACTGAGGCATACCAGGGAGCTACAACCTACACATTTGCACTTAAAAGCACAAGTTATGAACCATGTGTATCCCCACATGGAAGTCATTATGGAAAGTGGGATATGGATTAAAGTGAAGACACGAAAATTAGGATTTCATCCATCCCAACTCCTAGTCATTTATTATCATCAGCTAGACACACACTTAACCGACTGAGCCACCCAGGCGCCCCCAGCTAGACACACACTTAAAAAAAAAAAAAAAAAAACAACTACAACAAGAAAAATTACCCAACTGGAAAACACTTTGTTGCCTTAATTCGATCGAGTTTTGTCTTAGCTGTGACAGAGAAATCATGATTTTTCCTAACTAGCAGAAAAAAGAAACACCTTTCTCTTCAGGATTGACACCTCCTGACACAGATTAAGGCAGGCAGGCTATTTATTTCTTCACCTTGCCCTGACATTTCTGTTGTCTTCTGCAGAACATAATCACTTCTGGTATAACACCAGCCAGGGGCACAGGGGTCCACATGATCATTCGTCCACCCCTGCGTGGCTCTGTGCCACGTGCTGGGACTACAGGGGTGAAGGGACAGCTGCGGTCCTTGCCCTCAGGAAGTGAGGGACACGAGTATTAAATAAGTAAATAAGGCAATTCACCAATAAGCATTTAAGTTACAGTTACGGTAAGTATTCAGAAAGAAGTTTAGAGGGACTTAGTCCAGATAGCACAAGTAGGGGGGTGCAGTGGGGTCAGGCTTTCTTAAGGAAGTGATGCTTGAGCTGAGACTTGAGGTGCACCAGGCTTTAGCCAGGACATGAAGGAGGGGTAGAGGGTCCACAGGGGGAAAGGACTTAGTACTTTCAAGGAACTGAAAGGTGTGGATTGCTGCAGATACTTAGAATGTGAAGGGATGGGGCGCCTGGGTGGCTCAGTTGGTTAAGCGACTGCCTTCGGCTCGGGTCATGATCCTGGGGTCCTGGGATCGAGCCCCGCATCGGGCTCCTTGCTCAGAGGGAAGCCTGCTTCTCCCTCTCCCGCTCCCCCTGCTTGTGTTCCCTCTCTCTCTGTCTCTCTCTCTCTCTCTGTCAATTAAATAAATAAATAAAATCTTAAAAAAAAAAAAAAGAATGTGAAGGGATTGCCTTAGTCACGGTTCTCCAGAAACAGAACCAATAGGATGTATATATAGAGATTTCTTTTTTTTTTTTAAAGATTTTTTATTTTTTGACAGCGAGAGACACAGCGAGAGAGGGAACACAAGCAGGGGGAATGGGAGAGGGAGAAGCAGGCTTCCCGCTGAGCAGGGAGCCCGATGTGGGGCTCATCCCAGGACCCTGGGATCATGACCTGAGCCAAAGGCAGATGCTTAACGACTGAGCCACCCAGGTGCCCCTATAGAGAGAGATTTCTTATAAGAAACAGGTTCATGTGTTTAAAAAGGCAGGCAAGTCCCAAGATCTGTGGGTGAGTTGGCAAGCTGGAGACCCAGGGGAGCCGATGGTGTATCCCAGTCTCACCTCTAGCAGACTCGAGACTCAGGAAGAATCAATGTTGTAGTTTGAGTCCAAAGGCAGGAGAAAAGCCAATGTCCCAGCCTAAAGGCTATCAGGCAGGAGGAAGTCTCCCTGCTCTGGGGAGGTCAGCCTCTTGTTCTATTCAAGCCGTGAACTGATTAGACGAAACCCACCATACTAAGGAGGGCTCTGCCTCACTGAGTCTACAAATTCAAGTGTTAATCTCATCCAAAAACACCCTCACAGAAACACCCAGAATAATGTTTGACCAAATATCTGGGCACCCGGTGGCCCAGTCAAGTTGACACATAAAACTAAGCATCCCAGAGATGGTGAGAAGCGAGGCTGCAATGTTAGATGTAGAGCAGATGTACAGGAGCCTTGTGGACAATGCCAAGAGCTTGATCTTTGTTAAACATAACTGTCGGGGCGCCTGGGTGGCTCAGTCGTTAAGCGTCAGCCTTCGGCTCAGGTCATGATCCCAGGATCCTGGGATCGAGCCCCGCATTGGGATCCCTACTCAGTAGGAAGCCTGCTTCTCCCTCTCCCACTCCCCCTGCTTGTGTTCCCTCTCTCACTGTGTCTCTGTCTGTCAAATAAATAAATAAATAAAATCTTTAAAAAAAAAACACACAACAACAACATAACTGTCTAGAGTTACCAGCACTTCACAAAAGGCCAGACATTGTAATTCCACAAAACATAAAAGCCATTCTCTCAGAATAAAGGAGGCTCCTTTAAATTGAATAGATTTAGGCTTATGAAAACCTTCCCCAAGCACCCTCTTTTTCCCGTTTGGCGGCAAACCTAAGACATGAGGGAAGCCAAAACCGTGAGATGCAATGAGAATGCCTTGGAAGAGGATTTGGAACACATACCGGAGAAGGTAAAACGGGAGAGGATGAAACCTTAGTTGAGGTGGGCAGAGTGGCAGAGCAGTAGGAAAAAAAAACAGTAGAAAGTGAGAATAAAAAAACAGAGGAGGGGTGCCTGGGTGGCTCAGGCCATTAAGTGGCTGAGGTCAGGAACTCAGGGTCGTGGGATGGAGCCCTGCGTCAGCCCTCCTTGCTCAGCATGGAGACTCTCTCTCCCTTCTCCTTCTGCCCCTCCCCTCTAAAATAAAATAAATAAATAAATCTTAAAAAAAAAAATAGAAGAATGATCCTTCCACCTTTCCGCTGCGGTCAGATAGCAACTCTTACTCTCATCCCTGCGTTTATAGAGAAGGGGTTTTCATCAGCGTGGAAGCAGGAAGTCGTGCTCCCCTAGTGGCCAGGAGGAAGATTAGCATGAAAGCCACAAATCAGAGCCAGGTCAGCAAATTATGGCCCATGGGCCAAATCTGTCCTGCTCACCAACGTGGGCCCCTTACATTTTCTTTTTTTTTACATTTTTAAATGTTTAAAAAAAAGAAGAAGTAAAGAAGTCTACTATTTTATGACATGTGAAAATTACTTGAAATTCACATTTCAATGTCCATAAGTAGTAGTTTTGTTGGATTACAGTCACCCTTAGTCCTTTACATGTTGCCTGTGACAGCTTTCATGTGATGTGACGGAGCTGAGTAGTTGCAAAAGAGACTGTGTACTCCACAGGGCCTAACGTATTCACCATCCTGCCTGCAATGGTCTGAATGTTTCTGTGCCTCCAAAATTCATATCTTGAAACCTAATGTCCAATGAGATGATATGAGGAAATAGGGCCTTTGGGAGGTGATGAGGTCAAGAGGGTGGAGCCTTCATGAATGGGGTTCCTGTCCTTATAAAAGAGGCCCCACAGAGCTCCCTTCCTTGCTTCTGCCATGTGAGGTTATATCTAGGAGGATCTGTCTAGGAATTGGGTCCCCACCAAACACTAAATCTGCCATACCTTGATCTTGGACTTCCCAGTCACCTGTAAGAAATAAATGTCATGGGGCACCTGGGTGGCTCGGTCAGTTAATTGTCCGACTCTTGATTTCAGCTCAGGTCGTGATCTCCTGGGTTGTAGGCTTGAGCCCCATATCAGGCTCTGCGCTGAATGCAGAGTCTGCTTGAGGTTTTCACTCTCTCCTCTCCCTCTGCCCCTCCCCCTGCTTACTCTCTCTCTCTCTCTCTCCCTAAAAAGAAATAAATAAATGAAAGAAAGAAAGAAAGAAAGAAAGAAAGAAAGAAAGAAAGAAAGAAAGAAAGAAAGAAAGATCTGTTGTTTATAAGCCACTCAGTCTGTGGTATTTTGTTATAACAGCCTGAACAGGTAAGACATAGCACTTTACAGAAAAGAATTTGCCAGCTCTTGAACTGGAAGCTAGAGGGAAAGCGATGGGCAAAGTGGGAACCTGGGAAAGGGACAAGCGGGCAGAGCTGTAGGAGTCAGAGGCCCTCGGAGGGACGAAGACTAAGGGACACTTGGGAGCATGTCAGCCCATTCCAAACAGATCCGCATTTAGCTTCTTGTTGTTCTCTTTTAACCTTGTGTGTTTTTATACTAATTTTGAAAATTGTTCCTTTAAGTGAAAATAGACTCATCCGCTTTTAGAGCTTGACTTCCCTCCCCAGGCCCAGGTACTGATGGCTGGGGCAGAGTGACATTTTCCTCCAATGTGGGCTCATTATTTTGCTTCTGGAATGGCAAATGCCAGGCTCAAATGGCGTGGTCTGAACACATCAAGGAGGGGAGGGAATCCTACCAGAGGTACCCTGAAACAAAGGAAACAACTTCAAAACCACATCAAGCAATCTGGACCTGTTACAGGGCAGATGGAACTCTGAATTGTTTGATTCTATCAGCAGAACAGAGGAAGGAAATGTTTTAAAAGGAGATTATGTTATTTTCCCCAGTTCTTATTATGAAACCTTCCTGCACTGAACTTTAAATATCAGCAGCCCCTTTCAGGGGGATGAATGGGATCCAGCCAGCAGGAGCGTTGCAGGGAAGTGGCTCCATTATGAAGAATGTGGAGAGGCAGAGGCTGAGATGAATAGTGGATCCCTGCGGGGTCCTTTGGCTGGGTGAAAAATCAGGCTGTAAAACACAGCTGCGTGTCTCAGGAAGGGATGGGTGTCTTTGAAAAAGCCATGTGCCCTGTATAAACATAAATTATGGGGTCCTTTTCAAAAGACATCAATTGTAATGAATAAAAAGTCTTCTGCATTCTTTGCCCTCCACAGGAAAATGATTGACAACTAGTTATTGTATAAAGAAGAAAAAATATCCTGGAAATCTCCTCCAAACAAAATCATGCAATAATTCTTTATAATGTGAGGCTCTCAATATAGAATTTTCCAAAGGAGGTTGTCTGTATCATTCAGCCCCAAACCCTGCTAAATAATAATAATAAAAAGGTGCTTTGCTCTTGTTCTCTAGTCAATGACTATCCAGGTAGGATGATATGGATGAGCCGGAGGTCCGTTCACTTGTCCGCTTTACATGGGTGTCCTCCCACACGCATCTCTAAATGTTGGGGTTCCATAAGACCCTCTGAGCACCAGAGGCCACATCCAACTGCTTACCTGATGTTGCCTGAGAAGTCTGGGAACATCTGAAATGTAATTACCTTCCCCTTCTCCTGTCAACCTTCACTACTCTGTGAAGGGCACCCACATCCATCTACTCACCCAGCCAGAATTTAGGATTTGTCCCCACATCTTCTGTTCTCATTGCCCGGCCCCCAGACCCTTCTTGAAAGAATTCAAAAGGATGACATCGTGAGGCATAATGAAGACCATATCATTGCCCTGCTTAGATCCTTCACTGACTTCCCATTGTACTTAGAATAAAATTCAAACTCTGTTCCCTAGCCTACAAAGCCTGCGTGATCTGATCTGGCAATTTCTCAAGCCTTTTCTCCCCCATTCCTTCCTCGGTCACAATGTTCCAGCAACTTCTGTGTTTTTCAGTCTTTGAACACTGTTGCTTCTTCCCACTCTGAGCTTCTGTGTTTGCTCTTGCCTGCGCACTTCACCCCACACACCTCAGAGACTACCACTTTGGATAGAGAACCTACTCCCAATCTCCTTTTTCCTTTTAATTATCAGGGCTTGGGGCTGAGCTGACTGTCACTACTGGAGTTCAACATGGCCCCAAAATAGCACCCTTCCTTTCTGTCCAAGTTCCGAGCCCTTGAGAAATCAGATGAAGAAGCCAGGCAGATGGAGAGCAAAATACCACATGTATTACTGACAAAATCGGTCTTGGAGAACATGGCTTACAGTATCTGCAAACAAGTGGCTTCCTCATACCAACCCTGGGTTCAAGTATACCGCCCACCCAGTCACAGGCCGGGCTGTGTCAGGGCAGACCTCCCCCGTGGGGGTCCGGGCCAGGAATACTCACAGCGGGGACAGGAGGGGCAGACTGCGCCGTCTGCAGGCAGGCTGGCTCTCCAAGAAGAGAAGAGGACATCTGGACTCCGCAAATCTAGTTTCTCTTTCCAAACGTAAGTAATCCCGCTTCCTCTAGGAACAGATACGGCAGGAGACCTGAAGTATCATGCTGGCGAAGCTCCCTCTACGTGGAAGGAAACACCAAGAGTTAAGAAATGTTCCCCCACCATGCCCATCCCCCCACCCCCTAAATCCTCCTCCCCTAAAATGCCCGAACTCCCCTCCTTTGGGCTGGGCAAGGGGCCTTCCCCTGGCTCTCCTGGTGTCCTCATCTTCCCTGCATTCACCTGCCCTTTCGTCCTGTAACGATCTATTTACATGCCGACCATGCCCATTCGTCTGTGACCTTCCCTAGTGACCTTCTCCCTAGAGATCAGGCAGAAGAACAGAGGGGAGAAATGGGGCTGTGTATGACTGGGAGGTGTTTTCCCTGCCATATTCCACAGGTTAAGGGATGACGCGTGCTGGGGATGGAATCCCCATTAGGACGGGACTTTGGACGAAACGAGAGCCCACACGGAGGACCACAGCAGGCTGGCCGGTGCAGGGAGGCCCATTTCCAGAGAGCTCTGTCCGTCTCTCTCCCGGCCTCAGCTAGCAGGTAAAAAAGGAAAGGAAATTCTGTCCTCCTCACACAGGGCTTTGTGAGACTATTTTTATTTAACATTCTGAAGACAGAAAAATCATCCGTCAGACACAGACTGCCCATGATCCTGAGGTTAAATGGTTCAATCCATGTCACAGTGGCTTTGGCTTCCCCACCGACAGACCAGACCCCCAGACGTTAAATTGAGCTTGGTTTAAAAGCGATGCAGCTGCACCCGAAGCATCTCTCCTCTGAGGAGATTAAAGCGGCCCCCAGATACGGGGTCCAACACATCCATGGGGCTGATGGCCAAGTCACCGCTGATAATCAACAGTCTGTTTGACTCTGCACTCCCTCACCCTAGTGATTCCATTCCTTGCAAAGGGTAGTATTGAAGCCTGAAATATTGCAGAGAACAAGGGAGAATGCGCTCGCATGTAGGGCAAGGGGCCCACAGGGGAGGTCCAACCTACCAGATTGAGGACAGCGAGAAATGGAGTTATTAATACGTAAGTCACAACCCAGATGGAGCGAGCGGTGTTCCCAGGACAGAGCCAAGCACAGCCCTGCTCCGGCTCCCACTCGAGGCGACCCTGGGGGTCAGGGGACTCGTCAGGGAGGCGGTGCTGTTCATTGCTCCCGAGAAAGCCCCAAGACTCCTGTGGAGCCAGGTCTCCGCACAAAGAGATGCACACAGATCTATGCATGTAGATTCGTACAATGAATCCTACAGGGCCACCACCACCCCACTAGACTCCACATCCAACTTCCAGTCATGCAGCGTCCTTTAGTGGTTTCTTCCTTTTGAAGAAGCCTTGGTGTTTCTGTTAACCTTTTCCAAGGATACAGAACTGTCCCACTGAGGAAGGATGGATGCCCAGCGGGACTTACCTGAGCCCACGCCCTTCACAGGCATGACTGCCTGTAAAACAGTATTCAAATGGTGTGTTCATTTCACCTGGAAAGAGAACACTGGCGGTGCTTTTCTCTTGCTAATTCATCTGAGTTCTCCCTTTCTGGAGGAGCGAATCCTCAAGCTGAGTCTTACAGGAGAGATCGGATCAGGTGAACATTAGAGGCATGGGTTTTGGGGGTGGCAGGTGGATGGCGTTCAGAGGGGACAGCAGAGAAGCCATAGGGGGACAGGGTGAGTCTGTGAGTAACCATAGTGTAAATGGCAAGGCGCAGGGAGGCCCGGTGGGGCCCTGCTCCAGAGCTCAGCTTGTACCCCGCAGGGAGTGGGAAGTGACGGGGTCACACCTGCATTGCAGCCAGATGAGTCTGGGGCCGATGAGAAAGATGGATTTGCAGGAACCGGGACAGGTGGCCCGGACGCAAGTTGGAAGGAAGGCTGTCACTACAGATCATGCACCAGGGAAGCCTTGTCAAGTGAGGGGTTTAGGCTGATCCATAAATGTCCCAGGGGCCTAGGGAGATGAAAAGTCTCTTTGGGGGTGAGTGAGGACCCACGCAGGAACGGGAGCCCACTGGACGTCTAGACAGCTACTTCCATTGTGTCCGTTAATGTTCTTGAAAGTCAAATGTGCTGAAGGTGAATTTCAAAAGAGAAAGGATCCCTTCTGGGTATGTACACAAAAGCATTGAAAACCGGGATTGGAAAGCTCTTTGTGCACCCAGGTTCATAGCAGCAGTATCCACAACAGCCGAAAGGTGGAAACAACTCAGTTGTCCATTGATGGATGCATGGCTAAACCCAATGTGATCTATACCTAAAATGGAATATTACAGCCTTATGAGGGAAGGAAATTCTGACACATGCTAGAACATGGATGAGCCTCGAGTACATTGAGTACATTGTAGGAAGTGAAATAAGCAAGTCACAAAAGGGCAGCTACTGTATGATTCCACTTACATGAGAAATCTAGAGTAGCCGAAAGCATAGGGACAGAAAGTAGAGTGAAGGCTGCCAGGACTGGGGAATGGGAAATGGGGAGTTACGGCTTAATGGGTACAGAGTTTCAGTTTAGGAAGATTCTGCAGAAGGATGGTGGTGATGACTGTACATCAGTGTGAATGTACTTAAGGCCGGTGAACTATATTCTTAAAAACGGTGAAAATGGTAAGTTTCATGTTATATACATTTTGCCACATTTTTTTTTGAAAAAGAGAGAAAGCGGGGTGCCTGGGTGGCTCAGTCGGTTAAGCATCTGCCTTCGGCTCAGGTCATGATCCCAGGGTCCTGGGATCGAGCCCCGCATCGGGCCCCCAGCTCGGCGGGGAGTCAGCTTCTCCCTCTCCCTCCCCCCACTCATGCTCTTTCTCGCTTGCTCTCTCTCTCTCAAATAAATAAAATCTCTAAAAGATAAATAAAAAATATATAATAAAAAAGAGAGAAAGCAAAAGTGATTTAACATTCACTGAGCACCTAATATATATCAGCACTGCCCTAATGCTATAAAGACTTCAGTTTATTTCATCCCAAACAAAATCCTACGCAGGGTGGCCGGCAGCCACACCTGGTCACATGTCCAGAGCACCCCCCCCCCCCCCAGCAATGCTGGACTTCAGGCCTGGCTCTCTCTGGGAAGAGTGAACACAGCATTATCTAAGCTCCTGTCCCCAGGCAACGATCAAATCCACCGCCCCAACCTGCCAGCACTTCATGAGAGGAGGCTCCACATCTGGCTGCCGGCTCAGCCAGCCAGTCTCTGCCCTCCCTTGCCTCCCAGCCCAGCTGTCACTGTGCTCTTAGAGAAAGGGGTCCTGAGGGCCCCGGAATCAGAGCTCTTGTGACCGGGGTCACCTGCGTGGCGGGGATGAGGAGAGATGAACACGGCCTCCTCATGAGCTGGGCAGCCCACTGTCTGAGGACCTTCTGGGCCTCCTGACAGCCTTGGTGAAACCTGATAGTTAAGATAAAGACTCAGAAGCCTTCTCGACACAGCATCCTGGGACCGTGATTGGTCAGATGATACACATGGCGACAGCACTCGGCCATCCCTTGGCTTTTGTGTTAGCTTCTCCCATCCCATGCCCTATCCAGGCAACTGAGACGCTACACCCAACCAGCTTCCCAGGGAGGGCACTGAGCAAATACACCTCTGCGTCCTAAGAAGGCACAAAGCTACAAGATGAACTCGGCCCATCCCGCTCTCTGGAGCCTGCTCCCCGGTGTGCATCTCCTCTTCCTCTCTGCGCAGCAACACTAAGCCAAGTAGAACAGAGTGACTTTCATATGCTGTTGCTTTCAGAATCTCTGCCTCCCATCACAGAGGCCTACACGAGTCTGCGTCAGGGTCTGACCTAAGCTTCTTTCTTTGCTGGTGGGGTACCATTGACCTAAGCCTCTTGCACTGGAGTGAAATACAGGGGGCTGGGGGACAAGGGAGGGTGGATTATTGCGGAACGGGAATGGAGTTTCAGTTTAGGAAGATTCTGGAGAAGGCCTGGGGGAGACCCGTTCTTTCCCCTGCAGACCCCAATCCTTCTTGTTCCTGTGCATGTGCGTGCGTGCGTGTGCGTGTGCGTGCACAGTTGGAACAAAGAGGAAAATCCACCTTTTAGATTCCAGGCCTACTAGATCATGGAGATAAGCACCCCCTTGCCGGCCACCGGCCTCACACCAGAACACATGCCACTGGGGACTGCGGGGCTGCAGGAGGGCTGGGCCGAGTCGCGGGGGCGGCCCTGCCCTGGCAGCTTGCACAAACAGCCTCTAAACCAGATCTGCAGGCCCAGTGTCCTTTGTTCTTTCTGGCACCTAGGGCCCCTGTTAAACCAGGGCTCCGACTGCTCCCTCTTGGAGAGGACAGAAGATGACTACATTTCATTTAAATGAGCCAGCTTCCCCACACCTTAAAACCATCCCTAATCCTGTGAGTCACCCACTCCTTCCCTGGTCAAGTCATTCAGCACCCTGGCTCCCGCAGCCCTCAGGTCCTGATAGGATCTAGAATCCCGAGAACCCCAGTCTTGGGAAGAACCTGGAGTCAAGTGTGAAGACCCTGCCCCATACGGCTTGCCTTTCAAGGCCAAGTTGCAAAGATGTGCTGGGATGTAGTTTGCACCAGCACTGTGGGATGGCGCTGGGGACAGGAGTTGTCTCATTTGTCGTGGACTGGAAACAAAGGGGCAGCCTGACCTGTTCTCACCGCACCAGTGGCTTTAACAAGCACCTCAGACTATAATTACCTTTCGCCAGTTGGACCGGTTCAGGAAATGGATGACTTCCCCTAGGGCTGTGGGGACTGCCAGCCGGGGTTCTCGGGACTGTCCCTGGACGTCTTGTTCTGGCTTCTAATGCACTTGACTTGTTATGTGAGTCACAGTCCAATTAAAATAAAAGTGGCTGAGGCAAAAGGATGGAGAGAAAAGCCAGAACTACGTAGGGAGGACAAGGCAAGGAAGCATTTATGTTAGTGGCCCGACTGTAAAAACGCCAACCCAAATCTCAATTTACGACACTTTGGTTGTCTAGTATAGAGGCAATTATGCTATTACAGAATGTGATTATTTCATTTTACCAACAACAAAAAAATGCACCCAAGTTTCCCTTTGGTCGCTTCTCTAGTGACTTTCAAATATTACTAAACTGTCAGAAATCCGATTCACATACATACTTTTTCGGAAGCCTCTATGGTGTAAAGCAAGATATTCCTGGATTCTGAAGCTAGCTGACTACGCTTGGAAAACACCAAACGCTTTTGTAATTCTAGATAATAATAAGTACTCACTTGGCATGAAAGAACATGAAATATAAACACCAGCTCATCAAAGGACTTCAAACGTCTTAAAAATACAATCCAGGAGCCAAATGTGATAACAAACCCAACTCATAGGATGGGTCTTCAGAGGCGAGGCAGGGTCCGTGGGGCAGGGAGCCATGTGGCCGTGCTCCTGGTGCTTCCTCCTTTGTAACTGGATGGGTTGGAGAGGTGGGGTTGGCTTCCTGACAGCCCCCAGAACTCACCAGGGCTCCCCACGGCAGCAATCCTATTTGTAAAGCAATGCTTAGGTATGGCGTGGGCCCAGGAAGAGGTTCATGGGTAGGCTTCTCATGGTCTCCTCTTCCTGCTGGCCCTCTTTCCCACATCCAGCCCAAAGCTGGACCTGCCCAGAGCCAAACTGCAAAGTAGGTAAAATGAATCTTTAGTTTCCTCAGCCTGACCACCTGAGTGTCTGTCATTCCTTTCCTTCTCCAGGCAATCCTCAGCCCGGGCCCATGTTCTCCTAAAGCTTCAGCCAAATACCATGGCCATTCACCAAAACATTAAGTGGCTGATCTTTGGCAGCTGTGACTCTCTGAGCAGCATCTGTATTCTTGAGAAAACCCTCAGGAAAAGTGTGATGGCTAACTTTGTATATCAACTGGGCCAAGGGATGCCCAGATAGCTGGAGAACATTATTTCTGGGTCGTCTGGGAGGGTGTTTCCAGAAGAGATTAGCATTTGAATCAGTAGACTGAGGAAAGAAGACTGCCCTCCCCAGTGCGGGTGGGTGTCATGCCCTCCTCTGAGGACCTAAGGAGAATAAAAAGGCAGAGGAAAGGTGATTTGCTCAGTGCTTGAGCTGGGATGTTCATCTTCTTCTGTCCTTGGACACTGACACTCCTGGTTCTCAGTTCCTTAGCCTTGGACTGGGACATACATCCTGCACCCTCTGGTTCTTGGGCCTCTCGGCTTGGACTGAGACTTTCACCATTGGCCCTCCTGGTTCTCAGGCCTTTGGGTTTGAGCCTCCAGCTCAAAGCCAGCAGCTTGTAAGACTTCTTAGCCTCCATAATTGCTAACAAATCTCCTTGTGTCTGTCTGTCTGTCTGTCTACCCACCTATCTATCTCCTATTGATTCTGTTTCTCTGGAGAAGTCCAAAACAAAAAGGAATATGGTCTAACTGGAATTTCGGATGTCAGGAGGAAGAGGAGGTACAAAATGAGGCATAGGGAGAAGCGCTGCAGAGAAACCCCTAAGGCTCACTGAGGAGGTGTCACCTACATGAGCCACACACAAGGGCAGGCCAGGTACCGTGGGGTAGACCAGTTGTCCAGGAGAAACCACCACACAGTGTTGTAGACCTTTCTCCTTAACCACCTTTGATTATCTCCTTAGCCAGGGAACAAGGGTAACCCAACTGCCTCTGGCTGTGTCTGGGATGGCCTCAGTAGTGCTCTATGATGGGGGATGGGGGCTCTGACTCCCAGAAGAGAAGACCTTCCCTACAAAGGGGCTTCACACACGGGGTTGAGGGAAGTATCTGGAGACAGAAAATGGCATTGCCAAGAGTCAGACCGGCCCCAGGTGTGTTCCCTACTCATCTCCCCAGGAGAAATGCATGCAGGTATTCTGGGCTTGTGCCATTTAAACACACAGGAAGGACAGCTTGCTGGTGACCTCATTACTGTTGTTGCCCAGAGAACCAGTTACACCTGTTCACCACCCACAGCCTGCTGACGCTGGGCTCAGATGCCAGGCCCAGGAAAAGCCTCCACAAGACCCAACGCCTGCGCAGAAATGCTTCCCTCCCCAGCTGCATCAAGGACTTAGAAATATTTCCTCTTGGGTGGAGAAATAATGGGGAAAGAATAAAGCTTTCTGTGTTCATCAAAAAATAGATGACCCATGACTCCCAGCTGGCATGAACAGTCTCTTTCATATGTTCCTCTAGCATTGCCCAACAAAGTCGTTGGTAAAGTTGTGCGCCCCACAAGTTAGCAGCCTGGAGCCTGAGCCACACCACAAGGGCAGTCCCACCTTACGACAGCCCTTTGTCGCCCGACAGTCGTTGGCTTCCAGCTGCCCTGTCCGTGGGGGAGGCTGCGTACCGTCCTGCCAAAGAGGCAGCCAGATACTCTCAGCAGCCAACACGGCCTGTCAGAGGGGGGCTGGGGAAACCACCTGTGCCTATCACAGCGTGAAACATTTAGGGAATCTGAATGTAATCTTCAGACTGTTCCTTTGATTCAGTTTCTGTTGTTTTTTTTTCCAGACAGGTTTCTTCATCCATCATTGGTATGGATGTTTCCATGTTCCTTTGTTCCTTTTCTTATTTTTGCCTGTTTGCTGTTCCAACCTTCTGTTTCTCTCTCTTAGAGTCTCAGAGCGTGGTTAAATTCTCCAGGACATACTTCCCTCCTTATCTGATTGCTTTTATGTCTCCCTTTCTGAGCCAGTTTGGCATGGCGGGGCCGGGGTGGGGGGTGGGGGGATGGTTTGCAGCCACGGCCATTTTTCAGTGCCTGGTAACTTGGCAGGGACAACACAGGAGAGAGTTTCTGTGGGGTTCTGCACAGACTTTGTTGGCAAAGCTGCATCCTGCCTCCTCTTTTGAGATTGTGGGAAATATCCTGCTCCAGTTTTCATTCTACTTCATTAAGAACATTTCTAGGGGCACCTGCATGGCTTAGTCGGTTAAGCACCTACCTTCGGCTCAGGTCATGATCCCAGGGTCCTGGGATCGAGCCCTGCATTGGGCTCCCTGCTCAGCGGTGAGTCTGCTTCTCCCTCTCCTTCTGCCCCTCCCCGTGCTAGTGTGCTCACGCTCTCTCTCTCAAATAAATAAATAAAATTTATTTTAAAAAAAGAGTATTTCTAACTACTGTATGGATCCCTTCCTTGGGTCCTTTGGTCATTCCTCCAAATTCTGTGGAGCTCTGGAAGACGGCTAACCTCCTGAGAGCCTTGGGGGTGAGTAAGAGCTTTTACCCTCATGCGATTTCCCCATCAGCATTGTTTAGGCTGCTTCCTTTACTAGAGAGTGTTCCTGAGAATTCTTGGGATCTTATTGATTAACCTTCCCTTTCACATCTCATTTTAGGGTTGTGGGGGAGGGGCAGGGCACCGGGGAGATGAAGGTGGAGTTAGGAGCTATTCCAGGTATCATGTTTCTTTCCTCGGTGCCCATTTTTCAAAGCTTACCTCGTGGGATTGTATTCTTTCCTGTATTTGATCATCAACAGTGGGTTTTTGTCTTTGTTTTGTTTTGCTTTTGCTGGCATGACCATGTTCTCTTGATTTCATTAGGCTTTGGGGAGAGAAAGAGAGTTGTGGTCTGACTTTATTTATTCTTGGGAAAATGCAGGTCCGTGGAATTAGAAGCCAGCGTTCCACCAGGCAGGGCGTGGGCAGCAAAGAAAAGACTAGGATACGAGGCTGCGGGGTCACCTCGTGGTTCTGACCAGTGGCCCTGGCGTCATCCAGACAACACCTCTGTCAGGCTTTGGTCTTGGAAACGAACTTCCTCTTGGCCTCAACCACAGCCAACGAAACAGAGACCTGCTTTCAATTCCACTTACATCTGAGAAAAAGAAATCCTTTCATTTCTATTAGAAGCCTCCACCCTCAAAACTCATCTGTCTACTCACACTCAACCCACAAAGATGACTTCACTGGCTGTCACCTCAGCAAGACCTTGTAAAGGTCCCACATTCTCTGATTCCTCTGGCTATTCCTTCAACAGGTGTGCGGGACTCTATCTTCCCTCACAAAAGAATCTTCCCAAGGCAGTAACCAGCAATTTTGGCAATTGGGGTTAGGAAAGTGAAAAGTGAGGGGAGAGTACTCCCCATGTAGTTTGCAAAGCCCCCTCGGTGCACCCTGATGTCCGCGGTAGCTGACGCAGACCCTGGGGTCACCTTGGCACCCCAGCCAGAGAGCTGCCCTCGGGGTGGGGATAGGACAGGGAAGAAGCATGGTTGAGCATTTCCTCAGGAATTATCAGTTTATAACTTTGTACAGTCTTCTAAAACCATTATTTTGGGGCACCTGTGTGGCTCAGTTGGTTAAGTGTTGGACTTGATTTTGGCTCAGGTTGTGATCTCAGGGTCATGAGATCCAGCCCTGCAACAGGCTTCACGCTGGGCATGGAGTCTGCTTGGGACTCTCTCTCTCCCTCTCCCTCTGCCTCTCCCCCACCTCCCCTGCTCCTAAACGTACATGCATGCATGCTCTCGCTCTTAAACAAAAACAAAAACCCATTATTTCAAACAACCATACCGTCTACAATTTGGTTTCTGTAGCAAAGCACAACCTCCCTGTCCTGATCTGGGCTTCACATCATCCAAGAAGGGCTCCTGATGGACAGTGTGCCCTTGGGTCCGTTCCAGACTCTCCTGACACCAGATTCCCCGTCGTGGGGTATGATCGAATATTCCCTCCGCTTACATTCACACAGTGTATGGCGTGGCCATGGGCGCAGGGAAACCCAAGGAAGAATTTGCCAAACAGAGCAAGAAATCAGGGCACCCAGAGCCAAGTGCTGCTGTAATCTTGGAGCAGGAGAAGGAATACGGCAAGAATCAGAGCCATATTTGGCAGACCCATGCCCACGTCTGCCAGGGATGTTAGGAATTCCTCACCTGATCCCTGGGCACAGATGCTCCTGTAACGACAGGACTTCCTCCACCTGGCAGGGACAGGAGGCGTGTGGCTCTGCACGTGTGGTGTGCCGGGCCCCAGTTTTGGCACGGAGGGAGCAGGGGCTGGGTGTCGGCTTGGGCGAGGTGCAGGGCACCCCATTGTACTCCACTGTCCCATCTCTGGCTTAAATAATAAGTTTTATGGTAAGCATCCGAATGCCTGTTTTGTAAGAATGTTCGTTTCAAGAAGTGGTCACAGGCCTAGAGACATGCAGTCTCCATTTTCAAAAGCAGCTCCCAGAACAGACCTACCAGAGCAGGTCCAGCCCCACGTGACCAGTAGAAAGTGCTCCAGTCAGTGTGTACATATGGTCCCAGCCCCCACCACCAACCTATTTTAGACCGTGAAGACTCAGACCCTGTCTAATTCACAGATAATTCCACTTACCTCCTTCATGGGGCTCTCCCTTTCCCTCCTCACCCCAAGAAGTCCACACCATCTGAGCAGAGAAAACCCTGAGGTCTAAAAAGTCTTTGCTTCTGGGGGTGCCTGGGTGGCTCAGATGGTTAAACATCTGCCTTGGGCTCAGGTCATGATCCCGGGGTCCTGGGATCGAGTCCTGTGTCGGGCTCCCTGCTCAGAGGGGAATCTGCTTCTCCCTCTCCCTCTGTTCCTCCGCCCTGCTCTCTCTCTCTCCTGCTCTCTCTGTCAAGTAAATAAATAAAATCTTAAAAAAAAAAAAAAAGTCTTTGCTTCTGACTGCCACCCAGCATTACTGCTCGAGATGGGTCCTACTCAGTCCCACCACCCAGCCAGAGCTGTGCACGAGTCGCTTGGGTTCCCAGAGGTGGGGTGAGCCACTCCCCGGGGACTCAGTCTAGCCCAGAGTGCCCCAAACATGTGTTCTCAAGGGGTACTGTTGCATAGGGCTGTCATTATAAGTGACCACAAACTGGTGGCTGAAAACAGCAGAAATGTATTCTCTCACAGTTTGAGAAGGCAGGAGTGTGCCAGCAAGGTTGGGCAGAGCTGGTCTTTGTGGGCGCTCGGAGGGAAAATCGGTCCAGGCCTCTCTCCTTAGCTGGTGCTGGCTGCCAGGAATCCTTGCTGTTCCCGGGGCTTGTAGCTGTACCATTCCAATCTCTCCCTCCCTCTTCACACAGCCTTCTGTGTTTCTCCTTCCCTTCTCTGTCTGCTAAGGACACGTGTCGTTGGATTTAGGGCCCACCTGCTTGTTCCAGAATGTTCTCATCTTGAGATCCTTAACTTAATGATGTCTGCAAAGACACTTTTCCCAAAGAAGGTAATATTCTCAGGTCTGGTGGACATATCTTTAGGGGACTACCATTGGACCCACGTGTCTTTGCTCAGGAGGCCATAAGGAGGTGCCACAGACGGGGGGCTGAAAAGACAGACATTTATTTCTCACAGTTCTGGAAGCCCAAGATCAAGGTGTTGGCAGGTTTGGTTTCTTCTGAGACAAGGCAGATGGCAGCCTTCTCCATATGTCCTCATATGGCCTTTCCCTGTCTGTGCATCCCTGGTGTCTCTCTGTGTGTCCAAATTTCCTCTTCTTAAAACGACACCAGCCAGTTTAGGGGTGTCTGGGTGGCTCAGTCAGTTATGCATCTGCATTTGGCTTTGGGATTGGGCCCAAGTCAGGCTCCCTGCTCGGCAGGGAGTCTGCTTCTCCCTCTGCCCCACCCCACCCTGCTTGTGTACTCTCTCTCTCTCTCTCTCTCTAATAAATAAATAAATAAAATCTTTAAAAAAGGGGGGGGGACACCAGTCAGGTTAGTTTAGGTCCCACTCTAATAGCCTCATTTTAATTTAACCACCCCTTTAGAGACCCTATCTCCAAATTCACTCCCACTCTGAGGTACCAGGGGTTAGAGTTTCAACCTATGAATTATGAAAGGACGCAAATCAGGCCTTAACACCAGGGAAGCATCCTTCAGATCCCATTCAGCCCTCAGCCACGGACCTTAGCCAGCTCAGGAGGCCGGAGCCACTTGGGTCAGGTTCCTGTCCACTCCGGAACCTGGAACGGAGCCCAGGAGTGAGACAGCTTTTCCTTTCAAATCCTCTGAAACAAAGCGTCTAATCATACCCCTTTTCCTGTACAAACTCGGCTGAGAAATGCTGCCTTGCCTCCTCCAGAGGGAGCCGTCTTTAGGGACTCAAAGGTGCCCACATCTGCCCTTCTTAGGGCACCTTCACTGCTGCCGACACGCCCGCCCTTGCTTCTAAGGGGGCCGCTCCCACTGAGCTCTGCGCTGAGCGCCTGAGCAGCTCACTCAGCCCAAAGTAGCTCCCTTAATTTCCCATCACATCATCCTCTTATCATCATAGGGCGTCACACTCCCCGACTTCTCTCTTATTCATGTTCTAAATTCACTTCATCAACTCCCTTTTTCCAAATGAGAGCATGAACTTGTACTTGATATGTAGAAAGTGCTCAGTAAATATTTGCTGAATGTTTAAATAAGTGGATTAGTTTGGAGGGCTGCTAAAAAAAAAAAAAGAATACCACAGACCGAAGAGCTTAACAGAAATTTGTCTTCTCACAATTCTGGAGGCTAAAGGTCCAAGACCAAGGCGTCGGCAGGGTTGGTTTCTTGGCTTTAGATGCTGACTCCTCCCTGAGTCTTCACAGCTTCTGTCAGCCCTGTGTGTGTCTGCGTCCTACGGCCCCTTCTTACAAGGACACAAGACAGATTGGACTAAGACCCACCCTATTTCATGTATCCTTAATTCATTTAACCTTAATTACCTCTGAAAAGAAGCTATGTCTAAATGCACCACCTTCTGAGGTCCGGGGAGTAGGGACTGCAACACATGAATTCTGAGGGGACACAATTCAGCCCTTACAATGGGGTAATTTTTAGGCACAGACTTTGCTGAAGAAGGGAAAACACAAATCTGTCCTCTGGTGAATTATCCCCACCTCTAGTGCCCAGTCCACCTCAGAGGACGCAGAGCACGCAGCTCTCCACTAGGGCAAACACGCTAGGCACGGCCCACCGCCTCACACGTGTGACTCAGGCTCAGACTCTCCCTCTCTCTAAGTGTCACCTGTCTGCGGTATTTGGGAAGGTGTGACGACAGAAGGAGAAGGGCTGTCCCTCACCTGGCCCAGAGCCCCCTGTCTGACTGCTACTCCTCCAGCGGGGTGTCCCCCTTGCTCTGCCAGGGGTCACTCCTCACTCCACTGTTGACCACAGCTGGGACGACCCCGTGGGCGGCAGTCCTCGGTGCAATATGGCTGCTTTCCTAGAAGCCTTTGCAGGGGTGGGGCGGGGGTAAAAACCAGGCAGATCACACCTCTCTTTGTGGCCCATCCATTGCTCCACTCTGTAAAATCATCGTATTCTTAAACAAGCTCTGTCTGCTGGGATGCTTTCAATGGCAAGTAAGAGCGAACCTAACTCAAAGTGGCTTCAACAAAAAGGGGAACTTCTTGGTTTACATCAATGAAAAGCCCAAAGGTGGATTAAGCTGTAGGCAAGGCTTGATCCAGCAGTTCACAATGCCACCAAAAACCCATCTTGCTTTCCATCTCTTGTCCCTGTTTGTTGTCCTGGGATTGGCTTCATCCAAGGGCCCTCTCCTCTTTAGTTACAAGATGGCCACTAGCAGCTCCCGGGATAAGCTGCCTCGGCCCCGTAGAGTAGGAAGAAAATATCCTTCCCCCAACTGGATCAGAAATCCTGAGCATCCCTCTGATATACACCATCTTTAGTCACGGGCCCATCTCTGAACCAAAAGGCATGCCTGGGGGGTCGGGTGGGATTGCCCTGAACCGTTTAGAAAAACCAGGACCCATCCCCGGAACTGGAGGGTGGTGGCAGAATAGCCACCCCAGCCAAACCAGGGCAGGTCAGGGGCTTGAGAAAAGAAACACAATTTAAAGGCAGCTCTGACGGAGAAAGAAACACAGAAACGCACATGGAAGTTACCGAAAATAACTCTCACCTATTTCGAAATTGGATGACATTGTAGTATATAAAAATAACCACAGCTAACCCTTTCCTGAGCTTCCCGAGCTCACATTACATCCACATGCACACATTGCATATGTATTACTTAACATAAAAATAGCAAACATTTATGTCGAGCTTGTCATGTGCCAGGCTGAGCGTCTCACATCCATTCGCTCTTCAGGCCAAGACGCTGAGACGAAGCATTGAGTGCAACGCTCTCGTTCCCACTGCGCGACCGTGCAAGGAGCTGGTGGTGCACCCCTAGATCTAAAGGCTCTCTCAGCCACCCCTCACAACCCCGGGGCAACAGCTCTTTCCGCCCTCGGGTCCTGTCCCTGTGCATTAATAAAACCGCCATTTTGTACCAAAGACGTCTCAAGAATTCTTCCTTGGCCGTGGGCTCCGGACCTCACCCCACCAAACCTCACCACCATTCCAAAACTACATCAAATCAAATATCCAGGGGTGAGGCTCGGGCAGCAGGATTTTGCCTTTAAGCTTCTGAGGTGATTTTGACAGCAGCCGAGGTTGAAAACCAGAGTTTCACACAAATGCATCCCCCAAGGACAAACATTAATTCTCAGAAAGAGTATATCATAAACACACAGTGAGGAAAAGTTGTGAGGCCGCTTTCAGGCAGCAGGCTTGAGCAATGGAAACTTGACCAAGGCACAAGGGCCACAGTGACCCCCGGGCTGAATACAGGCAGGCCCATCAGGTGGCCCACCTCAGAATATCCACAGCCCCAACTGACCAATGGGCTACTGACAACCAGTGACCAAAAAAGGGAGAATTCCCTATGTCCCCCTACCTCCTCACCTTCCCCCTTTAAATACAGCCCCCACCCACTGCTGTCCTGCCCGATGCTTCCTTGGGGTGCATGCAATAAAGTTCTAGCTCCTTTGTTCAGCCTCAGGTGAATCCTTTCGCTGCCCACGCCACCAGCCCCCCCACCTGAGTGGGTCGCCCCACCTTTGGGGGGCCCCCCATCCATTGGAGAGACACCACCTGAGCGGTATTTGGGAAGGTGTGATTGTCCTATTGTCCTCCCAAGTGGCAATACTGCCTCTCACAACGTGGTAAGACTTCAGGCTATTACCTTCCAAAGCCAAAAAATTCCCCTCCTCCCCGGCTCCATTCAGTCAGGCTCCTAGTAGCCTGCCAAAGATAAAGAAGAGGCCTCGTGGTTACTGGGCTAACTGTCAGCAAGATTGGGATATTCTGTTAAAGCCTTAAAAGTACTTCTTTGTAAAGTTCAGATGAACCTGCGAGTCAATGACCCTCTTCCACCCAGGCCTCTGTCTATAAGGGGACTTGTAGGGAGGGAATTTCATTCTTCCACGACTTAATTCAACCCTTACAACAACTCTGCAAGGTAGGTGCTAGCATCCCAGTGTGCCCAAGGGAGCAGAAGCTAGGAGAGGGAAATTGAGCCAGGGCGTATGGCTAGGCAGCACTGGGAGCGGGGGTGTTAACTCAGCCTGGGGAGTTCCAGAACTTGCTATTTGCTCACTCTCTCGCCCTAGGCTCGGATATCCCCCAGGACATCCGACAGCAGATGACGTGGGGCTGCGTGCCCAGGAGCCAAGGCTGAGCTGGTAAATGTTCCCTGTGGCCGGAAGCAGGGTGAACTATACGGCTAAATCAGTTTAATTCCTGTTTTAAAAAAAAAGCACCTCGGGCCCAAAATGGCACCACTTAGTTTGAGTCCCCAAACCGCAGCTTGATACCTAATCTAGTTGCATTTCCAACCTCCCCCAGAAATGCAGTTTTAACCGGTCAGCCAGGAATTTTCGGATCGGCACCAGTGAAGTAATCTGGCACGTGGGCCTTCTCCTCCCCCAAAGGAAGATGAGATGAGATGATCTGCTTGATAAGACCCCCAGCTCCTCCCACCAAGGGCAAGCAACCTGGCCTCCAACAATCCTTTTCTTTTGCTAATAATATCCTTGCCCCACCTTCCTCCCTTTAAAAACCTTCCATTTTGTACAGTTCTTTAGAGCTCCCCTCCACCCGCGAGATCGGTGTTGGGAGATACCCGAGCTGTTATATAAAGCCAGTGAGATCCTCAAATTAACTTGGTTGACTTCTGTTTTGTACCATCGCTCACATCCTGGAACTCCTTGCTTGCAGACAGGTCTCCCTGCCCCAGCGAGCACACAGAGCCAAGCGGGGCATGCAGCATTTCATCTGCAAATCTAAGCTGCAAGAAGCCACTATCCAAAGTGGCCAGAAGCCACAGGAGGGGAGGGACAGGATCAAAGGGTGAGGGGCAGCTGTGGCTGAACGGTGTGCCCCCCAGACTCATGTGCTGAATCCCTCCCCCCACCCCAGTGCCTCAGAATGTGACTATATTTGTAGACAGGGCCTTTAAAGGGTGACTAAGTTAAAATTGAGGCCATTAGGGTGAGCCCTAATGCAGTCTGATGGGTGTGCTTATAAGAAGAGGAAATTTGAACACCCAAACAACAGGATGCATGCATACAGAGAAGAATGTGAGGACACAGGACATCTGCAGGCCGAGGAGATCGGCCTCAGGAGAAACTGAACCTGCCCACACCTTGATCTCAGACGCCCAGCCCCCTGAACTGTGGGCAATCAATGTTCCTTGTTTCAGCCCGGCAGCACGTTAGGGCCGCCTGAGCTGACAAGGACAGGCCGAGGGGCGGCACCTGAGCCCGCGTCTTCAGCTAGGGCGGCGTGAGGCGTGGGCAGGCCCACGGCTGTGAGGGGCCAGGCTGGGGGGCTTAGTCAGGAGGAAACGGAGACGTCAGGTACTGCTTCCTGAGAACAGTTTTTTCTGCTGCCGTGACCAACAGGAGACAAAAGGCAAATGTCCTCTTGCCAGGACCGAGGCCCTGCATCGGGGGCTCTGTCTCCTTTCCTGTCGACTGCAGACACAGGCTAGTGCTCCAAAGTGCCCCCCGGGGCACCAGCCTTGGCCAGCTACGGAGTCCGGCAGGCATGGGGTGCCCGGGTCTCAGGGGGCTGCAGGCAGGGGGACGCCATAGACAAGGCCAAGGACCACCCTGCTCCCATCCAGCCCCTGTGAGTCGTGCAATGTCTAGCCCAGAAGCAAGCCCTTTCAGGGGCCCTCACCACCACATTTATTCCCCTTTCATTTCTGGGGTAACTGCCCCTTCTTCTCAGTGCCAAGAGCTTGCACCACCCAAGGTGAGACAGTCCTTTTCTTTTCCTTCCTCTTGGTCACTGGAAGAATAAAGCCCTACTTGGTCCACGCAGTGGTTCTCCCCTCTTACAGTTTCCAGTATAAATTATCCCCTTCTCTGGGCGCCTGGGTGGTTCAGCTGGTTGAGCATCTGACTCTAGGTTCTGGCTCAGGTCATGATCTCTCCCCGAATCCCTGCATGTTCACCGACCCGGAAGCTCTCTGAACCCCATCTTTTGGGTTTTTCATGGAGGCTTTACAACGTAGGCACAGTTGATTAAATCATTGGCCACTGATGATTGATTTCACCTCCAGTCCTTCTCTTCTCCTTGGAGGACAGGGGGTAGGGATTAGACGTTCCTACCCTCTAGTCACATGGTCGGTTCCCCCCGCAACTGCCCCCAATCTTAGGTGTGGTCCAGAAAGTCCATTAACATAACAAAAGACACCTTTGTCGCTCTCAACTCTTGGGAAATTGCAGGGGTTTTAGAAGCTCTGTGTCAGAAATGATGAGGGGGACCAAGAATGTACTTGTTATACCATGAAGAAGGTAATTGTACTAGTTGAGGTTCCCCAAAGAAACAAAACCAAGAGGATATACAGTTGGTTCTTAAACAACAAGGGATTGAACTGTACAAGTCTACTTACATGTGAATTTTTTTATAGCGCAGTACTGCACATGTATTTTTCCTTCCTTAGGATTTCCTTTTTTTTTTTTTTTAAGATTTTATTCATTTATTTGACAGAGAGCGAGCACAGCAGGGAGAGCGGCAGAGGGAGAAGCAGACTCCCCACCGAGCAGGGAGCCCAATGTGGGGCTCAATCCTAGGACCCTGAGATCATGACCTGAGCCAAAGGCAGATGCTTAACCGACTGAGCCACCCAGGCGCCCTCTTCCTCCTCTTCCTTATGATTTTCTTAATAACATTTTATTTTCTCTAGCTTATGTTATTGTAAGAATTCAGTACATAATATAGATAACATGTAAAATATGTATTAACGATAAATTATGTTTTCTGTAAGCCTTTTGGTCAACAGTAGGCTATTAATAAAGTTTTGGGAAGTCAACAGTTAAACTTGGATTTTTGACTACACAGGTGGGGGGGTTGGGGGGTTAGAGGCCCTAACCCCCATGTTGTTCAAGAGTCAACTGTATAAGAATGGGAGAAGATATTTGCAAATGACATATCAGATAAAGGGCTAGTATCCAAAAATCTATAAAGAACTGATCAAACTCAACACCCAAAGAACAAAGAATCCAATCAAGAAATGGGCAGAAGACATAAACAGACATTTTTCCAAAGAAGACATCCAAATGGCCAACAGACACATGAAAAACTGCTCAACATCGCTCGGCATCAGGGAAATCCAAATCAAAACCTCAATGAGATACCACCTCACACCAGTCAGAATGGCTAAAATTAACAAGTCAGGAAATGACAGATGTTGGCGGGGATGCGGAGAAAGGGGAACCCTCCTACACTGTTGGTGGGAATGCAAGCTGGTGCAGCCACTCTGGAAAACAGTGTGGAGGTTCCTCAAAAAGTTGAAAATAGAGCTACCGTACGATCCAGCAATTGCACTACTGGGTATTTACCCCAAAGATACAAATGTAGGGATCCGAAGGGGTACGTGCACCCCAATGTTTATAGCAGCAATGTCCACAATAGCCAAACTGTGGGAAGAGCCAAGATGTCCATCGACAGATGAATGGATAAAGAAGAGGTGGTATATATATACAATGGAATATTATGCAGCCATCAAAAGGAATGAGATCTTGCCATTTGCAACGATGTGGATGGAACTGGAGGATGTTATGCTGAGCGAAATAAGTCAAACAGAGAAAGACATGTATCATATGACCTCACTGATATGAGGAATTCTTAATCTCAGGAAACAAACTGAGGGTTGCTGGAGTGAGGGGTGGGGTGGGAGGGATGGGGTAACTGGGTGATAGACACTGGGGAGGGTATGTGCTCTGGTAAGCGCTGTGAATTGTGCAAGACTGTTGAATCTCAGATCTGTACCTCTGAAACAAATAATGCAATATATGTAAGAAAAAAATAAAAGAAGATAGCAGGAGGGGAAGAATGAAGGGGGGAAATCGGAGGGGGAGACGAACCATGAGAGACGATGGACTCTGAGAAACAAACTGAGGGTTCTAGAGGGGAGGGGGGTGGGAGGATGGGTTAGCCTGGTGATGGGTATTAAAGAGGGCACATTCCGCATGCAGCACTGGGTGTTATGCACAAACAATGAATCATGGAACACTACATCAAAAACTAAAGATGTAATGTATGGTGATTAACATAACAATAAAAAATTTAAAAAAAAAAGAGTCAACTGTATATAGATACATGGAAAGAGATTTATTATGAGGAATTAGCTCACATGATTATGGAGGCTAAGAAGTCCCCCGGCTAGTGTCTGCAGGCTGGGGGTCCAGGAAGGCTGGTGCGTCGTACCCGAAGGCCTGAGCACCAGGGGGCCGATGGTGAAAGTCCTGGTCCAAGTCCAAAGGCCCAAGGACCAGGAGCACCAACATCTGAGGACAGGAAAAGATGGATGTGTTAACTCAACAAAGAGTAAATTTGCACTTCCTGTGCCTGTTTGTCATGTTCAGACCCTCCATGGACTGGATGAGGCCCACCCACATTGGTGGGGGCCATCTTTACTGAGTCTACTGACTCAGTTGTTACTCTCTTCTAGAAACACCCTCCCAGACACACCCAGAAGTAATGTTTTACCAGCCATCTGGGCATCCCTTGGCCCCAGTCAGGCTGACACATAAAATTAACCATCACAGCACTATTACTTTCTTGTTTTACGAATGAAGAAACCAAGGCACAGAGAAGTTAAGTGACTTGCAAAAGGTGGCACAGCCAGAAGGTGGCTGCGCGGCTCCAGGCCCTGTGCTGTCACCATTACACTAATCCCGAGGGAGGGAGACACACGCCTTCAGCAGGACACTTATTTCTCAACTTTGCAGGTAGAGTGGGCGGGCTCCCGTGAGGGGAGAAGTCACCAGGGCAGAGGACATGCAGCCCAGGTTTGCAGAGTGAGCCTGTGGACCTCACTTAGCAACAGAGGATGCTGCCTTCAGGGGTGAGGCTCTTTCCTCATTTTCAAAGCAGCCTCTGAGGCCTTTGTGACCATTTCCCCTTGTTGCCCTTCTGCACGTTTCGGTTGCAGAAAGGAATGCAATCCGGTTTTGCCCTCTGACATCAGGGCAGGGTAACAGTATAACTCATTCCTACCCTGCTCTCCACGCGCCAGGGCCGTGCGCCTTACATCATCTCGTCCAGTCCTCACATGGTAGCTTCTGAGGTGGACGGGGAAGCTTCTACGGGCAGGGCTGCATAACCTCAGCCTCTGAGAGGCCCTGCCACCTGTCCAAGGTCAACCAGCCAGTGGGCAGTGAGCTGAGCCCCAAACCCCAGAGCCTGAGCCCATCACTTCATCCGAGGTGGGCCTGGCGGCCTCCAGATGGAACAGGGTCCTGACGGAAAATTAAACGGTATGTGGTAACTTCTGAGCAGGGCCTGGCTCTGCAGCGGGGACCAAGGAAAAGCTACACACAAATGAACATCTTGTCTTTGAAGCGCAAGATGGTTGGTGCTAGAACACACTGTCACAGGGCTTCAGTAAGCAAAGCGCTAAATCCACGGTAGGAAGTCTGGGGAGGAGCTTCTGGGGGACACACCACACTTCTGCCAGGGTGCTTGAAAAAACAGAGTCCAGGGCTCCACCCCAGGTCTATCAAATTAGAATCTGTGGAGTGTCACTGGTACTTCCATTTTTTAAAAAGATTTATTTATTTATTTCAGTGAGAAGAGAGAGAGAGAGAGAGCGCAGAGGGGAGGGGCAGAGGAAGAGGGAGAGAGAAACTCAAGCAGACTCCCCGCTGAGCCCGGAGCCCGACACAGGGCTCCACACAGGGCTCGATCCCACGACCCCGAGATCAGACCCGAGCCAAAACCAAGAGTTGGACACCCAACCAACTGCGCCACCCAGGCGCCCCTGGTACCTCCGTTTTTAACAAACCCCCAGGTAAGCTGTAGGTACACCGAAGCTTAATAGTTACTGGCTGTTATAGGTTGAATTGCATCTCCCCAAAATTCCTGTGTTGGGGTCCTAACTCCCAGGACCTCAGAATGGTACCTTCTTCGGAGATAGGGTCTTTAAAGAGGCAATCAAGTTCAAATGAGGTCATTAGGGTGGGCTCTAATGCAATATGACTTGTGTCCTTCTAAGATGCGGAGATTTGGACACAAAGATGTGCCCAGAGGGAAGACCGCGCGAAGACCCAGAGAGAAGAGAGCCATCTACAAGCCAAAGGGAGACAGATCCGAGAGGTTCAGGTTCAGAGGGAACCGACCGTGCCCACGCCTTGACCTCGGACTCGCCGCCTCCAGAACCGTGAGACAATAAATGTCTGCCGTTTAAGCCGCTGGGTTTGTGGTACTTTGTTCGGCAGCCCCAGCAAACGAACAAAATGGCTCCCCCAAAAGAGGGATCTTCACATCATCATACATCCACCGCGGGGTGGGAGCCGGGGCGCACAGAATGTTCTGAGCCACAGCGCGGAGACAGAGAGTGCATTTCCTCCAAGCAAAGAGGAGCTTCTCACACAAAGTTCTTGGAGTGAAGTAACCCGAGAGCAGCAGAAAAGCCAGTGTCCATTTTCTGGGGCAGGCAGGGAGAGATGGAACCAAAGGATCCGGAGCCAAAAAAAAGTGGACAGGAGAGAGTAAGATTAAGAGTTGAAAAAGCGAGAAATAGGGATCCTGAGAAAGAATAGTTTTTGCTTGTTATTTATTCTTACCTTCTAGGCTGAAGCTGTAGGGGACCTTCTTTCCTTGACCTGCAGGAGTTTCAACAATAGGCCTCTGTTGGCCTCCTGAGCAAGCTTGCTACTCTATGAAATAAATGCTCTCCTGAAAGTCTCCTGGGTGGAAGGGAGCACCCACGGAGTTCTCCAGGATCCTGGCCACCGTTCCGCTCCAGGGTCTCTGCACCGGCGGGCAGGCTAGCGGCCCTCTGGCCTCCCCAGTATCCATCAGAGTCCCTGGTCCCCAACAGAGTTCTTCAGGCTTCATGCCTCCCTGGAAATCTCGCCCTTGAAAGAAGAGAGGAGCGCCCGGGTGGCTCAGTCATTAAACGGCTGACTCCTGCTTTCCGCTCAGGCCATGATCTCAGGGTCGTGAGTTCGAGCCCCGCCTCGGGCTCTGAGCTTAGTGGAGAGTCTGCTTGAGATTCTCTCCCTCTGCTCCTCCTCCCTGCTCTCTCTCTCTCTCCAAAAATAAATCAATCAATCTTTAAAAATATATGTTTTCTCTGTCTCCCTCTGCCCCTCCCCCCCAAAAAAAAGAAAGAAAGAAAGAAGAGAGCACATCGATATCTTAAGAACCATGATGTCTGCCCCTAACTTTATTGGTAAGAAATACGAGGCTCAAAGAAGTTAGGGGCGTGTCTCTCGGACAATTAATGGCAGTGTGACAACCACAGCCTGAGTCTCCCAGATCCTGGCCAGGGGTCTTTCTACACCAGCAAAGCCAAATTCTAGTCCCACAACACAATGGAGGGTGGGAAGCAGTGTGGAGGAGGAGTTCCCTGATCAGATTTGTTTTCAAAACCCTGCAGAGACGCCCAGCCCTTTCCCACTTGGGACCTTTCCATAAACTGGCCTCCTGTCTAAACTGCTCCACAGCCAAACCCCTTCCACTCAGGACACATTCTTTTTCTTCTTCAGATCTTAACTTGAACAGCATTTCCCCAGACGAGCCATTCCCAATTCCCCAGACTCAATCGTGTCCTAATGATAAAGGCGCCCTCATCCCCTGCTCTTCCCCTTTGGTAATTATTAGTATAATTGCATTCTTAGTGGGTAGTTGGTGATTTTGTGCCTGTCAGCTCCTGCCATATAAACTTCACAGGGACACGTCTTCCTCATCCCTACTTTCCCTGCACCTCACAGGATAAATGCACACAGTGCGCAGTCTACAGATAGGTGCTGATGTGATGGCCGAATTAGCAGGTTAAGGACTCTGAGAAGTCCTGCAAGAAAGCAGCCTGTGTAACCTTGTTTTCATTCAGCATTTCCCAGCCCTGTTGGACCATGGAATGCTTCTCTTGAGAAACAGGAATCTGAGGAACTAACTTACCCGTATCACGTCACACTTGGGGAAATACTATACTGTGCTACACATGGACACCCCCCACCACCACCAAATAAAAAGGTTCTGATGCTCCCTGCACCCCTGTCCCAGAGAGAACCAAGCACGGCTTCTTTATTAGAGATAGAAGCAAGTTTGAACCACAGTCCCCACCACCATCAGAGAAAATAAATGCATGGCCATCATGCCCAAATTTCATTCTCAGGTCATATAGATCTTCAGAATCTAGGACTCTTCAAAGTTGGAAGTGCCATCATTTTGTTCTGACAGTAGTGAAGAAAGAGATCTTAAGTGCCTCTTCAGCTATAGCTCTTCCACAGAAGTTGGAATTTTCTTCAGAAGCCAGTGAAATTAGCCTCAACTGTGAGTTCTAGGCCAGGGCAGGGCCTGACTCCCAATCACCATGGAGGAGAAAGGCTGATATTCCAAGTGTGATGGTTAAGTTTATATATTAGCTTGATGGGGCCAAGGGATGCTCAGGTATCTCTAGGTGTCTGTGAGGGTGTTTCTGGAAGAGGTTAGCATTTGGATTGGTAGACTGAGTAAAGAAGATGTGTCTTCACCAACGTGGATGGGCCTCATCTAGTCCATTGAGAGTCGGAATAGAACAAAAAGTCGGAAGAAAGGCAAATTCACACTCTGCCTGATGGTCTGAGCTGGGGTATGGGTCTTCTTCTCCTCTTGGACATCAGCGCTCCTGGTTCTCTGTGTCTTCAGACTTGGACAGGAATTACACCACTGGCTTTCCCAGGCCTCCTGCTGGCAGAGAGCAGATCATGGGACTTTCTCAGCCTCCATAATTGTATGAGCCAATTCTTCATAATAAGTCTCTTATAGATATATGGATGAATGGATAGATGGATGGATAGATAGATAATAGATAGATAGATAGATAGATAGATAGATAGATAGATAGATGATAGATAGATAGATAGATAGATAGATAAATAGATAGATGATAGATCCTATTCGTTCTGTTTCTCTGGAGAACCCTAATATACCAAGTGATAACTGTTGCATGAGGAATCCAAGTGCCCGTTAAGGGACAAGATCAGGGTTACCAGTCCCTCTTGCAAGGGAACTGGATCTGGAACAAAGCAGAGGGAGCAGGCGTCAGTGTTGGGGCCAGCCCACAGCAACATGAAACCAGGAGGAACAAGGGCAGAGACCAGGGGAAAGGAGCAGAGCCAGAACGAGCGGCCATCTCCTGGGCATCTCCTGTGAGGTCAGAGCCGGCTAGAGGGCCATGGGCACGCAGGGTAACCCCAGCTGCTCTCGGCCCTCGGTGGCCTGCATCTTGGTCCAGGAGACAATGACTTCATGTCCAGCAGCAGCTGCTGGAGAAGGAGCAGACAATGAAGGAAACCAAAGGACCACAACAGATACAGGAGGAAGCTCACGAAGGAGAGCCATCCAAGCAGGAGTGGTCAGTAGGTCAAGGGTGACCCAAAGCTCAGGGGGAGGGACATGGAGAAAGACCCTTGGCTCCTTAAAGATGTTGTCAGTGACCTTTGGAAAGAGAAGCCTTGCTGCCGAGCAGAGACAGGAGGGACACGGGAGGCAGCAGAAGGGAAGGACAGAGAGGAGACAAACACGGCTGAAGTCAACCACTCCATCTACCGGGAAAAGCTTCCAGGGAAAAGAAGTGTGGAAGCCAGAGAGGCAGAGGTTCGGAGTCAGATTGTTGTAATAGAGGGACAAGTTCAATTATCTCCACCCAAACAACCGTGGACCTATCAGGTTTCTTGTGGGTCCTGCTACCCTAACCAAATGGGATGGGGAGGGAAGCCTAAAACGTAACCATAAGGTTTATTAGTCATAATACTTACATCATATTCTTTTCATAATATTTTAAATCTGAGGTTGCCTGACAGTGTTCTCTCTATAAAGGGGGAAATAAACGCTAGGAATTGATAATGCAGATAAGCCTACAACCCCCCTGAGTACTCCATATTCCGTTCAGGCAACAAACACTTCCAGTCCAAATATTTACCAGGAACTAGGCTAAGCACCTGGGATACAGTACAAAAATAGGTGCCCCCATGAAGCTCACGTTCTAGTGGTTTGTGTTACTAATGGGCTCCAAGAGGAAACAGCTCTCATGTGGCCCAGAAGGTGCTTCAAGGTGGGTTTGTTCACTAGAGGACTAGGAGCGAAGGTTTGGGTGAAGACCCGGGAGAAGAGCCACAGCGGTGACCAGAAGGGAGACGGGAGGGGCTGCAGCCCCCGCTCCAGGAGGAGACAGAGGGCCAGGGACCTCTGGCTGAGGGGCCAGCCTCGCTGCAGTGAACCAGCCCCCTGACCTCACCCTCCTTGCCCTCGCTCACCTGGAAGCCAGGGACAAGAGAGCCCATCGACCGCTCCTACTGGTCAGCAACCTGCGCAGATAGCAGGTGGAGAAGGCAGAGGAGTGATCTGCTGGGGCAGACAGAAGGCCGGCCGTGCAGGGTTATTTCAGTGCATTTTCTGTACAGCTTAAATTCTGGGACCTCTGCAAGCTTAGGAAACAGTGGGGAGGGGAGGAGGCTCACTATGTAGGGAAGGGGCTGAGCAGGGCATTCTCGCCAAATAGCCCTATTCTCTCCTGGACAAACTCAATCACACAGAAAGCCACCTACCCTCACTGAGGACTTCTCTCCTGACCCATTCTCATGGGAAGAACACAGGGCTAGATGTCCCAGCGTCTGGATCTTGCCTCTTTCAGCTTCCTGGCCATATTCCTCTGCTAAGGCTGGCACAGCAAATCCCCACACACTGGGTGGCTCAAAGCAACAGAAATGTATTCCTCCCAGTTCTGGAGGCCAGAAGCCTGAAATCAAGTTGCCCACATGTTCCTCCAAAGGCTCTCGGGGAGGAGTCTTCCTTGCCTGTTCTAGCGTCAGGTGGCTCACGGCATCGTGCGGCTTTGGCGCCTTGCCTCTCAGTTCAAATGGCCTCCTTCCCCGTGCTTCTCTGTATCTCAAGAGTCCCTGTCCTTTCTCTTATGGGGACATCAGTGGGTAGAATTAGGGCTTACCCAAAAGACAGAGAGAATGATCTCATCTCAAGACCCATGGCTGGATCACATCTGCAAGGACCCTGTTTCCAAATAAGGTCACATTTACAGGTACCAGGAGTTAGAACTTGGATATATCTTTTTGGGGTCACAATTCAACCCACTAGCTGTGTGGCCCCAAGCAATTGCCTAATCCTTCTGAGCCTCAAATTTCTCACATAGAACCCCAACGTAAAGTGTTGTTGTAGAAGTTTACAAAAGAATAGGGTCACGTGCTACAATGTGGACGGAACCGGAGGACATTATCCCAAGTGAACTAAAAGGCAAGTCACCAAAGGACAAATACTGCATGATTCCACTGATACTAGGTTCATAGAGACCGAAGTGGAACGGGGGTTGCCAAGGGCTGGGGGAGGGGGAAAGGGGACTCACTGTTTACGGGGAATGAATTTCAGTTTTGCAAGATGAAAAAGATCTGGGGATGGGTTTCACAACAATGTGAGAATACCAAACACCTCCAAACTGTTCACTTACAAATAGCTAAGATGGGGGCACCTGGGTGGCTCAGTAGGTTCAGCGTCCGACTCTTGGTTTTGGCTCAGGTCCTGATCTCAGGGTCGGAAGACTGAGCCACGCTTCAGGCTCTGTGCTCACCAGGTAGTCTGCTGGAGAGTCTCTCCCTCTCCTTCAGCCCTTTTCCCTTCTCATGTTCTCTCTCTCTAAAATAAATAAATAAATCTTTAAAAAAAAAAAAAAGAATAGCTAAGATGGTACATTTTATGCGTCTTTTATCACAATAAAAAAAGTGCACAAAGAAAACAGAAAGATCAGGTGATTGAACCAAAAAGCTCTTTACAAACAGTAAAGCACTACATATATGCAAGGTCTTATGACAGGCATATTCCCAGTCATAGAACACTGACTAGTATATAGTAGGTGCTCAATAAATCTTCACTGAGTGAATGATCTTTATAAGCATGCTTATTATTCACAACGGGGAAAGTAAAAGCAGCACCTTACTCTGGTGAACGAATAGAGGATTTTCAGAAATGGAAGAGATGTTTACTGTGAAGTCAGTCTTGGAAGCATAGCCAACTCCTAATGGAGACTCTTGGAGTTCTGCTGTCAACTCCCCCCTCCTTTTCTGCAGGGACAAGGGGTGGTAAGTTGGGGGGATTCTGAGACCCCAAGAAAGAAAGGCAGGTGCTGGGTGGGAGGGGCTGCCCGTGTAACCTCACACCTGTTCCGGATCACCAGGCTGCATTTTGCACCGTGGCTGGAGAGACCCTCAGGAGCATCTTCAGGAGATCTCTGCACATACAACTAGAATCCAGAATGCACTGTCTTCTCGTAGCCAGCAGCTAATGGGAACCCGGACGCCGGCACAACCCAAGCAGAATAACCAGCTCACTAGGATCTCCTCTGCCCCACCCCGCACCCCTGCTGGCAGCCCCTCGCTTTCGTGCGCACTTGGCATCCCTCCAAGGTTGTGTGGGACTAAGGTTCGGGCACCCCACACCTGCCCCTCACCCTTCCAGACCTTCTGTACCCTCAGCTGGAACTTTTTTTTTTAATTCTTTTTTTTTTTTTTTTCCAGTAACCTCTACACCCATGGTGGGGCTTGAACTCACAACCCCGAGACCAAAAGTTGCATGCCCTACTGAGCCAGCCAGGCGCCCCTCCCTCATCTGGAACTTTTCTGAGAGTCACAGAATGCACTGCACATCTACCATGGGAGGTGATGGAGAAACAATTCATGACCATCTTTTGAAAGACTTTAAGATCTTGGTTGCAAAACAGTCGTGTGGGGGCTGGAGGGGGGCAGCTTGGGAGGAGGGGCTTGCGAAGTGAAGAGACAGAAGTGTAGCTACAATGCGTGGCCTGCGTCCCAGCGTCCGACTGGTATGTAGCGCCATTTCCCTCTGACATTACCTGACAGCCTGGGAAGTCTGCGAAGCCTTCTTGCCCCCCCCCCCCCCACCGCCCTGTTCCACTGGGAGCTCCAGGCCCCCAGGAGGAATGTTAGCCCAAAGGCCAACCCAAGTAGAGACCCGGGCTCCATCCCTCCGTCTCCTCCCGTGCAAATTTGCCTTAAAATTCATCCCAAACCACAGGGGTGATTCCTTGGCGCCACAGACAGGCCCGGGACCAAGAAGCACCTCTGAGGACGGGTGGAGGGGAAGCCGCACTGGCCCCACAGACAGAACTTTCCCAACAGAGCTGGCGTGGCGGGCAGCGAGAGCACGGGGGCCCAGCTGGCACTGGCGAGCAAGCAGGGAATGACTGTGCCCCACGCACCGCCTGCCAGGAGCCTGGGGGACGGCCCTTGTGTCCGGCCTGCCCACGGGGCCCCCCCCGCCAAGCCCCAGGCGGCGCGGGGCGGACCGAGAGCCAGACCCCCGAGGAGCCAAAGCGCAAAGACCGTTCGGGACCTCGACCCAACCAACCTCATGACAGAAGCGCCCTCTCTCTGTTTGGACACAAAGATGAATCAAGTCCTGGGCCTGACACGGCGCGTCCAATCTCAGGGAGAAAGGAGGCAGGAACGCAGGGACAGAGGAGGGAGAATAGACTGAGAGTAGCTTTTTTTCTCCAACTGGTTTAGAAAGGGGGTGCTTGGCACCAACAATGACTGGGGGGGTAATACTAACGGATGTCATCCATCCAAAAGCCCCGAGAGGACCCACCTGCTGAGACCAAGGGGGGTATCCCTGCAGGGGACACAGTCTGTAGGTCCCATCGGAGTGGAGAGCAGGCCAGGAGGAGCCAGGTGGAGGGGTGGGGGGTCAAGGTCCAGACCCGTCAGGGCGGCCAGCCCAGAGGACCTGACCCGGGGGCCCAGGAGGGGACTGGGGGGAGGAGGCCGCCGACCAAGAACAAATAGCAGGATCCAGGACAGGGCTGGGCTTCTCTCAGCAGCGGCCCGTGGCCCACCCCACAAAAACAAGGAAAGCGCCTCTGGGGTTGGGCAGGGAGGGAGGGATGGGGGGAGCCAGCGGAGGGGGGTGGGAGGGGGCCGCGGAGGGGTGGAGCTCAGCTTCCACTGAGCAGCCTGCACCAGACCCTGGAATTCACCTACCAGGCAGGTTTTCCTGTTTCGGGAAAGTCACCCCAGGCCCCCCCGGAGTGAGCAGTGCTAATATGTGTCTCCTTGTTCTCGGCCATGCAGTGAAATCACCTCAGTGGGATGTTGTCCACCGAGAAGCTGACTTTTCAGTTCGGTGGTAGAAACTGTGTACATGGGGTCCGTCTCGACATGGCCCATGGCAGGATTTCCTTCTTCTAAGGCTGAATAACACGCTCAGTGAAATCAGCCAGACACAGAGGGACAAATCCTGCACAATGCCACTTACAGGAGGAATCTGAAATAGTCAGGCTCCGAAGCAGAAGTGGAGGGGGGTGGGGGTGGGGGATGAGGCCAGAACAGCCGGGAGCTTCAGTACTTGCAGGGTGGCTGGGTCCTGGAGACCCACTCTTCAGCAGAGCCCTGAAGCTGGCAAGACCTATTGCATACTTAAAATTTTGCTACAAGGGTAGATCTTATGTTAAGTGTTTTTATCATCAAAAAAAAAAAAAAAAAGAGAGAGAGAGAGAACTTTTGGAGACATGTTCATGCACTGACTATGGTGATGGGTCATGGGTGTACACGCAGCTCCAAGCTCAGCAAGGTCTCAACATCGAAAAGGCTTACATCTGTATGTACAAATACAACTTTTTCTATGTCAATCATGCCTCAAGAAAGTGATTTTTTTTTTTTTTGAGAAATATGTGTACACTTCAGGGGATGCTTTCAAGACCGTGAAGATGTGGCACTTTTTTTTGAGAGATATACTCCTTTTCCCTGCCTGGGTTTAGAGGACACTTTGCAGGAATTCTTGCTTATTCTTTTGATTCGAGCGTGGGGGGTTCTGTTGCTGTTGTCGCGTTCTGTGCCTTGTTCCTTGTTCTGGTGTTATTCTCTGTGTTATACTCCCCTAAAAAGAAAGTCTTGCCGAATTCACAACCTGACCTGAGCTGTCACGTTGGGGGAGGGGAGCAAGGGAAGGGTCTGTGCCCACTTTGGCAGAAGTTCCAGAAACGGGGCGCCTGGGTGGCTCAGTCGTTAAGCGTCTGCCTTCAGCTCAGGTCATGATCCCAGGGTCCTGGGATTGAGCCCCGCATCGGGCTCCCTGCTCCGCGGGAAGCCTGCTTCTCCCTCTCCCACTCCCCCGCTTGTGTTCCCTCTCTCACTGTGTCTCTCTCTGTCAAATAAATAAATAAATCTTTAAAAAAAAAAAAAAAAAGAAGTTCCAGAAACGACAGGAGGTATTCCCACAGAAAGGGGAGGGAGACGCGAGGGGCAGTGGCGAGGACTCACCTCAGAGTCCTGGCCAAGGCCCAGGGGCAGGGTAAGCAACAGCCAGCATGCGTTTCTGGAACACCCTGGGATCCTTGGAAAGCTCAGGAGGAGCCCCTAGAAAGGAAGCTGTTCTAGGAAAGCAAGACAAAAATGCAGCCATATCACAGGGGAGGTATGAACATATGTGGGAGACCTCACCAGTTGGTGATGTTTGGGGCGTACCAGCTACAACAGGGAAAAGGAGAGTGTGTTTCAGAAGGAATATAAAAAGAGAACAGTATGTCCAAACACACACACACACACACGCACACACACACACACACATACAGTCTAGTTCCCAAAATCTAAAACCTCCTATCAGGACCGATCGCAGACATGTCTGCAACGCTTGAACCCCATAAAATGGAAAAGGGTTCTTTACACGTGGGGGACACTGATCCTACTTTGCATCAGGCTGCCTTCTACCGGTCCCCTCCGCTGAGGAAGTGAGTCTGGGACGGACCACTGAGAAAAGGGAAGTGACAGCACCATGGCAGCTCCGGCCGGATGGCCAAGCGCCCGGGGGCGACCGGGCAGCCGTCCTATTTCGTTCTGGCCTGTGTTCTGCTGTTTTCTTCTGCAGTGTGAGCCATATGGCCACAACCTTCAATGTGCAGGCGTGTGTTTGCTCTATTTTCCTGTAACATCATTTCTGTCTCGGTAGCAGACATTAATTGAGTCACTTCCAGGCAACCCATGTCCATTCATTGACTTCCCATTCTGAGTCAGTCGGATGGGCTTTTCCTTCCCCTGCGTCTCTCCAAGAGGGAAGGTCCTTTGGCCGAGAACGAAGGGAGGGGGAAAGAGGGGGCCTCCTTCTCTCCTGCAGGCCTTACAATGGTGTCTCTTGCTCCGGCAGAGGTGACTTCTCCCCAAGGCTTGCTGCCTCCTTGGGCTTTTCTAGAAAACCAAGGCAGAAGTCATTTCTGCCTGAGAACCTTCCAAACCTACCCTAAATTTTGTTTTATCCTATGTGCTGAGTTTTTTAAATTGTCATGAAATACACATAGCATAAAAAATACCATCTTGACCATTTTTTAAATGTACAGCTCGGTGGCATGAAGTACATTCACAGGGTTGTGAAACCATCACCACCATCCACCACCAGAACTCTTTTCATCTTGCAAAAATGAAACTCTCTTGCCATGAAACAATAATTCTCCATTCTTCCCTCCCCACCACCACCACCACCCCACCCCCAGGCACCTGCCATTCTACTTTCTGTATCTATAAATGTAACTACTGTTGATGACCTCATATAAGTGGAATCCTGTGGTATTTGTCTTCTTGTGACTGGCTTATTCCACTGAACACAGTGTCCTCAAAATTCACCCATGTTGTAACAAGTGTCAAGAGTTTGCTTCCTTTTTGAGGCTGAACAACATTCCACTGTATGCATAGACCGTGTTTCGTTTACCCATTCATTTGTCAATGGACACTTGGTTTATTACCACCTTTTGGCTGGTGTACATCATGCTGCTGTGGACAGGGATGCACAAATACCTCTTCAGGTCCCTGCTTGCGATTCTTTTGGATGCACACCCAGAAGTGCACCTGCTGGATGACCCGGTCAATTCTGTGTGTGATCTGCTGAAGAGCTGCCATGTTGTTTTCTGTATGTGCCGCTCCTATGTTTACAGTCCCACGGACAGGGCACAGGGTTTCCAATACATCCGGTCCTCTCCAGCGCTTGTTATTTTCTGGGTTTTTGATAGTAGCCATCCCAGTGGGTGCGCCGTGGTGTTTCATCATGATATTATTTTGAATTTTTTAAAAAAGCACTTCCTGGGGCGCCTGGGTGGCTCAGTCGTTAAGCGTCTGCCTTCAGCTCAGGTCATGATCCCAGGGTCCTGGGATCGAGCCCCGCATCGGGCTCCCTGCTCCGCAGGAAGCCTGCTTCTCCCACTCCCTCTGCCCCTGCTTGTGTTCCCTCTCTCGCTGTCTCTCTCTCTCTGTCAAAAAATAAATAAAATCTTTAAAAATAAATAAATAAATAAATAATAAAAAAGCACTTCCTGGGGCGCCTGGGTGGCTCAGTCGTTAAGCATCTGCCTTCAGCTCAGGTCATGATCCCAGGGTCCTGGGATCGAGCCCCGCATCGGGCTCCCTGCTCCGCAGGAAGCCTGCTTCTCCCTCTGCCTCTGCCCCTGCTTGTGCTCCCTCTCTCGCTGTGTCTCTGTCAAATAAATAAATAAAATCTTTAAAAAAAAAAAAGCACTTCCAATCCACTCCAGACTCCACCAGGGAAAGCCCTGTTCAGGGTATGTGCACCAGCGTCCCACTCTATTCTCCGCAGTCTAGACATTATTTTTGTCTCTTTTTCATGGGAAAGGGCGCTCTGGCGTCACTGGGACCCCTCCCAGCTCGTTCATTTGGCGGAGCTGCCTGGTGGTGGGCAGCAACCAGAATGAGTGGGGGAAGACATCGATCTCTTCACCCCTTAGGTGGCCGGGTGGGGCCTGAGGTGGACAGTCACCCTGGGTTGGTGGCAGTGGTATTGCAGGTTTGCGCCACAAACACAGTATTGCCACTTTCCCTGAGTGCCACCAAATGGCGGGGCTTGGGGAGCTCTGCCTTGTGGTCTAATCTTTGTTGTGCTTTGGGCTTTGCCTCCTAGCACTCAATGTTGGACTTTTGGAGCTCTAAAATCCTTCCCCTTTCAAAAAAAATCACAGTTCTTGTAGATGAAGTGAGCCTGGGCTTTAAGTCATGAACTAGGACCATGAGTTTAAGCGTTCTCTGAGGCGCCTGGGTGGCTCAGTCGGTTAAGCTTCCGACTCTTGGTTTCAGCTCAGGTCATGATCTCAGGGTTATGAGATCAAGCCCCGCATCAGGCTCTGCGCTTAGTGCACAGTCTGCTTGAGATTCTCTCCCTCTCCCTCCTCATCTGACCCTCCCCCTGCTCGCTTATGCTCTCTCTCTCCCTAAAATAAACAAATAAATCTTAAATGTTATCTGAGACTCAGGTGACTGCTTGGTTGTCTCTGGGTTATTCTGTGAGGTCCCTTTTGAATGAAAGACTATAGGCTCGGGGGAGGGGGTCAATAAGGGCGGCCCTCGCTGACCGGCTCCCTGGGAAGGCGTCCTCACCCTCTCCCATCCCGAAAAGGTGTGTCTTTTGACCGTGGCTCCACCTTTCCAAGCCCAGAGGCTGCCTGGTTGGGCACTGCTGCGGATCTGTGCTGGCTGGTTTCCCAGAAAAAGATAAAAAGAGAGAAGCCCTCCGGGTGCCATCAAGAGATCAAAAAAGAGAAATGAGTCTCCTCACAGCAGGGTAGCGTTTAGCAAGAAGGGAACTGTTTTTAGGAAGTTCTGGTCCTTATTCACTCCCTCCGATACACAGTGCGAGCTATTTGAGGTCAGTTGCTTATCCTTTGTGTGTCCCAGTTTTCTCTTCTGCAGAAAGACACTAATCATACTACGGCATGTGTTGTGGAAATGGATGAATAATCAGGGCCTCCCACAGAGGACGAATGCCCTAAAATGCAAAGTCAGGAGTGGGGATGAATACTTATCAAGTGGGAGAGACGCGCTCAAATTCCAAATTTCAGCCTTGGCTGCAGAAATACACCTAAAGGAAGGGTCTGTCCTTGAAAGGAACGCTTCTCACCAAAGGCAGACTGAGCATAGCAAGTTTCTGTAATTCATAAAAAGCCTCTCTCCCTCATGCAGAGTTCCCTGGGACATCTGTCAGGAGGAAAATTAAGCCCTTAGCTTGCTGGAGGCTAACTCGAAATCCTAAAATGGTGTGTCTAGATGTGTCTTCACACATCTTCTGGTTTAAATGGTCTTCAAAGGTTGAAGACAGGGTTCTGGTGCTTTAAAACAAACCAACAAATTTGGGGTCGAAACCAATATATCAGACAAATAAGAGTGGAACTCTTAGGCTGAAGGTGAGATTGGGGCCTCTGAACACCGCCCCCCAGGCAATCTGTATACCTAAGGTCCCTCCTCAGAACCCCCGGGCTTCTCATAACAAAATGTGGAACCATCTTGACAACGATTCTCTCTGCAACCTAACTTTCCCACCTGGCTTCAACTTCCAGGCTCCCATGTTTGTCTCTGCATGGTCCAGTTTTAGCAAGAATGCTGCCAATTTGGTTTAGCTAGAATCCCCATCCTTCATCCCTTTTTCCCCTCAGTATCAGATCAGGTCCTTCATCCTCCAGCATGCCCCACATGATGTTTGATCACCCCGGGCCTGCCTTCAGCAAGATTCCTGTTAGATCAGTTCACCACACCTGATGTTTCTTCCTAGTAATTCTTCACCCACTGACCCGCCCCCTGCTCCTTGGCTATAAACCCCCTCTTGCCCACACTGTATCCAGATTGAGCCTGGCTCTATAGTAAGGTCTCTCTTCCCCTATCGCAATAGTCCCGAATAAACTGTGTTCTTACTGCTTTAACTACCAGCCAGTTCTGGTTTTTCTCGAACAACCTCAATTAACTTACCTCGCCCATTTGACAGATGAGTAGACAAGTCTACAGAGGTTAGATTCCTAGAACCTGAATGTCTTGATTCCAGGCCCAGTTCATGTTCCTTTATGTGATGCTGAGCATGGTGGAAACCACTGAAAATGGTGTAATGGAAGTGGTGATGGCTGGTGTCATAGCAGAGAGGCAGGGGGAAGAGAGACAGAATGCAAAAGATGGATATGAGCAACATTCCTGCACCAACCACAAAAATCAAGAGGGCATACCTGACTGAAGGAGGTCAGAGGCAGTTTCTTCATACATAAAAGACAATGCAAAAAAGAAGAGACCCTTTTCCGATGAGTTGGGGAGAGGGGAGAGGACACTGTGCTACTTTTGTCCCTTGGGCAAGAAGACCATATCTTTTGTGTTTCCATAGGGGCACAGATTACTGAGACTGCCAGTTACTGAAATAGGCATTTTTCAAAACTCTTGTTTCTTTTTTTCTCTTTTTTCTTTTTTGAGAGTGAGAGAGACAGCGCAAGCAGGGGGAGGGGCAGATGGAGGAGAGAAAGAATCTGAAGGGGGCTCCACACCCAGTCCCATGACCCTGCGATCATGACCTGAGCCAAAATCGAGACTTGGACGCTTAACCAACCAACCAACCCCGCAAAACACTTTTTCTTAAATCAGTGATAATCTAACCTCAAAGTTACAACATTTGGGTCTCTCTCTGGAGTTTTTGCTAATCAGTCTGTGAATTCTCTGGAATGGTTAAACAATGCAGCAAAGTTGTAGTGATTCTTGACTTCCCTGTTCACCCTCTGCCCATCCCATCATGTGTGCCCACGAAGCCACAATTTTCTTAGTTGTTACAGATGCAGAGGAAGTCCTTGAAATACCTGGAAAACTACTCATTCTACAAAGCTGTATGTACATGTCAGTGTAAAGGCATCCAGTGGGTATTCTAATCTTTGTGGAGCCAATTCAACTACATCAATAGGTGATTTCTAAGCCTAACCCAAGGTCACATTCTTTCCTTTAAAAACACCTGAGAAGGGCGTGCCTGGGTGGCACAGTTGGCTTTGATTTTATTTATTTATTTACTATTTATTTATTTGTTTGAGAGAGAGAGCGTATGAGTGGGGGAGGAGGGGCTGAAGAGAGGGAGAAGCAGGCTCCCCGCTAAGCAGGGAGACTGATGTGGAGGTCGGTCCCAGGACCCTGAGATCATGACCTGAGCAGAAGGCAGACACTTAACCAACTGAGCTACCCAGGCGCCCCAATAAATAAATCTTAAAAAAAAAAAACATCAGAGAGAAGAGGAACAATGTTTCTGGAGGACAATTTGGCAACAAATACCAGAGGCCTTCAAATAAGTTCATATCCTTTGATCCAACAAGTATGCTCCTAGGAATTCAACCTAGAGAAATAGCAGAGATGTGCACAGAGAATATGCAAAAGGTTGTTCACTGTGGTATTACTAATAATATTAAAAATTAGGAACAGGGAGCCCTGGCTGGCTCAGATGGTAGATTGTGCGACTCTTGATCTCGGGGTCATGAGTTCGAGCCCCATGTTGGGTATAGAGATTACTTAAAAATAAAATCTCTAAAAAAATTAGGAACAATTTAAATGTAGGTCAAGATAGATTGGTTAAATAAATTATGGTAAAGCTGTATGATAAAGTAGCATGATGTTATTTAAGCCATTTGTAGGAGAATACTGTGTCATGGAGGTATGTATAAATTATTAAAGAAAGAAGTAAGTGGTGAAACATCACACTGTATTATTCCAAGTTTATGTTTTATGTTATAGAATATACACATTTAGAAAATATGTGTACCTTAGACATAAACTGGGACTTCTCTACTTCTCAAGATGTAGTTATAATTGGTTTGGTTCTGCCTCGTGAATTCCGTGGATTGTGAAAGTTCAAAGCCTTCCCCGAGATTCCTGCCATCTCCAAGTAGGAGGTGAGGGAGAAGACACATGTTTTCATGGTTACATCATGTTGACCCAGATGTGAAACTCAGCCCTGTCTTCAGTTTATATACACATACGATTCCACACATACACCCCCACACATGATGAAAACACACACAATAGCATCAAGCACCTAGGTGGGGGAGGGGGAGATGAAGGACAGGAAAGGAGGGGTTTCTGTTTCAGCTTGTAAACCACTTAAACCGCACCTGATACTTTTGTTCACTACATACCTCTGAATTCTGCCAATGTACTCAGCTTATTCAAATTCAGTTTATCCAAATAAATAAACACGTGAAGGCAAAAACGTAAAGGTCTTACGGTAGAGGATAGCGATGAGAAATCAGGAAAACAATGGTTTGACACCTGTAAACCCAGGCGTGACAAAGTGCCCCAGGTTGTACTGCCATCCTTGGATTAATTACAGTCGACCCTCCAACAATATGAGTGTTGGGGGCACTGACCCACCATGCAGTCAAAAATCCACATATAACTTTTGACTCCCCCAAAAACTTCACTACCAATAGCATGAATGATTGATGAACATATTTTGTATGCTATTTGTATTACATCCTGCATTCTCATAATAAAGCAAGCTAAGGAAAAGAAAATGATATTGAGAAAATCATAAAGAAGAGAATGTACAGTACAATCCTGTGCTGTAAAAAATCTACACTTAAGTGGGCCCACACAATTCAAATTCACAGTGTTCAAGGGTCAACTGCATAACTAATGCTTTGTACATTTAGACCAACAGTGGGGTGGGGGTGGAAATTCAGTTTAGCCCAGGTGACAAGTTCACACCACCCATTTCCAACATAATGTCCTGACATTAAGAATGGAAAAGAGGAGTGCTTGGGTGACTCAGTTGGTTAGGTGTCCAACTATTGAGCTCATCTTGATCTTGGTCGTGAGTTTGAGCCTCGCACTGGGCTCCATGCTGGGTACGGAGCCTACTTAAAAAAAAAAAAAGGAAAAGATTACATTCAAAAATGGAAGTAAAATTCTGGTCCAAACTAACAAAAGAGATCTGCCACCGACCTACTGTTATAAAAGAGGAGAACAGTGGTGCTTTTTATTACATGTAAGAGAAGCTTCAAAGGACCACATATGCAATAAGAAAACAAAATTAAAAAAAAAAAAATCAGAGGCTCATAAGGGATTGAAAGCCCCTTGTCTGTTTCTGACAAATGTTTCAGCATTTTCTTATCTAAATGTCAATCTCTCAGGAGAAAGGCGAAGAGTATGGAAGGCAGCCCCTTTCTGCACATGGTCTGTGGTAATCTGCTTGGATTGCCATAACCACACACCTCAGTCTGGGTGGCTTCAACCACAGAGATTTATTTCATGTGATCTGGAAGCTGGAAGTTGGAGATCAGGGAGGCAGCAGGACTGGGTTCTTGGAGAGGAGGGCCCTCTCCCTGATTTGCTGATGGCCACCTTCCCACTGCACTGCACTCAGCACAGACCAAGTTCTGGTCTCTCTTCTTCTTGTCAGGACACTAATTCCACCTTGGGCCGCACCCCCACGACCTCATCTAAACCTAGTATCTCCCAAAGTCCTCTCTCCAAATAACACCACACTGGGGGATTACGGCTTCAACATATCAATTTTGAGGGGACACAATTCAGTCCATAGCACAACCCCAAACCCTTCATTTGGAGGACCACGACACCAATGTTATATCCAGAGTCTGTGATCATAGGACCCTTCGTTCAGAGAAAGCAGGTGCACCTTGCCTTATCTCTCTGACCACATGTGGTCTTTGGATTTGATTTACTAACTCTTACTTTGCCCACTAAACTGTCCTTTACCTTTCCTTCCTGTCATCTACAGCTGATCAATACGACCAGTGAGACAAAATTCAAAAGAAGCCCCATCATCTTTAAAATAATTTAGAAATTAATCCATCTAGAGCAGCCCACATAGTTTTGCTGGGTTAGGGCACCCCCACGTGTTTCTATAGGGAACTACCTACAGAAAAATCTACCTTAGAAAAACTACCTTAGAAAAATCATCATCACCTTGAATCGATACTCCATGATAATTTTTGGTCTTTGCTTACAATGAGCACCTGCTCCAGCTGAAGCATCATGGTGGCAGATACAAAGGTGATTAGAACATGGACCTTGCCCTTGAGAAACTCACGATGTAGTAGAAAATCAGACACGCAGAAAGAAACTCGAGAAAGGAGAGGCAGAACGTGACAAATTTCTTTAACAGCCACAGAGAAAGTGCTATGGAAGCCCAGAAGAAGGAAAAATTCATTCCAGCTGGGGGTGTCTGAAAGGCTTCATGGCAGATATGACATTTGATACCGCTGAAGACTGGGTATGATTTAGGGACAGTCATTAATTCACCTGTGAAATATTGTAGGTAGTGGTAAAATAAAGCCCTCAAGGCAGAAACGTGTGGAAAGAACAGTCAGGAGTTTTAGGCTACTGGAGTGTGGATTTGTAAAGAATAATGACATGAATTAAGATCAAGCAAACTTGGGCTTCTCTGGATGATGGAGTGGGAGCCAGAGAAGGTTTTTGAACAAAGGAGAGATGCTTATCTATTCTTTGATTTGCCCAAGGTCTCGTTCAGCAAATATTAGTGTGCCTATCTGTGCCAGGCACAAGGCGTCCAGTACACAGAGGTAATAAAAGCACACATGGGCTCTGCTCTCACAGACCTTATAGCAGAGAGGGGATAAAGAAGTATTCACGCAAGAAATACCTGATTCAAGATCATGATAAGGCAGAGAAAGAAGAAGAACAGGACCTCATGAGAGAATAATGAGGAGCTGGGGACTTAACTGAGACCAGGTATCAGAGACGCTCTCTTTGGGACAATGACATCAGAACTGAGATCTGAAGGACATGGGGTTTCAGCCAGGGGAGGATTCAGGAAATGAACCTTCCATACTCGCGTAAAGGCCCTGAAGAAGTAAGGAGTCTGCTGAGCTCAGGAGACTGGGAAAAGGCTGGTGTGAGTGGAGGGTCACAGCAAAGGAGAAGGGTGGCAGAAGGTAGCGGAGGGAAATGGGCATTAGCCTGTGCTGACCTTATTAGTCATGGCAATGACCCTGGGTTTGGTTTTGTTTTTTAAGATTTTATTTATTTATTTGCCAGAGAGAGACACAGCGAGAGAGGGAACACAAGCAGGGGGAGCGGGAGAAGGAGAAGCAGGCTTCCCGCCGAGCAGGGAGCCCGATGCGGAGCTCGATCCCAGGACCCTGGGACCATGACCTTAGCTGAAGGCAGACGCTTAACGACTGAGCCACCCAGGTGTCCCGAGCCTGGGTTTTAGGTGCCTTGGAAAGCCGAGGAGAACTTGATCACATGTGCAGGTATGAACATCACTCCGGTGCAGTGTGAAGAACGCACCAGCAGGGGGTATGGGCAGCTCTGGGACGCCAGTGGTAAGACTCCTACAGTAGCCAGTGCGGAGAGAAGGCTCACAGAAGGCTGACCTTGACCCAGTATGGATTTCGAGGGGAAAGGCTAGAGACAGGGAGGCCGGGAGGCCACTGTAATTGTCTTCATGGGGGATGGAAGTGAAACATGTGAGGGGAGGCTGGTTCAGCGTGTAGTTTGGAAAAACCTTGCCCAAACTCCCAGGGTGGGGAACCCCCAGCCTAGGGGGAAAACAAGGTAAAAAAGGCATTCAAGGAGACATGAAAGCTTTGAGACTGTGCAGAAATAAAAGAAAGACGTGGGATGGAATGAGGGCAGAGGATGAGTTTGAATGGGACCTCCCAACATGAAAGCAAGGATGACACCCAACTAGAGCTATCCAAGAAGGGGTGAAGAATGAGGTGGTTTAATGGACTGTGATTCTCTAACTTCTGACCAAGCTAAGATTCCCTTGGGGAATGGGAAAGAAAACACCCTTTTGGGGGCTGGGGAGTGCAGTGGAAGGACTGCAAGGGCCTCACAGTGGGGAGGGTCAGGGGGTTAAGAGAAAGACAATGCAAAGGCAGCTCCAACTAAGAGAGAAACAGAACCGCCAGTGGAAATTACCTAAAATAACTCTCACCTATTTTGAAACTGTATTACATTGTTATATAAAAACAAAAGCAGCTAACCCTTTACTGAGCTTCCCAAGCTCATATTACATCCACATGTTGCTAAATACATTACATATGTATCATTTAACAAATAAATTAGCAAACATTTAGATAGAGTTTGTCATATGCCTAGCACGGGTCCAAGATTTTTACATTTATTCACTCCCTGCTAGGGTAGGTCACATTGTTAGCACCGTTCTGCAGGCAAAGACACTGGGCCAGAGAGGTTAATAAAATGCTCCAGGTCACATAGCAATCACTGGTGAAGCCAGGATCTGAACCCAGGCTGTGTGGCTCCCGAGTCCAGGCTCATCAACAATGCTCTACACCACTTTTCATGTTCTAGAATACTCACAACAGCTTTTGGCATTAAATAAGTTGCTCACTGCAAAATACTCAGGAGTCATCCCTTACCCCTCTCCTTCTCTCACACCCACGCTGACGCATCAGCACATCCTGTCCACTCTACCTTCAAAATATATCCAGACTCTACCGCTCACTTTCCCCACCACTGGTACCCTGTGCAAGGTCATCCCCTCTCGTGCGCATTGGCGCCATTTCCTTCGAGCCCGTGCCTCCCCACCTTGCTCAGCATGAAAAAGCCAAGGGTTCACTGCCACCTAAATCGAAGGCCAGTATGACCCAGCCCTGCCGCCTCTGCTTCTGCCTCTACTGCCCCACAAGCCCTGTGCCCCCCAGCCTCGATGCGTGTCCCCCTGTCTGACACTTGCATGACTCACTCCCTCACTCCCTTCTGGTCTCCGCCCAGCATCATCTTCTCAAACGTCGCCTGACTCCCCCCAACCCTCTTATAATAAAATAGCACCCCCTCCCTCTGCCCTTGCCCTCGTGGCATTCATCACGCTACCCACAAATCTGTTTATGTTCTGTCCCCTGCACTAGAATTCAAGCCCTCTGGGAGTAAGGACTTAGATGTGTTCACTGCTGTCTCCCTGGCGCCTAGATCAATACCTAGCACACAGTATGCTCAACGACTATTTTTTGAAGGGATGAAAATATTGTTTCCCCATTTTACAGATGAGGAAGCAGGCTCCATGGTGAATTGCTCAAAGCTATCGAACTAGTGATGGAGGAACTACAAAAAACGAAACCTGCCCCCTCCCTGCGTTCCAGCAACCAAGTGGGAAATCATTCTTCTTCTTCCAGACAAGCAAACGCCCCCTCCTCCCCACTCCCCTCCACCACCTTAACTCCCTGCTGGGGCTATCTGGAATATTCAAGCAATAGATCACTCCGCACAGTGCCATGTGCCCTTTGGCTGGAGGTTCACCTGTCCGATGCCAGGATGTCCACCACTTTTCCTTTCCTCTCAAAATACTGAAATATAATATTCTCTCCGTGTGGCAGGATTAGAATTTTTGTGAGGTGTGGTGAAAGGCAGGAGGCTCAACAGACAGGAACCCCTGGGCTCCCCGCCCTGCAGTGGCTCTGGGACTTGCTCTCCGGAGGGTGGCTTTGCTCTGGGGCCTCTTGGCCCTTCCTCAGCAAGGGGGCCATGAATGGGGATGAGCTGCCCCCGCTCTGCAGCCTCCAGCCTCCGCGTAGCTACCTTTCTCTAGCATCATTTAATGGATCCGATGTTGACCACTCCTCTCCCAAATGCCCTCGCGTCCTCCAGCAAGGGGCTATCAATGTGCCATGAGGATCCTTTCACTGAGCGAGCTCATTCAAACCATTACCTCCAGCCCCCATGGACGCAACGAGACACACGCCTCTCCAGCAGTCCGCACCTCCCTTCCCTATCCCTCATCGGGAGTTACTGAGCTCCTTTGGTTTAAGGCCTGGGAGCAAACTCAAGAATTTGTGCCAAGTGGGGATAAAAGGAACTTAATTTCATCCATGCACTCCTCCCTGCCGCATTTAGTTTCTAAGTTAATTATCACCCAACTGGAGGTTATGGCTTTTTCCGCAAAGAAGTTTCAGGTTTGCAAAAGGCATTAGGATAATGACCGGTGGATTTTAAATAAAATATAAAGTAATAAAATCAAGGCATTGAAAAGCATCTGAAGCTGTGAAAGAAGGGAAGTCTGAAATATTTCTGGTTTGGGGGGACGGACCCCCCCAGTGGCTTTTGGGGGAGGGACAGATATGGGGAGAATCGGGGGCTGGGGAAGGCAGTTAGACCTAGGGAATAAGCCCGGTGCCCGAAGGACCTCCACTGAAACTCAGCTCCACTTTCTCATTGTACCTCTGAACTGTGTCATTACATTGCCTGCCTTAGAAGGGCCTGAAATCGATGAAAAGAAGTTCAAAAACCACTCCATGAGCAGTGGAAAATCTGCCCTTAACTTTTCTTTCTCTGCACCCGGAGGAGTTCTAGATCCTCCTTCCTTCCCACATCAAGCCTGAGACACCAGGCTCCCGAGGACTGTCTTTTATTCTGCACTATTTCCGCAAAGTTTCTGCCAAGCATCTGTGGGTCTTTAAAGGAAATGTGCAAAGGTAGCGAAGACACATCTGTAGGGCAAGGGCATGGGGCGCCGAGAAGGCGCGCGTTAATCAAAGCTGGGGAGAAGCCTGCTAGCAACCTGGAAATCAAATTGTGTCAAGGAGAAGGCCCGTGTGGAAAATAGATTAGAAGGGCACTGAACAAGAGAGAAGAAAGACAGGCAGCTCCTGCCGAAATTAATGAGAGGCAGAGGAGCCCCGGAGAAACAGCCGTAAGGAAAAGACCCCTGCACGGCGTAAGGCCGGACGGGCGGTTCAGCAATGGTACAGGTTGGACAGGGCGATGGCCGTGCATCTCCAACTGTCCCGGGTTGCTTCGCCACCCTCAAACCAGAGCGACAGGCTCTGAAAGAAATGAGGGGAGGAAGGAGGCAGGCAAGGGAGGGGAGAGCCGGCGTAGGAATTTTAGATGAGCGCAGAAACCTCCACCGCAGCCCCGTCCTTCAGGTGACCTCCAGCGTCCAGCCCCAACTTTGTAACTACTGTGCTGAGTGCAAGCGTCACTGGCTAGACCCTCTCTGAACCCGGATCGTGAGAGCTGCCTCCCCAGTGACCCTCAGATGGCAGATGTGGGCAACAAGGGCAAGCACTGGCTCCACGTGGGGGGCCTCTTGAAGAGCCACTATTATTATTATTAAACAAAATTCAGAAGGACTGGATGCTGTCTCTGGAAACCTCCATCTTCATCTGTGACTTGCAGGTTCTGAGGGCTCTCCTAGTTCCTTCTTTTTCTCAAAAACCTTAAACTCCAGATCTCTCCTCTACTCCAACCCCTGTGTTGGGATACAACAGTCTCCTCATCTCCCAACCAAACCTCCCATCCTGCCAGCAAAACTAATCTTGGTAAGAAGGTGGGAGATGTCTTCCGGGGGTGGGCTTTGGCTCATGGTGGTGATCATTCTGATCTTGCTTTTTGATCCTGCATGACCTGCCGCCTCAGGTAGCATGTTCTGCCTGCTCTGCAGGACTTAGCATGACTAAGGGGATAGATACAAATCCCAGTGCACAAACTCAGTGTTCTAGAATTCTAACTTCATTTTGTATGTCAGCTTAATTTCTACTTCAAATCCCCATTCTGCCTAAGCTCCAGTTCAGAATTCTATCACCAATCCCTGAATAATAAGCGTAAGTTAGTTTATCACACTGAACCAAGGCTCTGTGCTTGGGAGATCATGGTATTTATTAGGCAGTCATTGCTGGAAAAGCTTCTGGTTCCATGCTTCCAAACTCATGGGAGGATTGTACTTCCCTAGAAGCTAAGCGTGGCCGTGTGATGTGCTTTGGCAAATGGAACATAAGAGCAAGTGTCATTTCCAGAAGGAAGCTTTAAATACCAGTTCACACTTTCCCTATCCTTTTTTCCCCCTCTGCCACAGAGACTAGCAACTTTCCAGATAAATGCTGCTCCAGCAGGTCCTGGGGCCGAGGACAGTGCCGACCCAGCACAGAGCTTTCCCCTATCTCCAATCAACCTGTAGTGTAAGTGAGAAATGAGTCTTGTTGTTTGAGCCACTGAGACTTGTTTTTGTTATTTTTGTTAACCTGGGCATAGTTGAGCCTACCTGAAGAGTACAGGTGATGGCGTCCATCTGAGATGTCCTCATTCCCACCTTGTCTTCAACTTGGCGATCCACGCTTCCTGAACCATCCTCCATTCCCCACTCAGGGCCTCCTGGGATCCAGACCTTTGTCAGCTGTTTCTGAGCCCCTCAGAAACAGGAACCCCCATGTTGTCACGGCATCACACTGGGCCATGGGAAATTCTGTGTGAGGTGCTCAGACATTCCATGCCACCTGGAGTCTCATGACTCCCGTGGGGCTCTACCAAGGAAAAAGAGCAAGCATGCCTCTGCCCTAGCTGGGGCTTCTCACCGTTCCCACTTGTTCTCCAGGAGGCTTTGGCACAACGCTTTCCCCAAATCCTGTAACAGTTGCCTCTTCTGGCTTTTCCCACAAGCCCCACTTGCCTTAACCTTGCCCCTAAACCCAGGGGACTTAAATCTGGCCTCAGGCTGGAGGCTTCATTCTTACTCACCCGTGCCACCTTCCCAAATCTATCATGCCTGTTTGGTGTTCTTTCCAACCCCCAAGTGCTCACAATTCGCAAGCCAAAATTTGCCCCGTGTTTGTCTCTGAGTTCTGCCAGACCCCCTCTTCCTTTGAGACAATGAATGAGGAATACCCCAGCTGCCTTCATGGAGCAAGGACCAAGGAAATGGAGTGGTGGTGGTGGTGGTGGAGGAGGTCTCAGTTGATATTTCAGAATACTGTTCTGTACATAAGTGTTCTGTCCAATGATGAGGCTGAGAATTAAACCCAAGTGTGTGACTATTTGAAGCCACCGTGCAACCCCAATGACCCCATTTGAATGTTCCTTTGTGTAATTGTGATCCTTGTAAAGCTTCTCAGTGTGAAGGGCGTGGAGGGTCCTTGGCATGGTGTCTCCCCTAGAGACTGTAAGATCCTTGAGGGCTGAGACCATTCCTTCCATGTGTTCTGCAAATTTCCAGACTTTGATCTGTTGTGTGCCTGGAGCATGGACAATAGCATAAGACAGGCTGAAGGAGCAGGGGCCAGATGTTGCAGCAGGATGCAGAGAAGTGGCATGATCAGACATATTCCAGGGTTTGTTTTGTTTTGTTTTTATAAAGATTTTATTTGTCAGAGAGAGAAAGAGCACAAGCAGGGGCAGAGGGAGAGAGAGAAGCAGTCTCCCCACTGAGCAGGGAGTCGGATGTGGGACTCCATCCCAGGACCCTGGAATTATGACCCAAGCTGAAGACAGACGCTTCCCCAACTGAGCCCCCCAGGCATCCCAATCAGACATATTTCGAAAAGATGATGTTGACTAAAATACTTGGAACAGGACAACAGTGGAAGATATAAGTTTGTGTCCTGAGACCAGAGCAACTCCTGCAGAGGGTATCTACTACTGAAAATGAGCATGTAGTCAATAAAAATAAAATATTTAAGGAAATTTTTTAAAACCCGCAGACTTTGAGAATTGAGCTAACACATGACAATGAGGATATTCTCATTATACTTAAGATTTCAGCGACAGGAAATTCTCTGTCTCCTCCAGTGCCAGCCATTTAGATCCTGAGAAGGATCTCCCTTTCCCTCCCGGGTGCATTTGAAAAACCCAAGAGATAAATGTAGGGTTTTCGAGGAGAGGACACAAGGTCCTTCAAAAGGCAACGCCTGTGTGGAATACACCTCACGTTGTGACCTGTGATCACCTTGCAAGGCCTGAGCGGGTTTGCAGTGGCTGGGGTGAAGTAACAGGGTGGCGACCATAGCTCATACCAGTCGCTACCTGTTGACACTCATTTTCCTAATCTAGGCAAACCACCACATTCTCGGTGTTGGTGCAGAAAGGAACAAGCCAACCCTTTCCTTGCCTCCCCTGAACTCTATCTGGCCTTACTAAGGCAAACAATCCTGCCGGCCGGTTTAGTGTCTGCGCATCACACCCCAGACTCCACCCCTCAGCCCCACGGGGCCGAGGCGGGGCGGAGGGGGCGGGAGTGGAGGGGCGGGGGCGAGGCGGGGGCGAGGCGGAGGGGGCGGGGGCGGAGGGGCGGGGGCGAGGCGGGGGCGGTGGGGACGGGGCGGGCGCGGCCCGGACGGGGCGGGTGGGCGTGGCGCAGGTGGTGGCGCGGCGCGGGGAGCCGGGGCCGGGGCGCGGAGGGGCGTGGCCCGGCGGGGGCGGGGCGGGGGCGGGGCCATGGCGCGGAGGGGCGGGTCCGGCCTGCCAGAAGAGACAGACCTAGACCCTGGCTTGGGAGTTCTGGCCCCGGGTTCTCCGGTTTTGCCCGCGACCCGGAGCTGTTGAGGCGCTGCGGCCCAGCTCGCAGCAGCGGCCCTCGGGGCGTCCGGCCCTGTGGGGTGAATTTCTGGCTGCCATGGCCGCCACCGGCTTGCGGGCCTTCGGGACAAAGGGGCCCGGCTGGCTCCAGCGAAGCCCCTGGGCTCCGCTCTCCGCCGGCTTCTGCAGCAGGGGTCCGGCCGGGGCCGGGCGGCCGGAGCTCGGGCCGCGACTCACCAGCGCGCGGCAGCGGGACGGCATCAGGTCAGCGGCGGGGCCGTGAGAGCGCCCTGGCCCTCCCGGACCGGCGGCCCGCGGGCCTAGCGGGGCAGCTCCCAGGTCGGGGTGGGCGGCAGGGACCCGGGCAGAGAGATGGACAGTCACCCCACGCGGAGGCCGACGAGGACTCGGCCAGGGGTCAGCTCCATCCGCTGGGAACCCCAATTTGTGCGAATCCGGCCGGAGGCCGCGAAGGGAACCCGCGGACACGGTGTTTCCTGAAGTCCCTTGCCTGGGCACTGTAACATTTCGGATCCTGCAGGACACACAGGAGAATTTCAAATGGGACAGCCTCAGAAGGCCCCCGCACTGCCCCTAAACCCCCAGGGCAACCGAGCCGAGTCTTCATCGGACTTTAGGCTCAGGCGGGTGCGGAGAGCTTGGCAGGTGGCCCCACCGCTGATGTGGCCTTTGAGAAAGAGGGTTCTGTGCTTCTCACAACCTTGACCTGGTTCCAAGGCCCGGTTAGGCTTAGCCGAGCTGCTCCTTGGCCTTACCCCAGAAGTACCGAGGGGGGGGGAGCAGGTCAATATGTAGGACGAAGGGCACACTGTACTGAGCTCTGCCCTTTGGCTCAACAAGCCTAAAACCCTTAAAAAACAAAACAAAACAAAACAAACCGGTGCACAAACTGGAATTGGAGTAGTAAAGGTTGAAGGACTCCTAGCCCCACGCAGGCCTCACCCTGTTGTTTGCCGGGCCAGGGCAAAGGTACAAAGAGAGGCCTACCCAGCGTGCTAAGTATTTAAAAGTTACAAATCAAACTAACAGCTAAATATGTTTTCTTCTCTTACCCTAACAAGTGTATCTTCATAAGACCTGGAAGACCATGTATGAATTTATAATCCTGAGGCTCCTAGGAGTTCCCCAAAAGCAGTGAAGGCCCTGCTGCTGGCCTGCAACTTTTTTCTTTTCTTCCCACCCTATGCTCACCCCGTCACCTTTCTACCTGTCCTTCCTGCTGCTCTGCCAGGAGCTTGGCACACAGGTCTGCAGACAGCCCAACCAGCATGCCTCCATACTCTCTCTCCCCTCCCCTCCTCGAAATAATTGCTCTTGGCCACCCCATGGGCTTAAGGATGCCCCCCCGCCCCCGGCAAAGCCAGAGAATGTCAGAGTCGCAGGTAACCATGGCAGGGTTTGGAAGAGGGTGGTGATTTCCAGGTGGGCACGTCATACTCTTCAGGTGGGCCCCTGGCTCCCCTGGCAGGGCATAGCTGGAGCAGGGTGCCCAGAGCGGGGTACTCGAAAGTGCAGCACCCAGGCAGGGGTCCTTCTTGCTCATTTTCAAGGATGGTTCTGCTTCTGCAAATCTGGTTCCACCTGGTCAGAACCCTGACATCTGGCATGGCAGCCAGGTGACCAAAGAAGGTCTGGTTGAGTTCTCCAGAGCTAAACATGAGTCAGAAAGAGAGGCGATGGGAAGCATCAAGCTAACGGAAGTGCTCAGAATCAGTAAGCAGGAACCTCCAAATCCATCACTAAAGCAGTGGTATGTTAGGCACCAAGTTGGTGAGCTTGAACAACTCAGTCACCCTTCAAGCATCCCTTTTCAAAGCTGTTCCTCTCAGCAATGATACTGTCATGGAGTGAAAGGCGGCCGGAAATTGGGGTACCGTGCTAGGCACCGTACAGTCACCACCCCTAATCCTTCTGGCGGTCTGCGAGCTAGGTTATGTCGTCCCCATCCTACAGTGAGTAAACAAGTTCAGAGAGGTGGCAGCCTCCTCAAGGCCACACAGCCGGGAGGAAAGAGAGCCAGGAGGCAGGAAAAGGTCCATCTGCCTCCAAAGCTGTTTCCACTCCACTGTATAGCTCAGTGTGCTCGCCACTGAGGTTTAAAAGAGGTGGCAAAACACTAGGTGAGATGAAAATTTGCAGGAATTAGTGGAATTGGATGTGAGAAATCAAAATGCTATTTGGGGTCATTAATTCAGTCGGCAGGTGTCTGCCGAGTGTCTCCCCTGTGTGTGAACATGACAGGTGCCTCATCTCACGGACCTTCTGGGGGTTTACAATGATGTGATGGGCTCCGGACAGCTCATCGGGGCCTCCCCAGGGCCCATCTCCTGCCCTGCAGACAGAAATATTACACTTTTTATCACATGCTCTGGCGGTGACCTCACTCTTGGTGATTCCCCCTTTCCAGTGGTGGTGTTGGTGAAGCTGTAGGTGCAAGGCATCACACGTTTTGACCCAAGATTTCAGAAGAAATTCAGGAGAATTCAGACTGCTAAGATTTTTAGGAGGTGTTACCAGCCAGCTCTGATGGCCAGTTGAAGAGGGAAGAAATGAGGATCATTTAGGGGTGAGCAGAAGGCAAGGAGCCCTTTGAAGAAGTAGAGGAGGACAAGCTAGAGAAGCACCAAAAAACAGGAGACAGAAGGAGAGCATGATCCAAATGGCCATTGGATTTGGTTCTGGCAATGAGGAGATTCTCGGCGAGGGCAGACTGAGTGGAGTGGCAGGAAGAGAAGCCTGGCTGTGCTGGGTTGAGAAGTGAACTCAGCAATTCAGAGCACTCTGACAGGGTGTGGAACGCAGCAGCCAAAGGGTTAATGGGCCACATACGAACAGACGCCAACATGCAGCAAGGCCATCCGGGCGCCGGCGTCCTTCTACACGATTTTGCCCAAGGCCTTAGAATTTAATTTAAGCATATGTCACTGACGGGATGGCAGCTCCTAGGTTTGCTACAGAAAAGCACACTCATTATCTTACTGGAAGGTTCCGTCAGCACTTCTCTTACCACACCCCAAAACACGGGTTTCATCGCCTATCGGCCTATCAGCTGCAAGTCATTCTTGGCACTCAGGAGGAAAGGTGTTGATGAGAAACAAAACGATGACTGTCACAGTCATCTGAAGATGGCAGCAAAGCCGGAACGGTGTTCCAAAGAAAATGGGTATTCGTGGAGCACTGAAATAAAGTCAGTCACCGAAGTGGTTTTCCAGAAGCCAGTGGCCCAGAGGGCTATTTAAGGAGGAGCCAGGCTGACACATAGCAGGAGGAATAGCAGAGCCACAGAAAGAGAAAGGCAGAAAACATGTAGCCGGGGGCCAAGGGGAAATAGATGCAACATATAGAACAATAGCCTGGAGTCTGGCTCCCTGCCCATTCCGTTTCACCGCACAAATCAGACCCTTCTGTGTACAGGCAGACAGATGACAATACCGGTTCTTTTAATTAGCACGTGGGATACCTTAAAACAGCGAGACCTTGGCATGCCAGCTCCTCGTTGGAGGACGTGTCCAGAAGAGCCCTCTTGCTCTTTGCCCCTGTCCTTCTGTTCTTCCCACATTGGCCGTCCTCAGCATGAATTATTTGGCAGAATTTCAGGATGCCGCTATAAAAACACAGAAAGATGCTGTCACCCATGCACATCGGCCACTGCAACTGCGCTGCCTCCTCGGTGGGGTGCATGGGGAAGACTCGGGGGGCGTCTTTTCATTCTCGGCTCCTTCCCTAACCTTACTCTCTTGAACAGCAGAGAGACCGGAGCTGAAGGTAGCCACAGTGTGGCAGCTTTCTCTGGCTCCCGCTGTGGACTTCTAAGCCTCAGCGCCTCTCGGAATGGGCAGTGGTGATTTTTGGAACTGCTGTAACCTGCCCTTTGGGTGGAGGTGGCAGTCCTGTTTCTGACAGCAATCATGGAGACAAAGAGAAACAAACCCAGGGAACGAGGGAGGAAACCCAGCCCACTTTTCAGGTAGTCTCCTTGTTTTGCCTTAACTATAATTCCAGATAGTTGGCAGACCCTCTCAGGTGCCTCTAAGCACCCATGGCTCTCTTTTCTGGTGTTTTAAAAAATAGCCCCCGGGGTGAGAAAAGAATTGTGGGGGTCCTCACTTGTTTTGATTTCGTGCACGACCCAGTAATTATAAAACGTTCTTCCCAGGAACATTGTCCTGAGTGATCCGAAGAAGAGGAACGCGCTGTCATTAGCCATGCTGAAATCTCTGCAAAGTGACATTCTTCACGAAGCGGAAAGCAAAGATCTGAAAGTCATCATCATTTCAGGTATTTATCTGATATCCATCCTCCGTGTTCTTGCAGGACCTGGAAGCGGTTTCTCAAAATTCTTTGGTCAACTGGGGCATTCCTTCGCTTACGGGAGAATTGTTTTTGAAGCTCCTTTACAAGAGCATTATGAAAAAACTCCTGTGTAGTTAACCGGGGAAATGATAGGAAAGATTACTGTGTGGTGAGAATATGTCTTTTCCTTTTTGTCAGATGTGTCAGATACGAAACATTGCCACCCTTGGCCATGCTGGTCTTCCCATCAAAATCAGAGAACTGATTTCTTCGTGGATCTGATAAGATGGATTTATAATCACTAATGCTTTTGGTAGACTACCTAGTTGGCTAGGACAGGCTGCTGGGCAATTGATTGGTTTGTCTTTTCCGCTCTTAACTAAGCTTTCCACCGAGATCTGTGGTCTTCTTCAATGGTGCCAGAAAGCATGCTAGATTTTGCTCATTTCTTCCCGTGCTCTTTTTCCAGTAAGACTTTTTACCAAATCATCTGGTGCTGATGACAGGGGTATAAATAATAGCAGTGCCAGCATTTTAAAGCAACTGCAGAAAAATAAAACAGATGCTGCCCTATGATGCACTATTTTTTAAAAAATTAAGAATCGGTGTTTCTGGAGGGAGGTACTCAGAATGTTACCTTCTTGTCTGTGGTTGGATATAAATTTTCAACTTTAAAAAAAAAATTTTTAATTTATTTTTGTGTGTGTGAGAGAGAGAGCATGCGCGAGTACGGGGGGTGGGGAGAGAGGGGCAGACAGAGAATCTCAAGCAGACTCCACACCCATCATGGAGCCTGATGCAGGGCTTGATCTCATGACCCTGAGATCATGACCTGAGCTGAAATCAAGAATCAGACGCTTAACCAACTGAGCCACCCAGGCGCCCCCAAATTTTCAACTTTTTACATGGCGAAGGGAAAAGAGATAGAGCAAATACTATCCAGCCGCCATGGGGGTGTAACCCAGATGCAGTGAGGCAGCCAACTCTGAACGGTACAGTTTTCTCACCTGTGTGCAGGGAACAGTATTGTCTGTCCCGGCAGCCACAGGGAAAGGGAAATAGGAGAAAGTGTTACCAGTTGATCGATGGAATTACATTGCATCATCGTTGCTAATGGCAACAGTAACAGTAAAACCACATCCTCAGATCCCTCGTAAAAATAAAGGGGCTCTCTTCACACTCCAACCTTCCTGATTCCAACCTGTGTGGGTGGCCGTTTTCTGTGGTCCAGAGGACAGGGACACTGCGGGAGGCAGGGTGGGCTTGATGGGCCCAAATGAGTCTACACACTCAGGCCAGACCAAGTCCGGAAACAGAAGTGTGAAACTGGAGGGATAATTCTGGAGAGAGTACATTCGCCGTGGTTACTGAGCCTTCTCCTTGTTGGCATAACATGTTTTCGCTGGTTCCACCGCAGACCTTTGAGAACCGATGCCTCACCTTACGTTGTCACCACAAAATACTGGCTGTCACTTTTCAAGCGAAATGGAATTATTCTTATCAAAATCGAGCCATTAACTTTCTCTAAGTGTCCATGACCTCAACGCGATTGCTAGTTATCCTGTAGGTAAGTAAGTGAACATTTAAGCTTGGCTGTTTACATCTCTTTCTATTCTTTTCTTTTCTCCACTGGAAACATTTGCAGCTGAGGGGCCCGTATTTTCTTCTGGGCATGATTTAAAGGAACTGACAGATGAGCGAAGCCCAGGTTATCATGCCGAAGTATTTCAGACCTGTTCTGAGGTAAGCCAGGATGAGGGTCGACATCGAACACCCGAAAATGATAGTTACATGAAATATGGAATTAGGCTTCCACTTTGCAGATAAGGCTTTATCTATGAGACCTAGTCACTGCAGACTGGTCACTGGTGCATCCTTCACCCAGGCCACTATTTGGTTTCGATTTTTAAGAAGTGACCATGGTTTGTGATTGATCTTGTTACAAGCCAAAGAAAGTAAACTATAGGCTAGTGCTGATAGTTGCTGCCCCCAAGATCATGGGGGTGTGTCTTGGTAGATGTGTCTTAAGGAAGAGGTGAAGGGTGGGGGTGTACATCTTTAGAGGGGAAGAACCTAAGATTAGTATAATTTTTTTTTTAATTTTAAACTAAAACATCTCTGTTAATGGGAGAGAGAGAATATTTGTGAATAGAATAATAATAATGATTTTAAAGATTGTTTCTTTTTTTTTTTAAGATTTTATTTATTTATTTGACAGAGAGAGAGAGAGAGAGACAGTGAGAGAGGGAACACAAGCAGGGGGAGTGGGAGAGGGAGAAGCAGGCTCCCCACCAAGCAGGGAGCCCGATGCAGGGCTCGATCCCAGGACCCTGGTATTGTGACCTGAGCTGAAGGCAGACGCTTAACAACTGAGCCACCCAGGCGCCCCTTAAAGATTATTTTCAAACCCTTCTTCCAACCAACCTTTGTAATCACCACCTCCAAGTGGGAAAATTAACCTCTTCACGTTTACTTCTCACTGTCTGTCTCTTTAACCATACGAAGGAGAGAAATTGCCCGCAGAGAGGAAGAGGAACAAAAGGTTTGAGATGATTATAAATATATTAAGTCAACCCCTGGATAATAAAAACCTGAATGTAGAATACAACTTTAGGTAATGCATTGCTCATTTCATAACTACTCATTGAGCACTACTGTATGCATAATACTTGCAAGGCACTGAGGGAAAAAGAAGGAAAAAACAAGGTTCCTGCCAAACTGAAACTGGATATGTAGGTGAGAAGCAAGACATAAAACAGTTTCAGGAGCGCCTGGGTGGCGCAGTCCGTTTAGCAACTGACTCTTGGTCTCGGCTCAGGTCATGATCTCAGGGTCGTGAGATCAAGCCCCATGTTGGGCTCCACGCCGAGCATGGAGCCTGCTTGAGATATTCTCTCTCCCCCTCCCTCTCCCATTCGTGCTCTATTTATTTTATAAATAAATATTTAAAAACTCTCTCTCTCAAATTAATAAATCAATCTTAAAACAAAACAAAAAAAGACCTAAAACGGTTTCATAACCTGATCCGAAGATTACTTCACCTAATTTTTCCTTCGTTCATTGACTTGCTCATTTATTTGGTCGTTAATGACTCAACAAATATTTCATGATAACTTCTAGATAGACGAGACAGAGGTGAGCAGCAGGGAGGCTGACAGGAAGGTGATTAAGATGCCGTCTCGACCACCATTTTTTTTCCTCGCCCTTCCAGAATGCAGCAAGGAGAGCCAGTTAGAGTGTTCTCATTTCATGGCAGGACCAGCCAGAAAAGCAACTGACTTGACGCTTCAGGGAGAGGCAGAAGCAACCTGGAGCTAAGGCTTCGGTCTTTTTGTTTCACATTAATGGTGTTTATGTAACATTCTGCTCTTGTGTTTGCCAAGGCACGGCGCTCTAGAAGTTATTTCTCTGCTAATATCCAGTGTGTTTGGCTAAAACAGAAAAGCATCAGAGAGAACCACTAGAGCCCTCCCATCCTCCCTAAAGGGCCTGCTTTTACCACTCTGCTGTGTCTTCAGGACCTGAGGTCTAAACGGGTCAGCAGGAGGGCCACGGGGGAGCCCGGGGCTGCTTCAGAGGAGAAAGGCCGGGTTTCGTGGAAGCTGGCAACCCCCAGTGAGCCTTTTTCAGGCTCACTGAAAAAAACACAGTGCAGGAACAGGACCTTGTCCTAACACAGGGAGATAGGAGTGAAAGTGCATTGATTTCTTGAATACTTTTTCTAAGAAAATCACATTGTCCTGGATAAATATGGGCATCATGAACTTGTGCAAGATTTCAATTTCAAAATGTAATCAACAGACAGATTGGGACAGAACGAGCTAGATATTTCACTGTTCCGTTCATGCATGAGAAAATTTGGATTTAGAGAGGAAGACGGAGCTTCCTGGCTTGACTCAGCATCTAAACTGTAGCAGATTCCCTGCAGACCACAAGTGCCTCCTGGTCATTAATTATTTACAAAGCACGAATAGGGTAAATTGAGAAGGAGAAGAAACACGTGGCCGTGGGAGAGCAAAACTAACCCTCTGTGGAGCTGATGTGACAGATTTCCCTGGAGACCTACCCCTCGTGTCTCTTCTTTTGTCCTGTTGAAGTTCGAGGGTGGAAACCCTCATCCAGGAAGAGATTCTTCTCTTTCCCCTCACCCCCACCAGTGAAATGGCAACGGGGCAAGGCCCCTGACGGAGCCCTCAGTAACGCTACTGAGTGAGGCTAAGCTATACTTAGGTTTATGTCACATTTTGGAGCAGGCAGAGACCAGGAAAAATATTTAGTTCAGGAAGGTAAACTAGGAGGGATAATCATTTATTGACTACCAAGGGATTGATTGCCCCAGCTGATTTATTATCTAGCTTGTCTTTTTCTTTCCTGAATTGCTCTCTAACTTTATTTAAAATACACTCTGTGGGGCACCTGGGTGGCTCAGCCCATTGGGTGTCTGACTCTTGATTTCTGCTGGGGTTGTGATCCCAGTAGGGCTCCTCGCTCAGTGCTGGAGATTCTCTCTCTCTTCTGCCCCTCTCCCCCCCATGCGTGTGCACATGCGTGCGTGCTCTCGCTCTCTCTCAAATAAATAAATCTTTAAAAAATAAAAAAAATTTTTAAATAAAATATTTTTTGGGGTGCCTGGCTGGCTCAGTCAGTAGAGCATGTGACTCTTGATCTCAGGGTCATGGGTTCAAGTCCCATATTGGGTGTGGAGCCTACTTAAAAAAAAGTTACTTAAAATATGTTTTAATTATACAAATAATTAACATCGTGGAAAATTTTGAAAATCCAGAAAAATAGAAGGAAGGAAAATAAACTGCTGATCCTGGACCATGATCATACCACCCAGATAGAATGCTAGTATTTAGTATATTTCTTTCAAACCTTTTCTCATGTGAAGCTATTTGTCTGAATAATCATACATAAGAGCAATTATACTGTATAATTGTATAATGTGACTATAACATTGAATGCTTACCATGTGCCACATAAGGTTTCGAATACTTTAGACATATATATAATTCTCATGTTCTAGAAGGTTTGTACTATTCTTATGCCCATTATTATACCCGGGTGTGAAGACCGAGCGATAGCCAGTGGCTAAGTGGCAGACTGAGCATCAAACCCCAGGAGCCTGGCTCCAGCCCACTATGCAAGACCCAGACCACCACCACGCTGCTGTGTCTGGTGGAAAATCTCATAATGAGAACACAGCATTCCATTAAAGGGACAATTAGTTTACATAGCCATTTTTCTTATTTATTTATTTTTAATTATTTATTTGAAAGAGAGAGAGAGCCCTAGCAGGAGGCAGAGGGAGAAGCAGACTCCCTGCTGAGCAGGGAGCCCAACTCGGGGCTCGATCCCAGGACCCTGGAATCATGACCTGAGCCGAAGGCAGACGCTTAACCAACTGAGCCACCCAGGTGCCCCTTCTAATTTATTTTTATATATTTATGTTACTTATTAATTTTTCACTAATATAAAATAATTTTTTGAACATCTTTGCCCAGACAGCTTTTTACCTATTTTAGGATTTTTCCTTAGAAGTGTTCCCTAGATGAAAGGTATGAATATTTTTAATATTGTTGGAATCTACTCTAAGTATTTTCCCACCAGGTTGTATAGAATCCTAGTGCTTCCTAGAGGGCACACAGGAGACACAGACCGTTCAACGCTAATCACGGCCAAGTGACTTTTCATAAGTAACCAGTTCATTAGGTGACAGACGACACTCAGCAAAAAAAAAAAATCTTTCTTTGCAGCAAGACATTAGAAGTTCTTAAGCGTTCTTCTCCTTGCTCTTGCAGTTCACTGAGAATGAGCTCTATCACTGACCATCCTCATCCTCACCTAGAGTTCTCAAACCCCCTAAATCCATGAACAGTTTGGGGTGCGGATATATATGTGTGCATTCTTCCGAGGAGAGGGTCATTAGCATTTGTCAGATTCTCAAAAGGTGACCCCCTAAAAAAAGTCCAAACCACTACTATAGAATATGATATCATATCCCTAAATATATAAGGGTTATTTTATAATAAAGCTGACAAATATAACACGTTTGTGAATGCAAAAGGCTGAGTTCCTTGGGCAAAATCTTCAAATCAATGAAAGGTCATTTTTTTAGAGTTGCCGCTGTGGGAAACAAGCCCAGATGTAGTGGCTCCTTCCCACCTGCCCTCCTTCCCTGCCAGGGTTCAAGGTGCAACTATTTATACATCCAAGTTACCATAGCAACGCAATCTGTTTAGAGTGGCATGAAAAAAATGGAGAAATAAACCAAGTTATTTGGTAAGCTGCAAAAATAAGTTAAAAGCTCTGGCGATTTATGCGGTGGAGAGAGGGGAAGCGTCACATGAGCAAGTTTTCTGGCTCCTCTCTGTGCAGGGGCCCTGTTTGGGGAGTTTTGTTTATTTTGATGACAGCAGGGCGTAGCAGGGCGTCCCCGCACCATTGTAATAGAATTGAGAGAATGTTCCCTGCGGTAATTTGAGAAGTAATTACTACGGAAATTGCCTTCCAGTTCCTTTTCCGCCTTAATTTTTCAAGAAAGTATCAAATACCAGTTTCGGACTTGCCACCGCGTTCCCCAGAGATCAAAATCAGCTCTGTGCTTCAGGGGGGCTGCTGGGGACCAGTCAGAGGGGACCGTGACCTCACAGCGGCGTCCTGCCAGGCGTGGGAAGACCAGGGCTGTGCCGTCAGCCCCTGCATCCCGCCGCCTGGGCGAGTGCCTTCCCCTCTGAGCCTTCGCGGCCCGGTTGTCATGGAAGGTCCGCTCCTCCCCTGGGTCTCAGGAAGACCAGACGGTCGGTATTTAGTGCTCGCTTGGTTCTCTTCATGCCTCCTTTCCCCCTTCCCCCCCGAGACTCTGAGCTAATGCACACAGAAAATGCTCTGCGAAGGGTGACATCACATACACTGATACATGTGAACGTTGCGTTTCGCTCCCGGGCAGAAACGAAGTGGTGTGTTTGCTCCTCCAGGTCATGATGCTGATCCAGAACCACCCAGTCCCCGTCATCGCCATGGTGAACGGCTTGGCCACCGCGGCCGGCTGCCAGCTGGTCGCCAGCTGTGACATCGCCGTGGCCAGCGACACGTCCTCTTTCGCCACTCCGGGGGTGAACCTTGGGCTCTTCTGCTCCACGCCGGGGGTGGCCTTGGGGAGAGCGGTGCCGAGAAAGGTAACTGAACTCGCTGGGCCCTGCAGACGTGATCCTCCAGGGCACGGGGTGGTCGGTTCCAGCACTCGCCCGGAGTGTGGTTGGCGCGGTGTGCCACGGCGTCCCTTCTCGTGCGCGCCCGCGGGGCAGGGGACGGCCAGCTGCCTGCCCCTCGGGGCAGCTCCTTAGGTTCCTTACTCGATCTGTTGGTTTGCATAAAGGCACACGTTCTTGTCATCTTACTGGCCCCGCCTTTGAAGCCTGGTTTTGTTGGGCCACCTAGGGAGGTAGGTCAGTATCTGGAGCTAGGACGCTAGTGTCACTGGCTTATTGTTTGCCCGCAACCTGTCTTGTTCCAGAAGGGACTGAAAAGAGCTGATTCCCTGAGTGTGTCAGGTTCAGAGCGGTGACGTGTCAGGAGCAAGAACAGTCCGTGCTGGGTAGATCGGCTCTGTCCCAGAAGGAGCCGCATTACAAAAGGTGTTTTGTCGTTGGCTGCCCAAAGGGAAGTCCATTTTCTTCACAAAACTCTCTTCCTTCTTATCACATCATAAAATAATATTTACTAAGCATCTCTTACGTGTAAACCAGGGGTTTCCTCGCTCTAGAAAAAAATACATCCTCATTCTCAACTGGAAATGTGTTTTCAAAAAGGGAAAGTTTGGCAAAGTCATGTAACGTTGGGGAACCTAAACTGCTTTCTAGAATATATTACCCATTTTACCATCAACTACAAAAATTAGCAGTTGCCCATATGCCTGAGGCACCAAAGAGATAAGACCCAAGGGAAATCAAGCTGTAGGACCAAGAAGTTTCGGGATGCATTCCTTTCTTGTAGGGTGCCTCCTCACTAGTTTTCACAGAACCGTGTATTCGTGACAAAGGTCAGAAGACAGATCCTGCGAGCACACACACGCAGGGACGCCAGCTGAAAGTGGGCAAAGGGTGAGCTGTCAAACACAACAGCTTGCTAAAACTTTTGCACACTAAGGGGGTTTCATCCTGTCAGGAGACACGTTCACCTTAAATGCATATATGGTAATTGAGTAAATACTTCTTAAGTCCCTACTTTGTGCCAAGTACATTAAATTGAAGTACATCTCAAATATATTGTCAGAGCTCGTTCACAAACTAACTTACAATTGTGCAAATCAAGTTGCAAATCAAATCTTGCATAGTCAAAGGCAGTTGGACTGGTTACCCCATCTGCCGCTGTTCATCTTGAACACCTGATGTTCTGGAAGGGTCCACAGTAGGGCATTTAAACCTTTGTAACAGCCCTGCTGTCAGGATAAGAATCCATTTCTTTCTTAACACAAATAAACTTTTCAAATCGAGGCTTATAATGGAGTCCTAGAAATGTAAACATTGTTATCACATTTTGTCAAGTTTTAAATTAGTTTTTGAGAAGAGAAAAAAACAAATGTGACACATACAGGCCTTAAGTTTTCAGGAAGCCCAGCGCTCAGAACCACCTTGCGTAACTGCCCAGCATGACGGATGAAGGGGCAGGACGTGGCAAGACCCAAAGCGGCTTCTACCTCCCACGGCAGTTTTGGCAAGGGCCAGGCCTGCCGAGAAGATGAGGGCAGAGTTTCCAGTATTGTCCCACTCAGCTCCCTGATCTGCACTCTTTGTGATCTGATCCCCTGGGTTTCTTCCCAGCTAGCAGTCTGCAAGTGGTTCAGAGTTGCCCTCTGGGTTCATGACTACCCAGAGGCGTGAAGCGGATACAGTTTGGGGTCAGCACTCATGACCTGAAATCACAATACCAATAAAGGGAATTCAGTGAGAAGAAAAGTCTGTCAGAACGTAGGGCCTTTGCCGGGTTGCTGGATCTGCAGGTCTCACCTGTGCAACCCCCTGGAGGAGGCAAGTAGGGATTCATAAAAATCTAAACACAACCAGAAACACCCCTCCCTGCGGTCATTGCTTGGTTGCGCCCCTATGAGCACATCCATGCACAGGCCCGTGGGCTTCGGTGGGTGGTGGGCCCCTGTCCCCTCGGCGCATAGCCACAGGGAAGCGAGCAGGTGCTTTTGCAGGCTCACCTGGCCTGGGAGCTCCGCCCTTTCCGCCGCAGCTGGAGCCACAGGTGTGGGCCACCGGCGCCCTCTGCTGGTCACCGTGGGAACCGGCTCAGCAGAGCCGCCGTCCGGGCGCCGGGAGCAGAAATGATGGAGTGCAGCCCTTGTGTTCAAGCCAGACTGAGCCTGCGCATGAATAATTTTCCACATTTGTAAAGCGTTTCTCTCCTCTGGCGTGAGTTAAATAATGCATCTTCACTGCGCCCTATAAACAGCCTGCCTGGTGCGGTGCTGTCCTCCCCAGCCGGGGCGGGCCTCGCCCAGCAACGTGGCGCCAGTGCCTCAGGCACTTGGTATCACGGGAGAGCGTGTGAAAGAGCCAAACCCCCGCCTCCCCGGCCCCTCATTTCTCTGCGGTGGGAACGCTGGCTTCCTCCTCTCTGCCCGTGGTAATGCTGTGTATCTGTGGACTCCGATTTCCTCAGAGCCTAGTTAGAACAGAGTACAACTCCCAAGCTGGAAAGAGTGTTAGGGTCTTGCTCCTCGGCCTGCTATGGAGACCGCCAGAGAGCCTGAGAAATGCAGGGTCACAGCCCCCCCAGACCGGCCACATCAGAATCTGCACTTTAACAGAGATTTGCAATGGCCTCGGCGCCTTCGAGAACATGTAGTTCAACCCCCCAATTTACAAGAGGGCCTGGGGGCGATTCAGGGCCTTACCTAATGTCTCCCAGCAACTAATCTGGCCCCGCGGCCCTCCCGTCAGCTTCCTTCCTCCCTGAGCCCTTACTGCATGGCCAGCCAGTTGTTACCATAGATGTGACTCGCGGGGCCCCAAAGACCCCTCTGCTTTAAAGACTCACCCCTTTTCAGGGCTGTGATACCTAAAAGCCAATCAGAGATTCATACAAATGTACAGTTGGAATAGGCATGTTGATAATCATCAGGGCATTTATTAGATGCCGACTGAGTGCCCAGCAGGGTAGCGTTAGCTTTGCACTTACTGTCTCTCATCTTGACAATCCCACAGGAGGATGGAAGGCTTATTCCCATTTTCAGATGAGGAAACAGACTCAGAGGGCTTAAGTTGCATCCGTAAGGTCTTGTGGTTAGTAAGTGGCCCATCTGGGATTGGAACTCGGGGGACCAACTCTAGACCCAAATCCTGCTGCTTCCGGGGTTTGCCTTGGCCTCAAGTGCCCCAGAAAGAGGAAGCATTAAAACCCCAGCTTGGTAGGGGGACCCAAGAAGTGCCGTCATAAAAGGCAGCTTGAAGTGATGAAGGAGAAGGATGAGAGAAGGTGTCTTCTCTCTCATCTGAAGTTCCGGGGGACACTTGACATAGAAGCTTCAATCATAAGCAAAGATTGTGCTGATTAGCTAGAAAATAAGCAGGCTTTCTTTTCCTTAGAGAATACCACGCTGTTATCCAGCCCGCCTGGGTAAAATCCCCAAAGTCATTATGTGCTAACACTAGGACCCCAGTAGGCAGGTAAGGAAACCGAGGCCCAAAGAAGGGGCTGAGCCGGGCGGGGCTCTTGACCTTACTCCCATCAAGACTTCCTTCAGGCGTGGCATGAATCCCCCGAAGATCTTCCCGGTCTTCTGGAATGAAAGAGAAGCCCGGGCAGTGGAAGCACGCAGGAGAACGTGCCCCGCCTGGCCCGTCTCCGGGCGCCACCTCCATCAGTAAGAGCCACGGGGGCCCCTTTCTCCCCATTCCCATCAAGTCAGATGCATCCGTCATTCGTCAGCCAGCCACCTCTCCTTCGTCCTGGTTCTTCACCTGTTCTCTTCTTTGCTTTTGAAAACTGGCTTTCCTGGGACGCCTCCTGGGAGGTGACATGTTTGTGGTGCTGCCTGGGTTTGAGCAGAGATTGAGAAGCGGAGCCCACATGCCTGACTCGAAGCCCCATGACCAAGCCGAGGCCACCCAGATCTGGTTCCAAAGCCCGACGAGACCTGGTGCACCAGGCCCTCCTCATGATCGCTCTCCACAGGAGTGTCTGTCACTTTCCATGAAGTGGGAAAGAGGATGGGGACATAAGTGAACCTACTACCATTTAACAATTCAGATTTTTTACTGTAAGTGAATCTGTGAATAAAGGAAGTTTGTGCCCGAAAGAAGTGATGATGGATCCAGGAGTCGAAGGGACTGGTCCAGATGATAGGGTCCCTTCAGCTACCTGCAGGCAAGGCTGCATTTAGAGTATTCCAGAAGGATGAGTGTCTTGTGTCTTTGAAAATATTTCCCTGTGAGGTGATTTCTGAAATTAGCAGTTCTCATACCCACTAGATAGCAGGTAGTAGGAGAGGCCGGGATGGTGCATGCTGAGCACAGAGCCCAGAACTTGGTGGGGACCCTTCAGATAGCTGTCTGACTGATTTCTGACGGTCTGCCGCGCGTTCTGACAATCTGTCTGTCTCTGTCTTTCTCCGCTTGGCTGACTGACTCACTGACTGAAAGGGAAAATATCTTCTGTCCAATGACAATCCCTTATGCTATACCTCAAGGTCACTTCCTTTTTGTGGATATTAGAGATCCTGAAATAACATTAGGGACCGTTTGTCTGGAAGGGAGTTTAAGAGGTCATGTATGTTCCTGTGGGCAGAGCCCCCCTGGCCTGACACACAGGGGACGCCCCTATTCATACCTCTCCAGGGGTGAGGACTCCACATTCTCCCAGACTGGTTCAGTTCAGGGACTTGGATGCTTTCTTTTCTTTCTTTCTTTTTTTTTTTAAATGAGTTTTTGGAGTTGCTTCGGAATTAAGACATTCAAAAACCTATAGTCTTCCTGTGTGTGTATTAGTCACCTTGGACTGCCATAATACATACCAGGGACTGGGTGGCAGAAAAAACAGAAATTTACTTTCTCGCAGTTCCAGAGGCTGCGAGTCTCAGCTCACCATGCCAGCAGATGTGAGGCCTGGTAAGAGCTCTCTTCCCAGCTTGGAGCTGGCCACCTTCCTACTATGTCCTACTCTGTCCTCATATGGCGGCGAGAGAGAGACACAGACGGAGACAGAGATCTCTAACTCTGCTCAGAAGGCCACCAATCCTATTGAATCAGGGCTCTACCCAATGACCTCAGTTAACCTTAATTACTACCCTAAAGGCCCCATCTCCAAGAACAGTTGCACTGGGGCTTAGGACTTCCACACATGCATTTTGGGGAGACACAATTCAGTGTGTAGCAGTGCTCTTCATACTTGTAGCTCTCCTATGTCAATCTTTGTTGGGTGAATGAATGTCCAAGAGAAAGTTATGCTCTGCTTGGAGTTCCTGCTCACGGAACCTGGCCCCCAGCCTCAAACACAGACTCGTGCCAGGCCCCGTGAGCAAGCAGAACCATCACAGTTCTTTCCCCCGGTTCATGTCTTGCTCAGATGGACCGTTTTCCCTAGCATTTCTGTTGCACTCGATGTGACCAGGAGGCCTGCGGTCCTTCGTTAGCTGTTCTTTACCGCATCTCTGAGAGACTCATTTGTACGCATGCGTTCCAGCTGGGGAAGGGGGAGAGGAGAAGCAACGTGCCCCGGGGTCCTTTGGAGGAGCCACACTCCGCAGGCGGGACAAGGCCCCTGCCTGCACCCTGGCCTGTGCCCGGGCCTGCAGAAGCTTGGACCCCAAAGGACTCACCCTGAAAACTTGGAGCACTTGGACCCTGGGTGGCTGCAGTCTCTGAGCCAGACAGGTGCTCTGTAGGCGGGTCATGGAAGCAGGGGAAGGAGAACGGAACCGAGGAGGCTCAAGAAGAGAAAGAGAGACATAGGAAAAACAGAGACGCTGAAGAAAGCATCTATTGGAGGAAAGCGTTGACAAGGGGATTGTCCCATGGACAGATCATGAGCCCAGCCAGCAAGTATGGACTTCTCCACTGAGCCAGCCAAAGGAGCACATACTACTTTGATTTTAATGATTTCCTCCTTCCGACTCCGCTACCATTCATAGCTACTCTTTTTAGAAAGATTTTTATTTATTTGAGAGAGAAAGCATGCGAGGAGAGGAGCAGAGAGAGAGGGAAAGTAAGGGAGAGAATCCCAAGCAGGCTCCACGCCCAGCATGGAGCCCGACGTGGGGCTCAATCTCACAACCTTGAGATCATGACCTGAGCCGAAACCAGGAGCTGGATGCTCAACTGACTGAGCCACCCAGGCGCCCCCTGTAACTGACTACTCTTGGAAGGCTATTTGAGGTCTTGGCCATTGCTGTAAAGGGATTGATGACTTGTCTTCACTGAATTTGATTTTCAGTGTTATTTTCAGGGCTGGCCACTGTGTGCTCTGTGGTCCCCATGAATTTCTTGAGAGCCGCCTGCATGAACGGAGGAAAAGAAAGGCTGGAAGGTGCAGTGGCCCTGCTTTCCCCTGGCTTCTGATCCATGTCCCCGCTGACATATGCTTCTCAGGCAGTGACAGACCGCACATTGTCCCGGCCCCTTCATGTGACTCACTGGGTGTCTTCAGCGGGGTCTTAGCATAAGCCCTTAATCAGCAGGACCTGGCTTTTAGCTCCACGTTCAACCAGGGGCTTCCAACCTGCTTTGGAGTGATGATACTTTCCTGGTCAGCTAACACATGGCCTCTGGAGCAACCCACGGGCATCCTGTACCTGCTGCCTCCAACATGTAGTCACTACATTCCCCCGAACTGGACAAAGCTGGGACTTTGTCCATCCCCTAACTTCGCAGAGGAGAAGCTGGCCAGCATCACTTGCCCCAACTGCCAGTCCAGTGTGTATTCCACTTGTCCCCACCAGGGCAGGAGTCCTCGAGCCCAGCCTTCTGACCCCTCCTTCTTTACCAAAGCTCCCTCCCTAGCTGCGACAATCTAGTGTCATGATTTTAAAAACCATCTAAATCGGTGGTTCTACACTGGGAGCAATACTGGTTCCAGGGGATGTCTGACAGTGGCTGGAGAGCTCTGTGATGGTCACAGCTGTTGCGCTGGGACATGTAACTCCTGGCACCTGGCAGATAGAGACCAGGGATGCTGATAAACCTCTGCAAAGACACGACCATCCCACACAGCAAGATATCACCTGGCCCCAAATAGACAACGGCACCAAGGTTGAGAAACCTAGTCAGTAGCATGATCTAAATGCTAATGCCCCCCAAATTTGTATCTCAAGCTAGTCCCGTTATCTATTACTGCAGAGTGAACCACCCATAACTCAGTGGCTCAAAGCAGCAACAGTAATTTGTTGAGCTCATGAATCTGCAATCTGGACGGGGCTCCCTGAGGAAGGTCCTCTCTGCTCTGCAGTGTGTGGCCTCAGCTGGGAGGAACTGAAGATGGGGGGGTGAGCGTCGTCTGAGCGCTTGCTGACCCCCGTGTCTGGTGGCTGGGCAGCCTCTTGGCAGGGACCCCACCTGGGCCGGTCACTGGAACACTTCACACGGCCTCTCCTGTGTCTTGGCTTACCCACACACCATGGCACCAGGTTCCACGACCAGGTGGCCCAAGCAAACGAGCCAGGTGGAAGCTGAGCCACCGCTCTGACCAAGCCCCCAAAGAACGGAAGCCTCCCCTCTGCTATACCACCTGCTTTCATCCATCCATCCCACAAATCACTCATCGATAAATAACTAGTAAGCTGCCTACTGTGTGCAAGGTGCCCTTCTGCTGCTGGCGGCCCAGAAATCAACAGAACAGTTTAAAAAAAAAAAAAATCCCTGACCTGGTGGTGTTTACCTGCTAGCAAAGGAGATAATACGATACACAAAATCAGCACGTCAATATAGAGTGTGTTAAATGGCAGAAGCGCAAAGGATGCAGATACAGCCAGGAAGGGGCAGAGCACCGGGGTGTGATCTGCAGATTGACTAGCGTGGTCAGGGAGGACCGTGTGGACAGGAGGACGCCGAAGCCGAGACCTGACGAGGACAAGGGCACCAGTCTTGAGGACGCCTGAGGACGGAGCATCGCAGGCCGAGGGAACACCCAAGTACAAGCACCCCTAGATGACAGCATGCCCGGTGCGCTCAGCTCAAGGAACAGCGGGGCGGCAGGGCAGGGGTGGGGTGGGGGGGCAGAAAGGCGCCTCCCCACCTGTGTGCTCCGTGTGCAGCAGGAAGCCCTCTTTGAAATCGTGGCTTTGAATCTCAAGAGGCCAGGCTTTGTAGAATTAGGGAAGCGAGACGCAGGACGCGGCAGGCTATGGAACGGAGCCAACCACGGAGAGCAGGGAGCCCGTACCCCTCTTCTGCAGGCCTGAGAAGTGTGGGGGGAGAGGGGTCCACGGACGGAGGCGGCCCCTTGTGTAAGTTACATCGTGCCCTGATCCTGCGACTGGTCCCTGGAGGGCATTTCCTTTCAATCCCTCCTCCTCGGGTTTGGGGGGGGGCGGGGACTGCTCTTTCAACCACACTGCGGTGGTGGCGTCTCTGAGCACTTTCCGGAGAGCGGCCGCTGCGTTGGTCTGGGGCAGGCGGGGGGCTTCGGCGTCGGTTCCCTCCCATCAGATGTGGCCACGCCCCGTGCCCGGCCCTCGTAAGAAGCAGAGGGGAGCTCCTGGCCTTGGGGGCGGGGGGTGCCGGGAGATCAGCCCTGGGGAAGGAGCAAGGGACCCTTCCCCGGGCACTTGCATGCTCCTTGCTCTCGGAGAGCTCCAACCCTGTGCCTGGCAGGAGTCTGGGTGTCGCAGACGTCGGGCCTGACGGATGACATGTTATTTGAGGAAGCAGGTGACCGGGCTGAGATTGTCGGGAAGTCAGTGGACTGGAGGGGAGAGGGTGGGGCTTGGCTAGCAGGGGGTCATGGGGAGCGGGCCTTAGTGACCCAGGTTTCCTCCCGCAGGTTGCCTTACAAATGCTTCTCACCGGGGAGCCCATTTCCGCCCAGGAGGCCTTGCGGCACGGGCTGCTCAGCAAAGTCGTGCCAGCGGAGCGACTGGAGGAGGAGACCATGAGGATCGCAGGCAAGATTGCCTCCTTGAGCCGTCCCGTGGTGGCTCTGGGCAAGGCCACCTTCTACAGGCAGCTGCCCCAGGACCTTCGAACGGCCTACCACCTCACCTCCCAGACCATGGTGGACAACGTGGCCCTGAAGGACGGGCAGGAGGGAATCAAGGCCTTCATCCAGAAGCGAAAACCCATCTGGTCGCAGTGAGTGGTCTCACCAGAGACGTGCAGGAAGAGGGGGCCCCCACCCCCCTTCTGACGCCCCAACACCACTGCTGCCTCGTGACTCTGCGAAGGCAGCCTGCTGTGTGACAGCAGCCATGGCTTCAGTGTGCGTGGTCTGTAGGAAAGGCCATGACCGCCTGGGGAAGGGAGGAGGTGGGGAGTCCAAGTGGAAGGCCGGCCAGCCTGTGCCGGCTGGCTGGGGAGCACAGGGCAGGGGGGGCTGGTCCTTGAGATGCTCCTTCAAGGACCATAAGTGGGGGACCGCCTGACAGGGGAGAAGGTGAGGATACAGGGGGACGCCAACCAAGCTCTGCCTCCAGAAATGTGCCCTGAGGTGGAGGTAGTTCTGGCTGCCCACGAGCGGCCACACATTTCGAATCTCCACGAGGTGTTCCTCCACACTGAAAATCTCCTCGATTCTGCTTCTCAACAGAAATGGCTTTTGGACTAATCTTCTATGATTTAAAAAGATTAAATATTGAGAGGGACTGGTAATTTTATCTTTCCCCAGCCAGGCTGCAAGCTGTCCAAGAAAAGAAAAGAAAACCAATGACCTCTTTTCTCTGTAAGCCCATACTCGGGGGCGCACACCAGGTGCCTGATGGTTCTGTAATGAACGTCCTGGCCATCCGAGATCCCGACACCAGGACCCTGGGCTAAACCCGGGGATGAAAACATCAGGGAGAGGTAGGAGGGACACAGGACACATGTTCTACCCACTACACACCACCTGTTCTGCTCAGCCTCGGGGAGGCGGTACAAACCAGCACCAGGCATCTGAGCTCCCCAGCTGAGCGAGCACATGCATCAGGACCTGAACCTGTTCCTCTCTGGCTCCGGATCCAACCTGGCCCAAGACATGTCCCAAATCTCTTGTCCTCAAGCTTTCACATAGGGCTTATTATTTTCTTTTAAGCCAGTTTTTCTTCCTTTGGAGTAGAATGTGGCCATAAATGTGGTCAGTACCAAGGCTGAGATGGAGAAGCATGGGGCTCTACCCTGGGGCTCGCACGCATTGCAATGGATGTCCCCAGTGTTTCCACAGGTTTCTATTGAGATTGACAATTTTTTGCTTTGCCTGAGTTTAGAAAGGTTAAAAAAAAAAAAAAAGTGTTTTCTTGGAAAGGAGGAACTTGTTACTAAGATGCTCATCGTGCCCAGAGGTCATCAGGGCTGCCGTTTGCGGGACACCTGGGACGTGGCAGGTACCCTGTGTATATTCTCGCTTCATCCTCCACAGCCCCCGTGGAGCAGGTGCTAGGGTCATCTGCATCCTACAGGTGAGTCGTGGAGACCACTCTGTGCTAGGTCCAACAGCTGCCCCTGGGTAGAGTGAGAGTTCCAAACTCTGCCTGGAAAAGCCATGGGTGCGCCTTCCCCTGGCCACGCGGCCTCATGGCGAGAGGCCAGCTCCGAAGGCATGACTCCCCTGCTCCGTGCAGCTTTCCAGAACGAAGGAACGGACCCCATACTCCTTGCTGCAGAACTCTGCCAGTGCACAGGGGACATCGGATTTGATTGTCGGCGGAGCACGGACGGAGTTTTTACTACGAAGCCAATAATGAGCTGGCTGCAGATCTAGACTAGACTGGGGAGGACGAGGGGGCTAGATGGGGATGGGGGCTGTCATCATCCGCTCAGAAACAGTGCTGACCGTGGGACCCCTGCTGTACCTTCCTGCCCAGGTGGCCTTGATAGCTGGGGAGAGGATGTCACAAAGGCCCCTGGGTTTTGGAGAAAGTGACAAAGCCCTCTCACACACACATTTGGCAAAGGAAAATCAAAAGGCAACTTTCCAGTTTCTGTATGAGCATGCACTATCCCCTGAAACCATGAAGTCCTCGGGGCCCTGGGCTGGCTTCCCAGCCGGTGAGCTGATGCACACTCAGGGACTAGCTGTAAATCGTGATCCTCGCCTGTGGAGCAAATAATCCAGAAGGAAAATCTGCTACCCATCCTCTGATGTCATAGGATTCATCCCCAGGCAAATATAAATTTGGGGTTAATTTGTATCCGTGCTTCCCTCCGCTGGGACATGGAATGAAATTTTTCTGATAACCACACATGATGATTGCTTTTGGAAAGCCTGGTATATTCTCGTCTTTCCGTCTGTACCATTTACTTCTCAGGGAGCTCTGCTGAGCTCAGCCCTGCAGGCGCCAGGAAGTCAGGGAACCAGGTCCCCACACCCTGTGAGAGAGCGTTCCCCAAGGCTGGCTTGAGCCCTGCAGAATACCAGCAAATGGAGGGGTACCAGCTCCCCGACTAACTTCACACCAGTGAATTTGGGCGTAGTTGCCATTCAGGAACCAGGGCTGATTTAAGGAGCCGAGTTCCTGAAGTGGCTCTTACTACCCCCCTGGTGTGTAGGAGACTCAGAGAAGTGACGGCATTTGCTGCGGTCAAGCCAGGATGTGGGTTCGGATCTGCAGGGTCCTGACCACCGTGCCATGTTCCTGCCAACATGCTGAAAAGATCGCTGTTCCAACCCCACAGAGACTATGGATGCGCTCAAAGGAAACCAATCAGAAATGCCACAGCCAAGGCCACACAGTTTTGCTTACCGAAGGAGATTCGGGAAAAGCAGGACTTGAACATGGAGAACACCGCGTTCCAGTCCCAGGTCTGCAGCATGGCCGCGAGCAGGTCATGAGCGCAGTTGTCCTGTCCATAAGCGTGACGCCATTGGACTCTCGTCCTCCTCGTTGTGACGTTCTGGGCTCTACAATACTGGGATTTGGGAACTTGCCACGGAACTTGAAACAGGTAGCTTTTGCTCAAGGAAATGCTCTTCTACAAACAGAGAAGGGCGCTTTACCCCCGGAAGTAGTGAACATTGGCAACACCTGAGCGCATTCGAAAACGCGAAATCCATCACAGGTGTTCAGAGCCTCGGGCCCACACCTGCACCTTTTGAAGATGTCCTCCACTGGGGCACATCTCTCTCCAAACCGGCAGTTACCCTTCATTTTGTCCACGTGCATTATTCAGCCAGCAAACCACCCCCCTTCCCCACCCCCGCCACCACCTTTCCTCTCCCTCTGAAAACCCACTGCACTAAGAGTAGCGTTTCCAAAGTGTGGCCCCTGGGTGACCTGGATCTTCACATGCAGATTCCTGGGCTCCTCACCAGACCTACTGAATCACAAATTCAGACTTCCAAGGCCTAAAAATATGCATTAAAAAAAAAAAGGTCTCCCAGTAATTCTGCTGAGCACGAAAATGTGTGAACTGCTGCATTCCGGTGGAAGCGACCCATCTCTCTTCAGCTGCGTCCGTATTTTAACAGTTGAGCCCGTGCGGCTTTTACAATGAAGTTGTGGGCAGTCACCACTGGCTCGGAGAGGAACGTGAAGAGGCTTGAGCTCTTCCAGGAGCCTCTGGAAACCTCCACTCGGGCAGATTTTAGGGGCTTCAAAGGCCCCAGGTGCTCGTGTCTCTGCAAGCCTCACCCCATATCACACTAAACATCAGAATACACCTGTATTGGGCGCCTGGGTGGCTCAGTTGTTAAGCAACTGCCTTCGGTTCAGGTCATGGTCCCAGGGTCCTGGGATCGAGTCCCATATCGGGCTCTCTGCTCCGCGGGAAGCCTGCTTCTCCCTCTCCCACTCCCCCTTGCTTGTGTTCCCTCTCTCGCTGTGTCTCTCTCTGTCAAATAAATAAAATCTTTAAAAAAAAAAAAGAATACACCTGTATTCCACACTGAATGTCTTTCTTCTATTTAGGGAAAGGAGCCCCATGATTTGCTTTCTGAATTATTTTTAAACATTTGATTAACGATTACGATCTTGGCAATCAGCGGGTATTCGGGAGTTAAATTCAACATTCTCGAACTTGACATGTTACAGTTAATAAAATACTAAATTTCGGTCTTGAAAGGGTTTTTCTTTTATATTGTGGAGCCCAAAGTTTATTTTTTCAGGTCCCAAAGAGAGGCCCATGAAAGCTGGCAGGCAGGGTCTCTTGGATGAGGTGGCCTGGCCCCCTCCGGCTCCTGGGTGTAGGGGAGGAACCGGTTCCACAGGGAGCAGGAGGGTGGGGGGGGAGGGGAGGGGCAGGGGCAGGGGTGGGTTGGCACATCCAGCCTTATGAGGTTTATTCGCCCAGTGTGGCAGTCTTCTGACATCCTTAGTGATTTCAGAACAATACTTCCCTTGGATCTTCCTGTCCTGACCAGAACTGTTTAAGCACAGACTTTATCTAAAACCAACTTGCACATATATATATCATTTTTTACACATTTAAGAAATCTTTCTTTTTTTTATGTCGTATGTTTTCAATATTTACTTTACAAAAAGAGATGATAATTACCAGTTTTAGAAATTTCTAGGAATTGGGCGCCTGGGTGGCTCAGTTGGTTAAGCAACTGCCTTCAGCTCAGGTCATGATCCTGGAGTCCTGGGATCGAGTCCTGCATCGGGCTCCCTGCTCAGCGGGGAGTCTGCTTCTCCCTCTGACCCTCCCCCCTCTCATGCTCTCTCTATCTCATTCTCTCTCTCAAATAAATAAATAAAATCTTTTAAAAAAAAAGAAATTTCTAGGAATTAAGGAAAAGAAAAAAGAATGCATCAGTCAGAGGGGAATGTGATTTAGAGCCCAACCCCACTCACGTTTATGTAGTGATCACTCTGCGCCAGGCACTGTTTTAAGCGTTTTGCAGATATTAATACACTAATCCTCACAAAATCTCTATGAAGTAGGCCAATGCCATTATACAGACGAGAAACCAAAATACAGAGTTATTAAGTGACTTGCTCAGTATCACACAGCTAGGAAGGGGCGGGCTTTGGTTAGTGATTTCACTTTCTAAAACTGATTAAGGAAATGTGGTCGAGAATTTCAAAGACCTCTCTGTATCATGTGTCCTGTGGAGGGGAAGTGGTTTGGGTTTTTTTTTTTTTTACATTTATTTATTTATTTGAGAGAGCGAGCAAGCATGCAAGCGGGGCTGGGCGAGGGGCAGAGGGAGAGAGAGAATCCCAAGCAGACTCCCTGCTGAGCACGAAGCCTGTCTCAGGGCTCGATCTCACGTCCCTGAGACACGACCTGAGCCGAAATCAAGAGTCGGACACTTAACTGACTGAGCTACCCAGGTACCCCAGGGGAAGCCAGCGGCTCTAGTTCTGTGGGCATGGGTTTGTGATCCCTGCGCCCCGCGATCGTCTCCCCTTTCTCACTATTAGGTGACCGCTACGTTGCATCACGTTGTATATACTTCTATTGTGCAGGGAGCACCTTCAATTATTTCTTTTTCATGCATAGTCTAGTGTCTTGCCCTCCCTGCCCCCAACAAAGTTGTGCGTTCCTGCAGGATCGGTCAGTCCTTCCTCAGCTTTTCAATCCTTGGAGGCTAGACCCTGCTCAGCAGAGTGGGCCTTCAGTAAGGTTGGCTAGGTCCAGTTAAACATTGCCAGGGTACAACCTATATGATACGGACGGGCTTTTTAAAATTCTCAGTTCACATTTTCTGTTTTGGAAAGTGAAATCGCTGAGCAGAACATGAATTAATTCACTGTTTTCTTTGTAGATCCGGGGAAGTTGGTAAGCATCTCTTTGTAAATGTAGGTCGATATTCAGGAGTCACGTTGCTCCACTAAGATGAAATCAGTCCCAGGGGTTCTGTAAAGCCCGTTTTCTTTCTCTAAAGGCATGGCTGAAGCATGTTTTGGTCTCCAAATGCTAACATTTCTGGTGAAAAAACAAACATTCTTCACCCAGAGAGACGTATCAAATACAGGGTTGGTTGGCAAGGGGTGAAGATATCTAACAGATTTGCACTTGATGGAATCTACCAAAATGGTTAATATGCTTATGTGAACCTTAAGCCAAAATCGTCTCATTTGTTACTGTCATCAAAGTTATTACTCTGATCATTCGATAATTATCCGTTAGGACAGCAGTCAGTCTGTCCAGTTTTTTACCAATGAAGTTTCCTCAAGGTCCCTTAGTTCCTAGATCAGCAAGCCCTCCCCATCCCTAAGGAGGGATGGACAGTTGCCAGGCTGGTTAGTCGTGCCCCTCCCCCAGCCCCTACCCTACAAGGACCATCATACCCCTCCTCCTGTTGGGACCCCAGGATGACCTGTCCCTCGAAAGTTACCATGTTCCCATGAAAACACGTTTAACTTCCTTTTAGTTGCATAGATTTTACCCCCCCCCCCGGATCTATCTCCAGAAGAAACAGCCAAGAGGGGATTTTTAAAACCTCAATGCCTGTATTTATGAAGTGTCTACTTAATTGCAAAGTCCTACGCTAAGCACTATGGGATGGTTTGTTTTGTTTTGTTTTTGTTTTTGTTTTAAGTGTAAGACAATTCTGACCCTCTAGGAACTGAGATAAATCATGAACACATTAAAATGCAAATACAAAATAGTTATCATGGGCCAAGAGTCAGAGAGCTGAGTTACCTCTGGGCTCACCCTTATCACTAGCTGTGTGATGTGGGGCTAGTTTAACTTCTTGGAGTCTGAGTTTCTTTGTGGTTTTAAGAGGGGTGATAACAACACATACCTGCTAAGGGTTAGGAGGATTACATTAATATATGTGTGGCAGTATTGTTGATGACCCACCTCCCATTTCACCCGCAGCTGTGGTGGGCAGTTTCCATAGGAATTAGCTTCCCCCTGTTATGGACTGAATTCTGTTCCCACAAAATCCACATGTTAAAGCCCTATTCCCCAGTGTGACTGCATTTGGAGAAAGAGCCTCTGAAGAGATAGTAAGGTTAAAGGCGGTCCTAAGGATGGGACCCTAATCCAATAGGACTAGTGTCCTTATGGCAGGAGAGGGAGACATCAGTGCTGTGCACACGCAGAGGACGTACCACATGGGGACACAGCAGGACGGCAGCCGTCCGCAAGCCATGGAGAGAGACCTCAGGAGAGACCAACCCTGCCAACACCCTGACTTCGGACTTCCAGCCTCCAGAACTGTACAAAAATCAATTTCCCTTTTTAGGCGCCCCCAGTCTGGGGTATTTTGTTATAGCAGCTTGAGCTGGCTAAGACACCCCCTCAAGCACTTCCATCTCTCTGCCTCTCTGGGAGTGATTTTTGGCACATCCAGGAGCTTGCTCAGCCTTCAACAGGCCAACCTGGAAGTGGGGGGAGTTAAGGCCTCCAGGGACACCCCTCAAACAGCAGCAGGATGGGAGACCATGGAAGAATGTCCCGGCCCCTGGTCGTCAGACGGAACGATGCTGAGATGGGGTGCTATCTTTTCTCAGAGGGCCCAGCAGGGTTGAGCCCCAACCCTCACAGCACCGACCCGTTCACTGATGCAAACTTTATCAGCTTCTCTCCCTCCCTGCCTTCCCGCCCCACACCTTCACTTGGGATCACTTTCCAAATAAACAACCTTCACACAAGTCCTTGATTCAGGGTCTGCCTCTGGGGGAACACCAAACTCAAGTCCAGGGACATATTCACATTAGCCTCTCTCAGTGAGCACCCCCTCCCCTAACAAAAAAGTGAAAACAAGATTTAGCACCAGAAGACAGGTTACAATGAAGTAATGGGGTCTACTACATGAACACCAGAGGTAATACAGTATTAGAGGATTCAAGAGGAAAAATCCATTTTGACTCCCTGCTGAGCAAATAGGATCTACATAAAGCCCGAAGAGATCTCAGCTCTCAGTTAGCTTACAAACCGTGACATCACACAGACAAGGTCTCAAGGGCTGAAAAGATCCCAACCTAGCCAGTGGTCGTACCCCAAACAGGATGCTCTGGCCAAACGCCGGAGTGGCCACCCTGCGGACATGCCCTCAAAGCTATCAGGGGGAGCCCCCATAAATGTCCTAAGCTTGGGTGCCTGGGTGGCTCAGTCGGTTAAGCGTCTGCCTTCGGCTCAGGTCATGATTCCAGGGTCCTGGGATCGAGCCCCGCATCAGGCTCTCTGCTCAGCGGGGAGCCTGCTTCTCCCTCTCCCTCTGCCCCTCCCCACTGCTTATGCTCTCTCTATCTCTTGCTCGCTCTCAAATAAATAAATAAAAATCTTTAAAAATGTTTAAAAAAATAAAAAAGGTTGACCAAAAAAAAAAAAAAAGTCCTAAGCAGAACTGGAGGTTTATTTAGCAACGTTCAGGAAAAAGGCAGAGCAGGTGTCTTGTCCCAAAAGTCCCCTCCAGAGGCCCCTTGAGAAAGAAGGTACTAGCTGCTGCATTTCCAGTCCCTTCCTTGACATTTATTGGCTTTTTTGATGAATGTGAGAGCGATTTTTCTGTCAACAGCTTCTCATTAGGGGCCTAGTGATGTTCTTTCTGACCATTATTTTTCTCAGTATCATGCCTGGTCACTGGGAGGAGAAAAGGTTCCACTTAGCATCCATCCATCTTCGTGGCAGCGGAGAGCCCAGCGGATCCCACCGAAACACTCATCTGCGCCCACAGCCACCCCGGGGCGCGCAGAGAGTTTAGGCAAATGGCCAGCCATTAACGAATGCCTCTTTCTCTGGCATCATGCTTCTCCATCCATTCCTTTAAGGACATATTTCAGGTTTGATTCTGTTTCTTTTTAAAATAAATTATGGAGAACTTGTTGGTGAAATAATCCACTAGCACTTGCTTCCGAGAGGCGACCAATTCTCACCATGAAGGACAAGGCTGCCTTGGAAAAGTCTGGAACTCGTGGGTGTTGAAAGAGGGCGCCCCGTTTCCTTCAGGACAGTTTATGTCGCCCCTGAGATGCACTGTCTTGACGTGACGATGGTACAGGAAAGCACGCAGAGGCGTCTGATGTTCCCATCGCTGATCAGCAACCATGTCAACCTCCACACACCCCCCCCTCCACCTTCCCTGCCCCCAGATGCACAAGTCTAACCTGGAAGGGCACATTTTTTAAAAAGGTTTTTAATTATGGACAATTTCAAACACAAGGAAAAGTTGAGAGAGAGTGTAATATACTACCCCGTACTCGGCTTTTTTTTTTTTTTAAGATTTTATTTATTTGTCTTGAGAGAGAAAGCACGAGTGAGGTGGAAGGGCAGAGGGAGAGGGAGAAGCAGACTCCCCGCTGAGCAGGGAGCCCGACGCGGGGCTCGATCCCAGGACCCTGGGATCATGACCTGAGCTGAAGGCAGACGCTTAACTGACTGAGCCACCCAGGCGCCCAAGAAAAAGCCTTATGAAGAACTGTGAGCCAGAGTAACAGTGAGTTCGGGTAATAGCACATACCACTGTTAATTTCCCAGTTGTGGTGAACACGGTGGTCTGAGATGGTAACAGTAGATGCTGGAAGAAGATACAGGAGTTCTGCACTATGCTTTAAACTCTTCGGTAAATCTAGAATTATTTCAAATAAAAAGTTTTTTTTTAAGTGATATGCAGGGGCACCTGGGTGGCTCAGTTGGTTAAGCGTCTGCCTTCTGCACAGGTCATGATCTCAGGGTCCTGGATCAAACCCTGCGTCGGGCTCCTTGCTCAGTGGAGAGTCTGCTTCTCCCTCCCCTACTCTTGCACTCTCGCTCATTCTCTCTCTCTCTCTCTCTCAAATAGATAAAATCTTTTTTTAAAAAATAAAATGGTATGCAGCTGTATTAGGGTTCTTTGAGAACCAGAACCGATAGGCCAGTTGGACAGAGAACTCTAGAAAGAGATTAATTATGAGGAATTGGCTCATGCAGTTATGGAGTCTGAGCAGTCCCACCATCCGCAGTGGGCAAACCGAAGACCCACAGAGCTAGAGCTAGTGGTGTAGTTCAAAGGCAGAGAACCACGTCTGAAGGCCCGAGACCCAGGAGCTCTAAGGGCAGGAGAAGACTGGTGTCCCAGGTCAGGCAGTCAGGCAGGGAGTGTGGGAATCTTGCCTTCCTCCAGCTTTTTGGTCCATTCAAGCCCTCAACTGATGGGATGAGTTCCACCCGGTCTACTTTACTCAGTCTACCAGTTCAGATGCTAATGTCTTCCCAAAACACCCCCACAGATGCACTCCAGAACTAATGTTTAACCAGCTACATGGGCCTCCCGTGGTCCAGTCGAGCGGACACATAACATGAACCAAGTTAACACACCGTATGTGTGCAGTCCAGCCCCAGAAAGATACACTCAGAATGGACAATGGTGTTTGCCTCTGGGGAGAACATATGGGGGGGTGGGGGAGTCAGGGTGAGAGGGAGACTTACGTTTGTACCAGACACCCTTTTGTACTGTTCATGTGTTGTTGTTTTTTTTAACATGTGCACATGTCCACATTCCAAAAATTAGAATAGTCACAGGGACACAGGATCTGCTCTGTGGGAGGCAGACTCTGAGAGGGAATTTTGTGTGCAGATGAGCAGCTGTGGGAGACAAGAGGGGCAAGCAGGACCGGGCAGAGGCTGCAGTCCAGCAGCAGCTGACCTCCTGGAGCCGAAACAGCCCCCAGAGTTCTTCCCCATTGGGCCAAAATGGCAGGACTATCCCACCCGTCTCTGCATGGCCCTGGATATGGGCTGTGCTGGGAAGGGCACGAACCTGGTCCAGATGACTCCTTGTAGCCAAGGTAATCCTGGGGTGGTGGCCAGAGGCAGAAGCTGAGCGAGCACGTCCTTTCCCAGAAATGTGATCTAGGCGATGTACTTGCATGTCCCCCACAGGAGTGAAATATGCTCATAATAACATGGAAAAACAGTTATGATGTATTCAGAGGGGGAAAAACCCACAAATTTTTATCTATAGTATGTAACAGTTGGTCAGAACAAACAGTAAAAACAAGTTTTTAAAAGGTCATTATGTTCCTAGAAAAAGAACTGGAAGAAAATATTCCAAAATGTAATTTTTTTTTCCTGGAAGTGGGACTGCCAACATTTTTATTCTTCCTTTTACTTTTCTACATTTTGTATACTTTTACCAAATTTTCTATAATTTTTAAGTAATCAAAAGCTTAAAAGGAGCACCCTAGGATCTGCTTCTGTTGTTTGTACTATTAAGCTCTGATACTGTTTGATGAATTAATTCTGTGTTTATACGGAGGGATGAGGAATATTTAATCATTATCAAATAACATCTAAATTTTTGGGGTACTACATAAGAAAGGAATTGATCCCATAAACCAATATAAGCCCCACCCTTTTAGGCAATCACAAGCTCAATAAAAGCTCAGTGGCCCCAGACGCTCGCTCAATTAGAATGACTGGTATCAATTATTTCTTGTTCTCCTTGCAAAGCAGCAGTTACAAACTTCTCCAGCAGAGGGCAATGGTGGCCCACCTCTGGACAGAAATCTCTCCGCCTAACTCGCTAGGTTACTGTGAATGGAAAAATCGTATTTGCTTCTTAGTCCTGAGAATAAATGTAACTTATTTAGCAGGTTATACGGTAAACTTAGTTAGATGTTAGATCAGGCCAGGCAGTGGAGAGGAAGAAGTTCATAAATAGATTACGTGTTGTTGTTGTTTAAATAATAATACAGTTGGCCGACCTCAGTGTGCTGTGAAGATTGCAGACAGTACATTACTCTTCCAGGACACTCCACCCTGAGATGCAAAGTACCCCAACCAAAAAGACTTCCCCCCTTCTTGTGACGCCTTCATCCATCTCAGTATCCAGATGAGGATACCACAAGATGGTCCCCAAGTCTCCCAGCCGGTAAGTGATGGGAGCAGGGCTCCGACTTCGGTCAGGAAACACCACGCCCCTGTCAGGACACAGAGATCCCTGGTTCTCTTCCTCTTCCTGGGAGGGCACCCGTTCCCCTAGATCAGAGAGTTTCACCCTTATGAACGTATTTAACCTCCAGCCCCTCCCGAAAGGCCCTGGAAACCACCCCCCCCATATAGTCACACGAGGGCAGAGAGGCTTCCATTTGGGGGTGACAACTGAGGGCATAGCAGGTGGGCTGGTCAAACAATTTACAGCCGGTATATTTTTAGTATTTAATTGCAAGGCTGTTCTCAACAATCAAGGAGGAAAGGTGTAGTTCTCTGGGCATTCTTTTCAAAACCTCACCTCTTCTCTGCCCTTTCGCTCCAATGAACACAGAATATAATGGCAGGATACCTGACGGCAATCTCTTCTCCCATTGCTGGGGTGGGTGAGTAATGGGAGTTATTTCTGTTTCAGCCGAGGCGAGATGCTGTGGGGTTGGGTTTGGCCTCTCGGTTTGGGTCTGATTGGTTTGGTTTGCTTCTTTCTTCTTCTTTCCTACTCTGAGAACAAGAAGAGGTAGAAGGATTCCTGCCTAGGCAAGAAATTCTCCAGAAGTGACTATACTACTCGGCCGTTAACACGTCTCAGTGGTCTGGGTGTTTGCTGCAAGGCTGTATTGCTCCACAGGGGACTCTGATTCGGAATAGTCCATTTTAAGAGAATTCAGGTTTTTTTGAAAGTGTATTTAGTGGGTGCACACCATGGCTCTGCTAACTGTATTTGGTTCGGTCCGACCTGAAGTTCACATTCCCTGAGCACATAGCCCCTCGTGCCTAAGTGCCCCTCCTACTGCTGTCGGCTTAGCGGTTTCCCGACACTCTGATGTTTAACATGAGACCGCCCTCCCCCAGCTGTCTACCATCTTACTCTGATTCTCAGCACCTGCAACTCAGATTTTCTTTCTTTCCTTTCCCCTCCCTCTCTTCCTTGCGCATTTTCTCACACTCTGATATAAGCTGCACGAGGGCAGGGACCTTGCCTGTCTCGTTCATGTCTGTATCCTTCCTCATGAGGACACGCCTGGAACGAAGTAGGCGCCCAACGATTATTTGTGGAATGAACAAATGAATGAGCAAAAGAAAGAAAGAATGAATGAGCTCCCTGGAAGGGGAAGAAGGCTTTTATCAGCAGCTTCTCTCTTTGCAGGGAGAGCTCTTCACAGTCGGCCAGAGGATTGCAAAAGGCATCGAGGCCAATGAGAAAGAATTCTTAACCACACAAGAAAGAGAATAAAGAAACAGGAAGCTAAGGATTCCCCTTGACGAAAATTCAAAAACTTCCTCCAGTAATAATTGCATCTGTTTGTGGCAAGGATTTGTATTATGTCTGTATATTCCCATGCCTCGCACGACTGGGTGTGTAATTAAGTGTTAGAGTGTATGGACAGAATTCACAAATCTTTCTCCAGCACTCTCAGCCACCAGGAGTGAAAGCGGGCTGCCGCTGAGCTCAGGGCTGGGCTTTGGGGGGCGGGGGGTGCTCCGCAGGACAGGCGCAAGGCCACTGAGGCTCTGCCAAGGCAGTCACTGCAATGATCAATCAGGGGTTCGGGCTGAGCATGAAAAGCAGAAAGTCCAGGTAGGAGCTAACGTGTTTCAAGAAATCGGAACATTCTGGACACTGGCATTTTCTGTGAGGTCAAAGACCAACCACCTCAGGCCTGAGAGCCAGCATGATGAAACCACAGGACCACAGAGCAGGGTGTGGTTGGTTTGAATTTCTCGGGTGGAGAAGGTGCAGGCGATCGTAAGATCCCGGTGTGAGTGGGAAGTGGGGTGGATGTGGAGGCAGGAGGGGACAGTGTGTGGGGACAGTGTATTGCCGGGCTGTCTTTGCAGATACTGCAGGGCCTTGGTGGGAATAGAAGTGCACAGTGCTCCCCCTGCAGGGACCAGCACAAGGCTTGGAGATGGAGACTGAAGGGTAGCAGAATACACCACCCAAAATGTGAACAGGAGTTCAGGACATCCCACCCCAAGTCTGCCGCTTTGCTCTATTGATTATTTTAAGCCATAGGCACTTGAGAGGCTTTCTCTGAGCTCCCCTTACCTGCTCCTCCAACAGGAAGTCAGTGTCCTAGAGCCCCTCCCTGGGAGTTCCACCCATAGGGAAGAGTGGCTCTCATCACGGCAGGGGGCACTAGAAGTCAAAGCCACACCCAGACTTAGTCACAAACTGTTATACTCCCATCTGTTCTTCTAGACCCCTCATCCTTCCCAATAATCACTTCCTCGCCCCTAAGAGGCCCCCTCCCCTTTCCGCATTCAGATGGTATCTGGGCCTGAGTTCTAAGTCACCTCAGAGAGATACTAATCTTTCCCCCCATGTCTCCCATGTATACCTGAGGTCTACATCTTAATAAACCTGTTTATCTCTTGTTAATCTTTCTTTTATTATAGAGTTCTCAGCCACAAACACAGAAGGTAGGGGAAAATTATTTTTCCTCCCCTATTAAGACCAATCATGCAAGGAACCAGAGCGAGGAGGGGGGCAGAGGAAAAAAGAGACACCAGACAGGAGAGTGTGGAGGGATGCAGGCAGCGTGGGTGAGCTGGTCTGCTTTCCCTGCAGTGACCGCACTTTTTTCCAGGATGTGAGAGGCCTGCCTCAGTCCTGCCGGTGTCCAGGGCAGCTGAAAGAGTCTCAGCTGGCTGCTCTGGGAGATGGCAGGCTTGCCCTGATGCACTGAGGTCTGAAGAAGGTAAAGGGCTGGGGCCGGGAGGCTGAGCTGACCTATGAAAGGAAATGCCCCATAATATTCAAAAGAGTAGTGAATAAATTCAGCTGTTCTCCTCAATTTCCCAAACCTCACGTCTTCTGGAGTCAGAGGGGATGTGTAAACCTTTGACTCTTCACGGAATTTTAGATGAGCAGAGAGAACAGGAAGCTTACTAACTTCAGAGAGAATAACCCAATGATTGGATTGGACTGCAATATGTTTAGAGCTACCATCACAAAACATAACACTGCACAGCACTGACAACAACAGGTACTTTTGCTTTTATCCGAGAACTACTATGCAGTCACCTAATAAAATATTTTAGAGGAAAAGCAGTGCAGGGAAATAAGAAGTATGCGTGGGGGTCCTTGTTAATGAGTTTGCAAGAGTGGACTTAAATCCCTGGACCACCTCCTGTCTGTACATTGGTAGCTCAGCTACAGTCATTGGTGATTGTCAAATCTCCTCCTGGATCATCCATTTAGATTCAGCAGGAATGTGTCACACCAGACCCTACTGATGCAGAATCTCTGTGTTTGGAGGAGAGCAGGCATTTCCAATTTTAACAAATTCTTCTGCTGATTAATAGGCATTATATCAACACTAAGAAAAAAAAAAAAATATATATATATATATATCCCCTTTCATCTTGCTCTATGTATTTCTTCAAAAGTGACCAAGTAGAAAATTTTCCTGTAGAGCACAATCAAGTTCTCACATTCAATTACCCTCCTCCAGTTTTGTGTTTGTTTTCTCAAGTCCTAAATTTGCTTTTAAGTAAGGGAGTAGTAATCCTAGCCCATCGAGCTCCCATTTGTTTGTTGTTTAAATGATGCTTTGATTTCACAGTCAGGCTGTGTTTATATGACCCTTGGTGTCCTCCCAGAGAATTTTAGTAACGATAAGAAAACGTCTCTGCTTTTCTCCTTGCTTATCTCTTCCATTGCTTGAGCACGATGTCCTAGATGTCCCCAGCGTGAGGCATCTGAGACTAAGAGCCACAGAGAGGTGCACAAGACCCTGGCTAGCCTTCAAGAGCAGCAGAAGCAAGTCAAAAGGAAACGCCAGGGAAAGAGGACCTTCCCCAAGGACACTTCCTGCAGAAGTTCATTTCAGTAACAATGAAATACTAGTGTGCTTCTTTCTAGATTTGTTGCATTAATGGCTATGTATACAAGAGGGATGGCCACCATCTCCCTGCTTAAGTTCCCGGAGGGGCAGGGATTTAAAATGAGGTCCTTGGAAGAATTGGAAATGCCATGAAGATGAACTCTATTCCTCAGAGTTGTGTACAACACCCAAAATAAAATATATGTGTAAAGCCTCACTAATATCAACAGTAAGTTTAAATTCTACTCAATTCCATTGAGTTTTTTTGGTGTGCATGTGTCAGAAGTTGGCAACCAGTCCCGTATACAGAATGCCCGCACTCCCCACAACAAAAAGTTGATAGCACTAGACAGCCTGACACCCAAACCCAGTGCCACTCCAACCTGCACTACCCAGTGGGTCCCCAGCTTCACCAAGAAGCTCCACCCACATCTAATTTACCTTGGCCTTCCACATAGGATTTCAATCGCTAAAAGTATCCCGCTCCTTGAAATTTTCTATTACATGTTTGAAAACCATTGTCCCTAAGGTACAGTATCTGAGACCAAGGAATGACCTTCCCAAGAATGAAGTAGCTCATTAATGGCAGATGTAAGATATATCCATTTCCTGTTCTGCTGTAACAAGTTACGACATCCTTAGTGACTTAAAACAACTCAAATGTATTACCTCACAGTTCTAGAAGTCAGAAGTCCAAAATGAGTTCCACTGGACTAGAATCAAGGTGTTGGCAAGACTGCATTCCTTCCGGAAGCTCTAGGGGAGAACCTATTTCCTTGCCTTTTCCAACTTGTAGAGGCCACTCACATTTTTTTGGCTTGTGACTCCAGCCAGCAACCACAACCCTTCAACCTCTGCTTCCTTCATCGTATCTCCTCTGTCTCTGACCCTCCTACATCCCCCTTATAAAGACACTCGTGATTATACTGGGCCCACCTGGATAATCCAGGCATCTTTTCCCATCTCACAATCCTTTACTACATATGCAAAGTCCCTTTTGCCATGTGAGGTAACATTCACAGGGTTAGGGAACTGGATATCTTTGGGGGACCACTATCCTGCCTACCACATGGGACCAGAACTCTGGTCTGTTGACTTCCGGCCCAGGAATCCCTACTGATCTCAGGTCCTCACTGCCCCCTCCATCCTCTTGGGCTCCTCAGAGTCAAGGTCATCTCTGAGACTCAGAGACAGCAGCTGGGTTACACAGAGCAGAGGATTTTCTCTTGAAGTGGTGGTTTACCATTGTGCACACCCCATATATCCCTGGTAGTACATACCCACCACCCATATTACCTAACTCTTCAGAAGGAAGGGGGGTTGCCCCTTGGATCAAGATGTATCTTGGTGGTTCACTGAAAAGGGTTAGGGGGTAGACTCCTCATCTAGGAATGAAGATAGTTCTGCCTTCTGGTGTAGTTCTTAGGAGCCTGAGTATGGTGGAATGAAACACCCCAATATCGACAAGTCCCTGGGAGTGACCCAAGGGCTGGTACAAATGTGCATTGCCCACATTGATCAGAAACCAAGAAACAAGGGAATCAGAAGAGGAGGGAAGGAGATGCAAGCTGAGCTGACAGCCTGGGGAGGTCCTTGTGAGGCCAGGACAAGAGAGCGCCTACAGGGACAGGGAAGGGCTGGTACCCGGCACTGCCTGACAGCTGAGTCACCTTGACCTATCACTCAGAACCCCTTAGCCAAGGCGTCTTGGCTAGAGAAGAAACAGAAGGGCCCTCTGTCCAGAAAACACACACCAGGCATCCTGCAAGCCTCAGGGGTCTTGCCCGGGGCTCCTCCCCCTTCCCGCTGCAGGAACGAGAGAATTCCAGTGGTGTTACACTTTGGCTCCTAGACGAGCTGTGGGCCTCAGAGAGGAGGAGCCAGGCAGCAGCAGGAGACAGAGAGGCATTAGCTGGGATCAGGAATCCAAACCTCACCCCTGCCTCCCCAGCGCCAAGCAAACAGGAGTAACCGTGGAGCCCAAGGCCAGATTATCCTGCTAGCGTGGAGTCTCCTGAGAAACCCAGCTGAGAAAGGTTCAATGATAACTAGAAATGAATGATGCAGATTCTCCAAATGAAGACAAGTGATCTTCTAATCTAGGAGGGGGGTAATCAACTGAAAGGTCCTCCTCATTCCAAGGGCCGGCTTCATGGGCGAGTGAGGGGGGTAGTCCCTCAGGGCCCTGAGCTCAGACGGACCTCACATTTGGCTTAACGTCTGCCATCACCCTCTTGCACTTGTTAATCATTTCTGAGCAAGCGGCCCCTCATTTCCCTCTTGCACTGGGCCCCGCAAATCACGTAGCAGGTCCTACAAGTGTATCGTACTTGTGATTACATAGGACTAAGCGTTAAGACAAAAACAAAATGCTCAGAGTCTCAATTTATAAGGCAGATACCTAATCTATTCATCAAATCAGACAAAACTCAGCAGAGAAGTCTCTCTCCCGCCCTCCCCCTATCCTCCACCCGCAACACTGGCACACACATAACCCCAGGCTTCCCCGGGCCCAACGGACTGTGCGAAACTGTAGTTCTGTCACATGCGGGTGGGACCAGGCCATCATTTGGAGAAGCTGCAGTGTATTTTGCTGCATTGAAGGGAAATAATTTAGGACTCAGCTGACAGGCTTATATACATTTTTTTACCATGGTTCAATCAACTCAAGAGAAGAGCCAAACTTCAAAATGAGTTTGAACCTTTAGAAGTTAAGTTCTCTAACAGACTCAACCATTACCACCAGAATAAGATTTAAAAATCAAAGAGGAGGGATGCCTGGGCTCAGTCAATTAAGCGTCTGCCTTCGGCTTAGGTCATGATCCCGAGGTCCTGGAATCGAGCCCCACATCGGGCTCCCTGCTCGGGGGGCGGGGGGGGCTGCTTCTCCTACTCCCTCGGCTGTGGCCCCCACTTGTGCACTCTCTCTGTCAAATAAATAAATAAAATACTTAAAAAAAAAAACGAAGAGGAAAGGGAGACCACAGTGCACAAAAAGGTGAACGGAACTTTCCTTATAAGGTGGCTATTTGAGTGAGGTTCAAGGAGGTTAAGTGAGAGCATCTAGGACATGGCCCGCACATAATAGATGCTAACTAAATAACTGTAATACTCCTTTTCTCTTCAAAAACCCTCTTTGTACACTCTTCTCTTCTTCCAATCTTGCCAAGTAAGTCACAACCTTAAGTGGCATCCGCCCTTCTGTGTACCTCAACATCCCAAATTCGTATGTTGGAGTCCTAACTCCCAGGACCTCAGAATGTGCCTGTATTTGGAGACAGGGCCTTTAAAGAGGTAATTATAATAAAATAAGGTCCTCATCCAACATGACTGGTGTCCTTATAAGAAGAGGAGATGAGGACATAGACAGGAACAGAGGGAAGACCAGGTGAGGACACAGGGAGAAGACAACTGTCTAAAGCCAAGGAGAAAAAAAGGCCTCAGAAGAAACCAAACCTGTCAACACCTTGATCTTGGACTTCCAGCTTTCAGAGTTGCGGGGAAATAAAATTCTGTTGTTTAAGACACCCAGGATGAGGTACTTTGTTATGGCAGCCCGAGCAGAATCAGATAGCTAACATCATCAGAACTGTGGTTCTTGCACAGAGGCAAGCCTAGTCTGCCCAGAGCAAGAAGATACCTGAAAGAGGGTAGCACTACTCTTCAGGAATCTGGTGCTTGAATGCCTCCCACAGATATTCAGCCAGGTGTCTCTTCTGGGGATTCACAGCCTCCTGGTAGACAGAAGCCACTGTACTCTGTGGAAGGGAAGAAGGTGTCTATTTGGGTGTCATCAGTCACTCATGCTAGCCCAGTGTACCAAACTGTTCACATACTTCTGGGCCCTGTTCTAACCTCAAGAGAAGACTTTTCTTAGTTGTTTTCTTCGTCTTTGCCCTGAGCAGCAAAACACACATGGAGTCAGTCTTCCACCCAATGTCTGGGCTGAATCAGCACCATTAGCACCCAAAGTCTGAGGAAACTGCCGGCCTAATGGGCTTTACTTGTGTTCCCTAAGGAAATTACAGGCCAAGAGTTGGAGATGGAGGATGTGTGTTACCATCTGGGTATTTCTAATTCCTGGAAGAATTATATGGTACCATGAAATAGGGCTCAAAGTAGGGATAACCAGAAGACCCTATGATACCATTCCTAATACCACTTCCACCGAGTTCTCTCACTGCCAGCACCATGTTAGGCACATCACAAACATGTTTTTTCTCCCAAGGCAGATTTCTGTAACACAGAGGACCCAGCCTACATCAGGAAAAGCACCAAGAATCAGGCCCATGTATTTAGGGTGTCAGGGAAAGAGCTCTTCCAGGTGATTAAATGCTTTGTCCATCACATGTCAACTGCTTCTCACTCGATATACATCTGTGTACCTGTGTTGTCGGGTACATAGTAACTCCTATCTCCTGAACCCTCTCCAACATATATTATTCAGTAATAATATAGTTTTTAATTAATTTATTTACATATACCTTGTCTCGTTCTGAAAAGTATTTAAGGCAACTCCTAGATGGATATATTGCATATGGCAAAATAACATGCATTGATTCAATATGCACTGAGCACTTCCTATGTTCCAGGCACTGTGCCAGGTGCTGGAGAAACAGTAGGAAATGAAAGACGTGAAATCTTTATATTTATCTGCATACACAAGTTCTGGAGCTCCTCGTTTCTTCCTGTGGATTCAAGTTACTACCGGGTGTAATTTAATCCTAGCTTAAAGGACTTCTTTTACATATTTATATAGGGAACATCCGCTAGCAACAAATTCTCTCGGGGTTTTTTGGGTAATATCCAGGGATATGTTTATTTCACCTTCATTTTCATTAATAGTTTTGCTGGATATAGAGATCTTGATTGACACTTGTTTGAAGGCGGAGCATTCTGAAGCTGGGATTCCAGTGCCTCTGGTCTCCTTTGAATGAGAAATCAGCCATTAACAGTTTTGTCCTGTATTTGATGACCTGTCTTCCTCTTCCTCTTTTCAGGATTACTTCTTTGTCTTTGCCTTTAAGCAGTTTACGATGTGTCCAGATGTGGTTCTCTTTGTCTTTATTATATGGGAATTCATTGAGCTTTTGGGCCTGTGGGTTAATGCTATTCATCAGATTTGGAATTTTTAAAAAAGATTTTATTTATTATTTATTTGACAGAGAAAGAGAGAGCACAAACAGAGAGAGTGGCAGAGGGAGAGGGAGAAGCAGGCTCCCTGCTGAGCAGAGACCCTGATATGGGCTCGATCCCAGGACCCTGAGATCATGACCTGAGCCGAAGGCAGAGGCTTAACCGACTGAGCCACCCAGGCGCCCCAGATTTGGAAATTATTTATTCAGGTATTTTCCACTCTTTTCTCATCTCCTTCTGAGACTCCCATTACATGTATTTTGGTGTGTTTAATATTGTCCCACATCTCAAAAGCTCTGTGTTTCTTCAATCTTTTTCCTGTGTGTTGTCCAGATTGTGTAATTTCTACAGATTTGTCTCATGTTCATTGATTCTTTCTTTTGCCATCCAGTATCGCTCCTGAGCCCAATAGTGAATTTTTCATTTGATTATTGTACTTTTCAGAATTCCAGTATTTCCATGTGGTCCCTTTTTATAAATTTTATTTCTCTGTTGAGATTCCATATTTATTGAGTCATTGTGTCATATTTTCCTTAAATTTTTAAAGATTTTATTTGTTTTTGCGAGAGAGAGAGAGAAAGGGAGAGTGTGCAAGTACAGGGGGAAGGGGCAGAGGGAGAAGCAGACTCTCCGCTGAGCAGGGAGCCCAATGTGGGACTCCATCCCAGGACCCTGGGATTGTGACCTCAGCTGAAGGCAGACGCTCAACCAACTGAGCCATCCAGGTGCCTGTTCCTTTAATTTTTAAAATATGGTTTCCTTTATTTCCTTGAACTTGTTTAAAATAACTGTTTTGAAGCCTTTATCTGCTAAATTCAACATCTGGGCCCACTCAGAGTCAATTTCTATTCACTGCCTTTTTTTTTGTTTTCTGAGTATGAGTCACATTTTGCTGTGTTTGCATGTCTTGCAATTTATTTTTGTGTGTGTGAAAATGTTTCAGGTAATATTTGTTTTAGGTAGTATTTTAGTAACTCTGGATTCTGATTTCTCTTCCTGAGGGTTTTATTTTATACTCGTCTACACTTGAATGGCAGAACCTCTCTTCCCCACATTTGCATAGTTACTGATGTCTGTGTGTAGGTTTCTTTCTATTTTTAATTCTTAGCCTGATCTCCGAGGGGTCACCCTGTGCCTGTGTGGCTTAACCGTCAGCCAGTGAATTTGGGCAGAGGTTTTTCTCAAATACCACAGGCCTGTAAAGCTTCCATCCCTGCACACAGATGTGTGTGAGGGTTGGGGATAGCATCTGATGTTTAGCCAGTGCTAAGTTGCCCTGGTTTTCACTTTCTATTGGGTTCTCTGGGGTGCACATGCACATAGCTTCCCAGGCAGCCAGGAATGGGCGAGAGCCCATCTCAGCTCTCCCATGCCAAGATTTTCTGTTAAATTTATGGCTGGCCTGCTGCTTACCCCAACCAGGAGCACATTCTCACACCTGCAGAGCCGTGAGTTTTCCCCATTAGTTTCCTGCCGAGTTCTCTGTTACTGTCCACACTGCAGGTTTTTGCCCTCTGCCCAAAATTGATGTGCTCCCTTTGGCAGCAAACTTGTTTAATTTTTCCTTTTCCTGGTCAGCCTCTTGCTGATAAAGCTGGGGAAAACTGGGAAAGGGGGCAGGGATAGTAGCAGACAAGACAAAAAAGCTACAGACCCCCACTGTTCTTTCCTGAAGCTCTAGCTATTTTTCATGAGTAAATGCTTCTCAATTTGTTATCTGCCTTTGGCCAATTTCCAGGGCCCAGAAATAGCTGGGGTTTTTTTTGTTTTGTATTTTGGTGGTTTTTTTTCCTTTTTTTTTTTTTTTTCTCCCTCCAGTTTTCTACTTGTTCTGTGGGGAGAGGATTTGCTGGACCTTTTCATGCTACCATAGCTGGAAGTTTGGCCTCTGAAGTGCTTTTTTTTTTTTTTAACATTAAATGTGATGGGGCATGAATTTCCCACCCCTATAGTCCTACACTTGTTTTGCCTCATTAATTTAAGTTATCTGCCTGACCCTTGAAGGCATCTGAGCTTATGAATTATAGAGCTCAGGGGTTACACCTGGATAATGTCCTAAAAGTGTAATGGAATATTCAAATAGTGTTAATCTTGCCACAAACATCTGCCTTATTAAGGGGCCTATGTGCTAGATCCTCTGAGATAGAAACCATTCAATAGAAGGTCCTTGTCCTCAAGGCCCCTAAAATCCTGGGAGAAATGAGGAACACAAAACAAAGAGATAACTCACCTTGTAATGCCTGGAGTATACAATACACACAAGAATGTTCTCTGTAGGCTGGGCAGGACAAGAAATGATTTCTCAAGTTAATGGCATACAGACCCTTTACATGATTTGGAAGGTTTCTTTTCAATTACTAAATATTACTTAGGTACTTTTACCTAGGTACTTGGAATGAAATTGCTTCAGTCGGAGAGAATAAATTGGTGCATTCTAATGAAGAAAGAAGCATCTGGAGTGCTGAATATTATGGAGTGCTAGAGGTCATCTTGCTGTTGGTGATGGAGAGTGGATGGTGAATAGAATCAAGAACCAGACTCAGATTCTAGTGGTACCTCCACAACTACTCAGCTGTGAGACTTTGGGCACCTCATCTATCATTTTAAGAAATCAGTTCCTGCATCTGTAGAATGAGGAAAAGGTGGGGAAAAGGAAAGTTTTAGTTCAAATATTCTGTGAATCTGAGGGAAAAGAAGATAGCCTTTTTCCTATAGTCTCTAGAAGATCCTCTCTTTGTTCTCGGATATGGTAAGGATTGGTCACCAGATTTGCCCAAAGCAATAATCTCCAGAATGATTAAGTAGGGTTCCTGAAGGCTTCTGAGTTTATTTTAGTAAAATGTTTTGAAAACCTGAGAAAGTTATGACATCTTTATGGGGGGGGGGTGAGGAACATTACTCATATATGCACGAATTTTTGCATATAATCTCAGGGAATTCACACAACCCTAGAAGCCCAGGTTAAGGACTCCTGAGAGAAAACAATAAAAAAGAAACCACAAAGAGCCTCAAATTCTTGGATTCAACTCTGGCTGTTGTAGGCTTCTCATTCTTTTTAGAACAAAGTAAAACAAAAGTGAAGGTCTGCATTAAAAACTAACCTAGAAAAATCTGCTCTAGAAAATGAAAATTGTTCATTGCTGAGAAAGGCAGACTAGAGAGTAAGAAATCCTCTCTCCTAACAGACTCCCCAGGCCAAAGGAGGAATGGAAAATTAAAGACATTAATATTTATCACAGCAAAAGAAGGAAAAACTGCAGGAAATGATTAGTAAGACTGCAATAGCCATTAAAACCAAAGACAGGAAACTGGAATGGGAGGTTTATCTCATTAGTTAATTTGAATGCAAAACTACAGGGGAGTATTTGGGCTGACTGCCTCTAGGGAGCCTTTAATCCTTCCATAGAAAGAGTACTCAAGAGATATCTGAAGAGTTACTAAGGCTCTGTCATTTGCCTCCTCTTTTTGCCCTCTTCCTTTGGGAAAATGGAAAAAGAATTTCGCTAGGTTAAGCAAGCATTTTTTTGTTTGAACTCCTAGAACATTTATGTTTGGTGTTCATTTTGAAATCTAGATTAGATCATGTTACAGAGAACCGCCGAAGGACTAAGGTATAAATGTGTCTGATAGAGACCTACGCTGAGATTAGAAGAGGCAGAGCCCACTGGTTTCACGTTTAATGCTGCGCACACTGCACAGAGCTGGAGGGTCGAAGGTCAGGGTTACCAAGTATCCAGGGGAGGGGCTCTCACAGTCCCAGGTAATACTGTCATTATCTGCTCCCAGTGCTACAGCGGCATTTACAGGTTCCCTTAGTCACTCGGCAGGGAGAATGGCATCAGATGCAGAAGGACAGAATCCACAGTGCTTACAGACTTTGGGAGCAAAAGATAAAATGCAACAGTCCGTGTATTCTCCTCTTGCAGGGCTGTGCCTTTGCAATTCAGAAGGCTGGCGAAGCAAGCAACATCTGAGCACAGTTAGAATGGTCTGGTGGTGGTGGATGGTGCCACACAGGAGAGCTTCCCGAGGCTTTTCAGGTCATCTCTGTTCCGTCCCCCAATACCATGATTTGTGGATAGATACAGGGCATCAGTCCATTTTAGGCAGCTCACTTAGAAGTTTCAGAGCCTCTACATGGATATTGTAGTAAAGACCACCAGTGTTCCTCAAGTTTCCATCCACTTCATTTGTCTTTAGTTTTCCACCAGTCACTGATAGGATAATCAATGGTAAGGCTAGATAAAGTCTCCCTAACACATATTTGCACACCCATCTGCCCACCTGAGCTTCACTTGAATGTCTAATCAGGCATCACAAATTTTTTTTTTTTAAAGATTTTATTTATTTATTTGAGAGAGAGAATGAGATAGAGAGAGAGAGCATGAGGGGGGAGGGTCAGAGGGAGAAGCAGACTCCCCGCTGAGCAGGGAGCCCGATGCGGGACTCGATCCTGGGACTCCAGGATCATGACCTGAGCCGAAGGCAGTCGCTTAACCAACTGAGCCACCCAGGCGCCCCTAAGGCATCACAAATTTAACAAGTCCAACACAGAACTCTTGAGTCTCTCCCCAAACTTGCCTCTCCTCCAAGTGTTCCTAAGGGAAAAAACTTGGAAGCACCTTGATTCCTCTTGTTGTCTCCCATGCCACATCCTACCCACGTCCCCTGACAAATTCTAGGCTCTATTTTGGGGGTCTGACCACCTTTCACTCTCCCTACTGCTATAGCAAAGTCCAGGCCACTGTTTGTCTCACCTGGAATAATGCAACGGCCTCCTAACTGGCCTCCATGGGTCCACCTTTACTCTCTACACACTATTCTCCACATAGCAACAGTGATCCTTTGAATGCTAAGTCAGATCCTAATACTCCCTGTTCAAAATCCTCCAAACATATCCCATCTCTCTCTGAATTTAGTCAGTCCTTGCTATAGCCTATGAGGCTGTGTTCCTAGCTGCCTTTCTGACACCCTCTCCCTCACCCCCTGCACTCTGGGCCACCAGCCTCCATGTTGTTCTCAGAGCACTCCAAGCTCACTCCTACCTCAGGACCTTTGCACATACTGTTCCCCCTGCCTGGAGAGCTCTTCCCAAATCCTTCAATATCTGCAAGGCTCACCTCCTCACCTTCCTTCACATCTCTGCTCAAATGTCATCTCATCAGAGATGCCTTCCCCGCCATGCTGCCTAAAATGACAGCACATTTTTGTCTCTCGCTTAACCTTCTTTACTTTTTTTCCTGGCACATATCATTACCTAATATTACTATATATCCTTTGTTTAAGAAAAATTTTTTGTGTGAGTGGGAATTTTTGTCTTGTCTCCCCACTATATCTCTAGGACCAAGAATGTGTCTGGCATATCATAGACATTCAATAAATATTTTTTGAATGAATGTTATTGGTTATTCTGCCTAAATGGGTGTATAATGGTAATAACTATTTTCTTTTTTTATAATGAAATATCATACATACAAAAGTGCATATAATGCATATGTACAATTTATTTTATTTTATTTATTTATATTTTTAAGTAGACTCATGCCCCGCATGGAGCCCAATGCAGGGCTCAAACTCACGACCCTGAGATTAAGACCTGAGCTGAGATCAAGAGTCAGACGCCTAACCAACTGAGCCACCCAGGCACCCCTGTATATGTACAATTTAAAGAATAAGTGGATACCCATGTATTACCAGGAAGTATGTCAACAGTATCTTCTGAAGTATCAAAATAGATTTTACACCAAGTCCAAGTCCAAAATTGTTTCATATTATGAATCCATTAGGACTCTCTTTGATGTAAGTATCAGAAAAGCTAACTCAAACTGGCTTAGACAATAAGGAGATCTGTCATTTAAAGTCTCACCAAATAAAGAAAGAAAGAAAAAAGAAATATCCAGAGGTAGGGGGAGCTTGGGGCAATGGTTAATCCAGTGCTTAGAAGATGTCACCACAGTATTGTTTCAATCCTTCTCTTCATCCTGCCTTCGTTGGTATCAACCTCATCCTAAAGCTAACTCACTAATGGTGACAAGATGACTGTGGATAGATCCAGGTTATATGGTTTATTCCATGTCCAAGAAAGAGCAGGTATTTTTATCAAGGTATCATAAGCTAGAGATGCTGAGAGCACTCTGATTGGACCTTCTTGAGTCCATTGCTCACCTCTGGACCAACCACATGCCTAGGGGAATGCAATGTGCTGAATGGCTTAGCTGGTCTCAAGGGCTCCAACCTTGGAGCCCCTCGTAGAAATCAGGAGCTACTGGAAAGGCAGTAATGCAAGCTGGGATGGTATTCACGAATATCCACTGTACCACTATTCACCAAAGACCTCCTGACACCTGGAGCTCAGAGTCAATTTTGTCTAGTTGTAGACATATTCTAACAAGCTTGGTGTCTGCTCTCCCAGGCCACAGCAAGTGGGAGAGACTCGAGGTACATAGATGGACAAAAATAGGCAACGGCACCAAGTAGACACAAGATTCCAAAAAGTATGATCATTTAGCCACAAGGGGAAGCACACACACACACACACACACACGCACGCACACACACACAGTGGCTCATTGATGACAGGACTGATTTATACCTTAGTGCAACAGTAATATTATGATGACCCTATGTCCAGGGGACAATGACTAAGAAGAAAAAAGGATGTTTAATGGATTTGGAAGAGATTTTATCAAAACAAGAACTATTACAAAGAGAACACTCAGAGAGATACATTTTAGTTCTCCCAAATGAAGCCAACTAAATGAACTGCTGTTAGCTGTAATTATCAAAAATTATAGTGAGATGAGAGCCGTCCTTTCCACGGGTTTCGGGAATTTCTACCTCTTCCAGACCTGTTATTAAAAGAAAATCATAACAATTTAATGAGCAAAATGAATGGTTGGTTTTTGTTTTGTTTTGTTTTTTCATAAAAAGCAAGAAACAGTCCTTTTCACACTCAAAACTTTAAAGGGGGTAACTTAAGCTTCAGGTCACTATCTTTCCCACTTCTAGTAAAAAGTATGTTGGAGCTAAGTACTTATCCAACAGTTACTGAGAACCTGAATTTATTGTAGCTCAAATGTCCCTGACAGCATTTTGAGCAAAGAGGCAGTAGGTTAGCATGGCTCATGGGTTTGCACATGGAAAAATCAAGACACAAACTAATGAAATAACTCACTTCTGGGGCTCTCTGGGTCCAGTTCATGGCAGAACTTCCAATGCCGGCCCAACTCTTAGTTATGCTGGGTTGCTGATTTTGTTTTAAGGTACTAAAAATAAAAGAGACAGGAATTGGGACATCTGGGTGGCTCAGTCAGTTAAGCGTCCGACTCTTGATTTTGGCTCAGATCATGATCTCAGGGTCATGAGATTGAGCCCTATTGGGCTCCGCAATGGGTGTAAAGCCTGCTTAAGATTCTCTCTCTCTCTCTCTCCCTCTCTAAAAAAAGAGAGAGAGAGAGAGATGAATCAAGATGTGAGACTAACAAGGAGACAGGACTCTATGTGGGGACTCCATATGAGGGATGTTGTTCCATTTGAAATCCAGTGTGGCCTCCCACAGTCCATAATCTTCTTTTTTTCTTTGAATATTGTACTTCTTCACTGAGGCAACCTTAATTAAGAGTAGAAATAGCAGGCTGTTCCCCAAGTGATACAATCTGAGCGCCACTTAGGAAGGGCCTTTACTCTAAATTCTCCACCACCACTGTGATGTTCCACCAGTAGAGATTACTGGCGTTGGGGTGGGGGTGGGGGACAGGGTATTGTTCCACCTTCAGGGGTCCCCGAATAAATGGTATATATTCCTGAGAAACATGATAAGACCTTGGGCAGGGAGAAACAAGCTGGGCTGTAAGAAAGAGAAGGGTGTGTAGAACCCAAGTAGAGAAAGCAGAGAGACTGGTTTGTTACTTTTACCCTCATCCAGCCTTACTTACAATTACCCGTCATTCCCCACCCTTCTGAGTCTTTCTCCCTAATCTGGAACACTCCACTTAAGCTGTCACTCCAGAGCAATCCTTCAGTCTGTGATCTTTCCCTCCCTTTCCAGGGTCTTGTTCCTGCTCCCCTGACAGCACGCCTCGTCAGCCCTGCGTGGATCTGCCTGGGGACCACAACAAAGTCCCCCACACTGGGAAGCTGAAATCACAAACATTTATTCTCTCACTGTTCTGGAGGCTGCAAGTCTGAGATCAAGGTGCGGCTGGCGTTGGTTTCTTCTGATGCTGCTCTCCTCTGCTCTCCTCGGCTCTCCTCGGCCACCTTCTCCCTGTGTCTCTCCACGTGGTGTCTCTGTGTCTGGGTCCTGATCTCTTCCAGTAAGGACAGCAGTGACAATGGATTAGGGTCCATCCTAATGACCTCATTTTTTTTAAAGATTTTATTAATTTATTTGACAGAGTGAGAGAGAGAGCATAAGCAAGCAGAGTGCTCCCCCACAGAGCAAGGAGCTGGATGTGGGACTCGAACCCAGGACCCTGGGATCATGACCTGAGGCGAAGGCAGACGCTTAAGCGACTGAGCCACCCAAGCGCCCCCCTAATGACTTCATTTTAAATTAATTACCCTGCTAAAGGCCATCTCCAAATTCAGGCACATTCTGAGGTACTGGGGATAAGAGCTTCACACAGGAATTTGGGGGAACGCAAATCAGCCCACAACGATACCTGACTTCAAAGAGTTCCCTCAAAGTCCCTCAGCTCCTTGCCTGAAACACTGCCCCAGAATCCGTTTCAAATTTATCGTAACAGGTTTCTTTGAGGCAGGATTTTCTAGTCTGATGCCCCTCCCCCACCCCCCACTGAAAACATTAGGCAGGACACGGTGTGGTTAAATTTAGAGGCCAACCCCAAAGGCAACTTGTGGGTTTGTCCGTCTGTTTGTTTTGTCAGAATTACAACTGGGTTCTGTGTGTACACCGAATTGCCCCCACGGGACAACTCTGTCTGGACCTGGCCTCTTCGCTGATAGGCACACTAGGATTTCTGAGAAGCTGTAGACCCAGGCGGGGAGCTGCCTCCCACCAGCACCAGCCAAACCAGGGCAGCTAGCTGGAAACGAAAGCATTCCAGAATTAAGGGGAAAAACTGCACCACCGCTGAAAGAAAAACAAAGGCTCTTGTTTCCTCCCCAGCTTGCATCCTGGGGATTACAGGGGTCTCAAACTGGCAGCATCAGCCCAGATCTTTGATCGAGCCTGTCCCTCCGGCTCTGGTTCAGGTTTCAACACCTGGGTTGCATACCTTTCCAAAAGAATGGCCTTTCGTCAGGTTTGCCCTGAGTGGCCGAGCACAGACATCTGCGGAATGGCATCAGTCTGAGGCTCCCTTTCTCAGCTATGTGACTACACCCTGATTCGGATAAACAGCCTCTCATTGCCCCCCCTCACCCCACCCCAGGCCTCAGCCCTCCACCCTGGCCACTGGGCTGGGTTCAGAGTCCAGACCTCCTGTTTAAACTGGAGCAGTCCCACACACCGACCCTGAGTCAGGGCCTCACACAACAGTTCCCAGGCAGCCTCCAGAGTTCACACAACCTTAACTAACCCAAGAAAGAAGCCTTCCCTGTGAAAGAAAGGAGTAAAATCTCTTTTCTGGAAACCCTGAAAAGTAGGCAAGAGGCTCTTCTATTGGAGCTGGAGAACGTGTGACTCCGCAGTGGCCCGCCTCCCCGAGCCTGGTGCCATCCTGGGATCTGGGCCCCTGCTGAGCACTGGTGGATCTCAACGGGGACTCGTCATCCGGACCCCGAAGCCTGTCCCTCAGTCGTGACTGCTCTGGAGACTGTGACCTTTCCCGCACTCGGCGCCTGGGGTTTGGGGATTTAGCTGCTCTAAGAATACTGGCTGGGCACCTGGCTTGCAGCCAATTACCCACTGGTCATATCACATTCTCTGAGGGTGCTAAAGCTCTGGCCCATTCCCCGAGCTCCTGGGGGCCCTTTTAAGGTGGCAATACACATCAATGACTCAGAATCCAGCGCATCTTGCTAGACTCTCCCCTTGTGTCCTTTCCTCCAGCGCCCATCAGACTTGCTGCCTCTGATTCCAATCACCATCCTGCTCCCTTGCCCACCAGCCTTCTGCCCCCAGGGCTTGGCCCCCTAGCCTCTTCCTTACCCGCTTCCACTTGGTTTCACCTCTTCCAAATCAGTTTCATTTTTGAAACTTGAGTTTCAACCTGAGTTCATTCCTTGTGGCAGGTGCGAAGGGGAATGAATGTTTGGCCCTGGCTACAGAGAGCTGGGAGATCCGTGGGGGGTGCTCAGAAACAGCCCCCCCCCACCAGGCAGAACATCCCAGGCACTATGAAAAGAGAAAGAGGGAGAAAGGAGGAGGTCGAGCTGTTTTGGGGGGACAGTCAGGAAATCTCCATGGAGGAGGTGGCACTTAAGCTGAGGTCTTGAACAAGCCAGGATGGGGGCAATCCCTACAAAGTGGGGAAGCGGGGGCAGCACAGAAAGCGAGAGATTTGAGGGAAGAGGGGATTTGGGGGTCCGACAGAGGAATGTCGCACTGACGAGGCTGGCTGGACCCGGTGAGCCACTGTGTGAGTAGAACCCACGATGACGAGTATTTACCAGGCAGCAATAACACCTCACCTTAGGCTTCCTTCCAACTCGACTGCTTATCAACAACAAAGGAACTGAGTCATTCTTACAACTGCAAGGTCCCCAAGTTCTTTTATGTCAAGCTTCTGGGTCCTGTTCCATTCACGAAAACCAAAAAAATAGAATTCAGTGGCCTCATATTCATCCCGAGGCTCCCACGAGAAAAGTTAGAAGCTAAATTGTGCCAAGTTAGCAAAGCTCGGGGACAGGGGTGGGTGGCCTTCCTGCCCTTCTCCTGCCCCTCTGAAAGCCGAGGGACCTCGGGCCTTCCCACCTCAACCTCTTTCCTCATCCGTTCTGACTCCGAGGTGAAGTGGGTCATCACTTCACAGTCTGGAAGCGGCTGCCAAGAAGGCTCTTTCCCCGGAGGACAGTTTCTGCTGCTCCTGCAAGGCGAGCCCTGGAGACATGGAAAGCCCTGGAGGTGGCCCACAGCGCTGTCAGGGGATAGCGATCAGACCCCAGGAGGGTGGTCACCCATAGGCTGGTGCTGAAATGTCACACGGCCTTGGCACACGCCGATCCTCCTGTTTCAGTTGCTAGATACTTTTTCACTGACTTAAACATACCCAGCCGATGCCACCCTACGGGTATCTCTTCGCTGGGCAAGAGGACAAAGGCTATGTATTTTTAAAATACATTTAAATATCCTTTCTTCCAGCCCCAATCTTTGGGGCTTTTATGGCTTATTATCTGAAATCTATTTTGCCAAAAATCATAGCGTTTCATCTTACTGCCTTGTTTTAGTAACACATTGCCTTTATAGAAACTCTGTCCGGCAACATCCCTGAATTGGAAAAGGGTTTTTTGTTTGTTTGTTTTTTTGAAGAAGGCTACAGACTGGGGATCAGGAACCATGTCCTTCTCCTGGTTCTCTTGGCGCTTCAGTTTCTCTGTCATCTAGTTAATGAATTAGTGTCTGAAAAACATTTTAAGACTGAATCATGAAAACCACTATAGGTCCAGAGCTATAAAAGTAGCTCATCTTAAGCAATAAAAGTATTCTTGTGTGTAACCCAGATTACCTTTTTTTTTTTTTAAGAATTTACTTATTTATCAGAGAGAGAGAGAGAGAGAGAGGGCACATGAGCAGGGGGAGGGGCAGAGGGAGAGAGAGAGTGGAAGCAGACTCCCTGCCGAGCACAGAGCCCGACATGAGACTCAATCCCAGGACCCTGACATCATGACCCGAGCCAAAACTAAGAGTGGGAGTCTTAACTGACTGAACCACACAGGCGCCCCTATAACCTGGATATTCTTAATGCACCAAAGGCCCTCATGACTTAAAGATACCTTTTTTTTAGAGGAGGGAAGGACAAACGGAGAGGGAGAGAGAGAATCCTAAGCAGGCTTCCCACTGAGCAAAGAGCTGGACATGGGGCTCAGTCTCACGACCCTGAGATCATGATCTGAGCTGAAATCAAGAGTAGGATGCTTAATGGACTGAGCCACCCAGGCACCCCTAAAGAAACTTTTTAGTAAATGCACTTATGAAATGAAAAATTATTTGGTCCTCTTAGAAATGTTTCAAACATTTCTTAACACAATTTTTTTTTAACAGAGTAGAAGTTAAAATGGCTTATTCTTTATCATGTCATCACACTTATTAAATTAGATGACTCCTTCCTTACTAGTATACCCTATTTAGCTCTGGAGTCAGATCTGAATTGCTTAAACTATTCAATTTATGAATCTAACCAGGCCTGTTCCTCTTCAGAGCTCATAAGCTCTTCCCAGGAGAGGAAGGGGAAGAGAAAGTCAATGAAAATTAAGTGACTTAATTTTGCTCTTTCTAGTTAACTTGGGAAATGAGCTGATGAAAGACAAAACTCAAATCTATTGTGGAGTCGTGTGTACAGGAGGGTCCCCTTATCCATAGGAACATGTTCCAAGACCCCCCAGTGGATGCCTGAAATCAGGGGTAGTACCAAACCTTATATATACTATGTTTTTTCCGTTTTCCTCCTTTGTCCTCTTGCCCATAACTATGATAGAGTTTAATTTATAAATTAGGCAGGTAAGAGATTAACAACAATAACTAATAATTAAATGGAACAATTACAATGACATGCTGTAAAATAAGTTCTGTTAATGTGATGCCCCTCTCTCCCGCAAAATATCTTCTTGTGCTGTACTCACCCTTCTTCTTGTGATGGAGCGAGATGATAAAATGCCTCTGTGATGCGAAGAAGTAGATGAATGATGTAGGCATTGTGACAAAGCAAGAGGCTACTAGTGACCTTCTGACCATAGGTCAGAAGGAGGATCATCTGCTTTTGGACCACCTTGAGTGCGCATAAAGGAGAGGGGAGAACTGCTATATATCTATTAGCCCTTCGATCCTCAAAATGTTGCTTGGAAATGGTCATATTTAAATACCCCATTGAGAACAATTATTCTCCCACCACAATACATGTTTTGCAAGGATGGTCCATCTATTCTTCCTGGGAGAGCCAGAGACAGAAGCGAATGCTGTTCTCTAGCCAGATCTTCTCCTCATCACCTGCACTCTCTTTTTGTCACCCCTGCCAGTCTGGCTAAGGGCTTCCATGTAAAACCGAAGCAACATGTGAAGATGGGCAAGATGATGAAGTCTATGCAACATGAATCCTGTAGCATTATCTCTTTGCAGCTTCTGGGGTTTTGTTTGAATGCAGGGCTTCAGTCTGTCCTGGGAAGACATGCTTTCCATATGTTAGCTTTACTCATGGAATTATTCTGCTTTAGATTTACTTGATATATGGAAGTAAAGAATCTTTTCTTTTTTTATATATATATTTTTAAGATTTTATTTATTTATTTATTTGACAGAGAGAGAGAGACAGTGAGAGAGGGAACACAGCAGAGGGAGTGGGAGAGGGAGAAGCAGGCTTCCCGCAGAGCAGGGAGCCTGATGCGGGGCTCGATCCCAGGACCCTGGGATCACGACCCGAGCTTAAGGCAGACGCTTAACGACTGAGCCACCCAGGCGCCCCGCAAAGAATCTTTTCATAATTATGTAATGGTACTTTGTATTTGGCATTGAGCAATTCTTTATGGAATCCTTAAGGAAAATGCTGAATCTTTCCATCAAAATCTTAGTGGATTTTTATGCAGTTCTCACCCTTTCTTTAGCTGGGAAATGTGGCTTCTGTTTTTTGTTGTCCCTCTTAGTACCTCCTCAGCTGACTCCACTCAGATGAATATTGAATAAGGTAAGATTTCCCAATTTCTAATGCTTATTACTATTCCTTAAACTCTCATAAAGGTCACACTGTTCCCCAATACTAATTTGAAACCTTGAAAATAGTCAACAGCAGGAGCACAAATCCCTCAACTGGATTTATAGAGAGAAAATACATCCACCAGGACCACTCTTCCTTTTGGGAAGAACTCATGAAGGCAGCTCCCATGAAAAGCAGAGTGCAACAGAATTCTCACTGGGACACTTACTACGTGAGGGAGTTTGAGTAAGCCGCCGAACCCTGTTGAGCCTCAGGTTCCTTATCTGTAAAATGGGAAGACTGATACCTTCTAAGACTGTTATGAGAATTAAATGTGTGTGAATGAGTGCTGTAAACTATGAAATGTGATATTAAGGTATACAGCATCATTATTACTTATGCCACTGGAATGTGAGAAAGAGGGTCTTCAGGACTTTTAAAGAGCTTCAGAAAGAAGATTAGGTCCGAGAGAGAAGATTAGGAGCCCAAGAAGGAAGCTAAAAGGTGAGGGCAGCTAGAACAACACCCAGAGCTGGTCCCATGCATGCTCTAGCCTCTATGAAGAACGGGCACCTGATGCCACAGGGCGACATCCTGCTTGTGAACATTACATAATCCAAGAATCTCCATTTCTTAAGGTCACTGTTTTACTTAATATCAAAATTAATGACTTAGGTTGCCATAATGGCAGAGTCTAGAATACCTTCCTCTATTTCTCTAAACATATTCAGTGGCATGGGGCTTTGCTTTCTTACCCACATCTCTGCTGTCCTCTGACTCCAAACCATTACACCCGGCTCCATTTTACTTCTCTTTGCTTTCCTGAAAATCATGAGCTATGACCCTTTTCATTCCCCCAAAGAACCACTGGTGTTAGGAGGTTTGGGGGTAGCAGAGGGAATGCCACACAATTAGCAAACATGTCAAACGTCACTGTCCCACATTGCTCTCCCAAAGTCCCATCGTTCCCACCTACAGAACGTTCTATGTCTGTGTCTCTCCACAGGCCCTGGTCTTCCATCATGTCGTTAGCCAGCCCTCCCTCCTTCCCACCCCTCTTGACCCTTCCATTTCCTCCTTTAGGATCCTGATTTCCTTGAGATGCCAGTGGATTACTCCTTTTTTCATATCATGCAGAATGATTTAGCTGTGTGTGTGTGTGTGCGTCTATACTTCTCCCATCTCAAGCAGTCTAAGGAGGGAGGTTGGCCTTTCACAACCAAGATAGGGTGATGGATGGTGAATGAATTTAATGAATGAGATGCCTGGCACAGAGTTTAAAACAAGGTTCCCAACTGAAACCAGGGTAGACACTCGGCTTGTTAAGTGGAACAAATAATGCCCAGAGAGGGAGGTTTTTCAGGTCATCGCTATAGAAGTAATATGTGAGGTCAGGCTGATGAATGTCTTTGCCCAAGGAAAGCAGTGTGGACTCTGCTGAAGACTCAACTTTGGGAAAAATACTTCGATTTAATGGATGATCCCAACTGTCAGAGATTGAAAGCCAGGGTGGGAACCAAGAGAACACAGCTTAAGAATATTTGTGGGATTAGAACCCAGATGGTAAAGGTTTAAGAAATGAATGGGACATGAAATGATGAAGACCACACATATGTGTATCCTGTTACATTCTTATGTGAATCATTTTCAAAGTTAGTACGTATTTTTAAAAAAAGCCAAGGGGCGCCTGGGTGGCTCAGTCGTTAAGCATCTGCCTTTGGCTCAGGTCATGATCCCGGGGTCCTGGGATCAAGCCCAGCATCGGGCTCCCTGCTCAGCAGGAAGCCTGCTTCTCCCTCTCCCACTCCCCCTGCTTGTGTTCCCTCTCTCGCTGTGTCTCTCTCTGTCAACTAAATAAAGTAATTAATTAATTTAAAAAAAAATAAAAATAAAAAAAATTTTAAAAGCCAAGGGGGAGAAGATATTTTTCACCTATTTCTTTGTTCCTATGACTGGTTTATTCAGGAGTCTCAACGTGTTAGGGCATAAGCATGAATCAATTTTATTGCTGTCAGTATCTGCCCCCAGCTGTTCTCTGTGAAATTCCCATTTCCCACAGACCAGCAGTACATCAGGGATCAGACTGGCTGGTTTAATAACCTCCCTAACAGTTTTAGTTATTAAACCAGTCTCATTTTGTTTTTAACATTCAGTTCTAATTATTACAAACAACGACAAACATAAAACAACAAGGGCTGGTGAGGATGTGAAGAAACTGGAACTCTCAAACACACGGCTGGTGGGAATGGACCATGGCACAGCCCCTGTGGAAAGCAATATGGCGGTTCCTCAAAACATCAAACATAGAATCACTGACCGTATGATTCAGCAATTCCACTTCTGGGTGAATACACAAAACCATTCAAAGCAGATGCTTGAACAGATACTTGTGCACCCGTGATCACTGCAGCCTTATTCACAATAGCCCAAAGGTGGAAGCAACACAAGTGTCTATAGACAGAAGAACAAATAAACAAAATGTGGTCTGTCCATACAATGGAATATTATTCAACCTTAAGAAGGAAGGAATTTTTAATATATGTTTCAACATGAATGAACTCGAAAATATTACGCTAAGCGAAAGAAGCCAGACAAAAAAGACAAATGTTGCATGATTCCATATATATGAAGTACCTAGACCAGGCAAATTTATAGAGACAGAAAGAATGGTGGTTGCCAGAGGCTGGGAGAGGGCAGAATAGGGAGTTAGTGTATAATGGGGACAAAGTTTCAGCTTGGGAAGATGAAAAAGTCCTGGAGATAGATAGTGGTAATGGTTGTACAACACTGGGAATGTACTTAATGCCGATAAATTGTACTTTTAACAATGATTGAAGTGATACATTTAAAAATAAAATGATAGGGCGCCTGGGTGGCTCAGTTGGTTAAGCGACTGCCTTCGCTCAGGTCATGATCCTGGAGTCCCGGGATCGAGTCCCACATCAGGCTCCCTGCTCAGCAGGGGGTCTGCTTCTCCCTCTGCCCTCTTCCCTCTCGTGCTCTCTGTCTCTCATTCTCTCACTCTCAAATAAATAAATAAAATGTTTAAAAAATAAATAAATAAATAAATAAATAAAAATAAAATGATAAATTTTATGTTATGTATATTTTACCACAATAAAAAAATTTAGTCCTAGGCACTTAATAACTTCCATCTCAAACTCAGTTGCCTGGCTCATTGGCCCCCTGGCAGGCAGCTTACCCCGTTGTCTGCCTCTCAGATTATTTCTGCGTTCCTTCAGGTAGAGCCCCAGAAACTGAAAGGTCCCCTTCCATACAGTTTGAGGGTCTTGGAGATCTGGGGTAGGTGGAGCTGCCCCATCTTACTTCCAGGCTCACTGTACTTCCCAGTCCTTCAAACCCCGGTACAGTGACCACTCCTGTGAAATATCCTGCCTGGAAGCGGGCACAAGTCTTCCAAGTCTGTGTCCAAATCTCAGCGGGAAAGAGATCCTGTGCCATGCTCCTCAAATGCTTGCTCTGACCTTACCCCACTCAGCTCCTTGTGGCCTGAGGGTAATGTGGGGTCTACACCTTAGCAAGAGTCCATATCCCCATCTTGCTGAACTCCAATCTTTTTTTTTTTGAGAGAGAGAGAGAGAGAATCTTAAGCAGGCTCCATGCTCAGTATGGAGCCCGACGGGGGGCTCAGTCTCACGACCCTGATATCATAACCCGAGCTGAAACCAGAAGTTAGACGCTTTACCGACTGAGCCACCCAGGTGCCCCTTGAACTCCAATCTTAATGAGTGATTGTCTTAGGACTCTCCCTCATGCTTGGCTGTGGGAATTAGAGGAACCCCTTCTCCTTTGTAGTAGGGAGAATTCTAAGATGCCCCCCAAGACTCCAGCTTCCTGGTGTCCCATCCTTGTATAATCCTCTCCCCTTAAGGATCAGTGGAACCCGTGAACATGATGGGAAGTCACCTCTGTGATTACGTTACATTATGTGGCAAAAGGGATTCTACAGATGTGAGGTCCCTAATTAGTTGACCTGGAGATAATTAGAAGAGAGATTACCTTGGGTGGATACAAAAGGAATATATCTCCCCTCCCCTCCCCGACAGAGGGCAGAGAACAACCTCCCACCATGAATACTAACTGCACCCCCACAAAGCTTAGGATCCTCAAGCCTCTTCTTAGTTTGGAAGTGGGGGTATTGGTGGTGGGGCCAGTTTGGATTTGTTGACTGTCAGTAAATCCTGAGGAGATAATTCCTGGTTAGTTCCTGGGGATGTCTTCAATTTGGAATGCACGAGGTGGTGAGTATTGTTACCCCTCAGTGGCAATTTGAGGACAACAGGAAACACATCCCACAACATTTTATTACTCACGGTGAATGGTAGCGTGTGGTGCAATTTCCCTTTTCTTTTCCTGTTGTGATTCTCCATAGGAAGAATTTTTGTTTTGTTTTTTTTAATCCTATTTAAAAATCTGGAAATTAAAATAAAATATTTTAAGCTTATCAAAGGGTGACCAGTACGGTTTCCCCCATCCTCCCCCATCCTCCCTCCACCAATATTGCAACTTGGAAATGCAATGGGGACACAGTGCCTGAGAGCCTGAAAATGCCCAGGTCTGTAAAGCTGGTGGCCAGACCAGGACTCCGCAGCCCCACTAAGTGGTCACACATCCTGCTGGGTGATTCCTTCAGCTTCACCCTGACTGCAACACGAGGAAAGAGCTCTCTCACAATTCAGGGAATTCACATCCTCAAGTTCAGGGTCTGATCAAGGAGGAAGTTCTACATGAGTCACAGTGGAATTGTATTTAAAAAAGTCAGCCCTCAAACTTAGAAATCTGGTATAATGAAATATTTGACCTGAAATGGGCTTACGAAAGTTCAACGTAGCTGACAGGGAACAAAATCTACCTACACAGTACTCCACCCACCATACTCATCTGTCTTTCCAAAGGTGGTACCTGCTCTGTCTGGGACACAAACTGGACTGAGTCTCGCTAAGTCCTGCTCTTATCTGACCCTCACCTGAGGCTGGTGTCGGCCCATATTCAAATCTACTGACACCAAAAGGACTTAGGAGGAAGTGGGTAGTTAGTGAAGGTTTGGTGGGAAGAGGGTGAGGGTTACCAGACAGCCTGCACTGGAAACCTCCTAAGACTCTCCTTGAAAAGTCCTTCCCTCAGCAGCTGCCCTACCCCCGGTCTCCTCAGACTCAAGCCATTTCCAAACCCTGTCGGCTTTGCGTCCTCCACCCGTAAACTGAAAACGAGCAGGGCACAGATCATCAGCAGCAAAACAAGCTGTCCTCAGTCAAATTTTAACCACCAATTATGCCTCAGGCTTATCTCTGGGGGGAAATGTAGTTCAGCTCAAAAAAATTGTTTTTATTTACAGAATCACCTGTGGATTAACAGACTGTTAGTGATTAACCATTTTATCACCTGAGTCTTGTCTGTGTCTCTCCAAGCCCCCCTAGACTATAAATTCCTTGTAGGCAGGGGGTTTATCTATGCTGTTCACTGTTGTATCTCCTAGGCCTTACCACTGTGCGCTTGCCACAGAAGAGACTGCAAAGAATTTTCAGATGAAGGATGAATGGGCGCCATACATCCTCTTTCCCTGCTCGGACCTCATTCATGGGCAGGTCCTAACGCTTGCCTGAGCAGCACTGTTGTTCACCAGGGATCTTCTGGAGACTTGCTTGTCTTTCAGAATGCTTACCATTAAATCGTAGGAATAACTTGTTTACTGTTTTCTTCCATAATTGTTTCTTCCACATGTTTCTCCTTCAAAATACTGCCCTGGAATACAGACATCATCTACTTGCTTTCGGGAAGTATGAAACCATTTCCACTACATTTTTTTCTAGCCTTCCTCTAAATGTGTCACCAAAAAGACCTCTGGGTCATAAATTTTCATCTGCAGAAGTAGAATAATTATTTCTTATTTTTTTAATTATTTTTTTAATTGAGAAACTTCACTAGGAAATCATCCTTGAAGTGCATCAATGTCTTTCTTTTCCTCCTGTTGTCTATCAACTATTTATTGAATGTTTGACAGAAGCCAGGCTCAATGCTATGTACATTGGCATTTACTGTCTCATAAAGAAATATAATATTTACTAGTTTTTGTTGATGTATAAAGTAATATAGAGTCACAACAGAAAATTTGGAACATATACAATACCAAAAAAAAAAAAAAATCACATAATCAGAGCCAAAAACACTAATTGCCATCAATTCGACAGATTTCTTTCTAATTTTTCCATACATACATGCATTTTCCATGTATGTGGAAATATATTTCCATGAAATAATAATTTATATACAATTTTGTAATGTTCCTTTTGCCCCCCTAACCATATATTTAGATATTTTCTTACGGCCACTAAAAATTCCTCATTTCAAAAAGCTGCATGATAGTTTATTTCTCCCTAATTTTGGATGTTTTGGTTGTTTCTAATTTTCTGACATTTTAAAAAGGAGATAGTATATATCTTCATGCACAAATCTTTGTGCTTGTTTCTATTTCTATAGAATCCTCAGATATGGAATTACAGGATCAAAGTTAAACATTTTTAAAGCTGGGAAATATTTTTATAAAATTGCTTTCCAGTAAAGTTTTGTCAATTTATGCTCCCACTGATAGTATATAAAATTTCCCATTTCATTGCATTCCTGTCAGTATTGAATATTAGAATTTAAGAAAATATTCTCTAATAGGTATATTAGGCATTATTTAAAATTTTTACTTTTTCAATTACTAGGTAGTTCAAACACTTTAAAATATAACACACACAGGGAAAGAGCTAATTACTAACCATTTTTTTGAGGTAATTTTCCCAATGAGTTATCAAAGTCTTCTTATCAACTATGGGTGTTTCTTGTATTGAGGATAAAATTAACTGTCAGATTTGTTACGCACAGTTCTATAGAATCTTTTTTTCTTTTCAAATTTTGTTCACAATATTTTTAGTTGTCAGGATTTAAAATTTTTATGTAATCGAGTCTAATGGTCTTTTCATCTATGATTTTTCCATTTCTTTTCTTCCCTCATCTTGATGTACCATAAATATTTCCTTAAATTTTCTCCTAGTTTTAAAAATCTTTAATGTATCTGAAATTTGTTTTAGCACATAATGAAAGGTAAGGGCTTTACATCGAGTATTTTTTTCAAATTACTAGTTTTCTCAAGCCTATTGAGAATCTGCCCCTTTTTCATTTATTTTAGATTACTCTCATCACATCTTAAAGTCTACACTATGTCAATACTATCTTTTTCTGGATTATCGATTCCATTCTATTATCTCTATCACTCAATATCTGTTACTATTCTATCATGATACTTTTAAATTATTATAGTCTTGTACTATGTTTCAATTAAAAACAGTGCAATTTGTCATATTTTTCTCCATTTTCACAATTTTCTTAACTCTTCTCATCTGCTATTTATTCAGATAAACGTTAAAATAATTTTGTTTTAGTTTCCCAGGGTAGATGTTAGTAGCCTCATTGTACAGATGAGGAACTGAGTCTGAAAAAGGATAAACAGCTCAAAATCGCACATCTGAGTGGAAGAGACATAAAATAAAATCATTTCTTTTAAAAAAAGAAGAAGAAGAATGTAGCAGGAGGGGAAGAATGAAGGGGGGGGAAATCGGAGGGGGAGAAGAACCATGAGAGACGATGGACTCTGAAAAACAAACTGAGGGTTCTAGAGGGGAGGGGGGTGGGAGGATGGGTTAGCCTGGTGATGGGTATTGAGGAGGGCACGTTCTGCATGGAGCACTGGGTGTTATGCACAAACAATGAATCATGGAACACTATATCTAAAACTAATGCTGTAATGTATGGGGATTAACATAACAATAAAAAAATTAAAAAAATCATTTCTTTTGACATCTCTTTCAGCTCTACAATGTTATAATTTTTAGTAAAGGAAACATGAAAATTACTAACCCTTCTTCTTTCCTGTGTGCCTCCTCTAGTGGCCAAAACAGATATTGCAGTTTCTCGAGCCAATGATCTACAGTAATTATTTTTATAAAACATACACCTACTTTTAGCTTAAATTTTTTTAGTTTATTTTTAATTTACACAAAGTTCATGATATTGTCTGATATTTGGGGGTCATGTATTTCCAGGATTTTCTTAACAAAGAGCAGCCTCGGAAGACATTGATTAAAAACTCAAGTGAATATAAAGTAAAATTTTGTAAATTCCATGGGTTTTAAAGGAATAAAATGACAGATACAAAGACCCTCCAGATGTTTCTTTGTTCCTTTTTTCTCCCTTGACGTCATGTAAATACTTTCATGAATAACTATTTTTCAATTACCCCTCTAAGCCATTTCTTGTTTTCTTACTTTCCGTCCTGTTGTTCTAGTCCCTTTGTGTTATTCGGTGGCACCAAAGGTCCCTCAACAGGGGTGCAGTGGGGACCGGAAGCCAGCCTGTGTTCGGGTAGTCACTGTGGGGCCCTGGCTAGGTCCGCACCAGCCCAGAGGAAGGTCCACCTGTTTGTAATTCCCACAAAGCTCTGGGGTGTGCTAGGCAGGGGCTGCCTCATGGCCCCACAGCCACCCGGTTGAAACCTGTCTCACTTATTTCCCTCTTCGTTCTCTGTCTGTTCTTTTGGTGGTGGTGGTGGTGTCCGGGATTTTTTTGATTTTTTTTTTTTTTTTTTTTTTTTGCCTTTTCTCCTTCTTCCTTCCCAATCCCACCATCCTTCAATTTCTTCCTTCTTATCTCTTCTTCACCTGTAAGAAAAGATACTGAGTAAAATTTAATTTTTACACAAAAGATAATGTGTAAATCAGAAATTTTAAGTAAACTTTAAAGATTAAGCCAAACATATGTTTATACATCATGAAAACCCAACCAAGCAAATAGCACAATAATAAAAAGAAAAAAAAATTCTGGGAAGCACTTGACAAAATGTCTTTTTCTTTATCTGAAATCCTTGTCTATTTTACCTCTCACCAGCAGGTGTTTAATAGTCTCTGACTTTTAGTAAGCCCTTTCATGCTAAATGAATTAGTATTTAACACAATATGGGACACAATTTGGAAAAAAAAAAAAACCATAAACAGCAGAAAGCTTAGGCCCATTATTCATCAGGGATTAAGGACTGACAATATTGATTCTCTCCTGGATTTGGTTCGGAAAGAGGGGGGTAATAGTACTTGCCTAATTAACTAGCATGTTGGGTAGATTAAAGTGCTTTGTAAACATTAATTAAAGATGCAGGGAGTTAGATGAGGCCAGTGTGTTATTAGTGAAAAAAGGTCTCTCTCCTTTAATCAGGTGTGTCTTCCTGGGGAGGGCAAAGAAATGAGCTAAGGACGAAGGTATTGGGGCTCAGCCCTGAGCGCCGCCCGTGACTCAGCCCTGCCGTGCCGCCAACCACTTCCTTCCTCGGTTCTCTGTACAATGGGGATACACCACACACAGCATTTTGGAATATAGGTTTTGTAACGTCTGCCAGCGGAGTCCCCAACAAGCCCTACAATTAATAAAGCCCCGTAACTCCTGCTTTCTGCCTCCCTCCGGAGCTGTGCCGCCCGGTGGAAACACTGGTCCCATTAGCTCTCAACAACTTGAGGAGAACCTTCCACAACCAGCTGTTAACCTCGGTCGGTATTTCCGCGGCGATGGAGAGAAGAAGAAAATAGCACCCAGCAACGGGGTCAGAAGCTCCGGGAGGAGGCTCGTCGCCTCTCTGAACCACAGTTTTCCCTCGGTGTAAAACGGGGCACAGAATCAGAGGCTTGTTCTAAGGGTTACGTGAAATAATGGGTACGTTCATTGTCCTTTCCGAAGGTAATAAAATTCTATACTTCGGAGTTATTATCACTAAATAGAACATAAGCTCTCAAAGCTGACGACGATGCAGCGGGGGAAACAAGTCTCCTTCGGAGCTCCAGACGCAGACCCCTACTGCTCTTCGCGGCGGGTGTAACCCGGAGAGGTCCCCAATTCAGACCTCGCGCGGAGACCGAGGACCCCCCCGCCCCTCGAGAGGCGGCCTCCGGGCAGCAGCGGCGTGCGGGGGCGCCTGTCCCTTTAAATGCCCAGCCCGCGCGCTGTGTGTTTTGGGGGGCGCGGGGAGCGCGCGGCAGGGCGGTGCAGCGCGCAGAAGCGGGCGCGCGGCGTGTGGGGGGAGGGTGGGGGTGGAGCGCGCGGCGGCGGTGCGAGCGCCGGGCAGGCGTGGGAGCGCGCGGCGGGGAGCGCGCGGCAGCGGGGGGAGCGCGCGGCAGGGCGGCCTGGGACTGTCGGTGAGACGCGCGCGCGCTGGCTGACGGCCGGGCTCTGGGTCCCAGTCCGGGTGGGCACCTGCGGTCCCCGGCGCGGGGGCTCCTTCCAGGTGAGTTTGGACTTTGCGATCCCCGACTGGGTCAGGGCGGCGGGCGGGCGCCCTGGCAGCCGGTGGCCTCGCCTGGCACGTCGGTGAGCGGGGCGGCGTTTGGAGTCTGTAGAGGGAGGCTTGGGCTCGGGTGGGTTTCGGATAGACAAGGGTGACCCCCTTTTCTTGTGGCCCGGCTGTCTGCACTTCCCACGCTTCCCTGCCGGCGCCCCGGTTGCGTGGATCTCTTCTTGCGCGCTACTCTCCTCCACATCGCTCGCCCAGCTTCCTGGAAGTTAGGAAAGACGCATAATCCGAGGGACCGTCGTCGACCCGGTGGCCTCATCTACGGGGGGAACAGTGCCTCCTTTGGAATTGCAGGGGTTCGCGTGCGCCCCAGGTCGGAGGAGGTGCGGAGAACGCGGCGCTTTTCGGCTCCGAGGTTGTCCTGTTGGGGGGCGCGAGGTGGTCCGAGGCACGTGTTTAACTTGGGGGCGCAGAGCGGTTACGGTTTGTCCCTCACACCCTTCCCCGGTCCCCACGGCCCCTCCCCGGAGTCGTTGGAGACTCGTAGCCGGACTCGCCGCCGCGGCCCTCGAACTCCCGGGAGCTCTGCCCCTCACGTTGTGGACAGGAGGGTGGGAGCCTCTCATACTGACAGGAGGTAGCCAAAGCCACCTGTTAAACTTGGGTGCAAGGTGACCACTAGATTTGGGTCCCCACCCCCGCTCTTCCAACCCCCCATCGCCAGCAGGTAGCTGAATCAAGTGGGAATGCGTAGGATCCGCAGTGAATCGGGGCCGGGGGGGATTTAAAAAAGAAGAAAATGGGACCCGATGTGATGCAGTTTAACAAAAGGCAATACAATAAACTCCAGTATTTCTCCAAGGCTTTGAAAGTTTCCCAGTATTGTTTTACGGAGTCTAAATTTAAGCATCTAACCTTTTTTTTTTTTTTTTTTTTAACCGCAGGAACTAACCTCAGAAAATTCTTAACTCTTTGCCAGGCAGGATAGTTGATACAGAGCAGAAAACTTACAGTGAGTAAAGAAAGGGAGTTTTTTTTGTGCCTTACCCCCGTCCCGGCCACCCTCCCAAACAGTAAAACAAACGTTCAGGTCTGTTGCAGGGAGACTGTAGGAAGAAAAGTTCCTTCTGGCTCCAATTTTAATGGAGAACTTTTTTTTTTAATCTGTATTTCTGAAAGAATCAGAAATACCAAGCCAGGTGTAAGTGTAAACTTGGGAAAGATGCTCACAGGAGAAATGTTTATTAAAGATGCTTTTCTACTTTATTTTTTTAAAAGCACTGCATACATAGGGCTCGAGCATGTACTAAAAAGTTAGCCCTCAGAGTTCCATGCCTGAATGTTACAGATTGTTTTTCTAGGTGGAGGAGGTATTTTCGTTGGTGAGGCCAATGTGGAAATACAAACAAATGCCCTGTTTACTTGGGATTGGGTGGGAAGGACGGAAGTTGTCTAAAATCTCTCTTGCCAAACTTGACAGTGTATGTATGGAATCCTGTGTATTTTCTTGCCCAGACCAGTAATAGCCACTTTTAAGTGACTGGATAGGTTCTTTGGTAACAGCATTTCAGATGAGCTTTTCTTTGAAAATTTTGGATGCTGATACTCTAAAAGCAACACATTTTCTCCATTACTAAAAATCAGGAAGCCAAAAATTAGAGTAACATTGGCTAGTAATAATTTAGAGAAGGCTGGAAAGATGAGAGATGCTTTTAAGAAGATTTGAGTGTGTCAGGCACGGTGACGTCCTTAAGTGCAGGCACCGAGTGCTCTTTAATTCATTCAGCGATACTTGAAGACTGACCACCTACACCGTGCTGAGTACTGAGTTCATCTTTGGGCACACAAGCATATCTAGGTAACAGCCATATGGCCCAAACTGATTAAAATCAGATCAAGTAAGCCTTCATCAGGAGCTGAAGATACACCTGGCCCCGGTTCCAAAGTTCTCAGACACCTAAGGAGTCCATCGTTGGCACTCTGTGTTGATTCTAAAGATCATCTCAAATAACTAACTGCATGAGGTAGAGTGGAGCCTTGAAGCCTGAAGGGAGAGAGGTGAAAGGTTTGGGTGGAGCAGAGCTAAGAGCAGAGGAGCCTCTGGAACAAAAGTTCAAGTGCATCTTATCTACATGTTTGTGGGACAGCCGCCAGGGACACGGAGGCCATTCAGGGGTAGGTGCCAGGGAATCCTAGGAGCATCCCAGAACTTGAGCTCTCTGCTTTGCCGAAGGGCAGCATTGCGTTTCAGTTTCCATTGGTGGGAGTGCTGCTTCATAGCTGCCTGCGTGCTCTAGGGAAGGATGTGTCCTGCCACCCTGCCTCTGACACACGGCAGCACGTCCGTCCCTCTTGAATCTTTGAGTGCGTCTGCTGGCCATTGCAGAGAAGCCTCTGTCCACACTGACGCAGCAGGCTCAGTATCGTGGAATCACTGATAGTAGCCTCCGTCTGTGGAAAGCCACAGTGATGCCCTTGTCCCCCTTCTAGGCTCACAGCATTAATACTGAAACCTATTTTAAGAAAGTAGGTGCTGGGTTTATAATCCATGCAGTCAAGCTTGGTGGCAAAGGAATGTGTAGGGCAAAACATTCCACCTTGTTGGAGAGAGACGCGATAGTGCTTTATGAATGCAGATCTTCAGACGGGATATTTCCAAAGATCCTAGCACTGTGAAGACTTGAATCTCCTTATTTTTTTAAAATTGTAGTTAAATATATATAACATCAAATTTATCATTTTAAAGTGTACAAATCAGTAGCATTAAGTACATTCACATTCTATGTGCTTGAGAGTGTTTTAATTTTTTTTCTGTAGAGGTCTGCAGATATCCATTAAATGAAACGTATTAATTGAATTCTTCCTCACTAACTTTGTGCCTATTTAACATGTCAATAATTGAGAGAGGTACAGATCATCCCCCACTTAATGATTTTTAGACTTTACAATGGTGCGAAAGTGGTATGCATTTAGTAGAAACCGTACTTGGGATTTTGAAGTTGGATCTTGTCCCGGGCTAGCGACGTGCAGTCAGTCCTCTCTCGGATGCTGAGCGGTGAGCTGCAGATCCCAGGCAGCCAGCGATCACGAGGGCGGACGACCCATCCCGACAACCATTCTGCACCCATCACTGTTCTGTTCTTCAAGTGCAGCATTCAGTACATTACATGGGATAATCGACACTTTATTATCAAATAGTTTTTGTATTAGAGGCTTTTGCCCAACTGTAGGCTAATATGAGTGTTCTGAGTACATTTAAAGTAGGCTAGGCTAAGCTATGATGATCAATAGGTTATGTGTATGAAATGCACTTTCAACCTAATATGGATTTATCGGGATATAACCCTATCATAAGTCAAGGAAGATCTGTACATTGAAAGATAACACTGAAATGGGGGATTTGTCACTATCTCCCTGTATTTTGAGCTAGAAAATATTCTGAGACTTTGTGCATACAACTTTATATGTGAAAATCTAACAATGTGCATCTGTAAGTTTATATTGGTAGATACACAGTGTCTAATAGGAATTGAGCTTTTATTATTACATAGTTACTTTCATCACTAATGAGGATTTTTGCCTTAAAATCTATTGTGCCTGATGTAATATAGCCAGAAGTGACCCTCTCATTGTTGCTGTTGTGAATATTGGCTTGATGTTACCTTTTCCCATCATTATTTTCTTTTAAATGTCTTTCTTGAGGTATAGTCAATAAACTGCACATATTTAAAGTGTTTAAAAAGGGAAAAAAGTACATTCACAATGTTGTGCAACCATCACCATTATCTAGCTCCAGAACTTTTTCATCACCCTGAAGGGAAACCCCATTCCCATTAAGGAGTCACTCCCCATTTCCTCCCACTCTAGCCTCTGGCAACCACTAGTCTGCTTTCTTTCTCTATGGATTTCCCTGTTCTGGATATTTCCATGTAAATGGAATCACATAGCATGTGGTCCTTTGTGGCTGGCTTCTTTCACTTAGCAATGCTTTCAAGATTCATCCATGTGAGAGCATGCATCAGTACTTCATCCCTTTTTTATTATTTATTTATTTTTAAAGATTTTATTTATTTATTTGAGACAGAAAGAGAGAGCGAGAGAGTGCACAAACAGGGGGGAGGGGCAGAGGCAGAGGGAGAAGCAGACTCCCCACTGAGCAGGGAGCCTGACCCAGGGCTCCATCCATCCTAGGACCCCGGGATCATGACTTGAGCCGGAGGCAGACGCTTAACCGACTGAGCCACCCAGGTGCCCCACTTCATTCCTTTTTTAAAGGCTGAATAATATTTCCTCGGATAGACCACAGTTTGCTTATCCATTTTTCAGTTCATAGGCATATGGGTTGTTTCCACCTTTTGGCCGTTGTGAGTAGTGCTGCTATGAACATCCGTGTACAATTTTTTGTTCAAACACTTGTTTTAAATGTTTTGGGGTCTGTACCTAAGAGGAGAATTCCTGAGTAATATGGTAATGCTGTGTGTAACCTATCAAGGAATCACCAGACCATTTCCCCAGCAGCTGCACCATTTTACAGTCTCACCAGCGATGTATGAGGGTTCCAGTTTCTCCACATCCCGCCAACACTTGTTTGTGTGTGCGTGTGTTGAAATTACCATCCTAGTGGTCATGAAGTGGTGTCTCACTGTGGTTTTGATTTGCGTTTCCCTAATGACTAATAGTGTTGAACATCTTTTCATGTGCTTGTTAGCCACTTAGAGGCCTTCTTTGGAGAAATAACAATTCAAGGACTTGATTCTCTTTTGTATTTGCTTTTATATTGCCAAAATCTTACATGTGCGTAAGTGTAGTTATTTTTATAGGGCTTGGTTTGTCTATTATATTCCTTCTCAAACCTTCATTCTGTTGTTTTGGGGGTTTTCCCCCTGCTTTCTTTTTCAAGCTTCTGTTGTTCCTCCTAGGAGACTGTCTGAAGAGTGCTTTGAAATATTTCATATTCTGCCTAATTTAGTTATTGTTCCAAAGGCCTGGGTTGGTTCCTTTGTTCATTCAGCAGTATTTGTAGACTGGCCGCTGGCATTGTATTGTGCACTGAGCTAGTCACTGGGTATACAAACATACCAGTCCTCATATGCTTCTCTTTTGGATGTCTGCAGATACGTTTTATTTTTCTTAATTAACAGATTAGTAGAGCCTGGCATAGGGAAAAAGAGCAGCACTCAACTCGAGGTGGTGAGGGAGTCCGTCTCACGTTTTGTAGGGTTCACCACCTCCTGTTTCTGGAACTTGGGTTCCTGGTCTGTGAAATTTGGGGTAGGACTAAATGACTTCTCCGGCCCCGAAGACCTTGAAACCGATGATTATAAGTTAAGGATTCATGACAGTTTTCTTTTGCACACCTAATTCTGTAAGCGTACTGAAAATAGTTCATGTTGCCCAGTTTACTTAAAGGAACTCTCTTGTGTGGAAAAAAAATAATGCTTGTGTTCCTTTCCACTAGACGACACAGGTGAGTTTGGTCGATTGCTTTCTTCCAAAATGGTGCACTTGGTATTTTTCTGTAAAGATTCAGAGGGTTTGAAGAGGTTTAGTGAGCATTTAAGTTCCTACCATGGTAGGCACAACTGGGAATGTGGACATGGATAAGGGGTGGACCTTGCCTTTGAGAAATTCATGATCTAATAAAGGAGATAGGATAAATGTCCAAAGGAGTCAATAGCAGCGACCCTCTGCTCTCTTTTGGGAGCAGAGGACAGAGATATTCTTTCCTTCAGGGCATCAGAACACCTCTTGGAGAATGTGACATTGAAGCTGGGCCAACAAGGGGACGATACTGGAAAATCAGAGTGGTGGAATGGTGGCTTTGATTATAATGCTGAGGAGGTTAGCCTTGTATCTGGGGGCATGAACCATGAAAGACAGCAGGTCTTATCTTACTGTGGAGTAGACTTTTGTATACCCAGGGAGTAACTTGACATTGAACAGGATGTTCAGGGTTGAGGAAGGGAGGATAGAAATATGAGATAAGATGGTACAAACAGGGGGTTGGCACTGAAAATGTCAAATCTTGAATAGATGTTTTGGTGCAAGAAGAGTTTAAAAAAGCATTATTCCTGAGTGGAGAACTAAGAGTGGAGAACTCTTTCTGACTTGCCAAATTGACTTAGGGCTTCGGACCTCAGTTTCCTCACCTGGTAAACTGCCCTCCACACACACTAGATAACCAATGACTTCGGTGACTGAGGTCCTGCTAATGCAGGCAACTTCACTTTATGAATCAGATGTCTTTACAGTGTATCTGAGGTACATATGTTGTGTAGTAGACTTTTTTTCCCTGCAGACTCCTATTGTGATTTTATTGATTTTTTTTTTAATTTTATTTTTTCAGGGGGGCGGGGGGAGGGACAGAAGGAGAGAGAGAATCTCTGGCAGACTCCATGCCTGACGCTCAATCTCAGGACCCTAAGATCATGACCTGACCTGAAATCAAGAGTTGATCGCTTAACAGACTGAGCCTCCCAGACGCCCCTCCCATTGTGATTTTAGAAGTGTCTTCTGAGGAAAAACATTTTTTTTTAAGATTTTATTTATTCATTTGACAGAGAGAGAGAGAAAGCACAAGCAGGCGGAGTAGCAGACAGAAGCAGAGGGAGAAGCAGGCTCCCCGCTGAGCGAGGAGCCTGACGTGGGACTTGATTGCAGGACCCTGGGATCATGACTTGAGCCAAAGGCAGACACTTAACCGACCGAGCCACCCAGGCATCCCAGGAAAAACACTTTTGTATCGACATGTAGTAAATCATACTTAAGCCACAATTTCATTTTAGGGAATATACTTTTTTTTTGCCATGACTAGTTATCAATTCTATTCCAAGAACATTAGGTTAACCATATAAAATTACCAATATTCAGCTACTTTTGGCCTATGCATATGGCAACTTCATAGGATTCAATCTAATAACTGTGGCCCAGTTCTTAGACCCTTCCCTTTTCAACCATTGTAAGAATGTAGTCAGTGAACTGGAAATTCACAGAAAAACACAGTGTATTTAAATATTGTGTTTCTTAGCTAATTCCCATTTTTTCAGGATGAAAGTTCTTACAGACGGTGTTCCCAGAAGGTGTCTAGGAAGAGTCTGGAGAGAAGAAGAGAGCCTTTGTATATACATCCACAGCAGCAGGGCTAGCAAAGAAGTCTTGGAAGATGAGGTTAAAGGTCCAATGCAGTGGGTTGACCCAGCGGGATGTCTTGTGTGAGCTTTGCTCCCCGCCTGGCTTGGATTTAAATCTATTCAACTTGAGATAAGACATGTCAATCAGATCTCTACTTCCAATCTAACCAGGTGTAATAAATACCAATACTAGATGAACATACTCTACCTTGGCTTTATTTTTGTTGTGAGGATGAAAGAAACATTCAGCTAAGAATTTTGAGCTTCTCAGAAAGAAACAGTATTATACAATAATAAGGCATAATTATTACTTCTAAGTAAAAAGTATGACATTTTATTTCACCCTTGTAGCATGTAGTGGGTGCTCTGGTAATATTTGCTGAATAAATTCAGAGAAAGCACACAAACTTATTTAACAAAAGTAAAAGTTAAATGGGGATTTTCTTCTTTAAAAAAAAAATTTCCTTAAGAATCCAGAAATATGCAATAAGCATATAGAATGTCAATCTTTTTGATTAGCTAAGAATTAAATTTGAAGTGTCCATCTTTGTATACATTTGTATACAAATGAAATTTGTAATTCATCAGGTAGAACTAGACTTTGCTCTTGTCGATGCTTTTTTGTTTGCTTCCTCGTGTTGCAAGGGTCATTCCTTTTTGTTACAAGGAACTCATCTGAAATCTAGTCAAGGTTGTTTTCAGGTGAGGTTTCACTTTAGGAAAATCTAATTTCCACATCTTCTGTTCAGTGATAGGAAACGGATAACAGGAGGCATCTTCCCTTAGGGCCTGTTAACCCATCCTAGCTAGGTGAGGCCTCAACCCTGAACTTGTTTGCTTAAGTGTAGACACATCAATTACTCTCAGGTGCTGCCAGGCCCTCAGTAAATTACCACCTCCTATAAACAGCTGAAACTATTCACAGTTGAGACAGTCTGAAATCTTGCTTTTCAACATCGTTCAGAAAGAGCTTTTCAAAAGAAAAAAGGTCTAAATGAAAGCATGATAATTGTTCCGGAGAAGTAAAATTACTAGCCTTAAAAATGTGTAATTGTATTTAATACACTTGAGTGCCAGTTAGAGTTTAAGGTCCTAAATTCTTACAGCAGACATTTCAGTACTAAGGGAAAAAACCCAACTCAGAGAAAAAGCAAAAAATCACGTGTAAGGAATGCTAAACTGTTGGCTGCATTAACATTTTAAAATTTCAGGGGCGCCTGGGTGGCTCAGTCGTTAAGCATCTGCCTTCAGCTCAGGTCCTGATACCCAGGGTCCTGGGATCAAGTCCCGCATCGGGCTCCCTGCTCAGTAGGGAGTCTGCTTCTCCCTCTCCCTCTGCTCCTCCCCCTGCTCATGCTTTCTCTCTCTCTCTCTATAAAATAAATAAATAAAATACTTTTAAAAAAAATTTTTAATTCCAGAACAAAACTAAATCTAACTCCTAGCACCAACCAACTTCTATCTGAGGAGGACTTTCCTCTGATCTTCAGGGCTGGGGTCCAGTCGGAGTTTGCCAGTTGGCTCAGTCAATATTTTTTGGAAGCTCTTTCCAAGGTTTTTGTTTTCTTGACACTGAAAAAGAGCCCATGCTAAAGAATAGTAACTATATATTTATTTTACTTCAGCTGTTTATTTGTTAGAGGCTTATTTTTTAAGTTAATCTTGGGTATGGGTTACGCACAGTTGTACCCATGGCTGCATTTATACTGATATTTATTACATGTTAATGTTGGGAAGCATTGCTGGTTTGGTGCGTCTGATGTATTTATTGGCACTGACTTTTTAACAGATCATTATTAGTGAAGCTAAGTGAAGCGTCTCCTCTATGACTGTATTTAAAGTTACTTCCCTTGTATTCCCAGTTTGCCCTTGATTGAAATAGGTTGAATGAGAGTAATTTCATCTAAATCTGACTGCTTTGGTCTATCAGTATGATGGAGGGATAAAGGATGGTCGCCCCAATGAAGTTACCATGTTTGAAAGGACTCCTAAGTGTTGAAGCCTTTCGTTTAGATCGAAGGTCTGTTTTAAGGATACTCTAATTTAAATAATAATAGTAAGATGATTTTAAAATATGAATGTTGTGAAGTACTGAATAGTAAGTCTCTATTTTGTGACAAATGTTTTCCAAAGTCCTGTGGCTCTATTGAAAAATAAAAGAGAGCTCTTTGCCCACAAGGAGCTTTCAGTCTAATTGAAGAAAAAAGGATTCTGTGCAGAGTGAAACCTGGAGTGATCGTTTACATCAGAGTGACGAAGATGCTGTGACGTCATCAACAAGGGGTGAAATAGACACAGTAGGTAGGCAAGGAGCCAGAGGAGAGGTCAGCGATGAGCAGCCTCAGGAAGCAAGGTTTGAGAAGGTTTGGTGGAGTTTCTGAGCGAGGCTTTGGAGGCGAGCAACAGGGGCGGCTGTCAAAACCTGGCTCACGATGGAGCAGAATATTAAGCAGACGAGGCTGGATAAGAGGGTTTCTATTGTGGAAAACAGGGTGGAAGAGATACACGTAGGCAGGGTTCTAGAGACACTTCAATGCTCTGTGTTCTTACAGATAGGACCCTTGGCAGGACAGGCCAGGGAGACGGGGACTGTGCCCGAACTGCCAGGCCTGTGATAGCAGCAATCATTCAGGATTTTTTTTTTAATTTTTTAAATATTTTATTTATTTGAGAGAGACAGAGTGAGAGAGAGCACAAGCAGGGAAAGCGGCAGGGCAGAGGCAGAGGAAGAAGCAGACTCCCCGCCGAGCAGGGAGCCCGATGCGGGGCTCGATCCCAGGACCCCCAGATCGCGACTGGAGCCGAAGGCAGTCGCCCAACCGACTGAGCCACCCAGATGCTCCAGTCATCCAGCATTTTAGAAGGGGTCTTTTTGTCCTTGCGGTTCACCGGTGGATGCTGCACTGAGCATTGGTTTTATTTTTAGCAAGGTTTTTGAGAGTAGAAAACTCGGAAGACAACGTGCAGGACCAACAGCTACACTTCGCTCTCTCCCAGATCCGTGGTGCGCGTGACATCGCGGGGTGTGAAGTGCGAGCGGGATCCCGGAGCTGTTCTCATAACTATCACGTGTGCTGGGACACCTGCTGTGAAATCATTTTTTACGGACTTCAGTTTGGTAAATTATTTTTAGGGGAGAAACGAAGTGGTGCATTTAGTCTAAGAATTTTGTTAAAGCCCTAATTAAGTTGAATGACAGAAAAGAGAATATCAGCATTCCGTTTCCTTCTCACGTATGGATTGGGTTAATACAAAACAATGGAAAAAAAAAAACAGTGGAAGGGGCGCCTGGCTGGCTCAGTCGGTGGAACATGGGACTCTTGATCTTGGGGTTGTGAGTTTGAGCCCCATGTGGGGGGTAGAGGTGGCTTAAAAATAAAATCTTAAAGAAAGAAAATTGTCGGTACCATTCATAGCTCCATCTTCTAGTTAATTTTTTGTTATAAATAACTCATTTTTCACACACACTCTTGACATAAAAATAGGAATTAAGACAGTAGGACTCCTGCTTTTTTGGTCGAGGAAATCAAGGCAAAGTGCCTGTCACATTCGTTGGTGTTCACATGAATGAATGTTGTCAGGAGCTACTAGAATTAAGGCTAACAATGGCTATTTTGTGTTTACTGCTAATTTCATCTAGGAGTGTGTACATTCCAGTAAAAATGGCTGTTCTTTTTATTTTCACCCACTGCTTAACCATATGAAAAAGCCCATTCATGATAATGAGCTGTGGTGACTCAGAAACCATTCCCACTGTGAAACGGCTTCGTTTTTAATGTTCTTGAAGGTAAAAAGAAAAAAAAAAAAACACAAAAAACCAAGAACCCATACCTTTGAAAGCGGCTTGGCTGTTAAATCATCATATGGGGATTTCTCAGGCTATAGCTTTAAAGATCATTCCTTTCCTAGGATTGTTTTTCTACGTTTGGGAACAAGTCTTCACAGAATTCCTGTGCACGGAAGCAGGAGAGACTCAGGATCCTGCCCCAGTTACTCACGGGTGCGCACGCCGACCCTCCTGCACCGCCTGACGTGGGAAAGGGGCCGTTTCTAAGATGATTTCTACCGCTTTCCCAGCTCGGCTCTGCTTCTGCTGACTGGATCTTAGCACTGTCGGTTAACGGCGGTATCTAGACAAAATGTGAGGGTCTATAAACCACAGGTCCAGGGGTTCAGAATCCTAGGACCCAACCTGGATCTTTTCTTTCTTAAAGAGTTTACCTTGGCAAGGAGCGGGAGCAGTTCTCTTTTTAAAGTGTCCTGTAGGCACGCTGAGCAAAAATTAGTTCCACATCACTCGGTTAAGGTGGATAATTTTTCCATTTATGTTCAGAACGAACAAAGGCAATAATCACCCTTGTGATTTTGTTTAGCCTGTCTGTAGGGCATCTAAGCCATGTAAGGTATGATTCCCTTCCCCCCGACCTAGTAGGTACAAAGGTACAACAACTATTCGTAGTTGAAGGTGAAGGAACTTAATATATTTGTTCTAGCTTAAATTCTTCAGCAAACTGGGTCAGATCAGCCTTTCCCTGGTTGATTTCAGGCTAAACCGCCATCCAAGAAAAGTTTATCTTTGTGGTTTCTACTTCCCTTGAAAGCGCTTCCCCCCTGCATTGCCCTGGGGTTTCTAGATTACATATGTCTTCTACTCTTCCCTCATTAAGTCCGAACTCATCTGTCTGGCATCATCTCCTTCAATGCTGGACCTTACAGACGCTTCCCAGGTGATAAAATGATCTGGTAAATCGTTACTCTTCAAACCTCTAGGCCATCTTCCTTTTCTGTTTCTCCGGCAGTGGGAGGTAGGTGCATGAAGGAAACCAGAAGGTATCGCCCAGCAGATGGGCCCATGTTGTACCTGCCCATCCCTGCCACTGGCTTGTGTTCTGGGTATGGATATAAAACACAGTGTTGTGTGTGTGTTATATTGATATAAATGGAATTGTGCTAACAACCTGATTATAACTTTTCACTCAAAACATCTTAGGACCTATCAATGCCATTGTCCAATTGATTGCTTCGGACTGAGGCACGGTGTTCCATAGTAAAAGCGTTTACCAGGTTTTGACTTATTCTGGGAGTTCCTAGTGGGCGATGAATCTAGATTCCCACCAGCTCTACTCCGCTGCAAGCGAAGTTCCCCTGGATTCCTGGAGAATTCCCACGGAGTAGACTGAGCAGTGGGATTTTTGGATCGCGGAGCATAGTTTCACTAATTAAACACTGCCCTATTGCTCCATGGAGAGCTCGGATGAATTTCACACTCCCAACAGTGAGTGGTACATGAAGGTTCCTGTTTCCCCACATTCCTGCTGGTGTTGGTTATTTTTCAGTTGTCTAATTTTTGCCAATCCAGTAGGTATAGGCTAATGTCTTACAGTAGTTCTAGGTTTGTATTTCTTTTGTTTCCCAGTCTCACATACCTCTTAGTCACTTGGGTTTCCTCTCTGTGAACTGCTTAATCATATTCCTTGTATATGGTTTTTTTCTGATGAGTTTCCTGTCTTGTTCCTGTTGTTTTACAAGAATTTTTTGTATATTCTAGCGATCAGTTCCTTTTAGGAGACCTTGAATGTTTTCCGCTGGCCTGCCTCTTTTCTGTTAACGTGGCCTACAGTGCCTTCCATTTTTATGTAGATTCACTGCAATTTTCTCCTTAGGATTTGTGGTTTTTTGAGTCCTAATGAACAGAAATATCAATGGAGCAGAATAGGAAATTCAGAAATAGAACCTGCCACATAAACATTTAGCATAAAATAACATTTGGTACTTCAAAACAGTGGAGAAGATGAGTTTTTCAATACTTGGCATTTGAGTAACTGCATAGCCCTTTTGGCTTGGGGGTGGGAAAATAGATCTCTCCTTCACACTTTGCACTAAGATAAATTCAAGTTAGATCAGATATTTAAATATGAAAAGTGAAACCATAAAAATGCTAAGTAGAAAATACGGGAAGTATTTCATTTATATCCTTAGAATAAGGAAAGGCCTTTTTTTTTTTTTTGACTCTGAGATCAAGACCTGAGCTGAGACCAAGCACCAGACACTTAACCGACTCAGCCACGCAGGTGCCCCAGGAAAGGCCTTTCTAAGTTTACAAAACCCATAAGGTATAAACCAAAAGACTGATGAAGCCAACTATTTAAAAATAAAAAATTCTTGGGGCGCCTGGGTGGCTCAGTCGTTAAGAGTCTGCCTTTGGCTCAGGTCATGATCCCAGGGTCCTGGGATCGAGCCCCGCATTGGGCTCCCTGCTTGGCAGGAAGCCTGCTTCTCCCTCTCCCACTCCCCCTGCTTGTGTTCCCTCTCTCGCTGTCTCTCTGTCAAATAAATAAATAAAAATCTTAAAAATAAATAAATAAAAAATTCTCCAAGTCAGTGTACAAATTAAGAAAACATTTTTGCAATTTATACCAAACAATTTATGGGCTTTCTAGTCTGTCCCATGGGTGTATTTGCTGATCTAGTGACAGTACCTGTGTCTGAATTACCATTACTTTATAATGACTCTGGAAGCTTGATGAAGCCAGTTCCTCCAGATTCTTCAGGAGTTTCCTGGTTGTTCTTAGCTCTTTGTTCTTCCCAGTACATTTTTTCTCCTTTTTTTAAACCCCTAATAAGTTTAAAAACCAGCCTACTGGATTTCTCCAAAAACAACCCTATTGTGATTTCAATTGCTCTGTTGGCTGCATTGTCCAACAGAACTTTCTAGGATGATGGAAAACTTCCACTAATTAATGCTTAAAATGTGGCCAGTGCAGCTGAGGAACTGAATCTTTTAATTTAATTTTAATTAGTTTAAATTTAAGTAACCACACATGGCTAGACTTTATTGGGCAACCCACATCTATTGCTTCAGAGCAATTCAATTTTAGGAGACTATCTCCTCTTAATGATATTGACTCTTATAGTCCTGAATATGGTATCTCTTTATTGACTTTCAATAACATTTTATTATTTTTTCCAAAAAAGTTTGCACATTTTTTGTGCAAATCTAAGTAATATAATACATATAATACATTTATGTATATATGTGTTATGCTTTTATTTTTTTATTTTATGCTATTTAAAATGTTTTTTTTTTAGTTACTGCTTGTGGCTGGCATATAGAAAATGATGTTTTGTATATTGATTTATATCCAGTGACTTTGTAGAAAACACTAGTTGATTCTAGTAATTTGTGAGATTTTTAGTGTTTTTCTACAATGACCATAATTATCTATAAATACTGACATTTTTGTTTCTTCCTTTTCAATCCTTACACATTTTTTTCTTGTCTTATATGTGGGGTAGGACTTAAATACAATACAGCATAGAGGACAGCAGGGGTGGTAATGGGAATGGTTTTAATGTTTTGTCACTAAGTGTGATGTTTGCTATACTTTTTTATGGATATCTTTTATTGGATTAAAAGAAGTTCTCCCCTCATACTTTGTGAAGTTTATAAAAAATTGTGCCTAATATTAAATTCATCCAGTGCTTCAGGTATTAAATCTTCTGTTGACTCTATCCACTTGTGTTTTTAAATTGCTATTAACTTTTTTTTAAAGTTCAATTTGGTTCTTTTTCAAATTACCCTGGTCATTTTTTATGATGAGAAATTTTCCTTCTGCGAGGAATAGAGTTGTCAGAGGTATTTTTCATACAGCATTCAGCATCTGAAACCATCTCAATAGACCAGCCAGGCTAACTTATCCACCAGACTCTGGAAATGAGGGTTTCTCCACGGGGCTGTTACCTTCTTTTTTCCCCTTAGCTAATCAGTAGGCTTCTCCTACTCTTAAAAACAAAACAAAATAGGTAAACAAAACCAGTGACTCAAAATACCTTTCTCCAACCCAGTTGTCCCTGTAGCTACTGCCTTTTTTTTTTTTGTCTTTCCCGTCACATCTCAAGTTTTTTTTTGTAAGTTTTTATTTTATTTCATTTTTTTTTTTTTTTTAAATAGTCTCCATGCCCAGTGTGGAGCCCAACATGGGGCTTGAACTCAGGACCCTAAGATCAAGACCTGAGCTGAGATCAAGAGTCAGCCACTTAACTAACTGAGCCACCCAGGGCCCCTTAAGTTTTTATTCTAATTCCAGATAGTTAACATACAATGTTATATGAGTTTCAGGTGTACAATTCAGTGATTCAACACTTCCATATATCATCTGGTACTCATCACGACAAGTGCCCTCCTTCATCCCCATCACCTAGTTCACCCATCCCCCCCGGAGAGCACACCCCCAGTGACTCGATGCACACCCCACTTCTCCTGTCCATGCCTTGGCCCACTGTGGGGGGCTTTGGATCATCTCTCTCCTGCTTGCTCTTTATAAGGTTAGTGAGTTCAGTGGGCAGTTTTTAGTCCTTACTCTGTTGCACCTTTTGGCAGCCAGGGTCCCCCTCTCTTCTGTTCTTGAAATACACTCCTGCCCTGCCTGTTAGTCATGAAAATTTCATAGTCCTTTCTATCTCTCACGTTTTTCTCTTCCAACCTTAGGGCCACAGTAGTTTCCAAGTCGTTATCATTTCTTATGTGAACTGGTAAAATAACTTGATAACTGCTTTGATTGCCCCTGAAATAGATTATTTATTGGACGGTGAGTATGTGCAGCATTTGAAAGACAGAAAAGATCATTTGGTGAAAGCGTCATCTCCACCCTTGCCTCCTGGCCATCCCTTTCTCCCTCCCTGCAGACAGCCAGATAGATACTATCTATCCTTCCAGAGAGCGTCTCTGCACACAAGAGCATAAACATATATATTTTCTCATTGATTTCCCTATTCAAGTGGAAGTATACGCAAGACTGTTCTTTCCTTTGCTCTTTCCACACACAAAATGTGTCCTGGAAACCACTCAGCTGCCCCATTTTTTTTCCCCAAAGATTTTATTTATTTATCTGAGAGGGAGAGAGAAGCAGATTCCCTGCTGAGCAGGAAGCCTGACAGATGTGGGGCTCGAACCCAGGACTCTGAGATCATGACCTGAGCCGAAGGCAGACGTTTAACCGACTGAGCCACCCGGGCGCCCCTGCCCCATTTTTTTTTTTTAAACAGTGTGTGGTGCTCAGTTATCATCATTACTTTATTCTCTCTGTTTGGAATGCCCATCACCGTGTGTTTAACCGACAGTCTCCTATATCTTAAACATCTCTTAGGGCTTGGCCCAGTTGTCACCGTTCTGTGAAGTCTCTGAACCCTGCAGGGGGTGTTGGCACCCCTTGCTCTGTGCCTCCATGTTCCCCGAAATGGCGCTCAGCATAGCCTACACTTCCGTCTTCTGCTGGAGTTAGTGCCATGTGGCAGAATTCCTTGTTACTTTTAACAAATACACATGCTCAGGCTTTACCCCCGTACACGCATTCAGTAGGCCTGATACCCTATTGCATTAAGAACCAGTGCTACATCGAGTTCCTCTGTGGAAGAAGTGATTCTTACTCATGGGTTATTGCCTGGTACCTGGAGTCTGCTCAGTGTGGGGTAGGAAGACAGCAAATATCTGGAGAATATGCTGGAGCTAGAAGGCAAGATAGGCCTCAAATTGAAGCATGTATTGATTGGTAGGAACTGAGACGGAGTGGGGTGATGGTGAAGGAGGGTTCATGCTTGATGCATCTAGGTCATTCTAGATCTTTCTGGAATGTAGGGGAAGCTGAAGGAAAGGAGCTGCCTTCCTCGGTTGGCTGCAGTGCACTCACCTGAGGGGGTTCACTTGCCTAACTCCCACAGCCCCACCAGACCCACCGGGCCCTGCAGCCCGGATAGCTACTGTCCTTCCTACCTGCCACGCTTGGCAGATGTAGATTTACTAAGACTGTAGATCAGTTGTGGCCTTGTCCTCATTCTCTCTGCTCAACTGATAAACTAGACCTTTCCAAACAAGGATGTTACTAGTAAATAATGAGAAATAAACACGGGAAGTACAAGAAAATAAACAGAAAGTGAGCACTGTTGGGGCACCTGGGTGGCTCAGGCAGTTAAGCGTCTGACTCTTGATTTCAGCTCAGGTCAAGATCTCAGGGTCCTGACATTGAGCCCCCAATGTCTGGGGCTCTGATCATGGGACCTGCTTGAGATTCTCTCTCTCTCTCTCTCTCCCTCTGCTCCTCCCTCTGCTTGCTCTCTCTCTCTCGCAAAATAAATAAATAAATAAAATTTTAAAAATTAAAGAATAAAAAAAGAAAGTGAGCACAGTGGCTCAAATTTCTGCACCTGTGGTGTTGGACTTGCTGGGACTTCTCAGCGAGACTGGTTCTGCCGCTGGTGGAAGTCAGCTTCTTCACCTACGGGGCTTAGTCTCACTTGTTATAAACTATACTGTAAACCCAAAGAGTGAACCCGTGGTTGGACAAGGAGACTAAATATTTTAGGATGGTATTGACCATCCCGGACTCATAGGACTGGGGGAGTCACTCCTGTCAAACCTGTCTGCCCTATTCCCTTTCCAGGGCGGACCAGAGAAGAAGGCTGCTTCCTTGCCCTTCCTCTTCAGAAAACTTTGCTCTCTCCACCGTGGACCACCATGGAATTCTATATTTTTAGTTCCCAGGGAACTAGGACTAGGGAGCCCCTCATTCTTGATGTCTTAAGAGATCACAGAAGAATGGCACCTCGAACCTGTGAAGGATATCAGACCAAGGTTTTCACTTTCTCCCCGACAACCTCTGCCTTCTGGAGAATTCTAGTTCGCTTCCTCGTATTCTTTCAAGACAGTAATTTGTAAAAGTCTAAATGTTACAGTTTTATGGTGTCAGAATAGCTTTTAAAATTGTAATAACACAAGAAAAAGGTGTGTTCTCAAATGATGTGGGAGGTTACCGCCCTCCGGCCATACCGCGGGTGCCCCTCAGAGTGCTGTTCTTACCGCACAGACTTGTTGCAAAATTCCAGACCCTTTGCCACAGACAAGGCATGTCCGCTGGGGTCCTTCCTCTTGTGGGGCTAATGAGCATCTCACTTCCCCATCTTTCACCTCCCTGTCGTGTGGGGGGAAGACTTACTGCCCCGCATCACCCTCCTTTCCCTGGAGCAGTGACTTACTGAGTTCAGGAATGAATTAGAGTCCATGGGTCTTCTCTGCATCTCCTGCCCACCTCACCCAGGCCCCAGCTACTCGCCGTCCCAGGGATGGGGCATATTATTGGCTACGTAGATGGTTTAGATACAGTCTACGCATTGTTTAGGCTTGCTTACTATTAAATTTTAAAACCTTTAACATTTTGGGGGGGGCGCCTGAGTGGCTCAGTTGGTTAAGCAACCAACTCTTGATTTCGGCTCAGGTCGTGATCCCACGGTCCTGGGATCGAGGCCCGCTCAGCAAGGAATCTGCTTATCTCCCTCTCCCTCTCCCTCTCCCTCCGTTTGTGCGCGCACTCTCTCTCGCTCAAATAAAGAAATCTTAAAAAAAAAAAAAGAAAAAACTTTAACATTTTCTTAAGCCTTTTTTTTAACCATTTGGAATAATGGCGACTTCCAAAAAGCATATATATGCTCAGAATCTTCTGTTCCCTAGTCTTGCTCTTAAATTGCCAGTTAACTGGGGCTGATTCACCTGAAAAATGAAGAGAAACCAGGCGAGGAATAGTTTCCTGTTTAAGCTGTTCTCACACCTTCAGGATTTCCCTAAGAAGATCTCACGGTAATTTTAGAAGTTTTAAATGACAAAGTCCACCCAGAAGTATTCCGTACTGATTGGGTTTTCTCCACAGATGGTCATGTTTGTATTAAAAATTAATACACACACAGTTGTGCCCCTGGTTATCTGAGCTCACATGCCCCTCAGTATTCTTAAAGGCGCTCAGAAAGCCACCTGGCAGTATTTTCAGTTTAGGAATGAATGACGTGGGCTTGTATCTCTCCACTTGCCCTAAGCCTCCACAAGAGGCTTATTCCCTTATTCCCTATTAATCTTGTTTGGTCTTCTAGAAGGTTTTGTTGAATTCCATTGTCCATTGTTCAGAGACTGAGCTGAATTTCCTGCTAAAAGAGTCAGAGTATGAAACCAAGGGGCTGGTAGGGGAAATTTCGCTGTCTTTGTTCCTGAAAGTAAAAATATGAACTTCCTTGTAGTAGTAACTTACGGTACCTTAATATCGTCTGTAGAAATTGCAAGAGCATCTCAGCCTCCAGAGAACCTAGAATCTCAGAGATGTCAAGCAGACTTCCATTTGCTAAATTTACCAGCTCTTGTCCCTTCACTTAACTCTGAACTGCAGTGAAGCTGGAAAAGGAGCCATAATTTTGTGGTGTCTGAGGTAGAAGAGACTAGAATCAATAAAGAGCACAGGGAAATCCTGAATCCACGTGGGAAAGAGCAGGAGAGTACAGGTCCTCGGTGCAAAGGAGGGAGCCAGACCATTATCCTATCAGGTTTTCAGCAACAAAGTAATTGTTAGTCTGCTCATCTTTTCCTTAAAAATGATTCACATCTTCATGATGGAAAGGGATATAAAGGAGAAATGAAAATGAACAAAGCACGTTGACTTAGGGGCTCCTAATTCCGTCTCGATGGTCGAGGCTGCAAACTGAGATGACTCTGACCCAGGCCGAGCCTTCCGTTTCAGGGGATAAGGCATTAACCCTGTCCCCCTGTGCTTGGTTTCTCCAGAGGCAGTTGCTCCTTGAGAATGGGACCCTGGCCCCTTCCCCACCTCCTGTGACCGGGCCAGCGGCCGCCGTGTCTCCAGGAATGCCTGTGAACCGCCAGCAGTCAGACTCGTCGGAGATGGACTCAGATGTGTCCCCCAGCTGCGGGCTCAGTGACCTGAGCAGAGGGGGCAGCTTGGACAGCCGAAGCAGCAGCTCCCGCTCTAGGAGTTTGACTTTGGTGAGTGACCGCTTTCTTTAAAGCTCCAGCTGCCTGGTTTTGTGCCAACCACCTCCCCTTTGAGGAATATCTTACCCTCCTGGGTTCACGAGCTCTACGTCTCCGCATACTTACTTTGTGAAGTGGCATTTCATTTGTAATCATCTTAAGATTTGCACGGATGCAGTGTTCCGCTCAGCAGTGAAGCACCTCTCACGCTGTGGCTGGTAACCCGGCTGCTGAGACCCCGAGAAGACTGTGCCCAAAGGCCGAAACCCACCCGGCAAGGGCCCGCTGCCTTTCAGCTCAAAGGGCTGAAAGGAGGGGCACCTGGGTGGCTCAGTCGGTTTGAGCATCGGACTCTTGGTTTCGACTCAGGTCATGATCTCAGGGTCATGAGATCGAGCCCCGCATCAGGCTCCATGCTCAGTGCAGAGTCTGCCCCAGATTCTCTTTCCCTTTCCCTCTGCCCCTCCCCCCTGCTCATGCTCTCTCTCTTTCTAAATAAGTAAATAAATCATTTTTTTTTTTTATAAAAGGGGTTGAGGGGCGCCTGGGTGGCTCAGTCGGTTAAGCGTCTGCCTTCAGCTCAGGTCATGATCTCAGGGTCCTGGGATTGAGCCCCGGGGTCGAGCTCCCTGCTCAGCGAGGAGCCTGCTTCTCCCTCTCCTCCCCGATTTCTCTCTTGTATCTCTGTCTCTCTCTCAAATAAATAAATAAAAATATTTTTAAAAAGCTGGGGGGGGTGTTGAAAGGAGAGAAGCATCTCACAGGCAAAAACAAATTCACTTTGAAACAGATTTCTACCTCCTTTGCAAATGTAAGTGCTTTTGTATCCCTTTCTCTCAGCATCCAGGCCCTTATACAGCATCAGAAAGCTTTGGCAACATTTACAAAAAGGGTCTTTAGTTTTAAAGGTGATCCTTCTGCACCCCTTACCCCTCAAGATACTCATCTTTCAGGAGAGAGACCCTTTATATTCGCAGAGGGAAGGACAGGAGGGAGATAGCATTGGACCCACTGAGAACGGTCTCCGTTGTTCATCTCAGTCCCTTGGAATGGGGGCAGAATTTCCTTCAGACATATGGAGTCCTAAAATTAACCCCAATTGTGCTGAATATAAGACAAGTATATATGGCATAGAGAGCAGTTAATAGTAATGATAGAACTTTGTAGACTCCTACTTTGCATCTTTTCTTAAATCATCATGGTAATATGAAATAAATACTATCTTGATTCGCCAAGAGAAACATATATTACAAATTACTCCCTGAATATCTGGGAACCTAAAAATCCTTAATAATGGGGAATTTGGGCCTGCTTTTTAAATTTAAGTATATACAAAGGACATATTAAAAGAATATGTAGAAGAGACCGATGAGCTTGCCAGCAATTAGCAGAGTATGTGCTCCAAAGTATGAGTTAGGAAGCAGCCCACTCGATGTAGACGGTGTCTCTAAAACTTGGGGTGGTGACTTAGGTCCTGTAGTCGACGAGACCATCCGTGCCAGTGGTGATGGAATACGACGGAGAGTGTTCTCAGGCACCCGCGCTATCTAAGGAAATGGGTGTAGCATGTTAGCAGTCGGGGTATTTGAATTATTTTCTTGTTGAACTGGAGGCAAGTCTCTTAGCCTGCTTCGCAGCATGGCCCCTATTGATGGAGGATAAAATAACCCCTTCTCAGGACGCCTGGGTGGCTCAGTCGTTAAGCGTCTGCCTTCGGCTCAGGTCATGATCCCAGGGTCCTGGGATTGAGCCCTGGGATCGAGCCCTGCATCGGGCTCCCTGCTCGGCGGGATGCCTGCTTCTCCCTCTCCCACTCCCCTTGCTTGTGTTCCTGCTCTCGCTATGTCTCTCTGTCAAATTAATAAATAAAATCTTAAAAAAAAAAAAAAATAACCCCTTCTCTCTGTCTTCCGCTGGGAGAGACCACAATCCCAAGCATGCCAAGTGGCTTTGATTTGGGGGAAGGAAATTTGCTGTTTTTGAATCTCTGTTCTAGTCACATAGGGTCCATTCTTCATTCCAGCCAGTTAATGCCTACTTCCACCAAATCTCAAGTGTGGCTCAAACTCCACGCTCCAGAGACAAATAGGACTTGATGGATCTCTACGAACTTGTCCAGTGAGGAGCGGCATCCACTGTGCTCCCCACCACCTTCTGTCTCTTTGGTGTGTGTGATTTATACATTTGCTCGAATCCCTTGTTCTGGGAGTCATGGACACTGCAGAGGCGCTGACATTCTAGTGACTGTGGCCCAGCATGACACGAGGGGCTATTGCAGATGTGCTCCCCAGGCGGCAGATTCTGAGATGATGCAGGTTAGGACGACAGAGTGCAAGGGGCTTCTTAGGGGTGCTCCTGGGATCAGCACCTGGAAGGAAGAGGAAGCAGCAGGGGGCGGGGAGAAGCTCTTCCCCAGGAAGCTGGGAGCTGGGACGGTCCTTCAGTTGTCCCACATCGGGTTGAGCTTGGAGCCTTAGTACCCACTTGGTGATCAGCCACTGGATGCAGGACACCCCTGGAGGGACGTGTGACCTTGACAAGAGGATTTCTTTCAGCTCAAGACAATCCCCGAAGAGGACTAACAGCTTTGGGCCACCTTCCAGCAACACTGCCAACAGATGGGGGATCAGGTCCTTCACCAGCCGGTGATCTGGAGGGGGTGCATCATACTGACCATCACAAAGGTTTAGGGGAAATGGAAAAGGAGGCTTGTAGAGGGGATCACAGCCACCAGAATATCCACAAGGTATCTTTCCTGGAAGAAGTAAGTCTGTAAATGAACTCGGGGAGTTTACAAGACACTGCCATAGAAAATAGAATTTTGCATAGAATGTATGTCTAGGCAGATGGGACATTAATGTCTGTTATCTGGCAGATTTGGAGGATATGCATCATGTCGACGCTTTGTCGGATGTCATACACAAGAATTCATCTCCAGGGACAAAAGCTCTTGTTTGAAGGGAGGTCTATTAAGTATCAGTTCCAGAGTCAGAAAGAGAAGTGACTTATTTTAAAACTTTTTATCAAAGCGGTGCCTGGGTGGCTCAGTCGGTTAAGTGGCCGCCTTCTGCTCAGGTCATGATCTCAGAGTCCTGGGATCGAGCCCCGAGTTGGACTCCCTGCTCGGCGGGGAGTCTGCTTCTCCCTCTCCCTTTGCCCCTCCCTCTGCTCGTGCTCCCTCTCAAATAAATAAATACAATCTTAAAAAAACCTTTTTATTATGGACATTTTTTAGTAATATATTGGAAATATTAGGTTCAAAGGTGGGAGAGACTACAAATCTCTTACATTTATAAATATCAGAAGGTCAAGGTGGGTAGAGTGAGAACAACATTAACTGCCTTTGGAGAAGGATTTCTGAGCCATCAGTATTGGTCTGCATAGGTTTTGCGGTAGGGCTGAATAGGTATCAGCAGGACATTCCCCGATATACTTATGATTTCTCTCAAATCCAAAAAAAACCCCACCTTATGCATGTTTAAAGTTCCTTTCTTTTTTACTAACCAGTCTGTATCCTAAAAATCAGCTCAGAATAGTAACAAACACAGCGTATTAGTGACAGGCTCGAGTTCACATTCAAATTCGTCTCCTTTGGAACCTGGGAAGGGTTAGTCAGTCACTGTGTTCCTTAGTTACTTTCTTCCTGAGTTACAAACGGGGGTGATGGGAAAATAATTCTTTCCCCAGGGTGACTGGAAGGACGCGCCGGCCAGCACGCAGTCCGGGCTTACTGACGACAGCCTCTTGGCGAGCGCCCTCTGAGCTTCCAGGTTGCGTGTGATTCCGCTTTAGCCCGCCCCAGCTTCTTGTTGGATCCGTGCTCTCCGGGTCGTATCTCTGTCTCGTCAGTAGTCTTCTGAGTTTTTCCTTTGACCACTAATGATGAGACGGAAAGGGAGAGCCCCCCGCACCCCCCCCCAGCATCTCACATCCTTCCTAATTCTCGCAGTCTCCCTCCGGGGCATCACTTTGGGGTGAACGTCCAGAACACCTATCCTCCTCTGGTTCTTTCCTCTCCGGTACCGTCCCACAGTGGGACTGCAATGTGTCTGACTCTTCTCTGTGCCCCGGAGCGCCGAGCATTGTACCCAGTGCAGCATAATTGTGGCAAAGGCATTGCAGATTTGACTTTCAGGAAGTGTACGATGAAAGTATATTCTCAGGATGTGTGTGTGGGTGTGTGTGACCCCGTAATCCTGCCACGTACCCCACTTGGCTCCCTGTTTCTCTCGCTGTCTATAGGAGGACACGTCGCTGTCCTGTTTCAGCACCTTCTACGCAGACCTCTGCTTGTTTTCAAGCATTTTCCTTTCTGGAAGATCATTGAGCCAACTTGAGCTGCCTCCCGTGTCATCTGGCAGTTGTATATTCTCCTTAGAGAGGAGCGGCACGCTGAGAAAATTTGGCATTTTGATTAGGACTTGACTTTCATGAAGCACTGTCTTGGCAGCCGGCCCCTTTCACCAGTGAACTAGCTACACGATTAAAAAAAAAAAAAATGTGTGTGAACTTTCAGGGAGTCTAAATGTGGAGAGGAGCTCTATATGTATTGATTCCAAGTCATCAGGTCTTTTTATGACTCATCTTTTCGGAATGAGATTCAACCACAGTAGTTTGCCACTTATTGCCCTGTCACCCCCGACCTCGTGGAAGACTAGTCAGTGACCATGCTTTTAGGCCTCTGCATTGTTTGGTGTTCTATCTAAAGGCTCTTTAGATAAGAGATAACCTACTTAGGGAGACATTTCTTTTAAGCCAGGGTTATTTTTACAAGAAGATAAAACATGAATGCCTGATGTTAAATGAGAGTATCCTACTAAAGTTTTCCAACACTAGTTGAAGGGTTGCCTGGGGTATAACAGATCTTTACGCTATGAAAACTTTTCTCCTGAGCCAGTGCTAGCTAAAAATGAAAATAGCTGCTTCAAGTAGGCTTGTTCTGGCTGCCCACATGGCCCCCATGATGACCGGGACCGTTCCAAGAGGGCAAAGGATGCGGTCTTTTTCACCGAGAGGCAGGTTGTATTTGTATATGTACTTTGCTTTTCTTGTAAGGAAGTCTGCCTCTGAACACTTTTTAATGAAAGGCAGAGCTAGAACGAGAACAGATTGGCCAAATCACGAAACGCTTGAGTAAGAGGATACATTTCGAACGTGTTTTTTTTCCCTTTGGAACTTAAGAAGAAGAATGACTGCAATGCAAAACAAGGCAGCACATCTTGGCCAAGTTGGGAGTGTGGTTTTGGAACTTACCGCCTTCGTCGGTGATATGGATTCAGGAGAAAAGTTTCTAGAAGAATTGGGAGACATTCATAAATGATAGCTGTCTAAGGGGACAAAAGAAGCTTTGGGTGTAGGGTTCCCTATATTCTTAACCCCTGCAGGCTGGGATCTGGAGCACGCATCTCACGAAACGCCCAGGGACGCACAGCTGCCTCCTGCCCGCATGCTTGGGTGCTGTTTCTGCAGATGGCCCTGCAGCCTGCAGGCCTCCTGGGGCTTCCTCTAGAAGAGAATTTGACTGCCTGCTTGAAAAGAGTGGGAAACTCTTAATACCCACGGCTCTGAAGGGACTTGGTAATGCACATGCTTCTTTGAGGGCGGATTAGAAGCACCCCGAATCCCCAGGCATACATCCCGTTCATTTTTATATCTAACTTAGTCCAAAACAATGATCCAGATTCATTACCAAGAGTTTGGAGATCTATTCAGTGAACTGTTCTGCAACCCTCCCTTCTCCCCAAGCTAACAAACGTCATAGCCCTGCAGCCACATAACAAGCCTGTGATCAGACAGCAGTTGCCGGCTCCTGATTACCCCCTTCCTTCTCCAAAGCCTTTGATTGCCTTTTGGCCTCACCCATTTGTCATGGAATAAGAAGGTAGAGCAAGCAGTGGTGAACACTGCGTGGCTAGGTTAGGTGAAGTCCGGGTCATACACAGCAATCGGACACAGAAGGGGCTGGGTGATTCCACGGAGAGGAAACAGAACCGAGGATGGAAAAGAGAAGCAGGGGCGCCTGGGTGGCTCCATGGGTTAAGTGTCTGCCTTCTGCTCGGGTCACGATCTCGGGGTCCTGGGATCGAGCCCCACATGGGGGGGGGTCTCTGCTCAGCGGGGAGCCTGCTTCTCCCTCCACCCCTCCCCCTGCTCATGTGCACTCTCTCTCTCAAATAAGTAAATAAAATCTTAAAAAAAGGAAGGAAAGAAAAAAAGAAAGAAAAAAAGAAAGAAAAGAAAGGAGAAGCAGACTGGTCACCAGTGACCCCCGTCTTCCTTTCCATTTCCTTACCCTCCCTGAGCCCACAACTTGCTGGTCAAAGCAGCCATTTTATGACAGAACTCAAATAGCTTTTATAAAAGTTGGATTCAGTAAACCCTTAATAAACGCCTGCTACACACCAGAACTGGTAGATGACGAGTACAACGCGGTGTTCCTCTTTCCAGAGCTCGCAATTCGGCGGCACGGGTGAAGCTCTGGGTCAGTGCGACGGGCTCACGGGGGTCTGGGAGGGCGCTGGACGGCAGGCGCGCAAGGCGGCTCCGTCTTAGGCCTTCTTCACATTAGCGCCGGCGGACGGAAGTTGCAGGCAGCCCCGGAGCCCAGCGGTGATCCTTCGAAGCCATGATTCTTTTTTTTTTTTTAAGATTTTATTTATTTGACAGAGAGAGAGACACAGCAAGAGAGGGAACACAAGCAGGGGGAGTGGGAGAGGGAGAAGCAGGCTTCCCACAGAGCAGGGAGCCTGATGTGGGACTCGATCCCAGGACCCCGGGATCATGACCTGAGCCAAAGGCAGATGCTTAACGACTGAGCCACCCAGGGGTCCCCGGAGCCATGATTCTTTAGATCTGTCATCAAAACTGGGCGCACATCTCGTCCCTCACTGTTTGTGTTGCTTTCCGGCCAGAAGTACAGGGTTCAGTTAGCCCTGGTGAAAACTCACCGCAGTGACCGGCTAGAGAGAACCATCATGAAGCCCCTACCCGGGTCTGTGGGGAGCGCCGTGGGCGCTTACAGAGTGCCAAGGTCAGCACAGCCCGGAGAGGCCTGTCAGGAACTGCATGGAGGCCCATGGTGACATGCTTCTCTGGGCCCCTGTTCGGCTTCAGCTGCGGGGCTGAGGGCGTCTCTCATCAGCTTAGGTCAGTGAAGCCTTGCTCAAGTGTCTGGAAGGTCATTTTGGTGTGTGGAAAAAGCCAACGTGAGGGGCGCCTGGGTGGCTCGGTGGGTTAAGCGTCTGCCTTTGGCTCAGGTCATGATCTCAGGGTCCTGGGATTCCAGTTCCATGGGGAATCCTTGCTCAGCGGGGAGCCTGCTTCTCCCTCTATTCCCCCCCACCTCGTGCTCTCTCTCTCTCTCTCACACTCTCTCTCTCTCTGACAAATAAATAAAATCTTAAAAAAAAAAAAAAAGCAAATATGAACATCAAATCACACTCTACCAAAACAAATACTCTAGGCTCCCCACCTAAGAGACTGGCAGTTGAGAGATCTTGGTTCATCTCAAGAATATTTTTAGCCATCATAATCTTGTTTATGATGTTTTTTTTTTTTTGGTCTGGAATAGAGATGAATTCTACAAGTTCTTTTTTCTCTCTCACAAGGAGTTACCACATTGTCTTAATCTGCAGTTAAGCCAAATTTCTTTGTTTTTTAAATTTTGTTTATTTTAAGAGAGAGAGAGAGAGCACGCGCGTACGCAAGCAGGGGGAGGAGCAGAGGGAGAGAGACAAGCAGACCTCATGCTGAGCATAGAGCCTGACGTGGGGCTCAATCCCACAGCCCTGAGATCATGACCTGAACCAAAACCAAGAATTAGTCACTCAACGGACTGAGCCACCCAGGCACCCCAAGCCCAATTTCTTTATTTAAATGAAAAACAAAACAAGGGGTGCCACGTTGGGCTCCATGCTGAGCATGGAACCTGCTTGAGATTCTCCCTCTCCCTCTGCCCCTCTCCCCACCCCCGCCTGCATTCTCTCTCTCTCTAAAATAATAAATCTAAAAAAAAATAAAACAAAAGAAAAAAGCTTCAGAACTTAATTCAGCATTTTTTTTAGGTAGCTGTTTTAGTATGAGTGTTTTAGGCTTCCTCCATTTTTTGTGTAGCCAAATGTCTTTTTCCTCTCTATATTTTCTCTTGAAATGAAACTCCTGTCCCAAATCTGCACTCCCATAGGCATATCTAGGACTGTTGATTTTCAGAACTGTTGGTAACATTTGCTATAAAAGTCTGTCATCCAGGGGTGCCTGAATGGCTCAGTGGGTGGAGCACCGACTCTTGATTCGGGCTCAGGTCATGGTCTCGGGGTCGTGAGTTCAAGCCCCATGTCAAGCTCCAAGCTCAACACAGAGTCTGCTTGAGATTTTCTCTCTTCCTCTCCCTCTGCCCCTCCCCCTGCTCATGCTCTCTCTCTCTCTCTCAAATAAATAAATAAAATCTTTTTAAAAATTTAAAAATAAAATCTTAAAAGTCTGTCATCCAGCTTATCTGGTTGTTCCTCTCAGAGCTCCGCTGGGACTAGGTAGACATTTCTTCTGTCATCTTCATGTAGGAGTGGACAGACATCCGCAAGACCAGGACTTTGTCCTCCTCATGGGAGACATGTATAGCATCTGGTACAATTACTTTAGTAGACTTAACGTTTTGAATTTTCTGGTTTGAATATAATAGAAATTATTTCTTCACAATTATAATGTACATATTAGGGTAGAAATATATGTACTCTCATTCTTTTTTTTTTTTTTAAAGATTTTATTTATTTATTTGTCAGAGAGACAGAACACAAGCAGGGGGAGAGGCAGGCAGAGGGAGAAGCAGGCTCCCTGCCGAGTAAGGAGCCTGATGCGGGACTCGATCCCAGGACCCTGGGATCATGACCTGAGCCGAAGGCAGCTGCTTAACCGACTGAGCCACCCAGGCATCCCGGTACTCTCACATTCTTAAACAAAATGGTATTTCCCTTGGAGACTTACGGACATTACCTGAAGTCAGCATGCGGGGTAGAATGGGGGCGGGAGGTATGGTTTTCTAGAGAGTTCTTATAGATCTGGAGATTGATAGCCCAAATTGGTACATTAAAAACACCATTCATAGAAAGGGAATTTAAGGGGCGCCTGGGTGGTTCAGTCGTTGGCGTCTGGCTTCGGCTTGGGTCGTGATCCTGGGGTCCTGGGACTGAGCCCCGCATTAGGCTCCCTGCTCAGCGGGGGGCCGGCTTCTCCCTCCCCCACTCCCCCTGCTTGTGTTCCTTCTCTCTCTTTGTCTCTCTCTGTCAAATAAATAAATAAAATCTTTTTTTTTTAAGAAAAGGGAATTTAAAAAAAATTTTTGGCTGTCAGCCTATTTCCTTCCAAATACTAACACAATTCTTCAATTCCCTTCTTCATTTCCTATCTACTTAGTTCTTTGGGACTAAGTTAGCAAATGCCGCTTCCAAAAGGCCCACCGGCGAAGCAGGGACCACCACTGCCAGGGCTCCCTCCCTCCTCCACAGGGGCCACGAGGCCCCTGCCTTCCTTGTTGTTGTTTTCACTCTGTGACCGCTCTATTGAGGTATCATGCACATACCAGACAGTTCACCCGTTTAAAGTATGCCCGTCGGTGGTTTCTAGTAGATTCCCAGAGTTCGGCAACCTTCATCACAATCACATTTAGAACATATTCTCCACCCCCAGAGAAACCCCTGCACCCAGTAGCAGTCACTCCCTGTTTCCCCCAACTCCCTCAGCGCTGAGCAAACACTCACCTACTTCCTGGCTCCATCGACTTGCCTATTCTCAGTCCCCTGCTTTTCATGCTCTGCCTCTTCACCAAGGCCCATGCCTTCCTCTTGCCTTCCTCTTGTCTGAGGAGGCTGCAGCACCAGCATCTCCGGGGAACTGGAGGAGTAGATAGGAACCCTCTCGCACAAGGGCACGCACCCCTTTTCTGACCCTGAATACCCTGCTCCCTTGCCCTTGGCACTCCGACTTTTCTTGGTTTCTGCCTTCATTCCTCTCCCAGGTGTAGGCAGAGGGGGGTTCATGTGGAGGGCAGCTTCTTGTTTGGGGAATTAGGCAGCAGACGGAGCCCACAGCTCTTTTTGGCTCTGCCCCTTAGGTCAGCACTCCAGGCCAGGCGGAGCGCAGACACGGTGCGTGGGGATACACGCCAGCCTCACGGCCTGTATGTGCTCCGGCCTCTAACTCCGGGGAGAGACCTCAGATGGGTTGGGGATGCAAGAATCTGAGTCTTCCAGGACCCAGGCCTCTGATCTTGAATAAGTATGTGATTAGAAACAGAAATGAATCTGATAAAAAAGCAAGAACAGACTAGTCGTAGTCTTGGCCACTCTACTGAGTAGTCGTATGACCCTTGGGGTCATTTCACTGGCCCTGAGCCCAGCTTTCACATCTTCCAGTGATGGAGCGGGGCTGACTGATCTGTGTGTTGTGTCTTTCAACCTATGGGTCCTACAGCCTGTCCAAGAACACGGAATGGTTGTGTAGGAGCTGCCCTTTCTAAGCCCATTTTCCAAATGCCATCTTACGTTGGGATTTCTTGCTCAGAGGTTGGATTAGATCTGTGGGGCTTATATACACTGTTCATAGTTTCTGTCCCTCACTCAGTGTGGGAAGTTGGCATGTGTCTTAAGCTGAAGGTGTGTTGCAGGCCAGTTGCCCATTTAATTCTGCTGTCTGTACACCTAACCAAAATAGATTATCTAAAAATCTTGTGCATAGCCCTATTGAAACACTGAGTTGGGAAAGGCAAAGTAGGAGGAAGAGGGAAGAGAGCATTAATTTATTTCCTTAGACATTTTGTTTGGTTATAGTTGTTATCATCATCATGTCATCCTAACAATATCCGTGATGGTTGTAATTATTAACTACAGGGACCTTTGTTATGCTAAGAGCCCTAATGATTTTTAGACTTGCAAGTTTTTTTCCATTGAATCACTGAGCTAAACTACTCTGCATGGATAGGAGAAACATTTGAAATGTCTTCGGGTGAGCCTGGGAAAGCAGGAGAGTTAGGAGCGTGTGTGCTGAACGGATGGGGGGCAGGATGGTCTGGCAAGAATAAGGTGTGTAGAGAACAGATGAGGCAGGAATGCCCTACACCATCCATGGTGACCCTCCAGATGATCCCACCAGTCTTCAAGAAACTAGAAAAATCACAATATGAATGGTGTCACTGGATTTCATATGAAGCTTTCCTGTTCTGGTTGCCAGAGGGACAAAGCAGACAGACATGTGAAGAGGCAGCTGACAGTTTGGTCCCATGACAAGACCGCCTGTAAGCTCTGGGGTGGTCTGGGGGAGGGGGCATTGGCTATATGAGGCCTCTTTTTAAGTGTGAAGTCTAGTAGAGCTGGAAAGCTGGATGGTGAACAACTGTAGTTGAGAATTTAAATGAGGAGCTGATTCTACATTTTAAATCTCCCTGAAATCCCACCTCCTTCTCTCTCTTCCCATCACCCCTGCTCTGGTTTAGGTGACCTTGAAGTCTCATCCAGATTGCTTCCCACGTTTGATATTTCCCACATGATAGGCAACATGATCTCTCAAACACAGATCCACCTACCCCGTGTCCCTTTGTGTTTGACTCTCACCCACTTCTTTCAGATTATTGGCAGATATCATTTCCTCGCCCAAGTGTTCCAGATCAGACCCCTTCCCCAAAAGTGTGGATTGACACCCATTTCCTTAATACCCTGTGGTCACCTCATTGGAGCCATTTCCAGACTCTGAAGTAACTACCTCTTTTCTTATCTAAAGCCCTCATTAGATGGTCAAGTAGACAGCAAGAACATTATTTACACTGTTATATTTACATTGCCTGATGCTTAGTAGATGCTCAAATATTTGAATGTCTGATTCAGTAGATGCTATGGAGTCGGCTGGAGGGGTGGTGACATTGGAGGTGTGGTGACCACGAAGGATAGGTCAGATGTGGCCATGCGGAGACAGGCACTGCTGACATGAAAAGGCACAGGAGATGGCAGGTGGTTTGATGTGATTAGAGCATAGAGCAAGAGTTGGAAGACCACAGCCTGTAGGTCAACTCTGGCCCCCCATCTGATTTTGTAAATAAAGATTTATTGTAACAAAGCTAGGCTTATTCATTAACACACTGTCTATAACTTTCACACTACATGGACAGAGTTGAGTAGTTGTCACCATAAAGCTTGCAAAGCCCAAAATATTTACTCCCTGCCCTTACAGAAAAAGTAACCACCCCTGGAATAGAGTAGAAAGGGGAGAGTAGTAGGTGATGAAATTTGAAAAGTAGGTAGGGCCAGATACTGGAATTCTCAGAATAAAGTATAAATTCCTTAGTCACATGTTCTGTAGATGATGGTACTGGGTTTTTTATTTTTATTTTTTTAAAGATTTTATTTATTTGTCAGAGAGAGAGAGAGAGCACAAGCAGGGGGAGTGGCAAAGGGATAAGCAGGCTCCCCGCTGAGCAAGGAGCCTAATGTGGGACTCGATCCCAGAACCCTGGGATCATGACCTGAGCCAAAGGCAGATGCTTAACTGACTGAGCCACCCAGGCATCCCCGTACTGGGTTTTTAAAAACCCATTTCTCTTTCCCTTGGTCCAGCACTCAATAGAAAGTACTCAGTCAGGAACACTTTATGTCCATTTTCCTTCATGGTACCCTGCCCCTCTTCTAATGCCCCTGACACTGACCTTGTTCTTAGAGAGAAAATTGAAGCTCTCAGGGACTATCCACTGCTAGGTATGCAGACTGATCAAATTACACAGACCTAGTTAATATGAACTTGCTCTAATTTCAGCTGGAGAAAAAGTATTCTTAAATTTAGTCTTTCCTCTCCCCCACCCCCACCCCCAAAAAAATCTCAGGAAAGGTGGAGCAAAAAGATAAGCTAGGAACTAAAATTAAAATCTTAGGGCATATTGTTTCAAAAGTTGACATTTTAAAAAGAAGGGTATACAAAACCTGATCACAAAGAAAGGAAAACGACAAGCCAATCGGTCTTGTGAATACAGATGCAGAAATTCTAAACAAAATATTAGCAAATCAAATTCAGCGATGTATAAAAAAGATAACATCACGACCAGATTGGACTTGTTCCCAGGATGCAAGGTTGGTTTAATGTTTGAAAATCAATCATTGTAATTCAGTTCATTAACAGAAGAAAAGAGGAGAAGTATATAATCATGCCTCCTCAGCCTCCTCCGCCAGATGGTTCTTTCTGTGGGGAGCTGTCCGATGTGCTGTAGGCTATAGATCGCTCCACCCGCTAGATGCTGGTGACACCCACCCAGCTGTGACAACCAAAAGTGACTCCAGACATTGCCAAATGCCGTGTGAAGAGCAACGTCACCCCCAGCTGAGGATCACTCTAATACATAAAGAAAATGATTTGACAAAATTCAAATCCCATTCGTTATATTAAAACCAACATACTCAGCTACTCAGCAAACTAGGAATAGAAGAAAATTTTCTTAATCTGATAAAAATAATTTTTAAAAAAAATCTACAACAGGGGTGCCTGACTGGTTCAGTTGATGGAGTGTGGGACTCTTGATCTCAGGGTTGTGAGTTCAAGCCCCAGTTTGGGGGTAGACTTCACTTAAAAATAAATAAATAAACAATAAAACTTAAAAAAAAAACCCTATGGCAAACATTATACTTGATGGAGAAATATTGAAAGCTTTCCCTCTGATACTGGGACCAAGACAAAGATGCCGTTTCTATTCAGCTGACTTGAGAACCCAGCCGGTACGATAAGGCAAATGACAAAAATGAATGGGTCACAAAAGGAATGGAAAGGAGGAAATAAAAATCTCTCATTTACAGACACCACTGTGTATGTAGAAAATTGAAAACAATCTACAAATAAACTGTCCGGATCACACAGCAAATTGGTTGAATTTACTTATTACAAGATCAGTGTACTTTATATTTCTGTATACCAGCAGCAATTAGAAAAATTTTAGAGTGACACCATTTAGGGGTGCCTGCTGATTTAGTCGATGGAGCATGCAACTCTTGATCTCTGGGTCGTGAGTTTGAGCCCCACGTTGGGTGTAGAGTTTACTTAAAAAACAACTAAAAATTTAAAAAAATTTTTTTAAAGTGACAACATTTCTGTTAGCTTCAAAAAACATCAAATACTGGGGCGCCTGGGTGGCTCAGTCATTAAACGTCTGCCTTCGGCTCAGGTCATAATCCCAGGGTCCTGGGATCGAGCCCCGCATCGGGCTCCCTGCTCAGCAGGAAGCCTGCTTCTCCCTCTCCCACTCCCCCTGCTTGTGTTCCCTCTCTCACTGTGTCTCTCTGTGTCAGATAAATAAATAAAATCTTTAAAAAAAAAAACCATCAAACACCTAAGAAGACATATAATGACAACTGCATAAAATCTCAGACTTGACACTAAGACATTCTTGAGGAAAGTTGAAGAACCAAATCAATGCCTATCTAACGTTAGTGCATCAGTATTTCCCAGAGTGTATGTTAATGCACAGACCGGAGGCCCTTAATGCTTTTGATTCAGCAGATCTGAGGTAGGGCCCAAGAATTTGTAGTTCTAGGTGCTGTGCCGAGGTTCTGCGGTTGCTGGTGAAAGGACCACAGCTCGAGAGCCACTAATCTAAGTAAGTAAGGGTGTATACCATATTCGAGGATTCAAAAAACACTGGAAAATTCAGTTCTCCTCAGTTTGAGGAACTTCTGTTAGTTCCAAAGTCCCAGCAGAGGGTGTGTGTGTATCTGGGTGTATGGAAACTGACAAGCTGAATCTAAAATTTACATGGAAATAAAAAGGGCCAAAAGAGCTTGTGCAGACTTAGAGAAGAATGGCAAAACTGGAAGGCTTTAAACTGCCAGATAGCGACACTTATAATAATTAAAACAGTGTTTAAGGGGCACCTGGGTGGCTCAGTCGGTGGCACGTCTGCCTTCAGCTCAGGTCATGATCTCGGGGTCCTGGGATCGAGCCCCACATCGGGCTCCCTGCTCAGCAGGGAGTCTACTTCTCCCTTTCTCTCTGGCCCTGAACCCAACCCCACCCCTGCTCGTGCTCTCTCTCACTCGCTGTCTCTCTCTCTCAAATAAATAAATGAAATCTTTAAAAAAATAGAACTGTTTAATTGGTATACAAATAGACAAGTAGACAGATAAGAGAATTCATAAACAGACCCAACACGTCCAAGGGGACCTGTAGGGGAGAAAGGACGGTCTTTCCAAGGCATGGTGCTGGAACAATTGGGTATTACTTTAGAAAACAAAGACTCTTGACCTCACACCATACACAGAAGTTCATTCCAGATGAATTGTAGCACTGAATAGCAGAAGCCTATCCGACCAGAATGCCTATCCAACGTTAGTGCAGTGAATAGCAGCGAATAGCCAGTGAATAGCAGAAGATATTTGCAACAAATATATCCAACAAATGGTGTCTATCTAGTACGTGTAGTACTATATTTTTTATTTTTTTATTTTTTATTTTTTTTAAAGATTTTATTTATTTATTTATTTGAGAAAGAGAGAGAGAGAGAGAAACAGCATGAGAGGGGAGAGGGTCAGAGGGAGAAGCAGGCTCCCCGCCGAGCCAGGAGCCCGATGTGGGACTCAATCCCAGGACTCTGGGACCATGACCTGAGCCGAAGGCAGTCGCTTAACCAACTGAGCCACCCAGGCGCCCAGTACTATATTTTTTAAAAGACAACTTGATAGAAAGAGGAACAGGCAGCACTTTGTAAGAGGATCTCCAAATAGCCAGCTAAGTATTATGAAAAAAAAAAAAAGTGCAACACTGTTTTCTTGGGAGCGGATGGAAAATCACAATGGGACGCTGGTGCGTGCCTGCCACGGAAGGAGAGCCAGCAGGCCTGCGGGCGGGAGCGCGCCTGGGACAAGCACTCGGGAGAGCTGTTTGTCGTGTCTACCAAAGCAGACACTCCTGTGACCCCGCAGTGGTATGTGGCTTTATATCTGGCGGGTGTGTGTAGCTGCTTCTCCCTGGCCGTGCTCCGCTCTGTCTGCTGACCCAGCCCATGCCATTCCGTCTGTCTGCCCACCGAACCCGGCTGTGGGCAGTCACCTTGCCCGGAGTCCTCCTGCCTTCAGGATTAAACTAATATAGCCAAGCCGGCTTGAGAAATTTGCATGTATTCTCAGGTTAATCATACTAAAAACAAAGGAATGCCTTAAACCGTCTCTAAATTTGTAAAGCCCTGCAGGCTCTCTGATGGACCTGGGAGTCAGGTGCTTTGGGTGGGTGGGCATTTGTGTAACCTCTCAGATCCCAATGTGAAAAGCATTCTCCTGCACCACCTGGGTCAACAATTTCTTTTCTTTTTTTTTTTTTTTCATTTTATTTTAAGTAGGCTCCACGCCGAGCGTGGAACCCAACCTGGGGCTTGAACTCATGACCCTGAGATCAAGACCTGAGCTGAGATCAAGAGTCAGATGCTTAACCGATGAAGCCACACCCAGGTGCCACCCACCCACCTCACGCCCCTGCTGGGGTCAGCTGTTAATCACGTTTGCTTCCACCACTTTTTTTGTTGTTTTATCAAAGTTTGCACTCATAGAGGGTCAAGTAGTTTCACAGGGTTATGAAAAGCACCCTCCTCCCATTTCCTACTCACTAGAAGACATGACTTTTTTCTTTAAGATTTTATTTGAGAGAGAGGGAGCAAGCAAGAGAGAGAGAGCACGAGCGAGGGGGGTACAGAGGGAGAGGGAGAAGCAGACTCCCCACGGAGCAGGGAGCCCGATGCAGGACTCGATCCCAGGACCCCGGGATCACGACCTGAGCCCAAAGCAGACACTTAACCGACTGAGCCACCCAGGTGCCCCTAGAGGACATAGTTTTTAACTCACCCTGTTTCTTTGTTACTTGACTTCACACCCTCCCACTGCCACTATCGACATTTTACTATATATCTTTATCCTTTCGGTATTTCTGGTGTGGGGGTAAATATTAAGTATGCATATATTTAAGTCAAATTGAGAAAGCTCCATTTTTCCATATGCATTTTTTCCACTTAGCTTTATATTCTTTTGAAAACACCGTTTATTATTCTATCTGTGAAGGTGCCTTGATTTGTTTAACCACACCCTAATTGTTGGACATTTTCGGTGGTTTCTTGTTTTGTTTGTTTTCTTGCTACTATGAATGCGAATATAATTCATATGTCTGTGTGTGTATGTGTGCTTATTACTATAGGCAAACAGATTCATAGATATATGCCTTTTCTCATAACTTTAGTTTTCTGTGGTTAATAACTGTGCAGGTTTTATTTGCTTGCTTCTCATTCTTCGCCCCCTGGAGTGCTCTGCACTGGACTGGTTGTTCACTGCACCGTTGACATCCTGGGGATGTCACCAGCATCCTGGGATTCCCTTTGGCTTTCTCTCATTCTCTCCTGGTCCCCAGCTCCCATGTCTTTGTTTACTCCTTTGTCTGGGGGAGCAACCCCACTCCCCCACCACCCTGCAGAAGCTTCATGAGAAAGGCATACGTGGGAGATCCATTGTGTAGACCTCACCTGTCTTAAAAGCATCTTTATTTTACTACCGCCTTAATTTGGTTAGGCATAAAATTCTAGTTCTCAATTCACTCAGAATTTTGAAGGAATCATGACGTTGTTTTCTGGCTTCTGATATCGCTGCCAGGAAGTCTGTTGCTGTTTCGATTCTTCGTCTTTTGTTTTGTGACCTGATGTTCACTCTGGAAAGATTTTGGGATCTTGGTCTTCAGTATCCTGAGATTTCAGTGATGTGCCTTGACATAGGTCTGTTTCATTCTTGTTCATTTTGTTGTTCTAATGGTGACTTTTGTATCTGGAAACTCAGAGCCTTGAGTTGAGGGTCCTCTCCTTGAGTTCCTTTACTTGTTTATTTTGATACTCTCTTCCCCTCTACTTTTCTGATTTATTTTTCTGGATCTCTCATTATCAGATGTTGGCCTCCCATACTTATTCTCTAATTTTCTTGTCTTCCCTGTTTTGTTTTGTTTTTAATTGTCTATTTACTCATTTCTCTATCTTGTAGGCTTTGATTTCATTTTTCAGTTCTGCTGTCCTAGTGTTAATTTCTAAGAGCTGTTTTTGGTCCTCTGGGTTTTTGTTTTAAGAGCATTCTATTCTTGATGGATTCAGTATCTCCTCATCTCTCTGAGGACATTAATAGTCCTCTTTTAGAAATTGTTATCAATTCTGCGTAGTTTGTTTTTGTAAGTTGCTTTCTTTTCCTTTTTGTTTATTCGGGTATGTCTTTCATGGTAAAGAGTTTTCTCAGCTGCTCAGTTTCTGCGTGTGCACATATTTAAGAGAGGACGTTGAGAAGCTGATTAGAAATTCTATGTGGGGGTTTGGTGACTGTGCTCTTCGTCTGAAGGGGGAATCTTGCTGAGCTGCTTCATTGGGGAACCCATAGGGTCGGCCCCTTTGGGCCCTTGGACATTCAGATGCCCCAGGGAAGACTTCTGGGTTTCTGTCCACAGGGCATCTGTTTGGCTTCATTTACTCCCCATTTCCATCACGATCCTTCACGATCAGCTCTCTTCAAATCCCTCTTTTACCTTCTTTAAGAAAAAACATCTAGTTTTCTGCCGGGGTGACCTCATTCCTGCTGAACCAATTCTGCTCTTTCCACCGTCCTCTTGGCCTCCCCTCCCAGAACTGCTCTGCACCCCCAGTGCCTGAGCGGGGGGCGGGGGGACTCCACTGTCCTCAGAAGGGCGGTCGCTGGCATCCGCGGCTGCCGGCTGAAACCAGCTTCCCTGGGCCTTTGGAGTCGGTCACACCTGTCCTGCTACTGCCTAACTTCCCACAGTTCGTGGCTGATGTCTCCTTTCCCATTATTTTTGTCTTTGTGATTTGTGCCTTTAAAACAATAAATCCCAGGGCGCCTGGGTGGCTCAGTCGTTAAGCGTCTGCCTTCGGCTCGGGTCATGATCCCGGGGTCCTGGGATCAAGCCCCGCATTGGGCTCCCTGCTCAGTGGGGAGCCTGCTTCTCCCTCTCCCACTCCCCCTGCTTGTGTTCCCTCTCTCGCTGTGTCTCTCTTTGTCAAAAAATAAAAAAATAAAATCTTTAAAAAAAAAAAGCTATGTACTAACCAAATATCCTTCCAATTTAATAAATAAATAAATAAAAATAAATCCCATTGTTTTAGTGAGGTTTCCAGAGGAAGAGGACATAAATATGTGCATTCACGTCACTATCTTCAACCAGAGATGTCCCCCACTGCTATTATGGGAAGACGTCTGAGAGCAGTCAGTTGAGAACAGTGTTCCAAGGAGGTTTGAAGAAGAATTATTTTTTTGGTCATTGACTCACCAGGAACCATTAGGCTAGAGCTGTTAATAGGTTCTAAGACCCTGTATTTGCTGTAGCTTCTTGGCAATGTTCTTTTTCATGCAGGTACAATGGGGAGGGACATGTTTGTCCATGGGGCCCCCTGAATGGCAACTTTCCCCAACCGGAACTCTGAGAGTCGCGTGGATTCTACCCGGGGCTCTGCACAGATCCCGACTTTGTCTTATTTTTTCTCCTCAGCAAGATGACTGTTTGTTTTATCCCTTCTATTCCCAATCCCCGCACCTGTTGTATAGGATGATGAGAGCCTGAAGTACCTGACCCATGAGGAAAAGGATGTCATCCTGTTTTTTGAAGAGACCATTGATTCCCTGGAAGACGACTTTGAAGAGCAAGTCCTGTGTGATGGCCACTCTCTGGGGTCTCTGGGAGAGCGTGCTTCTGGTCAGTCTGAGCCAGGAGAGGTCATTGATTTAGTGCAGCCAGCACCGGAGGCAGGGGAACCGGAGTGCCTCCCAGCTGGGACGGAAGCAGCAGGTGAGGAGCGAAGCCCAATCCCCAGGCCTCTGGCTTGGTTCGTTAGTGTCTTCGAGGACACTGTGGTCTTCCCCTGTGTGCGGCCAGTATGGATGCTGTGCGGCCTCATCAGGTTTTTGCAGGGTAGAAGTATGCTCTTGGTAGTTTGAGTGTCCAACCAAGTGGATGCTTTCGTAGCGTATTAGGAGACAGCCCATGAAGGGAAATCCCAAAAGGGCCAAAATAAAGAATGAGACTAGCTGGCCACACGAATCGATTTGTGTATGTAGTAAAAGAGAAAGAAAATTGGAAATGACTTCCAGGTGTTAACAATTCATTTTATGAAGAAACAGACAAGGTACTTCTATTTTAGCCCTTGGGTTTGATCTCAGATTTTGAACAATCTTATACCGCTGTTTCTCTAGTATGACTTTTCAAAGTGGGAGTATTTGGACTGAAAAGTCCGCTGGTTCAGGAAAACCGGAAAAGAGCAGACAAGAGTTTGGCTTGGCATGTAATAGGTTGTAGGTTTGTAGGTTTGCTTGATTCAGGGCGGCCTCAAAGGAGAGGCATGCTTTTTGTCTTTCGAATCCTGTGAGACCAGACAGGATGGACGAGGTGGGATTGTCTGGCACTGTTTTTCCTGATTGGAAGAGATACTGGAAATAAATTTGGGCAAGGGGATGAGGATTGGAAGGATGAGGGAGAAACAGAAGGGAAAGGATTTTGGCTCTTACTACAAAACACTGCCTTTTGTCACAAGCCTCTAGAAATATATTTTCTTTCGTGTGTGTGTGTGTGTGTGTGTATGTGTGTGCAAGGCCGTGTGTTACATCAAATTTCATAGACCAGGGTTCTCGACTCCAGGTGTGGAGTTCTGTGTGCAGCCACGTCAGCAAAGGAGAGACTGAATAAGAATTTCCCATTTTTATCACACTTCTTTGAAGTGTAGTTCCTACAGCTAACTTGAACCTGCTGATCCTTTAAAAATGCCAGATCGTATACTTGTGCCAAGGGAAATACTTAGCGAGGGAAAGCCGCCCTGCCCATCCGTCTCTTACGTGACATTTTCACAACAGTTGCAAGTGCCTGCTCTGGCAGGCATTGTGTGAGATTCCAAGGATAGGGACAAATAAGATACGGCTTGCGGTTCTGCAGCAAGAGACAGGTGCGTGCATGTAGGCGCGGACAGCGTTGGGTAACCTGCGATCCGTATCTGGTAAGGATATTACAAAGGCTCAGAGGCTGATGTATTGAGTTCTGCCCAGGGCTGTCTGACACATCCAGCTAGGCTTCATCTAGAAACACCTGATGCAGGGGTGCTCCCCAACCTTCCCACCTCCATTTCCCTTGGCAGCACCCCGTCCTAAGGCAGGTTGTTATTCCCTCCTGGTATGAGCATCCTTAGAAGCCTGAATGCCCAGTGTGCATCCCAGGGGCTGAGCCTTCAGACCGGAGTCTTCCATGGTCACCGGCTGATGCCTTCTCATCACGTGGTGGGGAGACTCACCTAGAATGTTCTCCTTCCCTGGGCCAGGGAGTTTAGCTGACGGGATGCTGACATTGCTGCTGACGTCGGCTTTATGTCCCTTGGAGGCCATCGTAAATTCAGTGAGAAGGAAATAGGATGCATTTATTTTTACCTAAGGTGGGAGCTGATGAGGATTCTGCCTCCTTTTCAGGGGCTGGCCCTGTCGGGAAGGAAGACATTCCTGTCTTTGAAGGCAGGAACCCAGAAGCCGGGGGTCCATCCTCGCCAGACTCCGCAGGCCCACAGACCCCTCCTGTGCCACCCTCTCAGCCTGTGGCCGCAGCGGCAGCGCCCCCCAGGAAAGAGCTGCCCACCCCCGGGCCCCCTGCAGAGCACCCCAAACTGCCCCGCTCCGTTCCCACCCCACTGGTAATCGCTCAGAAAATGTCCGAGAAGTTGGCAGGAAATGAAGCGCTTTCACCCACATCCCCCTCCAAGGAGGGCAAGCCTGGGGACTGGAGGACACTGCCTTCGGGGGCCCCTCGGAACGGGGACTCCTTCCTGGGGCACAGACACACGGCCCAGCCCGCGCCCAAGATCCACCGCTTCCCGAGCAACATCAGCGTGACCAACAGCGCGGGGAAGGAGTTCAACAAGACCATCTCCAAAGCAGCCGTCAACGTGCAGGAGCGGAAGGCCCGGGTCTTGGCCAACATCAATGGCGTCTCTTTCCTGTCCTCCGGGGAAGCGGAATACCGGGCCCCCAGAGCTGATGTCACCGAGCAGGGGACGCACGGCCAGAGCAAGCCCCACCCCGTCCACGAAACCGTGTCCACGCGGGCCGGCAGCCACGCCAGCACTCAGCAGCAGTCCAGAGGCGTGCAGACAGAACAGTGCCTGCCGTTGCCCAACGGCTTCCAGAGCATCCACGACGTCCTAAAGAGTGAGCCCAGTGCCTTCGTCGTCTCCACGGGAAAAACTGTCACCTTCCGTCCAGACCCAGTGCTTGCCGGCAAACTTGCCCGCCAGAATGCCAGCAGGAGCTTTTACGAGCACCGGCAGCCGGACTGTGCCCAGGATGCCAGGAAGCGGTCAGGTTCGCTGCCCAGGGCTGTTGGGTTCAGGCCCCAGGGCATCACCGTCCAGTTCTCCGGCCGCGGGTCCACGGAGGAGGCCCGCCGGGAGGCCCTGCGCAAGCTTGGCCTTCTGAAGGAGAACTTGTGATGGAGGATGGGGTGGGGGGGCTGGAGAGGCACGATGGCCAGGCTTGTGAGGCCTAACATGGATGTGGCCGCCCGAGGAGCAGTGGCCACGGTTCCGGGGAGGACGACAGATGACAGGTGCCAGGACTCCGCGGGCCGGGCGGAGGGAGTGGGGACAGGAAGTGCCACCCAACTCCGCTGCCACATCTGAGCAGGGCGATCCTTCTGGGAGAGTCCGGCCCTGTATCTTGTCTTCCTTTTTCCAGGAGCTCAGAGAAGAACCCTGAAAACCCTAAATGCCATATGTCTTTTTTTTGGATTTAGAAGGAGGGGGATTGGGTCTGATTTGTTATTCTCCCGTCTCTCATCTAGACTCTTACCCCAAGGACGTGTGACACCCAAGCCAGGTTAGATCTCTTACATTCAATTATCCATGAAAGGGATTTTGTCTTCCTTTTCTCTGTTTCCTAAAACAGAAATGCCTGTTCAATTTTCATAACATCTCAAAGCATCTCCTTTGGTTTTTCTGTTTGTTTTTCAGGGGTAAAGTTTGGTGTGTTAACCCTAGATGTGTCTTTGTTTCTGGATATGATTTGGTTTGCCCATTTGTGTGTTTTGTTTTTTTTTTAATTGAAAATTGAACCCTTCAGAGTATGATTTACTGTAATTTTGCGTTACGGGAGTGGAATGGAAAGGTTGGATTTGGAAAAGGTAATTTTCAGGAAGCAAGTCCCATCAGACTGCAGGGGCTTTGTCACTGGGAGATATGTGGGTGAGCGTGAATGGTGTATATACCTGTACATGATGTGTGTTTACAGAAACGTGTTCACACGCACATACATGTGTGAGTCCACATCTGCAAACTTCTTAAGACCCTTTCAAGTGACTACAGGATGCAAGCCCTTCCCTCTCTCTTGACGGATGCGACCATCGCAGCTGTGACGGGACACAGAGATCGGAGCCTCTAAGGGCACATCTCCATTGTCTCCACAATCACCCATGTGTCGCTCTGTACCCAAGGAAGGTAATATTCCAAGTAGGCTTCCAGAGAAGCAAGACAGTTCCTTCTGATTTCAATTTATCACCCAATTCTAGTTGTGCATGTTGCAAGGTAGCTAGTAAACAGAAGGAAACGAAAACATTCTTGAGATCCCTCATGTTCTGTGAGTAAGATCGCAGGATTAGCTTTAAAGGGGAAAAAAAACCCCAGCAAACTAGGTTCCACAGTCTGAGAAGAACTGCTTTTCTCCCAGGCTGTGTGTCACATGCTGAGTTGTAGCCACAAGCATTATTATTAAAACTATTTAAGGCTGGAGTCTTAGGCCTCTAAAAATAGACTGGGAAGGGCCCCAGTTGCAAGTCATGCCCTTCTGTTATTATATCTCAGCCAATGTCACAGACTCGGTTTCCTCCTGTTGAGTATTATTTAAATTAAAATTTTTAAATGCGCCGTAAAGCACGTCTTTCATAGTATTCAATTTGCCTTGTAAGTTCCATAAAATGATGGTCATTTTTTTCCTTAGAACTATGGTATTTAGTGTCTCATCCAGCCCGTGTCTTCCTGAAATAATCTTATAGATTCTCGATGGTCTTAATTTAAATAGGTGCTTTGATTTTACAGGTTTTTAAAATAGTTTTTATTGTGCTCCTGTTTGTATTGGATTTTGTTTGAAGAATTCTTGAGGGCTGTATTACCTTTCACAAAGTGAGATGCCATACACAGTGTTTAAAAATAGAGGGCCTTGATATGGCTAACATTTTAAATATCCTTTAAATATGAGAATTATCTCTATCCTATGACTTCACTGTGATTAAGGTCAACGTGACTATATTTGTTCTCACAATGATGTTTTTGAAAAATAAATTTAGAGATTTATCTTAAGTATAAACAGCTTTGTTTTTGCATTTTATACTTGGCGCTCAGTTATTTTCTTTTAAATGGTTACATCCTTCTCTTGTATTTATTCATAATTATACTGGTTATTACTCTGGCCATTTCTTGTGCCCAAAACCCTAGTAATTAAAGCCATGTGTTTTGTACGAGGTTCAAATGATAGCTGTTAATGCAGTATATGTATCATGTTAACAAAAACATCTAGTTTGGGCACGCCTGGGTGGCTCAGTCGGTGCAGCGTCTGCCTTCAGTTCAAGTCATGATCCCGGGGTCCTGGGATCGAGTCCCGCATGGGGCTCCCTGCTCAGTGGGGAGTCTGTTTCTCCCTCTGCCCCTTACCCCGCTTGTGCTCTCTCTCAAATAAATAAAATAAAATATAAAATAAAATAAACATCTAGTTTGCAGAGAGGTATTCGTTCCCCTGCCATAACTACATGATAGGACATTCACAAAGGCTCATCGTCAAGCGAATGTTAAGGACCACATTTCAAAGCAAAACTGTAATGAAAAGAAAAGATGAATTTCAAGTGCCCAGGTTTTTTTTCCTTCTTTTCAAAGTGATACCTGTAAATCACTCCCCATTTTTATGAAACTCTTTATCTTAATGCTCAAAATCAGGGGAAAAGAATTCTTTGCTTTTAGGAAGGTAGGTACACATGGCCAGTCTCGTCCACACACAGCAATACGTCGCAGATACTACAGTAACAGTCCGCACACGGGGTGTCTTGAGTCTGTCGAGGTGCTTAAGGTGGTGGGTCGGGCCTGAGCCCACTCCTGCTCTTCCCTCCCTGTGCGGCACACACGGACATGAAGGGTACAGGATTCTTCCCACGAAATTCCTCGTTGGGGGGCTCCTAAGGTTGGCTCCCCATTTTCACGAAGAGCTTAGTGGAGTTGATAAAGTGAGGCCTCAGGAGACCCTCAGGATTGGCTTTTTTATTTGTGAAAAATCAGAAAGCATTCTCTTCGTTAAATTCCCACAGCTCCGGCTCTGAGGCCTTTGACCCTACAGAGGATTTGGTGGTGATGTTTTTGATGTAGGTGATCTAAGAAATCAGTTCTTGATGTTTATTCAAGAGGAACGAAGAGAGAGAAGTAAGATAAATATGAAAACAATACACTCGTACCTGCTGTGCTGGGTCCCTAATGGAGGCGGCAGAATGGGGACATTGTTTCCCTAGGAGGGTTTTTGATTGCCCGGACAAGCTGTAATACACTTTTCTCCCTCGGCTCTCCCTTGAGATATTATATGTTTGTCATCAAATCCTCATGTTCCCTGAAGGCTCTGGAGCTGGTTTGCTGTGTTTTTCCCCTGCTCCGGCCTGTGACCCCCGCTGCCTGCCCCGGGGGGGGGGGGGGGCAGTCGGAAGGGGAGGCGTGTGAGGAATGCTCACCTGTGAAAGGTTCGTGTTGTCACTGAAATGACAAGCCACCAAACAGGTTCTGTTTGTTCTCCTCACAGCAGGGCTTTCTCCGGCTTTCAAGTATGGGAACAAGTTGGCATATCCTCTTCTAATCTACTCGCTGGACAAGCCCTGCTTTCAGATACCTGAGAAGAGAGAAGGCAGGGCTGTAAGCTGCCTCAGCCTGGGAAGATGGGGACTCGAACTGCATTTGCGAGTGGGGGTGCCGTGTGGCCCGGCGGGAATGCGGCCCCCTGCCGCCTCGGCTGACCAGTCTGGTCCAACCCCTGCTCCCCGGCCCCTCGCCAGGTTCTCCCTCTTCCCCAAGGGCAGCACAACTGCTGGCGGAGAAACCATTTGTCTGCACCAGGAAAAGGCCCAGCCACAGGATAATGACCTAAGCACACTTCCCAGCCCATGCTTTTCAGCATAAAAAGGGTCAACCTTTGGGTGTGACGTTTGCAGTCCTTCTAAATGTCTCTTTTTTTAAAAAAACAGATAACGAAGCTCTTCCCTCCATATTCGAAATTCCCTAAGGCTTAAGAAATGCCAACCACTGCCGTCACCAGCGGGCTCACTCGCTGTCCTGGCTACTGTCCTTCTAAGGAGGCCACGGACGACCCCAGGAGCCAGGCAGAGCCCGCCCCATTGCGATACCATCACTGCACCAACCTGCCAGCCCAGCTCTGTAAAGATCTCCTTCAGGCCCGGAACCTTCTATTCAGCAAAGAGCTAAAGGCAGGGAAACATGGAGCTTTCCGGAAATGACCCAGAAAGCCAAAATGGCAAACACGTGTTCTTTGGAGAACTTAGCTTAGGCTGGGTGGGGGAAAACCACAAATGGCCCTAAGTTAGGGGCAGGGTCCACACCCCACTGCCCCGCCCAGAAAACTGTGCGATCCTGGGACACCTCCTAGTGTTGCTTTCTGCCTTCTGATTCCTCCACGGGCCCTTCTGCTTTGGGGGCGCACCAGGATCCAGAGCAAAGCTGAGGCAGAAGGAATCTCCCCGCCTCCATGGTTGGGTTCGATGTAGGTTTTCCTGATACCCACTGCTTCTTCGAGATCCTTAAAGCCAGCCATTTCCCCAGCTGACCATGTTTCTGAGGTTCAGAGAACATTTCCAAAGGGGAGACGTACCCTCGTTTTGTGGAGGGGCTCGGGGGTCTACTTTCTGGGCACGGGAGCTCCTAGTGTGGCGGCTTAGGTTCAGTATTCAGGGGTCACCCCCTCCCGACACCCCCTGCTTGCAGTCAAGGCGGGGGCTGTGCCGGTCCGGCCCCGGGCCAGAGGGAAGAATTCACATTCAGAAGCAGAGGTTAATGGAACTTAGTCATTGATAAACACGTCACACTTCATAAACCAGCCTCCCAGTATTTGTGGGTGAAACACAGCTGCCAAGGGTAACAACCGAAGCTCTGGAAATAACCTTTAAGGGGTGGGGTGAGTGAACAAGGAATCCGTGTGTCAGACAGAGAAGCTCCAGGGCATGAGCGTGCACACGCGCTTCTAGGCGACTGGTGGGTTTCCGTCCGCGGCATTCGCTGAGTGTTGCTGAGTGGTATGAGCCCCTCGAGCGGGGGACATGCAGCGGGAGGCTGGCCCTTGTTACCAGAGATGCATTCCAGTCTCCGTGGTCTTTGTACAATCAATCACATCACTCCTCATGGAACTCACACCCCGACGTTACTGGGATGATAGAACGTTCTCTCCTGCTTCCAACTGGTCTTTCTGTGGTTACGTAGCTTCCTGGTCCATGAGATAGGACAGAATTTATACTGTCACTTAGACATCCTTTGGTGTCTAAGCATTTTGAAGTTGGAGGGAAATAACCTTTGCCTTGTGAAGACAATTTCAAAGAGGAGGAAAGTGGAAAGTTCAGGAAGGGCCTCCCCAGCCGGGCTTGCTGTGGAGGCTGGGGAGCCTCACCTCCCTGGGGCTTGCTTTCTAAACCCAGCCCGGGGAACCTCCACCAGGCTCTTCCCAACTCACTGTGCATGGGTTTGTGATACTTCTTCTAAGGAATCTTAAAGACCAAAGGAGCTCAATTGAAATGTTAATTGTGGAAAGCAGTTGTCCGAAACTAATAATTCGCACAGCTTAGGAGGTGAACCAAGTGGTCCTGGATAGGACCGTGTTCGCCAATTCGTTCAGCAAGTCTTTGTGTCCTTCTGTGGGCCCCATGCTGTGAGTGGTGCTAAATGTCACCACCTGTTCCTCATGATGACCTGCCAGGTGGGGGGGGTGTGTGTGTGTGACGACCTCTTACAGATGAGAAAACGCAGACTTCTCTTCACAAGGGGTTCCTGGGGGCCAGTGGGTCCATACCCTGGTGGCCTGATGTGCAAACTCCCTGCTTCCCGCACCTTTTGTGAAGCTGCCCGCGCCTCGCCAGGCTGCTACCTTCCAGCTGTCCCTCCTCCTGAGTGTGGAGAGGGCTGACCCTCCTCAGTGTCACCGAGAGAGACCACAATCCCGTTTCTCCCCTCCAGAGCCCTTCTTGTCCCCCGCGGAGCCACTTCCTGTAGTGTTCTGTCTGCCCCCCCCCCACTCGCTAGGGCCTGTCCCCGATTTACGGCTGTGCCTCAGTTTACAGGGAGTGGAGGGCGCGGCATGGTTGGGGAACAAAGGGGAGGCAGGTGAGGACTGTCAGTTCCACAGTCTGGATTGGTGTAAAGAGCATTCCAGTGGCCTGCACAGAGCTGGAAAGAGGAGAGGGAATTGGGGTGTGTTCCCCGGGCCTGCGAAGGACCCTTCAGCCGGGGCTGGGGTTGCTTGGACCTGCTGCTGCATGTGACCTCTGCCTCGGGGGATCCAGTTCAGAGCAGGTCCTTTGGCTCCATGCCTCCACGTCTTCCTTCAGGACTTGCTTCTGGAACCCGGAATTGCCAGTCGTGGTTTCCAACACCCCCGTGTGCAAGACTCTCACGCACACACCGCACACCCAGCCAGCCGAGTTCCCCGGGGACGTTGCCCGGCCTGCTCCTTGGCAGTCCTCTGAAGTTGTGGTTGTTACTGGAAAGGCCGCCAGGCTTCAGTGGAAAGTCCGGGACCCGGCTGCCCCAAGCATCAGGCCTGAGGCAGGGCAAGGCAAAGCAGAAGCCCACACCCGGCCTCAGCCTTGCCCTCCGCCGGAAGCCACCCAGCTCCAGTGGGAGCCGCTCCGGAGGCTTCTGGGGCTGGACTTGTTCTCCCCATTGTAAGTCTCCAGCCATAGTCCACTCAGGACACAACTGCAGCACAAACTGGTGGTCCTTCCCTGATCGTGTCGGGGGTTATTGCAAATCTGCCAACACTTGTGGGTGGCATTGTTGAAGTTTTGTCTACATTTTATTGGGATGCACCAGCTCTCAGAGACCTGGGCATCTCCTTGCCTTGAAAGGCTCTACGCTTTGTCTAATAGTGAATGTTGCTGGTGTTTATTTTTTTTAACTATTTATAAGATTTTATTTATTTGAGAGAGAGAGAGTGAGAGAGCACAAGCAGGGGGAGCAGCAGAGGGAGAGGGAGAAGCAGGCTCCCCGCTGAGCAGGGAGCCCCACATGGGACTCAGTCTCAGGACCCTGGGATCATGACCTGAGCCGAAAGCAGACGCTTAACCGACTGAACCACCCAGGCACCCCGTTGCTGGTGTTTAAATTCTATTTTGGTACATTTCTTCCAGGAATAACTTCTTTCAGTGCTAGTTTGGGCCAGATTTAAAAATCACCCAATTTTATCTTTTAAGCCAGCTTTTTTTCTCAGCTGAATCATCCACGTGCACAGCAATTCCAAATGACCACTTCCTATTTCTAGAAATCAGATCCACCTTCAAAGGTAGATTTGGCCCTATGTGCGCTCCGCCCGATTCCAGACTCCACACTGAAACCCAACGGGCTTCATGAGGAGCAGAGACCGCAGAAAGAAAAGACTTGAGAGGCTTACAAGGCGGTCAGAACAGAGAATCCTGTGCAGCCACAGAGATGACACAGGGCAGATTCCAGCTCCATATAGGAAACTTTCGGGGCTTTGAGCTGAGTGAAACGGAGAGAACTGTTCATGGGAGTGTGAGTCCCATCTCCGTGGAGGTGTGCGAGCAGGGACTGTGCAAGCACCCTGGGACAGGAAGGTGACAGGAATTGTACTCAGTGTCACCCCTTCCAAATCTGAGATCTTGTCATGGGTTCATAGAGAGCAGGCTTTGTTGTTACCCTGACCTGAGTTTGAATCCCAGCCCTATGATTGTTGGCTGTGTGACTTAACTTCTCTGAGTCTCACTTTCTTCACCTGAAAAAATAGGGGGTGACCCATACTCACCCCATAAGGTTGTTGTGGGACTGAATGAGATCACATATGCTAAGTTTGGCCTGGCACACACCATCACCATCACTATTATCACCATCCCCACATCATCATCATCACCACCATCACCACCATCACCATCACCACCATCATCACCATTAGCACCACCATTGTTACCATCACCATCACCATCACCACCATCACCACCATCACCATCACCACCACCATTGTCACCATCACCACCATCACCATCACCACCATCACCACCATCAGCATCACCATCACCACCATCACCATCACCATCATCACCATCACCATTATCTTGATCACCATCACCTGCACCATCTCCACCTCCATCATCATTATCACCACAAAGTTCTGTGCCAGAATTCCTATAGAGCCTTCTGGAATGGCCCTGTGCTAGTCCAGCAGCAGGAAGGGTGAGCAGGCACCAGCCTAAGAGCCTCATTCAGATACCACCACTCACCACGGTCCCATTCCTACCTGTAGTCCAGTGGTTACTTCAGCAATGAAGCAACTTTTACATTTAAAATCCACTGCCTACTGAGAAACAGAATTTTGCCACTTTCTAAAAATAGGTCTCCAGAGTTTATTTTCCTTCCCCAGAGCTGGGTAGGTCTGGCTTCCTGCTTAGATACACAACATCAGAGGACTCCCTCTTCCAAGTTCACACTTTTCCATGTCTCCTTTCCTTTCCGCCTGAGACTCACAGAGCTCCTCTCAGAGCTGAGCTCTCCTGCCACCTCCCAGGGCCTCCTCCCAGATGAGGAAGTGCCCAGCCCAGCCTCGCGCCTGAAAGGCTCCAGGGAACACTGGGGGATTGTCCAGTCAGAGCCCCTTGGCCGCCTCGCTGCCCAGGAGGAAATGCTTATTTTGAGTTGCTGGGCTGGCCAGACTGCGGCCCTCAGACTTTCCACCCTACACAGCATACTCCCAGCCAGTCCTGGCAGAGGGAGGTGCTAGGGCAGAATGCAAGGAGGGGGACTCTTCAACCAGAGCCTCCAGAGCGGCTGCCGGGAAGCAGGTGGAGTGATCCAGGCCCCAGTCACACCTGCCTCAGGTCAGAAGGCCCCTGGGCCAGTTCCTTTCCTTTGCAGCACTACCTCTGCCTTGCTCTGCATTCCAGGTGGAGGGGTCCAATGGCTAGTTCTTGCACCAAGTCACTGTTGCTCAGCCCGTCGTGACCCAAGCAGGTCTCCTTCTAGAGCCCAGTGCTAGACCCTGCATCCCTCCCTCCAAGAAATGTCCTCCTGGAGCCCTCCTCTGCAAGTCGATGCCCCCTTGCTCCGACCGGACCCATCATATTTCTCAGCACTCCTGTGGTGCTGGGGATGGCAGGTGCCACCAGGTGCCATGAAGAGAGGCCAGCATCTCAGGAAGACCTGGCCTTAAGAGCACTCACCAGTTGTGTGTACTTAATGTAGTCGGGTGAGAGATTCTGAAAGACTGAACAAGATAAGAGATGTGCCTAACTTCTGAAAACTGCAAGAGTGCTGTAGTCTTGGGCAGTGGTTCTCAGAGGGTGGTTCTCCTGGCCAGCAGAATGAACGTCATAGGGCAATTTGTTAGATCCTGGAAGGTCGGGACCATGTCCTACCACGTGCATCCCCACTGCTGGATGTGGCATCTGGCACATAGTAGGTGTTCATTTTATAGCTCTTACATAGAATAGATGTGTGAACACTGAAAGACAAGAGTAGCTCAGAAGTCTTACAATGAGTGTATGTTATTTTTATCACTGAGAAAGAAGATAACCACATTTGAGGAAGAGAGGGGAGTGCAGGGAGACAGAAAAAATAGACATGGGCCATTCTCTTGGGCCTGCCCACGATGGCTATAGGAGAGAGGATCAGTGGGAAACTTCAACCAGAAAAGGAGCCTACATCCCCCACTGCATCTCTGGGTCTCCCTGGAATGGACTAAGAGGTCACACGTTGGCTGTGATCAGCATCCATTGGTTCATCTTCTGAGTATTTGAGCACCTATGATGTGCTGTCCTAGGGGCTAAGGATAGTGCAGTGAGCAGGGCACACACAGTCCCATGCTCCCAAGCTGGCAGTCCAGGGAGAAAACAGGCAAATACACACACTCGCTGCAAGAAGGCAGAACAGTATTGTGACAGGGGAAGTATTGGGGGTAGGGGACAGAGGATGGGGCAGCGGCCAGGGAAGGGATCTGGTCAGGGAAGGTGGCCAGACTGACTTGAAGGGCATGCAGGAGTTAATGGGACTACAAGGTGAGTAGAGTGTTCCAGGCAGAGGGCACAGCCGGTACAAAGGTCAGAGGGGAGGGCACACATGCGGGGCTGTCAGTCACCTGGTCCTGGCATAAGATAATGGTGTGAGGCAGGGGTGCAATCCCTGCCGTTCAATGAACACTGTCTAGATGCTGGGGAGATAGCAGAACAGAGACAGAGCCCAAAATATGACCCTGGGGGGCTTACGTCTTAGTGGCCAACACAGAAACAAACCACAAAACCAAGAGCAGTGCTTCAGGGGGAGAGGTAAGCCGATGTCCTGGAGGGAAGGCAGTGCGGGGGGGGGTCCTCTTTTTTCCACTTGCCTTTGGGACCTGAGTTCTATGCCCTGAGAGTATCACTTCCAAAACTGGTTCTCTCTCCCTTCAAGTCTTAAACCTGTTTGGATACGCTCACAGGGAAGTGGTAAATGACAGGACCAGGGAGGGGTGCTTGTGGGTGAAACATCAGCCAGGCTAATGACAGTTAATGGGAGACTGAATCCCACACACCAGCCATACCTGTTGATCCTTTAATGAAGGAGGATGTTTGGTGGGCGTGCCTACTGGGCTGGTGGCCTCAGGAGGCCTCACCATATGAGTGGGTCCTAACCAGTTAGCCTCTGAAATGGGGCTTTGAACAAAAGCCACCTTGGATTCACACTTTATTCTAAACTTCCAGAAAAGTGTTGGGAGGCAGTCTGCATAGGGAAAATGAAGACGGGTTCTTGGCCTGGCCCCACCACTAACATGCTATGCAAGCTGGTCCCAGTCCACCTGCCATTTCTCAGTTGCTGTCCCAGTCCACCCGCCTGTATTAGTCAGGAGAGGTTAGGCTCTGCTGTGGTAACAAGTGAACCCCAGGATCTTAGGCTGAACAAAATAAAAGTTTCTTTTACTCACCTTGTGGGTAAGGCATCCCCCCTCTGTCATGTGGCTACCCGATCAGGAAGACTTGGCCTCCAGGGTGCCCATAGCAGAGAAGGAAGAGGCTTCTGGAGGGTCTTGTCTGAAAGGGGCTGGCATCCCCCCTACCACACACACAGCAGTCAGCTGAACTCATCACATGGTCACACCCCAGTGTAAGAGGGCCTGGAATGCGGTCCCTCCCCAGGAAGAGAAAAATGCATGGAGAGTGCACAGCGTCACCTTCACTCGCTCAACTATTAAATCCAGAAAGTACTTAGTTACGTTTTAGGAGAGGTACATAATATGTGCCATGGAATTAAGTGTTAGAGCTACAGAGATATCCTTGTCCTCAAGAAGTTCAGTGGGTGAGATGGACTACACAGTTTATCGTGGGAGCAGGAAAAAGAGGCACCCAACCCAGCCTGGGCCAAGGGGTGGGCCGCAGTTCGTGCATAAGAAGAGTTGCATGTGCCTATGTATATGCAAACATGTTTATCATGAACTTTCCTGACGTAAAGGATATGTAGTATGCAATTTATAAACAATGCTGAAATATACAATAGTCTACACTATGCACAGCCAACTGATTCTCATAGAATGCCTTCATCGATTTTTGCCAAACCCTTGCATTTAACCATGGGTTGAGAAGCAGAGTTGCATCCCAATCAGCTCTCTCCCCAGTAAATTTACTGTCCTTAAATCTGATGTCCTTAAATCATAAACTATCTCTCCCTTTCATACTAATTATATCTATTAAACTGAAACAATTTTGGGCGCCTGGGTGGCTCAGTCGTTAAGCGTCTGCCTTCGGCTCAGGTCATGGTCCCAGGGTCCTGGGATCGAGTCCCACATCGGGCTCCCTGCTCCGCGGGAAGCCTGCTTCTCCCTCCCCCACTCCCCCTGCTTGTGTTCCCTCTCTTGCTGTGTCTCTCTCTGTCAAATAAATAAATAAAATCTTTAAAAAAAAAAACAAAAAACTGAAACAATTTTTTTAAAAAAAAGATGTATTATCTACTGAGAGAGAGAGAGAGAACAAGTGGGAGGGGCAGAGGGAGAGGGAGAGAGAACCCCAAGCAGACTCTGCACTGAGCGTGGAGTCTGATACGGGGCTCAATCTCATGACCCTGAGATCATAATCTGAGCTGAACAGAGTCAGATGCTTCACCAACTGCGCCTCCCAGGTGCCCCTAAACTGGAACCTCTTTAGACATGAGCAACTTCTTTGCTAAATCAGTTAAGTTTTCAAATGCTGAGAAATATTCCTTCCATTTCGTGTATTATTCACCACGTAATGGCTAGGGACCCAAAATATGCTTTTTTAAGTTTAATTTGAATGACTAACATTTTCTTTCTCGAATCACTTTCTGAAGTATAGACAATCAACAAATCCAGCCCTGGTTTATAGCATTCGCCATTTCAGTGGTATTACTACTCCCGCTGTGGCCAGTTCCCAGCTACGGAGCTGACATCACTGAAGACAGAGCCGGAAAGCAAAGCTGCGGCAGTAAGCCCGGCCAGGGTATTTCCTCCGGACAGACAGAGTGGACATAAATAACATCAAGAGCCTAGAAAATAACAATGTAATTAGCAAGTGATGAATTTAGGGTATTTATCGCCTTATTTAATGGTGAGTTCATATCATTTAATTTTAGGATGGTGGCTGTGTTTAACAGTTGGCCTGTAAAATTTCTGAAAACTTCACAGTCCGGCCAGCCAGGGCAAGCCGGCTCTTGCCGGCACCCAGGGGCAGGTCCGAGGAGGCAGGAGCTCTGCCCGAGCTGAGTGGAAACAAGCGTTGTTGTGCTTATTCCAGAAGAAGAAGGAAGAAGGGCCGTGCAGGCTGGTGGGAGCTAAGCCAGGGAAGGATGGAATGACTAGAGCTGGAACAGGGTGACCACCTAGCCGAGCTTGCCCGGGACAGTCTCTGCCTGTGCTCATTGTCCCACAGCCCCCTTTTATTTTCAGAAGGGCTTGGTTAGGGACAAAAATGATACAGCCTCCCTCTACTAAGCGAAGAGCTGCAGCCCTTCTAAGACCCTGGAATTTCAGTGTGCATGGGATAGGGGAGGGGGGGTGGGTAGGAAAGGCTGGTTGGTGGGCAGGGAAGACAGGTAGCAGGGTAGGGAGGAGAAGCGGGGAAGGAAATGGTGGTGGGGGCCAGGGAGGTCGCGTTCTGGGAAGTCAGGATAGGAAGGGAAGGCTCTGGGACGGCAGGCTCGCGCCTAGAGAGGGTTTCTTCATGGGAGGAGCTGAGCTCTGAGGCCCAGCCAGGGCCCAGGCATGCCGGCCTCATCTAGAACCAGTGGCCATGCTGTTATTCACTGTAGCCTCACACAGCTGGCCAGGGCAGAAGCAAGAAATGCACGTGAAATTCAAGTGTCTAGCGCCCAGCTTCCTGACAATGAGGGAAGAGGTAAGCAGGGCGGTGCTAAGTGGAGTCACAATTCCCCACGTGGTCGATCTCCTGCGGGAGGCTTGAAATTCCCAGGACAGGGGCGCCTGGGTGGCTCAGTCGGTTAAGCGCCTGCCTTCGGCTCAGGTCATGATCCCAGGGTCCTGGGATCGAGTCCCACATTGGGCTCCCTGCTCAGTGGGGAGCCTGCTTCTCCCTCTCCCTCTGCTGCTCCCCCTGCTTGTGCTCACTCTCTGACAAATAAATCTTAAAAAAAAAAAAGAAAAAATTCCCAGGACAAAGCAGGAGCACCTCCCAGGTAAGAGCACCCTCTGAGGCTAGTGTTGGGGGGTTTTCCCACAAAAGTGGTCCATATCCTCCTCACTTTCTCAGCCAGCAACCCTCCTGAAGGCCCCAAAGCCTAATCCCTCCTGAGCACCCAGTCCTGTCATTTTCTCCCTCATCGAGACAGGGGACAGCAGGCCCTTCCCTTGGGGACCAAGCGGTTAGCGCTCTGCCTCCTGGGCTGCACACACGATCCCACGTGTCAGGGCGAGGCCACGCTGCTCTCTGGCAAAGCAGCCCAGGACCATACTCCCAAACTCTAAATGTTCTGAAACCTTTATGAGCCTTCCAAACCTTCCATAAATAAGGCAAAGAACTCAGGGAACATTCTTTGGCCTTGAAGAATGGGGGGAAGATTGAGGGTTCTCCAAGCTGCATGCCACGTCGCCATGTACCTTTCACGGCCGTGTTTCACAGGGAGCTGAATGGAGGGATGATACATCTAAGTGCTCTTCTGGGGACTCCTGTGTCTGTGTGTTTCAGATGACAGGTAGGTGGGCAGGTAGGCAGACGATAAAGTTCACATACACAGATGAATGTATCGATCCTCACATCAGTCCTCGGAGGGGACTTCCAGAATCCCACAGCTGGTAAATGTCAGAGCTGAGATTTGAACCCGGGCAGGGTTGCTCTTGACTGTGACACTAAGCCACTTGCCCACGCCCGGGGTGGGGGTGGGGGAGGGGGTCCTGTCATGGGGCCTTTCCCACCCCTCTGGGACACATGGGAGCTGGAGTCACATCCCACATGGCATCAGACCTGGGGTAGGCCCAAGTTGTGGGGCCCACAGCTTAGAGAATTTGGGAGATCCTTCTTTAAGACCAAGACTACAGAACCATGACTGCAGATCACACAGGCTGTGGAAGAGGCCGAGCAAGTGAGGGTCCCTGCATTTTCAGCCTCGTTGGCCTCGTGGTGGGTGGGCTCCTGCCCTGTAGCCTCTGGGGCTGTTAGTCCCCAGTTATCTATGCTCAGGCTTCCTGAAGTCTCTTCTGTCCACTGGCACCTTGTCTGTCTCTTCCCACCCCAGAAGGGGAATCTGCAAGGGGGTCTGAGGGAAACCCCAAAAGAGCCTGCACCCCTCTCAGCCAGCCTTTGAGAGGAGCGCTGGAGGCTGGGAGCCCTGGCGGTGCTCAGAGAGATTCAGACCAGACTACTGGCACCAGGCCTGCTTCCCAAAAGCATGAACAGCCAGGAGGAAGACGTGGAAAATTTTCTGACCAGCCCCGAAGCTGGAGGGATCATTAAAATGTAACTCATCCAAGGTCACTCCTGTGCCCTGAAGCTCATGTGGAAGCACAGAAGGAAAAAAGGATCTATTCTCTCTTGAATGCCACCAGTAGCTCTTCTTTTTAAGAGGTACAGACAGGGTCACAGAGGATCCAAGCCAGAAAGCCTCAGCCTCTAGGGAACAGTCCGCGTGAGCATCGCCACGGGTTGTCTTTGGTTCCTAAGCAGAGACTATCACCGCTGACTGGAAGATTCCACCGTCAAAGGCTCTCATAGGCTCTTCTTCCCTCTGCCTTCCCTACAACAAGGACAGGCAAAAGCCATGAAGGGGTTGGGGTAGGGGGGACAAGAAGGTAAGGCTCCATGGGGGAGGGACCACGCTGCAGGGGAGGTGGGGAGAGGGCTGTTAAGGATAGGTGGCCCAGAGCCAGGGAGGGTGGGGGGATGGCATCCTCATAAAAGAAAAATGGTTCGTGACACGCGTTAAGGATGGGATGGTGGATGACTCAGGGGGGATCTGTGGTAGGGGAGAGGGATCACACTGGATCCAACCCCAAAACGGGGAAGTCAGGGGTAAGGGGCATTCTTGCTCGACAACTCCACAGAACTCCTGCTGAACGTAGACCAGGGTGCTAAGGTGTCCAGGTTGGGGACGAGGAATTTGATCAGATAGCCAGGGTGGTTGGTGTGGGCCAGAGGGGTGGTGATACACTGACTTAGCACAGTTCTTGCTCAAAGTGGATTCCACAAGGACAGAGAGGAAGCCCATGCGGGGCCCAGCAGAGCAGAGAGCTCAGGGGAGCCCAAGTAAAGTTAGATCAAGGAGAGTCCCTGTCACCATCCACTGTCTGCCAGAAAGACTTGGGGCTTTTGAGAGGAATGGCCAGCTCCAGAGCTTGGGACAGGAAACTGGAAGATCAGCCTAAAACGTATTTTTGTGCCAGAGAATCCAGAAGTGCTCAGAGAATGATGGGGACACGTCAGAAGGACACAGAAGCCATCTGGAATGGGCTCCCACTGACCACACTGGGGACAACCTAAGCATCAAGATACATGGTAATAATAATGAATCATACCCCACGGGAGGGACTAGGAAACACAAGTCCACACGTATGCCAATTAATTAATTATATCAATTAGTTATCATCATAATCGTATTTTGAATTAATTAACTCTACTTGAGGAGTAAATGGATATTTCCATGGTTTCAAAGCGCCGCCCCACAAAAATACTGAATAATCACAAATGCAAACTGGCTTCCTGCGAGGACCTGGCCAACGGACCCTAATCAGGGGATCAATGATCCATCTGTGATGGAGCAAGTGGAGACCACATGCCAGTGGACGGGACTTGATGACCCGAACCACCGAGGGCCACCCCATACGGAGTCTGTGGTGCTCAAAAGTCTAGACACCACGCAAGCGCACAAGACTCTTACAGACAGTAGGAAACTGAAGAGAGCTCACAGCCAAACGTGATGCATGATTCTCTGCTGGGCACATCTGGTCAAAGGCCTGACTGGGGACAGTGGGGGGATCTGAAGGGGCCAGGATGACCAGGTGGTAGGAATGGAGCGGACACACTCCCGATTGACGGGTGTGTTGTGGTTATGTAGCAGAATGTCCTTGTGTGTAAGGTGACAATGCCGAAATGTCCAGGGGTGAATGCGGCACCATGTCAGCCATTTATTCCCACATGGATCTGGACAAATATTTATACCGTGCTTGCAACTTCTCTGTAAAAGTTTGAGGTCGTTTCTAAATGCATCAGTCAGTCTTCTGTAAAATTCCATAAAAACGGTTCCCAGGGATGGCAGGGGGCTCGAGAGATCAGTTGGTCGGGTCCCCTGTCTTAGGGCCCAGGTTTTATTATCCCCATTTCACAGAAGAGATAGTTGAGACCGAGCGGGAAGCGCAATGGGCCTGTTTCAAAGTGCAATGGACTCGTTTCATAAATGGAGCTGAAGGAGGGGATGGCAGCACTCAGACATAAAACCCCGCAGGCTGCCCCTGCACCTTTTCGGGGGTCACCCCTTCCACCGCGACCCTGCATTATGCCGTGGGGTCTTTTCCAGGTCAGGAAAGGTCCTGGATCCAACCCCAACACGGGGAAGTCAGGGGTAAGGGGCATTCCTGCTGGACAACAATCAGAAGAGGAAAACATAATAGAATTAAGTGTGGACCTGACAATCAGGGCCAAACCTGGATGGCCAGGGACCTCCCATCAATCTTTAGGTTTCTCTCAAGAAGAGAAGCTGCCTCTGTGGCCCATTCAAGCACCGGGGTCCCCTTGGGGGCATGGGGGGTCAGGTGGAGAAGGAATTCAGGAGAAGTCTTCTCCAGGAGAGAGGTAGATATTGCTCGTGAAAAGACATTGATATTAGGGGAGACAAGGATGTGTACTTTAGGGGACGGAACAGATAGAAGGGGAGGCTGTGAGTTTGGTGGAAAGTGGCAGGAGACACATGGTTCTCCCAGGGAGGCTGCCTGCGCCGCTCTGGCCCTTGACCGTGAGACGGTCCCGTCTGTGCCAAGCAAGCCCCAGGAGACCACAGATGCTGGAATGCCACGCTCATGATTTAAAATGGAACACAGAGGTTGCTGAGGTCCCGTGGTGGGATGACTCCGAGGACGCAGGGGTGGCACCGGGCTGCAAATCCTTACACCAACATGCAGAAGGGCTTTTCCCCCTTAAGTCAGACTCCTTGAGACATCAAAGCAAAGCTGGCAGTCATCTTTTAAAAAAATGCAACCTGCCAGAGACTTGAATAGAAAGAGTGCTCCCAGGCTCCTGAGGGACACATCAGGGTGAAGAGTGGTCACTGTCATTTCTGTTTTTACACATAAAAAAACTGGTCCAGGGCCACTCTGCCACCTGGTCAGGACCAGAACACAATCCTTCCCCCTGCCCTTAGGGTTTTTCTTCCCCTACCAGCTGTTTTTATCAAAATAACCTCAGTTTGAGGGGCGCCTGGGTGGCTGAGTCAGTTAAATGTCCGACTCTTAATTTTGGCTCAGGTCATGGTCTCGGGATTGTGAGATCGAGCCCCGCCTCAGGCTCTGCACCGTGGAGCCTGCTTGAGATTCTCTCTGTCCCTCTGCCCCTCGCCCCTACCTCGTGCTCTCTTTCTCTAAAACGATAATAACAATAATAAAAATAACCTCAGTTTGAATGAAACAGAACCACATCTGGTCCCATTTTTCGTTTTTTTTTTTTTTTTTAAAGATTTTATTTATTTATTTGTCAGAGAGAGAGAGCGCGAGTACAAGCGGGGAGCGGCAGGCAGAGGGAGAGGGTGAAGCAGGCTCCCCGCTGAGCAAGGAGCCCAATGCGGGACTCGATCCCAGGACCCTGGGATCATGACCTGAGCCAAAGGCAGACGCTTAACCGACTGAGCCACCCAGGCGTCCCCTGGTCCCATTTTTCTACAAGAACTGACAGCCTGCCTGAAAGCTGTCACAGGCTTGCAGGGTAGGAGGCTGCCTGGGCCGGTCTTCTCTCCTGTCTTCCTATAAACTCACTGCAAAATTCGCTCCCTTTGAGACCAGGCAGATGAGGTCCTGTGTGTGCAGAGCCCTTACAGCATGGTGTTTCATAAACAGGAGAACGACAAAACCATCACACCCAAAGGGCACCTAGGGAGCCTATCTGAGCTTCGAGCTGCATGAGTAGGACATCAGCTTGCTTGCTGTAACAAAGAGACCCAGATAATATTGGCTTAGGATAGAAATCTGTACCTCTGTCCTGTGAAAGTTCAAATGGGCAGGCAGAGCTAGGATAGTAGCTGCACAACCCTCAGGATCCAGGATCCTTTAACTATCTGCTCTGCCAGCCTCAACATGTGCTTCCATCTTGTGGCCCAAAATCGCAGCTCCGGTTCCTGCCATCATGTTTGCATTCCAGCCATGAGGAAGGTTGGCCTGGCAAAAGGCAAGGGCACACCACTTCCTTTCAAGGACATGCATGACCCAGAACTTGCACACACCTCACTCCCATGCACACTGCATTTGCCAGAACTTTGTCACGTGGTCACAGCCAGCTAAAGGCGAAGCTAAGAACCTAGCAACTCTAGTACTATATACTATGTAATAATAAAGTACTACGCAATATAGTACTATGTGATAAATGCATACTGGAGCATTGACTAGCAATTCTGCCACATGGGTAATGCATCTTAGCAGCTCAGAACAGAGAAGTCTTTTTCTCCAGTGCTCGCACTTTCAGGCCTAAGCTGGACCCAATTTTCTCTGCTCAGAAGTGCACACTTGGATCTGAGCCAGACTAGATCTGTGTGCATGCCTCGCCTCTCTCAGGAATCTGTCCTGACATTCCACACTCTCTTGTCTCGTCTGCATGCTATCTGCTTTGGACTCAGCCCGGGGCCTCCTGCTCTGTCATCAGGGGGAAGCTGGCAGGCACCTCCTTCTGCACATTAAGACTTCGCCTGCCTCCATCTGGCCAGGGAGAGGTGACCCCCAGCGCCCCCCCCCCCCCCCCCCGCCGCCCACTGCCCCAGGAGAAACAAGCCTCCTTTGGCCAAGGGGGACTTCTCCAGCTCATCAAGCAGCCCCCAGTGCAGCCTGTGCTGTGTGCTGGAGTCAGAGCCAACCTGCGGGCACGTAGGGAAAGGGTAAAAATCACCATCCCCCGCGTGTAGTGTCCTGTGTCAGTGGCGGATGCCCAAGAACAGCAGGGATACCTGTCCTCAGCTGCCAGGCTGAGGGCCCAGCTGCACACGTGGCTGGCAGATGCATCCCTGCATTTCTTTTGCAACTGAGCCACTTTGGAGCATCCTTCTGTACTGAGGGAGGTGCCGTTTGGCCTCAGACACTGGGCATTCAGGACGGCTTCAGCAGAAGGCAGATATGGGAAGTCAGGGTCCTGTGTTTAATGACTCTGTGACCTGAAGGGCAGAACAGCGTGGTGGTGAAATATACAGGCTTTGGAGCCAGAATTTCTAGACTCTGGTCCTGGCTCCAGTGTTTATTACCTTGGGACTATGGGTAAGTTACCTGGTGAATCTAGTTCTTGGTTTCCCATGGGTAAAATGGAGATCTTTGTGCCTACGTGGGGGGATTGGTAAGTAATAAATGGGTAACACAGATCAGTGTCTGGCCTGTGGTAAGCTTTCCATGAGCATCAGCCACTCCTATGCCTTAATCTCTTTGAGCCTCAGCTTCCCCTTGCACATAAATGAGGAAACTATTTCTACAACTCAGCGTGGGACATTAAGGATGAAAATGTCTTGCATCTCTAGAAGGTTTTTGATGTATACATTTCCTTCTCTGCTTTCCTGGGTCTGGCTTCTCTATAAATAGCAGGAAGAAAATGATTATCCCCTCCTGCCCCCCAACAGCATTCACACTGGTGCTCAATCCGCAGAGGGGGTCCTGTGTTCATCTGTGTGGCTTTCCTGCCCTTTGTGCTGTGCTCTGGCCAACCCATGACCCCAGTGACTGCCAGAGTGCTACCATCACCAGAGGACAGAAGGAGGCAGGCAGGGCACCCCAGTGCATGCCGGGACCAGTGGTCTGGGAAGCACTTCTGGCCTCTCGAGAAACATCTTCACTGTCAGTCCTGGAGCCCACGGGGGTTGAGGGCCTGCTGGATGGAGGCACGCCAGGACGCCAGGGGATCTCAGGAGAAAAGAGGAAGGTTCCCAAAAGGAAGATGCCAGTTCTAGGAACAGACCCCCATGAGAAGTGAGATAGGACGGAGTCCTTAACAAAACAATGCATTTTACTTATTTTTTCACTTGTCTCACCATAAAGGCAACTAATCTCATTCTTCCCAACATACGTTTTACTAATTACAATATTGGAAGCTTCGAGAACACCACCATCGGAGCAAATATAAGCTTGGGGAAAATAGAAGCAGATACTGTCCAAGTCAGTCCCCGTGGCTTTGACTGTGAAGCCGACTAGATGCTAGGGAACCTTCTCCCTCGAAAGATACAAGGCATGCTGGGTGTGGGTGTAGAACGAGGACAGGGTCCCAGGTTGCTCCTCATGGCCTTGATTACAGCTTCCCGGCTCTCCCCATCCAGCTCCTGTATGACGGGCCTGCTGCTGCCCCTCCCCCCTGCTCTCCAAGCATCAGCTGTCCCTGGAGCCTGTACTCTCTACCAAGCTTTCATTAAAAGTTTTCCCTTGTGATTTTGCAGTTTTTATAGCTGGTTCAGTCCTGTTTGCCCTTCTGAAAACGTGTAAGCCTTTAAGTAAACACATGCTCAGAAAAGCAGAACATTCTTGTGAATTCCCTTTAAGCTCTGTGCTAGGTTCAGTATGGGTAATATGGGTTTATGCTGATAGAAAAGTCTAACCTTAATTTCAAAAACATTTTGTAAATGTTCGGAAAAGAATGTAAGTCTTGTATACCAGGGGTAACCAGGTATCCCCAGAGATTCACGGTTCACAAGCCAAGACTAAGGCCATGTCAAGCCTGTTAAAAAGACAGACAGGGGGATGGCAGAGTGCTGCCAGTCATTTACACTGTAGTCTAAATGCTATAGTCTAATAAAGTCTGCCTTTCCCTGAGGAGAAGTTTTCAGGTCAGGAGAGGAGAGAAAAAAGAGGACAGGGATGGGAGGGGGCAGCCAAAGGGGCGGAGAAGGAGGGAAGCTGGGATTAGCAAAGTCAGCCTTCACCTCTCTGCATCTGGGTCAGTCCTGATCCTCTGACATCATGGACCAGGCGTTTGCAGCATGCGTGACACACCTGCTGGTCCCAGAACATTCCATTCTGAGGCTCCTTGCCAAGAGAAGGCTGTGTGAAGCCCCAGGGAGAGCAGGACCTGGCTGGGACCTGGTTGGAAGTTCAGGCCACTATAATTATCAAGCTGGGCAGCTTCCTCGGGAGATCTTTCAGCTCCTCATTCAGCTCCTCATTCCCTCTTGGCTCCTGGGCTGCCTGGGCCCCACCCTTGCGGAGGAGGAGACCCCAAATGGTGTGGCCAGACCCACCCGAAGATGATTTACAGGCCAGGCCAGAAACGACATCATGCCTCCCCTAAACCCCACCCTGTCCCCAGGGCCCAGAGGATGGTTTGCTGCAATGTCTTCACTTCTGGCGGCCATGCGCGGGCTCCCAGCTGCATATCCTTTCCTCAGGGGGTTTTGGGAAGGGGATTGAGCTGGCTCGGTCAGGTTAGTGCAGCCCGTTCAGTGAGTCGCTGGGCCCCAGGAGCCCTTTCAGTTTAGGATGACTTTAGACCTGTGGGGTCTTATGAGTAATGCCCCTGGGCCTAAAGGGTGTGCTAAAGGGGGTTGGCATGGAGTTCACATATTTAAGCTGAGTTTGTAATTTAGGGCCAACAAAGCCCGTCTGAGGTAAGGCTGTTTCAAAGCCAAGTGCCCAGCACTCAGTTTGACAAGGCCCTGTGGACCCCCTCACGGCCAAATGACCCCTGGCTTGCTGTTCTCCTACAGCAGACATCTCGGACTCGGTCCTGACCCCCCTCAGCCAGGAGCAACATGACCGACGGCCCCTGGGGACCACACAGGCAGTGCATGTTTCTGCACCAGGTCTCGTGCTAAGGGCTTTCTGTGGATCGCCGTGACTCCTCTTCATGACCAACTCGTGAAGTAGCTTCCCTTATCATTTCTAGTGAAGGATGAGGAAGCTGAAGGTTAGAGAGACCAAGGTCCAAGGTCACGGGGCCAGCAAGTGACCAAAGAGACTGGGCACCACACCAGTTGTCTGACGCCAGCCGGCCCACCCCATCCAGTGTCCTGTGTGTGGGATGAGATTGCTCCAGGGGACACAACAGGCTGGTGAGGCCGCATCCACATGTCTGAGCTCAAGTGCCTGGGTCAGGGGCACTGTCCAAATATCCTGTCCAGCTGGGTAGGATGTTGGTCAAGGGCACTCAAGAGCTCATTGGAGGAGATTACATTCTCCATCCCTGCAGCCCAGAGATCTCAGTCACACACGGGACAGGATCTGGAGGCGGGGCGGCGTCACACCCACACTCTCAGGGGCACACGGGCATAAAGAATAACGCTGACCCCGGGTCAACAAGGCGAGCCCTAAGAATGGAAACAGATTCTGCCACATCAGCAGGAAGCCTTGCCTTCCTTGGCAGGGGCCATTCAAGTCTTAAATGCACTCGTTTCTTTAGTAAACCAAACACCGTGGAATGAACGCTATGTGCCCACAGACCACATCTCCCAAATCACCAGTCTCCCCCTAGAGCCGCCTCTAGGGACAGTGGAGCCGAGTGTCTGAAATCGGGATTGAACCAACACTGGGTCCTGTGGCCTCTGGACATTCTGCCTCCCTCCTTTGCCCACGCACCTCCAGGCGCCCACCAAGGCGGGTGGGGGGGGCATAGCCACAAGACACAGAGCCAACTGCCAGCCGGGAGTTTCTTCCACCAGCCTGGTGGGATGGAAGCATCCAGCACAGTTGTGGAAAGGGGCTGAGCGTGGGGTCTCACAGAGCATGACTTTCTCCCAGCCCAAAGGCAGGGTGTAAGAGAAGGAATCTGTGTTCTGAATAGTCTTTTGGAATCTCTTTATAAAGAGAGGATGCTATTTATGTTGGCTGTGGCCTCCTAGGCTTGGGGGTGGGTGGAGACCTCAGCAACTGGCAGCCACCCAGAGATGCCCTTCCTGCCTCTTCCTTTCTTTCCTGGTCTTCAGAAGGCGGAGCAATGGCTTCATTACACTGAGCCAGAAAACACTGAGCACCGGTCATAATCAGGCTGTAAGTAAGAATAGACTGATTCATCCTTGTGCCTTCATGTGGTCTCTCCAAAGACCATGCTCTCCCACTGCCAGTCGGGAGTGACGCTGCTCCGGAATGCCAATCGCTCATACGACCCGACCAGGCAGGTCTCAGAATGTTCCTATTTTCCTGAAGATGGCATTTGTGGGTCTGAAAGGGACGGTGAAAATTCATTTTTCAATGGAAACATCATTTTGTAAAAAAAAAAAAAAAAAGTCTTTTGGGCCTGGGTCAGTGCTGAACTTTGCTGTCAGGGGTATGTGGTGGGGAGAGAGACAGAGACAGAGGAGAGAGAGAGAAGGAACATCAGAGTTAAGGCTGTCAGAGCAGAAGTCCTGCAGAGCACAGAGGAGACAGAAGGGATGCCTGCTGGGGAGCTGAGGCCTCTCACCAGGGCTGCAGCTGCCTGGCCCTCCCCACCCCCAGCCCCTGCACGGGGTCCCGCCCTGGGAGCCAGCCGCCCACAGCTTCTCCTGCCTGCTCTGACCTGACCTTGCCCACCCAAACATTGGCCCCCGCCTGCAAACACAAACAGAGAGACTTATCTGCATTGCCTAACCAAGGTAAACAGCCCTGCACATGCCTGGTCCCTGCCCTCCCCCCAAGGTCAGGCTGCTGGGCCAAAGGTATGCTCGGAGAGATTTTTTCAGGGACTATTTCCTGCCAGCAAGACTTCTGGATTCAGGGAGTTTCAGTGGAATAGTGTCCTAATCGGCATAGAAACCTAAGTCTAGAAGGATCTTCACAGTTATGAAGTCCATTCCCCAGCCCTTTGCCAAACTTTCTGCCATTTTCTGAGAAAGAAACAAAAAAACAAAAAAACCAAACCAAACCATAATTGCCATTGGACACACTTGGTGGGGACTCAACTTTTTCAAACAGAAAGTCTTCCTGAGATCTAAACTAAACCCTTCAGGTTTCGGGGTGGGCCTGTTCCTCTTCTGCTCCCTCTCTCATGTAAACAGAGAGTTGCTGGTGAAGGTGCCTATGGCAGGCCTCGCCGCACACAGCTGCATCAGCTACAAGACACTGTACTTTCCGCCACACGTCTGGGAGATGTCAGGCCCGACTTCGAATTCTGGCTGGGATGCTAGCTAGCTGTGTGACCTTCAGCAAACTGCTCAACCTCTCTGAGCCTCAATTTCCTCATCAGGAAAATAAGGAGGCTGGACTAGAGGGTCTCTTAGGTCCTCCTATGGACCGAATTATGTCCCCTCGCAAATTCATATGCTGAGACCCTAACTCTCAATGGGACTGTATTTGAAGATAGGGGTTCTAACCATTTGCAACAACGTGGATGGAACTAGAGGGTATTATGCTAAGCGAAATAAGTCAATCAGAGAAAGATAATTATAATATGATTTCACTCATATGTGGAATTTAAGAAACAAAACAGAGGATCATAGGGGAAGAGAGGAAAAAATAAAACAAGATGAAATCAGAGAGGGAGACAAGCCATAAGAGACTCTTAATCATAGGAAATAAACTGAGGGTTGCTGGAGGGGAGGCGGGTGGGGGGATGGGGTAACTGGGTGATAGGCATTAAGAGGGCACATGATGTAATGAGCACTGGGTGTTACATACAACTGACAAATCACTAAACTCCACCTCTGAAACTAATAATGCACTCTATGTTAATTAATTGAATTTAAATTTTAAAAAATGGAGATAGGGGCTCTAAGGGCTTCTAATTAAGGTTAAATAAGGCTGTAAGGATGGGGCTCTAATCCAATAGGGGTGGAGTCCTTCCTTATAAGAAGAGAGACACGAGAGACCATGTGTGCTCTCTCTCCCCTCCCCCTCCTTCTCCTGTAAATGACAGAGGAAAGGCCATGTCAGGACACAGCAAGAAGGTAGCCATCTGCAAGCCAAGGAGAGAAGCCTCCCCAGGGCCCAGCCCTGATGATACCTTGATCTGGACTTCCAGCCTCCAGAGCCATGAGAACTAAATGACTTGGTCATGGCAGCCCAGGCAGACAGGCTCTTCTCCCTCTGTCATCCTGGGTCTCTAAGTGGATCTGCTCTTCTGTGCTACAGAGTTTGGTTGGAATGAGACCTAGGCCAGGTCTGCTGCCACTCTCATCTTTGAGAGACATTAAGATGGCCTGAACCCCAGTGGGAAAACCAGCGACCCCCAGGCTCTCCAAATATTCTTAGCAGGGGATCTGTTTCTGATGTACTCTCTGGCAGGGAATGTCTGCTTCTGCAGAGTTCTTTCAGATATAGATCATCCTTCACTGGCCCCCCACACACCACTCCAATCTCTTCACTGGCAAAGGGCCACTGACCCGGAGCCCGTGAGGACCTGAAGGCACAGGGGACCAGAAAGAGGAGGAGAGAGAAGAAACCATGCGTGTGTCCCTACTGTTTGTGACCAGGGACCCAACTACACCTCTTGAGCCCTTGTCAACCCAAACATCCAGCAGCTACCCACGTGCATCGCACTGCTGTGGCTGACTTTTGCCCAGGCAGTGCCCTCTAATTGAATTCTTCTTTATCCAAGTATCTGCCACTACTCTTTGAAAGCTCTCAAGGGTCCCCTCCTTCAGGAAGCCCCTTGCCCACCCTCTTCTGTGCTCACATGGAAACTCCACACATAATATGGGTTCATCAATCCCACTGGCTCTGGGATCTGTGGGTGGAAAGCCTGGGTCTTCTTCATCCTCCCCCAGGGTCTAGAGTGTAATAGGCATCTAACAAATGTTAGTAGATGGCAGACAGATGATGGATGGATGGGTGGGTGGGTGGGTGGGTGAATGGGTAGCTGATTAGGTGGGTGGGTGGATGGATGGGTAAATGGGTGGCTGAATGGGTGGGTGGGTTGGGGGATGGATGAATAGGAAAATCACTCTGCCTCTAGTTGCCCGGCTCTGTCTTCCTAACGTCTGGATTGGCTCTCTTCATGACCCAAATACCTTCAGAGGTTGTGCACTGCCTGCCAAATACAGTGTAAACTCCTCAGGCTAGAATCTGGCCCTACCTATTTGTCCAATTCTTCTGTCCTTCTCTCCCACTACTCTCCCAGCCAAATCAGAGCAGATGTTCTCTGCACCCTGGGTACTCAGAGCCACCCTCTGACCTGTAGCATCAGCTTCACCTGGGAGCTTGTCGGAACTCTCAAGCCCTCTCCAAGACCTACCAAATTAGAATCTGCATTTTAACAAGATCTCAAGTGGGTCATGCCCACGTGAGCGCTTGATGATCTACTCTAAGCTATCCCCAAAGCTCCTGACAGTTATCTGTCAAAATCCTGTGCATCTTTTAAGGCCTCTCCTGTGCCTTCCCACATGGAACTCCCCTGCTCCCACTTACCCTAACCCACCCCCCTACACACACACACACACACACACACACACACACACACACACCACACAACACACAGACATGCTGTTTCCTTTCTCAGAATGACCACAACAGTTGGTTTATGCCTCTCTTGTCTCAGAGCTCACACTGTTCCTGGGGTGTAAGTATTTGAGACTAATGTCTCTGTTGTAAATGACAAATGTTTGATGAAGAAGGACCTTGTTAGTCTTTTTCACCCCATGCCATGTCTCAAAGATGCCTTGCATCTAGCCGGTGCTGGACAAACGCATTCAGTAAGGGCAGGGATTATTGGAGGAAGGAACAAATGAAGGTCAGTTTCCTACTACAGGAAGAAGACTCATGGGTCCCCATTGTTGGCAGCATCCCCAGGACAAGGGTTCCATGTGCTGGCTTCCGGCTTTCTTCCCTGGAATAGTGGGGAGCATCTCAGTTTGCCCGCCCAGCCCCAAGGCTGCTCCATACCCTGGAGTGATGGGAAATGAGACATCCCCTGTGGTGGCACAGGCCCCTCTGGAGGCTGTCTGGCTGTCTCATCCAGGATTATGGTGGGAGGGAGAGATCTATCTTGTTGGGGAAGGACAGCGATGCCTGCCACAGCATCAGCGGGCCTGAGTCCAACCTCTTCAGCTACCAGCTTCAGTACTGGAAAGTCAGGACAAACCCACAGACTTCCTGACCTCGGCGAGCTCATCCTCCCAAATCATCTCCTCGGGAAGCCTTTCCAGATGCCCTCGCCCAACCCACCCACCCCCTTTGTCAAGAGATTAGTTCTTGGTCAGTATATGGTTTTCTCTACATTAGACTGCATGGTGAAAAATAGAATGCTTCCTTCTAAGATCAGGAGCAAGGCAAGGATGTCCACTCCCAACATTTCTACTGACTATATACTGGAGATTCTAGCCAGCGCAATCAGGTAAGAGAGGGAAATAAAAGACATCCAGATTGGAAAGCAACAAGTAAAAGTGTATTTGCGGAATGACATAATCTTGTATGATGAAAATCCTAAGGAATCCACAAAACAACCACTAGAGCTAATTAAAGGGTCAGACAATGTCACAAGATACAAGACCAAAGTAAAAAAAATCGACTGCATTTCTAGATATGAGCAATGAACAACCTGAAAATGAAGTTAAAATAATTCCATTCACAATAGCTAAAAAATAATTATGCAATTCTTATCATCAAAATCTCGGCAAAATATTTTGTAGACACAGACAAGCTTTTTCTAACATTTGTATGGAAAGGCAGAGGAACTAGATGAGCTAAAACAATCTTGACAAAGAAAAATCAAATGGGAGTTACCACTCTACCTGATATGGAGGCTTACTACAGAGCTACTGTAATCAAGAAAGTGTGGTATTTCGCAGAGGGAGAGACACAGAGATCAAAGGAACAAAATAAACCAAAAATAGACCCACACAGTATGTTCTGTGGTTGGTTTTTGTTTTTTTCTGACAAAGATGCAAAAGTGATCCAATGGAAGAATGATAGCCTCTTCAACAAATGGCATGTAACAGAACATCCTTAGGCAAAAAAATCCTTGCCCTGGGCGCCTGGGTGGCTCAGATGGTTAAGCGTCTGCCTTCGGCTCAGGTCGTGACCCCGGGGTCCTGGGATCGAGTCCCGCTTCGGGCTCCCTGCTCAGCGGGGAGCCTGCTTCTCCCTCTGCCTCTCTCTCTCTCTGTCTCTTATGAATAAATAAAATCTTTAAAAAAAAAAAATCCTTGCCCTAAATCTCACACCTTACACTAAAATAAACTCAAAATGGATCACAGACTTATATGTAAAATGTAAAAACCATAAAGCTATTTTAGAAAGGAAGGATGGCAGAAAATCTTTGAGAACTGGGGCTGGGCAAAGAGTGGAGTTCTTGGGCATGAAATAATTTATGGGGGAAAAAAAGGTAAGTTGAACTTCATCAAAATTTAAAACTTTTGCTGACAAAAAAACCCCATTAGGAAGATGAAAGACAAGCTACAGACTGGGAAAAAATATTTGAAAACTATGTATCAGACTTGGTATCCAGAATCTATACAAAGAATTCTCAAAACTCAAAAACACAAATGCAGCAAAAACACCAATGCAAGCCTGCTTATAATCAAATTAGAAAGGCCAAAGACATGAACAGATATTTCACCAAAGAGGAGATATGATTAGCAAATGGACACATTGAAAGATATTTAATATCATTAGCCACTGGGGAAGTGCAAATTAGAACTACAAGGTGATACCATCCCACACCTACAATAGTAGTTAAAATAAAAAACAGTGGTTAAGACCAGATGCTAGCAACATGGAGAAACTCCATCTCTCATACGTTGCTGGTACTGTCACTCATTTCTTATGAAACCAAACATGCATTTACCATAGGATCCAGCAAGTGCACTCTTGGACATCTGTCCCAAAGAAATAAAAACTTACATTCACACAAAAACCTCTACATACACTAAACTGTACACTGAAAAATGGTTAAAATGGTAAATTTTATGCATATTTTGCCACAACAAAAAAAGAACCTGTACACAAATATTCATAGCAGTTTTATTTAGAATAGCCCCCAACTGGGAAGAGCCGAAATGTCCTTCCTTGGTTAAATGGTTAGACAAACTCTGGTACATCCACACAACAGGACACTGCTCAGCAAAACAAAAGGGAATAAACTATTGACACGCACACCAGCTTGAATGGATTTCTAGGGAATCATAGGTCCACAGTGTATGATTCCATTTATATAACATTTTCAAAATGGCAAAACTATAGAGATGAAGCCAGATTAGTAGTTTCTAGGCATGATGGTTAATTTTATGCATCAACTTGACTGGGCTAAGAGATGCCCAGATCACTGGCAAACATTATTTCTGGGTCTGTGTATAAGAGTGTTTCTGGAAGAGATTAGTATTTGAATCAGTTGACTGAGTAAAGAGTATCGCCCTCCCCAATGTCAGTGGGCATCATCCAATTCTTTGAGAGCCTGAATAGAACAACAGGTGGAGGAATGGCAAATGTGCTCTCCTTGCTCGACCTGGGACATCTGTCTTCTCTTGCCCTCAGACACAAGGGCTGGTAGATCTTAGGCCTTTAGACTCAGACTGAATTATATCACTTGTTGTCTTGCTTCTCTGGCTTGCAGAAGGCAGACTGTGGGACTGCCCGGCCTCCAGAACCCCAAAAACCAATTCCTATACTAAATGTCTCCATACATGTCTATAAATATCCCACTGGTTCTGTTTCTCCGGAGAACTCTAATCTACCCGACAACAAGGGATAGCTCATGAGTTCCTCTGTGGCGATGGGAGAGTTCTGTGTCTTGATTGCAGAGGGGTTACATGAATCTATACATGGAATTGCATTGTACAGAACCACCCACATGAATGTGTATGTAAAAACTAGTGGAAACTGGACAGTCTGTAGTCTGTCAGCATTGAACTAAGGTCAGGTTCCTGGTTTTGATACTGTACTATCGCCATCTAAGATGCCACCACTGGATGAAGGGTTTCCAGGACCCTGTCCTGTTTTTTGCAACCTCTCAAGTTTATAATTATTTCCAGCTAAAAAGATTAAAAAGTCAAAATGGAATTAGGGATTTTGTGCATATTTTAGGTTTCCTCCCCAGTCACACAAGGGGGTTGCCCGCCTTCCATGCATTTAATCTCCATATTTGTTCTCAGACTGGAGCCAGCAGGAACTGAGAGCGCTGGGAGCCCGTGCAGAAACGCTGTTTGACTAGGGAAGGGGCAGAGTCACACAGAGATGGCACTATAAACCCAAATACTTCTGCCAGCCACAGGTTTTCTCTCTCACCTTCTGCCTCTCTCCCGACAGGCTCTGAGTAAGCAGAAGCCTTTCTCCCATGGGGGCTGTCCGATCCGATGGCACCTTCTCCTGGTTCCTACTGCAGTGGGCAGGGGAGGGGGAGGGAGGGGACAAAGGCCCTGGGTGGGTGAGGTTTGCCTGGTGCTGAACCTTCAGGAAGCCCAGGGCTTTACTGCTGAGGCGCTGGCCTCAGAGAGGGACACCCACAGGCTGTAGCTGGGGGACCTCCAGCCTGATCCAGGTGTGCAATGACACCGAGAGCCCGGCCTCCTGTTATGTCTCCTGAGTTGCTCAGAGACAATGCAAAGCAAACAAACAAAAGTGAAATTAAAAGGAAAGGAAAATCCAGGTCACACAGAACAGAGAGAGAGAGAGATCAGTTTGCAGTCAGCCCTGTTCTCACGGGTCTGCACAGCCCTTCAGGGAGCATTCCCTCACTCATCAAGCCCACAGGTCCCAGAGGACAGGCAAAGTCTGAGCTCTAAGTTTCATGTGAGGCAGTTCTGGAGAAATGGCCCCTGGGGCCTCCTTTTCCTTTTCCAGGGCAATGGGATCTCAGCTGTCTGGCCAAGACCTTTGCCTACCCACCCGCAGACTAGGAAGTCTCCAGGAGCCAGGTCCATTTGGCAATGCCCATTTTCACTGGCAGCCTGCAAAATCATGAGGCGTGGGGCCCTGCTCTGAAAACTAGTCGAGCAGAGAAAGGAGGAGCCTCCGTGTAGCTCCCTTTCCCCCATGAATAACACCCCCTGGACACTGACTGCTTGCTCCCTCTCAGCACCCCACCACCCAACTACTCAGGCCAGGGACCCAATGGTTCTTTCCCCCACCCTCCTCCATGGAACCCACCAGCTGGTCCTCAGGAAATAGGTCTGAAATCTGATCCTTCTCCCCACCCCCAACCCCACCCCATCACCCCCATCATCTCATCCTCTCCTCTGGGCTCCTGCCTTTCAGGTCTCTCCAGTTCCCCCATCATCTTCCACTCAGCAGTGAGTGACCCATTAAAATCAGATCAAATCAACGCTGTCACACCTAGAAGGAAGTCCAAATTTCTCACTCTGGCTTACGAATCCTCTCCAATATGGGCCCTGCCTCCTGCTGGTTTTTCCCTGAGTTCCTCAATGGGCCACGTTCTTTCCCTTTTCTCCAATCTCCTGTGGAATGTGTGTCCCCCACCTCCAAGGGCTGGTCCTTGTCTTTCATGTCTTGGCTGAGCCCACTCTCCTTGCAGGGAGCACCCCTTCTCTACAGGCGCCATCTCAAGGAGCCGACTGACCACAGTGCCTCAGCCACACAGCACCTGGGTTACATCCATCCGTCGCGGCTTCTCTGACCTTTCTCTTAATTTTTTTTTTTTTTATTACGTCTCTCCCTCCTAGAATGTAAGCTCTGTAGAAGTGGGATTTTGCCTTGTGTATCCCTGTCACCTCAGCCTAGCACATACCAGGTGTTGACTGAACGCTATATAATCAATTTTCAAAACCAACCTGGAAAATTCATCATTTCTCATTGTCCAAATGAGTTAAATGAGGCTTAGGTTATGGCACTTACCCAACAAGGGGCAGGACTGAATTCCAGCCGGCGCGTCCAGCATCCCTCCGCCACACTGGGGTCATGGAAGGGGGCCGTGCGGTAGTTGGTCCTGCGTTGACGTGGAAGGGTACACATTCTGAGTGCAGCTTTGATCAAGGTTATACATTTCTGAAGCATTTGGGCCATTCCTTAAAATTCCTCATATTCTCAAGGCTTCATCAATGGCCCCTGTGCACACAGAAGTCATAGTAAACGTGGGCTCACTTATTCGAAGGGCCAAGCCCTGCATGGCCTGGTGCTATACACACAAGCGGGAAGTCAAACTGGTTAAACCAAGTAACTCCACTTTCTCATTTCAAAAGTGCTTCCTGTTTCGCCCCCTTTACTTCCCATTCTTTGTCAATGCCCTCTCAAAGAAGCCCAGCAAAAACCCCACCTTCGTCTCAACATGACTCTGAAGCATTTTCCTGGCCCACCCTGTCTGCTGGAAATAGTCGCCAGCCTGTGGTTTCAAGGATCCCCATCTCTTCCAAAGAGCACCTGGGAATTTCATCCGTCTGACCCCCATCCATGATACGCTTTGGGAAAACACTGGGCGTGGCCTGACCCAACAGCCCATTCTTTCTTGTTCAGGAATGTTAGGAGGACTCAGAAGGTACCCTACTTTTGGAGTCATATGAACTAGGACCACCACGCAGTTCTCCTTAATAGTCAAGTCAACCACCAACCCTCTGCTGTTGAGGAAGTTAGAGACAGGAAAAAAATTAATGGGAAAGTAAAAGGTTCATGACTGAATTTAAGTGGCTATTACTCCCTGGGGAGATGGGGACGTTATTTTTCTACTTGGCAAGGAAACAGGACTTAGTCCAGGCCAGAGTCACTTGAAGGGTGGCATTCCCACTCTTTTGGGGCACATCTTTTTGTGAATAATAACGTATACAGTTTGTTGGAGGTCATGCATATGATTTTAGCCACCCAGGCCTGAACTTGATACTCACTCTCTGTACACTTGAAGGGCTTATGAGTTCTTCAAGGGCAGAGTGTGCCGGTCAGCTTTGTAACCAACAGTGCATCTGGCACACAGAAACCGTGGTACGATTACTACTTACTGCCACCACTACTACTAGTTAACCTTTACCGAGCACTGACTACAAAACAGCCACTGTGTTAAGACCGTCATGTCCATTATCCCATTATTTCCTCATACAACCCTAATAAGTTACCCCATTTTACAGATGAGAAAACTGAGGTCTAGAGGTTAATAACTACCTAAGGTCATATAGGAAGGAAGTGTCAAGAGATGGTGCTCAATATACAACTAATGAGTGAATGATCAGGGGTCAGCCTGGCGCCTTCACTGCCCCTCTGAACATAGCAGGCATTTCTTGCCTTTGGGCTGCTACTGAAAATATGTTCCAGACCTGAGCACCCCCTAATGGCAAGTGTATACAGGTGCACACAGCTCTTGATGGGGAGACACATTAAACCCATCTCTTAGATTATAAAAAGTTTGCCTCTTAGATTACAAAGCAAACAGTTCAAAGAACCAGAATGACATAAAAACATGAGTACTTGTACACACACATACACACTCTATGAAAATTAGAACAACTTCCAAGGAAACAAACATTTGAATAATCCAACAATTTTCAAAGGTATTCCTCCAGAAAGCATATCTATTGAGAAAACAGGTAGCTGAATGTCCTTTGGATTTCCAAAGGTTAAAGAAAAAAAATTTTTTTTCAATAAATGAGAATGTAAAAAATGTGATTTTACTATAGGATGCTAGGTATTTTAAAATTTGTTTTAAACGGATCCCACCTCCATTTTATTTTCATTCAAAACAAGTCTAAGGACAAGCATCAGATGGAGAGCTAGACAGTTACACCTCATGCAGCCACAAAAAGTGAAAGGGATGCTTTAATGAGAGGTTGTGTAGATAAAACACTTGGGGTTCTTTACGAACCAACTTGAGAAATAAACTTAGAGCTGTGTGGGAAACCTCGCATTTAAAATCGGAGAGAACCCCAATTTTGGAAAACTGAGTACAGGAATTGTCCCCCCCCATACTTGGTGAGGCCCCTGCAATGGGCCCGCCCCTTGACCGCAGCTCACTGGCCCAAGGTCAGAGACTGCGCCAGCCGGGGCCAGCAGCACCGTGCATGCAGATGTGGCTGCAGACCATCAGGTCGTCTGTAGCTACAGCTACAAGACTTGGTAGATGTCGGCAGCCAAGCTTACAGTCAATGCTGTGAACTGAATCTTGTCCCCTAACCCCAACCCCCAGTGTGACTGTTACTTGGAGGGGGCCTCTATAGGAAGTAACTAAGGTGAAATGAGGTCATAGGGTGGGGCCCTAATGTGACAGGAGTGGTGTTCTTACAAGAGGAAGACGCGGAGGACGCAGAGGGACGAGGAGGGAGGTCACTGTGAGAAGGCCGCCGCCAGCGGCAAGCTAGGGAGAGAGGCCTCCCCAGAACCTGGCCGTGCTGGCACCTCGACCCTGGGCTTCCCCCCTCCACAACTCTGAGAAGTAAATGCTGTTTAAGCTGCCCAGTCTGTGGTACTCTGTGATGGCAGCCTGAGGAGACTTAAGACGGTGAGGAAGAACAAAGCGGAGGAGCAGAAAGCACACATGTCAATTTGGACTGCATTCAGTTACTTCTAAAGCCCAATATACTCTCATGTTGGTTTCAAACGTTAGAATCCTTACAGTCTCCCGTGGGTTTAAACAAATTCAAATTGGTTATCTTTCCTTTGTGACTACATAGCATACTGGGCTTCTGGATAGCTGGAAGGTCATCCATAAATGTGAAAAACCTTAAAACCATTTTAGAAGGAAAAATGTTTCACCTCTGCCTTTCATAAGAGATTTTTTTTTAAAACAAATGTCAAGTTTTCCATTATGAGTGTTATGAAGATATATATACTACAGTGGGCGTTATTAGGAACTCTGAGGTCTACCTCCCTTTGCTATTGGCCTCACCACTCTGGGCCCATTTCCTTCCTATAAAAAAGTTATTTCTGATTACAAAAATTCTGATACCACCAATGACTGACCTCACCACATTAAGTGGTGTGACTTCACCACACTTTCCAGGATGATTCACCATCTGCAGACTGTTTCTTCCAGTACTAACATCCCACACACTCTGGGACTACCACCACCCCAGAGGGCCTGGCTCTGCACCATGCTCTCTTATCTTGTGTGTGTCTGTGTCTTGCTCACGTGGTTGTTAGTTTTCTGGTCTTGCTCCTTCTCAACTCTTCCAGTTACTGCGTGCTACCATTGTCCTTCCTTCCTTCCGTCTGGCCGCGAGGTTTACATGGGCATGTTGGTGACGACTCTGGACAGTGACAGCATTCGAGGTATGGGCGACTCCCACAGTGAAGTGCAGGGACTCACCTGAGGAGGGACCTTTAGGCTGCCCAGAGGCCTTTTTGGCTCATTAGTTCCCAAAAGGAATCAAAGGCTCAAAGTCTGGTATTGGATTTGTTAACATCTGCTTACCTTTAACGGACCATAAAAGGGAAAAAGAGGCCCCAAAGAATGACAAAGTTATGAGAATCGGAATGTTTCCCAAAAGTCAGGAGGCTCTCCCCCTTATTTATTTTTAATAGAAGCAAGCTTGCTGATGGTTTACACATAACCTATCTTACATAGCACTAATCTTTTCGTCACCAGTAATCTATCTTTGTTCCAGTAATCTAGCTGAATAAAGTACCAATGTTGCACACCATCTTATTTGGTCCACTTTCTTTATGGTTCCCAAAACATAGGACACCTGCTACTGATTCTTTCTAGATGAAAGACTGAAGGTGAATTATTATCACAGCTGATTTTCAGATATTCTCTGCCTTGTGCATGATATACATTAGAATGATCTCTGGCTCCCTCTAACAATTTAAAACTTAGAACGTAAAAATAACAACAACTGTAAACCATTCTCCCCAATGTAGAATCACAAGTAATGGCATATCAAACAATGATAAAGATGGCAATGAGGGTGGGAAAATGGGGAAACAGAATTAAGTGGAGTTTGGAAACTTCTTTTAATTAAAAGTTTACTTCTTTTCAAATTCTAACGGCTCTTAGATGAATTTTAGAAATTTTAGCAATAGTGGTCACAATCATTTCTTCGGGATTGTGTAAGGCCACCTTGAAATGAACACCTGGAAAGAAACTGGAAACAATGGTTGTTGTGATTCCTTTCTGAGTTGCATAAGGGCTTTTGTTAATCCTGCTGCACACACATGGGTAAAACCATAAACACTGCCTCACGCTGGGCCAGGCCATGTCAACCTTTTCCATCCTAACCAGCTTTAAGCCTATTCTAAAAATGCTTATTCTACTGGACTCCATGGGCTACCCTGGAGTAGACCCCCAGGTGAGCTGACCCAGGCACCCAGGAAAACCACGCAAACCCAGAATGCCGCAGGGAGAGCAGCACTACCACTAATATGCCCAAGAAACCGTCTCTGAGGCTGCTTCAGAAAGGACGAGGATGACCTTTGAAGACACAGATCTACACATTTAATAAATTTCCAAAACCCAAACCAAATAAAACACAACCATGCCCAATCTAAATTACAACACTTTATTGCAGCATCGGCAAAGGTCAGATTTCTGAAGCTGGTGAAGATCGGGCAGCATTTCCATGTGAAATGTTACAACTTTACAAGTTTTGTTCTTATTTAATTCTACATGCAGAAACTGAAACATGGTAAAAGAAAAAATGCAAAATAGCTAGAAAAAAAAGATGTAATCAAGTTGTAGCATACAGATGTGCTCTTTAACTAAACTTACTACGCCTATCGGAAAGCAAACGAAAGACAACTATCTAATAAATTAACAGACTGCCAGAAACAGACTAAGAACCCTCATTTCTATTTAGTGGGGGGAAAAACAAAACAAAACAAAACAAAAACAAACGCAAAATAAAAGCTCTACTGTTTCCATACTTTGTTTAGAGACATAGGCTGTAAACCCATGAAGGTCAACAAAATCTTCTGATCCCGTTCTTGTTGTCCTTCGTCCATTTGCTGTGACATGCTGACTGGCACGCTGTTTGTTTTCAATGATACTTACAATGGGCTCAACTCTCCCTGTTCCTGGGCTGGTGTCAGACCCCCCTAAGCCATCTGAACTCATTCTCTTTGTATAGTAGAAGTCTTCACATTTCTCTTTTACCCTAATAGGCAATTTTGTATTACTGACTCTGATGGATAAAATGGATTTTTTTTTCTCCCTCATCCCTTGTTTCTCTTGAAACAAATTCCTAAACAAAAGCCTTCCTGGTGGATTATCTGGTATTTGGTTATCTTTCATCATTTTGTTGTCCTGCATGTAAGTTTTTACTAGAAGATTTTACTGCTTGCTCTATACTTTTCTACTGCAGTCCTGGAGCCCCCAATTTTATCTTCTTCCAACATGGGATGTTCAATTCAGAGACACTGTAACTCAAATCAAATTTTAAACTCAAGTTCATTTCCCCCATACCATTACCATCACAACCGTTTCTTCTCTGGCTCAGTCATCTCATTGACACTCTTCTTGGTGTAACTGCTCAGTAGTCAAGTTAACCATCTCATTTCTTGACTGCCATTCTCAAGAGAAGATTAACCCTCACGTGATTTCCATTACAAAAGGCCTTTCCGCCTTATCTGGAAGCGTCGGCTTGTTCCGGTGTTGGCAGAGGCTGCTGTTCCTGCCTCATGGCCCCAGCCTGTCCCAGGTTTAGATTCGCAACGCTCTAGACCGACATGCTGAGATGTGTCCACTGCTCTCATTCAATTGCTGGAGGACTCCACTATCCACAACATCAGATACAGGACCTAATGAAATGACACGTGCTGCTGGATCAACGTCTCCTGGAGGCACAAACAGGGCAACGTTAAAAAGAACTAGTACTGAGGGCAAACCTCTGGCAAGAAAAGGCCCCCTCAACAACCACCAACTGCTGTTTCCTGACGTCTCCCAGGCAAATCAGTGCTTCTTAAAGAGCACACAAACTCCTACTGGACTAAGAAACAACAGGAGCAGAGTGGCACTAAAAAGAGCAATTCTGATGGTGATCAGACGGGTGGTCCTGGAATCTTGCCCATAACTACTTTCTAACGTGCTGAGTGTTTAGGGTTTGTGTAACGGTTGAACGGTGTCCCTCCCCACCCCAATACCCATGTTGAAGTCTAACGCCAGGACCTCAGGATGTGACCTTATTTGGAAAGGGTCAGTGCAGATGTAACTGGTTAAGAGGAGGCCACACTGGAGTAGGACAGGCCCCTAATCCAGTCTGTCCTTCAAAGGAGGATGCACTCAGAGGGAGAATGCCAGGTGAAGATGCAGGTGCAGGGATTGGCAGTGCTGCGGAAGCCAAGGGAGGGCCCCGAACAGACCCCCCCACAGCCGTCAGGAGGAGGCAACCCTGCAGACACCTGCCACCGAGGCAAGCAGTTCTGTGGCCACCGTCACCCAGCGTGTGCTGCTTCCTCTGGCAGCGCTAGCTAATAGTTCGTTGCTCACAAGAAAAGCTTACATGAGGAAGAAACTGATTTCTAAGAATAAGATGTGAATATGGAAAAGTGTATGCGGTGCCTGGGTTGCTCAGTCGTTAAGTGTCTGCCTTCGGCTCAGGTCATGATCCCAGGGTCCTGGGATCGAGCCCCGCATCAGGCTCCCTGCTCAGAGGAGAGCCTGCTTCTCCCTCTCCCTCTGCCTGCCGCTCTGCCTACTTGTGCTCTCTGTCAAATAAATAAAATCTTTAAAAAAAAAAAGAAAAGAAAGAAAGAAAAGTGTATCTTTGGCTGGATATATCTGTAACAGGACTGAACTGAAGGGAACAAGGTAAATAACACAAGTATTCCCTGAGAGAAAGTCGCTCTCCTGAAGTCAAGAGAAATGGTTTAAAATAGAGTTTTGTTTTTTTTTTTTAAAGATTTTATTTATTTGTGAGAGAGAAAATGAGAGACAGAGCATGAGAAGGAGGAGGGTCAGAGGGAGAAGCAGACTCCCTGCCGAGCAGGGAGCCCGATGCGGGACTCGATCCCGGGACTCCAGGATCATGACCTGAGCTGAAGGCAGTGGCCTAACTAACTGAGCCACCCAGGCGCCCCTAAAATAGAGTATTTTAAATAAATACAATAAATGATAAAACAAAATGTCCAGTCTTTGATAAGATAAATACATCCCTGGGCGCCTGGGTGGCTCAGTTGGTTAAGCGACTGCCTTCGGCTCAGGTCATGATCCTGGAGTCCCTGGATCGAGTCCCGCATCGGGCTCCCTGCTCGGCAGGGAGTCTGCTTCTCCCTCTGACCCTCCCTCCTCTCATGTGCTCTCTCTCATTCTCTCTCTCTCAAATAAATAAATAAAATCTTTGAAAAAAAAAAAAAAAAAAAAAGATAAATACATCCCTGAATATAGTATAGAATGTCATTTGACTACTTTATAGGCAAACAATCATTTGAGAGATTTGAAAATTTAAGAGCTCAAAAAATACAGTATACACTTTGGATGAAATGCTATTCTACAAGGGACTCTATTTTACAACAAAAGTATCATTTATTTAACTTTACAGTAAGGACATAAAGAAAATACCTAATAAAAAATGCACATCTTGGGGTGCCTGGTTGGCTCAGTCGGTTAAGCGTCTGCCTTCGGCACAGGTCATGATCTCAGGGTCCTGGGATCGAATCCTGCGTCAGGCTCCCTGCTCAGTGGGGAGTCTGCTTCTCCCTCTGCCCCTCCCCCTGCTTGTGCTTGTGCGCGCACTCTCTCTCTCTCTCTCAAATAAATAAAATCTTAAAAAAAATGCATATCTCCTGGGGCGCCTGGGTGGCTCAGTCGTTAAGCGTCTGCCTTCGGCTCAGGTCATGATCCCAGGGTCCTGGGATCGAGCCCGCATCAGGCTCCCTGCTCAGCGGGAAGCCTGCTTCTCCCTCTCCCACTCCCCCTGCTTGTGTTCCCTCTCTCACTGTGTCTCTGTCAAATAAATAAGTAAAAATCTTTAAAAAAAAAAAAAAAAAAAGGCACAACTCCTTAAGATGGGTTAAAAAAGTCCAGTAGTATAACACCCTACTCAGAGTGTGATCTGCATTCTAGAAGCTCTGACATCACCTGGGAGATGTTAGAAATGAGCGAGAACTAGCAGTTTTTAATAAGAGTCACTAAGATTAAATTATGTATTTTAGGGGCACCTGGGCAGCTCAATTGGTTGAGCAACTGACTCTTGATTTCAGCTCAGGTTAGGATCTCAGGACCATGAGACTGAGCCCTGCATCGGGCTCCATGCTGGATGTGGAGCCTGCTGAGGATACTCTCTCCCTCTCTCTCTGCCCTCCCACCCCCCATCCCTGTTCGTGTGCATGCTCTAAAAAAAAAAAAAAAATGTGTGTGTGTGTGTGTGTGTTTTAAAGTTGAAGGAGCACTGGTTTAATTCATACGGATTTTAGCACAGAAACCATATCAGCACTAACACCTGCCAAAGATTTGAAGTTTCACAGTATTTTCAACACTGGCAGAGTGGAAAACAACCTTTTCTGCACTGATTAACTGTTTTACTAGAACACTATTGCCATTTTAACGCATTCTAAGCAAATGCCTATGCTTTGTTAGGGTATCACTGCCCAGTGAGAAGGGCTGCAATTTTAATTTACAGCCTATTTTAAGGATCCCTTGTGATTAGAAAAATTTTTAAATCATTATAATTAATGCCTGGGAACCTATCAAAATCTGTCTTAATAACCAGTATCCAAATGAATTTCCCCTTATCTGCCATATAACATGGACAATATTAATAACTAATTTTTTAAAATAAACAGTAGCCAAGTTAAAGAGTCAAGTTGAAAACAGTTTCTCAGACCTGACTCAAGTTTTCTTCTCCCTCCTCTGTTTAGGAATTCACCTCGCAGCACGTTCTCCCTAAGGGATCTGAAGAACCACTGCTCTAGATACACATCTTTCTACTGTCTGGCCCAGTGTTAAAAATAGAAAATAAATAAAGAGGTGCCAAACCACCAGGAGATTCCACCCCACCAGTTATGTTCCTTCAAACGACTGCATTTCTTCAATTAAAACTTATGTTTAAAAAAAATGGCAAAGAACATTTGATGCTCGAATGGGTCAAAAACTTTTGTTTACATGATTGCTTGTTCCTCTCCATGTTCACTCACGACTGTATTACAAGAGCACTGGCTTTGAAAATACCATAATACTTTACAGAGAGCCACTTTTAAGAATGATGGACAAGGGGCGCCTGGGTGGCTCAGTCGTTGAGCGTCTGCCTTCGGCTCAGGTCATGATCCCAGGGTCCTGGGATCGAGCCCCTGCATCGGGCTCCCTGCTCGGCGGGAAGCCTGCTTCTCCCTCTCCCACTCCCCCTTCTTGTGTTCCCTCTCTCACTGTCTCTCTCTCTGTCAAATAAATAAATAAAATCTTTAAAAAAAAAAAGAATGATGGACAAGTCAGCATTTTTTATTGAGTTATGATTTTAAGAATAGATTTAAAACAGGAAGAGATTGTAGCTCAAAAATTGGACTTTCACAAAATCAGGAAATGAGGAAAGAAGAGTTAGGGAGCAGAGCTTAGGGAAAAAAGTTTTTAAATGACTAAATACAGATTTTTACAAGTTTCTCTGTCCGTTCAACAAATATTAACTGAGCATCTACTATGTGCTACGCACAAGAGCCACAGAGGAGTTATAATAGAAAACAAGGCAAGGCTTCATTTCTGCCCTCAATCTTCAGTCTCATGGGGGATAAAGACAAGGTAGTAGATGATTACACAGGACAAGGTCTGTAGAAATACAGCGAGCAAGGGCAGCATATATGCACCAACCTACGTCAGACTTGAGAATATCAAGGTAAGATCTGAAGGAAGAGCAGGAGATATCCAGAAGAAAATTCCAAACAGAGAACACAACTAGAAGGACTAAAAGACCAGCGTGGTTGGGAGTAGAGGAAGAGAAAGAGATAAAGCCAATAAGGTAAACAACCGCCCCCCTCCCCCCATCATGTAGGGCCACGGTAACCAAGTTTAGGAGTTTGGACTTTATCCTACAAGCCATGAGGAGCCACTGATGGGTTTTAAGCAGAAGAGTTCACTTACTCAGACAGCAGATGTGCATATTAGAAAGAACACTGCAAGTACAGCAAAGAGAATGAACTGGAAGGGGTTGATATTGGAGACTGAGAAGCAGATCAGGGGGCTGCTGGCAACAATCCAATAAGAGGTGATAGTAGCTTGATCTGGGGGTCTCAGCAGCGGAGGTAGAATAAAATAGGCAAGTGTGAGAGGCATTCAGTAGTACAATCAAAGGATTTGTTAATTAACTAGACACGGAAACTGAGGGAGAGAACAGTCCAAACTTAAACCTCCTTTTCTAGTGTGGACAACTGGCCCAGCAGTGCCTCCACTCAGCTGAGCCAGAGAACAGAGGAGGAGAGAGGCCTGGGGGCAGGGACACACCTTCTAGGTGGTTGTTTAGAAGACCAGTGAATGAATATACAGTCGGAAACTAAAACATGCGACCTGAGCTGGAGCAATGGATGGTAAGTTTGCCACAGGAGGGAAGGACACCTCCCATGGAGAGTATACAAGGGTAAGAGAGGAGGGCCTAGGACTGACCCTGAGGGACATGAGCGTCTCCAGGCAGAAGCAAGCTCATAACGAAGTCAGGAGACAGGAGGAGGAGTCAAGGAGGGAAGAGAAAGACCTGAAGACAGGACAGCTATGTAAGTCCAGGGAAGAGAGTATGTCAAGAAAAAGAGGGTCCACATGCTGAATGAAACACTGGGAGGCACAGCTGGAGGCGGAGGGGAGGGAAGGAGGGCAGCAGACTGCAGTCAGCCACACCAGTGAGAGGTGAGGAAGAAACAGCAAATATGGTCAATCCTTTCAAGTTTGGTTTACTAGGGGCTGGAAGGAGGGAAGGAAAACAAGAAGTTAACGAAAAGAATTCTAAAACACAACTGAGTAACTGGTACCAAACTAAGAAAAGCGTACCTTTATGTTCATCTGTTACACATCTATTAGCATATGTAAGTTTACACATCTGTTTTCCCCTATTTTTTTTCCTATTGCTTAAGAAATGCCTGGTACTTGGGCGCCTGGGTGGCTCAGTTGGTTAAGCGACTGCCTTCGGCTCAGGTCATGATCCTGGAGTCCCTGGATCGAGTCCCGCATCGGGCTCCCTGCTCGGCAGGGAGTCTGCTTCTCCCTCTGACCCTCCCCGCTCTCATGTGCTCTCTCTCATTCTCTCTCTCAAATAAATAAATAAAATCTTTAAAAAAAAAAAAAAAAAAAAAAAGAAATGCCTGGTACTTAATAAACTTTCAATGAATTTTTTAAAAAATATATGACTTGGACAGAATTAGCTCTTTCAAATACCTATGCTTAGTTTTCCCACTAGACTGTAAGCTTGAGCATAAAGACTTGTTCTTTTTGTACTTTTAATTTGCCACAGTGCAGGACTGAACCCATGGCAGGTGTGGAATGAGTGAAAGCTGAGGGGGGCATATCGTATGGCAAGTACCAATTATGTATCAAATGTCAAACTTACTGATTCTTAAATCCACCCAAACATTTAAAAATGGGGAAAAATTAGGAAAATACACTATACTTGCATTATGTGACTAAAGAAGGGATTAGGTATTAATAGAAATAATGCCGTTCAGAGATGTGAAGCTGTAATACAGAAAGGTGAAGTTGGTGGAAAACATCAAGATAAAAATATTCTAATAGTTCTGTTTGCCAACCACGAGACAAGAGAAACGGGTATTATCAAGACACTGATATATATTTAAAGCTCTGTAAGAAAATGTAAAGAGCAGAAAACTAAAATTTTTATGGCTTGTTAAAACTACCTATGTTCTATGTTTTAGTGGCAATAAAAGGTTTTATTAAAGGGCCTTAATGAAGCTTGGATAATTAAAAATAACCTAGTATCTTATGCCTCATTAGATGGATTTGTACATCAGTTCTAGCTTGGATTTCTAAAAACACTACACTCACTAGATGTTAAAAAACAGACCCCTAAACTGTCATGACAAACCAATGTGCTAACCTGTAATCTGACCAGAGTTGTCTGAGCGTATAGGTCAAAGAAAAATGTTATCAGGAACACACAAACATAGATTGAGTACAAGACAGAGATCTGCACTTTCCCAGCACTGCTGTCTACAGTAATGAACTATTCTGCTCCCCATCCCTAGCACACTTCCTCCCACACCCAACTTGCCTGCCCCGACATCAAGGTGACATCTTGGGACTGCTGTATGTCCTTAGCCTAAAACACCAATACCCTGAAGGAGATCAATAAGTAAGAGCAGCAAGGCCAAAGTCATCTTTGATTATAACCCAACCACAAGACAGAAAATTGAGTTGATGGTATGGGTCTTTAGATCAGATCCCAGAAAACTTTAAATAATTTTCTCCCTTAAAAGAAGATGAATAAGGTCTTTTTAGGAATCTTCTATGTGAAATTCCTTATGGAATTGTAACTATTTCACTTTAAGCAACTCAAGTTTAAGTAGAACTGGCATGGATCCCAGCAGGACATTCTATAATTAAAAACAAACAAAATACCTCAAAACAAACTCAGCCTGCAGGCTTGAAAGTCTAGGAAATAGGTTTTGAGTTTTTGTAAGCATTACTCAACACTGACCTAAAAAATTCTAACACAAAAGTGTGTGATTTCTCTCAAACTCATCTATAACTAGTCATCTCTGTGAATGCAAAAGAGAAAATTAAAGAATCCAAAGAAGTCCACTCAGAGAGTGAAAGCCAAGATCAATGTGGCTGAAATTAAAAAACAAAAAACTGTAATTATTTTATAAATACATTTTCTTTTCTCAAATGCCTACAACTCGAAGACTTCTCTATTTTGCTAAAAATTAGGCCTTTATCATTAAGTATAATCCAGAACTATCTAATTTATTCATACAGACATCATGAAAAACAAGTAGCTAAAGGAGGAAAAAAAGAGACCATCTTACCTCCCACCAGTCTTAAAGATTAGATCCGCATTAGGTGCTCCCTTTGGATGTTGGTAACGAGGCCGCCGCTCCCGATTGGTGTTTGCTGGAGCTGGGCGCTGGGCAAGAGATTGCAGCATTTCTGTAAGCAGGAGCAAAACAGAAAAGGTGGTTAACTGTGGTAAATGCACTCCCCTCTATGAAGCAAATAAAACCCTAGGGAGATCAAGTTTATTAGTTCAGTCAAGTAGGTGATTAAAGAAAAATAACAATTACACAGACTGCAATGATTAAGAAGTTCTGAAAGAGCACATCAAGAGAGGAGACATGCTCTTTAAGCATTTAATATCCAAAAAAAAAAGCATTTAATATCCAATATCCCCCGTACTGTCAATCTGGCCACTACATAAGTGTGAAGCGGTAAAACAGTATGAGAAGCAGTCTAGTTCAATAGCTACAAACACAGCATCTGGAGCCAGACAATACTGGTTCAAATCCCAGCTCTGCCACTTACTAGCCATGGGACTGCAGTTCATTTCCCTAAATGTCAAATGGGGATAATAATAAGCACTTATCTCCTGGAATTGTGGTGAGGGTTAAGTGCTTTGTAAAAGTACGTAAGTCAGTGTCCAGCCCATAGTAAGCACTTACGCTGAGTGTTAGCTATTATTACTGATTGTTAAAAATGTTGGGTATCTACCAGAAGAGATTCTAGAAGAGAGATTTGAAGGTCAAAAACCAAGTATTTATTTACTTAACAATCTCTCTTGCACAGAAAGCAGTCTGTCAGTACAGTGCTATATAAACAGCCATGTTATGGCTCTAAAATCTGGGGGCCACAGAAACACCAAGAGGCTGGCTTATGAAGTTCGTGGACTCTATACATAAGGTTCCACTTAGTTGAAAAGTGCTGGGTACATCTGCACGAAACCAGAATCTTAATTTGGGTACACCCTCAAATCTGAAGAAGCATGGGGTCCTTGAGACAGGACTCCCAAACAGACAAATGAGATAATAAATATGTGTTGCATTAATTGCTCACAGATGACTGGCAACATGAGGCAATTAAAAACTGATTATCATCTCAGTTGCAAACATAGCTCTAAATAGTACAGACTTCAACTGAATTACGGAGTTAGCAAAATACGATGAAAATTACATTACTGTTATTTTGCAAGTTAAGATAGAATGGAATATAAAAACAATTTCTTTTTTTTTTTTTTTAAAGATTTTATTTATTTATTTGAGAGAGAGAGAATGAGAGACAGAGAGCAAGAGAGGGAAGAGGGTCAGAGGGAGAAGCAGACCCCCCGCTGAGCAGGGAGCCCGACGTGGGACTCGATCCCGGGACTCCAGGATCATGACCTGAGCCGAAGGCAGTCGCTTAACCAACTGAGCCACCCAGGCGCCCTATAAAAACAATTTCTTAAGCTAAATATTTACAAAGATGACATGAAAGGGAGGTGAGGGTAAAAACTCTTGATATTCTGTATTTAAAAATCCCAAAGAGCATAAAACTTTTCTACTTCTGTCCTATAAAGGATTGTTTACCTTGATAATCTTCTTGCTCTTGCCGTTCATTGATATCTAATGTGAGCTTTTTCATTCTCATCCTCTCTTCTTGTTCTGCCTGTTGCTGGTTCCAGTGATTTGCAGCAAGTTGGGAAGACATGGGTACATTAAGGATCTTAAACTGAGAAAAAATAAGAAAGAAATAACAAATGGCTTGAGAAAATTGAAGAAAAAAGATTTCAAATAAAATGCTAAGTAGAATTAAACAAATTTAGAAAAATAATGTCTTTCCTCTAAGTCAATAAACACAGTATCATCTAAGAACATAAACAGATAATAGTCTTAATCTTCTAGAGACAAACCCACTGGGTTGGATAGGAAGTGGAAGACCATCAAGTTCAACCTCAAGAAAAGTAGAAGCTCCTCTTTCCTGCACTCTGTTTGGAAGCACTCATCTAGCAAAAGGGTATCAATTTCCATCATAAAGACTTTATAATTGTCAAAAAGACTTTTATATAGCAAGCTGTAACCTTCATCCTTTTCATTTCTATCCTCTGGAGCCAGTTCTGGCCTCCTGGACGATACAGATCAAATCTACTCCATCTTTAGTACCGACACACCTTCTTACTTCTAAAGAGAGAATGCAAGGTTGGAACAGAGGAAGAGTTAAGCAACTGCCCTACAAGATCTATTTCTCTGTTATGGGAGAGAGTCCTTATCTACGAAAAGTTTTGTTTTTAGCAGGATGTCCCTGGTTAGGATTGTGCAAGGTACACAAACCTAGATAGAATCTATGAGTTTAAGGGCTCCCTGGAAATCGTTGAGTAACCTACATAACTACGTGAACACAAAATGGAAATTCTCTCTGCTGTGTATAATGTGCACACCTCAGTTAAGAGACCTCCTCTAATACTCTGGGTCAAGGGCATGCCTGATGAGGAAAGAAAGGACACAGAGACCTGTGCTCAGGATCCCAGACTTCTCTGGTTGATCTATGCAATTTTGAATGCTTGCATCCTTGAAATTATTAGTAAAGCTTAACACTGTGTAAGTCTCTAATTCATCTGAATCTGATTTGACAATCTCATTCTTCATATTATCTCAGATGTCCTCTCTTTTGGTATTCGCTTTTATATGATGCACTTTAGTCAGTCAATATTCCTCTTAAAATGTAATACCCAGAACACTAAATGCACCAGCTCAGATACACTAAGGTGAAAAATACTAAGTGTGGGTAGTGTAGTGTAGAAACATCTACAAACCGGGCGCCTGGGTGGCTCAGTTGGTTAAGCGACTGCCTTCGGCTCAGGTCATGATCCTGGAGTCCCGGGATCGAGTCCCGCATCGGGCTCCCTGCTCAGCAGGGAGTCTGCTTCTCCCTCTGACCCTCCCCCCTCTCATGGGCTCTCTCTCTCTCCTCTCATCCTCTCTCAAATAAATAAAATCTTTAAAAAAAAAAAAAAAAAGAAACATCTACAAACCCAACTAACTACATTTTTATCACAGTAGATAACCAAGTATCTCCTATATCAAAATAAAAATATGTTTAAGGTAGTCCATTTGGCTACAAGCCAGAAGACTTCACCAACCTCACCCGTTCTCCCCAGTGAGGTTAGTTTGATTTAATGTGCTCTTAGTGGTCAAGGACAGACTCCTTGCAACTATCCCTTTCTATTTTATGAGTTCAAAACCATCTTTTAAAGAAAAAAACACATACACATACAATCAAGAAAACCTCACTGCAATCAAGATAATGAGTATGTCCATTACCTCCAAAGGCTCCTCTGTCCCCCTGTAACCCATCTTTTCCTCTACCCCACCCCCAGGCAACTGCTAACTTGATTTCTGTCACTACTGATCAGTTTGAACTTTCTAAAATTTTATGTAAGTTGAATCATACAATACATATTTTATTTTGCCCAGCTTCCTTTAATTCCCACAATGATTCTGAGATGCATCCATGTTACTGTATGCATGAATAGTTTGTACCTTTTTATCGTAGAGCAGTATTTCTTTGTATGAAGGTACTGTAATTTGCTTATCTGCTCACTTGTTGATAGCCCTTGGGGTTTCTATTTTAGGTTATTACAAATACATTTACAAACGTTTGTGTGAACATAGGTCTCCATTTCTCTTAAATGCAAAATGCTAGTAATGAAAAGCTGGGAATAGCTGGTGTATTTTATTTTTTATTCTTTTTAATTTTTTTAATGATTTTATTTTTTTAAAGTAAGCTCTATACCCAAAGTGGGGCTTGAACTCATGACCCCGAAATCAAGAGTAACATGCTTTACCAAGTGAGCCAGCCAGGCACCCTGTGGTGTGTTTTAATTTTCAAGAAACTACAAAAATATTTTCCAAAGTATTTGCACCATTTTACATTCCACTAGCAGTGTACAAGAGTTCTGGTTCCTCCACACCCTTGCCAACACTTGGGATGGCCAGTCTTTTTAATTTTAGCCATTCTAGTGAGTATATAATGGTATTTTCACTTTGGCTTTAATTTTCATTTTCCTCATCACTAAAATCATCTGTTTTAAAATTCAATCTAGAATTATGCTAGAAGTTGATATAAGTTTACCGGATTGTACAGTTTTCAGAATGTACTTTTCCCTTGCTCTTTGAACAAGGAAATTATTTGCCCATTATGAATCTTTTGACTACTGCCTCATTCTGAAAGACTTTTTCTAAGTTTAATGACAACTGCTTTATAATTACATATAGAAGTTATTTCAGTCTTTGAAGATATAATTTGTTTTTAACTAAAGACTGGGACTCATTTAAAGTAGATAAATTATCCCTTTTGACACTATCTAATTTTACCCAATCTTCAACTTAACCTTCCAGGTTGAAATCTTCCTTGTTGATAAAAGCGAAAGTGAATAGCTGGTTTTTGTTTTGTTTTGTTTTCCAAAAATCTCTCCACAAGCAGTGGGATTACCCTTCCTTGTTCTTATGACCCTGAACATAGCCTTTTAAAAAGTACTTCCTTTTGTCAACTGTACTTCAATTAAAAGAAAAAGCATTTCCACATCCTCATTACATCTCCTTTAAAAACTGCTAGTTATAGACTGTTTATTTCTAAATTTTACTATATATGGTCTGAAGACGGTCCATTTCTCCTTCATCCACAATTACAAATTCTGTGCACCTACATCTCTAAATCCAGGTGCTATAAACTATTGGTAGAGAAAAGCTGAATTAAAACGGACACTGAAGGGGCGCCTGGGTGGCTCAGTTGGTTAACCGTCTGCCTTTGGCTCAGGTCAAGATCCCAGGGTCCTGGGATCGAGTCCCACATCGGGCTCCCTGCTCAGCGAGTAGTCTGCTTGTCTCTCTCCCTCTGCTTGTGTTCTCTCTCTCACTTGCTCTCTCTCTCTCAAATAAATAAAACCTTAAAAAATAAAGTAAAAAAAAAACAAAAACAAAAAAACCCCAAAAACAAGAACCCAGACATTGCAAACAGAGGTGGGCCAAATTATTATGACAACAGAGACAGAGATGTCAAATTCTAGAAAGACCACAACAATGAGAACAATTTCCAGAATGATGACTTGAAGCAATTTTCCAATCTTCCCTTAACAGTATAATTGTGAAATCTGGTTAGCAGACATATCAGAGCTACAAATACTCTAAATAAAATTTAATCTGCCAGTATAAATCAATAAAGACAGAGCTATATAAATTAATACATTAGTTTTAAAGATATAATTACACAAAAAAGAACAATGTCTGAAATACAGTAGGAATTCAATATGTTTTAGCTGTTACTGTTATTACCACAATTACTTTCTTATTTGTATTATTAGTAAGAAATCTGGGCAATGTTGAGTACTGTCTTCAGTGAAATACAAAATACTAGGTTTCAAGAATCACAGCTAAATTTTAAGTCACTCTCTGTTCCTAGTATCAAATAAGATGCCTTATTTGAGATGATAAGGATAAAGAGAGGTAAAAATCTGAGTTTCTCAAGGTAAATTACAGACTCCAATATTACAACGCTCTTACTTATTCAGCTAGCTGCTTTTCCTCAATAGCTTTACAAACTGTTTTTAAACATGTATAAATATATGCAAACGCATAAAGAGTGACCTACTGTTTCACAAAATACTCAAGGCAAAGCAGCCCAATAAGAAAGGCAGACAATTTCTTGATCCCCATAAAATCACAAGCTGCAATTCTAAGATGCTTCTCTGTCACCACATTAACACACACAGAGAAAACAGGGTGGCCGTTTTTTTCCCCTTACTGGGTTTCTGATAAAAACATCTGAACTGTCCTTCATAATTTAGTACTGAAGAGACTAATAATGATGGTACTTACCACACTAATGAAACAGTATAAAACATTATTTCATAATGATTTGATCAAAAATGTGAAAAATGTAGGTTTCTATTCATTTATAAGACTGACTTGAGACAAGTTCTACAAAAGAAAATGTTCTCAAGTGCTTAAAAGGGATATGAAAGAGGGCACCTGAGTGGCTCAGTCAGTTAAGCGTCTGCCTCTGGCTTGGGTCGTGATCCCAGGGTCCTGGGATCGAGTCCAGCATCGAGCTCCCTGCTCAGCGGGGAGCCTGCTACTCCCTCTCCCTCTGCCCCCCGGCTCATGCTCTCTCTCTCTCACTCTATCTCAAATAAATAAAATCTTTTTTAAAAAAAAAGGATATAAAAGAGATAGTAATAAATACAGAGAGCACAAGAGACCAATTTCCTGATGCCACCCTCACCAAGTGCCTTTATGTAAAGCTGCCAAAACATTTTTAAAAAAGAGTTACTACTTTATAGCAAATTAGATGACAAAAAGATTGAAGTCACTCAAACTAGATTTTCTGGAATACAATAATTGCAATAAAGGTGATTTAGGTTGTATTTTAAAGCTATTTCATAATTGTAGTTGAAATTGAAATACACACACACACACACACACAATCCCAAGTATCAATTGCTCCAGTCAAAAGATATATAAAACAAATGATGACTCCTTATAAATATTAACTGCAAAAAAATGGGTTGTTTACAAGTATTAAGCTATAATAAATATACTACACATTTGTTTAGAGCAATCAAAAAAGCTCTTTAGAACATTATATAATGGTTCTATTGAAACTTGTTTTAATGATCAAAACATTTTATTTCAATTCATTATTCTAATTCATAAATGTTTAAATCTAGAAAAATAAATTATGACTAGCATTATGCTCTTTTCAACTACTCATTTCATTGGTACAAACTTTTATTTTCCTAATGACTACAGAAGAAAGTTATTTCTGAGCACAAATCTGGTGCACAAAGAGATCATTCACTTAAGAACTAAAGATTCCTATAAGGCAAAACATTTAATATTTCTAAAAAAACCGTTGCACCAGAAGGGCCAACACCCAAAAGTTAAATAAAGAAATAAAAATCAGAACAAAATAACTTTCTTTTTCAGACCACAAAGTACCAGTGATGTTTCTTCAAATAATGTTCTTAAAATTGAACATTCTCCAAAATTCCAAATAAAGTGTATGAGTTGAAAATTTACTTAATAACCAAGTACTCTGAGCTCTCGTTTCATACTTGCTAATATATTTTTAGTAAAGTTCAATAAAAATGTTTCCTTAAAAATTAAAATTTCACATTTTAAGAAATAAGGATTTCCAATCCTCATTTTGTGTAAAGTTATATAGTATATAATCTGTCTACTTTAAACCCAAAATATTCCTTCTAAAAAATAAACACTTAAGTTTTACTTTGGTCGATACAATTTAGAATTTAGGACTACTGAAATGAATTTATTTTTCAAAGTTCAGAAGTTTCTTAGGGTAGGCTATGGTTTAATTTATGACTGCATGTCCTTTTTTAAAAAGGTCAAATGGGGTATATGAATTGACAAAGTTAAAATGAATTTTCACATGTGCCTCACAAAAGAGAGGGACAAATGAAGAAAATGGATTATTTAAATTTTGTGCAATTTGATCTTCACAGAAAGATATTCCTAAGCCCCTTTTAGATAAGAAAAATGGTTTGGGGCACCTGGGTGGCTCAGTCGGTTAAGCATCTGACGTCAACTCAGGTCATGATCTCAGGGTCCTGAGATTGAGCCCCATGTGGTGGGGCTCCCCACTCAGTGGGGAGTCTGCTTGTCCCTCTGTCCATCCCCCCACTCCACTCATACTTTCTCTCAAATAAATAAATGAAATCTTAAAAAAAAAAAAGATAAGAAAAAAGTATGCCAGTAATACAAATGTTCAGTAGCTGCACTGGATGGGAACCAGTGCATATCTAACTGAAGTTGCCAAGTACTGCCCCTCACAATAAAAACAAAAAACAAAAAAAACAAAAAACTCTCTCTTGTGCCCAGAAAATCTGGTATGGGGTGGGGGAGGAGCTAAGAGCTTTTAAAGAAAACAGAGAATGAAGCAGACCTAATATGTAATGACTGAAATAGAACAGTGAGACTCAGACAACGAAGTAGTCCCTAGGAAAGAAAAGCAAAAACTCTGGGCTTTGAGAATCCTGGGAATCAGGATGAACTAGCAGTTTCAGGTGCTCTGACGAGAGCAGTTCTGCAAAGATCTTGATTCAACACCAAGTTTAGGGTCTTGATTTAAAAAACCTCTTATTTTTCTAGGGACTGAGTGGAGGACAGGGGAGCGGGGGGATTGCTAGAGCTCAAACCTGGCCTGAGGGTGGGCGAAGGCAGAGCTCCCCTAAATGCACAATAACCCCAGAGGCCGGGATGGAGGGAAGGCTGGGACTGGAAAGGAATGATGAAGGCAGTATTTCAAAGACACAGCAGTGCCCTGAGCCTGAGCCAAAGCCAAAGACATACAACATGATGTGACGTCTTCCCCGGCCCCCCTTCCCAGGATTCTAATTGGTGCATGGTTTCTGGATCTGGAGATTTCCTTGCAATACAGCAAAATAATGGTATCCTGGACAACCCTGAGCCTCCGAGTATTTGGGGGTCATCTCTTGGCAGCTGTCTTGGTGGGAAGGGAGCACTCTATCCCCTCCATCACAGGTGACATCCCATTAGACGTCCTGCACACCATGCCCTTCAGCCCAGCAGGCTCCCTACCTCTCTCCCCACCTGTCTCTCTCGAGCCTCTATCTTGCTGCATTTCCCCCAACCCAACCTTATGTATTTCCTCACTGTCTGCCTCCCAGCACTGGAATGAAAACTCTCCCCCCTCCCACCCTCTCTGCCCAGCGGAGGGACTCTGGTGACTGCTGTATATTTTGCACCTGGGACAGTGCCTAGTGCATAGAGAGTGAACAACAAATTACCTGGGACATGACTATCTGAATGAATACAGAAGCCAGGTATTAGACTTGTCTATAGTAAGTGGTGGTAGCTACCATATTTCACAGAATCTAACGTTCCCTTAATTTTAAGAAGCTCCATTACTATACACACCACTAAAACAGAAAATAATGCTGCCAATTATCACAAGAGCCCATCAATGCTAAGAGGCAGCTTGATTTCAGAAATGTTAAAATTTGGGAGAACTTTTATAGAATTGGTAATGGGTGATATATCCTAGAGTTGTGTCTGAGAGCTGGGTTTTTTTTTTCTTCATAGCACATTGCACTCTCTGCACATACATTCGTTTATTAACCTTGGCAGGATGTGACCTCACGAGGGCAGGGACTTTTATCTTATATAACACCATAGCCTCAGTACTTGGTATTTGGCACATAGTAGATGCTCAATAATCAATAAATATTTGATGCATGAATGTATGAATCAGTTTATGAATCCCTGAAGTAACAGCTTAGCAGTAAGGGAAATGATTTTGAGGGCCATCTATAAGATAAGGGAAAGAAGGGGGAAGCAGTATAAGGAGAATGGAGAAGGATTAGAGGTCAGAAAACAATGATTTTTCAAGAGAAATCTTAACTGAAAATTTTCTAGAGCTGTTATCTGTCAACATCCTCCTTTCTTTTCCCACCCTGAGCTTACTTATGAAACCTTCCTCCTGAAAGTCAAGGTATTTATATATTCTACAAATATTTATGAATTTATAATTTAAATGTCCTTTCCTTTAAAAAATATCCATTCAATAGAAGTCAGATGTGTCTTCCATACATATAATAAATAAAATTATTTCTATCACTGATACCATACATATAATAAATAAAATTATTTCTACCGCTGAATACTTTCAATGTTTCCAACTCTTTTCCCTCATAGGCAAAAGATAACTTAGAACCTACAAAACAGTTATAACTAACAATCAATTGTGAATACACAGAGGACAGTTTCTTACCTGCTGTTTATTGCCTTTTCTTGTTAACATGACAAACGGCATTGTGTCTGCAGACTCCGCTTCTCCCTCCCCACCACCAAGTGGAGGCCCTTTCCTCAGCTGGCTTTTGAGATGCAAGGGAATAGCAACATCAAGCTGGTGCACTTTGACAGATTCACCACTTCGTTGCTTAAAGACAGAAATGAAAAAATATAAGTACTCCAAGGTACATATGGATATATGTAAATAAAAATTTCGAACAATTCATTCCGTGCCAAAGTTCCTAAAACACACCAATCACTGGAGCCAAAGTAATCTCTCTGACAGGTCACTGAAATAGAGTTGGCCCCTCCCCTGCCCCCAGCTCTTACATATATGGCTCGGCAGACCTCTGTGACTGGCTCCTGTTTATCACTGCAGCCTCGCCTGAGCCCAAACACACAATGCTGTAGGTTCTCCTAACTTCACCTGCTCCGGAAATGCATACCCACACAACACATCTTCCTTCACAATTACCATGTGTCACAAGTGCCTGCTTCTCTGTGAGAATCCTCCACCAGACTAGTGGGGTTCAGCACTGGACACCCTTTCCCTGGTGTCCTCTAGCAGTGTTGTACAGCCCACAGGTGCTCAGTTAATGTTTAAGAATGAATGAAATCTATTAATGTTCAGATTAGCTTTATGTTTGTTAATACCCAAGTTTTTAACATTGACACTGCATTTATCAACCAATTATTTAAACAAACCTTCACTGAAGACTTACTGTGCATTAGGCTTTGAGGTACTAATCCTAAAAACACAGTCTCTACCCTCAGAGAGCTCACAACTTAAGAGAGAGAAATCAATTAATTACAATTCATCCAAGTTATATATAACCTGTGTTGCGGGTGGAGTGACTGTATATAGGCCTGGTTGGGAATAGGTGGATGCTGAGATTTCATAAAAGATTGAATAAAAATGGGATACTTGAAAATGTCTTTAAGGTTTCATATGATTTCTTACAAGCAAATGGTAGCAGAGCAGTCTGGGGGATATGGAGAGAATTTAGGAAGGGGAAAAACAGGTGCAAAAGCAAAGACATGAAACAGTATGGTGAATTTAGGGAACTGCACACAATTTTCTGTATTTGCTGAATGGAGCACAAATGAGGAAAGAGCTGAACTTGATTCTTCAAAGATAAGCAGGTAATGCTGAAAGGCCATGAGGTTTTGAAATTGCTTTACTACAATTTAAATGATTTTTTGATATAGGCTCCCTATTTGCAAGAGATTTCAAATCAAATAAAATGGTACTAAAGGTGTAAAGTTTTATTATTTCTAAGTTCCAATTTGTTAGAATTTGCTTTAAGTTCTCCCAGGTTTGTAAGATTTACAAAGACTTTTTACTTAAAATTTGAAAGGATCAGGTTAGATCACTCTTGATTTATAAATTAACTATTTTCTAATTATAAAATTAACATATTCTCTTTGTAAATTATTTAAATACAAAAATATATCAGACAATGTGTCCATACCAACCCCTTCCTCTACCCCCCTCCACCCACTCCAAGATGCAAAACCCAGTATCAATGGGGCATGTTCTTCCAGATTTTTCTTGAAAATACTAATATAAACATATAAATAAAAGGTGTAACTTTGCATATTGTTCTATACTATACACGTTTTTCTTCTTTTTGATTCCATGCCATGGGCATCTTTCTGAGTATATACAGAGCTAATTATATGGCTATGCCCTTATTTATATAATTGGTCCTCTATTGATAGTCTAGACTTTTTTTTTTTTAAAGATTTTATTTATTTGAGAGAGAGAGAGAGAGAGATCGTGCGCACAAGCTGGGCGAGAGGCAGAGGGAGAGGGAGAAGCAGACTCCCAGCTGAGCAGGGAGCCCAACCTACTGATACAAGGCTTGATACCAGAACCCTGGGGTCATGACCTGAGCCAAAGGCAGACACTTAACCAACTGAGCCACCCAGGCTATCTTTTGATTATCAGTGAGCTTTAGCATGATTTCACTTGTTTTTTCAACCAACAAAAAAACCCCGGGTCATTTATTTTTTTCTCATTGGCTTGCAGGATCTGTTGTTATAGTACAACTATTAACCCTGCATTGTATAGACCATATATATATATATATATATTTTAATTTTATATTACATATATACATATATATGCCCTCCCCTCCCCCCGGTTTGTCATTTCTTATGGCACTCTGTGATGGAAAGCAGAACAGCAAGGTGGCTGAGAACAGACTGTACCACTTACTAGGCTTACGGCCTTAACCGTGGCTTTAACTGAAACACGGCACTAACAGTATCTGACGGCAAGGTATGAAGAATAAACATGGAGTCTTAATGCAGTACTCAACAGTCTGAACAATTTTTAAGATTTCTGATAAATTTGCAATTAATTCTGGTGTGGAAATAAAACAGAAATTCAGCTTTATTTTTTACTGACCATTCATTGAATAATCCATTTTCCCTCAACTGATTTACAATATTATCTTTACAGTGTTACTAAATTGCCAGGTTTTAGGTCTATTTGGGACTCTCTTACTTCATTAATCTATTTACTGCTGTGTCAATCTATTACTGCGTGTTTAAAATGTTTTCTTTTCTTTTTTTTTTTTTTTAAAGATTTTATTTATTTATTTGACAGAGAGATAGACAGAAGAGCACAAGCAGAGGGAGTGGCAGAGGGAGAGGGAGAAGCAGGCTCTGCACTGAGCAGGGAACCTGATGCGGGACTCGATCCCAGGACCCTGAGATCATGACCTGAGCCGAAGGCAGACGCTTAACCATCTGAGACGCCCAGGCGCCCCTAAAATGTTTTATTTTCTTATAGAGTATCTCATCCCCCACTTTCCAAAAGTTTCCTATTTTGTTTATTCTTACAGATACTTTTAAGAATAATTTTGTTAAATCTTAAAAAAAAACAAGCCCTTTCTCTCTCTCAAATAAATAAAATCTTAAAAAAAACCTTTCTGCATCCATCTCCCTGTTCTTCTCCAACTACCCCCACCCCCAATCCCTCATTCCTGTCCCCTGCCAATCTTCCGGTGGGACAGAATTATGACTACACAAAATCTAAGGACCTGATTTATGGAGAATCAATATCTTTTATGCTACTGGGTCTTCCTGTGACAACTTTATCAAAAGAAAGAAACTCCTTATGGCTGTTTGCTTTGGGTATCTGACGGTGTTTGAAAATTAGTGCCTGGATATAGGATTAAGTTTTCTTAAGTGGAGTGGTTGTTAGAGCATACGTAAAGATGTAGCAATAAATGAGCCATCCACGTATAAAGTTTGGAGAGAGGGGGTGCTTGGATGGCTCAGTCAGTTAAGTGTCTGCTTCTCCCTCTGCCTCTCCCCCTGCTCGTGCTCTCTCTCTCTGTCTCTCAAAATGAATAAATAAAAATCTTTTTTTTTTAAAGAAATAAACTGTTTATTATCTGTTTCTTTAAAGGCAGTATGATTATCTTATTTGATGACTTATGCTCCTAAATGACATGAATTTAAGACTTCATAATATTTCTAGATATATGAAGAAACTTTAATATACGTGGGAAGATGCAAATTGGCCTAACATACCTATGACACTAATTTGTACTTTATCATAGTTTTTGGCCTTGGTGACATCCATGAAAGTAAAATCCAGTATTTCTTCCCTAAAGGATTACTCCACCAGCACAGAAAGACTACAATAACCTTACATCTTAAAAATAATCCTCTTCGGGGGGCCTGGGTGGCTCATTTGTTAAGCGTCTGCCTTCGGCTCGGGTCATGATCCCAGGGTCTTGGGATCAAGTCCTACATCGGGCTCCCTGCTCAGCGGAAAGCCTGCTTCTCCCTCTCCCTCTGCCCCTGCTTGCGTTCCCTCTCTTGCTGTGTCTCTGTCAAAAAATAAATAAAATCTTAAAAAAAATAAAAATAAAAATAACCCTCCTCTTTTACCTCTAGTCACCTCTCCATTTCTCCCCCCTTTCTAGTAAAACTCAAGAGTCACTTGTCTCTCTATCTAGTATTTTCACTTCCTCCCTTCCCATTTTCCAATGAGCCTACAGCATGGGGCCCTCATACCCTATCTCAAAAGAAGCACTCTCCTCAAGTTACTAACAAGTTTAACAACAACCATAGAGAGGGTAGAAGTAAAGAGTCCACAGGATGTGACCTCTGATTACAGAAAAACATAATTAATCTAAATTGGGAAGACTGAGCTTTTTATAAAATCCAGTGTATTAATGTCAAGAATATATTAAACATTTCTTTAAACATCAAATGACCAATATTCCTCTAAATATTTACAAACAAGTTATTCAAATTTTATTTTTTTATTTTTACTTTTTTAAAGATTTTATTTATTTGTCAGAGAGAGAGAGAGATAGACAGAGAGCACAGGCAGGGGGAGCAACAGGCAGAGAGGGAGAAGCAGGCTTTCCGCTGAGCAGGGAGCCCGATGCGGGACTTGATCCCAGGCCCCTGGGATCATGACCTGAGCCAAAGGCAGACGCCCAACCGACTGAGCCACCCAGGCGTCCCAGTCATTCAAATTTTAAATCAAACTTAAGAATTTGGTATATTAAATTTCCCCAAATATTTATCGTTGGCAAAGTTTGAATCCTAAACAAACTATAAGTAAAAAGGTCTTAGAAACAGAGATAGGACTTCAGAGACAAAAGGCAGAGACCGGTACAATGAAATTACCCTGTTCTAAGTCTTATATTTACTACATTTTTTCCCAGCGTATCTCAAAGAAATGTTCAAATCAGGATCTGGGATGCAAGAAGTACTGGCAACTGCAAGCTGTACACACAGGAAAAAGCTGCTGCAGAGGCAAATGTTTAGATGTGGAGACCCTGGTGTCAACCAGAATGGAATGTGCTGCAGTATTCTGTAGTGAGAAGACACTCTGGAGGAACCGTTCATACCTGAAGATTTTCCAGCATCATTTTATCCAGAGCTTGAATGAAGTCCTCATCTTCCACACAAGGTACGTGCTTAAGTCCACCTCCCTTAATCATTACCTCCTTATTAAAACAAAACAAGAAACCAGACCAGAAATTTTAACTATCATGTTTTGGACGGCAGAGTCTTTTGTACTGATAACTTGGTTCAATGTAACTCAAGGAATGAGTGAGTAAAGTATATAACATTATTACATGTTAAAAAGAAAGTGTTAATACAGTAAAGTACTTACATAGGAAAACAAACAAAATGAATTTCCAAAGGAATATTTTTCAAATAATCACAAGAAACACAACTTCAGTGGCTATAACTGAAATAATAATGAGAATGTGGAATGATTTCAAAAGCCAATTTTCAGCCATACATACAGTATTTTCTTCATCGGTTTCGTTCTCTTTATTGGAGTCTGTAAGGTAATCAGTATTCTCTTCCTCTTCCTCCTCACCTTCATCATCATCATTATCAGAACCCTCCTGAAATTATTTAACATTAGAAGATTAAAACATTTTGAAAAGGATCTCTATTTTATATGCCTTAAGATTTAAAAACTTCTATATAATTGTTCATTATTCTCAAGTTCCAGCCTTTTACGCAGTCTGCCTACGACTCAGAGCAAAGTCAGCAGGCAGCATTAGTTAAAAACTAATGCACACCAGTAGCCAAAAACCCATCTCACTATCTTCCGCTGATCTAATAATACAAAGATCCTTTGTAGAAATTCTTCCTTGAATTGCACAAGGAATGAGCTTCCTGAACCTTTTGCAGATTTCTCCTATTCTGAGCCTGAATTTTTCATAGTAGTTCTTTAATACCCATCTAACTCTGAAAGTCAATAAATAGTTCAAATTTAACATGGTTAGCAGTTGAAAGCAAGAACACTAAATTTATAAAGCACTACGTTGTATAAAGCACCTCAGCTTGGAAGGTGCACTCACATACTTCATTTTGTTTTCTCTACTGAATTCTGAAGAAGGCAGGATAAGCTTTCATGTCCCCATTTTTATACATGAAAAAAACAAGGCTTGAGTAAGTTAAGTGACTTGCTCAAGGACACACCGCTTATTAAGCAGAGGAGCTAGACATTCTGACCCCTGCACTTCTCCCCATCCTCTCCTGTCAATGTCCCCACCTCCTCTTCTTTTTTTTTTTTTTATTTATTCATGAGAGTCAGAGAGAGAGAGAGAAGCAGAGGCAGAGGGAGAAGCAGGCTCCCCGCCTAACAGGGAGCCCGATGCAGGACTCGATCCCAGGACCCCGGGATCATGACCTGAGCCGAAGGCAGACACTTAACCATCTGAGCCACCCAGGTGCCCTCCCACCTCCTCTTCTAACAGCCAGATTTTCAAACAGAAGACTGGAAATTTTTTTTCAAGGTGATTTTTTCAAAAGGGTACACACACAAAAAAGACACAGTTGTACCCCATCTGTGTATTCTTCCATTTCCAACAACACAATTCATTCTTACTTAGATCTGTAGGTTTAAAAAAAGACTACACTAAATCCAGCTTCTCACTGTGCTAAGAGAAATAATGTGAATGAGAAATAATTCCTAAGAGAAAATGAATTATTTAAATTTGTTACAACTTTTTTAGTATACATAACAATTAATTCCAAAAATCCAAATAGTGTATTATAATTTACTATACAGAGAGAGATTTTTAGCATTTCTAAAGTGGAAATATTCTGGGATGTAAGAAATGCATTTACTTTTTTCAAATGTATTATCTTTTTTTTTTTTTTTATTTGAGAGAAAGTGAGAGAGAGAGAGAGAACACGAGCTGAGAGGAAGGGAGGGCCCGAGAAAGAGGGAGAAGCAGGCTCTCTGCTGAGCAGGGAGCCTGACGTGAAGCTCGATCCCAGGACCCGGGATCATGACCTCAGCCAAAGGCAGATGTTTAACCAACTGAGCCACCCAGGCGCCCCGAGATGTATTAGCTTTTTTATAAACATAAGTCTATAATTCAAAATCAAATTTGCAAGAGATGCTCTTAAATTTGCTTGAAAAAATTAATCATTTCTTACCACTTAAAAAATACTTCCTATTCGAGCAAGGCCAAAAATGAACTATTGGGACTTCATCAAGATAAAAAGCTTTTGCACAGCAAAGGAAACAGTCAACAAAACCAAAAGACAACCGACAGAATGGGAGAAGATATTCGCAAATGACATACCAGATAAAGGGCTAGTATCCAAAATCTATAAAGAACTTATCAAACTCAACACCCAAAGAACAAATAATCCAATCAAGAAATGAGCAGAAGACACGAACAGACATTTTTCCAAAGAAGACATCCAAATAGCCAACAGACACATGAAAAAAATGCTCAACATCACTCGGCATCAGGGAAATCCAAATCAAAACCTCAATGAGATACCAATTCACACCAGTCAGAATGGCTAAAATTAACAAGTCAGGAAATGACAGATGTTGGCGGGGATGTGGAGAAAGGGGAACCCTCCTACACTGTTGGTGGGAATGCAAGCTGATGAAGCCACTCTGGAAAACAGTATGGAGGTTCCTCAAAAAGTTGAAAATAGAGCTACCCTACGATCCAGCAATTGCACTACTGGGTATTTACCCCAAAGATACAAATGTAGGGATCTGAACGGGTACATGCACCCCGATGTTTACAGCAGCAATGTCCACAATAGCCAAACTATGGAAAGAGTCAAGATGTCCATCAACAGATGAATGGATAGAGAAGATGTGGTGTGTGTGTGTGTATATATATATATATATATATACACACACACACCCATATACATACAATGGAATATTATGCAGCCATCAAAAAACACGAAATCTTGCCATTTGCAACGACGTGGATGGAACTGGAGTGTTATGCTGAGCGAGATAAGTCAATCAGAGAAAGACAAGTATCATATGACCTCACTGATATGAGGAATTCTTAATCTCAGGAAACAAACTGAGGGTTGCTGGAGTGGGGGGGGTGGGAGGGATGGGGTGGCTGGGTGACAGACATTGGGGAGGGTATGTGCTATTGTGAGCACTGTGATTGTGTAAGTCTGATGAATCACAGACCTGTACCTCTGAAACACATAATACATTACATGTTTAAAAAAAAAGAAGGGAAAAATGAAGGGGGGGAATCAGAGGGGGAGACGAACCATGAGAGACTATGGACTCTGAGAAACAAACTGAGGGTTTTAGAGGGGAGGGGGGTGGGGGATGGGTTAGCATGGTGATGGGTATTAAAGAGGGAACATACCGAATGGAGCACTGGGTGTTATATGCAAACAATGAATCATGGAACACTACATCAAAAACTAATGATGTAATGTATGGTGACTAACATAACATAATAAAATAAAATTAAAAAAAAAAAACAACTTCCTATTCAAAAATTAAGCTAAACTAAGTTAAATTGCATTAACTTTTTCTCTTTACCCTTTATTTTCATATTACTCAGGCAAAATAAAATGGATTAACTTTTGAAATTGAAATGCTGAACAAGAATTCCACTATCCTAATCCCTATTATACATAATAATCTGTGGGATCTGGAAGTGAACGGACCACAAAAACTGGCTAAGGAAAGCAGGAGGGGCAGCAATACACAGGTCACACTGTCTGAGTTCAAATACTGGCTCAGCACTTACTACTATGAGATCTTGGGCAAATTAAACTACTTGTGCCTTATTTTCTCACCTATGAGAAATGGTTATGTAAATATTATTACTACTATAATGATAAATCTTGTACTTACTGTTAAAATATATAAATGCTACACTACAGAAAATTAGAATTTTAGCAGAACACTTACTTAATCTTTAAAGTTATCTTTAATTTACATAGCTGATATCCAGGAGGAAATATCATGGTTGTTAGGTGCTAGGAATAACTTTGAAAGGCCATATGGAATCAAGGACCAAGTTGAGGACCAAGACGAAAACAAAGAGCACAATTTTCTGAAGAGTGAACTAACTCTAGCCCTTTTCTTTCTCAGCTGAAGTTGTAGAATATCTCACACTGCTCTTATTAATCAACTATCTTCTCTCTTTAAAATGTTCTCCCTATGCTTGGAGAGCAGCCATGGGAAAGGGTGGTCTTGAGAGGGAGGAGAAGCAAACTCCTCCAACTTCATTTATTAAACCACATCTTTCACTTCTCCTCCTGGACAAATGAACATTGTGTTTTTCTACTTAGCAAACACATGCATATCATGTATGATATTCACAACTACGATTGGAAAAGTAAGCAATGGTTAAAAATGATACAACTTTAAAGTTATAGAAGTTCACTTTTGAAAAAGAGGAAATACATCCTAACTCTTCAGATGAGAAATACAGAAAAATGAGTCACTTTTCAATGACACATTTACTAAGGATGTTTAAATTATTAGATTCTGTTTATCTAATTAGTGCAGCAGCAAAATCTACTCTAAAAAAATGGTCCTAATAAAAAAATGTCCTATGATCTTCTGGTCAATACTATGATTTTCTTACTTAAAAAAAAACAAAAAAACAAAAAAAACACCTTAATTCCATGGGTTTTCCAACAGACATATACTGCTAGTTACAGTTCCTATAATAAAACTAAGGAGGAGATCTTATTTTATACATTAAAGAAAATCTTGGCTCAAATAATCAAGATATTCTTGTACAAATGTACCTATTGGCTATAAACAAAAGTCATCACCTCTTCTTCTGGTTCATTTACTTCACTTTCATTTCCAGATTGTTCTTCTGTTTCAGCTCCTCCTTCTTCTTCTTCTTCATCCTCTTCAAGGTTTTCTCCTTCTGTCATAGAATCTTTTGAGTCTTTGTCATTTACTAGGCCTTGAAATGAGGAGAAAGTGGAAAAAAACATAAAAAGGAGTAAATTTTCAATATTATACCACTTAATTTAGAAGTATGTATTTTTTTTTTTAAGATTTTATTTATTTGACAGAGACACAGCGACAGAGGGAACACAAGCAGGGGGAGTGGGAGAGGGAGAAGCAGGTTTCCTGCTGAGCAGGGAGCCCGATGTGGGGCTCGATCCCAGGACCCTGGGATCATGACCCGAGCCGAAGGCAGACGCTTAACGACGGAGCCACCCAGGCGCCCCTAGAAGTATGTATTAAGTGAGAAAATTCAACAGCCATTTTCTCAGAATAGAATAAGAATACAATTTAAAATTATTTGAGAAACATTTCACAAACTAAAGAGACCTTCATTTCAACAAAAAAGCAATGACACATTATATATATATATATGTATGTATATGTGTGTATATATAAACATATGTATTTTTTTTTTCTTTCACCTTCTGTTTATCTCCATCTCAGATGAACACGAACAAAACGTACCAGCATATAAAATGCAGCCTCAACCATGTAAGATGCAGCCTCGGTCACACTTTTTATCAAATGACATTTTAGAATTTCTCCAACATCAAAGATATAAAATTATGTCGCCTTCATGGAGAAATCACATTTGGCTATCAATCTGAGTGTCTGTACATTAAGACTAAAGGAAGGAGGCAAAGTTGTGTCACCAAAGGGCTTAATTTTTTTCTTCAGTATCATCCTCCTCAGGGAACTCCCTGGCTTGAATTTGCTTTCACCTCCCATGTTCATCTACACCTCCCTACCTAGTCAATTCCTCTTAATTAACATTTGAATTCCAAACCACTCGCTCTACTTTTAAAGATGCCTCGTCTGACTTGACTTTCCCCTGCTCTCTCCTGAGCCTTCTCCTATAGCTTGGGCCTCTTCTCTGTCACAAAGCATACTATCTTGGAATCCTGCTCATCTGATACTCTTCTCAACAGAGAATATCCTTCAATGTACACTTTCAAATCCTTCCTATAAATTCTCTGAGTTCAGTCTAAATTTTACTTCCTGCATAAACACAATGAATATCTGAATCTATTACTCTTCCTACTTGCTCCTAAAGCAGTTGGAGAATTTCTCATAGCACTTTACATTTAAGGATACACCATGTAATGTTTTTTTCCTAATGGTTTCATAAACGTTACATCAAATTATAAGGCCCTTGAAGACAAAGAACTTGTTTTATATATTCATAACTTATCAGAGGCCATACATTGATAAATACACAGTAGGTGTTTAGTAAATACTTGTTTATTCAGACTCTTAGATGATTAGAGCAGAAAGAAACTTTAGCAAGCATGTAATAATTTAACTCTTTCGTTTTATGAGGAATACTGAAGCCCAGAGAATTTGAATAATTTAACCAATAAGAGTAAAAAATTATTCCAGTGTCTTAAGTTTAAGAAATTAACCAAGAACTGACAAAAATATGAAAGTACAGAGTGATTAAAGTAGGTACACTGAAGTTTGAAAATAAAAAAAAATTAAGAAAAGTTAGAAAATGCTCAGAGAAAGCAAAATTAATGCTGAGAAAAGAAGTTGGTGTTTCAGAATGAGAATCCATTAACTTAAAATTTCTCACTTATTAGTTTTCAGATGCAAATATAGATTTTATACATATACATTTTATTTACTTACTTATTTATTTATAGGGACTTTAAGAAGCAGAATATTGGACTATTATTTAAGTTATCAAGGGCAAAAAAATATAGTCACAACTGTCTAAATCTTACATTCTGAGTAAAAATATCACAGTGCTGATAAACTCACACAGCATGAACTATCCTTACACCTTTGTTCTATCCACTTAAACATGCATAGTGGGAAGAACTATAATGTATAAGTTGCTTTGTTTTGATAGTCATACTTCTAATTTGTAAGGAAAATACTATTTCTAGCACACTTTCATTTGCATTGCAGGTTACTTTCAAAAGCAATTTATAAATATATTTTGCATTTGCTAAACAGTACAATAACTATCCAGCTGTTGATCCCTAGGACACTTTCAATCTAAAATAAACAACGGAGATAAAAATGTACACCCACAGGACATAGGGTTAACAAAATACAAACAACAAAATGCTGCTTGGTGCCCCAGTTCTCCTACTCATAACAGAAATAGTAATAATTGTAATACTTCCTTTCAGACTGCTTTAAATTATATTTTTCTGCTTACTCGACATGTTAAGCATTTCCTCTCATACTTAATATGTCAGAGAGAGCACAGTCTTTGAATTCTGGCTTGACAGGTTAGCCCAGTGTTTTCATTTGCCAAATAGGACTAACATTACCTTCCTGTGTCATTCTGGCATCAGACAGTACTCAATAAAAACACCAATTCTCCCCCCGCCCTCCCTTATGTGATTATGTCATGTTCATTTATCTATTAGGGTATTCTATTTTATTACCAATTTGCCTGTGCTCTTTATGTAAGTGAAACTAACCTGGCATGGAAGCTATTTTCACTTTAATTTTATTTTTCTATCATATAAAAGCTTTACAAGCCCAAATCTGTTGCCATGTATATGATTTCTTCTACTGTTTTAGAATTTGGGAAAATTAACACCTCTCCAAATATTTGAAAATCAGATCTATTTTTAAAAATAAATTTTTTTTTAGATTTTATTTGTCAGAGAGCGAAAGAGGAGAGAGCGCGCACACAAGCAGGGGGAGCGGCAGAGGGAGAGGGAGAGGGAGAAGCAGGCTCCCCGCCGAGCAAGGAGCCTGATGCGGAACTCGATCCCAGGACCCTGGGATCATGACCTGAGTCAAAGGCAAACGCTTAACTGATCCACCCAGGCATCCCTAAAAATAAATACTTAACTCCTGAATCCATCTGGAGTTTGAGAAGATGTGGCTCTATATCAATTTTCCTCCAAAATGCTGACCTATTGCCCTTATCCTATTTTTAAGATTCCTAGTTCATTATAGATAAATTATTTTGTATTTAATTGGGGGTGCTTCTAGGCCTTTTATTCTGTTCTACTGATTTTATTTCTAATTCGTGAAGTATACCGTTGGCTTTATAATTTATTCATGTGGTTTCTTTTCTTTTTCACTTCTGTTTCCCTCATTTCTGTTCCTTATACTACAATACAATCTAGAAGTTCCAAACCAGATTATATTGCCTATAACCATTTTGGTTTTGTTCTTAAATTTAAAGAGAATGTCTTAGCCAGTAATTCTATGTCTGTACTGAGAAAACCAAGATACACACAAATATCACACAAAAATGTTACTTATAGTAACGTAAAACTGGAAATAACCTAAGTGTCAAACAATAGGATTAAAAAAATTATGGCACATTCATACAAAGGAATACAGCCAATTAAGAATTAGAAAAATATTTCATGTCAGGAAGAAATTTCATAATATATTAGGTAGAAAAAAATCCAGTTATAAAACTGCAAACATGTGAAAAAATTTTAAAAGAACAGAACATATACCAAAAAATGTTAACACATGATTATTCTTATGTATGGAATGGGACTTTTGTTTTCTTGGTATTTTTCACAATTTCTGCCATAAACAAGTATTACTTTTTTTTTTTTTAAGATATATTTATTTTACAGAGAGAGAGAGTGAGGGGAGGGGCAGAGGGAGAGAGAGAATCCTCAAGCAGACTCCATGCTGAGCGCAGAGCCTGACATGCGGCTCGATCCCACAACCCTGAGATCATGACCTGAGCCGAGATCAAGTCGGCCGTTTAAAAAACGGAGCCACCAGGCGCTCCAAACAAGTACTACTTTTAATAATATTAAAATGACTTTCAAAATACAAAGGAACTTTGTAGTGCGTTCTCATTAACTATTATGTTAGCATTGGGCTGTTATAAAGTTAAAATAATATGAATTTACAAAGTGCTTGAAAAAAAAAAACTACCAAAGGCAAGATCCTGTATTATCTTATGGTTTATCAATAGGAAATAGATTTAATATAGATTCACTTACGTATATCTTCTTCCTGATATTTAGACTCTAAAACAGGAGGAAAGTGGGACAACTTGGGAGCATATTGATTCTAGTTGTCATCATCTTTAGAGTTTGATTCACAAATGGTGGCCTGTTTTTCCCTTCCCATATTCTAAACAAGAACAGACCCCCCTCAAAAGAAGCCTGAGGTCCTTTAACTTAACCCTTTGCTCTATAAAGGATAAAGCACACCACACTCTGTACTGCTACCAAACTAGGTGTCAAACTAGTGTTACCCGTGCCCACTACACAGAGAGTACCATTTGTAAAAGTTTTTGGGAAACAAAGCTAAGACTTAACTATATCAAAGCACTTGAAGTAGGAGCACCTGCGTGGCTGTCGATTAAGCCTCTGCCTTCGGCTCAGGTCATGATCTCAGGGTCCTGGGATTGAGCCCCACATGGGGCTCCCTGCTCAGCGGGGAGTCTGCTTCTCCCTCTCCTCTGTCCTCCCCCACTTTCTCGTGCTCTCTCTAATAAAATCTTTAAAATAAAAAAAATTTTAAAAAGCATTTGAAGTAAATGAAATAATTAAGATAAATGAGTACTCTGCCTGAAATGATCATTTTATACAATTGGAAATCTGAAAAGGAAAAAAAAAACCAGATAACTTGGGACAAAAGTTCAAAGAACACAGGGATCACATATGCCCCTCTGGGTGGAGTGGTAGAAAAGGGAATAGTTTCACAGTCAGTAGCACCTTTAGAAATACTGCTCAAATAGATAACAGCAATCATATTCTCCAAAGGAGGATGGACCTTTGGAGAAAGAAATCCTATTAAAATGCTGGATATAGTATGTAAAAAAATAGTTTTAGAGGAAAAAAAGTCACAAATACCTTTGCCATGAAAAGTAGTTCTTTAGATATGCGACATAGTAAATTTATGCAGTTAGCATAAATGGTGAAGCTTAAGGATCTCCTAATGACAGACATATGGATACCAAGTGCTGGCAGGAGATAAAACACTAGCTTAACAGCCTAAAAATATGTTACTTTGAAATGACTACAATAAAACATGCTAACATGCTAAGAATTAATTAGCAAGCAAACCAGATTGGTAAGGCTGTACCTCATTCCAGTTATTTCCACTGACAAAGTTAGTCAGCTCCTACTCCCTGGCAGCTGTTCAAGAGCGAACTCTTCTTCCAGAACAGTCTCAGAAGGATGTTGAGAAACTAAACAGACCAACTGTCCTATAGCACGTAGTTCTCACATTTTCTCTGGTCCTTAGAAATAGAGACAACTTTCCCAGGGAATAAGGTCTGAAATAACACAGGGTAGTTCCAAAACTTCTAATAGATACTCTCCCTACAGTGTCTAGCCTGCAGTATCTTAGGAAATAATGCTTGTTGGAAATATATACTGTATATATAAGAGATGCTTTCATCAAAACTGTTTTGTTTTAGCAACCAAAAATTCTACTAATTAAGAGAGGCTGACAGGACAGTGTGTTTTGTTTGTTTGTATTTAAAGATTTTATTTATTTATTTGACAGAGGGAGAGACAGCAAAAGAGGGAACACAAGCAGGGGGAGTGGGAGAGGGAGAAGAAGGCCCCCCGCCAAGCAGGGAGCCCGATGAGGGGCTCGATCCCAGGACCCTGGGATCATGACACGAGCGGGAAGGCAGATGCCTAACAACTGAGCCACCCAGGCGCCCCAGGAGGTGTTTTTCCATCACTATCCTTTCCTTCAAGTCTTACATGACTGTTTTCCTCTAAGTCGGGATTATTTAATGAAATCAAGAAGTATGCCACCCAGGTCTTACCTAACACTATTATGTAACACTCAACATTGAAAACAGAAAATATACAAAAGCAAACTCTGATAACAACATAAAGCAAATTCTAGAAACAATCTGGCAAATATCATCTTCATTTTCTCTCTGTAATTAATTGCTTACCTAGTTTTATTAAGAATTCTCGTTCCAAGTCGTGTACCTGCCTGAGGGATTCTTCCAGAGAATTACAGAGTTTGATCTTTGGTCTTAGCAGTTCTAGTGTATCACTGATCATGTAATCTATGTCAATAGGAAATGGATGGTCTTTTGTCCAAACCTCCAAACTTTTCTTCCACCAAACATAACGCTGATAACAAATGAAAAATAAATTTAGCTATAAGAAATTAATAACAAAAATATTTAAAATAATAATCTACATTGTGATGTTACCTAGTTATAATAACTAAGCTAAAACTTAGTTGTATAAAACACCTACCATTTTTATTAATGGTCAACAGTAATAATCCTAATCCAGTTTCTAAGCCATTTGGTGATTTTAATTTTTTTATTACAACTGTCAAAAATCCCTTTTAAAGGCAAGGAAAAATCATAAATAAAATACCAAATAAATTTCCAGGTACTGAAACAAGGCAGAAACCCTACTCCCAAACCCCAAACAGGGTTTAAGTATTTATTTTACAAAACAACAAAAGCAACCAGATTCAAAGCCGTAATTTTGATACGTTTTTATTATTTTCTCTATGCTACCTGCTCTGTTTTTTAAACAGGTCAATTAAAGTATCTGAAAATACAATTTTTGAAATACATAAAAATCATTAATCCACAAGCATTTATTGAACAGCTACTGTGTATATGGCACTGTTTAGAGATCTTCCCTCTCTTCTCCTAGCCTGGTTCCTTCATTCTATTTTCTACTTTGTAATTCGTAAGTTTAACTAAAAAGCACAACCCAAGAATTTGCTTATATGTAAAAGGGTATTCTTCTGGGTGTTTTCTCCTCTCCAGTTTGTAGGTCTTTGCTACTGAAAGTGTGGACCTCAACTAGGAGCTTGTTAGAAATGCGGACTCTGGGGCCCCCACTCTAGACTAAATGAATCACAATCTGCATTTTAACAATATCTCCAGGTGGTGCATATGTATATTAAAGTTTAGAAGCACTGCTGCAGGTGGTCCTTTCTATCTGACCTTGCCATATTAACTGTACATTCTCTGACCTAGAACACACTGCCCTCATCCCCCAGACTTCACTCACTCCTTACTCCCAATTCCCTAGGTATACCCTGCTACACCTTTCTGCTTGTTAATCAAAATATACTTTTGTCTCTTTCTGCTCCTGGATATTTCTGAGTGGCTTTTTTCTCTCAGTCTGGGATTTCAGAGTGAATGCAAATAAGGATACTCTTCTGAAAGAGAATTTACTTTTGATGCTGATAGTTACAGCTGACATTTTGCAGCAAAACTTTGGTTTTCGATACAGTCTCCAACTTAAGATAGTCCTTACATACAACAGGGAATCTGACTCTCAAATCTGCAAAACTCCCCTCCCCATTTTCTTATCAATTCAGAGAACAAGGGAGTAACAAGTTGTCCTCCATTGCACAGGTACAGTGATAGAACAAAGTTAACAACTGATCTTCCCCCAGAGTATCTGCCCCCACTTAACACCAGCCACTATGTGGATATATTTTTGATACTTCAAAAGTTATAGTTTTAAATTTATTTTCTTCACCAATAAATAAATGAAGAAAACACTAACAAGAGATTATATAGAATAGAATGATCATATAGAATTGAATGGTACTTTCGGTACTTTATTTCAGTAAACCTGGAGAATTCAATAGTGAGCAGTTCAACCTAAACCTAAGTTAACTTTTGCAACACCAACCTTATAAAAGTTGTAGAACCTTCTCCATATTTGGTTCTGAATTTAATTTATTCTAAATCGTAAGTTTACATAATTAACTGAAATTAAAATAGGGAAGTACAACCCAAGAGTTTACCATGAGTGAACAAATATTTTTTCCTGTGTTGAAAATAACATATTTTCCCAAAAACTATAGCTTTTTTCTAAAAAAAAAAAAAAAAAAAAGTGAAATCGTTTAGAAACAAGAATTTTAGATGTAAAATCAGAACACAGATGAGTTAAAAATGTTATCAGATGTACAAAAATCACAGGTAATTTAATTCATAAATTACCATACCAAACACCATAATCCATAAATTACTATATCAAATTTATAAACCATACCAAAATAATTCCCAAAATTAACGATCATTGTTAATCATAAAAGTGACAATGCAAGTAGAATGTTTATATAGAATTCATCATATATTTTTAATCTGTAGCATACCCTTGCAGGAAGAAAAAAATCTAATCTAATGATGATGTGATATATGAATGCTACTGTGTTTCTTCTCTAATACTTCTGTAACACAAGCAATGCATTAAATGATGCCAAACTGCATATTTGAGTTTACATACCTGAAAGTATACAAGGAAACAATCAAGTTTTCGTTTACTGGAACCTCTGTCAAAGTACTGGCCACAGGTATCCAAAATAGTGCACACTAGTCTAATTCTGAAAAGGTGCTCAGGAGGATCTAGTGAACTTGGAGAGCCATCTGGGTTAACACCAAATGAAGTAAAAGAATAAAGAGTTCTAAAAATAACAGCTGATTCCACCATTCGATAATTATAAAGTTCCCCTAAGAACTTGGCACTGCTGATACGTCTCTGATTAAATTTAGGTTGATTAACCTAAAGAAAAAAAAAAAAACAGATTTCCATTAAAGAGTAGTAATGTGTTGAAAAGAGGTAAAATTCTCCCCTGTCATTTGATAATACCCATTACTGAAAGAACACTAAACAGAGAAAAAAAAAATGGGTTCTTTCCTTCTTTTCTAATAAAGTGATCACTTCTGGGTATCCTTTTTCTCTAAGAAATGGCTATCTTTAAAATGTTTTAATAAAAAGAACAAGTTAAATATTAAATTTAGTATTAAGCTATCATTAACTGAGTTGATGACACAGTTAAGATGTAATTCTCCCTATCAGCCCCCCATAACTTATTTTTCTGTAATCCATGATTAAGGAAACGATAAGACAACAGAAAGAGGAAACGGTTTACAGAAATTCTTATCAAAAGATTACCAATTCACCTAATTAAAAGATATACAGATTCCTATAACCTGAGTTCTAGTGCCCCAGAAATAATTAAATCTACTATACTCTTCCAAAATAAGCCTAACTGAACTTGAGAAAAAGAAGCAAAAAAACTTCTCCAGCAACAGCCTGAAAGACGACTAGGAAATCTGAGACAACAGGGTTCTTTAAGAAAACAGTAACTCTGAAGAAACAGTAAACTGACATCAGAAGGGAAAAGGAAGGTTTCCAAATTATTATTTTTCAATAATCGGTTTAAAAGCTGTTTAAATTCTCCACAAACTCCAATTTGATAACTTTAAGGAAAGTGCTTATTACCTCCATTCCTAATCGAATATCTTCTAAAACTCCATCCACAACATGGATTCCAACATCTTCTTGGTAGAGGACCAGTCCTGCTAAAAGGTTGGCTACACAATGAATACTATTATATTTCACATTCCAGATGTTTATCATACAACAAATAACATAGTCTTTCACTTCTTGGTCCTGCCAGGGCAACTTTCGCATCTGTCTCAAAACCTACACAGAGAGAATTTTGTTTCAATTACTAAGATAAGTATATAATACTCCAATATACCCAATAATATAGATATTTTGATTTTGCAGTCACAGAACTTTTGAAATGAAAAATATTTTAGGGGCACCTGGGTGGCTCAGACGGTTAAGCGGATGCCTTTGGCTCAGGTTATGATCCCAGGATCCTGGGATCAAGCCCCACATCGGGCTCCCTGCTGAACAGGGAGCCTGCTTCTCCCTCTCACTCTGCCTGCTGCTTCCCCTGCTTGTACACTCTGTCTGTCAAAATAGATAAAATCTTAAAAAAAAAAGAAAAATACTTCAGAGATCCTCTCCCAGCTTCTTCACTTTAGAGACAGGAAAAGTGAGATATTTCTAACTGTTGGCAAAATTTAGTCACATTTGCCCTACATCTCTTCATGATGCCCCTAAATTTCCTAGAGTTTCCAGATCTTCAATCAGGCTAATAGTATATACTCACAAAATCCAATCACTATAAAGAAGATGTGGTGTATATATATACAATGGAATATTATGCAGCCATCAAAAGGAATGAGATCTTGCCATTTGCAATGACGTGGATGGAACTGGAGGGTGTTATGCTGAGCGAAATAAGTCAATCAGAGAAAGACATGTATCATATGACCTCACTGATATGAGGAATTCTTAATCTCAGGAAACAAACTGAGGGTTGCTGGAGTGGGGGGTGGGGTGGGAGGGATTGGGTGGCTGGGTGATAGACATTAGGGAGGGTATGTGCTATGGTGAGCGCTGTGAATTGTACAAGACTGTTGAATCACAGATCTGTACCTCTGAAACAAATAATGCAATACATGTTAAGAAAAAAAAAAAAGAATGGGCGCCTGGGTGGCTCAGTTGGTTGAGCAACTGCCTTCGGCTCAGGTCATGATCCTGGAGACCCGGGATCAAGTCCCACATCGGGCTCCCTGCTCGGCAGGGAGTCTGCTTCTCCCTCTGACCCACCCCCCTCTCATGCTCTCTCTCTCGTTCTCTCTCTCTCAAATAAATAAATAAAATCTTTAAAAAATAAAAAAAAATAAAAAAGAAGATAGTAGGAGGGGAAGAATGAAGGAGGGGAAATCGGAGGGGGAGATGAACCATGAGAGACGATGGACTCTGAAAAACAAGCTGAGGGTTCTAGAGGGGAGGGGGGTGGGGGGATGGGTTAGCCTGGTGATGGGTATTAAAGAGGGCACGTTCTGCATGGAGCACTGGGTGTTATGCACAAACAATGAATCATGGAACACTACATCAAAAACTAATGATGTAATGTACGGTGATTAACATAACAATAAAAAGTAAAAAAAATAAAAATAAAAATAAAAACTATTTTTGCAACTGATAAAAAAAATCCAATCACTAAAAACATATACCCAAGGTTTACCAAAAATATTTTCTTTTGCATATCACTAATGTAAATAATCTCAGATACTTTTTATAAATCAAAAATTTCTAGTAAATAAGTAAACCCAAGATCAGTGGGTCAAAAGATAACTTAAGATGGACATCAAGACTAGTATTACACAGCATCCTGCTTCCTCATGTGTAAGGGGGGATAGTAACAGCACTTACTCCACAGTTTGCTGTTAAGGATTAGACAAGTTAAAATATGTGAGGTACACAGGAAACTGACTGGTTCACTGTAAGTACCACATAAAAGTTAGCCAGTGACTGTTTCAAAAACTCTACTGGTACTGAGATGGTGAGCAGAGTCCTACCTATAAGCATGTTCCTTCCATTTTTATTCTGGAAGAAAAAAAAGAAAAGAAAAAAAAGGATACTATTGGCAGATCTCAAAGCACTCTTTTCATCTCTATAGCCACCATCCATCTTTTTTTTTTTTTTTTTAAGATTTTATTTATTTGAGAGAGAGAAAAAGAGAGAAGGCGCAGCAGGGAGGGGCGGAGGGAGAAGGAGAAGCAGACTCCCCGCTGAGCGGGGACCATAATGTGGCACTCGGTCCCAGGACCCTGGGATCATGACCTGAGCCAAAGGCAGACGCTTAACGACTGAGCCACCCAGCACCCTAGCCACCACCCATCTTTCAAGCACTTACTATGTTCTCAAATAAGCTTCAGTGGAAATGTTAATGTCTTAACCACACAGCAACCTATATTTTTTAAACTTTTAGCTAATTCTAAAACTGCTTTCAAACTGCTTGTTGGAAACAACTATTATCTCTGACTCTCTGAAAGCTGAGTCCAATTTCCAAAGTCCCATGATCATTCTTTATCACCCATGTATAATGCACGTATTACTGCACACCTTTTCTCCTCCCCACAGGTTTTCTCTATCCAGCAGGTAATTTGTTTTACATTTTTTTTCCTAAAAAGAAAAAAGTTCTACACTGTGTTGTTTCAACTTGCAGAGTTAACGATGAAATGTTCTGTTCAACATTTCCTACTTAAAAAGTGAAGTTTCTAACAAGGTAACTGCAATAACTAAGAAAACAGGTCAGCACTTCTTAACCTTTTCTGGAAACTGACCAAAATTATGAAATTTCAGAGGGCCACGGACCTCCTAAAGCCCACTCAAGGTTAGGATCCCCAATACTGAAGCAGAATATTTAAAGTCAAATTCATTATAGAACATCAGAGACAAAGTAGTAATTTCAAATATAAACAGCACCAAAATTAAAATTACAAGAGTTACCACTTCAGAGTAAGAATCATAAAAGGAAAACATAAGTCCTATATATTATGTATCATCATATGACTTCCATTTTAGGATGACTTGTATAGAAGCAATCACAATTCAACTTGTAATCTAATCTTAACTCTCCTAAACTTCACTGCTGAAACTTTAACAGCTCTGCTTCAATTTCTCCTATAATGCAAGCTGCTTAAATTTCTTATCCATACTTTGTCAAACACTGAAGCAATCTATAAACAAACTGATCTGGAGAAACTGAAATATGTTCTTGACCGAAACAATTTAGTGCACAGGCTAGAAGCCAAGTGCACTGCTTTTTTTTTTTTTTTTAAAGATTTTATTTATTTGACAGAAAGAGACACAGCGAGAGAGGAAACACAAGCAGGAGGAGTGGGAGAGGGAGAAGCAGGCTTCCTGCAGAGCAGGGAGCCCGATGCGGGGCTCGATCCCAGGACCCCGGGATCATGACCTGAGCTGAAGGCAGACGCTTAACGACTGAGCCACCCAGGCGCCCCGCACTGCTCTTAATACTATAATCATTAGGATGAAAAAGAATTAGTTTGGTTGAATATTATATCATCTTAGCACTACTACAAATCTTGAATTGACTATTACTTTATGACTTCAATGAGATTTACCTTCTCAGTGGTAACCTTGGAGAGATCCTTGTACAAAAGTTTCCGGACATATTCCTGGAGAGGAGGACGTTTCTTTTTCACTGTTTTTTCAGCTGGAGGTGGGTTGCAGTAGTAATATGCATTCTCCACCATTGTAACATATCTTGCATCGAGGTGCATTGCTTGTTTCTTTCTCATCATTTGCTCCTAAAATAAAAACGTCTAAGTCAAAATACTTTTATTCTAATGTTTATCCCTAACCAAATTTCTATTCTCAGTGACAGAATTTCAGGATAAAGAACTAGAAAAGGAGGAAGAAAAAAAAAACCCAATCATTAGGTATTCCTAAGAATATACTAGCACACTATTATACCAAAACCATGTTTTTAGAACAAATCAGTCCATGACTGCTTGGTGTTAGACCTTAGGCTCTGACACAGCTCTACAAGCAAGAAAACTAAAAGCAGCCAAGGTTTATAACTTGTCCACAGCCCCTGAGCATCAACTCAAGAGGCAGTGATTCAAAACGGATCTAGTCAACCAGTGATAAAAGCTAGCTGCTTTTGCTATAAGAGGGGAAAAGATCTACTGAGCCAATCCAATATTCATCCATACCACCATGACTAGTAAATGTTTTCCCTAGCAAAAAGAGAGGATCCAAATACTGTAAATAAATACAAGACATTAAAAGCTAGCTCTATTACATTTTTATACACATGGTCTCATTTAACCTTAAGAGCCTGAGCCAAAGAGCAAGAAGAGCTTTTTCCTTGTTACGATAAAAATTTGAACTTGGAATGACTTTTGTTAGTGTGATATAAGCCTAGAGAGAATTTGGAAATCAATTCCATTTGACAGCCTCCACATTAATGCTTTTGTTTATTAGAAATAAATTCTCATGTTTCTTCATATTAAGTATTATTGGCAGAGAATATTCAGGCTCACAACTGGATTCTAAAAAAAAATAAGTTATCTAAAGAAAATGATACAATCAAGACTTCTGTAACAGTAACACTGATGTAATGACAGTATATGCCCAGGGATTCCTAAATCTGAGCTCTCTTTAACACTAACACCAATATTCACTCTGCCACCACACTTCCCACCCTCCCAAGGCTGCAAGGGAATGCATGGATATTATCAATAAGCATAATAACTTAATTGCTTAATAAACTTGATGGCCATTTCAGCATCCTAAGTAGCTTAAGAAAGAGCTTCTACCCCAAGTTAATTTTTCAAGTTTACAGTTTTTAATTTTTAAATTAAATTTTATATTTTTAAGCTTGTATTTTATATGCTTAAGACACTTTAACAATGGCTTCTTTGAACATTCAAGAACATCCGTAAAAAACGGCTCTAACATAACAGTATTAACAGTACTTGCTCATTTGCATCATTTATCAAAAGGTATTTGGGGTTGAACTTAATCCTCCTTTACAATACAGTGAACTCACTGGAAGCCAAGTGAGAAAAATTCCTACAACTCTCCTGGAATGGCCACAGCACATAAATATGGGAGGTTCTACTTTAGGCAGAAATGCTTCTATTTATATAGCAGAGCAAGATCATAGGCACTGGTCAATATTTCTAACCCCTGAAGTAAATCAAGAACCTCAAGCTCTTGCTAGGATCCTCAAGCCCTTACCAAAAGTACACTGGTCCTCAGGTGTGATTCTGGTGATCTGAAAAGAAACCTTCCACATGTTTCTAGTAGAGTACATGCCATTTCAATATGGTGATGGGAAAAGTCTGACAGAAGCATCTGCAATAATAATGATGATGAGAAAACACAAAGACAACACTTCAATCCTATTAAAGAAAGAAAATACAGATCTAATGTGTGTAACAACTTTAAAAATGTTATGTGTGAAAAACAAAAGTTAGTCTACTTTGGCTTAACAAGCTTCATTGCTGAGTATCTTGTGTTCAGCCACAAAAATTTTATATAAAATCGTCAATATACTTAATGCCTTTTCTTTAAGATAAATACATGAAAACTAGTATTACAGCCCTTTCTATATAATGACTATTAGATGCTATGTATTTAAACATCTATGAAATACACAGCTAACATTTTCTAAATCTTTTTTTTTTGTTTTGGTTTTATGACATTTACTTGTAAAATTCTGACCACAACAGGCTCACTGTATGAACAAACATAACATACTGCCATAGCATTTCAGTATTTATCCTCCCAATTTTTCTCTATGCACATTTTCTAAACCAAAACAGATTCAAACATATCACATTATTTAATAACTTGGTATTTTTTCAGCTAATATGACTATTTTGCTGTGTCCTTATTTATCCTTCTATGGCATGATTTAAAAGGGGCATATTACTGTATAATATGAACTACACTAAAACTTAAGTGATTCTTATTTATTGGATATTAAAATTTTTTACATTTCTTGCTACTTAAAACAACTGTGGGACAAACATCCTTGTAGATAAATTTGTGCAAATTTATTTCCTTAAAACACACACACAGAAATGGAATTTCTAGGTCAAAGAAATGTATATCCTTCCTGTGTGTTTGTAATAATTACTATAAAAAAAATATACTAACATTTAAATTGTTCCATGGTATGATTCTCTTCAAATACAGCATTGAGAAATCTTACATAATCACTCTTAAAATGCTGTCTAGAGTTTCCCTAAATGTATTCTGTTGTCTTCTGAGATGCTCCAAGTAGGTTTAGGAAACTTAACCCCTTGAATATCAATAATGACTATTAATATTTTAAACACTCTTAAGAAATCAAGCAGTAAAGAAACTTGATAAATTTGTTTAACTCGGGGTTTTCCAAATGTACTTGAATCCATGAGACCCACTTTGTGTAATATACCTAATATACTAAGGAAATCAATTTGATATAAAATTTGTCATTGTTAGTCATGATCAATTCCAAATGTAGAATTATTCCATCTCTGCTGCATCAGCTTTCCCACATATAATTACTTACTAATTTCTAGCTTAATTCCATCGTGGACAAAAAACACTCTGAATAATTTCAGTCTTTTCTAATTTGCTGTGATTTTTTTGTTGTTGTTAATTATGGTAAATGATCCATGTGCATCTGAAGAGATTTTAAGTTCTGATGCTATTGGGTATAGTGTCAATCAGATCCAGGTTGTTAACTGTATTGTTCAATTCTGTATATATATACTAATTTCGTCTGCCTCTTCTTTCAGTTAGTGAAAGGTGTTTCAAAGTCCCTCACTATGACTGTGGATTTCTTTCCTTGTTGATTCTTGTTTTATATATTTTGAAGGTCCCTTAACTGGATTCATACCAATTCAGAAAGGTAATGGGTAATAGTTTCCTGCTAAAATTAGCTCTTCATCATTATGAATTGTCCTTCTTTATTTATAATAAATGCTTTGTACCTTGTTTGATGATAATGAAAATAGGTGAATTTTTTTTTTTTTAAAGATTTATTTATTTCAGAGAGAGACAGATGAGCATGAGTAGGAGGGGCAGAGGGAGAGGGAGAAAGAATGTCTAACAGACTCTCTACTAAGCACGGAGCCCGACGCAGGGCTCGATCCCATGACCCCGAGATCACCACCTGAGGTGAAACCAAGAGCTGGACGGAAGAGCTGGACGCTCAACCGACTGCACCACACAGATGCCCGAAACCAGGTAACTTTTAGTCAGTGCTTCCATGGTATATTCCCCCCATCTTTTTATATTGGCCTTTCTGGTCTTCATATTTATCTTTCTTGTAGGCAGCCTACAGTGTTGTTTTAATCAAGTCTTATATTCTTCAGGCTTTTACTTCATGTATTTTGTCCTTTTACATGTAATTACTGTGATAGCTGCATTTCTATCTACCATACTATTATTTGTTTTCAACTCTGCTTATCTGTTTAATGTTCTGTTTTACTCCTTTCTTGTCCTTCGGATTAAACAAATATTCCTTATTTCAATTTTTCCAGCATTTATAACTAAAACTTTGTCTATTAAAAACAACTCAAAATAATGCAGCACTAACCTTTAAACAATGTAATGTATCATTTTTTGTGAACATCTTAAATTTAGTTAATTCTCCAATAAAACGAACAGTTTTGTTCTTTGTTTCAATATTGATCTGGTCCTTTTTTCGTACCTACAAAATCAGAGAAAAGAGACATTAGCTAGAGAATTAACATTTTGAAATCTATGTGATAAGAAATGTAATTTTAGTAAGATTGCATTTGGGTAAATTTCTTGCTATTCAAATTACTTTAAGTTAAGGCAAAATAAGCTCTGTGGAACACGAGTGCCGGGATATGATTTGCCAATAGTTCCATGGTCAAATAATTTGGGGAAACGATGCACTTTATTGGGCTTAAATTGGTTCTCAAATAAAGAAGCCTGTTTAACCTAATTTAATTCAATTTATCTCAAATTTATTTAGCAACATAAACCTCCTTTTGAGATGCTAGCAACCACTAGTTAATATCCCAGTAAATTAATATTTTAAGGAACACATTTTAGGAAATGCTGCTTTAAAAATAATAAGTACCAAGAGCTCACTTAAGCAAAAATATTATCAAGGCTTAGTATACTACACTTATGAACTACAGTATGCATTTTCTATCATAAACTCATTACAGTGGAATTTCTGATATAATCACTATTCTTTTTTATTGTAAATACAAGCCCTCTAACTTAGGCATACATTTCAAGAAATATTCAGTACAACAAAATCCTATTCCAATAGTACAATGCAAACATATGTCAAGATAAATGTAAATGGATTACATTTTCATGACAAAAAAACCAACAGTCTAGAAACCTTTTATGTGAACAACAGTGACAATAACATGGTGGTGCCTTGAACTAGTTTAATGTACTTTTTCAGAATACTCTCTTTTATTCAGTTGTTCAATATGGTGGTGCCTTGAACCAGTTTAGTGTTTTCTACTTTTCCAGATTACTATCCTATCTTATTTGTTCCACATAACAACATTCTGAGAAAGAAACAATAGCTGTTATAATCTGATTTAATAATTTAAACAATAAAACAACACAAAGCTCTTAAATGACTTGATGAAAGATCAGTACTAAAATCCCAGTCTCTTAACTATTACTTGAGAATTCCACTACCTTAGTATACGCTGGGTTTTATTTTATTTATTTATTTTTTTTATTTTAAGATTTTATTTATTTGCGAGAGAGAGAATGAGAGACAGAGAGCATGAGAGGGAGGAGGATCAGAGGGAGAAGCAGACTCCCTGCTGAGCAGGAAGCCTGATGTGGGACTCGATCCCGGGACTCCAGGATCATGACCTGAGCCAAAGGCAGTTGCTTAACCAACTGAGCCACCCAGGCGCCCTACGCTGGGTTTTAAAACAAGGCCTAAACTCACCAGCAGCTAGACAATTAATGAGTCATTTATATAAATACTAAACTTCTACGTACTCAAGGAGCTAACACTTAGATTGAATTTATCATCTTCATTTTTAAGGACCTACTTTCTACAGTATACAGAGATAGGTGTTAAGATTTTTTAGCTCTTCAGGGATAATTTTTAAACAAAACTATGTTTACTCATTTAAAGCATCAGAGCAAACTAGAAGCTCACTATTAGCATTTATTAAAGCATCAATAAAACTGCATCAATTAAAAATAAAATCATAAAATTCAACTCATAGACTTTAACCTTGACTGTTTCAGCAATTCAGAAAAGAGCACAGCTTTCATACAGATCCTTTCAAAATAAATGTTTGTTAAGTAATGCATATGAAAAGCTCCTCATACTGATTTATCTTTTTTATGAACTCCTAGGATACATTAAGAGTATGGACTCTAGACCAGACTTGCTGGGTTTAAATCCCAGCTCTATCACTTACTAGCTGTTACTTAAACTCCGTGCCTCAATCTCCTCATCTTTAAAATGGTACTAATAAAAGTAACCTACCTCATAAAGTTGTTGTCTTAAGTCAACTGATACATGTAAAGTACACACAGTAGTGCCTGGCACCAGGAAGAGTTCAATAAATATTAGCTATTATTAATTTTATCCATCTTTGTATATTTGTATCACTAATACGTGGACACTAAATAATGCTTATGGAGTGAACAAAGAAATGAAAACACTTAATGTTTATAGATGTATCGCAGGGACAAAAAAGAGCAAATGATCTATAGTTAAAAATCTGAGCCCTTGCAGTCATTCTGCGCCATTTTGGGGGTATATTATCTTGGATAATTCATATAAATTCTCTGAACTGTTGGTTCACTTGGTAAAATAAAGATAAAAATAAGGATGGTGATGATGATGGAGGTGGTGGTAGTAACAACAGCTACACTTCACTTGATTTCTAAGCAACTAGTGTACAGAACAAAAGATTATATCCCCTTTAAAAAGATGTTTAAGAGGTGTTTTAAATGACGGCAGAATGCTTCTCAGTGAGAAATAAAGAATGGAAAATTATACATATACTATAAATTCATCCCCCCCCAAAAAAAGCTACAGAGGGGAAAAAAGGTAAAGAAAATATACTAAAAGATTAATAGGTTTGCTTTAAAGTGATGAAATTATGGGGCATCCCCTCTTCTTTCTAAATTATGTATTTTATATTTTCTTAATAACCCACACTGAGCATGTGTTTCTTCTACAGCTGAAGAAACATGGAAGCAAAAAAGTGTATAAGGAAGTAATTAAAAAATAATATAATGAACCTGAGTCTTTAGAGGGAATAGGGCTGAGAAGTGTACAAACATGTCTTTAAAAATCTCTTTGGGTGATTCTGCATGTACAAGCTCTTAGTAACTGCTGTGGAACATTATACAATTTTAGGTATTACTGAGCATTATAACTTCCAAAACATGTAACGTAGTGTATCATCTACAATTATTCTTATATATTATTGAAGGTAATGAGGTACAATCTAATTAACATGACAAAATTACAGAATTTTTTAATGAATTATGAAAAATCAATTATCTTACTCCCTCATTTTCAGATGAAAAAAATGAAGGCTTTTTAAAAGGCTGTAACTTAAAAAAAAGACTGACTTATTCTGACCCTTTATCATTTTCCAGTCTCATTTGTTGACTCCTTATGATCAAAAGGTATGTCAAAACACTTCTGCAGAAGCAAATGAATTAATGTAAAATTTTCTATATATTTCTAGTTCAATGTCTATTATAGAATTTTACTTACATAATCAATCTTCGTTAGCAAAAATGTTGCTTACAACTCATTTATTAATGACAGCTAAAATTGAGATCAACTAAATAGCTAAATTCATAAGCATTAATAAAAACTCTTCAGATACATCAACATATAAAAAGTAAGGATTTCTGAGGCCTATCTAGGAAGACCCTCCTCCCCAAACTGGTCCTTCTATAACTTCACCCAAATAGACATTATACATCGTCCTCTATAATTTGCTCATTTTGTTCTACATAAACTTTATTCATTTAATCATTCTAATTTTTTGGAAAATCTACTCTATGCTAGACACTAAGAAGGCACTGAGTCTATAAACAAGTAAATTTGCCTGCAAAGTTTATTTTATGCTGCGGACCACTGATCTCCAGGGTAGGGTGGGTAAGACTCTTGATCTACTAGAGTGTTGGAAAAAAGTCTTAGAACTTCTATTTATGTTTTTGATCTCATACTTTTCAATTTACTTTTATTTTATAAATTTACAGAAAATATTTCATACAATTGCAAATACATACAATTTACATATAAGTATGCCAAACTGGGATATGTGGTCAATTTATTTTACCACTAGAGAGATTTGATTTAAAAAGCTGAAAGACCACTAATTTTAAAAATGTTAGTCAGTCTGATATATTTAAATAAAAGCTGTCCCTTCACTGTTAAATAAGTAGGCTCTGTTGAAAAATTGGGGCATGGAAAATTAGAAAGGAAAAAATATTTCTTATTGCCCCACTATTCAAAGACAGCCACTGCTAACATATTAATATGTAATTCTTTTCTGTTCTTTACATTCCAAGCATTTTAACATAACTGTAAATTTATTGTGTGTAAGATTTTACAGCTTGCTTTTTTTTTTTCCACCAAAAGAAGCACTTTCTATATGTTATGAAAATTTTTTGGTAAATATTACTTTCAATGGCTCTATATCATTTCAGCATTGTGACTATATGACCATTTTCTTAATTCACTGTTGGGCTTTTAGCTTATTTTCCATTTTTTCCCCACAATTTAGGATGTGAATAAAGCTTTTTTGGGTATATAGGATTACTTACTTAGGACAGATTCTCAAAGTTGTCCAACGTATAAATGCCTCTAAGAATCTTGAAACATATTACCAAACTCCTTCTCCAAATTCTGACCTCAAGTGCAGATGGTTTCTCATTTCTATTATCTTTACTAATCTGTTGGTCAAATTAGCAGCTCTGTTGTTTTAACTAGAATTTCTGCGACTACTATATGAGATTTCATATAGTTTTGTTAACCAGTTTAATTTCTCAGGTGAGGTTCTTAGCAGAAGGTAAGTATGATTGTAACAATATGTTGGAATTAGAAGACAGAGACAGGGAAGCCTGAGTAAAACGCTATTCTCATAATTCAAGCTATGAAGAGGAGATGCTAGATTTAAAGAAGTGTTTTAGAAGACAGTACCAACAGAATTTGGTGAATGCTGGCTCCTGAATGTCTGCAGAGCAAAAGCAGAAGTATTTCTCTTAGGGACTAGAGAAAAAATATTGCAAATTTACAGAGAGAATAAAGGTTGATATGAGGAAGTGAAGGACAAAGATGTTTTTTGAGAAGTCATGAGTTTATTTTATTGGACATATTTAGCTAGAACTACATGAGAACTTTCTAAGCACCAAGAGAGAGGTTTTGGCAAGAGACATGTAATTGAGGTTGCTGAGAAAAGTCAACTGAAGCCCAGGTAAAGTATGTTCTGTCAAAAAGGAGGGTGAAGAAGAAAATATGGGGAACGCAAAGATACAGACTCAGTTGGAAAAAAGTAAAAGATATTTTACTATTGATAAAAGATATTGAGAATAGCAGTCATAAGTAAGAACCAGGAGAGAGTGGCGGGAGAGAAGGGATAATTATTATTATAATAATATCTATGTCTGAGCACTGTGTGATGAACTTTATATCCATTATCTAGTTTAATACATAAGAACAATCCCATTTGAAAAGATACCAGTATTATCCCCACTTAAGTAACTCGACCAGAGTTAACACTGCTAGCAAGTGGGAGGAGACAGAATGACAGAAAAAAGCAGAAGAGTCCAGCAGTTTAGAATCTGCAGGGACATCAACCAACATAAAGCAATTAAGAGGATACTACTGGTGGTTTCTGCCAGGGTGCTGTGATGGTAAAACAAAGGGTAAATGTCAGAAGCAGAAGAGACAAGTATGCTCTAAAAAAACTCGAACAAGAAGCAAATGAAAGAGGATGGGGGGTGAGGCTGAAAGACATTTTCTTGTTGCTATTATTTTATTTTCACTTAAGGATGGGAAAGTGTTGAGCATATATACAGACAAAAAACAAGTCACTGGCAAAGTCTGCAGATGTCGGGATGGGGAAAGATAGATCATGGAGGAGGCCGAAGTGATCAATGACTTCAAGTATCCTTTCTTCTCTCCCCTGAAGGCAGTGGTTCCCACAGTATTCTCCTAGAATTCTGCTAAGTCTTTGAGTTGTAATGAAGCATTACATCAGGAACAAAACTGCCAATTCCCTCAACTCCCACCCCAGTTATCAAATGTGGGAGGCGAAAGATACATGAATAGAATACTCTTAATCTTAAATTTCTCACCAAAAAAAAGCACTAATGATGCTTGGTCCAGCAACCTGTGTGCTGTTTTTGGATCTGGTTGAGGGGTATATGCATAACTCATATAATAGAGTCATACTGTCTGCCAGGAAACGTTTCTTGTTTTGCATGATGGGATTAAATAAATCAATGAGAATATCATGACTCTTGGTGCATCAACCCCTGAACTGGCAGCATTTATCAAAGTATGTTCTTTGAGTGACTATATATTTGACCCATCCCAGGTTCAAAGTGCACATTACCCTATTAAAGCTTTGGGAATTCTTAAAAGAGAACAAAAACAAAACCATTTAACTCTCTTGATCTCAGTGTTTCCAAACTGCTTTTAAAACACAGAAAACATGTCTTTTCAGTCCACCAATATTCACTTTCAGTCACTTTTAAGGAATCATTTTACTCCTTTCAAGGCTGTATTTATATCACCTGCACAAGGTGACGGGTAGGTAGTATGGATGTGAAGAACCACTAACAGGCAATTTGTTATGACTCCTAGGACTGGAAAGGGAGAGAAGCTGTCTGGAAACCGGTCCCTGGTACTTACCAGGGTACTCTTTAAGAACTTACCGCTATACAAGGTAAAGATTGTTAAGGCAAGAATCAGTAAAAACATGGGCTATGACAGCATTCACTGATCAGATCAATTATGCAACCTCGTGTGCCCCATACATTTGGACTCCCGACACCCCAACAGGCATCTTCCAGGCACTGTGCCCTGACTCGCATGGCCAATCCTATGTTTCTTCTGAGAACACCAATGAGACCTGCTGGCTCTCTTGACCTTGGAGAATGGTTTTTACTTTACAAAAGCAAAAAGTGCAGTACCTGTAGGAAACAAGGTAGCAGCAACAGCTCATCTCCAAATTGGAATATATCACTTACCAATTTCAAGCTTTGTTGAGAAAATTTACATTTTAACAACTCAGAAGTCCATACATTCTGAACTGTTATACCACTATCAAATTTCAAAAATATGCTTATCAATACAATAATCATATTCTTAAAGAATCCTCACTCAACTTGTAAGTATATAAATGTGTGTGTGTACATATATAACAAAATAAATGCTTAAATACATACATGAAATCTGAAATCCCCCCTCAGCATGGAACAAAGATCCTCTGCTACATCAGACATGCAGGGATGCAATGTAGCAACCAATCTTGCATAAAATGGTAGCAAATCCAACCTGCAAAAGTTATATGTGATATATGTAAAAGGAAAGACATACCAGCAGCAATTCATCTTAAAATTTAAACTTTCTCAGATATATTCACACATTAAATGATAAAAACTAGTAATCGTACAGACGTGCCTATTTATTGCCATCATAATGAAGCATATGGAAATTCAACCTGCTTTGTGAAAGCTTATTAATAATCTGGTATTTTCTATTCAGTGCATTTACTGCACATTTGTAATTTCACTGAGTATACAATTTTGATAACATATGAAATACCAAGCGCAGAAAGCACTAAGTTTTGACATGGCCTGAATTTTTAATCACATAATTACTAAGTAAACAAACTTAATGGTAACTTAAATAGTGCAAAACAGAATCCTTTTAAACCATTTCCTTCATTTATCCACGGATCAGTTATTTGGGAACTTTAATGTCTAAAGTGAAAGGGTAACTGATAACCAAGAAGGCATCTAAGAAGTCAAAATATTATCACAAACCCACACACTTCTACATCTTATTCATTACAGAACCTACTCAGATTCGCCCACAGTGCCTATCCTCTCTTACTCTAGACAATAACTGGCAAATACGTGGTTATTCATGCCGCCACCCCCTTTCATTATCAGAGCACTTTCTCATCAAACCTGAATGCAGCTCCAGAATCCTGCTTAACCCAGCACTCCAGGCAGCCACTACTAATCAGAATGAATACACAAGCTAAAATTTACTTTCCATTCCTGCCACAGCCATTATTTTATAAAATTCGATTACTCAATGATGCAACACTCAGCAGACGCTGTAGGTAAGCAGCAGTGATGAATTAACAAAAGCAGCTGCGATAACAGTACCAAGTTATAGGGAGCTAACAGTGAGAAAGGAAGTTAAAAACTATAAAAATTCAACACAAGAGCTCAAAAAACTACACAGTCTACAGCCACTGAGAACAGAAACACACAATCCTACAGGATATCCCTATAGTTATCCCTGAATACAGCACTACAGAATAATACATGAAAATGGTTTCACCATCAGAGAAAAAAAGTATGCACACCATGCAAGGTTTAGGATTAGATCTAGAAACTCCCAGCATGGACAGATTAAGGCTCAGCTGGAAGAAGAAACACAGCAAAGAAAGGAAGAATGGAGGTAAATTTGGAAGGTGGAGAGAAGTACTCAAATTCATACCTAAGAGCCTGAAAACCTTTGCACTCCTCTTTGACCATTATAATTTCTTTTAAAAATTATCATTTAGTTCTTATTAACTTGCCAGGCTCTGTCCTAGGCACCTAATAATATACTTTACTGAACTTGTTGATCCTAATTACCATCCTATAAGGTGGATATTTTAATCACCATTTCAGAAATAATGGAACAGATGCTGAGAGAAGTCAGGAAAATAGTGGCTTTGTAGTAGTGACTCAGTAAGTTTTATTAAAGGCATCACATCTTTCTTTACCGAAACAATGAAAAAGCTCAAACAAATTATGTAAAGATCTAAATCAAGACATTTAATGTTAAATGTTATTTTATATGTTCCTTTAAATTATTTAAAGTTTTATCAACTGAAGGTTAAGCTCCTGTCATACAGAAAATGTGCACATATGGGGTACATTACTCCTTGATATTACAAAAATGAAGTGTTTCTGTGAGATACTCTCAAAAATACATTGTAATTTCTTCATGTCTATTAGTGTCAAAAAAAAAAGCCTACGACAAATAAACCTTTAATTTTCTTGCATAACAGATGGATTCACACTAATAGCAAATTTACTTTCTAAATTTTTAAACTTTGGTTGAATACTGTATTTTAATATATTACAATTGAAATACATTTTAGTTAGAATATATTATTAGGTTTTTCGTTTGTTTTTCAAACCCACTTTAGCAACAAATACTTTTTCCTGTTTCAGTTCATAACCAATTGCCAAATACAAATAAACTACTTTAAACCTACGCCTAGGTTCTACCACCCCCGACTGCCACAATTTCAGATCAGAAAAATGAAGAATACACTGAATGAATACAAGAGCTGAGGTCATAGGACAACAAAGAGGAATGTGTTAGGAGTTAGGAGGCTCATGTTCTAACTCTCTCAAATAGTACTTCTGTAACCTCTAGTCTCAGCTGCCCTGGCTAATCCTCCCATGGCTGGGAAGCTCACCTCAGAGTCTCTGCACTGGCTTTTTTTTCAGCTGAAAGATGCTTTTCTTTTCCCCAAATATCTACACTTACTCCCTCACAAAGGCCAAGTCTTACTTCCAATTGACACCTCCTCAGTTAGATTTCTTCCAAATACTCCCCTGAAACCACAAATCCACCCAGCCCCACACCCCTAATCCTCTACCGTGCATATTTAAAGTAGCATTTATCACCTTCTAACATATTATATAATCTACTTACTTGTTTTGTTTATTACCTTGTCACCCTTCCCCACTAGAATGTAAGCTCCATGGGAAACAGTTTACTAGTACTCAACACAGTGCCAACAACATAGTAGGTGCTCAGTAAACATTTGTTAGATAAATAAATGTTACTGGTATCCCATAACTAGGTTTATTTATTAATTATTTTCCTTTTTGAAGCAGGCTCCATGCCCAGTGCAGAGACCAATGTGGGGCTCGAACTCACAACTCTGAGATCGAGACCTGAGCCGAGACCAAGAGTTGGATGCTTATAACCAACTGAGCCACCCAGGTGCCCCTAGGTTTATTGTTAGCTTTTAGTCAAAAATATTCTTCACCACTCCAAGGAAGTACCATCTGATTTTTATAAAAATAATATTAAACTTCAAGTTTTACATTTTATCAAAGCTAGCTTATCAAATATTTTTATGCAATTAAAAGGATAATAATATAATCTCTTATTTTATATATGTTTCCTATTTAAAATATCTTTTTAATCCTAAGATCAATTCTCTGATCCTGCTGGATTTTCATTTAATATACTATTAAATGTGATTTGTTAGTTTTTTACTTAGAATTTTTGTATGGACATTCAAAAGTGAGACTGGTCAATCCTTCAAACTTCCTTGCTCTTTCTTTACTAGACTCTGCCTATTCATAGTATGAAATGGCAAGTTTGTTTTTCTATGCTCTGGAACAAACCAGACAGCAGAAAAATCACTTGTTCCATAAAAGATTGAAAGAACTCAATAAAGCTATCTAGTCTTACTCTATTTAAGATGAAATTAACTGATAACTTCAGTGGTCTACTTTATCTTGAAATAATTTGGAAATGTATAATTTTCCCCAGAAAATTGAGTTTCACTGAGATTTTTCAAGTGTTTTAAAAAATATTTCTAGCATATCATCTGGCTCATTTCTTAAACTTTTTTTTTTTTTTTTTTTGAGAGAGAGAGCACATGAGAAGAGGGAGGGTCAGAGGGAGAAGCAGACTCCCTGCCGAGCAGGGAGCCCAATGCGGGACTCGATCCAGGGACTCCAGGATCATGACCTGAGCAGAAGGCAGTCGCTCAAACCAACTGAGCCACCCAGGCACCATTCATTTCTTAAACTTTTAAATGTTCTTTTTCTTTATATTTTCTAAATGCTTCCCTATTGGATTTTAAGAACCAGCTCTTGAGTTTTTAAAATTATTTTAGTTTTGGTTGTCTTTCTCAATGTATTTTTCAACACAATGAGATTATACCCACTTAGCATCAAAAATTTTAACCTAACTGTATCATTTCCTTTTTCTTCTTTTCTTGGACAAGTCACTTATGCTTTATTTCATTTTTTTTCTTCTTCTACAAAATCAGCTCAATCTATATCAAAGCTTTTCCCCAGTCCCAAAAGAAAGGTAGAAATAGCTAACCTTTTTAAAGGAAAGCAGTCTGTGCTATCCATTCAGGCTGCTATCGGTGAACTAACAAACAGTAAGTGCTTTCAGCTTCCAAAGGGATTTTAAAAAATAGTTTCAGGATTCCCTGGAAGATCTTAACTCTTTTATGCCTTTCCAGATAGTTAGTAATCCTGGTTTTTGTTCTGTGGGAATTGGCCATGTGAAAGTAAAATTAGAAATTCTGTTTTCCCAGAATCCTCTACTCCTAAAAAGCTCACCAAATCCTTCTCAAACTAACACTTTTCTAAAATTCCCCTTTTTCCATTATACCTTTCACAATTAAAAGGACAGCTGATAGTAAATGCCACCCTGCCCTATTTAAATCTTCAAGCTCTGTGACTGTTCATTCATTACTTCGCAAAATAAAGCCCCATATGTTGGAAATAAGGTAATAAATTATATATTTCTTCAATGTTAGTCCTGCTTCAGTATGCTTTTCTGTCTTTTCTACCCTTCTATACAATGCAAGGCTACAAGGTAATGGAGTACTAAATGCTATGCGAATCACACTGAAGGTATTAACCACAAAATAAAACATTTTAATGAAACTAAAGAGCAAATTTCTGTACTAAAATTTAAGCTAGATATGTATTTTTAGACTTTTCTGAAAGTCAACTAGAAAATAAACTTAGATCCTCTCCCTTTGAAAACTGAATTTTTGTCCTCGAGAGTGATGATTATTTTTACTAACAGTTAATGAGTGAACCATTTAAAAAAGAATGATTTTTTCTTAAACAATAAAACCTTGCTTACATTTTCAAGGTCTCTTAAATTACACATTTAAGTATCTTACTAGCAGTTAATGATCATCAAGTTAGTAAACATCTAGTCATAAACCACAAGTAATAAGAATGCAGAAACACACATTTTGTTACTGAGGGGGAAGAAAAGAAATTCTTAAAGGTTTTTATCTCGTAATCAATCAGCTTTCTAAAAGAAACGTCCAGCTTTTTTTTCTCTTTAAAATCTAAAGAATTTAATTGTTGGAAGTTACTAATTTTATCTTGTTCAAAAATGCCTAGAAAAAGAAGGAATGTGAAAGAATACTGCTACTGTTCAATTAAAAGAATACAAAGGATTTTCTTCATTAAAACAAAGAAGCAGATGATGATTCAAAAAATATGAAACATAATAAAAGACTGGAGTCAGTTACTCTGAAATCGACAACCAAATGCCCTAGGGACTTTTTCACAATGTTGCCACTCCCAGTGCAACAACGCCATCAAGTGGTACAACATGCTAACAGGCTTCAAAGACTAAGGAAAAGCTGTTCAAGAATCAGCAGAAGCACTTCATTCCCTGAACAATTTGTTTATATTAATCTAAATCTAAAGAAATTCTGATCATCCATCTGTTAAAATTTAGCAATCCATATGGCTTCCAAGTCATTAAAACCAATACTGGGTTCGACTGTACCAGAACAAGGAACTAAGAGATTTCTAGGTACGTACTTCACACTCAAAGTTAGTTTAGGGGAGGGGGCCTCTGAGATGCTAGGCCCAATCTCTAGCTTGATCTAAGTGGTGGATACATACGTATATCTAAGATAAGAACACTTTATATGAAATTTCAATTATAAGTGTTATGGTTATATTACAAATTAACTATAAAATGATATGAAATATCAAAGGGAATTTCTAGTAGATTTTATTTCTGTGGAGCCCTTCAATAGGCTGAGATAAAATGCCAGGCTTCTAAGCATTCTTTTAACCAACTATTTATTTAATGAAGGAAAAACACACTAAAAGTAAAAACACCTTCAGATCAAACCTTTAAGAACTACATGTACAAATGAAAAAAAATTGTACAGATGGACATCAAATTTTAAAACTTTTATGCTACAAATGATACCAAGAAAGTGAAAAGACAACTCACAGAATGGGAGATGTTTGCAAATTATATTTGATAAGACACACATACAAAGAACATATAAAGAACTCTTACAACTCAGTAATAAATAACATAATTAAAAAGGGGGTAAAGGATTTAAACAAACATTTCTGCAAAGAAGACATACAAACAACCAATAAGCACATAAAAAGATGCTTAAAACCATCAGCCATTTGGAAAATGCAAATCAAAATCACAGAAAGATACCACTTCCAACTAAGATGGCTATAAGCAAAAAGGGACAATAACAAGTGTTTTCAGGATATGACAAAATTGGAGCCCTCATATATTGCTGATGGGAACATAAAATAGTGCAGCCACTGTGAAAAAGTTTGGCAATTACTGAAAATGTTAAAGAGTTACCACAGGACACAGCAATTGCACTCCCAGACATATACTGAAGAGAACACACCCACACAAAAACCTGTACTCAAGCTTTACTTCTAGTAGCTAAAAAAGTGGAAACAATTCTATTGTCCATCAACTGATAAATGGTTAACAAAATGGGGTGTGGAATATTATTCAGCCTTAAAAAGGAAGAAATTCTAATACATGCTACAACATGAATGGATCTTGAAAACATTAAGTGAAAGAAGCTAGGTACAAAGAGCACATATTGTATGATTTTATTTATACGAAACACTCAGAATACGCAAACCGAGAGCAACTGAAAGTAGGTTAGTGGTTTCCTAGGGCAGGAGAAAAGGTGGGCAGAGAAAGTATGGAATTGACTACTAATAGAAAGAAGGTGTCTCTGGGCAGGGCAAAAATGTTTAAGGATTTGATCAGAGTGATGGTTGCATATATTTAGAACACTGAATGGTATACTTCAAATGCGTGAATTGTATAGTATAGTATGTGAATTACATCTCAATAAAGCTTTTTTTTTTTTAAGAAAAGATCTATAAAGAACCTTAATCTAGTTTAGTGCTTCCTGAACCAAAATATACAGACTAGGTAAGACAGCCAAATTCTCTACCAGACACGAGTTATATACATATAGGGATCCCTTGCCTTTTAAAAGTTCATGTTATACCACTTGGCTTTTGCTTAAGACCTACAGTTGCACCTGTTTTTCCTACCTGGAAGAAATCCAGACAGGATTTTTCACTTGTATAAAAAAGGTGAAAAGCAAATCTCGTGTTCAGCGCTGGTTTTGCAGCAAGGCAGCTGCAGAAGTGGTGCACACCAGGAGCAGCCGGAGTGGCTCCATCCCCAAAAACTACACTCAACAGCTCAGCATCAGCTCGCCAGAGCCTTCAACTGTGTCTGTGAGCATCCATGCCTTACCTAGATTTATTTTTGGATTCTGTTACCAAGATGTGTCCCAAGGTATCAGAAAAGCCTAAGAGAGGTTTTTTCTTTGGGGGAAAGGGGGTCTGGGCACATTCAAAGACTTTTCCATAGGAATTTATGGTAATCACTGCTTTACACCATTTCAGCTTTAAAAAGATTTCATAGGAATACTCTGTACTTTTGGATGATGGAGAAACCTGTATACTGTTGACCCCTGAACACAAGTTTGAACTGTGCAGGTCCACTTAAATGTGGATTTTCCCCCCCAATAAATACAGTACAATACTGTAAATGTTATTTTTCTCTTTCTTATGATTTTAATAACATTTTCTTCTCTCTACCTTACTTTATTGTAAGAAAACAGTATATAACACATGTAACACACAAAATATGTGTTAATAAACTATTTATGTTATCAGTAAGCCTTCTGGTCAACAGTAGGCTTTTAGTTAAGTTCTGCGGGAGTCAAAAGTTACACCTGAGTTTTTGTGCAGAAGGTTGGTGTCCCTAGCCCCCATGTTGTTCAAGGGCCCACTGTATATATAAAACCCTTGGGCCCTCACAGTCACAGGCACTCAAACAACAAATAATTCATTCTGATTTTGGTCACATTATTTGGTCAGCAGGCAGGATGGGCTGGATGAAGGAGGGAATCCTGGCCATAGTAAAGAATCCTGGCTATACAGATGCTCAAAAGGATTCATGTCCTTTGGGGAGGGTGGGGAAGAGAAAATGTCACACAAAAAGAAAGATGCACCTTACCAAAGGGGTCCCACATAGTCTACATGGGCAGACACTGAGGGTAGATAAGAGCAAGAGCAAGAAGGTGTTAAGAATCTCCTTGCCCCTCTCTCCCAAAGTGTCCCAGCTTGTCCCTAAGTCCAGAGGGCTCTAATAACTGCATACCCAGAAGAATATTCTAGCATACTCACTCTAGAACCAACCTGCTTTGTTCCCTCTTCCTCCCACTCCCCTTGAAGGCGATCATTCATCTCTTTTATTCAAGATGGAATGAATAAAATGAATAAAAGATCGGAGAAGGGTTTGTGAGTCCATGAGAGAAGAAAGGGAAGAAAGGGAATGAAAAAGAGAATGAGAGGAGACTTAATGGCACTTGACTATTATCTTTTTACTCCGGCCTCCCTAGGAACCAAGCTATAATCCTTAGGACAAGCCAAATATTGCAGGTAAGGTAGAAGGATGCCCTGGGGGTTAAGAACAACAACAACAAAAGCCCTTCAAAATTAAAGGCTTTTCCAATCAATAAAAATATACAGTCAACCAGGAAACATCAACCTAGTCCGAGACTCTAATACACAGTCCTTGCCTTTCCAAGTCACTCAGGAACATAAAAAAAAAAGTTTTAGCTAAACACTGAAATCGTTAGAAGAGACTAGAGAGTACTATTTACACTAGAAAAGCAGACAAATGAGACATCTGTTCCTATATAAATGAGATATTTTTCTATAATTCAGCTCATCTGAAATGCGTATAAAATACAGAAATGCAGTAAAGAGTTAACAGTCAATGCTACTTGTAAATTCCATTGCTGAAAAGACTGCCCTCTATCAGCCAAACCATACTTAATATCTTTTATTGTTTTCAGTAAGATAACTTACTAGAGAAATAAAATTTTTTTAAAGATTCTATTTATTTATTTGACAGATACAGAGAGCACAAGCAGGGGGAGCGGCAGGCAGAGGGAGAGGGAGAAGCAGGCTTCCCACTGAGCAGGGAGCCCAACGTGGGGCTCAATCCCAAGACCCCAGGATCATGACCCGAGCGGAAGGCAGACGCTTAACAACTGAGCCACCCAGGCGCCCTGAGAAATAAAAATTTAATGACCCCAAACAAATCCCTATGAGTGTGTCTAAAGCAAAGACTAGCTGAGTGCTCCACGTGCTTCTCTACGTTTTCCCAATATCCTTGTTGTCTTCTTAGGCTTTGGACTGAGTGAAAATGATGTGTCACTTTTTGTCCAAGGTACCTAGGAACGAGCTGAGGTCACACACTGTCCTCTCATGCCAGGATCTATGGCAATGATATAAGATGAAGTTTGTAAACTTCATTTTTCAGAGTAAACTCGAATGTTGCATAAGGTTTGAATGGAGCTACCAAATCAATCCAAATTCGATGCAAGGTAAATTATAGCAGAAGCCACAAGTGAAAAGTGAACAGAGCGCGAATCCAAACAGGGCAGATTTTCAAAATCTATTTATTAATATTATTAACCACAATTTATTTAAAAAATAGAGAGCTGTGCCTGGGTGGCTCAGATCACTCTTGGTCTCAGGGTCATGAGTTCAAGCCCCACATTGGGCATTTAAAAAAATAAAAATAAATAGAGAAAGAAAGAAGAGGAAGAAAAGGAAAAATTCCTTAAAACATACCAAATTTTACCAGAAAAATATTGCCACGAAATATATGAAAATTCTGGCCAAACATTTTGCCATGATTTAAAAAATACTAAATGAACCCTAAAAGAAATGAGGAAGGGAGCACAGGAGAGAACACACTTTGAGAACGCTGAGTAAGAGGCAGAGGATAAAAAAAGACACTGAAAAAAGTGATTAGTGAGAAGATGTAGCTGGAAATAAGCAAAGGAGATTCAATATGTGCATAACTGAAGTACCTTAAAAAGAAAACCAAAACAAGAGAACAGAACAATTATCTAAATATACTTAAAGATGAAAATCAAGAAAACTTCCCTAAAGTATTCAATTTGAACACTGAAAGGGCATGGGGAATGACCCATGGAGAATGATCAACAACACCAAGGCATCTCCATCCTAGTAAAGCCACTGGATTTACTAGGAGAGTTACCTGGGTAGCCATATGAATGACCATGTCAATTAACAGAAGAGAAAAAGAAAAAAGGTAGGCTAGCCTCCAGCTTCTCCACAGTAATACCAAATGCCAGATGATGCTGGGGTAACACCTATAAGGTATTTAAGGGAAAAGGTATGAGCCATGAATCCTACAACTAGCTAAGCTGTCGTTCAAGAAACAAATCCACAGACACATCACTCTGAATGTACAAGAGCTCAAGGGATATTTTTTCCCAAGAACTCTTCTTGAGAAAATTATTAGAAGATGAACTTCAGGGACGCCTGGGTGGCTCAGTCGGTTAGGCGTCTGCCTTCGGCTCGGGTCGTGATCCCAGGGTCCTGGAATCGGGTCCTGCATCGGGCTCCCTGCTCCGCGGGGAGCCTGCTTCTCCCTCTGCCTCTGTCCCTCTCTCTGTCTCTCATGAATAAATAAATAAAATCTTTTAAAAAAAAAAAAAAAAAAAAAAAGAAGATGAACTTCAACAAACCAAGAGATAAGTGAGGAAACGAGAGAAACAGGGCTGTGGAGAGCATGGAGTATTTAGACTGTAGAACATAAAACAAACAAGGGGGTTAGAGTGACAAATTAGGATGCGCTACCAGCATGGAGACAAAACATGAGGAGGGTGGATGGATAGGAAGAGGGGAAGTCAGGTAAGTTTGCTGCCTGCCTGCCTGTAGCACTGCAAGTGAAGTAACACCGAAAGCTGACAAACCAAATGACACAAGTCTAAGCACACTTAATACTGAAAAAGGAAAATGTTAAGGAAGATAACATTACAGACCAATACCAGGTGGGTAAGGAGAGGGAGAAGAAAGGAAGAGAACACAAGCTAATTTCATCATCACCTGTGGTAGGAACAACAAAGATTGTCTAAATAAAGGACCATGAAGTAAACCTACAATTATGAAGGTAACTACTAAAATAAAAATACAAACCTTCCTCAAATCAGAAAATACGTATACCCACATATGTACGGCAAATAAAACAATACAGATTACATAATGAAAGACTTTTTAGGGGCACCTGAGTGGCTCAGTGGGTTAAGCGCCTGCCTTTGGCTCAGGTCATGATCTCAGGGTCCTGGGATCAAGCCTCACATCGGGCTCCCTGCTCAGCAGGGAAACTGCTTCTCCCACTCCCCCTGCTTGTGCTCTCACTCTCTCTCTCTGTGTCAAATAAATAAATAAAATCTTAAACTGTTAAAAAAAAAAAAAGATTTTTTAAAAATTAAACCAAAAAGACAAGTAATATAACAGAACTTGGACCAATCATATCTGTCTTATCAAAAATGTAAACAGGGCACCTGGGTAGCTCAGTCAGTTAAGCATCTGCCTTCGGCTCAGGCCATGATCCCAGGGTCCTGGGATCGAGTCCCACATTGGGCTCCCTGCTCAGTGGGGAGTCTGCTTCTCCCTCACCCTCTGTCCCTTCCCCCTACCCCACCCCTGCTCACGCTCTCTCTCAAATTAAAAAAAAAAAATGTAAATAGCCTAACTTAATGATAAGAAACATATTTTCAGAACAGATGTCAAAGTAAAATTCAATTCCAGAATATACGAGAGACTCAACTAAAGTTGATTCTGAAAGACTGACTATAGAAGGTCAAAAGCATACTAGAAAAAGAAATTAGAAATTGTAATCTTAATACCAGATAAAGTAGTATCAGGCCAAAAAAGCATTAAGACAAAGAATGACACTTTATAGTGATAATAGGTTCAATCCACAGTGAGGTGTAAGTTTTATCTTCATACCAAATAACACAACAATAACATTCGAAAAGCTGAAATCATAGTAGTTATTAGGAAAATAACACACATCAACAGTAGTCTTTAATTCACCTCTCTTAGTCCAGAACCCCTGGGTAGAGAAAAAAAAGTCAAAAAAATGGACTAACTTAATAAAAGTTATTTAATACTGTAAACTTCCCTGATCAATACATTTAACTCTTACCATAAAAACAAAGAATGTAACCTTTTTTAAAAAAATGCTTGTGTGTGGGGTGCCTGGGTGGCTTAGTCAGTTAAGTGTCCGACTCTTGGTTTTGGCTCAGGTCATGATCTCATGGGTCACGGGACGGAGCCCCGCATCGGGCTCCCTGCTCAGCAAAGAGTCTGCTTGAAGATTCTCCCCCTCTGCCCTGCCCCGCCCTCACATGCTCTCTCTCTACAATAAATAAATCTTTAAAAAAAATGCTTGTGGAATGTTCACGAAAACTGACTATGTAATAGGCCATAAGGAAAATTTCAAAAAATTCTAAAAAGAATAGACTGTATTTTCTATTCATAGTGCAGTAAAAATACAAATTATTAACCAAGTCAGACAACAAAACAAAACAAAAAAGTCTCACTACCTGGAAGTTTCAAACCTCTCTCAGATACCTCCCTAGGGAACAAAACAGAAATATAAACTAAAATTGGAGATTTTCTGAAAAACATAAAAATAGAAATCACTACATGTAGGAATTACAAGATATAGCTAAGACCATTCTCAGAAGACAAATATGTTAAATGCCAAAGAAGTAACAAAATGAATGAAAGAAAGTTTATAGCAGCAATGTCTACAATAGCCAAACTGTGGAAAGAGCCAAGATGTCCATTGACAGATGAATGGATAAAGAAGAGGTGGTATATATATACAATGGAATATTATGCAGCCATCAAAAGGAATGAGATCTTGCCATTTGCAAAGACGTGGATGGAACTGGAGGGTGTTATGCTGAGCGAGATAAGTCAATCAGAGAAAGACATGTATCATATGACCTCACTGATATGAGGAATTCTTAATCTCAGGAAACAAACTGAGGGTTGCTGGAGTGGGGGGGGGTGGGAGGGATGGGGTGGCTGGGTGATAGACATTGGAGAGGGTATGTGTATGGTGAGCGCTGTGAATTGTGCAAGACTCTTGAATCACAGATCTGTACCTCTGAAACAAATAGTACAATATATGTTAAAAAAAAAAAAAAGAAGAAGATGATAGCAGGAGGGGAAGAATGAAGGGGGGGAAATCAGAAGGGGAGACGAACCATGAGAGACGATGGACTCTGAAAAACAAACTGAGGGTTCTAGAGGGGAGGGGGGTGGGAGAATGGGTTAGCCTGGTGATGGGTATTAAGAGGGCACATTCTGCATGGAGCACTGGGTGTTATGCACAAACAATGAATCATGGAACACTACATCAAAAACTAATGATGTAATGTATGGTGATTAACATAAAAATAAAAAAATTTTTTAAATGAATGAAAGAAACCAAGATAGAAGAAATTGGTAAAAATCAAAAGAGAAAAATGATGAGTAAAAAAATTATAAAACAGTAGAATAAATTATAATTTGGAAGCTGGTTTTTTGGTAAAGGAAAAACAAAAACGGATAAACTACTAGCTGACATGCTCAAGAGGAGAAAAAAAGAAAAGGGAAGTACAAACACAGCGTTGTCTGCAATGGTAAAGACTGGAATGTCCAAAATGGTTAAATATAGTACATCCATAAATAGAAACACTGCAGCTTTAAAAGAACAAGGGAAATCTTTATATATTGATATGAAAGCTCTCCAAGATATACTATTAATGAAAACAGTAACGTTCAGAATGACAGGTACAGTAAGTTGCCCTTGTATAAAAAACAGTAAATATAAAAATTTATAAATACATTTTCTTGTACATCAAAAAGAAACTTAGAAAGATATACAAGAATCAAGACAGTGGTTTCCAAATGGAAAAAGTGGGAATTGGGTATAAGGAGAAAAGGATGGAAAGGATACTTTTCAGCACACAATGTTTGATACTTCTGGGTTTTGAGTCTTATAAATGTTTTAGATTTGCATATGACCAACATTAATTCATCAAATATTTTCAAGCACTTACCAGAACTATACTTACTGTGGAAAATGTAAAAAATGAAAAGATCCAGAACTCTCTTTTTTATTTTTTAAGTAATCTCTACACCTAACGTGGGGCTCGAACTTACAATCCAAGATCAAGAGTCACATGCTCTATTCACTGAGCCAGCCAGGTGCTCCAAGAACTCCCTTTTAAAGAGCCTATAGTTTTTACAGTTTGTGGTAGGGATACAGGTGGCAAAGGAACACTGGGATATGTGCCTGAATCTTCGTATGAAGACGTTATGTTGAAAGTGCTGTAAGAGCACCTATATGTACATAATGGAAATGAAGATGGCTGTTCAGGGAAGACAGCTCTTAGGCTAAGATTAAAAGGGTGAGCCAGGATTTTCAGGGGAAAAATAAAGAATATCCCAGACAGATTAGAAAACAGAGGCTTGGAAGCAGACAGCGCAAAGGGTATTCAAGAAATCAGGATTTTGCAAGAGGAAGAGTGGATAGAATTCTGACTATAGCTGGAAGGGGGCTAGATAAGAAAAGGCATTAAATACCATGTTACGTAATTTTATCACCTTCTACCTGTCCGATGAGATAAAGAAGTAAACATGGCCTCCTCCCTGCAGCTTAGTCTAGAGGACAACGTCCAGGGAAACAAGAACGCAGTTTTTCAACACTTTTCCTGTCTCTAGCTCTTTGCACACACTCAGCTGCCTCCAGAAGAATGCTCTCTCTACATTCCCTTTCCCCAGCCATCCCTAGCCTACCTAATTCCTTTCTCAAGACTCACATTAAATGACCCTTGTTCCAGGCAGCCTTCTCGGACTCTCCAGACTAAATCAATCAATTCCACTTGCTATATACTTCAAAGCATGCTGTGATTCTTCTTGGTAACTACAGTTAGAAGTCTTTGTCTTCCTTTCTAAACTGTAAGCTGTGCGAATACAAGAGTCTAGTAATAAATGAATAAATTTTAGAACATAATTTAATCTTTCCTGATCACTCAGGTGTATTATAAAAAAACCCTAAATGACTGAATTTATACATTTCAGGTATATAAGACTACATATAGGTCTCTTCCTCATGGCTCTAGCATGCTATACACTTCAAGTACTTGTCTCTTTACTTTTTCCTTCTCCTCTCAAACCATAAATTGTCACTTCCTACTACCCTTAAGTCTACATTTCTAGCAGATTCCAAGTACGTCTAATTCGCAGCTATTTCCTGAGCTAAGCAGATAAACTGAGTTATAAAGGATACAACTAGCAAAGACTAAATTATAATATGTAGTTTTTGAGGGGGGGGCGGTGGAGGGGAAGGGTGTGGTGGAACAACAGAACAGGGATGTAGGGAGACATGATACTCTTTTATAAGCAAACTATTTAAACATCACTGCATGATTTCTATTGTAAACAAAGTGTTTTATTTTTGCTAACTTTGGATTTTCTGTGTTATATTAAGTTCAAATACTTGTTAATACCTGTTTCTTCAAATAAAAAGCTGAAAAGAAATCTGAAAATAAATATTCCATTGTGTAAAAGAATGACCTGAAAAAAATCAGTCCAAGATACTGAGGGAAAAGTATCTGAATTTTCATCAATTCGAGGCATACACTTTTTCCCACTTACAAATACATGAAAGTGGATTGTGTCTCACAATTAAGGCCTTAACAATAACTGGCAATATTTTTTCTTTCTTAGTTTTACATAAAATAATGGTGCACCTAACTGACGGCACCTTAGATTTGATGAAATGCGTATTATAAAAATATTCATGTACATGACTTTCTCAACTAGATAATGCTTAATACATTCCATCTCTCTTGCCCCACTAAGATGAAAAATCAAATGCTCATATTAATGATGCTGGCAGGAGGCAAAAACCAGTATGAAAGAAAAAAAAGTAGCGATTTGGTTTCACTGAAAAATCTTACATCAAGAGATTATGGGCCTCTACCAATGAATGGACCAAATGAAAACTTTGCTTAAGAAACCTTTAGTGAAATCCCTCAGAACCCTTACTTTCTGGGGAAAGTATCTACGTTAGCTATGTGGTATATAATCATCGTAACAGTTAACAAAATTATTTAGTTATTCATTGTTGAATAAACAGAAAGGCATCTCCTCCAGGTTCCTAAGGTCAATAGTCTGAGTGGTCCTCCATATTTCAGGACCATTAATTTAGTGTAATTTACAACATTATTATTCTCTAAAAGCATTATGCAACTAAATATGCTTCTTGAATTACTAGCAATATAATCACTAATGTAACTTTCAATTCTAAACTATCGTAATCACAAAAACATGGAACTTTTCATTTAAATACAACTGTAAAAATTAGATACACTCAATTAGTCTGATCTTTATACAAAATAAAAACTCTCCAAAAAACTTACAGACCTTTTGTTATTTTTTTCTCCTCAGGGGCAAAAGTATAAACCAACTGCTTCTAGAAATGATTAAGTTATTACTATTCTTAAGTTACTATTATTCTCAAACATTTTCTCTTCAAATAATTAGGTAAGCATCAAAAGAAATATTTCCACTAGAGCTAATGAACAAAAGAAAAGAAATCGAGAAACAAGTTCTAGAAAATATGCTACAAATAATAATGTCTGTTGACGAGAGATATTTTTAAAGAGATAATTGAACAAGAACATTTATCTTACAATCATCACTACAGAGTAAAAACACTAACAAATTACTTTGTTTTTTAGTACCTACCTTTGTCTGGGAACTATAAAGAGTGCCCGTACCAACTTCTTCCTATTCGCTTTTGTATTCATGTTCATGCAAAAATCCATTGCTGCCTAAAGGAGAAAAAAGCAAACTTTTTTCCTTAAAAAAAAATATATATAAATTTAGCTAATGAAAGCAGAAACCATGCATGCTACAAAGGACTTCTACTTGTTCCTAAACACTTCAAAATGGTTTTAGAACACTAGTATTGTAAGCATATGCCAAACTAAAAGATCATGAAAGCTTAAAGTCTTCTCTCCTTTTAGATCTCAAAATACATGTCTCATAAACTTTTTAATTACAACCTAGAGTTAGAAACAGAAAGCCAAGTGGGTGGACTGAAGACCTGCCATGAATTGTTTGGCAAATAACTATATGAAATGGCAATTAATGCCTCTGAGCTCAATGAAGTCAGGTAAACCAACATTAATATTGGAAAAATATTCTGACAGAATTAGAAAGTAGCAAGAATAGTTCTTGCCAGGAACCAAGAAAATTATTAATGCTAATAAGGATAATCAAAAAAGAACAAAGATAAACTAGAAATGAGAGAAAGGTATATATTATTCTCAGGAACATGTAAAAATAAGTGCCTCAGCATTGACTAAAAAGGTTTAGTTTAGTGTCAACAATCAGATTTGACAACTTAAAGAAACCACATCACAGGACTGCAATAAATACCCACAACTGTTATCTAGTGTAGCAACCTACCATTCTATACTGTAGTAACAAAGAAGTGTTTATTTCATCACTATGTCTGACATATAAGCGTGAAAGAAAAGCTGAGAGGTATGTGTTCTAGGAAGCCACTGGAAAGCAAAAATATGAGTAACTGGTATTTTTAAAACATATGCATGTATACTTTAAAATGTTAAAGATTTTCAGTATATTTGGTTTAAGAAAAGTAAGTTATACTTTAAAAAGGAATAAACTACCTTTAAATATACTTTTGAGGATTTCAAATATTATCCTTCCATAGGTTCACATGTAATGTAATGATTATTTTATCATTAATCCTAATCCTTAATCTGATAATCTCTTGATTATCAGATGCACATAAAAGATCCAGAGTTTCCAGATCTATTAAGGATTTCTACTCTTGCTATAGACAGAATGTACTGAAATACCTCCCATTTCGTTAAATCTTTTGAGGAAATGGCACAGCTAACACTGATTAGATTCAAACCTGGAACACTAACTCACATTGCAAGTATTCACCAAGATCAAAATTTTACATCAACATTAGTCAAGAGAGTAAAATCAATTTAAAATTTTCTTCTGCTTGTAAAGAGAGTATAATAAATGTTATTAAAGCTTACATTTTATAATGGTAAAGTTTATCATAGCTAATTAAAATAACAATGAGAAAGGAGAAAATACAATAAATTTCCTATGATCAATTCACCCATAGGCAACATTGAAAAATTCTGGACCTAATAAATAGAAATCCCAAAGTCATGTACTCAGAAAATAAAATAGGTAATACCAGAAAAGTTCACACACACAAACTCTCAAACCAACATTTTTGAAAATATTAAAAAACATTTTAAATGGCCAATAATGGCTTATGTCTCACCGTAAATTAGAAAACACAAAAAATAAAATGTATTTCAGTAACTACTTTAGAACACTATCCTTTGAAATACCTAAGTACTTTGCATATTCTACCTAAATAAATTTTATGAAGACAGAGAAGGCAATAATCACTTCACAATAATCAAAAGCCACTTAGGTGGAAAAAAAAACCTACAATGTTCACAACTCTCCACGGATCAGGAGTCCGTAAAGCATGTCAATGCCTAACACACAGTAGGGGTTCAGTAAGTATATAGAATAAATAAATAAAAGACAAGATGAGTAGAAAAACTGTAAGAATTACTAAATTTCAGAAAATTAAAAGGAAAAAAAGCTTCATATGTATATTAATTCTTAGATTTAACCAGTCTTGTCCTTTTGGGAGAAATGGAAGCAAAAGGAGTCTCCCTGGTGGTATCTATTTGCCTGAGGAACAATTGCTGATTGACAACTCAGTAAGCAGTATTATGAAAACTTGTTTCAAAACAATTTAGGTCAATGAAAGACAGTTCAACAATCATTTCTTATTTTATTAAGTAAAAATAAATTCTTCTGATCATCAAATGTATGCAGAAATAAACATTAAAAAAATAACAAATAAACACTACCATGAATGACATTACTCACAGAAGTTACCTAAATAAAATTTTCACTCTGGTTTCTATATTGTTACATAATTATTGAATTCAAAGAATTCTTAGATTTTTCTGTTTCCCAATTACTTTTCCCTCTTAAGCCATTTGGACCTTTGTGAATGTATATGGAAGAAATACCTTTCACAAGGACGCTGACTCCCCAGAGGAACCCACTGGAGTCCAACAGGGAAGAGTGGCCCATGTGACCCTCAGAGGGCTAACTCAGAATTTACTATACAGTCATTACTGGCAAGAGCTCTTAATACTGAGCGGGTCGCTACAGGATACCTTCCAATGCAGACTCAGAAAAATAATGCTACTATATACAAAATGGCTAAGTTCCTTCTCACCTTCAATTTTCATGCTAGTACTCAAAATGGGGTACAGGGATGGAGCATAAGTGTCAAGGTATCTCTCTGTCATCCTCTGTTTATGTCTCATGAATGAATATATGAAAATCTGGCAGGGGAAAGATTCAATCATATTTCAAACTTGCTAAGTTTTTGAAAACTGTACATTGACCTAATCACTCCAAGAAGTAAGCCAATTTGGAAACAGTTTCGAGCCTACTTGATTACATGAATAGTTACTGAAATACATCTACATTATTTGAAGGAGAACTAAACGAGCTCAAAGTTGAAAAATAACCTAACCACTGTAGTTCTCTATAGGAGACTGTCAAAGCATTATGGGGAAAAATATGATTATATTACACTTTGACAAAAAAATGGCTTAAAGCAACAGTTTCCAAACTTTGGGTCTCAAGTGCCCTTTACTTCATACTCTCAAAAATTAAGGACCTGAAAGAACTTTGTTTACATGGGTTACATTTATCATCATTTACTGTACTAGAAATTAAAACTGAGAGACTTTTAAAATATTATTTCACTTAAAAATACCAATAAATCTATTAGTTGTTATTTGTTTTTGGAAATAACTACATACTTTTCAAGAAAAAAAATTTAGTGCCAACAGTGGTACTTTTTTAGAAAATAGCTAGATTTTCGTATCTACTCAAGCATTCAATCTGTCATGATGTGTTTTGTTTTTTGGATGAAGTAAATGAAGAAAATCCAACTTCACATATACATAGCTAGAAAAGGGAGATGTACTTTAATATACTTTCCACTAATTGTAGATATTCTTTGATACTACCCCAAAACTTGACAAGTGGTAGTTTCCTAATGGTTAGCTGCAATGTGGAACCAAAATCAATTTTTCATGCTATATTAAAATCCACTGGTCTAACTTGCATTTTTGAGTGAATCTTTAACACCCAAGCAAGATTCTGTGAACACTGTCTCGTAGTCACTTAGAACAATGGTTCACTGAGCGATGCAGATCTTCCACACACATAATTTTATGTATTTAAAATTACATTATTTAATATCATTGCAAATTTCATCAGAAAAGTCCTATCGATAAAATCTCTTCAGAAAAGAATTGGGAAGGTATCAAATCAAGCTTATGGTGGTAGATACAAGTTTTCCAAAATTCTAACTTTTGTTGAAAACTCCCAATTCGTTCATTGGTAATAAATACTTTATTGCTGTCCTTGAAGTGACAGGCTCACCTTGTTCATGTTGGAAAACTATCTGCTAAATACCCAAGTCTGAGTTAACACAGTTTGCCCATCACTTCGTTCAAGTAAAAATGGTATTCTATGAAAAAAGCAACTAGTTCAGCTTGCAACTCAATCACACAAGTGGTTTTTTGCAAGACAACCTTGAGAAAGTGGAAGTGCCTTATATGCAATCCCCATTTTTTCAGATTAAAAGGATGTGTATTCAAAGATTAAAAGGAAATAAAATCACAAATTTTTACAGAGTCATCAAGGAGATTCTTAAATGAAAGTAGCACTCTCTTTTTAATTACAAATGCATGGCAGTGAAGAATACAAAGGCTACTAGTACAGTTTGCACCCACTCATGCTAAATTGCCACTTGCTTTTGCAAATGTCAAAAACAATGAAAAGGCGTGGCTTGGGGGGGAACCCTAATATTGGTATGATAAGAATTTTAACCTTACAGACCTCATGAAAACGCCTCAGAAGACCCCAGGAATTGACAAAGCATACTTTAAGAATTTCTGGTCTAAAACCGTATGTTCCAAACAGTGGGGTCCCTATATGAAGGGGAGAAGTGTCAAGCCAATTCTAGACACAGTTTCACACTCAAAGATAATATCTACAAATTGGCTCCAATTTTCTATGTTTATTTTGGATTCCCATAAAAGATTCCACTTGAAGAAATAGTTCATTCTATGGCTAAAACAGTCCAAAACCCACAAATATTCCTAATTAGAGCTATCCCACAAGGTCTATGTGCTTGCATAAAGTTAAACCATGACAATTATACCTTGTCTATCAGATCTCGGTTGACACAGTTGGGCAACTGCTGGAGGAAAGCATCTACTATGAGCTTGAGATGAGATCCAGTGCTGGCTTCTTCATCCTCTTGTTCTAATATAAAATTAATTTTTAAATAGGTTAAAAAAAATACATAGAGACAATACACAGAGACAAGAATAGAAACATTCTATTATAAGTTATTTGGCAAATAGATTATCTACAGCTTTTCTTATGGAAAAATGGAAGCCTTTTTTGAGCTATTACCCTAAAGTTTGGGTATATCTCGAATCAGAACCCAAAGACACTACAGTCTTTCAGATATCGAATATGAAAAGGCAAACTTTTGCCTTAGACACAAAAACTTAAACATAAATTGCATGTAGTTTTATAGTAAATTTGTTATTTTTATCTGCTGAGCATCCCTCCCCCATGTCTTCAAGTAGTAACAGCCCTCCCATCACTTGCTTGCCTTTGAAGGCAACCCATGGGATTCTGATAGGGAAGGGCACAGCCAAAGCACAGCACACCACCTTCCTCTTAGCCACAAGCAACCATGACACAGGATTAGCCAAATCCTTCCATGATACTTATGTACAAGCACTGAGACAGACTCTCTTTTCCTTTGATGTTAATAGCTGATAGGATCTAGGGCAGCCTTCAACCATGCCCACCCTCCCTTCATGACATGGAGAAAAGAAAACCGACAGTAGGAAACAATGAAGACAACAGAGAAATAAGCAATACTGACAAAAGGTATCCTTTTAATAAAAAAATCCCAGCTAATAAATGGATAAAGAAAATGTGGTGTATATACAGATATATATAAAATGGAAATATTACTCGACAATAAAAAGAATGAGATCTTGCCATTTGCAACAACAAAGAGTATAAGGTTAAGTGAAGTAAGTCAGAGAAAAACAAATACCAAAGGACTTCACTCATATGTGGAATTTAAGAAACAAACAAATGAACAAAGAAGAAAGAGACAAACATAAAAGACTCTGAAATACAGAGAACAAATTGGTGGTTGCCAGAGGGGAAGCAGGTGGGGCAGGCAGATGAAATAGATAAAGGGGATTAAGAGTAAACTTATCATGATGAGCACTGAGTAATGTACAGAATCACTGAATCATCATATTGTACAGCTGATGCTAATATAACATACTGTATGTTAATTGTACTTCAATAAAAAGTCCTAACTAATAAAGAAACCTAATAGGAAGTATGTAGGGAATAATTAACAATATAACATTTTTATTACTAAATACAAAACATTACTCAATTATAAAGACAAATAAAATTGTAACAAATAAACTGATCTACTAGTTGTCTTTTTATCTCTCAACCATTTTAGAATAACTTTCAAATACTTTTATGTTAAGACTGTAAAGATTATACCATGAATTAAATTCATGACAAACTAGCAAGTAAAGAAGCAGAAGAAATATCTATTAAGATATTGAGAATTTAGATGATCATTAAAACATGTATTCACATTACGTGGGACATATCCTGTTTCTATTCTAAATCAAATTCCAAAAAAGTGATGGCCTGGAAACAACAGGAAAATAGAGAATTAAAAAGTAAAGCAAGAGCTCTGTGTATAAAAATTAATCAAAAATTAAATCATTAGCAAAATAACACTTACCTTGCTCATCCAGAAGTTTCTTTGTGAGATCCTCTGCTTCATCTCCACCCTCTAACTCCAAGGTATCATCATTAATTTCTAGGTTCTCCAACTCAAGTTCTAAATCCTCAGGATTTGATACCTCTTTATTATCCTTTGGTTCTTTCGTCTCTATTTGAAAACAAAGAATCAGTATCTCTGAATTAAAAGTCATACTGAAATCCTGCCACAAAAATAGGTAAGGATTCATAAAATCTGCATCATTTGTCTTAGAATCTACATATATACCTGGCAATAAACTTGAGTATATATTTAATATACTCAGATTTTATAAAAATAGTACACTCATTGAGAACAAAGACCATAACTTCTTCGATTCTATATGCCATCTATTAACCGAAGGAATGGAGGGATGGATGGATGGATGGAGACATACATGGCATGAGGATCTGTGGTAAAGAGAGGAAAATAAAGCTGATCAGATAAAGTGGACTCAGAATAAGGTGGGTCTCAAACTCCATGACGACAAGTTCAGACTTTCTCTTTTATACAGTATGAGTTGTGCTGGGTCATGAGCAGGAGATAACATTTAAATGTGAGGTGATGTGAAAATTGACTTACCAACAATACACAAGATAAATCAAAAAAGACTAGATGTAAAAAGACCAATTAGGGAAACATCCTTATAATTTAGATGTCAGGGGTTACAGGAAATAAATAAAAAATGCAACAAAACAAATGGCCAGGAGTTGGTAATAAGGCTCAACAGAAAGGATAAAAAAAAAGAGGAACTAAACCTAATTTCAACAATATTGTCATAATGTTGATCACTGTTGCTGACAGGTAATTGCCAGTTCACTGTATTAGCCTTACTTTTGTGTTTGAAAATTTTCGTAAATAAAAAAACAAAAAAACCTGAGTTCAAGACTTTATGCTTAAAAGAGTGGTAGACTTAGGGTGTCAACTGAAATTATATTTTTCAGCTTCATCTCTTACAATCTCTAGCCTCATAATTTCTGCATTGAAAGCAGAAATGTTTTACTGATACATGACGCCATCCCATATTTGGAAGAATCAAAGCTCTCATATGGACTGGTTTTGCTGCCTCTATTGGAGACAATTTTCTCATTCATTCACCCTTCCATTCAACTAAGACTTAAATTCTTACTACATGCTAATACTGTTCTAAACAACAAGGATACAACTTTGTACCAGACAAAAACCCCTGCCCATATGGAGCATACACTCACTCCCCAGTATTCTCTGATGTCTGACTATCAAAAAATCAACATTTACTGATCGGCTACTGTGTATTCAAAACTATGCTAAGCTGCTGAACATTCACAAAAAGCTTAAAGTGTGGCTCCTGCTCTCAAGAAATGTACAATCTATCCAAAAAAATTAAATTAATATACACAAGGGAGTCAGAGGGGTATGGTGAGGAGAGGATTCCAAGCAGAAAACACAATGAGGGAAGGCCATGAAGCAAGAGGACTGGCCTGTTGCAGACACTGAAAAGGAGAAAAAAGTAAGGGTAATGTGGTATCAGATACTGGAGAGGAAGACCTAAGCCAAACTATGCAGGGTCCAAGAGACAATGTTAACAAGTTTACATTATATTCCAAATAAATGCAAAGCCATTAAAAGATAGGAGAGTAAAATTAATTTTTTAGAATGTATAGAAGGCAGCAAGAGCAAATCCAGGGCAGCCAGGGAGGAAGTAATACACAGTGGCCCAGGTTAAGAGACGACAGTACCTTAGATTAGAATAGTAGCAATAAGACAAAACCAATCTGAGATATATGTAAAAGGTTGAATTAACTAGACTTGATTACTACAGTGACTGTTCCTTCCTCTTCTATCTGACCCTGAAAAACACTGACATTTAAAAGGCCAAATGAAAGTGGAAGATGAAGATAAGCAGAGAAGACAGGAAGGCTTAGTGTCACAGAAGCCATGGAATGGAAATGCTCCACAAGGGAAATACTAAACTGTGTTGAATGGTTTGAGAGATCAAATGAGACAGAGACTGGAAACTGCCCATGAGATACAGCAACATGAAGGTGATGGGTAATATTGGCAAAAACAGTTTCAGGGTAGAGGTGAGGCTGGAGCCAGATTGGAGTAGACTAATAAGGAAGTAAGAAAGTGAACAATCAGCATCTTTCAAGAGGACTACATAAAAAAAGAGATTAGGACAGTAGCTGACAAGGGATGGGAGGCCCAGGAGGTTTCAGAGTATTCACAATTTGTTTTGATCTGTTTTGTTTTTTAAAGATGAGAATATGTTTGAATAGAGATTAAGGATCCAGTAGACAGAGGGAGGGAGAGAGAGAGTTCAATACCAAAGAGATCAAAAAGAGATAATGGATTGCAATAGGGTTCTGTAGAAAGAAGGAAACAAGAATCAGAGCAAGAAGATGGACTGGCCTTATATAGAAGGTGTAAAATTTCACCTTATCACCCAGGGAAGAAAAATTCTATAAGCCCTAAGACAGGTAGACTTATAAACCAGAAGGGGCACACTGTGGAGGGAGTTCTATCTAATGGCTTCCATCTTCTCTACGAAGTACTATATCGCACATCATCTTCTGCTAAAGAGGGAAGCAGAACAAAAACCAGAGAAAGAATGAAAATGTGTTATTGAGTCAACTGCTGTCAAGTTTCCATGCAGTGTTGAGAACCTGGTTGAGGTTGGTGACCATGAATTTATCAAGTTATCAAGCTATCTAACTGATCATCTCTAGGAAAGCTCAAGAGTTTGGATACAGAAACCAATATGGCAGATGACTAAGTTCATCCAGGGCTGAACTTGACAGGCATGTATGAATGAAAGACAAAAGGAGAAAGAATGTGTAAGAGAAACATTAAAAATGTATACCAGCATGCAATCTAGAAAAGAAGGTAAGTGAAGGCAGGTGGAGACTAATGGAAGGCCAAAAAAAATAAAAATAAATAAAAATTTAAAAATAAAAAAAAACTGAGGGAGCCAAGCAAGGGACTAGAGGTCTCAAAAGAGGCAGAAGAGGGGCAGTGAGGGGACCTGAGAAAGTACGGTGAAAGGACAGAGATATTTAAGTTAGTGGTTTGAGGTGATTTCAGGGGTGGTGCAGTTTGGGAAGATTAATTTCCATCATACTGGTAAGAATGAAAGGCAAAGAGAGATGCCTTAAGTTCAAGCCAGTTACTAGTAAAAACTGTCCTGTAATTTTTTATCCACAGAATACCTCTACCAAATAAAATGGCATTTTCTTTCTTTTAATATGTTCAACTGCTTAGTCAGTCACCAAATTTAATCTATTCATTCCTGGGTACATTTCTGTATGTAAGACCATATCTCCCCCCTTCTCTTCTTTCTTATTACTGTTCCTATGACTGATCTCTTACATTACTAAAACAGACCTGCTGGTCCACACCATATTTCTAATTTATCCTATATACCACTGACAGAGTAACCTTTAACAGAAAGTAACAAAACAGAGTAACAAAAAGCTGTGTATCAATCACATCTACGCATCTATGTTATTTAAACTTCAAATAAATGGTATTCACGGTCGGTAGCAAGACAGTCCAAACCAATTTCTCACTACCCTCCTAATTTATTACATCTTCTAAAAAGGCAAAATGAATTATTTGATCCTTACTTCCTTTCCAAACATACTAGATAATTTCCAGCTTCTATGTCTTTTTTTCATGCCATTTGCTCTACTTGAAAGGTTCACCCCAGTATCTCTTGTCAAAATCCAAGTCAAGCTTCAAAAAGTCTGTCACAAAGGTCCATTTCTTCCAGAGTTTTATCTGATCTCCAACCATGGTTACTGCCCCCATGGTCTTTTTTTTTTTTTTTTAAAGATCTGAGAGAGTGCACGCACACATGTGCACGTTTGGGGGGCGGGGGCAAGGGAGAGGAACAGAGAGAATCCCAAGCTGTCTCCCCTCTGAGCACGGAGTCCCATGTGCAGGGCTCTATCTTACAACCCTGAGATCATGACCTGACATCAAGAGTCAGAAGCTTAACCGACTGAGCCACCTAGGTGCCCCTGGCCCCACTGTCTTAACTGCCACACTTCTTTGTACTTTTCCTATGGCCCCACTCCTACTCTCCTTCATATTCTAATTCTTTGAGGCCCTGGCTGCTCCCCACTAATGTGACTGTAAGTCCACAGACTTGCTCATATTTGTCTCGCCCATGTCCCTCAGTACATAATCTCACGAGAGGTTGAGACCCTAAACGTACTACCTCAAAGAAAACCAAGTATTAGAACCCTTCAAGTAAGTCAAATTTGAATGATGCTATGAAAAACCTAGACCGTGGCAGAAAGAAATATTGAGGTAACTAATGTTTTAGAAACTACTCCTCAGGGCTTCAATTATGAGGAGATGCCTTCTGAAAAACTTTTAACTGACAAAACTGAGCAGTAGGTATCTAAAATGAGCATTTTATATATATTTTCCTTATATTTCCTGAAATATTTCAAATATTTCAACACTACTCTCCATAAAATATAAAGTAAAATTTACCTTAAGGTAAGGACATCTTTGAGATTAACCAAGAAGTTTTTCTATCTTTATGGTACCACAAGGGTCCTTGTAAGGTGTTCTCACCACAGGATGACCTCAACTATCATTTTCACAAAAATAGCCTAATTTTTGGAATACTACTCAGTCATCAAAAAAAAAAGAAAGAAAGAAATCTTGCCATTTGCAACGACATGGATGGAACTAGAGGGTGTTATGCTAAGCAAAATAAGTCAATCAGAGAAAGACATGTATCATATGATCTCACCGATATGTGGAATTTAAGAAACAAAACAGAGGATCATAGGGGAAGAGAGGAAAAAACAAAACAAGATGAAATCAGAGAGGGAGACAAACCATAAGAGACTCTTAAGCATAGGAAACAAACAGAGGGTTGCTGGTGGGGGGATGGGGTAACTGGGTGAGGGCATTAAGAAGGGCACGTAATGTAATGAGCACTGGGTATTACATAAGACTGATGATCACTGACCTCTACCTCTGAAACCAATAATACATTATATGTTAACTGAACTTAAATAAAAATAAAATTTTAAAAAATAGCCTAATTTTCATGTTCAGTATACTTTAACTTAGATTCTGAAGAATGTTATAAAAAGATATTGTTTTATTATTCTTCTTTCAATTAGTATTCAGCACCACCTTATCCCCCATTTAATATATATGTTATATATGAAAAAAGAGAACAAAACTGATCCTTTAAAGAAAAACTTTAAGTTATAAGTCAATCAGAGAAAGACAAGTATCCTATGATCTCACTGATATGAGGAATTTGAGAAACAAGACAGAGGATCATAGGGGAAGGGAGGGAAAAATGAAACAAGACGAAATCAGAGAGAGAGACAAACCATAAGAGATTCTTAATCTCGGGAAACAAACTGAGGGTTGCTGGGTGGGAGGGATGGGGTGGATGGACACTGGGGAGGGTATGTGCTATGGTGAGCACTGTGAATTGTATAAGACTAATGAATCACAGACCTGTACCCCTGAAACAAATAATACATTACATATTAAAAAAAAAAAAAACTTTCAGTTAAAAACTTCTAGTGTTTGGGTGATAATATGTTACTACATATGTTACCTGTAACACATGCACCACTGTGGTGGGAATGTTGACAGTGAGGGATGCTGTCCATGTGTGGAGGGACTGGGAATATGAGAACTGTGTTCTTTCAGCTTAATTTTGCTGTGAACCTAAAACTTTAGCTCTAAAAAATGAAGGTAGTATTAAAAAAAAAAGTTTCTGTGTGTCAAAGTACATTATCAATAAAGTAAAAAGACAATCTTTAGAATGGGAAAAATATTTGCAAATCTGGTAAGGGTCTAATATCCAGAATATTTTAAATTCTTACAACAAAAAGACGACTTAATTAAAAAATAGACAAAGGACTTAAAAAGACATTTTCCCCAGCAAAGATATGCAAATGGCCAACAACCACATGAAAAGATATACAACATCACTAGTCATTAGGAAAATGTAATCAAAACCACAATACCACCTTTACACCCACTAGGACAGCTGTAGGAAAAAGAAAATCATATAATAACAAGTGTTGGTAAGGATATAGAGAAATGTAGGAATGTTAAAATAGTTCAGCCACTGTACACACAGTTTGGGAGTTCTAAAAGTTAAACATAGAAGTTTGTATCTCTTAATCCCCTTCACCTATTTCATCCATCCCTCTGCACCCCCTTCCCTCTGGCAACCGCCAGTTTTTGGGTGTATTAATAAATCTGCTTCTGGTTTTTTCTTTTCATTTGTTTGTTTTTCAGATTCCACATGTAAGTGAAGTCATACGGTACTTGTCTTTGTCAGACTTATTTTACTCAACATAATGTTCTCTAGGTCCATCCAACAACATCCAAGTTGTTGCAAATAACAAGATTTTATTCTTTTTTATTTTATTTTATTTGAGAGACAGTGAGTGAAAGAACACAAGCGGGGCCAGGGGAGGCAGGGCACGCAGGGGCAAAGGGAGAAGCGGGCTCCCTGCTCACGCGGGGCTCGATCCCAGGACCCTGACGCGGGGCTCAATCCCAGGACCCTGAGATCATGACCTGAGCAGAAGGCAAACACTTAACTGACTGAGCCACCAGGTGCCCAAGATTTTATTCCTTCTTATGACTAACACTTTATTTTATATATATGCCATATCCTCTTTATCCATTCACATATATCAACAGGCACTTAGTTTGCTTCCACATTCTGGCTACTGTAAATAGTGCTGCAATAAACAGAGGGGTGCATATATCCTTTCAAATTACTGTTGTTTTCCTTGGGTAAATACCCAACAGTGGAATTAGTGGATTGTATGATATTTCTGTTTTTAATTTTTTGAGAAAATTCCATACTATTTTCTATTTGTAGTACCAATTTACATTCCCACTAACAATAATGAAGATTCCCTTTTCTCCATATCCTCACCAACAACTGTGATTTCTTGTCTTTTTGATACTAGTGATTCAGACTGGTGGGAGGTGATATCTCACTGCGGTTTTGATTTGCATTTCCTTGATGAGTAGTGGTGTTGAGCATCTTTTCATGGTCTATTGGCTATCTGTTCATGGTCTGTATGTCTTCTTCAGAAAAACATATATTCAGATCCTCTGCCCATTTTTTAATCAAATTCTTTGTTTTTTTGGTGTTGAGTTGTAGGAGTTCTTTATATATTTTGTATATTAACCCCTTATCAGATATATCATTTGCAAGTATCTTCTCCCATTCAGTAGTTATTATAATAACTTTGTATGGTGACAGATGGTAACTATACTTACAGTGGTGAGCACTATACAACATACAGAACTGTCTAATCACAATGGTGTACACCTGAAACTAGTGTCAACCATACTTCAATTAAAAAAATAAAACTTAAAAAAATAAAAAAATAAAACAATTACCACATAACCCTGCAATTCCTAGGTGTATACTCAACAAATTGGAAATCGAGACTCAGGTAAGTACATATTCATAGCAGCGCTATTTATAGTATTGACAGTAGCCAAAATGTGGAAACAGCTCAAAAGTCCACTGATGGATAAATGGAAAAACAATTTGTGATACACACACAAAATGAAGTATAATTCAACCATAAATAGGAATGGAGTACTGACAAATGCACAATGTGATGTACCTCCAAAACATGATGCTAAATAAAAGAAGTTAGACACAAAAGATGATACGTTGTGTGACTCCAATTATATGAAACACTAAAAATAGATAAATCCATAGACACAAAATGCAAATTGGTATTTGCCAGGGGCTAGAGGAAGGGAGGAATGGAGAGAAACGCTTAATGGGTACAGGACTGATGGAATGTTTTAGAAGTATGTGTTATAATATTTGTACATCAAAAGCAAAGAATATTACTTTCTAGTTTTACTGTACGGTATGTAAATTACTAATCTTAACATAACTCAAAAAGCAGTGTAACACAGAAATTTAGGGCCCAAGTCATTCATTAACGAGGCTGAAATTTCAGATCCACCACTTACTAGCTGTGTAAGTTACTTAACTCTGGATAGTTACGCAACCCCTTTGTGCCAGTTTCCTCATCTGAAAACAGGGACAACAACAGTAGCTGTGCCTCACAGGGTTATGAGAATTAAAAATTTTTTACTTATAAAGTACTAAAACGATGTTTGGCATGAAGTGATTATTAAATAAAAATTACTATTTTTTTTTACATGAGTTCCCTAATATATATATCAGAATACAAAAATACATTAAAAAAAAAAATTATCTGCTATCTGTTCAAATCCCTGCCACCGTTCCCTCCCAGCTCCCCTCATCTCTACGGTTTGGCAGAATTCCCTTTATAGAACATGGTGTGACTGGCATTCAGGACCTCCCACTACGTCAATGATCTCAGAGCTTGTGATTTCTCTAAATCAACTCTCCCGCACAAAGAGCTAGGGATATCTACACTGCACTACAGAACTAACACTTTTCCTAACAATCCAACTGGGAGCATTTCAGATCTTACCAAGATCTCACATGAATTCATTACATTATAAACAAACATTTTCAAATTATGGCACTGTTGAAAGTATGTCATTTATCACTCTTTCATGCTCCATTCCATTTAATCTAATGACTCAATGTTCATACTGCAAAACTAGTAACTAAAAAAATACTTTTACAAATACTATTTTGAAACTAATTTTTATAGCACTTAATGTAAAAATTTATCCTCTAGAATTTACCTTTGGAATCATCTTTGTTGGAATCTTTATTCTGACAACTTTTCTCGTTATCTTTAAACAAGATGGCTGGAACAAAAGCTTTCAAATCAATGAGGTTCTCATAAAAATTCCGAGCATCTTCATCTTCCCATATACCACCTTCCAAGTCATATTCTCCAGGCTTACCAGGTGTAAAGATATCAATTCCAGGCCCATGCTCTACAATAAAACAAGCCAGAGGGAATTAAAACCATTTCAGGTGTAGTATGCAAAACCACATAACAAGATATTTTATACTTTCAATTTGACAACTGATGAATCTTGAGTGTTTCAATTAATAGAAGCTTCTTTAATCAACAAACTCTCTGGATTGTTTATGCAATCATCTTGAACATCAAATCAGGACAGACTAGAGGACAGCATATGAGAAAGATGTTTTTTCTCTTATATAAGAAATATATAAGCCTGGCCATTCCTAAAACATCCACATCTCCCATAAAGCATTTTTTTTGACTCCCAACCCTCTGTACCACTTATATCACAATTATCTTCACAAGTATACCAAAAAAATTTTAAGATTTTTTTTTTTTAAGCAATCTCTGCACCCAATACGGGGTTCGAACTCACAACCCTGAGATCGAGAGTCACATGCTCTCTGGGGTGCCTGGGTGGCTCAGTCGGTTAAGGATCTGCCTTCGGCTCAGGTCATGATCCCAGGGTCCTGGGATCGAGGCCTAAGTTGGGCTCCCTGCTCAGCAGGGAGTCTGCTTCTCCCTCTGCCTCTGCCCCTCCCCCCACATCCCCACCCCCACCTCATGTGTGCACACATGCACGCATTTTCTTTCCCTCTCTCTCTCAAAAAAAAAAAAGATCACATGGTCTGCCAACTGCACCAGTCAGGTGCCCCAGAAGTAAACCATAAACTTTTAATTAAGAAGCATCCCTCCTTTTGGTATAATCCGTGGTATAAGGCGGGTTGCTATAAATGGTCAAGTGATAAATAAATGGAAAAGAACGAAAGGAAAGACAAAGAAATATAAAGATATTTCAGTAGAAGGCAGAAAACCATGCACATATTTGCACATGTGCATGCACATACACACAGTCTACCCTTTACATACAACTATAAATTCTTAAACTCAGAAGAGTAAAATTAATATCCAACTTCATGATCATGAGGTCACTCATGAATTTATCTATTCTCACTGTGCTTCTCTCCTAACTAGAATTGTAAGTAGGAGAATGATCACGTAGATTAAAAATAACCATAAGAAAATGATTCATTTCATAGGAAAAACAAAACCAAGAGCAAAAACAAAAGCAAAAACAACAGAACACTGGCTCCCTAGCACACTCCTTATATGCCTTACAGCAAATACATTTAAACACAGGACACTAAACCCATATACTGTAAAAGAAAAGACTGAAAAAGTGTAACACTTGTGTAATGAAAAATATAAACAAAAGCAAGGACAAACTAGAAGACAATACTGGCAATATTCATACAAAGAAATTAGTATTCATAATATAAAGAGCCCTACAACCAAAGACCAAAATCCCAATAGAAAAATGGATAAAGCCTCTGAAGAAGTAAGTAAAAGATCATATAAAAAGAACCTTAACTGGGATCGAGCCCCGCATCAGGCCCCCTGCTCTGCGGAGAGCCTGCTTCTCCCTCTCCCACTCCCCCTGCTTGTGTTCCCTCTCTCGCTGTGTCTCTCTCTGTCAAATAAATAAATAAAATCTTAAAAAAAAAAAAAAGAACCTTAACCTCAATACTAATAAGGATAATGTTAAACAAAACTTAACATTTATCACTTCGACATGCTAGATTATGTTTAAAAGATGGATATCAGCAAATGTTGACAAGACCATAGGGAAGTAAGCAATCTCATATCTAGAATATAAATTAATACAGCATTAAGGAGATGTCATCTGTCAGTATCTATCAATATTTATTTTATTTTATTTTTAACATTTTATTTACTCATTTGACAGAGAAAGAGCACAAGCAAGGAGAGCGGCAGGCAGAAGGAGATGGAGAAGCAGGCTCCCCTCTGAGCAGAGAGCCCGACATGGGGCTTGATCCCAGACTCTGGGATCATGACCGGAGCTGAAGGCAGGCGCTTAACCGTCTGAGCCACCCAGGCGTCCCAGTATCTATCAATATTTAAAATAAGTATAATCGGGCGCCTGGGTGGCTCAGTTGGTTAAGTGACTGCCTTCAGCTCAGGTCATGATCCTGGAGTCCTGGGATCAAGTCCCGCATTGGGCTCCCTGCTCAGCGGGGAGTCTGCTTCTCCCTCTGACCCTCCCCCCTCTCATACTCTATCTCATTCTCTCTCTCAAATAAATAAATAAAATCTTTTAAAAAATAAAAAATAAAATAAAATAAAATAAGTATAATCTTTGATCCTGCAAGATTCCTTTTAGGAATGTATACCAAAGAAATAAAAGAACATGTGAAGTAAGATTTACAAGGATATTTGCCGTAGCACTGTTTGTAACAGAGCAAAACTGAACAGAATCTAAATATCTACCAATAAGAGCTGACAAACTGCATTTATACACTCCATAATATTAATCAGATACTAAAAGAATGAAGCATATCTATCTGAACTCAGTAATTTCTCAAAAATATGTTATTGAAAGAGAAAAGTTAATACAAAATAACATTACATAAATTAACAATAAAGCTATGTATCAATATCTGATTATATATTTTACATATATATTTTGTACTAAAAAGTCTGGACAGATTCATATCAAACTCTTAACCATGGATAGCTTGGAAAATGGAATGCATAAGATAGGAGACTTTCACTTTCTACTCTGTAATATGCATGAATATTTTACATATATGAAAAATGTATTTGCACAGTAATTATAAATTGTGAAAAAATCAACTTCTGAGAAGCAAAAAAAATGCTACAAAGTCAAAAAGCAGTAGATAATCATGGGAAACTATTTGCAATGCATATGACAAAGAATAATTTCTTTAATATGCAAAATGCTTTTATAATTCAATTAAAAACATAAATATTTGATTAAAAAGAAGAGGCAGGGTGGCTCAGTCGGTTAAACATCTGCCTTCGGCTCGGGTCATGATCCCAGGCTCCTGGGATCGAGCCCCACATCAGGCTCTCTGCTCAGAGGGAAGCCTGCTTCTCCCTCTGCCTGCCGTTCCCCCTACTTGTGCGCTCTCTCTCTCTCTGTGTGTCAAATAAATAAATAAATAAAAATCTTTAAAAAAAAAAAAAAAAAGAAGAGGCAGGGGTATTCAAACCAGTATGTCACAGAGAAACATATATATGTATGTATGTGTATGTATACATACACATATATATATATAAAACAGCCAATAAACTTAAAGAAAAGATGCTCAACCTCAGAAGATAAAAATCAAGAACTACAATACAGTAAGAACGTTAAGAAAACACTCGTTCTCACATAGCTAGTGGCATATAAATTTCTTTAGAAGCATATTTAACTTTATATATTTAAACTTAAAATGCATATACCCTATGGAAGTGTTGAATCACTATACTGTACACCTGAAACTAATATTACACTGTATGTTAACTGACTGGAATTTAAATAAAAACTTAAAAAATAAAAAATAAAAATAAAATGTAAAAAAAAGAGTAGTTGCAGAATAGTATATATAATATGATCTCATTTCAGCACGGCAGGAACAAATATTCTGATCATTTAAAAGTTTCGGCCTCTTCAGGCCAAGATGAGGTACCAGTGACCTAAAACAACTAAAAAAAACAGGCAAACAATATATATGAGTTTTTGAACACAACATCAGATAGCACAGGAAACTGATCCCTAGAGACAAGAAACAAAAAACCTGAGCCCTACAATTAACTGCTCTAGCTTATTGCCTGATAGATTTTCCAGGCTACAGCCAAGTTAAGGGGGAAGTGAAGCAGACCCAAGCAGTCTCTGTGAGACGAGAACGACAGAAGCTGAGAGTGTGGGAAAGATTCTAGACCACGTGGCTAGATAGTGCAGGACAGAGTACCAGAGAGGAAAAAGCACAGAAACAGACCTTAAAGATCAGCAGAGAACTCCCCCTGAATGTTCAGCGGAACACTGATCAGCGCCTATGTGTAAGGGAACTAGTTGAGACTGGGAAAATAACTACTCATGAATCTTCCAATTCATGGGAAATCAGGGGAGTACAGAAGGATATTGCTTCTGTAATAGGGAAAATTAGCCCTAGACTAAAGGCTGGTCTGATCCCACCTAACAAAGCCAACCTGAAAAGGATAAAACTGTTTCCAAGTAGCTTAACTGTGTCCCAGAATTAAGGTCAATGATGTTTCTAAGAATACAAAACTATCCAGCAGTTTTCCAATTTAAACATGATGAAACATGCAAAAAGTAGAAAAAAATACAAGAGCTGTAGAGGAGATCAATTACTTAATCAATTAAAACCAATGCAGAAGGGATGCCTGGCTCAGGTCATGATCCCAGGGTCCTGGGATCAAGCCTCGCATCAGGCTCCCTGCTCTGCGGGAGGCCTGCTTCTCCCTCTCCCACTCCCTCTGCTTGTGCTCCCTCTCTCACTGTGTCTCTCTCTGTCAAATAAATAAAATCTTAAAAAAAAAAATGCAGAAATGACATACATGATAAAATTAGTAGACAAGGACATTAAAACAGATATTCTAACTATATTTCATATACTCAACAAACTAGGAGATAGACTAAGCATGTTTGAGACCATGGAAAATAAAACCAGCTTTGAGAGATAAAAATTACATTTCTATATAATATTAATAATATAGGGGTGCCTGGGTGGTGCAGTCAGTTGATCATCGGACTCTTGGTTTCAGCTCGGGTCATGATTTCAGGGTTGTGAGATCAAGCACCACGTCAGGCTCTGTGATCAGCGCAGAGTCTGCTTGAGATTCTCTCCCCCTCTCCCTCCCTGTCCCTCCTGTTTGTGCTTTCTCTCTCTAAAATAAATAAATCTTTAAAAAAAGATTAATAGTATATTATACACTGGTAAAAGGAAAGACTAGTGAATTTGAAGATACGGCAGTAGAAACTATCCAATACAAAACACAGAGAAAAAAGTATTAAAGAATAAAAAGGACAACTTCATACCACCTAACATAGTTATAATTAAATCTCCATAGCAGGTAGAAGAGTAATAGAAAATACATTTGAAGAAACAAGAGTCAAGATTTTCCAAATTTGACAAAAATTATAAACTCAAAGATTCAGGAAGTCCAATGAACCCAAACACCAAAGAAAAACCACACCAAGCCACATCAAAATTAAGAAATTTTAAAGCAAGCAGAGGAAAAATATACCATATGTAAAAAAAAGTATTGAAAGAAAAAAATGTCACCCTAAAATTCTATACCTGGTGAAAATATCTTTTAAAAATGACAGAATTTTATGTTGACCTATTATCTCTGGAAAATGCCTACAAATACTTTTCAAGTCATTTACCATTAAAAGAAGACTACCTTAAATTTCAGTAGAAATAATACCAAATCAATGCTAAACAGTATCAAAGATTTTAGTTCTAAAATATAATATACTGAAAATGTTCAAGAAACCTGCCAGATTAAAACAAACACAAATTCTACAGTGGAACTTCTTTTAAAAAACCAAAAAGTCTGAGGTTCACTGATGAAGGGATATAAAAATTAGGAGGAATTATATACATGATTATATATAAATAAAATAAACGCACTTACACTATACAATACGTGTTTCTTACTGAGATGTAAAATACAAAATATCTTCTTGTATTATAAAAGGATACCTTACAAATACTTTACTCTTAAAATTTTTAAGTAAACAGGATTGCCAGATAGCTTGAAGATTAATAACACATTAACACATCTACTAACATAAATTATTATATAAAGTAGTTGGTGTGACAGATTAATGTATTAGGAGCCCTACCAACTTAAGGACAATCAAAACGGAACTTTAAAACATCTTTGAAATAGTATGGAAAACAACTCATCTCACAGAATGATAAACAATTTATCTCACAAAACTGCAAGGTAAGTTTTAGTTCTAAATAACAATTTAGGATATCGTATCATTCAAAACAAAAAGATTAAAAATAAGCATATAAAAATATTAGAATCCCAAAGATCCAATCCACCTTATGAGAAATAAAGTGAATCTTTTTATAACCCCAAGTATGGTTTAAGACAGGCCCCTGTTTGGAAGCACTTGGGTGGCTCGGTTGGTTAAGTGTCCGACTCTTGGTTTCGGCTCAGGTCATGATCTCAGGGTTATGGGATCTAGCTCAGTGACCGGCTCCACGCTCAGCACAGAGTCTGCTTGAGATTCTTAGATTCTTTCCTCCCTCTCCCTCCTGCTCTGTTCCTCCCTGCCCGCCCCCCATTGTGCTTGCTCTAATAAATAAAATCTTAAAAAAAAAAAAAAAAGGCCCCTGTTGGATATAATTCAAAGATACCTAATATAAAAGAACCTGAAGGACTGCATCTTAAGATCACATGAGTTAATTACTGTTCTCTAAGTGCAAAGCCTTTTCCATTCATAGGAGTATTTCAAATACTAGCTTTTCGAAGTTCTTATTAGGTCTTAATACTACTTCTTCATTTAAAACACTTTAAAGGCATGTTTAAAACTTAAATTTTCAATAATATACACCTGACAAAGTAAAGATAAGTGATAGTGCTTAATACTACTTCTTCATTTAAAACCCCTTAAAGGCATGTTTAAAACTTAATTTTCAATAATACATATCTGACAAAGTAAAGATAAGTGATAGTGCTTATTGAAAAATCTCTATGTTTTTAGGGCTATCTTACCTTCTGGTGTTGGTTTGTCTTGAGGAAGATCTGGCATATTTTCATCCAAGAGGTCTGCTAAGGACTGAGAATTTGCCAGCAGCTTCTGATATGACATAGCAAATTCCTCATACTGTTTATGTCTATCTTCACTTAGCTCCCCTTTAGAATGGAGAATACGCCTATAAACAAATGATGAAATAATCTGATAATCTCATCAAAATACATGTGTTCATGTACTGTTACACTGGGAATGTTCCATAAAATTTTATTTTATCACATAAGCTTTTTGCACGATTTTCTTCAATTTTTTATTAACATTTTCAAGATGTATCTGAAAATTAAAACTGGTATAATCAAATTCACCTAAGCAATTAAATTTCAACATTAATTCATCAAAGAATATTGTGATTAACTATGCCTGCAGAAATGTAAAATTTAACAATGCCACTAAATAAAAATTTTTAAAGTATTTTGTTAAAAATACTCCCTTCAGACAGTTAATCAAAAATACTTAACATACCTAAAAAACTTACTATTCAAAAACAACAGGTTATAAAAATCAGTATCCTTAAACTTTTAAACTTTTACAATGATTTTAATCAAGATTTTTTGAAAAAGCTCACATCTTCCAAACAGCCAATTCTCAGTTTACTGTACCAGTACTGGATATTTATCTATTTAACAAATATTAATTGAGCAACACACGTAAGCAAGTCCAGGCCATCTCAGGAGCAGAGAATACAACTAGTCTTCTATTCTACAAATAGGTCACCAATAAGCCACCCATAATTAGAAATGCAGAACTACTGAAAAATTTCAAAATGTACAGTGAAGTAAAAACCTTACTATATCTACAGATAGTTGAGATGTCTGTAACTGCATCTATTTATAACTAAGTACGTATGTAGTGGCACACGTGAAATCTATAAACCTTAATGCAAATACAATACAGGTTTCAAAAAGCCAACTGTAAATTAAAAATTAAGTCATTTTCAAAATATTTAAAAGTTTTTTATTACTTGTCATTTGAGTTTTCTTATGAACAAGGAAGAAAATGAGGTGTTTTTTGGTGATGTTATCTTATTAAGAGTTACAGAAAATAAAGTGAAAAACCATGCCTAAACTTATTCATCCCAGCTTAGCTGGAACAATTTCCAAACTTTCCTATCTTACCCAATTCCTACCCACATAAACTTTTGTTTAAATGCTGTAACATTCCAGCCAACATTTTCTAAGTTAGGAATATCAGCTCCCATTATAAGCTCAAGGTAGATCAAAGCATAGGATACTATTCACTAAATCCAATCTTCTTTTTTCAAATCCAGCCTATTAGGGATCTAAAATGAAAATTTTTCACTCATTTTCTTACAATATAAAAGTACATTAGTATCATTCTACGAACAAGAATAGTTTCTCTCTTTAACCATTTATTTCAAACTAATTTTACAGGAAAAAAGTCTTTCAGTAAATTTTGTGAATGAATTCTAAACCCAAAACATTCAAAAATACTCAACTCACGAAAGCAATGACTATTATTTTGAATAAGTGAGCTTGTTAGAACTTTTAATTAGAAGTTATATCATTTTTGGGACGCCTGGGTGGCTCAGTCAGTTAAGCGTCTGCCTTCGGCTCAGGTCATGATCCCAGGGTCCTGTGATCCAGCCCCGCATCGGGATCCCTGCTCAGCGGGGAACCTGCTTCCCCCTCTGCCTGCCACTCCCCCTGCTTGTGCTCTCTCTCTCTCATAAATAAATAAAATCTTTAAAAAAAAAAAAAAGAAGTTATATCATTTTTGAAGATAAAAAACACTAAAATTAAATAGTTTAAATAAATACTCAAAAGTAGACTATTCTAAAATGTTCTGCAGTTATTATTAGAAAAAATGTTAAGTCAATAAAGACTTAGGAGTTTGTTCTATAGCAGATTATGTTCAGAGTGATAATAACAGTCCAAAGAGATTTCAAAACATCTGACAATTAAGATGCAAAATTATTTCAGTACTTGAAAAGAAACAGGAAAATATCTCAGAATAACAGAACCTGGAACTTTCTCTAACAGTTCTGACATTCTAGTAATCTGAAGAACATATATGCAGTTTTTAGGTTATACAACATTAATAATTTATGATATATAAGCAGTAACAAAATGATGACTATTTTATCACAACAAAAAAGGAACACTCTTTTTTCCAATATCAATCTCATTTTCAAACATTGGCCTGTGACTTTGCATTCAATCAGTTAAAAGTGATTTAATTCTATGACAGTTCCCTTTGTATGCATTCCAGTTCCTTTCCAGTCATCCTAGAACAAATTTAAAACTCTGAAGCTCCAGAAGTAACTCCTCACACTCCCCCCAAATCTCAATCCCATGATCAAATTTTTTAACAGTACTAATTTACTTGACTGCTTAACTTACATGTGCTTAGGTTACTACCTAGTGAGAACAGTCCTCAGGACAAAAGCTTAGATTTTGGTAGATTTATTTTCTAATCATATCTTACACTAAAAACTTAGCAAGCAGCACAAGATACCAATGAAATGGCACTGGAAGAGTTCTGTCATACACAAAACTTATACAGTTCTACACATTTTCCTTGACTTTATTTAATATATTTACTAAACATCAGACTAAACACACAGGACCTAGTAAGAACACAGATTTCAAGCAGAGAAATAAATGCATCATAGGCACCCGAACATTCAAAATCCCTAGAGTCATTTAGAGGTGCTCATCAAATTAAAATGAAACATTTTTTAATGACTGTACTATATATGGCAGTTTTTTAGGTTTATGAAGCCCACTGGAAAAGATTTTCAGTTTAACTTTTTTAGAAGACCTGTATGAGGGAACTAAACATTATTGCAGCACATTTGACCCAAGTACCTATTCTATTCGGTGTAAATCTCACCAAAATTTCTTATGAGAATTCCATGGGAATATATCACTATGCAAAATCAAGTTGAATATATGATTTATCACGTATCATTTTAATTACAATCTCTTCAGAAGCCCATATATTCAGAAAATTGAATAGAAGCCATTCTTTTTGAGACGGTCATAAATTAGAGGTTAGCAAATTATTTCTGCAAAGGGGCCATATGTAAGTATTTTAGGCTTTGCAGACCATACGTTCTTTGTTGCAACTACTCAACTCTGCTGATATGGCACAAAAGCAGCCACAGATAATACATAAACAAATGAGCATGACTATGTTCCAATAAAACTTTATTTATGGATACTGAAATTTGAACTCATATAATTTTAGTATTTCACAAAATATTACTCTTCTGATTTTTTTCCAACCATCCAAAAAAGTTAAAACCATTCTTATTCTTAGCTCACCAGCTGTATAAAAAATAGTGGTGGGTCTATCTGGCCTGTGGGCCATAGTTTGCCAATCCCTGTCATAATTAGAGTTCACTGAATCAGTATCATTGTTAAATGTATTATAAATGAGTACATTCCCTCTCATGACATCACTGTAAAAGAGGGAGTTACTGGCAGCATTTTAGAGATATAAAAAGCAACGAAAACAAAGTTAATTCCAAATCTTATTCATTATAATAAAAATACAAGATAGTAGACCTCCTTCACCGGATGATGAGCTATCACTGTCTGGAAGCAATCCTAAGGTATATCCATCTTTGATTTCTAGTGTTTTTTATATTACTGATTCAATATTGTAAAACTGACAGAAAATATCAAATAGTCTATTCTTGAATCGAGCATTCTATCTCATAAGAAAAGTCATAAATGCTCAAAAAATTCTAGTATTAAAAGACATATTTTTGTTTTCTTTCCCTTTTTTCAATTTGTCTTATTGCTTGACACTCTTGCTCTTTTATTTTGTATATTATTTACTGTTATTTCGCATTATTTTAAAAATACACATTTTCAAAACCATGAAAAGGCACAGGAGAAATTCTCATCAAGTCTTTCTGAAGGATTAAGCAGGAAATATAGTACAAATAATAAACTCACATTTACTACTTACAATGAGCCAGATACTGTTTTTAAAAGTGCTTTTACACGTGAATTCACTGCATCGTTCACATTTATCTCAGAGGTAGAGTGCTACTGTTACTCCATTTTACAGAAGAGAAAACTGAAGCACAGAGATATGAGATAACTTGCCAAGAATCACAGAACTGAGTAAATAACAGATTTAAGATTTGAACCCAAGTAGCCTGGCTCCAGAGTCTATGCTCACAACTAGTGGACTATACTGCCTCCCAAATTAAAATTATCCACTTGGTACCTTATACTGAAATTAGAATGTCTCTCAAATACATATATCAAAGGCAAGCCTTCTCACACTGGGGTGTTTATTTTATATTCTTTCGGGTCCTTCTGTTTGCATCTGACTTGGTAAGCACTAAGTGGCTACTGTATTTACTACACACCTTAAAATCAAGTACAAATACTAAATGCAGATGGAAGATGAGTAATACGGACATTGTGAAAAATACAGTATGAAGAGGTATGAAAGAACTGGATCTGTCACTTGCTATATAAGACACAATGGGCAAGCTCTTTAATCCCTAGATCTGATCACCTTCAAAACAGAGGTATTTCTTTCAAGGGTACTATGAGGATCAATTAAGATCATACATTTGATGCACCTGATCAATGTACAAGTTATTTTAATGAGGAAAAAAACATGCCACAGCCTACTGTAAAAAAGGCAAGAACTTCAATGCCAAATATTATTTGATCTTCTATTAGCCAAATTAAAAAGAAAAAAAATTTTGGCAAGAACACAGAATCTATCTTAGCTTTGACCTTATACAGTCACGCAAAATAACATAGAACACATGGCCAAAATCTTGAAAAAATAATCATGAAGCAGACCCATGAAAAACTACTAGGTTTTACTTTTTATCTCTTTTAGCAATTTGTCAAATTTTCAAGCGAATTAAATTTTCTTTTGGTTTCATTTTAGAATTTGGTTATGGATGTCTTATAATCTTGTGTGAAAACACACTACAGCATAGTAACCATAACTGTACTCAATCAAATATTTATTAAATAACTGTCAAAGTCATTGAATGAGAGATAATTTCAGGAAAGATGGAACAATTTTAGAGTACTTACAAAATTGTTAAAGCCTCGTTGAGTCTAAAGTACAGTGACAGAACATCTTAATAGTGCTTAAATACTATACAATTTATCAAACATTCCACCTGTAAAGGCAAGGTACAACTTACCTGGAAGGGAAGTGGAAGGTAAAAGCAACACTACTTAATTTTACATTAATGTGCTTTTAAATTTCAACAATGGCAAAGTAATATCTCATGAATTTGCAGTAATGAAAGAAATCTCTGATTTTATAAACAGGGAAAGCCTACATTCTGCTTGTATTTTTTTTCTATACTTTCAATCAAATCACTTAGTGCTGTCTAAACATGCAATCATAAGGTCCTAATTCACCAGTACTGAAAAAAGAAACTTTTACCACCATTCCCACCAGTTAGGGAGAAAGAAAGGAATGAAGACACTTCAAAATTATTCAAGTAAGAATTGACTTAATATATGAATTCATGATTTCACTACTGCAAGAAACAAACTGTTATATAATTAAATTATATCTAATAAAAATTAAATCATTTCTTCAATTCTTATTAAATGCCAAAAAATAGGTCATATTACCTCACTGAGAAAAATATCTCACAGCACAAAGCATTTTAAGTATAAAGTAAGACCACTGAACATTATAAAAAGCAAAACCTACCAAGTAAAGCTATTAACTCTAAACTGGACGATGTTACTGGTTATTTTCAAATGTTTAAATATTAATTATAACTCCCCAGGATCAATCACTTAACCAAAATATATTTTAAAAATTCTTTGACGTACAAAAAGCTTATAAGGTCAAATTTATAAGAATTCATTATAATTATAACTCTCTCAGGGGCTTTGAAACAGAACTAGTTATAGATAGCTAGTATTAGAATACCTGTAGTATCAGCCCAGGTAACATGAGAAAAGAACAGCTAACTAAGACTCAACAAGTGTTATGCAGTCACTGTCTTCATTCATTCATTAGTGTCTTTTAGAAAATACCAGAGATTTTATTATTCTATTTTTATAAATTGGTTGAAAGAAATCTTAAGTATAGACTTTAATGAGTATAGACGAAGACTTCACAACCTCTATGAATAGTGCCATCTCCCAAGCTAATTAAAATGACCCAAAGCATTTAGGATTCATAGACTGAAAATATAATGTATTTGGGTTTTTTTTTTAAACTGTCATTATTAAGATATTGTATAAAGGCTTAAAGTAATTTAACTACATGAGTCTTAAATATCTGCTAGCTTGGCACTTAGATTTCCAGCATTTCCCTGCCTAAGAGAAACCTTACTGGGAAAAACTATTGTCCACAATTATTCCCATGATGCAGAATAATCTCAAAACACCTACTGGATAATGACTGGGAGGGGTAAACTTTGGGCAACTGGTCATTTTAACAGTACATTGTAATGTACTAATACCAGGCCAAGGGACTCTGCACTAATCCTCATGTCTTCTTGGTCAGTCAGGTATTCAAATCTACACTATAGAGGCTGCTCAATTTGAAGCTATCCTAAGGTATGCGTTATTTATTAAGCCATATGCCAATTATTTTCTATATTGTGATTAAGATTTTCCCATCTCCCAGGGCGCCTGAGTGGCTCAGTCAGTTAAGCGGCTGCCTTCGGCTCAGGTCATGATCCCAGGGTCCTGGGATCGAGCCCTGCATTAGGCTCCCTGCTCAGCAGAGAGCCTGCTTCTCCCTCTCCGTCTCCTGACTTGTGCTCTCACTCTCTCTCTCTCAAATAAATGAATAAAATCTTAAAAAAAAAAAAAATTTTCCCATCTCCCAAATTATTACATCGGTGTAGACAATATCCCATGATAAAATGACTGCTACAATGCTAAGATCAATTTATACTAGGTAAATAACCTCCTCTAATAACCACAGGTTAACAGTTCTGGATTTTTTTTTTTTTTTAAGATTTTATTTATTTATTTGACAGAGAGAGACACAGCGAGAGAGGGAGCACAAGCAGGGGGAGTGGGAGAGGGGGAAGCAGGCTTCCCGCTGAGCAGGGAGCCTGACGTAGGGCTCATCCCAGGACCCTGGGACCATGACCTGAGCCAAAGGCAGACGCTTAACGACTGAAGCCACCCAGGCGCCCCAACAGCTCTGTATTTAAATGAGTAAAAGTTTCTAGGTAAAGGCCACAAAACCATGCTCTTAACACTACATCCCATTCAAAATTTTCATGGTGACTTGAATAATATTAAAGAACAGGTCTGCTTATCAAAACTGAATGTGACCAGCAGATAAGTACATAATGATACATACAGCAGATAATAACATAATCAATGTTCAAAATTATCATTAGGATAAAGTAATATGCCAAAAACATCTAAATAAAGTTAAAAGAGGTAAGTCTGCATTCAGGTTTAAGAGATGATTTCCACTAGTTCAAGGTGAAGAACTGGTTTGGCAGCAGTTCATTTGAGAAATTAATCTTTAGGTATATATAAGCTCACAGTCAAAAGAACGACAAGGCAGCTATAAAAAGTAATGGAATTTGAGGTTACAGGCAGGAAAAAATGCATCCAAAACGAATGTCCTAAGGATAGTCACGTGGAAATCATGGAACAAACTGAAGGAACAGGAGGTGTTTAGCCTTGAGAAGATGAAAAGGAAACATCCTGGCAGTTTGCAAATATTTGAGATATTATCATGGGTATGAAAGAGGAGACATGTCCCATGTCAGTGTTTCTCAAACTATCTGTGGTAAAGGAATTATTTTTTTTTCCTAATCACTGCAAACACTTTTATAAAACACAGTAACAATACCAGGACTATAGAAAATTGCTATAAAAGATGTCTAAATGCTTAGTCTGTTCCTATACTTAATTCATTATGAATAGGTAAACAGTTCATGGACCCCCCACTTTAAGCAGCTTTATTCCATTGGTACCAGAAAAATGTAAATCGAAGGGAACCATTTTATGGGGAGTTAAATTTCAGCTTGAATTCCTAGTAAGTAGGTGTGCCAACATTGGAAGGGCACTTTCAAAGAAAGAATACTTTATCTGTCAGATAATCTGTAAAATGGACTCCTGCACTGGAAAGGGGATCGGATTAAGTCATTGTAGACTCTACCCTCTAAGCTTCTGTGAGGCCAATCAGAAGTAAACACACACAAAACCCCTAAAGTAACTGATAAAAAGTAATCAAAGCATACTACAAAATCAGCCGTGAGGTATTAAGTAGAACATATGGGAAAAAGAAAAAGACTAGGAAAATGACAAAACACTATGTAAGTCGTAATTATGAAACCTTAAATATGTGAGAATTATTAATAGAGGGCCACTGTTTTCTGCTTAAACTCATTATTGACTATATAAATACACCCTGAAGTTGCCTATTCAAAGTTTAAAACAGTCCTCACTATTCAAAACCACAAAGATCTTTGTTTTCAAAAATAAAAAAAGAAACCCTGAGGAACACCACTGCCATCTTCAACTCTCACGTCTTCAGTGACCCTCAACCATCATGGTTTAGTCATAAAGTCTGTGGACCTATCCTGACATAAAGCTAACCACACTGCTACAGTCTTCGCTTCTAGTTAAGTCAATCACCTTCTGATTAAACCAACAGGTTTATGGAAATCCATACCCTCCCATAATTCTTGAAAAACAGCAATTTCAGACTCTTAACCATGCATTTTAAAGAGGTGCAAGGTACTCAGCCAAACGCTACTGCTGCTGCCTCCTTTCTGTACTCCCTCAGCCCTCCTCCAAATCCACCCTCCATAAAAGTTGACCTACTGCCCACCAACTACATCAACTTCTAACTTGTTGATGCCTCCTAGGTACACAGGCTACACAGCAGTATCTTGGAACAATCAAAGGTGGCCCCTCAATCAGATACCTTCACTAATTACCACAGGCACATACATTATTCCACATTATTCCTTGAAACTTTAAATGGATGGTCCCAGGAGAAAGACTCCTGTTAATGCACTTTACACAGTAGCATTTAAGAAATTTTTTTCACATCTAATTTGTTGCACTATTTTCCTCATTTCTGATCTAAAACACCACTGATAATGACTCATTTTCTAAGAAGAACAAGTATCAACAGTGACATCAATAAATTAAGATACAAAACAATGAAAGCAAACCTGTTATAGAGTGGGCACAACAAAACACACAAAAATAATAGCAGGTAAGTTAAAGTGACAGAAAAAGAAAATTTATCCCTCAACATTACGGAGTTTTTTAAATCACAGGAAGAAAACACATCCACAAAGTAAAAATCACCATATACTTGCCAGTTGTCTTTTAAATTCAGAAACAAAATCTATCATAGACTCCCATTTAAACATGAGTACTTAGACTGGTACTTTGAAATTCTCCTGGAAATGTTAAGAAATCACCTGCAATGAGCCCTTTTCCTTAAGTTCTTTCAGTGGCATGAAGACTTTAAAAATTTTTAAGTATGAGCTCCAAAATAAATTCTCAATTCTGAGAAATATTTGAAAATCACCTGTTTTGTCTCTCAGTATTCTGAAGCTCCCTGTGGTCCCTTTTCAGGTGTTTGGTCAAAGATGTAAAGTATTCTTTTAAAAGATTCTGGAAAGGTTGTTGTTTCTCTGGACTAATTATCTCACTAGGAGGAAAACTCAAATTAAACTTCTCTGCAGCACTCTTCACTTTCCGTGGCACAAGTCCAGCAATATCATCTCCGCAATGTCGACAAAAACTAATCACCACGGAAACATGAGTATGGGATTCCCGATCAGCATTAATAATATTTTTTAGCTGTTCATAGATTAAGGAAAGACCTTCCTTGTCAGTGAAAATCCCAACTATTGTCAATTCTGCAATGAAACGCAAATCAGTTCTTAACTTGGTAATGTTAGGGGTTTTCTCTTCTTTCCTCGCTTCAAAATGTTTTTTCCAAACCTGAAGAAGTGATGGAGCAAAGTCCGCATAACGCTGGTGAAAGAGAGAGCACAAGTGCACAGCACAGTTCACATCAGATATTTTTAGCTTTGCTTCCACAATAGAAGCTACAGCTTCTGCAATGTATTTGCTTAAATTTAGGCCATTAAAATCATGGGACAAGGAGTCTCTCTGTTGTTCTGTAATAGTTTTTAGTTTCTTGACAAAAGCAGTATTTTTCTTCAAACTTGAGTCTAGGCGGCTAAAGAAATTTTCCTCTGGCCGGCTGTCTGGAGCATTTTGGTTTTTGCTACGAAGTTCCTTCCTTAACTGATGTCGTTCCCAGGCTTCCTGATGAAGCTGAAGGGATTCCTCTTTCTCTCTATATAAAAAACAAACAAGTAAATAAAATACCTTGTATATTTTGAAGAATCACTGTCAAATTTCATAAGAAAGACAATGAAAACATAATCATATAAGCATCAGCATCCCAAAGAAATGAAACAAGCAAAAAACCTTTTCCTACTTTTTTTTAAATATTTTTTTCAACTCATGACCTGTGATCAAGACCTGATCAAGAGTCAGACACTTAACCGACTGAGCCATCCAGGTACCCTTACTTTAAGATTTTGTTTTTAAGCGATCTCTGCACCCAGATGGGACTCGAACTCACAACCCTGAGATGAAAAGTTGCACGCTATACCGACCGAGCCAGCCAGGCACCCCTTTTCCAACTTCTAAAGACATTTTATTAATGACTTAAGATAATGAAAACCCGGTATACTGAAAATACCAAATGTGGCAGAGTGGATGATTCTGAATAACTAGAGCAAAAATCATTCTGTCAACTAGCAAACTAAATGAATAAAACACTTTTGTCAATTCTACCTCAATAAAGCTGCAAAAGTAAATGGATTAAACACATAATGCGTAATATGAAAAATATAAAATAATATGCCTGGGAAGGATATAAGACCTAAAACAGATAAAAGCATTGAGAATATAGAAAAAAAAAAAAATGTCCACAAAGAATACTTTAAAGAACAATGTTTATAAAAAGAATGCATTAAAAATGTTTTGCTATTTAAGTACAACTTTTCCATACTTCAGGTTTAACCAAACCTCTAATAAAGTACCTTTCTCAGTTTGGGTCTTAAAATTCAAGTGTAATTAAGAAAATCTGAAAAGGAACTAGAAGATAACTGTAAGATAAAACTCCTTTAATAAAAGGCTAACAGTTTACCCTGAAAAAAAAAAAAAATTAAAAGATGAAACATGAAGAAAGTGCCTCCCAAAATTTTAAAGAAAGAAAAACTTATATATGTACAAAAATAAGGGTTAACTAACTAACTAACTAACTAACTAACTAAATAAATAAATAAATAAATGTATTCTGGGGGGCTGAACTTTAAAAAAAAAAAGATGGAACATGTTTAAATTGCAAAAGTAGTAAAATAACTTGAGCAGGAGCAGGAAGGTAGGGACAATCTTGACTTTGAGGCTTCTGAGATACCAAAATACGTAACTTTAAAATATAAATTTCTAAAAAGCAGATTTTCATCTTTCAGAGATAACCATCCCTGAGCTACCCTTCTATGATTTTTCAACTAAAAGCCATAATAAGTTAACAGGGAACACGGACATGTGAATATCCCTTGGAAGTCTCCCAGCCACACACAAATAAAGGATTAGCAGTGAGAGCACACTTTAAGAAAGAATAACTCATTATGTATATGCATTAAATAAGTCCATTTTCATCTGCAATAAAAACAGTTTAAGATACATAAATGAAATATTTACCATTGAAATAATGAGGCTTTAAAGTACTCCAGGGGAAAAAAGTGGGGTAGATAGGGCGGTGGGGGGCTTGGAAGGACTGGTTCGTTATTCTTTTCTGTTTTTTGCATTATGTTTGAATTTTTCCCAATAAGTTGGGAGTCTGATGGTTTGGGTTTTTGTTTGTTTGTTTGTGGTTTGGTTTTTTTTTTTGTTCTTTCTGTACTAGGGTAGAGGGAGGAACAAAAGTAACAGTGAAATTGAATATCCTTGTGAATATTTTAAAATTAATTTGAATACATTTTTAGCACAATAAATTTAAAAGTTTAATTTCAACATGTAATTAATATAAAATAATCAGTGAAATACATTACGTTCTTTTTTTCATAAGTCTTAAAATCCAGTGTTCTTTTTACATTCACATTTAACAGCAATCTCACTTTGTACCTGCCTCCTTCTGTGTGGTCCACAGCTCCTTGTGAATTTTTTTAGAAAGTAAAATATAAGCAAGAAACTCTCAAGAGTATGGCTCTGAATATTCCCAAACTGGCCTCTACTATTGCCTTCCATACCTAAGGCTCCGGTACCTCTCTAAAAATAGAAGGGCTAAAGAACTTTGGTAGGAGAGTAGGTGCTTGAGCTGTTCTAGAGATCCATGAAAATTCATGTTTGCAAAGTTTTTTAAATCACACATATATGGAGAGAAGAGCCCATGCTACTCAACAGTTGTCACTCGTGCTACATCCTAGTAGATTTCCTGAGGACTACCTTGTTTTTCGCCAAGTCATTATACTACTTATATAGATTTACAAGGTTAAAAATATATTTATGTTCTTTCTTTTTTAAAGATTTTATTTCAGGGCGCCTGGGTGGCTCAGTTGGTTAAGCGACTGCCTTCGGCTCAGGTCATGATCCTGGAGTCCCGGGATCGAGTCCCACATCGGGCTCCCTGCTCAGCGGGGGGTCTGCTTCTCCCTCTGACCCTCTTCCCTCTCGTGCTCTCTGTCTCTCATTCTCTCTCTCAAATAAATAAATAAAATCTTAAAAAAAAAAAAAAAAAAATTAAAGATTTTATTTCAGAAAGAGAGAGGGCACACGCCTGTGCATGATCACAAGCATGAACAGGGGGAGGAACAGAGGGAGAAGCAGACACCCTGCTGAGCAGGAAGCCAGACATGGGGCTCGATCCCAGGACCCTGGGACCATGACCTGAGCCAAATGCAGACGCTTAACCGACTGAGCCACCCAGGCACCCCTAAAAATAGATTTAGATGAAAATAAGAATGGGAGGCATTATGGAATTCTTTTTAAGGACAAATTTTTAAAGTTGGCTAGGTTCAAAAAACCCAGCCACTCCACTGTTTATTGTAACCTCTTCAAACTTCATTTTATTAATCTGTCAAATGAGGATTATTAGGACTGCCTTTAGGATATGTGCTGATACGTTTTGTATTGCCTAGCACATAATAAGAATTCAGCAAATAACAGCCATTAAGAACTAAAGACTTTCAACTTAAGACCGACACCATGAAAAAAAAAAAGCTTTTTAAAAAAATCAAAAACAATCCAGATTACCCTACACCTAAAAAAATACGTATTAAAGATAACTTTATTATTTATTTATGAATTTAATTACAATTATTTAAAATGAGTAATTAAAGCATCATAAGCATGCCTCTAGTCACTGAAAATGTAACAGAACGAGTAACTGAAGATACTCTCGTTGAAGTGCACCCCAGAGGTCTGATTCCAAATAATCATTGCTTTCCTAACATTACAATCTTCCCATTCCTTCACATCAATAATAAAATAAATGTTCTTACTTCAACTGGGCAGCTTCTTCTTCTTGCTGACGTTTTGCCTGCTCTTCTTGCTTCTTTTTCTCTTCCTCCTCATGTTTCTTTTTTTCTTCTTCCTCTTTTTTCTTTAATTCTTCCTCTGCCTTCACCTTTTCTTCTTCTTTTTTCTTTCGTTCCTTGTCTTCTTTTTTTCTCTTATCTTCTTCCAGTTTCTTCTTTTTATCTTCAGGGACCTTAATAACCTCCTTCTTGGCAGTAAGCTTGATCTCATCTTTTGGTTTCTCCCTGCTGCTCACTGGCCGCCTTTCACCGCAGTCTTTTTCCTTGTTGTTTAGTAAAGTTTCTTTTTCTTCCATACTTGCTGGCTTTTTACGCTCAGCTGGCATTATGTTACCCAGAACAATCTGTAAGAGTAAAAGAATGTCAGTATTCTTTGCAGTATTGTAAATGCAGTGACTTTTAGTAATGTGACACTGTTTTTTAAACAGAACATATTAATGCAATTGTTGTGGAAGATTAAATGCATGCAAAATAAACACTATTTCTGTGATAAAATAATTTCTTGGTCACATTCCACATTCTATCATTATTAGTTATGCCTCACCTAAGTACTTTTTTACTTTTCACTAAGGAAAAACTGAAACATAAACAAAAGTAGAGAGCACAATATAACCACCTCCATATACTCACTGCCCAAATTCAACCATTATCAACTACAAAATGTAACATTCAATCATAAATACTTCAGTATGTATCTGAGAATATTTTCAATCGGTTTTAATCCCAACATTTCACATCCGTTAGGAGATGCTGGTGACATATTTCACACAACATGGAACAGAAGTTTTTAAGTTGGAACATAAACGAGCTCTTGCCTCCTATAAATGAACTAACAAAATAGACAACAGAAGATGGATTTCACATTATCATTCTAACCTTATCAAACTTGCGAATACAGAAACCATCAACTATCTCAAACTATACTAGATTTTTAATCTTTTCATTAGTATTAGTCAAAATTAATCTATAAATAAACATAATGATGATTACAAAATTTGTATATTCTGTCTATATTTGCCAATACAGTAGCAACCAGCTCAGGACTTCTCAGCCTTGCACTATTACTATTTCGGGCAAGATAATTCTTTGGGGGTTTTGGGGGGGGTAGTAACACTATTTTGTGCATTATACGTTTAACAGCATCCCTGCCTTCTCTATTAAGGAGGTGCCAGCAGTATCTCCCCAGTTTTGACAACCAAAAACTACTCCAGACATTGCCAAATGCTGCTTGAGGACAAAATTACCACCAGCTGAAAAACACTGCACTAGCCACATGAGGCTACTTAAATGAAAATTAATTAAAAAGAGTTTGAAATTTTGTTCTTCAGTCACTACCCATATTTCAAGTGCTCAATTCCAAAAGACTAGTGGCTACCACAACAGACAGTGCAGATAGAGAATATTTTAATTATCACAGAAAGTTCTACTGGATAACACTGGTCTATAGTACAGGCTCTATACAGTTAATTGGAAATAAACTGTGGAACAAAAAACTGTATTTCCCAGCAAAATTCAGCATTTTTTCTTTCCTAAAAATAAAACTCTCTTAGAACTAGTGTTCTAATAGAATTTCTTTTATGGGCAGTGCTTCATGTTTTAAGTCCTAAATCATCTGAAAGTTGTATATGAGAAAATCAAAATACTTTCTATTTAAGAAATACAGAATTAAATTATTTAAACTTCCTAATTTTGTTATTAAAAGCTAAAAATATACACAGTATTCTTAATAATTTTCAAATATAGATTTTAAGTTACAGCAATAAAAACTAGAGTAGCAAACAAAACATTTGCAATAATAAATATTTTATAAACACAATGCATTTATGTCAGCACTCCAATAAAATGTTATCACAGAAAGAAAACCTAGGCCAATAGAAGCACTTTAAGTAATTTTTGGAGGCACAAGCAACACTCTATCTTCTCAACCACCTCTTCCTTTCTCCTTTTCTCTTTTACTCTGATTCTCCTCCAGGTTCACATTCTATGCATTTATTTTATTTTTTTTTAAGATTTTATTTATTTATTTAAGAGAGAAAGACAAAGATAGCGAGAGAGAGAGAGAGAGAGAGAGAGAGAGAGAATGAGCAGGGAGGAGAGGGAGAAGCAGGCTTCCCGCTGAGCAGGGAGCCCGTTGCAGGGCTTTATCCCAGGACCCTGGGATCAAGACCTGAGCCGAAGGCGGACACTTAAGAAGGCAGACACTTAACCACTTAACCGACTGAGCCACCCAGGCACCCCTACAATCTACGCATTTATTTTAACAATGACACCCAAAGGCTTCAGTTAACCTCAATGGTGGAACTCAAGAAAAAAAGCTGCTAATCCTGTTTAATCAATCATTAAAACATGAAAGGGCATAACTACTTATTTGCATGGCAAGGCAGTGTTAACATTTATGTTATCTGGGAAGCGTAGCAGCTTCAAATACCCAACTTTAATGTGAAAAAACCATGCCCTAAAGCAAGCAAACTTTTAAAAGAAAATCCTCATAGCTACCACTCACTGGCCCCACAGTAAACATCTTACATACATTATCTCATCTAATACTAAAATCTTTATGAGATGGGTATTATTTTCCCTATTTTATAAATGAGTAAACTGAGACTTGACCAAGTAACTTGACCAAGGCCTCCACAGCTGGTGACAGAGCTGGAATTTGAACCCATACTCTCAACTAAAGTTATTAAGAACCTTGAGAGTACCAAACTGTGAGGTGGAAGACTTCATCATAGATACTGACAAATCATAGAATTCCGTATCTGAATAGAAAGAGTTCCTGATAATGGCTAAGCAGTTTTTATATCACTTTTTTAACTTTTGGCAGACACTAGCTAAAACATACAGGGATAAGATAATTCCTAACGTAACAATACAATCTTACTTAGGGATATTTGTCATTATGCACAAAAAAATAATACTCTTTATATAGAGAGCTGGTATTTTCTGAAGTGAAGTTTATCAACAAGCGACACTTCAATGATACAAGGAACTACAGACAATAAGAAGAATGGCCTAAAAACTTACAAGTAATGTCTCATTTATGAAGCTAATTTTAAGTTCTATTAAAACATTAAATTCACTTGGAATCTTACAAATTCATAAAGGATCAGCTTAACAGAGTCTCCTAAACTTTTGTGACTCTACATTCATTTATTCAATAAATGTTTAAGTGCCTACTATATCAAACTGTAGTAGGCACTCATGAATTGATCCTGCTCTAAAACATAAAAAAACAGATTCTCAATAAGACCCTTAAATCTTGGTACTGATATAGTCTTTGAATCACTTCATCCTTGTATTAAAAACATACCCAAAGTACACTTCAATCTAAATTTCAGGGAACAAAAAATATGAGATATGTAAAGGCTCATTTAAAGACCAGCAATGCAACATGTGAAAACAATATAGGCTTTGAAGTCGTTGGCATCCCAACTCTGCAACCTGCTAGCTATGGGAACTGGGCAACTTAACTTCTGAGTCTATTCATTGATAAAATGGAGGTACTGCTACCTCTCCTACAGAATTCTTAATCTACTAACATAGAAGGTAGTATCAAGAAGGCATTCAATAAATGTTTATTCTTTCACACAGAACACTGAAAAGTTCATTGGAAGATGAGTTTTTTTAGAATTAGGACTACTAGACTTTACTCCAATTCTCAATTTTTACAATGACAGGGCAGCAGAGGAGTGACCTGCCCAATTACACTAGTTTAATGGCTGGGTCAAGGTTCACTGTCCACTTCTCTTCTCCACTATATACCCTGACTTAAGATTTTTAAAAGCCAGGGCGCCTGGGTGGCTCAGTTGGTTAAGCGACTGCCTTCGGCTCAGGTCATGATCCTGGAGTACCGGGATTGAATCCCGCATCAGGCTCCCTGCTCCGCAGGGAGTCTGCTTCTCCCTCTGACCCTCCTCCCTCTCATGCTCTCTGTCTCTCATTCTCTCTCTCAAATAAATAAATAAAATCTTAAAAAAAAAAAAGATTTTAAAAGCCAAACAAAATATACAAACAACCTAATTTGGATCCATATGCATTTGTACTGTCAATTAAACTGTATTTAGTGAAATGCTAAAATTTCTTTAAAATATTTTGATAGTCCATGCTTTAATAAACAGCCAAATATTTTATCTGAACTATTTCAAAAACTTTTTCAAGTAAAAACTAAAATTTTAAATAGATTTCATCTCAAAATAATCAAGATAAATATTAGTGATCTTTTTATTGGAATATCATTAGTTCTTACAAATTACTGAATACAATTACAGCCAATCCTTAAAAGGAAGCCGTTTTAAAACCACCCTCCTAGCTTCCCAAGTAGTGCCCTGGCCCTTGGGCTGTATATTTTATTTGGTTTTCTAAATATACTCTGAATGTCCAAAAGAAAGTTAAACTACTTTATTAGCAAAACAGGTACCAATAGAGTGTACCAGAGGACAGAGTGCAGAGTAAGGGTGTTTCCCTTTTAAAGATAGTCCTTTAGCAAAGTACCATATGGACAATGTATGAAATCACAATCAGAATGCTCTGAAAATACTCCAGAGGAAGACAATGCTGTTTTACCTTTTAATTCTGTGTTATTCAAAATGTCCTAAGGGCAGAACCATACAGGGGCTTTATCTCCCAGTCTGTGGCTTTATAAAAAGTCCTTAATATCAAGGACTCATGCAAAGTTTTTACAAATTTCACCAGAGTTCAAAACTGGTTTTCTTGATGAGTCGTACAATTTTTATAAACACCTAAAAACTACGATAAATGATAAGGGTGAGTGATAGTTTTACTTTGGTCTGATGCATCATTACATACAGGTTCTAAAAAAGCAGGAGAGCTGATGGTCCGGTTCAGTGTGTACCCCCAAACCCGTAAGCTGGCTCTGCCGGGCCAACCTGACGACCAAATACCCTGTGATGATCTCCTCAGTTCAAAAGTACCAACGAGAGTAAATACTAGGAGCCCTGGGATGAAGGCAGAGCGAAGAACCCTCAGCCTGTGTGACTAAAAAGAAGTAAACCAAATAAGCCCTGCCCACCATTCCCAAACACCGAAACCCCTTCCCCTCCACACACATCTCCCACAAACCCCTGCTCCTGCTGCACATTCCCATACCCCACACGCTTCCCCGCCACAACTCCCCTTCCTACGGGTACCCTCGGTCACCTTCGCGGACCATCCTTGCCCCAACCCTAACTTCTCACCCCACACTCCCTCACCACCCGAGACCGAGACTCTCCGGCTGGTCTCCCTACTCCACATCCTCCCACACACGCACCCTCCCCACTTCCTCGCCCTCGCTTTCCTCCCGGCTCCCGAAGAGCTTTCCCCAACCTCCCCTCGCTCTACTCCACACCCCCAAACACCTTCACCCCGCCACAGCAGGCTGCCCGCCTTCAGCCCCGAGGCCCAGCCCGGGCATGTGGGGCAGACACCCGCTCGACCGCCCCTCAGGTGTGCCTCGGGCCGGGGGCGCCCGCGTTGATGGGAGCCTCCGGGAGAGGGGTCTGAGGAGGACGACGCCGGAGCTGCGGTCCGTCTACTGCTCGCCGCCCCCGGAGCGCTGGGGTGCGGAGTCGGCTCTTGGGTCCCTCGGGGAGTAGGAGTCCAGGCCGGTGCCCCCCAGCCCCGCTCCCTCCCGATCGTTGGAGCGGAGGGGAAGGAGGTTCCCCGGGACTCACCTCGAGCCTGTTGTCAACATTAGCCCCGGGTTTCCCAGCACCAACTCCAGCGCTCGGGCTCTCCCCTCCCCTCCCCCCACCTATCTCGCAGCCGAGGGCCCGCCTTCCCTCAGCTCTCCCTCCTCCCTCCGCCCGCCGGCCCTCCCGCCCGCCACTCACCAGCGCGGCCGGGCTGCCCGTGGGGGCGGGGCGGAGGGAGGAGGAAAGGAAAAAGCTGTTCGGACGTATGCCTGATCGAAAACTGTCCGGGTCTCCCTTCCCCCGGCATATCGATGCCCTTAGCTTAACCATGGAGTGACGGATCGCGAGCAAAGGCGCAGACAGGTGCGACACACATACAGGCTGGCTCAAATTGTCCACCAGATGAGAAGAGCGAGTTTTTCAGACAGGCAATGAATGGGGCAGCCACAACCAGTACCTCAAGTCAGGTCCCCAGCAGAGGGGAGGAGTGTTCCAAGGACCGAAGGCAGGAAGTGGATTGGTCGCCAGGAAAGGGAAAGCGCCTGAATTGGAGATGCGCAGGCGCAGGCACTTGGGGGAATTGGAGGGGGGAGCTAGAATGGGGTGGGGCGGAGCTAACAGGAGGTAAGGAAGGGCGGTGGAACAGTAGGAGAATTACGGAGCGCCGTTAAGGACAAGTTTGGTCACGTGATTATCAGGGGAGTTTCCTGGAGCGAACGTAAGGGCGAGGTCTAAGAAGGGAAAGTTTGATTGGGCTAATTTGAGGGGTGAGGTTGAAGATTTACGAAGTTGAAAACTGGAGAAGCTAAAGAATATGGCTGGTGGGAAAAGTAGAAGTTGGTTAGGAATGAGTCTAGATTTAAAGAGTGCCCTAGAAAGACTACGAAAGTCCCGTGGGGGAATTTCCAGAAGCACTTTTTTAGTTGTTCGACATAAAAACAACCCAGAGTGAAGAAAAGAAAGGTTTTTCTCGTACCCTGTCGTAGCAAACAAATTTAAAAAAAAATTAAAATGGAATGACCTCCCTGAATTACTGAATGTAATCACTGGTTTAAAAAGTTGCCTAGTCTTGTCATTTCTTCCGATTGCGAAACCAAGTCAACTTTTTAAAAGGGCATTAGTTTATCCACACAACTTAACTCCTCTTAAATTGCGGAGTTTGTGTATCTGGCCTCCGATTTTTATCGAAACACTGCTTAGATCTGCTAACATGCTTAGATCTGCAACCATCTCGTACTGGTTGGCTTTGACTGGTCAGGAGCCAAAGGAACAAGGGTGCAAAACTGGTCTTGATTCTTGCTTGACATGTGGCGCCTCACCCGATATACAAGCTCACAAAATGAGCTGCTACCAACCTCAAATACATGAGGTTCATTTGTATTCAGCTTTTGCCCATTTGCCTCTATTCAGTGGTTCGCTTTCCATTTATTAGTAGCATGCAAATAAATCGCCTTCACAAATTGAGTGTTGATGTTTCCTGTACTTAGATTTTTTTTTTTTCAAAACACTACTAATAGGTTGATCATTTAAAGGGTAGTGAAAGAGAAAGATAAATGCTGCTATTCTGTACCACTGACAAACAAGTAAGTGGAGGAAGGCACCTGGGTGGCTCAGTTGGTTAAGCATTTTGTTCTTGATAATCACGTCTGGATCTCAGTATTGCTAGGCGTGGATCCTACTTAAAAACAACAATAACAAAACAATTAGGAGAGAACTGTCCCAAACCACCATACTGGGGATGGCCACCACTGTTCTTTTCAAAAGTTTTCCTCATTTTGTCTGCCTACCTTAAGAAAATTTACCTCTATGCTGTTAATGAATAAATCTGCCTATCCAAGTCAATCTTTACCTTTCATGAGGTATTAAAAGGAAATCCTGTGAATGAAGGGATCAAAAAAAAAAGAGAGAGAGCCTTTTTATTGAGCTTTTGCTTATTTTAAATTTGTTATTTTAATTAATAATCATAATAATCTTGTAGGTATTATGATCCCCATTTTATAGAAACTGAGTCACAAAAAGATTAATTCAATATCACAAAACTAGTAAGCATACTATTACACACAAGTCCAACTCCAAAAACCCAAGTTTTTTCTGATGTATCCCACTGCCTTAATGCCTATACTTTTTCATAGACTGAAAATGCTCCCCATTGTTTTCTTTCCAAAGAAAGATGTCAAAAGCCACCAAAGCTTTCTGATATGAGGCTATTGTTGCAATCTCTAACTAGAAGAAACACACTTCTCTGGAGAAGTCATCGTTTTTGCATTCTGATCATTCAAGTTTCACTATTTCCTGTAACTACACTATATTTAGTTTTTAAGTGTCTATCTAGATATTTCATTATTTGAGAAAATTCTAAAAAATGCCTTTTCCTCTGCCTGCTTCAGTTGACAGAACTATACCATATGAAAAAAGAAAAAACTGATATACATATAATTTACATGATACTATTTTCTATTTAAACCCCAGTTACAATGCTGCTTCGCATTAGAAAGCAAAGGCAAGAGAAAGGGATTACAATTTCAGGGCAAGATAAATCCTAGATTAAAAAAAAAAAACAGGGCTCATGTGACATGAACTGCCTGGTGCCCTGCTGAATATGTGCTGTACCTTGAACAAATTCACCTCCGTCTTTTAGAAGCTGATGTCTAGCTTGACTAATTTAAGCTAGATTTGTATCTTTTACATTTGTATCTTTTTGTATTTTTAATGAGAGATAAAAAGGAAGTATATTCCTGGGCATGATCCAATAGGGAGGTAAATATTAATGATGCAGGGAGAGAGAAAACAGGTAACAATGAGCAAAATCCTTGTGGTGGTAAGAAGGAATGGAATCTGAAGTACAAGGAGAAAGAGTGCCTTTGAGGGGTGCCTGGGTGGCTTTGTCGGTTAAGCATCCAACTCTTGCTTTCAGCTCAGGTCCTGATCTCAGGATTGTGAGATCAAGCCCATGCGTTGGGCTCTGTGCAGAGCATGGAGTCTGCTTGAGATTCTCTCCCTCTCCTGCTGCCCCTGCCCCCTGCCTCCACTCTCTCTCCCTCTCTCTCTCTCAAATAATTAAAAGATTTTATTTATTTGGGAGAGAGAGCACAAGCAGAGGGAGAGGGTGAAGCAGACTCCCCGCTGAGCAGGGAGCCCAGTGTGGGGCTTGATCCCAGGACCCTAGGATCATGACCTGAGCCGAAGGCAGATGCTTAACAAACTGAGCCACCCAGGCCCCCTAAATAAATAAATCTTAGGAAAAAAAAAAAGAAAGAGTGCCTTTGATAGAAGCAGTGCCCGCAAGATATTAAGAGGGAAACAAGGAAGATGAATGCATGGACAGATAGGCTTGTGGACTTGGAGGGGGGATTGTAAAGGACTTCCACCTTGATCATTCCTATTTTCTCAATGAAATTGGAGGCAAGATCATCAGCTAAGAGTGGGGTGAGGGAGAGATTGGGGGAGGTTTGAAAACAGAGGGGAAAATAGGAAAGAGACGGCTTGAAGAACGTGAAAGCAATGGAGATGCATACTAAGGATTGCTGCTGACACACTACTTGGTGTTTCTGATCATGAATTTAAAACCATGCAGCCTACATATGCCAATTTCTCCAGAAGAGATGAACAGTTAGTTTTAGTCAAGGTTGTGGCTTTTTTGCCCCCTTGAGCGTGATGAAAAAGAAAGTGAAGAGTAAGGGGATTGTGTGTTTGCAAGAAGATGATAATCATGAAGGATCATGGAATCTCAGCTGGGTATGGAGGGAAGTTAAGGGGAATGAGGTGTATGTGTGAGTGAGGATAGGGTTAATGGATTGACAGGAGTAGAGGTTGCCAAGAAAATGGTGATGAAAGAGCTGTTTAATAACAAAAATTCAACTGAGTAAATTTGAAGATCTAATTGGCTTTATTAAATGATTCATGAATTGGTCAGCATCCCGTCTAGCAAATAGAAAAAAGCTCCATCAAGCTGTAGAAAGGGGACAGTTTTTAAAGGCAGAGAGGAGAATAAAGGAAATTATTAGCAAAGAATGCATTGTTTTAGGCAAGGTAACCCTCCTGAGGGGAATGGAAGGGGCCTATCGGTATATTTTCTGGTACTGACCAGGTAATTCCATGTTCCTGTGGGAATTGAAACTGTAATTAGGTTAGGTATTAAGTCTTGCTTTGCTGATGTGAGGCCTTTAACCTAAGTGACTCCATTTGGGGCCTGTGCTTTTCTTCTTAACAAACCCAGAAACTTTAGTGAATTAAAAGGGACAGATGAGGACATCAGAATGTGGTTCTGGAGAGCTGCAGTAACTGGGACTATAGACAGAAGGAACAAATCCAGAGGAGCTGAGGCTTTTGAAAGAGGATAAAAGAGAACTGGTTTAGAAGCCACCATGGAAAGCAAGATGCATGCATCTCTGAAGTCAGACTACATGAATTCAAATTCTAGTTCCAAAATATACCAGCTATTTGAGCTTGGCTAATTCTTTAACCAGTTTAGATCACAGCTTTTAATTCTTAAAAAATCTTGATAATAGAGGTGCCTGATGGCTCAATTGGTTAAGCGACCAACTCTTGATTTCGGCTCAGGTGGTGATCTCAGGGTCATGAGATTGAGCCCCACCTTGACTCCATGCTTGGCGTGGAGTCAGCTTGGGATTCTGTCTCTCCCTCTGCCCTGACCCCCACTCGCGTGCCACCCCCTTCTCAAATAAATAAATAAATAAATAAAATCTTTTTTAAAATCTTGACAATAACAGTACCTTTCATAGGGTTTTGTGAATAGTAAATGAGGTGATTCAAATAAAAGCACTTAGCACAGTGCTCACAGGGTATGCTCTGTGTTAGCTGTTACTAAACCATTTTGGAAATACGAAACACAGTCATCTAAATGGCTTTGCAGTTGAAGTAAATAGTGCTTCAATAGCCCTTAACTCTGGTGTGACATCAGTTGCCTGAAACCTTTTACTCCAAGCACTGGAAATCCGTGCTAAGAAAATGAACTTAAAATGAAAATTAAAGGGGCGCCTGGGTGGCTCAGTTGGTTAAGCGACTGCCTTCGGCTCAGGTCATGATCCTGGAGTCCCTGGATCGAGTCCCACATCGGGCTCCCTGCTGAGCAGGGAGCCCGCTTCTCCCTCTGACCTTCCCCCCTCTCATGTGCTCTCTCTCTCTCTCTCTCTCTCATTCTCTCTGTCTCAAATAAATAAATAAAATCTTTAAAAAAAAAATGAAAATTAAAAAGGGGCAAAAATCAAATCACCACAATGTACACTTTAAATATTTTACAATTTTATTTTTCAGTTATACCCCGGTAAAGCTGGGGGTGGGGAGGGGGAAAAAAGGATGAGATTTCTCAGCTATTGTAACAAATAAACGCAGAAGTTTGTAAACATCATTTCTAATTCTGGTTTCACTTCAGTTTGTCCAGGAGAATAACCAATCTCAATATTTGGGGGAGGGGACTAATGATAAGTGGTGAGAAAGTAACCTATGTCATCTAATTGTCTTAATTTAATTCCCAACCCATATTTCTAAGTCTTTGCTGTGGGGCAGCTATGATGAAATATTCCACATATACTTCAAACCTAAAATGTCCAAAATTGAACTTCATGTTGGTCTCCAACTCCATCTACTTCATGATTTATTTTTATTCTTTCAGTTAATGGTGCTAAAGGGTATTAGGATATGTCACCCCAAAATATGGCACTTCAGCATAATGATTATTTTGAGCTGAAGGCAATTGAGAATCAACGATGCTGGAAGAATTCTCTAGATCTTCCCTTATCTGCCTAAAAGCAGTGCATGAATTTCCCTTTGTGAAGGTGTCTGCCCCCCCACCCCAACCTCTGTGTCAGGAAGAAGAGAGGGACTCTTATCGCTGGTGATAGAGAGTCAACACCCAGAAGGGTTTGCATACACAGATCGGACTTATCTTCCATCACTTCTCCATATATTTCCAAGTCACTCCCGTATTTAGTTGTCCTTTAAGGCCCCAGCCCCTTCTCCTTTGTTAAAATGGTGTGTAAACCCTGAGTCTAACTGCTTCTTTGTGTTTTGCTTCTTTTTGGTGAATGCCTGTGCATGTAAATATTAATAAAAAATAGTGTGCCTTCTCTCCTGTTCATCTGTCCTTTGTTAGTTTAATTCACACACTTCCAAATGAAGAACGTAGGAGGGTAGAGGAAAAGCTTTTCCTCTCCAGTAGTTAGGTAGTCCTCAGTCCTCATCCCTTGTCCAAATGCAATTGATATGTCTCAGAAAGATCTTGCCTGGGTCCTTACCCATAGCCCCACCCCGACAGCCTTAGTTCACAGCCGCGTAACTCAAACCCACACTGCTGGCAACCATCTCTTAGTTCTCCTTCCTAATTGCTTCTACTCTTGCCCTCTACCGACCTTGGAGAGTATTAGATCATTTAACTCCCCTTAATGGCAATCCTCCCCAAACCTCCTTGATCATACAATTATATGGGGAGGGGTGGAGGTCATCCTCCCAATCCATGTATATTTACTTAGATACAAATTGTGTGTACTACACAAATATATACATTACAGTACATTCTCCCAAATACAAAAGGTAAGAATTAAAAAACAAAACAAAACAGAAGTTCCAGTATTTTTGCCTAAGGAAATCATTTTACATACCCCTTGGTGCCAACCCACTTTGGAAGTCACTGACTTACAGGGTAAAATTCAGTCTTTAGCAGGAGTCCTTAATAATGCATAGCTCTTACTTATATGTCTAGTTTCACTTCCTGCTACTTCCCCCACAGGTCTAAGTTCTAGCCACAATAGATAACCTGCATAGACTGGACTTCCTCTTTCCTTAGTGCCCATATTATGCTTCGGTCTAGAATGCCCTTTCTCCCATGAATGTTTCCTAACTAGGAGCTCAAGGATTATTTCCCTAGGGAAGCCATTCTTCATCACCAGCACCCCACGTATATCAGATTAGGTCCCTGCCCCTCCCTGGGTTCCCATAGCAGCCTCTGAACATTTCTGTTATAACATTCATTATGTTATATTGAAATGATTTGTTTATATTTGTTTTCTCATTAAAACTGTGAGCTCCTTGAAGATATGATTTATAGCTTATTAATCTTTGTGTCCTGGGGCCATAGTAGGCACTTAATGATATTTTGATAGAAGGAATTATTAAGTGAATGAATATGAAGGGGATTAGAATATTCCACTCCAAAATATGCCACTTTGGCATATGGATTATTTTGAGCTGAAGGCAATTGAGAATTAACAGATGCACAAAGAAGCCTTCTCAGATCTTCCATTATCTGACTGAAAGTATAAACTTCTATGAAATGAGGACTTCCATTGATCCTCTCTTTGAGAGATTTGTGACCATGAAGAAGATGGAAAGTTGACACCAAGATGAGTCTGGACAAACAAACCTTACTAAAACCAGCCTTAAGTTCCATTAGTTTCCACATGTATTTACTTTTCCACAACTTGCTGCCCCTAGAAGTCCAAACTCCCCTTGTCCAGTCACTTTTCCATAATTTATCACCCTTTGTTAAAATGGAATGTAAGCTTCCGTATCTACTTCTTTAGGTTTTCACTTCTTTTCTGTGTAGTCTCCTTGCATGTAAAATTAAAAACATCCATTAAAGGTGTATACCATTTCCCCCTTTAATTTGTCTTTTGTCAGTTTAATTCACACACCTCGGATACCACACCTAAGAGGGTAGAGGAAAAGTTTTCCCTCTTCTACAAATGCTGTTATGGAAGAGGGAGAAAAATCTGTGTACTGATGCAGGAAAGTAGGATTAAACTAGAGTGAAAAGAACACATTATTTTAGAGGAAACAATCATATACTGGAGTTTCATTTTTATTTACCAAGCAATATACCAATGCTTAGCAGCCCAAATATAGGCCTCCATGCTCCTTTTCATGATTTGCATTAAAGCTAATTCAAGTTTTTAATACTGAGTGATTCACTGGATAAATGGAGAGAAATAAACAGATGCCTCTTTCTTAGTGTGCTTCAGGCATTAATCAACCCAATGATCCTATTTGGTTATTTTCCTTGCTTTTAGAGATGGGGAAACTAGCGTTTAGTGTAGTTAGATAATGTGCCCAGGATGGCATAGCTACTAAATAGAATCTCCATTCTTGTCTGAACTTTCTGATTCCAACGTTCATGCTCTTATGCATTATTTCTTCCCATTCTAGGATGTTTTCCCCACTTTATATATCTGAACTCCACACACATAATAATACCGATATCCCCTTTTACACAGTTACACAGAATATAGAATAAGAAAAGACATGATTTTATAACCTAGCTCTAACAAGACCGGCCAATACATATAATAAAACAAGAATGTCTGCCTGGGTCAGACCAGTGTGTTGCTAAAACTAAACCCACGATAACACAAAGGTAAGAGGAAGGGCTAGAAATCAATCATCCGGTGTCTGGTCTTGGAGCCTGGCTACTACAGTACATGTAACACAATGAAACTAGGGCAAGTCACTTGTAAACCTGTGACTCAGATGCTTTATTTTAAAAATCAGTAGATTAGACTTTATGATCCCTAACTTCATTATTTTAATTTAATTTTGGCCACACCTCTTGTCACTGCTTCCAAGTGTTTAAGAATCCAAATGAAAAGTGGTTGTCTTCATAACCCAGGACGATATTGTCACAATGAGAAATAGAGCTGGGGAAAAAAGTTACTGCCTGAAGAGTCTGACATCACTTCCCTTCTTGTGTCAGTTGCTAAGGGTAAGGTAAAAGAATGGGTGTAATTTCCAGCTTAGTTTTCTTTGGGAAGATTCTGTCCTACAGACATATTATGTATACATTATACTTCCCTAAGTTTTCCCCATAGAAGCTGTACAAATAGCCATTCCATTGTGTTTTGCCCCTTCCTTGCATCTTCATGAAAGACTCATCTAAACACTTTGGATTAAATTTTTCATATGCAACATCCACTATCAGTTTAATAATAATGATAATAAGCAAGGGGTGCCTGGGTAGCTCAGTCGGTTAGGGGTCCAAATCTTGATTTCAGCTCAGGTCATGACCTCAGGGTTGTGGGATCGAGCTCCACATTGGGCTCCACATTGGGCATGGAGCCTGCTTAGGATTCTCTCTCTCTCTCCCTCTACCCCTCCCTCTACACTTGCATATGTGCACTCTCTCTCTCAAAATAATAATGATGATGATAATGATGATAAACTAATAATAACAGCTATCATCTTTTGGTACTTACTATTTTGCAAGTTCTATACAACTATTCCTTTTTAAATTTTAAAACGGTGCAATCATAATACAGCTAATGTTACTAGGTGTCAGGCATTGTTCTAAACATTTTACATGCACTGATTATTTAATCCTCACAATAATCCAATGTCATAAGTACTATTAAGCTCATTTTACTAATGGGAAAAATGAGGGATAGAGAAATTAGGGAACCTGCCCATGCTCCCAGCTGGTCAGTGACGGAGCCAAGATTTGGAGTCAGGCAGTTTAGATGAAGTTACTTAGCCATGAGCCTATGCTAGCTTTCTCTAAGATAGGCATAATTATCTCCATTTTCAGATGGAAAGCAAGATGTGTTCCACCATGAGATGTGACCAATATTAGCTATGCAGACACACAGTTAATAATGGGCAAAGCTAGAATTTGAACCTAGATGTGTCCCTTCCAAAGCCCCGTTTCCTCAAAATTCTCTGGCTTTATCTCGTTTCCTTTGCTGGCAACTCCTCCTTCTCATCCCAACCTTTAAACTTTTGAGTTCTTCAGAATTCTAAATCCAGGACTTCTCATTCATACCCAGGTTCTCAATAACATCTGTACATTGAAAACTGTCAAATGTGTTTTTTTCGGTCCGTGCTTTTCTTCTGAATTCTGACAGGTGCATCCGACTGCCTCGTTGACAGATCTACTTAGTATCCCAGATAAAACTCAAATGTCCCAAGTGAACTTTGCCAAGTTTGCTCCCCTTCCACTCTTCCTCATCTCAGTCAGTGGCATCAACATCAACTCAGTTGCTCCAGAAACAAAGCAAAGAAGGGGGGCAGTGGATGGGTCACTTACCTTGCAGACATTTTCTGAAGGAGCCACATTCACAAATAGTTTTAAAGACAATATGTTGACATGAGAGTTGTTACAACTCTGATGAAATGATGTAAGAGGAAGGAAAGTGAAAGTAAGACCATGGCACAAGTAGAGAATATGGTTTTTAAAAAAGGGCACTTTAAGAATACACTCCCTCCTTCACTAAGCAGTAGGAGAGGATAAGGAGCTTGTTAGAACTTCACGTTGCCCTTGAGTTATCCATCCTCAACACCTCTTTTTGCTTGCCTAACTCCTATTTCATTTTCAAGATTTCAGTTTACATAATCCTCCAGACTAGATGACATTCCCCTCAGTTATGCAGTTTCATAGTATCTTATACCCATCTTTCACAATTCTTTTATACTTATAATTAATTAGTTGTGTGATTACTTAACTTCTATCTGAGATTGCAAGCTCCTGAACGTAGGAACCATGTCTGACTTCTTCACTTCTATATTCCAAAGCATCTAGCACAATGCTGGCATATAGTAGGGACTCAATAAATATTAATTCAGTAAGTAAATGCCTATTACTTTCCACCAGATGAATATATGCCAGATTGATTTTCAATAAAGTAAAACAATGTCATTCTTCTACTGTGTTAGGTAGGAGATGGGAGTCATTGAGTTACAGAATGTTAGAATTGGAAGTACTCTCACAGAGCACTCAAGATATACAAGCAAACAGTAAAAAAAAAAAAAAAAAAAAAATCATTATCCCCACTCAAACATTTTATCTTTTGGGAGACAAGATAAGCAGAGAAAAAAAAAATGTTCAACTGAAGACACTGCTTCTATGTGTCACAGGAATTCAAGAGAGGAAGGGGTCAGCTTGGGTGTATCAGTTAGCAGTTTCACAGAACATCAGGTGGGAGAGCTGGGCTGGAAGTCTCAATGGTGACAGATGGACTTTCTGCAAGAGTATAGAGATGAAAATCAGAAGAGGGAAAAGGGGGGTGCCTGGGTGGCTCAAACTCTTGGTTTTGGCTCCGGTTGTGATCTCAGGGTTGTGAGATCAAGCCCCATGTCTGGCTCCATGCTCAGCGCGGAATCTGCTTGAGAATCTCTCTCCCTCTCCCTCTGCCCCTACCCCCACTCATGCATGCTCTCTCTTTCTCATATAAATAAATAAATCCTTAAAAACAAAACAAAAAGAAGTTGGAAAAGGAAAATGACTGAAAAAGCATTCGGAATAGAAACAGAAAAGATAGAGGACTAACAAGGCAGAGTGTTGTGGTAGCCAGTGAAGGAGTTACATGAGAGGATGCATGGGTGACAAGCCAAAAAGATGAGTGTGGTGCACCCTTCAGTCATACATTTCTAGAAATGGCCATGTGGTCACAGGCTGTGGTAGATGGCCTCTTAAGATGGCACTCAAGGATGCCCACCTCCTGGTCTTTACACCCTCATATAATCCCCTTCCCTTGAGCATAGGCTGGGTTTAGTGACTATTTCTAGTGAGTATAATACAGCACAAGTTATGGTGTGTTTGTACTAATGCTAGTTTATGAAATCTTGGAGCTTTCTCTCTCTCCCTCTCTCCCTGAGGGCAGCCAGCTGCCATGTTGTGACCTACACTTTGGAAAGGCCCAAACAGCAAAGAACTGAGGGAAGCTTCTGGCCAACAGCCAATGAGGAATTCAATCCTGCCAACAACCACGTGGGTGAAATGAAAGTTGATTCTCTCCCAGGTGAGCCTTCAGATGAAATCAAAATTTCAACCAGCAGTCCGACTGCAAATTTGTGAGAGGGCTTGAGCCCCAGCTACTGAGCTAAGCTTTATCTGGATTACTGACCTACAAAAACTGTGAGATACCATGCTTCTTGTTTCAAGCTACTACATTGTGGGGTAATTTGTTATACAGCAACAGACAACTAATACGATGGTAATCAAAATTATTATTATTTTTTAGATTTTATTTTTAAGGGATCTCTACACCCAACATGGAGCTCAAACTCACAGCCCCAAGACCAAGAGTCACATGCTCCACTGACTGAGCCAGGCAGGTGCCATAATAACCAAAATTATTTTTAATGTTATATGTTATATACATATACTTATATAAATATATTTTATAAGTTAGATATTTCACAATGTAGGGCGGAAACTCATGAGAACAAAGAGAAGATCTTTTTTTTTTTAAAGATTTTATTTATTTGACAGAGAGAGACACAGCTAGAGAGGGAACACAAGCAGGGGGAGCGGCAGAGGGAGAAGCAGGCTTCCCACGGAGCAGGGAGCCCGATGCGGGGCTCAATCCCAGGACCCTGGGATCGTGACCTGAGCCGAAGGCAGACGTTTAATGACTGAGCCACTCAGGTGCCCCCAAAGAGAAGATCTTTGCTACTAGCCAGAGGAAAGAAAAGATATTAAGAAATAGTCATTTTTTAAGGAATTTCTATTAATCAGGGAAGAAATGAGATTAAGTATCAGCAATAGAGAAAAGACGTTATTTTTTAGCCTAAAGGATTGATTTGAATAAATTTTACCTTTTTTTTTTTTTTTAATTTCACTTTTTGCTCCTCACTTTCCTGGGTCAGAATAGTTGGTTATGTATACCTTACTCTTTTTTTTTTTTTTTTTTAAAGATTTTATTTATTTATTTGAGAGAGAGAGAATGAGACAGAGAGAGCACATGGGAGGGGGGAAGGTCAGAGGGAGAAGCAGACTCCCTGCCGAGCAGGGAGCCCGATGCGGGACTCGATCCCGGGACTCCAGGATCATGACCTGAGCCGAAGGCAGTCGCTTAACCAACTGAGCCACCCAGGCGCCTATATGTATACCTTACTCTTAACATCTCTATTAAAAGTGGGCAGGGGTAAGGAAAGAAAATGAAATCAGTTACTTTTGGCAATAGATAAATTTTGGGTTATGTATAAAAAGGAACAATGTGTGTATGTGCCCCATTATCATGATAATTTGAAAATTCCTTTTAATAGAAAGTTGCTACTGCAAGAAATTTGTCTACCTTCAAAAATATAAATTCTAGCATGCTCAGTGCTTCAAATAATAGGGCAAAGAACCCAAGGAAAGACCTTTCTTCAAAAATAAAATAGGCCTGGGTAACTTAGTTGGTTAAGCATCCAACTCTTGATTTTGGCTCAGGTCATGATCTCAGGGTTGTGAAATCGAGCCCCTCATTGGGCTCTGCACTAGGCGTGGAGCCTGCTTAACATTCTCTCTCTCCCTCGCCCTCTGTCCCTCCCCCTACGCTTACTCTCTCTCTCAAAAATAAAATAAAATAAAATAAAATAAGCCTGTTGAATTGACCATTCCCGTATTTGAACATTCTATTAATAAGACAGAATTAGCTGTGTAAAGGAAGAAAAACTTTCTCTCTCTACCCTCCTAGACTCTCTGCCTGGGGTCCTGCAAATTAGACTGACAAGACAGATTTACAAGAGAAAAACAGAGTTTATCAACACATGCACTGCCCGCATACATACGTGGGAGAAATTCAGTGATGAGTAATTCAAAAGAAGTGGTTAGAACTTGGGCTTGTATAGCATCTTAACAAAAGAACAATGAATTTGCCGAAAAGATGAGACAAAGGAAAAAGGGTTTAGGTTTTTAGGGATGGCAAATTGTGGAAAGGTAAATATACAGGGGGACCAATGGAAGATAAGGTTTGTTTTAATGAGTTTGTTATGTAGATTCCTCTGGCACCTTCTCTGGGCTGATTAGAGTCTATAGTTGTCTCCAGTGATTAAGAATAATCCTGCTCTTCTTATATTTGTTTCTTTCCAATTGCTTTCAGCTCAAAATGATCCTTATGCCAGAGAGGCATATTTTGGGGTGGCATACTCCGAACTCCTTCAGTTGATACCTAGAATATTCCTTTTCTCATACTCAATCATTGCTAATTGTCTTGTACCCTGACACACAGACTTACTTATCAGGCCTCATGCAGGCTCAAGACCATCAAATCCCAGGAATCATGCTGAGGGCCACTACCATGATTAAAACCTTATAATAACCATATAATAATAATAATAGTAATAGCTAATATGTATTGAGTATTTACATTATGCCAGGCATTGTTCTAAAGTGTTTTACAGGTAGTTACACCAACCCTATTAGGTAGGTACTATTACAAATCCCATTTTACGGATAGGGAAACTAAGGCTTAGAGTGTGTAAGTAACTTGGCCATGATCCCACAGCTAGAAACTAGAATTTCAACACAGGCAGTCAGGCTCTAAAATCCATACATTCACTGAGCAAATGTTTGTGGGGTACCTATTTTGTGCCAGGCACTCTTCTAAGCACTTAAGATACATCTGTGAGCAAAACCTACAAAGACCTTTGTCCTTATGGAGCTTACATATTAGTTAAGGGAGATAGACAAAAATGATAAGCAGATTTTATGGTATGTTAGGAAATGATATATGTAATGATAAAAATAAGAAGAGTAGAGTAAGGGGGAGCAGAAGTATAAAGGGTGATGAGGTTAGTTGCAATTTTAAGAAGGATATCAGGGTAGACCTTTCTAATTTTCAGTTATAATTTATTTATTTATTTAAGATTTTATTTATTTATTTGACAGAGAGAGAGACAGAGAGAGAGGGAACACAAGCAGGGAGAGTGGAGAGGGAGAAGCAGGCTTTCTGCAGAGCAGGGAGCCTGATGCGGGGCTCGATCCCAGAATCCTGGGATCATGACCTGAGCCGAAGGCAGACACGTAACGACTGAGCCGCGCCCCTAATTTTCAGTTATAATTTTAAAATATTTTATAAATGCTTAAAATTTAAAATATATTATTTTATTTTTTCCCAATTTAGGTATTACATAAAATATATTTTTTTATTTTAAAGATTTTATTTCTGAGTAATCTCTGCACCCAATGTGGGGCTCAAACTCACAATCTTGAGATCAAGAGTCACATGTTCTACTGACTGAACCAGCCAGGCACCTCTAAAATGTAAAATATTTTTAAAAGATGAAAAATACAAAGGATCATAAACCAAATATCCATATTCTCATCACCCACAATTTGACAGATACTAACATTTTGAAATGCTAACAGAGACTAACATTTTGAAATATTTATATCAGAATTTTCAGAAGAACTATAGCACGGTAGAAATCATAAAACTCCTGCCCCACCCATCCTATTCCTCTCCATGCCCCCCAAACAATTTACTGAAATTGATATGCATCCTACCTAATTATATATTTATACTCTTACTATATATGTACAGATTCATTAAAAACACATAGACTAATTTGATATATTTTTAAAATTTGTGTGAATATCATTCCTATCACTTTTTCTTCTCAATTTTATATTCTGGGAAACTATTTATGTTCTATGTGTACATCTAGTTCATTCATTTTTAATTTCTGTATAACATTCCATTGTACAAATAAGTAAGGCCTACACTCACCCCTTCTCCTCTAGTGGCCCAATACATATCCTCTTACTTTTTACATTAAGCTTTAGAATAAAAAACATTTAGAACTTGAATGAACTTTAAAGAACATGTAGACCATGAGGAAATAGAGAGGTTGTGTCCTCTCAGGGTCACATAGCCAATCAATGGAAAAAATGGAATTAGAATTTGGTAGCCTGATCCCCAGCACAGCACTCGTGCAACTTCCACAGCACTGCATTTCAATTCTAGAAATCTATATAAAACTGTATATAGAACCTTCTCTATATAACTGTCTATATCCATGTCCTATGTAAAAATAACATAATAGTAGAAAAGAGAACAAAACATTTAAGTATTCCAGGAATAATAAAACTATTAAACTATATAAACTGTGGTTTTAACACAGCATAAGTAATATTGTAAAGATTATAATAGTTCTTTTCCCACAGTCTGCTATGTATTTTTTTAATTGAATGCTCTTATTCTAATTCAGACAACAGCCCTGTGAATCAGATATTAATTTTAGGAAATACGTCTCACTCAATGTGGAAGACGTATGGCAAGGCAAGGAATGACCCAAGGCCAGAATACCATTGACGAAGCTACTGTGGTCCTCCTGGAGAGAGGTGCTGATGGCCTGGACTAGGCAGTAATGAAGGAGAGTGGATAGATTTGAGAACTATTTTGGATAGATTGTACCTGGGGTCCAGGGATGGGATCTGTGTCATCTCTATTCCCAGTTGCTGCCTACATTTTTGCCCATTTCCCTGCTGATTTGAATCCATGCATAGGGCTATGCCACACCTTTTCCCCTTCCTCAGCATCATCTGCTAACTTCCTAGTTGTTCCTCATCATTCACCAGAGGCTTCAATATATGACTAAGAGTCTTCCTCTACTTCAATTCCTGCCACTTCCAAGGTGATGTGAGTGTTCCTGTGGCACCTCATCTAAAAATCTGACCTCTCAGTTCTGACCTTCTCAGCTCTGATGACATTCTCCCTCACTCTACTTTAGCCAACCAACCTTCCTTATCATTACTTCTGCAATCATCACATCAAACACCCCATTTTCTTTCTTTCTTTTTTTTTCAGCACAAAAAGATGTTTTTATTAAAGCACAGGGACAGGACCATGGCCGAAAGAGCTTCTTCAAATACCCCATTTTCTTTCTACAACCTTCTGTTCTAGTCAGATTCTCAGGCACCCCTAGTTTACCTATTCTTCAACCTCATTGGAACTACCAACCCATTGGCCCTTCCCTTCTTTTATCAGTCCATTCTTATATTTCTAGCCTTTTTTTTTTTCCAGCATAGAGCCCATGTTTTTTTGTTTGTTTGTTTTTAATTTCAATAGTTTGCCAACTAGTATCTTGAACGTCTTTGTCTCTTGGCCTTTCTATCACATCTACCTGGAAAAATTACAGCCATGAATGGATCCAATCATCATCCTTCCCACCTTCTCTGTGCCAAGCCAGCTGAGCATTAATGAAGAAAATCACAAAAGAGCAGAAATTGGTATCTCTTTCTATTCATGGTTGTCAACCTCAACTGGGTGGCTCCCAAAACTTTAGGACAATCTTTTACATTTTACTATTTTCCTCAATGACAGTTTCCTACTGTCCCCACCTTTCTCAACTCTGATTCACCTCCCCACTCCCCAGCACCTTCTCAGATAATTCTTTTGGGGGGAAACTATAGCCTCATACTTCACATAGAAGAAATTCCTTCAGAATTCTACCATTGAATCTATAACTCTGATTGCTTTTGCACCAATCTTCTCTTATTTCCACCTGAATCAATGAAAAACACGTCTCTTCTCCCTTTCTAGCATCATCTGTGCTTGGATCCTATCCCTTCCCATTGCACAGCCTCATTCTATTGGATTATCCCTCCCAAATATTGTATTTTTGATTTAGTACTTTGTAACATCTTTCAATCGTGTTCTAGACTCTTTTGTGTTAAAATTATAAAAAAAAATCCTAATCGCCATAACCAGCTTCATCCCTGAGGATTCTGTTCTAGTGTCCTTTCCACTTAGGAGGTTCCCCTGGCACACCTGTTTGTACTCAATGCTGATTTTCTATGCTTGCAGGGCACATGCCTCTGTCCAAGTATCTCTCATACTGTGTGTTGAGTTCAGTATGCAACTGGCCTGGGAACTGATTAAAGGCAGACACTGTATCTTATTAATCCTTGGAACCTAGCGAAGTGCTCTGTGGGCACGGTGCTTCAGTGAGTGAGGTAGAGAGATCTCTTGGGCGCATAGGTGTAATGTTCTTAGGAGTATGGGGTATAGCTGCACAGCTGACTGGAATGATGGATGACTGACTACGGAAGGATTCAGAGCCCTTCCATCCGCCACCTCATTGAGAAAGTTAAGGGTGAGTTGTGGAATTAAATAGTTCGGGCAAATCTATCAGAGATAGACCAACGGAGAATCTCAATATCTCCACACTGCCTGCAATCTTCCATGCCCAATTTCTTTTCACTTTTATTTTATCCCCTTCTTACGGGCTCCTCCTCTACTATTTTCTACTTTCTTCCTCAATGTTTCTTAAGAAAAAAAGGAGCAATATTGATTTTCTGGCCCCTTCATATGACCTTTATCTTCTTGCGTCCCTTGGTCTCCGTCCCACTACTTTTTTTGCACCCTGTCGCTGATTTTCCCCTTCGGTATGAAAACCAATTTCGTGTCTGTGTGGTTGTGTTCTGGGGCTTCCAGCAGACGGGTGGTGGGTGAATACTCCTGGCGGGAGTCCTTAGATCATACAGAGATAACGAGTTTTGTACCGGACAGCAGATGACGCTCGGCTCAACACTCCCTACTCCCCTCCGCCTCCGGGGCCGCACGAGCCCTGCGGATCCCGGGACGAGGCTCCGCCCCGTCGGCCGCTGACCGGGATTGGCTCCCAGGGGCCGGCCCCTGGCCAATCAGGCGCGGGGGCGTTGTCCCCGGGGCGGGGCTCCCGCCTCTCGCTTCCCGCTGCGCGGGGTGCAGGCGGCCCAGAAGCGACCCTTCTTTGCTCCCGGTGGGTGGTGCCCCTCGTCTCCCGACCCAGAGGTCCAGGCGGGACATGGCCACGGCCACTGTGGCAGCAGCAAGACGAGGCTTCTGCCGAGCCCGTCCACTCCTCCTCCGGCGCGGTTACCAGACGGAGAAGGGCGTCTATGGCTACCGGCCGAGGAAGCCCGAGAGCCGGGAGCCCCGGGGCGGCCTGGCGCGCCCTCCAGGTCTGGGATAGGGCCGGGATCGTGGGCGCAGGGTCCGGGGAGGCAGGGGGCCTCCCCGACAGGCCTGAAGTGGGGTGCTGTTGTGGGGGAGGTCGGGCTTCTGGGGTCTGCAAAGTGTGCTCAGCCGGGTGGGGAGTAAGGGGAGGTAAGGGGCCCAAGGGAGGCAGGCATGGGTGTTGCCAGGGTCAGGGTCATAGTCTGTCCAGCCTCGGTATCTTGAGGTCGAGATCTCGGCCTTGGTTCCACGCTTGGGTGATCTTCCCAGCGTTCGTGTTCCGACTGGTTTTGTAGGCCTTGTCTTTTCTATTCCTTGGATGTAAACTTGTGGAAACTTAGCTCATTGCGAAGGCGGGGCGGCGGAGAAAAAAAAACTCCCAGCTCCTCGAGTTTACTCAAAGATAACATTTCCAGGGCCATGTCGAAGGCTCGTGTGAGCAGAATGTGTGGGGATCACGACTGTACTGCGAGGGTGAAGGGGGCAGTTAGTTGGTGGTCTTGGACCACAGCATGGTATTAATTATTTGTCTCCCTGACCTAAGTAGCCTTTAACTTTAATTTCAGAGTTTTAAACTCCTTTCTGAATTTAGAAGTATGTTACAGGTGCTTTTAATGGATTAGGAGACATGAATATCAGTTCTTGAGACCTCTCTTTGCATGCTCATGTGCAAGAGACCTATTTTGGGTATTTGGTTTACGCTGCAAAATTGTCTATGTTTTCTTTTTTTTTTTTTTAAATATTTATTTATTTATTTGAGAGAGAGAGAATGCTGCTGGCGCTGGTGAGTGAGGGGAGGAGCTGAGGGAGAGAATCTTCTAGCAGACTCCTCCTGAGTGTGAGCCTGCCTCCTGGGGCGCCATGACCCATGAGATCATGACTGAGCCACCCAGGTGCCCCCAAAGTTGTCTATATTTAATCCTCACAGAGTAGAAGATGAATACAGACTGATTATTAGAGGAAGGTCATTTGGCATCTTCAATCCAGCTATTAGGTTAACAATGAAGATCTCTTCATCATATAAGAACCCGAACTTTGAATCTTATATTATGCATTGGGACCTCAGTATTTTGCTCTTGACCTCAGGGGACGTTAATAGTAAACCTGATTTCTGTCTCTTGGATGCAGTGGGATTTCTTTAGGGAAAGCATTTTGGCCAACTAGTAATCCCATGAGGGTAAGACTACTGATGTCTTCTTTCACTTTGCAAATCAAGTGTCAAGAATTTTATATGTCAATTATTCTCAAACATTTAAGTGTATATTCAAATCATTTTGAGATGATTTTTAAAATGCCAGTTCCTGGGGAGCCTGGGTGGCTCAGTCAGTGAGCATCTGACTCTTGATTTTGGCTTAGGTTGTGATCTCAGGGTCATGAGATGGAGCCCGGCATGGGGCTCCAAGCTCAGCAGGGAGTCTGCTGGAGGTGCTATCCCACTCCCTCTACCCCTACCCCAGCGTGCTCTCTCTCTCTCTCTCTCAAATAAATAAATCTTTTAAAAAATAAAATGCCAGTTCCCAAGCATCCCCCCACCCCAGGATTCTAATTCAGTGGTCTGAGATCTGGTTCAAAAATACAGATTTTTATCAGGCATCCCAGGTTGATTCTCTAGCAGAAAGTCCATAGCCAGCTATGGCCAAATACTGTTAATAGTTTTAAGGGATGTATATATAGGACATGTTCGACAATATCTTCTTCATTTAAAATCATATTAGTGTGTACTCAGTGCACAATTATTGTGATCTTGTTTAAGATTTTCTCTCACAGTTGGGTCTCTATTTGATTTTTTTTTAAGATTTTATTTTTAAGTAATCTCCACATGCAAACATGGGGCTCGAACGTATGGCCCCATGATCAAGAGTTGCATGCTCCATGGACTGAGCCAGCCAGGCGCCCCTCTATTTGATTCTTAATAACAGCCTGATAGCTGAAAACAGCCTTGCCTTGGAAAAACCTGGGCCAGTGTTTTTGTTTTTGGTTTTTTTTTAAGATTTTATTTTTATTTATTTATTTGAGAGACAGAGATAATGAGAGAGAGCACAAGCGGGGAGGAGAGGGAGAAGCAGGCTTCTGCTGAGCGGGGAGCCCAACGTGGGGCTCGATCCCAGGACCCTGGGATCATGACCTGAGCCAAAGGCAGACGCTTAACCAACTGAGCCACCGAGGCATCCCATGGGCCAGTGGTTTTTATTTTTTTTTTTATTTATTTATTTTTTTTTTTTAAAGATTTTTTTTTTTTTTTTAAAGATTTTATTTATTTATTTGAGACAGAGAGAATGAGAGAGAGAGAGAGAGCACATGAGAGGGGTGAGGGTCATAGGGAGAAGCAGGCTCCCTGCCGAGCAGGGAGCCCGATGCGGGACTCGATCCAGGGACTCCAGGATCATGACCTGAGCCGAAGGCAGTCGCTTAACCAACTGAGCCACCCAGGCGCCCAGGGCCAGTGGTTTTTAACTGGAAGACTGTATCCAAATCATCTTGGGAGCTTTGGGCTGGTGTGGTTTGAAAATTATCTCTGGGGTTGATTTTGTATATAAACCCTTTCCTCCCCCTTCATCACCAAATTGTCCCCACCCCCAGTAATGAATTTGCTCTACTGTGAGGTGCTTGGTGACCTTTGAAAAGTTCAGTATTGAGTTGGAACTGCAGGCCAATGGTGGCCTCTTGTGGTAATGGGAGGCAAGAGTGAAATCAGTGCCTGGGAACAATTGTTGCATGGTTATAGGATCTAGCTTAAGGCATTTTGTTGCTAAGGGCAATAATTTTCTTTTCATTCTTCTTATCTTTTAACTACTCTGAATAAAACTGAAAGGCAAGTGGGCCACCCTGCAACTTTCTTCAAAATTACTGTTGCATGCAGATCTTTGGCAGGTTTTTCTTCTCTCTGTTTCAGAATTTACTCCATTATTTTGTAGTGACTCTGTAGATCACTATCTCCTACTAGGCTGGGTAGGAGAAAGGGGGCGGAGAGTTGGGTCTATCGCTTCGAGTAGCATCTCCCTGGCCAGAACTTGGTCAGTATATTCTGCAAAGGAGACTGGAAAGCATAATTTTTAAAAGATTTATTTATTTGTCAGAGAGAGAGAGAACACAAGCAGGGGGGAGCGGCAGGCAGAACAGGCAGAGGGAGAAGCAGGCTCTCCACTGAGCAAGGAACCTGAAACGGGGCTCGATCCCAAGACCCTGGGATCATGACCTGAGCTGAAGGCAGATGCTTAACCAACTGAGCCACCCAGGCGTCCCTGGAAAGCATAATTTTTATTTAGGGTGGCCAGGTACTAGCTAAAAATTATGTGGGGAAAATATTGGAAAAAAAGCTAGTAATCACCGCACTCCACCCCTCTGACCACTCAAATAACCTAAGCTTTTCTTCCCATACATAGGATGTATTCACCTCCTTTCTCCTCCATTCGGTTCTTGACTCCATCTCAAGGTCCCTTATGTCCGGAGAATGTAGAGTCCTCTCTGTCAGGGCTGGCTGGGTCTTCTCATGCTCTGGAATTTTATAAACTGCCACACACACCCTATTGACACATTCAATATACAAAGAAAACTCTCATCTGGGAAAGGAAAGAGGGAACTACAGCAGTCACTATTCAAACCAGTTATCAAATCCTGTTGGAGGGGAATGATAAAAGCTCCTTGATGTGGAACTTTGTTGTAAGTTCACTACAGGCCCCTGGCTTTGCCTTCTGTCTTCCTTCATCCGCTGTCCTCTGTGGCCATCTCTGACGTGAGCATTGGGGAGTGTGCCATCCTTGGGGGCTGCATACCTTCCATAGCCTACTTTATTTTGGTAAGGTTAGGAGCCTGAGAGTTACTTTAGGGGTCATCAATTACAGGCATTTTTTACGACCAGAACGGGGATTTGTTTGGCAGTACAATTTTCTTTTTCTTTCTTTCTTTTTTAAGGTTATTCGTTAATGTGAGGGGGTAGGGGCAGGGAGGGAGGGAGAGAGAATCCTGAAGCAGACTCCCTGCTAAGCGCGGGATTCCATCCCAGGACCCTGAGATTCTGACCTGAGCCAAAATCAAGAGCCAGTCACTCAACCGACTGAGCCACCCAGGCGCCCAGCAGTACAATTTTCTTGTAACAGTCATAGGTCTGCAGTCTTCTTGCCTGTGGTCATTCTATGAGCAAATTGCCTTCAGTCAAAGATCTTATCTAGACCTACTTTTTAAGCCTTGAAACCTCTGGTCTTTTATTTACTGCTTCTGTGCCCTACCCACTCAGCTCCCTAAACTTAATGTGCTTACCTTGAGACCATCTAAAATAATAGTGGGAAGGCAACACCCTTTATTGGACCTTGTAGGCTCAGCTGGCTCCCATTGTCTAACAGTGTGCTTTCTAGAAGGTACTTGAAGAAGGATTTGCCTGTTCTCTTACCTCCTGCTGAGGCAGCCTCTTCTGAACCATCTTTTCTTTCTTTTTTTTTTTTTTTAGATTTTATTTATTTATTTGAGAGAGAGAGAGAGAGAGAGAACAACCTGGGGGGAGGGGGAGAGGGAGAGGCAGACTCCCCGCTAAGCAGGGAGCCCCACATGGGGCTTGATCCCAGGACCCCAGGGTCATGACCTGAGCCAAAGGCAGACGCTTGCTTAACCGACTGAGCCATCCAGGTATCCCTTGAACCGCCTTTTCTAAGTGCTTCTAATTTCCCAAACTTGCCAGGATCTGCCTTCTAGGTACAGGGGCCTCCTGTTAGCAGAGCTGAATTTCTCTCCATCTCTTCTTGTTTGATCTCCCTTGACCTCATCTTTCTCCCCGGGCTTTCCTGAAAGTGACAAGAAACCGTGATCACACGCTACTAAGCTACAGCCCCATGGACATAAGTCTGCCCACAGGATATCACAGGGGGCAGTTTCACTGCGTGTTTTGTCAGACAGCAGAACACAGTGCTCATTAGCTTTCTAGTCCGAAATGTCTGGTCCCTGGCACCCACTGTCGGACTGCTAAGCCAACATCATACGTATTTTAGGCTCTATTATGGTAGCCACCCACCTCGGGTACCAAATTGTATATTAGATAGGATAAGTTCAAGGGCCATGTCAGAGACCTGGAATAACAGTGACTTAAGTAAGATGACCAAAGGTCTGAGCTGTTACAGCTGCTTTGCTGTGCAAAGCCATATGGGGTTCAAGCACCTTCTGTGTTGTTTCTTCATCATCCTGTGGGTGTTGCTCTCTACTCTGGTCCGGAATGGGTCACCATCGCATCCACAGTCTGGCCAGTAGGACAGAGGAAAGGGGGAAGAAAACACCTCTCCCTTTAAGGACAAGACCCAGAAGGTGCAGACATCAGTGCTACTCCCTTCTCACTCATCAGAACTTAGTTACGTGGTCAGCTGGCTGCCTGGGGGGCTGGGACGTGTATCTTTATTCTGGGTGGCCATATGTTCGAATATCTATTACTATGAAAGAGAAGGGAAAATGGATATTGGGAGTTGGAGGAGTCTCTGCTACAGACGAATTGTAGAAATCCAAGCAACCCACCTTCAACTTTTTCACCTCATACTTCATATCAAATTTTGAGCACTGTGTTTCTCAAAGCCTTGCTTTCTTTCTGTTTTCACTATTGGGATCCTAGTCTAGGCCTTTTAATTCTGGTCTGCTGCCAAAAAAAAAAGTTTAATTCAGGTGTTCCTAACCAAGGTCCATGGATCCATATGAAAAAGTTTCAGAGGGTCTGTGGACTTTGCACAACTCCCTGTGTGTCTAGGCAGAGAGCCTGTAGGTTTCATTGAATTCTCAAAGAGATGCATGACTTCACAAAGATAAAACGGCTAGCCTCACTGGTATTAAAATTCGTAGCCTAGTTCCTGTCTGGCTTAGTCTAGTCTTTCTGAAACGTTGGTTTCATTGAGTCATTTTCTTTCTTTCTTTCTTTTTTTGAGTCATTTTCTTAACTCAGATGTCCAAAGGCTCTACTTTGCCTCTCAGAATAAAATCCAGATTCTTTAGCTTAATATTCAGTGCGCTTCATGTTTCCTGACGCATTCTGCCTTCTTTCTTACCTCTCTCCAACATAAATTCCCCCATGTTCTTTATCCTATATGCCTTTCCACTTCTTACTCATCTCCATTCCCATCTCCTCCGTGACATCTGTCCAGACAACTCCAGCCTATCCGAATCTGAGCTCCTTCAACACTCAGTATGGGACCCCTTGGACTCTACTGAACATTTTGTGATTGTGCAGTTTTGTGTAGGGACCATCCGCTCACATTGTAAGATCCTGCCTGGTGAAGACCTTGTCCTACATTCCTCTCAGCTCCACAGTTAACTGAATACTTATGAAATGATTTATTCCTACTAAGAAATGGAAATATGATTCTGTATATGCAATTTATGTATAACATTTAGTGCATTGAATTTTGCATGTTATCACCATAACACCAAGTATCAAGAAAGGAAGCACCTTTGAGATACATTGGGTAATGTACTGTATTACTATGTTTTAGAAAAAGTAATAATTTCTTTTTTACTGATGAACACAATGAAGACTTGCTGGGGTTTTTTCTTAAGTTCCATTTAAGTGTGTGCTTATGGTCAGTTCTATTAATTAGAACAGGAGTACATGGTTTAATTAACGCCTGCCAGTTGTCTTAAAAGGTACCATCTTGGTTGAGAGGAATGATTGAGTTGGTGTGATGGATCATGTATACAACTTTTTGGTATTGGCAAAGTTAATCAAAGGACAAGCCCTACTGAAAATAGACACATGGCATCCTCCCACATCAAAGGTGACATAGTGAAGTGGGAGGAGGTATGATCAAAGTATGGTGCCTCGCTCCTCCTCTTTGCCCTTCCTTCATCAGCCTTCTTTCTTCAAATATTTATCTTGGCTGAAAATCAGTGCCTGCATAGGACGACTGCATCATTTTCTAAGACTTCCATTGCATGAAGGCTTTAAGGAGATACTGAATTTGCTTCTAATAACCTCTTAGATGGCAGTGGTTTCACTAGTTAAAATTTGACCTACGATTAGTTTTTTTTGTAGCTGGATATTAGTAACAGCTTGTACTTTAGCCTCTGTAAACTTCAATTCGGGTAAGCTTGAATTTATTTATCAACAATCCCAGTTAAAAATGGAAGAGTGCTGATTCATGAGTATAAGTTTAATTATGGAGGATTTGGATTACAAAAAATGGCGGAAATTAGGGACCAGCAGAAGATGGGAGCCATAGGATTCCAAATAGTGTTGAGTGATTACTGAACTTGGCATTGAGCTTTAATGGTTGAAGTGAGGTTGTGGGTATGTTGCATATTAGAAATAGCGGGAACCTCTACTGGAGTCATGGGAAAAGTGGTTGAAGAAAATCTTATTGCATTAGAGATTTTTAAAAATCTCAATAATTCTGGAATACAAATGCAGACCAAAAAAGGCTAATGACATTAGCTCTTGTACTTTTTTTTTTTTTTTTTTAATGTCCCAGGGATGTCCAGTTCTCTCATCCCTTTTGCTGTAGGCTCTGGACTTTCCTTTTCAATTTTTGATATAGTATAATGGAAGAAGACTGGATTGAAGTCAAATATGCTTGAGTTCAAATTCTACCTTCTTTACTACCTATGTGACATTTTGCAAGTCACTTAACCTCTTTGAGCCTCAGTTTACTCTTCTGCAGCTAAGGATACCTATTTCAGTGTTGTAAGAGTTAAGTAAGATGCTGTGTGTGAAACACTGAGCACAGTGTGTAGCAAAAGTTAGTTCTCGGGGTGCCTGGGTGGCTCAGTCAAGCATCTGCCTTTGGCTCAGGTCATGCTCCCAGGATCCTGGGATTGAGCCCTGCGTCGGCTTCCCTGCTAGGCAAGGAGTCTCCTTCTCCCTCTCCCTCTGCCCCTCCCCCTCTTGTGTGCTTGCGCATGCGCATGCTCGCTTGCTCTCTCCATCAAATAAATAAATAAATTTTTAAAAAAAAGTTAGTTCTCATTATCATTTACTATCAATCTGTGACACTTATCTATCTTGGCAGTGATTTAGGAAAGGATTGGGAGAAAAACAGAAAGGACCAGAGCAAGGATTTTTTTGTTTTGTTGTTGTTGTTGTTGTTGTTGTTTTGTTTAGTATTTTTTTTTTTAAGGAAGAAATATCTGGTGAAATAAATTTATTTAATAAAGATACTGTGTTTGAGATGGAAAGAGAGGGTATGATATAAAATGAACTCGGTTGCACAGCCTCGGTCTGAGCTTGCTGTACAGAATATAGTATTCTGGTACAAAGTCTTGGTTTTGATGTGGTTATCTATGAAGTTCCTAAGCTGAAGCTGGGAGGCAGGCATCACATTTTAATGGGGTTCAGAGGGACTCCAGTTATGAAATTCTCTTTCTTGGAGTCTTCAGTCATTTTATCCAACATTCCCACTTGCTATAAGCATATGCTGCCTTGAGTGGAAGATTATTGGATGTGATCTAGATATTTTGGGGGAGGCTATTTATGACCGGATGATGAGAAAGAACTCTACTGACTTTAAGTTTAAGTACTAAGTTTAGTTTATCTGCCTGCGTACTTCATGATGGTTAATATGAACCCTTCCTGAAAATCAAAACCCTTTAGTGCCCCTGCTGTGCTTGCTTATGGAGAGAATAAAGTCACTGATGTAGATAGCCCTGTCATATTTTTTTTTCACTCCCCTATTAGCCTAGGTTCTTTTGGTCACAAGCAACAGAAACCAACTGTGGCTATCTAACGCAAAGAGGGGACTTTATTTGAAAGATACAAGGGTATCTCCCAGAACCGAAGGATATGTGTAGCAACCAAGACTCAGTGGGGGGGAAGAAGACCAGAACTAACTCAGGGAATATTGGCAAAAGCTGCGCGTGGGCCCACAGGGCACAGCTGTTAATGTACTCAGCTCCTCTGCCACCCATAATGTGAGTCGGCGGTCCTCGAGACCACCCCCACATTTAGAGAGTCACCAGAAAGACTCACGGCACTCAGCCTATAGTTGTATTCATGGCTCAGATTTATCACAGTGATGTAATAAGGATACACAGCGGGATCATAATGGGAAAAAGCACAGGAAGAGGCAGCTGTGGAGACACCTTTGTGCAGGCTTTCTTATACTCTCTCCCCCATGAGGAGTGATACAGAATGCTCTCCTCTTCAAGTAACATAAACACAGTAATAGATGTGCGATGTTGCTAACCTGGAAGTCCATTAGAAGCTCTGCACCCAAGGTTTTTATCAGCAGATGTTCATGTAAGCATCCTCTGCATGTGCCAAAATTCCAGACTTCCAGAAGGAAAGCAGGTGTTCAGCATAAACCACATTGTTTGCACAAACTGGAGGCATAGTGAACTACCCTTATCTCCCAATCCCAAGTCATAAAGTCTGGAAAGATTAAATCGGACCCACCTCGACTCTGGTGTCTTTGCAATCCCTTAATTGGGAGGGAGGCAGAAGGGAATGAGGTAGACATGGCCTCGGGAACCCACTTCCTGGAATGGGAGGATGCAGTTCTCAGAAAAGAGGGACTCAAAGTAAGGAAGAAGGATCCACAGCAGCTCTTCTACTGCACATTTGAGGGCTCTGGGAAACTTTCATCACGAGGGTTCTGTGACTCTTATAATACGCTGACTCTCAGGACTTCACTCAGTTCATAACAAATGTTTCTTGAGCATCTACTCTGTGCCAGTCTCTTGAGCCAGAAGCCTGCCTTCGGTATTTTCCATTTCATTTTGAAGAACAGTTGTGTATATGTGCTGTTGTTTTCCCTATTCTCTCTGGCATCTTAAGGATTTAAACACCAAATTAAATTCTTCTGAACTTCTATAGATATCCTAAGTACTAAGTTGTTTGGGTGGTATGATGCCTAACATGAAGGTAGTCATTTTTCTTTTACAGTAATCCCTTGGTTTATTTATACAGTGATAGGAAGTTATTTTTATGAGAAATATATATATTCAATTGTGATGCTCGCATCCTTTTAAATCTTTTAATTTCACTATTTGCTACAAAAGTAATATAGGTGAAGCACTTTTATCCAATGCATTTGAAACTAAAACATGTTAATTTCATGTCAGTTAATTTCTTTTTTTTTTAAAGATTTTTTATTTATTTATTTGAGAGAGAGAGAATGAGAGAGAGCAAGCACATGAGAGGGGGGAGGGTCAGAGGGAGAAGCAGACTCCCCGCCGAGCAGGGAGCCCGATGCGGGACTCGATCCCGGGACTCCAGGATCATGACCTGAGCCGAAGGCAGTCGCCTAACCAACTGAGCCACCCAGGCGCCCCTCTTTTTTTTTTTTTTTTAAAGATTTTATTTATTTATTTGACAGAGAGAGACACAGCGAGAGAGGGAACACAAGCAGGGGGAGTGGGAGAGGGAGAAGCAGGCTTCCCGCCGAGCAGGGAGCCCGATGCGGGGCTCGATCCCAGGACCCTGGGATCATGACCTGAGCCGAAGGCAGACGCTTAACGACTGAGCCACCCAGGTGCCCCTCATGTCAGTTAATTTCAAAAAGGGTTATTAAAGCAAGGAGTATGATAAAGAAATGAGAGATGCTTTAAGTATTTTAACAAATATATTTATTTTTTTGTGTTTGCAAGTTTTTAAAATTAAGAGCACTTACGGAAGTAATCTGAATACAATGTCTCTCTAGATTTTTATGATTTTCCCCCTAATATTTATTTTACTTTCTCCCACAGCAACAGCCGTGGGAACAAATATAACTGATTCTTACAGGCAAGAAGTCCACTGGTGGGGACAGGTGTGCCAGGTGCACTGGAGAAAACCCACTAATCAGAAGTTTTCAGGGGACGCCTGGGTGGCTCAGTTGGTTAAGCGTCTGCCTTTGGCTTAGGTCATGATCTCAGGGTCCTGGGATTGAGTCCCACATCCGGCTCCCTGCTCAGCGGGGAGCCTTCTTCTCTCTCTCCCTCTGTCTGATGCTTCCCCTGCTTGTGCTCTCTCTCTCTGTCAAAATAAATAAATAAAATCTTTTTTTTTTTTTTAAGATTTTATTTATTTATTTGAGACAGAGAGAATGAGAGAGAGAGAGAGAGAGAGCGCACATGAGAGGGGGGAGGGTCAGAGGGAGAAGCAGGCTCCCTGCCGAGCAGGGAGCCCGAAGCGGGACTCGATCCAGGGACTCCAGGATCATGACCTGAGCCGAAGGCAGTCGCTTAACCAACTGAGCCACCCAGGCGCCCAAAATAAATAAATAAAATCTTAAAAAAAAAAAGCTTTCAGAGTGCAGGAGGCAACAAGTCAGTTAAATGGATACAATTTAAAGAGCTCTTTACATGTTCACTGTGGAAAACTTAGTAAATATGATAAGCAAAAAACCCCAAATCAGGAATTTTAATATAGAATAATCCCTAAGTTTTTGGTCCATTTCCTTTGCATATATGAAATATATATATACACATACATATATATGAAGTATATAGATACTAATATTATGCTATATAGACTATATAATGAAATATGCATTATGTGTTATACACATACATTTTAACAAAGAACAGGCTCATGCTATATATACTGTTAGTCTTTTTTCATCTACATACACTGACACTTTTCCATTAAGCTTCTCCTACAACATTGTTTTGTAATGGCTATTGGCAAATGGAGATTAGTTGACAACACTATGTTGTTGTGCCTCAGAGGACTGGGGGTTTGCAGAGTTAGAACACTAACAATTCGAGGCGCCTGGGTGGCTCAGTCGTTAAGCGTCTGCCCTCGGCTCAGGTCATGATCCCAGGGTCCTGGGATCGAGCCCCGCATCGGGCTCCCTGCTTGGCGGGAAGCCTGCTTCTCCCTCTCCCACTCCCCCTGCTTGTGTTCCCTCTCCCGCTGTATCTCTCTCTGTCAAATAAATAAATAAAATCTTAAAAAAAAAAACCCAAAACAACACTAACAATTCAGGAATGCGAATAACGATAGGCGAATGTACCGTGAGGAACAAGGAGGCTTCGACTCCACCTTCAATACCTGAGGGGTGGGTGTGGTGATGAGTAGCTTCACCTCCCCTGTCCTCCGGGGGCTAGGGAGGTGGGGGGCAAGCCTGTTCCAGTTCGGACAGGGGTATAAGGAAAGTTTAAAGAAGAGGGTAAGAATGCAGAGAGGTTTGTTAATCATGGAGCAGAATTCCAGAGGTGACAATGGAAGGATCTGGGAGGCAGAGGGAAGGTGTACGGGATTGGGTCTGCGAGAAGAAACCAGAACAATGGAAGGAGGGTCCGAGAGAAAACAGATTGCCAGGATGGATGTAGGATGTACCTAGAGGTGCGGAGGGGACGGACCTCTTTCTCTGGCTCTGGCGGAATAGCAGTGGCCATGTGTTCTTGGGAGTGAGCAGCATACCTGTGTGCCGATGCCCACGCCATTGCTTTGGAGTAGCATGAAAAGTCCAGTGAGCAGTGACCTCTGTGAGCTGATGTAGGTTCACTACGAGAATGTTTTCAACAGGGCTACTAATTTGAGAACGGTGACGATAACCCTACATATTTATTATTGGACTTGTCCTGCTAGAGATGTAGTCTTGTACACATTACTAGAAGCTGCAGAAAGTGCAGGAGATCACCCTGCAGGAGAAAACAGACTGAGAAGAAGGCTCTAGGCAGACCTGCAGAGCACTAATATTTTAGAGATGGGCAAAGAAGAGGAGGTCCCTGCAAATGACTGAGGTTGAGTAGCCGGTGAGTTAGAAGAAAAGCGGGATCTTGCAAACAGAGCCCAGGGAAGAATGTGGGTTTTTTTTTTGTTCTGTTGTGTTTTGTTTTGTTTTTTTGGGGTGGGGGAGGGACAATGTGTTTTTAAGGAGTGGCCATTGGGGACAATGCTTTGGACATGGTCTGTCTGGATTTTAGCCACAAATCTGAAGGTTTCCTGCTTCACAACACAGCAATTGAGAACTTCAGTAGGATTCAGAATAGAACCCTATAGCAATTCATATGACTACCCTCCAGACTGAAATCAATTCATTTACTGGGACTGATTGATTAGTTTACTAGTTTATTAGACATAGCATGGAACCTCCTAACTGTTGTATTAGTGCAACATATCTTTTACATATTCATTTCATCTCTGTTCTTTCCTGTGAGCCTGAAACAAGACATATATTTTGCAATCCTCTGACTACAAACCCAAGCACATGTGTACTCCTTGCATGGCAATAAATATTCATGAAATGGTCATTAAATTGTTCAAAATATGCTAACAATTTTCTCTGGGTTCTGAGAAGAAAAACACAAACTGAAAAAACGTTCAGAAAATGTGTGCCCTCAAGAGCAGATCTGCTCATCTTCAGAGATTTACGCTCAGTTTGTAAGGCTGCCTTGATTAACTGAAGGTGAATTGAGTGTGGGCATGAAGGATTTTTTTTTTTCTTTAAAATTTGGAAGAACTTCCATGTGAAAAAGAGAAGAAAAGCAGTTTTTGGCTCAATATAAAATCACCAGTTGGATTCATTGAGAGATAATGCCTCTCCTCCAAGCCGAGACCTAGGAACCACTCATTTAGGGCTTTATAAAGGGGATTTTTTTGTTTTGTTTTTGTTTGTTTGTTTGTTTGTTTGTATTATGTGAGTGACAAGATCATTTTTAAGATCTTTTTCTAGTGTAAGATTTCATGAGTCTATATAATAACTAGGTACCTGGCCTTTAAGAAATAGAGAAGGAAATATAACGTTGATTTTGTAGTTCTACCTATTTCTATTTTTTTATGTAAAATATATACTTTTAAAGATTTTATTTATTTATTTATTTATTTATTTTTTAAAGATTTTATTTATTTATTTGAGACAGAGAGAATGAGAGAGAGAGCACATGAGAGGGGGGAGGGTCAGAGGGAGAAGCAGGCTCCCTGCCGAGCAGGGAGCCCGATGCGGGACTCGATCCAGGGACTCCAGGATCATGACCTGAGCCGAAGGCAGTCGCCCAACCAACTGAGCCACCCAGGCGCCCAAGATTTTATTTATTTATTTGCCAGAGAGAGAGAGAGCATGAGTGCACAAGCAGGGGGAGTGGCAGGTAGAGGGAGAAGCAGGTTCCCTGCTGAGCAGGGAGCCCGATGCTGGACTTGGTAATGATCTGGACTTGGTAATGATCTGAGTGGAAGGCAAAGCCTAACCGACTGAGCCACCCAGGCATCCCTTTTTATGTAAAATATTTAAAAATCTCAAATAATAATTAAGAGAACTATAATTATCCAGAATCTCAGCCTTCTAACAATTCTTTTCAGTTTGAGGTATTTCCTTTTACGATCTATCGATGGGCATAGTTGTTTTTACAAAGGTACACTCATAGTTCTGTCTCCTTTTTTTTTTTTTTTTCTAGTGACTTTAGCTATCATGAGATAAATTTAAAGAAGTAAGTGTGTTTTCTTGGATTATGGTAGTCTTTAATCCTGAGATGTGGTGGGTAGGAGCAATGCATTAAAAAAGTCTAAGCCTGCAAAGACTTATTTGAAAAAACTGATTTTTTTTTTTTTTTTTTTTTGGTTTGTGGGCATTTCCTAAATTGTTTGTACTGTGTTCTTTCCCCCTTGAATTAGTTGATCATGGCCTTGCCAGGTTGGTGACAGTATACTGTGAACATGGTCATAAAGCTGCCAAAATCAACCCCCTCTTCAGTGGACAAGCCTTGCAGGAGAATGTGCCTGAAATCCAAGCTCTTGTGCAGACCCTGCAGGGACCCTTTAATACCACAGGTAAAGCTCATTGACACTAGACTGTCCATGTGACAGTTAACCGCCAACATGAGGTAGGGCTCCTTTCTCTGTTCTTGAAGAATCCACATGCCAACTGGAGCTGCGGCTTCCATGGGGTGTGAGTGACAGTGAGGGGCACATTCAAGCACTAAGAGGACCTGTCTTGAGGTTCTAGAATAGTCTTTCAATAGGGCCCATTTCCTCTGAGTTTAAAAACATATTCACCAAAGAAGACATACAAATAGCCAACAGATATATGGAAAGGTATTCAGTATCACTCATCACCAGGGAAATGCAAATCAAAACCACAATGAGATATTATCATCTCACACCTATTAGAACGGCTATTAAAAAGACACCAGATAACAAGTGTTGGTAAGGATGTGGAGAAAAGGGAGCCCTCGTGTACTGTTGGGAATGCAAGTAGGTATAGCTACTGTGGAAAACAATTTAGAGGTTCCCTCAAAAAATTAAAAATAGAATTACCATATGATCCAATAATCCCACTTCTGAGTATTTATCCAAAGGAATTGAAATCAGGATCTTGAAGAGTTATCTGTACTCTCATGTTTATTGTGGCATTATTAGAATAGCCAAAATATGGAAACAACCAAAATGTCCATCATTGGATGAATGAATAAAGAAATGCAGTGGAGGGGCACCTGGCTGGCTCAGTTGGTAGAGCATACAACTCTTGCTCTTGGGGACATGAGTTCAAGCCCCACATTGGGCGTAGAGCCAACTTAAAAAAAAAAAGAAAGAAAATGCAGTTTATGTACAGAATGGAATATTATTCAGCCTTAAAAAAGGAGGAAATCATGCCATTTGGGACAACATGGATGAACCTTGAGGGCATTATGCTAAGTGAAATAAAACCAGTCACAGAAAGACAAATACTGCATGATCCCACTGTATGAGGAATCTAAAGTAGTCAAACTCGTGCTAGCTTCAGCAGCACAGATATTAAAATTGGAATGATATAGAGAGGATTAGCATGGCCCCTGCACAAGAACAGCATGCAAATTCATGAAGCATTCTGTATTTAAGAAAAATAATGAAATAAAATAGTCAAACTCCTCGAACCAGTAGAATAATGGTTCCCAGGGTCTGGGGAGGGGTGGGAAAGGGAAGGTGTGGGTCAAAAGGTACAAAGTTTCAATTATGAAAGATAAGTTCTGAAGATCTTCTATACAACATGGGGCTTATAGTTAACAATACAATTATACAAGTGTATAATTGTATACAAGTATACAATATCATATTGTATACTTAAAACTTTGGTAAGAAAACGGATCTTATGGTCAGTGCTCTTTCCACAAAAGAAAATAAATTATTTCAAAAATGAGTAAAAAAATTCCAAGTCCTGAAATAAAAAAAAAAAGTCAGACTCCCATTATGTGCCATGCACTTTATATCCATTATGTCAATTAATTCTCATACCTACTACCTAAAGAAGTTACTGATAGGAAAACAGACACTCAGAGAACTTAAGCAGCTCATAGCGAGAAAGTGGCAGAGGTAAGGTGACGACCCACATCACCTTCCATTTCTGCAGCCTGAACTTTTTCTGCCTTTTTTCTTGCCCAGCCTGGGAACTTGAAGTTGGGGATGGATAACACATCAGGATCCTGGGCTCCTACCTCATGTCATATTTTATTTTACTTTTATTTTTATTTTATTTTATTATTTTAATTTTTATTTATTATTTTTAAAGATTTTATTCTTAACTAATCTCTATACCCAACATGGGGCTCAAACTCCCAGCCCCAAGGTTGAGAGTCACACGCTCTTAGGACTGAGCCAGCCAGGTGCCCCTCATGTCATTTTTTTAAAGTTAATCTTAAGCCAGTGTCAAATTCTGGTACATGCATCAGTTAGTAATGTCTGGTAATTTATTGCAGTGTAATAAACCATTCCAAAATGTAGTGATCTTTAAGGGCACAACAATTTTGTTATCTTTCAGTTCTAGGATTTGACTGGACTCAGCTAGGTAATTCTCAGTTCAGGGTCTCTGAGACAAAAATCTATGCTACTATCATAATTTGAATGGCCCTTCAGGAGTGGAAAAGCTGTTTTAGTGTCATCCCTGTCCCCTTGTTGTACCTTATTCTTGCTGAGTCTACATGCAGGTCCCTGATATTGTGTCAACTCATACGTCCATAACTTTGCATGGAATACCCTTCCATCTACCTGATGAACCTAGGACATTCCTGTTGATTTTTAAGCATTCAACAAGCATTCCCCGCGCTGCGAGGCAGAGCTACCCAGAGCTTTAGCCATTTTAAAGTATACACTTCAGTGGCATTAAGTATATCCACAGTGTTGTGCAACCATCAAGTTAGTTCCAGAACATTTTTATCACCCCAAAAGGAAATCTTGTGCCTACTTAGCAGTTACTCCCCATTTTGCCATCTCCCCAGTCCCTGGCAACCACGAATCTACTTTCCGTGGCTATAGATTTGCCTGTTCTTGACATTCTGTATAAATAAAAGTCACACTATGTGGCCTTTTGTGTCTGGCTTTTTTCACTTAGCATAATGTTTCCAAGTTTCACCCATATTGTAACATAAATTGGTACTTTATTCCTTTACGTGGCTGAATAATATTCCATCGTATGGCTACATCACATTTGGTTTATCCTATCAATGGACATTGGGTTATTTCCTATCTCATGTAATCTTAGCAACTCTCCCCTGAGGTGCTTTGACTGTTCCTGTTTTATAGATTAAAATGTGAGGCAGAGAAGCTAAGCAATACACAAAGCAATATCTATAACTTGAATGGTCAGTATCAAAGAGCTGAAGTTTATTGTAAGAAACCATAAGCAGTAATAAAGTAGGTTTGTAGGTTTAGGCAAATGACTGATAATTGATTTGGTGCTGAGCTATTGATATATTACAAACTTTCCCTTGTTTTGACTGAGGGTTGGGTAGATTTCCCTTTACCTTAAAATATTGCTTTGCTATCAATATTAAATCACATTAAGACCAACTGTTCAATGGTAGAATTGCTTTATAGCTATTAATAAGACTTGAACTTTGGAAAGATATTTCAGATAAAGGTAGGACCTCTGATTTCTAGCTATAAAGCAAATGAATGTCAGGTTCCAATTTTTATTTTGAAATTACAATAGAATCAAAATTTGGCATGAAGCAAAGATTTAATTCCCTCTCCTAGTATGACTACTTCATGGCCTTTGACCATATTTCTAGTTTTGCCTTTAGAAAAATCTAGATAGCCATTGATGATGACCCGAGTTATCCAGAACAAAATGCTCTGAATTGAAATATTTTGTATGTTCTATAATTAATTACGTGGTTCATTACTTTTTAAAATGATCCCTTTGATTCCATTTTGTAGGATTATTGAACATGGGGAAGGAGGAGGCCTCTCTTGAGGAAGTATTGGCCTATCTCAACCAAATCTACTGTGGGCAAATTTCTATTGAAACCTCTCAACTTCAGAGCCAGGAGGAGAAAGACTGGTTTGCCAAGCGATTTGAAGAACTGAAAAAAGAGACTTTTAGCACAGAAGAGCGAAAACACCTGTCAAAACTAATGCTAGAATCTCAGGTATAAAAGTACCAGCTAATATCAATGGAATAGGATGGCTCCTCTTCTATAAAGATAACATAAATATTGAAGAGAGAGAATTAAAGCATTTACTTACCCCATTTATCCCCTTGCCTCAACACAACAGACAATATAACACACACCACTTGGTTCTAAGTAGAAAAAAGTAGATCACCAAACACCAGAGCTACTGGTTCTCCTCCGAGTCAAAATACTTTTTATATATTTGCCTATTCACTCTCTAAAAGACTGCAAAATCCTTAAGATCGTCTCTTTTTATTACCTCGAGTGATCAAAGAAAGCTATGCATGAAAGCTCTTGGTACAAATAAACGGAAGTGAATCTGTCAGGGCTCGGATCAGGCTCCGGCATGTCAAGATGACGAGAAAACGATTCCCAGTCATTTGGATAGTTGGGTGGTTTGCCGCCTTGATGAGATAGTACTGTCGAGCCCGCTACTAAAACTCAGGGGCTAGGAGGGGCGGAATCGAAGGCCCAGCCCTTGCTTTGGAAGAACACATGCCTTTTTTTTCCCCCCAGAGGAATAAATTCTAAGAGGCTTCCTCTGGGGTTGTTATTCTACCACTCACGTTATTTTCTCTGCATTCCCCCTGCTGCCTGGCGTCCTTGGCAAGGCGTTCCTGCCATGCTCCGGACTAGTTAACGCCTGTCTCTGGCGTATGTCGTGAAGGGGCATTGCTGCAGCCACTTGAAATAGTTTAGGGTCTTCCCACAACCCTCATAAACGTGTCTGACTTGGACCTGAGTAGCTGGCTCTCTTCCTGCAACAAATGTGTCTGACGTGATGTTCCACAGGAGTTTGACCACTTTTTGGCCACCAAGTTTGCCACAGTGAAGCGGTATGGGGGCGAAGGAGCCGAAAGCATGATGGGCTTTTTCCACGAGTTGCTGAAAATGTCAGCCTACAGCGGGATAACGGATGTCATTATTGGCATGCCCCACAGAGGGAGGCTTAATTTATTGACAGGCCTTCTGCAGTTCCCTCCAGAGGTAAGATACTTTCTATGATGCACAATTGGCTGTAACAGAATAGAACCGATGGTAATAATTCCTTTTAGAAACCCGAGTAAACATCTGCGCTGTTGGTCCAGGAGGTAGCCTAATGAATTGATGGATAGATCTGGTATTTGGGTTGATTTTCTGTGTCCTTTTATATGGATTCTTTCTTCTCAGGGAAGTTAAAGGTTAGTTTGTTTTCTCAAGGATGACGTGAATACATAATTTCTTTTCTTTGAAGCACGCTTTCCTAATTTAATAGAAATCGTTCAAACAAACATTAAGATCTGTGCAATTATTTATAATTTTACCTTCCAAGAAGTCCATTTTACCTTCCATTTATGTGCAGAGTTTATACTTAACATACTGTACTAAAACTAATAATACATTGTTATCCTGGGAGACCACCACATGAGAGGTTTTATAGGTAATTGGATCTTGGTGTTCCTGTTCCGTCCAATTCAGCTGCTCTTTCAGTCTCTCAAAAGACTGGAGAGTTAGGGCTGCAGATTTTATGTCCGGGAATATCAGAGTGACTTGCTATTTAATCAGATCATGGCTGCTATGCGTGGATAAACCTCACTACTGATCTTGGCCAGGAGATTAAAAGTAATTGTAAGTGTTAAAGGGACTGTGAGAGTTAAAGGAGTGAAGAGAGCCCATGGAAGGATGCGTTATCCTTAAACCACTAGAAAGTACACATGACGTCATGTCTTGGGGCCAAGCTTTACCACTGTTTCTCATACCTCAGTTTTTCTGATGCGAGAGAGAGATTGATAATCAGCTCTTGAAAGACAAATATTTTCGGGGCGCCTGGGTGGCTCAGTCGTTAAGCGTCTGCCTTCGGCTCAGGTCATGATCCCAGGGTCCTGGGATCGAGCCCCACATCGGGCTCCCTGCTCAGCAGGAAGCCTGCTTCTCCCTCTCCCACTCCCCCTGCTTGTGTTCCCTCTCTCACTGTGTCTCTCTCTGTCAAATAAATAAATAAAATCTTAAAAAAAAAAAAAAAAAAAAGAAAGACAAATATTTTCGAAAAGGCAGACAACAGAATAAAGTGATTGACAGATGGAGGAATGTGCTTAAACACAGGCAGAAATCCCTAAACCAGAAATTGCATTCCTAAAATATTGCAGACAAAAACATGACTCAAAGATGCTGAATTATAAATGATCATATTTGTGAGAAACATGGATGTACCCATACTGTCTAAGTATGTGTGCTCCTATTTGTCGATAGGTCAATAAGAAGCTTTTGGGTCATTCAAACCATTTGGATAAATGAGGATAACATGCTGTTTTTGGTAACTACCTTGACTTGAGACCCGGCTTCATTACTTACTAGCTAAGGACCTTTAACAATTTAGTTAATTTCTCTTGCTTGTGCATTTTAAAAGTGGGTAGTAATGGTTATATCTAGGTAGACTGTGAAAATGAAGTGAAGTCCTTTGAGAATTGGACAGTAGAATTTTTTAGGCATGACTTGAGCTAATCCTGGATGTCATCTTGTGTCTAAATGGGATTATGTTCTATTCTATCATTTTCCTGTCTATCTCTTTTTTTTTTTAAGATTTTTTTTTTAGATTTTATTTATTTATATATTTATTTGACAGAGAGAGAGAGAGAGAGCACGTGCACAAGCGAGCATAAGCAGGGAGGGGCAGAGGGAGAGGGAGAAGCAGACTCCCTGCTGAGCAGGGAGCCCAACTTGGGGCTGGATCCCAGGACCCTGGGATCATGACCTGGGTTGAAGGCAGATGCTTAACCGACTGAGCCACCCAGGTGCCCCAAAGATTTTATTTATTTAATTGAGAGAAAAAGAGAGCATGAACGGGGAGGGGGGAAGGGGCAGAGGCAGGCTCTCCCCTTGAGCAGGGAGCCCGACACGGGGCTCCATCCCAGGACCCTGGGATCATGACCTGAGCTGAAGGCAGATGCTTAACTGACTGAACGACCCTGGCACCCCCTTCCTGTCTACCTTTAACAAGATTCATAAAAAGTTCTTTTGGAGAATATATTCTAACAGGTGTATTTAAGAAAAATTATTTTGCATATTGCAAGGCAGAGGTAACTTAGTATCTAACATCTTACTATCTTACTATCTACATGTCTAACTAGACATGTTAGACTCTTCTCAAAGTGTTGGTATTTCATTTGATGGTGAAGATCTCCAAATAGTTCTGTGCATTTAAGCAGTTAGAAGCTTGTGCCTTTCTTTTTAAAGAATGCATGGTGATCATAGTTATACAAGCATGTGTGTCAACTTCTTTCAATTGTATAATTTAAACTAACCACCTCTTCTCTGGTGTCCATTGTGATAAAAGACATTTTCTCTTGTATGTTTATTCATAACAGCTGATGTTCCGTAAAATGAGAGGCTTAAGTGAATTTCCGGAAAATGTTTCGGCCACTGGAGATGTCCTGTCTCACTTGACCTCCTCGGTTGACCTGGACTTCGGCGCGCACCATCCCCTCCACGTGACCATGCTGCCCAACCCCTCACACCTGGAAGCCGTCAACCCCGTGGCCGTGGGGAAGACTCGAGGAAGGCAGCAGTCTAGACAGGACGGGGACTACTCTCCAGACAGTTTGGCTCAGCCTGGGGACAAAGTCATTTGCTTACAGGTACTTGTAGCTTCAGGAAGGGAGGCCGGAGGCTGAGGAGAGCAGGAGGAAGGGAAGGGAGATGGTAGACGTTCAAGATGAAATTGAGATTAACTTTTGGGAAAAGAAGATTCCGGACTTGTTTTTAAAATTAATAGCAGGTATGAGGTCTAGTCTCAAGGCAACTGACTTTTTAGACTGAGGTTTCACTGTGTTTTTGTTTTTTTTTTTTGAAGAACCACTTTAAACATTTTTAAAATTTAAATTCAATTAATATATAATATATTATTGGTTTCAGAGGTACAGGTCTGTGATTCGTCAGTCTTATATAACACCCAGTGCTCATTATACATGCCCTCCTTCATGCCCATCACCCAGTTACCCCATCCCCTGACCCCCTCCCCTCCAGCAACCCTCCGTTTGTTTCCTATGCTTAAGAGTCTCTTATGGTTTGTCTTATGTTTTTCTTTCTTGAGTTGTGCGTGTTATTTAAGGGAGTATCGACTGGTATCCCTGATGCTTTTCAGAGGACAGATGTCATTACTTTTAGGAAACTACGTGGTATCCGTATATCTAACAAGGCTTGCTTGTTTTACAGTAAAGGTCTTGGGGTGCCTGGGTGGCTCAGTCAGTTAAGCATCCGAGTCTTGGTCTCAGCTCAGGTCTTGATCTCAGAGTTGTAAGTTCAAGCCCCGCGTTGGGCTCCATGCTGGGTGTAGAGCCTACTTAAAAAATAATAATGAAATAAAATAAAGGTCTTTGGCATTAATGCAGCCAATACTAATTATGAGCGTGGTTCTTGCTTCCTTTACCCACCCCCACCTCCACCCCCAGTCACCCCCAGTCACCCCAGTCACCCCCAGTTTTGGTAACCCAACAGCCTAGAGGTTTGGACTGTGGGTCACATTTTTTTTTCTACGAGTATTCATTTAAATATGAACTTTTAACTACTGGGCAGTAATTAATTCTGGATATCAGTAACTGGTCTTTAAACCTCACAGGAATAGGTAAATCTGTAAGGCAGGAGAATATTTGGCTACTTATCCGAATAACAACTGTATCTTATTATCGCATGTTAATTTCTCATGGGCCAGAAACTTGTAGTAAGTAAATTGGGGGTAGCAGCATTGCCTTTGACTACACTATGGTATTTTGAAATGGAAATGTTACATTGTTAGCCATTCTCTTTACCTTTCACTTGACTTAATTCATGATACTCTAAAATATTTCTATCATTCACATTTGCCCAGTGCATGAAGCAGGTCTTCACATGGACTCCAGAAGTAAGAGGTGAAAATGGCATTTTCTTTAAAGTGATGAGAAACTGACTGCCCTCTTTTGTCTACTTTGTGTTCCAAAATTATTTTGCCCTGCTGTGTCTGTACATGTCTTGCCTTGTTCAAGGATATAATTCTAATTTCTTCTGGGAACTCTAAATTTGGAGCCTATAATATCATGGTGGGTGAGATTCTGGATGCTACTTTTTCTGCCTGTCTTCTGTTTATCTGGGTCCGGAACCTGGTGAAGGTAGATTGTCCTTTGTGACGGGTACGTCTGTCTAACCCCCTGGCCGTGTTTGGCTGAGTAGCTCCCACCTCACTCAGCATTTGTTTGTGCTTCTGGACCCTTACTCCCAAAAAGCTTTATGGGGCATAGTGGAGTGGTTTCTCTTGTGATTTAAGAAGAAAATAAAATTAGCAAATGGCACATGTGTGCTTTCGTGCCAAGAATCCAAAGACCATGATAAAACGATGCAGGTTATGAGCAGATGTTATGTTCTTTTTTTGACAAATTTTTGTTTGAGTATAGTTGACGCCAGATGTTATGCTCTTTTTTTTTAGAGAGGGAGAGAGGGAGGGGGCAGGGAGGGACGGAAAGGGAGGGTGAGAGAGAGAATCTTAAGCAGGTTCCACCCCCAGCGCTGGGCATGGAGCCCGGTGGGGTCTCCGTTCCACAACCCTGAGATCATGACCTGAGCCAAAATCAAGAGTCAGATGCTTATCAGACTGGGCCACCCAGGTGCCCCCCTCCCCCAGATGGTATGTTCTTATCAATGCCTCTACTGTAACATTTTTGTAAAGGAGCAGAAGAGGCACAAATCCCTCCCTCTTCCTTGCTTTACTGACTCCTCTTACACCACTATCCCTCAGAAATCCCATCATCAAGGAGGAGCGTTCAGATGCCCAGAGCCCCTGGACCTGGTGGCTAAGGGTTGGACTTTACAGTGTAATGTGGTGCAGAAAAGACAAAGACTTGAGTTCAAATCCTGCCTTTGCTGCTTTCTGGCTTGGTGTGCTTGGTTCTGTTACTTGTGTTCTCTGAATATCATAGGTAAATGGGAGTATATTACATTCCTCATAGCGTTCTGAGAATTAAATGAGAGCATGTACATAATAAGTTCCTTGATCCAGGAGAAAGACTTGGAGGGGTAGAGAAATACATAGAAAAAAACCCAGAGGTACCATAGAAGGCCCAGTGTCTACTCCAGTGTGAAATATGCACTCTTGGTGAACCTTGGTTTTCTCATCTGTAAAAAGGACAGTAGTGACTTCCTTATCTGCACCTCCCCCCCCCCCCATTGAGTGGATTAACGCTGTGGAGATAATGTGAGGGTATTTGTTATTACTAGGTGTAGATACTCCAAAATGGGAGTCATCTCTATAGACCCTAGCCAAGGGAAGGTGTGGCCTGGAAATGTTGCTTATGCAAAGGAGTGCTTCCTTTCTTAGCCAAAATATTCTATTTACATAAAAAAAAGACTATTTTAAGGACATTTTTTTTTTTTTTTTTTTTGGTCAACTCAATCATGAATTTATTTACAAAGAATCTACCACCATGAGAAAACATTTATGAAAATCTTAAACAGTATAAAGCTCTGAAGCTCCACTGAGGTGCAACAAACATGGCTATGAGGCTAAGCAACTCTAGTCTTTTCCATAAAGTAAGATGTAACTCTGACAGAGCATATTAATCCTTGAAGCAGCAATCCTCAGATTTCAGTATGGCCCTGTATATTTTTAAGGCTAGAATGAGCTATAGAGTTTTTAAGAATATATTGAGTGACAGAGGGCAATTCCATCAAGTGATTGGAACAAACGTGCATAGGTAACAAAACACTTCACATAGGTAGAATATTTATGCCATTACCAACCCATTTGGTTCCCTGTTTCATTAAGACGACTCGATCCTCTGGAGGAGGATGAGGTGGCTTTCTCAGCTTGTTAGTGGTTTAGGTTCTACTAAAGGTTGTGGTAGAACTACCTACCATCAGGTTAATGCTTCTGTCTGGAAGAGGATTCCAGTTCTGTCAGCAGAGGGAACTTGACATTAAAAATCTAGGTCAAGAATCTATAGGATGAGTCTCATTAGAAAACTGAATTGTACAGAGACTTAGATAAAAACCATTTCAAAGAATTTGTGAGCTTTACGGTCAATAACAACTTTCCAGGGATGTAGTATGTGAAGAGAACCACCAACACTACGTAGATAGTGAACACAAAGAGCAGAAAAAAGTCTTTTGACTAAAGTGGGAAAGACAGTAGAAAAATATTTACAATAAAGAAAGGGTTCAGAATAAAATACTATTTACAGGATGTTAAAAAATTAATCTTCAGCCATAATGAGGCCTCTTCGAGCTCCTAAAACCTTTGCTTTCTTCTCCTTCCGTCTTTGCTCATGTTGTTTCCGTTGTTCCTCCCTAGTCTGGAGAGGAGGTTGTTTGTAAGTTTTCTTGTGGAAGCTAACTCTGTTTACATGCTCCTTCAGAGAATTATTTTCTTTAGATTGACCCCATGGTTTCAGCTTGCCTTTGTGTGGCTCATAGTTGAGGGGACGAGACAGACTTGCTTTGAGATCAAACACTGGCTTCTTGTTGGAGACTGGAGTCTGTGCTGCCTGAGTTGTCAATTTGAATGGGGTAACAACAGAGGCAGAATTTCCATTTGTGGTCTTTAACTTGTCTGTCCCGAGCACAGCCTGGCCTTCTGGGGTATTCCCAGGTATGGTCACATGTGGAGACTTTCTGGCTGGAGTCTTGGTCAGTGAACGCTTATGCTCATTATCTTTGGTAGCAGCTGAAAACCTGACGTTCATTTTAGTAGCCGAGAGAACGGATCGCTTGGCGGAGCCCTTCCCACACAAGGTGCTCCGGCCTGCAGTGCCCAGGGGCCGACCCTGCGAGCGGCGCTGGCTGGTGGGAGTGCAAGCCGCGGGGAGCCTTCCCCGGAGAGGAACTGGAGTCACCACCGCTCCCTTGGTGACCAGCTGCTTCTTCAGTTCATTAAATGAATTGTGTTCTTCAAAATGTTTCTTTTTTCTCTCAATATATTGATCAATGGACTCCATTTCCTTAAAACGAGCCTCATGAAGCTTCTTAAAGTTTGGAGTAGTATTTCTTTTGCTTTTTCCAAGTTTGGAAAACCCATCTGTGTAGAGAGGCTTCTTTCTTTCTGAAGGTACCTTTGAATCTTCATTACCATTTATTCTTCTTTTTCCTGAGGAAACGGCATTCTCCTCTCCTTGGCTCTCATCTGGTGGTGAAGGAACTTCTGCAACTGTTCTGAGATCCTGGTTTTCCTGCTTCTCTTGATTCTGCAATTCAGCGTGATCATTTATTTTTATCTCTGAATCATCCTGCTGGGAGTCAGGGTTCCTGTGGAGCGTCCTGCGCCTTCTCCTGGTTTTGGTGCCATGGCCAACCGGCTCTCTCTCAGCTTGTTCCTGGCTGCCACTCTGCATCTCAGCCTCGTCACAAGACGATGCAGAAGTTTGACTTCCATCCCGATTATCATTTTCTTTTTTTACCTCGTGTTTAAGGTGGGCTTTCAAGGCTTTTAACAACTTGTCTGCCCTCAGGTTAGCCCGGAGGCCCAGATTCTTGGCTAAGTTCTGCAGGTCGCTGTACTTGAAGGAGTCCAGCTCCTCAAGGGAGGGTACGGCCATGGCAAGCTGCATTCAGGCGACCACGCAGAGGACGCGTACTCCAGCCTCCGCAGTCGAGTTCAAAACTCTGGCGCCCTATTTTAAGGACATTTTTAATGTCCTTTAAAAAAATCTACTTCCAAGTATTCTTTCTTCACTTCTATTTAGGTCTTTTACTTCTGTTATTTTTAGAGTTCCAATGGTCACACTGTTAGGGCATCTCAGATCATTTTATTTTTTACTCCGGCATTTTGACTGTTTCTGATATTAGCCTTTTATTTAATTTATTTTTTACTGCAATATATTTAACAATAATGTTACATAAGTTTAAGGGGTATAATATGTTGATTTGACAGGTAATCTCCTTTTAGCCTGAAGTCAGTAAAACTCATGTCTTCTAAGATTTTCTAAGATCTACAATTCCCTCATTATTTGCTTTCAACTTTTCTAAAAGAGATTTCACTTTTTCTCTATCACTTCCCGTCTGTCAGGTTTTGTGATGATGTTGTGATCTAACAGACTTCAAATGGAAGAATAGCACATTTCAGACGTTGTATGGTATTATTTTGTTGGTTCCTCAAAGCATCCTTTCACCCACTTGTGAGAACCCCCCCCCGCCCGCCCTGCCTCCTTCTTTGCAGTCACATCACCCTCCTTTATGTTTACAGCGGTGGCCAACACACCCAGTGGGGATCAGGGGATGCAAGCTGCACACGGACTCTTTTCAGGGGCAGGATGACTGGGGAAGAGAGAAGGTTCAAAGCTGTGCACTGTTCCTCATGTCTTGCAGGCTGTTTTTGTGAAACCTGTGCTGGAGCTGATTTTCCTTCTATACCTCCAATAGCCCTTCCTTCTGTGGTGCTGCTGTTTGTTCTAGAATGTTGATGGGTATATTAGAAATGATGGGTGTGAGTGATAATGTGGGGGTGGGTAGAATGGATCAGCTGGTGGTGGCCACAAGAGGAAAAGGGCTTTGAAACCTGCTTGAGATCAGCCTAACCTTCTAGAAAATCCTGTACAGAACCAGCAGAGTTTTGGGAGGGCAGAGGAGCAGTGAGAGTGTGGTTGTTTTTATTCCGTTTATTATTTGAAAACAATTTATTCCAATTAGAAACATAAATTTCTACACCCCTTATGTTCATTTTCTCATTTTCTCCTCCATGATTTAGGTTCACGGTGATGCATCTTTCTGTGGTCAGGGGATTGTTCCTGAAACATTTACGCTGTCTAATCTCCCACATTTCAGAATTGGTGGGAGTGTCCATCTGATTGTCAATAACCAGCTGGGTTACACCACTCCTGCGGAAAGAGGAAGGTCTTCCTTATACTGCAGTGATATCGGTACGTGACACAGGGAGGTGGCCCTAGAGAAACATCTAGTTCACTTGGAAGAGTGAATCTCGCTGGTTATCCCATTTTAAATTTTGGATCGGATATGGTCAGTAGTTACCAACAGTGTTATTAATATTCCTTTAAAAGTCTTGAGTGTGGGGGCTCCTGGGTGGCTCAGTCGTTAAGCGTCAGCCTTCGGCTCAGGTCATGACCCTGGGGTCCTGGGATCGAGCCCCGCATCAGGCTCCCTGCTCAGCAGGAAGCCTGCTTCTCCCTCTCCCACTCCCCCTGCTTGTGTTCCTGCTCTTGTTATCTCTCTCTCTGTCAAATAAATAAATAAAATCTTAAAAAAAAAAAAAAGTCTGAGTGTGATCTTTGAATCCAAGGAAGTAAGACAAGAGCAGAACTGAGAGTGTGCCATCTCAAATTGTCCAAGTATCCAGTTGAATGATCTGGTGAAAACCAAAGATCAATGTAGTTGGTAGAACACCAGGGTACTCGTCTTAGGAGATTCAGACCTGGCGTACCCAAAACCCTAGTCAAGAACAGTGAATTTGGCTAAGTGGTCTTGGTTAGAAATCAGATGTGAGGAAGCAAAGTTGACTCATTTTACCCTGGAAATTGGGCAGAATTAAGAGAAAGGCAGGGCTTTTTTACCCATCATCCAGTTCATGAGTTACAAAAACTGTTAGGTGGTAGGAATTATTCCATTTTTGCGCCCAGACCCTGGCCTGGATGCCTTTTGGGGCTATCTGTGTGAATTTTCTTTTAAAGTTCATTTATTCTTTTTTTTTTTTTTAAGATTTTATTTATTTATTTATTTGACAGAGAGAGACACAGTGAGAGAGGGAACACAAGCAGGTGCAGAGGGAGAGGGAGAAGCCGACTTCCCACGGAGCAGGGAGCCCGATGTGGGGCTCGATCCCAGGACCCTGGGATCCTGACCTGAGCCAAAGGCAGACGCTTAACGACTGAGCCACCCAGGTGCCCCAAGTTCATTTATTCTTTTTTTTTTTTTTTTTTTCCAAGTTCATTTATTCTTAAGTAATCTCTATACCCAGTGTGAGGCTCGAACTCAGGACCCCAAGATCAAGAGTCCCTTGCTCCTCCGACTGAGCCAGCCAGAGGTCCCTATGAATTTTTTGTGATTAGTTTGATAGAGATACTGGGAACACATTCTAGGACTTCTCTTTGTTAACTCATGTAATCTTTACAACATTGCTAAGAGGTAGGAGCTATTATCTCAGTTTTATAGATAAGAAGACTGAGATTTATAACTTTTCCAAGGTCACAGAGTAAGTTGCAGAGCTGGGACATGACCCCTTTCCTGTCAGCTGGACTCCAAAGTATGGGTTCTTAACAAACCAGCCAAATCACCTCTCAGTATGTGGGCTGCCTCCCCACACAGGCAACAGGACTTGGAGGTGGGCTAATGTCGTTTGGGGATAGCTGGCTGGTTTCATGTGTCTTCTCTGTTTCAGGGAAGCTTGTGGGCTGTGCCATCATCCACGTCAATGGAGACAGCCCAGAGGAAGTGGTCCGTGCCACACAGCTGGCTTTTGAATACCAGCGCCATTTCCGGAAGGATGTGATTGTCGATTTGTTATGCTACAGGCAGTGGGGCCACAACGAGCTGGACGAGCCCTTCTTCACCAACCCAGTCATGTACAAAATCATCAGGTACAATTTTAAACCTCCTTTGAAGATCCCCTCGTCCCCATAGTGCTCACATTATTTTTACTATTTTTATTAGACACTCTGAGGTAGGGTGACCAACTCCCTGGGTTGCCGGGTACACAGAACTTCCAGTGCTAAAACTGGGACAGTCCTGAGCAAACTGGGATGGTCACCCTATGGGTCCCAGGAAAGCTCCCCATATTCTTCAAACTCTACTCGTTTGCTCATTGAATAAACAAAGGCAATTTACCAACCCCACTTGGCAGATGGGAAACTGAAGTAGGAGGACTTGGGCAGAGCCTGTAGCCTGAAGCTGCTTAGTATACCATCGACAGGACCAGAAGCAGATCCTCCATGATTCACTTGGTGCCTCGGCAAGAGGTAATATGATGGATTGTAAGGAATCTTGAGAACCATGCCATCCAATATGGAGGCCACTACCGTACGTGGCTACTGAACACTTGAAATGTGGCCAGTCCTGCTGGAGAGGGGCTGTAAGTGTAATATACACACCAGATTCCAAAGACTTCATCTGACAAGAAAAATGTAAACTATCTCAATAGTTATTTTTATGTTGATAAAGTATTGAAGTGACCATATTCTGCATATATTGGGTTAAATAAATACGTTATTAAAATTAATTCCACCTATTTTTTTAAGCCTTTTCTAATGTGACCACTAAGAAATTTTTAATTACACATTGGCTCATACTACATTTCTGCTGGACAGCACTGGGATAGAAGATTAATGTGACAGAGAGGAACGTGTTACTTTGGAATTTTTTTTTTTTTGATACTAGAGAGTACAACAGAGCCCCTTCCCCACTTTATTTCTTCATAGGTATAAATCAAAGCAGAGGAATAAATTGAGTGACATTTTACAGGTCTTTCTGGTCATAGGTAGCAGACTGCTCTTGGAAGAACAAGTCTGGGTTCTCTGTTTAGCTTTGAATTTAGCTGCTGAGTGGCTTGGTGTGGCTCAGGGCCCCATTAAAAAAAATCTATCTGGTCTACCTCTCACTGTTGTCAGGACTAAATACGATAAAGTATGTGAGCAAACTTTGTAGTTTAAAGTATTATGTGAACATAGAGTGGCATTATTACTGTTGTAAAACTGAGATACTGATTATTATAGTTACTGGATTATTAAAGCCACCGGAAACAGATGTTGGTGACGTTGAGTTCAATACTTTTTGAAATAAAGGGATAGACAGTGTAGATCAGTCTTATAAGTAACTGTCCAGAATGTACCAATTCATAGAGAAACTCTACTAATTATTTCTACCTTGATGTAGCTGAAAGCTTATAAAGAGGAATTTGTTTTTTTCTTGCTTACTTGCAAGAGGTTGTTACTTGCCATTGCCTTAAACAAAAAATAAGGTATTGGAGTGAAAGTTACATAACATAAAATGGATCATTTTACAGTGAACAATTCAGAGGCATCTAGTACACTTAACAATGTTGTGCAACCACCCCCGCTGTCTAGTTCCAGAATGTGCCCTGTGTGCCTTCTTATGGTGATGATGCTCTGTGATACCTTTGACAATGACTGTGTCTGTCATTCTTCAATTGTTGCAAATCAGATGGACTTTTCTCCCCTGTTTCCTGGACAGAGCCCGAAAGAGCATCCCGGACACCTATGCAGAGCACCTGATTGCCAATGGACTCATGACCCAGGAAGAGGTGTCGGAAATCAAATCCTCCTACTACTCGAAGTTAAATAACCATTTAACCAACATGGCACACTATAGCCCCCCGGCCACCAACCTGCAGGCCCACTGGCAGGGCCTGGTCCAGCCGCCGGCCTGCATTAGCACCTGGGACACGGGTGTGCCCCTCGACCTCCTGCGGTTTATTGGCGGGAAGTCCGTGGAGGTGCCAGAGGACCTCCAGATGCACAGTCACCTTCTGAAGATGTACGTTCAGGTAGGGAGCCTTACGATTTCCAGTGACTGTTTATCTCGTGTAGCAAAGAAATCGGCACTGATCTGGTCTTTTCGGTTGGCTAACGAATTTGAGAGTTACTGATTGTGGGTCGCCAGGTTCTGGGAGCCGATCCTGGTGATGTTTTGGTACTGATAGTCACTGAACTCCGATTTGTCCCCTTCTCCTTTTTTCTTTCTTCTTCCCTTCCTACACACACATGGTTTGGTCCTGAGAGTCATTGCAGATTTGGTCTACTTCTCATTTCCCTCCATTTATTTATTTATTCGTACATGTTTAATACATCACATGCATGTGGACTGCGTGCCCATTATCATAGATATGGCGGCACAGGAATACCTGTTTTGATTTTTCTGACCAGTGAGCAGAAAACACTTTCATTTTGGGGGGTAGCTTAAATAAAAATGAATAAAAGTCAACACGCATACCCCAAAGGCGACCGTTTAGACCCTTACGCAGGTCTCAGTTTTACATATTGTCTCAGGTTAAATACAGATTGAAGTCCTGGTTTGCCTGCGCCTTGGAGTTTCCTAGAATGTGGGACTCCGTGCTGAAAGTGGGGGAGCAAGGAGCCAAAGGCCTTCGCCTTTCTTAAACTTGAATGGAGGCACTGTCCTCTGGATGATTTTTGTAATGCTAACTTCCTTTTTAGGTTACTATTGTCTGTAAAGAGACTTTATTTTTTAAGATTTATTTATTTGAGGTGGGAGGGGAGGGGAAGAGGGAGAGAATGTCCAAGCAGACTCCCGCTGAGTAGGGAGCCCCTCGAGGGGCTCGATCTCATGACCCATGAGATCATGGCCTGAGCCAAATCCAAAAGTTGGATGCTTAACCGACTGAGCCACCCAGGCGCCCCAGGCATAGAGACTCTTAAAACAATCTTAAAACAATCTATGTACTTACCATCCATCTGAAGAATTAGAATATTAGACATAGTTTCCCTCGTGCCCTCCCTGGCACCATCTCCTCTCCTTCATGCACAGGTTAACCATTAACCCCAGCGCCTGCTTGTTTTGCCTGGTTGAAAACCTAGAACTGCTATCATCCTCTTACATTTCCTTCTGCACTTTCTCTTTTACTTAACATTGTGCTTTTGATACTTACTGTTGTTGCATTACATTTTTTGGACTCAGTGTGAAAAAGGGGGTAGACTCTTAAAAGTGTCTTTTTTTTTTTTCCTCCCCTTCCATTTTTTGCAGTCCAGACTGGAGAAAGTGATGGATGGAACAAAGTTAGACTGGGCCACGGCAGAAGCTCTTGCCTTGGGTTCATTACTTGCTCAGGGTAAGAAGTTTCTGGTTAGCTGCACAGCTGGTAGGGAGTGCTTTGTATGACATTTGTTATATGTGACCCCTGAGGTTTTGAATTAGAACTATCTCCTGTCATTTTCATCAACTAGAGAGGTTCTAAACTTTTCGACAATATAATTTGATCTTAGTATAAGTCATGTTGGTAACCTTAATTAGAGAATAAATGACAGTACGTTTCTTGCTGGGAAACCAAAGGGCTCTGTGCTGGATGAGTTGGAAAGATATTTTCCTCTAAAGATTGTAGAGTGGATGATGACTCTCCACTCTTGTATATTCTCACCTTACACAGACTTTTGAATATAGGAGAGGTTTATTTTAATAAGGATAATCTCTTTGCTAAGGAAAATCTCAGGATGAGCTGATGTGTAAGAATTCAGAGTCACCATGCCTTGTTAATACTTAAGTTATTCATGGGAATCTGGATTTTTCTTTTTTCCTACCTGTTTGCTTAAGGTTTTGATGTGCGTCTGAGTGGGCAAGATGTTGGCCGTGGAACTTTTAGTCAGAGGCACGCAATGGTTGTTTGCCAGAAGACCGATGACACCTATATCCCTCTGAACCATATGGACCCTAATCAGAAGGGGTTTCTAGAGGTAGGATGTCTTTTTAATTTATTGTAAAACCCAGGTGCCGATAATTATAGTTACAGGATTCTTAAAGCAACTAGAAGCAGATGTTAGCAACTTTGAGTTCAATTTTTTTTAAATTAGTATAATTAACATGGTGTTATATTAGTTTCAGATATACAATATAGTGATTCAACATTTCCATACATCACCTGGTGCTCATCTAGATAAGTGTACTCTTAATCCCTTCATGTATTTCACCCATCCCCCCATCCCTCCATCCCTCCATCCCCCCATCCACCTATCCACCTCCCCTCTGGTCATGACCAGTTTGTTCTCTGAGTCTGGGTTTTTTGTCTCTTTTTCTTTTCATTCATTTTGTTCATTTCTTAAATTCCATACATGAGTGAAGTCATATGGTATTTATCTTTTTCTGACTGACTTATTTCACCTAGCATTATACCCTCTAGATATTACTCAGCCATAAAAAAAAATGAAATCTTGCCATTAGCAACATGGGTTCAATCCTTTTTGAAATAAAGGGTGCTGAATGGGTGGAGAATGGAGGTCTATACACTTGGGATAGAAGGAGCATACTAGTGAGTAGACTAGAGCTGTTTTACTCCAGCTACTTATCTGTAGTCTTGTAAATGTCCAAAGGATGTTCATTTTGTCAATCCAAAAGTGACGTTGTAATCTGTGTGTTGCTGAATTCATTAAAGGAAGCCAAAGATGTGGATAATAAGTCAACATTTTTTGCCTATTAAAAAAAATTAAAAAGCCCTAGAGCACTTGGTTGGCTCAGTCAGTAGAGCGTGAAACTCTTGATCTTTGGGTCATGTGTTCAAGCACCATAGTGGGCATAGAGCTTATTTTTTAAAAAATGCCCAGCTTTCTCAAGGTTACCTTATTTTCTAAGGTTTAGTGGGCTTGACAAATGTATCTATTACCATATACTTCTATGTGCTAGTCACTGAGCTCTACTCATTAGAGTCAAAGGCAGGGGCTGGGTCTTTTCATTTTTCTCTCTCTAATAGCTAGCGTAGTGCTGGGCACATGATGTTTGTTAAATTAACCTTCAAGGTATGCTTAGTGTCATGTAATCTTTCTTCCTATTCTAGTCATTTGTTTGAGTATAATCTTGAGTTTACTGATACTCAATATTTAAAAAAATTAGCTTGTCAGAAGCAAGATTCCAGAACAATTACTTAAAAGGACATGAAGCTCATCTTTTCTTTACATTAGTCTGAAATCTACCCCGGATCAAGTCAGATTGGGGATCTAGATACTGAAATGTGAAGTATCCTGCCACCCCCATGTCCTTCTCTGAATTGTGACTTGATACATAGTATCAGTTCATTTTGACTATTACTATTTAGAAAGCCCCAAGTAAATGCTTTGCATCTATTAAGAGGATGCTGTCAAAGATTTCATTAATTATCTAATAGCATGTCCTTTATATGAAGACCCTGGGAGGAACTCCTTGCTCGTGGTCCTGAGAGTGGTTGCAGCTCACTGAGCAGTGGTTTGTCTTGTATATGCACTGTGAGTTCTGCAACCGTGTGGCATTCCCCAGTCAGCACTGGCTCCCAGGAAGGGGTGAAGGCCATGGTAGCCTTGGTGTCTGTAGGTCACCAGGTTGTCTGTCCCCTCTGTTCTGTGTCTCAGTCTTTATCTTTTTTCTCTCTACTTACATTTACATTATTATCACATTGTATATTATGTATATCATGAGCCACCTCAAGTGCATTTGGGAATAAATAAAAGCATTAATAAATCTAAGACATGAAGGTAGATATGCATATACAAGTGTATAAAGTACATTGAATGTATAGGTGAAGGTGCAGCAAGTCTACTTGGGAAATCAGGAGAAGCTTGGGAGAGGAAGCCAGATTTGAGCTGGGGCTGGAGGGACATGAGGAGTTGCCTAGTCTGATGCATGCAGGGAGGACATTCCAGGTGGGCACAATCGTACACAAAAAACCTGTGAAGTGAGAGGACAGGAACTCCAAATAGCTTCATGTGACTGGAGATTCAGCTGCAAAGTGGGTACAGGGGCAAGGAAGAGGAGACTGGCCAGACTCCCCACATTGTGAAAGACTTGGAATGTAACGGAAGCTGGAAACCTTGGAGGAATTTTGAACAGGTGATCAGGTTTTTGTATCAGAAAGAGCCCTCCTGATGGTATTTGGGAAGCTGAAGATGGATGAGAATTTTGGACAGTTTCTCTGTCCCAGCTTTACTGAGGTAAGGACAATTTCTAAGGAGGCTTCTCGTTGTCTAGGCAGAAAATCGCAGGGACCTGAATTAGGGCAGTAGCAGTGCAGACGGAATATGGGGCCAGATTTGAGAAGAGCTATAGGACTTAGTGGTAGATGTAGGGAGTGGAGAAGAAAGACTAGTCTTGCTTATCTCCTGCTTCCTGACTCGGACATTTGCTATATGATGATGGCATTCACCGAAATATAGAGTAAAGAGAGGGAACGGGTTTGGTAAGGAAAGATGATGGATTCAGTTTTGGACATTTGCCTTTGAGGTGGCTGAAGAACATAGAAGTTTTTGTCCATTACAGAAAGGCAATTAGATACTTATGTCTGGAGTTAAGGAATCTAGTCTTTAGATACACGTTTGGACATCATCAGGGTGTAGAAATGTTTGAAACCACAGGGTGGGATTATCTCCCTGGGAGAGAGCAGAACAGGAAGAGGGCCAAGGGATAGGGCCTTGGGAAAAACAGTTTTTAAGGTGCTGGCAGAGGAAAAGTATTTCCCAAAAGAGCATTCAGAAAGGCAGGAGGAGAACTGGGAGTCGCTGTGTCATGAACTGAAGGAGGGAGAAGTCATAGATGAGAAAGAACAGCATGGCCATTGGATTTAGCAACTGGAAGGTCGAGGGTCGACCTCACATAGAGCTGTTTTCATGGAGCGGTGAGAACAGAAGCTGGATTGCACTAGCTTGATGGGTAAACAGGGTTACAGAACTGGAGACAAGTGGATTAGATAATTCTTCTAGAAGCTTAACTGTGAAAGGAAGCTACAGCTGTAGAGCATGGGTCAGGGGAATGTTTCTCGTTGCATTTTTGAGCTATTGATTTCTATCTGCTGTGAGGGGAAAGCCAGTGAGGAGGGGTTCAGGAAACAGGCATTAGGTGATGAAGCTTGTGAAGAAGCAGAAAGGAAGAATGGATTTAGAACATGGGTGGGTATGTCAGCTTCAGGTAGGAAGACAGATGAGGAGGTGAGGACAGACAGAAGGTGTGGGTACCAGTCTAAACCCCATTTACAATGCACTCGGGAATCTGAGAAATGTAGCTGTCTTCTAAAATTAATGTAACATACAGATTATAACTGAAATCAAAAGAGAAATCAGAAAAGACAAATTATACACAATCCTAACCATGGTAATAAATCATCTATTTTTATTTTTCTATATTGTCACTGAGTAACTTAACCATATAAATCACAAATTTTTATACTTGTAGTCATAGTGGAGATGTAGTTTTTTCACAGAGTTTTTTGTTTGTTTTGTTTTGTTTTGTTTTTAGAGAGATAGTGTGCACATCTGCCCTCTCAGGGTGAGGGGCAGAGGGAGAGGGACAGAGAGAATCTCAAGCAGACTCCCTGTTAGGCGCGGAGCCCGACCCGGGGCTAGATCTTACGACCCTGAGATCATGACCTGAGCTGAAACCAAGAGTAGGACGCTTAACTGACTGAGCCTCCTAGGCACCTCAAGAGTTCTTTTATAAATAAAAGATTTATTGAGATACAACTTTTTGAATTTAGTCTTTCAATGTATACAATTCAGTGGTTTTTAGTATATTCACAGAGTTGTGCAAATATCACCACTATCTAGTCTCGGAACATTTTCATCACCCCCAGAAAGAAATCCCATACCCAGTAGGAGTCTCCCCATTCCTTCCTCCACTCTGCCGCTGACAACCGTTAATCTACTTTCTCTTTCTATTGATTTGCTTATTTTGGACTTTTCGTATAGATAGAATCGTATAAATAAGCAGCCTTTTGTGACTGGCTTCTTTCTCTTAGCATCATGTTTTCAGGGCTCATCCAAGTGGTATCCTGTGTCACTCCCTCATTCCTTTTTATTGCCAACTAATATTCTATAAATACATGACTTACAAATATCTTTTAGAAACATTTTGAAACAAAGACGAAATTACAAAAAAGTTCGATGTACAATACAAAAGGAACTCTTTCTCCTTCTGAAACATTTGAGACACCAAGTTGGAAATACTAGGTTGCTCACCTCCTGCCCTGAATGCATGTTTCCGCAAACAAGGACCTTTTCCTCCACCACGCAGTACAACCATCCACGTCAGGAAATGAACCTTGAAATGTGACTACCATCTCATCCTCCAACCCCATTCAGAATCATGTTGTGTTTATTTCTATTTATTTTTTATTTTATCTTTTTTTTAAGGATTTTTTTTTTAAAGATTTTATTTATTTATTTGACAGAGAGAGACACAGTGAGAGAGGGAACACAAGCAGGGGGAGTGGGAGAGGGAGAAGCAGGCTTCCCGCAGAGCAGGGAGCCCGATGTGGGGCTCGATCCCAGGACCCTGGGATCATGACCTGAGCCGAAGGCAGACATTTAATGACTGAGCCACCCAGGCGCCCCTCTTTTTTTTTTTTTTTTTTGATTGAAGTAGAGTGACACACAATGTTGTATTAGTTTCAGGTGTACAACACCATGATGTGCTCACAAGTCTAGCTACCATCTGTCACCTTACGCTGTTCGACTACCATTGACAATATTCCCTGTGCTGTACCTTTCACCCCGTGACTTATTCATTCCATCACTGGAAGCCTGGACTTCCCAGTCTCTCTTCCATCCACTTTGCCCATCCTCCCCCCCCACCCCCCCGGCGATCACCAATTTGTTCTCTGTATTTATGGGTCTGTTTCTGCTTTTGTTTGTTTTTTCGTTTCTCTTGTTTTTTTAGATTCCACATACAAATGAAATCATATGGTATTTGTCTTTCTCTGTGTGACTTATTTCACTTAGCATGGTACCCTTAGATCCACTCATGTTATCCTCTGACTGAGTAGAATTGTGTTGCATTTAATTGTCCTGTCTTTTTTACCTCCTCAGAGATCTAATTTTATGTTCTGTTTTTCTTTTTTATCTTAACATGTCGTGATGGTTCTTTTGCTTTATTGTGCAGATAGGATATTAGAATAGTGGATTCTAACCAAAGGTAGGCTTACTTTTGGTAACTTCCCCCCACTTTGTTTTGTGATATATTTTTTTAAAGCTTGTATGACACAGTTTTACTCTCAGCAATAAAGATAGGTTATCTGAGAAGTTAATTTTGTTTATCCTTTTTAAAAATTTTTTTTTTATTTTTTTTTATTTTTTTAAAGATTTTATTTATTTATTTGAGAGAGAGAGAATGAGAGAGAGCACATGAGAGGGGGGAGGGTCAGAGGGAGAAGCAGACTCCCTGCCGAGCAGGGAGCCCGATGCGGGACTCGATCCAGGGACTCCAGGATCATGACCTGAGCCGAAGGCAGTCGCTTAACCAACTGAGCCACCCAGGCGCCCCTTTTTAAAAATTTTTAAATTACTTTTTATTTTTTATTTTTTTAAGTAGGCCCCAACATGGGGCTTGAACTCACAACCCTGAACTCAAGACCCAAGCTGAGATCAAGAGTTGGATGCTTAACCAACTGAGCCACCCAGGCACCCCTAATTTTGCTTATCTTTAAAGAAAATCATTAATGCCCATATTCCATTCTTTCCCCTCCTTCTCTCTTTGTGCCAACGTTCCCCAAATGCGTCATTCACAGAGAGCAGATCTCCTTTCTCAAAGAAATGTGGAGATGAATGGAAAGAAAGCTCCCCTCTGTGCCCCTCCTCCCTTTTGAGAGGTTTGTGATGCTTTACTGATTCTTGTCTCACCTTTCCTTGCATGACAGTATTTCTGTTCTCTTCCTTTGCATCAGGTCAGCAACAGCCCCTTGTCAGAAGAAGCTGTCCTGGGATTTGAATATGGAATGAGCATTGAAAGCCCCAAGTTACTGCCCCTCTGGGAGGCTCAGTTTGGTGATTTCTTCAATGGTGCTCAAATCATTTTTGACACGTTCATCTCTGGAGGTTGGTGTTGGCATGTGCATGTGGGGCACAGCCTTAGCCCCTTGGGGACAAATGAATGGACAGGGCCATAGCTGCTTATGAGATGCTGTAGCACAGCCCCTCAGGAGAGTTGGGGGGCTGCCCTGCCATCTTTTGGGGCCTGGCAGCTATGGGATGGTTACGAACGCTGCCAGAGGGCTGGGGGCCACTCTGACTGTAGGCAGCACCTTCTCCAGGGGAGTGTGCTTGGCTGTAGGGAGCAGGGCATGTACCCACCAGCTCCTAGGCAGTGGACTTTCGGGTCTGCGCTTGGGGCATATTGAAGAGCTGTGACATGAATACCAAGCAGGCAATGGTGACATTAGTGAGGATTTGTGGTCAGCAAATGGCGGCTTTGAAAATCCACTTCCCTCAACCCAGGGATATTCAAGTATCTGAAAGCTGGTAGTTGTGCATCTTTATTGTTTTTAATCATCATTTACAAAAGCAGAACCTGCTTATTGTAAAATTCAAAGGTACGTAGTAAAGTACAAGTGTGAGTCCCTGTCACCCCATTCTCTGGGGGAACCACGCTTGGAATTTGTACACTTCAGGCCTCCCTTTGCTGTGTTTCTCTGTAACTTGTAAGGAAGGAAAAGTGCCAGGATGCCTGGGTGGCTCAGTCGGTTAAGTGTCTGCCTTCAGCTCAGGTCATGATCCCAGGGTCCTGGGATCAAGTCCTGCATCGGGCTCCCTGCTCAGTGGGGAGCCTGCTTCTCCTTCTGCCTGCCGCTCTCCCTGCTTGTGCTCTCTCTCTCTCACACTTGCTCTTTCTGACAAATAAATAAATAAGAACTTAAAAAAAAAAAGGGAAGAAAAGTGCCTTGAGGAGACTGGGCTTTGACATGTCTCCAGAGGCCGTCCTCAAGTGCCTGCTCCCTCAGGCTGAGGACGGTGACCTGTGTTGTAAGTGGTGCCATGAGGAAAGGCAAGAGCCACCTGGAATCAGAGACACATGCTGTCCTTGAAACTGGGACATTCCCCTTTTAATTTGTCTTCATCTGCTAAAGCCCGTTCAGTGAACATGTCCTATAGGGTTTCAGCCAGTAGGGTGGATATTTTCCTCTGAAGCACGTAACACTGCTGGAAAGTGCATGGAATGGAAATGATTTTAGGGGATCAGACAGCAAACTCAATTTGTTTCACTACCCAAGTCACATCAGGCTGTTCTGTTCCTGCTTCAGAGAGTTCTTACTCCCTGTCACGTGCTTTTCCAGGGGAGGCCAAGTGGCTCCTACAGAGCGGCATCGTTATTCTCCTTCCCCACGGGTACGACGGGGCTGGACCCGACCACTCCTCTTGCCGCATAGAGCGGTTCCTGCAGGTATGTCCCATGCCTTCTGGATTCCAAGAAATGCTTCCTGCTTCCGAGGTGCTTTGAAATAGAGCTACCTCCTGTAGATACTTCATGCACACCTCAAACTGTAAGACCTTGGAGTATTTGAGACACAGATTTAATGCAACGTCAATATTCCTTATCAACGTGATATCTGGGTACACCAGCGTCATGGTTTTATGGCCATTAACGTGGTTCTTGTATGGCAAAGGTCGGGGTTCCCAAACCAGGCTGATCGTCAGAATCACCTGTGGAGCTTTTTGTAAATAGAGATACAGGGACCAACACCAGATCAGATTCTTCGGGGTGGGGCCTAGATATCTGTATTTTTACCTAAAATTTTTTTTTTAAGTAGTGATAGTATTTTTATAAAATGATTCGTGATCATTAAAAAAAAAACTTAAGTAACCACCCAGAAGTATCCACGGTTATTCGTTGGTAAGGATCATTAACCTACGTCTTTTTATGCATATGGCTTCCTAATATTTTATTATGAAAATTTTCAAACATACAGAAAAGTTGTAAGATTTTCCAGTGAACATTCATATGCCGACCCCTTAGATTCTACCATTAATATTTTATTATACTATACTTGTTTTATCACATCTACTCATTATCATCCTTCTATCTATAAACCTGTAGTATCTTCTGATGTATTTCAGAGTAAATGGAGATACCTGTACACATCACCTTAGTATGTGAATATCATTAGTGATTTTGGCATATGTGCAGATAAAACATACAACTAGATGACAGATCAGTAGAAAGGTAGATAAAACAGTAGATAGACAGATGGACAGTTATATTGATAGGTAAAAATACAGAAAAATGATTTTATAAAAATTAGAATACAGAAATAAATTGCAGGCAAATTAAAGACTATGTGTGATGCAAACACAAAACTACAGTTTGGGGAAGAAATACAGGATCCATACATATCTATGCAGAAGATACGGTTTGGGAGTCATCGGTATACAGATGTCTTTCCCTTAGGATAGCCCAGGTCATTATGATTGAATGCGATAACCTGAACATTTGCTCCTTTCTTCCATTTCTCCCTCAGATGTGTGACAGCGTTGAAGAGGGGGTAGATGGAGACACGGTGAACATGTTCGTGGTGCACCCGACTACTCCTGCACAGTATTTCCACTTGCTCAGGAGACAGATGGTCCGGAACTTCCGAAAACCCCTCATCGTTGCTTCTCCGAAGATGTTACTCAGGTTCCCTGTAAGTAGAAAAAGCTAGTTAGGAAGCTTTTCTCCTTTTGTCATTTTAAAAAATTTTTATTTAGGGGCGCCTGGGTGGCTCAGTCGTTGAGCGTCTGCCTTCGGCTCAGGTCATGATCCCAGGGTCCTGGGATCGAGCCCCGCATTAGGCTCCCTGCTCAGCGGGAAGCCTGCTTCTCCCTCTCCCACTCCCCCTGCTTGTGTTCCCTCTCTCGCTGTGTCTCTCTCTGTCAAATAAATAAATAAAATCTTTAAAAAAAATAAAAAATAAAAAAAATAAAAATTTTTATTTAAATTCAGGTTTGTTAACATATGATGCATTATTAGTTTCAGGGGTAGAATTCAGTGACTCATCAGTTGCATATAACACCCAGTGCTCATCACATCACGTGCCTTCCTTTTTTTTTTAATTAATTAATTAATTAATTAATTAATTTATTTTTTTTATTTATTTGCGAGAGAGAGAATGAGAGAGAGCACGAGAGGGAGCAGGGTCAGAGAGAGAAGCAGACTCCCTGCTGAGCAGGGAGCCCGATGTGGGACTCGATCCCAGGACTCCAGGATCATGACCTGAGCCGAAGGCAGTCGCTTAACCAACTGAGCCACCCAGGCGCCCCTCACGTGCCTTCCTTAATGCCCATCACCCAGTTACCCTATCCCCCCACCCCCCTCCCCTCCAGCAACCCTCAGTTTGTTTCCTGCAGTTAAGAGTCTCTTACGGTTGGTTTCTCTCTCTTATTTTCATCTTATTTTATTTTTCCTTCCTGTCCCCTATGTTCATCTGTTTTGTTTCTTAAATTCCACATATGAGTGAAATCGTATGGTATTTGTCTTTCTCTGACTGACTTATTTCACTTATCGTAATACCCTCTAGTTCTATCCACATTGTTGCAAATGGCAAGATTTCATTCTTTTTGATGGATGAGTAACATTCCATTGTATATATATACCACATCTTCTTTATCCATTCATCCATTGATGGACACCTGGGCTCTTTCCATAGTTTGGCTATTGTGGACATTGCTGCTATAAACATTGGGGTGCAGGTGCCCCTTTGAATCACTATTTTTGTATCCTTTCAATTAATACCTAGTGCAGTTGCTGGGTCGTAGGGTAGCTCTATTTTTAACTTTTTGAGGAAACTGTTTCCCAGAGTGGCTGCACCAGCTTGCATTCCTACAAACAGTTTAAGAAGGTTCTCCTTTCTCCGCATCCTCGCCAACATTTGCTGTTTCCTGAGTGGTTAATTTTAGCCATTCTGTCCAGTGTGAGGTAGTATCTCATTGTGGTTTTGATTTGTGTTTCCCTGATGATGAGTGACATTGAGCACTTCTTCATGTGTCTGTTGGCCATCTGTATTTCTTGTTTGGAGAAATGTCTGTTCATGTCTTCTGCCCATTTCTTGACTGGATTTTTTGCTTTTGGGTATTGTGTTTGATGAGTTCTTTATAGATTTTGGATACTAGCCCTTTGTCTGATAGTCGCTTGCAAGTATCTATTCCCATTCCCTAGGCTGCCTTTTAGTTTTGTTGATTGTTTCCTTTGTTGTGTAGAAGCTTTTTATCTTGATAAGTCCAAATAATTATTATTATTTATTTTTGTTTGTTTCCCTTGCCTCTGGAGAGGTATCTAGTAAGAATTTGCTGCAGCTGAGGTCAGAGAGGTTGCTGCCTATGTTCTCCTGTAGGATTTTGATGGATTTCTGCCTCACATTTAGGTCTTTCATCTATTTTAAATTTATTTTTGTGTATGGTGTAACAAAGTGGTCCAGTTTCATTCTTCTGAATGTTGCTGTCCAATTTTCCCAACATCATTTGTTGAAGAGACTATCTTTTTTCCATTGGATATTCTTTTTTTTTTTTTAAAAAAAGATTTTATTTGTCAGAGAGAGAAAGCACAAGCAGGGGGAGTGGCAGAGGGAGAAGCAGTCTCCCCGATGAGCAAGGAGCCTGATGTGGGACTCGATCCCAGGACCCTGGGATCATGACCTGAGCCAAAGGCAGACGCTTAACCGACTGAGCCACCCAGGCGTCCTGTCCATTGGATATTCTTTCCTGCTTTGTCTAAGATTGGTTGACCATATAGCTGAGGGTCCATTTCTGGGCTCTCTATTCTGTTCTATTGATCTATGTGTCTGTTTTTGTGTCAGTACCATACTGTCTTGATGATATAGCTTCATAATACAGCTTGAAGTCCGGAATTGTGATGCCTCCAGCTTTGGTTCTTTTTCAACATTACTTTGGCTATTCGGGGTCTTTTCTGGTTCTATACAAATTTTAGAATTGTTTGTTCCAGCTCTGTGAAAAGTGCTGGTGGTATTTTGATAGGAATTGCACTGAATGTGTAAATTGCTGTGGGTAGGATAGACATTTTTAAAAAATATTTTATTTATTTCAGACACACAGAGAGGGAGAGAGAAAGAGCATGAACTGGGGTGGGGGAGGGGCAGAAGGAGAAGCAGACTCCCTGCTGAGCAGGGAGCCCAACCTGGGGCTTGATCCCAGGACCCTGGGATCATGACCTGAGCCAAAGGCAGAGGATTAACTGAGCCACCTAGGCACCCCAGGTAGGGTAGACATTTTAACAATATTTCTTCCTCTAATCCATGAGCATGGGATGTTTTTCCATTTCTTTGTGTCTTTCTCAATTTCTTTCAGAAGTGTTCTATGGTTTTCAGAGTACAGATCTTTTACCTCTTTGGTTAGATTTATTCCTAGGTATCTTATGGTTTTGGGTGCAATTGTAAATGGGACTGATTCCTTGATTTCTCTTTCTGCTGCTTCATTATTAGTATATAGAAATGCAACAGACTTCTGTGCATTGATTTTATATACTGTGACTTTGCTGAATTCCCGTATCAGTTCTAGCAATTTTTTGGTGGAGTCTTCTGGGTTTTCTACATAGAGTATCATGTCATCTGTGAAGAGTGAGAGTTTGACTTCTTCTTTGCCAATTCAGATGCCTTTTATTTCATTTTGTTGTCTGATTGCTGAGGCTAGGGCTTCCAGTACTGTGTTGAACAACAGTGGTGAGAGTGGACATCCCTGTTGTGTCCCTGACCTTAGGGGAAAAGGTCTCAGGTTTTCCCCGTTGAGAATGATATTTGCTGTGGGTCTTCCAACATGGCCTTTATGATGTTGGTGTGTTCCCTCTATTCCTACTTTGTCGAGGGTTTTTATCAAGAAAGGATGCTGTATTTTGCCAAATGCTTTTTCTGCATCTATTAAGAGGATTGTATGGTTCTTATCCTTTCTTTTATTAATGTAGTATATCAGGTTGATTGATTTGCAGATATTGAACCACCCCTGCAGCCCAGGAATAAATCCCACCTGATCGTGGTGAATAATCCTTTTAATGTACAGTTGGATCCAATTAGCTAGTATCTTGTTGAGAATTTTTGCCTCCATGTTCATCAGGGATATTGGTCTGTAATGTCCTTTTGTCATTTTTGTACATACTTTCCTCTCTTTCCTGTGTCTAATTTTATTTATTTATTTAAATTTTATTGGCTTTTTAAATTTAAATTTTAATTCCAGTTAACATACAATGTTACATGAGTTTCAGGTGTACAATATGGTGATTGAGCACTTCCATACATCACTCGGTGCTCATCTGAGATCTGCACTCCTTAATCCGCATCACCTGTTTCACCTATCCCCCCCCTCCCCAACCTCCCCTTGTGTCTAATTATATTTAAACAGAAATATCCTTTTAGTTTTAATTGGCCTCACTGCTTTCTCTCTTTTAAAAAAAAATCTTTCCGGAATAACTTGGATATAGGGAGCACTCGGTCTCACTGTGAGCCGAAATAATTTTTTAGAAAAAGTTTTAAAGTGCAAATAGTGGAAGCATCAATATCCTTCCCTTATTTGTGGGGAATACATTCTAAGACTCCCATTGGATGCCTGAGGTCGCAGATAGTACTAAACCCTGCATTCACCATGTCTTTTCCTATACATACATACCTATAATAAAGTTTAATTTCTTAATTGGGCACAGTAAGAGCTTAACAAGAACTAAAAATATAACAATCATGACAATATATTGTAATAGAGGTTATGTGAATATGGTCTTTTTTAAAAATACCTTGTTGTGCTGTACTCACCCTTCTTGTGATGGAGAGAGATGATAAAATGCCTATGCGATGAGATGAAGTCGGTGAATGATGTAGGCATTGTGACATAGCGTGAGGCTACTAGTGACCTTCTGACCATATGTCAGGAGGAAGATCATCTGTTTCTGGACCTAGGTTGACTGTGGGTAACACAAACTGTTGAAAGCAAAACCAGAGAAAACCAGGTCTAATGTACTATATTGACATAGCAAGTTGGGAATTCTAAGTATTTTGATGAAAACCAGGGTGATATTCATTGGCTTTTACTGAGTTTTTTTTGTTTAATGATTTACCTGTGGGTAGACTCCTGTTTCAAACATTATGACAATATAGCTTATTGCTGTAACATTTAAAAGGGTATGTATTTTCTCTCTCTCCTGCTCTCTCTCAAATAAATAAATAAAATATTTTTTTAAAAAGGTACATTTTATCTTGGTTCACCTGAACTAAGTGTTAAGCACACAGTATGTTTTTTATTTTATTTTTAATTTATTTTTATTTTTATTTTTTTGAGAGTGGGGGAGAGAGAGAGCGAGAGAGTGAGGATGCACATGCGAGCAGGAGGGGGAAGAGCAGAGGGAAAGGGAGAGAGAGAATCCTAAGCAGGCTCCACACTCAGCGCAGAGACAGACATGGGGCTCGATCTCACCACCCCGAGATCATGACCTGAGCCGAAATCAAGAGTCGGACGCTTAACCGACTGAGCCACCCAAGCGCCCCACAATATGTTTTTTAAAATCACAAAAATATGCAGAGTTCAAGATAATAAATATCACTAAGCATATATTTATCCCATTGGCAAGAATTTTTTCCAGTTTTATATGAGAGTCTTAATTAGGATTAACATTCAAAAAACCTTTGCACTTATTTGGATGCTAGGCAAATGAGGTGAAATAAGTCATTCAGGATTTGGCTCTTCAAGACTTCCTTGTGCTTCTCACCAAGGTTTGAGAATGTATATTTGGAATCGAGGGGTGTTGAGGAAAGCGGTGAGTGAGTTGCGTCCACCGGAGGTCAGCACCTGCCTGAGCCCAGAGTGGGTGCCTCCTTAAATCCTGCCCTCCGTGCTTCTCCACTGCCTCTCCCTGCTGCCAACCCTGGGAGCCCGTACTGGGGCAAGGCACTGCCCATTCTCTCACCCATGGCAGGGTTCACGGGTTTGATCTCCTCATTCTCACTTGCTCCACCTACTGTTCCTCGAACCCACCATGCACATTTTGAGATGGCCTCGGGGGTCCAGCAGCATCACAGGACATTCAGGAAAAATTAATGCAATCCCTTTAACACAGTCTTTCTGATGGGGCTCTTTTGACAGAGATATTTTGAAACTGCAGTGGAAAGGGGCTAAGTCATAATGCAAATTACTATCATTTATTTCTAAGAAATATGTACGTTTGGGATTCTTGACCCAACTTTCATTGTACCCCTAAGGGTGTCACCTGCTCCCTCAATTGTTACTATAAAGGAGTATAATCATATTAAATGTAATATATATATATGTATAACTAAGTACTGAGTGAACAATTGGAAATTTTATTGAGAATTTTTTGCTGTTTCTAATGAGAATAAGAGTTCACATTCTGGCCCCAATAGTCCACTCCTCTCCCCATGTCTAATATATATAAAATACCAAATAAGTGAGGCCTTGCTTTGGAACCTTAAAAATATCAACAGCTGGGGCACCTGGGTGGCTCTGACGGGTAAGTGTACGACTCTTGATTTTGGCTCAGGTCATGATCTCAGGGTCGTCAGATGAAGCCCCGCATCAGGCTCCGCACTGAGCATGGAGCTTAAGATTCTCCCCTCCTTCTGTCCCCCCCCAAAAATAACAACAGCTATCCTATAGATTTTCAAGTGAAAAACTACTCTTATTAAGTAGCTAACTATCTTCATTAAACATGTAAGTCCTTTTATTAACTGTGAGTACCATCATTATTGAAGTCTGATTTCTTACTGAAAATTAGATTATTGGTACAAGTGATCTAGCAGAACAGAAGTCCACCCTCTCCATGCATATTCAGAGATGACTTGCCATGTGACAAACATGACTCAGGAATTTGCCTGACAAGTGGTACCTAAATTCTACCCAAATTTTCCACCCAGCTCTGAACTCCAATTCCCTTTTTCCTTTTTTTCTTCTTAGTAAGCTCTATGCACCCATGTGGGGCTTGAACTCATGGCCCTAAGATCAAGAGTCACTTGCTGCACTGACTGAGCCAGCCAGGCGCCCCTCCAGCTCCCTTTGATTCCTGCCCTAGGAAGTGGGAGCTGACCAAGGGTTCAGGATGGAGAAAGATGGCTTCTATCATACATTATTTAGCAATAAGAATAAAAAATAAGAAAAAAAAATATATGATATATAATAAAATAAATATATATCTATATATAATAGATTATATATATTATATATACAATAGATAATATATAAAGTACATATTTTTATTTCATTCTTTTAGTTAATAATTTTTTTAAAAAGATTTTATTTATTCATTTGACAGAGAGAGACACAGCGAAAGGGGGACACAAGCAGGGGGAGTGGGAGAGGGAGAAGCAGGCTTCCCGCAGAGCAGGGAGCCTGATGGGGGGCTCAATCCCAGGACCCTGGGATCATGACCTGAGCTGAAGGCAGACGCTAAACGACTGAGCCACCCAGGTGCCCCTAATATTAATTTTTTAAATTATATCACAGTATCCCACATCAGCATGGCTACCTATCAGTAGACCAGTCAAAATGTATTCCCATTTGGGACTAGACTATGGGGAAATGTATTAGAGCTGTCTATGCTAAGTTCTTTGAGACAAGTACTTACTTAAATTGAGCTCATGAATAAAATTTCTTTTCATCACAGAAATATTCATGTATTGTTCCTGCTTGTTCTGACTTGTTAGGTTTCACTTATAAATTATAGTCAAAATCCTAAAGACAGAAATCCTTGTCCTAGTTTAGCTGTTTGTGTTCACAAATGTCATTTCTGACTCCAACAGATGAAAGCATATTTTTATTGAGACTAAAGTGGGATCAAACTGAAATTTTGATTCTTAAAATTTTGTTGCAGCGTCAGACGAAAGGCAATCTTACGTAATCTTGAAAAAATAATTTTATTCCAAAATACACACAATGGGCATTTTTTTTGAAAGATACTGTGTTTACCAGTACATATGTTTACTTACAGTCCTAGGAGGAAAGTTTGATGTTATTTCTTGGTAAAGATCCCTTAAAAGTCAAGGCATCTTCAGCTCCTTTCTTTGGTTGATAGATTTGTGGCTTTTTCCCCCTCCTTAGGCAGCTGTGTCAACTCTTCAAGAAATGGCACCAGGAACAACATTCAAGCCGGTCATTGGCGATTCATCTGTGGATCCCAAAAAGTAACTTGATGTGTATCTCTGTTTTCATACTCTGCAGTAGAATTTTAATTAGTGGGAAACCTAGTTCATGTTAAGGAACCCAAAGTGACCCACATCTCCTCTATCCTGATAGAAGTCCTTTGCATCCACGGGGCAGAAGTTAGAGTACGTGTGGAAGATTGAGCTTTCGAGGCATGTGTTGCTGAAGAAGGCTTGTCAGGGCAAAGCATGTCTCTGAACCCAACTGCAGAGCCCCTCCCTGCTTCCGTAATGAAGCATTTTCATCTACGCAGTCTCCTCTTTCTTTTGATACAATTCTTTCAGATATTTCTCCTTCACTCCATTCTACCCAACAGGGTCAAGAGTCTAGTGTTCTGCTGCGGCAAACATTTCTACGCCCTGCTGAAGCAAAGAGAATCCTTGGAAGCCAAAAAGCATGACTTTGCCATCATCCGGTTAGAGGAACTCTGTCCTTTCCCACTGGATTTGTTACAGCAAGAGATGAGCAAATACAAACATGTTAAAGGTACAGCGTTGTTCTTGGTGGGGTTCTTTGGGTTTTAGATACCTGAAACCTATTCCAACGTCTCATATCAAAAGAGGTTCCAGGGGCAGTGAGGGTCCTTAGGAGACTGAATCTTTTGGAATCTGGAAATATGAAAAAAAAAAAATCATGCTAGAGCCAATGTTTCCTTGTCTTTTCTGGTGTCCCTTTCTGTGCCCCCCCACCCTTCTTTCACTTTAAGACATGTCATTTCTTGAGAGGTTGGAGGTAACCAGTGCTATACTATTGCTTAGGATAGATCGATGTAACTGTAAAAGGCAAGGCTTTTCAACATGTGGGTACAGACTGCCCTGGGTACAGACATTAACTCAAGATCACAGACCTAAATGTAAAACATAAAACTCTAAAATGTCTGGGAGAAAAAGGAGAAAATCTTCATGACCTTTGGTTAGGCAAAAGATTTGAGCCAAAGAATGGGATGACAAATAACTATATGAAAAGATGCTCAACATCTTATCCCGTAGTGATAAGGGAAATGCAATTGAAACCAAAATGAGATATGGCTACACACCTATTAGAATGGCTAAAATGAAAACAAAACAATAAGTTGGCGATATCAAGAGCTGATGAGGAAGCAGAGCAGTTGGAAGCCTCCTTCACTGCAGGAGGAAATGGAAAGTGGTACAGCCACTCTGGAAAACAGTCTGTCAGTTCCAACAGAGAGTTGCCAGTCTACTCGAGGTATTTACCCAAGAGAAATGACGTGTTCACAGAAAAATGTCTACAGCAGCTGCATTCATAACTGCCCCAAACTGGAAGCCACCAGGATGTCCTTCAACCTGTGGATGAATAAACAAGGATGTAGGGTACATCCTTACAATAGCATACTATTCAACAATAAAAGAGAGTGAACTATGGCTTTGGGGCCCCCTTTGGGATTTTGCTAGTTCAAGGGAGCCAGAACCAAAGGCTCCATATCATATAATTCCATTTATCTCACATTCTGGAAAAGGCAAAACTATAGGGAGAGAGAAAACTTCAGTGGTTGCCAGAGGTTGGGGCTGGAGAAAAGTTGCCTTGAAAGGGCCAGGACGAGGGAATTTTGGGGGTTGATAGAATTGTTCTGTATCATGAATGAGGTGCTGGATACATGACTATCATTTGTCAAGAAAAAAAAAAAAAAGCAACACCATGCCATACTGGAAAGTCATATATTTACTTGAAGAGCCCTATACATACATATACACTATGTATGTACATATGTGTGTACATAGGGCTATAATGTGTCTATGTATGTACATATATACTGTATATATATAGTGTGTGTATTGTAGGTTTACCTGGAGTACTGAAATGAAATTTCTTCTGCTATAGATTTTATTTGGAGTCAGGAGGAGCCTCAGAACATGGGTCCATGGTGCTTTGTTTCTCCAAGGTTTGAAAAGCAACTGGCCTGCAAGGTAATAGCTTTCTCTCTTATAGTGTTTTGTGTATGTGTGTTATTTCTCCTGGCATGCCAATAAATGGCTTTCTCCCCTAGTAGCAGTCCAATTCTTTTAAAGATAAACTAAACTATAAAATCTAACTTAGGCTATTTTTTCGGAATAAAATGCTGGATGTTTATCAAGATATATATGTGTATGTGCTAGTATCATGTAAGAAAAAGTGATTATACTTAAAGTAAAAGCCCTTACCTGTCAGCTGTCTTTCCCACTAGTCTTGTCCTAAAGGTCACAGTCCAAGCCCTGGGGAGCAGGGTGACTAGCAGGCTTGTTTTACAATATGGGAGAAGAGGTGCCCACTAACGCTTCTTCGAGGCTCATGCACAAAGCTCATGCACATAGTCCATCAAAGGCCACATTCTTCCTGATTAGACTGTCGGGGGGGGAAGAACAATGAGAAGAGCAAATGGGCTTCTATTTATCTTCCTATTCTGCTTTGATTAGAACGCAGTTCACACATTTGTTACTAGTTTGCTGGATCAAATCATTTTCATTTGTTCTACTTTAGGAAACTCTACCGCTGAAATCAACTAATAGTTACTGAAGAATAGGACAGATTCAAGCATTGATCTTCCCTTATGGTGCCTGCAATTTAGTTTTTAGTTGTGACAAATATCTCCTTCCAGTCTATTCTAGGTAACCCGTTATTTTTCCAGAAAGGTGATTTGTGGTTAAACAAGCTAAGAGAAATGCATGCACTGCCTCGGGAGAATAAAGCAGGGCTCTGATCAGGTCAAAAGGTCATTTTATTTCTTTTCTGCTCTAATCATAGCTCCGTCTTGTGAGCCGACCCCCTCTGTCAGCCCCTGCTGTAGGAATTGGCACCCTTCATCTGCAGCAGCATGAAGATGTCCTCACCAAGACCTTTGCTTGATGGTGTCCTTTGAACCAGCATTACTTCCTTTTAAGAAAACAACCATGAGGGGCGCCTGGGTGGCTCAGTCGGTTAAGCGGCTGCCTTCAGCTCAGGTCATGATCCCAGGGTCCTTGGATCGAGCCCCGCATCGGGCTCCCTGCTCGGCGGAGAGCCTGCTTCTCCCTCTCCCTCTGTCTGCCGCTCTGCCTACTTGTGCTCTCTATCTCTGTTAAATAAATAAGTAAAAATCTTTAAAAAAAAAGAAAAGAAAAGAAAACAACCATAAAAAGAAAAGCCAGCTCTTCTACTGTGTTCTTCCGTTAGGTGACATGAAAAGTCTGTGTTCCTCGTTGGGATTGATGAGGACAGTTTAATCGGAATACGCAGAATAGCCAAGGGAATTATCCATCAATCCATGAATCTGACGAGTCACCTTTATCCTTAAACATACAATAGTGTTAAGTTTTGCTTAGATCTGAGTGAGTTGGAGAGCTAGTGCCTTATCCAGACTTCGTCAGGCTACGTTTTCTCATTAACTATATGTGCCCAGGAAAGATTCTTTAGTTTGAATTTACAGAACTTACACACAGATCACCTCGACATTACTTCTCAATTTGCCTGATGCATGTCATTTTCATTAATTTTGCAGTTCTTTATTCAAAGTCCTGTGACTACCAATATTTTCATTTTATGTGATCTCAGGTGCTGCTTCCCAGCCGCCGTGGAAAATGTTTCAGCAAACACTGTAGCAGAGCCATACTAGTCCTGATGCATGTTCTTCAAGAGAGTTGTTTTCACCTATTGTCCTTAAATATCCACGCCATTACAGACAACTCTGGATGTACAATCTTTTGGCATAGTATTATTAAGGAGCTTTAGCTACAGTGAAATTGATTTGTGGTCTGCTTTGTCATAGTATCTTTTTTCCCCCTAAATTGTTACTGCAGTGATATCTTAATATTTTTAATTGACTTTCGGTATCTGACATGGGGATTTCAGCTCCTGGTTAGTCCGTCTTGCGGCTAAAAGGTGTGATGAAGTGATGTTGTTCATTCGTGGTGTTTACTGGAAACTTTCCAGCACCAGGTTCTTGGGGGTTTATGGAGATCACCAACCCACTGCATTACTTCTGAAACTTCATGGAAGCATAACTAAACAGCAGCAAGCTGTGTATGTAGCTTTCTATGACTTGGTGCTGCAGAGGCTCGGCCATCTACCATTCTGGTGCCACGACAGTTTTTCTCAGAAGTAATGGAGAAGTGGCGGAGCACTGGAACGGCCTCTCCACTTTTCCTGGCAACTGGTGACATCTTTCAAAATCAACATGTAGGTTGTTCGGGCCACAGGAGGAGATTCGTGATTCACATCTTAAATTTATGCATTAGTGTATTGATTTAATATTTCTGTAATATTCACAGCCCTTTTATTCCTATGCACCTTAATGCTTCCTTCCTGTGTCAAGCCTTATAAATCAAGTAACTTGGGGCCATGCAAGTAAGTCGGTACAATTACAAAGGTCTATTTAATGAAAACGGTTATCAGTGTTGTATACTGAACTAGAAAAACAGGAAAGCCCTGTCATTTTTTTCAGATCTCTTGGTTTCTTGAGTTAAAAATTTCAAAGTCTAAGCACAAAAAGATGGAAAACTACGGTTGGTTTTTTTTTTTTTTTAAAGTTTAGATTTCTCTGAATATCTCTGGTATCTTATATATTCTCCACCATGAGCCATGAAATGTGTCTTCTGAAAAAAAAAAATGTGTCTTCTGTATTTTAACCTTCTTACTCTCAATCACTATTGCAACATGGGTCAGCATTTTGAATTACTTTGTAGGAAGGGACCAAATCAAATACTCCTGTAATAAAGTAGGGGATAAAAATATCATAGCAAAGTAAAATAAAAATACTTACTGTATTCCTCTGAGAAATTTGATAATGTGATATTTGTATTCTGTTTATATCTATCTATGCTAATTTCATATTCAATGAAGAATAGAGCTCAAATTGGGTATTCATTGAAGAGAAGTATTAACAACCATGGAAAACAATGTTGATTTTGTCTAATGTGACGTATTCTTAGTAAAATAAAATTTTCTTCCTTAAGAACCAGTTTTCTATATGCATGCTATTTAGCATAACTTCTTTTAGCCTGACTATATTACCTCTGAAATTTTATTTTTTTAAAAATTCCTTGACTGACAATAGAAATAGTATCTATTTTACAAAATTGAGGAAATGCAGTTTAAAGAAATTAGAGGTTCCACAGGAAGGAAGTCACAGATAAGAATCAAGACTTTTGGATCTTGAGGTTCCAAAAGCTTCACCTCCATTTCCCTTGGATGTACTTGGATATTTGCTTTTCATCTTCAGCTTCTCCTAAGTTTCAGGCTAAAGCCATCGTATTTGGGGGAAATCTGGACAAAATGTTTTTAAATCCTCAATATTTACAACCTACTTTTATACAAACAAACAACTAAATTATTCAATGGGAGTAGTAACTCATTGTCATGTTTGTATTTAAATCTGACTACGCAGTCTAAAGCAGACTGTCATTTCCCCATTGCCGTTTGCAAAATCAGTTAATCTTAGAAAACTTTGTTTTTTCTTTTTGTTAAAGATTTTATTTATTTATTTGACACAGAGAGAGAGAGAGCAAGTGCACAAGTAGGCAGAGGAGCGGGCAGAGGGAGAAGCCAACACCCTGCTGAGCAGGGAGCCCCATGTGGGACTTGATTCCAGGACGCTGGGATCATGACCTGAGCCAAAGGCAGACGCTTCACTGACTGAGCCACCCAGGCTCCCTGATCTTAGAAAACTTTTAATAAAATTATGTTACTTTAGTGTTGCTTCCCTGTTCTTCTCTGACTCATATGCAGAATCAACTGTAATTGAATAAAAGTGAGAAATGACCCTATAAGAGTAGGATGGTATCTCCCCAGTAGTTTATTGGACACTTACTGCATATATGGCATTTTTCTGGACGTTAGAAATACATGGGAGTAAAACAGAAAATGCCCTTTGTCCTCAATGGACTAACAATCTATTTGAGATGACAAAGCATTTTACACATAGAGAGAAATGTTCTTGTTGGATGTGCTAAAACACTGTGGGAGGTCAAGGTAGAGTGATATTCCTGATAGATGTAGATTAATTGGCATCTTGTAGTCACACAAGGACAAGTCCTGGGTAGCATGTAGTAGTAGAAAGACTGAAGAATGTTGGAAGGATAATTCACAGCAGTTACCTAACGTGTCAGAGCTTATTCTCAGGCTCTTTTACCTGAAACATGGAGCTGTCCCAGAAATAGGAAGTAAAGAGAAATGGAGGCAACTCTTCTTCTGTCAATTAGGCTTTCAATTTATTGCATCTTTATTGAAAGGATATTATATTCATGAAACTAGCTCACAGCCTAGGGCCAAAACTGTGTGTAAGCCAACAATTTGCAAGTCACCATAGATGACAAAATTGAGATACAAAAATTAAGTTTTTGCCATCTAGAAGTTTATGGATAGGGGAGCTTAGACAAGTATAAAAATGACTAATACAAAGTAGAGTGAGGTAAGAATGAAGTCATAGGATGGGAGGTTATTAACTATGGCAAATTGTGTTTTCCCAAAGAGCAGTATTTTGCTCCAGAATGTTGCCACAACTTCACCTAGAGGTAGAGTCTGTTTTCCTTCTCTCTTGAGATTGAGCAGGATTTTGTGGCTGCCTCTATCAATATAATGCACTAAAAGTGATGCTGGGTCACTAACAAGGACATCCCTTGGCACCCAGCGGCCATGTTTTGAGGAAGCCCAGGCAACATGAAGAAGCCCCATGGAGATGTTGAAGCTGACAGCCAGCTGCAAATGCTGGACTTGTGAGTGGGAGAGCCTTCTACTCATTCAAGTCCCCAGTCTTGGAGCTGTCCCAGATGACCCCAAGTGGAACAGAGATCTGTGCCTGCCCAGCCTACGCTTGCCTTGTGTGTGTGTGTGTGTGTGTGTGTGTGTGTGTGTGTGTGTAAAGATAATGCCCCACACCAGGTAAAGTGGTCAGGACAGATTTTAATCAGCAGTATACTATTGCAGTAGAAAAGAGAGTCCCGCATGAACTGAACTCAACTTTGATTTATACGGAGGGGACTGGAGTTTTAAAGGGAGAATGACAGAACAGGGTGGGTCGGGCTCAGAGTCAGGAAGTGAAAAATGACAAAAAGCTGGAAGGAGGAGGGATTGGTCCGTGTAACACCCATCTGGGTTTGTTAATTGGAGCTTGTGGAAGTTAGGCCCCTACCCTCCACAGAGGCTGGAAGACAGAAACCCTATCTTCAGGCGTTGGAACAAATGGTAAATTCTTTTGGCAGCTTTGAGTTTTCGCAGGCAGATTCTTTAAGGCAGGGCTAGGGTCACCTTAGGGATGGATCTGTTAGAATCTATGTTTAAGTCTTTATAGGCCAGGGTAAGGCTTAGTGAAGAAAGGGCTCACAGGAGCCTGGCTGGAGTTTGGTCAAGGAGAAAATCAACCTTTCTCTCTCCCTCCCTCCCTTTCTCTCTCTCTTTCTCTCTCTCTCTCACACACACACACACACATGAATCATTGGTTTCCTTTTTGGACACAGATGGAAGCATTAGAACAGATCATTGGATTTGGTGATTATGGGTCATTAGTGACCTTTGAAATAGCTTGTTTCATTAGAAGTTAGAGCAGAAGTTACATTGCAGGGGTTTAAAATTGAGTTAGGAGAATACATTTGAGGGCCTTCTGTGTGTCAATCTCGTCCTTTAATTTTCACACCTGTAGGATGTGGCTATTACCCTTATCTTACTGATGTAGCTCAGAAAGGTTAATTGCCCAAAGCCATTAAGAAGGAGAGGAGGGATTAAAATGTAGGCTGATTTCTAAGACTGCTTTCCCTTATGCCACGCTGTTCAAGAAGGCATAACGGGGGACAAAATGCTGATCTCCGTCTATCGGAGAAGCTGAAGAAAGAGCACACGTAAGAGATAGTGCGGAGTTCATAAGCTATTAATTATAGACAGAGTGTCACACATTTTTGACAACTTCCATGAAGTTCCGATAAGGGGGGAGCAAAATAAAAGGGCTGTTAGGGTCACACTCAGGGACGCAACCCTGGCCCGCGACCCTCGGGCAGCCGCTTTGGCCGGGTCCTGGCCGGGGACGCCTGGGCCGGAGCAGGAGGCCGAGGAAACGGGCATTGCTTGACAGCGAGCTCGGAGAAGAGCTCAGGCAGGAAAGGGCCCGGCCGCGGCGATCCTGCGGAGGCTCCTGGACTCAGCCGCCGAGCTGGAGCACGCCCACAGGAGCGCCGGCGGTGACCATGGCAACCCGCGGACGTCCGCCGCGCAGGTTGCCAACGGCCGGGCCCTCGTTGGGGGGCGGGGCCGGGCGGGGCGGGCGCGCGGGTCACGTGGCTCGGGGCGGAGCCTGCGCGGGGCCAGCCAGGAGCGCGTCGGGAGCAGGCGGCGAGACCCGAGCCGTGGGACCCGAGCGAAGGCAGCGCCGAGGCCGCCGTGCCCCGCCGGGCCGCCCCAGCCGCCGCCATGGGCAGTGAGTAGCGGCGGCGCGCTCTCGCTGGGCTCCGGGCCCCGACCGGCTGCGGGCGGTGGGGCTGGCGTCCGCCTTGGGGTCTCCCAGGCCGGGGGCCGGAGAGGAGCGGGCCGCGCCGGGCCGCTGCGGAGGGTGCGGGCCGGGGGCCTCCGCCAAGGCTCCTCCGGCGGTGCGGCCTTGCCGGGGCCGGCTGCGGGGACCCGGGCCCGGAGTCGCGGGGTTTGCGCTCGCTAGGTGGCGGGGAGCGGAGGACGGCGAGGGGAAGCCATTGGTTTTGGGGGCGGGGAGTTAGGGAACCGAGCGAAACCTGGACCGCTTCGAATTTTTCAGGAGCTTAGGAAGCTCATATTTTTATTTCCAAGTCACCCTTCCTTGGCATGTTAGTTGTGATGAATAAAGCTCTCTGGCTTATTTCGATTTTTAAAAAAGTGATGCAAGGCATGTATTTTAGGGGAGGAAAGTGCGATTGGCAGCATAGCGTTTTCCCTAAAATTTTCAGTTATTTTGTAGCGTTGACTGAAAACTCACTGTGTGTAAGGTTGTATAAGCCTTAGGGACCAGGCCTTGAATTATGGCGATCTTTGAGGGCCATCTCCTGAACACTCAACCCCACATGCATTCACGTATATACTTACATAGCTGTTCAGATGTTTGTTGGATGAATGGTTAAGTGCAAGCCTGAGCGGTACACCCTTTGGCCAACTAGTGGACATTTAGAAAGGAAGTAGAGGAGACCCCTGACCTTGAATTTACACAGTGTAATCGGTGACATTCTGCAACACAAGAATAGACAAGTGGCCGACAGAAGCATGAACTCTCCAACACCGATGATCCTAAAATGCCAAGAAATCTGGGAGGGCGGTTTAGATTGAGGTGGGATGGAAAAGGGTAAGGAGTCTAGGAAGTTTCCTGACGTGGTTGATAATTTGTGTTGCATTAGAGAGGAATGTTTCTATAATTCAGGTTTACTTTCCAAATAGTCCAAAATGGCCCTTGGGCAATGAGTATCTGCCTATGGGAATTTCTGAATTCTTCTGTCAGACATCGGTGACTGACATCATTTTGAGAAGTTTCATGAGATCAGCTTTTGGCTAACTATGTTAAGTGTAATTACTCAGGTCAGTTTTAAAACAATGTCATGATGTTAGGATGCAGAATCCAGCGTCTGTAGGGGAAGATGATCATAACTAATAGCTAGCTGGTTGAACCAGCCTTCTTGTGTTTCTGCACATTACAGACGCTGGCAAAGACTGAGAGAATATCATCTTCATTCTCCAGTTCCTTGGCAGGAATTGACTTAAGCTATGCCAGAATATAGTGTCTATCCTTAAAGAACCTTGGTTTGTCTTACTTTGATATATAATGAGTTATCTGGAAAAGCAGTACTTTCTCTTGAAATGTCATGGTCATTTTCTGGGCTGATTATCCTACATACACGAGTACTTTGAAGATCATTATGTGGGAGAGCAACCAAGCAATGAATGTTGACTTAGTGAAATTAAGTAGAGATTGAATACCTTAAAAAAAAAAAACAGACTTCTCTATGATTCCATGATCTTTCTCACTTATGCATTTCATCATCTTTCAGTCTAAATTAAGTCCTGCAATTTCAGCCCATTTCCTATTATACTTTCCTCCTGTATTTCTCCCCTGATACGTCTTATTTTTGTCTATAGTGCATTGTCGTGGGGGTAACATAGTAGACTGCATTTGCTTTTTTTTGATGTAGTGATGCTTATGGAATTATTCTTTTTCTTTATATATAAAAGGGCTGGATAAAAGCATGAGGAAGCAAAATCATGGTAGAAGGGTGTTTGTATTTGCTTCTACTGACTAAACCCTTAAATCTTTTGGATTCTTTTGTCCCTGATTATTTCTGTTCCCCGATATATTTGAAATGGAGAGCGCTGTGATTACTTTTGGAGGTAGGAATGGGATGAATCGTCATTAAAAGTTAGAGAACGTTTGTATGTGTTTCTGTAAAAAGGTACATCTCTTTTTAAAAACTTTGTAACAGACATTCTTCTTTTTTTTTTTAACAGTCAAATTTTTAGAAGTCATCAAACCTTTCTGTGCAGTTCTACCAGAAATTCAGAAACCTGAAAGGAAAGTAAGTATAACATTTTGGTAATATAGAGGGTAGCTAAAGGACTTATTCTACTGAACTAGCAAGATTGATTTACTGTCCCCAACCCTTTTCTGGTGTATTTGGAGAAAATAGTACCTGCTGCTTCTTGCAAGAAGCACAAAGTAAGTAAAACTAGTTTAAACCAGTTTAGATAGATTATCTTCTGGTTTTAAAAATGACTTTTCTTTAAGTTGAGACATTTCCAAACCAAGCGTTTCTTTGGCCTCTGTGTTAGATAAGATATTCTCCTATCTCTAGTGACCCGCTGCACTGTGAATGACTGAGTCTGCTGGGTCACTTTTGATGAATACGACTGTTTTACATAAATGAATTACAATTGTGCAAGTATATACCTCCCATTTCTTGATCATTCGATACACAGAAAAATCACAGAAATGCATTCAGAAAATAATATGACTGCATCAGATTATTCCTCAGTCATTGTGCACTTTTGGAGCTCAGGTATTTAAATTCAGAAATATTGTTATTCCCACACTGGCCAATTCCCTTCTGTGCTTTTGATATCTCACAAAACTAACAGGAATAGGTGTGTAGAAAGAGATAAGTAAAACTTGTTAAACTTACTGCTTTATTTAGAAGTGTTTTTTTTTTTTTAATTGCTTTGAGGTTTTAAAAATAGTTGTTTCAGTTACATGTTAGGAATCCCAAGAAGCTCTAGCTTTTCATATTCCATGAAATATTCATGTAATATTATCATGGGCAGTCCACGCTTTGCACAATGCTATGTTAACTGAAATGCATGCATATTGGATCTGTGTCTTGCTTTTCATCCTTTTTGGTTTCAGTTAACAAAGTACAGTGTGATGAGGCCTGCCTGTATTTAATTTACTTCATTTTTGGAAAAGTAAAGATTATGTTTGAAAAGTTGAGCTGTTTGCTTTAGCTGGTAATAACTAGATGAGAGTATCTTAATAGTAAATAATAGGAACCTGTCATGATGCAGAATGTTATGCTTTAATGTGGAATTTTGCTTTGTATTTGCTATTTCTTGGTTTTGATTGATCATCCTTATTTTGTTGTAGATCCAGTTTAGAGAGAAGGTACTATGGACTGCCATAACTCTCTTCATTTTCTTAGTATGTTGTCAGGTATGTAACCAAAATATTAATTAAGTGTCTATGCTGTTGTTGGAGGGTTTTGATTGGTTGCAATTTGAGAAATTTATTTTAGTTAAAATAATAAATATCCTGAATTATTTTGAGCATTGTTATTTTTAATCTGAGTTGATGATGAAAATGGTTATCTTGTCCTACTGTGTATTTTTTTTTATTAGTGGGTTTGAACATTTTTTTCTTTTTTTCTCTTAGTGTGCAGTTAATGATCTTTACCCATTTTTTCTTGATTTTTTTCGTATTAAGACAGATTTTTATATATGAAAGTGTTAAAGCTTTGACATAATACATTGCAAATATTTTTTCCCTATTTTGTTGGCCTTTAATCATGTTGTAAATAGCATGTATTAGTTTAAATATCCCAAAAAGTCAAATTTTAGAACCCCAGTGATATACTGTATTTATGAATTGACAGAACTCAGTGATACTTTTTATTAATATTTTGCAGAGATTAAGTTCACAAAATGAGGATAAAATGTGACCTGTCCCTGTCACAGGATTGTTGTGAGGATTAAATTAGATGATTTAGTTGCAAGTTTTTTGAGGATTTTGAAGAGCTATTGAAATACATATAACGAAGTACAAAAAAAATTATATTAGGAAGTGGTAGAGCAGATTAAGTCCATAGTCTGGGGAAAAGCCAAATGTATTTTTTTTTGAAGAGTAGAGTGATTTCGTCATTTGGTCATTAAGATAAACCGTACTTAGTTTAAAATTGTTTTGGGTGATCAGGGGGAGAGAACTTTTTTTAAATACAGAGAAGTAGAGAGAAAAAAAGAATAATCATCCATATTTTTACCACCTATTTTTAACATCTTAGAAATTCCCCTCCCCTCCATAAAAAAAAATCCGATTTATAAAGGTATAATTTATGTATGGTAAAATACACTTATTTTTTAAGTGTACATTTTGAAGAGTTTTGACAAATGCATACACCCACATACCTACTACCTCAGTGGATACAGAACATTCTGTCACTCCAGAAAGTTCTGTGTAATCTCTTAGTCAGTCTCCACCTCACCCCCAGTGTCAGGCAAGCACTGATCTGCTTTCTGTTCCTATAATTTGATTTGTTTTGTTTTTTTTTAGAATTTCATCTAAGTGGAATCATACAGTATCATTCCTTAGCATCTGGCTTTATCATGAGCATTTTGAGATTTGTCCATGTGATTGGTAGAGCAGTAATTCATCCCTTCTTATTTCCGAGGAGTGTTCTACTGGATGACTATACACCATTTGTTCATCTCTTCATTTGTTGTTGGACATTTGGGTTGTTTCCAAATTTTGGCTATAATAAAGTTGCTGTGAACATTCCTGGGCAAGACTTTCTGTGAATATTTGTTTTCATTTCTCTTGGGTGAATACCTAGGAGTAGAAGTGCTGGGTTGTATGGTAATTACAGGTTCAGCTTTATAAGAAATTGTCAAACTTTTTTCTAAGTGGTTGTCCCGTTTTATATTTTTACCAGTCATGTATAGGAGTTCCAGTTACTTCCCATCCTTGCCTGCCCTTGGTATTGTTGAGCATTTTAGTGTTGAGCATTTTAGTATTAGTCATTCTCCTGGGTGTGGTTTTAAATTTAATTTGCATTTCCCTGGTAAACGATATTGAGCAATTTGTTCATGTACTTATAGGGCATTTGTTTATCTTCTGTGAAGTTTCTTTTTCAAATATTTTGCCCATTAAAAAAATTATATTGTCTCATTGAATTATATGCATTTTTTTAAGATTTTTAAAATTTATTTGAGAGAGAGAGAGAGTGAGCACAAGCAGGGGGGAGGAACAGAGGGAGAAGGAGAAGCAGACTCCCTGCTGAGCAGAGAGCCTGATGTGGGGCTCGATCCCAGGACCCTGAGATCATGACCTGAGCTGAAGGCAGATGCTTAATCGACTGAGCCACCCAGGTGCCCCGAATTATATGCATTTTAAAATATTTTCTGGATACAGGTCCTTTGTCAGGTAAATGTACTGTGACTATGTTTTCCTAGTCTATGGCTTGCCTTTTCATTTTCATATTATCTTGTGAAGAGCAAAAATCCTTCATTTTGAAGTTCAGTGTGTCTTTTTTCTTTGATGGTTCATGGTTTTTGTTTCCTATCTTCTAAGGTTGTGAAGATTTTCTCCTGTATTCTAAATATTTTATAGTCTTAGCTTGTATGTTTTGGACTGTGATCTAGTCCAAGTTAATTTTTGTGTATGGTGTAAGTAAGGTTGGGGTTCATTTTTTTCTGTTTGGATAGCCAGAAAAGGCTATTCTTTCTCCATTGAATTATCTTGGCATCTTTGTTGAAAAATCAATTAACTGCATAAGTATGGATATATTTTTGTACTCTGTTCTGTTCCATACGTGTATATTCCATTGTTACGGTCACACTGATTACCGTAGCTTTATATTAAGTCCTGTAATCAGGTTGTAAAAGTCTTTCAACTTTGTTTTTCCTTTTCAAAGTGGTTTTTGGTTATTCTAGGTTCTTCATATTTCTGTATAGATTTTTGAATCAGCTTGTCAGTTTCTGTAAGAAAGCTTGCTGGGATTATGATTTGTATTGCTTTGAATTTATAGATAAATTTAGAGAAAATTACCTTCTTGACAGTATTGAATCTTCTAATCTAAGGGTCAGCAAACATTGTTCTGTGAAGGGCTAGGTAGTAAAATATTTTAAGCTTGGCTGCTAGAACCCAAGAACCATAGCAACTGTGTCACTCAAAAAGTGTGGTATTTCTCACAACTGTTTCATGCAATGAATTAATTTGTGCATTTTATGTTACTTTATTATTTTCTTCTGCAGTATAATTGCGTAGTTGCCACGCTGTGTTTCATGTCTTTCTCATGTTTAGGCAGTCCTGCCCAGTGCTGGTGATTTCTTGATTCTCTTTCCACTGAATCTCAGACAGGTTTATTTTCCCCTCCCAGCCACAGTTAAAAGGGTTTGGGGTCTCCTGTTTCACTCAGTTTTCTTTCTTTTTTTTAAAGATCTTACTTATTTATTTGACAGAGAGAGACAGCGAGAGAGGGAATATAAGCAGGGGGAGTGGGAGAAGGAGAAGCAGGCTTCCCTCGGAGCAGGGAGCCCGATGTGGGGCTCGATCCCAGGATCCTGGGATCATGACCTGAGCCGAAGGCAGATGCTTAACGACTGAGCCACCCAGGCGCCCCTCACCCAGTTTTCTTTAGCTTGAGGGAGTGGTGGGAGGTGAGATATGGTATGATAAGTGCAGTAATTGCTACCTGGGTCAGCTGTCTCTTCTTCCGAGGTGGTTCTCACCAGGTGACTGAAGAAGGCTGTTCCATTGCTTACCTCAGATCATCCCTCATTCCCAACTCACGGTGGCCCCGTAATTGTCACCAGGAGAGAGCCCTGTTACTCACTTCTCTCATCCATTTCTTCTCAGCTGCTGTTTCTAGTCCCTTCTAACCAAAGGAGGCAAAAAGATAAGGCTATTTGTGCAGCCTGCTCTTCTTCAGGTTTGGAATGTTGTGGGAATTGTGAGGATTGTGTTGCCTTCCCATCCTGACGTTTGGAGCAGCTTCGTGCTGGGCTCTCTGCTTCTCTGTTGTCTGAAGTTTTCTCGCCCCCATGACCACCAGTGCTTCAAGTTCACGATCCCTTTTCTTCTTTGGCTGCTTTATGGATTTTTTTCTTTTCCCTTAGTTTTTTTTTTTTTTTTTTTTGTAGGCTCCATATCCAGCATGGAACCCAATGTGGGGCTTGATTTCAGTACCCTGAGTTGATCTCAAGATCTGAGCTGAGATCGAGTCGGATGCTCAACCGACTGAGCTACCCAGGCACCCCTTTTTTCCTTAGCTTTTTTCACTCTTGTTAGCTTCTACTATTGTACATGTTTAAAAAAGTGTGTTTTCTTGGGGCACCTGGGTGGCTCAGTCGTTAAGCGTCTGCCTTCGGCTCAGGTCATGATCCCAGGGTCCTGGGATCGAGCCCCGCATCAGGCTCCCTGCTCGACGGGAAGCCTGCTTCTCCCTCTCCCACTCCCCCTGCTTGTGTTCCCTCTCTCTCTGTCTCTCTCTGTCAAATAAATAAAATCTTTAAAAAAAAAAGTGTGTTTTCTTATGCATTGGGGAGTTGCTGCTCAACTATTATTGTACATAAACCCATAGCTACGCATTTTACTGAGAGGAATAAAATCAGACACTGAGTTTAATAATCCTGTTGTCTTCAGGAAAATCCTGTTGTCTAAGCCATTACTTAGGGGAAGTTGGCTGACTTTTTCTTGTTCATTGTCCCACAAATCATCTAATTGTGGAGGTAATGGCCATCTCTGTCAGGTGCAATTAAGCAGAGTAATTTGACTGATTGACCTCTCTCCCACTTAGGGAATATTGTGATGTGGACTGCCCTGTAGTGTTAATTGGTTTTTATACAGTAACTTCTTCCTCCCTGTCTCTCACACTAGCTGAAGAGTGTCTGCAGCGTTAGGGTACATAAAATATCCATGCTTCTTGCTTCACCAGTTTTGCTACCCAGCTAATAAATCCAGATGTCCAGAAAGGGTGAGGTTGACGAGATGGATTGTTCAGAATCGTTGGCAGCATCTTTTGGAACTTAAAAAAAAAATCAGCTTTGTATAAAGAAGGTTTTTGAAATTGGAAATGTACTTTTCTTTGTGTCTGATCCCCACATGGTGAGGGAAGGGGTATGACCAGGTGCTGTGTCCTGAACGTTGGTCATATAATAGGAAACATTCTGAAGTGAAGAGTTTCTTTTTCTTTCTGATAAGAAAGTAATATGCGCTTATTATAGAAAATTTGATAAATGCTGAGAAGAATAAAGAAAAAGTCAGCCATAATCCTACTACCTACAGATAATTACTCTTCAGGACTTTATGTATTTACACTTAGTTTTATCTTTTACACATTTTTACAGTATTGAACTTTCATTTATATAATTCTGTACCTTTCTTTTTATAGCAGGGTTTCTCAACAATGGCACTGAATTTTAGGCCAGTTAATTCTTTGTTGTGGGGTCATTGTAGGATGTTCAGCAGCATCCCTGACCTCTACCCACTAGATGCCTGTAGCATTTCCCTTCAAGTTGTGACAACCAAAATGTCTTTGGATATTGCCAGATGTCCTCTGGGGGGCAGAATTGCCCCACGTTGAGAACCACAGTGTCATACTTGGTATTACAACATAAGCACTTCTTTTGTGCTATTACAAGCTTCTTTAAGCTGCTTTTCAGTGGTTGCATAATATTCCACTATATATATATACATGTACATATATATGTATATATAAATAATCTTCAGTCTTACATTTGGAGTGTGACTGTGGCTGTCATTAGTACCCATAGCTTAGCAAAATTATTCTGTGACTGGATGGATATATCCTGTAATTTACTGATGGGGTGTTTTTCTAATTGTAAAAAAAATAACATAAAATTTATATCTTAGTCATTTTTAAGCGTACAGTTCAGTAGTGTTAAGTGTATTCACATTGTTGTGCAACAAATCTTCATCCTGATAGGTATGTGTACTAGTAGATTTGTGTAAGTAGTAATTTCTATTGTTTTTATTTTTGTTAAAAAACTTCCTTTAGGGTACGCTTGTTTTGTTACAGAACATGAGAAGTAGTGGTTTTTTTTTTTCTTTTAAGTATTGCAAATATTAAGTAAAAGAAGTATGAATTAAGTTACAACTTAATTTATATAATGCATTTTTAGAAACGGTTTTATGTAATACTATAGATACCACTATTTGGAATCATGTCATCAGATTCTGCAGATCCTTTCTACTGGATGAGAGTTATTCTTGCATCCAACAGAGGTATGTACTTCTTTTTTTCTTTTTTCTTTTTTTTTGCCTCCATACGAGACATTAGTATTGACATCAAGTAGATGTGAAAATGTGGAAACAACTATTTTGATGTCTACAGGGGTGGGGAGCATATGGTAAAAGAAACCCGTTGCCTAGGAAAAGAGACCAACACATAAATACAAAACACTGTGTGTATTGTAATAATAGAAATATGTACAGAGTGTAGATGTACAACAGAGAATGGAGTGATAGCACCGTCTGGAGCTTTGTCCTCCATCCTTTTATGGGTCATATTTTCTTTGAGACTCAAATTTTTTTTTTTGTATAGTATTACTTTATTTACTTATTTATTTAATTTAAATTCAATTAGCCAAGGTATAGTACATCATGAGTTTTTGATATAATGTTTAATGATTCATTAGTTGAATATAACTAAATTTATGTATACTCTCCCAAGAAAAAATCATATACACTCACACTCACAGATTTTGCGTAAACCTTTGGAGCTTCATGGACCCTCTGCAGTCTGGTCCATGGGTTTTGCATGGGCCTGAAAGACCCTGATCTGCAGTGTCAGAGGCGATAGTACTGGAATAGCATTTGAATTGGAGTTCAATATGGGGAGCGATGGGAGAGGGAAGACTGAGCTAAAAGCCCATGTGCATAAGGCAGTGGCTAAAGAGATAGGGACTGGATCATGAGGGGTTTTGTTGGTAATTTTTTTAGATTAAAATAGAAATAATGGTTAATCATTAAAAAATGCACCAAAATTTGATGCAGTTTTATATAAAGCTGAAAGTGAAAGTCTTGCATCTCAGGGGTAACTCCTGGGAAGATAATAGGTTGGTGAATATCTATCCAGACCTTTTCTCTGCATATACATTCACATATATAAATTTATATTTTTTTGACCCTTGAACAACACAGGTTTGAACTGTGTGGTCCACTTATATGTGGATTTTTTTTTTTTAATAAATACAGTGCAGTGTTTTAAATGTATTTTTTCTTCCTTAGGACATTTTTCATAACATTTTCTTTTCTAGCTGACTTAATTACAAGAATATAGTGTATAATACATAACATACAAAATATGTGTTAATTGACTGTTAATGTTATTGGTAAGGCTTCCGGTCAACAGTAGGCTATTAGTAGTTAAGTTTTTGGTTTGGGGGAGTCAAAAGTTATACGTGGATTTTTGACTGCATGGGGGGGGGTCAGTGTCTATAACCCCTCCATTGTTCAAGGGTCAACTGTGGTTTTTTTTTTGTTTTTTTTTTTTTTTAAGATTTATTTATTTGACAGAGAGAGAGACTCAGCGAGAGAGGGAGCACAAGCTGGGGAGTGGGAGAAGGAGAAGCAGGCTTCCCGCGGAGTAGGGAGCCCAGTGCAGGGCTCGATCCCAGGGCCCCGGGATCATGACCTGAGCCAAAGTCAGACGCTTAATGACTGAGCCACCCAGGCGCCCCTGTGCTTGTTTTTTTTTTTTTAAACTGAAAAATAAGATAAATTATGTAACTATTCTACTTAGTGTGTTTACTCAATTTCTTGAAAGAGTTGTTTCATTTACAGGCTATATACTGTTCCATTCTATGGATATGTCGTGAATTATTTAATCATTCAGGTCTTTTTTGAGTTCTTACTCTGTGGCAATCTTTGTGCTAGGTGCTGAGATGAGAGCAGTGATCAAGACAATGTCCCCGTTGTCATGGAGTTTATATTATTCTATTTGGGGAGATATCCTCTACATGAAGTACATTTTGGGTGAGGGGAGGGACATCTGAGCAGAGACCTATAGGACACGAGAGAGAAGGCCATGTGAAGATCTGGGGGAGGAACATTGTAGGGAATAGCATGTGCTCAGGCGCCGAGATGGGAGCGTGCTTAATATGTTCAGGGAAGGATGAGGAGTCAGTGTGGCTAGAAGAAGAAAAAAAAGAAAGGAGTAATGAGGTAGAACACGGTGTTGCAGATGAGTCCAAGAGATCATAAAGGGCTTAGAGACAAAGTAAGGAGGGTCCTTTAAGTGTGATTCTAGGCCATTAGGGTCCTCTTCTGTCACACATTTAGTTTTTTCCCCAGTTTTGTATCATTTTAACCAGTGCTACCATGAATGCTATCACTGTAATGCTATCTCCTGTCATTTTTTTTTTTTTTTTAAGATTTTATTTATTTATTTGACAGAGAGAGAACACAAGCAGGGGGAGTGGGAAAGGGAGAAGCAGGCCTCCCGCAGAGCAGGGCACCCGATGCAGGGCTCGATCCCAGGACCCTGAGATCATGACCTGAGCCGAAGGCAGACACTTAACGACTGAGCCACCCAGGCGCCCCTCCTGTCATTTTTTAATAGAATTAATTTCTAGAAGTTTAACTGTGCAAGGTACATAACACCTAAATTTTTGATAAATAATGCTAAATTAACTTCCAAAAAATTTGATTTGTATTATTTTATACACTGAGCAGTTGTATATGAGAATGACATTTTTCTTCCAACAGTGGATATTACTAGTCTTTTTAGTCTTTGGAAGTTGGACAGGTAAAAATTGGTATCTGTTATTTAATTTGTATTTCTTTATGTATTGGCGAGCTTTGAACATCATCTTCTATTTTTATTGAATATTTGAATTTTTTTCTGAGTGGACTTGTTTTAAGTAATAGAAAATTATTGACCGGTTTAAACACAAAAGTGGAATTTATTAGAAAGGTAGTGATTATTTTTTGGACTCCATAGAGGAGGTAGAACAACTAAGCCTGGGCTGGGAGAGAAAACCAGGGCAGCTTTAGATTGGCAGCAGGAATTGGGAACTTTTTCTTTGGGATTTAGCTCCCCAAATTCCTGGGTTCTTCGGTTCTTAGCTCAAAAAAACTACAGGATTTACACCGGGCTCAGTGAGCTTTGGTTAGAGTGTCAGGGTTACATAGTTCAGATTTGGGTGTGGGGGTCCCGTCCTGTACTGTCAGTATTTCCTGAGAAAGACCGTCATTGGGAGCAGCCATACTGTGTTCTCTCTCTTTCCTTTTTAAATTTTTTTTCCTATTGGTTTATTCATTTTTAATTGATTTGGAAGAACTCTTCACATATTGGAGGAAATCTCATTTGTGTTCAAGTATTTTTCTTCTAACTTTTATGCTGCCCCCCTTTTTTTTTTTTTTTTAACTTTTATGCAGTGTTTTACCACGTGGAATTTTCGTAGTTGTATCTAACCATAGCATCTATCTTTTTCATTGTGGGCTCTAGGTTTTTTTTGTCATGCTTAGAAAGTTTTTTTCTTTTCCAAGATGATAAGCATACTTACTTCTAGTATTTTTGTCGTTTGTCTCTTACGGTTAAATTTTCTATACATTGGGCCTTTATTTTGATGTAAGTCATGAGGTAAGAAATGCAGGCGTGATTTTTTATAAATGGCCAGTCATTTGGTAAGGTCCACTTATCCTTTTTCCTACTGATTTGAGGTGCCATATTTCTTATATGAAATTGTCATCAAAGTTTGACTGTATTTATTCTCAGACTAGATCCATTTGACAGTTAAAATTTTGTGATTTGATTTAAAAAAAAATGTTTACTTTCCTACCTACTTCTCTACCTACTGGTTTTAACAATAGAACTGTTGTTACCTTTTACTGTTGAAGTATTTGAGAAGACATGAAGAATCCTCCTAGGATGGAATCTCTTCTCATATTAAGGGTACCTTTTCAACATTTATAAAAGCCAGGATTTAAGGTTGTGGTATGACAGAATGACCAGTGGAAACATATTCTTGATGATGTAGAATTACTTGTTTTACATGTTAACTTGTACACTGGCATATTTGGTTTTCTTATTTTTCACTATAAGTACAATATGTATTTTCTGTAAAAAAAAAACCAAAAACTTAAGAGAGGCAAAAAGAAAGAAAAATAATCTCACTGGGTAAAAATAACCATATCTTGACAACCTGACTAAAATATCAGGAAACTATTTTTCCACCTAAGTATTAACTGAAATCAAACTGTAATACTATTTTCCAAATTTTTTATTTTTCTATCCACTAAGTCATGAACATTTTTCATGCCACTCACTAAATGTTCTACAACATTGATTTAGATGACTCTCTATGTAATTTTAGAATTTGAATTAGAAGAGTCACAAACATTCTTAAATGTCATTTTTTTTATTAACTTGGTATTTAATTCTCAGGCTTGGTATGTACTTCTTATTTTGCATTAAAATAAAATGTTCAGTGTAAGTTTTAAAAATAATGATTTGGACAGAAATTTTGGAAGATTTCTTTCAAAGGATTTAACATTTTAAGTTTAGAATTTACAGAAATTTACCTTTTTTGGGGATAGTAATTTTGACTCAATGAGTTGTTGCAAGGTTATGTTAATAAATGAAGTAAATAGGGCGCCTCATGGCTCAGTTGGTTGGGTGACTGCCTTCGGTTCAGGTCATGATCCTGGAGTCCCGCAATTGAGTCCCGCATCGCTTCTCCCTCTGGTCCAACCCCCTCTCATGCTCTCTCTCTCTGAAATAAATAAATAAAATCTTTAAAAAAAATAAGTTAAGGGACGCCTGGGTGGCTCAGTCGGTTAAGCGTCTGCCTTCGGCTCAGGTCATGATCCCAGGGTCCTGGGATCGAGTCCCGCATCGGGCTCCCTGCTCCGTGGGGAGCCTGCTTCTCCCTCTGCCTCTGCCTCTCTCTCTCTCTCTCATGAATAAATAAATAAAATCTTTAAAAAAAAAAAAAAAAAAAAAAAAAAAGTAAATAAATGTGTTAATAAATCAATGTTTAAAGAATGAATATATGCCTGTTAACATTTGAGCATGTGTTTTAATAGACATAATGAAGGATTTCAACACTTGTAAACTAATCTGCATTGGGTATAGTAAAGATTATTTATTTTTTTCCTTCTTTACAGGAACTTTAATGGAATTGGGTATCTCCCCAATTGTAACATCTGGTTTGATTATGCAGTTGTTAGCTGGAGCCAAAATCATTGAAGTTGGAGACACACCTAAAGATAGAGCTCTATTCAATGGAGCCCAGAAACGTGAGCTATTAATACACTTAAAGAGTCTTTTCCAAATTTGAGAATTTTGTGGTAAAGATATTTTTCTAGTCTTTCTTGTCTTTGGTTGTAAGCATGTACTCCTTCTCCCCCAATTTTTGTCAGTATTTGGTATGATCATTACCATTGGGCAAGCCATTGTGTATGTCATGACGGGCATGTATGGGGATCCTGCTGAAATGGGTGCTGGCATCTGTCTCCTTATCATTATTCAGGTAAGAAATTCAGTTTTTCATCTGCAGGTAACAAAACAGTTTGATCCCTTTTTTCTTTTCTAACAACTCTTTAAGTGGTTGATACATTAGTTTTTTTACTTTTGAATTGTTTAATTATAAGATTTTGATTATTGAAGTGACATGTATAAATTGTGTTGATATAAAAAAATTAAAATTTGTTTTAATAGCCTGATTGCTGCATAGTATAAGGAATTATGGATCAACTGTATTTCACTGATTCTTAGATGTACATTTTTTACTTTTTGATGTTTCTGAGGTCAGGATTTTTTTTTTTAAGATTTTTATTTATTTGAGGGTGAGAGAGCCGGAGCAGGGGAAGGGGCAGAGGGAGAGGGAGAAGCAGAAGCAGATTCCCTGCTGAGCAGGGAGCCGATACGGGGCTCGATCCCAGGACCCTGGTATCATGACCTGAGCTGAAGTCAGACACTTAATGACTGAGCCACCCAGGTGCCCAGGATGTTTTTTTGTATAGCGGATAGTGCCCCACGTTTGTTGTCAGCCAGGCAGCAGTTGTGAGAGTAGTCATTGTCTGCATGTGTGTGTCAGCTGTTAGAGCTGTTCACACATTCATTGCATCAGTTGGTTATGTGCATTGTTGGTGTAACATGTTTTTGAGATTAGTTGCTGTTTAAAATGTCTGCAAAAGTCTCTGGTTTGTTATGGAACAGTCACTGTGTGTATGCAAAGGCACAGAACAGGCTGGATGGTAAAATCTGTGTGTAGGTCTAAAATATTTTCTTTGTAAATAGAAAATAAAAATTCTTTGTGATAAGTCATTGTCATAGTTTAATTAACAGTATTTTTTTACTTTGTTAGTATACAAAATAATGGCATTACAAATAATATCTCACAGCTAGTAAAATACATGAACCTGTATACATATATTCCATGGATTTTTAAAAACAGACCCTTTGGAATTAAACTTTTAAAGTCCAACATAATTATCCCTGTACTAAGTATCTCAAAGTGTGTCAAATTTAGAAGATATTTCTCTAATGTACGGTCCTTAAAAATCATTTAGAGAAGCTACCCAAGAATGGAGTGTACTTAAGTTATGTAATAGTTATTTATGGGATTTTGAAAAGAAGTTTGATAAACACAGCATCTAGAGTCCTTGTTATTTTGGAAATGCCTCTTCTTGCTTACTCTATGGAATTAGGATTCACTTAGGAACATTTTTTTTTTTTTTAAAGATTTATTTATTTATTTGACAGAGAGAGACACAGCGAGAGAGGGAACCCAAGCAGGGGGAGTGGGAGAGGGAGAAGCAGACTCCCTGCTTAGCAGGGAGCCCGATGCGGGCTCGATCCCAGCACCCTGGGATCATGACCTGAGCCGAACGCAGATGCTTAATGACTGAGCCACCCAGGCGCCCCAGGAACATTTTTTTAAATGGTCAAAGCATTAATTTCAGAAAAATATTTTTAAATAAAAGTGAAATACCAACTTATATACATTGAGAAATAGGACCATTTCAGATTGGCATGGTTGACCATTCTTTTTTAATGAGAAACCTTATATAGGAAGCAGATCAAAGTAAGATCATGTAGTGAGTATGATTAGAACAAGGAGAATTGGGTTGTTCAAGTATTTATTGGTGTCATTAACAACAAGGTGGGGGCTCTTCTAACTAGATGGAAATATTTTGTCTTTTGACCAGGTGAGGAATTTTTAATGGATTATCAGTCTTTGGTAGGTTTCTGAGCCCTAGTAAGTTCCCATAACGTTGTCCTTATTTCTCCATTTTAAAAAATACCCTGATTGGCAAATTTATAACCTTTGAGAATTAGAAGAAGAAGAGTTGCTGTGGCTTGGGGAGAGAAGATCCTCTGAAAACTGATTTGGATGTCTTTCAGTGCTTAGGATCTCTCCACATGCTTTTGGCATTGTTGATACCAATGCATCAATTGTTGTCTTATTTTGTTTCTTTATAATAGCCTTTGCTTTATGCAGCTTGTAGTTCAGAACAGCTCCGATTTTTATTTATATATATTTTAAAGATTTTATTTATTTATTTGGGGGGGGGAGAGAGAGAGAGAGAGAGAGAGAGAGAGAGAGAAAGAATGAGCGGGGGAGGGGCAGAGGGAGAAGCAGACCCCCGCCTAGCAGGGAGCCCAACCGCAGGACCCTGGGATCATGACCCGAGCCAGAGACAGACACTTAACCAACTGAGCCACCCAGGCGCCCCCAGAATAACCCCGATTGTTAAAAGACAGAATTGGCACCTAGCTCTTAGAACATTATGCTCCAGTACAATTTTTCTAGTATTTTAGTAAGGTATTTTTGGATTCTTGAAGAACCTCATCTGACCAGTTGTGGGTTAAAGCACTGACTCCTGTGGAGTCGTTACAAATTTGAATTTGATATAAAAACAGAGTTAAGCTATTTTAATTTTTCCCCCCAGTATCAGAAGTCAAGGAATAGTTATATTCCAGGAATGAAATAAATGGATATATATACTTTTTTTTACAGAAATTCTGGCATACAAATACTTGTGGTTAATCCTTTCAGTGTTAATGTATAGAGAAATGTGTTTGATCATAGGTGGGTAGTGAGTCTTTTAAGGCATTGCTAACATTGAAAATATGTGGCTACACTGAAGAGAGATGATTGGATCAGTGTGTTTCACCCAGAAACATAGACTTTGAAAACTGTTTGCATGCTGTTAGGTAAGGTATTTCTCACCTTAATTATTCTTGTTTCCTTCATGTGGTCATGTCTTTGAACTAGTGAGATTTGAAATCTAAATAGTGGGTCTTGATTAAAATAACAGAATAGAAAATATCAGTGTGCATGGCACATAGGAAAGGTAAGTATTGTTTTGTCCAGTTGCGTGTGTGTGTGTGCGCACGCATGCACAAACAGAGTTGAAATGTAAAGAGTTATTTTTGTGCCTAATTTAGAGATTTATAGGTATGGCACATTCCACAAGCACATGCAGGTAGCATTCAGTCTCTCTCACTGTTGTAGTCAACGAGATGCTGTAACTTCCTGGTTTCTCAGCGTCTCCCGCCTCGGAGGCATAGTTCACATGCTTTTTACTGTCTTTTATCTTATTCTTTTGATTATAGAAACCATTTCTCATTTAGACTTCTCTATGCCAGTTAGAAAAATACGAGTTTGATTTTTGCAGGACATACATGAATCACCCTGTAGTCTGATGGTTATTGGTCTGAACAGGGGGTTTGGAGAATTACAGGTATTTCAGAATGACTTTATGACTCTGGACAGGCCATTTAATCAGAAGCCCATGATCAGACTTTTTGGTGGGCTGATAGTTTGTGGACAGCTGCTATTCCCTGCACAAGGTTGGTTTTCTGATCGGGAGTATTTATTTACTTATTACATAATTGTGGTCAAAGTAAAATCTCAGTAGTAAGGCCTAACTTCTCTTTTATCTTGTCAAAGTGTTAAACTTGGTTTTCAAACAGTAAAGGATTCATGAGCACTCTTAGAAGTTTGAAGAATTGTACCCTTTTTCCAATCCTTTGAAAATCAAACTAAAAGACTGTAATAAACCATTTAGGCTCTGTACAACCACTGAAATGACAGTTAAGGAAAAAAAACCACTGCGGAAGGTAAGCATGCTTAAAATGGTGGACTGTAGCTTGTTTGCTCTCTTTTGTAACAGGGGATGTCAGGCAAACTGAGTAAGTAATAGGGTGGGAGGCTTCAGAGCTGGGCAGAATGCATTGGAAGTGGCATTTCCTTACTTATGTAGGATGGGGTTTTTAAAATGGGGACAGGTGTGAGGTTGGAGGCGTAGAAGCATATTTTCTTCCCCTCTTGATGAGGTTACTGCAGTGCAGGGAAGACATGACTGGGGAGGTCACTTGCCAGGCTATGGATTATTTTTAATTGGTGCATACTTTTACGGAAATGTCTTCTCCAAGAGGAAAATTAAGAATTTTCAATTTCACATAAATTAAACTTAGTATGCTTTTATTTTTTAAAAAAGGATGAGCTTAAGAACCTGGCAAATCCTTGACTTCACATTTACCTTCAGTCTTTGTCGCTGTGGGTATGGAGTGCATTTTTGACATTGTTATAATTTCTATACATATTAATTTGTTCTCTTTTTGACTTATTTTCTCTATATATTACAGTTGACCCTTGAACAACACAGGTGTTGGGGCGCTGACCACCCCCCACGCAGTTGAAAACCACATACACCTTTTGACTCCCTCAAACCTTAACTACTGACAGCCCACTGTTTACCTGAAGCCTTGCCGATAGCATAAATGGTTGATTAACTCACATTTTGTATGTTATATACCATATTTATATGATATAGTAAGCTAGAGAAAAGATTATTAAAAACATTAGAAGGAAGAGAAAATACATTTATAGTATTTATAAAAAAAAATCTGTGTATATGTGGACCTGTGTAGTTCAAACCTGTGTTGTTCAATGGTAACTGTATATGTAATATAATGTGTTAAAGTATTACATAGAGTACCTTAATGTATCAGCACAGTTTACATACTTTTCCTTTAGTGGCAGTATACAATTGTGTCTTGTTATTATACCATATTTCATTTGGTCTTTCTCTTCCTTGGAACTGCTTGGAATGTTTTCAGTTTTTTGCTGTCCTAAATTGAACAAGTTTGAACATTTTTTAGTGTGCTTTTCAATAGGCCTTACTTAAACATTGTAAGAGAAACTATTCAGATGGTTTATAAATATGCTTTAAAGGTTGAAATGTCTGCTTTATGATGTAGCAATGTTTCCACCCCTCTGACTTGCAGAACTGACTTCTGACTAAAGTGGGGTTTAAAAAGATGCAGAATCCTCACAGTGCTATTGCAACAATTAGGTTTTAATATTAAAAATGCCCATACTTTGCAAGTAGTCAATGGTGTTCCTCTTTCCCTTTCTTGAGTTTATTCTTGCTTCAGCTTACTTGCATTTCTTTCCCCACAGTTGTTTGTTGCTGGTTTGATTGTGCTGCTGTTAGATGAGCTGCTACAGAAGGGTTACGGCTTGGGGTCTGGTATTTCCCTCTTTATTGCCACCAACATCTGTGAAACCATTGTCTGGAAGGCCTTTAGTCCCACTACTATTAACACTGGCAGAGGTACATTGCACAGTGACTGCGACTGCACGAGTTTTGCTGGGTGTGTGCTGGAGAGTAACCCGTCACAGAGCAGGACGTGCCTGTAAACGTCCTGGTTTGCCGTCCCAGGGGACACCTGATGCTAACTGCTCAAGAGTTGAGCAGCAGAGATTTGTGGAGTATGAAACAATACTTCAGAAAGAATTAGATCTAAGTCTTAGCCTCTGCTCGTTGAAAATTTCAGTGGTTGCAAACAGCTTTTTAAAATGTTACTTGCTTAAGCCACTGCTGCAGAAGTCATTGACCTATTTCCGCATTCCCAGGGGGATAAAAAGGTAGTGGATTAAGATTTTTCAAATGAAAACGCTATTATTTATTGTATCATCAGGGAGCACTAATACTTTTGCTGCTATTCTCCTTGGCTTTGTAATAGCAACTAAATTTTGAAATCCTGCATTCTGTCTTTCCCCTTACCCATCTCCGTTTATCTCAAATGCCATCCAGGCTCCATAACGGTTAACGTCTAAACTGATCCCAGCCTTAAGAAAAGAGCAATGATGGTTTACTAGTATTCTTGGTAAAATAAACTTAAAAGCCAGCTCGAGAGAGTGACATAGATCTTTTGAGTCTGACATCTTTATTCTGCTTTGCTGTTGCTTTCCCCCCTCCTTAAAAATACTCCTTTCCCTTCCCTAAAGTAAAGGAGAGGCAAATCATTATGACCTAAATATTTGCTTAGGTTTATTCTATTTGGCTGTTTTCGTCAAGAATAGTCTCTTGAGAAAACTTGAGATTTGTGCTAATAAAAAAGATACATTTGCCTCAATGATGTGAAGATTTTTGGAAGCTCCACACATGGCTGTATTATAAAGTAAACATTGATGAATGATTTTGACTCCTATTTTCTGCCATGTACTGGAGGTTCAAGGTTATTTGTTTGATCTTTGGGACAGCTTTGGAGAAAGAGTCTACAGTGAATTTCTCTCTTGATTTATCAGGTACTGAGTTTGAGGGTGCAGTCATAGCGCTCTTTCACTTACTGGCCACCAGGACAGACAAGGTCCGTGCTTTAAGGGAGGCTTTCTATCGTCAGAACTTACCCAATCTCATGAACCTCATTGCTACGGTTTTTGTGTTTGCCGTTGTTATATATTTTCAGGTATGTATACTTTTTTCACCGAAATTGGTGGAATGTGGATTTTTATTGTGCTCTTAAAGAAAAGAATGCCATTCGAAATGTCAGTATCTAACAGGTCAGTGTTGCAGAGTCTAGTCAAGCAAATAATTCTATTCTTCCGACTCTGAGGTGCAAAATATTGGTGGTGATGGCATAGAACAGGAGCTCCGTGTGTGCGTGTGTGTGTGGGGGGAGGGGGGTGCAGGGAAAATGCTGGCGTTGCTTCTCACACTCCCCAGTGTATTGTTCTGCCTGTCATCTGTGTTCTTTACTTGAGTTGTGCACTTACTCTTACTTCCTCTTCATTTTCATTTTTTAGGGATTTCGTGTTGACTTGCCCATCAAGTCGGCCCGGTATCGAGGACAGTACAGTAGCTATCCCATCAAGCTCTTCTACACCTCGAACATTCCCATTATTCTCCAGTCGGCCTTAGTGTCAAACCTGTATGTTATTTCCCAGATGCTGTCTGTTCGATTTAGTGGCAACTTTTTAGTAAATTTACTAGGACAGTGGGCTGTGAGTATTTTATTTATTCTAAGCATTCGTATTTATTGTAATTTCCATTTCATGGTTATATTTTTAACTGAAAGAGATGAGCCATAATTGAAGCAGTTGCTATAACATGTTCAGATTCACTTCCCTGTCGCAGAGTTTATAATTCTTTGGAAAGACGTTTTACCCCCATCTTTCATGGCCTGGGTGGCAATAAACTAGTTGTGTTAACTGGGCTAGAGATAGGCCTGTGATTACTATATGGAGAGAGCACAGAGTTACCAGAAATAGAATCCAGCACTTTCTGACTTTCCCTTTAGAGATCCTGTCATCATAGCTTCTTCCAAAGCAGTCCAGCCCCATTGTTACTGAAGTGTGAGTTATTGTCAGATCGAATTTTAATTGGTTTAAATTGTCATATGACCAAGGAGTATTTTTCCCCCTTAAAACTATAGAATTAAAAGAGACCATGATCCTTTATTCTTTTACAGAATATGTAATTGTACAATTTATATTTCACCGTTATTTTTTATAGTCATTATTTCTGAAATACGGTGCTTATTCTTTGCATTTATCTTAATGTGCTACCTACTACATTGTAAGTTACAGTGACCTATCTTTCTGCTTCCGCTAAAGGTCTTTTTTTTTTCCCTTTTTTTAAGTTTAACAGGATAAGACAGTACTCTTGAGTGTTAGTTGAAGGAAATAGGATTCCCTTTATCCATAGTACTTTTTCTCTGCTTATGTAACGGAAATGTGATTGCCTGTGATGAGGGAAGATGCGGTCCCTCCCTTTGAGAGCTAATAATCCATCAGTAATTATTACTGTAATAATTGCATAGCAATAAGTGCATTGAGTGGCTGTATATAGATAGTGTTGTGATCTTAACTAAGTTCCTTTTTAATGAGAGAATTACTGGGAAATTGAATTATGTCTATAAAGAGTACTTTTGATTGGGGATTAGTGATTCTAGGGGCACAGTAAAGAAATCAGTTTGAAATAATGTATTCAGGAACTAGACATTGTAATCACTGCAGCCAGAAATTGCTTTCACACCGCCTGAACCCCAGAATTTACACTGTTCCCAGTTCTGCTACTATAAAAATTCTTAGATGTTTGTCTGGCTAAAAATCCTCTGATAAATATTTATTAAAGGACTATTTCTTACACAAAACATATAAAGTTTAGGCAGTGAGTTGTTAGTCGTCCATCAATATTTCCATTGATTGTGTTCTTCATAGAATACTTGGAAGTGAAAAAATATGTAGCATACTCTTGTATAGTTAAAGTGCAGAAAGTCTCAGATTCTAAATGTAATCAGAGATTGACAATAAATGTAATGATATTCCTGTCTTTAGGAAAAGAAGAGATTTTTTTGGTAAATGTATTATAATGTTGGTTTTTAAAAGATCACTCTTCTGTTAGTAATAAATTCCCAGTGTCTTTTTTATAATAGATGCTCACTATATAATTTTGAAGGAGTGAAGATATTAGACACAAAAGTAAATCTTTAAATTACATAGAATTGTTAGCTGTAGGTGCTCTGAGCTTAAAGTATTGTTGTAATTTTTGAGGAGTTTGAAAAGTCATAAAAATGTATCTTGACCAGTTGGGTTGACCATCTATCCTTTTTATTCTTGTTATGTAGGATGTCAGTGGGGGAGGACCTGCTCGTTCTTACCCGGTGGGGGGCCTTTGTTACTATCTTTCTCCTCCCGAGTCCATGGGCGCCATATTTGAGGATCCTGTCCATGTGGTTGTTTATATCATCTTCATGTTGGGATCATGTGCATTCTTTTCTAAGACATGGATAGAGGTGTCTGGTTCCTCAGCCAAAGATGTAAGTATTTATTGCATTTGAAAATAAACGTTTTTATTTTCAAAATGGTAATTGAAACACTTTTAATTACTTTTGTAATTTAAACTTTTAAGTCATACATTCTTAATAATGAGGTAATATCACCCCTAAGGGGTTAAAAACTGGTTTCTGGAAGGTGGAAAAATTCTTAGATTTTTACAGTGGTTTGTGAACCCTCCAAAGCTGAACCCTACCCAACAAATTCTTATTCCTTAGTATTTAATTCCTGTTTAGGGAGGTGAAAAATAGAAAAGATTGAGAAACACTGGTTTAATGTGTGGGTAATAGGTGGTGTGCAACATTAAGCCTCAGGTGTAATGGGAATGATAGTGCCTACTTAACGGTCTCATATTTGATTTACTGGTGTGTGGAAAGCCACTTCACACAGAACCTGGTAGGTAGTAAAGAGTGAAATATTTATAGCTTGATTTTATAAGTTGTTTTTCTCTTGGCAGGTAGCTAAGCAGCTTAAAGAACAGCAAATGGTAATGAGGGGCCACAGAGATACCTCTATGGTTCATGAGCTTAATAGGTAAGGTCATGAGATTTAATCTTTGATGTGTGTGTGTGTGTACGTATACATGTATTTGGTTTTTCAATCTTTAATTTATTGTCACGTTAGTTATCCTGTTTGAATATGAAGCATCTTTCTTCTACTTCACACAGAAGAAGCAAAATTTAACACAATACTGAATTGTTCTCTAAAATTATTCCCCATCAAAGTTGACATCTAAATTATTTTTTAAAATTGTGTTCCCTTCACTGCTCAGCCCAGTATTTAAAATATTCCTGATTGGAGGTCCTCGTTGTCTGGCTGCACATAAAATCACCTGGGAGCTTTTATTTTTTTATTTTTATTTTTATTTTTTTTTAAAGATTCCATCTATTTATTTGACAAAGAGAGACACAGCGAGAGAGGGAACACAAGCAGGGGGAGTGGGAGAGGGAGAAGCAGGCTTCCCGCGGAGCAGGGAGCCCGATGGAGGGCTCGATCCCAGGACCCCGGGATCATGACCTGAGCCGAAGGCAGACGCCCAATGACTGAGCCACCCAGGTGCCCCCTGGGAGCTTTTACAAAAAGTACTGATGTTCCACTTCTAGGAATTGTGATTTATTTGGTCTAGGGTGGATCCCATCATTAGTTTATTTTTTGATAACAGCTTTATTGAGCTATAATTCACATCCCATGTAATTCATTCATTTGAATTATATGGTTTAGTGTTCTTTAGTATATTCAGAGTGTGTAATCATTACAGTGTAATTTAAAAAACATTTTTGTCACCGGAGTGCCTGGCCGGCTCAGAAGAGCGTGAGACTCTTGATCTCAGGTCGTGAGTTTGAGCCCAACATAGGGTGTAGAGAGTACTAAAAACAAAACAAAACAAAACACAACACAACTTAAAAAACAAACCAGAAATATTTTCATCACCCAGAAAGAAACCTTGTACCTATTGGTTATTCCCCATTCCTATCTTACCTCCCACCCCCGAGCCAACTTTTTAGTTTTGATCTCTACAGATTTGCCTCTTCTGGACATTTCATATAAATGGACTTGTGACCTTTGGTGAAGAGCTTTTTTCACTTAGCATAAAGTTTTCAGGGTTCATGCATTATTTGTGAACGATATTCCATCATACGGATATACTAAATCACATTTGTTTATCCATTCATCAGTTGATGGAGATTTTGGTTGTTTCCAGTTTTTGACTGTCAGGAATAATGCTATTAAGAACATGTTTGTACACGTTTTGTGTGGCCATGTTTTCATTGCTGTAGGAGTGGAATTTTGTTGGGTCATCTAGTAACTCTGTGTTTAACTACCGAGGAACCGGCAGCTATTTTCCAGCGTGGCCGTACCGGTCCGCATTCCCACCAGCAGTGGATGAAGCTTCCAGTTGTTCACATCCTTGCGAGCACCACTTTGTGCTTTTTGATTATAGTGGGTAGGAAGTGGCAGCTTTTTGGTGGCTTTGATTTGCATTTCCCTGATGAGTAATGACGTTGAACATCTTTTCATGTGTTTAATTAGCTATTTGTGTATCTTCTTTGGAGAAATGTCTTTTCAGATCTTTTGCTTGTTTTAATCGTATTGTCTTTTTGTTACCGAGTTCTAAGATTCTTTAAAAAAAATATTTTGGATATGCCTCTTCTCAGGTATATGATTTATAAATGTTTTATTGCCATTCTGTGGGTTGTCTTTTCACTTTCTTGGTGTCCTTTGATGTACAAGTTATAAATTTAGATGAGGTTCAGTTTCTCTTGGTTGCTTTGTGCTGCTCTTAGTGTTTATCTAAGAAACCATCGCCTAACCCCAAGGTCACAAAGATTTATTCTTGTTTTCCATTAGGAGTCTCAGCTCTTACATTCAGGTCTTTGAACCGCTTTGAGCTAATTTGTTTTGTGTTTAGTGTGAAATAGGGATCCAGATTTCTTTTTGTGCATGTGGATATCCAGCTCCAGAGCCATTGGTTGAAAGGCACTTGTATTTTTATGTAAACTTTTTATTTATTTCGCACATAGGTTGCAGAGAGTAGTAGAATGAACCTCCAGGTCCCCAGCTTGTGTCCAGCTTCAGTAGTTAGCCTCATTCTGCCATTCCTGTTCATCCACCATCTCCCCCAGGCTTTCTCCCCCCTTCTTTCTGGAGTATTTTGAACACAATCCCATTGTTTCTAAGAGTTCTTCAGGTGATTCTAACGTGCAGCCAAGATTGAGTTACCGTAAAAGAGGATCATCCATATCTTGTCACGTAAATTTGATACTTAAAAAGCATTTTGAAATTTACTCTTCATCTACAAGAGTGAGCTAAAGATGACCTATTTAAAACAGTACACATTTTAATACTTAAATCTGTTGAGGATTCTAGCCTTCTGCCATAAAAATCATGTATTGCTTTTCTTGGCTGTTGACTGGTTTCTGGAAACCGGGGTCCCGTCCTTCCCTGAGTCACAAAGTCTCCATCAGCATGTCAGCACTGTGTGGGACACGTACGCCATCCCACAGATGGTACCCCCCCCCCCCCGCTGGTGTAGTGTGCCGATGACACACCAGCATCCCGTGTCCCCTCCCGTGTCCCCGCGCTGGCTGACTGAGGCTCTGTCTTGCAGGTACATCCCCACGGCGGCCGCGTTTGGTGGCCTGTGCATCGGCGCCCTGTCGGTGTTAGCCGACTTCCTCGGGGCCATCGGCTCCGGCACCGGCATCCTGCTCGCGGTCACTATTATTTATCAGTATTTTGAAATTTTTGTCAAGGAACAGGCTGAAGTCGGTGGGATGGGTGCTTTGTTTTTCTAGATGTTCCAGTATTTCTTCTTGTGTGTGTGAAAGGGAGAATACTTTTGACACGTTGTTTTTGTCCAGTAACGCTGGTTCCCCTTTTCTTCCCTCACAGTTTGTGTTCACGTGCTCACTGGCCCATTTGTGAAATGGGCGCCGAGCTGAGCCTGTGTGCAGCATGAGTACCGGCTGCCTTAAAACTAAAGTTTACATTATTCGTTCGAAAACGTCCGTGTAGTGTTGCCTGTGATGCTGGAAAGCAGTGTAGCTGCCGTGCCCTGCTCACTTGTGCCGGCCAGACGGTGGTGTGGATCAGTTTTGCACACAACATTCAGAACACTCACTCTTCCCCCCACTTGTTTAAAAATAAATGTAGTTCAAATTGCCACTTTCCAGTATTTTTGAGCTTATTTAATGAGTTCTGGAACATTTGTATCTAATCTGTATTTTAGATATAATTAACTTTTTATACTTTTTTAACTCCTCGTATCCACGGTCCCACCCTCCCTCTCCACCCCCCCCCCCCGACTTGGCCCCTCTCAGAGCTGCCCCTCAGCCCACATGGGCCACGTGGGGCTTCAGTTCCAGCGGGTCCTAGAAACCCCTGCTTGTAATTACTCCTCCTGGTTTTCATTCCTTTCTTCCCAGTGACAGCAGTCGGTGCTGTTTTACTGTATTGGCTATGCCTTCGAATTCCAACACATCACTTGAGAATACTCTTTCCAGATACGATGCCCCAGTTCTTTTCTTTTTTTTTTAAATCCCTAAAGCAAAGCTCTAATTCTCACGCAATGTCTGTGGTTCAGTGGGGGTGAACAATGGGTAATTCATGCTAGGAATTTGTGTACGTTGTTGTACGTGACAGCAGCAACATGGGTGTAAACAGTAGAAAATAAAACTTTATTTAATAAAACTTTCAGTTGTGTTGGAAAAATAAAATCGGATATGAAATGATTTCTAAGATTATTTGTATAGGTTCCTCGTAATCCTACAAAACCCATCCTGAGAGGTTGTGGCAAGAGGTCAAACGTAATTATAATTTAGTGTTTAATCCTAAACCTGTTGAGGTACAGGGACCAGCTTAAAGGTGCTCAGTTACGCGACGGACACCGGAAAGAATAGGAAAACAGCAGTCTCAGGTAACGTCCCAGTCTCCATCCGAAGTAGCATAGCTCTTTATAATTTTTTAAACTGTGTGCTCTGTCGGCCACAAAGAGATCACACTTCATTTTTGAAAGATCCTTTTCAGAAGTAAGGGTTTCCACTGTTTACTTTCTGAGTAAGTTCAGGAAGTACATCTTATTTAGGCCAGGATCACAAAGCCAAATGGCTACAGGGAGGCAGATAAAACAGAACCTGCAGGACAGGAACAGTGGTCATCTGGAGGACATCTCCTCAGGGCCTCAGACCACTGTGACCATAGAAATGTGGACCCAGTGTTGTCATACATGATTTTTTTTTTTCCCCCAAGAGAAGGTGGAAATAGGGCTTTTTATGGGAAAGCTTGAACTTTCAAATGCTCTTGAATCACCAGTGTGAGCCACGGGAAACATCCAGACTGCCGGCTCTCGAACTGACCTGACTTCCCAAGTACAGCCTTAGACGTTTAAAGGTTAACATAAAGGGCATTAGGGGTATGTTCTAGGATTTAGCTGTCACTTCTAATTTGCACTCTTGGGAAGAGAAAAAGGTAGAAAGGACAGGTAGGGGTTATAAAGATCTGTCTTCCACCAACATTTAAAAGGAGGTTTCTCAGTTCTTGTGGGGAGTGGCTTTGGAAGAGCTGGTCTGTTTGGAGACTGGTCTGTGCCCGAGTCTGTATATTTTCCATATGCCTTCTGTTCCTTGATTTTTGAAGGAGGGCAGTAACAGGGGAGATTATAGAACTTGGCCTTTGGGAGCTCAGGGAGAAGGAGTAAGATCTCTGGAGAATCATGATGCCTAGGATTAAAAATAAGGATTTTTTTAAAAGGTTAGGGGCACAGGGGAAGGCTACTATTAGAGCAAGTAGTTGGGGGCCTAATTTTTGCAGTATTTACAGAGTAGACTTAATCTAGACAGTTCTCCAGTTCCATATTTTACCCCTTTGTTTAGGAAGTCTAATAGATCTTGTATTTTTGCTCACAAAAACATCTCTGCATACAGAGATGAACACAGTGATACACTGAATACACAGTGACGCTGTAGACAAATGAACTATATTACAGCATTCTTGGCATTCGTATCCTGGTTTTATCTGGTTTGAGGGGCCTGAGCCCCTATTTAGGGCTGGCCAGGGAGCATCACTCTGAGACTTCCACTGGGGGCTCTTCAGAATATCCAGCAAGATAGTTCTGGAGCTGCTGGAGGCCACAGAAGTCAACACAAGGGCCGAGCTCAGCCAAAAGATGAGAAAACGGCCCAGGACCACTTGTAGACCTTTTAGATGATGGGGGCTTTAGGCATGGCCCGAGCCGGAGACAGTGCCCCTGTTCTCCCCTGTAAGGTAGTTGTATTGGGTTTCTGGTATTTGCTGACCTTGCTGGCTACACTCCGGGTTCAACACCAAGACAGGGATGCCCTCCAGCCACATAAATGAATTTGGTTTTAGAAACTTGAAGTACCTTCTGAGGTAAGGATAGGAAGTGAAATTCTAAAGTATATACACCTGCTTGAGGGAAGGGCCCTGTATTTTCATTAGCTTCTTAACCTTGTTATAAGTGAATGGAATCAACCATTTTTCTTTACCTAACAGCTTGTTTACCTTCAGTAGTTAGGTGGGTAGGAGGACACTAGCCAAGTGTAAACATTTGCTTCTCATGAATGTTATTCTCTGTTGATTTTACACTCTGCTACGCTATAGCGGATAATTAGGAGGACCAGTAAAGTCCCTGTATAGGTCTGTCTTTCAAAAAAAAAAAAAAAAAAACTTTGTAGTAGATAGTTATTTGCATACCTAGTTACAGAAGTTTATATGGGGGCTGAGGGTGGGAATAATTGACCTAATTTGGAATTCAGGTCATTTTTCTTCTAGAAATATCCTACCTGTTGGAGTAGATTAGATAAGGAACAGCTGAACTTTAAAAATAAACTGGATTAAAAAGTGGGTATCTGCATTTATGTTCTTTTTCATAACTATTTGCTGGAGTTTAGCATTTAAATGAAGACTACAGCCTACCTGTAATTACAATTCCATATCACCACATGTATTCTGTGTTGCTTTTATTTAATGAAAACTAATTTCAAGTCTACAGTAAGCTAAGCTGAATACAAAGTCTTAGTGAAGGAGGCCTGGTAGTCTTATTTATAAAAACATGGCTACTGTCCTTTGGCCTTAAAACTTCAGGAAAGGCACTTCAAACGGCTTCGTGTTTGCATGTTTCAGTGCCAGAGCGTAGGAATAGACCCTGGCGTCCACGGTCAGATGTTCTTCAGCTACCAGAGCTAGAGGAAGCAAAGGATACAAGTTAGATAATGAAGTTAATCAAGGACAATGCCCCTTATCAATCAGTCCGTCTTTACTGAGCTACTACTATGTGCCAGGTTCTGTGCCGGATGCCGGAGGTAAAGTGGTGAACAAGACATTTTCTGTCTTCAAGGATCTTACTCTAGTGAGATAGAAGATGAAAGGATATATAAGCAGGATTATAGTTCCAGCGAGAGACAAGAACAAAAAAGCATAAAGGCAGAAGATCACACATTCGAGATGATTTTATGTGTTAAAACAGCAATGTTCTAAGTTTGTAGATCTATTTGTTCATTTATAGCTCGTTCTAGGGCTCAGTGGTGATTCTTCAGTCCCTCAAAGAGGGGTTCATCTGTCTTCTCCACCGCTAGGGAATACGTATTTTCTATCCACAAGTTAAGCTGTGTGCCCGATAGGACTGGAATTCTAGCAAGAATGAGGTCTGAGGGGCGCCTGGGTGGCTCAGTTGGTTTAGCGTCTGCCTTCGGCTCAGGTCATGATCGTGGGGTCCTGGGATCGAGCCCCGCATTGGGCTCCCTGCTCGGCGGGGATTATGCTTCTCCCTCTCCCTTACCCCGGTGGTGCTTACTCTCTCTCTCAAATAAAGAAAATTTTTTTTTTTTTTTTAAAGAATGACGTCTCAGAATCTTAACGCTGTACAGTGGGCTTTAACGAGAACTTCTGTGTCGCTCTAGTGGAGGTGATCAGACTTGGCATCTGTCACTTGTTTTCCTAGCCACTAGTGCAGGAACACACTCAGAGACATGCTGATCCTGGAAGGCAGGGTTAGGTCCTCCTCTGTGCATGGCAGGTGCCTGGTAAGTGTTGAAAGCTATTCCTTAGAGCAAACAACTCAAAATACCTTCCCAAATGTTAACTTGTTGAATAAATGGTTTGATTGCTGTATTTTGATTCTAATAAAGCTAGGAAAAAGGGTTCTTTTCCCCCCTTCCTCTTTCTACAGATCTGTCTCTGTCTTCCCCTCTTCTAAGGCTAGAAGGAGGTGAAGTTGGACAGAAGGGAGAAGGAAGTTAGTTCTTTGAGAGAATACTTCTGTAAGACACACGGCGTCTAACATTTAAGCCCTATAGTGCCAACATTATCTTGTTTAATTTTACTGCTGCCTCCTCAGAGACGGGGGCTACCCCCTTGTCCTGTTTTAGGAGAAAAGCCGGGAGAGGCTGCGAAACGTGTTCTGGTTCGTGACTGATACACGGTCGGCTGAGGGGACCCAGGCAGACGCGACAGACTCTGAGTTGTGCTGTCCGTCACTGGCAGCTACAGCTTTCTCTGAGTAAACTGTGGCTTGCTTCGGTGTGAGCGTTTCTAATCTGAGACCCTGGTGCTTTTTACCTCAGGCCTAGTTTTTATTTTTTTTATCTTTATTTTTTTAAAGATTTTATTTATTTATTAGAGAGAGAGTGAGCATGAGCTGGGGGAGGGGCAGAGGGAGAGGGAGAAGCAGGCTTCCCGCCGAGCAGGGAGCCCGATGTGGGGCTCGATCCCAGGACCCCAGGACCATGACCTGAGCCGAAGGCAGATGCTTAACGACTGAGCCACCCAGGCACCCCTCAGGTCTGGTTTTTAAAAAGGTAAAGTAGGAAGGAGTGGTTTCTGGGAATTCTGAAATCACAGTTGTTTTTGGAAGCTCATACTTACTTCTAAAACAACACAGACATCAGAAATAAAATTGTAAGCCACTGGTTCTTATAGGAGAGGAAGAGAGAGCCCTCAAAGCCTCAGGTCAAACAGTGCTTCAAGTTACTTTTCGAAGTAAAAATTTTAAAACATTCAAATTAGGAAGATTATCGGTTTCTTTACAAATGAGTGAATGGGGCCCTCCCAGCCGGGCCTCTGTCTCCAGTACAGTACCTCCTACTGTGGTTCTATCAGGGGACATTTGTCCACATAACCTTATTTAATTTTTTTACCAGATCCCTAGGAGATGGCTTGACCAGGAATTACACGACCAGTGATTTACTAGGGGTCACACCGGTAGTCTGATTCATTATATCAGCATATTGCTCTTCCTATACCTCCATCTTTGCAGAAGGAATAGTGTTAAATTCTCCTTTAACTTCAACCCTGCACAGAGAACCATCCAGCAGGTTAGCATCTTGGAGGATCAGCTAAGAGATACCTACTTAGGCCTCTGCATTGCCATGGATTAGAGATTTGAGGTATAGGGTTTTGGCAAATCTGTAGGAATATCATCCTGACTCTTCTATAGAAAAAAAAAAAAAAATCCACCCTACTGAAAGCTTTCACTTGACGTAGAATGTTTTGCTCACATTTTCAAACTCTCTGCCACCCAGAAAGGAAAATTACTGTTGAACTGCAGTTGTACAAGTTTCTAGGTGTTTGACTTTAATGAGGAAGACTATAATTACATAAGGGGAATTTTATTTAGTGCCCCACTGGATGGGGCTGAGGATGGGGAAAATTGAGGAAGTTGGGGAATAGTCTTAATGCTTACCATCAAGTCTCTTCAGCAGGTCATTCTTTGGTAATGAAATTACTTCGACAAATTCTAAACAAACAAAGTGCAAGTGAAAACAAAGCTGAAGAATAAGAGGGCCTACCAGAACACCACCAAATGCCTGCAGCCATTTCCACCGCGCTAAGCCACACACACGGTCAGCCACTGCTAGCTGGGTAACATACCTCCTTCTCCTGAAAACAGACAGAGGGACGGCGTTAGCGCAGGGCCTGCTGCGGTCAAACACCGCAAGGCTTTTGTGCAACACACACCGAGAAGGGCGGAAGAATTCAACAGAAACCTGGGTCTCTACTAATTTGATCTGGGTACGTGGTAAAAAGCATTCCAACAGTGCAAAATTATTATTCTCCAAATCAAATGTGTAATAGCAACATTTAAAGCATGTTCTAGGATACACACACATGCATTTTTAAGTTGTTAAAATACACACAATTCACCATTTTAACCATTTTTAAAGGTACAGTTCAAAGGCATTAAATACATTCACGCTGCTGTGCAGTTACCAGCATTATCCTTCTCTGGAGCTTTCTCAGCCTCACAAAGAGAAGCGTGGTAGCCACTAAGCAGTGCGTCCCCATACACGCTGACCTCTATTCTACTTTCTGTCTCTATGAATACACGGATTTTAGGTAACGTCATATGGGTGGAAGCACAAGATTTACGCTTAAAAATTTTTTTTCTTTTTTAAAGTGAGCTCTGCGCCCAACGTGGGGCCTGAACTCATGACCTGGAGATCAAGAGTCGCATGCTCTATGGACTGGGCCAGCCCGGTGTCCCTATTTACACTTTTTTGTCTGGCTGCACTAAGCACTCGGCACAGCGTTTCAGACTTCATCCTGTTACGGGCTGCACCAGCAGGTCTCTTTAAGGGCTGGATGCTGTCCTGCTGTGCATCGGCTAATGGACACCTTTCGGGTACCGTGAGGGCGGCTACGTGAACGCTGGTGTGCAAGTGTCCGGGCGAGCCCCTGCCCCTGCTTTCAGTGCTTTGCAGTGTAGACCTAGGAGTGGAACTGCCGGCTAATGGTGATCCTGTTCACCTCTGAGGACGGCTCTTGTATTAGCAAGTTTGAACCGAGCATTTAGAATCAGCTGCAAAGGGACTGGAACATTCAGGAGCACGTGAGGCGGTGAGAAATGGAAGAGTACGGCTGTGACACGTGACCGTGTGTGTGTGTGTGTGTGTGTGTGTGTGTGTGTATGTGTGTGTGAGAGCACCACCTGTAACGGGGTGGGAGACGACATGGACAGACAGAGGCATCAAAGCTCGAGTCCAGACTTGCTGAGAAATTCATAATAGAGCCAGGAACCTCCTGCACGCTTCTCTAAGTACGGAACCCCATGAAGACTAGTCAGCTGCTGTCTGCTCACAATAATTTATGCCATTCTTAAAACACACGAAGACAGAAACGAGTGATTCTGAAGATTTTCACTGTTTAGTATTCAGATTTGTGGCTCATATTACCATGTGGGCATAAACTCCACACAGAAAATAACGTAAATATTGTTAATTTGACATTTTATAAAAGAAAGCATAAAGGTCAGTAAGCGTTGAAAGAAAAATGCTAAAGGACCCAAGATTAGGAAAAGGGCCTGGAGTACTGACGAAGGACCTACAAGCCTGTTCTGACAAGCCAGAAACCGAATCAGTGGCAAGTTAAACGGTCTTTAACGCAACAGAAGCACCTTAAACGTATCCACTGCACACTCACCTGGCTTTGGCTTAGGCCTCACGTTTTCAGCATCATCCCCGTTAATAGTCACTGTCACGATGTGTGTGGTACAGTTTGTCAAACCTGGATCCATACATACAGCTACGGAGAGAAGCGACAGATCACCTTGACAGACACCAGTCACGTACCACTTCTTTCATTACTTAAATGTCCTCGGAAGAAACCTGGGCTCGTGATTCCTAGTTAACACAGAACCCGTGCAGGCAAACGACGGGTGACCCGATCCGCTTAGTGGAGCTGCAGGACCGCCGAGCGGACGTGTAGCCAGCACTCGTACCGTCCCCCGCGTTCCTAAGTGTGCTAAGTCTGCGGGGTTGGGTGGTACTGCCATGCTGTCAACTCCTGTCACCACAACAAGAAACAAACTCTAGTGAGGTGCTTGGCACGTGGATGAGGTAAGAAAGCATAAAGCTTAGGACGTGGGAAACTCGGGAAGGTAACGGATTTCACGTTTCTGCTCCAGCTTCAGGGCCTTCTTGGTCAAATTGGCTGCCCTGCGGAGGGGAGGCTCACGGGTAGAGGGTGACCCAATCTAACTAGGATTTCTTGTCAGTGAATTAGCCAGGACAGAAGCCATCTGGATCCTGAGCATAAAGAACACCCGCATTATCCTTTACACACAGAAGAATCTACGGCTTGACTAATTTTCAAGAGTCTGTCCCCGAGCGCACACCTGGACAGCAATACACACCTGGGGAACACTCGGCAACATCGCCCTTGTAGCCAGTTTCTTCCTCAAGCTCCCGAAGAGCGGCTGCTTCTGGGCTCTCATTATCATCGATGAGCCCTGGAAGTTCAAACCATTGGTGAGGTGGGCTAGGGAAATCCAGGGTTTTGGAACCTCTCCTTCTAGTATAATTGCGGTTGAGCTACATGAGAAGAACCAGAGGACTGTGGAACATGGTTGTACAGGTACAACTGACTGAGGTTTGGAAACTTTTTTAAGAAAAAAGGGCGAAAGAGAAAACCCTAGGCAGATCGAATAGGTTCCGGTAGCTCCCATCTGTTCATCTTATTTAGACCTCAACTGTTCCCACGAGTGTCTTGGCACTTGTGTTCTGCAGCCCGGAAAACGCGGATTCCTGTGAGAAGTGGCTCGGTGGTGTTGGCCCACTGGCCTCGGTGACGGACCCAGCTATGTGCCCCCTCCCAGGAAGCCTGGCACTCTTCAGTTTCCTCAGGTCACAGTGTCACCTACTTGCTTTCCTCCCTCGCAGAGCGATCCTGGGGCCTGGACAGAAATGCCGGCATGAGCATCACCTGCGAGGGAGAAGGCTGGGAGGCTGGTGGACTCGAGGCAGCTGATAGGGAGGCCAAGTGGGGAGGACCGCAGAACTTGGATTATTTTACTTGAAATAACGCGATGAAAAAGGAAAATATAGCCTATTCTGTTACTTTTAAAGTTATTAATTTCTTCAGTGAAATGGCTGGTAAATGAGAAGGAAAGTTGGTATGCCTTCTCATGGGCTGGAATTTCAAAGTACAAAACCTATACTGCTAATGATAAATAAATGAGATCTAATCTCTTCAGATGGGAACAACCCAATTAAGTCCTATGATGCCATAAGAGCTTCAAATTCTGGATAGCTCTACTTAACTATGCAACTCAAGAGAATATTCTAGTGGAAGTTAAGACCGTTTCCCTAGCCTGTGTACATATAGGAAGATCAAGATGTCTTTTCCCTTCATGATTTTTGGAGTTAAAGAGTCTGACCTTGTTATTACTGTGAGTTTCTGGTCGGAGGCAGATCGCTAGTGATAGAAAATGGAACTCAGTTGACAAACTAGGGAAACGCAATTCCTCAAAGAGAAGTTAGAATGTTGCTGAGAGGTGGCTGGGAAAGGCCAGCTGGGACACTACCCTTGCCTCGCTCTCAGGCTTAGCGCGTCACTAGAACATGACCGGGGGCAGCTCGCTGCAGGGATGCTTCTGTTTTACTTAAAACCACAGGGACAGATGAAAGTGTTCAGGGTCCACGCGCTGCAGTGCTCGGCGCCAGACCCGGCGGTCCCTCGGTTCAGGGACTCACCTGCAGGGAATTCTAGGCAGTAGCCTCCCATTGGTGGCCGGAACTGCTTCACCAGAACGATGCACTCATAATGAAGAGTCCGCTGCAGCACCGGAATGACCGCCACGCCTGTGAGCAGGAGATCAAACCAAGGGAATCCCTAATGAAATGTCTGTGAACATTTAGCACAGGGTCAAGGACTCATTCCTGCCTTATGCTAACCTCTGCAGAGGCCCATTTCTCACCCTGCAGCAAGCCAGACCGCGGGTGAAGGGACAGTCATCTGCGTGTGCTTGTACGTCCTTGAAGCAATGAATCAAGTCAGTCTTGCTGTTTATGGTAAACGCTAGCTACACTGGATTTGATTGTTTTAGGATTGAGGACCTTTTCTCCCAAGAGAGAAACCTTTTGCATGGCCTTAAAACATAGGCAAAATCCCACTGTGTTCTGGAAAACACAAATTGCCTACGGGGAGCTCTTGGCTACTCCCTTGCCCCCAACCATCCCCACAGGCAGAAACAGCAGCTGTTGCAGCTACTCTGTGTACTTTCAGTAAAAACAGACAACAAAATGAAAGAGAAAAACAAAGACCTACTGCCCAATATCCCCTAGATCAGAGGTGATTTTCAGGATCTTTGCAGTCAAAGCATTTGTGCGTGGAAAGGACAGTGAAATGAATGCATAGAATAGTCTCCTAATTCCATTTCCTCATCAGCTTATAAAGCAACTGGTCCATCATAAAGTAGGGCCAAATATTTTTCCAAATTAAAGGCTTTCACCTAGGTCCTCTGATGAGAATACAAAGGATTTCGAAAAGTCATATCTAGACAATAGTATGTGGCTTCAAGTTATACTGACTTATATTTGGCTCTAAATATTAGTATACCTGCCCCTCAAAATATTGTACTGAGCCGAGATAACAGGAGCCAGAATTATTTATAAAGAAAGCCTGACTGGGATGCCTGGGTGGTGCATTTGGTTAAGCGTCTTGATTCTTGGTTTCGGCTCAGGTTGTGATCTCAGGGTTGTGAGATCAAGCCCCATGTCAGCATGGGGTCTGCTTAAACTCTCTCTCCCTCCACCTGCCATGCTCTCTCTCTCAAATAAATAAATAAATCTTTAAAAGAAAGCCTGATTTAGTCATGTAGCAATGCAAAAAGCAATAGTAGGTTTAAAAAGATCATAATTGAAGAGAACTGCTCTGAGGTCTTGGTTAAAGTAAAAAGAACCCCGCCTCCTGCAATAATGCGCAGTGACTTCCTTCATGAAGAGCTGTAACAGGTTTGCACTCCTACCATCAGCCGACTGTCCTTTCCTGGTTGTACGTTTCACAGTTTCCCAAGTTCTGTTCAGGCAGAGAAGAAAAAACAAAATCACTGGTGTTACAGAGGGGGAATGTCCTTGGGTTTTCGGTCCACAAGCAGAACTTTCAAATGCAAAGCATGCAAGTGTACTAATGATAATGGTCAAGAAGACCACAGCCATACACGTCTGTGCAGGAAACGCCAACTGTGCTTTCCTGTAGCTCCTGAAGAGTTTTGCAAAGAAAACATGCCGCCCTACATCGAACCCTCTGATGCTATCTAAAGAGAAGGCCTGTTGTTCGCTTGAGCTGTCTTCCAAATCGTCCACTGGAAATATTTCAGGTTGGATCATAAATCTACAGGTGAGCAGTCAATTAAGCTACAAAGCTACTGAGTGGTCTGTGCAAATTACGCCCCTATGAAAAGTCCAGTCTTTTTGCTAAGAACAAAAGATATTCTGCATAATATGAACTCCTGAGATGTTATTTACACATGACCTAAAATAACAATTTAAGAAAGCAGGACCATTCCATTTATTCATTGAGGAATTATTAAATTTAGGTAAGTGCTCTCTTTTGCATGTGTGAGATCTATCTTTACCTAAGGGGAAAATGGTCCACAGAGGAAAAAGTGAGATGAGCAATGGCAGGTTCCTGCTCCCTTTCCGTGGTTAGCTGTTTCTTTCTGGGGAAAGCTGTCCTGAAAATCCAGTTATTGCTACAATTGTGTCAATTGTGTTTGAAGGGGAAGGACATGTGAGGGAAATTCCCCTTCACTCTCTTATCCCTTAAACAGAAAGGAGCAGTGCTAAGAGATGGGAGTGAAGAAGCAGATCAACTTTGGATCTAAGAGAAGTAAGACATCTGAGTGGCGCTGGAGACTAGGGTAAGAAAGGCATCAATGTCTGCCTCCCCACAGAAGAGTGGGTTTGAGGAGATGGGCTGCCCAGAGGGGCCCTCACACTTTTGACCAGCTTGTCCTTAAGGGTTGGACTGTGCCACATTTCTATGGAAAAAATCTAGCTATTTAATCTAGTTAAAAAAACAAAACAAAAAAACCTTTCTGGGGGCGCCTGGGTGGCTCAGTCAGTTAAGCGTCTGCCTTCGGCTCAGATCGTGATCTCAGGGTCCTGGGATCGAGCCCCACATCGGGCTCCCTGCTCATCGGGGAGTCTGCTTCTCTCTCTGCCCTTCCCCCCCGCTTGTTTTCTCTCTCAAATAAATAAATAAAATCTTAAAAAAAAAAAAAAGAACCTTTCTGTAAACTGTAGAATCTTTCGGTATTATACGCAAATTCTAATGGCAAATGTGTCAAAATGAACCTACGAAAACCAAACACTATTATGACAACTCACAACTGCCCAACATTCCTGTTAGTAACAAGAAGCCAACCAACAAGCATTTCTGATCAGTAAATAATACAGACTGCAAGAGACAAAACACCTTTTGGCATAGCTCTCTCTGCTACCTCTTAAGGTTAGTTGTAAAGACTGAAGAAGACAGTGCTGAGGAACACTGAAGGTGCCACCCCAAAAACACTAGGAATAAGGGAAACAAAAAGAGTAGCATCATTACAGTGGTTAAGATGAAGTAAAATAACCAGTAACAAGCCATGAATCATGAGCAAGGAAATATAAATGCATTTATAAGGAATCCTAGACCAGGAATGCCCCATGAGAGCTCCAGTCATCTTCAAGGGACTCTGAGAGATGGACATTTGATTGAGTCAGAAAATCTTAGTCTCTGCCTGCCTACCAGCTAACCCCATAGCCACAAACTCCTTGAGACTGTTCTCAGTTGTAAAACTAGGGCATTAAGAGTAAGTTATCTCAAACGCCTCTTGTAGCTTTCGAATTCTGATTCTAGTTAAGCTACTCCAGTTTTTGAGTCTTTGTTATAGGAAAGCCTGTTTTCCCAGAACATATTGTTAGCCTAGTCAACAAACACAAAAGGCAGGAATGGCAATAAAGGATGACTTTGGCTCGGTCCTGAATGGCCATAAAGGGGGATGCTGCCAGCAATTCTTACACAACTAAAATCAGTTCCATATCTTTATCCACAAATAACATGGTGGCACAAAGGATTTTCGAGCTGCTATTTCATCCTTACCAACATGCTTATGTATCAGGTACCAGATAAAACATTTGATAAGTTTATACATCATGACCTATGGGAAAGTCCAGAGATTCACTCTGCAAAGCCTGACATTCTGGTACAAAATGTCAATGTGTCTGGAAAGAGCTCCTTGGAAGTCACGGGGAAGACGTCCACATGCAAGAACAGAGGTGAACATGCTATAAAGGGCCATGTAAGCACGGTATCTGGTAGGCTTTCGGGTGCCCCCCTCAATACTGAGACAGACGCCCTGGAGGTGAGACCTGGATGCGAATATTGGGATAAAAAGCCTCCAAGTGATTCTGATGCACATCCCTGTTAAGAAATGCTGACGGAGGAAGATGAGTCAGGTGAAGAGATGAGCTGGTGCAAACCAACACGTACTCTTTCAATCAATTAGTGTTAAGGGTTGTATCTGTTATAAACTTAAACAACTTTATTAGGGAAAAGAGAGTCAAACCATATCACTACAAATTGGGTTCTAATCTGTCTACATTTTCACAAATACAAGTACATTTGAGCATATTGTGTTCCTGAAGGCTTGGGCCTGGCCACATTTCTGTATTCCTATACCCGCTAGTAATTTCCTACTTAGTTCTGCACATCAAACTCACGTAAATAAGTGTTCTGTATGCTTCCCCTGTGTTGGACTGCAGTGTGCCCAGTTTCTTACTTTGAGGTTTTAATTTAATAGTGCTTTGGATAGCTTAATGTTTCCTGCAGCTCTCCAACACTGGCCCTTATTAATACTTTTAATAGTTTAGTAAATGTAATTAAAGTGGTTTCAGTTATTACTGACAAGTCCGCATACTTTCACAGGGATGATAAGATATATTTTCTCATGAAGAAACTCTGTTATCTGATCACTTAGCAAATGGACTTTTTATATTAATTAATTTATATCATGTAATCTGGATACTAAATTTAATTATATTTTTGTATTTTCTCATTCACCACTTCATTCCTTTTTATATTTCACTAGGGAAATGCTTAATCTATTTTTAACACATTTTTCTCTGATAATTATAAAATCAAAAACTTTCTAAACAGAAAATTTGGAAAACAGAAAAGGTTTACCACACAGCTGCCTTTAATATTTAGCCAGCTTTCCTTCTAGCCTTTTCTTAAATATATTATTTGGAAAGAATTTAAAAAGCATATATACCATTTCCTATGTTGTTAACAACTTAATCACTTTTCTCATATTGCTAGATTGTCTTCAGAATCTGCTTTGTAGATGACTGTTGAGATTTTACCAAATGAATACACTAAAAAATTATTTCCCCCCTTTCAGATTGAAGAAGAATTGACACACAATATTGTATCTGAGGTGTGCAACATAGTGACTCAATAATTATATACATTACAAAATAGTCGCAAGTGTAGTCACCAAAGTTGTTACAATATCATTGACTATGTTCCCTCATACTGTACATTATATTCTCTTATGTTACACTATAACAATCATTTCCCAGTTTTTAAAATGATTAGGGTGCTTTCAATTTGTTGTCTTTTTAAATTTTGATGAACATTTTTCAGGCACAAACCTGACTCCAAACAGTCTCAGGAATGGGATTACTTAGGTCGAAGGGTGTCTGTCATATCTTTATGTCTGGTACATACAGTGAAATGCTTTGCAAAACTTTTTTTCCCCCCAATTCACATTTCCACGAGCAAGGTGTAAAGGATGTAAGTTTTACCTCAAACCCAGCACTATTCTCTCCTTAATCCTTCTAATTTACAAATTAAAAATTGGTGTGACCAGAAGGAGGCAGCCCGGATGGCTAATTATTCTGCTGCTTTATCAGCTTAAGTGAGGCTGGCCCCAAATTTCAGGTTCATAAGACTCTCCTCAGGGAGAATGGTGTTAAAAATCAATTCCTGATTAGTTATTATAACAAACTGACAATGTAATTTTATTCAGAGATTATAAGCGATCCAGACATTCTGACAGAAAGCACTGAATTAGAGTTTTCATTTAAGATCAAGTTTATAATGAGGAAGCTATCAGAGTTTATGTCAAATGCTAAATGGAGACCCGACTGAGAACCCAAATACTGCGCATTTTACAAAAGGGAAAAAAATCATTTACCTTATTTTCCCAGTAGGATCCATGTATGTTGTTTTTTCAAGCTTGACCCATTTTCCTTCTGAAATTAACTAAAAGGAGACATTAAGTTGGGAGATTTTCAAACTGAGGATTTTACTTAGAAGGTTTGTTTTCTTTCAGATTTTCTCTGCCTGGCCCTCCCGGTGCTCACATGCCCCTCCCAGTAGTTGCAGGAAGGTTTTCAGTTCAAAGTATGGCAAGTTTTTTTTCTGAAGGGTGGTTCAGTTTCTTTCTGGAGTTTGGGAAGTGATACTGAGAGGTGAAAAGAGATGAGAGTTGAAAAACGGGGGGTGTGGGGAAGTGGAGAGGGAGGACCAGGAGTGAGGGGTTTTCGGGGACCTAGTGTTCTATCCTCTGAGCTGGGTGCTCATCACAGAGGTGTGTTTCGTGGGTAGAGACTCCTCAGTTGTGGTTTATAGTCAGTGACCACACCGGAAGGCTGACTGAGGAAACCATGTCCAACAACCGCATTTCTAGGAACACGTGGGTTTCCCACCCCATCCAAGACAGGTGGCCCAGGACTGTTCTGCCTAGACATTGAGTTTCGGTTACCTGGACTAACTTACCTATGGCACTATACTGAACTGACAGAAGAGATTCACTGCGGACATAAAGCAGTAGCCTTTTTCTCACTATCCTATCTTTCACTTCTGGCCAGCAGCAACCTAATAATTATCAGCAGATCTATTCACAGACAACATGGAAAGATTTTTAAATCATAAACAACTGCAGGAAGATGTCAAGGTCAGAGTTCCAAGGTGAAGGATTTAAAATTTATCCACTGCAATGGTTCCTGCAGAAAGAGACTTATTAAAAGCTAAACCAAATAACATATAACACATACATTAGTTCTGGAATTCAGATTACAACTAACAACTTAGATTCTTATTGTTCTTAAACATATATATTGAGACCATAAACAGCTAACTAAGACGTGATACTTAGGTATGAAATGTCTAAACCCTAAAACTCACGTATGACTTATTCTTCTACCCAGGGAAACTTTTAATAAAATTTTGAGAATTTTTGTATCAACAGCCCAAATCCACTTTAAAAACACTTCACTAGGGGTGCCTGGGTGGCTCAGTCGTTAAGCGTCTGCCTTCGGCTCAGGTCGCGGTCCCAGGGTCCTGGGATCGAGCCCCGCATCAGGCTCCCTGCTCGGCGGGAAGCCTGCTTCTCCCTCTCCCACTCCCCCTGCTTGTGTGCCCTCTCTCGCTGTGCCTCTCTCTCTGTCAAATAAATAAATAAAATCTTTAAAAAAATAAAATAAAAAAATAAAAACACTTCACTAGTACATATAATTAAGAGATACACTATTGCTCCCACACAAGAGCAAAATGTCCTTGAGTCCTAAAAAGGGAGTAGGAACAATGTTTAAGAAACTGTGTTTAATAATTGAATACACACACACAAAGAATTAAATATAAGCATTTGAAACAACAGTTTCTACATTTCATTTAAACTCAGCTCTGTGTGGGGAGGGGGCAGAGAAGAGAAAAACAGTTTATACCTCCTCTGAAATAATAGACTGTTTGGTATTTTGAGAAGGATCCGCTGGTTCTTGGTTTTCCATTTTCAAACTACTTAGTCTTTACAGTCCTCAGGCAGGAAGTTCACGCTGTAAGATAATAAGATTTGTTTAGGCTACATTTATTTTTCTGAATTAAACATTTGTCCGGAGGCCATCGCTCAAAGTACTTAAACGGTGAAAAACTTATCTGATGTCATCAATGCTGCTTTCCTCACGGGAACCTGGGAGGACTGCCCCAGATGGAATGTCAATGCCAAGGCCCCAGGAAACAGCCAGGAAAGAACGTGCAGCTAACCCAGTCAGATTCAGCCCACGTTAACTAAACTCCTACTGGGCGGGAGCTGGGCACTTACACAGACATTCTTGGATTTTTCTGACTCCAAATTTAAAAACTTTCCAAGGGGGAAACAGTACAATAATTGTATACCACTCCCCATTCCCACCCCTTCACCACTGTCCCTTATCTACCCTTGACAGCTAAACTGTAAGACTTGTATGAGCTGCCTGTTTCTACCTCCCATATATCTTTTTTTTTTTAAACTTGTGGTAAATGGATATACCATTTTAATAATGTTAAAATGTGCAGCTCAGTGGAATTCAACACATTCACATTGTTGTGGCCTGTTCACTTTAAAGCTTCAACATGTATAAAAGTCAGAGTTGTGCAGGAGTTGACTGGGAGCACCAGCTCTGTCGCGGAAAGAGCAGGCCCCATCCCGTGTTGTACCCTACTCCAGTCTCTCTTCTTGGCTTGTTCTCCTGCTTTTTGTACTGAGTGTCTGAAAATCTTTCTCTGCCCTCAAAGTGGACTGAATAACCTGGCTGCATATAGAAGTATGGGCCGAAAATCACTTTCTACTGGAAATATGGAGGCCTTGCTCAGTTGTCTTGCTTCTGGTATTGGCTGTTGTGACATCTGAAGCCATTCTGATTCCTGATCCTTTTCCTCTCTGGCCTATTTTCTTTCTCTGGAAACCTGTAGTTATTCACGTCTTCGTGTTGATGTTACTGTATTGGGAACTCAAACGGGTCCTTCCTTTTTTTTATTGAAGTGTAGTTGACATACTATATTATATTAGTTTCAGGTGTGCAACATAGTGGCTCAACGTTTACATATATTATGAAGTCATTGCCACGAAAATCTGGGTACCATCTGTCACCATATAAACTTGTTACGATATTGTTAACTATATTCTCTATGCCGTACATTGCATTCCCATGTCTCATTTATTTTATAACTGGAAGTTTGTATCTTTTCTGTTTGTTTTTTCTTTATTTTTGAGAGAGAGAGAGAGAGTGAGCACGCATGTCCGCATATGAGTGGGGTAGGGGCAGAGGGAGAGAGAGAGTCTCAAGCAGATTCTCCCAGCTGAGCGCAGAGCTTTATCTCACAACCCTGAGATCATGACCTGAGCTGGAATCAAGAGTTGGATGCTTAACAGTCTGAGCCACCCAGGTGCCCCTGTAAATCTGTACCTTTAATCCCCTTCCCCTGTTTTGTCAAATGGGTCCTTTCAATCTGGAAACCATACTGTGCTTCTTTATGGGGAACTTTTCTTGAAATATTTCACTGATAATCTCCTCCCCTCTATTTTCTATGTTCTTTCTTTTAGGAACTGATATTTAGCTGTTAGACTTCCTGAACCGATCCTCTGTCTTGTCTTTTTCATTCCTATTTTCTGTTTCCTTGTTATTTTATCTACAGTTCTCAGTGGCTACTCCAATGCTTTCCTACTCTTAAGATCTGTGGTTCCCTAACCTACCCCACCTCCTAATGTTTGCTACAGGGAAAATACAGAGTATCAACATCAACCCTCCTACCAAATGTCTTGGAGGAAAGAGTGTCTTTGCTCTATTTTTTTTTTTTAAAGATGTTATTTATTTATTTATTTATTTGAGAGAGAGAGAGAGAAAGAGCACGCACAAGCAGGGGGAGCGGCAGCAGAGGGAGAGGGAGAAGCAGACACCCTGCTGAGCAAGGAGCCCGATGCGGGGCCATGATCCCACGACCCTGGGATCATGACTTGGGCCAAAGGCCACCACTTAACTGACTGAGCCACCCAGGTGCCCCGCTCTCTTTCTTCTGAGGCCTAAAGTAATAATGAAACTACCCATCTCATTTGCAATTTTTATCCCAGATGGCAAACATCCTCCATCCTGAAACACACCCAACAAAACACATTTAACCTTCTCATAACCCTGTTCTTTCCTTCCGCCTTCCTGGACTTCTTGAAAGAACAGATGATACTACTGAGTGTATTTACTCAGCCCAGTGCAGTCTACTCCTTTACCATCCGCCCATCTACTCATCACCCCCAAGCCAGAAATAGAAGTAGCTCCAATCCCTTATTCTCCTTCACCACTTATAATTTATCCATTATAAGTCCTAAAAATTCTGTCTCAACATTTCTTAAGAGTGTCCTATCCTTACCATCACTGCTCTGGCTGAAAACCTCCCACCTGGGATGAAATTTCCAAAACCATCTCCTGGACATTAGATTTTTCTTTATGTTGTCCAGTGTTCAACACTGCTCACAGTTGTGTTGGTATAGAAACTCCCTAAAATCACCCCTGAATAAATGAAGGAAGGTGGGATGCCTGGGTGGCTCAGTTGGTTAAGCGTCTGTCTTCAGCTCAAGTCATGATACCAGGGTCCTGGGATCGAGTCCTGCATCGGGCTCCTTGCTTAGTGGGGAGCCTGCTTCTCCCCCTGCTTGAGCGTTCTCTCTCTCTCTCTCTGACAAATAAATAAAATCTTAAAAAAAAAAAAAAATGAAGGAAGGAGTAAAATGAATCTGGCTGGGTAAGTCTAGACAGCCATTCTGTTCCTAAGTAAATTAGGTTAGTTTGGGGCCTGCTTAGACTTATTTTGAAGAATAGTTCCTTGTCTACTTGTCTTTATTTGACTAACTTAGTTTAACTCAATTTCAAAATTTTCTTGGCACATAGTTAAAGAGATTCACACTTCCTGATTTCAAAAGTTACTATAAAAGACACAGTAATCAAGATGGCGTGGGTACCAGCCTAAGGACAGACATATAAACTGATGGAATAGAAAGTCCAGAATTAAACCCACAGATTCATGGTCCATTGATTTTCAACAAGAATGCCACCATTCAAGGGGGGTAAAGGATAGCCTTTTCAAGAGATTGTTCTGGGCTTAGATATATACATTCATGAGAATGAAAAAGAACCTCACAGGTACCTGGGTGGCTCAGTCAGTTGAACGTCTGCCTCTTGATTTCAGCTCAGGTTGTGATTTTGGGGTCATGGGATTGGGCCCGGCGTCAGGTTCCATGCTCAGTGCAGAGTCTGCTGGAGATTCTTTCTTTCTCTCTCCCTGTTCCTCCCCCACCCCCCGCTTGCGCACATGCACCCTCTCTCTAAATAGATGGAATCTTCAGGAAAAAAAAAAAAGTGAACCTCTACCTAACACTGTATATAAAAATTAACTCAAAATGGATTAAAGAGCTAATGTAAGAGCCAAACCTACAAAACTCTTGGAAGAAAGCATACGTGTAAATCTGCATGATCTTGGGTTAGGCAATGATCTCTTAGATGTGACACATAAAGCACAAGCAACTAAAGAAAATACAGATAAATCGGACTTCCTCAAAATTAAGAACTTGTGTGCTTCAAAGGATACCATGAAGATAGGGAAAAAACAACCCACAGAATGGGAAAAAAGTTTGCAAATCTGATAGAACTGTATCTGAAATATGCAAAAAACTCTTAAAATGCAATAATTAAAAGACAACCTAATTAAAAATAGCCAAAGGACCTGAATAGACATTTTTCCAAAGAAGACATACAAATGGCCAATAAGCCCATGAAAATATGTTGGGCATTTTTAGCCATCAGAGGAAGGCAAATCAAAACCACAATGAGATACCACACTTCACCCCTATTATGATGATTATAACTATAAAGACATAACAGCACGTATCAGTGAGGATGTAGAGAAACTGAAACCCTCATATTCTGCTGGAAGGAATGCAAGATGGTGCAGCCATTTTGGGAAACAATCCTCAAAAGGTTAACGACAGAATTCCCATACGACGCAGCAATTTCATGCCTATGTATACCCAGGAGAAATGAAACATATACTCTCACAAAAACTTGTACACAAATATCTGTTCATGGCAGTATAATTTGTAATAGCCCCAGAGTGGAAACAACCTAAATGACTATCAGTTGATGAGTGGATAAATAAAATGTGGTATTTCATTCAATGGAATAATATTCACCCATAAAAAGGAATGAAGTACTGATGCATGCTACAAAATGGATGAACCTTGAAAACAATATGCTAAGTGAGAGAAGCCAGATACAAGAGGCCAAATATTTTAAGATTCCATGTATATGAAATATCCAGAAGAGCAAATCCAAAGATACAGAAAGCAGATTAGAGGTTGCCAAGGGACTGGGGGGAAGGAGAGAATAGGGAGTGACTACTTATGGGTATGGGGTTTCTTTTTGATGAAAAATGTTCTAGAATTGAATAGTGGTAATGGTGACACCATCTGGCAAATACACTAAAACTACAGAATTTTACAGTCTAAGAGCGTGAATTTTATGGTATGTGAATTGCATCTCAATTAACAAACACCTTTGCAGTCTTAAAATCCCCAAGAGACAAATAATTGGGTTGTTGAAAGTCATGTTAGGTCCAAAGGTTGACCACATCTAGGAGACTAGTTCAAGGAGCTCTGCTTTGGACTCAACAGGCTAGTAATGTATGCATGGCATTCCTGTACCCAAGTGACCATTTTACTGTCCTCTGGGTGTATATTTTGCCTGATACTCAACACGTACTTCTGTTGTAAAATTAACTGTATTTCTGTTGTATCATGAAGATGTAATCAATACTGTTGCTTGCAGGTTATTTTGTGGGCAAACCTAGGAATTCAATTTCCAGTAAGGATTTCAGCAAAGAAGCAAAACTTGAGGCCTTAGGGAAGAAAAAAATGACGTTACGCTAAAGACGTAAAAACCACTTAATGAAGATGAGAAAAAGAAACATGTATACATTTTCACACTCATTTAAACCATGAAGAAGTATGCACAAACTGTATCAATGTTCGTAAAAAACGAACACCGACTGTATCTAGGTAACTTGGCTAGAGCGCCCTGTGGCAGAGGGGCTGGGAGTGAAGTTGTGTCCTCGGTGCTGGGAAGGCAGCAGCGGACTGCACAAAGGCCCTGTCCGCCAGGAGCTTACTTTCTGGTGGGAGGAAGGGGAGAAAACAGAGGAACAATATACAAAATTTATGTGGGAGACGCTAAGTTTTACAGAGGAAGATGAAGAAGGATAAGAAGAGTAGAGAAGGTGTGGGGTGGGGGTTGGTATCTTTAGAGCATCATCATGAAAGCCCCCTTTAATCTGGTAACTTCTAAACAGAGGCTTGAAAGTAATAAAACAGTAAGCTATGTGGGTATTTAGACTAGCCAGTCATTTAGCATATTGACTATATGCCTATAGCATAAAAGGCCGTTATTCCTGGTAAACTTTTAACTATCACTGGTTTATATATGACAAATAATTTACATTGTTAGAGGCAATCAAAGTAGTTTGCTGACCCAGATGAAAACTAACCATGGGTTAAATCAAAGGTTGGCTACTGCTCACTGCCTGTGTGGTCTCCACACCCAGATAAAAGAACTTTCTCTACCTAGATTTTTATCTTCCAGATTTCCATTCCCTTCTATTAGGAACATATACATCACAGAAGGAATATTTCCTCTGCTTTTAATTCTGTCACTTAAGAGAAAACTTTTAGGCAACCAAGGGACCCCATTTAGTGCACAACGTAATCTGTTTAAAATTTAGGTGCAAGATGCTTGGATTAAGTTAAATTTGGACCTCCTTTTGAAAAGTTGTATTTTGACCCCAAATAACTTTTTCTGATGCCTACCCAAACTTCTTAAAAACAGAGAACTGCAGGCCTCAAAAGTATATGCACCACCTGAAGTTCTTAAAAGAAGAGTTAGATCATCTGTAACTTTTTCTGTTAAAAGGGTTCCTAATCTGGACTCCCAGAAAGTCTGGACAAAATGGAGGTTGTCCCCCCGTCCCCAGGTGAGTATCTTTGGTGGCAGAAGGCCACTAGCTCCTTCAGATTTACATACAACTTTAAGACATTTAAATTATCTGCTAGGTCCCCTTATCTTTATATCTTTATAGCTTCCTTCAGATTGTCAAAGGGATTGTTGATGGCCAAAAGGTGAAAAAGTACTATTCTGAAGGATGGTCCCTCAGATCTACTACTCTTCATTTAACCAGGTTAGTTAAACTCCATTACAACACAGTCTCAGTAATTAGAAGATGGATTTTTGGTCAGCAAATGTTAAGCTATAAACAGTTGTTTCAAACAGATTGTATTAATATTTAAGCTAGAATGTTAGAGAGCTAGAAAGACAACAAACTACAGACATAAATTACAAAAAAGAAAAAAAAAGTGGCAAGCAGGGCTGGGCCTCTCCAGGGTAATTACTTGGAATGCAATCAGCCCCAAGAGGCAACAGTATTTTGTAGCAATCTGCTGACAGTGTAATATAACCAAAAAGTGTGGTTAAAGGGTGATTTCAAAATATATTCTTTATTCTGAGATTCCCAAAATGTTCAGGATTATAAAAGCATCTCAAAAATACTACTGAACCAGAAAAAGAATATTATTTTTAGCACCATTTCAAAACTGTAAGCTAAATGGTGCCATTTGGGGACCAGTCCCTCCAAGTAAGGCAGGGCAGAAAGAAATGAAGCTCCAATGCATGCTGCACACTCCTGTCTCAGTTACTGTGATAGAGCTTTCCTGAGCTGACTCAATGCTACTTTTAGATTTTAAAAGTAAAGTGTAATTTAAATTTTATCCACTTCATTAACTAGAATTTCAGGTCATCTACATTTTGCTGCTAAGCTGCTAATATGTACAGGTTATACTTAAAATAATACCTGTGTACATAATGTTGTGTTCAACTGTTTTAACTCACATAACTGTTTTATGTGGTTTTAGTTTGGTCTGAACACTGAAGGTCTATGATGTGTTAGCTGTATGATTTTTCCAGGGCACCAAAAACTCTTGTAAGGGAAACATCACAGGATTCTTAGAATTGCCATACAGTGGTAGACAGGAGGTTAACTGGCTTTATGAGGGGCAGTTCAAATGCTTGGAAAAAAAATACACACACACACACACACACGCACACACTAAGTGCAAACTGACCCATAATCCTGCCCTTGGGGACTTCATAGTTCAACTTGCAAAGGACCAGAAGGGTAAATGCCTATTATAGAGATAATGTAATACCAGGGTGTTTTAAGTGAGCAACAAATCACACCCCCTTGGGGGGCAGGGAAAGTAGTAGACTTTGAAAAGGCTACTACTAAGAGGCCATTTGATATTAAGATAGGATTTAGATACCAAGAAGACATAGAAAGCATTTCAAGAAGGAACCACATGAAAAACAGAGACACTAATTAGGGGAAGGGTTGAGAAATTATAGTAGAGTTTGGCAAGCTCTGTGGTTCTCAATCGTCCCCCACCCCCCGAACAAACCCCATATGATGGATGTTGTCAACATATGCAAACACATTTCTAAGGGCTTACACAGATTTGGCTGGATGCCTGCCCCCTCCCCCCAAATTTGTGGGCAAATAAAGCACCCAACAACTCTAACTGGCATGCCGCAAGCTCTTGTAACTATGTAAGCTCCTTCCTCTTGGGGATAGCATTTACAATTCTCCACTGAAGGGAGGAAGAAAAATGATTTTTTTTCCACAATCTTGGGTATTTCAGTCCTAGTAACAACAGCCGGATTCAGGTTAAGTGGGAGCGGAGTTTGCACTCAGACTTCTCATTATTCAGTTATTACCATATTGGAATCCCTGCAGTTTGCTGACATTGCAAAGTGAAGCAAAAAATCACGAGAAATAACACGCTGGCTACTCTCTCCCAGATAAAAGTATTGTCAACATCATTTATGCTCAATCAAATAAAAGTTGTAGAAGCTCACATCATAAGCAAAGCTTCTGATTGACCAAAGTCAGGCAGTTGAAACAGTTTAATAATTGGATTGAGAAATTTCCAATAAGGCATTTTGAAAGAAATTAAGTGGGAGAGGATTAATTTTTGCAAAAAATAACTTTATGACTATGTAAAGTCAAGCATTAAATGCTTAGGCCTGTCCAAGATGCCATTCCACATTCTTTCAGAATAATTACACAGAAAAGCCACTTGAGTTATAATAAACAAGTAATCAATTAGTATAGTTACATTTAATGGTCTTGGTTATAATCATAAAACTTTTAAAAATTTAATTTTTTTAAAGATATTTTGATCATTCCTTCTTTTGTACCACTTCTGGTAAAATTTTGGTATCCACATCGAATGGATCTACTTTAAGTGAACTTTCCTTTGCTGACAATTATCCTCAGATAATGAAGACTTCCTGTAATTTGTTAATTATGGAAAGCCACCGAGTTTCTTTTCTTTTCTGGCAGATATGGGGTTGGGTGAGCAGAGAGGTAACTAACATTTTCCTGAAATTATGCTACTTGGTGATTTATAATCATTACATTTAGTTTGGGTTGTGAACTAATTACCCTTGGGAAGGTTAACTGGTTACAGCCATATAGTAATGTGACCAGTAAAGAACCTCTTGCAATAGCCCAAGCAAGAGATACCATAGGTTTGGCCTAGGGTGATAGCAGTGGCAAGGTAACAGACTTAATTCCTTGCATATGAAACTTTATTACTTGTCCTAAACCAGCGTCTAGGGAAGGGGTTTTCAAAGCTAATTTCAAGATGTTCTCAAAGGACATTGGGGCATCAGGAGAAAGGGGTAGTACGGTGGTCAAATATGGATACACGGGAGTTTGAGATGTTGGCATGATATCCAAGTGGATAAAACCAGCAGGTAGATGGAAGTATTAATTTAGAAGGATTAGTCATGTGGGATTCAGGGTAGGAAATGTTTTTCATTATTTAATTTAGAATTGCCCAATAAACCCCTCCCCCACAATTATTTAGCTACTGATATTTTTAGGCATGCATGAGAAAAAGCAACTATTTCCATTGTTGTAAAGGTTTTATTGAAGAAACTTGAGAATAAACACTTCATGGCTAAGTGAAGAAAAGACAAACATGGTGGCTAAAAAATAATCAAAGGGAATTTAGCTGTATCCATTCAAAATACCTGAGCATCTGTTTGTAATGTTGATTTATTTGAGGCTAGTTAAATGTGTAACTAGTTAACTAAAAATCAACTGTAATACTAAAAAGTCACCGAACTCACTTCTAAAGTATACAGCCCGAATAAAAGACATCTGTAATAAATTCTGGCCCTGTAGTGTTTATATTTAAGTTTACAAACTTGGCTGCTTCTCTACAAATAACCAGTTCTGTATTAATGCTTTGCAGCTGCCTCAACCTCTACACTCAAGTTTCCTGGGCTGTTAACATATTACTCCTTCCAGAAGGACTATATTCCCAGTTTCTACTTTCTTCTATACATCTATTAATTCCTGTCTTCAACAGAAAATACCTTACCCTAATTCACCTCATCAGTGCTAACATTTCCTTCAGCAGCAACCTGTTTATTTCTAGGTCAAATCAAAACGGACATTTGGAGTGATCCTGCTTTAGGTCTTAGATCTGGCAGTCTGGCACGATTCTCCCAGCATATATGGAATATTGCTTCATTTCCCCCTCAAAAACAGAAAGGACTACATAATCCTGGATCTCAGAAGTACTTAGGAAAACTGCCGCCCCTCCCCCAGCATACACTGCAACATTGTAATTTACCTCTGCTTTGGAAAATGTATCTTTAAAAACGATGCTCCCAACTAAACCACTTAGCCAGTAACATTTTTGAGAAAAAAAAAACCATGAAACTCTTTGGGGGAGGAGTTTCTAACTCCAAATAGGCAGAGGATCCTGTAATTATCCTAATGAATACTTTTCCAAAGAGGCCTGTAGTCGGTGGGGTTCCCACCTCTTTCTAATCTAAAACTGCTTAGACGGACCAGAGAGTGTGCAGTTTTAACGAGATACCTAAAATGTGTGCCCTTAGACGTGACGGGGACAAGCCCAAGGCAAGTTACTCAGCAGCTAGAACCTGATTCTTCTGAAGAAACAAACAAAAGTGAACTTTTAAAATATTCTATTGTCTGCTTGCCATCTGATACATCATCACGGAAGGAATAAGGAAAATAACAGAGTGATGGAGAAAAGAGGGAAAAAGAATGATACTGCAAACTGCACTAGGCTAGAATTCTTCCAGTCTTATGATTCCAGCATGGCCCGGCTACTGATACAATCTGGCTGTATTTTTCCAGGCTGCTACTTTGGCAGGGCTGGGATAAATGAATTTCACGCTCAAAGGAGTCACCTCTCCCCTTTTTGTCGGTTTCCCCCCAATTTATCTCTCCCTTCTACCTTCAAAGTCGAACTGCCCAGGAGCGGACCGACAGGATTCTCTCCTTCTCTCTCATAATCCTCCTCCACGAACGAAGAGGTGCCATTCCCCCCTTTGCAGATGCTTCAACCACTGCACTCCCATGAACAGGTAACTGCGGTGTTTCCTGCTTTCTCTACTCCGAAGAGCCCAAGCTCTTCTACCCCAGTCTCTGGTTTTCTCTAAACTGGCCCTCCTTTCCGCCCCCTCGCTTTCCGGGACTCGAGCCCAGTCCGCAGACTGGGACACGCGCGCGCGGCTGCCCGCACGCACCAGCTGTGCGCCCTCCCTCGTCCCCAAAGAGGGGATTGTACATGATTGGCCCGCGCCCAGTTACCTACTCCAAGGTGTGGGGTGAAGGGGAGGGTACTCCTTTGGGGAGGGGGACGAGAGAAGAAAGCACGAATCCGAGGCAGCAATCTCAGAAGACCGGGTGCTACTGCTTCAGGCACAGCCGCACCTCGCGGTGATAAGAGGATGTGCACTCGGCCCCTCCCGGCACCCGTAGAATCCCCCGCCCGTAACCTCGCCTGAGATAATTACCTTCCGGGGCGGTGCAAGTCTTAGAATCCCCTTCTTAACACTTCCGGAATTCCTTTTCCGGGACGCGAACGCTTTGTGTGTGTTTGTGCGTGTGTGCGTGTATGAGTGAATACTAAAAGGAGTCCCTGCGATTCTCCTCGCTCTCTTTTCTGCTACCACCTCCTTACTTTATGGACCGGAAGAGTCCTTGAGCCAAAATAGCTCGGCGGGTACTTCCGGGACGGGAGACCTGGGTTCCGGGAGGGTGCTGGAAGGAGAGGGAGAGGCGGCGGCGGCGGCGGCGGCGGCAGCTGGAGGATGAAGAAGGAGCATGTGCTGCACTGTCAGTTCTCCGCCTGGTATCCACTGTTCCGAAGCCTTACCATCAAGAGGTAAGACAGGAGGGGTTACGTCGGGGCGATAGGCAAAAGGGAACTGCGACATTTTGGGCGAGTTCTAGCTCCATCCAAAAAAAAAAAAAAAAAAATTAAATAAATAAAAAAATGCAGGCCTTATAGCGATTGGATGGGAGCGCCAGTGCCGAGATTTCGACTTCCTAGTGGTATTTCAGTGGGGGGGATTAATGAAGTCGATCCTTGTTTTCTGTGCCTCGTGTTGCGTTCGGGGGGGTGTGCTAAGGGAGGCAGAAGGGCATGTCGTGGTACAGTGAAGGTCAGAGGCGGGGTGACTGGGGGATTAAGCTAGTTCAAGGCTTGGGGGTTCACCATCACTGCTTTTAGAATTGCCAGAGAGGGGACGTGATCAGGAGAAGTGGGTAGTCTGGACTTTGCCACTGACCCCGGTGGACTTAATTGCTTTCAGTCGCTGTGAAATGAGAACAGTGATACAGACCCTCCCTGAAATCCTGTTGCGAAGCTCCCATATGATAGTGTGCATGGAAAGCGTTAGTGTAGTTATATATTGTTAGGGTTGGTAACGTACTGTGAGAGGAAGCCATTCCTGGAAAAGGAATAGAACAGTATTTGTTTTCTGTTTCTCTGGCCTACAACAGGGAATCCGTCCCTGGTTTGCAGGTCAAACAGAGGAGTAACTGTTTCATCCTTCACGGGGTCATTCAAGGTAATAGAGGCAAGGCAGCTAGGAGAATACCCCCAAATGTTCAACAGCAATTATGACATCTGGAGAATGATGAAGGAGTAAGCTTTCACTCACTAAGAGGGATAAATCAAAGAACTGCATATTCATGAACAGGATTTTCTGTATTTTGTCCGGTCACCCTTTAGGCCTAGATTATCACGTATTTAGGTATCAACTGTCCTTTTCTCATTTTGTCCTCTGGGTGCAGGGTGTGAATACAGAGAGGGAAATGGTTTTGAAATCCTGAGGGATTGGAAGAGCATAAGGAGATTTATTCAGAGGGCAGTTCTTTTCCATCCTGTTAATTCATACATAGAATCTGCTTTTAGTTGGAGGTTAGAGCAGCTCAAAGGAAGATAGATCATCCTTGCATTTGAAGGTGGTTGAAGTCACACCAAAATAAAAGGAAGAGCTTCAACAGCAGCAGTGGACAGTACATCCTAACATAGAAGTTATCTTCCCTTGGGATATTCCAGTCTTTGTTACCTTGTGTAATTGAGATAGGCTTTGGGTCTGAGATGATGCTAGAGTTATTTGTGTTGGTGTAAGAGAAGGTATATTGTGAACCTGCCAGACATTTCACGCTGTTCACTTGAACTGCAATCTCTGCAGGTGCCTTTTGCAACCTCTGGCATAGTTTTCCTTTGCCTTCAGCAGTAGAGCACAATGGTTAAGAATTAGATTCTGGAATCAGGGCCATCTGCCTGGCTTTGAATTTTGGTTCCACCAGCATCTTGAGCAAATTGCTTAATCTCTCTAAGCCCCATCTGGAAATTTGAGAAAATAATAGGATTGTCATGGGAATTAAATGAGATAAAACATTTAAAATGCTTGTCACAGTTTCTGGCATGTAGTAGACATACAGAAATGCTGCTTGTTGTTACATTTTGGATTTAATCAAAGCTTCTTTGAAGCACAATATTTTAGAATGTGTACCATTCATTGGAAGCTGAGAATGAAAAATAAACCAGGAGGTGGGATTTTCTGAACAGTCTACAACTAAACTGTGTGGCCTGAAACTGTTCTTTACTCTGTCTTTAAACTCTCTTCAGTTTAGTTCCGTGGTGATATCACTGGAACCTCACATATGACAGGATATCCCTCCATCATCTGGGCCAATCTGGTGGGGTTGTATTAGCTTTGTCATTGTCATTGTCAGCTTTAATGCTGAGATCATATTCTTGTTATTGACTCAGCATTATTTTTCAGTGTTTATTAATCATGGGTCAGAGATGATTAGGTGGGGAAGAATACAAGTTTACTTTTTGACAAGTTCTAGAACTTTGACTCAGGCTTAAGAATCATGAGCTAGATGACTTTGGGCCCCTTTACTTTTCTAAATCTGTTACTTTCCTCAAACATAAAGGCTATATTAAGTAATCTTTTAAAGCCTGTTTTTACCTTTAAAATTGTGTTAGAATAACTTGTCTCTATGTGCATAATTATATTCACTTGAATAGGATATGGAATAGGATGTTGAATATATAAGATATCGAATAGGATATAGAATGGGATAGGTACTTTGTCATTTAATTCTTTTACATCCGTCAGTCAGGCCTCATTGGATTCTTACCTGCACTTGGATTTCAGCGACCGATTTATGCTCTTCTCTGAGGGCCTCGTTAGCTTTGTGTAAAGCTTGCCTGGCGATGACTTGTTTATGGCCTCAGTCTTTCAGGCACGGTTCCTCCTTCTGAATTTTGGTAGCACTTGGTACATCCTCACCTGGGACAGCATTTAACATGTTGTACTGTGATTTTTTCTTTTGTATTTTTTCCCCCGTCATAGGCTTTGAGTTCGTAATGGAATCACTTTGGTATCCTCCTTGACTTACATAACGTAATGCACGATATCCTCATTAGGATGACTTCATAACTGGGACTGTAGAACTCAGTGACCCATGAGAAGTAAGCAGAATCTAACTTGACGTCAGCTAATATCTCTTAAGAGTTGAAGACCCTCCAGTAGGAAGAATATGCAAAGAATTCAGAATAGAATCCAACAGTAAACAGATGTTTTGAATCCAGTCAAGGGGTGATGCAACCTGGAGGGAAAGTACAGATTCAGAATCAGACTTGAGAATTAGTGTAACTCAAAAACAAGGGACGTGGACTCTGAAATCATTGATTTGGGGCTTAGAGACATGACTAAGGAAAGAGGGCTCCGTGTGTTCTCATCGTGGTCAGGAAAACCACCCTGGATGTCTGGGAACTGGCATCCCTGCCAGCATTTTCAGGCTCAGGCCCCTGAGAAGATAAACTTCAAAAATTCTCTTGGAGAATGAATAAGAAATTTTTTCAAGGTTTTAGGTAGTATTGGAATGCGTGCAAAAACTTTAGATTGACTGCACTTATGGTTTAGTTTGCTGGCTTCATTACGAGGTAAATATTTGGGAAGTCTTGTTTGTGATTAGACAATTGACATATTTAAAAATAAAATTGAATAGATTCTTTTGATAAAAGAGTTAAAAATTTTAGAGCAACTTTTAAGTTTCAAAGGCTCACTTGAAATTGGTTAAAATTTAGCAGATTTACAAATAGAGTAGTAAGATCTGGTGGTTGACCTTAAAAGCCTGAAGGACTAGGCTTTTGAATGTAAAATTGTAAATTTGATAGATCAGCTATTAGTCTTTAAAACTGAAATAGCCCATGAATAATGTTTTCTGTGCACAAAAACCATTTTTAATATGCCAGAAAATAAGTAGATGATGCATAAGTCGATGACATTCTCTTGACTCTGTGAAAGCAGGCCATCATTTCTTTTCACTTTTTAAAGAATATATGCCTCAAAATAATAGCATTGCTTTTACGTACCTGTGGCAGAATTGCTTGATGATTTCTTATTACAGAGTAAAAAAACAAATGATCCCATGAGATTTTGAAGTGACTTTCAGTTATGGCTTTGCCATCCCTTAATTATCTGAAACAAAATAAACTAAAGCAGCTTTATAGCTCTAGCAGTTAGTTGAACGGAAGGCCACCAAAACACACCCCAGAGACATCATGAATTCTTAGCCTTTTGTGCTCATTGGCAAACAAAGATTGGTTTCCAGATCTTAAGTCTGCTTCTGCCCTCTATCTTAGAAGATGGTCAGATGCTGTTTCTGCTTTGTTTGCTACATTTCCTGTGTTGCTGCAAATATCTGCTGGTGTCTCATTTCTTAAAGACACAGGTACTCACTCAAAATTCTCTTGCGCTAATGCCTTTCATGCTCTAATTTCAGTATGGTCCTCTGTAGTTGGCTTGTTTTGTGTCTTTACCATGACTGTGGTAATACATGAGCCAAAGTTAGTTTACCACAGGATTTACTCATATTAATCCTAATTTTTATTATTATTTTTTTTATTTTTTATTTTTTTTAAAGATTTTATTTATTTATTTGAGACAGAGAGAATGAGAGAGAGAGAGCACATGAGAGGGGGGAGGGTCAGAGGGAGAAGCAGGCTCCCTGCCTAGCAGGGAGCCCGATGCGGGACTCGGTCCAGGGACTCCAGGATCATGACCTGAGCCGAAGGCAGTCGCTTAACCAACTGAGCCACCCAGGCGCCCTAATCCTAATTTTTAATGTGCTGCTACCAAATGTACATCATTAACATTTCCCATTTTATATTAAAAATAAAGGGAACAAGTATTTAAAAAATTAATGGAGTTTGGATTTTTTTCTCTCTGCTTATGGTTGGTCTTTTAAAATGATGCCTTTTTGGTAAATGCCTTTTTTTTTTTTTTTTTTAAGCGTCATTCTTCCACTTCCTCAGAATGTGAAGGATTATTTACTCGACGATGGAACTCTGGTGGTTTCAGGAAGGTAAAGTATACCAGAAAAAATTCTTGAAACTTTATCATGAAGAAATGTTGTGGTGATTGAATCTCAGTGATTACCATGTAAAATAAATACATTAGCTTTGGAACCATTCTCTCCTGTTTTTTTTTTTAAATACTTTATTTATTTGACAGAGAGACACAGTGAGAGAGGGAACACAAGCAGGGGGAGGGGGAGAGGGAGAAGTAGGCTTCCCACTGAGCAGGGAGCCCGATGCAGGGCTCGATCCCAGGACCCCAGGATCATGACCTGAGCAGAAGGCAGACACTTAACGACTGAGCCACCCAGGCGCCCCCCATTTTCTCCTGTTTTTTTTCCTAGCTAAAATTATGTCCTGATCTTTGTCCTGTATTTCTTGTCAATGCTGAATTTATAAGATTCAGAATTGGGTACTTCCTCCTCTCGTAGTCACTGGTTATGAAATTGGGCAGTTCCTGTCATCTTTTCCTTGAGAAAATAGGTATGATAATAACTCTACTGTCTGGAGGTAGGGAGAGGGTGGCAGGGGGAGGAGGGCATGGTATGATCCTTTGAGATCCTTCACCTTTTTTTTAAGTTTATTTAAGTAATCTCTGTACCCAGTGTGGGGCTCAAACTCATGACCCTGAGATCAAAAGTTGCATGGTCTTCTGACCGAGCCAGCCAGGTGCCCCAAAATACTTCAGCTTTTAAGATAAAAATTAACTGTCCGTTACAAACAGACAGCTTCACTAGGTGTATCATGTAATTCCTTAACTTTTTCTTCCCCGTGGTTAACCCCACCTCTACCTTCTCTGTTCATGTAGTTCCTCTGTTCATAAAGGGAAAACATTGCTATGCTTCAGTCTTTTTAGTGTAAACTTGAAGAAGTTTAAGAATCATAGAATTTAATGAAGTTCCTATTTTTTCATTCAGGTTTCTGCTCAGAGTTCATGTCACCTAAGTGCTCATCCCTCACGTGCCTTTCTAAAATAGCCTAACAGGAACCCTTGCTGTACTGTACTCCATTTTTGTAGGATTCTAGGTTGGAAATCATTTTCCCTTGGAATTATTACAAAAATTTTTTATTATGGTAAAATACACATAGTGCAAGATTTACTATCTTAATTATCTTTTAAGTGTACAGCTCAGTGGTACTAAGTACATTTATAATGTTGTGCAACCATCACCACCGTCCACCTCCAGAACTCTGTTCATCTTGTAAAGCCGAAACTCGGTCCCCGTGGAAACACTGGCTCCCCATTCCTCCTCCCCCTAGCCCCTGGCCACCACCGTTCTACTTTCTGTGCCTGTGATTTTGAGTACTCTTAGTACCTCATATGAGTGGAAGTGTGCAGTATTTGTCCTTTTATGACCAGCTTTATTTACCAGCATGATATCATTGGGGTTTGTCCATGTTGTGGCGTGTGTCAGTTTCCTTCCTTTTAGCTGAATACTGCTCCATGGTATGAGTGGGCACATTTTGGTGCCATACTCTTCACCCCCTTGCGTCACTTCATTTTTCTGCATAATACTTCTTTCCATCTGACATAATTCCCGTAACTGTCCAGGTATTAGAATGCCGGCTTCATGAAACTGGGACTTAAGACAGTTTTGTTCCTAGCTCTTGGAGCCGTGCCTGACACATAAGATGTGCCTGATAGACATTTGTTGGATGAAGGAACTTAGAAATGTAATTAGAATTGTATGTGTTTTCAATAACACTAATTTTTTTAAAGATGTATTTTTATTTTAGAGAGAGAGTGCGTGAGTGGGGGGGCAGAGGGAGAGGGGGAGAGAGTCTTAAACAGACTTCACGTTGAGCAGAGAGCCTGATGTGGGCCTTGATCTCACAACCCTGAAATCATGACCTGAGCTGGAATCAAGAGTCAGACGCTTAACCAACTGAGCCACCCAGGTGCCCCACAGTAACACTAATTTTAAAACCCTCCCCCCTTTTCTTGTCATGCATTTTCTGTGTAGCTTTCTGGATTATATTTCTGTTTTTGGTATTCTCAGCCTCATAATAACTTGAAAATTATTAATGGAGAGCCTCATTAACTTGGAATAATTGCAGGATATTGAATAGTCAGCCAAGACTCAACTTTGGGATACTTAAAGACATAATTTTATTCTCAAATATAGAACAATAATGAGGTCATATAAATGGGTCTATAAAGAAAATAATTTCTAACATTAGAAAGTACTGTAAGCATACTGAAGAGCCCCTGTGGTGGTTTTCATTGGCCAGATGTTTGTGGGAGCTTGTGGCCGGTCCTGTTAAATACTGTTGAACAGCTCTGTGGGGCGCTCTGCTTCACAGGGATGCACCAATCAGAGAGGGACCCAGCCCTTTTGGAGTTGATGGTTCAGCTTCCTATTTTGTGGGAGTTGATATAGCATAGTGCTGGTCCTCCAGTCCCACTGCCTACTGTCAGATCATATCTTTGTAATTTCTCGCGTTCTGTGCCTCATTTTCTCTGTCTGTCTGTAAATGGGGTGACTGATGTCCTAGAACTTACCTTAGGTTGTTACACAGATGAGAAGAGATCATGTGTAAAATGTCTCACCCAATACTGTTATTGTATGCAATTAGGAAACATTAACTGCACTCACCATCATCATGGATCTCAGTCTGAATATTAAACAAGCACACCAGTAAAGGTGTAAGCGAAAATTGTGATGAGACATTAAATCACTGGGGGTGGGCTGGCTAAGGATTGCAGGGAATACCCGGAAGAAGTAACTTAAAAGCGTCTCTGAGACAGGAAGTTTGGGTGGAAGGTAGTCAGGTGATGGGTGGAGGGAGGAATCTTCAGGCTGAGGGAACAGCATTAAGGAGGGCTCTGAGGCATGGAAGGTCTTGACCTGCAGGACACTACAAGGGGGTCATGTGGCTGGAGTGTGGAGGGCTGAATGGTGAAGAGTTGGTTGCTGCCATGGGGGAGGTGGTAAGAGGGTGTGTGGGAGTTCTGTTAAAGATCCTAGAATTTATTCTGAGGTCAGTGGGAATGCATTGAAGAGCTCTGAGCAAGAGAGTGACTTGAGCAGATTTCAGGTTTTGAACTAGGACTGGTTGCCATGTAGATATTGAAGACCAGTTAGGGGGATACTGCATTGGATCCAATGTGAACTGACAGTGGCTTGACCTATGGTGGTGACCCTGGAGGGGGAGAAGTGAATGGATTTGAGATGTCTTGGAGCTGCACCTTCAGAACTTGGTGACAGAGAAGGAGGTGGTAAGAATCACCCTCTCATTTCCGGCTGAACAGCTAGATGAATGAAGATGTCATTTGCTCAGGCTGAGAAAAGCCTTTGATTTGAAAAGGGTAGTAATTTTTTAAAATTAATTAATTAATTTAAGATTTTATTAATAAGAGAGCACGAATGAGAGCAAGCACAAGCAGGGGGAGTGGCAGGCAGAGGGAGAAACAGGCTCCCCACTGAGCAAGGAGCCCGATGTGGGACTCGATCCCAGGACCCCGGGATCATGACCTGAGCCAAAGGCAGACGCTTAACCGACTGAACCACCCAGGCATCCCTGAAAAGGGTAGTAGTTTTAGATTGGATTCCTTTTTTAGGTAAAAACTTGAAAATTATGGGTGTAATTTAAATGAGGGACATTTACAAAATGCACAGATCCTGAGTGTAACGTTTGGTGAGTTTTGATAAATACATACACCTGTTTCATCACCTCTTCCATGAAAAATACCAAACATTTCCATTCCCCAGGAAAATCCCTGCTGCACCTTTTTGGCCGATCCTGCCTACCTCCCCCCGCCCCACCCCAGACAAACACTGATCTGATTTATATCTCCATACCTTAGTTCTGCCAGTTCTAAGACTTCATGTTAAGTGAAATTGTATAGTATGTGTTCTTTTGTGTCTGGCTGCTTTAACTCCACATAATGCTTTTGGGATTCATCTGTGTTGCTGTGTTTCATTGCTAAGTAGCTTTCTTCAAATGCATCTTCTTTTTTTCTTTTAAAGATTTTATTTTTGGGCGCCTGGGTGGCTCAGTTGGTTGAGTGACTGCCTTCGGCTCAGGTCATGATCCTGGAGTCCCTGGATCGAGTCCCACATCGGGCTCCCTGCTCGGCAGGGAGTCTGCTTCTCCCTCTGACCCTCCCCCCTCTCATGTGCTGTCTCTCTCATTCTCTCTCTCTCAAATAAATAAATAAAATCTTAAAAAAAAAAAAAAAAAAAAAAAAAAAGATTTTATTTTTAAGTAATCTCTACTTACTCGAACTTAAAACCCTGAGATCAAGAGTCCTATGCTCCACCGACTGAGCCAGCCAGGTGCCCCTAAATGTGTGTTTTTAAAGCTCAGTGTTTGTGTTTTGTGTGTGGGCTTGGTTGTGTATCCCTCTTAGTATATTCCTTGCTATCCTAATCTTTTTTTTTCTTAGAGTCAATGGTATTTTATTTTATATTGTTTTATTATTTTATTTTTTTATTTATGAATATTTATTTTTTTAAAAGTTTTTATTCGAATTCCAGTTAACATACAGTGTAATATTAGTTTTAGGTGTATAGTATAGCGATTCAACACTTCCATACATCACCCGGTGCCCATCATGACAAGTGCACTCCTTAATCCCCATCACCTAGTTCACCCATCCCTCACCCACCTCCCCTCTGGTAACCATCAGTTTGTTCTCTATTGTTAAGAGTCGGTTTCTTGAAAAAAGATGGTTAGATGCCTCAAAGTAGGTGGCAGTGCCTTAACCATATGTGTGTCGTTAGGCCTGAGAGTCTCTTCCGTCCTTTTAAAGGGGAGTGCTAACCTTCTCTCAGTTCATACAACACTTGCTATCTTAATCTGTTTGACCTTCCAGTGAAGAGTGGGCAAATAAAAAAATAAGATGAGAAGACCCTATGGAGCTTTAATTTACCCAAAAATAATGTCATTTAACCTAATCTAAGCAGATATTGGTTAACAATTTTGGTTGGTGTGACTTTAGAGAACAAAACAACCTCCGAGTGATTAAAATCTAGACTCACTAGTCACAGTATCAGTCATCACTTATTGATCAACAGAGCAGGTTACCCTACAGATAACAGCACAATCCTATTCTAGATTTCATATCAGCAATAGGACTCACGGCCTTGGATCAGGACATCCTAATGGTTTTCATTTGTTCAGCAATTAAAGTCCTACATGATCTGAGTTCAGGCCAGAGTAATCCAGGTTGGTTTCTATCAGTAATTTCTCCCTGAGTTCAAATAGTAACAGGTGAATGAGTGTGTATTTAAAATATTATTTATAGAGTACCATAACTGCATCTATTAGTATGTGAACATTTAGCTCCGTATGGAATATTTCCCTGCACCAAAGAATACAGTATTACAGTTACAGATAAATAGAGTGGAGTTAATGAATTAGAGTTACTGAATATTCTTTTTATTGTGAGTGGACCAGTAGTGAACTACTACTCGTTATTTGTAGATACTGAGATAGATCGATTAAGCATCTTTCCTTAGCGTAGACTCTGGGAATATGTATGACTTGGTTTTGTTTGGTAAGATAAATTCTGGAATGGTAGGGAGTGGGAGCAATATGAATGCTTAGAAATTCCATCATGTGTAAAATAGCCCCCACCTCATTTTTAATTATCAAAGTAATACTTTCTCATTATGGTAAACTTGAAAACCACAGAAGATATAAAGAAGCTGAAAAAAATCACTTATAGTTCCACCACCTTAAAAGCAAATGCTGTTCAAATATTGGCACATCTTCTCTAGTCTTTTTAAATATGTTTTTAGTCTAAGTTAAGAGCATATTACATGTATGATTTTTTATTCTTTTATCATTGAAACCATAGCATAATTTTTCCATGTTTTTAAAATGGAAAATTTTTAAAATTATTTTTAATAACTGCTTAATTTTCGTGTTTATGTACTTGTTACTACTGATCTAATTTCATAGTTTTTGGACATTTAGGTCATTTACAGCTTTACTGAAAAGTAACTTTTCAGTGAACATATTTTTGCATGGAACACTGAGATTATTTCTATGCAATAAGAATCCCAGGCCCTAGTCACGGGGCAAAGCTTATAAAAATTTTTAAGACTCTTGACCAGGGGATGCCTGGGTGGCTGTCAGTTAAGCATGTGCCTTCAATTTAGGTCATGATCCCAGGGTCCTGGGATCCAGCCCTGCATCAGGCTCCCTGCTCAGCAGGGGTCTGCTTCTGCCTCTCCCTCTGCCCTTTCCCCTGCTCGTGTCCCCTCTCTCTCTCTCAAATAAATAAATAAAATCTTAAAAAAAAAAAAAAAAGACATTTGACCAGCATTGCCAAATAGCTTTCACTAACCATTGTACCAGTTTATGCTCTCAACACTAATGTATTAGGGTCCGTATCTCAGAAAGTGAAATTCTTAATTAAATGCTTTCCTCTAGGTTTCCAAGTTAGTTGTTACAACAAAGAAATTAAAAGGCAGACCAAGGGGGCACCTGGGTGGCTCAGTCGTTAAGCATCTGCCTTCGGCTCAGGTCATGATCCAAGCGTCCTGGGATCAAGCCCCGCATCAGGCTCCCTGCTCCGTGGGAAGCCTGCTTCTCCCTCTCCCACTCCCCCTGCTTGTGTTCTCTCTCTCCCTGTGTCTCTCTCTGTCAAATAAATAAATAAAATCTTAAAAAAAAAAAAAAAAGGCAGACCAAGCCTCTGAATATAATTTCTTCAGTTTCATCTCCCCTGAAGTGAATGTGGCCTTTTATCTCCTTAACCTGCCATCCAGCACTCCCTGTGTTTGCTCCCTGGGTCAATTGGGGTGATTTTGGTCTCAAGTAATAGAATATCAGCTGTGCTCCAAGTGTTTGTGTGGCCCCCAAATTCATATGTTGAAATCCTAACCCCCAAAGATACTGGGTATTAGAAGGCGGGATCTTTGGGAGGTGATAAGGTCATGCAGAGGCTTCATTGAATGGTCTTTATGCCCTATAAAAGGTGCCCCAGAGAACTCCCTTGCCCCTTCTGCCATGTAAGGACACAGCAAGAAGGTGGCCAGACCCCGGAAGAAGGCTGTCACCAGCACCTACCCTGCTGGCACCCTGATCTTGGACTTCTAGGCTCCAGAACTGTGAGACACAAATTCCTGTTTATACCTGGTGTATGTTATTTTGTTAGAGTAGCCCAGACAAAGACAATATCCGGTTTTAAACATGGCTTAAATAAGGAGGCAAATAACTTATTTCATAAGGAGCCCTAAGGCCTGACAGTTATGGGAAAGTATAGTAGTTCAGGGATGCTAGGACTCAAAATCAGCTTCTCTGTGAATTTCCTGGTTTTCCTCTCCAGTGTCCAGGTTCTCCCTAGTCGGTTCAAAATCATGTCCTCACACTATCATATCCAGAGATCCTGTTTCATGTCCCTCTTTAAGAGCAGGACAAACTTTCTCAGGAGCTCTCTCGCCCTTGTTGGTCAGGGGCGGGTCCCTCACGGGCAAGGGGGATGGAATAGCCATGAGTGGTAGATTAGTCTGTATGTACTGTCGTGGCTGGGGGAGAGGTCCATAAGGCACAGGGCACTTAGTTTCTGAACACATTGGAGGTTTTATTAACAGAGAAATGGGGAAGTGGCTGTTGGGGTCTGCCATAGCTCTCGATTCTTCATGCCTAATCTCCCATTACCTCCACATAGAGGACATTTTTTTCACTCCAGACTTTCAGTTCTATAAGGTGTCTTGTTTACACTTGTAACTTAAAATAGAGTCTGGGCTCAATAAGTATTTGTTGAATGAGTGAATGAATGAACATGATTACTTCACTCTTTTCCATGGCGGCCTAAATGGAGTCAGATGAATAGTACAGACCAAGGATGATAACTGGATTTATCTTGTTTGCCAGCTCGGATCTACTGGTAATGGTTTTTTGGAGTGGTGTGTTGAGAAGGGTTCTGAGGCTGTATCCAGGGCTCAATGAGAAAGAATGCTTGATTCGATTATTATTGCCTACAGTGGGTATGGGAAAAGAGGTTGGTAGCGTGCATTTCTGGTATAGACGGTGATTCATTTTATTGCACATTATTGGGTGTGTCCCACCCTCATGAGATGGGTGCTGAGTGTGCTACAGAAATAACAAGATGGGTGGGATATCCTACCCGGGGAGTCCCTGTTTGTAGCCAAGTCAAAGATGTAAATAAATAGAAGCTGTTTTTTTTGGAATAAAAGCATCTGTTATTCTGATAATGTTTTTGAAGTTTAAATAATCAGTGGGGTGATGAGGAAGTTTTTATGGTAGAGGTGATACTGGAACTGGGCTCACAGGTTGGATCTGACTCAGGTGGTTCACTGCTTCCAGGAACTAATCTTTACTTGTCCCTTTCTGATCCCGAGTCTGTTCTTTCCTGACCTGTCTCCCTTAAGGCAGAATAATAATAGACGCCAGCTATAAAACCCATGTTAGGTATGTTCATGATTTGAATCTTCATGACTGTAGAACTGCTGCCACTATCCTGGTTTTATAGATGGGATAATGGGGCACAGCTCTTGACCGATAGTGCTGGAACGGACACACTCAAGCTCTGTCTGCCTCCAAAGCCAGTGCTCTTAAGGTTTCCCATCGCTCTTAATGTTCCAGCTCTGTGCGAATGTGATACAGGAAATGTAGAATATTTTAAATATTAGCATCATACTTTGGCCAATTCAGTCCTCAGTTTTCAGAGATACACCTTAGAAAGCCAGTCTAGTAAACTTGCAAATTTATACTCTCCATCACTTATGGTGACCAGGTTTTGGGACATACCTTGCAGTAGGCACTGCAATAAATTCTTCTGAAGAACTGTATGGATACACTGGCTATAAATATGATTTTAAAAATGTATTTCATTATACTAACAAAGTGATACATTTTCAAGTTCATTGAGTACCTTTTGTATTGTAAGGTTAAATAAGCCATATTAAAGATAACCATGTTGTATTTAAAAATATGTGGTATTGGGGTGGGAGGGATGGGGTGGCTGGGTGATAGACATTGAGGAGGGTATGTGCTATGGTGAGCACTGTGAATTGTGTAAGACTGTTGAATCACAGACCTGCACCTCTGAAACAAATAATAAATTATATGTTAAAAAAAAAAAGATAGCAGGAAGGGAAAAATGAAGGGGGGAGTTGTAGGGGGAGACAAACCATGAGAGACTATGGACTCTGAGAAACAAACGGAGGGTTCTAGAGGGGAGGGGGATGGGGGGATGGGTTAGCCTGGTGATGGGTATTAAGGAGGGCACGTACTGCATGGAGCACTGGGTGTTGTACACAAACAGTGAATCATGGATCACTACATCAAAAACTAATGATGTAATATATGGTGATTAATATAACATAGTAAAAAAATAAATTAAAAAATAAAAATAAAAATATGTGGTATTTAAAGAGAGATGCAAGAGAAAGAAAGGCTAGCTCCTTGGACAGGGATTCACAAGTGACAGTGTGTTAGTATTATCACAGTGTCTGGTTCTTAGCTTCATGGATCTGGCAAGTCAGTTCTTTAGGAGTGCAAAGGGTTGATAAAAATTTAGGAACTGGGGTGCCTGGTTGGCTCAGTCGGTAGAGCATGCGACTCTTGATCTCGGGGTTGTGAGTTCAAGCCCCACACTGGGTGTAGAGATTACTTTAAAAAAAGAAAATTTAGGGAACTAATTGATACGTGTTAACCAGAATTACACCAGGTTGATTAATTGAATGATTGACAAGTCAGTGTGTCAATTTCTTGATTTATAGAGGAGGATATGCCTTTCCAGTGATTGCTACTGTAACACTTACCATATAATACACCCTCAACAGATTTGAAGGGAGCTTCTGTCTGTAGCTTTGTATTTCTTAACAATATACTTAGACTAATTATTTCTTAATATTATCTCCACCTTAGATATTATTTCTTGACTTTGTGTTATAGTATTTGAAGATGTAGTTTTCTTACGCAGTCTCTTCTCTTCATTACAGTTTTTGGTTAAATCAGTAGTCCGTGATCACAGTATTATTACATTATAGTGGCTGCTGAGCCACATTGTGTACTATGATTCCCTTTTCTTTACTAATAACCAAATTCTTTGAATTTGCTTTGTTTCCCATGTGGCTGTCACTAATACCTAGTAACTATTCCAATAGACAGGTCATAACCTGTTAGCTATTTCTCTAAATACTTATGGACACTTCCAAATCGAGGAGTTCCATTTTCTGTTCCTGGAGATTTCACTTTAGCAATCCCCCATCCTCCTGTTCCAATCTGGTAGCTCTCAGGTCTGGTATACAGTTGTCACCTTGATACTTCACTATTTTGTGTTGGATTTTCTGGCCCTGGGATATCACATTTTTGGGTCTCTTGAGTTACTCGTTTTATCGAATCTCATGCTCTACAATGCATAGGAGGAAACGCTTTTGAGTCTTTTCATACCTGAAAAAATTTTTTATTATACTGTAGATTTGGGGGGGGTGAATTGGCTTAGTATGGGATTCTAGGCAGAAAATTTCCCTTGTGATTTTGAAGGTCTGGTCTACTGTCTTCTAGAATGCTATGAAGTCCCCTGTCATTTTGATGTGTGTTCCTTTATTGTGACCCAGTTTTCTTTATGTTTTTGAGAATTCCTCTTTCATGTTTTTGTACTTCATGATAGTCCTCTGAATTGCCCAAACATAGTGACTTAGAACAAGAAACATTTTGTTTGTCAGTGATTGCTCAGGTGGGTGTTGAGAGACAATTCTTGGGTCTCAGTTACCGCTTGTGTTGCACGCAGAGGCACTGACAGCTCTTGTTCTTGATTGTCTTTTCCAGGATGTTTATATAGCAGACAGCCTTGGAAGGTAGAGATGATGGCTCTCTCCCTAGCAGAGAGCAGGTTTATTTACTATCTGGCACAGGTAAAGACAGTGTCTCTGCCCTGCCCTTGGGTCAGAGACTGAACAGGTTCACCTGCAGCCCGTTATAAAAGATGAGGTTCCCTAAATTCAGGGTTCCTCAGTTGTGACGCAAACCTGGGCCACTCCTTGACCTCCCCTGGGACAGAGGGGCCAGCGGGAACTGATGGACAGATGAAGCTCATGCTTCACGCTGTGCTGTCAGTCAAAGAGTCCTTTGTTTCTGACCTAGGAGTCTTAACATCTTCTGTCAGAGTCCACGAAACTGGCCAACTAACCTGTCAGCTTGCAAGTAGGGTAAAATCTCAGAGCCTTTACACTTCTTGACACTGGGTGAGTCTTCTGTTGGTCTTGCTAAGATCGTGTTGCTGTTGTCATTTGGTGGTTCTGCTGAACACCTGGGTGCTTTTAAGGTGGCCTTACTCGCATGTCTGGCCGTTGATGCTGGGCCTCTCTTTCCATGCGGTCTCTCATCTCAGAAGAATACCCTTAGCTTCTTTACATAGGTGGCAGCATTCCAAGTGTGAGAGTAGAGGCTGTAAAGTCTTCTGACACCTAGAATTACATGGTGTCACTTGTGCTACATTTTGTTGGTCACGATGAGTCTTGAAGCCAGTTTAAATTAAAGGAATGGGGACATAAATGCCATTTTTTGATGGGAAGAGTGGCAAAGTTGCCCCACAGAGGAGCGTGTCAGACTAGATGGGAAGAATTATTGTGGCCATCTTTGCGCATTGCCTGAGTCCTTCCCTGCCCCCACCGTTCGCTGTGCTATGTACCTGGTGAGCCCTTCCATTCTAGAGATGTATTTTTCAGTTTGGGAACATTTAAAAATACTGTATCTTTGACAATTTTCTCTTATTTTCTGGTTTCTCTTTCTTGAACTCCTGTTATTTAGATACTGGATCTTGTTGGATTCTTTGAATTTTATTTCATTCTCTGTTGTTTATCTCTTCTTAGTTCTTTCTGGGCAATTTCCTTAATTTTGCCATTCATTCTATTGAATTTTTTAAAAAAGATTTTATTTATTTATTTGACACAGAGAAAGAGAGAGAGCACAAGCAGGGGGAGTGGCAGGCAGAGGGAGAGGAAGAAGCAGACTCCCCGCCGAGCAGGGAGCCCGTCGTGGGGCTTGGTCCCAGGACCCTGAAGTCATGACCTGAGCTGAAGTCAAACACTTAACCCACTGAGCCCCCAGGTGCCCCTCTATTGAATTTTTAAATAGCAGCTACCATGTTTTCATTTCTGCAGGTTCAGTCCTGTCCCCCGTTCATTTGTTTCTTTCTTTTTTTTCTTTTCTTTTCCTTTCCTTTCTTTTCCTTTCCTTCTTTCTTTTCTTTTCTTTTCTTTTCTTTCTTTCTTTCTTTCTTTCTTTCTTTCTTTCTTTCTTTCTTTCTTTCTTCCTTTCTTTTCTTTCTCTCTCTCTCTCTCTCTTTCTCTCTCTCTCTCTCTCTCTCTCTTTCTTTCTTTTTCGTCTTTGGAAAAAAAAATTTTTTAAAGTACTTTCCATGCCCAGCATGGAGCACAAGGTGGGGCTTGAACTCACAACCCTGAGATCAAGGCCTGAGCTAAGATCAAGAGTCAGATGCTTAACTGACTAAGCCACCCAGGAACCCCTCTTCTGTTCCTTTCTTACAGCTTCCTGTTTTCCTCTCATGGATGCAGTATCTTCTTTTACCTTTTTATTTTTTACCTTCTTTATGTTTTATCTTTATATTAATGATTTAAAAACATTTTTCATCTGGTCCCTTTATTGTCTATTTCTTATATATACCTTTTTTCTCTCCTTTTAAAAAACTTTTTTTTTTTTCATCTTGGAGCCTTTCTTTAGTTTTGTAATGATTCTAGGCTTTTATTCATATTTAAGAGTGAGGACACATACACTCACACTCACACTTACTCACTATATATCCAGGTGGGGCTTGCTGACTAAGAGTGCCAGCAATCAGCAGGTATTGACGGAAGTTTTCCAGATAACGCTTATCTATAGGTCTGTCCTCCTGGATGGTTCACATTCTACAGAGAAGAATCATGTAATCTCTGTTCTGGGAGCAGGGTGGGAGGAAGGGGACTGGTGGCCTCGCTGTTAGTGTGATTTTCACATGGCTTCTCGTCATACTCGAGCATTTCACCCTCATTTTCCTTTGGGGCATTATGGACCTGAGTCCTTAGCCTCTTTGGTTCATGGAGGAGGATTAGTTGTTAGGGTGTGCAGGGTGAGGAGGGCTGTGTGTGTCTTACTGCCCTTTCTATGGACTTCACACAGGTCACTTGTTGGTAGCCCAGAGCTTCCATCTCATCATCTGTGGTAGGTCTAGGTTCTGCCTGTTGCTCTCTGGGTTATCCTCCTCAATGGCTTTCTGTTTCCCAAACTTTTATTGCTGTCTCTTTTCTGCAGTTGTCTCCTTTTTGGTCCTTTATTTCCTTGGGATTTTTTTCTACCATTTTAATAAGAGTTTCAAGAGGGAGCATAGGGATAGATAAATGCCCATGGCCAACCAGGAGCCTCTCTCTCCCTTCTTATAGTTTCTTGGTACAGATCCTGTGCTGGTTCTTGTTCTGATTATTATTGTTTTCATTGATGTGGTGAGTTCTTCATAGGCCAATTATTTGTGGTTTTGTGTTGATGAGAGGGAATACTCTTGAGTGTTTTCAGCCTTTGCTTCCTCCCTAGGCAATGAAGATTGGCTGCTAGCTGGTCCTTTTCAACATGTGCTTTGCTCACAGGCTTCTTTAAAGATAGCATGTCCGAGTTTTTCTTTCCCTCTTTCCCCCATAGCTTTCTGTGGTGCCCGTCCAGATCCAGAGTAATTCTTTTTTTTTTCCTCCATGGAAAGATTTTATTTTAACTTTTTCACTGAACATTTTCAAACACAATATGAGAAAACAGTATGATTAAACCCCACCTACCCATCATTCAGCTTACATCAACAATCAAATTTGCTATTTTTGTCTCATTTCTCCCTTCCATATTTGGGGAGATGGGTATGGTGGAGTATTTTAGGTAAATCCTCCCCCCTCTTTGTTCAAGTAGGCTCCACACCCAGCATGGAGCCCAACACAGGGCTCGATCTCACAACCCTGAGATCATGACCTAAGCTGAAATCGAGTCGGATGCTCAGCCAGCTGAGCCATCCATTTGCCCCAGTGATGGAGTATTTTAAGGTAACCCATTATTTTTATTCAGGAACACATTTTTTTTTTTTATTAACATATAATGTGTTATTTGTTTCAGGGGTACAGGTCTGTGATTCATCAGTCTTACACAATTCACAGCGCTCACCATAGCACATACCCTCCCCAGTGTCCATCACCCAGCCACCCCATCCCTTCCACCCCCCTCCACTCCAGCAACCCTCAGGATCCAGGGTAATTCTTGACACCAGCCCACATGCTCTGTTTTCACTATATAAGCAAAAGATTCTTGATTTTGCCTTTTGGGGGTATTCCAGCTCTTTGGTAGAACAGCTCTTTGGATGATTCCTTTTGGCTTCTTCATCTCACTTGATCTTCCTTGTCTGTGGCAGCTTTTCTCATATATTGGGATTCAGAGTTGTAGATGATTGCTCGTGTCCTCAGAGCTGGAGTTTGAGTTTTTCTTTTCCTTGGTTCTAGAGATTTCTGAGAAGAGGGCAGAAAGTGTTTCTTCTGCTGTCTCTTATTGGAAGTGTACTCATTAATTTTATATCAACTTTTATTAGTTTCTGTCTCAAAAAAATGAACTTTTTAAAAAAAGATTTTATTAATTTATTTGAGAGAGAGAGAGACAGAGCATGAGTGGGATGGGGGGCAGAGGGAGAGGGAGAAGCAGACTCCCGCTGAGCAGGGAGCCTGACGTGGGGCTTGATCCCAGGGCCCCGAGATCATGAACTGAAGGCAGATGCTTAACTGACTGAGCCCCCAGGTGCCCCTCAAAAAATGAACTTTTCCTAACCTCCTCCAAGTCTGAGGCTTTTTTTTTTTTTTCCATATGTAGTCAATATACCTGAAATTAGGACTACATACATGGTACTGAAGCATTTTTCTTGCTTAATTTTTGTTTTATGTTCTTCTAGGGAAGATCCACCAACACATTCTCAACCAGACAGTGGTGATGAGGCAGAAGAAATACAGGTTGGTTCAAAAAAAAAAATCCATTCTATAGACTATTGTAATTTAAATGATCCCTGAAATGGTTCTGATATTTACGTCTTAGCATACATTTGGTAAAGTGAGAATTTACACGAAAACCTCACTTTGACATGTAGTTTGTGTTCAGAAAGAGATGTCTTTCTCTTTTATGTATAATTTTTAGATAGAGCATTGCTTTTTGGAAGCCCAGTACACTATCCACATTTAATATTTTGTTTCTGTCCTCTTTGTGCAGTGGTCGGATGATGAGAACACGGCTACGCTTACGGTAAGAGCAGAGCCATGCCAGTGTGGGGACAGCCTCATGCTGCTACGTAAGGTGCTTCAGGGTTTCAGTACACATCTCTCTCAATTCCCTTTTACTCACTGTTTCAAATGTGTGTCTCTGTTGGCTTTGATCTATTATTTTGAAAAATAACTTGAATCATTGTTTATAGGCAAACATGGCCTGCCCTTCTTTCCCTTTGATTTTAAAGGAAATATTTTAAGTGCATAGTTGGTGCTTTGACTTATTTCTGTTGAGCTCTGAAAAAAGTAATCAAGTCTAACATTGAACTTTGAGGTTCCCAGATATCTGGAACCTAAAAGTGAAATACGTAGTCACTTATTCAACTATATTTAAATGGCATGAAAATTACAGTTTCTTTCAAGTGAGAGTAGAGAAGTGTGTGGCTTTAACCAATATCTTATATAAAAATGTAGAAGTTGATTGAGTGTATTATAGTCTTTCAGGATAAGAATGCTGTTGTCTAATTCAACTTGAAATATATTTTTAATAAAAATATTTTTAAAGGAATGGTGCAGTAAAACATGTGTTTCTAAGAATACAGTAGATAAGAAGAAACTTCTTATACCTTGAGATAAAAGAGAAAGGTTTTTATACAATTCCCTGCAAATATACACAAGGCACAAGGGAAACTAGTTTTAGGGAAGGTTATATTCTGATACAATTCTAAAGAAGATACTTCTGTTTATTTTAATGGAAGAGACTTGATATAAGAAAAGTAAGTGGAGATGCCTAAACCAATATATTTCCTGTATAAAAAGCATGCCAACATATACAGAAAGGGCAAGTTTCCATGGTTTATTTTACTCTGGATATCGTGCAAGTCAGTCACTCTTCGTTTCTGAAAATCCTGTTCAGTTAAACATGCATCTTAGTTATCTCCTATATTCAGGGCACTATAGTGGATTCTGAACAAAGATGAATTTGGTTTGATTCCTGCCATTAGGGAGTTTATAAACCAGGGAAAGATGTCTCAGTTTGGGAGTAGATGACAAAGTGCCATCAGAACAGAGAACAGTTAGAACTGAGGTCATCTAGAAAGGGGTAAAGGGAGACATGATATTTGACCTGGACCCTAAAAGTGGTGAGGATTATCAGTGCCAACTCATGCTTTCTAATAGATGACTAGATAGGGAAATTAATAATTTATGTGTGTGTATCTACCATGCTCCATTCACTAAGGACTGGAAGCAGTGATACGGTGACATCATGGTAGCAGTGAGCATACCCAGTGCCCTGATCTTGGTTTCTAGATACCTTCTCAACTAAAAGGAATTGAAGCTCCTTGGAGAAAGTCAAGGCTGGGGGTAGGAAAGTGAAGATGAACTTGCGACAGCTTGTGTCAGAAAGTAAGAATGAGGCAGACATGACAGAAAGGACACAGAGGCCAGCTCAAATGGGTTCCCACTGGCCGAATAGCTGAGTGTCAAAACAGGGATATTAGTGGAGTATAGCCATTTGCTAAGATCAGTGGTCTGTGATCCCATACTGACAAATAAATGGCTATATTCAATAAATGGGAGCAGAAAGGAAAGCCCTTTATAGTAGAAAAGGCACCAGCTCACAAATGTATAAGGAATTATAGAATTGGAAATCACCATTTGGCAACCATCACAGTAATAATTGATGGAGTAGATGTTAAAACTCATGGGTGAGTATTTGATGAGAAAGAGGATACTTGAATATTCTCAAGATATTTCCACCAAAATTACTTATTAATTATAAAGACGAAAATAGTAAGTTTACAGTGGAAAGACCTGGTAGCCAAGTGATCAAAGTTAACCTTGCCAATGATGGGACAGACCTGCATTGTGTACCTCCTGATACCTCCTGATGATGCACTAAGAAGGACACATCACCTGCCAAACATGCATAACCTAAATCTAATGATGAGGAAACCTCCAGCAAATGCAATTTTTTGGAAATTATATAGAATAACTGCCAGTACTCTTCAAAAATGTCAAGGTCATGAAAGATAAAGGACAACAGAAAGAAGAACTGTTACAGATTAAAGATTGTGCAGACATGACAGCTAAATGCAGTGGTGCGATTCTAGACTGGATCCTCAGTCAAAAAAAAAATGTTTTTCTTCTGCTATAAAAGACATTGGGAAAATGGGTACATTTTGAATAAGATCTGTAAATGAGATAATGGTATTCTATCAGTGTTAGCTCTCTGACTTTGATAATTTTGCTAGGTTCTGTAAAAGAATGTTACTGATCTTTTAGGAAACATACTGAAGTATTTGGGGGTAAAAGGGCATCGTGACTTCTACATACTTTAAGAATGTAAGAAAAAAATTTGTTTTATATGTGCATATATATAAATAAATGCACACATCTGCATAGATCTGTAAGAGAGAGAGTTTTGGGATGGGGAAGGATAAAACATGTGGTAAACGCCTGGCTGAGAAGTATATGGAAATTCTTATTACTCTTCTTTTAATGCTTCTTAAAGTCTGAAATTATTTCAAAATAAAAAGTTACTAAAGTGACTTGGGTTTCGCTGGGTGGAACTAGATGTTGTTGAGCAGGGAAGCATTCATGGCAGAAGACTCTTAGTAAGGAATGTGGGCCAAGACCCAACGAGGGAAATATAAGCTTTGACGAGTGGTAATAGTCCATTAATCTAGATACAGAAACATGGAATTAAAAATGGGAAAACTCACTTGAGGGGGGTAAATCTCAAAAGTGAGAGCAGTTTGCTAAAAGTATACATATCAATGACAGCAGTTATACTAAATTTTTAAAATGCTATAATTAATGGACAGGCATATATTATTATTAAGTATAAATCATGATTCTGGAAGAATACGCCCAAGTCTGTAATGCTGATTGCCTGTGGGGAGGGGAAGGATTAGGATTAGGGAGGAGAGTGAGGAGGTAAGAAGCTTCATTTTATATTGTAACCTTGTTCCCTTAGGAAATTTAAAGGTCTGGATTAAGTATACCAAATTGTTGAATGTATGGATCCAGGAACACAGGTGTATATATTTTTTTTGTATATTTTAAATATTTCATAATTAAAAAAAAAAAGAATGGGTATGGTAGGTGTAGTTGGAAAGACAGGAGGGTTTGGGTCACAGAAAGTCCCCAGATACGATAAAAAATGTAGATTTTATCAATCACAACGGGAACCTTTTCCTGGAAAACTGAGGTATATTGCATATTTGAATCAACTCCTTGAGCTATGAGCTTAAAAGAATTCTATTAGTTAAATCTGTTGAAAGGTAATTTTCAGAAAAAGGTAGAATCATGATTCCATGTTGATATAAAACTCTAACACATGTTGAAGGTTTTATTTAACTCATGAGGGATCTAGGCAGATGTTTTAACTGGTTCCAAAGAGAATCCAAAGGACAGACACATTTATAGATTAGAAATATTGAAATGAATACATAAATGAGGCAGAATTGGTTTTGCCTCCCTCAAGGGTGTGTGTGTCGGGGGAAGACAACTGGCTCTCTGTCAGGCAGGATAGAATTTTTATGTCCATAGAAATACTTTTCATTGTTATCACTTAACCTACAGTTTGCCAAGTTATAAGACAGCTCATAGACCTAGCTAGAATCAGATAATCCAGAGGGTATGCTGTAGGTAGATAATACATAGTCTTCCACTGAAGCACCCATTTTTCTCCACAATACATAAACTTTTTATAATTTAAATTTGTTTTAGGATCCTTATAGCAGGATTTCCTGAAGTTGAATAATTTGAGGATTTGAGGTAATTTGTCACTTCTCAAAATATAATACATAAATATAAAGCAATGTGAAATTTTATGGGTTAGGAAAATTAAATTGTTTTGTCTTTGAAGAATGAATCCTTTCATGTTGTAAATTTTGTATAACTACACCATTCATCAAAAATATTGCTAATGCAGATTTTAGATAAGTGTTTTTATGCATAGAACCCTAGCTGAGCCACATCAGTAACTTCAGCGGATCATAAGGAAATTATTGGCTTAACATAGATCATAATTCCTTCTCATGGGGAGAGGCAAATGGTAGGTAAAGGACTCAGGCTGTTACTCATTTTGAAAGCCTCTCAGAATGGCTCCTGTTTGATTTCCTGTGTCTAAGCTGACAATGTCACACGGAAGATGGACACAGTGGCAGATACTAAAGATGCCGCCAACCTGTCTAGAGATCATAGACATCTGTAGCAGAAAGGAAGGGGGCGTCCAGTCCAGTCTGCTGTGATCTCTCCCTCCTTTACTCACTAGCTTACTGCTTAAAGCTGGTTTCTAGTTTGGCGGATAGGTCACCTTTTGTTTTAAACTGACGTTTTTTGGTCTGTTTCCCAGACTTTTTTTTACTTGACAGAACACACAGGCAGGGGGAACAGCAGAGACAGAGAGAAGCAGGCTTTCCACTGAGCAGGGAGCCCGATGCGGGGCTCCATCCCAGGACCCTGAGATCATGACCTGAGCCTAAGGCAGATGCTCAAGCGACTGAGCCACCCAGGCGCCCCTGTTTCCCAGACTCTTAACAGAGTTTTTTTTTTTTTTTTTTAAAGGGGAAAGGCCTTTTTTTTTTTTTTTTTAAAGATTTTATTTATTTATTTGACAGACACAGCAAGAGAGGGAACACAATCGGGGGAGTAGGAGAGGGAGAAGCAGGCTTCCCGCAGAGCAGGGAGCCCGATGTGGGGCTCAATCCCAGGACTCTGGGATCATGACCTGAGCCAAAGGCAGATGCTTAACGACTAAGCCACCCAGTTGCCCTTCTTAACACAGTTTTCTCTCCGTTGTAACTGGATTAGATTAAGGGGATCAACAGAAGCCATTTGATATATTTTTGCAGTGTGTAGTTTGGCTCATTCTAGACCTAGTCTAACTTTTTTGCCCCTGTGGAAGAACTTGTCGTTACTGGACTTTTTCAAAATTTGCAGTTGCCCAGTAGGGGGCGGCAGATATAAAGGGATAATGTGACTGTAGCAAACTTGTTAATATTTTTGTATTCTGTCCCTTGCAGGCTACACTTCCTATTGTCTTAGTCCCCTTTTCTCTGCTAATGTTCATGTGCTCCTTAGCTAGGGACATAAAGCTCACAGAAGAGTGCAGAAGAGTGTTTCTTCACACAATTTCTCTTTACTTCCTGGTTGAAGTGACACTTAGGACGTTTTGGTTACTTGCATATATAAACTGTGCATTTTAAAATCAATCAAAAAGGAAAGAACATTTTAACTGCACCACCATCCTATTTTTGAGTTTTGTTTATATTAAAACTTGTCTGGAAATAGCAGTGTTTAAATACAGTTAAGCACATCATTTATTTCTCATTCTCCTGAAGGCTTTTGGGGATATGTCCAAGAATCTTTTCCTCTAGATGGAAAGGCTTCTGGCCCTTTAAATGTGAGGTGATATTTCGGAGCATTGGAGTATGGGTGCAGGTGACATTCCATCTGTCTCTTCACTTAATAACTGTTGGGTCTTTAGATGTTCAGAGAACCATTCAGTCCTTCCTCATATCCCCAGATGCCTCGTGACATCTGTCTTTTAAGCTTCCTGGGTTTTGATTGTTTTTGGAAAATACCGTTTGGGCACTTGTTATTTTTTTCCCTTTCTGGTAAATATTTGATCATTGATTTTGTTTAGCTCAGTTCAGAAATTCTGATAGTAACTTGTATTCTAACTTATTTTTAACATGCTTAATTGTTTGAGATTTTGATCTTGTTTTCTGTATTTATTGTGATGTTATCAACCTGTCTAAATGATTTCTCCTTTCTCTCTGTAGGCACCGGAATTTCCCGAGTTCACTACGAAAGTCCAAGAAGCTATCAATTCCCTGGGGGGCAGTGTATTTCCTAAGCTTAACTGGAGTGCCCCAAGGGTAGGAACACATCAGTAAATCTCTCACTATTTGAATATTCTTTGTTTTGCTATTCATTTCTTTTTATATACCCACAGAGGGCCTAGAATTTTATTCCTAATTCTAGGGAAAACACTGTGGTATTTATTTTTATTTTCCCCCTCCTACTTTCCTGATTTTGCAGTTTCCTGAGTCTGTAAAATACTATATATTTTGCTAAAAGACAGTTGTAACCTCTTGTGTTGCTGATCGTGCTAGAATCAGAGGAAGGCCATTCTCTGCCCCTTTCAGAACTTCAGCTGTTCAGTGTAACAGAGAAATTTTTCTCTATTGAAAAATAATCAGAATTAAAATGTCACAGGACCTAGACATAGAGCCATTCGGGAAATCAGCTGACATTTTCTTAAATTGTGTTTTATCGTTATGACATTGCGTTGACAAGATTTTTTTTTTACATCAAGGTCTGTGGAAAAATTCACTCTTCTTTCTAATCCAGTAGAAAACCACTATGGCAGCAAAGTTCACTTAAGGAATCAAAGACTTACTTGCATTTTCAAAAATCATCCCATGTGCCTTTCTTTTCTTATTCTAAGATGAATGACAAGTTGTACCTAATCTAGCCTTTATTTTTACTGATTAAAATTAGTTCCACATGTACATCATTTACATTTTTAAAAGAGCTGGACTTTTGCTCCCCAAACCAGCAGGTCCTGACATGTCCTTTGCTTCCCCATTTCTCACTCCCCAGAGGCAGCTGCTGTCCCTATTTCAGTTCATCCTATCGTTATTTTCCTCTACCGCTCCGTCCTTTAGCTGTCCATATTCATTATTGCTGCCCCCTCAGGAACGAGAAGATTCTGTCCTCTCACCTCCCGTTCCTGCTGCTTTATATTCCACTCTCCTCATTCGAGTAGTGTCCCGTTTCGCTTAGGTCAGGATGCAGTGTTTCTGCAACTCTGGTAGCGCAGACACTCTGCGCACATCGGATGGAGACCGTACAGGATGACTTAGTGTTCTTGTTCACCCTTTTGCTTTCCCTGGAGTTCACGGTTTTCTGTGCAGCTGCTGTTGTTTCAGTGGAATTAAATCTCTGGTCAGTGTGCCATTCTCCACCAGAAGTTCATCATCTTTTTCACTGGGAGAAATTGTAAAAGTTATTATAAAGAAGTTATTAAAACTCATTTTTAGTTTGTACATGAGCAGTAATTTGAATCATTTCTTACTGCTGAGCTGGGCTGGGGCTTTCCACTTACGAATGGTAGATTATTTGTGGTTTTAAGTTAATCCTTTGTTCATTTATATTTTATTTTGTGTGCCTGCCATGTGCCACGGCTGTCTTTCATATGTGGTTAATTAGGTAGTTTTTTGCAATCATTTGTTTTCTCAACATTAGATTACTGCCCTGTGTCTGATCTGTGGGAAAAGTATGTTTAATAAATGACTTAATTATTCTGTCATTTTTAGGCGTGTTTTGCTAAGCTTTGTGCTTGGTGTGCCTGCTGTTATCTTACCTTTTTTTGGTTCATAGGTAGGAGACATTCACCACTGAAAGCTGCAGTGGTGCACAATCTCTCATCTCCTCTCTCCCTGATTTGGTAGACATGGGTCTGAACTGCTCCAGTCCTCACACTTCAGGTGTCCCGGCTGTCACTACCCAGGAGCAAGAAGAGAGAAAGGATGTCCTTTTTCTTAGAGAGTAGCTGGTCAGGCTCTTTCTTTACATCTTAATCTTTTAGCTGAAGTGTCAGCACTTCTGATATGGTCTTCACCCCTCTTTCATCATCAGTAAGACAAACACAGGGAAGTGCTTGGGCCTGAGTGGGAAGGTGAGGGCCTTAACAACTCAGTGTTCATAACCCAGCAAGCAACATGCAGTGGCCCTGCTCTCGGTCGTTCAGAAGTGTGATTTGACATTGAACGGTATAGCTAAAATGTCTCACCTGAGCTTTTTCTTTAAAAGTAGTGTGCATTATCAGCTTTGTATGTAGGCCTGAGCCTCATTCATAGCAACCGACTTGAAATATATGCTAAGTTGCATGTGCTTTATTATTATTATTTAGGATGCATACTGGATAGCAATGAACAGTTCTCTGAAATGTAAAACCCTCAGCGACATCTTTCTGTTGTTCAAGAGTTCTGATTTCATCACTCGTGACTTCACTCAGCCGTAAGTATGTCTCTTGATCTCCCATGTCAGTAGTTTCTGTACTTATGAGAGTTTTGCTGAAGGTGAAATCCCATTACTTTTAGTACCGTTAAAAACAATAGTTCCGGGGCACCTGGGTGGTTCAGTCAGTTAAGCGTCTGACTTCAGCTCAGGTCCTAGGATTGAGCCCCACGTCCGGCTCACTGCTCAGCAGGGAGTCTGCTTCTCCCTCTCCCTCTGCCCCTCCACCCAACGTGTGCTCTCTCTCTCTCTCTCTCAAATAGATAAATAAATAAAATCTTAAAAAAAAAAAAAACCAACAACACAACAGCAGTTCCATATAACAAGACCTATTAAAGCAAACATTTCTTTTCCTTTGATAGTAAATGAATATTCGTAAATATCAAGGGCTTTCTTTGTATCTGCCCATTAATTTGGTAATCTTTTTTTCTCATTGTAAAATCAATATATGCTTATCATAGAAAAACAAAATTAAGAATTCGAGCTAAACAAAAACAGAAAATGTAGAAGCACCCATGATCTCACCACAGTTGGTTTTATGTAGTTCCAGAATTCTTTCTGTGCATACGTATAATATAAATATACCTGTCTCTAACCATATTGTGATATTTTAAGACAAAAATGGGATCCTGTAGTTCATATTCCTTAGCGGCCTGCAGTATATAGCTAATATCTTTATGTGTCATTTAATACTTATATGTATCATTGTTTAAAATTACCTTAATGGTATTCCACTGGATAGCTACAGCATGATTTGTTTGATCAGCCTTCTATTTTTATATAGTCCTACAGTGAATATCCCTGAGCTAAATTTTTGTGCATGTTCCTAATTTTTTTCTCAGCATACATTTCAGGAAGGGGAATTGCTGTTTTCCTTTCTTTGCCAGTTACTCTTTAGCTAAAGGACTCATAGGCAGGTAACCTACTTGCACTATTGACCTGCCGGTGAGCTCTTTATGCTCTCTTGTTCTGTCACCAAATAGGTATTCTTCTAGATTTCCCATCTTACCCATCGTAAGCAAACCAGTTATCACACTTAAACTAATATTTAAACTGATCTCTAAAGTAAAGCATATCACAAAATCCAGCAACTAAGCAGGTGAATAGGGGTGCAAATACTGTGTACACGTGCCACTTCTTCCCCATCCGTCCATGGAGTCTGCCCTGCCCATTCACCCCATTTCAGCTTCAGATCCTTTTTTGAGGAGAAGCCTGGCACAAAAAAATAAATTCACTGCATGTCAGTTGTGCACCTAGTCTTTTGCCTCTGAGTTGTGTAGCTTGGTCGTTGTTTTTAGTATTATAAGAATGAAGGGAATGAAGTTTGGTGATAATAAATGAGTCTGGTTAAATTGTAAGTTTATTATAAAAGGGGTTTACCAGTATTGATATTTCTGGTTCATTTACAGAGAAAAGCTTTATATTGTTTTGATATTTCATTGTCCACCTTTTGTGGTCACGTTGGCACAGATGTTACTAGGTGTTTGGCGGCCCCTGTTGTAGTAATAATGCTGTGGCATTTCCGTTCTAGGAGAGGCCCTCTGATTTGAGGAAGTAGTCGCTGTCTTCTTTGTCCATTATAAAGCTTTTAAATACCTAATGCTTTAAGTAAAGAGGTCTTAAAATATATTACATTAAAAATGCTCTGACCTGTTAGTTCATCAGATAGGAGTTTCCATGTACCTTTAACACTAGTTGCAGTGAGAGTATGAGGATATCTTTTCCTTTCCAAAAATTACTATAAGTTGCTTTTAATTCTCTGTGGCTGATGGTTTTTTAAATCATCTTTGTGGCTTGGTGAACTGCTGCTGCTCCCCAGCCCACCTCTCCCTCTTTGTCGTGCTTGAATCTAACACGAGTCCAATAGAAGGTCGAAATAGCAGTCAGCTATTTGGCCTTCTGTGCGCTTTGACTTTTGCATGGGAGGGAAGTTAAGTCAGCAAGTGAATTTGAGGCCTGGGATTAAGAGTGTTTACTCACAGAATACCATGCTTCTCCTAGTCTAAATAATTGGGAGTTGGCAGGAACAAACCCCAAGTACCGAGCTTGCAGTCTTTCAGCTGGGCGGCTCTAATTAGTCACCCCCTTCTAGAAGTATTTGTCGGTAGGAGGCTGCAGAGCTGTAAGTCTTGTCACCATAAAAATCTGTATCGATGGGATCTTTAGTGAAAGATGAACTTTTGTCGCATAGGCCTTTAAGGACCCCTGAAAGATTAAATTTGGAGTGTAATTCTTTAAATTAGACAGGATTGTGTCAATAATTTAATCTCTTTCCTTCTATAGGCTAGAAAATTGAGGCCTAAATCCGCTTGGTCGTTTGTTCCCACAAACTAGTTAGTAGAACCAAAACCAGAATATAATTTCAGTAATGCCATTCTAAATGGTTTCTATATTTTCACTTAGTAAAGTCATAAATTCCTCCTTTTAAAAATGCTTCAAATTAAAATACAGAATATCATAAAGAATTTAATTTTGTAAGAATTTATTATATAATAAAAATTTAAGTAAAAACAGTAAGTATAAATATAGAATGTAAAAAGACATTATAGAGTTATTATATAATTATCTGTGATATGTATAAGATTATATAATATTATAAAAGTGACTTTATATTGTTTATACTATTTTGGGGCTTACCTCAAAAAAAGAAAGATATTCCAGTCAGGATTGCAAGATAACAGAAGGCCAACTAAAAGTATTTTACACATACAGAGTTTTAAAAAGTATATTACTTAACAAGGACTCTGGAGCGTGGGTATTTCTGGGGTTAATTGAGCTGCTCCTCAAGGTCTCCACGGAGCCAGGCTCTTCCAGTTTTTCCCCTGTGGTCATGCTTGGCTTACTGATGTGGTATTTGGGATTATCGCCCACTGGTTTCAAGATCGCTGCTACAGTTCTGGGCAGCACGTGAAGACATGACAGTATCTGAACCAAAAATAGAAGGGGTGGTGTGTTTCCTCTCACTCCTCTCTGTATGTGAGCAAGTAAAGCATTCTGGAAGCTTCCCAGGAGGCTTCTGTAGGCTCATTGGTCATACAGAGACCCAGCCTAATCCAGCAGTTGGCAGAGGGAACAGAATTGCAATGACTGGTTTAGACCGGGGCTGTCAGACGTTAGCATGCATCAGGATCATCTAAAGACTTTGATGAAACACAGATTGCTGGTCCCTTCCCCAAAGTTCTGGTTCAGTAGGCTGGGAGTGGGGCCCAAGAATATAATTTCGAAGAAGTTCCCAGGTTATCCTGATGATGCTTGTGCAGGCCCACGCCTTGAGGACTGCTTAGATTAAGCAACACATGCATCCCTGGGATTCCGGAGGGGACTGCAGAATACAAGTGCTACCTGATCCAGCAATCACAATTGTGTTAGCAAGGATGAAGGTTGGGAATAGCTCGAGGGAGACAAGCTGTACTATCTGTCAGAGTTGTAAGCTGGTACAGAATATTAAGTACTCTTATTTTTCCTGTTCCTCAACTGGTTATTGTACATAGGAGCTTTAAAAAGTGGAAGTTGCAATATGACACATTTAACACAGTCTGCACTAGATTCACTGAGCAAACTATTTGCCCAGATAGAAACATTTTTTTTTTTTTTTAAAGATTTTATTTATTTATTTGACAGAGAGAGACACAGCGAGAGAGGGAACACAAGCAGGGGGAGCGGGAGAGGGAGAAGCAGGCTTCCCGCTGATCAGGGAGCCTGATGTGGGGCTCAATCCCAGGACCCTGGGACCACGACCCGAGCCGAAGGCAGATGCTTAACGACTGAACCACCCAGGCGCCCCCAGATAGAAACATTTTATGTGGTTAGACTTGTTGAGGCTCAAGGCTGCTTTCAGTAATTATTTTATTGATTAATGTCACTTCAGTCAGCCAAGGCAAGAAAGTAATACCTGGTATTCAATTGGCACTTAGAAGATAGGGCTGAGCGAGTGAAGAAATTAATCCATTAAGTGTTTCCCTGAGGGATTTGTCACGCACAAGATAGATTTGATTAGAGGTCAGGAAATTTCACTTGTCTTAGTAATTTAACTCAGCTATGCTTGACGTAATTTGTATGCATTCTTAAGATTATCACAAAACTGGTTATTAAAAAATGCAGCAAGTAGTCTCAGGAGTAAAATTTTGTGTGTAAGTTGGACCTGATAGAATCTTTACCTTGTGATTAATGAGATGACACTTTCTCTGCTGTAGATTGTTTTAATTTTAGATAGCATATTTTATCTCTTTTTGAAGAAGAATTCTATGAAAATTCAGATGAACGTACCCAATGATCCTTAGTTCAGTATCGTTTTACTTTTATCTTTGTTTTTCCACCACCAGTGAAATCTGGAATGGAATCTGTGCACCAGTACTCTTAACCTGGTTCTCTTGGTTCCCCATGAGCAATAGTCTACACCACCAGAACTTTGATGCTTAAGGTTCCATGGTTCTGCGTTTTGTTTTTCTTGCCCATAATTTATACTTTTTCTTATACTTAGTGTTTACAGTGAGGTATAATGTAACCTTCCAACTTTTAAAAAAAGCTTACCAATCAGACTTGTGCCCTAGTAAATATCTAGGGTGGTATGCCACTTTAAAACATTAATGATTGTGTTTACAGCCACTTCAGAAAGCTTTAATGAAGATGTTTTCTCACTACTTATAAAAATGGTGAAATTGTGATCTCAGCCAATGGACTTAGGTAATATCTAAGTTGCCTAGAGTAAATTCATGTAGGTATTATTCTCAGAGTATACCAATAGTGTGATTCTCCTTCCCCCACTCCTGCCATGTGACTGGCCCAAATTAGAGGCCCAGCTCATATCCTGTGAGTAGGTAATATTGTAAATCTGTACATCCAGTGCCAGAACCTCATCCCTTAGCCCCAACACATAGGCTTCATCTTCAACTTAAAAGTTTTCCACTAGCAGGGCACCTGGGTGGCTCAGTCGTTAAGCGTCTGCCTTCGGCTCAGGTCATGATCCCTGGGGTCCTGGGATTGAGCCCCGCATCGGGCTCCCTGCTCTGTGGGAAGCCTGCTTCTCCCTCTCCCCCTCCCCCTGCTTGTGTTCCCTCTCTCGCTGTGTCTCTCTCTGTCAAATAAATAAATAAAATCTTAAAAAAAAAAAAAGTTTTCCACTAGCGTAGTCTCTGTTTTCATCTCCATCTAGCTCTTTCTTGTAGTCTGTTTCTGAATTGTAGCACAGCTCAGCACAGTGCAGGCACATGCATCCTTTTCTGGTCCTCTCCTCCTTTCCTTGTAACAAAGCAGGGGACACATTCCGCCTCATCTGTGTACTAGAGTACATCCATATTTTCCTGATTGTGCTCCCCTCTGTTCCACACACCCACATCCTTATCATTGAATGTATTACATTTGTTCTCTTTTGATGTATGAAATATTTGGAACAGCATGATAAAAACTTGTTGATCACAGGAAGTTCACAGAAAAAAGTATGTCAATCTTAAGACATGGTTTAGGGCATAACGAATAGGTCTGTTTATGCTAAGACCTGGTGGCTGACAGGAAATGCAATCTTGTTGAAGTTGAGGGAATAATTTGGGCAGTACCTTGAGTAGAAATGAAAGAAAAAAGATGGCCTTCCTGCCTGCCAGGGATCAGTGCTGGCTGAGCACAGTCCTTGCAGTTTGGGGCTAAGATTTTTTTTTCCTTTCTTTTCTTTTTAAAAATTTGGATCTAGAACATTACTCTCAAAAATTCCTATTAACTGGCTAATTTCAAAATGTTTTTAAAATGCACTGGTATAATTTCAAAGTAGCTTTCATCAGGATAGACTTTTGGGTTTTGTTGGTTTTTTTCCAAAATAAAATCTTTACTATTTTTGTACTGAGAATTTTTTTTAGTTTGTAATTTCCATTGTAGATAATGTAACATTCATCATTTAATAACATTTGTGTATATTTGGAGTTTTAATGGCTAGCTAGAGGAACTATAATTATAATTCAATATAGGAGTCTCCTTTCTATCCAGACTGTAAAGCAGTGACTTTGATTTAATACTACTTTATGTTGTTAACCTGTTGAAAATTTCAAAGAAATCTTCCAAGTTATAATAAAATACTTACCCAGGAAAAAAAGTTTAGAAGTGGGATTTAAACACACAGACACACACACACACACACACACACACACACAATAAGCTCATAAGTGTACATGAAAATGGTTAGTAAGTACTAATTACAGCTAGTACTGTTCAGGTTGGCAGAGATGTTCAAATGAGATTCAAAATGTTCTTATTTGTAATTATAAAAGAGCTTTAAGAAACTGATCATTAATTTTTGGTTTTAGCTAAGTAGCAGGCTAAGATAACTTGAAAAATCTTTTGTTACACATTACCTAGAGATGCTGGGTAAAATATAAACTATAGCACAGAAATTTAAATGCATAGCTGAATTCACAGAAACAAAAGGTAAATCCCAGATGCAAGAAATGTAGAGGATGGAAAATCAGAGGGTTAGGTAGGTAAGCCTTTTAGGGGTCATTATCAGAGCTGATAAGAGACATAACTTTTAATCCCTTTATGGGACTGGAAGACAAGCATTAAGCCAAAATAAAGTGAGGATTTGGAAAAGAGACTGTTTTTTGCACCTTCAGTAAAGGGTGAACAAGAAAAAAAATTCATCCATTGGCACAGAGACAGGGAAGCAGGACTGAAACCCCTTGGGCTTTGGGTTTTTCGTTTTAAAAAGTTGAAACCTCAGGCCTATATCTCATTATGAACTTTGGAAAACAGAATTTGAACCACCTGCCTGTTGGAGAGCTCCCATTAACTAAGAAATTAATGTAAAAGTCAGTCCTCCAGTCATTTTTACCCTTGAGACACCTAGAAGATGCAAATACAAAGTGCTCTGGGAAGACTCCACAACCCAGGCCTGTGGGACCCCCAGAGAAATGAGCCGCACCAAATAGGCGCTTATGTAGAAATAACAAGATCGTGAGAAAACTACATCATGCCTCGAGGTGAGACAGCAGACAAGAGGAGGAAGTAGAGCTGTATAAATTTAAAATAACAGAAGTCTCAAAGATAATATAAAGGTAGTGTTTTAATTAAACTCATAAAAAGAATTGAGACTCTTAGAACAAGTTTTAGGTCCATTAATTTATGTATAAGGATTGTAAAAATTCCAGTGTTGTTAGTACCCTGATTATCTTACTCATTTTTGCTTTTTAAACCTACCTTCTCCAGAATGTAAATGGAATCTAAATATTCACACACAGCGTTCTTTGCAGTATTTCAGCTGAGCTCTTGAAAATGCTATCATTGACCTTTACATTCAGGCTTAACTAGTTGGCTCTGCACTCTTCTCTTGCAAGAACTGTACTGGGCCATCTGGTTAATCATCTTAATAAGAAAAGCCTTATACAATAATCTCACATACCACAGACATTCTCACTTCTACTTTCTGAAACTAACCAGGCTTTTAAACTAACATTAAATGTTAAACCAATCAACACTTAAAAAATAAATGTTATAGGATGGGAGAATGCAAATATGCATTAAAATGTATACCTGTTTTAAAGTAGCAATATGAGGATTAACCGAGGGCTGAAATCAGTATTTGTAGGAATATCGAAGCATTAAAAACATTAGACAATGAAGATTTGTGTTTTGGAATTGTGCCTTTTGGGTTTCCTGTAGTATTTTAAAAACAGGTAGATATAGAATCTTAATCCGCCTTGTTCTTTATAGAATCATAATAACTATCCTCTGTTACCAGATTTACAAAAACTATGGCACCCACATGATTAAATCACATTTCAAATATGAGAATGGTAGTAGTTCTGCTACTACACTAACCATTAAGATAATGCCCTGTTATTTATTCAAGTTCCTTAGTCATTTCTCTCCTTCCATCTCCCTGTATGTTTTAGATACATTTAAATTAAGAAAAGAGAGACAGTTCAGTTTTATCATTGATCATGAACTAATGGTTAGTTGGAAGCCAAAATATTACCTTTTTTTCCTATGGAGGTATAATTGGCATAATGTTATATTTAAGTTTCAGGTGTACAACATAGTAATTCCATATTTGTATATGTTACAAAACAAAATATTAAATTCTAAAGTAAACTTGAATAGGCTTCTTATAAAAGCAGTACATGTGCACTTTGTACTTTTATGTATTTTTTAATTCCTCAAAATTAAAAGTCAGAATAAAAGTATGTATCTGTTTTAAGGGTAAAAGAATTCATAAAATAGCAGTTTTTTACAATTAAAATGTTTAGACGTAAACTAAGAAAAAAAGGCGCAAGGAATCTTTTGAAATGAAAAATTTATTATGTGGAACTATTAAAGATGATCAAGGACATTTTTTTAGATGCATCTGATACTTATGGTGTTTTGTTTTGTTTTTTTAGCTGAAATCCGAGAGCTTTAACAACAGCTCTTTTTTTAGAGAGAGAGAGAACACGCGTGCGCAAGGTGGTGGGTGGGGCAGAGGGCAAGAGAGACAAGCAGACTCCACACTGAGCGTGGGGCTTAATCACATGACCCTGAAATCATGACCTGAGCCGAAATCAAGAGTCGGACGCTTAACTGACTGAGCCACCCAGGTGCCCCTAACAGCAGCTCTAGAACCTCCATCCTTGCGGGTTTAGTGCCCTCCCTACCACTTACTTGATCTCTCACCTTTCAGAGCCTTGGTAACCTCATGTGATAAACATTGATATTAATAGCACTTTCTCATAGGATTATTGGTGCATGTTCATTAATACAGAGAAAGCCCATTGGTTTTCAACAAAGCACGTTGGGTGTACTTTTCTTTGTAATTCAGATTATATCCACCCATGCCCAGTTGTTAGTAGGAATAAAGGTTTTTTTCTGAGAATCTCAGCCAATCAAATAAATTGGAATTGTTGTTTGTAGTATAAATTACAAATGATTATAGAGAATTCCAACCTAATGAAATATTCAGGGGAATTGAAAAGCTTTTCAAACTCAGTTTTACTTGTAAATTGCTTAAGAGATCTTTAAAAGTATTTTTTGTTTTCTATGCATGGGGTTTTTCTTCTTAATAAAAATGTCTCTCGACTGCAAGTTTTGCTCACTCTTTAATTGTTGGTATTCTCCAAGGTTCTGTGATCTGCCTGAGGTGACGCTTCTATTTACTTCCTTGACTTCAGCTCTTACACCTGTGTGACTACCTCCAGATAATTGTCTTCAACTCCTCCCTCTCTTTGAGTTTCCTTATTTCTGGTTGCTTCCTAGACATTTCTGTGCGCTTCTCCGAGGATGTCTCCAACTCTCCACATATAAACATAATTCTCTCCCATCTTTCCCTCACCCCTGTTACCTGCTTTTCTCTTAGTCTCAGTGAATGGCATTCCCATCACTGTCCAGCCAGTCATCGAAACCAGACCTCAGTCATCCCGACCTCTCTCCCTCATCCCTCACTTTCAACAGGGCGCCAGGCAATATTGGTTTTGCCTCCTGAATATCTTTATATAGTGCTTTTCTCCTCCCCCACTCCCACTGCAGCAGCTAGACCCTTATCACCCCCAAGGCTATTGGACCGAGCCTTCTAACTGGTCTCTCTGCCTCCCTACTTGCCACCCCTCCACCCCCCCTCCCCCAGCTATCCAGTACCATTGCCACAGTGGTAGTCCTGAAGCCCTCACATGTTTAGAAACTTTTAGCTCCCCAGTGTGTATATAATAAAGTACAGCCTCCCTAGAGACACAAACAAGACCCTTCACAATCTGGATACTCCTCTTTATCGAAAATTTCTCTTCAGTGTCGTTTTTTTTAATTGGATTATAGTTAACACAATGTTACATTAGTTTTGGGTGTAAAACATAGTGATTTAACAAGTCTGTATTTTATGCTCACCACAAGTATAGCTGCCATCTGTCCCCATACAACACTCTTCCAGTGCCACTGACTAGATTGCCTGTGCTGTCTTTTATCCCCATGACTTACTCATTCTGTAACTGGAAACCTGTATCTCCCACCCCACTTCACTTTTTTGCCCATTCCCCCACTCCCCTCCCCTCTGGCAGCCACCAGTTTGTTCTCTGTATTTATGAGTCTCTTTCTTACAAATATGAGTCTGTTTCTGCTTTTTGTTTGTTTGTTTAACATACCCCATATCTGCTTTATCTATTCATCTGTTGATGGACACTTAGGCTGCTTGCATATCTTGGCTGTTATAAATAATGCTGCAATAAAGATAGGGGTGCATAAATCTTTTTGAATTAGTGTTTTTGTTTTCTTTGGGCAAATACCTATTAGTGGAATTACTGGATCATATGGTAGTTCTACTTTTACTGTTTTGAGGAAACTCCATACAGTTTTACTGTTTTGAGGAAACTCCATACAGCGGCTACACCAGCTTACATTCCCACTAACAGTGCGTGAGATCTAACCTTATCTTCCCGTGGTTCTCCTTGCGCTGTACACTCCCATCGACACAAATCCGTCGTAGTTCCCTGCATACAGCGTGACAGTTCTCATTTCTTGTCCTGCTTTAGTGCATGCTTCCCTTTGCCTTAAATGTGGACCCTTCCCTTCCTGTTGAATGAAGCCTTCTTGACTGCCACCTTCCCTCCCCTCCCCCCCACAACAGAGAGCTAATCAGTTTTTCCTTTGTGCTATCAGAGTATTTTTATTTGCTTTCAGTGGTTTGAATTTTTTTGTCTACTTGTTAGGCTTTCCCCACCAGACTAACCTCCTAAAGAACAAGGGACTCGGGTCATTTTAGCATTTCTGGTGCCTAGCCAGTCCTTGGCATAGGGAGGCATTTAACAAAGGCATTTAGAAAATATATGAAAAATTGTTCATGAAATGGAGGACTTTTAGAGGGGGAAGCAGTATACTTAATGAAGGAATGAGTAGTTCTATCAAATATTTTTTTAAATGGCTTGCAGGGTAAGGTTTGGATTAACTTTGTGTGGCTTTAGATGGTAGAGGTAATGTCAGCAGAGAAGTAGACTTCTGGTTTAGCCACAGAGAAGGCAATGAGGGTTAGAGAACAGCAGTACCATCCTGCCTTCATTTGGAATCTGTATTTAGACAATCTGAGTTTTAGTCCTGGCTTGGTCACTAGATTTGGTGGTTTCTGGGTGTAAGTTTCTTTGTTTTTTGACAGAAAAATGGAGATAATAGTAGCTTATATGGTGGTTTTGAGGACTAGTGAAATACCATTTCTGGGTGCCTTGGCTAACATCTGGTGTTGAATAGTGCTTAGTAAATGTTCATTGGATTTGAATTAGTCTCCTGTTCCTGGATTCTTCCAGTAATACCTTACATGTATCGCATTGAATATAAGTAATGTGTGTACATAAACTGGCACCAAAAAAAAAAAAAAATTCAATTGCCTTTTTTTCTCTTAAAGATTTATTCATTGTACTGATGATTCTCCAGATCCTTGTATAGAATATGAGGTAAGGATTTATTTTTTAAATCTTGAAATTGATAATCCTAGATGAAGATGTGTTGGAAATTGCTATCTATTCTTAAGCAAAATGAATAAAATTTTTTGGATCAATTTCTCTGGGAACCTAGAGCCACTGAATTTTTAAATATGTAAAAAATATATGTATAAATGAATATATACACATGTATACACAGTATATACATACTATAGAATGTACGTATTTTGTAATAAAACTAATACCTTATACCCATCATCTGGCTTAAGCTGGGTAAGCTTTTTAACTTGGTATATGAAGAAAAATAATCATCCCCAATTTTACCATTTAGGCCCAGTGGACCTTTTTATTTTTTTTGTTGTTCACTCATTTTACAAATTACATCAGAAGTTAGATTGAAAGGATAGTGGAAAACATTTTTAGAAATAGCAATAAGAATTCAAACATAGCAAACCCAAATTTGTATTCCATATTTTCCTAGTTTGAAGGTATATCCTCCCCCCACCCCCATACGCCTCCCTGAAATGGGTAGTGTTCTTGGACTCAAGTAACTACTCATCAACTGTTACGAGTGAATCTGATTCCAGGTTTCAGCTACATCCCTGATAGGCTCTTCCTTATCACTACTCCTGGTTGTTCTTGCACTTGGATCGTCAGAATGTAGTACTTTTGAAAACTTTGACAGCTCATAATTTGTTGAAGAGAGTGGTCATCCTGCTCCATAATTGCAAAGCATTTGCATTTTTGGATTTGTAACACCAATTAGAATTAGTCCAGTGGTCTTTTTTAAAAAAAATTCTTCATTTAAAAAAACAATTCATTGTTTGCTTCATCACCTTTGTATACACATGCTTTCAAAACTTGCCCACTGACTCTCTATATCAAGAAATTTTTAGTGTGTTGAATGTATATTGGTATATCGTCTGTGATCATACCATGTTTGTAGAACAGTTCATTTACTATTTACCAGGCCACCAAATTGGATCTTTTAGCACTTATAATTGAGCTTTTTACATACCAGTTGTGAAGGTTTTTTTGACTTAATAGCATAGCATGAGCATATTCCCAATCATTAAACATTTTTATAACATTCTTTATATGTATATGTTATATTCATATCTATTGTTTCACTGAACAAACATCTATTAAACACCTGCTGTGTCTTATCACTTCGTGCTGGAAAACACAAAATGACAAAGATTATTTCTTGAGTCTTGCCATAATCTTTGTTTGAGATGTCATCTTTTATCCCCAAGATTCATTTCACCAGCAGTTTGCTCTTTTATTGCTTTTTTGGGACTATGCCATTATCATGTTAGTGCATAGGGTTTAAAACTCAGTTTTTTAAAAGCTCAGGAAAGTGATATTCTTAGAATAATTAAAATGAAAAAACGTTGCAAGCAGAATCCTGTATACGGTGTATTCCTTCTTTGTGTATTTAAAAAGATATATACATGTGCTCCATGCTCATTTATTTGTAGATTACTTCTGGAAAGCTATATGAGTAATTGACAGCACTGGTTACCTCTGCGGAGGAGGACAGAGGGACTGGGTAGGGTCAGGGTAGGGATAATTCACATTTTACCCTTTTGTGTTTTTTCAGTCAACCACACAATGTATGCGTTACCTGTCCAAAATATTATTTCAGTAAAGATTATGCAGATTTTCCAAAAAATTAATGTTAGTTTACAACAATTACTTATTTCTTTGTTGCTTAAATAAAAATTACTGTAGCCCTAAAAAACTATATTTGCCAGTATCAGCTTTTAATAGATGACAACTGTGTACATTTTTAGTTTTTTAGTTCTTCATTTAATAATTAGGTTCTTTTTAAAAAATACAGCACATAAAAGTCTTGACTAAGAGCTTACAAAATTGAAAATTGGAATCAGTGCATTTTAAAATCTTAGGCATATTTTAACAATGTAAGTTTGTTTTTTTTTAAGAAAAGCAATTATCAAAAATTAAGAAGTACAAGAAAATATGAGGAACTTACCACCCACATATATCCTCAGTATTAGCATTTTGGCATTTAACTTCCCTTTCTTGAAATAAGTGTATATGTGTGTGTATATATACACTCTCTTCATAAAATACCGTGCATACCATTTTTTTTCACTTACAGTGTGAGTATTTTTCCAGTTCATTAACTGTTTTTTTATATTAGGATTTTTAGTGGCTGTGTATCTTATATATTGACAGTTTTGTAACATTTTTTAAGCACCTGCTAGGTATTACGTACTTGTGCTGGGAACATAAAGATAAGTAAGACCCAGTTCCTTGCCCTTGCTGAGTTGCTAGTTAGGAGGGAAGAGAGACTTGTATCAAATTATCATAGTACAACTTGGTATGTATGTGCATACTATAGAATGTTAGGTGCAAGAAACTGGGAGCACAGGGTATGGGAAGGGAGGATACTGAGCCCACTGGAGGTTATTCCAGGAATGGGGCTTAGTGTAATTTAAGTTCCATCTCTTAGGTCTTAAAGGGCAAAGAAGTATATGCCAGCATAAGGGAGACTGGAGGCACTGGCCACTTATTACAATTAATACTTCACAAGAGTAGGACTGGTTTTCTCCAAAGAACATTTTAAAAACAGACTCAGAAGCATACATTTGTCAACTATAGTATTTATAAAATTGTAGCAATTCAGTAGTATATGAGAATTTGTACATAATAATTAATTATAGTAGTAGAACCCATTTATGACTTGGGCCAGTTGTAGAATTGTTTTCCTTTAAAGTAGTGGCAAAATCATGGGAGGGTTATAGTGATTTTTCGTGACAAATTATAATAATTTTATCAGAGTATTACACAGTGGTGCTAAGGTAGATAACTAGAATATCCTTTTATTTTTTGATATACTTAAAGGGGTGAAGAACATAAATAATTACAGGGCAACTATACACAATGATGACAGGATTCGACTTCATCATCCTTGGATTTGTATATTATGTCAGAACTCTCAAAGTGATAAATAAATGACAAAGGTGCATTTTGTCATAAAGAATTTTAACAGCATTTCCCCCACTTACTAGACTAATAAATCTGTCCCCTACATCTCATGATAAGAATGGTTTATGATGCCTTTTCTTCCAAACTATTTGATATTGGCAATTATTAAAATATACCCTTGGCATAAAATTGTCTTTTAGACCAGTGAACATTCCCTTGTTACATGGTTGTGTTACATTTTTCCTCTTTCAACAGCTTGTTCTTCGAAAATGGTGTGAATTAATTCCTGGGGCTGAGTTCCGATGTTTTGTCAAGGAAAACAAGCTTATTGGTGAGTTTTTTTTACCCATTAAAAGAAGACAAGATTTTTTTTTTCTTTTTAAGTTTATTTATTTTACTTTCTTTTTTTTTTTAAGTAAACTCTACACGACACATGGGGCTTGAACTCACAACCCTGAGATCAAGAGTCATGTGCTCCACCCACAGAGCCAGCTAGGCATCTCTAAAGTTTATTTATTTTTAGTAATTTCTGCACCCAGGGTAGGGCTCAAACGCATGACCCTAAGATCAAGAGTTGCATGCTCCTCCAACTGAGCCAGCCAGGTGCCCCAAGAAGAGAAGCTTTTGATGGAAGTGAATTTCTAGTAATAAGGAGAGGCTAGTAATCAGTTTTTATCTTAGATGCTACCTCTAGCCAATTGGTAGTGACGCTCTGGAATTCTATATTGATAATGCTCCCGAGGTCATATTCAGTTTCCACAGAGAAGTATCTTGTGCAGTAATCATGTCTGTCTGGATTCTGGAGATGAAAGTGATGGTCTTGGCCATTCCCAGTTTAGGCTATTTTCATGTTACCTGCTTTCTCTTTGGGACTTTCCTAAGAATTATTAGCAACACACACTACTTATTTTAAGCATCATAAAAAGCCAAGTTTTGGGATCTTTATTTCTATTATTGGAACAGTGTTTATTATTCTAGCAAGAGGAAATATGTGGACAGATAAGTAAGTGTATTACTTAAAAAGCCACCCATTTTCTTCCTCTCAGATTATTATTTTGTTTGCTGTAATGTACTCAAGTTAAGTATTGAAGATCGTCTGCTTTTTTTTGTCTTTGCATGTTTTCCATGCAGTAACCAAGAAAAGCGTGATTTGAATAGAATCCTATCAGCACTATTTAAAAAAATTTTTTTTAAATTTATTATTTAAAAAAATTTTTTTTAAATTTATTATTTAAAAAAATTTTTTTTTTATTATTTTTTTTTAGAGAGGGAAAGAGAGAGAATGTTAAGCAGGCTCCACGCCCAGCGTGGAGCCGGATGCACAGCTCAACCTCACAGCCCTGAGATCATGACCTGAGCTGAAACCAAGAGTCGGACGCTTAACCGACTGAGCCACCCAGGTGCCCCACATCAGCACTATTTAGTGAATGTGATGTTGACATCTGTTAACTTACCTAAAAGAAACTTGGGGTGTTTGAGTTTATCGTTTTGCTAGATATTCCTGGAGAGACTACAATACAAGTAGAGCTAAAGAAGGGAGTCATATTGGCATTGATTAAGAAATAGGGTAGAAGCCCTTCTTTCAGAGCGGAAAACTTTCCTAGGCCTAGAGCAAATTGAGGGAGTTTTTCCAATAATCCCTTTAGTGTATTTGGAATAAAATCATCAAGTCACTCTGAAGAAAGGAATGTTTAGTTTTCCATGGCTTGAAAGATCAGGCTTGTGAAGGCAGGGTAGTATGTGTGAACAGGAAAAATAGCCTATTTCTATGAAATACAATATGAATTGGAAGACGTGGAGTATTTTAAGTTTCCCAAAGAAAAGTGGAAAAGAATACCAATTTGTAGAAAATTTGTTGGAAAAAAAGAAGAGGCAATTGACTATGTATGCAGGTTTAAAACTGCTTCTTTCATTTTTTACATTATAAACGTATTTATGACTGAGTTCTTTCTATTGTACTAAATAAAAATATTTCTAAAGTAAGAATGCATGACAATATGGAACTTAGGATATATCTATCCATATGATTGGATAACTTTTTACAGCTGATAAGTTTTTTATCTCTATAAAATGCTGAATCATGTATTATGCAATATTCATCTGATTGGTCCTCTGATCTACTTTAATAGTTCTCTCAAAAAGACGTTTAAATTACATTTTGGTGTTTTTGAAAAGAATGTTATATAACAATGGATATAAAATATTTTCTTGTCAGGTATTTCTCAAAGGGACTATACACAGTACTATGATCATATTTCTAAACAAAAGGAAGAGATTTGCAGATGCATACAAGACTTTTTTAAGAAACACATACAGTACAAATTCTTGGATGAAGACTGTGAGTATTTTTTATTGACCCGGTGAAATGAAGTACATGATATTACTGAACCTTACTTCATGGTGCAGATTTTTTTTTAAAAGAATTTATTTATTAGAGAGAGAGAGAGTACCAGCGAGGGGAGGGGCAGAGGGAGAAACAGACTCCCCACTGAGCAGGGAGCCTGACGTGGGGCTCGATCCCAGGACCCTGAGATCATGACCTGAGCTGAAGGCAGATGCGTAACCGACTGAGCCACCCAGGCACCCTGGTGGTGCAGATTTAAAACTGGATTTGAAACACTATTTTTAAGCATTTTGCTGTATTACTATTTGGTATTACTGATGGTTGGCATGTTAATTTTACCTTATTTTAATCAGTCATTTTTTAATACTGAGGCAGTTATTTCTCCTATCATTTTAGATACTCATTTCAAAGGGTCTATCTACAGAGAACAAAATGCTTGTGTTATTCAGACTAAATCAGCTCAGTTGACTGATCTACTTTTCTGGATTTTTTATTTGAATGATCAGATAGTATCAGTTATAAGGTAAACATTTGTGACTTGTTTTTAAGAAAGTATATTGTATATGAAAGAGAGTTTTCGTGCATCCTAAAATCACTCTGATTTCTACTTGCCAAACATGGGTTCTATGGCAGATTTGATTTTTAAAAAGATTAATCATGCCATAACCATAGCTAGATTTTATGCTTTCCTACTACAGATTTTACTGAAGTTGATTATTCCTCATCAAATGAGTTAAGTGATTGATGTTTTTTTCACTAGTACATATAATTTGTTTATAGTGGTGAATTCATTGAGATGGTGTGTTTGGTTTGAAGTTTTAAATACAATTGACCTTTGAACAACCCAGGTTTGAACTGCATGAATCCACTTATATGTGGATTTTTTTTCCTGATACATGCAGTATAGGACTGTAAATATATTTTCCTTATGATTTTACTAATATTTTCTTTTTTCTACTTTTATTGTAAGAATACAGTATATAATACACAAAATATGTGTTAATCGACTATTTATGTTATTTGTAGGGATTCGGGTCAACAGTAGGCTGTCAGTAGTTAAGTTTCAGGGAAGTCAAAACTTAAACGTGGATTTTCCAACTCTGCAGGGAAGTCAGCATCCCTAACCCCTGCATTGGTTAAGGATCAACTGTATAAAGGATTATGGCTGAGGGTAGAAAAAAGGAAAACGAAATCGTATAAATAAAATATTGTAGGCTATCTTATCATTTTTAAAAATTTTGAGATTTAGAAGCATTAAGTTCTCAAAGTACTTACATTCTGCTATTTGAGTAACTGATAATAAGATTCATTTTAATTTTCAAAAGGAGGCTTAGATCATGAAAATAGTAGCTCATTGTTAACTTTGAGTTTTTTCTCCTTTACAGTTGTGTTCGATATATATAGAGACAGTAGGGTAAGTAATAATTATCTGATATGCTTTAAAATCAGGGCTTATAGAGTGTATAGCCATTATGTATGTGAGGGCCCACTGCTTAAAAAGTACTTTCTCAAACCAGCTAAGGTGTTTGAAAGTCACAATGGTCAAGAATCTCCCTTAACATATACTTAACATTGGGAGACATATCTTCAATAGTTTTATAGATTGGGGTTTATTAATTTAACAGATGGCTAAATGGCTACTTGATGTCCTGCTTTCCACTTTCGTCAGGGGTCTGGGCCTGCTTAAAATAGCTCAGTTTGCACACTTAAGTGTGGCCAGGAGTTTGTCTTTTGATATTTAGATAATTATTTTTAGTCAACTAAAAGATCTTTAGCACGATTGGAATCACTTTTATCTTTATACTGAAGATGAGGATTCGCTTATTCTTTAAATCTTACAAGTGACGGAAACTTGTGTAATGCAAAAGAGAACAAAAACCTGACTTCATTAATCCTAAAGCAGAGGTTTCATTATCAAGACATGCAGTCTTTTGAAAAAAATTTGGGTCACTAAAAGTCCTGTGATTAGTGCTTCTTGACTTAGCTGTTGAGAAGACAGCAGGTGTGTTTTCCGAATATGTGACCATGTTTTCCAAATGTTACCCACATATTTCTCATTCCCTCTCCAAGCTCATATCAGCCTCACTATTGTGATGCTTGTGATAACTTTGAATCATTTTTTGGACAAAAGGATATGGCCCATATGGTCATGTCCCAAAATAACTGTTAACTGTTGACTTGCCTCTTTTTAGCCAAAAGACATCACTTACTCTGTTTTCACTTCTATGTGTTCAAGGGTGAGAGTGTCTATTAAGAGCTAGAAAGAGGAGTTATAAATTGAGATGTGGTAAGGAAGAGGGATGTTACTTTGCACTTTCAGTCTAGTGGAAACAAACCTTAGAGAAAGGATGGGAAGCTGGTGTGATGGAATGGATAGAAACCGGAGCTGATCGACAGGAGCCTAGGCTCTAGTCCCCGCTCTGCTTCTAACCGATGGACACTGGCCACATCAGTCACTCACACAGCCAGCATTTATAGGGAGCCCGTCCTGTCAGATGCCATGCTTCTACCAAAAAGCTTTCAACAAGATGGTCTCCTGACCTACAAGGAGCTTATCTTTGAGACTTAAACATTCCAGGGAATTGGCCTGGTTGTAAGTGGAATCAAATCAGCCAATTAGTGAGTGAGTAAACCTAGCTTGTTACCCTAATATGCAGCTCAGAAGAACTTTATTTGTATTTAACTCAAGTTATCCATCTAACCCTGTGAGGTATGTGTTATTCTCATTTTATAGATACTAAAACTGAAGCCGTTATATTTTAATGCAATTATATTTAGTGGCATTTAAAAATTTGGAATTTGCCAAGGTCTCTCAATGTTTCCCTGAAAAATGTCCAGATCTGCTTTGATTCACTATTGCTGGCAGGTCAGTACAAATGTGTAATTTGGTGAAAGAGTTACATAAATGTCTGAAGTGAAGTTGGACATGTACAGATGTAATTACTGCTCTGATCTAACAGAACTGAAAGTAGTTGCATGTTTTTAAAGTGAGAAACATGCCAGTGTAAGCATGCTGACAGTTTCTGAGAAGCGATTTAAACCATGATGTAAAACACATTTGTATTTACTTGGTGGCACTTGTATCATCAGTGTTTGTTAGGTACTTTGTTGAATATATGGTTTTATGACTATTGTAGAAAACGAGCTCTTTATGGTGGTCTCTCATATGCAATGGAACTGAAGTATGTTTGAATTTGGCAATGTTTTGATGTGTCTACTTTTCTTACTGCCGCTGGGCAAGTTGACTCAGTGTTGATAGATTCTAAGTATCACATATGTCAGAGATGGCCCACACATTCAGTAGGTCTGGGATGAGGCCTTGGTATATGTATTTTAAGGAGCTCCTTAAGTGATGACAACACAAAACTAGAATTTAGAATAACTATTTAAGAGACTTGAAAATTATTACAGTCTCCTTATGTATTCTTTTAGTGATGGCTATTGTTGTGTTACTAATTTCATTGCTCTAAGGACTAAACATTTCTGATCTTGAGTCTTTGATATTGTTGAGATTGGCTTTGCAACTTGGCCACATTTTTGTGACTGTTCTATGTGTATTTGAAAAATTACAACTAATGTGTGAAGTATTCTGTAGATGTTTGTTAGATTAACCTTGGTAATAATAATTGTGAAAATCTTTTTGTATCTTTTGAATGAAATGATGTCTGAGGAGACCTTCAAAATAATACAGGTTTGAATGGAATGGATGGGATATAGATGTAATAAGATTGGCTTTGGGGTTCAACAAGATAATTGTTGAAACTGAGTGACAGGTATTTGGGGTTCTTTATATTTTGTCTACTTTGTATATGTTTAAACTTTTCCATACAAAATTTTTTTTAACTTTAAAAACCATGAAAAAAAATCTGTATCTTCCCTAATTTTTGGTCCACTTAATTTATCAATTATTGAACAGGGTATGTTAAAATGTAAAATCTCCTGCTTTTGAATTCTGTCAGTTTTTGTGTTACATACTTGAGGTTATGGTCTTAGACAAGAACATATGTTCATAATGGTTTTGTTTTCCCAGTGAATTCTTACCACTAGGCAGTGACCATCTCTATCTCTAAGAATGCTTTTGTGGTTTTTGCATTAAAGTATGTTTTGTCTGGTATTAATAGTGTTACTACAGTTTTCTTTTGGTCTTAGAATTTACCTTTTTCATTCCTTTTGTTTTTAGCTGTTAGGTTTTAGGTGTGTGCATCTATTTTGTAAGTGGCATATTGCTGGGTTTTGTTTTTTTAATCACTGACAATTTCTGGTTTTAACAGTGAGTGTAGTTTGCATATATTGTATTTGATATCTGAATGTTTTACACCTTTTTTTTTTTAAGATTTTTAAAAAATTTATTCATTTGAGAGAGAGACAGAGACAGAGAGAGCACAGTAGGGGGAGAGGCAGAGGGAGAGGGAGAAGCAGACTCCCCGCCGAGCTGGGAGCCTGACATGGGGCTCAGTCCCAGGACCTGGAGATCATAACCTGAGCCGAAGGCAGACACCCAACCATCTCAGCCACCCAGGGGCCCCTGTTTTACACCATATTATCTTGAGTTTTCAATTTGCTTTTCTATGTTTTTGTTTTCTCCTTTCATTTATATTACTGGTTTTTCTTTATTCTTTCCACTCTACCCTCCCCCCCCCCAAAATTTTGAAGTTTTATTTTTTACTTGTTATTTTGGTAGTTATCATTAAATCTTTTATCATTAAATCTTAATGTGGCTATTTAATAAGTTCAAAAGTTAATCTCACTTCCTGTTGCCCTCATGATACAAGGACCTTAGAACAAATTCTCACTGCATGTGATTTCTGATTTTTAGTTCTACTTTGTATTTAATATCCCTAAATTAGTCATGACTGTTGATTTTCACTTTCTTTGCTTACCAGTGCAGTGGTAAGACACTGCTTTTTTGATCCAGTTTCTCTTTAGTAGTATATCCTTTAGTAGAAATTCCCTCAGCCATTGGCTGGAAAACTTGTTTAGCTTTCATGTATGGATGACAGGCTTAGCTGGGTATAGAATTTTTGGTTGACCAGTTCTGTTGTCTCAGCATATTGAAGACAGTGCTCCTTTGTTGTTGGCGGGATTTTTTTCCTTTTCTTTTGTTTTTTTTGAATACTTCCTAAGTCTAAGAATTCATTTCCTTTGTCAGTTGTGAAGAACTCTCAGCTATCTTTTCAAATGTTACCTCTTTGTTTCTGTCTTCTGTCCTTTGGAAATCTGTTTAGAGGAATGTTAGCACATCTCATTTTATCTTCATGTGTCTCAGCTTCTTGTTTTCCACCTCCTTTCTTTCCTGTACTGTGTTGTGTAATTTTCTCAGATACGTCTTCTGGTTCACTAGTTCTCTTTCAGCGGTGTCCGATTGGATACATTTAACCTTTCACTAAATTTAAGTTGTATTAGCTATATTTTTTCATATCTGTAGGTTCCATTTGGTAATTTCAGTTCTTTGTATTTTTTTCATAGTATCTTATGTTTTAGGGTTTTCATTTCTTTTATTTTCAATCATTTAAAAAAAAAGATTTATTTATTTTAGAGGGAGTGTGCACACACACAAGTGGGGGGGAAGGGCAGGAGGAGAGGGAGAACGAGAACCCCAAGTAGACTTCCTGCTGAGCACAGAGCCAGATGTGGGGCCATGACCCCGAGATCATGACATGAGCTGAAATTAAGTGCCAGACACCCAACTAACTGAGCCACCCAGGCGTCCCTATATTTTCAATCATTTAAAACTACTGAATTTTTTTGGTCAGAGTTTTTGAGAAATCATTTACACAGAGTAAAATTAATCCTTTTTAGGGTACAGTTCTATGAGTTTTGACAAATACATCCAGTTGTATAACCACTATTACAATGAACATGTAGAACTCCATCACTGCCCCAAATTTCCTCATGACCCTCCCTGCACTCTAGTCCCTGGCAAACACTGCTCTGTAAAACCTACTGAGTTTTAAACTTTTTAGTTGAGAATATATTCACATTGCTCAAAAATTAAATCAACGTGAAAATACATGTAGAAAGTCTTGCTCTTACCTGCGTTCCTCTATACTCCTACAGGTACACTTTTATTAGTAATTAGTATTTCTTGACGCAAAAACAAGCAATATACTTGTCTTTTTCCATCTTTCATACACAAGAGTTAGTATATGATATATACTCTGCACTTTGCTTTATATACATTTGTCTAAAACATTGTATTTTTGGAGAGTTTTCTAGTTCTTACAATGCTGTAGTATTTAGTTTTGTGGATATACTATATAGTTTGTTTAGCCATTTTCCTATCGAACACATAGCTTATTTCTGGTCTTTTACAGACTGTGCTGTGAACAGTTCTGTATACATGGGTGGGTGTGTGTGTGTGTGTGTGTGTGTATCCTGGCCTGAGCTCTTTGAAGGAATAAATTTTGTGTTATTGGTCTTTATGCTTCAATGCCTGGTAGTGTTTGGTACATAGAGATTTCTTTGAGCAGGTAGTGGGGTGGTTAGTTGTTAGGTATTAGGAAGGTCAGTGTGCCCACTCTTATCTGATGGCTTGCGTAAAAACAGAATTTCTCAGGATGTCTTGTGCCTGAGATGTTACATAAAAAATATGTTAGAGCTATAAAATCCTCATCTTGATAGTTTCCTGCCTGATTATAGCTGGTTTCTTTTTCCTTTGTAAACTAGAGGATGCCTTCTGAACTACAGAACAAACTCTGCCAGCTATTAGTCCCAACAGTGGTGATCTGTTTTTGTTTTGCTTGTTTTTTATAGTATGGCATATTTTTAGTTTATAGAGCTCAGTATTCCCCAACTAACAAGTATGATAGGGTTTCCCTCCCCCCTTTTAATAAAGAGGTGGTTTTATTGGTTATAAAAACTCAAGTAGAAAGGGTTTGGAGGTTAGAAAATACCGTTTTGTTAAAGTAACATACAATATGTTAAAGACATCTTAGTAATCACCCTAAAGCAAAGCTAACGTCACACAAAGAAGTTGATTAATGGCTGACATTATTTCACACAAACACTGTACAAGTGGTTGTGGAATCTATGTGAGAAAACAGCTCAGGTGGCAAGAGTTATAGGCTTTCTCCTGGGTTGGGGGTAGTATATAATAGGCAACTTACCAAAAAATATGTGGTCCAAACTTCCTATAATGGTTTTTGGCTACTTACTAGATGTTTCTGATGTTTGAAGTTAGTCCTAGTAAGATGTTTCATCTTTCTTAAAATTGTCTTTTAATCCAGATGAGAAGCAGTGCTAGAGATTAATAATGCCGGCTCAGCAGTCTAGTTCCTTAGGTGGATGTAATTTTATACACTGAAATCTGATCAAGACATTACATATTTACCCAAAAAATCATCAACAGCAAAACGGTGTAATTTTATGAATGTTTCAGGAAGAAAAATCAAGAGGAGCAAAGATAAAAGTTTCAAGGAAACATTTACTAAATGTCACATGTATCTTTGTGATCAAATATGGCTTTAATCTCTTGGCAGGATTTCACAGATTCCCCAGGTCTGTTGTATCAGTGCTCTATTGCTTTACGTACTAAGATGCACCTGATTCTAATCAAACTCAGTATAACTAGTATAACTGAGTCTAGAACCTGTCAGATTGCCCACCAGTACTCAGAACAGAAGATAGAAATTTCTTTTAAAGGTTGATATTTTTCATTTCCCCTTCAAGTGCCACAAGCACTATCATACAGACAAAGCAAATACTACATTAAGATTAAAGAAAACTGAGAATTTTCCTACGTTTTTCATGTGTTTTTTGTTTTTTTTTTTAAGCCCCCTTTTCATCAGCCTCTCAAGGGTAAGGAAGGTGCTCTCAGATCTGCTGGCTCTTCCCTGCCTCCACCTAGCTTCCTCAGGCGAGATAATTGCAGACACCCTTGAAAGCATTCCAGTCATGCTATTTTGGTGGAATCATTCTGTGAGATTGTCCTTTCTCCTGCTTGGATTTTTGACTTAGAGTTCTTGTGTGATTTTAGGTAGGAGATGGCATATCTGCCTTTGTCAGGGCTTTTCTTTCCTAGGTCCCTTCTCTGAATGCAGAATGCACTGGCAGACTTCCCTCTGGATCTGGCACTCCTTTCTTTAGATAAGTGATCCTTTCTCAGCTGGGACCTGTAGGAACTGTCTTTTGAAATAAATTACAAGATTCTTAAGATTATTGTCTGGGTAAAATAATATGAAGACGATCTTTTTGGATAAGACAGATGACAGACTTGTTTGTTTTTATTCCGTGCTTACTAATTTTTCTGTCTGTACTCTAGGGGAAGGTGTGGCTGATTGATTTTAATCCGTTTGGTGAAGTAACTGATTCACTGCTGTTTACTTGGGAAGAACTGATATCTGGAAGAAACTTAAAAGGTGATTTTAGTGAAGGAGATGCTCTGGAGCAGGTAAGAGGGTAAAAAAGGATTACAGGAAACCTTGTAATCCATTAAATAATTGCTCGCTTGTTCTTTAGGCACTAACACATATTTACTAATAGATAACTAGCTCATGGAGGTGACCAGAAAGGGTGTGTGCATTGTGATTCACCTGGAAGAATCTTTTTTTTTTTAAAGATTTTATTTATTTATTTGTCAGAGAGAGAGCACAGCAGGGGGAGTGGCAGGCAGAGGGAGAGGGAGAAGCAGGCTCCCCACTGAGCAGGCAGCCCGATGTGGGGCTCAATCCCAGGACCCTGGGATCATGACCTGAGCCAAAGGCAGTCACTTAACCGACTAAGCCACCCAGGCGCCCTCACCTGGAAGAGTCTTGACCCTGGGTCAGTTCATATGTTGACCCTGATCCTAGCCCCAGGCTCCTGACCCCTGAGAGAGGAAAACTGTACAGGTGCCCAGCCCGGGGTCTCATCATAGTCATAGTCCTAGTCATGACCCCATCAAGGGGGCCCTGCTGCAGTGTTTGCCTCACCAGCTTTCTCTTCCACCCATGGTGGCCTTCCACACCTCTGTGTAACCCCTCAGACCTCCTTGCCCATTATCCCTTTCCTCCCCTCAGCAGATGATGCCACATCCTTCTTCACAGGAAGAGAATCCTCTGGTGCGAAATGACTTCGTGTAATTGTCCTCAAACCTATGAGTGTCCCTCTGTCCCCCCTGCTCCGTCTAACAGTTGCACCTGCTCAGCATGTTCCTTACCGTCTCTCCTGATACCTGTGCTGCCAGTCACTCCTTCCTGTTTCCGGTTCTCTTCTTGTCCACCGGCCAGGTCTGTGTTCAGATACCTTCTGTCTGAAGAGACAAACCTCCTTCAACTTCATGTCTTCAGCCAGCAACTCTCTCTGTCTCCTCACCTTCACAGCCAAACTTTCTTTGAACAACACCTTTGTGTTGCCCTTTTCTGCTTATAAAAGTAATACATGCCCATTTTTAAAGAGCATTCTGAATTACCTGCAGTCCTACCACTTTGAGAACCATGGTTTATATTTTCTAAATCGTATGTGGTATACATTATGGTATGTATAACATGCCTGTATACATACACATAAACTTTTAAAAATAAATGAGTTTGTACTACATATGTATTATCTTTGTGTTTTTTATATCTTTTAAAAAATACTTTTATTTTTACAAGTCATTTAAAAAAAACAGAAAATTAGAAAGAGGCAAGACCTGGGGCGCCTGGGTGGCTCAGTTGGTTAAGCGACTGCCTTCGGCTCAGGTCATGATCCTGGAGTCCCTGGATCGAGTCCCGCATCGGGCTCCCTGCTCAGCGAGGAGCCTGCTTCTCCCTCTGACCCTCCCCCGTCTCATGTACTCTCTCTCTCTCTCTCTCTCATTCTCGCTCTCTCAAATAAATAAATCTTTAAAAAAAAAAAAGAAAGAGGCAAGACTTGAAATTCTACCATCTGGAAATTGCCATCCTTACCCCTTCAGTTAACCTTGTCCAGACGTGGGTATACACACGTACTTTTACACCCATGGGATCATACTAGCTGCCCTCACGCTGTTCTGTACCTGCTCAGTGGCTGTACAGCCTCACGGCCGGCTTCCTCCTCCGGCCGCCCCTCCGCCCGCCGCAGTGAGCCTCCGGCCCTGCCGCTCCACGGAAACTGCTCTTGGCAATGACTCTGCCAGCTCGCCGCGAGCGCCACTGGACGAGGCACGGCGGCATTTGAACGTGTTACCCTCTTCCGTGTTTTCACCGCACATCTTCTCTTGGTTTCTGTGATACAAGCTCTCCTCCTGGGTTTCTTCCTGCTTTTCTGGCTGCTGCCTTGCTTTCAGTGTGAGCATCTTTTCTTTTGTCTTATCTCAGAAATAGCTCTTTCCATCATTATGCTGTCTGGGCCCTCTTTGGCCCTGTTTTCCTGGATCTGGCTCAGATGGCTGTTTTCCGTGTCATGGCTCTTGCCCTGTTGTGTTGTACTTGCCTGTGTCCTGCCCCAGACTGTAAGTTTCTGAGCACAGGGGGCGGATCTCTCATGTTCTCCACAGAGCTGTGTGGCTTAGCACAATTCAGGCACAGTTGATTTTTTGTTAAATTAATGACTGAAAGAATTTTTTTTTGTGCTGGCATCTTAGACTTGGGGGCCATTAAATCTGAATGTCAAGGAAAGAGAATGTAAATTATTCAGCACAGGGTTATTTTTAAATACGAGGGACACAGTGGATAGAAACAGTTTGTACAAAATTCACTCTGATCCAAATCCTTTCTTTCTTTTTAATTTAGACAACATTATATTGGAGGTCAGGGGATGACAGGGAAACAGGAACAGGCTCCTGCCTTTTCCACAGAGTCATGTCCTGCCTGTCTCCCCATCCTTATTCCCCTCCACAGAGACCTGGCTTTTCTTCTGGTTCTCACAGCTACAAAGCCCTACCTCAGGATCTTTGCTCTGGTTGTGCCCACTGCCTTCTAAGCTGTGCCCAGTCCCTATCTGAGTTCCCAGGCCTCATTGGGCTGCTTTCATCATACTTTTCAGTCCACATGTTCCCTCCTCAGCAAAGTGTTACCTGACCACCCCTGTGAAGTGACCTGTGTTTTTCTCCTCTTACTATAGCACCCTGTTATGTTTTTATAACACCGATTACTATCTGAAATGATCTTGCTGTTGTATTTATTTGCTTACTTATTGGCTCTCTGCCAGTGTGGTTTACCAGTTGATCTCCTATACCTAGGACAAGGTCAGCGCAAAATGGGTATTTCCTAAGTATTTGTCAGATGATTGGTCTGTCATAAGATATGGCCTGCTTTCTAGGGCTCTACAGTCCTGTTCCACTCAAGTTCCTGGCCTGTCTCCATCTGCTGGACACCATTCATCCCTCACCTAGATACCTGCCACCCATGAAGCCCAAACCCAAGGCCTTCTGTCTCTGAAATCCTTTTTGGCACAAGGCAGCATGTAAATTTAAATGCAAGACTCTAAGCAAGTACATTGAAGAATGTGAAGACTTGTTAAATATGATACTCAAATTTGCAGTTTTCCATAGATGCTGAGAGAGATACACAAATACGTAAGTTAAATGACTAAGAGAAGCACAAAAGTGTTAGGAATTCAAAGCACTTGCTTGCCCTCACTATTAACTTTATTCTCCAGAGCAGTACTTCCCAACTATGCACCTGTAGAAAATGATAATATTGATAAAGCACTCTGACCTGCATGAGATTGCTCAAGGCCAGAGAGAACTAGGCGCAGGCCTCAGGCCCATTCAAGGACTAAGGAACCCATGACCCATTCGCAGTGAATAGTGGCTGGTAGCATTTAGGGATTGACCATAGCTCTCCATGAGGACATTGTTTTCAGATACTGTATATTTATTTTCTAGTGAACATGTGGAAATATTCTTAAAATCTTGGTGTTTCTTTTACTTCAGAATCTTACTTTCTTCCTTACCTAGTACAGAAGGGAATATGAAGTTGAAATTGTTATACTAGTATCTTTTTCACTTTGAAGAATAGACTTAAAAAGATAATTTCTCATAGACTTTCCCTTTTTTTCTTTGTAAAGGATTCTCCAGCTTTCCGTTGCACAAACAGTGAAGTGACAGTTCAACCCAGTCCCTATCTGAGTTACCGACTTCCCAAGGACTTTGTAGACCTGTCTACTGGGGAGGATGCTCACAAACTCATAGATTTTCTTAAACTGGTAAAGTATATGTGTACTTAGTACACATATGTGTACACCTTTGTTTTCAAATTGACTTTGTAATATTTCATTGTACTCATATACTCCCTAGATTTTATTTGGTTAGGTCATTTTATAATGAAATAATATAAAGTAAGCTGAAGGAATAATTTATTACTTAGAATGATAGAAAATGTGTTTTATGATTATGCTTTTTAAATAATTTTCACAATACTTGTGCTTTTGAAGAGAGTCTATATACTGTTAATAGAGCTAAGAGAAGGTCCAGCTCTCTGCTGTATTATTCAGGGGGAATGTGTGTATTTGTACTCATGTGTGTGTTTCTATGTGGGAATGTTTGTACAAATGGAAGAAAGAGAAGTATTCAAATACCTGAGGATAATGTGGCCAGGAGCCAAAGTGATAAACTTGTCTGATGAATTAGTTAAGGCATGTTTTTCCATGATGATTTTCAGCCATATCTGTTGCCAAGAAAATTATACTTGCTGACAGAAAAAGTGATCTTGGCTGAACAAATATCCCAAATATACAAATAATGTATCTTGGTTTCCTTTGACAGAAAAGAAATCAGCAAGAGGATGACTGATTAGAGTGCCAGAGTTAAGTCCGAGGTAAAGAGGAAACCACCTTGACATCAGGAGCCTGCTCTGAGCTCACAACTTCCTGTTACCCCACTCAGGTTGGGGTGGGAGGCAGAGTGAAATCAATAGCTTTTTATATCCCTATATATTAAGCTGGGAAAAAATGGAGGGACTTTGCTACTTGTAAAAATAAATAATAAATAGATCTTAAATATAGGAAACCGTACTGTTCTGATGATAAAATACCTTCTCTGAAATACCTCACTCTTGGCTCAGTCTTTTGAGATTTATCTATGTTTTCTTGTGCTATTTATCTATGTTTCTTGTGCTACCTGTTGGGTAGTGGGCAAATTTATATTTGTTATACAGAAATGGGTTCTTTTTTAATCATTACTTTTTCATGGAAAAAATAGAACCTTCTATTACTATAGAAAATATTTTTCCTACTTTGAGAAGATTTTCATATAATTTTTCTATTGGTTTATCTTTGGTTTGCATATAGCTAAAAATAATACAGAATTCACAAGCTATCAAATAACCAGAAAATGCCAGTATATTACAGTTAGCTTAATATGCCGAGACACTCTCCTGTGTGCTTTTTGTTTATTGTTTTACATCCTGGAAAATTTTTAAAGAAATTGACATTACAGTTTCCCAGGGCATCTATCTAATGTGGTATCAATATTTTAATAGTTGGAGATAACGTTTTTCAACTTAGGAGTGCACATTTGAATGCTCACATAGGAAGATAGAAAAATGGAGTAGAATTTCCCCTTTCTGTGTGGTTATGGCAGATTATACATAATGATGAAAGAGATTTCTTTTTTGGTTATCTCAAACTCCGTATCTTTTTGTGTGGTTATAATCACTTGGATATTAGTATTTTAAAAACAAAATACACAGATCAAATTGTGATCTTTGTACTCAGTATATCATATGCCATTTCTGAGGCCAGTTGTTTGAAGTTGAAGTGCTTCGAAATATTTTTGTTTTTTAAACTGCAGTTGAGGGACTTGACTGTTAACTCATAATAGAGGGATTTATTATCATGAGTTGACTTAACCTTAGCTTTGGAAGCTGGCTTCGTTAAGGTGGTACTTCACCAGTCCAAAAAAAAAAAAAATGTATTTAATACCAACTGAAAAAAATTGGACTATAAATAATAAAAAGACTTAAGCAAAATTTGGCAAATATTTTATAAAAAGTACAATTCTTGGTATAAAACTCATTAAATTTTTGCATTAATTTTCCTGGGGCATTATTGAGTTCAACTCTCACTTTTAAAAATGTGATTTTTATACATTATTTCCCTAGTATATTTAATTTTTGTTGATTATCTTGATGTTAATAGTAAATATAGGACAATGTGCAGGAAATATTCTCCTACATTCAAATATCATTTATGCTTGCCTGAAGATTAGTTTTGAATTATCCTTTTATTTTACTGGCATTATCTGTTCTTTTTTTTTTTTTTTTTTTTTGCGGTACTTCATGTTTGTGCTTGAATTTAGAAAGGGAATTTGTTAGCTTGGTCCTGAAATCCTACCTTTTGAAGTCGGTTTAGTCAAGTTGGGACAGACATGTTTACTTTGTCCTGCAGAACAGTGGCATGTAGCATGGGCCTCCAATACAGCAGACTGCCAAAAAGTTCTGTTTTTAAGTCTCATTTTGATGTGTATTTTCATAAACTTTTCCCATCTACAGAGCCATTTCTCTTAGGGTAATTGAGGATTGTTTCTGCTGTTAAAAAACAAACAGAAATGTTACATGACTGAGTTTTTTGGCTTAAGTTTGTTTTCTTACCTATAAATTAGGAAAATAATTATCGAAAATTCATGCATTTGTTAAATGAGAGCCCATGTAATGCTTTTCATATAGTGTGTCAATACATACATGCTAAACCCCCAATACATAGTAGCTATCATTATCATTCTGCTTTGCAGACCTCTGTGTATTAAAGGCAAGTTCTTTTTTTAATAGAATCAAAAAAATTTTGAGTGGCAAAGGACTTCAGAGATCATTCGGCCCAGTTTCTTTTCCTTTTTTCCTCTTTTCTTCCTCCCTGTCCTTTCTTCCTATTTTAACACAGCAGAAAACTGCTGCCCAGAGGAGTTAAGATTTGTCCAAAATTACAGCGGAATCAGGACCACAAAAGAACTTCTATTCTAATGCTGTTCTCTAAGGGCTTTTAGCCTAGTCTTTTTTATAGATAAGTTTCAACCAGAACAAATTAGTATTTTAATAATAGAATTTTCAAAAAAATTTTTTTCTTGAGTATAGTTGACTAGTTGACACACAACATCACATTAGTTTCAGGTGTACAACATAGTGATTCCATAAGTTTATACACGATGCTATGTTTACAAGTGTAGCTAGGAATTTTTTTTTTTAAATAAAGGTAAGTACAAATTCACGTTTGTGTGGAAGAACTAGATGAGAAGAGATACTAAATACAGAAATTAAATGAGGAAATAACTGTTTTTGAAAGATTAATTCAGTTTCATGTTTATATTAACCAGGCGCATCCTGAGAGGTGACTTAACCATTTTTAGACATTTTAAAGACAAAATTCCTATTTAGTTCATGGTTATTGTTGTATTTACCTGTGTTGGCTCACAGAAAACAGCTTCAGTAAGTAATCTAAGAAAATAAGGAATGATTAGCTCACCACACACATAGCACAGGTGTGTCATGTGTACACATGGAGAGGCTCGAGGAAAAGGAAATGTAAGACCTAATAAAGTGGTTGGGCAAGGAGTCACGCATTAATTATCTGAAGAGAGAATGCATTCAAACGCGTCTTTTTTCAATCAAGGGAAACCAAACCAAAACACCGCTGTGAGGACAGACAGACGGGTAGACGTGGGGCCACAGTGCTGCGGCAGCGACCCGTCCCTGGGGCAGAGCCTTGTGGGCCGGGCGGGTGTTGGGTGCTGTGCGCGCGCGCGTCCGAGCGGTGCCGCCGCACAGACCGCGCGAGGGGGCACCGCTCCGGAGCGAGCAGCCGCGGAGGTGGGCACCGTGGACACAGACACCTGCTCTGGTGAGCGGGGGCTCCTGAGGTGGCGATAGGGAAGCGAGACCAGAGGTGGGGAGAAGCCAGCCACGTGAAGGGGGCAGGGACGCCCCACGGGAGCGTGCGCGTGAGCACACGCCGGCCCCGAGGCGGGAGAGGCGGCTGGGGCGAGGGCCGGGGCGCTGCCCGTGGCTGCTGACACGTTGGGATTTCTTTCTTGCGGGAGGTGGGAAGCCAGTGCGGGGTTGAAACAAGGGAGACAACTGGTCTGGGTTAGGTTTTCGAAGTGGTTTTCTGGTTTGTGTGGAAAGCAAATCGGTTGGGAGAAGGATGCCTTGTGGCAATCATGTGGGTGGCCTTGGGGGCAGCCAAGGGGGCCGGGCCGGGGGCGCCGCTGAGGGGGAGCACGGGCCGGATGCAGGGCGGGAAGGAGAAGCAGGGAGCCCACCCGAGCCGCGGCCTCGGGTTTGAGCTGTCAGGCGCAAGGGGACCGCAGTTTGTCTAATGGGAAACACGAACAGAGGAGGGAAATCGAGATATAGTGGTCTTGGACACGGAGAACCGAAGATTCCAGTGACTCACCCAAAGATGTGCAGACACAGTTGGATTCAGCCATAAGTTGTGTGGAAGGAGTGGTAGGAGTGGGTCGGGAAGGCATGCGTGGCACACCGGAAGGAAATCCAGGGATGGCTCTCTGTTCTGTGTGGGATACAGCAAGGAAGTTGAACAATAAACAAAACAATTGTTCTTACATATTACGAGTAGTAGTCTTTCAATTTGTTAGAAGACTTAATGTGGGGGGCTCCTGGGTGGCTCAGTCGGTTAAGCATCCCACTCTTGTTTTTGGCTCAGGTCATGATCTCGGGTCTGAGATTGAGGGCCTAGTTGGGCTCCAGGGCAGTCTGCTCAAGGTTCTCTCCCGCTCCCTCTGCGCCCCACCCCCCCATGCTCGCTCGCTCTCTCAAATAAATAAATAAATAAATAAATAAATAAATAAAATCTTAAAGAAAAGACAACGTGGGTATTTAATGTGAATTTAGAATTCTTTTTTTCCTTACAGAGTTTTATGTATAAAGTATAAATTTTCACACAATAGAAGTTGACACTATATGGCAGTATAATTATTTTGAAATTCTCTTATTGATCATCATTAATTTTGTTAAAAGTCTCAGTGTGAACCAAATATGACTTAAATTATATTTTCTGCATCACTGATTTTCTTGACTATTTGAGGCTTGGGTTTAATATGTAGAGTTCTTAGGTGGATCATCTCATCGTGGATTTATGGACTTTTAGTCAGGTAAAGACTTAAAGTGAGGGGCGCCTGGGTGGCTCAGATGGTTAAGCGTCTGCCTTCGGCTCAGGTCATGATCCCAGGATCCTGGGATCGAGTCCCGCATTGGGCTCCCTGCTAGGTGGGGAGCCTGCTTCTCCCTCTGCCTCTCTCTCTCTCTCTCTCTGACTCTCATGAATAAATAAATAAAACATTAAAAAAAAGAAAGATTTGAAGTGAATTTCTCCTGCAAATTACAAGTGCCCTGTCCCCCCTCCCCCAAATCTGTAAAATGTCAGCACTAATTTTGGAACAAGGCAAGCAGAGAGTCAACTACCCATTTATAGTTGTATATAAAAGCAATCATTGGGAAATTGAGTATAAATAACCTTATAACCTTCAAAATAAGCTACAGCAATTCTTAATAATTTGAGGAGAAATGAATTTCTCTGAGAATCTAGTGAAAGCTACGGGCTCTCCTGAGAGTGTCATAGATCCCAGATTAAGAATCCCTGTCAGAAGCCATGTAGAATCAGATTGGAAGCCAAAGATTCTGTAGTTTTAAGAATGGAGCCATTTCATAATGTGTAGTGTACCGCACTTTTAATAGTTTCTAACAATGGTATTCTTACAATTCATTTATAATGCATCCATTTCAGGTTGTCAGCTTTCATAAAGTAAACTGTGTGTTAGAATTCAACCAGAGAAGCAGAACCAGTATGAGATACATATGTACATGCATATAGATGTGTATATAAAATCTCACTACATGTGTGTTTGTATGTAGACATTATATACACACAAAACCTTTAAGTACATACATTTGTGTGTGTAAATAAAATAAGGGTTTTATTACAAGGGATTGATTTATGCAGTTGAGGTGGACTGGCCACGCAAGTCTGAAGTCTGTAGACCAGGCTGGAACTCTTGTGGGCATGGGCCGAAGCTATTGTCCACAGGTTGATTTTCATCTCTTAATCTCAGGAAAGCCTCAGCCCAGCTTTTAATGCCTTCCAGCTGGTTAAGTCAAGCCCACCATGATATTCTTCCTTATTTAAAGTTAATTGATAAAGACTTTAATTATGTCTGCAAAAATTTCTTGGCAGCAGAATCTAGTTAAAAGTGTTTGTGTAACTGCTGGAAGCCATCACAGACTGGATAAGAAGGTCACATTGTACATTAGAAGCTAATTCCTGTGATGGATTATAATCTATTTAAAAAGTATACTGTGTGACTTAAATAATTCTGATTGTGTTTAAAGAAGCAACTGCTTATTCACTGGGATAGGTGTTATCCTTGGAAGCAGGTGCTTTAGAGAAGACTGTGTACTTACTTTGTGATGCTGCCGCCACTCCAAAACCTTTGAGTTTTGTTTTTTGTTTTTTTTTTGGAAGTTCCCTCAGATCCATTTATAAGCCACAGAAGAAAATCTATCTTACTATTTTATTCAATACCTTGTTTTTTTGACCAAAAATGATATACAGTTCCATATCACTTTTCTTACTCATCAGACTTGGTTCAGAATTTTTCCAAAATTCAGATGTCAGCCTCAAGATGCCTTAATCCATTTTATGCACCACTAGGACATTAATCTTCCTGAAGCACAATTCCAGTCATTCTAATGCTTACAGCCTGCCAGCTTCCCATTGCTTGCAAGTTAAAGTAGACTTCAGTGGGCATCCAAAGCCCTGTGCAGTGTTGCCTCAATCTGCCTTTATAGGCTAATTTCATCCTAGCAGCATATACTATTCTCCAGCCAACCTAGATTACTTGAGATAGCTGAGGATGTCTTTATCTTTCTCATCTGCTCCCTTTGCTGTGCTTCCCCCACCCCCCCCCGACCCCCACTCACCCCCTGCCCAGTCTTCTGGTTATTAAAAGCCAGCTTTCACAGCCTGGCTTCAAGTGGTATGTTCCTCATGAAATTATCCAAAGATTTTCTTTTGTGCTGGAATTTTCATAGCACTCTGATATTACTGTTCCTCTTACATTTAGAATCCTGTGCAGTATTTGTAGGATGTAGCTGTCATGATCTTTTCTACTAATTGTAAACTTAGGACAAAAATGGTGTACTTGTGGGGTGCCTGGGCAGTTCAGTCAGGTCAGAATCTTGGTTTGGGCCCAGGTCATGGTCTCAGGGTCTTGGGATTGAGCCCTGTGTTGGGCTCCACCCTCAGCTCAGAGTCCGCTTGTCCCTCTCCCTCCCGCTCCTCCCCTTGCTCACGCTCTGTCTCTTTCAAATAAATAAATCTTAAAAAACAAAACAAAAAAAAAAACTTAACATCTTAAAAAAAAAGAATAATGTACTTGCTTTGTTTTCTCATAGTGGTTTGGTGCTTTATCTTGGCCAAATGAAACGTGATTTAGCATCATTGAAGGCATTCTGACTTAGAAGCAGTTCAAAATGAGTTCCCAAAACGCTTTCCACAACAGGAGCATCACCCAAGCTAATAATGCATCACTCTTAAGGTCGACAATTTGAAAAATGCAACACTGAATTATATATGTTAATCTTTTCTATTCACGTTATAGAATCACTACTCCCAAAGGTTATTAGAGTTCTTGTCTTCCCTTAACTAAAGCAGATCATCAAAACCTATTGCTGATATCTCAACCCACAGTATTCATGATAGAGCATGTGCTGGCCCTTAAACTGTGAATAGACACCAACTGAGTAATTATTTCTGCCTATTCTAAAAAATGCTGTAGAACTTCAGTATATTCTATGTTTGCTTGCCTTTCATCTTTCAGACATTTACACCCCTTCCCCGTCCGCATGCCCAGCACTAACGAGCACTGTCTCCGAATGAGGCAGGCCCAGACAGAACTGTAGCCCCTGCCTAGGGAGCTATGCTTTCCATGTTTAAGAGTCATTCAGAATGATAACCTCTTAGGACGTAGTTCTGTTTTTGTTTTGTTTTACATTTAAGTGAAAAATTATGCTTGTGAGTTGTCAAATGTCAGCACAGCCCTAGGAACCAAACTGCCTGGGTTAGAATTGGCTTTGTCACCTGCTGATAGCATGATCCAGGGCAAGGTATTGGATCTCTCTGGCCCTCTGTTTCCCAGTCTGCAAAACAGAGATGGCAATAGCACCTTTCTGAGTTGTTGCCAGAAGTCAATGTAGGACAGTTCCTGGCATCATAGTCAATGCTCGGTATATATAAGCTCTTACTTGCTGTACTATATCACTGTCATCATGTGATTTCAGTGAGCTGTTAACCTCTATATTATAATAATCCAATAATATTTTCTGCTTTCTGCTTTCTGCTTTCCTGTGTTTGGGGGAAGGGAACCAACATTCACCCGGCTTCCCAAGACTCTGATTTCCTGAGTGTCTGTGTGTGCATTTCCAGAGCCACTCCACTTGGTCTGGGACAGGAGGGAGCAGCATGGGGGGTAAACATTTAGTTGAGAATAGAACAGATGTATCGGGGCGCCTGGGTGGCTCAGTTGGTTCAGCGTCTGCCTTTGGCTCAGGTCATGATCCTGGGGTTCCGGGAATGAGCCCTGCATTGGGAGTCTGCTTCTCCCTCTGCCACTCACCCCGCTCATGCTCTCTCTCTTTCTCTCTCTCAAATAAATAAATAAAATCTTAAAAAAAAAAAAAAAAGAACAAATGTATCAGGAATGCTTCAAATGCAATTATATTAAAGCAACAGAGTAGGGACCAGAACAAATGCATTCATTCAGGGGACATAAGAAATGACTAACCTGGTAGTAAAAAATTCTAGGATAAGGGAATGCCAAGTGCCTGTGGATATTACCTAATTTTTAACTCTATAGCTGTATGAATTAAACAGTTTTTCCCATTTTACAGAAAATGCCTCTGTTGCTCAGATAATTTGCTCTAGATAATAAGCAGTAAGTTATAGACCTATGATTCAAACCCATATTCACCCTATGTTTTATTACAAAAATCACAGAATAACCTGAAGTCTGTGCAGGTTTATCCAGACAGTCTTTAATTAATCTGTGGCCCTTTTAACTTTCCCCTACAAGTAAAATATATATAGCATTCTCAAAAAATCCTAGTGGAGGCCACTGATAGAAGTGGCTCCTATTTTCACAAACTAGATTCTAAGTAAAGGAAAAAAATTGGAAGCATACAAAATAAGACTTGGAATCTCCTTAGTACTTCTAGGACAGACTTCATTGTTCTGTTTCAAGAATTAATGATTCTCCCACCATACCTGTCACTGCTCACTTAAATCAGTCAAATTGGTTTATTGTAGTTCCACGAAGAAATTCCAGGAGGCCAGCCATTCTTCCTGGCAGCCAGGGAGACAGCCCTGCCAGAGAGCATGTGCACTGTGCTCTGGACTTGATGAGCGCCCTCTGCTTTGTCTTGGTTCTGTAGTTCGGTACTCATAGCTCCATGTGTGTATTTTTATTGTGTGCCCTCAGTTAAGCTTTTGGCTTAATGGGATCCCGTTTACTAAAGCAGTAGTGATGCTGCATGGCTGGGTGTTGTGCCCTTGTATTCTTGTTCTAAGTAGATTGTGATTGAATAGATTGCTCAACTTTCATTACATTTTAAGGAAAACAGCAACACACCTAAAAAACTGAAAGCTTATGTGTTCGTACTGGGCACTTTTTTCTTGCCTTTCTCCGCTTCAGCGTATAAGCATAATGCATCTGTGGCTGCTGGGAATAAGCATCAGGACCAGTGCAGTATTTTAGAATTTTCACTTGTTTCTGAGATTTAGGTTACTATATTTCTTTTCTCTGATTTCCCTTTTTTTTTGATTCCCCTGGACTGGTAGGAGGCGATAGTCCCTGACCTTGAGGAGGTTTACAGTCCAGTGGTAAAATAGGGACACACACACTTTGAGAATGTCCAAGAAAAGATATATGGATACACATATGTGTTAACAGCCAAATAGTAAGTGAAGATGTGCCTTGATTTATAGTTCATTTTATAAGATGTGGAAAGTGAAATTTTATAATTGAAAGTTTAATATAATTTATTGAGTTTATGAGAACAGGACTTTGTAGTTAAAAAAAATCCTCCCATTATGTCCCATTATACAAATACCTATTCATCAAATGATCAGTCCTAAATATGGTTTGCTGCATATCTGTTTTCTTTAATGCTACACAGCTTCATACACATAATAGGATGGTATTTGAGAAGGGAGATGGGGCTTGTTGACGGAATTGTACTTTCCTGGTTGTGATTGGAGAATCAGGACACAAGAGGATACTATGTGGGTGCCTAAACTGTGATATACAGTGGTCTTTTTGGAAGACCTGTGTGCAAAGCATTGAAAGGCTTTTTGGCTCCTGCCTTCACGCCCTGCATTTATTTGCAGTTCACAGGGTGCCTAACTGCTCAGTTCAGCCAACGATTTCTCTGAGCAGGTGGAGGCTCGTCTTTCTTTTGATGGGATGATTTCTTAAGAAGTAAGCCCATCCTTAATCTCATTGAGTTCTTTCCGGTCACATCATTGCAAGACATTGGGCTAACAGGCATAGTTCATTATTTACCTTCCTTCCCAGTTCCCAGCCCCAAATAAGAAGGGAGTGGGGCGGGTGGCGGGTAACGAGGCAAGAAAGAGCACAGAGGTTATGTATGTACACATGTGTGGATACATGCGCTCACAAATGTTAAAGTTGATTTGCTTTGGTGTGCTAGGTAGGTCTTGAAGGGGGAATAAGGACGTGTGCCAGGGACACGAAGGAAGACTCATCAAAAGATAAAATACAGCTTGAGAGGTGACTGGAAACAACCTCTGTGGAAACTTCTCAGCGGGTCATGAAGTAGGATAAACAGGAGCCAGGCCAGAACACTGGCGGTTTTTCTCCAAACCATCATGCCAGACTCACAACATTAACTAGATAAATTGTAGGTCTTCTTTTCTTTCTTCCTCTTTCTGTTCCCCCACCTTTGTCCCCTTTTTCCTCCCAAGAAGTCATCTTATGCAGCCACAATTTATATGTGGGGCCCATTGTTGGGGTCTGAGGAACTGGACAGGACTATATACCCAGGATTATGCATTTATTCTTTTTTTTTTTAAAGATTTTATTTATTTATTTGATAGAGCGAGAGGGAACAGTAGAGAGAGAGAGAGGGAGAAGCAGGTTCCCTGCCAAGCAGGGAGCCCGATGCGGGGCTCGATCCCAGGACCCTGGGATCATGACCTGAGCCGAAGGCAGACGCTTAACCATCTGAGCCACCCAGGCGCCCCTATGCATTTATTCTTGTGGGAAGAACTGACAGCTTACCCTTCAATGTCTACAAATTGCTTTGTAGGTGAGAAGTGTTGCATCGATACCAAGTAACATCGCTTTTAGAAGAGTGTTTGTTGTCAGGATGGTAAAAGGCATTTATCTCTAGACTCACTGGAAGCCCAAACTTCCACAGCCTGTTTCTCTCATACACAAGAGAAGCAGAGCCTCCTGTACAGGCGTCGAGGATGCTGAGAGCATCATTGTTCTTAGTTTTTAAAATAAAGTGGTCACCCAAAGAAAGAGGACATTGTGTAGGGATGCGGGAAAGAAGGGATGGAGAGGCATAATCTCAAATACTCTTCAGTGGCGTCTGACCTTGACTGCAAGGGAATTTAGGGTTGGAGAAATAGATGGAGTAGGAAAAGACACAACATTTTAAACAGACGACTTTAAAATACGGTCCAGGGCAAAAGGATCATGGGGACCTCTTCCCATGTTAGTAGGTATGAGAAGTGAAAAGGTGCAAGGCTGCTGCGCATCACTATCTGTTGTTTGAAAAGGGAATGAGAATCCCTGGGGTGAGCAGCTTTAGAAAAGAAGAGACAGGGGCGCCTGGCTGGCTCCATTGTTAGAGCATGTGACTCTTGATCTCAGGGTTATGATTTCAAGCCCCACACTGGGCATAGAACTTACTTTAAAAAAAAGAAAGAAAGAAAGAAAAGGAGAGATAAAGATCCTAGGATACGCTACACTCACTTCTGGATTTGGAATGCAAAATAAAGCTGTGACACAATTTGAATAAAGGGAAGGAATGTGGTCAATCAGTAAAGAAGCTTTAGTGCAAGCAACAGAAACTAGTTCTGATTAACTCTAGGAAAAAGGATGAACTGGAAGGATTTGAGGGACCTCAGAGACTTAACAGCAAAGCTCAATAAACAGGGACCCAGGCAATTTCAGAGATCCAGGGGAGAGTGTCACCAGGACTCGGTGACCAAAGAGAATGTGGGTTCTCTACTGCTCTTAGTCTGCTCACGACCCAGAATCCCAGGAGAGAGTCTGATGGGCCCAGCTGAGGTCAAGGGGAAATTACTGCTAGTTTGAACAATGTGAAGCATAGTTCTCTAGAAATTCAGCGGAGGAGGGGGATGGTAGGCACAGTGGTCTGGGAAGCTCTCAGGGAAGAGGAGGGGTTTAATGTAAAGCACAAGGCCTAACAAGTAGGTAGTGGTTGGAAACCCTAGCCAGGGTGGGGCAGAGCACTTTGATTGACAGGCCCAGCAAGACTGCGTGCACTTGGGGGAAGGGAAGTTCCCCAAGAGAAAAGAGGAACCAACAAAGGCACGGAGTCCTGGGTGACAAAACAGCAGAGGCCCATTCATTCCACATGGGCAGGAGATGGGGAAGAGGAAAGGTGCTGCGTGGAGACATTGCTCGGGATTCTTAGCAATCCTTTTTGGAGATCGGGGACCGCGCTCCAAGGCCTCCGCTGTATCAGAGCCTGAGTTCTTATCTCTTCTCTGTTCATTTCTCTTCTCTGTCATGTGCGGTTTCATACCTGATGTCTACTTCGATGTTCCAATTTTACCTCATTTAACTCTAGTCATCCACAGTGTGTGGAGCGGTTGTTAAACGTAAGAGTCGTCAAGCCAAGTGTGAATAAATAAGATGTTATCTCTGATTTAACATCTCCTAGAGGGAAGCTCAGGACGTAGCCAAATTTCTGCTCTTTACTCCACAGCAATTTCTCTTATGCATTTACTTTTGGTTAATAGTATATGCCCAGACCATCAGCCTCGAAACCTTGAAATCATTTATAACTCATATTTTCTTAACCTTAATCTCCCATATTTATATCTCTTATCGACTTATCCCCTTAGGTAGTCCTACTAATCTGTCCTTCCCAGCCTTAAACCCATGTCTGCATTTCTGGGTTTGTGCCACTGCTTGTCAAAGCCCTCGTTCTCTTACCCATTTAGCTGCAATACCCAAATAGCTGAGCTTGCTAACTTGGTGTCTGCATGCCTCCCGCCTTTCCGGTCTGTACACGGGTTCCATAGACCCTCCAGGAATTTCATTCTGGCCAATGCATACTTATATTCCACTACTCCCAACACATCCACCCCTCCAGGCAGGTGGGTCTTGTCCTTCAGATATCCCAGGTTTTTGCTTTCATGCTCCTGCTCGTATTCTCCTCCTCCTCACCTGCGGTGCCCTCTTGTATCTCATCTACCCATTCAAACCAGCAGTTCGCAGCCTGGCTATGCATTCTAATCATAGGTTAGATGGGTTGTTTTTGCCTTTTTTTTTTCTTTTAAGATTTATTTATTTATTTTAGAGAAAGAGTGTGTGAGCAGGGGGTGGGGAGAGGGGCACAAGGAGAGGGAGAGAGAATCTCAAGCATACTCCCCACTGAGCATGGAGCCTTATGTGGGGCTCAATCTCACAACCCCGAGACCATGCCCTGAGCCGAAATCCAAGAGTCAGATGCTTAAGTGACTCAGCCACCCAGGCACCCCATTGTTTTGTTTTTTAAGTGAAGGACCCAGCTTGATCCCCCAGATAATTCTAAGGTACTGCGAGAGTTTAGCACAACTAGTTAAACCTCAGGCTTGCTGCTAGTGTCTACAAACCCATCCTGCTCCTGAGCCCCTCCTGACCTGCTGCAGCCACTGGTGCCTTCAGTCCATGTCTTTCTTTGAACTTCTAGAAAACTACAGTCCCCTTTGTCCAAACCAGCAGCTAATTCCCTACTTCACTGTGTTTTTTCCTAGTTGTCTCTGGTGTTTGATTATATCACAAGCTCCTCGAGGGCAGGAATAAAAGGCTTAGACAGTTAGTAAGCTCTCCTAGCTAATGACATATAAAGTCGATGGAGATCGATCCAAGAATGTTTCAGTTGCCTCTGCGTGGGCAGTGAAGTGTTATGGGCAGAATTGTGTCCTTTCCCAAATTCACATGTTGACTAACCCCTAGTACATCAGAATGGGATTGAATTTGGAGATGGGGCTTTTTAAAGAGGTCATTAAGTTAAAATGAGGTGGTTAGGGTGAGCCCTGATCTAATCTAACTGGTGTCCTTATAAAAAGAGGAAATGTGGACACACAGAGAGACACACACACAGAAGAAAAACCAACTGAGAACAAGTGAGAAGAAGAGTATCTGCAAACCGGAGAGGCCTCAGAAGAAACCAAACCCTCCAACACCTTGATCTCAGATTTCCAGCCTCCGGAACTGGAAAAAGATTACTTTCTATTGTTTAAGCCCCCCAGTCTGTGGTATTTTGTTATGGCCGCCCTAGCAGACTAATACATGAAATAAGGGGGCGGGGAAATTAAAATGATGAATTTGGGGCAGGTACTCTAAATTATACTTGTAAACTCTGAGCTGTCAGATACCACTCATTAACAGAATCAGACACCATTGTAGGGTGTCCTCCTAGGCAATAGCCCGATGCGTTCGTTACTAAATGCAGGGATGCCTTCACAAAGGATACTAGAAACACACAAACACCCCCACACACGAAGCAGAGAAACGTTGACACCTGGGGGGCTATGTGTGCAATTCAGGTAAGCTCTTTCCTCAAGTACTCTTACTCAAACCGGCAGGATTTTTATCTGTCCTGCTGTTTGAAGATGCAAGCTGCCTTCATCCAGGAGCCCCAGCAACCACCTGGAAGCTGATCCTTCTTCAGTCAAGCTTCCATTTGTGAACACAGACAAACCAACACCTAGATTTCAGCCTGGTGAGTCCCTGAGGGGAGAAATCAGATAAGCTCGTGCTTCTGACCTCCAGAAACTGTGAGCTGAAACAACTGTGTGTTGTTTTAAACCATTAATTTGTGGATATTTTTTACATAGCAATAGAAAACTGATACAGAACTTACTTACTAAATCCTGGAAGTTTAGAACTAGGGCCCATCATTGAAAGCTCAAAGGAAATTAGTTTTTGAACACCTAAAAGTTAACATGACTTTGCACACCAGAGACTAAATTTTATTTATTTATTTTTAAAAGATTTTATTTATTTATTAGAGAGAGACACAGCCAGAGAGAGAACACAAGCAGGGGGAGTGGGAGAGGGAGAAGCAGGCTTCCCGCCGAGCAGGGAGCCCGCCCGATGCGGGGCTCGATCCCAGGACTCTGGGATCATGACCTGAGCCGAAGGCAGACGCTTAACGACTGGGCCACCCAGGCGCCCCACCAGAGACTAAATTTATGGAACCAGTTATCCAAAGAACCCGTAGCATCAAAAAAACAAATAGGTTTGGGGCGCCTGGGTGGCTCAGTCGTTAAGCGTCTGCCTTCGGCTCAGGTCATGATCCCGGGGTCCCGGGATCGAGTCCCACATCGGGCTCCCTGCTCGGCGGGAAGCCTGCTTCTCCCTCTCCCACTCCCCCTGCTTGTGTTCCTGCTCTCGCTATCTCTCTCTCTGTCAAATAAATAAAATCTTTAAAAAAAAAAAAAAAAAAAACCAAATAGGTTTTAGAAGGATTTCCATGGATGACCTTCCTAAAAAATGAGAGCTTGTTCTCTACTTGCTTTCAAAAATGATTTGAGGTGACTTTTATAAGGCATGTTTAATGATAATTAAAAAGACAAATAGAAATTATAAACCATAGAGGATGAGATATGAACAATATGAAAAATCTTGGGCAAGTATTATAAGGAATTTAACTTTGAATTTCTTAGAAGTCAAGATATTTTTAGAGAGGTAAAATGATAAACTATAGGAGGGATTCTCAGTCCTAGGTGTACACAACAATACCTTGGAGTACTTATTAAAAATCATCAGTGCCTGAGTCCCATGTACCGGGATTCTGACTTAATTGGTACAGTGTAAAGACAGAGCACCAAGAACTGTTCAAGCCGCCCCAGGTGATTCTCATATGTAGCCTTGGTGGTGAACCACCAAAATGTTATCTTTATTCAAAACCACCCATACTGATTTATTAGGAGAGATACATTATATTTTGGGATTTTATATTGTGAAATTTGTGTAATGGAGAATGTCTTTACGCCTTTATACCTAAATAGTTTTGCAGAAAATGCAAAGATATTTATATGGCTATTTCTTTAAAAAGTTTTTATTTAAGTATAGTTGATACACAATGTTACATTAGTTTCAAGTATACAAAATAGTGATTCAACATCCCTGTACATTATGCTGTGCTCACCGTAAGTGTAGCTACCATGTACCACCATACGAGGCTATTACAGTACCATTGACTATATTCCTTAAGCTGTACTTTTTATCTCCGTGACTTATTCATTCTATCACTGGAAGCCTGTATCTCCCATTCCCCTTCATACATTTTACCCATCCTCCCCACCCCCTTTCCTTTGGCAACCATCAGTTTGTTCTCTGTATTTATGGGTCTGATTCTGCTATTTGTTTGTTTATTCATTTGGTTTTTTTTAGATTCCACATATGAGGAGATAATATGGCATTTGTCTTTCTGACTTATTTCACTTAGCATAATATCCTCTAGATCCATCCATATCGCAAATGGCAAGATTTCGTCCCTTTTCATGGCTGAGAGATATTCCATTTTATATATGTGAATATATATGTGTGTATATATATATATGTACACCACATCTTTATTCATTTATTGGTGAACATTTAGGTTGCTTCCATATCTTGGCTATTGTAAATAATGCTGCAATAAACAGGGGTGCATATATCTTTTCAAATTAGTGTTTTCATTTTCTTTGGGTAAATACCCAATAGTAGAGTTATTGGATCATACGGTATTTCTATTTTTAACTTTTTGAAGAACTGCCATACTGTTTTCCACAGTGGCTGCAATAGTTTGCATTCCCACCAACAGTGCACCAGGGTTCCATTTTCTCCACATCCTTGTCAGCACTTGTTATTTCTTGTCTTTCTGATTTTAGCCATTCTGACAGGTGTGAGGTGATGTCTCACTGTGGTTTTGATTTGCATTTCCCTGATTATTTGTGATGTTCAGCATCTTTTCATGTATCGGTTGACCATCTGGATATCTGCTTTGGAGAAATGTCTATTCAGGTTCTCTCTCTATACTCTTCTTTCTTCCTTCCTTCCTTCCTTCCTTCCCTCCTTTCCTTTCCTTTCCTGTCTTTCCTTTCTCCCTTTCCTTTCCTCCTTCCTTTCCTTTCTTTCTTTTGCAGTTTTATACCTTTTTATTTGACAATCAGCTGGTAGTTCTCATTCACATTAACTCTCTGTAGGCTTTTGAACGTGGTGATAGCTACATAGGTAACCAACGTATAGAGCTTGTTTGGTGAATCTTTATTCTCATTACATTTTCTGAACAACTGCACACAGATATGGTATAGAATATTCCTTATTCCTTTGGCCCAGACAGTTTTGTTGAGCCTGGTGTCAATGCACACATCTGGAATTCCCATCTCCTTCATGGCAAATTTCCGGATCTCTTTGAGTGCCAGAGGCGCAAGCTTCTTGAAACCCACTGCGTGGATGTGCTTGTGAATGTTGAATATTCAAAATAATATGAGAAACATTCATTTTTTTTTATCTATTCCCATCTGCAACAGGAGATGTGTGTTTCATTCAGGGTGGAGTTGGAGAGTTGGGTGGAGGAAGCATGGAGGCAGGAAGCATAGAGGCAGGCCACAGAGAGGTTACTTCCCACAGGCTGCTTACACCCAGTGGCCTTGAACAGACCAGGGAGAGCCATCCCTCCATCCCAAGGGGCTTCCCTGCCACCAGATCATCAGGCAATGTGTTATACACAATGGGCTGTGAACAGCAGAGAACGTAGTGGCTATTGCCTCATGGAAAATTCTGCTCTTAGCAAAACTTTTGCGTTGCTTCTGTTTTTCCCTTTCTCTTCCCTTGGAGTTTGTTATTCAAGATGGCTCCAGGATAATGGACATTCTCTTTGGGAGATGCAGGTGGGAGAATAGGGAGCAGAGTCCTTATATGTCTTCCCTTATAGTATATCATGAGTTTTAGCTGCAGTTACCCTTACCTGAAACTGAGTTTGTGATTTAATCATTGGCCTGATGACAAAGGTGAAGGCAGGGGCCTTTGGAGTGGACAGCAACTGGAATTGGTCTCCTCAGAACAGCAGGTTTCACTCAAGGGTGTGATGGTGCCCTCCCACTGTAAGCTCTCTACCTGTCTGCCCTCCCCACCTCCTTTCCCCATCCCTCCCCACCACTTCTACACCCCCCTCCCCACTGCTTTACACCCCATCACCCCTCACCTCCTCACCTGTTCTGTGCACGGCTGTCCCTTGCCTCTTCCACGATGACTTCCTAAGTGCTACTTTCAGCTTCTCTCTGGGGCCTTGCAACTATTTCCATTGCTTCTCCCAAGACTGTTTTCTCTTCTCCAACCTGCCTCCCACTGTCTAATTATGCCCTAGGCGTTTCTCCTTCCATCTGTACCCTATCTTCTGGGACCTCTCCCCTTCCTTCCTAGTTGGTGCATCACAAACATGTCCCTGGAGTACTGTAGTAATGGAACAAGAAGAAAATGGACACCCCAAATCCATACTTTGTCACCACCATACCCTCAATTCCCTTAATCATTTGTGTTAATTTTCTTTCCCTTCTAACATTTTTCGGTGGGCTGTGAAGATCAACAAAAATGAATGTTTCTCATTTTATTTTATTTAAAGATTTTTATTTATTTATTTGACAGAAAGAGAGAAAGCACAAACAGGGGGAGCAGCAGGTAGAGGGAGAGGGAGAAGCAGGCTCCCCACTGAGCAAGGAGCCCCATGTGGGGTTCTATCCCAGGACCCTGCGATCATGACCTGAGCCAAAGGCAGACGCTTAACTGACTGAGCCACCCAGGTGCCCCAAATGTTTCTCATTTTAGACCCTTGATTTCTCCCCTCCATGAAATGTCAGTGGGCAGGAAATTGGGGAGATAACAAAATTCTCAGACTCATTCATCTAGTTTACCTCCTGTCAACACACTTTGATCCACTTGAAGATTCTCCCCAGAATAATTTCTGCCATTGGGCCTCCTTTGATGATCCTCCTTTCCTCAGAACCTGACGGCAAACTTCCAACCACATCACTTTTCATCTTTCCCTTTTTCTCTGACCACATCCTTCTTCTGTCTCTCTCTAACTGATGGCATCATTTATGGCTCTGTCTCTTCTTTTTTTTTTTCTTTAAAGATTTTATTTATTTATTTGACACAGAGAGAGAGAGAGAGAGACAGTGAGAGCAGGAACACAAGCAGGGGGAGTGGGAGAAGGAGAAGCAGGCTTCCCGCCAAGCTAGGAGCCCAATGCGGGGCTCAATCCCGGGATCCCTGGATCATGACCTGAGCCGAGGGCAGATGCTTAACCGACTGAGCCACCCAGGCGCCCCTCTCTGTCTCTTCTTTATGGTATGCCTGGCACCTGGCTTTCTGAGAGCTGAACTCAGATGCCCTCCTGACCCGGAAAAATAATTTTCAGTCACACCCTCATTGCGCCATTCCCTGAAAGCTAATTGTGAAACCTCTTGTCCTTCACTGCTTATTTCTTCCGGTGGAGTGACTTCCCAACGTAAAGATGCATGTTTACTGAAGGACAAAAGGATAAAAGGATAAAAGGGCTGGCTGTATACACATAGCTACAAGTGGGGATGTCTGTGACTCTGCCTGGAACGTACCAGTGGGCATTCAGCACATGTTGGGTTAATCTGAATCTGAACAAAAGAACTCAGAGTTTGAGCAAGAGGGAATTCTGATTTACATTTTTTTGAAAGTACAGTCAGGTATTTAGTGGCCATTATGTTCCAGGCATTGGGTTCTTATGATGTCCACTGTGATGAGATGTATCAGCAGTCAACTGGGCAAGAGTGTCCACTGAGCACTTTCTGTGAATTTGGCACAGTGGTATCACCATGAAGAGAAGGATTTGGGAAGCTTTTAGGGGCTGGTGTGTTTGACAGGTTGGTGAATTTCGGGGTCTGTTTACTATAAGGTTGGTCAGGCAACATAAGAGTCCTGAATGTGACCTGAGCCATCTCCAGTCCCCAGCTTGACAGGTCTGGGCATATTGCTCAGGTGTCTCCCCTTGACTCTCCAACCACAGGTCTGTCACTCTGATCTCGTAACCACCTAAAACGTGGTTTTTAGCTGAGCACTCAGATCTATAGCGAAGACCATGGGACTAGAAGTGAGGAAAGCTTTGTTTCAGTTCCGGTTTTGCAGGTACACATTCAATTGTGTGGTTTTCATAAGTGCACAGGATGCCCTGCACCCTTGACATGTGAATTTCAGGGAGACCCCAACACTGGTTAACCTTTTCTCAAGATTAAAAAAAGTAAATAGAAAAATCCAGAGTCCATGTGCCCAGACCTTGAGTTCCTTTCAGGTTGTTTGAAACCAATCTATCAGTGACCATCTGGAAAAATTCCCTTACCTTTTAAACCATTTGGACCTGAGATAGTACAACATAGTCTAAAGCTTGAATCCCTGCATGACATTTTTTTCACAAAGAAAGGTAATTATAATTTAAAAATGTATTTTTCTGTGAAGCAGTCAAATTCCTTCCTTTATGATTGTTGATACTGGGTTGGGGAAATCTCAATCAGTATTCTTTAACTTTTAAATCCAATGGATAATGTATCAAGGACTCTTTTTTTTTTTTTCTAATTAGGAAGTGGAAGCTCAAGCTGTTCTTTTTTTTTTGTTTTAAAGATTTTATTTATTTATTTGAGAGAGAGAGTGAGAGAGAGAGAGAGCACAAGAGGGGGGAGCGGGAGAGGGAGAAGCAGACTCCCTGCTGAGCAGGTAGCCCGATGCGGGACTCGATCCTGGGACTCCAGGATCATGACCTGAGCCGAAGGCAGTCGCTTAACCAACTGAGCCACCCAGGCGCCCTCAAGCTGTTCTTAAACTAGTCAAAACTAGTCTAAATACTGTACTTCATAAAATTTATAATTTTATACATTTTAATTTTGTATAGTACTTCAAAATTTGATAATTCTATAAAGTTGGCCTTGTTTCTTTCAAGTTGCTAAAGGGATTCACCACAAGATGGCACCATGCAAGTGGTAGTTAATAAAAAGACTTACCCTGTGCATAATGTTTACCTTATATTAGGTCCTCATACTTAAGAGCAGTGGCATATGGTAATCTGATAATGTTATGCATACAGAGACAAATGTCTGTCTTGCTATGTGGGTTTTTAATGACTAAAGTCTTCCTCTTGTGTTCTTTATATGTGCTCCACCCTTCAACCAAGCCCTCCTGATAACATGCTATTATCTTGACAGCATGAAGTCAACAGTTACATATTTTGAGGAGAAGGTGACTTAGTTAGGTCGGCCTCTGAAGGCATTTGTTAAGTTTTTCCCTTAGCAAGTGATGGAAAGTATGGGAAGGTTATGTTCTGGGTCCTCTGTTGTGTTTGTTGTGGATTTCCTTAAGCACAAAGTACTTGGTTTCCTTAATTTATCCGTGGAAGATCAGCAGCAGAACTAGAAAAGTCTGCAGGGCTTGTGATTCTCATTTCTGAGAATGCAAGGATGAGTCTGAACTTCGAGGCTCAGTGACAGCCATTCACTTCACACATGAAAGCAAACCTAATATTTTCCCCATTGGGTGTTCAAATCCTGGATAACAGGATGATTTGGGAATTAAAAGGGTCCAACATTCACATGGATTTTAACACTTGGAAAGATAGCCACAGGAAAGGATGTAGCCTTTTTTATGTGTATGGAGAGAATGGTGTGCAGGGTGTGTCCTTGATGTTAAATAGAATTCTAACTAGTATGGCCCTGTTGCCATGTAGCTAGGTAAATATTTGCCAAACGCCTACTGCTTCTCTGGATTTGGGGCACGTGTCTACCGGGTATGAAACAATCTCTGTGGGAAGTGAGCTTACCCAGCCCTTATCTCTCTCTTGTGACAGAGTTCACTGACTGACACAAACTCTAGAGGGAAAGGAGGACTTGCCAGGTCTTATCTTTCCCTCTCAGCTGCCACTGGGACATTCTGGTGGCCAAGACCAATGGCTCATTTGCAGGAGCCTTGGAGATAGGGTAGGCCCAGATGTCCACCTTCTGAGTATACATTCCTGAAGTAATAGTATTTCCTAGAGCCTGTGATCAAAATGCATTGAGGAGTAGACCATTTAGCTCTATGGTTGTTAGGGGCCTCGATCTGTAAGAAACACTAAAATACTGTGGAAATGTAATGCGATGGAAAATCCTATCTTTCGGAATTCTGAGGTAGAATATTCTAAGGGGTAAGAAGAAGTACTTTGATGAGTGGCTTAAGGTGAAGGTAATATCGCACCCCACCCTGCCGTACTCCTGAGGGCATGCTAGAGTAAAGAAAACAAGCTGTCCAGCAGCCTTCTAGCTAGAGAACTTGTTTGCTAAGTGGGATACACAGTGTCAGGCCTGAGTTAAATTTTTAGGGACAGAGAGAAGGGCTGAGTTATCAGACACTTTCATTTTCTCTGTCTCCCCATCCCTTAAGCCCACACAGACTGTCATAATCATTAAACAAATCCCTAAAGACTATAGATTTAAAGGAGTGCCCAGTCATAAAGCCTGTGAGAGCACCGAGTGTTGAGTGTCTTTACCCTGCCCAGGAGAGAGGACCTGCCAGTCACTGGGAGGACTTCTCAAAGAGAAGCACAATAAGAAGAGGTTCACGTGAAAAGCTCATGATCAGAGTGCTCACTGGTGAGGACCTCAGCTTTTTAGGCCTTCCTTGTTGTCCCTGTCCCCCATGCATCTCGCGACAATGATAGCCATAGATCCTGAATTTTCAAGAACAGTCTGGTTTGAATATTCTGTCTATTTTGTTCAGCTAAGTATATTTTGATTTGACAGTAAGGTCTCACATTCTGACTTCTGGCTCAGAAAATTAGTTACCACAGACTCAAGAACTTTGCATTCAGCAGGTCTCTCTTTCTTGCTGTAGGAAATCCCCTACCAGAGGATCAGAGATGGACCGCTTGGGAAACTGCCAGGCCTGGGACTGGGCATTGCTTGTGTCAGTCCCCTTGGAACAATATTGTGATTTGATTTTTTTTAACTTTTAAAATTTGAGTATAGTTGACACACAATGTTACATTAGTTCCAGGTGTACAACATAGTGATTCAACAAGTTTATACATTATGCTGTGCTCCCCGCAAGTATAGCTACCACCTGTCACCATACAATGCTATAACGGTATCACTGACGATAGTCTTTACGCTGTGTCTTTTATTCCTGTGACTTATTCATTCCATCACTGGAAGCCTGTATTATTTCTCACTTCCCTTTACCCATTTTGCCCAGCCTACCTACCCCCTCCCCTCTGGCAATCATCAGTTTGTTCTCTGTATTTATGAGTCTAATTTTGCTTTTTGTTTGTTTATTCATTTCTTGTAGTTTTCTCTCTCTCTCTCTCTCTCTCTCTTTCTTTCTCTCTCTCTCTCTTTCTTCTCAGATTCCACCTATGAGGGAAATCATATGGTATTTTCTTTTACAGTCTGACTTTGTTCACTTAGCATAATACATTCTAGGTCCATCCATGTTGTCTCAAATGGCAAGATTTCATCCTTTTTTTATGGCTGAATAATATTCCTGTGTGTGTGTGTGTGTCTGTGTGTGTGTGTGTCTACATCTTCCTTATCCATTCATCTGTCAATGAATAGGTTGCTTCCATATCTTGGCTATTGTAAATAATGCTGCAATAAACATAGGTGTGCTTATATCTTTTCAAATTAGTGTTTTCATTTTCTTTGGGTAAATACCAAATAGTGGAATTATTGGACCATATGGTAGTTCTTTTTTTAATTTTTGAGGAACCTCCATACCATTTTCCACAGTGGCTGTACCAATTTACATTCCCACAGTGCATGAGGGATCTTTTTTCTCCACATCCTCACCTTATTTCTTGTATTTTTGATTTTAGCATTGTGACAGGTATGAAGTGATGTCCCATTGTGGTTTTGATTTGCATTTCCCTGATGATTAGTGATGTTGAGCATCTTTTCATGTGTCTGTTGGCCATCTGTATGTTGTCTTTGGAAAAAGGTCTATTCAGGTTCTCTGCCAATTTTTTAATTGGATTGTTTGCCTTTTTGGTGTTGAGTTGTATAAGTTCTTTATATATTTTAGATATTAACTCCTTATTGGATATATCATTTGCAAATATCTTCTCCCATTCAGTTGGTTGCCTTTTTGTTTTCTTGGTTTCCTTTGCTGTGCAAAAGCTTTTTATTTTGATATAGTCCCAATTGTTTATTGTCCTTTATTTCCCTTGCCTTAGAAGACATATCTAGAAAAATGTTGCTATGGCCAATGTCAGAGAAATTACTGCCTGTGTTCTAGGATTTTTATGATTTCAGGTCTCACATTTAAGTCTTTCATCCATTTTGAGTTTATTTTTGTGTATGGTGTTAAAAAGTGGTCCATTTTCATTCTTTTACATGTAGCTGTCCAGTTTTCCCAACACCTTTTGTTGAAGAGACTATCTTTTCTCCATTGTATATTCTTGCCTCCTTTGTCATAGAGTAATTGACTATATAATCATGGCTTTATTTCTGAGCTCTCTATTCTGTTCTCTTGATCTATGTGTCTATTCTGGTTCCAGTACCATACTGTTTTGGTTACTATAGCTTTGTAGTATATCTTGAAATTTGGAATTGTGATACCTCCACCTTTCTTTTCTTTTCTCTTTTTTTTAAAAAAATATTTTATTTATTTATTTGACAGAGAGAGACACAGCCAGAGAGGGAACACAAGCAGGGGGAGTGGGAGAGGGAGAAGCAGGCTTCCCGCGGAGCAGGGAGCCCGATGTGGGGTTCTATCCCAGGACCCTGGGATCATGACCTGAGCCGAAGGCAGATGCTTAACGACTGAGCCACCCAGGCGCCCCTCTTTTCTCTTCTTTTTAAAGATTTTATTTATTTATTTGAGAGAGAGGGAGAGAGCACAAGTGGGGGGAGGGGCAGGGGGAGAGGGAGAAGCAGACTCTTTGCTGAGCAGGGAACCTGACGTGGGGCTTGATCCCAGGACCCTGAGATCATGACCTGAGCCAAAGGCAGATGCTGAACCTACTGAGCCACCCAAGGCACCCTCCAGCTTTATTTTCTTTCTCAAGATTGCTTTGGCTATTTGGGATCTTTTGTGGTTCCATACAAATTTTAGTATTGTTTGTTCTAGTTTTGTGAAAAATGCTATTGATATTTTGATATTTTGCATTGAATTTGTAGACTGCTTTGGGTAATATGGAAATTTCAACAATTCTAATCCATGAGCATGGACTGTCCAATTGTTTGTGTCATCTTCAATTTCTTTCATCAGTGTTTTATAGTTTTCAGAGTATAGGTCTTTCACCTCTTTGGTTAAGTTTATTCCTAAATATTTTATTCTTTTTGATGCAATTGTAAATGGTGCTATTTTCTTAATTTCTCTTTCTACTACTTCATTATTAGTGTATAGAAATGCTGCCAATTTCTGGGTATTAATTTTGTATCCTACAACTTTACTGAGTTCATTTATTACTTTTAGTAGTTTCTTGGTGGAGTCTTTAGGATTTTGTATGAATAGTATCATGTCATCTACAAATAGTGACAGTTTAACTTCTGTACCAATATGGATGCATCTTATTTCTTTTTCTTGTCTGATTGCTATGGATTTTCAGTAGTATGTTTAATAAAAGTGGTGAAAGTGGGTATCTTTTTATAAATAAATAAATCTTTTTATAAATAAATTAAGGACTTAATTTAAGCTTAATGGAGAGAAATATTTTTAGAGAGTTTTGAGTTATTCAGGAAGGGCTCTCTTGAAGTGTGAATGGACTATAGATACAGCAATCCAGTCTCCTGGCTCTAGAATTTCATTGCTGATGGAAGGCTCTTCAAATTGTCAAGCCTCTTGGCACATCTTCTGGGTCATATTTAGTGATCCTTTCTTGTACCCCATTTCTTTCCCTTTCTTGAATTCCTCTTTTATTTTGCCAAAGTAGTCTCTCAGGTAACCTTTTCATGGTGGGTACATGGGCAGTTAACCTTCTGAGTTTCTACATGCATGTCCCGCAGTGTCTTTTGGTTCCTTCACATTGATTGATAGTTTGAGTGGACAGAGAACTCTAAATTCAGAGCCACTTCCCATAAAAAATTTGAACACATTGCTTCATTGTCTACTAGAAGAATTATTTAAGTTTTAAAATTTAAATAAGAGCTTTCTTTGAGGCCATTTCTGTCAGTCATCAAGCCTCTCCACCCCTATTAACTTCTGCTTCTTGGGCAAAGCATTTCCTCATAACCAGAGTGGGGTAATAACTTTTGGTCAGAATTCCCTCTGAGGATGTATCTGCCTCAAGAGTAGTAAGCACTTATACTCAGGGTGAAAAGCCATTAATCTCAGGGCTAGGGGCTGGAAGTTGGGCCTTGTATGGAATTTGTGGCTCATCATCCAAGAGGCTAAGAGATTAATTTACTCCTGTTGGTCTTCTAATTGCATTGGGCTGAATGCCAGCTACATGTCTAAAATCTAGCCCCTAGACACCATTTTAACTAACCAGGGAGCTACTTATTTCTGACGGGGTGCCAGAGTACAGAACACCTGTTTGGTAATTGCCAACTTCCTGGTCTTAAAAACATCTGCAATGTTTGCTGAGTCACAGGGAGAGAGATAACTAGGACACTTGGATGCCAGTATAAAGGACAGGAGTAATTGATGTTCTTAGCAAGAGGTGATAGCTGATTATAATCCCTCAGCATAATTGATGATTGTGAATTATGAATTAACCCAGGGGAGAACTTGCTAACTCTCAGAGCTGGCTAAAAGTGGGATGGACTACCTTGGGAATCTGTGAGTTCACAGATTCACTATAGGAACTTTAGTTTAGTCTTGATGGAGATATTGTAAATCAGATCCAAGAACTTTTTGGATGGTTGGAACATGTGATCTGTAAGTTCTTTTTCAACCATGGGAATTTATGTTTGCAGTACTTAGCATGACACCTGGCACACAGTAGATGCTCAAAATATATCTAAGTAAAATGTTTGTGGACTTGATTACCATGCAGCTGCCAAGTTGAATGGCATCACTGTTTTTGCTTGCTATAATTCAAGTTTGTAGTAAGCAGGTTTTAGTTGCAACTACCATTAGCTACTTATATTGAAAAGTTAATAGAAAAATCTCTTCCACAAACAGTAGCTGAGTTTGAATTGGGGACTAGTACTACTAAAAACTGGTGTTGAATGAACATAACCCACACATAGGGAGCATGAAGCAATTAAACAGCAAAGCCCTTCTTAATCATGTGGATTAGGCACAGACTGAAGGGCTTTTGAATAATAGGAAAGAAGCTTCCAGGCAACACCAGACCTGGAAAATACAGCTTTTCTTGTCTGTGAAGGTTGAAGAAGGCAGAGCGTGGCCCATCTCCTACAGTTCCTTCGTCCACCTGCTTGTGGAGTAAGATTAGAGACAGAATCTATAAAGGTGGGGACAATAGAGACACAGTTGATGGTGCCCGTTCATTCAGTTAGAAAGCTTGAAAAGATGGAGCCTTTCAGATAGAATCTGGAGATGCCACCCAAAGGAGCACAATAAATTCAACACTGAGAAGTGCCTGCCCTGCTGGCCAGGCTGACAGAAAGGAAGGGATCTGGCAGCCCAGACAGATTGCCTTCACTTCACTTTGTTTAAAATCAGAACTTGTGGTCTGATAGAGGGTGTATCCTGCTTTGTGAATTTATTTTCATATATGAAAATAATATTACAAGGTTATAGGAAGATGCAAAAATACCTCTGGGCTCCCTGCACATCACATATAATTTATTAGAGATAGGTGGGCTGTTATAATTGTAATGCCAATATAATGTTTGTAATTGGAATTTTCCCCCTACTTAGTATATACATTTTGCTAGATAGTTTCTCTTAACTTTCACACTTTTAGCTTCTTATGGCTAAGTGGTATTTTGTTAAGTAGAAGAAATAATAACATCTAACATGTACAGTTTATATTATAGTCAACTTTCCATGTTTATCTGATTTGTTTCTTGCAACTTCAGGGTAGCAGCTCTTTTTTTTTTTCAGATGAAGGACTGGAGTGGTAGAACTGGTTCTGCCCAGGCCCTGAGCTTTTAACCAGGGTGCTGATCATTTCCTTTCTATGTGGACGTTTAAATTACTTCTTTTTTTTCTTTTGTTATTATAACCAACCCTACAAGGAACATCTTTATCTATAGGCCATCTAAAATGCAATGTTGTTGCTCTAAATAACAAAGTTAGAATGTGAATATTTTAATGACTGTTGACGCATTGTGCCAAAATGACTTTGAAAATAATTATGCCCATTTGTAATATATAAATGGCATATAAATATATATCACCTTCTTTGTCCATCCATCTATAAATTACATCCTGCTAACATTAGTTATGTTAGTTTAAAACTTTGTTTTGCTAATCTAATAGCAGAATGAAAATTCAGTATTTTAATATTTATCATTAGAACAATTAAGCAATATTTCATATATTTTTCCACTGGCTGTAGTTCTTTGAATTGTAGCTTTATGTTCTTTTCCCATTTATCCAGGAGACCTTTTAAAAAGTCAGTTATAAGGATTTTCTCTTAGTAATAACAATATTAACCTTTTGTTAGAGTTGATGCAAATCTCTCTCCTGGTCTGTTTGCATTTTAATTGTTTTTTTCATTTGACATATTTTCAAAAGTTCATGTAGTCAGATATAGCTATTTCAAACTTTTTTATTTAACATACTGCTTCTAGACAAAATGATCTCTTCCAGCTTCTCCAGATATTTCAAGAAGATCTTATTTTCCTGTAATCTGTTTGGTTAAGCAATACTGTTTGAATTTTATACTGGTTTTTGGTGTGATGGATATGCCTGACAAGCTCAAGGCTGTTTTACAACAAACAAAAAAATCCTCAGCCCCAACCTGCACCCACCCAGCTCCCGGCCCAGCTACTGCTCTTTCTTCACTTCCTCACCTCCCACTCACACCTCCACCCACTCCAGTTTGGATTTCATCTCAATCATACCAACAACATCCCTCTCAGCTCACCAATGACCTATACTTTCATTTCTGTTGGGTAAATTGCTAGGAGTTGGCAGATCATATGCTAGTTATATATGTTCAGTCTTATTAAAAAACTGCTAAGGTCTTATCCAAAGTAGTTGTACCATTTTAAAGTCCTACTAACATTGTAAGAAAATTCCAGTTGCTTCATCTCCTTGCCAGCATTTAATATTGTCAGTCTTTTAGATTTTAGCTGATAATGGGGGTCAAGGGGCATGTCACTCTGGTTTTAATTGGCATTTCCATAATTACTAATGATTTTGAGCACCTTTCTATGTGCTCATTGGTGATTTGTGTATCATCTTTTGTGAAATGTCTGTTAAAGTCTTTTGTCCATTGAAAAATTGGGTTTGTCTTTTTATTTTTGACTTGTAGAAATACATTATATATTCTGGATGTAAGACCTCTGTCAGATATATGTATTGTGTATTTCTCCCAGCCTGTGGCTTGCCTTTTCAATTTTCTTAATGGTGTTCTTTGAACAGAATTGTTTTAAATTTGATGATTTCCAGTTTATCAGTCTTTTCTTTTATGATTACTACTTTCTGGGTTCTAGGAAATTGTTGCCTACCCCAAAGTAATGAAGATATCCCCCTTTGTTTTCTTCTAGGAGACTTATAATTTTGGCTTTTCCTTTTAGGTCTAAGATCCATCTTTTTTTTTTTTCTAGAGATTTTATTTATTTATTTGAGAGAGACAGAAAGAGAAGGAGCAGGAGAAGGGGGAGAAGCAGACTCCCCACTGAGCAGGGAGCCTGACATGGGACTCCATCCCAGGACTCTGGGATCATGACCTGAGCTGGAGGCAGACGCTTAACCAACTGAGCCACCCAACCACCCTGGTCTAAGATCCATCTTAAATAAATTTTTGTGTGTGGTGTGAGGCAGGGGTCAAAGTACATTGTTATTTCAATATGGATATTCAATAGTTCCAGCATGATTTGTTGATATGAATTCCCCCTCTGAATTACCTGTGTATCTCTGCTGAAAATCAACTGATCACATTTTACACATACACACAGATACACACACACACACCCAATTCCTGGACTCCCTATTCTGTTCCACTGATCTCTTTGTCTGTCTTTGCACCAATACCAAACTGTTTTGTACTTTTATAGTAAGCCTTGAAATCGGGTAGTGTAAATCTTCCAATATGGTACTCCTTTTTACCAAGATTATTTTGGCTGTTCTAAGTCTTTATATCTTAGAATCAGCCTGCTAATTTCTACAAAACCTGTTGAGATTTTGATTGGGATCATATTGACTCTGTAGATCGCTTTGAAGAGAACTAACATCTTAACGAATTGAGTCTTCCAACTCATGAATATGACATATCTCTCTCTTTAATATTTAGGCATTTAAGAAGTTCTTCTCAACAATGTTATCGTACTATTTATTTATTTAAATTCAATTAGCCAACATATAGTAAATTATTAGTTTCAAATATAGAGTTCAGTAATTCATCAGTTGCATATAACATCCAGTGCTCATCACATCACATGCCCTCCTTAATGCCCATTATCCAGGTACCCCATTCTCCCCACCCACTTCCCCTCCAGCAACCCTGTTTGTTTCCTATAGTTAAGAATCTTTCATGGTTTGTCTCCCTCTCTGATTTCTTCCCATTCAGTTTTCCCTCCTTTCCCCTATGATCCTCTACATTATTTCTTATATTCCAGCTATGAGTGAAACCATATGACAATTATCTTTCTCTGATTGACTTATTTTGTTCAGCATAATCCCTCCAGTTCCATCTATGTTGATGTAAATGGTAAGTATTCATCCTTTCTGATGGTTGAGTAATATTCCATTGTGTGTGTGTATATATATATATATATATACACACACCATATCTTCTTTATCCATTTATTTTATCCATTTATCTGTCAATGGATATCTTGGCTCTTTCCACAGTTTGGCTATTATGAACATTGCTGCTATGAACATTGGGGTGCAGGTGCCCCTTTGGATCACTACATTTGTATCTTTGGGGTAAATACCTAGTAGTGCAATTGCTGGGTCATAGGGTAGCTCTATTTTTAACTTCTTGAGGAACCTCCATACTGTTTTCCAGAGTGGCTATACCAGCTTGCATTCCTACCAACAGTGTAAGAGAGTTCCCCTTTCTCCACATCCTCACCAACATTTGCTGTTTCCTGAGTTGTTAATTTTAGCCATTCTGACTGGTGTGAGCTGGTATCTCTTGTGGTTTTGATTTGTATTTTCCTGATGCCGAGTGATGTGGAGCACTTCTTAATGTGTCTGTTGGCCATTTGTATGTCTTCTTTGGACAAATGTCTGTTTATGTTTTCTGCCCATTTCTTGACTGGATTATTTGTTTTTTGGGAGTTGAGTTTGATAAATTCTTTATAGATCTTGGATACTAGCCCTTTATCTGATATGTCATTTGCAAATATCTTCTCCCATTCTGTAGGTTGCCTTTTAGTTTTGTTGATGATTTCCTTTGCTGTGCAGAAGCTTTTTATCTTGATGAAGTCCCAATAGTCCATTTTTGCTTTTGTTTCCCTTGCTTTTGGAGACGTGTCTAATAAGAATTTGCTGTGACCGAGGTTGAAGAGGTTGCTGCCTGTGTTCTCCTCTAGGATTTTGATGGATTCCTGTCTCACATTTAGGTCTTTCATCCATTTTGAGTTTATCTTTGTATATGGTGTAAGAAAATGGTCTAGTTTCACTCTTCTACATGTGGCTGTCCAATTTTCCTGACACCATTTGTTGAAGAGACTATCTTTTTTCCATTGGATCTTCTTTCCTGCTTTGTTGAAGATCAGTTGACCATAGAGTTGAGGGTCCATTTCTGGGTTCTCTATTCTGTTCCATTGATCTTTGTGTCTGTTTTTGTGCCAGTACCATACTGTCTTGATGATTATAGCTTTGTAATAGAGCTTGAAGTCTGGCATTGTGATACCCCCAGCTTTGGTTTTTCTTTTTCAGCATTCCTCTGGCTATTTGGGGTCTTTTCTGGTTCCATACAAATTTTAGGATTATTTGTTCCAGCTCTGTGAAAAATGTTGATGTTACTTTGATAGGGATTGCACTGAATGTGTAGATTGCTCTGGGCAGCATAGACATTTTAGCAATACTTATTCTCCCAATTCATGAGCATGGAATGTTTTTCCATCTCTTTGTGTCTTCTTCAATTTCTTTCTTAAGTGTCCTGTAGTTTTTAGAGTACAGATCTTTACCTCTTTGGTTAGGTTTATCCCTAGGTACCTTATGGTTTTTGGTGCAATTGTAAATAGGATCGACTCCTTAATTTCTTTTCTGTCTCATTGTTAGTGTATAGAAATGCAACTGATTTCTGTGCATTGATTTTATATCCTGACACCTTGCTGAATTCCTGTATCAGTTGTAGCGATTTTAGGGTGGAGTTTTTTGAGTTTTCCACATAAAGTATCATGTCATCTGCGAAGAGTGAGAGTTTGACTTTGTTGTCAATTTGAATGCTTTTTATTTCTTTTTGTTGTCTGATTGCTGAGGCTAGGACTGCTAGCACTATGTTGAACAACAGTGGTGAGAGTGGACTTCCCTGTCGTGTACCTGATCTTAGGGGAAAGCTCTCAGTTTTTCCCTGTTGAGAATGATATTTGCTGTGGGCTTTTTGTAGATGGCTTTTATGATATTGAGGTATGTTTTCTCTATCCCTACACTGTGGAGAGTTTTAATCAAGAAAGAATGCTATATTTTGTCAAATGCTTTTTCTGCATCAATTGGGGGGATCATATGGTTCTTGTCCTTTCTTTTGTTAATGTGATATATTACATTGACTGATTTGTGGATGTTGAACCACCCCTCCAACCCAGGACTAAATCCCACCTGGTTGTGGTGAATACTCCTTTTAATGTACTGGTCCAGCGTGTCATTCAAAGTCCTTGTTTCCTTATTGATCTTCTGCTTAGATGATATGTCCATCACAGTGAGTGGGATGTTAAAGTCCCCTACTATTATTGTATTATTATAAGTGTTTTTCTTTAATTTTGTTATTAATTGGTTTATATAATTGGCTGCTCCCAAGTTAGGAGCATAAATATTTATAATTATTAGATCTTCTTGTTGGATAGACCCTTTAAGTATGATACAGTGTCCCTCTTCATCTCTTATCACAGTCTTTTAGTCTTTGGTTTAAAATCTAATTTGTCTGATATGAGGATTGCCACCCCAGCTTTCTTTTGATGTCCAGTAGCATGATAAATGATTCTCCACCACCTCACTTTCAATCTGGAGGTGTCTTTGGGTCTAAAACGAGTGTCTTGTAGACAGCATATGGATGGGTCTTACTTTTTTAATCCAATATGATACCCTGTGTCTTTTAATTGGAGCATTTAGCCCATTTACATTCAGAGTGACTGTTGAAAGATACGAATTTAGTGCCATTGTATTACCTGTAAAGTCACTGTTTCTGTATATTGTCTCTGTTCCTTCCTGGTCTGTGTTACTTTTGGGGTCTTTCCTCGCTTACAGGATCCCCTTTAATACTTCTTGTAGGGCTGGTTTAGTGGTCACAAATTCCTGAAGTTTCTGTTTGTCCTGGAAGCTCTTTATCTCTCCTTCCATTCTGAATGACAGCCTTGCTGATAAAGTATTCTTGGCTCCATGTTTTTCTCATTTAGTACCCTGAATATATCATTTCAGCCCTTACTGGCCTACCAGGTCTCTGTGGATAGGTCTGCTGCCAGTCTAATGTATCTACCCTTGTAGGTTAAGGACTTCTTGTCTCAGATCTGCTTTCAGGATTTTCTCTTTATCTCTGAAATTTGCAAGCTTTGCTATTATATGTTGGGGTGTTGATCTATTTTTGTTGATTTTGAGAGGGGGTTCTTTGTGCCTTCTGGACTTGAATGCCTGTTTCCTTCCACAGATTAGGAAAGGTCTCAGCTATGATTTGCTCAAATATACCTTCTGTCTCTCTCTCTCTCTTCCTCTTCCTCTGGGACCTCAATCAATCTAATATTGTTTTGCTTTATGGTATTGCTGATTTCTCGAAGTCTCCCCTCATGATACCTTAGTTGTTTTTCTCTTTTTTCCTCAATTCCTTTACTTTCCAACATTTTGTCTTCTATGTCACTGACTCTCTCTTCTGCCTCATTTACCCTAGCTATTAGAGTGTCCATTTTAGACTGCATCTCAGTTAAAGCATTTTTAATTTTGGCCTGATTAGATTTTAGTTCTTTTATTTCTGCACTAAGGAATTCTCTAGTGTCTTTTATGCTTTTTTCAGTCCCAGCTAGTATCTTTATAATCATTATTCTGAATTCCAGGTTTGACATTTTACTTATATCCGTATTGATTGCATCTATGGCAGAGAGTATTAAGTCTGGTTCTTTCTTTTGTGGTGAATTCCTCCTTATAGTTATTTTGTCCGAGGAAGAATAGATAAATGAGAGAAAAAAATGAAACAAAAAATAAAAATAAAAATATCAACCACAACCCCAGCAAAATATTTACTAGACGAATTAGAAGAGATCAGAAACCAAAAAAGAAAAAAAAAGGGGGGTAAAAAGAGAGAATATAATCAAACCAGTAGACAGAACAGGGTGATACACTTGGTCCTGGGCGTATTTTCATCTGTTAGAGGACACTTGATCCCACAATTGTAAAGAAAGAAAAACTTATATATTTACAAAAATAAAATTGAATACAGTGAAAGGAAGCCAAAAATGAAGAGTATATCTATAAAATGTAAATGTAAAAATGAAAATTAAAAAAAAAACTTAAAAACAAAGAGTTGATAAAATAAGAAACTAGTTGAAAAGGAAAAGAAGAAAAAAAGAAAAGGAAAATTTTAAACTGAAAAATAAAAGAATCATGAGAAAAAAAATCTCAAATTCTATATACTAATTTCCCCTAGCACTGGAGTTTTGTAGTTCTGTGTGCTCCATAAACTTGGTATTAGCCTGATGTTCCAGCTGGTCTTCTGGGGGAGGGGCCTGCTGTGCTAATTCTCAGGTGTTTTTGCCTGGGTGGAGTTGCACTGCCCCTTGCCAGGGGGCTAGGCTCATTGTAACTGCTTCAGGTTGCTCTATGTGGGTTTTGTTCCCTGAAGGCTTTCTGCACTGCTGTAGAGGACAAAAGTAAAAATGACAGTGCCCCAATCTCCAGCCCCATAGCTGAAAGATTGCAGCCCCCACTTTTCAGTAAACCTTCAGGGAAAAACAGTCTTCACTTTTGTGTGTGCCAAACTCTGCAGACTCCTGCCAAGCACACCCCCGCTGATCCTCCTGGGTGGGGAGGAGGAGGGTTGCCACCTTTCTTCCCTTTGCAGGGCCCCCAGATGGAGAGCCCAATTGTGCTGGGGTTCATTGTTTATAGCAACACCAGGCTGAAAGCCCACTCCTGGACTTGCTGTTTGCAGCCATCTTCCCTGCTCTGATGCTTGGGGACTCTGTCGGCTCAGGCACTCCTGTTCTTTCTGTGACCCTGGGGATCCTGAGACCACACTGTCCCACCTAGGATTCTGCCCCGCTTTACCACCTGAGCACCTTTCAGGCAGGGTTGTCTCTCACTGGAGCAGACTTCTAAAAGTTCCGATTTTGCACTTTGGGGCTATATCAGTTTCTGGTAGCAGGTTTTTGGAGGCTCCTTCCACCCCCTGCCATTTATCTTCCAGTATATCCCCTAAGATTCACTCCTCTGCACCTCCTACCTTGCAAAAAGTGGTCACTTTTCTATTTGTAGAATTCCAGCAATTCTCTTCTTATATCTCAGCTTGAATTCACAGGTGTTCAGAATGATTTGATAGATATCTAGCTGAATTCAAGGGACCAGATGAAATGAGTTCCCCTACTCTTCCACCATCTTGCCTCCTGTTTTGCACTTTTTAATGTAGAGATCTTACACATCTTCTATGTATGTCATAGTTGTGATGCTATTATAATAGTATCATTTCAAAATTTAATTATTTATTTACTTTTATTTTAATTCCAGTAGAGTTAACATACAGAATTATATTAATTTCAGGTGTACAATATAGTGATTTAAATTATACTTATTGCTAGCATATAGAAATACAATTGATTTTTGTATATTTACCTTACATTCTGTAATCTTACTAAATTCACTTATTAGTTCTTTTAGTGGTTTTTGTTGTTTTGTTTTTCCAGATTCCTTGGCTTTTTTACGTTGACAGTAATGCCATCAGCAAATAATGACAGTTTTACTTCTTCATTTTCAAGCTCTATACCACTAATTAACTGATTAACGAGTTAATTTTTGCCTTATGGCACAAGCAGTGTTGAAGTAGTAAAAGCAGACATCCTTGCCTCATTCTCAGTCTTAGACTAAATTAAATATTTCAACCTTAAGTATGATATTTTTATCATGAATGGGTGTTGAAATTGTCAAATGCTTTTTCTGCATCAACAGAGTTAGCCATGAGTTTTCTTATTTATTCTGTTAATGTGGTGAAATATATTCATCGATTTTCAAGTGATAAACCAACTTTACATCCTTGGAATAAACCCCACTAGGTTATGATTTATTATTGCATATATTGCTTGCTTTGGTAATATCTTGTCAACATTTGCATCTTTGTTCTTGAGGGATAGTGGTCTGCACATTTCTTTTAATTTGTAATACTCATCAGGCTATTTCACAGGATTTACTTTAGACTATTTGTTGCAGTCCTACAGGTCATTGAGTCTCTGCTCACTTTCTCCCAGTCTCTTTTGTCTTTGTTGTTTAGTTTAGAATATTTCTGTTCATCTGTCTGGGTTCACTGATTCTTTCTTCTGCAGTGAACAATCTCCTGTTAATCCCGGGTGATAAATTTTATTTCAGATATTTTTTCTGTCCTGGGATTTCCATTTGGCTTTTTTGTTGTTGTTGTTTCTATATTGCTTTTAAATTCACCATTTCTTTCCCCTTTGCATCTATCTTTTCCTTCACAATTTTTTTTACCATATTCATTTGCTAATTCCAACAAACAGGTCATCTTTGGGTCTACTTTTATTAGCTGTTTTTCATCCTTTTGCCTTTGGGTATACTTTTTCCCTGCATCTTTTCCTATCTGGTAACTTTTCTGAGTTTATAATTGTTATTGGCATGAAGGTTAATTAACAGCAAGTTACTGGTAGCAAAACTCTTCCTTTTCTTTCATTTGTACATTAAACAAGTTAAAGTGATTTTAAAAAGTTACAAAACCTGGGTTCTAATCCCATTCCTGCTACTTGTTAGCTCTCAGATCTTGGACAACTTAGTTAACTTTTCTGGGCCTCACATTTTGTCATATTTAAAATGAGGGAATTCGAAGAGGTGTCACCTAGTTCTAAGATTCTATGATTTTATGGTTACAAAGTGTTGGTTCTAGGACTCAAGCACAGGTTTAGGAACCAAATTTTTAACTCATTCACCTCAGAAAGTTCTGCTGACTGAATATCCTTTTTATCTCTGAGCAGTTTTGCCTGGGTGATTTCCTTTGTTAATATAGCCAGCCAACTGCAGCTACACCACCCAGAAAGCCTTCACCTTTGAAGTCTTTTTGCCCCCACATCTCTCTCTTCCAGGAGAAAGCTACCTTTGAACTGGAAAGAGCATCTGTGCAGATAAGCATGGATGGAGAACATCTTACAGCAGAGAAATTTGTTGTCAATACAAATTCATCACCAATGCAAAGTTTGGTTCCACCTTGAACATGCTGAATCAAAACCGCTGGGGGTGGGAGGTGGGGGCAGGACTGTGTGTTTAACAAACTCTCCAGGTCTGGGTAATTATAATGTACACTCAAGATTGAGAACCACTGGTATGGGGGGCCTATGGGAAAATAGAGCAGGAACTTGTAAGAGGGTCTTGGGGTGCAGGGAGTGCAACAGTAAACCACATAGAGATTTTTTTTTTTTTTTGCATTTACTCTTAAAAATAGAAACCAGGGCCTATTTTGGTCTTTGGAAGATGGTCACTCAAAAGAGTGGGTGGCATTTTTGGGGGTGATATTTAGGCTGTTTTGAGAAGTAGAGAATTGAGGCAGAAACCCCATGACCTAGAAGACAGGGTAGGATTTTCTCCAGGCTGTTTTACTCCAGAACAAGCAGCTTCTTCGGTCCCCTGAGGTCAGAAGTATCTCAGGAAGGTTGCCCTGCAATCACACTGGCTCTGGTATGGAAGGAGGTGGTGTTGATTTTTCTCACGTAAGAGTTTAAGCGGTCCCCTTAGCCTCTCATGGATGGGGCCCACTGTTTAGGTTCCTGTGGTGGCTTGGGTGTGGTCACCCAGCCTCCAGGTGGGTCCTGGTTAGTAGTCCTAGGAGCAGTCTGGAAGGTTTGGCTGACCTGGCTTGTAGCACACAGCATGTTATCTTGGCAACACTCCAGGGCCTATAGTTTTGTTTCCAAACAGGGAAAGATGGAGGTATTTCTCTAGGTAGAGGGACAAGGGAGCCAACTTCTGTGGAGCAGTTGCAAATATAAGTGGATTAAAAAAAAGAACAAGGGGCACCTGGCTGGCTCAGTGGGTGGAGCATGCGGCTCTTGATCTTGGGGTTATGGGTTCAAGCTCCACATTGGGTGTAGAGATTACTTAAAAATAAAATCTTAAAAATAAAAAAAAAGAACAAGAAGGAAACTTGGTTCATGATTGGGCTAAGAAAGAGTCTTTGTTTTAGATTATTTAAACCCAGAGTAGGTTTGGTGAAGCAAGTAATGTAGGCTTGTCCGAGAGAGAGAACATACTCTCATGTTTGCTCGTTTCATAGGGATTACTGTACTTAAAATCTTGTTAAGAAACTTCTGCTACCTAGTAAGAGCATTGCTTGCATCACATCATCCTCTTGCTCAAGACCTCACTCCTGCCTACCATTCGAAGGCTGCTTTTTGCTACAGCTTTCACCTGAGGCTCTTTTCCAGGCTCTCAACCTCCTTCATTACTTTGGTTCAATCCCAACTTTCTAACCTACCAATATCAACCTCTGCCTGTTCTCAGCAGTTTCCGGATATCTCCTCGCTCACACCACTTGCTTGCACACCACCATGCCTTTGCTCAGCCTGTTTGCCTTCCCCAAGCCAACTGACCATCTTTCATGACCCAGCACCCCCTCCCTGATTATGTCAGCCCACATTAGACTCTATTTCCCTAACTCAACCACCAGTTTAGTGCCTACGTATACGCTGTCTTGCATTTTTAACCGATCGACTCTCTAGCTGGTCATTCACAGAAGCAGGAAGCTTAACGTCAGCTTCCTTTGGATTCTCCATAAGGGCTGAGCACAGGGAAAATGAAAATACCTGGTCATTGGTAGAGCAGAGATTTGATATGTTGGGTATTAATGAATGGAATCAAGGGCTTCCCAGTAATGTTCCAAGGAGCGTGAGCTGGGTACGGTGATAATAGTTCTGTCCGCATACAGAATGCCTCTTAACATCTTAGATTGGGGGTGCACTTCCCCAGTAGAAGCAGTTCTTCATGTTACCCTTTGTTGTTCGAAGTTAAAGACAACTGGCTGAAGTTTGAAGAGGATGGGATTAAAAACAGAGGCCTTTTTTTTTTTTTTTTTCCACATGGGTCATTTCTGCTCCATTTGTTTGGACCACAGCTGCTGCCCATTATTGTTCTGTGTATTTTGCTGATGGTCTGCAGTGGAATTTTTCAGTTTTATGAGAAATGGCGCTAGTCATTTCCCCCCAAATACACAGTGACTGTAAGATTTTAGGTGGTTCTTCCGGTAACATTGCTTCTCTTAGACATGGAATGAATCAATGTCACCAATATAGAGGGCATATGGGCAGATGGATGAGACACAAATAGAAACCAGACTTAGCCCAGCATTAAAAGTCTGTACGCTCAACAGTTGCTGCCCTTTCTCTTTGGACTTTGCTGTCTGCACATCCACACCCACCCTAAATCTCCTTTGTTCAACACAGACAAAACTGACAACCTCAATCAATCATAAATGGAGACCAGTCCTGCCCCTCCTCCCTTTTGCATTGATGAAGTTCCTTTTAAAAACTGTATTACTTTTCTATGCAAACAATATATGATAAATTCATGAATATTAGAAATGTAGGCAACAAAAAGAAAGCATTTACTTGAAATCACATCATCTAGACATAACCACTCCTACCATTTTACCCAATGCATTCCAGTCATGGGGATGAGTGTATATATATATATATATAGAAGCATGTAAACTTTTAAGAGTGGAGTCACAATAAACGTATTGTTACAAAGTTTTTCACTCATCAATGTATTTTAATCATATTTTCATATCATTAGTCATCCACATCATTTTTAATGTCTAATAATAATTCCTTTTTCTGGAGGGTACCATAACATTTTAATGATTTTCCATTGGTCGATATTTAAATATTTTAATATTTTAAAAAATTTTCTTAATAAATAAGGCTTCAATGAACATGCTTCAGATACATTTTTGGTGACTAGTTTGATGATATTAAGAGAAATCCTTACAAGTGGACTTACTAGGTCGGAGTATACATTCTTTTAAGACTTACGCTACAAATGGCCAAAATGCTCTCCGGAAGTGTCCATTCCTAAGCTTCTTGCCCACAACAGGCACTATTCTTGACTTTAATCAGATACATTTACTGGTTTTGATGTGAACTAGTGTTTTTGTAGTAATAACAACTAGATCCCGGTGTACAGAGTAGCCCAGAACTGGTCTGCAGTCCTGGGAGAGGTGCTGTGCCCTGGAGATGTTGGTGTAAAATGCTGCAGAGCTGTGTGCAAATCAGTGTCTGATTTCTGCTTTTGTGCCCTAAAGACACGCTTCTTGATAGGACAGGCTCTGGACCTAAGGAAGCCGTCAGCCACGTTTCCTGCACATTCCAGCCTCCCTCCTGGCAGCTCTTTTGCTTCCCACTGGCCACTCTTCTCACTTTTTTCAGACTCAACACTACTGCTTTTGTATCCTTTGCCCCCCAGCCAAGCCTGCACTCAGGAAAGATCTAGTGTCAGTCATTCCCACCTAGGTATGAATTTAAATCAATGAACTCATTTTTCTAGTCGTTTGCATTTAAAATTTATCCCCAATGGCACAAAAAAGCATAGTTTTTGTTGTTGTTTGTTTGTTTTTTAGTAGTCTCCGTGCCCAATGTGGGGCTTGAACTCTTGACCCTGAGATCAAGAGTCACATGCTCCACTGACTGAGCCAGCCAGGTGCCCCTCAAAAGCATAGTTCTTAATGAAAGAAATATATCAGCTAAAAGGTTTTTGTTGTTGTTTATTTGTTGTAGTGACCCTTACAAATCAACCACATGGAGCCTGTCTAAATAGAGTTAAATGCACTTGATTACCTGGGGGATCACAACCTTCCACACAGACCATTACCCAAGTTAACACTGGGCACAGGACAAGAGAGTGTTCTTGTGGGAAGAGGGAGTCTCTGTCACAGGATTCAGGAAGGTGACTGCTCCCTGCATTTCAGATTCATTCCTTGGCCCGCGCTAGTCATACACTGGTGAACCAGCTCTCTGAGGAGGGAAAATGAGCCCTGATTTGTAGCATCTGTTGATTTCTGTGGTATAAATACTCACATGTGGCAGATTCCAAGCTACCAACAGTTTAAACTGCTGGCTCACTATATTCCTGACTATTAAACAACACTCTCCTTTGTCAAGCGTACAAGAGAACCTTCTTTTGAGTCTGGTATTTCGAGACCGCAGCTGTCTCTCACCTGTTTGTTATGATGGGCACAGTGGAGGAATTGCTCATCAATATTACAGCATGTTAGGTAGCACAAGAAAACATTCTGTGATCATGGCAGTTGACTGCTAACACCTGTCTGAATTTCAAGGCTAAGTTATTTCTTCTGTACTTCGTGGTGCATGACACTGCTGTAACTAGATGCTCACGAGAGGTTTTAGGTGGGCTCATAGTCCTTGGTTGAGAAAAATTTGGGTCCTGCTGCTTTGGGAACAGTAGCCTTTCTTTCAAAAAGAGAACATATGTCAGACCCCTTAATCTTCACAACAGTCCATCAATTTTTGTAGCTGGCCTCGGGTAACTGAGGAACAGGGAATGCTTTCTATCTAGCAATTCAGACAATATGAAATAAAATGCTTATGAGACTACATGCCAACATTCTTTTCTTTCTTTCTTTCTTCTTTTTTTTTAAGATTTTACTAATTTTGGGCGACTGGGTGGCTCAGTCATTAAGCATCTGCCTTCGGCTTAGGTCATGATCCCAGGGTCCTGGGATTGAGCCCCACATCAGTCTCCCTGCTCAGCGGGAAGCCTGCTTCTCCCTCTCCCACTCCCCCGCTTGTGTTCCCTCTCTCGTTGTGTCTCTGTCAAATAAATACAAAAAAAAGAAAATCTTAAAAAAAAAGATTTTACTTATTTATTATTTGAAAGAGAGTGAGCACAAGCAAGGGGAGTGACAGGCAGAGGGAGAAGCAGGCTTCCCACTGAGCAGGGAGCCCAGCCTGATGCAGGACTCGATCCCAGGACTCCGGGATCATGACTTGAGCCAAAGGCAGATGCTTAACCCACTGAGTCACCCAGGTGCCCTACCAACATTGTCTTCTAAATCATGGTGTCTCAGAGCTTCATGGGCATCAGAATCACCCAGGGAGTTTCAAAACTAGGGAGTTTCTAACCCCCTCCTCCCAATATTCTGATTCAGTAGATATGGATTGGTCCGAGAATCTACATATTGTCAGCAGTTCAGCTGAAGGTGGTGCAGGTTCCATGTGGGGTGGGGTAGGGTGGTGAGGAGGACACAAACACACTTGTGAGATCCTGCTTTCATCTCTCCTGACTCTCCCTGTTGTATTAAGGTTGGTCATCAGACACGAATATGTTCAGACCTGTAGAATCCTCCCCCTTGCTTAGCTGCCCTTTGTTTTTATCAAGGACCAACACAAGAACCAGCCACATGAAGTAAATGTGCATTTTCATACTTGTTTAGATTTAATAATAAATTCCTCTTAGAATTTAATTCAGTGGAAAAATGCTTTTTTAGTATCTGAATAGGGAGCCATCGCATTTCTTTTTATCCCCCATGATGCTCAGAATGAACTAAATTTAGTGTTTAATAACAATACTTGCCCACCCCTGGTTCCTGGTATAATGATGAGTGCCTTCTCCACAGTTCCTGATCCCTCTGCTTTTATTTTAAGATGGCTTAAATCCTTTTTGGAAGTGTACAGTGTGTTTTACTATACTTTCAATAAAGCCATTAAAAGTATTATGGACTGAAAGTTCATGTCCCTCCAAATTCATATGTTGAAGCCCTAACTCCCAGTGTGATGGTCCTTGGATATGGGACCTTTGGGAGGTAATAGATTAAGTCATGAAAGTGGGTTAGATTAGGTCATGGAGGTGGGGCCCTCATGAGAGGGAAAGGGAAGGCACTCTAAGTACACATACGAGGAAAGGTCAGAGCGAGAAGGCGGCTGTCTCCCATCTGGGAACCTAAGCGGCCCACACCTTGACCTTGGACTCCCAGCCTCCAGAACTGTGAGAAATAAACTGAACTGCTCAGCCTGTGGTATTTTGTTATGGCCATGTGAACTGGCTCGGGCAAACAGTATCTCTGGGCAACCTACTTGATACCCAGTACTCTGTTTTTGCTGCCCTTTCTCTGAAAAGGGGAAAGATAGGACAGATTTCTAAAACTGGGTGAGTCTAACTTTATATTCCCTTCCCTCAGAGGGACTGGTCTCTGTGACTCTTTCTGATAAATACAACTCCCTGGATATGCAGCTGTCCCAGGAGGAAGTGCGATCCTACCTCTCGAGCTCTGCCTGCCATCTTTGGGCTCTCTCATGGTGCTGGGCCAGCCCCTCTGGAGACCCCTAGCAGGCAGTGTTCCTGAGCCAGGTGCTCCGTGGGGCGCTGCTCACTTCAGTGACATGGCCAAGAATCAGAGCCATCACACAGGAAAGAGTCCTTTTCAACTTGGAGTCATCCAAGGTCCCTCCAAAGATTTGACTATAGGACCCCTCCCTTTTAGTTTTTACTTCTTGAATAATGCCTATTAGAAATCAGCAGACAAAGGGCTATGCTCAAGACCAGGCTCCAGTGAGCACTAACAATTGTCCTCTCCTCTCTGTGGTGGCTCAGTTTTACATGCCACATCAACGTCAGCTACCCCTCAGGCTGCCCTGACAGAGAAAGCTTCACCACTGAAGATATGCTTGTTGGTGCTTTTTAAAAGTCAAACAGAGATGATTCTAGAACTTATAAGGCAGTTGAATAAGGCCAGCTACAATATCTTAAAAAAAAAAAAAAAAAGGCTAGAGCTGTCTACTAGTGGGAGAGTCTGTGAAGAGCAAAGTGGTTGGAAGGAAATCATAAAGATTTAAAAGTCTATGAAAGGGGGGATGGGAGAGGGGGCTTTGTTTAATGGGTATAGAGTCTCAGTTTTGCAAAATGACAAAGTTCTGGAGATACATTGCTCAACAGTGTGAGCGCTACTGAGTAGTACACTTAAAATGGTTAAGATGGTAAATTTCATGTTATGTGTGTCTTTTTTTTTTTTTTAACCACAATTATAAAAACACAGTCTGAGAAAGGTAAGGGAGGAAGGGTGGGGGAGGGGGGCACGTATCTGGAAAGTGAATGCTTAAAATAAGTATTATAATAGATACACCTAGATCCAGTGTATAACTAGTAGCAGGAGCATTGCTTTTTCTGCTGGAAGACTAGACAAAACTAAGGTGGCCTGAGAGCAGAGAGGTCACAGGTAATCTTGGCCACTCCTTTCTCTGGAGACTGAGGACTGCTTGCTTTTCCCCCCTAGTCCTCAAGGCATCTCAAATAGCTTAAGAATTCCTGATTCCTCCAATGCTAAGTCACTGCTTCAGGCCCAAGGTTAATGGATGGGGGAAAGAATTAATTCATTGATTAATATGTTGGGTCAGAGCCAGGCCTTTGTTTATGCTGAATTGTGCTTTGGACTCAGAAGTTCTGCCAAAAACATAAATAAATAAAGTAAACAACCCTGTGACAATGCCATCCGATGTGAGATTGGGACCATTAACTGGAAACAAGAGAAGCTTTTCTATAATGTTTCTGGATTCCAGCCGTGAGCATGAGAATGGGTCCCTTCCTGCATAGGAAACTGAAAACACTGGGTGCTGATGAGATTAGCCATAGGCAATAATGATTAATGGTCATGACTAACATTTTATATCATGTTTGACATTTTTACAAGCCCTTTTATCTGAATCCTCTCATGAGTTCCTGGCAAAAACCACTCGAGGTAGTCCTAGCTCAGCCCTATGAAGTTCAGAAAGAATAAGCACTTCCCTAGAAATCCATAGTTAGCAGACTATCTAGAGTTAGAGAAACAGGGATAGAGCTAGGATATGGATACTGTGCCTTCCACAGCCCCACTCAGGAGGTGGCTTGGTGGTCACAGATGCTGGCAGCACGTATTGGTTAAAACCAAGAAAAATTTTGCTTATGGAAGGGCCCTCCAGACGAGACCCCCATGAAATTCTGATTTCTTGTTAAACCTCAGTGGTCCATGATACTCTACTGTTCTCAAGGCTCCAGGAGGCCACGTGGGCTACTATATTCAACTCAGATGTGAGTGTGGTTAAACTCCTAAGGACTTGAGGGTAATTTCTAGAATTCTGATAAGTGTTCGGTCTTTTTCCCAGAATGAGGGCCAGCACAGAGGGAGTGGCCCTCTTTGGTCCCAGCCTGCAGAGTCATGCAGTGCATCCCACCAGTTCTCCACCAAGAGGGCCTCCCAGGTACTGAGGCAGAAGGGCAGGGATGTAGACGAGGATGGGCTTTAACCTGTGAACTAGCTCAGCTACATGGGGACCATAGCAAGAAGCAGCTGGGTTTCCAGGCCATTGTGGCGATGGGGCTGGGCTGTGTGTGAATAAGAACCTCTTAAAGGCCGTTGTGCTCTCAGTCTGCTGAGCAAGGAGCAGGCTGCAGGGACAAGAGGCAACAATGCAGCCGATCACCAGAGGCTTTGATCTCTTCCACCTCTGGGTATTTACTCTTTCCTCATTCCTGCCCTAGCAGGATGGAGAAAGGTATATTGCTTCCCCAAATCCTGTTCTTGTGAGAGTGACCTGAGGTGACAAGTGTAATGACCATGAACCTCAGTTTCCCAATTTGTAATAGACATGTAATCCTTCCTTAGCATGATATACACAGTCTTTCGGTCTGTCACCATCTTTGTTACTCTCATCTCTTACGACATGCCCTGATGTACATTATACATAGTCACAGTAAACTACAGACTGAATGTGTTCCCCCAAAATTCATATGTTGAACCTAACCTCATGTGATGGTGTTAGGAGGTAGGGCCTTTGGGAGGTGATTAAGCAGGTCATGAGGATGGAGCCCACATGAATGGGACTAGTGCCCTTATGAAAGAGAGCCTAGAGAGCTCTCCCTCACCCCTTCCACAGGGAGAAGACAGCCACCTATGAACCAGGAAGTGGGCCCCCACTAGATACCAGATTTGCTGGTTCTGTGATCTTTGACTTCTAGCCTCCAGAACTGTGAGAATTTTCTCTGGTGTTCTGTAAGAATAGCCTGAATGAACTAGACACAGTAGATATTTGAGGTTTCCCCCCACTATCACGTTCATTCTCATTTTTGTTCTTTGCTCTTGATGTTCCCTCTGCCTAATGTTGCAACCCCAACCTCCACCTATAGAATTCTCACTTACTCTTTTTTAAAAAATATTTTTATTGTTATGTTAATCACCATACATTACATCATTAGTTTTTGATGTAGTGTTCCATGATTCATTGTTTGTGCATAACACCCAGTGCTCCATGCAGAACATGCCCTCTTTAATATCCATCACCAGGCTAACCCATCCTCCCACCCTCTCCCCTCTAGAACCCTCAGTTTGTTTTTCAGAGTCCATCGTCTCTCATGGTTCGTCTCCCCCTCCGATTTCCCCCCCTTCATTCTTCCCCTCCTGCTATCTTCTTCTTCTTTTTTTTTTTTCTTAACATATATTGCATTATTTGTTTCAGAGGTACAGATCTGTGATTCAACAGTCTTGCACAATTCACAGCACTCACCATAGCACATACCCTCCCCAGTGTCTATCACCCAGCCACCCCATCCCTCCCACCCCACCCCCCACTCCAGCAACCCTCAGTTTGTTTCCTGAGATTAAGAATTCCTCATATCAGTGAGGTCATATGATACATGTCTTTTTCTGATTGACTTATTTCGCTCAGCATAACACCCTCCAGTTCCATCCACGTCGTTGCAAATGGCAAGATCTCATTCCTTTTGATGGCTGCATAATATTCCATTGTATATATATACCACCTCTTCTTTATCCATTCATCTGTCGATGGACTTCTGGGCTCTTTCCACAGTTTGGCTGTTGTGGACGTTGCTGCTATAAACATCGGGGTGCACGTACCCCTTTGGATCCCTACATTTGTATCTTTGGGGTAAATACCCAGTAGTGCAATTGCTGGATCGTATGGTAGCTCTATTTTCAAGTTTTTGAGGAACCTCCATACTGTTTTCCAGAGTGGTTGCACCAGCTTGCATTCCCACCAACAGTGTAGGAGGGTTCCCCTTTCTCTGCATCCCCGCCAACATCTGTCGTTTCCTGACTTGTTAATTTTATCCATTCTGACTGGTGTGAAGTGGTATCTCATTGAAGTTTTGATTTGGATTTCCCTGATGCCGAGCGATGTTGAGCACTTTTTCATGTGTCCATTGGCCATTTGGATGTCTTCTTTGGAAAAATGTCTGTTCATGTCTTCTGCCCATTTCTTGATTGGATTCTTTGTTCTTTGGGTGTTGAGTTTGGTAAGTTCTTTATAGATTTTGGATACTAGCCCTTTATCTGATATGTCATTTGCAAATATCTTCTCCCATTCTGTCGGTTGTCTTTTGGTTTTGTGGACTGTTTCTTTTGCTGTGCAAAAGCTTTTTATCTTGATGAAGTCCCAATAGTTCATTTTTGCCCTTGCTTCCCTTGCCTTTGGCGATGTTTCTAGGAAGAAGTTGCTGCGGCTGAGGTCGAAGAGGTTGCTGCCTGTGTTCTCCTTTAGGATTTTGATGAACTCCTGTCTCACATTGAGGTCTTTCAACCATTTGGAGTCTATTTTTGTGTGTGGTGTAAGGAAATGGTCCAGTTTCATTCTTCTGCATGTGGCTGTCTAATTTTCCCAACACCATTTGTTGAAGAGACTGTCTTTTTTCCATTGGACATTCTTTCCTGCTTTGTCAAAGATTAGTTGACCATAGAGTTGAGGGTCCATTTCTGGGCTCTCTATTCTGTTCCATTGATCTATGTGTCTGTTTTTGTGCCAGTACCATACTGTCTTGATGATGACAGCTTTGTAATAGAGCTGGAAGTCTGGAATTGTGATGCCGCCAACTTTGCTTTTCTTTTTCAACATTCCTCTGGCTATTCGGGGTCTTTTCTGGTTCCATGCAAATTTTAGGATTATTTGTTCCATTTCTTTGAAAAAAGTGGATGGTATTTTGAAGGGGATTGCATTGAATGTGTAGATTGCTCTCGGTAGCATTGACATCTTCACAATATTTGTTCTTCCAATCCATGAGCATGGAACGTTTTTCCATTTCTTTGTGTCTTCCTCAATTTCTTTCATGAGTATTTTATAGTATTCTGAGTACAGATCCTTTGCCTCTTTGGTTAGATTTATTCCTAGGTATCTTATGGTTTTGGGTGCAATTGTAAATGGGATCGACTCCTTAATTTCTCTTTCTTCTGTCTTGTTGTTGGTGTATAGAAATGCCACTGATTTCTGTGCCTTGATTTTATATCCTGCCACTTGACTGAATTCCTGTATGAGTTCTAGCAGTTTTGGGGTGGAGTCTTTTGGGATTCCACATAAAGTATCATATCATCTGCAAAGAGTGAGAGTTTGACTTCTTCTTTGCTGATTTGGATGCCTTTGATTTCTTTTTGTTGTCTGATTGCTGTGGCTAGGACTTCTAATACTCTGTTGAATAGCAGTGGTGATAGTGGACATCCCTGCCACATTCCTGACCTTAGGGGGAAAGCTCTCAGTTTTTCCCCATTGAGAATGATATTCGCTGTAGGTTTTTCATAGATGGCTTTTATGATATTGAGGTATGTACCCTCTATCCCTATACTCTGAAGAGTTTTGATCAAGAAAGGATGCTGTACTTTGTCAAATGCTTTTTCTGCATCTATTGAGAGGATCGTATGGTTCTTGTTCTTTCTTTTGTTAATGTATTGTATCACGTTGATTGATTTGTGGATGTTGAACCAACCTTGCAGCCCAGGGATAAATCCCACTTGGTCGTGGTGAATAATCCTTTTAATGTACTGTTGGATCCTATTGGCTAGTATTTTGGTGAGAATTTTTGTATCCATGTTCATCAAGGATATTGGTCTGTAATTCTCCTTTTTGATGGGGTCTTTGTCTGGTTTTGGGATCAAGGTAATGGTGGCCTCATAAAATGAGTTTGGAAGTTTTCCTTCCATTTCTATTTTTTGGAACAGTTTCAGAAGAATAGGTATTAATTCATCTTTAAATGTTTGGTAGAATTCCCCTGGGAAGCCATCTGGCCCTGGGCTTTTGTTTGTTGGGAGATTTTTAATGACTGCTTCAATTTCCTTAGTGGTTATAGGTCTGTTCAGGTTTTCTATTCCTTCCTGGTTCAGTTTTGGTAGTTGATAATCTCTAGGAATGCATCCATTTCTTCCAGGTTATCTAATTTGCTGGCATAGAGTTGATCATAATATGTTCTTATAATTGTTTGTATTTCTTGGGTGTTGGTTGTGATTTCTCCTCTTTCATTCATGATTTTGTTGATTTGGGTCACTTCTCTTTTGTTTTTGATAAGTCTGGCCAAGGGTTTATCAATCTTGTTAATTCTTTCAAAGAACCAGCTCCTAGTTTCGTTGATCTGTTCTACTGTTCTTTTGGTTTCTATTTCATTGATTTCTGCTCTGATCTTTATTATTTCTCTTCTCCTGCTGGGTTTAGGCTTTATTTGTTGTTCTTTCTCCAGCTCCTTTAGGTGTAGGGTTAGGTTGTGTACTTGAGACCTTTCTTGTTTCTTGAGAAAGGCTTGTATTGCTATATACTTTCCTCTCAGGACTGCCTTTGCTGCATCCCAAAGATTTTGAACAGTTGTGTTTTCATTTTCTTTGGTTTCCAAGAATTTGTTAAATTCTTCTTTAATTTCCTGGTTGACCCATTCATTCTTTAGTAGGATGCTCTTTAGCCTCCATGTATTTGAGTTCTTTCTGACTTTCCTCTTGTGATTGAGTTCTAGTTTCAAAGCATTGTGGTCTGAAAATATGCAGGGAATGATCCCAATCTTTTGGTACCAGTTGAGACCTGATTTATGACCTAGGATGTGATCGATTCTGGAGAATGTTCCATGGGCACTAGAGAAGAATGTATATTCTGTTGCTTTGGGATGAATGTTCTGAATATGTCTGTGAAGTCCATTTGGTCCAGTGTGTCATTTAAAGTCTTTATTTCCTTGTTGATCTTTTGCTTAGATGATCTGTCCATTTCAGTGAGGGGGGTGTTAAAGTCCCCCACTATTATTGTATTGTTGTCAATGTGTTTCTTTGCTTTTGTTATTAATTGCCTTATATAATTGGCTGCTCCCATTGTTAGGGGCATAGATATTTACAATTGTTAGATCTTCTTGTTGGATAGACCCTTTAAGTAGGATATAGTGTCCTTCCTCATCTCTTATTACAGTCTTTGCTTTAAAATCTAATTTGTCTGATATAAGGATTGCCACCCCAGCTTTCTTTTGGTGTCCGTTAGCATGGTAAATTGTTTTCCACCCCCTCACTTTCAATCTGGGGGTGTCTTTGGGTCTAAAATGAGTCTCTTGCAGACAGCATATTGATGGGTCTTGTTTTTTAATCCAATCTGATAGCCTGTGTCTTTTGATTGGGGCATTTAGCCCATTTACATTCAGGGTAACTATTGAAAGATAGGAATTTAGTGCCACTGTATTGCCTGTAAGGTGACTGTTACTGTATATTGTCTGTGTTCCTTTCTGGTCTATGTTGCTTTTAGGCTCTCTCTTTGCTTAGAGGACCCCTTTCAATATTTATTGTAGGGCTGGTTTCGTGTTTGCAAATTCCTTTAGTTTTTGTTTGTCCTGGAAGCTTTTTATCTCTCCTTCTATTTTCAATGACAGCCTAGCTGGATATAGTATTCTTGGCTGCATATTTTTCTCATTTAGTGCTCTGAATATATCATGCCAGTCCTTTCTGGCCTGCCAGGTCTCTGTGGATAGGTCTGTTGCCAATCTAATGTTTCTACCATTGTAGGTTACATATCTCTTCTCCCGAGCTGCTTTCAGGATTTTCTCTTTGTCTCTGAGACTCGTAAGTTTTACTATTAGATGTCAGGGTGTTGACCTATTTTTATTGATTTTGAGAGGGGTTCTCTGTGCTTCCTGGATTTTGATGCCTGTTTCCTTCCCCAAATTAGGGAAGTTCTCTGCTATAATTTGCTCCATTATACCTTCTGCCCCTCTCTCTCTTTCTTCTTCTTCTGGGATCCCAATTATTCTAATGTTGTTTTGTCTTATGGTATCGCTTATCTCTCGAATTCTGCCCTTGTGATCCAGTAGTTGTTTATCTCCCTTTTTCTCAGCTTCTTTATTTTCCATCATGTGGTCTTCTATCTCACTGATTCTTTCTTCTGCCTCATTTATCCTAGCAGTTAGCGCCCCCCATTTTTGATTGCACCTCATTAATAGCCTTTTTGAGTTCGACTTGGTTAGATTTTAGTTCTTTTATTTCTCCAGAAAGAGTTTCTCTAATAACTTCCATGCTTTTTTCAAGCCCAGCTAGTATCTTTAAAATGATGATTCTGAACTCTAGATCCGACATCGTACTAATATCCGTATTGAGTAGGTCCCTGGCAGTCGGTACTACCTCTTGTTCTTTTTGTTGAGGTGATTTTTTCCGTCTTGTCATTTTGTCCAGAGGAGAATAGATGAATGAGAGAACAAAATGCTAACAGGGTAACAACGTCCCCAGAAAATATACTCTAAACAAATCAGAAAAGACCTGAAGCTGGGGGAAAAGAAAGGGAAAGAAAGAAAAAAGAAAAAAAAAAAAAGGAAAAAGAAAAAGATAAAAACAAACAAAAACAGAACAAAACAATAAAACCAGAATATGATCAAATATGATCAGGCTGGTGCATAGATCAGTGCCACACACTAGATTTTGGGTGTATTTTGGTCTGTTAGAAGAAAGTGCCTCCCAAAATTTTAAAGAAAAAAAACTTATATATGTACAAAAATAAGGGTTGATATGATGAAGGGATGGAATATGACTGTAAAGATGAAAATTATAAAAAATTTTATAAAAGGAATTGATAAGAAGTTGTTTGAAAAAAGAAAGAAGAGGATTTAAAAAAGAAAGAAAAAAAAAGGGAGAGAATATGATCAGGCAGGAGAGTAGAAAAAAACCGTACACTAGAGATTTAGGGTATATTTTGATCTGTTAGAAGAAACTATCTCAAAATTTTAAAGAGAGAACAACTTATATATATATGCCAAAAATAAGGGTAACTACTATGAAGGGATAGAATCTGACTCTAAAAATGAAAAATAAAAATGTTTTTTAAAAAAGGGATTGATAAGATGTTGGTTGAAAAAGGGAAAAAGAAAAATTCAAAAAAAAAAAAAGGTTAAAAAAAAATTACCTTTAAAGACTAAAGAATCATGGTAAAAAAGCCATGGATTCTACGTGCAGTATTCCCCTAGCGCTGGAGTTCTGCTGTTCTCATTGATCGGGAAACTTGGTCTTGGCTGGCTGTTCTTGCTGATCATCTGGGGGAGGGGCCTGTTGCCGTGGTTCCCAAATGTCTTTGCCGGAGGCGGAACTGCCCCGCCCTTGCCGGTCCAGGCTAAGTAATCTGCTCAGGTTTGCTCTCGGGAGCTTTTGTTCCCTGCAAGCTTTCCGTACAGCTTTGGAGGAAGAGAATGAAATTGGCGGCCTCCCAATCTCCGCCCCGGAGGAGCTGAGAACTCGGGGCCCCGCTCCTCAGTGAGCCCCCAGAAAAAGCAGTCAATCACTCCCATTTCCCCGGTCTCTGGCCGCACTCCACGCTCACCGGGCCTGTGACCGAGCGTTTCTATCTCTGGCACCCGACTTGGTGTGGAGTCTCCAAACCCAGCAGATCCCTGCGGTGCACTTCCGCGCCGCTCCTCCCGGGGGAGGAAAGGGAGTCTCCCTGTATCTGCCGCTTGTTGGGTCCCTGCTGGAGGAGCAGTGGCCCGACTGTGCCCCGGATCACGGTCTATGGCAACCCCAAGCTGAGAGCCCACTCCTCGGCTCTGTTCTGCAGCCGGCTTCCCCGCTCCGATACCTGGGAGCTCTGCCGCACTCAGGCACCCCCGGTCTTTCGTGACCCCGAGGGTCCTGAGACCACACTGTCCCACGAGGGTTCCACCCCCCGCTTAGCCACTGGAGCAGTCCCTCAGCGGAGCCGACTTCTAAAAGTTCCGATTTTATGCTCCGCGGCTCTATCACTTGCCAGAAGCGGCTGCTGGAGGCCTCCTCCCCCGCCATCTATCCTCCCGAATATCGCCTCAGATTCACTTCTCCGCACGCACATCCTACCTTCCAGAAAGTGGTCGTTTTTCTGTTTAGAGAGTTGTTGCTATTCTTTTCTTCGATCTCCTGTTGAGTTTGTAGGTGTTCAGAATGGTTTGATCCCCATCCAGCTGAATTCCTGAGACCAGACGAAATCCAGGTCTCCTACTCCTCCACCATCTTGCTCCGCTCCCCAATTCTCACTTACTCTTTAAGACCCATTCAGAAGGCAACCACTCACTCCATAGAACTCAGCATATATTCATATTATAGAACCTATCAAAAAGTCACCTGACATCACCCTTTGTTTCACCCGCTCCTAATTGGGGCTCTGTATCCGTCAACCCCTGAACACTTCCTGCACATTAGTAGCTGCTCAATACTATCAGCTTGCAAGGAGTTGGTGATAGGCAGCTGGGAGCTTTGGACGAAAGCTCCAATGGGAGAACGGGTAGCAGAGAGTTAAGTGCCTTAAGGAAGGCACTGTAATTTATCTGCACAGGCTCCAAGCAGGAGCCGTCTGTTGCTACTCTTGAATGGTAAGAGTCAATTCACTTTTAGGGGAGGGGTCTCATAAGTTCAGTGTGCTCTAGAATGTTCCTGTGCTAACAGATTTTAGTGACTAAGAGGACCACAGGGGTGGGCACCAGGAGGTAGAAAGCACCAGATGGATCCAAAAGAGTCTACCATTTCTAAGGAAGGCTCCTTCAGGATATTTCCACATTCCCAAAGGAACAACATGAATTTCCTCTGTGGAAGGCTCCAAACTGCAAAATCCTAAACTTGGTTTGCATCAAACTTTATCAAATGGCATTTGGCCTTCAGAGAGGGATTTTGTTGAGCAGAAACATCAGGAGGGAACACACAGCTTTTAAAGGCAAAAGTAGGACCATCTCCTTTCAGTATGAAGAGGTTCAGTCAAAGAACCCTGGGGGAAGCTGATAAGAAAGAAAAGAGGCTCATTTCTGCCTCATCTCAAACACCTTTCAGATTCTTTCAGATTCATGGTTGACTCTACGTTGGGGAGAAGAGAAACTATCCTAACATTGTTTTGTTTACTCCCATTTCCACCTTCATTACAAAGAGGGCTGGCAAACCCACCCATCGGAATGAGCCTTAAGTTTGATTACTTGTTCACTGCTAAATCTTCTACACTTAGTATGGTGCCTGGCCCATAATAAACACTCAGTAAATGTTGAATAGATAAATGGATGAATTATCTACTCAACAATTCAACCCAATAAAATGCCCAGTTTGGGCAATTGCTTGAAAGATCAAATAAAAAACAAAAAAAACCAAATCAAATATAATTTTAAGCCAAGTAGGCCTCCTGTTGTTTTATCAATGAGACTAATCCAAGAAGTATTTTTTATTAAGGTACATATTATTTTACTGTATTCATTAGAATAGTTTGGGGTTCCAAGTACAGAATTTAGATCTTTGAGGGCAAGGATTATACCTTATTTTTGACCCCTCTTCACCGAAATCCTAGCTGATGCTGCTATGAGGTGATCTGATAGAGTAACCTTGAGATGTTGAATATTTAAATACAATTTTCTTTAATAAAAACTTTTCTCCACTGGAGTCAGCTCAGTCGGTAGAACATTTGACTCTTGATTTCAGGGTCTTGAATTCAAGACCCACGTTGGGTGTACAGAATACTTAAAAACAGGTAAGCATCAGAAAAGATTTTCTCCATTAATTATATTACAGCTAGAATAGAATATTTTGTCAATAGAAATGATCTTAAATAAACCGGGTATATATTTGATATGCTCTTTTTACTGAAACAAAACAAAACAAACAAAACCCCAATCCAAAACTTTTGTTAGTATTATATACAGGACTTATGGTGCACTTATGCCTACGAGCCAGTAATAGTTTTGTAAAGTGCATCTAAGAATAAGAATTTCTTATTAAAGAAAAGAAACAGCCTGCAAGACGTAGAGATTTCATTGTCCAACATATGGTAATCTGCCTCAAGAAACTTCTCCAGTTTATGAGGGGGAGTTCTGACTGAGTGCCAGGGCACTTTCCTAACAAATGTTCTTATAATATTAAGAGGAAAAAGTTTCCTGACTTGACTTTAATTTGATTCTCAAGGATTTAAAGATATTTTCTTTGCAACCATGACAATGTACAAAACTGGAAACTATTAAAAGGCAAATTAAACCATGAGAAGAGTAATAATATATCTATTAAAAGTAAAACAATATATCCAATTGTTAACATTTGAATCCCCTCAGAATCTGTAGTTTTAAGACTTCAACCTCCGCAGCAAAGTCGTCTTTGACTTTTGAGAAACTGACTAGAGAGGACACTGTCTCCAAGCAGAACTTGACTTTGAGATGAGTTGTTCTATCCAGTGAAGAAAATTCTCTCTCTCCCAGGGTGAAGACGTTTCAATGAATCACAATGTTTACGGCCAATAAACTCTTCCTAACACTCCAAGTGCTGGACCAGTGGTAGGTGTTCAATAAGTATTTGCTAACTCAGGTGAACCAGATGTGCTGTGTGTCACCAAATAGCTAGGATTTTTACTTTCTTGAATTTTTGGATTCCAACCAGCTATTGATGCATTTTAGTCCTCAGTGGATCAGCTACTTCTCTGTCCTTACCCTACTTCTCTTCTTTGATCAGTGAGGTTCTTGCCAACACTAAACCCCCAGGGAGAGGGTGGAGACTGGTCCTTCTACTTCCCTACAGATGATGGAGTTTTCCTTCACATTCAAATGGTCTTGCCCATCTTACCACCCCATCTCCATTCAACTTTTCTTGCCTGAACTTTCTTTTTTTTTAAGATTTTATTTGTTTATTTATTTATTTATTTATTTATTTATTTATTTATTTATGTAGAGCATGAGAGTAGGGGGAGGGACACTAGGAAGAGGGAGAGAGAATCCCAAGCAGACTCCTCACCCAGTGCAGAGTCTGACACGGAGCTCCATCTCACGACCCCGAGATCATGACCTGAGCCAAAATCAAGAGTTGGATGTTTGACTGGGCCTCCCAGGCGCCCCTTGGCTGAACTTTCTAGTTTCTGATTGTTAAGAAATCTTGGTGAACACCTCTAGGGGCCCCTTTGCCCCTGTCTTCCTCCAGCATTTAGGAGGTTTATTCCTAATCTCTTATAGTAATAATTGATGACCAATCCTCTGAAAACTCTCATGCAACGAAAGCTTCTTCCTATCTGAATTGTTGTCATAAGTAGAAGCAGACCCAGTTTTCACAAACACTAGACATTTCAGTGCCCGTTTCCCTTCCGACACCACACAGGCTACCCCACCTGTGCCCTTGGCATAGTTCCCACTGCCTTTGGTACTGGAAATGGATCCAGGAACTAATGAGATAGAGTGGCAGTATGCAAAGAATGTTCTAGTGAAGAAGAGGGCAAAAGAGGCCCATTCCCAGTAGATGTTGCCTAAATGCTCTAGGGCATAAGCTTTTCTTAGGGGCACCTGGGTGGCTCAGTCGTTAAGCGTCTGCCTTTGGCTCAGGTCATGGTCCCAGGGTCTTGGGATCAAGCCCCCCATTGGGCTCCCTGCTCCGAAGGAAGCCTGCTTCTCCCTCTCCCACTCCCCCTGCTTGTGTTCTCTCTCTCACTATGTCTCTATCTGTGAAATAAATAAATAAAATCTTTAAAAAAAATAAGCATTTCTTAGAGGGTAAGTAGGGATTATCATTGAGGGCTCATATTTACAGCCTGTTTCTTTTGTGGCGCATGAAGATTGTTGGTGTTTTTCTTAACATGGAAGTTACTGAGAAACATTCTGCTTACAAAGGCAGCTCTTATTTTCTAGGCAGAGACCTGAAGGCAGGCAGCTGAAAACATGTCACAGGAGGAAAAAGACCAAAATTTGGTAGAAAATGGTCCCTCTGCCTTTTGGGGCTCTAGTTTCCTTGTGAACAAATGAGGTGATGGTAATCACTGTCATCATTCCATTAAAGCTTTGGAGGAATAAGAGATGGTGCATGGGAAGCTCTCAGCACACTGCCTGGGATGTGCTAAGTGCTTAATAAACAGCCACCTTGGGAGACCGGTTCCCCCAAGTCCTTCCTCTTTGCCACAGGATTCTTGTACAATCCTCACTCTCCTTGGAGGCTGAAATGCCCTGCTGTCAACCTCCTGAAGATCCTACTCTGTGACCTCATTGCCTTCATGAGAAACATAATGACAGCTAATATTTATCGTGTATCTACTACCTGTCAGGCACTATCTAAATGCTTTATATGCATAGAAGTAATACTATTTCTAATTTACATGTGAGGAAACTGAGGCACAGGGATGCTTTACTTTGCTGCCCAGCTGTTGCAATTTAGAAAGCCATCAGTCCCAGGGGTCAGGCTCAGGGCTACCCCTTCAGTGACATTTTTAACGGTGGAGTCCTTTGTGAACCAAACCAGGGGAAAACAAAAAAACAAAAAACAAACCTAACAACTATTTATAACACCTTTTGGAGGAAAGTGTGTTTTGAGTTCCAAAAACCAGCATATTCATGAACTTCTGGACCGATGTTCCTTTGTCAAATCAGGGCTGATGATAATGGGTGGGGAGTGGGGCTCCTGACTGTAAGTGTGGGATGAAGCTGTGTTATAAAGTAGTCACCCCCACCCTCACACTGAGCTGGGGCTCAAATGTTCATCTCCCACACGTCCAGGGTGTCATTCTTCTAAGTCAGTGGGTCTGGTAGGCTTCCAGATGCTTTTGGATCCTCCACTTGCACTGACGCTTTTGGATCCTCCACTTGCACTGGCCTTGTTTTCAGTGGTTTCTTCCTACACATAACCCTCCAGAGACAGCCGTGCTGTTTCAAGTGCTGGCCCCCATGTGGGAGGTCTAATGTACGGGCTGGGTCTTTGGGTCATCAAATATTTTAACTATTACTTGTCACTTGCAGGAGAGCAATTTCCATGTTCTTTTCACATAGTAGCAGCAGGGAGATGGACTAGCAATGTCATCTTTTCTGTCCCTTCTTAATGTAAGGGAGGTATTTAGTGCCTGCTTATAAGGAGTTCTTTATTGATGGTGGTTGAAAAGCTATTATTTCATGAGTTTGGTCTGTGTCCTGGGCAGTGGCTCAGCTCTTTATATGTATTCTCACCAATTTCACGGATGAGACAGGGACTCAGAGGAGTTCAACCATAGGTAGAGCTGAGGTTGAAACCCAGTTTGGTCTAGTGCCAAATCCTGTTTTCCTAACCACCAGTCTGTCCTGCCCCTGGCTGCCTTGTGGTCCGCTATGGGGGCAAAGGGGGTATGTGTGAGGCTAATTCAAACAACAGAAAACTTAAAAATATTCCTGTTTGCTTCTGGAATCAATTATTTATGGGATTTAATTGTTTTATTTAGGTTAATATTGAAATTAATTTGCATTTTGTGAGTTTATAACAGCTCAGGGTATGGGAAGATATAAGACTGAAGCTGGGGAGCCCAGGATAATTAAAAGTTAGCCTCATAGAACCAATAATCTGTGGCTGTAGAAGTGGGTAGCCAAAGGTGGGCTATGTGCCCAAGTTTTATGGTATATTATAAAATGATGAATTTCAATCTGTAATGCAGTTTCATTAAGTTCAGACACTTCTAATTTGGAATTCACGGCCACTGAACAGCAGCTGAGTTGAAGTTTTCCTGTGTGTACTTAGCAAAACAATTTCTTTAAAGATCATACAAGTGAATAAGGTAAACAAGGACTGGAGCTGTTAGAGGTAAATAGTTTTTGGTGAGTTTCAATGCCTTAGATGCATTTCTTCCCAGATGATAGTAAATATTAGGTACATGTCCTATTCCCAGATTATTAAAGTGGCCCCCATAGTTCCCTCTATGAGGGAATATTATTCCCTTGATCAGGCAGCCTTGTTAGACAAGGTTGTCATTCTTTTCTATAAAATTCTGGGATTAAGACTGTGTCAGATTGTGAGCAGTCTTCCTTCTGATTTAATGAGATGAATTGTCCCTGAAAATTTGCATTTCTGTAGCCACAATACTTTAGCAATGGTCAGCGTCTGGTGGGCGATGCTGTCATGTACAGACTCATCGTGCACACAGAGCAATGAGGAAATTTCTGTGCATGAAGGAAAACCCAACTAAACCCAACAGAAGGGCGCTGGTTCCACTGTGCAGGACTCCATGTTTTCTCATGGCCGTTTCTGCAAAAGATAAGCTGTCCCAGATTCATACAATTTCAGGGCTAGACAGGAGCTTAGATATAGCCAACTACATCATTTTCAGACATTCCTCAGGAACATCAATTTCCTTGAAAACACAACTGAAAAGAAAATTCGAGGAAAATCAGATGCCTCATGGGTCTGTCTTCCTGAACCAGGGTTTGTTTTTAATGGTGGCATCTGCATATTAGCTCCCGTGCACAGGCCTCTCTCTCTCTCTCTCCCTCATCTGGTTCTTATTTATTCACCTCCAGAAAAAAATGCAGGGCTGCCTCTCAAGCTCCAAGAAGACACATATCTTTTTTGATGTTCTTTTTGGGTTGTTCAAAATACGCAGATAAAAGGAATCACATACATATTCGGACCATGTAAAAATGTCCAAATTGCTAAGATCGTGAGTTTAACTGATAGGGACTACAATTTAGTTCAATTCCCTAGTAACAGACTATCTTTTGAATGTTCTAATTCACTCATTCATTCATTCATGAAACATGTAGTAATTGTCAGATGTCTTCTATTTATAGAAGAGCAATAAATAAAGTACAGAGCTCATTCTGTGGGAGCCACAATCAGCAGGTGAGGCAGACTGACTTACCTCTACCTAAGAGGGTGAGCATCTTCATTGTTTTCTAGTGATGGCAATGGGTTGTACTGACTCAAAGCTTACCCAGAATTTGCTTGTGAACCAGGGCACTCATTTCTGAAGACCAGCTGAGTGTGTAGGGAAGACTCAGAATGTAGGGAGGCCCGGTGACCACAGCCCCACTGGCACCATGTTTTGATCAAGTAAGCTGGCTGAACTCAGCTGTCACGTGTCTTGTGATGATGGAAAAGGCTGCAAGTCAACCAGATTTGCAGGGTTTTATACCCAGATGAACCAGGTGTCCCTAAATCCTTGGCAGTTGATCCTACACTGAGGGTGCCGTGTAGGGTGTACGTACCCATTACTGTAGACCCTATTTAGAGAAGAATCTGAGCCGCAGTAGACAAAGTTCACCAGACAAAGCTGGTGATTCATGGGTCACTTCTAAAGAGCAGGAGAAATTCATTCATTTCTTCTTCTGTGGATTCTCGGCTCATCCTTAAAAGTTTCTATTTGGGAAAGGAAAGCTCAGAGGACGAGAACTTTCCACCTCCAAAGCTTGGCTTTCTTTTTACAAGTCCAGGTTTCCCAATTTCAACTTAAAAAAATAAATCAAGGCAAGCTCGTTTCAGATTTCACTCCTGTTTTGTTTTGATTTTTCCAGTTTAGTGAGTGTTCCATTTTAATAATCAGATCATGCTTTTTAGTTTATGGGTTTTTTTTCCCACCAAAAGAGAGGCACAGAACTGCAAGACCCTTTCTTAGGTTAAGTCCACACATCTGTACCTCAGAACGTTTGTCTTCTACATGAATATTTGTCTTTTACATGAGTAATAACAAAGAAATGAGAGGAATAGATAGTCTTTATTTTCAAGTAGAATTATTTATGAAAGCACATGCATAAAAGATCTATGAAACAGTAGAAAGTTCTATATGTGTATTGAAGATCACAGTAATTAAAGCAGTGTGTTATTGGTGTAAAGAGTAAAACACAGATAAATAGAACAGAGGAGACAGCCATGAAGCCAATCCCAGAACATGTAATAGAGAGTATATGACAAAAGAGCTTTACAAATCATGTGATAAAGGGATGAATCTATTTAATGAATTATTTAATGAATGTTGATTGGAAGACAGACTATCTGGGAAGTCTCGAGTTATATTTACTTTTACCATCAGAGGTAAAGACATGTCCAGATGAATTCCAGATGGTTAAGAGTGAAATGTGAAAATAAAACCGTAAAAAATCTAAAAGAAAATATGTGATCTCAGAGTAGAAAAAGACATTATAACAACAACAACAAAAAAAATCAGAAGAAATCAAAAAAAGAAAGATCCACAGATTGAATGATATCAAATGTAAGGCAGTTTTTGGTCAAAGTATCAAGCAAAATTAAAACACACATTACAACAAATGGCAATCTAATATATTAAGAGCTTTTAAAATGCAAAATGATAAATGCTTTGTGCCAATAGAAAAATGAGTCAAAGTGCAGATAATTTGCAGAAATACATATAGATGAAAAATACGTGTAAAAAATGCAAACTCATGAGTAACAAAAATGATTACTTAGATGAAAATCTGTGAAATGGAATTTCTCACTTATCAAATTAGCAAAGACTGGGGGCGCCTGGGTGGCTCAGTTGTTAAACGTCCACCTTCAGCTCAGGTCATTATCCCAGGGTCCTTGGATTGAGCCCCACATCAGGTTCCCTTCTCAGTGGGAAGCCTGCTTCTCCCTCTCCCACTCCCCCTGCTTGTGTTCCCTCTCTCGCTGTCTCTTTGTCTCTGTCAAAATAAATAAATAAAATCTTAAAAAAAAAAAAAACAAATCAGCAAAGACTGGGAAAATAATACTTAATTCTAGGGTAGATCTACAGGAAACAAGCCCTTTCGTGTACTCTGGATGAATGTGCAAATTGGTAAAATCTTTTTTTGAAAACAATTTGTCATTATCTATTAAGAGTCCTAAAAATATTTATGCCCTTAGCTCTAATAATTGCATATCACCAAGCAATCGGAGAAGTGTGGACCCATATTTATATCCAGGGATACTCAGTGCAGTATGATTTATAATAATGAAAAATTGGAAGCAACATAAATGTTCAACAGAAAGCAATTAATAGCATTATGGTACATCAAAAAATGGAATATTAGGTAGCCAGTAAGCATCTTGTTTTCAAAGAATATTCAGCGACAAGGGGCAAGTCTTACAATGTTTAGTGAAAATAGATACATTCATCCTATTTTTGAAAAAAAATTATCTTTGGAAATAAAACAGGAGGAAAATATGCCAAAATGATAGTGGTTTTGCTGATGGATAGAATTACAGTTTTTAAGTTTTGCCAATTTCCATGTTTTCTACAAAAACACGTATAATGCAGAGTCTAAGTAAGAATCAAATGGGAATAAGTCACAATGCTTGTTTTCAGTAAACCGAAAAGCACCACCCACATGCAGTTTTATTTTATTTCTTGTACTCTATCACTGAGTCACACAATCCAGGGACCTTTATCTTAAATTCACATCTCTTCCTGATAGGTTCCCTATCTACTTTTTATTTCTTTGTCCCCAGTTTCTTTGCAACCCTCCAGCTCTCCAGACTCAGACCTTCTGGTCCCCTAAACCCTTCTCACCATCGGGAATGTCCTCAGTGCTGCTCCCTGCATTTCCAAGGCTCCTGGGGTTCACCCCTGCTTGGGGATCATCTTCCCAGTTTGGCCTGAATTCCTACAAACCTTTATTATATTTCCCTCTTATCTAACTTCCTCTGTGGGTGTCCTTTTCCACAACTAGATTGCAGGAATCCACAGGGAGCCACCATGTGCTGCCTAGTACAATTCTTGGTATATAAGAGGTAGAGTTAGTACACAGTAGGCACTCAATAAATACTGCTGATTATCTCATTCCTGATGTAACTCTGGTAGTATAGTCCGCCACCCATTGGGAAAGTATTTTTTTGGCATGTTTCCTCTCCACCTGACCCTCCAAAACAAAGCCATTTAGAGGTGATAGACCATCTCAGTGAGCATCCCCAATGGAATGGAAATTAGGCTGTAGACCGGGCAGACATTTAGGACCATCCCCTCCTTTTTGTTGCTCTTCTTAGATCTCTGTGCTGGTAAGGAGTCACTTTCTATATTAACTCTAGGCAGATGCTTAGACGGTCCTTTCCTTCTAACCTCACAAAGGAGAGGGAGTTGTAAAGCATGAAGACTTCTTTTTTTTTTTTTTTTAATTTTTTTATTGTTATGTTAATCCCCATACATTACATCATTAGTTTTAGATATAGTGTTCCATGATTCATTGTTCGTGCATAACACCCAGTGCTCCATGCAGAACGTGCCCTCCTCAATACCCATCACCAGGCTAACCTATCCTCCCACCCCCCTCCCCTCTAGAACCCTCAGTTTGTTTTTCAGAGTCCATCGTCTCTCATGGTTCTTCTCCCCCTCCGATTTCCCCCCCTTCATTCTTCCCCTCCTGCTACATTCTTCTTCTTCTTTTTTTCTTTCTTAACATATATTGCATTATTTGTTTCAGAGGTACAGATCTGAGATTCAACAGTCTTGCACAATTCACAGCACTTACCAGAGCACATACCCTCCCCAGTGTCCATCACCCAGTCACCCCATCCCTCCCACCCCACCCCCCACTCCAGCAACCCTCAGTTTGTTTCCTGAGATTAAGAATTCCTCATATCAGTGAGGTCATATGATACATTGAAGACTTCTTTTTACTACCTTTTAAAATAAATGAAGTCATCCTTCATTTAGTTACCGGAGTTGTCGGGAAGGTGGGGCCTGCTTTACAGGGCTGTGTTTATATTGGAAATTGGAGCAGGAATAAGGAGTGGTGACCACAACATATAGGCAAGAGGTCATGGACTCTGATACCTACACAGGCAGCATGCAGGCCCTGGACTGGGGGTGAAAGGAGAGGCCACGGGTGGGAACCTGAGGGGGATTTACCTGGAAGCTCCTGGTGTTTAAGCTTCATGACCCACCACTCGCTCAGGCCCTTGGAGGGGCCCTAGGAATTTTATAGTTATAATTTTGATTTATTTTTCTCAGAGGGGTTGTCCCAAATTACATAAGCTTCAGGCCCCACAAAACCTGGCTCTGGTGACTGGGATGCCCTATCTAAACAAGTAGGACTATTCATCTCCAAGTGATGACAGCTAATCAGAAATGTTGTTAGAGTCTCTGATTTTTCAAGAACAGCAAGGAATCCAGATTTTTGTATGAAATCTCCTACATTTTAAATGTTGGCAACTTAAACAAACCCCCCAAAAAAACCTAACCCTCTCTGGCCAAAACAAGTCATTTCTATAGGTTTGGTTGAGCCCAGGGGCTGCCAGACGGTGATTTCTGGTTGTTTGAGCCCATAGCAATCACAGAATTGCCAAATGCTAGGGATGGCTCTATGGCAGGTAGCCCTGCCTGCCTTGGCCTGTACCCATTAAGAACAGGTCTGGCCACATCTAGACCAGGGAGCTTTGCTTTTTTCCAGGGCTTCAGTCAGTGGCCAGACATTCTCTAAGTGTCTGCCACTGGTCACAAGGCAGGGAGCTGATGGAGGGTGTGGATGGAAGAGTTGGTGTAAACGTCCTCAAAACTGGCAAAGCCAACTGCAGCATGTGGCCCATGGACAGTGATGTAGCAGCAAAGTCACCTTGTGAACATCTGAAGACAATGAAGGGTGACTAGTATTCCTCCCGGGCACCAATTAGTCTTGAAGGTGGGGGGAGTATGTGTTTTGTGCTCCTCCTTAGGGCTGCAACCAACCGTTTCAGGGAAAATTTATACGACTGCTTAAATGGAAAGCAAGTCACTTCTGTGTAATCCCCAGATCCTCCCGAGGCTATGCAACCCGACATTTCATAACTGCAGGCTTTCCACAGTGTGAACACTCTTTAAAAGCCATGAAGGGCCCCCAGAATGAACGGAATTATTTCTGGGTACCATTTCATGTGCAGAACGTGAGGACTTTTAAGAAAGTTTCTGGTGTGACAGGGGACATCAGATAAGGTAACGGGCTGGAATTTGAGGCAGGACACGGCAGTAAGGGCTGTAGGGGAGAGGGGGCCGGGGAGAGGACCGCCGGGAACAAGGGATGGCCAGTGACAGCCCTGTGGGCGTCCCTCTGCTGTCAGCTCAGATTCCTGATAAAGCTGCTTCCAGTGGTTGCATTTTGATGGCTGATTAGCTTGTTGTAGGATCTGCTTTGCTGCAGAATGGCTTTGGGGGCTGCAGCTTGGCTTCAACTAATCTTTTGTGGTGACTAAGCATGTCAAGTATGGGGTCAGAGCCCGAGGGGTCTGTTGTATAAACCACTGCTCCTGATTCTAACCGAGGTGGAAGCAGAAGGTGGGGGGAAGGCAGAATACGGAGGGCACAGGGGGACAATCATAGAGTCTTTACTCCTACTAGGGACGGTAAGGAACCATCCTCTTGTGCAAGGGCTGCTTCTGGAAAAGGGCGTATCAGAATTGCCTGGGGCTGTTTTGAACTACACACCTCATACTACCTAGAGATTTTGGCAGAACACACCCATCCCACTCACTCTGCATCCCCCCTACCATTGCTCTATGATAAGCTCTTCTTGCCACTGAGGCGTGGGGTCCCGGGCGAGTGAGTGACTTGCCTACAGTGCACAGGTCACATCCTGGCTTCTGGCCTAGTGCCCTTTCAACTATGTCCTACCCCTCCCTGAGCAAGATGGTAGGACTTTTATAGTTAGCTGGGGACAAGAGCCGGAGACCCAGAAGGTGGTTTGGGTGTAGTATGGGATCTGCCAAAGCACTAGCACTATTTCAGGACCAGGGCCCTACAGTGCCAGTGCTCAGGACTTTTAAAAGGACTCAATACACTGCAAAATCATGTAAGTCCATTTTCACCCTAACTTTTAAAAAAATCTTTACATTTTTAGAAACTACAGCAGATAACGTGTGATAGGAGAAGATGACAGCAACGAGATGAGGAGTTTTTCATTTCTCTAGGGAGTAGTCTGTGTGTCTGAAACCTTCCTGAGAGTCAATATTCCTGATATGGCCTTGGCAGAATTGCCTCACTTTGTCTACGGATTTGTTCACTCACAAATTAACGTGTGACTTCCTATTGTAATTCCAAGCCCTGATTCAAAGGCTGGGCATATAGGATGGATGAAATACATCTTGCCCTGGTGTTTGGAGCACCCATAAAGAATAGTGTAAAAATGAAATTGCCTCCTCCCTCATCACCCACCCTCCCTCCCAGCCTTGAGCTCTTCTCTATCTTAGGGACTATGGGGTCATTGGATCACACAGGTAACCAGCCGGTGAGAGAAGACTGGAATAGTTTTATTCTGCTCTTCCCATTTCCACCTGGCAGTTGCTGATTCTTTTGCTTTTATGTGAGTTAAAAATCCTTCTGGTGTGACAGGGGACGTCAGATGGGGCCACAGGCTGGAGTTTGAGGCTGAACATGGCAGTGAGGGCTGTGGGAGGGAGACAGGCCGATGGGAACAAGGATGGCCAGTGACAGGCTGTGGGCGTCCCTCTGCTGTCAGCTCAGATTCGTGATAAAGCTGCTTCCAGGGGCGCTGGATGGCTCCGTCGGTTAAGCATCTGCCTTCGGCTCAGGTCATGATCCCGGGGTCCTGGGATCAAGTCCTGCATCGGGCTCCCTGCTCCGCGGGGAGCCTACTTCTCCCTCTCCCTCTGCTGCTTCCCCTGCTTGTGTTCCCTCTCTCTGGGTCAAATAAATAAATAAAATCTTAAAAAAACAAAAACAAAAAAAGCCGCTTCCATTGGTTGCATTTTCATCCCCTTGGCCTGCCGGCTTTAAAGAGCAAGTTTCATTCTTTCTGATTACTACTAACTAGTTGTGGCCATCAGAACTGTTCTAGAAACCAGTGGTATTTCTGCGTATGTGAAAAGATCACTTGGGAATTGATGCTGTTGCCACTCACCCAGGGAGGGGGGGGCCCGCCGGCGAACGCCGAGGCCTCGGTGGAGGAGGGCCTCGGTGGGATGGGAAGAAAGCCAAACTCGGCCTCCGGTGATCTAGGTTCAAGATTGCTCGGGCTTTGGTTGTTTACAGTTTCTTTATGTTGTATCTAGGTGTGGACTAAAAAAAAATTCAGGTTGCTTGGGATTTGTTGGGGTCTTGAAACTGTGAGTTGATGTCTGCCCATCAGTTCTGGAAAATCCTTGGCTATTATCTCTCCAAATACTGTCTTTGTTCCAATATTTCCTTCCTTTCCACCTGCCAATTCAATGTGTTCCATCTTTGGGAGCGTATCCTGTTTTTTTTTGTTTTTTTTTTTCATTTTTTTCCCTGTTTTTCCCCCCTTTTCAGCTGAATTCTGGACATTATCTCTGACTGACCTATATTCTGGTTCACTAATCCTCACTTAGCTGTGATAATCTGCTGTTAAGCCAGCCATTGGAGTTTTTAACTTTCTGTGACTGCAGTCCTGAGTTTGAGAGTTTCTATTTGGCTCTTTTTAAAATCTTTTACATAATTTTCTAGTTTCCAGTTCCCTGTCAAAATTTTCAAGTGTGGCATTTATGTTTCTGAATATAGTAAGTAGAGTTGTTTAGTGGTCTATATTGAAGAATACCTATTTCTGAAGTCTTTGTGGGCCTGTTTGCACTTTTGGCTGTTTTTGCTGTTCTTACAATGTCCTGACATTGAAACAAATATATTAGACATTGAATATCTATATCTATATCTATATCTATATCTATATCTATATCTATATAAAATTGTGGAATCTTCTTCTGGAGAGGCTTTCCCTTGTGTCTGCCTGCCAGGCATTCAGAGCACTTCCCGTCTGAAGCCACCTTAATCCAAGTGCAAAGCTTGAGATTCCCTTGACCCAGTGATGAAGGGAACCTGTCTGTGAGGCCGAGGGCTCTATACTTCCCTTTCTCCTTTACCCTGGCGATCCAGCTTAAAATGGCGAGTGGCTTCTCTGAATCCCCAGCTTTGGCAGACTCTGGGCTTCGGCCTCATGAGGCATCAGAACAAGAGCTCATTTTCAAAGGTGCTTTTTCCAGATTGACAAATGCCTTAGGATAAAAGCTTTGTGGGCTGGGCTAACCTCTCTGGGGTTTGTCCTCTCTAGTTTTTGGCAGGTGTTTCTTCACTACCTTATTATTGCTTTAATGCTTTTAAGAAAATTAAGCAAATATTTCATCCAGCTTTTTAAGTTGTCTTTGGTAGGAAGGTTGATCTGAATTACTTAGTCTGCTATTGCCAAAAGCCGAAATACCAGATGACGTAGGTTTAAATCCCAGGTCTGACACTTATCAGCTAACTGATGTTGGCTAAGTTCGTTCCCACATTTATCACAGAGGTTCATTAAACCCTAGCTACTTGACAGTGTGGCCATAAAATGTGAAAGTGTTTTGTAAAATGGTACAATAACATTTTTGCTTTTATCTGTGTCCTACACTAGAATGGAAGCTCTGTGAGGATGGCAAATTTATTTATTTTTCACTGTGGTTTCCCCAACAATGCCTGATGGATAGTAGATGCTTGATAAACATTGCATAGGAGAAAGGGTTACTGCATGTATTTTAAAATGAAAAAATATAGGAAAAGTGTACTCTTGGGAGGGGGGGCAAGCTCAAATCTTCGTAACAGCTTCTACTATTTAGAAGATCCTATTCCTCTTTATTAATAAACCTGGTTGTTAGATCAGTACAATCCCTGTTACTTTGTTTTAGTTTTTTTCACTTGATATTATTTTGACTAGAATCTACACCTTAAGTGAAAGCATTATATTCCATTGCTTTGTGAAAACAGGGTCTCCACCTGTTGGATGCTGGGACTGTTTCCAGTTTGGGCTGTGATAGATAACGCTGGCTACTTTGTTCTGATGACAGTGAGATGGATAAAATGTGTCCATTGTCAAGGCTTGCTCAGGCTTATTTCAGAACGAGCATGTTTTTTAGTGCTTGAAGTCTGGCATCTTCTATAGTGTAAACAAAATCATCAAAAATTGATCTCTGACTCTCCCCAGAGTAAAGCTCAAGCTGCTTCCAAAGCAGATCAAGGAACGAGAGGTCATGAAATACGGGATTCAGGGTCACTGTTGAATCCTGATGATTAACTTGTGTATTTCCTTGGACAAAAATTATTTTAATAAATGCTCTATTTATCATTTTTGCCACAGATACCTTTTTTTAATTAAGATTGATTTATTTATTTTAGAGAGAGAGAGAGTGTGTGAGCAGGAGGAGGGGCCGAGGGAGAGGGAGAGAAAGAAGCAGACTCCAAGCTGAGTGCGGAGGCTGACATGGGGCTCGATCTCACGACCCTGAGATCATGACCTGAGCTGAAAGCAGGAGTCAGAGACTTCACTGACTGAGTCACCCAGGTGCCCCTAACTTAAAAAAAACAAAACAAAAACCAAAAACAAACCAAGGAGTGATTTAAAAACAATAATGTCATTTACCTTAAGCCAAAGAAGCTGGGGTCCTTGACTCCTTCATTCCACACTCTTCTGCAGCCTTTTAGATAAACAATTAAAATAATTTTGTAGTCAGAACAACTAAGTAACCCAACTGTGCTTTTATTTAATGATCACATGATTGGGCGACAGACAAAGTCACGACAACAGTAAGAACTACCCTTTATTGACTGCCTTCGTGTGAAGTGCTTTATAGCTCCTCTTCAGTTAATTTGCTTGAAACCATCCAGCAAATTAGATACTACTGTTATGTCCGTTTTCCTGATAAGGAAACAGACTGAGGTTACCCAACCTGCCTAAGGCCGCACAGCTACACAGGGGCTGAGGCAAACCGGTGGTGTTAGTTAAGAGCCACACTCTTCTCACTGCACTCCACTGCTCTCTGACTTCTCATTTCTCTGGAAAAGAAATATGATATCTCCTACTGGGGAGAGCTCTTCATGCCACCCTGTTTGAGCATCCTCAGGCCCGTGACGTTTGGATGTTCATTAAATTCAGCAAGGGTTTCTTCAGGACTGGCTGCATTTGCCCCAGTGGGTAAGGTGACTTAAAAGGTGACAATGGGGTATGAGACATGGCATCACTGGGGGCTCAAGGATGAGGTGAGGCATCTATGTCCACAGAAATAAGCCACTCCAGTGGCCAATGGGGTGGTACACTCAGTAATTATGATGGGTTTCCAGAGGTAGGAGGGATGGGCGTGCTGGCCAAGGAGGGGCCATCTCTCAGAAGATCAGGAGACTACGGTTTAAAGGCTCTATTTTATAGATGTGGAAGCTGAGATAAAAGCCTCCCCTGTACATAAGGATATCGATTTGAATTATCATCCAAAGCCAAAGCGAAGTATTTAGTCTTTCCCGAGTACACAGGGATAGTGTAAACGTGGGATTCTGGGTTTAAAAGTAAAAGAAGTGATGGGTATTGGGGAGGGCACGTTCTGCATGGAGCACTGGGTGTTATGCACAAACAATGAATCATGGAACACTACATCAAAAACTAATGATGTAATGTATGGTGATTAACATAACAATAAAAAATTTTTTAAAAAAGTAAAAGAAGTGAAGCTCTTGGCTAGCACTCATTTGCCCCCTTCTCCCTCCCATTGGCCATTTGGCATTTTGGGGAAAGGTTGGTTGGGGGGAGGTAGGATAAGGTGGCACGCACGTGGAGGAAGAGGGCTCCGAAACCCTCCTTCCTCCTGGTTCACTTCTGAATTGAACCGGAGCTCAGGCCCTTTGTAAGCCTGTGAGTATTCTGATTTTTGGTGAACAGGCAGTATGCAGAAGGTCACCTTAAAACTTTGGGCTTTCTGTAGGCACAGCAACAAAAAGTTCAAGGGTCTTGTCCAAGGATACATATCAAGCCAGAAACAGAAGTCGGATCTCTGGCCTGCCAGTCTGGGGCTGCCTCTAATTTAACGTTCTTGCCTGAGTCACAGACTCATCCAGTACAGGGAGGCAACCGAGGGACTCAGCATCTTTTCATAACCCTCGGTAGCTGGGTTGAGGGGAAGAGAGAAGTTTTTGTTCATGAGCTCATTCCAACAAGAATGTGTCCAGACGCCCAAATATTTGATTTGAGCCTGGTTGCTAAGAGACCTCCCACTGGGACCCAGCTGCCTGCGGGCAGGAGGGCGGTATTGGCATCGTTTCAGATTTCTGCCAATTTATTTTGAAACCAGAAAACCTGGAACCTCGGCCTCCTCAAGGCAGCAACAGGGAGAGGAGGGATCTGAGTCAGCCAAGCAACAGAGGAAAAAACCCCCACTGACCTTCTGCCAGGAATCTGTAGGAGGGTTTAGGATGATAGAATTCTTACATTGCGATTGTTTACATGCAGTGGAATATGCTGGTGTGGTAATGAAGAAGTCTAAGCTCCGTGCTTGGTCACGCAGGGGACATCTCGAAGCAAAGCCAGAGATTCCAGAACAATGCTGGATTTCTGAGTTATCACTGGGCACTGTGAAGCCGGCCTGGATTCAAAATCAGAGCCACACACCCAGCTTTATGGGTTTTAGTTACCCAGTGACTTACACCCCTCCCGCTCCCCCCAGGGAATGCCGTGAGCAACAGTGTCACAGAGAAGTGTGAGGGGGTCAGTGCTCTCGGGAATGCTGGGGAAACCCCATTTTCTCAACTCAAGGCAGACAGCTGAGCATAGCAGTGCCCTTCTCAGGACCAGGTAGCGATCTATATAGGCCTTCAACTTTTTCCAGGGCATAGGTATCCCACTGCTTTTCGAAAGTTTGAGAAAAAGGTGGAAAACAAAAATGGCTCCCAGCGTTTTTTGCAGCCGGCCATTACAGAGGCAGCGTGCATCCCAGCAGTGAGTGGCCCCGCCAAGCTCCTTCCTCAGCACTGCACTCAGTGTCTCACCATCAAACAGCCATCGATTTAAACCGTGCCTGTGAGCACCTGTACTTTATCTTGATTTATTTTGTGCATCTGTTAACAAGATATGTCCTAAGGTATCGGAGAAGCCTAATAGAGGTTATTTTTTTTGGGTCTGGGAATGCTCAAAAAATTTCCATATAAATTAATGGTAATTGCTCCTTTGCTTTATATCATTTTGGCTTATGAAAGGTTTCATAGGAATGCTCTGCTTTTGGATAGTGGTGGAAAACCTGTATTTTCTTTCTGAACTTGGCTTTAGTTCTTATTGATAAATAAATGCGTTGGTGGGAGAAACGTAGGTTTTGCTCTCAGGATTTTTTGCTTGAGAGTTGGAATGTGAAATATAAAGGTCATGGGTGGTTATCCTTGGCTTTCACCCAAAGCTCTCCTTTCAATGAATTTTTCACTTGGAGGTGATATATACACTGGTGGGTTTTCTTTCAGTTAGAACTTTGCTGTAAGTTCCATTCCCTTCTGTGTAGATGTGTGCCTTTGGGCAAGTTTGATGACTCAGTTTCCTCACCTGTCAAAAACCATCCTGAAAGAAGTCTTTGTTGAGTTTGAGGAGAGTGGATTTGGTGCTTGGGGAAAATCAACTGTGAATAGGAAAGAACTTGAAATTAGATATGGAAACAAGAGCAAAGGGATGGGTCTGGGTCTGCACGGTGTTGGGCACCCGGTAACCAGTTTCTGTCATTCTGGATTTGCTCTGAGAGGCTCCAGTCAAATTTGCTTGACTGGGAAGGAAGGTGAGACAGGAGATATATGCCTAGCCCTATGAGCAGAGAACTTTGAAAACCAAAAATGACTAGTTTGAATGTAATGTAGAAGATAAAGGGGCATCACAAATGCATCACACAACTGGTCTCGTTGTGGTTTGAGAAGGCATCAAATCAGTAGGTAATATAATTTTCATCTTGCAAACCAGGGAAAAGGTACCCTCCTGACGTGAAATATACTTGAATCCAGAGGGAGGGCCCTTCAATAAAGCAAGGTTTTGGCTGTTATGTCTGTGTGCTGAAGAAATCTGCAAGAGATTTCTTTCTTTTCTTTCTTTCTTTCTTTTTTTTTTTTTAAGATTTCATTTATTTTTTTTTGAGAGAGAGAGAGATCACATGCAGGGGGCAGGGGTCGAGGGAGAAGCAGACTCCCTGAGCAGAGAGCCTGATGCAGGACTCAATCCCAGGACTCTGGGATCATGACCTGAGCCAAAGGCAGACGCTCAACCGACTGAGCCACCCAGATGCCCTGCAAGAGATTTCTAAATGTGCCTCCCCCTCCCCTTTGGTTAAATATACCATGTCATCCAAGGTACCAATGATTTGTTTCCATGAAAGAAGCTATGATATCATGAGGGCTGCATCACGATGTCATCACAGGATCCCTTAGGTGTCTGACCAAGAGAGACCACCTCTTCTTTTGAATACAAATATCCTTACTAATGAGGAACACTGGCAGGGAGAAGAAGACCACTCCAAATAAGATAAATGCAGCAGACTGAGGGCCAAATCCTGCATGGAGATCTTAAATATTCCTCAGGATATTCAGCCAAAACCTGTCTCTTAGTTTTTCGGTAATGATAGATGACAAAGCCCCAGGTAAAAATAAACCCACTTCCAGTGTTTTTCCGGCTGGTTCAGCGGGAAACAGCGTTGTTAACCTTGAGGGGACCGCGGAGCTGTCTGAGACTTGGGAGGCCTGGCCTCTCTGGGGAGGAAGATGAGTGCAGAAGCAGAGTTGCTCCTCAGACTATCGGGGCCCAACTCAGCAGCCTTTCCTCAGTTCCTGCATAAAGACTCTTCTCGAGGCCGGCCAACCTTTTAAACCTCTTTCCTAAGTGCATCCATTTAAGGCCAGTCGTTGCATTAGGTAGAGCGCCTACATTTTGTCACGGGTGTAGTTAATACCCCAATAATCCCACAGGCTGGTTTATGTCCATTGGAGGTGTAAATTCCACAGACGCTGGCATCTGTGAACCCTGGAAAAAGCACTTGGACCAGGAATGCTGAGAAGCACTTAGCCAACGTTTTGCCCTGTCACTTTTGGCTGGATATTTCCCCTTCACCTTTCCTGTTTTCAGAAACACTTGGGGAAATAGCAGCACCCTGGTCGCCTACAGGGATACTTTGTCAACTTGCAGGAGCAGATCTTAAAAAAAATTAAGCTACAAGTCATTTGCTTTTATAAAAATATTAGTCTCCACTTGTAGGTTTTTAAATATAAAAATGGATATGTTTCTGGTTACTGATTTTTAAAATCTTGGTTTTGAAGGGTTAATGCCACAGTGCCCAAGACACACTCAGGGGATAATGTATGGGCAGGATCTGGTGAATTGATAGGTTTCCTTCAGCTAGAAAACCCCTGTGGGAAACAAGAATCTTGTGACATTCCTAGATTATTTCCATCTAATATAAAATGCAACAATCTAGTGGAAGTCTTGTGGGTGGATGTGTTTTTAGTGGGGATATGTTTTCTTTTTAGCCATTCACTTATAACTCAGGCAAAAAAACAAAGAGCCAGATGTGACAGCTATTAAGAGAAAAAGATGCATACTATGAATACCTTATGTTTATCTATTGCCTTTCTTCTGAGAAGTTCAAAGTGCTTTCCAGATGTTATCTCCTCCATCCCCATATGTCAGCCTCATTTGAAGGAAGGACTGGAAAGTGCCTGAAGTCAGGGAGTGTGTTAGACATCAGATGAGACCTGGGTTCTTCCATTTTGTACCACACCTCGCTCTGGTTTGCACTCTGTATTCAGCGCACCAGTGTTGGAACAGGAGCTAGATGCCTCTAACCCAAGTCTTGTTTTAGAAAACCCCTCATTGTACCCGCTCCCCTGTCTCCCTGTTGCCCTATGGCAGAAAGACTGAACTTGCAAACAGCTCTCACCAGACTCACTGACAAACCCAGGTGCTTGTTGGCTTGTTTCCTGCATCAGGCTGTTTGCAAAGTCACTTGTGTGGTGTACCCAGACAGTCACCAGTGACATAATTCCAGGGTCACACCTCTATTGGAGTTAAGATTCAGTGAATTGCCCCTGACTAGTTCTGAGACTAATGCCTGCAGTGATGCCCCAATAGGAGATTGTGTTTTAGAATCCTGGCTCATTCATCTGTCTTTGGCACATCCTCAGCAGTTGACCCAGACTTCAAGATTCCTTAATGACTAGAATTTGAAAGCTATTACTAACATCACAAATAGGAATATAGGAAGCAATACGGCAATTCTCTCTGGAGCTATTGGCCTGAATTCCTTCAGAGGTATACAGGGTTCTATTGTGGTTCAGGCTGTGCGTGGCCAGGATGAGAAAAAACACCACAAGCCCGTGTTCTTCCCATGGGTGACAGAGCCATTACTGAAATGCAGGGTGGGGAGTTGCTAGGTTTTCAACCCTGGTTGTCATACTTGTTGAAGCACTTAAAATTTTTATTTTGGGGCTCAAAGGAAGAGCAAATTAGGCCTTTCACAAATAGGTCCTTCAGTTTCCTCCAGCCTCCTCTCTGCTTGCTGCACTCAACCCCATTTGCACAGCACCAGTTCCTAAATGTGCAGCCTCCTGGCGGGGCCTTCGTGGTGGCGGTTAGTGCTATGGCCAAATCTCCTTCTGGCTTCTGGGTTAAACAAGATTGCCCTTCCTGGCCCCTTGTGGTTGGGAGAGACTGTATCCATAGTTCTGGCCAATAACTTGAGTGGAAGTGGTGGGCTGCTGGTGCAAGACCTGGCTGGGTTTCCCTCCATCATAGCAACTAGCAAAGCTTAAGATGGCAGCTGGTCTGTCAGCACATCCCCAACAAATTTATGATGGAAGTGAGAAACAAACTTCTGTTATCATGAGCCACTAAGATTCTGGGATTGTCACCAGGCTATTCAGACAGATACAACATTCTTTGATTTTGGTACCTTTAAACGTGCTTTTCTGTCTGCTCAAAAATCTGCACCCTTCCTTCTCTGCTTGGCAAATTCTTACGGATCCTTCCAGACTCAGTTCAAAAGTTCCTTTGTGAAGACTCTTTTAACATCCTTGGGAAGGTGGACCCTGCCTATTCTGCGCTTCTCCACCAGTCTCTGTGCAAACTTCCATGATGGCCTGAATCACATTTTATGCTTGCTATCTGTTGACATGTCTCTCTTTGTCTCTTAGATGTTTAGACATCTTGAGGGCAGGAACTGTGCTTAGTTTATTTTTCTATCCAAGTTGTTTATTTCAAAGTACAAGCTCAACAAATGTCTCACAGAGAAATTAAGGCACTCCAAATAGTTGATGGACATAATTAAGGTCAACTCACTGGTATTACAGTTCATCATCCTAATGCCCCCAGATATACCAGACCTGATATTGGAAGACATTTTTAAAGGTTGATTTCTTTCCTTTTTCAACACTCTTTAAGTAACTGTTATATTTTGAAAATGTTTGTGGTTCAAATAGCTAAAAAGGAAGAAAACATTGTACAGTCAGGCTCCCATCTTTTGATAATTACTCATCTTTACAGGAAATGATTTTTAAAAGATACGGGATTTCGGAGAAAATCAACCTTTATGGGCAGTTATTTGAAGCTGTTATAGTTGGGTGTTTAGGTCTGGCTCTGCTTGTATGAAACAGGTATTTATTGACTTGATACCCTCAGTGTTTGTAAATGCATTTATGTACATCATCAAATGTACCTCCCTCAGTTGTTTGGAATATACTATTAGTTCAAATATAAACTGGGGAGATTCTATTTCAATGTCTGTTGTAGATTCCATTCTGGGTAGAAAATCAGGGGAGGTGCCATTATTGTTTAGGCTGATTCTCCATAGAAGAGGTAGCACATTTACTGTTTGCAGTGTCCTTAATTTTATAAATGCACCGTGCATATTGCCAAATGCACTTCAGTGAGTTAAGAATAGACTCTTAATTCTAACAGGAACTGACAAGATTTTGTCTCAATGTCACTTGTAGAAGAAGCAAAATCCAGGTCCAGGAGAATGTCAGGAAAAGTCTCACTCTTGTCTTGGGTCTAAGGTAGAAAGATAAAGGTTATGTCCACTAGGTAAGATCCAAGGGGTGTGTCTGCTTAAAAGTCCCTTAAGGTTTGAAAAAAGTGAAACTAAACACACAGGAAAAGGTGTATTTGTGGATCTAGCAGCCATTTGATTCTCTTATTTTGGTTTTGAACAACTATCAAATCTCTCTCTCTCTCTTTTTTAATTAAGAAGAGGATTTTTACATTGTGGTGGACATCACCCCTGTTTGCCTGCTCAACATCCATTCCTTCTAGTAACAGCTTCTCAGTGTTTGTCTGAGGCCTGTTATTTGAGAGTACCATAGTTAGAGGCAGGGTTCTGGAGCCAGGCTGCGTGTGTTTTATTCATTCATGCTGGGTGATCTGGGGTGTGTTACTTAACCTTTCTAATCTTGGTCTGCTCCACTATGAAATGGAAGGATATTACCTACTTCATAGAATTGACATGAGCATTCACAAATAAATGCGGTAAAGCACTTAGAACAGGGCTGATGCATAATATGAATGCAGTAACTGTTAGCTATTATTAGGAAAATCTTACATGACAATTAATTTCCTTAGGGACTTTGTAAACACGTCTTCTATCATTGGCCATGACTGTAGAAGTAACAGACTGATATTTTTTTTCTTCAATACACGTGACTTGATTATTTTTTCTTTGAAAATCAAAGAAATATTTCTTTAGAGATAAGTTTTACTAGGGTACATCTTGATACTGATCATCCATATATTTTCTAGTATGTGATGTGCCTTTTGGTCTGTAGATTAGCCTTTCTTCATTTCTGAAAAGTTTTCTTGAATAACATCTTTAAATATTTTTTTGTTACATTATTTCAGCTTCTTCAGAAGGGTTACCATTTACGGATATATCGTACTTCCTTTGTGTTTCATATAATTTTCTAGCTAATCTCTGTTCCATTTTATTTTCCCACTATTCTTGATTTATCCTCTAGATCACTTAAAACGTTTTCAGCAATTTTCCTTGTGCCATTTCCATGTCCAAGATAATCTTTGTATCTATGGTGGTTTCACTTTGTTTCCTGCTTCCTTCCTGAGCTCTCCAGCTTGTTTTAATCCCTCCTGTTGTCTTGCCCTGTCTTTCCTGAGCAAGCGCATCTTTGTTTTATAGTTTTTTTTTTTTTATTGTGATGTGTTTGAACACAAACTTTACTTTTTCTGTAGCAATTTTTTTTCCCTTGTGTTGAATCTTCACTGCTACCGTTTTTCCTATTACCCTTCCACCCCCCAATTTTTTTGTTTTGGCTTTAATTAGAGGAATTTTGTAAAGATTTTGTGCTGGTTCCACCTTGACTTTTCATCATGTGAACTACGTGAGTTCCTCCATGAATGGCTATTAATATGTAAGAGGTTCAGGTTAAGGAGTGGGCCTTAGATATTTTCCAGGCTAGCTAGAATTTTCCTTGGATCATGCTCAGTTTCTTTATGACCCAGGTTTGTGACTGAAGGTTCTTTTAATCTTTACCTTCTTCAGTAGAGATCTGAAATGACAATATTGAGTCCCTCTTCTTTTTTTTTTTTTTTAAGATTATTTATTTATTTATTTGAGAGAGAGAGAATGAGAGAGAGCAAGCACATGAGAGGGGGGAGGGTCAGAGGGAGAAGCAGACTCCCTGCCGAGCAGGGAGCCCGATGCGGGACTCGATCCCGGGACTCCAGGATCATGACCTGAGCCGAAGGCAGTCGCTTAACCAACTGAGCCACCCAGGCGCCCCTTGAGTCCCTCTTCTTGTCTATGCCTCCCAGACAAGCTGCTTCTCGCAGAGGTGGCCTTTCTTTGTGATTCCTCATTCAGCTATGCTTTTCCTAGATATTATTGTCCTGTAAACTGGCAACAACTTATGCTAATCATCAGTATATAGAACATATGCTCTAGTAACTCTTTTACCTATTTTTAAGAACTAAGTACACAATTTAAGATGCTAAAACTTTTGCAGTATTTGTGAGAAGAGGCTCTAACATCAAAGTGTTGTCAAACAGTACTTTTGATGGAGAGGATAGCACCCAACTTTTTTTTTTAAAGATTTTTTATTTATTTGACAGAGAGAGATACAGCGAGAGGAGGAACACAAGCAAGGGGAGCGGGAGAGGGAGCAGCAGGCTTCCCGCAGAGCAAGGAGCCCGATGCGGGGCTCGATCCCAGGACCCTGGGACCATGACCCAAGCCGAAAGCAAACGCTTAACGACTGAGCCACCCAGGCGCCCTAGCACCTGACTTTTAAGAAGGAAATGTTTTTCCCTGCAATATTTCTTGTTGAGATTTAAGTTTTTCATGGAGAATGTATCTATATGAGGTCACCTAATAAAATACTTTTGATCAATACAATTTTGGACCAAAGAGTTCTTAAGTTTTCAAAGATTAATGATATTCTTTTTTTTTTAATTTAATTTATTTATCATAGAGAGAGAGCACAAGCAGGGGGAGTGGCAGGCAGAGGGAGAAGCAGGCTCCCCGTGGAGCAAGGAGCCAGATGTGGGACTCGATTCTAGGACCCCGAGATCATGACCTGAGCTGAAGGCAGATGCTTAACCGACTGAGCCACCCAGGCATCTCAGGTTTTTTTGTCAAATAAAAAAAAAATCATTGATTTACAAGTCTTAAAAATTACCAAATTTATGTACCATTCTCCCTTCTACAACCTGCATTTTACAGGTCCAGGGAGGTCAAGTGTTTTTACAAATTTTGTGAGCTGGGCCTTAAGTCTAGTTTCCTGGATTTCCAGTTCTTTCCACCGCCCCAGTTTGCCTTGCCAGCTTATCACTTTAGGTATGAAAGATTGAATAGGGATAATTTAGGAAATTTCAGATTTAATCTATGAATCTGCTCTAGATAGTATTTATCTCCCTTACACCATCTGCCCAGTTCTGAACCTGGGCCACACAAGCCTGATCTACTGGCAAGAGGGTTTGTGGGAGAGAAGGTTGATGGGCATAATATTAGTAACTACTTAATGATACGTTATTAAAAGTAACTCTGGGTGGCTCAGTTGGTTACGCATCTGGCTTCAGCTCAGATCATGATCTCCAGGTGCAGGGATCAAGCCCCATGTTGGGCTTCCTGCTCAGTGGGGGTTTACTTCTCCCTTTCCCTCTCCCCCTGCCCCTCCTCCACCATTCATGCTTTCTCTCTCAAATAAAGAAATAAAATCTTTTAAAAAAATACCTTTTCTTTGGGCTCTTTAAGCAAAATTGTAAGAGCTTTAAGAAAATATAAAGACGTGTGACCTAACTTTAGTAATTCAGAATATGTGACAGAGCTTTCTAGAGTGGAATTGTTGGGGGACAGATAGCCTTTGATCAATAGATAATAAATGATTGACAGTGGAGGTGGGGTAGAATCATGAGACTGGCTGCCATCACCTGTCTCTCTAGAAAAACATGGCAGGCTGGAGGAAATGGTCAGTTACTGGAAAACAGTCCAAGTGAGCGCCCTCCAGTGAACAGAATTAGGCAGTGTACAGTCTAATGCATAACCATTCTTAGGAAATGGTGGATTTTGTTTTCCACTGCAATCTCCAGGATCAAGATCTTTTATTTTACATGGAGTCCAGTAAGGGAGGAATGACCATAGTAAAGCCACACAATTTGTCTTTGACATTTCTGCCTCCTTGGGGATCCATGCTTTTGGGTCTGGCCTCCTTAGCTCTGCATTAAATGTTTGTATCTTTTCTCTGGGACCTAGTCCAGCTGAGCATAGCTTGATAATGCTGAATGAACATCATTACAAAGTTTGTAAGAGAAAGAAGTTTCTCTATAGCCTTTCCATCAGTACAACAAATACCAAAAAGTTGTCTTGATTCTATTTCATTTCTTTATCCATCTTATGCCCATTCATCTGTCAGTTACTATGTGTGAGTTACCATGCTAGGTGCTGAGCATACAGTGGTGCAAGAGGCAATGTGTTCCTTGACCTCACGGATGTTACAGGATGGTAGATAAAGTCACAGCCATTGAGCCAGGTGCCACCCTCCCCTGCTTCTCCTTCACTTTTGTTCCTCCTGGACAACTGCCTCTCTTTGATAGGGAGAAAGAGAGAGAGCATCAGCATTTCCTTAGTTCTGGGGACAAAAGCTGAGACTGAGAAGTGTTTTCAGGAGCTCTGGAGGCTGATCCTTAGGCTAGGAGCAAGGGTGAAACAGAGAGGAAAGAACTGAGTAAGAAGGAGGAGAATGGGAGGAAGGGAAGGAGGGAAGAGAAGATGCTCATAGTAGGGCATGGGAGGGTGTCCACTAGCATCTTAGTTATTCCCGGTTCTAACTCTTCATATTACTGAAACTTGGACAGAAGGAAAAGATATTCTAGTTCCTCAAATCCAGTTCTTGTTGAAAGGGGTGCTATTGGCCTTGCACTTCGGTGATGTGCCCCGATTTCTTGTGTCCTCAGTTATCTGTCCTGGAAGTTCCGCTTATCCATTCTAACAGCCAAGTAATACTGAATTTCCTCTGGCCAGCCTGGAGAGCCTTAAGCTAACAGCCCCTGAAAGACAGGAAACCAGCATGGAGGTGTGGAGGGATGGGCAGGTCAGGGTATCTTCTGATCTCCTTGGGGTCAGAGAAGGGGTGGAGGGCTGTCAGTGTCCAGACGGTTTCCGGGAGAGCACTGGGCCTGCAGCCACCCTGTCAGGCCCAGGAAGAAGATGCTGGATGAAGTTTCCTTTTCAAGGAAGTAGATTCCCCCCCCCCCCTTACAGTGAAATTGGAACAGTCCTGGGAAAATGGGGCAGGTGTCAAGCAACAATCAAGAGACAAGGCTGTTTACTCAACTCAGCAGAGGGGCCAGGGGCCCTACGGGAGCGTGAGCGATAATCTGGATACAAAGAAAACTATTTTCTGAATCAAGAGTAGTCCCTTCAGGTTGGGGACGGGGATCTGCACGTGGGTCCCCCTCTGACAGGTGGTCGTGGGAGAAGGGTGGGCAGTCAAAGAGCATCTCTGAGATGGGAGGCTAGGGGGAACTCCGAGTTCCTTTCTCCAGCCAGTAGGAAAGGATATTTCCAGGTACAAGCTCCGCCTCCGGGTACCCTACTAAGCCCACTGCAGGCAGGGCTAAGGAGGGGGAAGCCCTCCTTTTGAGGAGGGTGTGGGGCAGATGTTCACTTTTCACTAAGTCTCTGGGTTTCAGCAGGAGGAGAGGGGGAGAACCAGGGGGTGCCGAACAGCAGCGAAGGCCGGCCAGGCCCGCCCAGGCCCGCTGGCAGTTCCAGTACGGGGACCGAGGCAGCCCAAGAGAGAGGGGCACGAAGCCCGCGCCGGGAGGTCCCCAAATCCACCCGCAGCCCGGGCGCCTAGTAACTCCGGGAGTCCAGCTCCCAAAAGGAAAACGAGGCAGCGCCTGGCACGTCCTGCGCGTCCCCGGTCCCGAGGCTTCCAGGCTTTCTCCTCGCCACGAGGCCCTCTCCCTCGGCCAGAATTTGACGCGAGCGCCGATTTTGGTGCAATGCGAATTAGCTCTAGTCGCCGAGTCGGGAGGGACCGACAGGCTCCGGGAGCGCCAAAAGCGGGCCCGCACGGCGGGGCCCGAGTCAACGCCCACCTCCGCCTGCATCCCCACCGCCTCCTCCCGTCGCCATAACAACCGGCCCCCGCCCGCCTGCTCCGCGCCGCCCCGGGACGCACCGGCCACTGGCCCGGGCGCTCGGGGAAAGCGCCCCCACCCTCGGCGCCTCGGATCCCGGCAGCCTCGCACTCCCGCCCCCACCCCGCTGCTGCCAAGCACAACGCAGAGGCGCCCCCTCCCGCCGCCAAGGAGGAAAGCCCTCGCGCCCCCGGGACTTGACTGCAGAATTACTAAAGCACCTCAAGGGCTGGGGTCCTCCCGCGCGCGCCCCGGCGTCCTGCACCTGCCGGGGTCCCCCGCACCTGCCCTCTCCGGGGCTCCAGGGCGCGCGCCGCGGCCAGCCGACGGCGGTGCCCAGCGCCCGGTGCACGGCGCTCCCGGGGAGCAGGACATCCCCGAAGGCGGCAACGCGCCGGAGGCGGGGAGGCGGGAGGCGGGAGGCGGCCGGGGCGCGCGGGGAGGGCGGAGAGCCCGCGGGAGGAGGAGGAGGGGGAGGAGGGGGAGGGAGCAAGGCGGGCGGCAGGGAGGGAGGAGAAGGGAGGCAAGAAAGTAGCAGAAAGTGAGGCTGGCAGCCGGCGGCAAAGGAGCGGGGCGAGCGGCGGCGGCAGGAAGTCTGTGCCCGAGACGAGCAGAAATAAGAGCCAGGGAGGGACCGCGGCGGCGGCGAGAGTGAAAGAGGAAACTGCAGAAGAGGAAGCTCTGCCGCAGCACAAAGTCTCCTCCGGCTCCCGCGCCGAGCATCCCCGCGCGCCGGCCCCAGCCCTCCCGGACAGGCTCGCCGCCGCCGCCGCCTGCGCCCCTGTCGCCGGGCGCCCCCTCCTCAGCGCGCCCACCCCGGCCCCACGCGCCCCGGCCGCGCAGCCTCGCCGCCCTCGGCACACGCCGCCCTCGTCTGCCATGGCCCGGGAGAACGGCGAGAGCAGCTCCTCCTGGAAAAAGCAAGCTGAAGACATCAAGAAAATCTTCGAGTTCAAGGAGACTCTCGGAACGTAAGTGGGGCTCCGGGAGAGAAGGGTGGAGGTACCTACCGGCGGCCGCGGGTGCACAGGCGGCGCCTGCTGCCACCACCACCGGCCACCGCAGCAGGAACCGGCTGGTCGCCGCGTCCTCATTGTCCGGTTCTCGGCTCTGCGGAGCCCCCCGCGTGTCCATCGCGTGGGTCTGCGTCCCTCGGGCGCGGGTGGACACCGCTCCCGGGCGGGGGCGAGAGGACCTCTGAGCTTTTGGGAGGACAGCCCCCGGCAGGCGACTTTCCACTTCCCCTGACACCGCCGCCCTCCTCGACTTCTTTCTCCCCACGCGTGACTGTGGGCTGAGCATGGTGGATATGAGTGTTTCCTGGCTGTGTACGTTTACTCACCGTGTGTGTGGGTGCACCGTGTAGATGAGAGATAGGGTCTCGAGAAAATGGGGCTTCGGTCATTCCCATTTCTGTCCTTCCACCATGTATTCTTAGAGAATCGACATCTGCACGTACTAGGTGTAGGCAAGACTTTGGATGCCACGCGATCATGGAAGGGAAGAATTTCGCAGTGTGCAGGGTCACGTGTGGGTAGAGCCTTACCTGAGTGCATGTCCATTTCACATAGGCTCAGCCACACACGCTGGGGTGTATGTCTCCAGGGAGGGTCTGTGAGTGTCTCCGTACAGGGGACTTCTCTCCCGGGCTGCCTTTAGTCCAGTGTTGGACTGCGTGGACAGGAAGCTGAAATACTCAGAAGTCGATGGCATCAGTGCCCCCAAGCATATGCTGCTCAGTTCAGCGGGTGCTCTCTTTCTGCCCAGGAGTTGGTTTTTGTTTGTTTTGTTTTGAAGCGCCCCAGAATAGGTAGGGAGGCTGATAGTGAAAGAGAATCAGGCATTGCTGGTGAGTCTGAAGTTCAAGTTATTTTCTTCCCTCATGTGATCAGTATCTGTTGGTGATCAGTATCTGTCAGTATATATATTCTCTCACACGCACACATGTGCTATATGAACTGAACATTTAGCAGGGGTTCATGGAGGTGTTGATTAGGCTGGGAAGAGAAAGAGGAGGTGTTTGGTGAGCTAAATCACTGTGTTCTTCCTTCTCCCCTTCCTTCCCTTTCCCTCCTTTCCTTGTTTTTGTGTGTTGGCTTGCTTTTCCAGAACCACATTTTCCAACCCAGATTGTCTGCTGCCCCCTACTCAGGGTCCCCTGTGGCTGTTCAGTCATTTCCCTCACCCCCACCCCCACATCTGCAGTGGGTCCCCCAGAGTGAAGTTGTGAAGGCAGCATTCCCAGCCATGCTTCTGATTCCCAGGAAAGCACACTGGCAAGGCTGAGAATAGGGTCTCCCAGCTGTTGTGCTGTACTTTAGGGAGGGCACCTGTGGGTATAGACTACCTTTGTTGGGATGAAAATAGAAGGGACTTTGCTCTTTTTAATAAAGAGGGGTTTGGGACTGCCTCTCTCAGCATGGCCAGTTAAGGGGTGAGTTTTGGTCAAAACTTTTGAAAATTACTATTGAGGTTTATTCGGATGTGGGGTTTTGATGCTGGGATGCTCAAGTTATGGAGAAGCAAGAAGCATGCCCTTGCTTGTCATCCTGAGACCGGTTATGTGGCTGCAGAGGAGGGGATGGGAGAGAGCGGAGTCTCGGCATGTGGGAATGCCTTCCTTTGCATGGCGCATCCCCACCTGAGCCCCTCTCTCTGCTCCCCCTGCCTGCAGCTTCCAGGTGGACAGAGGCCGTCTCCCCCTAACTGACTCCTGCTTTTCAGGAGAGCCCTGCAGCCTCACCTCTGCAGCAGCCAGGCCGCGGAAGCTCAGTGAGCTGTGGCTTTATTAAGTGGCTCCTGCTGAAGCAGGCGCTGTTTGGGGGTGACTGCAGGCGGTTTTCCCTCTGGGAAGGATGGGGATTTGCCTTCTGGTACCAGAGAGGCCAGGGGAGCTGTTGCAGAACAATCTCTTGGACTCTGGTGAGGTGCCCCATGAACTTGGGCATGGGTCTCTGTTGGGGTCCCAAAGCTTTGCCTTCCGCCTTGGAAATAATTCTTTGAAAAGAAGCTTTCCACTGAGGCCCTGTGGTGCTGGCATGGGTTCTAAAAGAGTCTAACACAAATAATTAAATGATCAAAATGTTTTTACTCAATGACGTAATAATAATAGTCATTATAGGTGACTTTCTTAAATGAATACCAAGTATCAGGCATTATTCTAAGTGCCTTACATGTATTTCACTCTCATAGTAAGCTTAGAAGGTGGGTTTTGCTATTATCCCCAATTGGCAGATTGGGGAAAAATGAGGTGACAGAGAGATTAAGTGACTCGCCAAACATGAGCTAGTTATTAAGTGGTGGAGCTGATACTTGAATCTAGGCAGAACAACTCATCATGATCCATATGGGGTTGACCTATGTTGTGGGTTATGTAACAGCAAATGTTTTCTAATAATTTGATTTAACTTGAGTATTTGGAAAGCTAATTTTAATATTAATGCAAAGAAAACATCATTCTGGGGTAACCTGTTATCTAAATATGGCAACATTTCAAAGCTTTTAGATTATCAGCATTATTTTGTCTGCTTGGACTTCGTAGCAGTGGTCTGAAGTTCAGCATGCCTGTTTCACCCGGGACCAGCTCCAGTGACCTTGACCTGAGTCCGAATAGGGAGGTCGCTTCCCATCCTGTCTGTGCAGATGCGGAGTCTGGACCCCTCTCCTGTTTGTAATGAAACCTAGCATAAGTCAAAGGCATCACTAATCAAGATTGGGATTCATTCCCAAGATACTCTGCAGTTCCAAGTCCTTTTGTTTGTCACACCTTCCCCATATGCCTTCAGGATCCTAAGGCAGGAAAGCCCTGCCAGGAGCCAGACTGTCATCTCTCAGTGTTAAAATGCTTTTAAAATGAAGCACTGTAGGGCTGCCAGGGTGGCTCAGTTGTTAAGTGTCTGCCTTTGGCTCAGGTCATGATCTCAGGGTCCTGGGATCCAGCCCCTCATCAGGCTCCCTGCTCGGTGGGGAGTCTGCTTCTCCCTCTCCCACTCTCCCTGCTTGTGTTCCCTCTCTCACTGTGTCTCTCTCTGTCAAATAAATAAATAAATAAAATCTAAAATAAAATAAAATAAAACATCCTAAAGGCCTGAGGAGCACACTTAGCCAAACTTTGTCATCCGATATCTGGCTGCCTGATTCACATACCTTACCCTGCGGAGCTAGAACACTTACTGTTGAAGCCAAAGGGTCGAGTCATTTAGTTTGTGTGGTCAGAGGAGACTTGCTGGAGGGTGGGGGCCAAATGGGAGTGAAGGTGGGCCCAGGAGGGTGGGAAGGAGATGAAGGAAGCCAGGGACAGCCTAGGCAAAAGGATCTGTCTTTGGGGTTTGGGCCTGGGTTAACTGATGTGCCTCTCAGTCAGGCCTCAGGAAGAACCTCCCAACCAGTGGGCTGCATGTAACTTCCTTTGAACGGGAATTCCAGAACCTGACCATAGCTCTGAGTAAGGTGAAAGACCTAATTACTGTTTAGTAATCCACGACGTGTTTTCAGATCCTTGGCACACTGTGTGAGCAAATAAATGTGTAACAGCAAATTAGGGGTAGTGAACATTTCTGTCAGTGTATTTACCAAGGCTCTTCAGACCACCTCTATTGGAGATACCTTTCAACAACTTCTGAAATTTTAAAAAAATTGCCATTTGGAGAAGAATACGGATGGGAAGAGAGCTTTGGTGTGGTGTCCAGGAAGTACCCCAGACTCATGGAAATCACTTCTGTAATTTCCACACCATGAAAGGCATCTGAACAGAGAAGGCCTCAGTACTTGGCATGACACAGAATGATTGTCCCAATATACCTCCTTTCCTCTGGAGTATAGGAAATGGCATGTCCTAGAAAATAGATCTTCATCTCTGCAGGGTGTGAATGCCTGGTTTTCTTATAGACTGAGCATTTTACGGTGAAGTAATTGCTGTCGGTAGGGGGCTGGACTGGGCATCGTGGAGGGTTTGAGCCTGGCTCCCAGGTCTGGCTCAGCCACTAATGGGTTGTGTGGCCTGTGGGCTGCTTGGTCGTTTGTCCACACCACTCTCTCCCTGTCTCAGCTTCCTCCTCTCTAAAATCAGGGGTGGGGGGGCAGGGAAGACAAGATGGTTTTCAAGTGCTCTTAGAACCCTGAGAATTTATGGCTCACCTGTACAAGGAAGCTGCTCGCTGGGGCTCTTTACAAGCCTTCCATGTGTGGCTAGTGCAGCTCATTTTTGTTTGGAGCGACATTTTTAGGCCCATGCTAGTAGCAAAGTGAAACAGCTCAGGACAGGAAGTCTTATCCCACTTAATGTCAATAGTATAGTGCGTTCCCTTTTTCATTAAATGAGTGCCTGCTGGTGCTGCTTTAGGAAGAGTATAAATAGAAATATCCGTGGGGCAAGCACGGTCTTTTCCCACTAGTATCATCCTTACACTCCTTATTCTGAAATTGCTCAGTAAATACACCTGTTGAGGACACAGGTGATTGAGTTATCTGAAAGCCCCGGTGGAAAACACAGTCTTTTTTTGGGATGTATGTTGGGGGTAGGAGGGGTAGAATGCAAAGCTGCTTCAGGTGGTTTGTATATTTGATTGGCTGGTTTAATAGTATTTATTCTGGGATTATTCAGAATTTTAGAGTCTGGGTGAAGCATTTGAAAGAATATCACCAAGAGGAACATAGGGGCAGAAGCCCCTAGATTTCTCCCTGAGGGTATCCCAGCTGCGGTATTTGTTAGGAGTTTGTATTTCTCAGACCTCTTGTTTAGGGGGGCAGGATATAAATTCAGCCTCTCATACATTTAAAGATATCTACTGAGCATCTGCTGTATTCTAGGCACTGTGGGGCATAGCTACAAACAAACAACAAAAAAATGCCCTCTTGGAGCTTACCTTCTGGTAGGAGAACCAGGGAATGAAAAAGATAAGTGAGTAAAATGTAGAGTATGGTGCACATACTCTAGTACACACATGAGGGAGGAAACCAAGCAGGGAAGGGGGATTTGGTGGAGTGGGGTGATGGCAACTTGAGGCCGGGTAGTCATGGATGACCTCACTGAGAAGCTAGTATTTGAATACCATCTAAAGGAGCCCTGGGACATCTGAAGGCAGAATGTTCCCATCAGAGGGGGCAGCAAGAGCTGAGGGCCTGGCGGGAAGCTTGTCTGGTGTTCCAAGAGGCCCGTGTGGCTGGGAGTGGGTGGTCAGGGGAGGGGGGTGGGAGCTAAGAGAGGCATGAGGGTGAGGAAGTGGGGGGGGGCAAGGCGGAGGGGAGATCGGATTCATGGAGGACGTTTATAGGCCTTCGTCAAAACTTTGTCTTTGCTCTGAGAGACGTGGGGGGCATTGGAGGGTTTTGAGCAGAGGAGGACCTTGATCTGACTTAGGTGTTTCCATCAACACTGTACTTGCAGTGTTGATGATGGACTGGTGGGCTTAGGGACAGAAGTGGGGAGACCAGCTTGGAGGCCATTGCAATGATCCAGGTGACAGACAGGTGGTTTAGAAGGAGGAAGTAGCTATGGAGGTGATGAGAAGTGATTGGATCCTGGATATTTTTGGAAGGGACAACAGAAAGGAATTGCTGTGGTTGGGTGTGAGATTCTCCAAGGCTTTGGGGTTGGAAGAATGGTGCCATTGGATGGTTTTGGTCAGTTTATGCAAGGATTTTCTGAGTGCCTGCTCCGTCTGCAGAGCAGGGCTGTCCATGCTCTGGGAGGCTCTTGGAAACAGTTTAGAAGGTAAGCTCACATCCTTTGGGCTTCTGGGTCCCCCTTGTGAGGGACTCCTACATTTCAAATGAATTTCCTTCCCTCTGAGTTTATGTCTGGAGAGGGCTTTTGAAGTGCCTCCTCCTTGGGCACAGAGGGCAAGTGGTGATAGGCTGGATATTTTAGCAACTGGAAGAACTGCTTAATTTTCTGTGAAAATGCTGGGTTTTACCTTAGAATTATCAATAGGAAGAGCTAGCTCACCTTGATAGGTGGGCCTATAACTCTCCCATATATATAACTCTCTCCTATAACCTATAACTCTCCCACTTTATTTGGTGATTTAAAGCCCAGGCATTCCTTGAAAAATAATAAACATGAGCATCCTTGCTGCTCCTTTCTTTGACAGGATGTTCTATATTTGGGGAGGAAAAGCCAAACATTTTTCTTGATTGGGAAAAAGATAACAAATACTAGTGTTATTGATTAGTGCAGTGGGATTTGGGAAGTTGCTCTTTGGGTAGAGAGCTTGTTCCTGAAGCGGCTGATAAGGACTGTGTCTCAAGCAGAAATTTCTGGTTCAAACGTGGCCACTGAATGGACAATAATTAGACTTGGTAGATGGACATTCGTGTCCCCACAGGGGAGGATTTTAGGGGTTAATTTGTTGAGTTTTTCTTTGGCTAGGTCTCCATAAATCCCCTTAATCTTTCCTTTCCCCAAATAAATCTCCTTAAATCCCCTTCAATCTCTCTTCTTCCCCTCCTCTCTCCTCTGGGACAGCTTAGGGTCCCAGAGGGGGACTGTCACATTGCTGATCAGCTTGCACCCACAGTGATAGACCTCCAACCTCACACCTCCAATCCTTACCAGATTTCCCAGGAATCATCAGGGAGTCCACAACCTCCTGGGGACCCATATTTTTAATTGAAGGAGGAACTGCTTCTGGGTGGCCAGCAGGAAGCCTGGTGTCCTAGTCAGTTGCCTTGAGTTTCTTTTCTGGCTTGAGATGGTCAATCCAATGCATACGTAGCTAAAACAGAAGGATATGTGGACTCTGGGAGAGATGCTATCCTAATCTTTCTCAGTTCACGTTGGTTATGCCCCTTCGACTTTCTTTGGTGCAGGAAACCACTTTTTCCTTGGGCTAGCTTTCACTAGATCCTGCTTGATTTCTAAAAAAAATGTTTATTATGCAGTAAATGGATTATTTAGGTTCCAGTCAGACCAAGGCTAACCTCCAAATGGATGCCACAGGCCAAGTTCATTCAGTGGCACACCAAGTTCATTCCACGTCTCCAGCGATCGGCTCTGTGTCTTGTGCTGTTTTTCCTAGTTATTTCAGAAGGATTCAGAAACAGAGGGATTCTTTCTTCTGGGTAACACCAAATCTTAAGGATAAGCCTTGAAAATAGCATATTTTCTGAGGTCGGGTAGGAGAGGCATTAGGAGGCCATGACCCATAACAGAAAGGTGACTCCAGCCCAACCGTTCCAAGCTGTGTGCCTCTGGAGAGGTTCCTTAATCTCTCTGAGTTAAGATGGAGATGGAAGTTGTTGCCTTGTGAGATTCTTGTAAGGATTCAATGATGTATATGAGGTGCCTGGCACGTAATTGGGATTAAGTAAAGAGTAGCTGTCATCAACTCTCGTTGCTTTCCCTAGCTGTGGTTGAGGGGCGCTGTCTATGGAAATTCAGGGCCAGGACCATGGGGAAGAACATGTCAGTATCTGTTGGAAATTGATTTTTGGAAGCTCTCGTTGCAGATATGCAGAGTGGTGCATATTTGACCTTCCTCCTCCCCCCCCCCCCGCCCAAATTGATTTAAGAATCCATCAACAAGTGTTCAGTCAGCCAGGGACGAACCATTGCTGGGTGTTTTGCCCAGCGCCAGTGAGTAGCTTAGTATATAATCTCTGAGGTCACTAGGACATGAGTGCAAATCGTGGTCCACTGCTTCTCAGCCATCTGGGTTTGGGCAAATTATTTGGCCATTCTCAGCCTCATGTCCATAAAACAGGATAAGACAAGCACATAATCTCAGGGCTGTAGGGAGGATTTAATGAGAGCCCATGAAAACCACTTAGTACAGTGCGTGGTCCATGAATATGTTCTCGTTCCCTCTCATTAGCCCCTGTGGTGCTGGAACACTGCTCCTCAGAGGCCATTTGCACAGATCTGGAGGGTCCATGGAGCCGTTCAACATTTGCTCCCCCCAGGAGGGTGATTAGTTCATAGAGTGCTAGCATTAACCAAGAGACTCCGCCCGAAACATCCTCCGGGCCAGCTCGTGTGCTGGAGTGACCTAGTTTGCTGTATATCACAGACTCATTCCTTCCTCTGGTTATCTCATCAGCTTTGTCTCTGCACCTCTCCCTGCATCCTGAGCTGGGGCTTTTGTTTTGTTTTGTTTTAGCCTGTCCCTGTCTGCATCAGCTTGTGCAACAGTTCTCTGAGCAGTTTCTGTCTTCCCAAACAGCTCACAGGTCTCCGAGCAGCTGTGGCCCTGCTTCGGCTTCAACCGGTGCTTTTCCTTTCCGAGAATGGCTACAGTGTGTCACCTTTGTTTCTCATCGAAAAGAAGGTTCTGATTTGAGGGCTTAAGTAATTTATTTGCCATATGACAAAACATTGTGTTTTGTAGTTTAAAGCTGATATGTCCTGAATTGATTTTAGCGGCCAGAGTATTTAAGAAATGGCAGCATTCTGGGGTGCCTGGGTGGCTCAGATGGTTAAGCGTCTGCCTTCAGCTCAGGTCATGATCCCGGGGCCCTGGGATCGAGTCCCACGTCGGGCTCCCTGCTCAGCAGAGAGCCTGCTTCTCCCTCTGCCTCTCTCTCTCTTTCTCTCTCTCTGTCTCTCATGAATAAATAAATAAAATCTTTAAAAAAAAAAAATGGCAGCATTCTGTCTGTACACCACATGGACACATGTAGCAGTTTATTTAAAAATATCTTTATGGGGGAATCGTTGGGGGGGGAGGTGGGATAAGATCTCAAAAGTTTCATTTCCCAGGTCTCAGGATATAGGCATGACAGTTCGGGAGCGGATCCCTTGTCTTGACCTCTCCATTTTAGCCCTTTTAATGGTCAAAGTCTGGGGTGACAATTTATTGGGACCTCTGTCATGGGGTGAGCAGGGGGAGAAAAGGCTCTGACAGTTCTGCTTGACAGAGGACCTCCCTGTCTTTCATGACCATGACACACATCAGTGCAATTGCCTTTACATCCAATGGAATTTGGTGCTGTAACTGGAACCCGAAAGGTTTTCAGTACAGCCTCGGATGTCCCTGGTTTTCAGATGACCCTCCTGCCTGCCTCCTCCCACAACTCTGTCCCCTCTAATACTGAGACCCACAGTATTGTGGGGGAAAAGACCCCCACACAAAAAACCAAAGCCCCCAAACCCAAAAGCCCCAAATCCTTTGTAGCGTTAGAAAACTTGTGGGTGGAGGGAAGAGAGTGGGTGCCGAGTGGGAGGTTTGGCAGAGTGATGGAGGTGGCAGGTATCCCACAGGGCTGGTGCCCCTGCCCCCATGTGTCCTTCTGTCTCTGGGCTGCCACTTCTTTAGCCTTGATAGGAATGGCCGCTTGAAGACATCAGAAGATATGAACACCTTGAAATAGGTTGAGGGCCCAGCCATTTAGGATGTAAGCGATTTTGAAGGAAGTGCTTTTTCTCCAACACCTAACTGAAAAGAATTCGTGTTTGAATGTAAGGCAGGAGGGAGATAGGTAATTGTAGTCTTGGGACTTTGGGGGGACTGAGGAGGCTCAGATGGGTTGCAAACTGGGAAGAGGAGGGCTGAGTGAGGCCCCCTGTGGAGCCATGACAAAGCTGGGTGCTTGCTGGCCTGGGCTCCCCAAGGCGGGTGCCGTGGTGTGGCCTCTGTGTCTCCCCAATCCCTCCTCCCAGGACCAGGCCGGGACTGTTAGCACTGTAATCCAGCCATGGCAGTGACCCCAAAGTTTGTCTAGGCCAGAGTAGTGTCCTAGGTGATCCCGAAAAATTTCATTTGTTTAAGAAAAATATGCCTTGAATAACAACAATAAAAAGCTTGTAATGACCACTTGGAGCAGACCTTGCATAAAAGTCGGGGACAGTCTGTATCTGACAATATGTGCAGGAATGATACTACTTGTGGGTTCTTTCTGCCTATATTAGCGTGGTCAGCAAAGATGGAGTTTGTGGTCCTGGTAAGGATAAAAAAGGAACGTGGGCTTTTTGTGGCCCTTTTGGCTCCTTTCACAACTGGGATATAATAACAAGACTTCATATTTATGTGTGTGTGTTTAATTTTGGTAAAAAATACATAACAGAAAAGTTAGCGTCAAACCATTTTTAAGTGTATGGGTCAGTGGTGTTGAAGACGCTCACAGTGCTGTGCACCCGTCACCATCGTCCATCTCTAGAACTTTCTCATCCCCCCAAACTGAAACTCTGTCCCCATTACACACTTACTCCCCAGTCCACCCTCTCCCTAAGTCCTTGACAATCACCATTCTACTGCCGTCTCTATGAATTTGATTGCTGTAGGTGCTCATAGAAGTGAAGTCATAAAATATTTGTCCTTTTGCGACTGGCTTATTTTACTTAGGATAACGTCCTTGAGGTTCATCCACAAAGAAGCATATACCAGAACTTCCTTCTTTTTCTTTTTTTCCGCCTTGCCTTTTAAGGCAGAATACTATTCCACGGTGTGTCTATACCCCGTTGTGTTTATTCATTCATCTGTTGGTGCACACTTGGAGTTACTTCCGCCTTTTGGCTGTCATAAATAATGCTTCATGGACTGGAGGTACATGTGTGTCTTCAAGTCCTGACTTTCAGTTCTCTTGGGTGTGTACCCAGAAGTAACACTGCTGGATCATATGGTAATTCTCTGCTGAAATTTTGGAAGTGCTGCCATATTGTTTTTCACAGCCATGTGGTGTTCCGCTGTTTGCAAAATGTTTTTTTAACTGCATGATTCGGGTATGGCCCTCACTTTACAGATAAGGAAATGGAGGTTCAGAGAGGTCAAATGACTCATGGGAAAACGCTGCTGAGTGGCAGGTGGGGATCTAAGTGTCTTATGAGTCCCCAGCTCAGTGCTCTTTCTCCTGTGTCACACGGTTTACAAGCTAGTTAGAGGGGTTGATGGAGATAGAGAATATTAAAGAATTAAGAAGAAATACCTTCACTTGTGTGGACGTATTATGGTATGGCAAGGAGATGGGCTCTGATTTGTAACAACTGCTGATTTCCATGGTATAAATACTCCCACATGGAATGGTTTCAAGCTGCCCATGGCCTAACGACCTACTGCAAAATTCTTGAATCAGGCTCTTACGAGCAGGTATGAGGTGACTCCAGCATACTTCTGAAGGAAGTAGAGGTCAGGAGATTGGAGTTGAGTCCTAGCTCTGTCACTTGAGAGCTGTGGAATCATGATCTTATCCTCTGTATGTCTTGATTACCTTGTTTGTTAAATGGGATAATTACACCTGAATTACACCTGCTTACGTTACAGTTTTATGTCCTAAATGAGATAAGGCATGTGTAGTAAGGCCTTATATGAAAAGAAGGTGTTATTATGTTATGAAAATTATAGCTTTAAAAATATTCCTTTCTCGTAAATGTAAGTATCATGTACACTCTTTGAAACCTAGCTATCATCTTTTGGGCAGTGTCCTCATAGAAGTTGGGCTGTGTGTCAACCTTGACTCTGGAAGCATCAACAATAACTAGAGTTTCATAGTATAGTTTAACTGGCTCTATTGAGGTGTTTGTTGTTTTCATTCTTAGTGTTTAAGTGATAGGTACCTTAAAAAAAACTTTAAAAAAATCATAAAAGCAACGTGTCATCCTAGTAGAGAATTTGAAAAATCTAGAAGAGTGTAATAAGGAGGAGGGCAATAAGAATTGACTTGTTGTCTGGATGGGTCCTGGGTAGTCAGTCTCTCTGGAGGGTGGGGAGATCTCAGGAGAGGCCCCAGAGGTCAGCTGTTGGGGCTAGGGTCAGGCTGTGGTTATTTACTGATTGGCATGAAAATATTTCAATATTTTACCAACTTGGTTGATTGAACCCCTCTGCACAGGTTGGGTATCTGCTCTGGATATAGGGGTGGTGGTCTTTGTTGAGTGCTGTGGGTTTCTGACTACTTGCGTTAGGTTGGCAGGGGGGTGGGTGAGGGCGTTGTTGGGGTTATTGTCATGGTCCCATCTCTACCCTCATCAGCACCTCTAAACGTGTACAGAGTCTGAAGTGGGACAGAACCTGGTGCCAACAGGAGACCCTGCTCAAGAGACATCTGGTTAGCTAGTTATACATGTGGGAAGAAAGAGGTAAAACTATATCCAAGTGTGGCTGATTCTCCTTGGTTGCGGTAGGACAGGAGAATCTGGCTTAAGGCACTTCACTTATCAAATAAATACTGTTTGCTATAGACTGAATGTTTTTGTTCCTCCTCCCCCAAATTCGTATGTTGAAACCTAACCCCCAGTGTGGTGGTATTAGGAGGTGGAGCCTTTGGGAGGTGATTAGGTCATGGAGGTGAAGGCCTATGATGGAATTAGTACCCTGTTGTAAAAGAGACCCCAGGGAGCTCTGGGGCCCTTCCACCACGTGAGGACACAGCAGGAAGGTGGTCGTCTATGAACCAGGAAGTGAGCCCTCACCAGACACTGAATCTGCTGGCGGCCCTCTCTTGGACTTCCAATCTCCAGGACTGTGAGAAGTCAGTTTCTGTTGTGTATCAACCACCCAGCCCATGGCATTCTGTTACTGGAGCAGGGAGGGACTAAGACACTTGTATACACCTTCTACCTTCTGCCTTCTACCAAACTGCTCACACCCAAAACCTTCAAGCCAGCCTCCCTTTAGAACATAGTATTCACAATCAACTCATTCTTGCAATCAGAAGCTAAAGTCTTTCTAACTCGCTTGGATACTGGCCAGGCCAGCTCTCTCATCAGTGGGCTGCCTGAGGTCCCACAGTTAGTCTGGACCACATCCAGATCTTGGATGTCATGTTATCCCTGATGAGGGTGACAATGAACATTCAGAGACACTGTCCCATCACCATCAACATAACAGCAGTTACCAGAGAAGAAACCATCCATGTTAGAGATCTCTTACTTCAGCCGTTATTGTTATGTTCCTCAGTAATTCACTTTGTAGGTGCAAAATGAGCTCCCGAGGATGCATTTGGCTCCAGAGAGAATTCAGAGCCATGAACAGTGAGTGCCGTTGCCCCCTCTGTGTGTCCCCACCCCCTCCCCGGGCATGCTGTGGCTCCTAGACCATGGGTCCCCAAGTCGGTGAGAGGGAGCCACATTCGGAGACCTGAGAGCAGAGTGGGGGCTCCTATGGCCCCTATAGGGTCTTGCTGCCAAAGACCTGCATTCGGAGCCCGTGTGGAGGCTTTCCCACACGCGGGCAGAGCAGGCCTCACACACACTACCAGTGCCTGGCTCAGATGGGACACCTACACGTTTCATCAGTGAATGAGTAGATAAGTGGAATAATGGGAGCATGGGCTTTGATTAGATTAAGGAAGTTCAAGTCCTAACTGTGCCATTTGTGAGCAATGAGACCTTGAGCAAATTACATGCTCTTTCTGAGCTTCTTTCTGTTTTCTCCTATTTAAGTGGGGATAACAGTGCCTACCTTTCCAGCTTATTGTAGGCTTTGGTTATAAAAAAAAAAAGGGGGGGTACAAAGCATGCTACATATTTTAGGTGCTAAATAAAGGGGCACTGACTTGAATTTTAAACAGATAGATGTTACGTGTGATTTAAACTTCATTGAAAAGGTCAGGAGTACCATTAGAGATTCATTCCTTTGGCTTAAAGCATTTTCTTTTTAAAAAATTTTTTATTGTTATGTTAATCACCATACATTACATCATTAGTTTTTGATGTAGTGTTCCATGATTCATTGTTTGTGCATAACACCCAGTGCTCCATGCAGAATGTGCCCTCTTTAATACCCATCACCAGGCTAACCCGTCCTCTCACCCCCCTCCCCTCTAGAACCCTCAGTTTGTTTTTCAGAGTCCATCGTCTCTCAGGGTTCGTCTCCCCCTCTGATTTCCGCCCTTTCATTCTTCCCATCCCGCTATCTTCTTCTTTTTTTTTCTTAACATATATTGCATTATTTGTTTCAAAGGTACAGATCTGTGATTCAACAGTCTTGCACAATTCACAGCGCTCACCATAGCACATACCCTCCCCAGTGTCTATCACCCAGCCACCCCATCCCTCCCACCCCACCCCCCACTCCAGCAACCCTCAGTTTGTTTCCTGAGATTAAGAATTCCCCATATCAGGGGCACCTGGGTGGCTCAGTCGTTAAGCGTCTGCCTTCGGCTCAGGTCATGATCCCAGGGTGCTGGGATCGAGCCCCGCATCGGGCTCCCTGCTCCGCGGGAAGCCTGCTTCTCCCTCTCCCACTCCCCCTGCCTGTGTTCCCTCTCTCGCTGTCTCTCTCTCTGTCAAATAAATAAATAAAATCTTTAAAAAAAAAAAAAAAAAGAATTCCCCATATCAGTGAGGTCATATGATACATGTCTTTCTCTGATTGACTTATTTCGCTCAGCATAACACCCTCCAGTTCCATCCACGTCGTTGCAAATGGCAAGATCTCATTCCTTTTGATGGCTGCATAATATTCCATTGTATATATATACCACCTCTTCTTTATCCATTCATCTGTTGATGGACATCTGGGCTCTTTCCACAGTTTGGCTATTGTGGACGTTGCTGCTATAAACATCGGGGTGCACGTACCCCTTCGGATCCCTACATTTGTATCTTTGGGGTAAATACCCAGTAGTGCAATTGCTGGATCGTACGGTAGCTCTATTTTCAAGTTTTTGAGGAACCTCCATACTGTTTTCCAGAGTGGTTGCACCAGCTTGCATTCCCATCAACAGTGTAGGAGGGTTCCCCTTTCTCCGCATCCCCGCCAACATCTATCGTTTCCTGACTTGTTAATTTTAGCCATTCTGACTGGTGTGAGGTGGTATCTCATTGAGGTTTTGATTTGGATTTCCCTGATGCCGAGCGATGTTGAGCACTTTTTCATGTGTCCATTGGCCATTTGGATGTCTTCTTTGGAAAAATGTCTGTTCATGTCTTCTGCCCATTTCTTGATTGGATTCTTTGTTCTTTGGGTGTTGAGTTTGATAAGTTCTTTATAGATTTTGGATACTAGCCCTTTATCTGATATGTCATTTGCAAATATCTTCTCCCATTCTGTCGGTTGTCTTTTGGTTTTGTGGACTGTTTCTTTTGCTGTGCAAAAGCTTTTTATCTTGATGAAGTCCCAATAGTTCATTTTTGCCCTTGCTTCCCTTGCCTTTGGCGATGTTTCTAGGAAGAAGTTGCTGCAGCTGAGGTCGAAGAGGTTGCTGCTTGTGTTCTCCTTTAGTATTTTGATGGACTCCTGTCTCACATTTAGGTCTTTCAACCATTTGGAGTCTGTTTTTGTGTGTGGTGTAAGGAAATGGTCCAGTTTCATTCTTCTGCATGTGGCTGTCCAATTAAAGCATTTTCTTAAGTATAAGAAATTAAACAATAACAGCCACTTCTAGGTCAGTGGGAAAGAGTTTATGTTTTGTTAGAATGAGTTTGGGGAAAGAGATAGGAAAATAATCTTGAAAACCACAGGGGCTGGACTAGAATTAAGGGGTGGTAGTCACATGGATGATGCGAGAGGGGAGATTGGAGACTGCGAAGTGAGCCAGACTGACAGCGTTCATTCAGCAAACCGTTTGTGAATATTGGCCACATGAGAAGTACTGTGACGGCCTGGTAGATATTCTATCTCTGTGGCCTGTGATGACCATACTCTGTGATCCTGACGGTCAGGTTGAGGCCCGGAGGAAGGACAGTGTGCTTTGATTCCTGGTAATAGATGGAGACCGGTCATAAGAGCTGGTCATGGGATTGTTTTTCTGGTAGAGCATCTCCCATGTCCCACTTCCCAGATGGCTGTCATGTATTCATTTAACACACAGCTGCTGCTGTAGCCGAGGGGGCTTCGGTGGCAAACGCGAGATGTGGTCCCCCTGTGTCCCACAGGTATGCAGACACATTCCAGTCTCTGTGCCCCGCTCCTGTGGTGTCTCCTGCTTCCACCACCAGGGCTCTGCTGCAGGGTGGTCTCTTCTGTCCGGGGTCAAGTGTCCCTAGACATAAGCAGCCCACCTGGGGCTCCTCTACTGTCTTCTTCAGTCTTAGATTCTTCCCAGTTGAGGGTCAGTTGTTCCAAGTCTTCCCTTTTGTGAGAGTTTTCTCCGACAGAACGAGAAGCTCTTTGAGAGCAGGGGCCATCTCCCACCCGCGGTGTCCCCCGAATCGCCCCCCAGTACCTTTCAGGCTGCACAACAGATGGAGGCTTTGTTTGGTTCAGTTTTAAAAATCCCGGAGTCGTGAAGTTGTCTCCGTAGCTGCTCAGGAAGCTTGCTTTTCTAAATGTTTTCCTTACTGATAAGCTCTTCAGAATGTTCCGTCCCTCTTTTCTTCCTCTGGATTTTGTCTCTCTAGATCATCACCACTTTTCTGCTTGTGGATTACTTACTCAGTGGATTAGCTGGGGTGAACTTTTAATCTGTGGGGCTTTGCCTTGCTTCCTCCCTCAGCCTGCTGGCGGGCTCTTTCTGTTGGCTGCCATTAGGACTGCTCTCGGGGAGAGAAGACTAGTTGTCAGGGCCCCCAAACAGAGTCTTCCTCAGTAGGACGGCCCAAAACGAAATATAAACGATGTTTGAATCACGACACCCTTCTGTCAGTTGGGTACCACAGTTGGCTGTGTCCTGTGGTGTCCTTTTAAATACTATTTTCTGTTACTTTCCTTTTTGAGATATCCCACCTCAAGCATGGCTTGTTGTGGTCTTGAGATTACTCATGGAAGCAAGGCGTACTTGGCTTTTTCATCGTTTCCCTTGCAGACCGGGCCTTTAGTGGCTTTGTGATTTTTTTCTGCATGCCAGTGTGTCTAAAACCCAATGATGATCCCTTCATTTTTCTTTAGTAGATGTGATGGCCATAGAACTGCAGATGCGATGAAAATTTCTGGGCATGTGCAGTAGCATTTCCTGGTTTTTCCCTCAGAATTTATCGAGCCCTTTGTCTCAGTGTCCCAGATGTAGTCCCTCTGAGGTAAAAGTTTTCCTTGTTCTCGGTACCTTGGCAAAACCTGAGTGAAAAAAAAAATGTGCATTTTCTCTTTTGCCAACACCTATATTCTGGATGTATTAGACTTTTTGAGGAGATTGCCAAGACTGGAGTTAGTGCGAAGGCATGGAGGTGGTTTGAAAAAGAATAATATCTGCTAGGCATGGGATACTTCACTAGACACTTGACCAATTGGTGGGTCATTTAATTTGTCAATGACCCTGTGTATTAAGTACTGTTTGACAGTTGAGGAGAACGGACTGACCCCAGGTCCCATGATGCATCAGTCGCAGGACAGGGATTGACCCTAGATCTGTCTGAAGAAGCTCTGGAAGGCTGTGCCTGGCTCACAGCTGGGCTGACTGAGGTGGAACAGGCTTCTCCAGCGTGTGTCCTAGAAATCTGCACCACTGACAGGAGACTTGTGTGCTGGTGTGTCATAACTGTGGTTCCTGGGTCTCTAGATCTTCAGCCTCCTTCACAGGTGCATTGGAGGCCTTGCCTTCGGTGCCGGAGCTGGGGAGTTGTATTATGCTCAGTGTGCAGGAGAGGGGCCTGGGACTTGGGCTCTATGACCTGGCTTATGCTTCATCAGAAACCTCTGTGTGGAGAGAGGATGGGGCCTCAGGACTCGTTTACAGGTTAAGGATCCATTTTGTTATTGGGTTGCTATTTCTGTACCAGCAACATGAAGAACATCATTTTTTAACACACCAAGAGAACCCTGAGATTTCAAATCAGACTGTTTGCAAAAGAAAAAACTGTGCAAAATACACATCATTTATAGCTTAGGTATCCGTTAGCAAAAGGTCATGTGCAATTCAGGCAGATATCCAGAAGTTCAGATCAAGTCAGGTTTGTTTGTTTGTTTGTTTGTTTATTTATTTATTTATTTATTATTTGAGAGAGAGAGAATACAAGCAGGGGGAACAGCAGAGGGAGAGGGAGAAGGAGAAGCAGGCTCCCTGCCAAGCAGAGGGCCCGACCCTGGGATCATGACCTGAGCCGGCAGACGCTCAACTGACTGAGCCACCCAGGAGCCCCAAGTCTGGTTTATTTTCTGAAATGGCTAGTAAAACATGCACAGGAATGTGATTTCTATCCTTACCCCTCCTGTTTGGGCTGGTGTTGAGCTGCTTACTTAGTGGCTTGTTGAACAAGTAGGGGACAGATACTGTTATATTGCTGACTCCCAGCTCAGTGTTCTTTTTTCACTGAACTTTTTAAAATTGTTTTTGTTCTGATCACACTAAAATAATTATTTCCCTTTTTTTTTTTTAAAGATTTATTTTATTTATTTGACAGAGAGAGAGACAGCGAGAGAGGGAACACAAGCAGGGGGAGTGGGAGAGGGAGAAGCAGGGTTCCCGCGGAGCAGGAGCCTGATGCGGGGCTCGATCCCAGGACCCTGGGATCATGACCTGAGCCGAAGGCAGACGCTTAACGACGGAGCCACCCAGGTGCCCCTATTTCCCTTTTCTTGTTACAAAGTATTGTAAGTGCTTTTCAAAAGTTTTTTAGATCAGATTTACTTTTTCTCAGGGCTTGGCAATTAAACAAAATCATTATTAGCTGTGCAATAAAGGACTCATATACTATGTGCCTTAAATGGTTTCTTTATATTTTCGCTAATTAGAACATACCAGGAGACAGCCAATAGAAATATTAAAAGTTTTGAACACCTGCTCTATTAAGGAAGACGTGCCAGTGTGATGTGCAACATTACTCATTGTTTCTTTTCAGGATCTGTTTGGAAATCTGTTTCTCTAATGATTTATATGCAGGATGACCTTTTCCCACCATTACAGGCAACGTCTTTGCATAAAGAAACACTTGAAGCTGTATTGAGTTCACATCCAGAGATAATCAGGAGCCAAGCTGTTTCACGTTCCAGTTTGAGGTTCTGACTTTGCCTGGGTTTCATTCTGGAGAAAGCATCTGACACATGCAGCTGAGCTCACAGGCCATGTCGTAGCCCATAGGCCTCATTCCTTTGGATTTCAGAGTGACCTCCCGGGTCCTGGACATTGATGCCCTCTGGGGCCAGCTTCACAGTGACACAGGGTCCCATGTTCCCCTAATGCGTTTCTCCCTCTGTCTTGAAATTCTTGATATTTTTTGAACAAGGATTCCCTTCTTCCCCCCTCTCCCCATTTTGCACTGAGTTCTGCAGGTTGCAGAGCTGGTCTGATCCCTTTTAATTAGAAAACTTTTCCCTCCAACCTTCCAGCCTGATGTCAAAGGGATTTTACTGGTTGATTAAACTTTTCTTAGGGTTAGTGGTTAAAAAAGTTTTTGAACACTGAGGGTATTGGGTACTTGGGGAAGTCTTGTATTGTGATGTCCTGTGTGGTAATCCTACCCAGGCATGGTCATACATTTTTTGGTATATAAAAAAAAATATTTGAGGCACTACTTTGCAAAAATTTGAGGTGTTCTCAGAATGCTGTGGCCTGCAGGCTTTCTCAGTTTTATAATGGATTAAAAATAAACAATTTTATTTACAGTTGTAAACTTAAACACAGAAAATCCTGGGTTCTGCATCTGTGACACTTCCAAGGCCTCTTGATCAAAGAGGGCATCAGCAGGCAGGGAAGCCAACACACGGTCCAATCCAGATTATTTTACTCACGCGCATCACCCAGAGCAAGGGAAGGCCTGATCCATTTTGCTCTGGACCTCAGCTCCCCACACTGTGACATTACCATGGGGGGTTTGGGCTTATGGTTGGGGCCTCTGGGAACATTCTTAATCTTTTGCATCACTAGAAGTCCGTCAGTGATTCTTTTTCAAACACCACGTGCTTCCCATCCAGCCAATGACATTTAGAGCAGGTGATGAAGAACTGGCAGCCATTTGTACTGGGATCACTGAAGCAGGTCTGGAGCTGAATGTCTAAGTTTAAAATTTTCATCTGCAAATGGCCTCCCCGCCCCCAGTAAATACCGGCGACTCTAATACCATCTCCGCTAACAAAATCCCCACCCTGAATCATGAAATCCGTTATGACCCTGTGGAAGGTGCTTCCTTTGTATCCTGTTGGAACCCCACCTTTTGTATAACCCCGAAGAAGGAGACTTGGAATGATGATGACAGGTAATCGTAGGCCTTTCCAGTTTACCACACACTTGAGCCAAGGGACTCTCCTGAATTCTCCAGTGCAGAACTGCCTAAAATTCTTGGCTGTCTTAGGCACAACGTCTGCAAAGAACTTGATCTTCACGCGGCCAACTTCCTGGCTGCCAAGGCTGACATCAAAGCATAGTGGATCTTATAAGTAGGTCATGGTCTGTGGATGGGGGTACAGTCCTCCCTAGGCCTGACTCCTGGCTCTCCTGCTCACCAGCCGTATGTGTGTGGAATGCTGAGCCTCTATCATTCATAGAATGGAGATAACAATGGCATGCATTGTCTAAGATTGCTAAGAGGTTTTGGTGAGATGAAGTGCAGAAGTTTGTGCTTTTTTTGTTGTTTTGTTTTTGCATAATGCCTGGTATATATCAAGTGCTCAATAAATGTTAGCTGAAATCACTTCATTTTGGGCCTATTTCTGCCGCTCTGATTCATGGTCAAATATGACACCTTTAACTCCCAGTTTGATAGCTTTCAAAATTGTGTCATAAAGCAAATGGATCAGCATAGATCTTTTAGGAGAACTTTAAAAAAAGGAAAAAAAAAAAAAGGAGGGTGTTTTGAGATTTTGTCCTTGCATATGAAGGGCAGGGATTGCTAAGTTTCCTGGTAATTGATATGTCAATGTGTAGCCAGAAATAATATTTGGAGGGTCAAACTGAAAAGAGGTAAGAATGCAGTTCATCACAGGTGTGCGTGCACACACACACACACACACACACACACACACCCTAGTATATTATAGGCCCTATGGACACAAAAATGAAAAGGTCACAACCGCTACACACACACACACACACACACACACACACACCCTAGTATATTATAGGCCCTATGGACACAAAAATGAAAAGGTCACAACCGCTACACACACACACACACACACACACACACACCCTAGTATATTATAGGCCCTATGGACACAAAAATGAAAAGGTCACAACCGCTACACACACACACACACACACACACACACACACCCTAGTATATTATAGGCCCTATGGACACAAAAATGAAAAGGTCACAACCGCTCCTTTCCTCAAGGAGTTCTTAGAAGGTACCCTTTCATGATATTTGCTACATGGTCCCGCAGAGCTGGAAAAAGGGAGACATTTGCTCATGTGGTTTCTTCTCTGATGTTACAGTTCACAGGCCATGCACCTGCAGTGTCTTAGGGCTTGGCATTGCAAGGAATGATGGGAGAGGCTGCAAAAGAGAACAAGTGAGTGTTTGGCTTGCGTGACTGTGAGTTGGGGGTGGGCTGGGAGCGGGGTGGAGAGGAGGCAGATCTGATTTCAGATCAGGTGAAACCCTCTTCCCCTCAACCCTGAGAGCAGCTGAGCCTGTTCCAGCTGCCAGTTAAGCAGATACATGGTTTCAAGTATGAGATAAAAGTTCCTAATGTTGCGAGGTTTCAGTCACACTTGTGGCCCATTTTGTGTCGTAATTATTCAGTCTGACAACAGAAAGGAGGCTGAACAGTCCTTCCTTTTATGAAGCAGATAACATAATAGCACTTCTGCTTTTCATGTGATTATTGCTTTTATAAAATAGATTGATTTTTATCGTGGTGCACCCAAATCTATATATTTTTATAGAGTGTTTCTCACCTGATGTAAGGCTCCCATATTCAGTAATGATATAATCGGCTAGTCTGTCATTTACCCATCTCTTTTGGCTTAAAATGAACGGCTTGAGGTTCAGATGAAAACAGCGAAAAGTATATCCCTGCATGAAGTAGCTAGTGCATTTTATGAATTTCTTCCGTTTCGATTTAGTCAAAGGCCTTCGTCTTTTCTTTAGACTTAGGGAAATAAAAAGGAGGTGGAAGTGGAGAGAACGAGCTGTACCTTCAAAATAATTGTAAAAGGAGGTCACTTTTGTACATACATCGAGCACCAACAATGGGCCAGGCGCCGCATAAAGCCGCAGAATTAATGCTGCCCCCTTCCCGGTGTGCTGAGGCCTGATGAGGACCAATGTGATCAAAACCTGCAGTTTGCTAAGAGAAATCCTGGGTAGCGTTTCTTAAAAGGGAAGTAGGAAGAACGTGAAAAACATGTCGCTTTATTGTGAACATGTCATCTGTCAGGTTCCTCTGGTAACCGGGCTCAGCCCGGGTTTGTATCATGAGGTCCTCACGTGGCCTTGAGCAGATGTAGGGACATTATGGATTTTTAAGCCGCAGAATGTTGACTCTGGCGAAGGCCTTGTGAACATCTTGTTCTTTGATCAGGTTGAGGAAACAGAGGCCTGGGATGGTTGGGGCCTTCCCCAGGGCCACAGCGCGGAAGGTGGCAGATTTGGTGTAAATAATAGGAACTTTTGTGTGCAGGGCTCCTTCCGTGATGGCACTGGGATTACAAATGCTCAAGCTCTTTAGGGGACAGAAATGCATGTGGGTTCTCCTTCGAGAGGAGTAAACATGATTGCAATCTGCCTTCTTCTTGTCCTACTTTTGATTCCTTATCAAACTCTCAGGGAGGCTGAGGAGTGTGGTCCTCGGGAACCCCTGTCTCTGCTGTTGTGAGAATTCAGTGAACCGGGGCGCCTGGGTGGCTCAGTCGTTAAGCGTCTGCCTTCGGCTCAGGTCATGATCCCAGAGTCCTGGGATCGAGCCCCACATCGGGCTCCCTGCTCCGTGGGAAGCCTGCTTCTCCCTTTCCCACTCCCCTGCTTGTGTTCCCTCTCTCGCTGTCTCTCTCTGTCAAATAAATAATAAAAAAATCTTAAAAAAAAAAAAAGAATTCAGTGAACCGACAGAGGTCAAGTTCTTAGCACAGGCCTGCCTCACAGTGAGCACTCAATCACCGTGAGCCATGGCTGTCAAGAGCTACGCGACATGGGTGAGCGCAGGTGGCTGTGGGGCTCACCTTGTTTTCTGTGCTTTATTACCGTGTGGCCTTTGTCCTTCGGCGTCAGCGGCTTGGCTCTCCTGCCTGAGGGGGCTGCTTTCATTTCAGGAGACCAAGTGTAGGAGCCCCCCGTCTGCTAACTTATTGTTGGGTTTATTTCTGTCATTGCTTGATGATTTTTAGTTGTTGATGAATGGTTTTCTGTGGCTGACGTTGCTAATTAGGAGACAGCCCCGTATGTATGTGTATGTGTGTGTGTGTGTGCGTGCGCGCGCACGTGTGCCGGTGTGCGCGTGTTTTTGCATATAAGAGATATTTGATACTGTTTAATTAAGTTTCGTGTCGTCCTCTAGAAAGCTGGTGGCTCCGCTAAGCCCAGCACCTGGGCCCTGGGAGGCGTCCAGCCTTGACTCTGGAAGGAGCGTCCGCTGAGTTTCCCGAACAAGTCCCTCACTCAGCAACTGCTCTGCTGCACACGGATCTCCGCTCCTTCGTTTTTCCCCTGCTTGCCAACGGGGTGCTAACCTTTCTGAGACAGGAACTTTTGTCGGGTGCCTACGGTTTTCACAGCTAGGAAAATATATTGTCTTTAGGCTCGTTGTCAAGCTTTCAAAGAGGACAGAGCGGACCTCTCAGGATTGATTAGAATCACAGTCTGAGTTTTTGGAAGGTGGTGGTGTAGCACACATACCGACGCGGCCCGAGTTCACCTTCACAGTGCTGGGCAGTTCTCATCATCTTGTTAATTGGACGGTTTCAGATGAGCCAATTAGCCTGTGTCAGGAGCATGCTAAAATGGGAGAGATGGGGAGTTTGGCAGTGCCGTTACCGATGAGTTTTCAGAGTGCAGACATGGCTTTTCCGGGGGCTTGGGGACATAGGTAATTCAGCCCGTCGGCTTTTTTCCTATGCGACTCTTCAAAGGAGAACAGGCAAACACTGATTGTGTTAGCTCCTATTTGGAATTTATTAGTGAAAACCATGGTTTAGAAGGTGTGCCAAGTCGATGCTGGGCCTCATCAGCCCAAACTCCGGCACCTTCTGTCCCTATGATACTGTGTAATGGTAACGCACATAAAGTCCTTATGGTGCGCATCACATTTATTCCAGATTATAAACTGCTTGTGGATGAGCCTGACACACCTCTCGGTAACTTGTATGGGATCTTGCACATGAAATACTTAGAAATGAAATGGAAGATGTAGCTGTCTACCAGAATACAGATGCAAAAAAAAAAATACGAATATTGTTTTGAAGTATTTTCAGCCCCAGAAGTTTGAAAACCAGAAATTATAATGGATCGACGACTCCATTTCCTGAACACTTTAGTTAAGAAATACTTCTGCTATCAGTAATAATAGCACCGACTATATTCCAGGCACTTTATGAAAAGCGTGTCGTGTAATCTACACAACATTCCTGCAAGGTTATCCTTTAAAAATTTTTTAACAGTTGGCACAGACAGGGTAAATAACTTGCCCAAAGATGTACAGCTAGGAATGGAAAAACCTGGGATTTGAAGCCATGTCTTTTCAAGCCCAGATTTTTTTCCCCTATACCTCTGAATATGTATCCCAGCTAACCAGATGTTGCTGTAATATGATTTGTTTAGGGGTCAGAGCAGATGATCTGCTTTTCTGAGTGTAGTTTTTGATCTGAAGTATTTGGTGTGACTAAATAATCAAATTAAGTAACTGTCAAATCCCTCTTTGTTCTGGATTTACAGATTTAAATACAATTAGAATAGATTTTCCCCAAATGTTTTTTTTAGGTACTGTGAAGAGCCTTTTGTGGTAGAACTAATTTTGGTGGGTAGGACAATGAGAACTCAGGGAACATTCAAGCACGAAAACTTACACAATTTCAGAACAGGCTCAGAATGAAGTCTTCCTTTGACTAGTGAATTGAGTGACTGACAACTCAGGGAAATGTCAAAATGACTTTAACTTAATGCCCACTGCTTGGGCTTTATCTTCGCAGGTGTTTATTTCACCAGACACAGGCTTTGGATTTCATTAAATCCGTCCATTTCTCCTTGAACTTCACAACCACCTGAGATTTCCCTTTAATATGTCACTGCCCCTTTCCGACCTATTATAAGTGCAAAGGATGTTGAAATTGTATTAGAGAAATAAATATTGAGGAAACTGTACAATTGGAAATGGGCATATTTAGGACTTTTATGAAAGGGTAGAACACTGAAATAACCTTTTTACCTTCCCACAAAAATTATAGTTAAGAATTCTACTCCCAGAGCTAACATCATACTTAATGGTGAAAGAATGAATGCTTTCTCCTCAGATTAAGAACAAGGCAAGATGTCTGCTCTCACCAGTTCTGTTCAACACTGTACTGGAGCTTCCAGACTGGACAGTTAGGCAAAAAAACCCAAAAAACAAAACAAAAAAAACCCCAACAAAATAAAAGGCATCCAGATTGTAAAGTAATAAGTCTCTATTTACAGATGACATGATCTTATAGAGAGAAAATCCTAAACTCCACTAAAATCTCCATTAAAAATCTATCTACTCCTAATATGAGTTCATCAAAGCTGTAGGATAGAAAATCAATATATAATGTACAATATACAAAATCATTTATGTATATATTCTGGGAATGAACCATCCAAAAACAAAATTAATAAAACAATTTCATTCATAATGGCATCAAAAAGAATAAAACAGTTGAATAAATTTACCAAAGAAGTACAAGACTTGTACACTGCAGAGTACAAAATATCATTGGAAGAAATTAATAAAGTCCTAAATAAGTGGAAAGACATCCTGTATTAGTGGATTGGAAGACTTAATAGGGTCAAGATAGCAAAAGTTCCTAAATTTATCCACAGAGTCAACATAGTATCTATCAAAATCCCAGCTGTCCTTTTTGCAAAAGTTGACAAACTGATCCTAAAGTTTATATGGAAATGCAGAGGACCCCAAAACAGTCTTGAAAAAGAACAAAGTTGGAGAAATCATACTTCTTGATTTGCCAAAACTTATTACAAAGCTACAATAATCAAGACAGTGTGGTGCTGGCATAAAGACAGACTTCTATAGCTCAGTGGACTGGAATTGAGAGTCCTGAAATAGACCTTTACATTTATGGCCTATTGATTGTTGACAAGGGTACTTAAGACAATTTAATGGGGCAAAGAATAGTCTTTTCAACAAATGGTGCTGGGACAACTAGATCTCCATATGCAAAAGAATGAATTGGGACCATTACCTGACACCATATACAAAAATTAACTCAGAATGGTTCCATGACCTATATACCAGAGCTAAAACTATAAAACACTTAGAAGAAAACATAGGTGTAAATCTGTGTGCTTTGGAGTAAGCAGTGTTTCTTAGATAGGACACCAAAAGCACAAGCAACAAAAGAAAAAATAGACAAGTTAATACTTCATCCAAACTGAAAACTTCTGTGCTTCAAAGGACATGGTCAAGATGGTGAAAAGACAACCCACATAATGGGAAGATTTTTTTTTTTCAAATCTGATAAGAGACTGTTATTTAAAATATGTTTTAAAGCACAACTCAGTAATTAAAATACAACCCAATTAAAAATGGACAAGGGATCCAAATACACATTTCTGCAAAGAAGTGTACACATGACCAATAAGCACACGGAAAGATGCTCAACATTGTAAGCCAAAACGGAAGTGCAGATCAAAACCACAGTGAGATATCACTTCATGCCCCCTGGGATGAATATAATAAAAAGATGGGTAATAACAAGTGTTGGTGAAGATGTGGAGACATTACTGGTGACAATGTAAAATGGTGCAGCTGCTTTGGAAAATAGTCTGGCAATTCCTTAAGAGGTTAAAATACAGTTACTATGTAAGCCGACAATTCTGCTCCTAGATATATACCCAAGAGAACTGCAAATATGTGTCCACACAATAACTTGCATGTGGATGTTCAGGGCAGCCTTATTCATACTAGCCCCAAAGAGGAGACAACCTAAATGTTCATCGACCGATAATGCATAAACAAATGAAGTATATCCATACAAAGGTATAATATTTAGCCATAAAAAGGAATGAGGTAGTGATGCATACTACAGTATGGTTGAACCTCGAAAACATTAGGGTAAATGGAAGAAGCCAGTCACCAAAAACCACATAGTGTGTTATTCCATTTATATGAAATGTCAGAATAGACAAATCTGTGAAGATGGAAAGCAGATTAGTGGTAACCTAGGACTAGGGGTGGGAGGGCTTGAGGGGATGGAGAGAATGACAGCTAAAAGGTGCCCATTTTTTGGTGGCGGAATGATGAACATGTCACAAAATAGATTATGGCAATCCTTGCACGTACTATAAATATACTGAAACCACTGAATTGCACACTTTAAATCAGTGGATTGCGAATTATATCTCCATAAAGCTTTTATGGAAAAAAGGAAATCTGTTTCTCTCTCTCTCCATCCACTAGTATTTCCTATAGTAATTGACGGTTGGAAACAACTCATTTAATAATATTTATAAAATATTCTAAAATATAGCACATCAATAGAATGTGACACCCTACAGGCTTTAACTCATGATGCAGAATACTATTTTAGGGCATGGGTAAGTGACACACCATTTAATGTGAAACATAAGTTATCAAATAACATGATCCCAATTTTGTGGAAGAACATTTATAATTATATGCCTAGGGAGAGGGCTGGAAGTATGTACATCAACTATAGTGATAGTAGTCACCTCTTGGGTGTTGAAATGACAGAGAACTTTAATTTTCTTCTTCTTGCCTTGCTGTATTTTCCAGATTTTTTTTTAATGCTAATCATTTATTAGTGATCAGAAAAAGAAATTTTATGTACAATTTACATATAAGAGACTGGCTTAAAATGTTTCTAAAATAATAAGGAACTAAGAAGATAACCTTACCTTCACATATCTTATATTACAATTATTACTATTCTGAGAATAATGACATTCTTCCACGTTTTGACACACAGACACTATATACCTAATATAAAATAGCTAACTTTCATTGAGAGCTTAAAAAATATAATCTGTACATTAGACATCGTAAGCTGTTACTATAAGTTAGTGGTATGTATCTTAAGCAGGTCATAATTGCCCCATCAACGCTAGCTATCTCTTTCGGAATGTTAGTTCCGAAATACCTTATTCATCTCTAAAAATTGGGCCATAACACCTCTCTTTCACCTGCCTCCCCACCCCCTCTAGTAGCAAGTCGCTTTCCTGACTGGACGGCAAGGACATGGAGCCTCTAGGGCCAGGGAAGGAACCTCAGATGTGTCTTTCCTGAGCTTCGCGTCCTTTCTGCAGGCACCTGCCACTTAGCGTTTCTTGCACAGCTAGTGTTCCGTGTGCGGCTCCAGGCAATACCTGGAGCAGTGATTCTCAGGAGATGTCCACTCTCCAGTGATGTCTGTATCCCGCGCCTCCTTCAGCGATATTTTGGGAGACTGTTTTGGGGCACTGAGCTGTTTCCCCCTCCGCTTTGGGAGGAGGAGACTTCTAAGCCCTGGTTGACTATAGAATTTTTACCTGAGTCAGCCGGGAACTTAACGGTTTTTCTCACATTCAGCTTTTTCCTTCAGACTCCGGCTTCTGGATCCTGTGTCTGCAAAGAAATGGTGTCAGGTAAATCTGGTTAAAAGCAGAGGAGAAGAAAGCCGTGGAATGCGCTGGTGTGCCTGTCTTTCCCAGGACATACTTGGGCACGCTCGGTGTTTGTGCCTCTGCTGTTAAAGAGAGTTAAGAGAGCTTCCGATCGGCTAATTGCAGAGGTTAAAAGCAAAAGCGAGAGCGCATCTCATCTAACGTGCCTCTTTAATTAATAAATTGTGAAAAAGGCGCCATTGCAAGCCCTCTGAGGTATTCATAAGCAGCTCTGTGATCGCCTGGGGCTAGAGGTTCCAACCATTTTTCGGATAAACTGTGCCAACGTGGAGGTTTGTCTGCTATGAAAAGAAAAACATCGCAGCCTGAGGAAGTCGTGAGATATGGCATGAATGTGAGTGTGTTACCCGGCTCCCCGAGTCACATCATGTTCTTCTAAAAACTCTGCTGTTGGAGGCAAATGCTTTATGAGCCTCGGAGAAAGGTGAGGCTGGTGATTCCAGTTGTGAAGATGATTTTTGTTAAATCTGCCTGATTTACGTCCCAGGGAGCTGCCAGAGATGCACCTGTGCTTCATCGAAGATGCTTCCAGTCCCTGTGGTTTCATTGGGCAGGACCTGCAAGACGCAAGCGCGTCAGGTTAGAGAAGGGGCTTGTTATCCAGGTTCCGGGTGACTCACGGCATCAGCTCCTGAGTCAGGGATGGTGTGAGGTCGTGAAGTGAGTTGAAGGGTTTGGGTGGATGGCCGTCCATTGCAGTGTGTCCTGGCTGTGTCTTTCATGTGGTGGCAAGCCCCTGGATGTGTGCTAGATTGCTGCTCTTGGGACAGGCTCTTTAGGATGTCATGCACTCTGGAAACATCCTGCCTCGTCTTCCCGCGTGGGGTGTGGCCAGAGGCACCTTCCTCAGGCTTCCTGAGAGACGCTAAGCATGGGAGCAGGAGTGGGGCCGGCTCTGAACAGCGCCTCCAGGATGCCCTCCCGCAGCAAGCAGGCCCGAGTGGGAACGTGACCTAGTTGTGTGCCTCCCAGCACATTGGCACAATAACCAGACCTTCCTTCCTCCTCTCCTCACAGCAAGAATAATTCTGCTGAGCCTTTTGGAGGCCGGAGGGCCAGTTTTAGTAACGTGCCCTTTCCTGGCTGGCTCTCGTCCATTTATTTTGGGTGAGTGTTAATGGCCATGAGTTTGAAAGTTTTATTTTTAAGGAAACTGTCTCTCTTGATCCTGGTGTCCTTGTCAACTGTTATCTGTCTGAAGCCCCTTCCTTCTTGGGGAAAAGGCTGAGAACAAAGTGGTCACAGGATTGTCACCTGTGGTCTTCTTTTTTTTTTTTTTTTTTTTGATGTCTTCCATATGGATTTAGGCCAGGGGAGCCGGGGGGCGGGGTGGGGGTTGGTGAATTCAGTGTACATACCTGTAGTAGGTCTCCCAGAGCCCCAGTGAAAAGGTCACTCTCCCTGTAGGTCATTTTTGTGCTAGCCATGGGATACACTCCCCCCTCCTCCCCCCCCAACCCCGTGAGCCCCGGCTCCACGGTGCAGGGTGACTAACTTTGGGAGGTGACTGGTGGTCCTGGATGGAATTTCCTTTTGAGTCATGGGTGTGACCAATCGACTGCCCTGGCTGCTCTGGAGGAATGAATACGTAATGTTTATCCTATACTTGACCTTTTAGAAAGCACTTGCTTGGCATGGTCTGTTCATTTTCAAAGCCGATGCAGAATTTTTGCAGTCCTTTTGCTGGCGATTTGCACCAAGGGGCTGGAAAACTGCGAAGTGGTTCAGTCTCTGTTGTACTCCCTCGTGGAAGGGATTTCTCTGATAGGTAGACGTCTAGAGCTAGAAGGGATGGTGTATATATACAGCTTATCGTCATGTTTTACAGAGAAAAAAAAAATCCTGGCACAGAAGGGTTCAGTGCGTTGCTCACGCCCACACAGCTAGTTAGGGACGGAATAGGACAGAATGCAAGAGCAAAACCCAAATAAGAGAGCAAGGCCAGGGCCCAGAATGGCCTCCAGGGGCACTTCTGAAACTGTGTGTCTCCAGTCTCTCGGTTCCCCAAAGCTCGCGTTACGTGAGAGCAGGAGCATCTAGTCTAATGTGTAAATGACACACAAGAAACAGAAGCCCAGAGGGGTGGAGGGACTTGCTCAAGGCCACACACCTAGTGGGTTACTGATCCTGGTCTGAAATGCAGGTCCAGTTGTCCCCCCAATGTGGTCCTTCTGGCCCACTAGATTTAAAACGTATTTAGGTCCAGGGTGCATGAATATGGAATGCTGTCTGTACATTATCTTGACTTTATGAGTCAAATTGATGGGATTCAGTTTGGGGTCATGAATGTGCTCAATGTCTGCCACTGAATGGGGGTGGGGGTGTGTGAGGTTCAAGCCGGTTCTAGAGCTGATGTGTTGAGCTACCACCCTCTTCTGCTAAGAGTGAGGAAACCCTTTTCTGGGGTCATGGTATATTTAGGGATTTAAGGGGAAGATTTCACTTCCGTTTTAAGTCAGATGTCTGCCTGGATTCTTGTTATTCTCAATACAAAGTCGAGTACTTTAAAGACAGTTGGGACCCTGGGGACAAGTTGTAGGTGTGCTTTCTTCAGATTAAATCGAAATCATTATGTAAATGAGCTTTCCAGAGTACTGTTTTTGGGAATTCCTAAAGCAGTCTTAGGGTTGGTATCACATGTAATATGACGGCAACTTCACCCCAGCTGGGATCACCGGTTGCTTTTTGTATTCTTGAATCTTTTGCCAATTTTCCAGATGCTTTTGGAAATTCATGCTGACCGTTTTTTTTTTTTTTTCATTCCATTTTGAGTACTGAATATTTTCCTGTCACTACTTAAACTGGCATGAATAAAATATTCCTTTTCAGGATGATGATTTTCAATTTTTTTTTTTTTTAAAGAAAAACAAAACACCCCAGTTGGTTAAATTTATGAGGCCTGCGAAAATGTCTTTACAATGTGAGTGGGTGAATTTGGGAACAGGAATTGTCTTTCTAGAGGCCACATAGTGTCAAGTAGGGTATTTCCTGGTAGTAGGGGTACAGGAACAAGCCAGTAGAAAATAGATAACTTTGAATGAGTGGAACTGAATCATTCAGGACTCAGAATAGAGTTTTCCCCTCAGAACCATCTGGATATCTGTACTCAACGTATGGGATGGTTATTGTCATTAACAACAACATAGGTGAAAATGAGGAATGATTAAAAATAATACAAAGAGTCGGGGCACCTGGGTGGCTCAGTCAGTTAAGTGTCTGACTCTTGATTTTGGCTCAGGTCATGATCTCAGGGTGGTGGGGTCGAGCCCCCTTTTGGGCTCTGCTCTGGTCGTGGAGCCTGCTTGGGATTCTGTCTCCTTGTGCCCCTCCCCCCCCAATAATAATATAAAGAGTAAGTGTAAAATATTCCATTCATCTCTTCCTTCATTTGATAAATTGTTGTTTGGCTCCTACTAAGTGTAAGGCCTTGTGCTAGGTTTTTGGAGAAACACAGAAATATGCACTCAAGGAACTTAAGAGTGTCAGGAGAAAGAAAACCGAGAAGCCTAATAACTATAATAAAATTTAGAGAAGTAATAAATTCCATAAGAAAGGGCAGGTGAAGAGAACTTAAACCAAGCATTTTGCATATATTATCTCCATTTATCCTCATAACCACAGTGAGATAGGTTCAGAGATTTAAATTTTCTGGCCCAGAGACATTCAGCTAGTAAGTGGCAGAGCTGGGACTCTAACTCCTGACAAGACACTTCTCTGCCTTCCCCAAGCAGGGATGAATGCTCTGTGAGTTTAGAAGAGGAGATAATAATTCTGCCTGGTCTGGAGATGTGATGGGAGTGTTAGAGCATTAGCCAAACCTCGAAGCATGGTGGGGGGCGGGGGATGTCCATGTCCAGCTTTGGAGGCGGGAACTCGAGCCATCGCTGTGGGGATGGTGGGATGGACGTAAAGTGTGAGGTTCAGTTCTCTGGTCATGAAGGAAATCAGTAGGAAATAAGGTTACAAAGGTAGGTAAGGGGTCAGATCGTGAGTTTTGAAGTCTAGGCAAAATTCTTTTTAATTTTAGCTGATGATACAAGCTGTTCAAATATTCAGGTGATACTAGCTATAATATAATATAATAGTCTAAAATTAGAATATTCTAAACCGACCTTGGTGTCTGGGGTAGGGGGATTGGGTGGGAGGGCCTGCAGGCCAACAGGAGAGCTAGGAGGTCAGTGTGGTGGGGTCCCAGCGAGGGGGCTGAGCTGGTGTGGTGGGGGGAGTGGCGGAGGGGGGCGGGGGAGGGGCCTAGTGGCCGTCTCACTTAGGAGCTGGGAGAAGTGGGGTTGGGTGTTGGCGCTGCCCCAGGTGGGCTTCCCATTGCGGCACGGTGCTCCTCCAGTCTGACTTGGGTGTAATTTGTAGTTGCTTCTTGATGGGAGATAAAACGGTTATATAGTTTTATTTAAACACATAGTGCTTTGTGGCACGTTTTGTTCTAAGTGCTTTACAACTCACTCATTTAATCTTCATGACTACCCCATGAGGCAGGCTGTGATTATTCCCAATTTACAGATGAGACAATGAAGGCTGGCTCCAGGATCTGTACTCTTAACCATTACTTTGGTGCTAACAGTACATTTGATATTCAAATTTTAGTGTATTTCCCAGAATCCCGACTCCCTTCCCTTCCCAAAATAAAACAGTCATTAGTATCCACATAGTAGAAGCATCCAGAATGAGAGTTGTCATGAGGGTTGTTACATGACATTGGATGGGAATTGCTGAATCAGGAGAATGAGAGCTTGTTGGAGTGAGGAGGACCATGAAAGAGATGATCTGCTCACGAAATTCCGGCCCCGTCTCCTCAGCGCACAGGTAGGGAGAGAGACGCAGGGCCTGCTATCTAGTGTGGTCGGGAATGTTCTGTTGCATTTGGGGAAAGCTGGTTTTTCAGCACTGGGGAGCTACGTCTTGGGCTCCTTAGATGGCAGCCGCGGTGGATTTTCATGGGGAAGAGATGTAGGAGGCCAGCACCAGAGTCCCAGGAGCTAGATGGCTTCAGGGGCTCCTCCTCCCACGGCTGATGTCCCCTCTTCTTTTTCTGTATCTTCATTGTCTGCCTCTGTTCCTCTTGTGGGTTTAAGAACTTTGGGAACTGTTGCACATATTGTCATTTTTCTGATGAGTGCTACGGAAGCTTTTTCAGTATTAAAGCTTACATCACGACAGTGTGTTCAAATTCTGGGTCCCCAAACCAGAATTTCCATAACCATCTCCTGTGTAATCTCCTTTTTGCTGCCAGTGGGGGAAAAAACAAGAGCAGTTCTCCATCGGAGAAAACTCCTTTTCTTAGCAGCTCCTTTTGGGGTGAGGGCTCTGTGGACAGAGTCTCCTCTTCCACTGTTCTAGTTTCTTAGCTCTACTTCTCATCGAGGCCTTACCTGAGCAGATCCTTGACATTATTTTAAAGAAGCACTTAAAATCTTGCTTGAGTTCAGGGCAACAGTTGTGTTCCTTGCTCCCTTCGCTGGTCCCTCTGGTCTGTGGCTGTTTTGCCGCTGTGGCTGACTTGGCTCAGAAGTTCAAGACCCCCGTAGGCCCCCTGTTGGTCACGGCTCACAAGGGCGGGCTGCTTGCCTAGTGTACTGGAGTCCTGCTGCATGCTCTTCCTGCGATTCGGGTTTTTAAGTCAAGCGTCATCCCCAGGAATTGAATTAGAGGGCCTAGGAAGAAGCAGGTTTTATGCAACATCTCCGCGTTTGGCCTGCAGCTGTGTTTGTGTGATCTTAAAACAATTTCTCTCTCATCTCCACTGTGCCCCATCGGCTGACCCAGCTCATCTGCCGCCATCGGTAATCTCCGTTTTAATTAATCTTTCAAAGAAACAGATTAAGTTGATTGCTTTACAAGCTGAGTTTTGGTGTACGTACCTTTCAGCTGCCTTCCAGAAGTGATTAAAAGAAGAATTTTTATATGAGGTTTTATGCCCAGTTAAGATTATTTTTGGATCTTGTCTCAATGGTTTATTTCCATCATGTGCCTGTTTTTAACAGAGGAACTGAAAATGAGGAGCGGGGCTGGGTTTTGTCTCACTGTGGGTGTTCTTTGCGTTCAGACATCCTGATGTGATCTTTGCTCCAGGCTGCCTGGTTGGCCATCTTCCAACGAGCCTTCCCCAGGTAGCCTTGCTTAGTCACTGGCATTGAAGTTACACCTTGTGCTAGTTATTCAGGACGCTTCTAGTCCTGCCTTGTCTCCCCCCACTAAGCTTTCACAAATAAACCATCTATTCCTAAACCCACTCAAGCCAAGCTTCCATGGATACCCTACCTAGGATCTGACTAGCACTGCATTGAACAGATGGTATTGCGAAAGGTTATCTATCTGTCATTTGTTTTCCTTGAGGGCATCTTTGTGTCCCCAGGACCCAGGGTAGTGTCTGGAACAACTGGGAGGTGTTCAGTGAGCATTTTTTGAATGAGGGGCTCTCCTATCAGCATATGGAAAAGTTGACAGAAGATGGTAACTGTTGCTCAGAGTCAAGGTAGAAACAATATTGGCCTTTAGATGTGTTTTGTTTGGCCTGCACACTGCTTAAAAAAATTTCTGAACCAACATAGTATGAAAAGGTAAACTGTACATAGAAAATCCAGTTTTCCAGCTTCTCTTGCAGAATGTTAAGACTAGGGTGGAACTGAAAGGTGAACTTGCCTTGGAGGGGCCTGTATTCTGCCTTTTGCTCACCTAATCCCTAAAATAGTTTTGTAAAGCTATCTATCCCCTCACACACTCTGTGTTGATAGCTAACATTTTTCATCATAATTGAAGAGTTGCAAAGGATGTTATTTCTAGCTTATTGTAAATATCGACATCTTTAAATAAAACTTTACATCATTCTTTTAAATATAACCAGTGGAATCTAAACACCACAGAGACTTGATACCCATCATCACCATTTAAAAAGCAATCGAATTGTCTCGTCTTTAACCATTGGAATTTCTACCTCATTCTCTTTTTTTCTCCGAATTCATATTCTGTCCCCACAGAATGTTGTTGTCCTTGGGTATTATATTTGTCCTTGCAAAAATCTGTATCTACATTTAAATTAAATTTCCTATGGCTGTAATGGTCTAAAAATTAAAAAGTTCTTGTATTTACTTATTGTGGTTGATTACTATTATACATTTGAACAAATCCTAAATATATTACAAATTTAGCTAACTATACTCACAAGATAACACCAAATTTGCTTGGAAACACACCTCCTAAGGTGCATAGAGTCCTATGTGTTTTTGCAATTGTTTTCTGTATCCAAGGACGAATATTACTTGTCACTGAGTAAGAAAGTTCAGCATCAGTTCATTCCTGTTTTTTTGCAGTTTAACAGATTTAAGCACAAAGAAACCATATAAAACCAAGTAAGTATATGGGACTGGGAGTTGTTAGAGCAGTCCTGCCTTTTGTGAAACTGTTTTTGAGTGATATGCTGCAGTTGCTACTCTTAGTTCCTTCCTTTTCAGAAGCTAGGGAGCAGGCCCCTCTGGGTGGTGTATTGGAATCATCATGGGGGTTGTGTGGGGTGCACGTGTCTCTCCCAGGCTCATGCCCGGGACCATGAGCAAAGCGGTGAAAAATTCGTCCCTGAATGCACATGTCCCCAGCTGAGGCTGACCGAGGCCACGTGCTGCCATCTCGTTTCAGCTCTCCCGCTGGAAACCAGTGTCCTTTCCATGGTCTGTTTAGTGCCATGTTTTTCACATTTTTGTGCTGTGTGTTAGTGATTTCACTGCTGCGAACGGCCCCAAAGCCCAGTGCTGAAGTGCCGTGTAGAGTTCCTGAATGAAAGAAGGCCGAGATGTGCCTTCGGGAGCAAACACATGTGCTAGACAAGCCTGTTCAAGCATGAGTTATGGTGCTACTGGCTGTGTTTCACATTAACGAACCAGAAATATATATTAAAGAGGGTATCTTTATACAGAAACACACATAAAGCAAGGTTATGTATGGATCGGTTGACAAAAATGCTGTGACCAGAGGCCCAAAGGAGCCCAGTGCTATGTTTCCCCTAAGAGCAGTGGTTCAATATCTGCAAATTCAACATGATTTTACAGGACGTGACTACTGTGAATCATGAGAATCACCTGCATGTATAGATAGTCCCCGACTCACGATTTTTCAGCTTTATGATGGTGCAAACGTGATGCAGATTCAGTAGAAACTACTTGGGATTTTGAAGTTGGATCTTGTCCCGGGCTAGCGACGTCCGGTCAGTCCTCTCTTGGATGCTGGGCAGTGAGCTGCAGATCCCAGGCAGCCAGCAATCACGAGGGCGGACGACCCATCCCGACAACCATTTTGCACCCATCACCGTTCTGTTCTTCTCAGGGCCGTCCTCAACACATGACACGGGACAGTCAACCCCCGATGATCAAATAGGCTTCGTGCGAGGTGATTTGCCCACCTGCTGGCTGATGGGAGTGTTGTGGGCACGTGTAAGGCAGGCCAGGCTAAGCCATGATGATCTGTAGGTTAGGTGTATTAAATGCATTTTCGTCTTACCATATTTTCAGTTTAGAATGGGTTTATCGGGATGCAACCCCATGGCAAGGCGGGGAAGATCTGTCATTTGCACGTGGATATTACAGCTTTAGAAATTTAAGAACGAATTTCAGGGTAATGTCTAGGTAGGCAGGTTTTTCACTCAGAATATGAAGTATTCGATTTTATTTTTACAAGACAGTCTTTTAAAGCATGTCCCTAACAGGATGGCATTGATTCGTTGTGTCTCTAGGGTTCATCGAAAGGGGTAACTTTCCAATGCTGGTAGATGCCTCTGCTACTTGGACTTGGCCGTGAACTTGCACTCACGGCGCACTTGAAGGCTGAGACTCAGACTGGGGGCTTAGTGAGAACAGCATCTGAGTTATTCTTTTATTATTCGACTGAGGCTTCTGTGCCAGGAAGATAAAAGAGCTCAGAGAAGCCTGGAGTTGGGAAGCTGCACGGACCTCCTCGCTTACAGTCAGAGTCCTCATTAATTCTCTGATTTCACACGGCTTCCACGATTTTTTTTTTTTTTTAACAGCCACATGTCCCACAACCACTAATCCTGACTAAATAGTACATAAGATGTAATTGTTGTGGTTTTGAGAAATTTATCTTCTGAGGAACGGAGTGTGTTTTAAGACATGACTTCATCTTTCTGGAATCCCCACTTGAGGGCTTCGCATTTCAGCTGACGGGGGCTCACAACCTTCACTGGGGTAGGACACAGGCCTCCGGGAAGTGTGTGCTCCTTATCGAATTCCCTTCTCCCTCGGACACATCTCTGGTCCAAGAACACCTTTTCTCTCCTTAACCTCTCCCCTTCAGGGGATGTCTTACAAGCTCAAACCAGATTCTAAGACTGGTTCTCACCTCAATAAATTATAAAGCCAATGGTTTTCTTTCCTTCCCATGTATGTAGTTTGATTCATGTTTATGTAATCAGTAGATATTATAGAGCCCCTACTTTGTGCCTGGGCCTGGGCCGGGTGCTAGGGGTGTAAAGACAGCCAGCCCTCAGCCCAGGGAAGCGGAGCCCACCTTCTGCTGGGAAGAAGAGTCCATGCTATAGTGTGGAGATACTGCCAGGGGAGGTTCCTTGAGACGAGCCTCAGAAGGCTGTGGTCGGGGTGTCTCAGAGTTGGCCTGGGAGAGTCAAGGAAGGCTTCATAGATGAGGGGGTGCAAGGCCTGAGGCTTGAGGGATGAGTAGGAGTTTACCAGCTGAGCAAGGGAGAGAGGGCTTCCGAGCAGATGGCCCCACTGTGGTCCTATGATCCAGAGGATGGAAGAGCACAGGGTCTGTTTGGGGGTTCAGGCAAGAATAGGGGAGTGGTGAGAGAAGAAGCTAGAAAGGGAGTTGTGGTTTCAAGGACTTTTTATGCCACCCTTAGTTGTGTGGAATTTATCCTGAAGATGAGGGAATTGGAGAGGAAACATGATGAGCCTTTCCATGCATTTGAAAGCCCAGCTTTGAGCTGTAGGGGGGAACTTTAAGACAGGTGTCAAGGAGACCAGCTAGATTTCTCTTGGATTCATGGAGGGGTTCTGGGGTAGAGGTGAAGGGTATGGGAACTGGCAGGGGTATGGGAAGATGGGACAGACAGATACATCCTGAAGTAGGTCAAGTTCAGTTCTTTGGGATCATTTTAGATTTGGGACCATCCAAGAAGGAAGGGCTAAGAAGGGTTCGTGCTTGGAGAGCTGAGTAAAAGATGGTGCCCTCTACGGAGAAGACACACAGGAGCAGGTCTGGGGGAGAAAGGTAAGGAGTTCTGAATGCATAGAGTTGCCTTGCCACCTCAGAGTGGAGATACCCAGTATACAGGTGAATAGATTCATCATTATGGCATAAATACAGCTCCAGGGTTATATCCCTGAGGCAGGGTTTTCTTTTGTTTTGTCTTATCTGCTTGTTTTTGCCTGCATTATCTACTTAAGTAATTTAGGTCGGCAGAAAAAGAGCGTGGAGCAAAATGGGTCAAAGTACCTGGAAAGAAAGAAAAATCTCTGATGATATGGTCTGAACACCAGTGTGGGTACATGAAACCAGATGCCCTGAAAGGCTGGGGGCTGGTTTTCAAGTGACTTAGGACAAGCTGTCCCCTTCTTGCTATCCTGTGTTCACACCTGCCCTGTGGAATGGTGCAGTGGCTAAGGACCGGTGCAGGTGGACCTTGTTTATCCCATCATGGGCGGGTTCACCCCTTGTGCAAGTCCCTGCTCTGTGTCTAAACATCTTTCTTGCATAGCGATGATAATAGAACCCACTTTATTGGTGAGGATTAAACGAGATAATTGATGCTATTTCTTAGCCCAGTTCCTGGCATAGTGAGCACTCAAAAAGATTATATCTCAAAATAATTACATGAACAGATCTTATATAATGACTCTAAATTCACAACCAAACATAAAACTGGAATTCAGGTTTGGTTTTCTAAGAGATTCATTTCTCATTTAGGCATTAAGGATGCGCCGTAGAATCCCTGTAGAAAATCTTCGTGCGTTTAACAATATTTGACCTGCAAACGTTCACCATACTTTAAAATCGTAGTCCGTTATTTATAATAGTAATAATAATAATAATGAAATGATTCATTTACAAATATTTATAAATCTTCGTAAATGAAAAATCGAGATGAGAATAAACTATATTATATAATGCATTGAACTCCGAAGTTTCTCCCCTACGTCATCTCAACTGCTTCTCTGGTATAGGCCTCACGGTTGAGGGGGCACATAGCTCTGATGTTACTGATGAATGATGCCAAGGCCAGGGAGCTCCAGGGGCATCACGTGGGTGATGGCATCGGGTCACCTGAAAGCCTTTCCTGTGCTTTGGAAAGAAAAGGAGGAAAGAGAAGAAACGAATATCTAGTAGCTTGAGCTTTATGAAGAGGTAGAAATTGAGGAAGAAACTGCTAATTGAGCAAATCCAGACCATCCCTTACCATCTTCAGAGAATGTACAGTGGCACCTAATTCTTTTTGGAAATATGGCACCCCCTTATAAATAGATATGCTTTTAAAAAAGTTGAAAAGCTATAAACAAGTGTCGGGAAGCCAAGGGAGAAAGCTGTTCGTTCCTGTTAATTATGTATTAAGGCTACACTAAGAATGGGTTATTCTTGGTATGAATAACTTCCTGTGAAAGAATCATAGAACTTTAGAATACAAGGGACCTTAAGGGTCACCTTTTATTTATTTATTGATTCATTAGTTGCATATAACACCCAGTGCTCATCACATCACGTGCCCTCCTTATGCCCATCACCCGGTTACTCCGTCCCCTCACACCCCTCCCTTCTGTAACCCACAGTTTGTTTCCCAGAGTCCAGAGTCTCTCCTGGTTTGTCTCTGTCTCTGATTTCTTCCCATTCAGTTTTCCCTCCCTTCCCCTGTGGTCCTCCATGCTATTCCTTATGTTCCACATATGAGTGAAACCATATGATACTTGTTTTTCTCTGCTTGACTTGTTTCACTTAGCATAATCCCCTCCAGTTCCATCCATGTCGATGCAAATGGTGGGTATTCATCCTTTCTGATGCCTGAGTAATATTCCATTGTATATATGAACCACATCTTCTTTAAGGGATCACCTTTTAATCACAAGGAACAAGGAAACTGTGTTTTTGAAGTGCTAATACATTTCCTTTATATTTTTATGAATAAAGGACAGACCTAGCTGCCGGCGAGGGCTTCTCCTCCCTGAGCTGTCACCACGGCCACTGTCCGTTGAGTTGACATAATTCTAGTCCAAAGTAAATATGTTTTAGCCTGTGCCATCCTATTGTGGGTAAATGGGTGGTTTCTGTGGGGCCTTTCGAAAAACTGAAAATAGCCCTGGTGTGTTCACTGCTCCCTTTGGGGACGTCCACAGCTGCTTGCAGTCCAGCCAGCTCATTTTATAGACCTCAAGACTTTAAATCACTTGCTCAGGTCAGAAACATGGGGCCTTTGTAAGGTAATGCATTATATCCAGTGCAGACAGAGCTTGAGGAAACCTTGATGTCTCCGTAGAAGTGGCAGCCAGAGAGCTGTGTACTCCAGGCCGTTTGTAGGTTCAGTAGGAACTGGCACTGCAACTCTACTCTTGGTTGGCTTAGAGCGTCTGTGTATTGACTCGCATGCCCACTGCCCTAAGCAGCTACCTGAAAAAATTAGTCACAGTCTGTCAGACAGAAACACAGAACAATTAACACCTGCAATTGGCCCGTGCACCCCTGTCATGTCAGAACCCCTCGTAAAACCTCATTTATTGAGACCTCCGTACCTTTGGAGTGCCAAGTAAAAACCCACAGGGGTAGGCCGGAGTTTGTTCAAGCCCGTATCTATGAGAAAGGAGTTTGCTAAGCAAATGAATTGTATCAACACGGACGCGGTCGTGTTGTTTAACAACTTAGCTTTAATATTTGCACACGTAGTTAAGTGTTCGCTATAAGTAACTCTTATCAGGACCTGGGAGACTCCTGCTTAGCCATACTTGGCTGGTTTTTAAAAGTTGTTTATGAACTTCAAAGCATTTAAATTGCATTTCTCTATGTATGTTTGAAGATCAGTGGGGATAGGGCATGTGACAAGTGTCTGACTTGTTTGCATAGAGCCAGCAAGAGGAGTTGGCTCGGAGGGTTGCTCAGTGCTTAGTTGTCAAAGGTATAATTGAATATGTGAATAAATACACTGACACTGGGATTGTGGTCTAACCAGTTGGAAAAAAGTAATACGTTTTGTTTCTCAATGGCAGGCGCTATTGGTACCGTGGCCAAGATGATTCTTCCCGGCTGAGCACTGCCTGGTGCATCTCCAGACATTCAGCCTCCCTGACTCCCATCCGCTAAAGGCAGGAGTGCCCACCCCGCTGAGATAGACCACCGAGCCCCACTTGCTTCCAGATACCCCTGGGGGAGCAGTGCCATCCCTAGTTAGGGACCACCACTGCCTCCCATCCCCCAAACACCAAAGTAAATTACAGATATTAGAAAGTTAAATGTAAAAAAGAAATAATAAAGTAACTGGAAGAAAATAGAAGTTAGTATCTGACAAAAAGATGTTAAAAATTTAAACTATTGGGTTCTCTGCAAAATCATGCTTTCTGATTCTACCTGGGCCACCTCCCACCTCTGCCGTGTCATGTTTTTGCCTCAAGCTGCCTGTTAGATTTTCTCATGGGCTATTCCAGCCCTTTTTCATCCTGCTTGTTCTTGATTTTCTCTGCCTCTTTCCAGGGGGCGGAGGCCGGCCAGAGTGATTTGTTGTGACTTCATCTCTTCAAACCTTGGAATCCCTCCTTCTTTCTAAGGAAGACTTCTCCTCCAGGAGTCTCGCTGCCCTGGCCTGCTGCCCTTTAGCCACCCCCCTCATCTCTAGAATTTTCCATTTTGTCTTCTCTGTCTCTTCCACACTGCCTGTAAACCTTCTCAGATGTCCTGAAATTCTAAAATAAATCTTTAACATCCATAATTCTGCATCAACATCTACTAGCCTATCTTGGTCCTTATATTCATGTCTAAACCCCTCTATAAATTCTCCTTAGCCTGGTGGAAAGGACGCTGGTCCTACATTGAGCAGCCCAGGGCGGAATCCAATCTGTTCGGCCTCTCAGCCTGATGAGTTAAATGGGGATAGTGATGCCCACCATGGAAGGAAAGGTCACCACGAGTGCCGGATCTAAAATGCAGGTAGGGTCATGTCCTGCCCCAGCTTAGAATCCTTCAGGAGCAGAAGATAGTAGGAAGGGAAAAATGAAGAGGGGGAATTTGGAGGGGGAGACGAACCATGAGAGACTATGGACTCTGAGAAACAAACTGAGGGTTCTAGAGGGGAGGGGAGTGGGGGGGATGGGTTAGCCTGGTGATGGGTATTAAAGAGGGCACGCTATGCATGGAGCACTGGGTGTTATATGCAAACAATGAATCATGGAACGCTACATCAAAAACTAATGATGTAATGTATGGTGACTAACATAACATAATAAAAAAAAGAAATACATATATAAAATGTTTGCATAAGGAAAAGATTAGAATAATATACACTATTTTTATTGGCTACTTCTGTGTAATGGGATTAATCAGTGATTTTCATTTTTTCATTGTTTTCCAGAATATTTTAAATAAACATGAGTAATGGCTAGCACATTTTATATTTATTATTTAAAAATTTTTCAAAGAATAAAAAGAATTCTCAGAAAGAAAAAAAAAAAGAATCCTTCAGGAGCTTGCCATTCCCAGAGCAAATCATACAAGTCCTTGCTTCTTTTGCACATTTCCTTTTCAGCATTCCCTCCCTCCAGCTTCATATTTCCTTCCCACTGAACTGTTGATGGCACCATCGTTATCCCTGCCCTCTTCCCCCAGCCCTGTCTGCTTTGCTGTTGCCTGTCTGGGTCTTTTCTGACTGGTTGTCTGCCTCCAGCTCCCTCCTTCCCGCCACGGTTGACTCCTGCTCATTATTTTGCAGTAAGCCCTTCTTCTGGAAGTTTCCTGGAGGCCCCTCCCCCTCAATCTATCACTGCACCGATACATTATAAGACGTCAAGGGGTTGGTGAAGAAATCTCTGGTTGAATGAATGTCCAGTCTGGGAGGAGGTTTTGACCCATCAGTTCCAGCTATGGTGGAAGTTGACGAAGATCATGCGAATAGGCGATTTTCTTGAGCACTTTTACAGCAGTCACGGTCTAAGTGCTTTTCCCCAAACAAATCTTCTGGGGAAAATAAAAACAGAATTCTTTCCCAGGGACATGGTTTGCTGACTCTCTAATTTTCTCATGCCCTGTCTGAAACACCATAGCCACTATTCCAGGTATGCGCGTGGCACAGCTGACTTCCTTTGCCTGTGGAAACATTTGGACCAAAGATAGGTGCCCTGTCAGACCTTTTTCCGGAGAATTGTTCATATCCAGTGTAGACGGCAGGGCACGGGGCTCCGGTTCAGGTGGGCGTGGCATGCAGTGACGTGGGAAAGCTTGGGTGACTCAGGAGCTGAGGTAGGTGATCAGTGGTCACACGCAGTACCTGTTCCAATGGTGTTCTCAGCCACTGGTTTTCTCCTGTGCTCATTCTTTTCAAGTCATACAGGTATTTTTCTCTTGTATGGTTTTTATCCCTTTCTTGCCTTTTCCATTCCTTATTGACTTACTTCGTTTACTCATTTATAAATAAATATTCAGGACCTTTCATGGGCAGGCACAGGGGAGACAAATGAGTTAGACCCCCATGGCCCTACCTCTGTGTATTTGGTCCCTACATTCGTGGGTAGGAGGAGAAATGGGATGTAGGTTAAGAATGTGTACACAAAGAAATAAAACAGTTACACTCGTGATGAATGTTGTGATAGAGAATAAGGGGAGATAAGAGGGAATGGTATTTTACGTGGGGTGATCAGGAAGCTCTTACACCACTTGAGATCTTTTTTTTTTTTTTTAAACAATCCTATTGAGGTATAAATACAATTCAGAGGCCATACAATTTATCCATTTAAAGTGTACTATTCACTGGTTTTTACTATATTATTCTCTGTAAATTGTGGATATATCGATTTATATCTCCCAAAGTTGGCCATCTTAACCATTTTTAAATGTACAATTCCGCGGCATTAATTACATTCACAATGTCATGCAGCCATCACCACTATTTCCAAAACTTTTTCATCATCCCAAGCAGAAACTCTGTAACCATTAAGCAATAACTCCCCAATACCTCCTCCTCCAGCCCCTGCTAACCTCTCATCTACTCAATGTCTCAGTGTATTTGCCTGTTGTATGTACTTCACGTTAGTGGAGGCATACGGTATTTGTCCTTTTGTGTCTGACTTATTTCACTCAGCGTCATATCATCAAGTTTCATCCATGTGGTAGCAGGTGTCAGAACTTTTCCTTTTTATGGCTGCATAATGTTCTTTTGTAAGTATACACCACATTTCATTTATCCATGTCACTGGAAATCTTGATACATGCTTTGTATTTTCTTAGGGCTTCCCCATAATTCTCAACAGATCAATTTGCCTGCCATATTGCTAGCAAATATTTCATGATTGCATTGACTAACAATTTCCAGCAAGGTGATGGTAGTGACAAGTCAGAAATGCCATTTCCTGGTGTGAATGTGTGTAACTGTGTGCATTTTTTTTTTTTTTACTATGTGCATTTTCTTGAGTGTGTGTATTTCTGTGTCTCTCTTTTTTTTTTTTTTAAAGATTTTATTTATTTATTTGACAGAGAGACAGTGAGAGAGGGAACACAAGCAGAGGGAGTGGGAAAGGGAGAAGCAGGTTTCCCTCTGAGCAGGGAGCCCAATGCGGGACTTGATCCCAGGACCCTGGGATCATGACCTGAGCCGAAGGCAGACCCTTAACCAACTGAGCCACCCAGGTGCCCCTCTGTGTCTCTTATAAGTGAGGTCATCCAGTTAATAAACATGTCTGGGGAAGATAATAGGAGGGGCCAGGTTAGAATTGCAAGAACTTGGAGCAATTCACCCTACTCCCTGCTCCAGAGGTATTTAAAAGAAAAGCCAGTTCCTCTGAAGCTTAGTATCATCCCAATTTACTCTTGCAGTCTGCTCAAAACAGATTTATATCTGTCTCCTTATAATAAATGTGTCTCGAGGGGCTGAAGAAACACAGGGAAAAAAAAGGTACTTCTCTGGCGGGCTGCTCCCCAGGGAAAGTGAATTGATAAATCTTTTTTGTTGTTGGTTTCACAAACCAAAGGAGGATACCTCCAGTTCTGTAAGGCAGTGGAGCAAATATATAATGTGCTTGATGACAGATATTAGTTTTCTCTGACCGGAGCAACACACATTTAATGGGTGGCTTAAGGTAAAGCGATTTGAGACCTTAGGGACGGCCTGGGGTCTAGCCTTTGCTGAGTCTCAGTTTCACCTTGGAAGATATTCTTCCCTCTGCCTTTCATATTGATTATTTTTAACTCATCTCTGCAGATCTCCTCCGTGCTCTTGCTCTTCTTGGGTTTGTACTCATTACCAAAGGTGGCAGAGCATAATGATTTGTTGCAGTGGCCACTGTGTGTCTGTGACATTTCTAGAATGCTCGTGGTGAACCTTTGCTCTTCCCCTCCTTATCTGTGAAATATGTGTTAAAAAATCCAGTGTGTTCATTCATTACTAAGCTTTGAGCTTTCCTCATGGGCCCCCTGACACCATCTCACTGAACGTTGACTCATGGAATATTTATTTGGGCCAGTCTGGGTGCTGAGTAACCATTCCTGGAACAAGATGACCTTGGCTAGCCCTCTGGGTCTTGTTTTCTTCTTCCATGGGCATATCTAAGCCTTGACTTACACACTGTGGGGTTTCGAGGAGAAAAATATTGTAAATGCATTCTAATTTGTAGTGATAGTCTAACCCGGCTTCTCCTGCTCATTGTTGATAATAGCTACAAAGCTAGGAAAGAAAATAATGACTCCTAAACAAAGGCTACAAGGTCTGCTGATGTCTTTTGATCAGTCTTGTTTGAGGTTTGAGTCCATCAGAGTGACGTTTGTTGAGAGAAGCAAAGTAGGAGACTTAGTCCAGGGGGCTAATCATGCAGCCATGTTCCTTCCCCACCTGTTTACAGTAAAGCACGCTGTAAATGACCCTCCTTTGCTGGTCAATGGGCTGAGCTTGTGGCATTAGGGGCTCTGGATGCCATGACCAGAGGGGACGCGGACTGTTACCCCCCAACTGCTGTGACGCCCTGACACATTCACGGCTCTTCTTCATGGCCACTAGAGAAAGAAAAGTCAAATGGTGTCTATTAAAAATGAAACCAATTGTAAGTTATAGCAAGATGCCTGGGTTGAGTGTACCAGAAACAGTCCAGGGTAAAGTGCGGGCGTTCGGCACTGAATTTTCCAGCCTCCTTTTTTTTTAATCTTTCCCTCAGATGAATCACTTGCTCATCTGTGTTTGGTCCTCCTGGGTTCTTACTGTCCCTGGACCCTGGAAAGTGTTCATGAACGTCTTCTCACTGTTCTTTTCTACTTGACTCATGACGGGTCCTTGCCTGCCCTGGATCAGGTCACAGGGGTGGGTTCTACCCACAGCACAGTGATGAGCAGCACGTTTCCCCGAGAGCAGCTTCCTACATGGGAGTCGGGCCCCTTCTCCTCTCTGAGGGGCCTTGCAGTCTTGATGCTCCAGAGTCATGCCCACATCTCTTGGCAGGTGGGAGGTTTATTCAGGGGTTGGGGAGAAATGGCCCGCCTGCTTTGGCAGAGGTGAGGGCTGGTCTTGCTGGGGTGCAGAGGGACCCAGAAAAATCGAAGCACATGATGGTCCCAGGGATCCTCAGGGCAGGCCGGCAGGGGACAGAGGGCAGGTCACTGGGGTGTGCCCAGGCTGCTCCCGAGACCTGCTGGGGAACTGCCGGGAACCTCTGCAGCATTCTGTGTGTGCCGGAAATCATGACAACACTCTCGGCCCCCTTGGGAAAGTATAAATTTGGGGATTGTACTGTGGTAAGCGGTCTTCTTGTGCTGGATCCCAAGGGAAAGAATGGAGGTCCGCTACTTTAAAAACCAAAAACTGTCAAGAGCAAGTATGAGATGCTCCAGGTGGCTCACGTGCCCTTGGCCAAACCTCAGGTTCCACATCTGCCAAATGGGGTGATCGTATCTGCCACTACACCAGCTTCACGGGACTGCTGGGTTGATCAAAATAGAAATGAAATCATGAATTTGAATGTTACCTTAACTTGTTACGTGGTATAAGTATCGTATGATGATAGTGCTGGTGGTGATGATGGGGACGATGATGAGTCAGCCCAGAAGGTCATGGCACTGTGTGTTTGAGGAAGCTGCTGGTCATTTGCTGATGTTTATGGATCTTCAATCCTTGCATGTGGGGTGGTTCTGATGTCAGATACTCTGTTGCATTGTCGTACCATGTATTTCAGATCAAAACTGTGCCCTTGTTTGTTTGGAAAAAATATACTGTTTGCACAGTTTGGAGATGAGAAACTTAGGTCTGCCAGCCTTGAATCAGGCTCCTTGGATGTCCTTCCCAGTGTTGAAATGCATATGCTTTGGGTCATACTGTTGGTCTTTAACTGGCACCGGGATCCACCTGGAGGGCTTGTTTGATTCTAGGCTGTAGCCCCAGAGTTGCTTGGGGTTAGAGAGCTTGCATTTCTGACAAGTTCCCAGATGATGCCAGCGCTGCTGGGCCGAGGCCCACTGCTCTGTACCATGGGGACCACTTTGTCTCGACGCTGGTTCATGACGGAGTTTTCCCTGGTGTGCAGGAAAAGGAGGAAAAAAATGTACCAGGTTTTCAGAAATCCAGAGGTATCAAATGGAAAAGATAATCCTTTTCCTTGAAATCTTGTCTTTCCTGTTTTCTGATGTTCAGTATCTTCCCTTTCATCATATGATAGGTACTATATTGGTCCTTTGGATGTACCGACCTTGGTGGAAAAGTTCACAGTTGGTGACTCTAATTCCGTTCCTTGATTCTGGGGGAAAATTCTACAGCTCACTGCAAGCCAAAAGTCTGAGGACCATCATCTAATAAATGTGTGGGTTAGTTCTTTCATTGAAAATTTTTCTGCTTTTAAACAGGAGGTAGGGGGGAGTGGACCAGGTGAAGTACGAGACACTGTTTCTTAATTTGGCTGTCTTAAACTGTGTTATTTTCTGAAGATCATAATTGCCAAACCCTATGTCTTGAAGCAAACTCACTGTACCAGGAAGACCGCGGCCTGTGTACAGCGATATATATTAGTTGTGACATGTTTTATCTGAAATCATCTTTCCCCTCTGTGGCTTCAGAAGTGGCTGGAGAGAGTGAGAGCTACAAGGATCCTGGCTAGAGTTTTTTATCCGACATTTTGTCTATTGTGCCTTACTGTCTCATAGTTGGTGGGAGATGTTAAATTTTGTACAAACAGCTTGCATTTTGTGAACGTTTCACAGCTTTCTCGAGCCTCGCTATTTGAAAAAAATCTAACACTGATGCCCACTTGTAGGCCTCTTTCTGGACGCATTCTGATGAGCTCTCACCATTATTTTGGAGTATTTTAGGCAAAGTGTTGAAGACAATTTAGCAACTTTTCCCATTAATTTGAATTTGGATAGTTTCCTTGAAAAATCCTCTTTCTTGGTCACAGTATCCCAGCATTTTGTGTCAATTTGTTGGATGCTTGATTACCTTAATTCTCTACTTGGCTTTGCCTGTGTAGATGTATTCTTAGTTGAGGCTTTTCAGATCTTGCTTGATGGCCAAATTCAGTTCACATTCAGGAAGTAAATTAGGGAGAATCAGTTTCTTTTTCTGTGCTCAAAAGGTTCCCTTTAACATTCATTTTGAATTCTATTGGAAAAAGAAATCTAGTTGACCCTCTTTGATTTTCCCTTGTAAATCTGTCTTGTTTCCCTGTTGGATCACATTACCTCCCCAATTTATAGATTTCCCCCTGCCATGCTTGTCTGTCTCATTATAACCTGAGGACCACCTTCCCTAGCTTATTAACTTCCCTTTTATTGAAGAATCGTGCCGCATGCTGCCCAAGCTTCTCTAGTCTGTTAATATCATTTGCAATACGTGTGATTTTTCCTTTCAAAAATAAAGTTACTTACTAGGTCAGCTAGTCGTTTATTTTAGTATCCGGAGTGTATGTTAGTAATACACATTTATTCTGTAAGTATTTATACTTTCTGAAAATTATTTTTTCTAGGCGTTACATGTCCATGACAATTTATCATGGACTTCTGCACATTTTGCTTCATTATTCTAAACTCAGTGCTGAGAAATAACCTCCTTGTTTGAGCAGATTGAAATCATGGTTATTTTGTCTTCTTTGAAAGATAGGCATTTGACTGCAGGGCAAAAGAATTTATTAATATACGATTGTGGCTATTCTTGTGGCAAGACTGGTGCAGTCGAGCAGAATAAAAGACAGTTTTGAAATTCAGTTTTAAAAATATTTGTTGGTTTTTAGTGTCTTCATAGTTTTTTCCTTAGGGAAATACAAGATTGTCCCTTTAAAAAAATCAGTATTAAACATATTAACGGAGAGGTCTCTGCAAATGTCATTTTAAATTGAAACATTTAGTTTGGATTTAACTTTTTATGGAATTATTCATGTAATGCCATTTGCATTTGCTGAGATTTTGTATTATTAATAGAATAGACAAATCAGCATTTTGCGGTGTATGTAAGACTTTGCTTGTTTTTCCTGTCTTGATTGCTGGTTGCACATAAAATTCAGAGAAGGAAAAATTATGTAGCACAGAGAGGAAGGGTGTTGGTGGAATGACTCAAGGCTGCCAAGTCCTGTTTCTCCTTCTGTTACAGCCCTTTGGCTGGAAGGCTTCGTTTCTAACCTGTCCTGGATGGGGCTCGATAATCCCAGCCCAGGACTCAGAGTGGCCCTGCGAGTAACCCCACAGAGTGTGCGTTGGGGAGATGGTAAAGGTGGAAAGGCTTTGCGTGCAGGCAGGAGCTGCTCTGAGGCAGGGATTTCTCTGGGCGCCGGAGGGAAGATTCTGACTAGTACTTGGCAGTGGAAAGAGCTAGAAGCCATTGCCACACTCAGTGTCACAGCTTTTCCAGGGTGAGTGGGATTCTCTCTGTGCGTGCTCTCTGCCACCCTTTTGGCCCTGTTCCTTCCCTTCTCTTCCCTCCTTATGCCTTCATCCACCCCTGCTCCAGTGTCCCAGCTTCTGGCCATGTTCTGCCAGAAATGAGCTTCATTGTGGGTGTGTCCCCGTGGTCTGTTGGTGGGCCCCCTAAAAGCCTGCCAGTGTGGAGATGCTGAGCCCGTGGACTTCTGTGTGACAGTGACATTGTTGGGGCTCCATAGCCACATTTTTGGGGATCCATAGCATGGGTCCTGGTTCAGTGGTGTGATGTTGGGCAGGTGCTTAAGCTCTTGCAGCCTCTGTTTTCTCATCTGTGAAATGGGGATAGTAAAGGCACTTGTCTTGCAGGACAGCCCATGGAAAGAGCTTATGAGCACAGTGCTGGCATAGAATAAGTTTTCAAAACATAGTAACTATTATTATTGCCTAAACAGGATGATGGACCATGACATTCTGAATTTTCTTCTATTCTGTGTGTGTGTGTGTGAGAGAGAGAGAGAGAAAGGGAGAGAGAGACAGAGACAATAGCACAGCCACTTTACGGACTATGGGGGATGTTTCAATGTCATCTCTTTGAAGAGAGCCAGGAATTTTGGGGGTGCCACCATGCCAGAGAAAACAGGTTCCAGAGAAGGAAAACAGAGGCGGGATCTCTTGCAGAACAGGAGGTGACAACAAGTTGTTTAGGGTGGCATTCAGCCAGGGGGATTGCTCAGAAGGTAGCCCTGGGGCCCTGGCTGGGGCGGAGGAAGAATTTGCTGGGGTTAAGGAAGGGAGGGTAGGGGCAGTTGGCCTGGGAGCCAGGGTTCAGCCACAGTGAACTGCAGGCCTCATGGCTCCTGCAGAAATGAGGCCTGGGCAGGCCCACAGCTGGCCTCTCCTGATGAGCGTGAGAGGGAGTTGCCCAAAGATCTCTGACGTAGGGGCCCACTCGAACACTGCAATCAAATGGTCACCTGGCATCTATGTTTTCTTTCAGAGAAACCTCTTCCAGCCACCCGGGCATCCATGCTAACTGACACATAGCAAGATGAGCAGGGATGAAGAAGCATCCCCAGGGTGACAGAGCAGAATATATTGCTTGGTGTCCAAAGCAATGTTTAAACCAGTCCTTGCCTGCAGAGAGCTCTCCGTTTAGTGGGTCAGGTGACACAGAAATATGTCATCAAAAGAAACCTGTGGTTACAATACTGGGGCGCCATATGGAGGATAAAACATTGACCAGCTGTTCACAGATTAGAGACACAGATGAACCCATGGTAGCACTAGAGAGGGACTTGCTTTCTTACTGACTCCTCCTAAGTTATTATTATTATGCTCGCTGGCTAAATTGCATTTGTCTAAGTTGCTAACACACTTACTATATAACTTTAAACCTGAATTGTTTCTTCCAATATTATATCTGGAGCAATTTACCACGAATTATATAGTTGTTTGCAAATATGCTTTTCAGTGACTTTTTAATATCTCCTTGTCTGGATGTGTCTTATTTATCCACTCTCCTATTGTTCAACATTTGGCTTTTTTTTTTTTTTTTTTTACTATTGTACATAACATGTAGGGAACATCCTTGTCCATACATTTCTCTGCACAATCCTGAGTATTTTCTTTTTTTTATCGCCTGGTTTCAATATAATTTTTTTCAGTGCTCCCTTTGGCAGCACGTATACTAAAATTGATATCTTTTTTCAGCCTTATTGATGACAGATAAAGTGGAGAGATATTTAAAATGTATATTGTGATGACTTGATGTATGTGTACATTGTGAAAAGCTTCCTCCATCCAGTTAATTATCACATCTATCACATGTTTTCTTTTCTTTTTTTTTTTTAAAGATTTTATTTATTTATTTAACAGAGAGCGACACAGCGAGAGAGGGAACACAAGCAGGGGGAGTGGGAGAGGGATAAGCAGGCTTCCCGCTGAGCAGGGAGCCTGATGTGGGGCTCAATCCCAGGATCCTGGGATCATGACCTGAGCGGAAGGCAGATGCTTAACGACTGAGCCACCCAGGCACTCCTATTTATATATTTTCTTTTTGTGAGAACATTTAAGCTTTATTCTCTTGGAAAATTTTAATGATATAATACAATGTTATCAACTATAGTCATCATGTTATACATTAGATCCTCAGATCTTACTCTTCTTATAGCTGAAAGTATGTACCCTTTTATGAATCTCTCTTTCCCTCATTCCCCCAGTCCCTGGAAAGCACCGTTCTACTCTCTGTATCTATGAGTTTGACTTTTTTTTTTTTTTTTAGATTCCACATATAAGTGATACCATGCAGTATTTGTCTTTCTCTGTCTGACTTATTTCACTCATCATAATGCCCTGAAGATCCTTCTGTGTTGTGACAAAAGGCAGGATTTCCTTCTTTCTCATGGCTGAATAATATTCCATTGTATGTATAGCCCACACCTTCTTTATCTCCTCATCCATCGACAGACACTTAAGTTGTTTCCATATCTTGGCCATTGTGAATACTGTTGCAATGAACATGGGTCTTGTGATAGATTCTGAGAAGGGGAAATTAAGTTAAAATATATACTTTTGTTTTAAGATGCTGTCATGGCTCTTAGAAAGATTTTTTTACTAATTTATACTCCTACAACTACTACTAATGAGCACGTCTATCATATCACATCCTCGAGAGTGATTACCACTAATTTTTATTTTATTTTTTGCTAATTTGAAAGTCCAAAACAGAACCTTTTAAGAAACTAATCAAGGTGTTATAAGAGCGAAGGACCCCATTACTGCATTTGCCAGGAGTTTCAGACCACCATTTGGGTAGAAGATGGGGAGTGCAGTCTGCCTCTGCTGAGAGATGTCCACAGGTTTGCTGTAGATGGAGGACTTGAACTGAGGTTGGGGTGTGGTTAAGGCATTGCTCATATGAGACTTTAGAAGAGTTGCCTGGTTCTTTTTTGCTTGACTTTTGTGAGTGAGTGAACTTCTCTGTCTCTTTTTGACATAAAATTTAGAAAGGTCTCTGAGAAGTCATGCATTTCCATTTCAGACCTCATCATCTCAAATAAATGGAAATCCATCCTGCTTTTTAAAACCCTGGGGACGGGAGACCTCATAAGCATTATGATTTTTCATATATTTTCTTCAAAAGTTGGTGGACATAACCTCATCAATTGCTACCCCTCCATACTCCCTCCACTTCAGGAAAAAAAAAAAAAAAAGCAAAATTGAGAGAATTCAGCCCAGTGAGGTGAGATTGCTAGCCTAAGGCTTCTTAGAACTGGGTTATTCCGACACCCACTGGCCTTGGGCAGGAACATTTTCCAAGTTACCATGAAAAATGGGAGAATCCACTAGAACACCAGAGCCAAGTCCTGTTTCTTGACTTTTCCACAGGCTTTATTAACAACACACAGGGCACACATTAGAAATGAGTCAGACCCATGGTTTTCCTAGGGCATAAAGCACTGAGCACAAATAACTAGCTCCCCATTGGGCTTCAGTGGATTCTGAATGAAGCCAGAAAATGATTCAGCCTTAGATCAAAAGAGAAAACACACACACACACACACACACAAACACAGACACCAAAAAGCAAAAAGAGTTCCCATTATTTCGAGGTTGCAGAAAATACTAATATTGGAAAAACTGGTTTTTTGGCTTCTTAGGATTTCATTCTGTGTATTGGGTTTTTACGTAACATTTCCATCATAGCTATTCATCTGGAGCATGACTCCTGATGGAACCTACTTTCATAATGACTTCGATAACTAAATTGAAGTTTAAAAAGTTTTTAGTAAGTGATAAAGAATTGGATGTAATAGTTTTTTCAGGCTTTGTGAAAAATCACAGCTGCACAACTTTTCAAAACATGGCACTTTTGTGGTAGAGGTAGTGGATGCATGATATAATAGCCATTTCAATATTTTATATTGATGGACCACTTCTAATGAACATGTATAATTATTATTATTATTTTTAAGATTTTTATTTTTTAAGTAATCTCTACACTCAGTGTGGGGCTTGAGCTCACAACCCCAGGATCAAGAGTCACATGCTCTATTGACTGAGCCAGCCAGGTGCCCCTAATTATTTTTATTATTTTATGAATTATAATATTTGTTTTTATAACTCCAACAAGGCCTTATTGGCAATGGATTTTTGGCATTGGTAAGATTTTGGGGTAACCAAAGCTTGCTAATTTAATTAACCCTTTTTGGTGGAAATCTTAGTCAAATATAATCTTCTTCGAGTTGGTCTAGAAGAATGCTCCATCCCAGACTGCTTGCAGTCTCTGGTTCTTCTAAGAGCCTCTCTCTTGCAAAGGGCCATCGTGTAATCTAGGAAGACTGAAGATTTGAGGAGAAACCCAAGTGCATTTCAACAGCAGTATTACAGCTGATGCCTGCCTGAGAGTCATTCCGCTTTTATAAAATAAAGTGTCAGATGTAATTTTTTTCCATTCCCAGAGGGCTGTCATCTTTCTTCTGGGCTCATGTTGGTATCCAGGGCAAATGAGGAGTCCAGTGCTCTAGCTATCACACAAGAAGGAGGGTGGAAGGGTGCAACGGGCCGCTCCATCTAAAAGAAATAAGCATATTGCTTTCCTTGATGCCTGCAGAAGCCCCCCTTGTCAGTGTGATCTGCCCACATGGGGTCCTTGCAGAATTATGATACTAACTCCAGTCTTCTACCTCTTAGGAGGCAGGAGGCCCTGAACAGCCTCATGGTTTCCACTGAACCCAAGCCTGGCCACCTGCCTCTCTGGGTGAGGAATTCGGAGACCAGGCAAGTGTAGGCTCCAGGTGTTTGGGCCACGTGTCTTTCCCACATACACATTCAAGTGTAGGAAGAACTTTCTCTCAAGCGTGAAGCGGCCTGGGCGTTGCTCTGTGAGCTTAGTGAGAGGAGTAAATTCTGTTAATAAAGCACCTTGCTTATGTGACTGATACTGAGGGTCAGAGCTTTGTGAGCAGAGCTTTTCATGAGGATCGAGGGAGCTTACTACCCGTGTGTCCCCTAGCCAACAGTATCACCAAGTATAATCAGTCCAGCCAGACCATTGCCTTCATTTTCCATTGACTTGTGTCTTATGTCACTGGCCATGGTTTGGGCAGAGCCACATTGCCTGGGTCCTCTTTGATAGTTCCAATCATGCCCTTGTGGTTTTCTTTTATGCCTTTGAAGCCAGGCATTCAGGAACGATTTCTCCCTTCATATTTGGTAGTTACACCAATATGAAAATTCTCTCCTTGGCTCAACCACGAGCAGATACTGAGGGGCTAATAAATCTGTTGGTGATGAATCTTTCAGTAAGGATTTTAGTTGTGTATAACAAGAGGGACAGAGTGTTTCTCTGGTTCCTCTTGATTTTCAGCGTCTGTTGGTAATGGGATAATTACACAATGATCAAAAAATAACTCACCAGCTCTGAAGAGCAGGTGCCCCATGTCCACGAGCATTACTGCATAATAACAGGTATTACGAGGGGACGCAGCTCCTGGATGTGAATAGCTGTGTATTTCAAGCTCCAGCATGCCATTGGAACGCCCAGCCAAAACGGAAGGGAAGTTAGGAGATTTAAAAAAAAAAAAAAAAAGGCTTAACAGGTAAATGGAAAATCGTATTCTGGGTTATGTTTTCCCAGTTTGAACTCTCTTTAGTAAACATGTACATATGTAATGATTTTTGTTTGTAAAAATTTTCGCAGTAGTCTCTATCTCTTTTGAGGGGGTGTTGCTTATGTACATGGAGCTCGTGCTTATATCCAGAAAGGAAGGATGATTTTATGGTACAGAACAATGCAGAAAGGGGGATTTCTGTTCCTTCTCTGTACTCCCAGGCACTTGAGAGTTTCCTCTTCTACTATCTATGCACCTCATCTAATATTATGTGGGACCACTTAATTGTATCAAAAAGAAACCCCCTGAAATTCTACCTGTGACAAATTCTGTTAACCTCTGGCCGCTGAGTGAGACGCTCTGGATTACCCAGGGACACAACACCTCTGTTTGTCTGAAAAGTGTCAGTGACGGAAATTTAGTCTTCCTCTTGCCAGTCAGATTGAAGCCAGCTTGAAACGATAGCTTGAATGTCCCAGATGTGGATCTAAGGGACATTTCCCTTCAGGTTTGTTCAGACAGCCATGAATGTTTTATCCTGACTAACTTGGTTGTTTTAAGGGTTGGTTTCTGTGGAACCGAAATCAAGGAAAAGACTCCAAATGGTGTATATTTGAATTTAGAGGGGCCTTTTGCTGTGACATTATGTGTCTATTATGACATTCCTGTCTAGTCAGTACTTCTTGTTCAAAGTGTAGTGTCTCCCAGCCCCAATAAGATGACACCCTCTAAGGCCAAATGTCTTGTCTGATTTGCTTCTCCGTCCCCTCACTCCTGCACTCACTGCAGCCTGTTACCCCTGTCTTCCTTAGGGACTTCTCAAGGTCACTGCCCCCTGATCCAGGGCCATTTTCATGATCATGCATATGCTGCTAACTAAGTCCCATGTCCTGGTTTCCAGCCCTAGTCTCCTTCCCGAGCCCTTACCCCTATATCCACGGCTTCCTGGACGTCCCTACGTGGTACAGCCCAGCTTGTCTCAGGTGCACTCTCCCTCCATCTCCCTGCCCTCCCCACCGGGTCCTCCATCTCCCATTTCCCAGTGGCCCACATCCTCCTCCCCCTGCCACCGCCTGGCATCTGATTAAGATTTGGGCTCCTTCCTCTCCCTCTCATCTCTCCTCCCAGCCCCCATTTCCATTCACTGCCCCTCATCGTTAATTTCGATTTCAGTCTCTTGAATTTATCTGTTAACAGTGACCCCTCCACTGATCCCCCACCCCCAACATAGCAGGGAGCCCCCGTCATCTCTTTCCTGAATTTCTCCAATAACATCTTCACTGCTCGCTCTCTCGTTCTTCAGTTTCGGCTCCTTTCCAGCTTATTGTCCATGGGGGGGCCCTGGAATGATTTTCCCGAAGCACAGATCTGATGGTGTTCCTCCTCTGCTCCATACCCATCAGGGACTTCCCATTGTCCACAGAGTCATAGAAGTGGAGTCGCCGCACGTCTGGTGGGTCTGTTTTCCCAGTGCAGATATGTCTCTCTTAACATCCCCTGTTTGGATGATAAACCCATACGTTCTCCCGCCTTATAAGGACTTTCGAGAGGGTCCACCCGCCCCCAGCGTCCTCACCTCTGTCCTTCTGGTCATGCTCTGCATCAGCTGTGCTGAACCTTGAGGGCTATGCCACGTTTTCTGCCTCCAGCCTTTACCCACGTGGGTCTGCCTGCCTGGAGTCGGACCCCGCTGCCTCCTCTCCCGGCTGGCCCCTGCACTTCCCGTGGGCCTCTGCTTCGATTTCATTTCTCCCAGGAAACCTCCTGGTTCTCTCCTCCTCACTAGACAGGCTGTCCCCTTGCTCCTGCACTTTGTTAGCTCTGGGCGCTTCCCAGAGCTAGTCTGCCTGCCTCCCCCTCTCCTCAGATGCTCGTCTCCTTCAGGGCCGAGGGCTCTATATCGGGCACTGCTCTCTAAGGTTTGCCGGGCACCTGCCAGGAGCAGCAAGTTTTGATCAATATCGTTTAACCGGCGCATAAAAGGGCAAGATTAAAGTAGGATTCCTCCCAACGGAGAAACTGTCTCAGTCATCCTGACTCTTACGGGATGAGAGGAACCCTTTAAACCTCTGCACTGAGAACATTTTCAATTGTGTTGCTGGAAACGCTCGGGATATAGTTCATCAAATTCTCGTCCTGCGGTTGGGTCATTGAGGCTCACGTGACAGTGTGGGAGGTGGGCCTTGCCAGGTGTATGCCACCTCCTCAGCGAACGTGTGCTGATCCTGCTAGGATTTGACAGTTTCCTCTGGGGCGCACCATTCGTGGTAAGTTGTTATTTCGAACACTACGATGATTCCTCTTTAATGAGACGTTCGTGAGCTTTGGAGTAGTTGGACCAGAGATGGAGTCAACCCCTCGACACTAGGGGGGTTGCTGGGCTGCAAAGGGTGGTCAAGACAACTGGGCCCCCCTGGTGTTTCAGACGGGGTCCCAGCAGGAAAGGCAAATCGTATCAGGGGGTTCCAGTGAAGAGAATTTACTAGAGGGGCTAATGACGGAAGTACAGGCAGGGTGAAGGAAGTCAGCAAAAGCTGTTTGGGTGCCCAGGACTTGTGCCACTCCTGGGCACAGGGGCAAAGGGAGGAGCCCAGTGAGCCATGGTGAATAGTGCCAGAGCAAATGTCTTGGGGACACAGCCATTGCTGGAACCCTGGACCGAAGCACGGATGGAACAGGGAGGAAACACCCTGATCTCTCTCCTCTTGGCCTCTCTGCTCTTCTGATGGGTCCCCCATGGGCCAGCCCAAAGCCAGAGGGCCTGGGTGATGCCATCAGCAGGGGGCCTCCGGGACACAGAGCAGGAGAGAAGGGGTAGAAGATAGACCTGAGAGGGCAGGGGATAACCAGCCCTGATCCGTCCGTCCACTGACGATCCTGGAGGCCGCAGCTGGAACGTTTGGCTTCATCCACTTTACTCAGTGGGAAATGTTACAGGGCTGGAAATTCTTTTCTAGCTTTATAGAGCTTACCCTTCCTTGACAGGACAGTGCTGGATCGGGCCTGACCTGCTGCAGGTACACACCTATTAAAGATACGTGCCTTCTTACCAGGGTTTCTTTCCCACCTTCAAAACCCTGCCTCGTGTCGTCCCTCAAGGTGTCCACCTCCCTCCATGTCTGTGGACGCCCTAGACCACGGCATCATTTCCCTCTCCTGGCAGATATAGTGGCTTCCCGGTGGCTGCCTCCTTCCCGTCTTGTGCCTCTCAGTTGGGCCTGTCCACGGGAGCCGGTGCAATCCTGGGACAGGGCAGGCGGATCCAGGCGCCCTGTGCCCACGTCACCTTCCCGCCACAGGCGGAGTACACCCCAGCTCCCTTAGCTGGGCTGAGAGGCCAGATGTGGGGGGCTCTGTGCACCTCTCACTGCCCTTCATTCACCCCCCTCACTGCCCCTTCAGTCACACGGGCGACCCCGAGTTCCCCAGCCCGCCAGGCCTTTCCCACTCGCCCTGTGCCCACACTTCCTCCTGATGCCTCCACCGCCCCACCTTCTTTCTCTGCAGGGCTGGCTTCTCCTCAAACTTCACCTCGCGGTTTACGTGGCACCCCCTCACGGCCTTCTTCCCCGACCACTGAAGGTCAGAATGGCCCTTCCCCGCCCTCTCGTCTCTCCTGGAACACCTGGGACCCTGCACACCCATCTTGGGGTGCCCGCGCTTGGCACGGGGCTGGCACACATCGGTACTGGGTCAGATCTGGGAGACCAGGGCAGAGGATGCGCCTGCAGCCAGGCTCCTCCCTCGCTTCCAGGGAATGCCTGGGCTCTGTGTGTAGGACTGTTCCCATTAATTTAATCTCCTGGTTTAGTGTCCCGAGGGAAGGCAGCTCTTAGAAGAACAGGCCACCCCCCCAGCATGGGTGTCTCTTAGGTGGCCGTGGGTCAACCACTCCCTTTGTTTTGTCTCCCACATTCTACCCTGCTCGCTTTCTCCTCCTATTTTTCCCAGCCTCTGGCTTTCTGGCCTCATGTCCGGTGCCATACATACTGGGGAAGACACACACACATGCCCCTTTGCTGTCCCTCGCAGCTCTCTCTTGTGCCAGAGTCAGCAGCCAGGGTCATCCTCGAAAACCCTTATCACTTCAGATCCGGCTCTCTGGGAATTTGTGAGTGCTTGGATGGGATAAGCTGACGGGGACCTTGGTATCCGCGACAGAAGAGGCATTGCTCAGCAAAGCAATATGAGAAGCAAGCACCTGAGGGGAGCCATCCTCTGAGAGAAGAAAGCATCTTGGGGCACTTACCCCTGATGGTGGGCGGCTAATGCCAGGCGGGGCAGCGCCTGGCAGCTCTGAGCTCTTGCTTCTGACAAGGGTGAAAGGCATCAATGCCCTTCAGCTTTCACTAAATCAAATTAGCCGCTACCCCAGGTCATTTGAATTAATTCCATGACCTTCCCTGTGTCCTCCTTGTGGGCCACGCGCTGGAGTCTGAGAATGAGGCCATACGTTGTTGACTTAGCAAATGAAGAAACTGAGACCAGACCCCTGCCCAGACTCGGAAGACCACATGCTTCCTTAGGGGCAGAGCTGGATCTGGAATCTTCGTGTCTCAAGCGTTGGATCTCTCTATTGTTTCTCTCTTGGAGCTTTTATGCAGAGATGTGATAACAAATCAGGAGATTTCCCTCATTTTCTTCTTCTTATTTTTTTAACGTATGCTTTCTCCACCTTGCTCTTATTCCCTTATTATTGGAGCAGAGAAAGGACGAAGAAAATTAAAACTTTTAATAAAAGTTAAAGGCAGTTTTGCGGCAAAGTTGATCAAACCTGTATCTCACCTACGTATGCCCCGTGGAGGCGGGAGCTGGTTTTCACCGCAGCACCGTAATCCCTGCTTGGTGAGGGCCGACGTGGAAACCGAGACCTGCTCTGAGCTCATCCACACCGAATGCTAGACTGTTCAGTTGCCAGAGGAAACCAGGGCAGCGGTTGGGTCTGGAAGAATCAGAGGCTCTGATCCCTCGGTCACTGAGGGGGAGCAGATAGAGAAGTGGGGACGGAGAGATCGAGTGGGTGCAGGGCTGGTTCTCAGACACCCCCAGGGGAACCGAGTAATCACACACACACACTACCAAGAGGTAATAAATGACTCTCTCACTTCCCCCAAGGAATGATTTGTTTAAAAGATTCTCTAATACTCCAGAAAAACCACTATGGCTGTTCAGCACGCCAGCCTGACTAGTGAGAAGCAACCAAGCAGGTGTGGGTGGAATGAGTGGGTCCTCTCCTACTCCAGGGGCGGGGAGCATGTGGGGAGATGTTCATGCTTTACAGGACTCTCATCTTGCCTACATGACCACATCTGACTTTTCTCCTTTTTTGCTGATTCCCTGAAGGGATTAGCTAGGAAAGTTAGAAGTCACGGCTATTATCCGTTTTTCTATATTACATTTTAAGATTTACAACCTCCTCGCTTCTGTTGAGGATTTGAAGACCTTCTGTGCAACTTCTTATAGCCTCTGACTGCTTTCTTTTTTTTCTGAGAGTCCTACACAAGGTCCACAGAATTAAAGTAAATACGAATGTTCCACAGCAATTTAACAATCTCTGAACTATGTCACTGGAGAACTGTAAAGGACCATGGACGGTGCCCAGATGCATGGGGGCAAGTGGGGCATGAATTACGTCATCCTGCCGGGGAAAATCTGACAGACCACACACCAGGTGCTAGGTCAGATTTCGTCTCAGCCAACCTCAGAATGACCCTATTTATACTGTTTTCTTAGAGATTAGGCAGGGTCCTGGAGGTCCCCCCCAGTCTCTCAGCTGAATACTTTCTCTCATCTCAGCTACTTTAATGCCTGATACTTTCCTGGAGATTCGCTGATTGTTCTCATCACTACCAAGTGCCTTTCTGCAGGCCACAGGATTTAATTACCAACAATTTCTAGTTTTCTTTCTGCCCTTATTTCCCTCTCTAGGTGCATAACATTTTTTTTTTCTTTTTCAGATTGAAAGGTTTGATTATTTATTTATTTATTTATTTTTCACTTCTTTTTCTTTTCTTTTTTTTTTTTAAATTTTAATCCCAGTATAATTAACAGTGTTATGTGGGTTTCAGGTGTACAATGTAGTGGATCAACAATTCTGTACATTACTGAGTGCTCATCATGATAAGTGTGCTCTTAATCCCCTTCACCTGTTTCACCCAACCCCCCCACCCCCCACCCACCTCTGGTGACCATCTCTTTGTTTTCTATAGTTAAGAGTGTTTTTGTTTTGTCTCTTTTTTCCCTTTGTCCATTTGTTTCTTAAATTCTACATATGAGTGAAATCATATGGTATTTGCCTTTCTCCTTCTGACTTATTTCACTTAGCATAATACTCTCTAGATCATCCACATCATTGCAAATGGCAAGATTTCATTCTTTTTGATGGCTGAATAATATTCCATCATATGTATCTACCACATCTTCTTTATCCATTCATCAGTTGATGGACACTTGGGCTGCTTCCATATCATGGCTATTGCAAATAATGCTGGTATAATGTAGGGGTGCATATATCCTTTTGAGTTAGTGTTTTTGTATTCTTACGGGTTTGCTTTTTTTTTTTTTTTAAATATTTGCTTTTTCAAACAAAGTAGTCTAGGCTTTCTTATGGTCCTCTCCCCTGACTTTGCCTAGTTATTTAGTCGACAGAGGATGAAATTGGGCCTAGAGAACGAGAATCTAATCGTTCCAATGCATGAAATTTTGGAATCCTTGTTCAGGTTCCACCTGAATTGAAGCAGACTGGGACCTTCGGTATCTCCCCCAAATGCCTTATGTATGGCTCCCCAGAAAGCTGGGACCTGGTGTATATTCGCTGAATGAAAACCACAGAAAAGAAGCAAAAACCAGATTATGGATTCCAAGAGTCTTTGCAGTCATATCTTATGATAGGTAATTTTATATGTCAGTTTGGCTGGGCTAAGTAAGGGATGCCCAGATAGCTGGTAAAACGTTATTTCTGGGTGTGTCTGTGAGGTTGTCTCTGGAAGAGATTAGCACTTGAATCCGTAGGCGAGTAAAGCCGACTGTCCTTCCCCATGTGGGTGAGCCTCTTTTAATTCTGAAGGCCTGAATGGAATAAAAAGGCAGCAGAAAGGTGAATGTGCTCTCTTTTCTTGAACTGGGACATCTATCTTCTCCTGCCCTTGGACCTTGGAGCTCCTGGTTCTCAGGCCTTTGGACTCAGACTGAATCTTACTGTTGGCTTTTCTGGTTCCCCAGCTTGCAGACAGCAGCCTGGGGGGCCTCTCGGCCTCCATATCCACACCCTCCATCCCCTGTTGTGGCAATATGTGTGAAGTGTCTACCAGAGGAGCTTGTTAGAGACTCAATGGCCAGGGTTTTTATTGGGGGCTGATCACATAGGCACCCTCTGCCTAGCATGTACCCAGATTCCAGAATCCCAGAAGGAAAGCAGATGTTCAACAAAAACCTTTCTTCCCCCCATTGTGGAAGCCTTCGTAGGCATAGTACAGGTTTTTTTTCCCTTCAACTTGAACAGAACGAGACACTTAGAAGGCTGTCTGTCACAGGGGCAGTGTGCTATGAGTTTCAACGACTTTTCCTTAGGTCCTTGGGATCAGACTTGGGCTGGGGCCATCCTTCTCAGGGTGCCCTTAGTATTTCCAAAGGCCTAGAGTAATACTTAATATTTTTGTATATACCAACAGAGAAAAGCTCTCTTACTTTTCTATTGCTTTCTTACCTTGAATAACCAGCCCTAAATTTTTTCTCTTCCAAAGACTAAATTAAAACCCCAGGTGTTAGAGTAGTTCCTAAATTGTAGTTGGCCGTAGCATGATGGAACAGAGCGTGTGGGCTTTGGAATCAGACACACCACCTTGACTTGTGGCTTCTGACTAGTTGCTTGGCCTTTCTGAATCTCATCAGCAAAATAGGAGAGTCCTTTAGGATTTGCAGTTTTGCAGTGATGTGTGAGAAAGGGCTCGCCCTGAGCCCTGATCATGGGTGCCCAGGAGATGGCCAGTCTTGTCATTATCAGGGGCCAGGAGCAGGCCTGGAGCCAGTGAAAGTTATGAAGTAGTCTGGGTGCTCGCTTATATATTCCAGGCTCTTTCCCTCACCAGTTGTGAGCCTTCAATACTGGCCCAGAATTGGCTGGTGACTTTAGGGATAATAGCATCTAACAGGTGACTGCCTGAGGATTGCAAAAATTTAGCAAATCCTAAATTAGCAAATCTTCATTCATAATTAAAGAGTTAAATTCCTTGTGATATTCTCAAACCTATTAAGTAATACTCTTATCTTAGGGTTCTCCAGAGAAACAGAACCAATAGGAGATGGATGGATGGATGGATGGATAGATTGGGATTTATGATAAAGAATTGGCTCATGTCATTATGGAGACTGAGAGGCCCCAGGATCTGCTGTCAGGAAGCTGGAGACCCAGGAGAGCCAGTGTTGTAATTCCAGTCTGAGGACAGGAGAAGGCTGATGTCCCAGCTCATCATCAGGGAGAGAGAGTGAATTCTCCCTCTCTCTGCCTTTTTGTTCTACTTGGGCATAAACCACATGGATTGCATAAACAGACAGTGAGCCACTCTCATCAGTTAAAGTGGTGGGAACGCTTTCCAAGTCGAATTTCTCAGATCCCAGCCAAGGGCCACCCTTGTAAGAGGCCTTTGCAAGGATAGGAGTCAGGCCTTGCTGTGTTACCTCTTTCTTGCACAGCCCGCTCTGTGTCAGAGCTATTCTCGTGGCTGAGGGCATTGGCCCTTCACTCTGAGTAACGGTCCTCATCCTCTTCATTTTGGACCACTGCTCACAGATATGCCTGGGAAAAGAATCCTCACTCTGAGCCACTCGTGGCATCTTTTGTCTACCTCTGGTACTCTCCTTCACATCGGGTAAATGACCTGTTCGTCCTCCTCCCTAATGAAACTTTGTATATGGCTATTGTCCTCTCTGACCTGGAAGGATGAAAAAGGTATAATTCTTCAGGACGTTAATTCAGTTCCTTTCCTGAATGGCATACTCAGCTTCTAAGAAAAGCTTGTTTTCTTTAAAAAAATTTTTTTTAATTTAAATTCAATTTAATTAACATATAGTGTATTATTAGTTTCAGGGGTAGAATTTAGCGATTCATCAGTTGCATATAACACCCAATGCTCATTACATCACGTGCCCTCCTTAATGCCCATCACCCAGTTACCCCATCACCCTACCCATTCCTCTCCAACAACCCTCAGTTTGTTTCCTATAGTTAAGGGTCTCTTAATGGTTTGCCTCCCTCTCTGATTTCATCTTATTTTATTTTTCCTTCCCTTCCCCTATGTTCATCTGTTTTGTTTCTTAAATTCCACATATGAGTGAGATCATATGGTATTTGTCTTTCTCTGAGTGACTTATTTCACTTAGCATAATACCCTCTAGCTCTATCCATGTCATTGCAAATGGCAAGATTTCATCCTTTTTGATGGTTAATATTCCATTGTGTGTGTGTGTGTATATATATATACACACACACACACTTCTTTATCCATTCATCTGTCAATGGACATCTGGGCTCTTTCTATAGTTTGGCTATTGTGGACATTGCTGCTCTAAACATTGGTGTGCAGGTGCCCCTTCAAATCACTATGTTTGTATTCTTTGGATAAATAACTAGTAGGGCAATTACTGGGTCGTAGGGTAGTTCTATTTTTAACTTTTTGAGGAACCTCCATACTGTTTTCCAGAGTGAAAGGCCTGTTTTCTAAGCAAAGGTTATTCTGTGAGAAGTCCCTGGGCATGTCTTTTCCTTGTGGGCACATTCCTGTCTGCTGTGACCTATTTTCCATTCATTTCACTCGTCTTGGAGTTAAACATTTTAATGAAATTTGCCTACAGTTGCTGACCTCTCACCCAGGAGGAGTGGGTCTACATTTTTGGTTTTATGCTAGGGATTATTAACCCTGAGATTTAAAATTCTCACCATTCCTTCTGAAGTTTGAGGCATTGTGGTAGAGATGTGTTAGATTTGTTCTCCATAACACAGAGGAAGCCTACCTCTTTCCTTCCTGCCTGACTCCATTCTACCAGGTAGTGAATAGTTAATAGTTTTGACTAGTTTAATAGCAACAAGTAAAGAAGCTTGCCTTTGGACACCGAATACAAACCACACCCTTGGATAGCAGTATATATATATATATATATATATATATATATATATATATATGTATATATATATTATTATTATTTTTTTTATTAATTTTTTTTTTTTAGAAAGACATAATACTTCTATTTGATTTTGGCTTTCTGCAGTATCTTCCCAAGACCTCAGCCTTCTGCTGCAGGATTCTTTCCCATCTTCCGCGCTCAGTTATTATAATGGAGCCATGCGCTCTTGGTGCGTGGGAGACCATAGTCTGGGCTGGACAGATCTCAGGCACTCTTGTCTGTGTCTACCAGGAGCTATTATCCCAGTCCCAATGCCTGACTGTCTGAGGCCTATTGTTCTGTGTACCATGGGGTAAAATTATTTTTCTTTTCCACAACTCATTTTTGAAGTTATTACAACAGGTGCTTTCTGTGGGTAAAAACACTGCGTGTGTCTCAGAGACCAGAATGGTTGTCTATTGTGGTTTAATATTTATTGAAAATGTTCGTCTATGGTGCATTTATTGACTGAAGACCAGACAGCGAGAGCCACACGTTTTCAAAATTATTCTGTGAATGTACATCCCTTTATGTTTGCAGGAAGCTTTATCACCATTTAGTTGAGCTATGGAGATTGGATTGATAGGACAGAAATGTTCTGTTTTATTATTTGCCTGCATTTTAGGGCTTCGTTGTGATAATGACTGTGGATATTGGCTCTTACTTTTCTTCCTCCCCCCTTTCGTTAGCATGGTCAGTGTGAACATCTGCTAGGTGAACAGGCTGCGGAGCTGCCCTCCTGAGTGGTTTGCACTTGAATCTGATGGGCCCAGAGTCCTGAGAAGGGGACGAGGACTTACGTTGTTTCTTCTGCTGTGTCTTTGTCACCAGAGACGCTGACGAGATTTTGTCTTTCTCAAAAAAATGGGAAAGAATGTGGTGGCCTGATTTGTGTTGCTTTCTGGCAGAAACATCTCTTTAAATCTGGGAACAAGTGGAGCTGGGGCTGCCCTGGGGTTCAATCTCTTGCAGCTCCTTAGAAGAATTGCTTTTGGGTCACCTGGCATTTATGAACTAGTATATCTGTTGCTTGACGTTTTTTTCCTCCTGCCATTCTTGGCCCTTTTGGATACATTCATATATATGTTTTGTTGTTGTTGTTTGTTTAATTTGTGTGACAAGAACCAAACTCTTTTTTTGCCTCTCAGTCTAAACTTTATATATTCTACTCAAAGATGGGAATGAAAACCTCCCTATAGCCTAAGAAGCACTTGATAAGAGTCCATCTCAGTAAAGTCTCCAGAACACAGAATGGTTTGGAAATTGTATAAAATGAATTTTCTTGCACACAAAGGTGAAAAAAAAATGCAAGTTCACAACTTATTTTTAAATTTATGAAGGAGTATCTCTCTGATGGCATAAAAATGCAGCAAGTAATAATTCTTCAGGTCTTATGAAGGAATTAGGATGGACCAAAACTCCATAAAATTTAAACCAAAGGCTCAAAGAATTATTACAGGAGTCTTAACTAGTAGTTTGCTTTCCTTAAAACTTTGGTTCCTGGGGCGCCTGGCTGGCTCGGTTGGAAGAGCATCTGACTCTTGATCTCAGAATCGTGAATTCGAGCCCCATGTTGAGTGTAGAGATTACTTAAAAAAATAAAACAAACCAACAAAGAAACAAAAAACTAACTTTGGTTCCTCTTAAATATCATACAAAAATGGAACTTCATTCTGCTAATAGTTTAATTCAAATGGACCTGCAAAGCCCTTCCGGTTTTAGTCACCCTTGTAGCTGCCACCTCAGACCTTGAATATTCACCTTCAGGGTTTTCGTATGTGTAAAGTCTAATCATTCTGCTCTTTTCATTCATTCATTCATTTATTTTATTGATTTTTTTTATTTTTTAAAAATTTTATTTATTTGACAGAGAAAGACACAGTGAGAGAGGGAACACAAGCAGGGGGAGTGGGAGAGGGAGAAGCAGACTTCCCGCTGAGCAGGGAGTCCGATGTGGGGCTCGATCCCAGGACCCTGGGATCATGACCTGAGCCAAAGGCAGACGCTTAATGACTGAGCCACCCAGGTGCCCCTTTTCATTCATTTATTTTAAAGATTTTATTTTTAAGTAATCTCTACACCCAACGTGGGGCTCAAACTCACAGCCCCAAGATCAAGAGTCACGTGCTCCACCAACAGAGCCAGCCAGGCACCCCCATTCTGTTCTTTTAGATTGCGGAAGGTTATATGTGGAGTCCTTTTCTCTTCCTTTGTTTTCTTTTACAACAAGGAAAAGATCAAAAAGGAATGTTCAGCCATTGTTGAGCATTTTGGGAAGAGTGAAAACCTGCTTCCTCCATTTCATTTGCAAGGAGAAGCTCCTTAGAAGCGAGTATACTTGGAAGCGTCCACAGTTCTGTGGGGAGAGAAAGTGGTGATGGCAGATTCCAGGCAAAACTCTGAGGAAGGCGGGGTATGACTTTGCCTCCTTTCCACCTTTCCCTTTCCTCTCAGTTCTTTCCTCTTTCCTCTTCTCCTCCCTATTTCTCTCTTCTCTAATACTTCCCTTCGATTCTGAGCCAGTTTCTTTTACTCCCTTTATATATTAGCTCACAGCAGTTGAGAAAACAGGGACACTCCTTTCAAAGAGATCTATTTTGTTAAGGACTCTGGACAACAGAGCCAAAGCCATTAACCCTCAATAGTGAAACTTTGGCTTCACGAGGAAGGGCATTTATGAGCAGAAAGTCTTCTCAGGAATTGTCTGTTTATAAGATCTGCTCACTGCTTATGGGGCAGAGATGATGGATGCCCACCGTGTGCCCGGTGCTGCTGTCAGACACACAGGGGGATGAGTGATGTCGCTCGCATTTTGAGGACCCGGCAATGGCAGGGGAGGGGGCAGATGAGCCTAGGAATTAGTAGTTACAATATAGTATTGTAATTGCCTTCCTGGAGGCACAAACCATGTGTTGTGTTCAGGTAGTCGGGCATGAGAACAACCAGGGAAACGTCCATTCCCCTGGAATCGGAGACTTGGAGGACAAAAATACACAAAATGAGGCAACATGAGAGTTCTGGAATGAAACCACCCTGGGAGTTTGAACTCTTCATGACCAGAGTTGAGTTAGACCTAGCTCTGGTTCTGCCATTTTTGTTTTGGCTTCCTGTGGCTTCCTTCCTTCAGCTTCCTTCCTCTTGTTATTCGGCTGGCTTCCATGTCAGCCTCGCTGTCCTGAGTGTGAGATGCAGAGCTCGAGAAATATGGCCCAGAAAGGGGAGACATGATTGGGCTGCAGAGTAGACAGATTTTCCTTTGGGTATTCCAAGTAGCATCGTCTTACAATGTTAACACACAGTTTTAGACAGGAGACTGTCCCAGGATCTTTTCTTTTCCTGATTTGCCTTTAGCCATTTGTAATCACCACATCTGCCTTGTCTGCAGTAGTCACAACAAGAAAAAAGCTTCCCAGTCTTTTTAATGTCAAAGTCATAAACCATGCCTGGACAAAGCAGAAAATTATATCACTACTTTATTTTTATTGTTAGCATAACTCTTAATTGCCTTCCTTATCTTCATGCCTGCCTTTTGTTGTCCAGGACGAAGTTAACAATGTTTAGAAAGTCAGTTCAGAGGTGAACTAATGATGTAGTCATAATAGCAGATATGGGCATGTTGTTGGCATTTAGTGAATGTCAAATACTAGTTTTCATGATAATAAATTTGGGGGAGGAACAAGAAGTTCCTCTGTGGGAGAGGCTCTTGTCCTTCGTAGATAGCAGTATTCATTTCTATTGCAATAGGAAATATGGCTTCCTGGCCTCAATTATTAACTTCATCATTCAGCCTGCTTATATTTGAGGAAGCTTGGCTTTTTTTCCAGTAGGGATAGTAGCCATGATATAAATCCTTTCTCTTCTTGTAATCAAAGCCCTTTGTGGCAACCTCCATGCCAGTAATCCCTGAACCCTTCGGAATCAGACCACTCGGTTGGTGTTGATCTGGTTTTTAGGCTTTCCTTCCCTCCATGCCTTCAGATGCTACCTATGCTGTATCTTCATTTGACTTTGACTTCTGTTGAGAATTCCGACTTCTGTGATGACAGGAGCCACCCTTCATTTATTCCTGTTGGGATAATTGGACTAATGGAGGGAGGGGCTCCGGAACAGGGCTGAGTACCACTCCAAGGTGGCGGTTTCCCCAGTTCATCCTAAGACGCCTCCCCCTTTCTAGGATTCGTTGTTTGAATCTGACTTTCTTGGTCTTTTGTCTTATTTTCGCTTTGATGGCACATTAAAGAAGGAATTGATTCATTCAAAGTTATTGTCAGTTCTGAGAGATAGTGAAGGTATTGGAAGGTTGACTGCATTCTCCTTTATTTCCTGTGAGTGTGTGTGAAGATTTTTCTGCAGAAAGTCACCCAGAACCCTTCAAGGGAGTGACTTTCTATCACTTCACTATGAGAGGCTGAATGGGCAGCCTCAGGCCTCTGCTGCCCACTGGGCAGCCTCCAGGTAGTTTTCTAGAGGAGAAATTGCAGAGCTTCCTGGACTTCTTGCCCAGGTTTGTTTGAGGAAGAGAGTTAAACAGCATGTAAATAATTTGAATTTTTTTGGGGAAAACACAGTGAAAGATTTTTCTGAAGTCAGACTTTTTTTTTTTTTTTGGCCTATAGGGCAGATTTAATTTTTCTCTTTTACTTTTGGTTTTTAATCTTCTGTAGTTATTTTTTTTTAAAGATTTATTTATTTATTTGATAGAGAGAGAGTGAGAGAGAATGCAAGTTGGGGGCGGGGGGAAGAGCAGCAGAAGAAGGACAAGCAGACTCTCTGCTGAGCGTGGAGCCCGAAGCGGGGCTCAGTCCCATGACCCATGAGATCATGACCTAAGCCAAAATCAAGAGTCAGACGCCTAAATGACTGAGCCATCCAGGTGCCCCAATTCTTCTGTAGTATTTTTAAAGATAGCAATGAGAAAGAATTATCCCTGGACCATTTCTCCCATTAGGTGTGACTATGAGGAAATGGTATGTGGCCTTAAGGAGAACGTATGGCAGAGTCATCCAAAATGCTGACTCTGTCCCTCAGGGCTCTGTGGGCGTGGCAAGTTTCTTAAACTCTCTGTGCCCCTACTTCATCTACATGATGGAGACAATAATCTCTTGGAGGTTGTGGTGATTAACTGAGATCATTCTTGTCAAATGCTTAGAATAGTCCCTGGTACCTAATAAGCAGTTCATGGTTATTATGTGTGATTATACACTAATTCTGTTAGGTCATGTTATTACATTATGAAAGAACTGAGTTTCTTGGTACACTGATGTGGTCTTAGAAAGTTGGAACAAATGTCCACCCAGGCAAATGTTTAATGACTACGTGGCCATTACTTGGCCGTTTGGATCAGAGAAGAAGGCCAACCTAGCAACTTTTTTTTTTTTTTTTTTATCAAACTCAGTTTGTCACACTGATTGGGAGCCTGTAGGGCCCCTCCAAAGCTGAGTGGGCAGAGCCTGAATGGCCCTCTACATGGCTACAGTCACCTTGAGTAGCTGCTCTGGTGTAGAGGATATAAAATTTTGCAAATGGTCTTTTGTAAAACATTAGAGGAAGGATGCTGGACTATTAACCAGCCCCACCACTAACTAGCTGTGTGTCCTCTGGGTCAGACCAGCTATTCATTCATTCATTCATTCATTCATTCACTCCATTTGTAAAAAATGCTAAGATATTTTAAAGTAAATTAAAGATATTTTATTGCACAATTTCACAATAGCCAAGACATGGAAATCACCTAAGTGTCTGTCAACATATGATTGGATATATAAGGTATGGTTTGTACATTCAATGGAATATTATTCAGCCATGAGAAAGAAGGAAATCTTGCCATATGTGACCACATGGATGGACCTCTAGGGCATTATGTTAAGTGAGATAAGTCAGACAGAGAAAGACAAATAATGTATGATACAACTTACATGTGGAATCTAAAAAAGCCAAACTTGCAGAAGCAGGGTGTAGAGTGGTGGTTACCAGGGACAGAGGGTGGGAGAATTGGGGAGATCTTGGTCAAAGGGTACAAACTTACAGTGAGAAGGTGAATAAGTTCTGGGGAATCTAATGCACAGCATGGTGAATAGAGTTAACATACTGTATTATATACTTGAAAGTTCCTGAGAGACTAAATCATAAATGTTCTGAGCACAAAAAAGAAATGGTAACACCAGTGGAGGTGTTAGCTGACTCCAGGGTGCACCAAATCAACACATTGTACACCTTAAATGTTCACAGTGTTATATGTCAATTATATCTCAACTTAAAAAAAGGTATCTTGACATTCCACCCCTAGTATAATATGGCCTTCCGTCCCCTCCATTCCCCCCAAGAAAGGAAGGAAGGAAAGAAAGAAATTTCCCCAGGTAACCAAAATAACATTATCATAACTAACACAATTAATAATATGTCTTTAATATCCTCTCATATCCAGTTCATGTTCAGGCTTCCCCAGGTATGAGTAGGTCGGACACCGCATTTACTTTATGTTAGCGCAGTTGCTTTGTGTGGGGAATGAGGGGTAGTACTAAGTGGTCTCTAAGGCTCAGTGTTCATGTTTTAATACCTTTAACCAAGTGCAGCTCTGATGCTGTTCATTTCTCTCTTGTTCTTGGACAAGGAGGACACAAAATATATAGACATCAACTATGGCTCTCTAGCACGATGAGATGGAAATGTGGAAATTGCTTGGCTCATGGGATCAGTCAAGACAGGTGCGGAGGGCATGTCACACTGGGTTGGGCAGACCCAGAGTTAGGTAGGTTGTGCACTTGCCAGAAAGAGTTTTAGGCCCAAGAGTGGCTTACATTTTTTGTGCTCCATAAATGTTCAGTGCCATTAACAATTACAAGGAGGACTTGGGCAGTCCTTCTGATTTCATTTTGTTTTGTTATCTGAGACTCTGGTATTTTCTTCAGAGAGACTGAATGCTGGGTCTCTCAGGTTACCTGTCCAGGGGAAGTTCCATTGTTCCAGAACAAAAGAGTGAAAAAGTCCTATAGTGACAGCCTAGTGGATCTTGGGTCCTCCAGCCTCAGAGATCACTGGCCTGTTGGCACATTCTTGTCATCGTGCAGGTGTCCCTGTGAAGCCACTTTCCAGCCTCTTAGCCTTCCACCCACAAACCTGCCCGGGACCACCTTGTTATGTGTGTGAGGTATGAGGGCTGATTAGGAACATGCTCTTCCCACCGGTGCTCTGAACCAGTTGAGAACTAGGGTTGAGGGGTCAGGCAGGTGGAGACCAAAGTAATAACTATTTCTGATAAAAGCTAAATTGGAGGCTGTGGTATGTGACAAAACCTTAGGTGGGCTTCCAGCAGGTTTCCAAGGGACAGAGGGAGAAAGGGCTGAGCTTCCAGCCCTCCCATTCCTCCCGGCCAGCCAGGCAAGTCCCCCCTCCTGCCCTGTGGAGGAGGAGGTGGGAGGGGACACAGGGAGGAACAGCCACAGAGAAAGGGACACCAAGAGCGTGAATGATTCTTCCCCCTTACAGTAATCTTCTTCTTGGGACCTGGCATTCCCCAGCATTGTGGGTGCCTTGTGGGCTCCTTCCCTCTGTGTCAGCTTCATAGACTAATTTATTTTAGGAGAGAGAGAAATGAGATAAGTTCTGATAATAGTATTGTTCAATAAATATTGTCATTCATGAGATACACACTCCCTGAATAGATAAATATTTAAAAAAAAATTCAACTTCAAAATTTCCCCCAAACTCTGAATATTTATTGCATGAATGAATATACCAGTCACCTGTTTGCATCTGGGAGGCAGAGATTCAGGATGGATGTGTGTGCGTGCACACATGTGTGTGCGTGTGTGTGTGCGTGTTGGGGAGGGAGCAGAGAGGAAGTGGGATGGAGAGCCAAGGCTTTCTGAAATATTTATTACCTAGAGGAATTCCGGGCTTCTCTGAAAGGGTGCCCATGCCCTGAGTGTCCAGGAAGTCAGCTCCTCTGACTGACAGACCTTTTGCCCCAGAGCGTGCCAGGAACCAGGGCAGAGACATTGGGAACTTGATGTGCCAGGAGCCAGGGTAGAGACATTGGGGACTTGAGGCAGAACATGTTTTGGGAGCCTCTTCCTTTCACAGGTGACCAGCAATCCCCTCATGGAGGGAGATGAGCCATCCGGGTCCTAAGAAGTGGGTGTGATCGAGAAGGAGGAACCAGGGGCTGGTAGAGCAGGTGGATTGGGTAGGCAGTGTTTACCGACCTCTTACAAAGTATGGATACCATACTTTGCTTTCAGCCATGTTCTGAGAGCAAAGTGTGGAGCAGGACAACAACCTTTGTTCAAATCAATGGAGCGGAAGATTGCATTACATTTTTATGGACATTAAAAAAATTGTGGTGAAACAGGGGCATTTGGTGGTTCAGTTAATTAAGTGTCTGACTCTTGGTTTTGGCTTAGGTCATGATCTCGGCGTTGTGAGATGGAGCCCACGTTGGGTCCTGTGCTCAATGGGGAGTCTGATTCTCTCTCTTCCTCTCCCTCTGCCCATCCCCCTGCTCGCTTGCATGCGTGCATTCTCTCTAAATAAATAAATAAAGTCTCTTTAAAAAATTGTGGTAAAACATATGTAACATAAAATTTACTATTTTAACCACTTTCAGGTGACAGCTCAGTGGCATAGAGTCCATTCACAGTGTGCCTCCACCATCCATCTCCAGGACATTTTCATCTTCCCTGATTGAAACTCTACCCACTCACCACTGCTGCTAACCAGCCCCTGATAACCACCACTCTACTTTCTGTCTATGAATTAGACCAAATCTAGGGCCCTCAACTAACTGGAGTCATACAGTATTTGCCTTTTTGTGTCCGGCTTATTTCACTTATCATGATGTCCCCAAGATTCATCTATGTTGTAGCAGGTGCCAGAATTTTCTTCCTTTTTAATACTGAATGATATTCCATTGTATGGATATGTCCCATTTTTTAAAAAGATATTTATTTATTTATTTGAGAGAGAGAGAGAGAGACAGCACAAATAGGGGGAGGGGCAGAGGGAGAGGGAAAAGCAGACCCCTGCCGAACAGGGAGCCCAACCCCAGGACCCTGGGATCATGACCGGAGCCAAAGGCAGATGCTTAACTGATACCCAGGCGCCCCCAAGGATATGTCCCATTTTGTTTATCCAATTCATCTTTCAGTGGACCCTTAGGTTGCTTCCCCCTTTGGTTTTTGTGACTAATGCTGATATGAACATAGATGTACAAGTATCTGTTTGCATTACATCTTTTCAAAGTAAACTTTTTTTTTAAAATGTAATATATGCATTACATTTTTGGTGACCATAACATATTTCCAATTCACATTGAACCTGAACTTGTTATCCAAAACCCCTAAAGTTTTAAATGTAACGAGTATAATGGATTTTGTCATTGATCCTTGTCCTTTTTGTTCTGAGTTGTTAATTTTTGTGCACCTAAATTGTATATTTAATATTGTTAGATGGAGTTTACCAAATCAGCCTGTCAAGACCTTTTAGAATTCTGAGTCTTTCATCTCGTTTAATTTTGGGTCATCCACAAATACGATCATATCTTCCATTTCTCTGTACAAGCCTCCAAGAGCTGTGGGTGCTGCTGGAAACCTCCCCCTGGTTGGTGTCTTTCTCTGGGTGTTGCTGTGCTGTCATATACCCATTTATACAACTTTTCTCACCTCTGGTTCCATTCTTCATTTTGTTCATAAGGAAACGTATCACCCTCCAACACGCATGTCTGCACATTTTCATGCTCTAACAGTCTCCAGACTTGCTGACAATAGGGCTAAGCCAGACTGGTCATGCATACTCTTAAGTTTTTTGGGGTAGGGGATGGTAGCCACCGGAAAGTTGTAGTTGAGCGAGGATTAGCTCTTCTCTTACAGCCTCATGACCAGCTTAAATGACAGCAAGTTTCCGAACAAATTCAGCATCAAGACACTTCTTAAACAAATGGGTATTAGCACGCAGGCAGAATCTAGTCCATACGTTCCATTCTGTCACCTGAAGTTCCAGCTCTGTGTCCTCTTAGGTGCTCTGACAACCACTTAGGATGAAAGCTTCTCTTGAAGCAAAGTTGCCAATATTCCAAAAGCAGGATTCCATTTCCATTATGATAGGCATCAGGCAGCCCAGAAATCCTCCAAACCAATGGCTGGACCATTTTGGGATCAAGTCTAAGGGTACAGGCCCTGGGCCTTGTCGGATGGAGTCTTGTACCCTGGCGGTTCAAGGATAGAGACTATCTAAACTGTTTTACCCCATTCTTAACGCTCATCGTGCTAATTAACCTCTGATTTCATCAAGAAAAAAAATCATTCCTCACATTCATTTTGCTAGTCAGCAGCGGAGCTAATATTACTCAAATATAAATAACAGGAGCTGTTCTAGTTGGCTGTTCCTGGAGTAAGGACCAGCTCAGGATGCTGAGATATAATTTGTAGTAAAGATAACAAATTTCAGAATTTTTTAACCTATCTAAGGACCCCCTAGATCAAGATGTAGAACATTTCCAGCACCTTTGAAAGCTCTCTGGTACCCTTTTCCTCAGTCAGAATAATGCCCTTCCTTCTCAAAGGTAATCACCGTTCTGACCTCCGTCACCACAAATTAGTTTTGCCGGTTTGAATTTCATATAATGGAATCATACTTAAGTTTTGTGAGTTTCCTTCATGTTGTATAAATTGTTCATTTTTTCCCATTGATCTGTAGTGTTCCATTGTATGAAATTTAGATACCCATTCTATACTTGGTAGACATTTTATTATTTCCAGTTTGAGGCTATTGTGAATAAAGTAGCTAAAAACATTCTTGAACATGTCTTGGTGAGTTATTGATTAAGGTAACTAACTGTCCCTAGAATTGGTTTATAGTCACAAATACAGAGAGAACATCATATTGTTCATAACACATGGTTTTGAAGTATATTAAATGGATCATACAGAACTGTATCAAACAAGGGAATAGAGTCTAGTATGTTTGTATTTAGCAAAGTATATGCTGGAACAAAAGGAGATCACTGCTTTTGTGCTCCTTGACTGTAATAAATATTCTAAGTCAGAGGGTCAGCTTCCTGAGAGCCGAGATTCTCATGTGAAAGTATGTTGTTTCCTCATGCCTTCTCTGGAAGGGTGGGAAAAAGACCTTTTCATTAATTCTGCAAATAGGCATCATTTTCTAATTTTAGGTTGTCACTGTGAAAAAAAAGTCATGAATTACTAAAAAAACTCAGAATATCAACTACTTTTGGGGGTCCCTGCATTGGAATGAATAAGGTTTTTAAATATTCATTTATGTTTTTCTTTCCATGTCATTTTGGGTATTGTGATGAAAAGAAAGTATTTGCTGCTGATTTAGAATCCCTGAATACTCTTATAAAAATTTAATTCCACCCATATTAACTAGGCTTTCAAGGCTTTTTTAGAGGGCCTGTTTTCCTCTAATAGGTTACTAGTGGGAAAATCTGTTAGCCTAGAAAACTGATGGATGGAAGTAGAATAGGGAAACTGAACTCCGGCTACCATTGGGATGCTGCATTGATTTAAAATTTCAAAGGGTCTGTGTTTTATGAAAGTGAAGAATCAGGTTAGCACTCCCCTTGACGAGAATGGAAAAACATTCTGGTGCCCTGTAACACACACACACATTGAAGCTATCACCACCACGGCACCTAACAATATTTCTTAACAACCGTACAGTGTAAACCAACATTACAGATGTCCTGTTCTGGGAGTCTTCCCCCCCCACACACACCTGCACGCATACTTGGTGACACCTACACAAGGGCAGCGTTGAAGGTTTGCGTGTAACACCAGAGCACCAGGAGCAACCAGATGTAGGGCAGTCTGTGAGGGAGTGGTTGAATGATGCTGTCCTTGTGCAGTGGGTGCTGTGTGGTTGTTAAAAGAGAGTGATGATGTGTGTTCTGACGTGGAATGGTGTCCAGGTACATTGCCACGTGAAAGAAACAAGCTGGAGACTGGTGTATTGACTATGGTACCTTTATGTAAGAAAGGTGGGGATCTGGAGATATATAGGGGAATTTGCTTATATTTGCATAGAGAAACACTGGAAAGATAAACAAGAAACGACTACAGAGGCGGATCTGTAGCAGTCAGTGGGGAACGTAGGGGTTGGGAGTAGGTGTAGGAATGGCTCCGTCTGCATGTATCTTTTTATACTGTGTTGACTTTTGGAATTCTGCCGAAGACAACCCACCGACAAAAGTGAATCTGTCTGGGCATGCCACTTGACATTGAACTAGACCAAGAGCCCGTGGCAGAGGGAAGCCGGTTGAATGCATCATGAAAGGGTGAGGTCATCCACTCCATTTCCTTTCTCAAAAGCTCTCAAGTTCAGTCATTCAATCACAGGGGCTTACTGAACCAGTCTGCCTGTGTGATGTGCCAGGCACTATTTTAGGTGCTGCCCGTGGGAGCCTTAGGGTCCAAGCTTTCATGGAGCTGCTTGAAGGGACAGACAACAAGGAGATGATGAGCGAGGGGGAGAAGGCTTATGCTTCTGGACCCCGGGGAAGGAGGTGAGAGCAGTTACCGCTGAGGTCAGGAGGGAGGTTAACTGCTGATCTGTATTCCTGCGTGTCTGAGCTGAGTTTGTGCATAATATTGTCGCCATAGGATAATAAAGTGGGGTAAATTCTCACTTTCATTCTTTGGCTACAGCGATCAGGATGTCATTTTACCATAATCTCATTATCCCTTCAGTTAAGTTTCAAATAAAGAAACACATTTTAGCAGTCACTGTACCCCAATCTACTACTGTGTTGGTAGGAGACCAGAATTTAGGTGAATAAATCAAAAGTTGATTTGACTATTATAGTTTGTCTTCACAACAGTGGGGCTGGATTTGGGATCATGTTATTGCTATGATTTGTGACTATAACCATAGGTTATTAAACAGAAAAAATATTACTCTGACAAGTCTGTTATTTTTTTCCACTCAGAAAGTGGTTAAATGTAAATCGTCCCTTTACTGTGACGTATTAGTTATAGCAAATTGAAACATGCACACCCCCCAACAGAGTGCTCATGTTCCACGTATCTTCAAGGCAGTTATTTTCTGAAAATACTGTAGAGATGTTCCCACGGTAGATGATGTAGATATTTGCAACGTTTCTCCTCTGTTTATTTTTTTTTCTCATTCTGGTCTTTTAACTGGCAGATTTCTCTTTCACCGTTTCTGAATCAGATAAAATATTAATACGGTTATTTTTTAAAATTTCAACAATGACATGATTTTTTAAAGGGAGAGATCTTTATTTTTTCCTCTGTGCCTTTCGGTTTCATTAAGTTTTGGTGAAACTGGAGAAACAGAGATCAGAGGCCATAGGAAATTGTGACGGTCAACGTGCTTCTCGCATCTCCACTTCTCCGACGGCTTAAGTCTTGCTCAGATTTGATGGAATAAAAACACGGAGACTGGCAGCCAGAGTTGGGAGTCTGGAATTTTCCTGGCAACCAAAGACCAAAATACAGATCTATCTGGAGCCGGCATATTCACAAACAATCGTAGGTTTGTGATTTAGTGAAGAAAGCACCAGAAGTCAGTTTTAAGTAAAAAAAAAAAAAAAAAAAAAAAAAAATGCAGAGTAATGCAGATCCTTACTTTATAATCCCAATAAAGTGTTCTCTGTAGAATAGTAAGGAAACGCTCAGGGGTCCCAGGGATCCTCTGTCATCCTAGGGGATGCACAGAAATGTAATGGCCATGGAGACTTGCCAGTGTGTTTTCCTCTTGCCCACTGCTTAAGAGACTTGGGTCATCTGGGAGGACTGGCCATCTGAGGACTTTGTCAGAGCTGTTCTCTCTTGGAATCTCCGGGCAAACTCAGGAGGATGTGGTCTCTGCTTCCTGGTAGGTGAGCTCTTCCACTCTGCCCTCTGCCCTGGCCTTACAGGAATGTGTGACATCGCTGGGCCTGGCTGTGGGAGTCACCGGAGCCACTCCCCGATGGTGTGACCGTTCGCAGTGTCCATTGCTAGCACAGCAAGGCTATGCGCAAGCGTGATGCAAGGAATCTGGGCACCGTGAGGGTCTACGTCCGGTGCTCACGCTAGGTTGTGTTTTCTTTCTGAAGTTCATTTCCAGAGAGGAAATAAGAACCACAGGGATGCAAAGGTGAGAACGGACGATGGAGCAAATTCTCTGATGCCTTTTGCCATTTAGGGGGATGTTTGTAGAGTAAGCGTATCCAAAAGCGGTGCAGCAGCCTGTGAAATCCCTCATAATTTTGGGGGTGTTCTTCCCCTATGACTGTGGCCCCTACAGGCTTCTAATAGAAGACTAGCCACACTGGGGGGAGACTGCGTTGCTTTGCCATGGCAGCTTTGGGGGAAGAAGTTTGTTGCCTATCATAGAAACCAAAGAATTGCTTTTCTTGGAAGCAACTCCGTTTTCTAACCACACAGTAAACTGTTCTCTGGTGTCCACTTTGCGCGAATATTCTCAGCCAACACTTCTTATATCTTCTGCACACAGCATGATCCCTGGCTCCTTGCTGAGTCAGCGAAGGAAGACGAGTGTATGTTTCAAACAGTTTTAGTGTTCCGCCAAAGCCCAAATTCCTTTAATTTCATGACAAATAAATTTTTCATATTTTACCGAATTGACAATTTGTTATGTCTGGCCTGTTAAGAGGTTTTTTTTTTTTTTTTTTTTTTTGTATTGAAGACTGGAGTTTATTTTATTTATTTATTTATTTATTTGATGTAGTGTTCCATGATTCATTGTTTGTGTATAACACCCAGTGCTCCATTCAATACGTGCCCTCTTTAATAGCCATCACCAGGCTGACCCATCCAAGTCATGAACAGACATTTTTCCAAAGAAGACATCCAAGTGGCCAACCAGACACATGTTAAGAGTTTTTTAAACTGCTGCTGGGCATTTGACCATATTTGTGGGAGTCCCAAGGCAGTCCGACAGAATGGGTGTAAAATACGATAGTCATGAGGACAACAAACATAGCTGATATTTGTATATTGCATTGGTGTTCACGACAGGCAATTTCTGTGTCGCGTGTGTTATTCAACAGGCGATGGATTGGAGGACAGGCCCAACAGGCCAACTTGAGTCAAGGAGCTTTTATTTCTAACCAGTTGCAGTAATAGGTTCCTTTCATGTTGGTGAGAAGACTCAGAGGGCAACACTTAGCAGCGACATGGACAAGGAACAATCTGGGTGGGCTGGGGAGAAGTGGTGTACACTACACCAAAGAAGGTGCATCTCTTGGCCAAATTCTGTTGAGCAAACAGTGGCTGAAATTTGTGGCAGGAGCAAACTTATTTCCTTCCCTGATTAGGTTAGGGAAACGGAATAAGCACTAAGAGGGTTTTCGTTTTTTGTTTTTAAGATTTTATTTATTTATTTGAGAGAGAGAGAGCACAAGTGGAGGGAGGGGCAGTGGGAGAGGAAGAGGGAGAGGGAGAAGCAGACTTCCTGCTGGGAGGCGGAGGCTCCATCCCAGGACCTCCAGATCACAACCTGAGCTGAAGTCAGATGCTGAATGACTGAGCCACCCAGGTGCCCCTCTAAGAGGTTTTTAACAAAATATTATATGTATATAAATGTATCACATGTGGGTACTTATTAGTATTTATTAGTAAATTCGGTCATGTATTTATATTCAGAAGTTGCTCTTTTTAAGTAAACAAAATTCATAACCCGCCAGCACATTTTGTATATATATCAACCGATTTTCTCATGTCTGAGGTTGCTGCTGGTGTTTTCACTACCAAGTTCCTGGTGTCTTTTTTTCCCCCCCCCACCTAGGGCCCATGACTTGAAGGATGTGATATTAACGCTGAGCTGGGTTCTGAAAGCCTGGTTAAAATGTATCTCAAAACAGTAATAAAGCTCACTGGCTGTTCCCTGTCTTTTTCCCATGATTGTTGAACGACTAAGTGAGAAATTAAGATGATTGATGTGCAGACATCTAGCACAGGCCTTGGCAGATGGGTGTTCAGTAAATTGGTATTTTCCCTCACCCTCAATAGTGCTGTGTTTTCCTTCCTCCCTCCCTTTCTCTCTCTCTCACTCCTTCCTCCCTCCCTTCCTTCCTTCCTTTCAGTAGGCTCCACGCCCAACATGGGGCTTGAACTCACAGCCCTGAGATCAAGAGTTGCATGCTCTCCCACCTGAGCCAGTCAGGTGCCCCTCAATAGTGCTTTTCAGGCTTCCCCTGAGTACTCTCAAGTGCAGAGAGTGGTGAACACATGAACTCGGGCGACTCTGGGTGTCTCACGGACTCCCATTGAGGAACACCGATGTTCTAGGAAGATGTGCCATTGTAACCTTGTGACTCCACCTACTTCCAGGCCCACGTACTATGGTTTGCGAAGTTTAGTGTTAGTGGCTAGTGTTGGACAAGGCAGAAGGGAGGGGTCAATATATTCACCCCAAATATGTTTTGTCATGTTTGATATTCTTTGGAATTTGGCCACTTATGTATGGTTTATAAGGCCATTCTCTTAAGCAGGTTAGATTGAAAAACACACCTGTGCCCAGTCATTCTGGACATCGGGCGGGGAGTCATCGTTCCTAAATTCTGCGTTTGCGTGTACACCTAAAATGTGGAAATCTGATGAGAACACACTTGTACTTAGTGTTCTGTGGACTTCAGTTACATGCAGAGCTTTAATGGTGGATTTCTTATTGAAGGGTAAGATAATGGGACAACATTTCTTTACTAACTCAGATAAATGAAAATAAAAAAGAAATCCTCCTGCTCATCTGGGCATTTCTGTAGCAGCTACTAATTATAGATGATCCTCGATTGCCCATGAACTCAGGGATTCTTGTAGATAATATAAATTCTTTGATAATTGAAAATTTTCACTTTGGTTATTTCTTCTTGTTTCTATGGAACCAATCTTATTTTAAAAACAACTTTTGACAGAAGAGCTAACATTGTGAGCAATCACCACATGTTCTATCGAGGTGTCTCATTTAATCACTGCTTCAGCTCTGCAATGTGGGTGTTACCCCGCTGTTCTAGATGAAGAGACAGAGGTTCAGGAAGGTTAATGCAGGGCCACCCACTGAGTCATAGAGCTGGGCTCTAACCTCACCTCTCTGACTCAAGACTCATTCTCTGTCTCTCAGACTACTACCTATCCACTGGTAGGAAGATGGTAAAATGTCCTGCAAGATAGGAGGAGGCCCAGAAAAGGCTAACATAATCGTGAATCATCAATTCCTGAGTGACCAAGAATTAACAAATATTTGAGTTAGCTTTTGTTTCTTCATACAAAAGTATTGACAAGTATTATAAGGAGCAAATGAGTTAATGGATTAGAAATACTTTGGTAAGTACAACCAGCTCTAAATATACTAAGGAGGATTGTCGGTCCCTTAAACCTCTGCCCTTTGAGAAGAATCTGTGTCTGGGACTGTGCCTTTGGCCTTTCTGAGTTACAGGATGGTCACTATGATAGCTCCGAAGAAGGGAAAATTTTTCTGACAAAAATATAACACAGTATCACAACCAGGACGTTGATATTGATAGAGTCCACCCATGTCATTCCTATGATCTGCTGATTTTGTTCAAATATTTTTAAAAAGATGTATTTATTGGGGCGCCTGGGTGGCTCAGTCGTTAGGCGCCTGCCTTCGGCTCAGGTCATGATCCCAGAGTCCTGGGATAGAGCCCCGCATCGGGCTCCCTGCTCTGCGGGAAGCCTGCTTCTCCCTCTCCCACCCCCCCTGCTTGTGTTCCTTCTCTCGCTGTGTCTCTCTCTGTCAAATAAATAAATAAAATCTTTAAAAAAAAAAGATGTATTTATTTATTTTGAGAGAGAGAGAGAGAGAGTGCATGTGTGAGCAGGGGGGAGGTGCAGGGGTGGGGCAGAGGGAGAGGGAGAGAGAGAATCTCAAGCAGACTCCACACTGAGCGCAGAGCCCATCATGGGGCTCTATCCCATGACCCTGAGATCATGACCTGAGCCAAAACCAAGAGTTGGATGCTCAACCGACTGAGCCACCCAGGCGTCCCTCTTCAAATATTTTTTTAGAAAAGTGCTTTTAAAATGGTGAAGTAAGATTGGGGAGAAAAAACAAAAAGCTAGATCGTAGGCTCCTGTGGCAAAGGTGGACCCAGAACTTGGTGAAACTGTGTTGGGGCGAGGCTGGTGTCCAGCTGCAGAGCAGAGCTGAGTGTGGGATGACTAGGGGGTCCCCCGTGGGGGAGGAGAGGTTTCCCAGGGTGGCAGGCTTGGGGCTGAGCACAGTCTGTTTGGCAGCCCAGAGGCAAGGACGGAGGGTTGTCCTGCCATTTCCAGGGCTGAGGCGGCCACTCGTGGGTGCCCTGACCACTGTGACCTCCCTGCTCCAGCCACGCGGTAGGAACACGTGCCGTGGTTTAGGCTTACAGGGGCCCTAAGTCTGGTCTGCACCCAAATCCCAGACCACACCCGCCGCCTTCCGAACCAGAATTTCCAGAAGCCTTGAGAATTAGCCTGTCTTTGTCCTTCTTTCCTTTCGTGTGGTTGTTTTTCTTATTGGATTCAGGTGAGCAAATAATGAGGTATTGGAGGGCTGGTGGTGCCCTTTTTATTCATGATTTAGCAGTCTCTTAACCAAATCTCATCGGCATTGTGCAGCCCGCACAGCGTCGTGCTGGAAAGGTGGGTCATTAATGCTGATGGAAATGAAGTCAACTTCTCCCTAGGGAGACATTTCCAGGGAATGAGGACCCGAAGCTCCCCTGATACCGAGGAGGCGGGGTGAGGAGAGGATAGTGGTGCGGAAGGCAGGAGCCCGTTATGTTTCTGGGACCCTTGAAGCCCAGGGTCCCACTGAGCCAAAGGAGCTTCTCTGAAGTGGGAACATGGCCTTGTTTCTATTTAGGGAGAGAAAAAAAACCACCCAGCGTTTTTACACTCCCGAATTGAATCCAGCCTTCTAGGTTAGAAGATAGAGGTTCCCCCCACACACACAGTCCCCCTTTTCCGACTTAAAAGCCTCTGGGTTTCAGCCTGTATAAGTAACTAACTCACAGTTAACTCTTCACTCTGAGCCAGGCCTTCCCTTAGCGATGGGCAGGCTGCTGGAATTACGTCACTGCTTTCGCTGGGCCCTCGCCAAGAAAGGCAACATTTGCATAATATTCCCTTATTTGGTTGGCCACCTTCTGCTATAGATTTGGAAAATAAAAGACACACCTTTCACAGGAATTACTAGTTCTTAAACAAATAACTACATAACAACTGCTTACGATGTGGGAACCCTGAGAACTTTTTCCAGGAAAAGCTAATATAATAAAATGCTTTGGCAAACGTGCTTATAGTATAATATTATTTAATAAGAGTTTAAGAATCCAGTTTTTAAATTTGCAGCTTCTGGAGAAAATAATGTTTTATTTTACTTGGAGAACTATTTAGTTGAAATGACCCTTTCAAGGGATTTGGAAAATGCACATGTTCAATTATTCTTTCAAGCCTTTTTATATAATCGGTTCTCACAGAACCTTGTTATTCCTGGCAGATTTTTTTTTTTCTCTGTTCTCATTTTTTTGGTTTACCAGGTTAGTCTTTTTTTTTTTTTTTAAGTATTGAACATTTTCTTCAGAGCATATTCTGATATTTAAGGAAATGGATGAATACCAGAAAGAAAGGGTGGTGAATTTCTGCTTCATTGCTTTGGATTTTTCTTTGGATCCAAAGATATGTCTCAATGATTCCAAATGTTCACATATTAGTAAGCAACCAGATAATTAGTTTTTTTAGATTATTGCAGAATGTCCATTATTATATAAATACAGCTAGCCTCGAGGGCTACACTGGCCTCCTAGATTTTATGATGACTTTCTCGAATGCTTTTGAAAACTTTGACTCTCTATATAGTACATGGAGGCTTGCTTTGTAAATGAAAGAAAGTGTGCTTCCCCCCACCCCTTATGTGATAAAGACTTGAAGAAGAATATGAAAATTGGCTCTCATCCTCTGACATAACCACTGTTAAGTTATAAAAATATATTTTCCAGGCTTTTTCTATGCATAGTTAACACAATTACTTTCCTATTGTGTATTGTTTCTTGCAGTTGTCATTAAATGACATATCCTGGGCATTTTCTCATATTGTAAATCTTCCCCCCAATACTGTATATGCCTTTTGAATCCCAGGAAACCCAGTCCTAGCTTGAAGTGTGCACCATGACCCAGTGTGCCCCCACCTCTATACTGACCGGGGCCCCAGGGTGTGTGTGGGTCAGGGAGGGGGTCCCACTTGCCTTCCCAAAGTCAGAGTGCCATAAGCATCCTCTCATCTCTCTCTGCTCCCTCCCCCTCCTCTTTTTCCTCCATGTGTGTTTTCCTATGTTTATTTTTAGTCTTTCTCATTTGCCAGTATCGATCCAAAGCTGGGGGCTGAGTGGCCGTTCACTGATCACGGAGTCTGCTCGTGGGTAAGCCCACTGCAGGCTGTGGGGAGCAGGCTGGCTCCTCCTGGGAAGTTAGCCCCGGCCTGCATCGGTATGTTCCGTACACGGGCGGGCCAGCTGCCTTTATGATTCTCTGTCACGTTCCCTTTTGGGCCCGAGATCATGTGTTCTCCTTGTTGACTTCTAACAGGAAACAGCACCTCATTGAAGATGGCGAACCTGTATTTTAGGGGCTGGCATGGGGCTGGCTTTGCCTATCAGGTGACCGACCATGTGAAACGTGTCCTGGCTCTTTGACTAGAGCGTAGCCACCCAAAGCCTGAGGGTCCACAGGTCAGGAGCTCACCTGACTGCCAGGCTGCTGGCCAAGGCCCCTTAGCTTGTAAGTCCCTGGGAATCAGGAAGCGCAGGGCTGGAGCACTCCTCCCCACAGCCTGGGCTCCCCACCCACCTCTCCACTTGCCGGAGGGGTCTCCGATTTCTTCCTTGATTGCTTGTGTAGAACAAGGACAGACACGTTGAAAAGGCATAATTTGGAGCTTGACTGCAAGTGCCCATTTAACGTGAGAGGTGTCTGCCTTTCTTATCCTCCCTGTTGTCAGGATGCAGCCTCTTTGGGCTTTTGGGCGTGTAACTCCCTTTACTGAGGTGCGAGGGCGTGTAAAGATATAGACGACATGCTGTCCATGCGCTTCCCCATCGTTGGTCTCTCTGGGTCTAAATTTGTCAAATGCATTGATGGTTTGGGCCCTGGTGAGACCCGTGAGCCTTCGTGGCCTGTACACAGCATCCCTGTGTCCTTTGATTCTTTCCCTCCTGTGATTAAAACCCTTGCTTCTCCTCCTCTCTCCTGAGTGCACCCCTTTTCCTCCACGGCTGCTCCACCTGTCTCCTTCCTTCCTCCCTTCATTCCTGGGCTCAGTCTCACACTTTGACTGCACAGCATTCGTTCACTCGTTCCTTCATTCGTGAGTATGCCAGGCCCGTTGCTCGAGGCTCAGTGCACAGTGATATGCAGCACGGTTCCTGCCTCTCAGGAGCCTGATGCTCATTACCTGGGGAGTCAGGGAGGCTGGGAAGTAGCCAAGGTAGGGGTCGCAAGGGTCAACAGAAACCCAGGAAAGTGGGCATAAGTCCGTGCGGGAGTCAGGAAAGCCATCAGTGGTGAAGTGACACCCCTTAAAGCGTTTGCGAGGCCAGTGTGGGGCAGAGGGAAGGGGACGTGCAGGCAGAAGGAACAGCACATGCGGAGGCTGGAGGCATTCACAGTGTGGCGTGTTCGTGAAAATGCACCATGCGGAAAGCAAGGTTGGAAGTTGCCCTGGGAGAAAGCAGGCTGTGGCCACACCACAAAGTCCCTTGCAGAGCAGAAGGATAACAACAGCTAGGACTTCCATGGTCCTTATTAGGCGCAAGACACTGAGCATATTTACAGACATGGGTTCCTTTATCCCTTATACCAACTCTAGAGGTAGGAACTGTTACTGTCTTCATTTTACAGAGGACAGAGCTAAGATCAGAGGGGCTGGGATGGACAGAAGGTCCTCCGGACAGAGGGTGGAGCCAGGCTTCGGGCCAGGGAGTCCTCTGGGTAACTGCACGGCCAGAGCTCGCTCTCCCCGAGGCCCAGAGCTCGCTCTCCCCGAGGCCCAGTGGCCACGTCTTACACTCGAGGGCTAGACTTGTCCTGCGGGCTTCAGGCAGCGACAGGAAGGGGTTAATTGGTGGGGAAAACGATCTGAAATTTGTACAGATCATTCTTTAGAGACAGATGGAGATTTGATCTAGGAAGGCTGCTTAGAAGGCCCTGCCGTTGTTGTGTGGGAATCTGGTGGAACGTCTTGTAGAATGGCTTTCTCAGAATTCTACATCCCGAAAAGGCAGCTCTGGGGCCTATTTTTAAACCAATGCTAGTTTATAACGAAGCATGCCCTATATGTTAATAGAATTGAATGTGTGAATTCAATAATCAATATGTTTATGTGATTTTGCTATATAATAAAAAGAATTTTTTTTTTATTAGAAACTTTTCTTGAGTCACTTTGGACCTTCCTTCCACTTCTAGGTCTGATGGGAGGTGGGCCGTTTTGCTAAGAGTAGCTCTGGGGAAGCCTCTAGTTCCTCTGTGATGGGGTCCCTAACTGGTACCTCTTCCAGGAGTTGTTTTTTTTTTTTAACCATTATTTAAATTGTAGTATGGGGGCGCCTGAGTGGCTCAGTTGGTTAAGTGTCCGACTCTTGGTTTTGGCTCAGCTCATGATCTTAGGGTCATGAGATCGAGCCCTGTGTTGGGCTCCACGCTTAGTGTGGAGTCTGCTTGAGATTCTCTCTCTCCCTCTCCGTCTGCCCCTCCCTCTGCTCATGCATACACTCTCTCTTTCTCAAATAAATAAATAAATAAAATCTTAAAAAATAAATTGTAGTAAAATATACATAACATACACTTTACCATTTTAACCATTTTTATACCTACAGTTCAGTGGCATTAAGTACATTCACAGGGCTGCACAACCATCCCCACCACCCATCCCTAGAACTCTTTTTGTCTTCCAGAACTGAAACTCTGTACCAATTAAACAATAACTCCCCGTATCCCCTCACCCTCCAGCCCTTAGAACACGTAGTCTGAGTCTAATCTTTTTTTTCTGAGGATTTTTTTTTTTTTTTAGGATTCCACATAGAAGTGAGATCACTCAGTACCTGTCTTTCTCTGTCTGACTTATTTCACTCCACGTAATGCCTTCAGGTTCCATCCATGTTGCTGCAAATGATAGGACTTCGTGTTTTTTATGGCTGAATATTTCATTGTATACATACACGCCACAACTTCTTATTCAAAGATGGTTACGTTTCTTTACCGAAATTCTCTTGTCAGGTCAGGACTTTTTGTTTTGGGTGCCTTTTGGGAGGATTAATATTTTCTTGGTTTGTTTTGAAGGTGACAGATGGAAGTAGGCGAGTAATTGGATGTTGAATGTTGTAAGTATTTCCACCTAAATTTTTGTACCGTACTTTGAACTTGAATTTGGGGCGAGTCGTTACAACTGTTCTCTTACTAGCACCCCATTGTGTGACCTTGTCAGCCCCTTCCCATAGGCTTGCCAATCCTCGTTCCTAGCAGACCCGGCTCTTCATTTCCTCTGCTCCACGTCCTGTTACTATAGAATCGGAAGGAACCACACAGGAGGAGGAATGGACTTAGGGGAAGGCTAATGGGTTCACTTTTGCGGTGTCTTGACTTTGAGATGTTGGTGGACCATCAGGCGGAGGTATGTAGGTGGGTGGATAGGAAGATCTGGTGCTTAGGATTGACCTGAAGCTGACATAGCTCTGGACGCCATCCTAGTGCCCGGGAGGATGCGGTTGCCCGAGAGAGAGAAGGCACAGAGGGGAAGACCTTCCTCTTCTTTGTCTACTCCTGTATCCATTTTGGGTGACAGAGTGAACAATAGGCCAAGATTTAAAGGTGGCCTCCAACCCGGAGCTGTGTCCCATTCCTCTGTCTTCCTGTGCACAGACTCCAGAGAGGAAGAGTGGGGTTTCAGGAGACATGCTGGGGAGATGGGCTGAGGCGTGGCAGCTACGTGGGCCAGGGGAGAGGAGTCTGCAGAAGGGGCTGGGAAGGGGGTCAGGGGAATAACTGTGAACCAGGGCAGGTGGTGTGCTGGGAGCCAAAGGGAGGAGGTTGGGGGAGGTGGGAGGGACCACATGCTTGACAAGGGTCCACTGCCTCTGGCTGTGAGGAGGCCCTCGTCATCTCTTCCAGAATTGTTACAGGTAATGGTGGTTTATAATCCAAGATGGGATCCTTCCAGCGGGCTCTCTCCTTAGCTCTTGAATTCCAGATGCTCTGTCAGTCAGCACATGATGCTTCTTATCACCGTTCCTTACCAAAAATACCCTTCAGCAATTCAGAACACGTTCTAAACACTTCGGTGACACATTTTAAGTACCAGTATTTGAACTCAGACACATCTCGTTCTCTCTGGAGGCAACTCCTCAAAACTCATGCTACCCTTATTTTAACAATAAAATGGGGTACACTTTTATTCCCTGGGACTCCCAACCCCCAAGATACTCGAGGAGCGGGAGTTGGTAGGATCACAAGTAACATGGGATAGTGACCCCGAGACACTGGGGGACCTGGGGTAATGCACAGTAATATCTGTGGGTTTCCTTCAACTTCTCTCCTCCGACTGTCCTTTAACCCACTTCCCTGAGCCTCAGGGCTGTCATGGATTCTACGCTCGTTCTAGCTGTTTCTGAATGTGTTCCACTGACCGTTGATAATAATAGGTACAGTGTATTGAGTGCCGGCCGTGTTTGGGGCACTGTACCAAGTGCTTGACATGTATTATCTCATTTAATTCTTACACTATAGGGTAACACTATAGGGTAACACCCAATGGGGTGAGTGTTGTTACCCTCGGTTCCGAATGAGAAAATTGTGACTCTAGAAAATTGAGGTAAGTTTCTTGAAGCCGGTGGTTCTCAAAGTTGAGTGGACATCAGAATCCCCTGGAAGGTTTGTTAAAACACGGGCTGTCTGGCCCCACCCCCAGCATTTCTGATTGGGGAGGGAGCTCTGCGATGGAGCCGGAGAAGCTGCATTTCTAACAAGTTCCCAGGTGCTGCAGCTGCTGGTGTCAGGGACCACACTTTGGGAACCGCCGCTCTGAGCTGCTCATCTAAATGCAGGACAGGGATTCCCACCAGGGCCTGGCTGACTGCAGGTGTCTCTTCCCTTTACGGGAAGTACAGCTTCCCAGGAACCTTCGAGGAGGGAAGCCGGCTCACTGCCCTGGATGGACTCAGGGCTTCCTAGTAGAAGATTCAAGTGAGGGGTCGTCTCTTTCAGGTGAGATCCTGGCATGGGTGGGCAGGTGTCCTGAGGCAAAGGGAACGGTTGGAGGCAGGAGCTATGGGAGGGCACTGTCCATACAGAACTTAGAACAATAGTAACATCAACTAAAAGTCAGTCTGCTTTATTATCACTCTCTCCTGGCAATTCTAAACAGTGCCTGTGATAAATACGCTTCTCCTCCACTCCCTTTGTATGCCTCTGCCTGGCGGCTAAAGATAAAAACACCCGAACACCCTTCCTTGTTGGGGTTCTGGGAAGCTCAGGAACCTTGTCTTCGCTTCTCTGTTTTCCATAGGAGTGAGTGCTCAGTCCACATCGAATTGGTCAATCCTTCCTCCTTCACCTCATTTTTAATGCTAATAACCTACTTGAAAATACTCAAGGAAGAAATAAAAGACTACAGAGCCCTACATTTGGTAGGCAAGTTGCATAGCCGTGCCTTACTTTAGCTCTCACCGCTGACCCCCGGACAAACACGAGCCCTTTGAATTCTCACAACGACCTTGTGAGGCAGATTCTGTTGTCCCCGTGTCACGGGGTTAGTTAAGTGACTTGCCAAGGTCAGACAGCTAGTGAGCGGGCAGAGCCAGGATTCCAGCCAGGTAGCCTCGCTCAAGCCCCATGTGCTTAACCACTGTGCCCTGCTGCTCTTTGAGCTGTCAGTCGGTGCTCTGTAAGTGCACACTGGAGGGACACACAGGAATAGGCATATTAGATGCCAGTTGGGGTGGATCACTCACTCTACCAAGGTGGTTACTCTGGGTCCACTCAGGATGGGGGAAAATTCCTCCACGATGCATCCCTGTCTTTCTCACGGGCTCTGCAGTGTTCACCTCCACTGTAATGAAATGTGTTTTCCCTGGAGGGGGTGGTTGCGGGTATTTATAGAGCGTCTTATAGCTGAAGAGCTCCAGAAGCAACAATTACCTCTTTAATCCTCTTAGCAATTCTGAAAAGAGGGAAGTGAACTGGCATAGCCTGCCCCAGCTCCCTCTCCTTGTTTCCCTCCACACCTGCCCCTGTCTCCAGAATGCTCGGCAGCAAGGTGGGAAGAAGAGGGGCACGGGGCGGGGTGGGGGGAGTAAGTCATTTCTTGGAGTCCCATGAGAGCCGGGGGACGTGGGGTTCCTGGTGGAGGGCTCAGGGCAGCTCCCCTGCATCCCACTTTCCTTTGTACTGCCTGGTAGCTAAATGGAGAAATAACCTTCTTCCTGCTAAAGAAAGCTCACCAGCCCCTTTCACTATTCTCCTTCCGCCCAAGGAAAGAAAGTTTGAATAATAGAATTTTTTTTTTTCCTTCTCAAGCAGTGAATTCTTCTGTCTTGGCAGCTACAGTGTTCAAGACAAGCTATTCAGAGGAATAGCAGAGAAAATGAAAGGGGATGAGGTTCTGGGAAACTTCTTTTCAGTGTGAGTGGGTTTTTTCCATATGCGCATATATATGACACACGTATTTGCATCTCTGCAGCCTACTGGGCATGCATGATAAATAGCCCGTGGTTGTGACTGTCTTTTGTTATGCGGATGTAATTGAATTCAGTGGCAGCACCTGAGGATATACTGTGAGGAGATAAGGTTTATTTTGATCATCTGAACCCACCAATGGGATGCCGTGATGGTGATGGAGGGTTCCCTGTTTATGCCAATATTTTCTGTTACTAAGGGTAGAATCAAGCGTGGATGAGTAAGATCTGCTCTTGCTTGGATTTGGGAGATTTTCAGACGTTAGGATCTCCTCTTTCAGGGTTGTCAATAATCATTTCCCTGGCCAGATCACGGGGCTCGCTAAGTGTGCAAAAGAGATAATGTAGTTAGAGAAATTTCACCCTTAGCTTCCTGTTCCTTTTATCTCGTGATCCTTCATTGTCATGTCTGGCTGGATCAGCTTCTCCTACCTGCCGTTAACCATCTCTTCCCGGCCACTGTGTGCGTGGAGCTGGGGGAAGCCCCCAGATTCCAGACTTTGGGAGGCTCCGATCTATCTTAGTTGAGGGAGCCATCATTCAGTCTCATGCTTTGTTTTAAAATTGTTTTTGTATTTTTAATGAGGTGATTTCATACCTGGGTAACAGTGATGGCTCCAAGTTCAGGCCGGTGCAACGTCCTGAGACCGGAAAAGGGCAGGGCACAGAGTCAGCATTCTGAATGCTTCCCTCTGTGCTCATCCATGCACCTGTCACCCATGAGTTTGGCCATTGGAAAGACATAAATATTGCACCAGCTGTGTGCTGAGCTCTGGCTTGCCCCCCAAGACTCCCACCTCCTCCCCGGTCTGGCCCCAGCCCTGCCGTCCCTTCTCCTCTCCTCGCGTGCCTTCCTTCCCTGCAGCCAACAGTACCCAGTCACTGGATAAAACAGGAAGAAGGATGAATGAATTAAGGCCTTTGAAATTGGTCATATGGTACTTCTACCTCCTTCCCTCCAGGAAGGCAAAGATCAGAGACTGGAGAGCTGTCATTATCCTCCACATAATTATACGAGAGAGCCAAAGTTCTTGGAAACGCCAGGAAAGGCAGGGAGCTCTTCCAAGACGGCCGAGGGAAGCCAGCAGGGACATTAGCTCCGGGGCGGGGGGTGGGGGAGGATGAGCTCATACAAGGGGACCACTGTGCAGCGGAAATAATGACTTCCCCGGGCTGCGGACTCAGAAAACAGCTTCCAAGGGCTGGCTCGTGGAGTTCAGCCTGGTTTGTGGCTTTCTTTAGATGTTCTCCAAGTTTCTTACTAGTGTTATGAGGCCACTCTGCAACTGCTTCTGGGGCGACAGTGACTCTGGGGCTCGGGGCTGCGCGTGTGCCCACGGAGGGCAGGTGTGCCAAGAAGGGACCGCCGGCTCCACTGTGTGCCCAGCTGAGTCTCTTCTTGGCTTCTTCCTTCCTCCTCTGATGCAGCCTTTTTCTTTTATTTCACTAATTCCCATCTGGTGAGGAAAGGTTTCATACCCAGTTCCCGTCCAGCGAGGAAAGGTTTGCTTTTCCGATTCGTGGGCTGAGCACAGCAGAGCAGAGGGGAACGAACCCTCCTCAAGGAAAAGCTATAGCATTCTGCATGTTTTCGCTGCTACCCATGCGGGTAGTTCTAAGTAAGAATGCAAACAGGCCTGAAATAGAATGTATTAGTAAGTGTAACAAGGGAGCGAGGTGTATTTTTAGCAAATGTGGCTAAAGCCGATGATGGCGGTGAGAAGTGGATATGAGGGAAGGGTGGGAGCTGGGGCTGAGGATCGTGGCTGCCTCTGGCCCTCCCCCTGCGTAGAAAGACTGATGGGGCCTGAGGACACCCGGGCTCCTGGTGGATGGGGCTTCTTGAGGGTACTGTGCTGGTTCTAGAGCCCCTTATGCTCCTGCTTCCGCCTGTCATGGCAGTGTGACTGTGGTGAACCCAGGGACGGGAGTCCAGAAAGACCAGGGCAGCAAACCAGCACGTTGGGGGGAAGCTCGCCCACTGAGACATGGCTGCCGCCAGCCACCTCTCTTGGTGGAGGACAGGGAAGGTCTGGTCAGACGAAGCCTCGAAAGCTGGAGAAAGTCAAGGCCCTGGTTGGCGGGCTGTGAGCACTGCAGGAATCCTGGGAGGGAAGGCGGGGACTCCGATGGTGAGGGCCACACTTCCCCAAACTCTCTCTAATTCAGTGTTTTTATCTGTGAACAGAGAGTGTTAATACTTTCTCAGGGAGTCATGAGTCCAAGGTCACAGAGAAGGGAAGGTTAGAACTTTGAGAAGAAAATCGCTTGAAATGCCAAGATGTGATCTTATTTGTTTCCCTGCAGATTAGCTAGGGTTTAACACCTGATAGCAATAGGAGTCTGTGAATCCCTCTTGCAAGGGCACTATTTGCGGTAGAACAAAGTTTAACCCCAGCTGAGTCTTCCTGGTGTCCATCTGACGCTCTGGCTACAAGATTGCCCAGAAAACCTGGTGCTAAAGCAGTTTCCCACCCGGGGGTCCCATGGCTGGGCTCCATTTCTGCAGTCTGGTCTCTCCGTGTCGGCCACGTTCACTCTGGGATCCTCAGATTCATGTGGGGCCTGTTCACCTACTCCTGTATTCTCCCTTGCAGAAGATGGGCATCACCGTTGTAATGGTGTCAGTTTGACTGGGCCACAGGGTGCCCAGACATTTGGTCAAACATTATTCTGGGTGTTTCTGTGAGTTGTGTTTTTGGATCAGATTAACCTTTAAATCAGCAGACTGAGTAAAGCAGATTGCCCTCCCTAATGAAATGGGCCTTATTCAATCAGTTGAAGGCCTGAATAGAATAAAAGGCTGAACTGCCCCCAAATAAAAGGGAATTCCTCCTGCCTGACAGCCTTTTAACTGGGACATTGACCTCTTCCTGCTTTTGGATTCCAGTTGCAACATTGGCTCTTCTGGGGGCTTGAGCCTGCAAGCCTTCAGAATGAACTGCACCATCGGCTCCCCTGGGTCTCCAGCTTGCTGACTCACACTCTAGATCTTGGGACTTGTCTGCCTCCATAATCACGTGCACCAATTATAACTATAATAAATCTCTTTATTTATTGGTTCTGTTTCTGGTTCTATTGCTTTGGTTTCTCTGTAGAACCCTAGCTAGTACAACCATCTGCCAAATTAAAGCATACTTTGTGGCCCAAAGGCCCTCTTATCTAGGATAGGATTTCATGAGAAGGCAGAGAGTGAGCAGAGCAGACAAATTTGAGATCACATCATTTAGTCTTTGTGTAGCAGGCAGTGGGGCAGAGACTTATAGCTATAGGGGCCTTGCTTTTTTTTAATCAATTTTTTATTTAAATTTTATTTAGTTAACATAGTGTATTATTAGTTTCAGAGGCAGAGTTTAGTGATTCATCAGTTGCATACAACACCCAGTGCTCATTACTTCAAGTGCCCTTTTTAATGTCCATCACCCAGTTACCCCATTGCCTCACCACCCCCCTCCAGCAACCCTCAGTTGTTCAGTTTGTTCCCTATAGCTAAGAGTCTCTTATGCTTTGCCTTTCTCTCTGTTTTTATCTTATTTTATTTTCCTTCCCTTGCCCTACGTTCATTTGTTTTGTTTCTTAAATTTCACATATGAGTGAAATCATATGGTATTTGTCTTTCTCTGACTTATTTCGCTTAGCATAACACCCTCTAGTTCTATCCACGTCTTTGTAAATAGCAAGATTTCATTCTTTTTGATGGCCCAGTAATATTCCATTGTATATATATATACACCACATCTTCTTTATCCATTCTTCTGTTGATGGACATCTAGGCTCTTCCCATAGTCTGGCTATTATAGACATTGCTGCTATAAACACTGGGGTGCAGGTGCCCCTTTGAATCACTATGTATCCTTTGGGTAAATACCTAGTAGGGTAGTTGCTGGGTCATAGGGTAGTTCTATTTCTAAATTTTTGAGGAACCTCCATACTGTTTTCCAGAGTGGCTGCACCAGCTTGCATTCCCACCAACAGTGTAGGAGGGTTCCCCTTTCTCCACATCCTTGTCAACATCTGTCGTTTCCTGACTTGTTAATTTTAGCCATTCTGATTGGTGTGAGGTGCTATCTCATTGTGGTTTTGATTTGTGTTTCCCTGATGCCGAGTGACGTGGGAGCATTTTTTCATATGTCTGTTGGCCATTTGAATGTCTTCTTTGCAGAAATGTCTGTTCATGTCTTCTGCCCATTTCTTGACTGGATTATTTATTTTTTGGGTGTTGAGTTTGATAAGTTGTTTATAGATTTTGGATACTAGCCCTTTATCTGATATGTCATTTGCAAATATCTTCTCCCATTCTGTAGGCTGCCTTTTAGTTTTGTTGACTGTTTCCTTTGCTGTGCAGAAGCTTTTTATCTTGATGAAGTCCCAGTAGTTCATTTTTGCTTTTGTTTCCCTTGCCTCTGGAGATGTGACTGGGAAGAAGTTGCTGCGGCTGAGGTAAAAGAGGTTGCTGCCTGTGTTCTCCTCAGGATTTTGATGGATTCCTGTCTCACATTTAGGTCTTTCATCCATTTTGAGTTTATTTTTGTGTATGGTGTAAGAAAGTGGTCCATTTTCACTCTTCTGCATGTGGCTGTCACAGGGGCCCTGCTTTTAGGAAACTCAATGCACAAAAATTTAAACCTGTGCAAAAGGACAAAAGGAGAAATTAGGAGCCATCTTTTCACATTGAAATAGGATTCTTCTGAGGTCCCTTTAATGAACAAGTTCTCTGTTTTATTTGGAAAATTCTGATTTGTGCATAGATTACCTCAAATGAAGTACCCCACTGGCGCCCTTCATGCCCTACTGGACCTCCCAGATATGTCACTGATGTGGCCTTTAATTCCATGGGATACATCGGCTACCTTTGGCTTACACAGATCTTACCAAGACATCCTTGGCCCCTGCTATTTTCTGCTCTCCAAGTTTTATTATGATGATGTTATCGATGGACGCCTGGGTGGCTCCGTCGGTTGGGGCATCTGACTTCAGCTCAGGTCATGATCCTGGGGTCCTGGGATCGAGCCCCACGTAGGGCTCCCTGCTCAGAGGGGAGCCTGCTTCTACCTCTTCTCCCTTCTCGTGCTCTCTCTCTTTCTGTCTCAAATAAATAAAATCTTAAAAAAAAGCTTTTATGATGTTATCAACGCAGTAGATCGGTGTGATATCTTTTGGGAAAGAGCGATGACCAGTGACCCTTTGGCACAGCCCTGAAGCAAGATGATGAAGAGTTACGAGAAGACTGCTGCCCAACCAGGCAAAAACAAACGTCTGCTGTTCTCCATTTGTGATGGTGCAGAAAAAAGTACGCACATTTTTTTTTTTTTAAGATTTTATTTATTTATTTCAGACAGAGAGAGAGAATGCGCAGGGGAGAAGGGCAGAAAGAGAAGCAGGCTCCCGGCTGAGCAGGGAGCCCGACGCTGGGCTCGACCCAGGACCCTGGGATCATGACCTGAACCGAAGGCTGATGCTTAACCGACCGAGCCACCCAGGTGCCCAAAAGTACACACTTTTTAAAGTCGGTGCCGGCATTGAAAGTACCAGGGGCCGTGTTGATTTATTTCAGGAGAGAGACCCCATCTGGAAGAGCAGTGGCAATTAGAACAACTACCTTAGGGGTGCCTGGGTGGGTCAGTTGGTTAAGCGACTGCCTTCGGCTCAGGTCATGATCCTGGAGTCTCAGAATCGAGTCCCACATTGGGCTCCCTGCTCAGTGTGGGGGTCTGCTTCTCCCCCGACCCTCCCCCTTCTCGTGCTCTCTCTCTCAGTCTCTCTCTCAAATAAATAAATAATAATAATAAATATTAAAAAAAAAAGATTTAGGGGCGCGTGGGTGGCTCAGTCGTTAAGCGTCTGCCTTCAGCTCAGGTGGTCCTGGGATCGAGCCCGCATCGGGCTCCCTGCTCTGTGGGAAGCCTGCTTCTCCCTCTCCCGGTCCCCCTCCTTGTGTTCTCTCTCTCTTTCCCAAGTCCCCTCCCTTCACAGATGTTGTCTGCTTTCATTCTTACCACATCATTCACTCGAAGGTAGAAGTGACTGATAACAGCCTAGTATCATACCTGTGCTTCATAGAGTGGCAAGTCTGAGGTGAGGTTTTCAAGGTTAACTCTTTCAAGGGTGCAAATTTTTTTTTCTGAGGTTGGAGAGCTTCCGAGGTCCCTGAAACCACAGAGGCGGGTGCCCAAATCACGTACGTGATGGTAGCAAAATACACCTGGGGATGCTTCCTGTGCCCTGGACGCGTATCCTATGGGAAAATGCCTTTGTCTTCAGAGTCCCCTACTGAGCCCCAAATGAAGGGTTGACTTATCAGACCACAGCAGTAAGCAATAGTGACTGTGATGTGGGTGCCAGAGTCCATTTTTAAATATAGACCGTCTACGTGACCTAAATGAATGGAATGCTTTCCCCCTGTCCCCTTCCAGGGTAGTTATCATAGTGTGTAGCTGCCTGTGTTCTTGGGACCCATCCACGCTCTCTTCTGCACTATTACCTTGCGTGGCCTTGGGTTGACCATCTGCCCCAGCGGCTGTTTACAGGCGAAGGCCGGCTCGGCAGAGAGCCGTGTGCGGCCAGGAGTTCGGCGCCCTCAGCACGAGGGGAATGTGTTGCTGGACACCGTGTTGCCCTGCTCCAGAAAGCGCAGGACAGCTGTGGAGGGGACCGCCACACTTGCAGGCGCCTCCAGGCGCTAAAAGTGTTGGTGTCACATGGCCAGGCCACGGGAGGGAATAGGCGGGTGCCACTCCGGTGTGTCTCCGGCTTTCTCTGGGTGCAATCCCTAGCAGCCCCCTGCGTGCCAGCAGCGTGCCCTGCACCCTGCACCAGAGCCATTGCTGGGAAGCCTTAACTGGCCTGGGAAGCCTTAACTGGCCCGGGAAGCCACTTGAGGGTTGTCCCCTCCCTGCCTGGTGCGCGGGGGCACAGGACTCGAGAGACATTGTTTTGAAATTAATTACAGTGTGATAAGTGTTGTGAAACAGCAATACTGCCCTTGGAACTGTCATCAAAGCCAGCTGCTAGCAGGGCGCTGGGACACTGTGACTTGCTAGATTCTTCTACCACCCGCGGCTGTTCGGCTCCTGCGGTGTGGAAAGGGCACCCGGGGACCTGGCTCAGCTTAATCAGAGGACAGGGAAGGGGTGGGGGAGGGGGAAGGTTTACAGACAGAGGGAGGAGACAGGACGGTGTCGAAGGAAAATGCCAGGATGCCAGCCCCACTGCCCCTCGGTTAACGTGCCCAGCATGATGGAGTCAGGCTGGGCTCACCGGCTTCATTCGCTAGGTAACGGAAAGGAAAATAATGCCTTGTGGACACCAGGGATTTGACAAATGTTTATTGAGTTGGACACATCACATTTCCATGGCCCATTTCCTTGCCTTTCCCAGAACCCTCCTGCTCCGTGTGCATTTGGTTGTAACTATGGGTCACTGGAGGGTATGAGCGTGCATGTGTTATCAGCTGAATGTTTGTGTCCCCCCAAAAGTCGAATGTTGAAACCTAACCCCCAGTGTGATGGTGTCTGTAGGTGGGGCTTTGGGGAGGTGATTAGGTCATAGGGTGGAACCCTCATGATGGTGCTAGTGCCCTTATGAATGAGACCCCAGCGAGTTTTCTCCCTGTTTCTGCCACGTGAGGACACAGTCTGTGAACCAGGAAGGGGGCTCTCAGCAGACCTTGATCTTGGGCTTCCCACCTTCAGACCTGTGAGAAGTAAATGCCCGTTGTTTAGAAGCCAGCCAGTCTGTGGTATTTTGTTATAGCAGCCTGAACGGGCTAAGACAGTGTGCCAGGAGTCTGAAGACAGAATCTCAAGCTTTGAAAAAAATATCTGGGAATGTCTGGGCTGCACTGTTCTGGTATATAACTGACGGTGGTTAATTGAGCTCATCAGGCTGGACAGAGTAGTCGCCAGACGTAGGGCAGAGGTTAAATCGAGTGATACTGCTTTTGTCGGGAATACTTATATTTATCTTATTAACTTGTTTTTTGCTATAAAATTAATCCAGCCTCATGGGGAAAGGTCACTTTAAATTTACGTTTTGAGTGATGCAAGGATAAGGAGGTGCATTTTTTTTTTTCCTGTGTTGGGGTCGGGGGAAGAAATTCCTGTGTCTACAAGAAAATTCTGCCAGAATAAAAGATCCCCAAATGCACCATGGGAGACAGAGTGGAGGGTGGCTGGAGCCTCTCTCCGTCATTTACCAGCTCTGAGAACCAGGCAGGTCATCCTTCATCGTCACATGTGAAGTATGTCACAGGCTTAACTGAGATAAAATACTGTGGATTTTGTGACTGCAGTCCCAGGGGCTGTTCTCTCCAAGGTGGGAGGTTCATAGCAGAGAGCCTAGAACACCTTCACCATGGATCTTATTCACCAGCAAGCTGGAGTGACAAGAATACACACACAGGGGCGCCTGGGTGGCTCAGTCGGTTAAGCGGCCGGCTCTTGATTTCGGCTCAGGTCATGATCTTGGGGTCCTGGGAATGAGCCTGGAGTTGGAGTCGGGCTCCGAGCTCAGCAGGGAGTCTGTTTGAGGATTCTCTCCCTCTCCCTCTGCCCCTCCCCCCACTTGTGCACTCTCTCTCTCAACTAAATAAATCTAAAAAAAAAAAAAAATGCACACACAGCTGCCCTCATTTGCAGCCATAATTGTTCATTCAAGGGACCTGTGGCAAGAGGGGAGACCTTCCCAATCCAGGGAGCTGGCTGCTCTCCTCCCATAGTTGCCTATGGGTCTCTAGCCTGCCCACCTGGTATGCATGAGTGACCAGCAGGGGTGGAGCTTGGGGCTCCCTGAGCTGGATGTAAGGGGCCTGCCTGCTCCTGGCTCTGCGGTTGACCCCAGATTGTTCATCTCTTTAGGGTGATTTCGTAGCCCCACTCTCTGGCTGGGCACAGATTATTAGCTCCCATGGCTCCAATTCTGTGCCAGCTTTGGCAGGTGAAACAGGTTTTATTAATGGGTGAAACTCTTGAACACTTGCTTTATATATTCTTACTAATAAGAGGGCATTGTAATACGGTTTTTTGTTTTGTTTTGTTTTGCCATGTAGGCAAATATTCTTATGACACAAGCTCTATAAACAATGTTTGCAGTCTCCGGTCTGTTCCTTGGCTGTCCAGAAAACAGGTCTTGCCTGTGTCTCTTAGAAGGCAAGTGGCGGGGCTCCTGAGTGGCTCAGTCGGTTAAGCGTCTGCCTTCGGCTCAGGTCATGATCTCGGGGTTTTGGGATCGAGCCCCGCATTGGGCTCTCTGATCGGCAGGGAGCCTACTTCTTCCTCTCCCTCTGCCTCCCCCCCGCTCATGCTCTCTCTCTCTGTCAAATAAATAATAAAATGTTAAAAAAAAAAAAAAAAGAAGACAAGTGGCCAGCAAAGTGATTCTGTGAGAATCGAGGAGCCCAGACTGAAGGCTTGAGGGGGACAGGTATCTTTCGGGGTGCGTGGTGGCCCAGGCAAAGATGCGGCAAGCATCTGTAACCCACCCACCTGCAAAGTGTTAGGGCAAGAAGGAACCTTGCAAGAGCCCCTTGAGCAAATTCTTAACCTTTCTCCATTGTTTAAATATCTGCTGTAAGCTGGGCACCCTCTCACAAGAGAAATGCACATAGGCATACACCCCTGCAATTTCGCAGACCATTGAGGGAGTTCACAGACTGCTGGAAATGTATTTATGGACCATAGATAGGGGACAACTGAGCCAGATACTCTGGATCCCCCCCGCCCCCATGCTTTATTCACTGCTGGAAAGATGATGGCTAGACTCATTTCCCATCACCTAGCTGATCAGTGGCAAAGCCAGGGTCGAGAGCTTATGGAGTGTGTCTAGACTCTTGACCCAGTGCTCTTTCTATAACCCTATGATGCTTTCACCTGAACCTCTCTCCTTACTGCTCTCAGTGACATTCACATGAAAATGACTTGTCTTCTTGCATTTCAGCCTCGACTGTTTATTTAAGTCGTTTTGCCAACCCAGCTATGTGGAGGGGAGCCTTGCATGTCTTGACTGCTTGCTCCCCCCACCCTCCAATCTGAGAATGTAAAGCTAGTTCTGGGAAGGAGAGTTTGTGACATCAGTGCTGGCCGCAGGGGCTTCTGTCCCACTTTACCTGGCGTTCCTCTTCATAAGCAGTAGTTTGGATGTAGAGAATAAGGTCATTTTAGAACACAAGGTGTATCAGTGTGCTAGGACCACCGTAACAAAGGACCACCAACTAGGGAGCTGAATGACAGAAATGTATTATGTCGAAGCTCTGGAGGCTGCAAGTCCCGATTAAATCAAGGTGCTGGTAGCACGGTTCTTTCTGAGGGCTGTGAGCGAGGGATCTGTTCCAGGCCTCTCTCTTTGGCTCCAGGTGTCTCTCTTTTCCCTGTGTCTCTTGGCATCATCTCCCCTCTATGTGTTGTCTGTTTGTCCAAATTTTCCTTTTATAAAAGGATATTAGACATGCAGGATTAGGGCCCCCCCTAACTTGATTACCTCAATAAAGACCTCGTCTCCAAATAAGGTTACATTCTAAAATACCGGGGGTTAGGACTTCAGCATATGCATTTTGAAGGCACACAATTCAACTCATAATGGAAGGCATTTCCTGATTGGCAGGTCTTGGTAAGGCACCTCAGTGGCCCAAGCTTGACCTGGTCCAATATGCTTTCCATAACACTGTACTCTCTGATTTATTGAGACTCCATTTAGATACAGTTCCTGTAAAAAGTGACAAGACAAATCTTTGAAATGTTGGGGAAAAATCTGGATTTTACTGGACCACTTGGCAAGTATGCTGACCACCTAACGATGCATCAGTAACATTTGCTTGGGGGTCAGGGTGGAGGGAAGTAAACACATTCATTGGGTGGTTATGATTTTCATGCTTGAGCCAATGGGGTTTGGAAGAATCTCCTATCTTGTTTTTAAGTGTCTCACTGCTCAGACCTAATCCCAGTTGTTCTATGGTCATTGATAGTGAACTTACCATTGGAATGGTATTTTTATAAATGGTGTCAATTAAATTTCTTAGGTAGTGGAGAAATCACACTCTCAGGGAATGAATGCAGAATCAGATTAAAGAAACCACTACCAACATAAATCGACGAGGAATTTATAAGTACATTCAAATCCTCATGGAGGAAAGATTAGTTATGTGTTGTAGTCTAGAATAGTGCCCCTGACACCAACCTGTTTGTATACCTGTCTTAAGTTACTCATTTTATATGGGATGGGTTCAAGTGGATTGAGGCTATACTTGTCTTTTGCTAGAAGCCCCTCTCCACCCCTGAGCCCTTGAAGGACAAATGGAAAATGCATGTTGTTTTAAAATGTGGGAATTGCAATTTGGGGACAGTGAGGGGAAATATGGTGGTGAGAATAATTGAAGGGATATTATAGGGGATTTAACCTTGGACTTGAGACCTGGGTTAAGGTTATTACTTTCAGCACAGTGCTTGTGGAGAGGGAAATACAGGCTTGCTGGTGGTCTCCAGGGAGAGCTATAAAGTGCCCAGCAAGATGGAGGTATCTCAGGACTGGCAGGTGTCAAGTCAGTACTGACAAGACAAATCTCAGCCATTTATAGTACAGTACCTCAGATGAAGGTAAATACTAGAAGCAGCTTGCAGCTTAAATTCTGTTAAAGAACCAGATTATCTAGGGTGGATTATCTATGGGGAATGTTGCATCCTGGGTTAGCTTCGCTCGGTATATTTTTGGCATGCAGCTTATTTTTGAACCATTTTTTCTTCTTAGCTGGTTTGTGTTAGGGAATACATGCTAATTTCTAACAGGAGAGCCTCTCTCTTTCTCTCTCTCACATACATTATATTGGAAAGTCACAGACAGGAAGGGAAGTCTGCTGCCTCCTTGCCCTCCCTCCACCACCCCCCCCGCCCACCGACGCCTAGTGTGTCACAAAGCCAGATATTTTTGTGTTCACTTTCGTATTCACTGTTGCCTTGGATTTTCTTGTGACTCTTCATTGGTTTGGTTGGGTCAGAGCTGACTATCTCACTGTTTTGAATTTGAGATCCAGTAATAAAACCAATTGTAAACATAAACTAGAAATCTGTCAGGTAAGAGGAGCTTGGAGGTAGAATTTCTATTTCAGGTGAAAATCTTCTTACTTAGAATTAAAAGAACCACTGTCAAAATCCTTCAGTGGGAAAAAAAAAAAAGTCAACTATGCCATTTATAAGAAAGGAAAATGCCTTTGACTTGTTTGCTGCCACAGGGTTCCCAGATGCGGACCAATAGTTGTTTCTTCTTCGATCTGTACATAAGACCTTCTAATAGGGCAGGACATAACAATGACATTAATTTTAGTGACTGTGTAGAATGAGCTAAATGTTATCAAGGAATATTTCTGATTAGTTCAAACAATAATATGCCTTTTTTTTTTTTTTAAAGATTTTATTTATTTGAGAGAGAGAGAATGAGAGAGAGCACATGAGAGGGGTTAGGGTAAGAGGGAGAAGCAGACTCCCTGCCGAGCAGGGAGCCCGATGCGGGACTCGATCCAGGGACTCCAGGATCATGACCTGAGCCGAAGGCAGTTGCTTAGCCAACTGAGCCACCCAGGTGCCCAATAATATGCCTTTTTCAATTTCCAAGATACTTCTCCTTTTTTTTTTAGATTTATTTATTTATTTCAGAGAGAGAGGGTGCAAGTGGGGGGAGGGGCAGGGAGAGAGGGAGACAAGCAGACTCCCCGCTGGGCTCAGAGTCCAACTTCGGGCTCCATCTCAGGACCCTCAGATCATGACCTGAGCTAAAATCAAGAGTCAGATGCTCAACTGAGCCACCCAGGTGACCCCCAAGGTACTTCTTTTAATGGGTCCGTTCTTCCCAGTTTAAAAAAAATTACTTATCTTAATTTTAAAACTCAAAGACATTTTTTCCAGTGAAGGCAGCAAAATATTTCGCTCTCTAAGATATGCAGAATGCCAGAATGGTTCATTTGGGTATATTGCTCATTCAAGGTTTTATGTCCTTGGGAAAGCTGAGGAACAAACACTTACACAATTTTGAAAGGATGAAAACATTCCAATGTGTTATGCTAGTAGAATAAAGAAAGAATGCACAAGGGGATTTATTGTATTATCTGCAAAGGATTTAATGATGTGAAATGTTTAAAAATTGGAAATATATACTTACCTACTGTAGGAAAAACTTTTTTTTTCCTGAAACATTCTTTTAAACGTATGTTTTCTTAAATATCCCTTTGTTCTCTAAGGGATGTGGACAAGTGTCTTAGTAAATTACTTTGGTTGTTAATGTCTTTATGAAGTTCATGTCCAGTTTTAAAACTTTAGATTCTTACCCTTTAATGATTGTATCAGTTATGAGTAAGATTGGCTGCAAGTCATAGAAAGCTATAGATAACTATGAGTCAAACAGGATAAGGGCTGTTCCTCTTGCACAAGTCCTGGTGGGTGGTCTAGGGCTCACGTGGTTCTTCCTGGTGTCAGGGACCCAGGCTCCGTCTAGCTTGTGTGGCCTTAATCTCAGGGTATGAAATTGGGACAGCCTTACTCCAGGCAGTGGAATGGAAGAAGGGACAGAGAGATAGGGGCAAAAGGCATGTGTGAACTGTCCAGAGTTGAGACAGTGGTCATGCCTAATTGCAAAGGAGGATGGGAAATGGAGTCTCCAATGTGTGGTGTGTGGGTCTAGCTGGAAATCAGGGGCTTTCTCCCCAAAGAAGAAAGAGAGCATAGCTAGTGGGGAATGGTTAGCAGTCTCTGCTGCAGTCACAGACTTTAGCTACATTATAGTGGAATCAATCCATTAATGACACTTGAAAACAAGTTGAATTTCTTTTTACGGTTGTTATGGGCTTACATTCTTTTAGCTCTAAGATTTGGTTTGCCCCCATGTATCAAGACCTGAGGTAAACATTTTTTGTTTAAAATGACAAAATGCACTTATTCACACTTTATTTATTTTTTATTTATTTATTTATTTATTTTAAAAAGATTTTATTTATTTATTTGACAGAGACAGTGAGAGAGGGAACACAAGCAGGGGGAGTGGGAGAGAGAGAAGCAGGCTTCCCACTGAGCAGGGAGCCCGATGCGGGGCTTGATCCCAGGACCCTGGGATCATGACCTGAGCCGAAGGCAGACACTTAACGACTGAGCCACCCAGACACCCCTATTTATTTTTATTTTAAAGATTTTATTTATGTATTTGACAGAGAGAGACACAGCGAGAAAGGGAACACAAGCAGGAGGAGTGGGAGAGGGAGAAGCAGACTCTCTGCTGAGCAGGGAGCCTGATGTAGGACTCGATCCCAGGACCCTGGGATCATGACCTGAGCTGAAGGCAGATTCTTAACAATTGAGCCACCCAGGCACCCCTTATTCACACTTTAATACATTTTATTTAAAATTTTTATTACCTGTACCTCAAATGACTGGGGCTGAAAAGTACACAATAATTCACAAAAGCCTAGTTTATGAAAATCGATTAAACTTAAGCCTACAAATTGGTAAGGAAGTATGAGTTAGGTGATTGGAGTGGAAAGTACCAAGGCCAGAGGCAAGTGATGAAGGACGTGGCATTATTTGAGTGGGGGTGGGGAAGGGCTGGAGGCAAGAAAGAGGATGGGGTAAGAGGAGGCTGTGATGGTGGAGGAAAGCCAGACAGATGTGATGCCTTGAGAACCTAGGCCTCAGTGCCATGACAGCCCAGACAGACTGGTGGAACTGATGTGCCCCATGGCCCAAATCTTAGAGTGTTGGTATCTGGTACCAATAGGACAAAAGAAAAGAAGACTTCTGAGTTATCCAGGTAGGGAAGGCCTTATGTAGGCCAGGGTAGGTGGGTTTGGGTAACAGAGTTCTCCAGGAGCTCCTTGGCTGAGATATGACTAAACTCCAGAACCACTGATGTACCCAATTTCCAATTGGCATAAAACCTGGCTTCTGAAACAAGGGACCATTTCCAGAAGCATTGAGTTAATGCCCATGTTTGGATGTCTCCAAAAGAGGCTTGGCAACAGAAAAGAGACTCTGGCTTCCAGATTGGAGATGGGTGGTGAGGAACGAGGGGGAAGGTGTCCTTCAAGGTGGACAGGGGATGATGGGAAACTGGCTGATCTTAAGACTACGAGCTGATCTTGGGATTTAGAGAACATCAAAATCATTGTCGTCTGAACATCCTTTTTCACTCTACAACTTGTTGGGGTGCCTTCAGTCCTGGGCAGTCCCATGTTCAGGAAAGCCTTGAAGAGGAGCAATGATGGTGTTGCCTGGGCGTCTATGCTGAAGCCTTTTCTTCCATGGAATGTCATCTAAGTTAAGAATTTCTGCCAGTTTTCACAATAGACTTCAGGTGGCAGATATTCACACACACTTCTAGCAGTGGATACGTTAATACATTGATTGTGCATGACTTGCCTTGGGTCCTACCTGAAATCTACTTTTTTGGCCTCCGGACCTGTGTTTTTTTTGTGTGTGTCCATATCAAACTTAGTGCTTTAATACCATTTATCTTATTGATTAGTGAGCCATGAGGGATGGAAAGGGTATGGGGTAAGTAAAAGCTTCCTGGGTGGTTTTTCCTTATATTGTCTTTTTTTATCAGTCTCAGTCCTTAGAGCTTCCCGGATGAGGCCACTTAGGGTGACCAGGACCTTGGCTAAGATGCGGATGGATGATTCCGGGTCTTGTTTCATGGCCCAGAGACTATATCTTTTTTCTCGTTCTGATAAGCACTGTTCTGCTTTATCTTTCCTGCCCACAATCCATATCTGCATGCATATTTCATGATTTTCTTACCTTCCAGTTGCTTCTGAGAAAAAAATCAAATGAAAAAAGAAGGACATGGGAGTGCCAAAGCAGAAGTAAACACTTTCATGTAGCTGGCCCTGGGCCATTAGGATCAATTTTCCCCCCCAAATCTGAATCCCTCCCCAGGAGACTCTGCCTAGGGGGTGGCACACATAGGGTTTTATGACAGGATTTGGCTGAAACAACACAAATAAGGGCTGTTTTTCTCCTCTCTTCAACAGATGGGCTTGAAATGGGGAGATTTTCACCTTAGAGCAGACCAAGAAGAGCAGAGCATAGAATCATTGGTGGATCATCTGCTACTTAGCTGTGAGGTTTTGAGAAAGCTCTTTTATGGGGTGTTGATGCGAGTCAGCAGCCCCATTACCTGCCAGGGTGTCTCTGCCAAAACCTTGTGTACAGTTCCAGAACCCCTAACAGATGTACTGGGACAGACTGACCTTGTCCCCGGTCCAGTGGAGGAGAAGGAATCATAGGAAGAAGAACCCTCTGTGGGTCATTTGATGAGGCCATGGCAGAAGTGGGATGCCCAGAGAGGGTGTGGTTTTGGCTGTGCGGATGATCAAGAAGGGGAAGAAAGCTCTGCACCTTCTTCCTTGCCCTCCTGGGGCAGAATCATTCGGTGCGGGTACCTGTCCCAGGCTGGACTTACCTGCTTTTAGACCTCGCTGGGGACAGAGACACACGAGGCCCAGTGTGAATCTGCTCTGGAGGGGACAGGAACCAGCAGCAGGAGCCTTCTTCTTGTAGGACTGGAGGAACCTTTGCTGTCACCATCCCTGTTGGGGTGACCGGTCTTTCTAGTGATGGAGAATATACCTAGGATATAGCAGAAAAGACTGGGCTTTGAGGTCTGGTACCACCCTTCGCCTTGTGACTTCAGGCAATTCATTGTATTTTCTGGACCTCCATTTGGAGAGGATCATCTGTCAAAAGTGGCTTTGACATTCTGCTACTTTATCAGCTCAGCGATGTTTCTTTTAGAAGACATCAAGGTCTGAAGGGACTTAGCATGAAGTACAGTGCTGGTTGATGAGCAATCACATTGTCGAATTCTCTGGCTCCTACAAAGACGAGGAATTTGTACTGTTATTGAAAGCCTACTACGTAAAGACTTTCACACAGTTGCCTCCGTTAAGCCTCACATAACCTTCTGTGGTTGGCAGTCTGTTTCTCCTTTTACAGATGAGGAAAGTGGAGCTCCCAGAGGCAGCTCGCCAGCAACGTCTGGGCTCATAATGGATGTATCTGGCATCCAGATCTGTGCCCACCTGCTTGCCAAGCCCTTCTCTCTTTGCCGCCATGGTTTCTCAGCTCACAGCCATTCTGCTTATGCAGCAATGAAGGAAAGTGCAGGGAAAATGGAAATATGGCCGTCCCACCTTACCTGGGTAGTAGCAATTTCCTGTTTATTTTAGTTCATAATTTTTTCTATAAATAGTGCTCGGGGTGGGGGGGATTACTCATTCTTCAAACTTTTGCTGAGCCCTACTAATTCAAATCACTATCTCCTGGCTGAAATTCACTAAGGGGAGCAGTGATTCAGAAATCTGGTTCTCGTCTATAATATAGTAAAGGACATGGGGGACTTTCTGTATGTTCAGCTGTTGGTTTACCTGGGGATACAGGTTCCCCTGTGCTAAATGCTTTCCTGTGCCCTTGTCCTGCTGTGTGCCAACGTGTGTATTCATTCATGTATTTGTTTATGCCAGCAGGAATTTACCGTCCTGTAATTGGTGCTGGGAAGGAAATAAAAATCAATAAATAACATGGACCCTGTTCTCCAGGAGCTCATGGTTTATTTAAAGAGATAAGTGTATTTTGGGGCACCTGGGTGGCTCAGTCGGTTGAGTGTCCAACTCTTGGTTTTGACTCGGGTCATGATCTTGGGGTCCTGGGATTGAGCCCCGCATCAGACTCCAGGCTTGGTGGGGAGTCTGCCTGGGGACTCTAGCTCTCCCTCTGCCCCTCCCCCCTAAAATAAATAAATAGATCTTTAAAAAAAAGGAGAGATAAGTGTATCCAGTCATTCTCAACTGGGGGAGATTTTGCACCCCACCCCAGGGACATTTAGCAATGTCTGGAGACATTTGGGGGTTGCCCAGGCTTCTCCTGGTGTCTAGTGGGTAGAGACCAGGGATGCTGCTAAGCATCCTACAGTGCACAGGCGGGCCCCCACAACAAGGAACGGTCCAACCCAAATGTCAGTGGTGCTGAGATCGAGAAACCCTGGTGTCCCAAGGGTGCATTCCCAAAGCCGTGTGGTGCTATGGGGGCAGCGTGTGATCTTTGCTGAGGTGAGTGATACCGATATGACCCCTGTGGCAGAGAGCCACCTGCGCTGAAGGCACTGGGGATGGCTCCAGGGAGGCTGCACTGACCTGGAAGTGGAACAGCATTTAGGCTGCTGGAAGAAGGAAGGGCAGCAGGAGTGGCCAGGGCTCAGAGGCAGGGGTGAGTGTGCAGTAAGGAGGACAGTAGGAAGACCAGCCTGTGTGGGTAGAGGCTCCGTGTCGGGGGCGGGGGGAGTGGAGAGTGGGACTATAAAGTAATGAGGTGCAGGTGGGGTGTGGGCCAGAGTACCGCCCTGGTGGACAAGGAAGGTTTTTCTGACAGTGGTGGGTGAAACTCGTGGCAGAAAGGCTCTTCTGAAGGAAGGAGACTCTGAAAGGGAGAAAGGGGTGCATTGCAGCAGATGGAAAAACAGATGGTAATATGCTCTGAAAGTTGGAAGGAACACTGGCCTGGTCCTCAGTTTACCCTAAGAGCACTGGGTGCAGGCAGATTAACGTCTTGGGTCACGGGCTCAGCAGAGGTGATCTTTCTTGGGAGGCCTTGTCCTAAGCATTATTGCAGCCACCGCATTCCGTCCTCTGGATACCGTCATGAGCGGCACCGTCCTGCAGCTGCCTTGCACAGAGGAGGAGGTCGACCCCGAGAAGTTCAGCAGGAGCCCAAGGAAGGGGCCGAGCAGGCTTTAATCTGAGCAGGCTGACGCCAGGACACTTGCCCTGTAGCAGTAGCCTCGGCCTCAGTCCCACATGGCGGCAGCCTGTGCTACCAGAGGCCACCCAGCAAATCAGAGGGCGTCGTGAAGGAGGAACGTGCAGGACTGCAGGCCTGGCTGACGCTTGGAGATCTGTGCGTGCCTGAGGTCCCGTGAGGGCGGTGCGTTTCCTCCTTTCCTCCTTGGAGCCCATCTTTACTGCAGGAGGGAATGGGCTTTGCCAGCCTTTTATTCTTCCATAATGTGAGCATCTCCGCCTTCCCGCCCTCGGTGCAGGCTTCGTCAGTCCTGCACGGTTGCCCATCCTGCCGTCCTGTGTGTGTATTAATGCGCATGCGGGTGTGTGTGTGTGTGCGCCTATGTGTATGTGTTTGCGTATGAATGTGTATGTGTGGGTGTGCATGCATATACGTGTGTATGTGTGTGTGCCCGTGTGGGCATGCATGTATGCATGTGTGCGCACACATGTGGGTATGCATGTGTGTATGAGTGCGCATGTGTATGTGTGCATTTGTGCCCATGTGAGTATGCATATGTATCTGTGTGCGGGTGTGCCCATACCTGTCTGTGCACACGTGTGTGCGTGCGTATGTGTGTGCATGTGCTGTTGGGGTCACGGGAGGGGCTCTTGCTTCTCTCCCTGCCTGTGTAGCCAGGTGGCTGCATATAATATATTTAAATACATTCAATGAGATGCGTGAACCAAAAACAACTCCTGAGAGCTGGTTTACAGCAGAGTAGCAGGTCCCTCTCGGTGTGTGTCACCGCCGTCTGGCAGCCTGGGCTACTTTTAACAATGGAGGAGGGGCGGGCAAGGGAAGGCGGCTGGGCAGAAGGGAGAGGAGAGAAAGGGGCATCGGGGGGAGAGAAGGGGCGTTGGCAGCAGTGGGCTGATGGGGAGGCGGGCGTGTGTGCATGCTCGTGCGTGCGTGCGTGCATGCATGTCTGTGCATATATGTGCGCACACACGTGCATGCGTGCATGTGTGTGGGCCCGTTTGTGAGTGGAGGTCTTACTGTGAGACAGGAAGCTCAAGCAAGGCCAGGCTGGCTCCGCCCTTGGTGAGTAGATGCATTTGATGGAGGATTAACTGAGAGAGATGTTTTCGTTTTGTGCTTCCTAACCAGTCTTACCTCCTTTCCTCTGCTGGTGGGCCAGCCTTTCAGAGTTGGGTCTGGGGACTCCTGCAGGGTAGTCTGTAGGATGGAAGCTTGTATTAGAATATTTTCTCTTGGAGTCCTGCTTTGGAGAGATGTTAGAGTCACCAGGTTTAAAAGGCCTGGTTCCTAAGCAGGCAAGACACAGACCTGAGAATCGACGGTGTTTCTCAAGGAGCCTTGGACTTGCTGTCTGAGGGTTTCCGGCTGGCTCTGCTATGGAAAAATATCCCACAGGTGTCCCTGGTTTCCTGTGTTCGCTGAGGCCTGTCTCTCTGGCAGAGGCCTGGAGTGTATCAACCGGAGTCAGAAAGGCTGGGTGTGCGGTCCTCTGGGAATAAGTCCTGTCAAAGGGCCTGGTGGCCACTCTGTCCCCTTCTCCTAATCCCTCCCAGGAGGTGGCTGCTGTCCTAGCTTTTCCTCCGAGTTCTGCCGTGCACAGCCTTGGGTTACCGCTGACCCTGTCCTGAGGAGTGGGCCCCGTTTCTTGGAGGCAGGGCAGCAGCGACCCTGGGCAGGACATTTCTGTCGAGGGCAGCGAAGGGGCACGTGGGGAGCCCGGGCTTTCACCTCCTTCTGCTTCCGATGGGCGCCAGGGCAGCCGTGGACCCTTAGTCTCTGGTGTGTTGCTGCTCCTCTGGACAGACGTTTATTTTCAAGGTGTTTTATGATCATTATTACTTCCATCCTGTCCCGATGGGCGCAAAAGCGGTGAGAGTGTAGCAAGGCCTAGTGGAAAGAGGTGTATGGTGGCCATGGAAACTTGACGGCAGTGTTGGCCGCCTGCAGGGCGTGTCTCTGGGCGTAAGAGCAGGTGGACTCCTCAGAGTCTTCAGGCAATGAACATGTTTGCAAGGACAGAGCTTCTGAACCTCTTTTCTCTCAAGGGTGCTAGGGAAATGGACATTCTTCTGTACAACCCAGGGTGGGTCAGGCCTACGGAGACCCTTAGGTCTGCTCTGGAATGTTAAAGGCAATAAAAGTGGGGTGTAGAAAGCTTCTGGAAGGTGGATCAGAAGCTTTCAAATGTTGCAGTGCCAGTGAAGAGTAACCTCTGCTTCCTGGAGGGGACTCCCTGACCGAGTGGTCCATCCGGCCACTTCCCTTCCACTGAAGGAGTTTAAGCTCTGTTCTTCACAAGCTCTGTCCATCGTTTATTGCTTATTCAGCATGATTGCACAACCAAGAATAAATAATAGTGAGAGCAAATGGGCCAGCTCTAGTGTCTGTTTTATGAGAATTTAATTGCGCTTCTCCTGGCAAAGTTGGATCTCGTCTTTGCTTTGTGGTTTTATCACTGTTTGGTCTTCATTAAAGGGCTGCTCAGATGGAACCAGTGATTTCAGACAGGTGCCTACCTCTTCCTCCTTCCCCGCTCTAGCCCCCGACACATCACATGTATGTGAAAATCTGTCATTTCTCCCCAAAGCAGGGGCACCCCAGAATTCATTCTTTTGTAGGAGAGTCATAGGTTAGAAGAATGGGGAATCTAGGAGGGTTCCAGGCTCTACCACATGCTAAATGAGTGAGGACTGGCAAGTCACTTCACTCCCCAAACCTTTATTTTCTCCTCTGTATAATGGGTGTAGTGTGCTTGTCTGGCTTGCTTCCGGAGGCTTCTGTGAGCATCAGAAGAGATAATGTGTGAGTCAGTGTTGGGAAGCATGATTCTCGACAGACTGTGAAAGAGTAAATGGAAGGACTCAGGCTCTTTCTCTCATGCTCACCCAGTGCTTGGTACCACTGAGCACTAGGGTGGGACCCTGTCTCCTTCGGGTCACATTATATCCTTAGTTCCTAGCAACAGTGCTCATGGAATGTTTTGGGGGCAAGACAACAGTCTTTTTAATATTCCTTATACAAATGCAGAGCTGGGAACATTTTTCAAATTAACTACACTAATTAATAGAGGAGTTGATTTATTGGGTTGTTACAATGCTGAGCGCCTCACTAAAAATTTTAAGGGTAGCAAAAGAATTGAAACTGGGATCTCAAAGAGTTAGCTGCACCCCATGTTTAGCTGCACCCCATGTTTAGCTGCGATATTCACAATAGCCAAGATGTGGAAACAATCCAAATGTCCATCAGCAGATGAACAGGTCAAGAAAAATGTGGTAGACACATACAACGGAATATGATTCAGCCTTAATAAAGAAGGAAATCCTGCCATTTGTGACAACCTGGATGAACCTAGAGGACATTATGCTAAGCCAGTCACAGATAGACAAATACTGCACGATTCTACTTTGCATGAGGTATTCAAAATAGTCAAACTCACAGAATCTGAGAATAGGATGGTGGTTGCCAGGGCCTGGGGGGAGGGGGAGATGGGAATTGTTTCTCGGTGGGCATAGAGTTTTAGTTATGCAGATGAAGAAGTGCTAGAGATCCACAGTGCAGCTGAGTTCCTGTAGTTCACCATATGGTACTGAACATTTTCATTATGTTAAAAGGATGGATCTCATGTGAAGTGTGCTTACAAAAAAACAAAACCAAACCAAAAAAAAAAAAAAAGCCAACCACCCCAAAACACAAGGGGAGGAAAAGTCTTTCCATCATACCAATCTGGCCCAATAATGTGATACTAAATATGCTCCTTGTATTATTTGTAAAAAAATTTTTTTTTAAAAGAAAAACTGTTTTCTGAAGGATGAGTTTCTGAAGGATTTTGAAAACTTTACAACTCCTGCTTGAATACACCTTACTGTCTACGAGAAGGCTACAACCTGGATTTTTCTGGCAACCCTACTTCCCCATGATTCTTCCTTCTGATGGGTAGTGTGTGTAATCCATTCCTGAGGCTGGCAAACACAGGAGAGAAAACAAGGAGGCTGAGAAAGCCCCAGAAGGAGCAGACCAGGGGAAGGAAATAGGGTTTCCTAGATCAGCTCAGCTGCTATCTGTCTGCTACGGGTGGTAGCTTTGAGGATTCTGGCCTTAGCAACCAGGGATGCCCAGCCTCTGTGAGGTGCCTCTTCTCTTCTGAATTTCTATTAATCAGATGGGGAGTGCTTAAGCTCGCTGAGATAAGAGGTATCTCAACTTCCGGTTTCTGTGGCTGGAGTGATTTCCCACTAAAATCAGGAAATCTAGGAGGGACAGGGGAGCGGGCACTAGAGGAGATGGATTCAAGCCCCCCAGCTGCTTTGATTTCTGTAGCTTGCTGGCCAAGGGGCACCCATAGGAAAGGAAGCTTTTTCAAATTTATACCAAGGTATTCTGTGTAGGCTGGTGACACCCTGAGAATCCACTTTCTAGAAAGTGGCTGACCAGGTCCCCCTTGACTCACGTTGTTTACTCTCAACTGGGCCTTTATTGCAATTCCTGATTCTTTTCTTTATCTCTTATTGATTCCCTTCTGCATCTCCACATAACTAATTCATCTGTCCTGTCTCCAGTGGTGGCTCATTTTGATCCTTCCTTCCTGTGAATGTAGATGCTTCTTAAGATTGTGTTCTAGAAGTGCACCGCCCCCCTTTATACCATCCGTCTTCACCTCTTCTGTTCCCCAGGGTTCACCCATAATGTCGAGGCTGAATTGTTCTTAGGCCTCAGAATTTCCTAGGGAGCTTGCAAAATGCAGAGTCCTGGGTCCTGTGTCCAGCTTGTCTGATTCAGTAGGCCTGGGGTAGGATTGAGACATTTGCATTTTTAATGTGCATCCCAAGACACTTGGAGAAATAGCCCTAGGATGATGAATCCCAGACTCCAGTCTCTGGTTTGCTGCCCACTCTCAGTGAGAAATCCTCATTTCCTGCTCTATGCTGGCTATTGCCCTCTGTAGGTTTCTTTGATACCTCAGACTGATCCTTCCAAAAGTAAACACATCATTATTTGCGATAGCCAAAAGATGGAAACACCCCAGATGTCCCCTGACAGATGAATGGATGAGCAAAGCGTGGTAATCCATACAGGGGAATATTATTCAGTCTTAAAAAGGAAGGGAATTCTGATCCACGGTATGACATGGATGAACCTTGAGGATGTTATGCAGAATGAAAGAAATCAGCCAGACACAGAAGGACAAATACTGTGTGATTCTGCTGAGAGGAGGTATCTGGAGCAGTCAAATTCACGGAGACAGAAAGTACAGTGGTGGGTGTCAGGGGAGGCAGGGAGGAGGGAAGTGGGGAGTTAGTGTGTAATGGGGACAGAGTTTCCGTTTGGGGGGATGAGAAAGTTCTGGAGATGGATGGTGGTGACGGGTGCACAGCACTGTGAGTGTCCTCAATGCCACTGACCTGAACACTTAAAAATGGGTATGATGATAGCTTTTATGTCATATTTATATATATTTTACCACAGTGGAAAAAAGCAAACACATCAATCCCCTTCTCTTCTACCTTCCCTCCTCAACTCTCATCTTGAGGTCCATATTTGGTTGATAGAACTTTAATAAAGCTGGGAGGATTGGCTTGGGGAACCCACTTGACTTAGTTTCTGTGTTTAAGCCAAAGCAATGAAAAAAAAAAAAGCAATGTCCTCTGTCCTTTGACTCTCTTTAAGATTGTGAAGGAAAATGAGTTTATAAGCAACATCAGCACCTCTGGAAAACTGCTTCCCCCGACCTGGAGGATGGGGCAGGCAAGTTCTCATGATGTAGGAAATCATCTGCGCGGGGAGGGGGGTGGGGGGACACACACAGGCTGTGACCATCACCTCTTATTAAATCTTCTGAGATACAGGAAGGCATCTCAGAAGAGGAAGCGGCACGTGCCAAAATTCAGAGGCTGGAGAGAGCCTTCATTTGGGTAATTGCACATCTTTCCTTTTAGCAGCTAATCATGGGAAGGGCCCCAGGCCAGACGCATCACCTGCCTTTAGTGAGTGTGCCCTCGTGACCTGAGCTCTGGTACACCACAGCCATTTCCTGACCTGGAATCCTGCTCTTGGAGGAAAAATGATTAGAGACCAGTATTTGACCAAACCAGTGTTGTGTTTTCATCACATGAGTGAGCCGTGGATCCTCAGCTTCCTTTCGATGTGAATTTGCATGTTTTGACATGGATGGGGCGATGGGTCTTTCAGAACTTTGAGGTTTTAGAGTGTGACATCTCAGTGATCCTTGTTTAAAAACAGGCTCTAGCAAAGGGAGGGAGGACATGCTCTTAGACTTTCAAATGGATTCCAAGTTGTGGGCAAATAAAAACCTGAAGGTAAATTCAAACTCTAGCCCGCAGCACCCGTGTGCCCTGGGGGCCTTAGCTCACAGGGCTGCGCTTCTCAGTTCTAGATAGTTTGGGAAGCTGTGTCGGCTTTTTGAAACCTTTTCCAAAGCTGTCTGAAGATCTAATGTAATCATTTCTTCCCCACCCACCCACCCCCGCCCCAAAGTACTCCTTCATTGACAAGCATGTCTGAGAATCTCAAATGTTCTGTCACTAAGGTGGCCACACACAGGAGTGCAGCAGAATCGGACCCTTTGCCAAGAAGAGTGTGGTCCTGGTTCTTATGCTCGTGCAGCCTCGGGGACCACGCAGTAAATTCAGTCCTTCTCCAGAGTCACCAATGACATGAAATTTCATTCTGGTCACCCCTGAATGAATCAGAGGAATGCCTTCCGCAGAATGCAGTGGGGACACAAATGTACAAGCGTGGCATTTTCTGGCTTTCTCTGCATCCCTTCTGCAGGGAAGATGGTGGAAATGAATGCAAATGAATGCAGACTGGTGGCCCTGATGTGTACACCACTGATTTCTCATTCTTGAAGACAGTCCCTGCACTCTGATGAGAAACGGGGTGCGGAGGAGGTAAGGGGTCTGGCAGTTAGGCTTTGCAAAAGAGCTGGCTTCCGAAGCAGGAGGGTTTGACCTTCACTTTTCATCTCTTCAACACTTCCAGTGTGCGTGATTTTAGCGTGCAGCCGGTGGTCTGCTTTGTCACACATAGGCTCAAGTTTCTCTTCACCGGTATCTGCCCTGTCTCCCAAATTCAGTGCTGTAGGTGGTAGCGGATCTAGGTTTTGGAATTGAGCATCTCCTTTCCTTGGGTTTTATGGATCATTGCTGCAATGCTGTATATAGGCAGCTCAGGTATTTATTACCTAGTAGGGCCTAAAGACTAGTGGTTTTCATTTGTGGATGCAAATTGGAATCTCCTGGGGGGAACTTTTCAAAAAATACACATCCCTGGGCCCTATTCCAATCCAGCTGGATCGGAATCTCTGGGTGGTGCCTAGACATCCGTATTTTTATTTTATTTAATTTTTAAATTTTATTTATTTTTTGGACAGAGAGAGAGAGAACACAAACAGGGGGAGTGGCAGGCAGAGGGAGAGGGAGAAAGCAGGCTTCCCGCTGAGCAGGGAGCCTAATGTGGGGCTCGATCCCAGGACCCTGGGATCATGACCTGAGCCGAAGGTAGATGCTTAACCGACTGAGCCACCCAGGCGCCCCGACATCGGTATTTTTAAAAAGCAACTTTTTGGCTGATTTACATGTGCGACAGAATCCAGACTCTGGGGCCATACAGAAGGATGGACACAGAGACTTGATCCCACCACACAGATCGTAAGAATGGGCTGTCCGTAATTTCTCACCAAGCCAGCAGCATCTCTGAGCAGTGGGGGGCAGCATATGCAACCTACGAGTGTGGAGATCCCCAGTCCATGCTATTCACAAGCTGCAGGAGTTCACTCCAGGTATATGTGTTATTTCTCAGTTTCCTCATCTGTGAGATGGGTATAATGGTCCCTACCCTGTGTTCCTCACTGGGCTGTTGGAAAGGAGCTAAATGAAATCATTCATGTATGGGAAAGCACACTGAGAAATATAAGGAAGCACTTTGCTAGAGGAAGCTATCATTATTCCCTGGCATATTTCAGTGTAATAAAAAGCCCAACACACTGTAACTCTGTCTAAAGCCTTAGCATATGGCTTGAGTGCAAATAAGTATCAATATATGTCCACTCATCAAAATGTTTATAACAACCCTTTCTAGAAGATGCACAGGGATGGATAGAGCCGGATACCTTGGTGGTTCAGTTGGGATCAGTCAGGTCTCAAAAAGGCAGTGCCTTAACCTGTCTGGTTTCAGACCACCTGCTCTACCAAAAGCCCACTGTTTTGGCACCTGCCCATAGGGAGCTCTGGTGCTCGTTACTGGAGGTGTAATTAAATAGAGCATGCATTTATTTTGATAAATACAGCTTCATTTTGGCTTCCTGGATTTAGACTCCTTGGTTGCCACTGTGGTTTTGTTTTTCTCCTTTCCAGTTGCCCCTTTGTTGATGTCTTTGAGTCTGGAAGTGGGTGTGATGCAGTGGACAGACCATCTCTGTGTTTTGTTAAACCCGGGAGAAAGGTTGTGTTTATGAAAGCACACTAAAGCTCATCTGGGCCTTTGCTTGTTTCTGAGGGAAAATTTTTCGTGGTGCAGGTGATTTCAGTGTGCTCAAAGAGCGCAGGGGAAAAACAAGCAAACCGTGTGTGTCTGATGTTGACAATTCCCATAATAGAAGGACCAAGGTGAACACAGTTTAACTGCTTCGTCTCTTTTCTTCTCAGTGGAGTCAACAGCACTGACCTCAGAGCGTACAGTTAGGATTGTGTTAACCCCATCACGAGTAGCAAGGGTTTGGATTTACTGCCCGGTCCAGTCCCAGACCAGAACAGGAAATTCTGATGGGGACTCATGATCATCTGTGCCCCAGTCGAGTGTTTCTGTTTCTTTTGCTGGCTTCATTGACTGGCCTTTAATTTTTTTTTTTTTTTTGTCTCTCCAAGGTCTTTTTCCCGGCCTTTCCGAATGCTCTCTTGTATACAAGAGGACAGCGAGTGGAATAACTGGACTCGGGCAGCCTCCGGGAAGTCATTATGTCAGGCTTTGGAGTTCTTGGGATGGGACAGACATAAATCATGTGAGCCTCTGCAGAAGGAGGCAACATTATTGCAAATGCGTGGGCCTTCTGGCTTTCAGCGCTAACCCGCTAGTTAATCAAGTCATTATGAGATACAACAGGCCCAGCAAGGAAGGCCTATTAGGAAGATGTGAGCTTCTTGAAGGCAGGGCCTGGGGCCTCTTCATAGAAAGTGGCTCATAAATGTTTGGTGAACTGACCACGCCTTGTTCTCTATTTAAAGTGAAATCTCAGAGTATGAAAGCCCAAGTGATGGATGGGGCCGGATCTCCACATTTGTCTCTGTGTTTAAATCAAACATTTGTTCATCTCTTAGTGTACCCGACTGCAGTGCTGGGCTGTGCTTGATTCTAATAGCGTTATAAATTACACCTTCCCCACAAAGGCGTTTGTCACGGTGCTGTCCTAGAGAGAACAGTTTCCCTGGCTTATTACAGTGGGGTAAGGACATAATGGATCCCAAAGTGCTTTTTAGCTGGAGAGCGGTACAGAAATATTAGGGTTTCACTAATGCTGATACTCATTACAGTTATTTGATCAGACTGTTCTCATTAGGAGGCAAGAGGGGGATATAACACATTATGGTTTATTAGCACAGGGGTAACCCTACACACACATATGTTGCTTACGTTCAGCACACTGTTCATGATTATGCAAATTTTGCAATAATTTAGGTCCACCTTGGGCCACACCTGGAGCGTTTGCATCAATAAACAAAAACTTATGAAAAAAATTAATAACTTCCCTTCAATTCTCGTCTGCCATATGCTAGATGCTGAGCTGCGGGCTCCCACTATCTCATTTAATTCCCACACTGACACAGTGAGGTAAGGATGTCGTTTCCTTTTTACAGATAAGAAAACTGAAGCGACTTACTTCAAGTCCTGTAGGAAGTATGTGGGGCAGGCAGGATTTCAAGTCATAGGTCGGTCTTGCTTTCAAGTCTGTACTATTAGTAATTATGTTTTAATAATAATTTAGTTCAGTTGGCTCCCTAGCATGGAATGAACAAAGAGTACTAGACCAAGCTGGGCTTCAGTCAAAGCAGGCTTGTAACTTGAGGGAAGAAGCTTCATTATTTATTTTTCCCACCCAGTAGGAGGTGCCTAATACAGGGCCTGGTGCATAGCCAGTGCTATGCATTTATCCCTGTACGTTTATACACCCTTTTAAAAAAATGCTTTTTTTGACTTTTATACGATAAAAATCACCGTTTTGGTGTATAGTTCTATGAGTTTTGACACGTGCAGAGAATCATTTAATTAGCACCACAATCAAGATGCAGAACATTTCCATAACACCCCCCCCCCCCCCAAATTCCCTTGTGCTGCCCCTTTGTAGTCAGATACCCCCCTCCGGCCCTAATCCTTGGCAACCGAGTTCTCTTTCTCTGTAGGTTTTCTTTGTCATAATGTAATACAAATGGGATCCTACAGTATGTAGCCTTCGGAGTCTGGCTTCTTTCTCTCAGCACAATGCATTTGAGAATCATAGGGGTTGTTGCATGTATTAGTAATTTGCTAGTTTTTATTTCTGAGTATCATGCTGTTGTATGATGTCCAATAGTCTGAGCCATCCAACAGTGGAAGGACTTTTGGGTTGTTTCCAGTTTAGGCGACTATGAATATGGCTGTTATAAGCATTTGCATGTAGGTTTTTGTGTCAATATATGTTTTAATTTATCTTGGGCAAATAGCTGAGAGTGGATTGCTGGGTGATAAGGTAAGTATATGTTTAACTTTATCAGAAACCGCTAAGCTGTTTTCCAAAGTGTCTGTACCATTTCGTAGTTCAAGTGTATGATGCTTCTAATTGCTCTGTCTTCTTGGTATCTCTTGGTATTGCCAGGTTTAAAAAAAATTAGCCATCCTCATAGTCATGTAGAGGTATCTCGCTGTACTTTACAGTTCCCTAATAACTAATGATTTTGAGCATCTTTTCATGTGCTCATTTGCTAGCTGTCATGTTTGTAAATCTTTTACTCATTTCCAAAAAAATTGGGTTGTTTTTCTTATCATTGATCTTTAAGAGTTCTTTATATATTTTGGATACAATCTTTTTGCCAGTTTTATTTTCGAGTATTTTCTCTCAGTCTGTGGGTTTTCTTTTCACCCTCTTTTTTTGTTTTAAAGATTTTATTTACTTATTTGACAGAAAGAGAGGGAGCACAAGCAAGGGGAGTGGCAGGCAGAGGGAGAGGGAGAAACAGGCTCCCCGTGGAGTAGGGAGCCCAATGTGGGGCTCGATCCCAGGACCCTGGGATCATGACCAGAGCCGAAGGCAGTTGCTTAACCAACTGAGTCACCCAGGCGCCCCATCTTTTCACCCTCTTAAGAGCAGAAGTTTTTAATTTTGATGAAGTCCAATATTCCAGTGTTTTCTTTTCTGGGATTGTGCTCCTACTGTCATAGCTAAGAACTCTTGGACTAAACCAAGATCACAAAGATTTTCTTGTACAGTTTTATAGTTTTGTGGTTCACTTCAACATAGATGATCCATTTTGAATTAATTTTTGTTTAAGGTAGGAGTTGTGTGTTGCCGTTTTTCTTTCTGCATAGGGCTTATCCTGATAATATTTGTTCAAAAGACTATTCTTTCTGCCTTGCACCTTCGTCGAAAGTTGACTGACCGTATTTGTGTGGGTCTATTGATAGACTAAGTATCTGTGTCACTGATTTTTGTGTTAATCCTTTTGCCGGGACCACACCACACTGTCTTGATTATTGTGGTTTTATACTAAATCTTGAAATCAGGTAGTGAGTCCTCCAATTTTTTTTGTTTATTGTTCAGAATGTTTTTAGTTATTATATTTCCTTTACCTTTCCATATACATTTTAGAATTATTTTGTCAATTTCCACAAAAAACCTACTGGTATTTGGATTGGGATTGCATTGAATCTGTAGATCAATTTGGGAAAAAACTAAATTCTAAATAATGTTAATCTTCCAATCTATGAACATCATCTGCCTCTGCGTCTATTTAGATTTTCTCAATTCTTTCATCAATGTTTTGTATTTTTCAGTATACAGATCTTACACAATTTTGTTGTCTTTGTACCTAAGTGTTTCATTTTTTAGGCAGCTATTGTAAATGGTATTATTTTTAATTTTTTTATTGTCAATTTTTCATTGTTAATATGTAGAAATATAGTTGCTTTTTTACATATTGAGCTTGAATCCTGTGATCTTGGCTAAATTCATTTAGTAGTTCCAGATACTTTTTTTGTAATAGATTCTATGGGATTTTCTACCTGAACAATCATGTCATCTACAAATGGAGGTAGATATATTTCTTTCTTTTCAATCTGTGCCCCTTTGTCTTGCTTTATTGCACTTGCTTGGGTGTTCAGTATGATGTTTAATAGGAGATAGGAGTGGTGAGATCTGACGTCCTTGACTTGGTTCTGACCTTAGGGGAAAAACGTTCAGGCTTCCACCTTTAAGTATGATATTAGCTATAGGGTTTTTATAGATGCTCTTTATTGGGTTAAGGAAGTTCTATTTTAAGTTTGCTGAAGTTGTTATTGTTACTCTTTTTAATCATGAATGGATATTTGGATTTTGCCACTTTTTCTGCATCTATTGAGATGATCATGTAGTTTTCCTGCTTTAGTCTGTTAAAATGTGGATTAAATTGATTTTCAAAAGTTGAAACAGCTTTGTATTCTTGGAATATATACCACTTGATTATGGTATATTATGCTTGGTATATATGGCTAGATTCAATTTGCTAATAGTTTGTTGAGGATTTTTGTGTCTGTGCTCATGAAATTTATTGTTACCATTTTATAACATTGTATAACTGGTTTTGATACCAGAGAAACCCTTGACTCATAAAATGAGTTGGAAAGTGTTTCCTTCTCTTCATTTTTCTGGAAAGGATTATGTAGAATTGGTATTATTTCTTCCTTAGGTATTTGGTAGAAATCACCAGTGAAACTGGTCCTTCAATTTTGTTTTTTGGAAGGATTTTAACTATGAATTCAATTTTCTTATAGCTATAGGAGTATGTTCAGGTTCTCTGTTTCTTCTTGAGTGATAGTTTTTATTTAAAGGAATTGGTCAATTCCATCTAAGCCAGTCATCAATAAAATAAGGCCCACAGGCCAGCCATTTATTCTTGTAAATGAAGTTCTATTAGAATATAGCCTATTTATTTACTTAATGTCCATGGCTACTTTGCCCTATAATAGCAGAGTAGAGTAATTATGACAGAGACCAAATGACCAACAAGCTTTAAATATTTACTGACTGTCCATTTACAAAAAAGTTTGCTCACACCTAGTCTGAGTTGTCACATACACAGGCTGGATTGTTTATAATATTCTTTTATTAGCCCATTAATGTTTATAGGGTCTGTAGTGTTATCTCTTCATTCATTCTCGATATTAGTAATTTGTATTCTCTCTTTTTTCCCCTTGGCCAGCCTGGCTAGAAATTTATCAATTTTATAGATCTTTTTAAAGAACCAGCTTTTGGTTCAACTGATTTTTCTCTTTTGTTTTTCTGTTTTCAATTTCATCAATTCTTGCTCTTATCCTTACATATTCCTTCCTTATGCCAAATTTGGGTTTAATTTGCTCTTATTTTTCTAGTTTCTTGAAGTGAAATCTTAGATTATTGCCTTGAAATCTTATTTCTTTTTAAAAATTTTTAAAGAGATTTATTTATTTATTTTAGAAAGAGAGCATGTGAGCAGGGGGAGGGACAGATGGAGAGGGAGAGAAGCAGACTCCCCACTGAGCGCAGAGCCTGACTTGGGTCTGATCCCATGACCTTGAGATCATGACCTGAGCCGAAACCAAGAGTTGAATGTCTAACCAATTGAACCACCCAGGCACCCTGAGATCTTTCTTATTTCTAATACAAGTGTTTAATAGTATATATTACTCTCTAATCTGTATGTCACAAATTTTCGGTATGTTGTATTTTTGTGTTAATCAGTTCATTTTCTAATTTGTCTCTTTTTGACTCCTGGGTTATTTAGAAGCATGTTCTTTACTTTCTAAGTATTTGGGAATTTTCTATATAATCTGATATTGATTTCTGATTGAATTCCTTTATAGCTGGATCATATACTTTGTATGATTTTAATTCTTTAAAAACTTTAGGGTTGGGCGCCTGGGTGGCTCAGTCGTTAAGCGTCTGCCTTCGGCTCAGGTCATGATCCCAGGGTCCTGGGATCGAGCCCCGCATCGGGCTCCCCGCTCCGTGGGAAGCCTGCTTCTCCCTCTCCCACTCCCCCGCTTGTGTTCCCTCTGTTGCTATGTCTCTCTGTCGAATAAATAAATAGAAAAATCTTTTAAAAACTTTAGGGTTTGTTTCATGATCCACAATGTAGTGTATTTTGGTGAATATTCCATGTGCACTTGAAAAGACTGTGTGTTCTGCTGTTGGTGGGTACAGTGTTCTATAAATGACAATTGGTCAAAAAATTTGATAGTATTATTCAGGACTTCTATATCCTTGCTGATTTTCTGTGTACTTGTTCTGTTGATTACTTAGAGAGGACTGTTTATGTACCTATCCTAGTATAACATTGAATTTGTTCTATTTTTTCCTTTCAGTTTTAAAATTTTTCTTCATATAGTGTGAAGCCCTGTTTTTAGATACATACACATTTAATATTGTTATTTCTTCTTAGTGAGTTTATTCTTTTACCCTTATGTAACAATCCTCTTTGTTCCTTATTGTCCTTGTTCTGAAGTTTATTTTGTCTGGTGTTAATAAACAGCTTTCTTTTGGTTGGTGTTTCCATAGTACATCTTTTCCCATCCCTTTAATTTGACCCTATCTATATCTTTATCTTTATATTTTTAGGTGTTTCCTGTAGACAGCATATACTTAGGTCTTGGTTTTTTATACAGTCTTACCATCTCTGTCTTTTAATTGGTTTGTTTGGATCATTAACATTTAATGTAATTATTCATATAGTTGGATTTGGGTCTACCATTTTATTATTTGCTTTCTGTTTGTCTTTTCTTCTTTTGGCACCCCTCATTACTACTTCTTCCCTTTTTTGGGATTATTGGATATTTTGAAGCGTCCATTAAAATCTCTCATTTGGACTTTTGGTCATATATCTTTTGTGTGTGTGTGAGTGTGTGTGTGTAGGTGAGCATGTGTGTGTGTGTGTGTGTGTGTGTTTGTTTGCTCGGGGGATTACAATATATATGCCTACCTTTTCATAATCTACTTTGAGATAGTATTTCATTGATTGAATAAAATTTACAAGCTCTACAACCAAATAAATTTCTTTACTGTGTCCTTTTTATAGTACAGTTGCCTACATACATTAAAAACTCAATTTTTGCTTTCAGCAGTCATCCTAATTATAAAGAACTTAAGCAGAGACAAATAATCTATCATATTTACACAGATGTTTACCATTCTTTAGCTTTCCCTTTATTCTTAAAGTTCTAAGTTATTTTAATATTATTTTCCTTCAGTTTGAAGAGCTTTCTTTAGCATTTGTTTTAGGCCACATCTTTGGGTGACGATTTTTCTCTTTTTTTAAACGTCACTGAGGATGTCTTTATTTCACTTTTATTCCTAAATGGTATTTTATTGGATATTGACTTTCACTGGATATAGAATTTTAAAATCTTTAAAGATTTTTTCCATTGTCTTCTAGTTTCCATCATTTCTAATGAGATTGCTATTTTCTCTGTATGTGATGTGTTGATTTTCTTTGACTGCTTTCAAGATTTTTTCTTTATTTTTGCTTTTCAGCAATTTGATTATTGAATGTGTATTCTTTTCTTTGAATTTATTTTGTTTAGGGTTTGACAGACTTTCTCAATCTGTAAATTTATGTCTTTTACTGTATTTAATACATCTTTAGCATTTTTTCTTCTTCTTCTTCTTCTTTTTTTTTTTTTTTTCTGTACCAGTCACTTTCTTTTCTTATTTTGGGACTGCAGTGACATGACTATTAGATCTTTTGATATTGCTCCACAAGTTCCTAAGGCTCTGATCACTTTTTTTTCTCAATTTGTTTTTCTCTACCCTTGAGATTCAGTAATTTTTATTGTTCAGTTTTCAAGTTTATTGACCCTTTCCTGCACCTGTTATTTAATGCATCTAGTGAATTTTCAAAAGAATTCAATTATTGTATTTTTCAAGTCTAAAATTTCCATTTAGTTCTTTTCAATATTTTTAATTTTCCCCTGAAAACTTATGTCTTTCCATTAATTTCAACAATATTCACACTTACTCCTAGAGCATAAATATAATAAGTGCTTTAAAGTTTTTGTCTGGTAATTCCAATATCTTGATCATCTTGGGGTTAGCATCTCTGGATTGTATTTTTCCCTTTTTTGGCATGTTGAATAATTTTAGATTGTATCCTGGATATTTTGAATACTATGTTGTGAGACTCTGGGCCCTAATTAAAATTTGCTGGAGAATGATGGTTTTGTTGTTTGTTGTTGTTGTTCTCCTTCTTCTTCTTTCTTCTTTCTTCTTTTCCTTCTCCTTCTTCTCTGCCTCCTCCTTCTCCTCCTCCTCCCTCTCCTCCTTCTTCGTCTCTTCCTCCATCTCCTCCTCCTTCTTTATTTTATTTTATTTTTTTTAAGAGAGCCAACCAGATTAGGCTCAGATGACAAGTCTGTCTCACCTTTCATGGTAACAATGTCCATTCAGTTTTCAAAGCCCTTGCTATATTTTTTGTATGTGTTGTTCTGGATTAGTTTGGGATTTGTGTGGTTCTTTATGTCATAATTTACTTCTCGAAGCCATTGCTTCTTTGGGTGTGTTTCACACATGCACATTTCATGAGTAGTCTGGAACTTGTTTTGATTCATACACAGTTTTTCAAGATTTCTTTCTCCAACTCTCCCCTCTCTGGGATTTTCTTCACACTCTCTCTCAGGGGTCCCTTTTCCCAGTTCTTCTTGTCAGAAAGGTGGATATGTCTCAGAGTTTTATCCTCACACCACAAACACTTTTGTGCCACTCTGTGGACTGAGGATGTCCAGAGGGTAAAGCAGTGAGAGGAGAAAGAGAACAAAAATAACCAGCATCTCTTTCTACTCTTCAGACCACAGGATTCCCCTTTTCCAGTCCCTTTGGCCAGAGAGATGGGTTATTTCTTGGGGTCTTAGGTGCTCATGATGCCCAGGGCTGGCCTTAGATCAGGGCAGAGAGAAGAGAAAAAATACCAGGGATATCCTGTCACATTCTTTGGTTTTCAGGAGCTCTTTTTCCTAGTTCTCTGGGCAGAAAGGTGAGATTTTTCTTGGAGTTCTCATGTCTTCCCACTGTACGGTTCTTTGATTTGACCCATCTTTGGATCAAAGCCAAGAATTAAAAGAGGAAAATTTAATTCAGGAAATTTACCAATCTATATTTCTTCAAGTTTCAACTTCCCTCTAAATCTGTCTGGTACTGTTGGCTTCTCAGAGTCGTCAGGAAGTTTGTTTTTGTGTTCTATGCAGACACTTCACTTGTATCAGTGGGAGACATAGGCTTTTATGGGCTTACTCCAGTCCTGCAAGTGTTACATCCTCCTTTTTAAAAATAAACAGTAGCACATCATTTAACATTCTGTTTAGCACTTGCTTCTTTTTTTTTTACTTAATAATACATTTTGGAGATTTTAATAATGCTATTAATAGTGACAATAAAACAACAGTTACTGAACACGTTATGTTCTAGGCACTGTAAACACTATACATGTATTAACTCATTAAATCCTTACAGCAACCCTATTAGATAGATAGATAGTATTATTCCCATTTTACAGATGATGATACCTCATGAGAGAAATTAAGAAACTTGCCCAAGGTCACATAGCTAGTCAGTGGAGGAGCTACCTAGGTTGTCTGGTTCAAAAGTCCATACATATAACAAAAATTATGTAATAATAACAAAAGTGATAATAACATCCAATACATAACTATCACATACCAGCACATGCTAGCTAGAAAACTGCTATAGAGATAAATGTACAAATCATCTTCTGCATGAAGTGTTTTTGTTAGCACATCACATGTATCATTCTCAGGTAGCAAGTATATTCATTCTGCATGTAGGAAATTTGAGAAAAGTCAGGTGACTTGCCAGAGAGATGGCAGTAGGATTCTCTAGCACAGATAAGAGGTCTTTTCAATGACTATTGCTGTCCCTCTGGATGGTGCAGTACATTTCTAGCCAGTGTATTTTGGAATAATAGAATCATAGGTGGTTAGATTTGGAAGAGACTCACAAGGTCTAAGTTTACCTCCAAATGTTATAAATCGCATACCGTGATGTATTGGAAAGCATCTTGTAAAAGGTAAAGTGATATACGACTGTTAGTTGTTATAGATAGGAAACAGTTCTAGAGAGCAAAAGTGATGAAATCCTCATCTTCATTACCATCTTCGTAGCTGCATTTGTAGAACACAGATGCCCCAGGTACTCTGCAGGACCCATCTCTGATGTTTAAAATAAACCTTCCAAATAGCTGTTATAATCCCCATGTCTTTTGTATGAGGAAATGGATGCTCAGAGATGATAGGTAACTTGCCCAAGCACAGTGACACACTTGGGTCAAGAGTCATTCACATTTCTTTACTGAGGACTTCCTACCTATGAGTATTTACCATATACTAATCACACATGTAATTACCATGTAATGTTTTGTCCCAGTTGGGACACTTTTTCTGAGTGAAGGGAGGTGGGTACTAGTAGTAATTATACTGGGACTGTCCTGGGCAAACTGAGACAAAGGATCACCTTAGTTATGTGCCTTTGTTTCCTGATTGCATAATTTATGTTTGCCATAGTTTGTTTGATTTAGATGATATAAAATGTTCTAGAGGGCCAGTGTTCATGAGTATTTATTTTAATGGATCTGCTGGTCTGTTTTCCAGGTTTGTGAGAGATGAACGACAGAGAGCTAGGTATTCCTTAATGTGGTGGACAGAGGTCACTTATAAATTTTGCTCATTGTTGCTGAGCAAGAAAGGACATCCTTTTAGCAAACGCAATTTTAAAATATGAGTGCCGTGCAAAGTCATGAAGAAAGCCCTTAAACCAATATATATTTTATAGATTTTCCTCTAGGGCTGAGTACTCATGAGCCTTTCAGGATGAGTATGATTAAATATGGACAGGAATAGATATGTTTTCCCCTCTATTACACTGAAGATGAAGGAAGATCCATCGTCATGTGCCTCATGGAGGTAGGGCTTGGGAAATGGGAACGACGTGAATGTGAATTTTCTCTTGCACACTTATGAAAAAGATATCTAGCCAACTGGTCATGATCTGTCAAGCTGGGTAGTGTACCTTAATATACATAAGCACATACTGCTGATCGCAATTCCAAGGAAGGGAATGATCTCCCTCTTACACAGGCTTTAAAGGACCCCAAATGTGAGGCTTCCTCTGTGGCAAATAAAATGGGTGGAAGCTACATGAAGTTGACATCAACATCAGCATTCTTGCTTTGGACATTAGTGGTGAGACCATCACGATTTGATGATGAACCGCTGGTACTTGTTTTGGTTTTGGTTTTCAGAAGTATGTACATTAGGGACCCGGTCAGGCACAAAACAAGGCTTTACCCAGAAACCTGCCCCGGGTGCATTCATTCTCCTTTCTGCCTTGTGGTTGTCGGAGACATGGAAATTACCAACATCAGAAGGTTCCTCGTGCCCTGGCCCTTCCTCATCTATATGCGTCACATTTGTTTAAACGTATTGTCTGTGGGCAAAGTCCAATTATTTAGAACCAGGTTACTAATGATAAACATAATGACTACAGTGTCTATCATTTTGCACCGCCATGGAGCGGGGAGTTGGTGGGGGGGGAGCTACAGGGAATCGTCAGAATTGAGAAAACAAAACAAAACACGTCTTGCACAGAATAGCATGGCGGGGGGCACTTGTTCAAGATTCATCTTCCATGCTGAAGTGATAAATTAGAGAATGCAGAGTAATTATAAATGAGAAACAAGACTCAAAATTGCTGTCACCTGACATTGCTTTCCCTTTCTCTGTTTCCTAGCAATAATATTCTCATAATGTTCTATCTGGGTCTGTCACAAACTGAAAAATGACTTTTGCTGTTTTCCTCATGGGGTGGTTGATGCAGCAAATAACTGTTAAATGATGAATTTGGGTATTGTTACAGAGGCCAGGGGATTGCTAATCAAGTAATGGAGATTTTCCGTCTCTAGTCACAAAGATTTATAATCTAGGAATCTGAGCACACTCTCAGTTCAATTCCAACAGGGACCTAATCCAACTCTTCCCAATAAAGGATATTCCAAATACTACCTGGTGGAGAGCTTTGGCCAGGCTAGCTGGCCACTTCCACTTGACCATGCTCTCCCTGGGAAGGTTATTGAGCAATTAAATCATTCCTAGGATGGAAAAAAAAAATCTTTGTTTTCCATTCATAATTGGGTTTCCTTTTCTTAATTTGATCGGGCACCTTGCCCTTTTTCTTTTGTTTTTTAGGCTTTTAAAAACTACATGTTGTCTCCATTCATTCATTCGTTCTATAGCTAAAGATTGATCACTTGGCCCAAAGAGTCATGTTTAATTCTTCTCATTTTATTTTCATGACTGGTCTTTTTGAATGCATCACTGTTCTGAACCATCTCCCTCTTGCATTGTTTGTCTGGTTGTGAGATCATTTGGATGGAAGGAAGTGTCTCAGGCACCGCTCCTCATGCCATCTCCTGGTCATCATTCTATAATGGCATGCACAATGCCCTCATAGACTGACTAATTATGAGTTTATCTTTTTAAAGCCTGATTTTCATATCATAAACTTCCAGTTGTGTTTACTCTATGACCACCATGTTCTTTTTTTGTGCTCTGCTTTCTGGATATGGGTTTCCATGCTTCTTTAGTCTACGTTATCATTATTTTAATGGCTCTGGATCATTGTCGTGATCCACCTTTCCTGCCACTGACTCTTCAGTGTGACAGAGAACCTCCACTCTAACTGGGTGGTTCTTATGGCCATCTTATTAATAAGGAAGAGAATTTGGCTAATAGTAATGGAGTTTGTATTAACATGGCACGAACAGGTAATGCATTTGTTATCTCAGGTAAAAGAATTTAAAAAATAGATAATCCAGGGCTGATATGGTGGTTCTATGAAGACATGAGGAGCCTAGGTTCTTTCAATTTTTCTATGCCATAACCACAAGCAAGGAACTTCTATCCTCACAGTCACAAGTTGACCACCGGAGATTCAGCCATCATGACCTTATTCTAGAAGAAAAGAAAGAGCAAGGGACAAATCAGTTTTCTTTTAAAAGAGTTCCTTTGTAAGCCTCACACAGTGACTTTGGCTTTAATCTCGGCCACCTCTAGCTGAAAGGGAAGTTCAGAAATGTAACTTTGCAGTCTGGTGTATGAGAGTAAGGTTAGCTGTTGTAACAAATAAACCTCTGAATGTAGTGCCTTCCCATGATAGGCCTTCGTTTTTCTCTTATTGGAGAAAAATAAAGTTGTCCCTTGTTGCCAGTAGGCCTCCCACCTGGGGACTGAGAGATCCAGGCTCCCTGCCTCTCCTCTAGGACCTGAGTCCTTGCACTGAATGGACATGTGGTGAGCAAGAATGGAGGGTCATGTGTGGGAGGTGTTTCTGGGCCAACCTGGAAGGGCCCACATCATCCACTCATGCTCTGTTGGCCAGAGCTCAGTCACATGGCCACACATCCCTGAAAGGCTAATACCTAGCATCTCGTTCTGTGCCTGTGATCAGAGGGAAATGGATTCAGGGAACAGCCAGCCGCTGGGCAGAGTGCTGCCCCAGTACTGCCAGGACTCTGTTACTGGGAAAGACATTGAGACACACTGAGTCCCGTGGAATGAGGAACAGTCTCAGCTGCAGCTCCCACTCATTTTTCCCATGGGTATTCTTCCTGTTCCTGTTCCCCCAGGTCGGGCCTCATCCCTTCCGAGTCTGTGTGGTGACACCAGCCTTCGCCATGTTCTCCATTCTCCAACTTCTTGTCCATCCTGCCAGATTTAGCTCTGGATTCTACAGTGACTTGTTTCTCTTTGTTCAATGCTTCCCGGGTCTTGGTTTTTGTTCTCTAACCACGTGAAAGCAGGGACTTTATTCTCCTCTTCCATCATTAGTAATGGTTAACTCTGCCCTAGTAAGTGATGTATCCTCATGGGAATGGCCAAGAAGTCCTCAATAAAGTCAGTTCAAAGAAATAATGAGGCCAGGAGTTAAATAGTTCAAGCTGACACTGTCCAGCCAACATCCAGAGGCCATTCGAAGGACCACCTGACTTCCATGGTTGTGTGCTAACGGTGTCCATTGTGTGATCTGAATCTGGACAGGGCCCTCTCTTTCCTAGGTTGAAGTTCACTCTAGAAAATTCCTACTCCTATAAGGTTACTCACATGCCCTTGCTTTGCAAAGGTTCAGTGCTCGGTTTTGGCCAGGCAAGTTTTGGTCTTTTCTCCAAGTTCTTATAATGTTTTGTGAATATTTTTGTTTTAGGGCCTGTTGCCTCATAAAATAATTAGTATTTCCTGATCACACTAAGGAGTGAGTATGTAATCTTTCTATTTAATCCTTACAACAGCCCCATTGAGGTATATATATGGTCTCACTTACCCCCACTGTGCTGTTCTGCCTTGGGTTAAATTTTTTAAAAATCATGAAATCTTCAAATTTACCAAGAAGTAGAGAGAAATAAATGAACAGATTACTATGTAGCCACCACCCAGATTGAGCAAATGTTGATTAACATTTTGCCGTATTTGCTTCAGTTTTCTCCCACAAAAATGTTACAGCTATAGCAACCAGTTATGGATACACATCCCATTCTCTTCCTCTCCAGAGTCAACCTATACCTGAAGCTGCTGTGCATTCTTATTATGTGTCTTCAGACTTTTACTACATATGTCTATACCATATGTCTTAGCAGTGTAGGGCCTTAAGATTATTGGTGTGTATGTGTGTGCGTTTTATAGAGAGACCTAAGTGGAATCGATCCTGTAGGTCTCTCTTAGTAACCTGCTTTTGCTCACCTATTATTATGTTTTGGAGATTTATTCCTGTTGATTCATGTAGATCTCATCATTTAATTTAACTGCTAGAGTATTCCGCTGAATGGCTATAACATAGCTTACTTTTCTCGTTTGGGATAGTTACCTCCCTCTAGATTAATTGGGATATTGCATCCCTTTAGATAAATACATGTAGCTCTAACTCTTTTCATTAGCCATGTAATATTCCATGGTATGGATGAACTATTCCACCATTACTGGCCATTCATAATGTTTTCCTTATTTTCCATTTCTAATAGTGCTGCAATAAGCATTTTTACACATACATTGTTATATCATGTGTTTATTTCTATAGATTAGGTTTCCTAAGATGCAGGTGAACAGGCACAGCCAGATCCGTTTCCAAAAATGTTATGGTGATTTCCAGGCAGCAAATTTCCCATGTAAATTGACCTTTTTTTCCAACCTGATGGGAAGGAAGGAGTCCTGTTGAGATTTTATGTAGCATTTCTGGGGCTACTAGTAAGGTTGGGCATCAGTTCGTATGTTCATTGGCCATCCTGTGAACTGTGTGATTGTATCCTTGCCCACACTGAACTGTGGGACCGGGGCATCTCTGCTGGGCACGGTTTCTGTGAACAGTAGCCCCTGGAGTTGTGTGTGTGTGTGTGGCAGCCTCAGTGGGAAGCAAGCCCTTGTTGTCACTGGGATATTAACTCTGTGTCCTCCTGGTTGCAATTATCCCTCCACCCCCATCCCAGCCTGTTAGTCATTATACTTTGCTTACAGTATCTTTTGCTATGCCCCAATTTCTTATTTGAAAGACTTGACTATTTTCTCTTTTCCAACATAATTTTTGGGCTTGGTGTCCTTAACTTAGGACATTTGCATCTTTAACTTGTGGCGTTAACTTATGCATACCTTTTAATTCTTGTCTCCTAAAACATTTCCAGCATTTTTATTGTAGCTTTTACTTGGAAATTTCAGCAACGTCTTTAGAGAACCCAGATTTTCTAGGTATGTTATTACAGCATGGCGAAGGCATCCAAACTCATTTACCAAATATCATTTGCCTAGGTGCTGTATCAAATGCTCTGCTGAGGAACAAGGATGCGACATGTGTTCTCATCTTTTCCATTTAAAAATTTCCACTTTGATCTCTTCTGTTCAAAGTACTGTGAAGCTCACAGAGAGAGAGGGTGGCCAGCTGGTGGCTGCTCACACTTGGTAGGGAGACCTGGACTGGTATTTTCGTTTAAAAACCAAATAAAGAAACAAGGCCATTGTAATTGTCCCTGATATTTACCCTCAGGAAAGATGCCAGGACTGGAGCATCCTGGAGACTGACCGATGATCTCTTCAGCTCCTGCCATTTGCGAGGGTTGAGACACAGTGATTTTTTTTTTCCTTAGAGGAGAAGGCAGATTTTTTTTTTCCTTAGAGGAGAAGCAGTGAGAAAGGGGTTCATTTTGCTGCTGCTGGGGAGGTGGATCTGATTTAATGGTGAAGACAATTTGTGGCTCCAGTGTCTATTTTTAAGCGTACTTTTCAGAAGCATTAAAGTGTGCGGCAAATGAAAAAAAGAAGTTAAATCATTTTAGTGTTATATTTGTGTGTGTGTGTGTGTGTGTGTGGTTTCGATAAATTTCCATAGCCTCCTTTTGTTGCTAGGTATGTGAAATGACTTTTGCCATTATGAGGATGAAGTGCCAGTTCCAGGAAGGGCCCGAGGAGGTGCAGAGCAGTTGCTAGGCGTCCGGCAGATTAGTGATGAGATGCAGAATAGCATTATAATTCTACAGGCAGCCAGCGCAGAGCAGAAGACGCACACAGACGAGTGTGGGAGGCGGAGCCCCTGGGGTTCGAGCCTGCGCTCACCGTGGGTGGGAGAACCTGCCTGGCATGCTCCTTTGCAGCTCTCGCCTGGGGCGGAAGGCGGGGCACCGTCTCCGTCTTGCAGGTGGCAAAATGGAGGCAAAAAGAGGGTGCATTTCCGCAGCTTCCTGAGATCACTCAGGCTAGAACAGAGGGCCTTCTCAGCTTCTTGAGGAACTTCCACTACATCGGTCTCAATTCTACTTTTTAGGGAGCATGAGAATAGGAGTTACTTTGGCTAAAATGATGCTTGGCCTGAGTCTTGGTGCTTTTTTAAAGCTCTCACAGGGAACAAAAATGTGTCCCACAACCAGTGGATTGAAATCTTTCAGGAAAGATACTCCAAACCCCACCAAACCCTTGCTGTGGCCCACGGGCGCAAATGCTGTTCCTGGATCTCATGATCCCGCCTGCTCGCCCCTTCACACAGCTGTGTGCAGCCTGGCCGCCTGCTCTTCTTCCATCTGGTGGGGCCCCTTGTGTGCGCTTCCCCATCCTGGAAGTCTTCTGGATGTGCCCATGATCCCTTCCTTGTGCTGTTCCATTCTCAGCACAGAGGCCTGCCCTGGCCACCCGGTCCGTGAATGCACACTCTGTCTTTTTCTCCCCCTGCTTTATCTTTGTTTCTAGTTCTTACCAACACCAGGCACGTATATGTTTACAGGCTGCTTCCCTCTCCCTGGTGTGGGAGCTTCCTGGGGGCAGGACATGCGTTCCATCCCCCTCCGTCTCCCCAGGACCTGCCATCTCAGAGTGCTCTGTACTCCCTGCCAGCTCACGGACGCGTCACCTGCTCCCCAAGGCGGCGGCAGGGTCAGCGGACCTTCCCACTGTGCCTCACCACCTGCAGGAAGCGGTGCAAGGGGACCGTGCCACATATCGTGGTTGGCACCAGCTTGTCATCCAGGTTTCTGTGAAAGGGGAGTCTGTCTTCCCGGGGCCGGAGCTAACTAGTGGTTAAACTACAGATCGTTGTCACTGTCATTAAGGCTTATTGCTGAACCAATGCTCATGTGGCTCCCAGGAAACACATTTGGGCTTTGGGGGGAGATGTCCCTAGGTAGGTCCCTTAACCCAGAGAAGTGGCTCAAGCTCCTCAGTGGGCCAGTGTGGGGAGATGTCTCTGGGCAAGCAAGCCTTTTGGAACCCCTCAAATCACCTGCCCCGGGGAAGCTCATAAATCTCAGAGCAACGCGACCCTCAACGGGTGTAGGGTCAAGGAAGGAGAGCCAGGGAGTTTTGAATGGGTGCCTTCTGCCTGGCACGGGGAGAGAGACAGATGAACAGCTATGCCTGCATGTTTCTCTGCCCTAACTGAAGAAGCCAAGCAGCCTCTGCCTGGGGCTGGTGGCCTCTGCAGGGGTCAGAGCATTCAGGGCACTATTCTTACCACTTGAGACTTGCCAAGGGCTGGTAGAGGTGGATCAGCCCGTGCATTCATTTCCATCATCTCTGTGATGTGTCGTAACATCCATGGCCAGGTCAGGAGAAAAGCCCAGAGAACAATATCCCTACACGTCTGGCCTCCATTTTGTGTGCAGTGGTATCTCGGGGAATGATCTTTAGTTTTTGTGGGTGGCCACTAGGCAGACTTATTCTTATTTTCATCTAGAAGTAGTGTCGTAATCAGCACCTCACAACAAACTGGTTGGTAGTTTGTGTTGTGCGGGATTGAATGGTGAATAAATCCTTGTACCAAGTCACTAATGCCTGTGGACGAATGAACTTTTCTTTCAGCTGGGACAGTGTTAATGGGATCGTGTTTTAGGACATGGGAGAACTTGTCAATTGTGCTTGAAGATTAAGTCTGCTCTATTAATCAGGAGATGCATAATGAAATGTGTGGGCAGTTAGAAAGAGGACTTAGCAGGTGGGGAAATATAAGGGTCAATCTTGAGTCTACTGAGTTTTTGTATTTTTGAAAAGAATAAAAATTATTGGGCGCCTGGGTGGCTCAGATGGTTAAGCGTCTGCCTTCGGCTCAGGTCATGATCTCAGGGTCCTGGGATCGAGTCCCACATCGGGCTCCCTGCTCCTTGGGAGCCTGCTTCTCCCTCTGCCTCTCTCTCTCTCATGAATAAATAAATGAAATCTTTAAAAAAAAAAAAAGAGGGCGCCTGAGTGGCTCAGTTGGTTAAGCGACTGCCTTCGGCTCAGGTCATGATCCTGGAGTCCCGGGATCGAGTCCCACATCGGGCTCCCGGCTCGGCAGGAAGCCTGCTTCTCCCTTTCCCACGCCCCCTGCTTGTGTTCCCTCTCTCGCTGTCTCTCTCTCTGTCAAATAAATAAATAAAATCTTTAAAAAAAAAAAAAAAAAAAAAAGAATAAAAATTATTACGTAGCATTTTAAGATGTAAAGGCAATAAGGAGGGGGCCTCATTTTAAAACAGTGAGGAGTGGATTAGGAACATGAACAGAAAGTTCAAATTGAAAATTCTTCCACTCTCCTTTAATGAAGAGCGTGGGTACCTGGAAATCAGAGGCAAGAGAACCTTCTGTCTTCAGTCCTTGGGGTTGAAATGGACAAACACTGTCAGAAACTTAGAAAGAAGCCAAAGTTATTAGCCAGAGGGTTCTCTGGTTAAGAAAATTTCAATTATTTTACCCATCAGAGCCCAGATTGCTGTTGACATAGTGTGGGCGAGAATTTGGACATTCTTTTTGGGTGCAAAATATAGCAAAAAACCCCCCTCTGCACCCTATTCACTCATTACTTTTGCTGAATTATGAAATTAACTATACCTGAAGAGGTGGCATGGTTTAAAAATGAAAAAGCATGATTCTCACAACAAGCCAGGGTTAGAACATCAGCTTATTATCTCATTAGTAAAATTTTTAACCTCTTTGAGAACTTAGGTTTTCTCAGGTATAAAGTAGGCATAATGTTATCATGCAGGGTTATTGGTAGAATTAGAAAATTATTGGCATATAGTTTTCAAAATAGGCTTCTAGTAAGGCTTTAATAAACAGTATAGATATTGATGATGGTGGTGGTCATGGTGGTGATAACGATGATGGTGATGGTGGTGTTGATGGTGATGATGATGGTGGTGGTGGTGGTGATGATAGGGATGATGATGATGATGGTGATGGTGGTGGTGATGATGAAGATGATGATGATGGTGGTGGTGGTGGTGGTGGTGATTATCTAGATTAGGGAAGCTTCATTCTTTGCACAATAACCTATCTTCCTGACAAAGGGAATTGTTCCCCATGGTGCAACTCTATACATACAAGGAAAGGACAGAATAACTTGCATCTTGACCAAGTTCTGTCTACAACCTTGTTTATGGAACTGTCCAAAATATAGCTCAGTTTTGAAAAGATGTGCAGGGCATTTCATTGGTTAGTGTAGGGAGATTTCAGCCAATTATGGAGTAATCACTTCCTTTTTTTTTTTAAGATTTTATTTATTTGACAGAGAGAGACACAGCGAGAGAGGGAACACAAGCCGAGGGAGTGGGAGAGGGAGAAGCAAGCTTCCCGCAGATCAGGGAGCCCGATGCGGGGCTCGATCCCAGGACTCTGGGATCATGACCTGAGCCGAAGGCAGACGCTTAACGGCTGAGCCACCCAGGCGCCCCTGGAGTAATCACTTCCTAAAGTAAGAAGAAAGAGAAGAGAATTTTCATGTCGAAAATACAGAAAGCATGTTTTATATTACTCAGCAGAAGTAGAGACAGTGTTTGCCATAAATGAATTTCTTACACAGCAAAGCCATATCACTTTGTTAGGGAGGACACTTACCTCTTTCTGTTCAAATGATGTAAAAGATCACAGTGGCCTCCGACATGTTTGAGAATACCACATCTTAGCTCTGTTCATTTCCTTCATTTGTCCCAAACCTCATGCCTTGTTACTACCTGCTGTGCTAAGTGACACTCTCCCATCTGATTTTTGTCCCTGGTGTGTCTCAAGCTACTTTTCCAAGGGCAGCATTCCATCAACCCCTCACACCTGGGTTTGAGTCCTGGTACCTCCAGGCACCGGCTTTGAGATTTGGACAAGTTCTTGAACCTTGATGAGGTCAGTTTCCTCATCTGTAAAATAAGGATAAATACTAATAATACAGATATGTATTTGTATTAGTTCCTTATTGCTGCTATAACAAATTGCCACAGACCTGGTGGACTAAGACTACACAAATTTATCTTATGGTTCCAAGCAGAAGTCCAGAAGTGGGTCTTACAGGCTAAAGTAAACATGTTGACAGGACTGTGTCCCTTCTAGGGGGTCTAGGGAGAACCTGTTCTTAACCTTTTTAAGCTTCTAGAAATTGCCAGCATTCCTTCACTCACATCCTCCTTCTGCAACAGCATCACTCCGACTACTGCTTCCAGCATCCCATCTCCTCTGATTCTGATCTTCCGGCCTCCCTCTTGTAAGGACCCTTGTGATTACATTGGGCCACCTGGCTTATCCAGTATCATAGCCCCATTTTAAGACCCTTCATCTAATCACAGCTGCAGAGTCCCTTTTGCCATGTAAGCTAACATTCACAGATCCCAGGGATTAGGACATGGATATGTTTAGGGGGCCATTATTCTGTCTGAGTCTGTGAACACCAATGATATGTTTTATAGTTTTACACATGCACACATACAGTTTGTTCCTAGCAATATGCTCTGCATAAAAAAACATTGCTCAATCCCACAATCCCCTCGTGTGTTTATGATCTGCCCTATTGAGGGCACTGGCTCTGGATTATGTTCTCCTTCTGTCAACCCACCTTTCTTGACTTCCTTCTTCTTCCCTGATGTTTTTGCCTGTTGAAACATAGTCATCCTTCAGGGCCCGAGTCAAGTTCCCCCTTCCCCACGAATGAGTTCCCTGATGTTGTATATGAATGATCTCTATGAAGAAAAGTTCCTTGACACCCCCCCACCTTTTTAAAAAATATTTTCATTGGTGAAGGTGTTCAGGCTAATTGTGAACCAAGTATACAAGGCTGATTCATACCAGTGAATACCAGTCCTATTTAGATATCCAGATATCACAAAGGGTAAACTTCACCATATAATGGGGACATTTCATCGGTAGGGTATAACTAGTTGGACCTAAGAGGCTTTAATTAGCTGGATAGTCATTTTGCATAGATGATTATTGATAGCTCTCACTGTCCTTTTCTAAAATTTTCTGTACTTCATTAAATAACTTTTAATGGAAAAATAGTGCACGTACATAGTAAAATGGATAAAAAGTAACTCTCCTCATTCTTAAGCCTCTTCCTAGAGGCAAGTATAACTTGCTTCGTCTCTTTCTAGAGATTGTGTGTGTGTGTGTGTTTGTGTGGTATGGGTGCAAAGGGGAACATAATGGACGCTTTGCTCTACACCTTCATTTTTTTCACTTAACAATATATCTTAGGGATAATTCTATATCAGCACACATCAATCTATTTAATTATTTTAAATGGCTGCATAGTACTTCATTGTATTTTTAGATTGTAATTTACTTAACCAGTCCCCTATTATAGATATTTTGAAAATTTCCAATGATTTGCTATTTCAAACTTTTGATTTTTTAAAAGATTTTATTTTATTTATTATTATTATTTTTAAAGATTTTTATTTATTTGACAGAGGGAGTGAGAGAGAGAGAGCACAAGCAGGGGGAGAGGGAGATGCAGAGTATCCACTGAGCAGGGAGCCCATTGTGGGGCTCAATCTGAGGACCCTGGGATCATGACCTGAGCTGAATACAGATGCTTAACCAACTGAGCCACCCAGGTGCCCCTTAAGATTTTATTTTTAAGTAATCTCTGCACCCAGTATGGGGCTGGAACTCTCATGCCCCTGGGGATCAAGAGTCACATGCTCCACCCAACTGAGCCAGCCAGGCGCCCCTGAAACTTTTGATTTTTTTTTAACAGATTATTGATAGACCTCCTATTTTTTATGTAGATATAACCAAATGTCCCTTTAATGTAGTAATTGTTATTATTATTATTTTTTGGAGCCCAATGTGGGGCTTGAACTCATGACCATGAGATCAAGACCTGAGCTGAGATCAAGAGTCGGATGCTTAACCAACTGAACCACCCAGGCGCCCCTAATGTAGTAATTATTATACTAATAAGACTCTTTTTTTTTAATGTGGGATCTTGAAAAACTAATTAGAAAGGATATTGATATGTGAGTTTGGCTGGCATGGAACTTGAAAGACTTTTCCTTCAAGTTACCTGTTGATCCATCTGCCCTTAACCAGCATTAAAATAGATATAAAAGAGTGCTTAAAATCAGAGCTTTCCAGAGGGTCCCAAGGAGTAAGAATGGCCATGTGAGGGTGGGCCAGATGGGATTATCTTAAAATAGCTCCCCCAGCTTAGCTGTTGAGGTATTGCCCACCATTTGATGATGATGTCCTCCGGCCCCTATAAAGAAATATGTATTTGGCATTAGGAGGACATTGGATCTTTGTAGCGGTCACGGGAGGAGGACATGAATACCTTCTAGTTCTGATCTCCTTACCATAATGGATGGGAGTGAGAAAGAGGGCCACTCTGAAGAGCCACTTCTGTAGGGAGAATCTTTGTCAAACGGGAGATCCGTGTAGACACAAGGTGATATACCACCTGACAGGTCTGCACAGTTGACAAAGAAAGATGGAGAATATAATGGGAGTTCCAGTTTCATCCAAGTCCTTACCTCGTTGAGGAACAAGATTTCCTGTCCCCTCAAGGGCCCTTCTAGCTGGACTAAGAATCAGATTAATATGAGACAGAGTAATAGGAGAGAATAATATTTTTTTTTCACTGCAAAAATCAAATTTAATAGGTGTACATACAGAGAATTCACATAGACATGGGAATTCCAAAGACAGGCAAAATGAGGTGCGTATGTCATTCTGAACTTAGGAGAAGGGGGTAGGGGCCGGGGACCTCAGAGGAAAAGGACGCACTTCCCGGGGCAATAAGAGGAGAAGGTGTTTGGTAAGTAGATGTTTGCCCTGCCATATAGATGGGTCACTCAGATCAAATTTATCTCTGTTAATAAACTTCATTCTGGGAAAGACCCCCAATTTAGATTCTTCCATGTGGTTAAGGGAGGGACAGAAGTTTCTCTTGAGCCTGCAGGGTGTGAAGTGCCTTCAGCTCAAAATAATCTGCATGCCAAAGTGGCACATTTTGGGTGGGGTGGGGGGCCTGTCCTGAACCCCTTTAACCCGTATCATGCAAGTGAAGTATACCCTTGCGACAAATGCATATATGGCCCACACGGACACTTTCTATGCCTTTCAGTGTTGCTAGCTTTTTAGCTGTGGCTATAGGAGACTTTAATCCCAGAAGAACTGAATCTTTTGTCCTGTCCCCGCCTCCCCGAACCAGGCCTCCCATTAATGCTCCCTGTTGGTGAGCTAAGGAAAAATGACTGACATAGTCAGGCTCCATATCAACCTTTCACAAGTGACTGGAAAAGGACAGAGATAAAATGTGAGGCCCTGTCAGAGAAGCCAAGGGGGAAAAGTTGGGTTATTAAATGAAGCTGGTGCCTTCAAATATGGCAATATGCATTCATTTGGAATTTATTTATCTTCTGCATTTGGATCAGTGAAGCAGTTAACAGTATAGATTTAGTGCCACAGAAAAACCTCAAGAAACCAGAGATGTCACACGCAATGACTATTGCTGGCATTTTGATGCCTTCCCCCATGACAAGCATTGTCATAACCCCAACAGTTCCAGTGGCTTTAGACACAGGGACGTATTCAGAATGGGAATTGATCTGGGCAGAAATCAGGCTAATGGTCTGAATATTTAAGAACGTTTCATCATGGTTCTTGAAGCTATTAGGGAAACTTGCTAGTCATTGTAGGATTTACCAAGTTGAAGAGGAAAATGGGATTTTGGAGTGAAAAAGAAGAGCTATTTTCAGTAGGAGCCTCCCTATTTGTATGCATAACCTCCTAAAGTTAAGGATAGGTCTCTAATTTGAACTGGTTGGTGAGGCATGGGTCCAAATTAATAAGGGCCTGACTTATGGATTATTTTTTTAAGAAATGGAATTTTGATACTTTTAGCTCAAGCATTAACATAAACTAACATATGGCTTTCAGTGTAATTGCCAAGTAGAGCTTTTAGAAGGCATACTTTAATGAATAGATGTTCTGTCTAAATGGGATACCAATTTTCATGTGTGCATATTTATTCTTGAAGCGTGTGAAGGCAAAACTTTTCTTTTTGCCTTTTTTTTTTTTTTTTTTTTTTGCTTTGTTTGCTGTGTTTTTCCGCCTGGGCATGGATTTCTTGAGGTCAGTGGGCTGAATTAGCCCTACAAAATGTCATCAGTGGCGTGTGAGTTAGTCGAGATTTTAGACCGAAGATCTGACCAGAAAGAGTTAATGCCACTTCTGAAATTGTCTCATTTCTGTCTGGAGAGTTGCTTAGACCATCTGACTCCACTACTGTTTTTATCTGTTTGGATCCTCTGGGGTCAGTAAGATTATTGTTAGAGTTAGCAGACAGGTTTTCTTATTTTAAGAATTGATTCTGGTCTGGAACAATAGGTCTAAGAGGCACCCGTCTAGTGCTTAGATGCTCTAAAGCCAAGGATCACCAACTTCATTTTTCACTGGGAAGTTTTTTTTTTCCCCATTTTTTCCCCCTTCAGCCCTTAATATTGTCCTGGCCTAACACTGGGGAAAGAGTATGCTTAGTGGAAAAGAACATTTTAATTTATGGCCCAAGGCCTGGGGGTAACGTCTCTCTGCCCAGTTGCCCGGCAGTCATGGTCATAGGCCAGAGATGATGGTGTTAATACAGTTAATAACACAATCAATCTGATTTGTATGTAGAATGACTAAAAAGAATGAGAAGGCAATGATCCAGTAATAGCTGACTCTAAGCTAATAGGGCAGATCATTTCAGCACCATCTGATTATTTCTTGGTCTAATTTGGGATGGATATAATTTTACCGAACGATTGGTTTCGTGTACTGTTGTGAATCAAAGAGACAGCTCTGGAATTCCTGATTCTTGGTGAAAATCAGAGGCATCTGTCTCTTTAAGGTGTCACCAGTTCAATTTGATGGACATTGGTAGAACATCTAAAATGTGCAAGTCACTGTAGGTTGTTGGAGGTTAAATGTTTGTCCCCCTTGTGATTAAATTGCTTTTGTATGAGAAAAGGATTTATTTTGAAATTATATGCACTTAAAGCAGCCAGCACATGAAGTACCCTTTTTAAATACTATTTGGTATGTGTTCTTAACGACTTCAGGTTAAAGATCATTGGAAATTGGGAAAGCAGAATTCATAGATTCTTATTTTTGCTTTTTATGGTAATAATTGGTAGTGAGTAGGTAGATTAGCCAGCATAGCTCTGGGCGTGGCTTAGCTCTGAGTTCTGGTCCCCCTTATCCATGGGGGCCCCCCAGTGGATGCCTGAAATCACAGGTAATACTGAATGTCCAAATACTATGTTTTTTCCTATACATGCATACCTGTGATAAAGTTAATTTATAAATTAGGCACAGTAAGGGATTAGTCAACAGGAACAATAAAATAGAACAATTATAACAATATATTGTAATGAAAGTTACGAGTATAGTCTCTCTCAAAATATCTTCTTGTGCTATACTCACCCTTCTTCTTGTGATGGAGCGAGATGATAAAATGCCTCCGTGATGCGATGAAGTAGGTGAATGATGTAGGCATTGTGACAAAGCATGAGGCTACATATCGTCAGAAGGAGAATCATCTGCTTCCAGGCCTTGGTTGACTGTGGGAAGTGAACCTGGGGATAGGGGGTCTACTGTATATAGAAGCAGATCTGGAGGTAAGGTGTCTGAATGGCTCTAGGAATTTTTTTTTTTTCACGAAGGGCAGGTGAATGTCTATCTGTAGTTCACAAAACCATTAAATGCTGATTTTCAGTAAACTCAGGAATGTAAGGAATTCCCAGAGCCCAGCCCCCTTAATGTTGTTGCCCTTCCCTTGGTCAGTTGGAGTTGGAATCATTTCCCTCCAGGAGGACTGGGTACATCCCCTCAGGGGGGCACTTTCTAGCATGCATAGTCTAGGGCATGGATGATCCACCATTAAAACATTGGGATTGCCTTCTCACACTGACTAGATAAAGCAAAAAGAAACAGTCTTTTTCAGAGCCATTGTTTATGAAGTTAAAAGCAGAAGCAGTTGTTTAGAATTCTTTAGTCAATATAGAAAATGTGACATTTCCCCGAGTCTTAGAAATTCAGCTAGCAAAACATTGTTTATTTCCTCCTGGGTGCCTGGCTTACAATCAGAGTAAGCTGCCTCCAGGTGATGAGATTTGATTTTCTTTGAAATGTGGAAGAGAAAGGGGAAGGATTCAATTTTTGTAATTTGTACAGCTTATCTTCAGGAGCTGAAAATATGTAGCATTTCAAGAATAACTTTTTGTTTGACCTTTCAATAATTTGTCACAGAGATTTAATTTAGATGGAAAATGGGTGTTTTTTTTTAATGGAATGTTAGTGTTCTTTAAAAATCAAATAAATATGTTGTTACAACTCGAAGAAATGCGACCTTTAAAACACTGGGATTTTTATTTCTCCCATGAACATGCTTTTCCAAAGTCCTTTCAACCATCTAAAAATCTGCCCTCTCCTCTTTCCTACCAAATTTGGCTTATTTAACCAGGATGAAGGTTTATGGGGAGAAATGTCATATCACAATGTCACAAATTTAATATTTTTACTAGTCAGGACAAACCATGATCTCAGGATTCTTCACCTGGAGAATATTACTTATGTGTTCAGGCACACAAATGTGTGGTTTAAAATATATCCAGGAAGACTCAAAGAGTTTTTATGCTTTAAGAGAAACCTTTGAGGTTCTTTCTGCCTACACTTGCATAGAAATGTGGAGGAACACTTTGTGAAGGAGGAAACGGACCATATCATTTTCTTTTTTTTTTTAAAGATTTTATTTATTTATTTGAGAGAGCGAGAATGAGAGAGCACATGAGAGGGGGAAGGTCAGAGGGAGAAGCAGACTCCCTGCTGAGCAGGGAGCCTGAGTGGGACTCGATCCCGGGACTCCAGGATCATGACCTGAGCTGAAGGCAGTCGCTTAACCGACTGAGCCACCCAGGCGCCCAGGGACCGTATCATTTTCTTCAACATGGAGTGGAAGGTCATTTATTTTGTGGGTCTACAGCACCGGGGAGATGTAGAAAGCTAGATGGAGAAAGAGAGTAGAGCCTCAAGTGATGGTGATCAGCAGAACTGCCTTGGGCACCAGTTGGTGCTGGGATTGTTAGGTATGGAGACACAGAAAGAGAGTGGCTTGGGATGCTTGCTGTCACGTAGGCAAGCACATAAAGGACCACAGTGGAAGGTGTCAGTGGGGTGATGTAGGTATGTATAAGCCAAGCGTACAAGTCTCAGAATGAGGGCCTCATTCTGTCTGGGTGGGAAAGCAATTGAGAAAGCCTTCAAAGAGAGGGAAATATACCAGCTGAGGCCTTTAGAATATAAATGGAATTTTGCCAAGCAGAAAGAGAAAGGAATGGTGTTGAAGGAAGTGGGAAGGTGGGCAAGACTTGAAGCAAGGCCAGGAGTACAGCCAGTTGACTGATGTGGTGGGGTGGAGGTGATGTGTATGTGGCAGGGGTATGTTTGTGTTGGGGAAGTTGGCTCTAGAGTGGATGAGTCTGCAAAGCTGGGGTCAGGTTGAGGAGAGCTTTGAGCGCCAGAGATCCCTTGTGAAGGAGTTTCCACTTTATCTCGGAGACATGAAACCTCAGGGTTTTAGATAGGGCAGCAACATAACTAGATCTTTTCTTTAGAAAAGTAATGCTGGGAGCAGGTAGAAGAAAGCAGGTGGGGGCCAGGCTTGCTGGGGGCGGAGGGGCCAGGACAGAGTCCTGGAAATAGTCCAGAGTGAAATGACCAGAACTTGAGCCAGTGCAGTGGTATAGGGTTGGAACAGATGGGCATCTGGGAGTCTTTAGGGGAGACCCGAGCATACTTGGTAAAGGAGATGAGACAGGGAGGAGTGAAGTAGACAGGTTTCTAGGCTGTGTTATTGAATTGGTAGAAATGAGAGAGAGAACAGAGGAGGAACTTTGGGGATAAAAATACTGTTTTTTACACAATTCATAGCGCTTACCACCCAGCCACCCCATCCCTCCCACCCCCCCCCACCACTCCAGCAACCCTCAGTTTGTTTCCTGAGATTAAGAATTCCTCATATCAGTGAGATCATATGATAATTGTCTTTCTCTGATTGACTTATTTCACTTAGCATAATACCCTCTAGTTCCATCCACCTCGTTGCAAATGGCAAGATTTCGGGGTTTTTTTGATGGCTGCATAATATTCCATTGTATATATACACAACATCTTTATCCATCCATCTGTTGATGGACATCTTGGCTCTTTCCATAGTTTGGCTATTGTGGACATTGCTGCTATAAACATCAGGGTGCACGTACCCCTTTGGATCACTACATTTGTATCTTTGGGATAAATACCCAGTAGTGCAATTGCTGGGTCATAGGGTAGCTCTATTTTCAACTTTTTGAGGAACCTCCATACTGTTTTCCAGAGTGACTGCACCAGCTTGCATTCCCACCAACAGCGTAGGAGGGTTCTCCTTTCTCCGCATCCTCGCCAACATCTGTCGTTTCCTGACTTGTTAATTTTAGCCACATAACATAATAAAATAAAATTTAAAAAAATTAATAAAAAAATACTGTTTTTTACTTTGTTTATGGGGCTCTTCAGAGGCTGGTTGGGAGATTCAGCCAGAAGGCCCTCGTAAGCAGCTGGAAAGATGAGATTGCACATGAACGAGATTAAAATTTAGATGAAGGTTAGGGGGCCATGAGGAGTTGGGGGGTGGAAACTGGAGACAACTGATTTTCCAGGGGGCAGGTGTGGAATAGGATGAAGGGAGAGCCGAGGATGCAGCCTGGGGGAGCACTGACTCTTGATGGGGGGGAAGAGGAGCAGGTGGAGGTGGAGACACAATGGACAGGAGGTAGAAGGTGAGAACTGTGTTGTAGATCCAAGAAGAAGTGAGTTTTAGGAAGGAGGGCACACAAGAAACCAGTAGGATGAGCAGCAAGAAGGAGCCATTGATTGAGCTGTTGGGAGACGGCCCCTCCCCCAGGGTCCAGACCACCTGGTTCCAGGCAAACGGTGGCGGTTGGGGTTGGGGGAGTCAGATTGCAGAGAGCCGGCGGGGGGGCCTGGGTGCCAGGCAGAAGCAGACTGCATTCCAAGACGCAGGTGTGCACGGTCTGGCTGGAAGTCTCTACCGTTCCGTTTTAAATGGGCAGCTGATGGAGGGCAACCTCCTTTGACCTCTGTATTTCTAAAACTCTGTAACTCTCTGTCCCTGCTTGTGTTCCTAGGAATTTATTTCATTGGGTTGTCTGAAACCTTTATGGACTCTCAGATCATTGTTCTTGCCATCTTCCTTCCTGCTACCAGCCGCCTCCCAGCCTGCCTCCCCCTCTCTCCTTCCCCCTCTCCCCCCCCACCCTGCCCCAGCCCAGACACACACTTCTCTTTGTTGTGTAATTACATTGAAAGTGCCCAAACTCTTCATTCATGTGTTTCTGCTTCTGATGTTTTTAATTAGCTTTCCTGCAATGGGGGGAAGTGCCTTCAAGTGATTTCTGCTTATTGCAGGAACAATAACAATTTATGCTAATCTTGTATCGCCTAAGAAGACCAGAGAGCTTTGTCTTTGGAAAGCTTGAAGAAGGTAAATGCACATTGTTTGGCTAAATAAGGAGGCGAGGAGGTGGATTTGCACGCTTGGGGAGGGTTGGCAGCTCACCCAGAGGCACGGCGACCCTCCACGGCTGTCACCTTCCGTGTTTGAGAGCCAGGCTCCCTGCCAACAGCGTGCTTCAGCCCAGCGTAGTGTGTGGGAAAGGACCTCGGGGGGGTTAGGAAACCTAAACTTCCTTTTCTGAACCTTACTACCTGTGTGACTGAGCCCCGGCTTCTTTATCTGCAAAACGGAGGTGACAGTGACACGCCCTGTACGCTTTCTGGGGTTGCGGCCAGAATTGGATTAGCTGATAAACACCAAAGTGCTTTGTGAGTGCCAAGTGGTATACAACCCCTGCTGTTACTCATTTCTTTCTCCTTCAGGAAGGTAGTGAGAGAAAAGGTTTATTGAATTTTTTCAGCACGTCCATCCCCAGGTAATGCCAGTGAGTAGAACCAGGCAGACTTCTAATTTTTTCTTACGGTAAAACATACATAATATAAAATGTATCCCTTTAACCATTTGTAAGCATGTAGTTCAGTGGCATTAAGTCAATTCACACTCTTGTGTAACCATCACCACCAGCCATCTGCAGACGTTGTTTATCTTCCCATATAGAAACCCTGTCCCCATTAAACACTGACTCCCCATTCTCTGCTCCCCCAAATCTGGCAACCACCATTCCTCTTTCTATGTATGCATTTGACCACCCTGGGTACTTCGTATAAGTGGAATCGTACAGTATTTGTCCTTTTGATTCTGGCCTATTTCATTTCGTGTCATGTCTTCAGGGTTCATCCGTCTTGTAGCAGGTGCCAAAATTCCATTCTCTGGTATGGCTGAATAATAGTCCATTATATGGATAGGCCACATTTTGTTTATCCATTCATCCATTGATGCATATCTGGGTCGTTCCCACCTTTCGGCTGCTGTGAATAATGCAGCTATGAGCATGGGTGCACAAATATCTGTTTGAGTCCCTGCTATCGATTCTTTTGGTAGCATGCCCAGACATGGGATTGCAGACTGAATTTCAGCCTGAGAGAATGGGACTGTAGCCTTGGCTTTGTGACTCCACGGGGGAACTGTGGATGGAGACTCCTGGAGTCATGGCGGGCATCCTTGGCCATCAGGGGCCTGCCTTGTGTCCTTTCACAGGTAACTTGTGGTCAAGCTTAGCTTGTGAAGCCCCTTACGTATTTATGTCCCACTGTCCCGCCCTCACCCAGGGTTGCAGATAAGTCCATCCCTCCTGAAGTCAGGGACAAAGACAGAGAGCCCTCGATCCAGGAGCATTACTGCCTCACCTTGCTCTCAGCTTCCTGCAGCAGCCCACCAGCACTGGCTCCCATGGAGACCTTAGTCCCCTCCTTCTGTCATGGGTCCAGGTCAATTCATACACAGAAACCTCACTTCCCACTCTGTTTTCCAGGGGGGGAATGATCCACAGAATAGGGAGGTGTTTTGTCTTACAAGCTCTTGATAGCTAGTACCTCTTCCGTATTGGCCGTAGTCTGTTACTCTCCATGCAGATTCTGAAGAGGAAGGAGCATGGTGGGTGCAGAGCAGGGCAGGGGGCAGCCGAGAAGTCTAGCAGGTCTCAGACCAAACTCTGGCAGCTTGGTCACTGCCACTAAAGGGCTTCTCTCCTCTCTGGAAAATAGATGCGCTCAGCCCAACAGACTCAGGAGAGAAACCACTGTGGTGTCATCAGCACCAAGGACTCAAATGGCACACAGGGAAACCGAAAACAAATGCATGGAATCCCTGGTTTAAGATCACCCGTGGTGCTAGAATCCTGGTCTTTCCTCCCTGATTTTTCTCATCTCTAACATAGTTCTTGTTCTACCTTCTGGAGGGTAGGAAAAGGGAGCAGAGCATAATTGTCCCGGTTTTGTCCACCTAAGAGCCCTTGCTGTAAAGTGGATCCCTGTCAGTCGATCCCAGAGACAGGGGTGAGGAGGAGAGACAGCTGGGTTCAGGGGATTCCCTCAAGTTGCCAAGAATTGGTTTCACTGGGCGAAATCTGTTGGCCGTGAATGTCTGATTCCCTTTATCCCTCTGCGAGAAATCTGTTGTAGGTTTTTTGTATTTATGTTTCATAATTGTTGTTCTGGTTGGTTCTAGAAGGTTTCTGTGTCTGTGAGGCACGCAAGGCACACAACCAGTGATTTGTGGATTTGGGCAGAAGATCTTTGTTCTGATATTTTCCATTTGGTTCTTTGGTGGAAAGCCGATCTTCTGCCCCTCAGGTTTATATAATTAGATATAGACATGAAGGTAGCTGAACTTTTTCTCTCGAGTTTATGTTCCAGAAGGAGCGTTGTCTGAAGACTCACAGTTAATTGCACTAAGCAGAGTGAATTCCTCTCACTGGAAGGGATTTTAAAATATATATATTTGTATTTTCTTTGGTCTGTGACGGAGATGTACCCTTGTCACATGGGTAAAGAGAGGAAGAGAAAAGTATGTTTTCCTTGCTTGAGCATCTCTTTGATGTTGACTGAAGAACAGAGACCCTGAGGCTCCGGTATTGGGATGACCTTGGTCCTTCTAGTGGTTTCTTTTGATGCAGGAGGGTTTGTCTCTAATTATAACTGTGTAGAAGCCATGTGTAGTATCTCTCTGAGGAAAAAAGAGTTGCTCCTTGAGGTCTAGAGACAGGGAATGACTCAGTGGACCGTGGATTTTCCTTAGCCCGTGTGCACAGAGCCCAAGTTCCTGGGGCCTGGAGTGGGCAATGGAGGACCCTACTTCTGTTTCAGTCCTTAGGGACGTTCTGCCCCCCAGGCCGAGCATGGGACCCAGGCCCTGCCTGCTGGCAGATAGAAGGGGTGACGGGGTGGGGAACATGGCGGCCACTGAGGCGCTGGCTCTGGGGCTTGCTGACCACAGGGGTCTTCTCTGGAGAAATGAGCTCTCTGACCCCAAATGTCCTGGTTGTATTTTCAGTGTGTTGTTCTGCCTTTGCAGAGTTCAATTCACATTTTCAGGCAGAATAGTCTCCCCCACTCAGGGCATCGTGTATGCCTTTGTTCGTATTGAAAAACAACTTGCGTGTCCTGACCAATAAATTAGCCCCATGTCGATTCCATGTGTCGCACCAACTCGCATTTCAGTTACACCCTTACCTGTCGGTGAGAATTAATTAACGTTTGCAACGGGCTCCAAAATTTTCTTGGAATGAAGGGACCTGTGAGGAATCTAGAAATTCGAGCATTACTTTCTCATTGACTTGGGGGTGGGGTGCTGGCTACTGAGATGGACGCGAGCTTTCTCTGCAGGAACCATTCTGGGAGCATCCCTGTTTGCTCCGAGGCGACTGCCACTGCGTTGTTCTGCAGGGTGGCAGGTGGTGGTGGGAGCGGCTCCAGCCCAAGTGGACATCCCCGTGGCCCTTTGCACGAGGGCATCTTTGCGTGTGTGTACTTGTTTGCATGAAGAAGTCCAGTAGGGAGTGATGGGGGCTAAAAAAGTAACAGTAATGCTGGCCATTGTTGTTATTATTCCTTCAACCTTGGTAACAGGATTGGAGGAGCCACCAGGGAACCCTGTGGAACTCCTGAATCTAAGCCGCTTCTTTTTCTCCTTCTTTGTTCACAGCGGGGCATTTTCTGAAGTGGTCTTGGCCGAAGAGAAGGCCAGTGGAAGACTCTTTGCGGTGAAGTGCATCCCTAAGAAGGCGCTGAAGGGCAAGGAGAGCAGCATAGAGAACGAGATAGCTGTTCTGAGAAAGTAAGTGCCCCCGGGGGATGGCCTCTTTCCCCACCACCTTTGGATTGTTGGGTCCCCATCTGGGGGAAGGAGAGGCCGCCAGGAGCTGGGTGCCCAGAGGTCAACGAGGCCAATCCGAATGCTGGAAGGGACGGGCATTACCAATGACTGATGTTCTTGTGGTGCATTCAGAGCATTTTGCATATATATGTGTGTATATATATATATATATATATATATATATATATATACCTATCATCTCATACCTTTTGTGGCAGTCGTTGGAGTTACGATCTCCAATGAACACACTGGTCAGAAAGACTTGGTTTTGAACTCACTCTAGCTCGGTGACCTTGGGCTGGTCACTGAACCCTGAGCCTTCTCCATGAACTGGAGTTAAGCATCTCTCCCTCGAAGGGGTCCTCAGGAGTAAGGGAGATGGTGCTTAACAAGTGTTTATAGGGTGCTTTCTATGGCACCTGCTACGTTGTGAGTCGTGAATGCTCAGTAGAGGGTAGCCGGTGTCGCCCTGCTGCTCGTACTGTTTCTGTTTTCTCGTTGTCATGGCTTTATTTTACAAGCAGGAGATGAAGCTCAGAATAAAGTCACTTATCCAGGGCCTTGTGGCTCCTAGATGGCAGAGCCTGGAGTGCCAACGCCACCAGAGTCGTTTACATACTCTTTAATCGGTCTTCTGCTTCCTGCCGCACACATGGCCCCTGGCATCCAGCAAGTTCCGCAGAGCGCACCGTTCAAGTGCTTCGCCTCTTTGTTGGTTTTAATTTCGTTCGCCATGTGTGATAGAACCGAATCAAAATCCTGCCTCCAGCATGCTGGCGCACACAGAGCCATTCTGATGTGGCTGGATCCCCCCAAAAGATGATGTCTTAATGGTGTGCCGTCCAGCCTGCTCCCCATGTTGACATGATCCCCTGTGTCTCACAGGGTTGGGGGAACAAACCCTTACAGGGTACCTGCTTTTGCATGTTTGGAGAGTGTATCTGAGCATTATGCTCTGAAATTCTTAAGAGCTTCTATTAATAAAGGATGTTAGAAATATCCTTGAAATTTTTGGGGTTTGGAGTCAGCACACAGCAAGAACCCATGTACAGATAAGCAAAGCAGAGTGGGAACAAGCCTTCTAGGGGCTCAAAACAAAATGTTACATACTCACATTCTTCCTGCATAACCCACCTCTCCCACTTGTCTCTCTGGGACCCGTAGTGCCTGCTGAAGGATGCCGTGTTGCCGTTGCTACAAACCCAGGGCCACCAACGTGGTCAGGATGGTCTGTCCTGTTCTGCGTTGTATGTGATCTGTGTTCCAGAACAAATGGGTCTCGACAGCTTTTCAGCGGAAGGGTTTTTGCTTATTTGTTTAGTGGTTTGGTTGTTTGGTTGGTTTCTAGGTTCTCTGGATTGTCTGTTAGGGACACAAAGAGTTTCAGATTGTCCTGGGGAGGATTGCATGAAATGATCCTATGGAAGAGAACCTGGAAAAATAAATTACTCTAAGTACATTAGCATCAAGCAGGAAAACACCACGTTAATGAAACATTTATTTAAATTGTTCATTTTCCAATATGAAATCAGCACTTGGGGAAGAGGGTGTTTGCTGGGTCTTGCAGCCACATTGCAGATATTTGACATTTCAGATGGAATTCTGAGTGGGCCCAGAACCTTCCAGAGCTTTGGCCGTGGGCACAGGGGCTGCCCACCGCTGAATTGAGAATGGCACCTTTATTTTTAGGTGACTCCCTCATAGGCTTAGAAGCCACAAAACCAGGGAAGTCAGTTTTTATTCTTATAGTTATTCTGCATCTACGTGGGCAGGGGGCACAGATATAGATTTCAGAAGCCAGTCTTGGTTTATGCCATGGTCATTCTGCTTTAATTAGTGTCTCAACCTGGTGCCTACATCAATAATCACTTTCAGGGAGAGGACATTGAACTGCAGGTAGGGCAGGAATTTGGAATAACTCATTCTGGTCATTTCTTATTATCAGCTCTTAAAGGGCCTTGAAGTGTGACCCTTCTTTCAGGAATAAAGAAAAAAGAAATGATTTCTCAAGGGGAATAAGAAGGTGATAAATCTCCTGTGCTGATTTTTTTTTTTTTTTTTGGATCTCTGCAAATGATTTACAAGAGGCAGTTCTGCATCATAAGCAGCCAAAAGCAAAGCGTATGAGTGGTAAAGAAAAACAGTTTTGGAACTGTTAGAATGCCATCATCGCAACATTCAAACATTTAACCAATATTTATTAAATTCCTATGTGTCAGGTGGCACTGCTAGGCACGAAGGTTGGAAAGATAAGATGCAATTCTGGCCTTCCAGGAGCTTACAGCTGGGTTATAAATAAGTGTGATAATGTAGATTCCTTGAGAGAAAGTCTGACCAGGGGCTCCAGGTGCAAGCTGCCCAGTTCTTCCTTCGGGGAGGGGTGAGAGCAAAGGTTTTGTGGAGGAGGTGGGTCCAGACAGAGAGTATATTTTGCTGGGGGCAGAAAGACGGGGTTATTCCAACCAGGAGGGAGCTGCCCCAGCAGAGGTCAGGGGATGGGAGACAGGCTGGTGTGCTGGGAAGTGGCTCATTTGACTGGGGCAGATGGTTCAAGGTGAGGCACGGAGACCTGAGGTTGGAGAGGTTGCACTGGGGGGGATCGCATATCCTGCTTTGGACTTTGAACATCATTCCGTAGACAGTCAGCCACTGAAGGGTTTTAATGGATGAGCGACGTGATCAGGATTGTTTCATTAAGATTATTGTGGCGGAATGCAGGAGGGATTGGAGAGGGAGAGACTTAGTGCAGGGGAACTGTTAGGAGGCTGCCGGAGGAGTCTGGGAAGCAACATGTAGAAACAGGAGCTGTGAGCTGGGATGGGAGAGACAAAGACGACGGTGTGTACAACATGGAATGTCCAGGACTTAGGGATTTGGAAGAAGTGGGGAGAGGGTTGAGAAGAGATAATGTTCTAAGATAACCATCAAGTTTCTGATTGGATAACCGGGGTAGATACCAACTCCTTAACTGAGATCAGGAATGCAAGCACTGGAGGACAGGTGCTGAGTTCTGATTTAGACACACTGAGTTTGAGGGTCTTGGGAGGGCCAGGTGGGGGTGGCCAATTGCCTGGCTAGGTCTGGAACATGGTTGTGATCTGGGCTTGCTGGATGTTAAAACTTTCTGAAACAACAAAGAACAAAAAAACTTCGTGGTACTTTCCATAGCTAAATCATTGTAGATGAGGTCCCAAAGAGACCTGCTTTATTCCATGTTCTGCTATATACCCCAGTCATTTGTGTATTTCTGTGCCATTTTTCATCTAAGCAGGCCCGTCTGAGGATGGCTTGTCCTCCGATGTGCTGAGCTCATTGCAGGGTGAGAGATTTATGTCTTTCATTGAATCGAAGTAATGTAGCTAATTTATCCTTAAGGATGTCTTCATACTTGCTCTGAAAATAGTTCTAAAATGAATTTTCTACTTGATAAGTAGATAGGAAACCAGGCTCTGAGGAATAACAAGTGACAAGCATCATGGTGGACAGTCACTATGTAACGGAAAGCTGCTGGTCTGACTCTGGCATTCAGGGGGCAGGATCTCTCTGATTCCATGTGAGTTTCCCCAGCAGAATGGCTGGTTTTTGTCCCTCAAATGGAGTCTTTTGTGCCTTATGGAATATCATATCATTAGTGTTGCATCCCCTGATTGCATTATAGAGCTTATAGTTTTTGTGCTGTTATTTACTTAGAGGGCAGGCACTGCCCAAATCTCATTTCAAGGCAACACATAAAGCATTTCCTGGAGAAGCAGAAAGGCAAGTATATAACCAGGGCTGCATTTAAATGAGAGATGAAGAGGGGAGGAGATGGAAAACAAATATATCTAGAGGATCCCTTTCCCTAATAGGGGGTTCCGAGGCTTAGGCGGGTTGCAGAGGCACCATCTAAATGAAGTGTGGCCCCAGAGTTCAACATGCTGTTCCAATGAATACTTTGTAGGCTGCAGAGATTATCTTGCGGTGGGGGGTGGGGGTGGGCAGGGGGCAGGGATCTGGGTAGGCCCGGCTTTTAAATTGGATGTTCTCCATCTGGGTACACTGGGGAGTCTCGGCTGAACGTCTTTGCCATTTTCTCCCTAAATCAGGGGCTTTCCACCCACATTAAAGTCACCGGGGATGCTTTTCAGAACATCAGATGCTCAGGATCCATCCTAGACTAACTGCGTTGGAGGTTATTGTGGGCGCTTCCCCTGCTCCCCACCTAGCGATTCGGACACGCAGCCGACTCAGTGTTGAGAAGAGCTGCATGGGGCCCTTGCCTCCTACTCTCACTGCCCAGGGGGTGAAAATGCTCTTCTGTGTTCAGCTGTGTGGAGAGCTGTGCCCACGCACAAACACGCCAGACAGTGCTTCCTTTAGGTGAGAGGTTTCACTTAGAGGAGGGAACTCAAATATGGTCCCTTTCAAAGAGCTGGATCTCATCGTAAGTGAGGGAAATTGACTTGAGCCCGCCATCCTGTTAGTGGGGAGCAGGCACCAGCCGCTGGCTGGGTTCAAGGGAAGCAGCTGGTTCTTTGAGGGGGGCCAAAGAAGGAGGGTAGTAACAGCCATTCCTGGACTGAAGAAGCTGGAGTCGGGGTTGGTCAAGTCAGCACGACTCAGCGATAGGTGCACTATCGGAAGGGGATCAAGGCCGCTAAAGGTGGCAGACGCCAAAGCCCAGGATTCCCTTCTGGCCAAGTCAGGATGGGTTGCAGGAAGCGTGGTGAGCCTGTGCCTTCTGGAGAGTGAATGGACACTTAGCCAGGCACCTGCAGAACTCCAGAGGCCTGAGCGCTCCTTGCAGTAGCTTGATTCTCTGGTTTTCTTAGACCAGACACATTTCTCTCAGTGCAGACTAACTCGGGGGAAGGCAGCTTGAGCACCCAAAGGCGAGGACAGCTGGTTTTGTATTAAGTAATAGCCTTCAGAGGAAGGTTTCCCCATAGATGAACTCATTGAAATCTGGCTTGCTTCTGTTCTTGCAGCTTTGTTCTCATGGCAGGCTGGCCCTGTTCACGTGCTGAAATCACTGCCAAATGCCAGCTTATTGTGTGTATTAGAGAAACATACGCTTCAGTAGAAATTCATTGATTCGGGGTGAACAAAACCACTTTTCCAGTGGCTGGAAATGGCTAAGCTGGTAAAGCTGATACTCAGAGTTTCTCAGGCACCAAGATAGCTTTTTAAGGATCTATTTGATCTGTTTTGAAGACAATATTCTAACAAAGGGAGACCTTTTCTTTGGAAAAGTAGTTTTGGAATTAAGGACACAGGCAGGAAATATGAAAAGTAATGGCAAAGGCCATGTGATAACCAGCAGAGAAGGAGGTATATCGTTTATGATCCTAGAACCCTTGACTACCCCCAGAAAACCCTTAGTGCAAGTTCCTTAATGTAGAAAAAACATGTCATTCAATTAAAACAGAGGTGAGGGAGACGCGGTTCGTGATTTGGTGGGTGTTATTGTGTGATTGAAGTCACAATCTTGCCAAGCTTGGAGTAGGCACATGTGGGTGCGTCTGCTGAATGACCCCATGCCTGCCAGAAACTGGACACAACCCAGCCGGGACCTATTCAAACCAGGCTCTGTGAAAGCATCGAATCCCAAAGAAGAGCTGACTCTCTTCCCTATGGCCCTAGGAGAGACCTGACCTCAATCTTGCCTTGCCACCATTTGGTACTCATTGTTTTATTTCAGCTTAACATTGTGTGTGTGGATAAGAAATCAATATGGTTATTGCCAGCCCAACTCTACAGTCAGAGAAGCTACATTTGTGCTTCCTAGTGGTCTTCACCTGGTACTTTGTCCATAGCAGATAATCTAGGAACATTTTTTTTTATTTGATTTGAGATCCAGAATCAATGTATTATTATTGTAATTGCATTATTATTGGGATATGTTATTTTATTATCAATTTCTTGGGCACTGCTTACAGAACTCCATTCTAGAAGAGGAGGCAGGTTTGAGGGGAAGGTGATTTTCCTATGGCAACAGAGCCAACTTAAATCCAGTCTGGCTGCTCTTACCACCTTTTATACTATATATATGACTCTGCAGATATTTCGAGTAGTTGAAGAAACAGTATGTTTTATCACACTTTTCAAGGTAGTGTCAGTTATTTGCAGGCTTGTTTCCATGCGCGATCTCCCTGCCACCTAATGTGGTGCTGGGGGAGTCAAACTTGTGTGGGCTGGTTGGCTGTTTAAATTCCTCTAATAATATAGCTTGGCAAATGTTTTCCTCCTTCCTCTGTGAACTTACTTAGCTAATGATTTATACGGATATCACTTAAATGATTCCAACAGAAATGTATATGTATTCTGTGACCTAATATTCCTAAAAATTCAGAAGAGCTTGTACTGGAGGATCACACAGCAGGAACAAGTAAGTACAGGAGTGCTGAGATAGAGGATGATGGCAAATGCAGAAAAAGAAATAAATATACACCAACGGTTTGCTGTTACTCTTCTGTTTAACGTTACGTTTTATAAAATCTGTCCTCTGCATGGTTTTGGCATTATTTATATGGGCAGAGAAATGGTTTTAGTGAGGTTTTATTTATGATTGATCATCTAGTTTAAACTATGCATAATTTGGTGAATAAATTTTATTCTACATACCTGAAGTCCAAGGTTATCATTGGAGTGGTTTAAACAGTCACCATCTTAAAGTTGTATGACTGACTGACTTCTCGAAGTCATCTTAAAATTGAGGCCAGAGTCTTAGGTGACTGGTCTAAAGTTTTTAGGAAGTATGTAACTAAAGAAATCATTTCTAAAATAGTAGTTGCATGGAATTTGATAAATGGGATTCATTATCCAATTTTTAACCATTTGCACTTTCTTTGAGAAATACTTTAAAAATAGTGTTGACTATAGTATTCAGACATGTGGTAGGTCTCACTGGGGAATCCAAACACATGCAAGGATATTTCTGAACAAATGCTGTGGTACGTTAGATATGCTGTCTTCATTCTTGCTGAAGGCTGCGGAATTAATGTGCTAAATACATGCATGTGTACATGTCTCTGTGCATATATACATGCATGTGTGTGGATATGCATATACATATATGCACATATTCACACATGTACATATGCACCTATATGCACATTTTAAATACATTTCAGTGTTTTTATATCTTTCTAGTGAAGAGCAGAAAATTCTTTTCGCCAAATTTAGTAAATATACCCCTCAAGGCTGTTAAAAATCTGCTGTCTAGGTACCTAAGTAAGATAATAAGACATATGAAAAGCTTTTTGAAACTTTGAAATGTTCAGGTGTTAGGGAGGATGCAGTGTTAGGCATTACTACTCTCATTGTACTATGGTAAGAGCTCGGAATATCTCTGTGGAAGAGATGAGGGCGGAAACTGTTGTATCCACTTCACGAAAGGAGAACCTGAGGTGCAGAGTGTATAGTCTGAGCAAATGATGGAGCTGGGGAGGCAGCAGAGAGCTTCTCACTTGTGGGGCTTCCTTCCGTGTTTTAGGATACCCAGCCCTCCCTTCTGTTAGGAAACCACCATTGGAACTTTGGATGAAACAACTAGAAACAACTGGTTGGAATCCTAGTGCTTGTAAGAAAGAAATATCGATAGATTTCAATAGATGATAGATGTCAATAGATTAATTGAAATAGATGTGAATTAATTCAATTAAGAGACTGAGAACTCTAAAATCAGAATCCAACTTTTGTCTCAACCTAGTCCACTAAAGTCTAGAGCAATTTATACTTATCCTTTGAGATTTTATTTTTTATTTTTTATTTTTTTTATCCTTTGAGATTTAAATACAGATATTCTCAGGGCGCCTGGGTGGCTCAGTCGGTTAAATGACTGACTCTTGATTTCAGCTCCGGTCATGAGAATGAGGTCAAGTGCTGAATCAGGCTCTGTGCTCAGTGGGGAGTCCGCCTGAGATTCTCTCTCTCCCTCTCCCCCTGCATCTCCCCCTGCTTGCACTTTCTCTCTTTCTTTCTCTCTCTCTGAAATAAGTGAATAAATAAAATTTTTAAATACAGATATTCTCAGTTTGTCATAATTTATAAACTAGCTGGGACTTCCATAAGCACCATTTTATGTAATCCTATGAAGTAGATATTATTATCCACATCTTATAGATGAGGAATGGGGAGTTTATGAGAAACTTCCAGAGGCCACATAAGTAGTAACAGGTAGAGCAGGAAGTCAGACCCACGTCTGTTGGTCTTTCCCATTATGATTTGATCCATCTGGTGTCTCCATGTTGTCTTTTTAAGACAGGGCCATGTATTCTTTTTTTTTTTTTTAAGATTTTATTTATTTATTTGAGAGAGTGTGGGGGGGGGAGAGGGTGTGCATGAGCAAGGGGAGGGGCAGAGGGAGAAGGAGAGAGAGAATCTCAAGTAGACTCCCCGCCAAGCGCAGAGCCCAACACGGGGCTCAATCTCACGACCTGAGATCATGACCTGAGCCGAAATTAAGAGTCAGACGCTCAACTGACTGAGCCACCCAGGAGCCCCAAGACAAGGCCATGTATTCTTGATGTAGGCGACAGCCCACTGCTTGTAGGGGGTGCTCATTAATGGTGAAAGAATAAATCTCTAGTTGTCTATTTTATACCGTCATCAGAGAGGTGGTGTAAAATATTGGTGAGGGCCTGAGAGCAAGCCTACCTAAGTTTTCACCCAACTACACCACTTAGGAGCTCTGTGGCCTTGGGCAGATTATATCAGCTCTGTGCTTCCATTGTCGGGAAAAGGGGGATGATACTCGTCCTTGCCTCCCATAGTCGTTGTAGAGATTAAAGAATCAATGCTCGTAAGGCGCTTTGAGCAGTGCCCGGCACATGGCATGGGCTCTGCAAATGCTTGCTGTTTATACTATTATTACATGGACGGGGGACATCTTGCCAGACAGTGGGAATAGCGGGACTAGGACAGTGGGGGAAGATGCCTCTCCAGAAGTTACATCACACATGTTTTGCGTCCCTGTAAGGTGCCCTGTTGGAGCCCAAGGAAGCGCTTCTGGCTGAGGAAGCAGCGTCAGCAGCGTGAGGTGGCTGGGTACCCGGTGTGGTTGCAGAGTTGCTGAGACTGTGTCAGGTTTGCTGTTTGTCTTGCTGGAAACAAGCATGAAAACTGATGCTCTCCTTTTCTCTCTTCTGGTCTCCTTCCACGAACATTCGTCAAGGGCATTAGAGCTGGAAAAGCAGCCTAGAGAGATCTTGGTCCAATTCTCTTGACCTCCAGGTGAGGAGACAGGGTCAGCAAGGGTAAGTGACTGGCCCAAGGTCACAGAGCCAGCTTGAGCAGGTGTGTGTCTAGAATGGTGGTTTCTGGCCTCCTAATTCAGAACCCTTTCCACAGAACCACACTGGCTCCCTTGGAGAGCATCCCTTAGGAGAATGAAAGAAATAACTCTTCCTTGTCTTTAAAAGCCCCTTGGTATGTTTGCCACGGACTGAGGACTCTGTCCCACCAGTCCCCTGGTGATTTCAATGATATGTGCTGTTCTTTCTGCTTCCCCCTCCGTGGTGGTGCAGGGGTGCTGTGGGCAGCTATGATTGTGCTTGTGTTCTGACCCCATGCTGCCTCTGGTTCTCTGGAATTCACTAGAAAGGGGCTCAGGAACCAGCCTCAGAGTCTGTGTTAGAGATGATGTTGGTCCTTTGGGCCACTTTTTTGTCAGTAGAATGAAGATAGTACTTCTCAGAAGTGCAGTAGGAGGAGGCCAGCTGCAGACTGGGGAGTAATTTGAACAATATGGACAGTGTTACCATGGGGTACTTGTAATCTGGGAAACCTTCACTGTCCCCATCCGGCCTCAGGCCAGGAAGGCATGCGAAACACCTGAGCCCACCTCCTATTCCTTCTTTGCTCTGTTTGATCCTTTGCACTCTCTGTACCTGTCCAGGACGTTCTAGAAACAAAGGGAGAGCTGCCTTCTCCCAGGCTGTCCTGGACGTCAGAGCAGGTGTGAGGGACATTGGGTCATCTGAGGGCGGCCCAGGGTAGGTGAAGCAGGGCCGGGGAAGCCACTGGGCAGAGTCTGAATTAAAAGGTACTGTTTGTGGGGTAAGTCCACCTGCTCAAGAAACCACAGAATTTTCATTAATGGCAAATTTTTATACATCAGTATGTAACGTTTTCTACGTCTAAAGGTAAACTTACAGAAAGAAGTTTTCACTCAAGCATGAGGTATTCTTTCTAGCAAGCCTCCTAGCTGGAGAGCAAAGGGATGAGGCAGCTATTTCTTGAAAATGAAGGCTTCCCTGGGTTGGGTTCAGGTGGTTGGTGTGAACCATATCTCCCCAATTCCAAACCCAGTTCCCTCTCTGGGAATGCCTGGTGTGCTGTTGTTGTACTTGTGTTTGTTGTTTGTTTAATCCTGGTAGGGTGCCTCCAGGACAAAGCCACTGATCGGACAACTGGAGACTCCCACACCTGCTTCTACTCAGGTTTTCTTGAAAGATATCAATATGGTGGTTGAAATTTTGGTGGATTTGTTCTTGGGCCCAGAGTTCATTCATTTGTTCGTTCCTTCCTTCCTCGTTTGCTTTTCTTTTTTTCTTTTTTTTTTTTTGAGTGCTTCATTTTTTAATACCTCATAGAAGTTTAGTAGGAATAGATAAGCTGATCTGACCCACCAAGAGTATCCATGAATAAGTTGCTGATTGTCATTTATACCACAGTAAAGCTGAAAAAAAAAATAAGTTGCTTATTGATATAATTTCCTGGAGAAATATGGCAAATAGTTTTTACTTTCCAAAACATAGTCATTTAATGAAGTGACACAGTATTTTATTATGCAGACTTGGATGCGTTAGCTCATTTAGGCACTTCAGGGACAGTCATTATGAAGTTATTATGAAGTCCGCTATTATTAATATTCAGTCAATATAAGTTTTCCAAGAAGATAATATTCCTGTTTAAAAAACCATTTAGCATGAGTGTTTTTTCCTTTATAAATACAATAATGTCAAACAATATAGCACAAGCTTCCGAATGGAAATTTTGTTTTGAAGAAATTACGTAAGCAAGAAATATGCCTGATATTTCCACAATATTGTTGCCGAGTCAGGTGACCAGATGGCAGTGAGACTTCGCAGAGCACATACTTCAGACTTGTGTATTCTCTGTACTCAGGAGTCACCTAGTGTATACAATTTCATCTCCATTTGCAGTACCGACCTGCATTCACTTATATGCATAAACCATAATTTTGTGAATGAACTAACCCATAATATCAATATATCATTTAGAATGTTTTTCATTGCGTCTCTTTCTGGATGGTGTTCTACACTACATTTATCATATAAAATCTTGTTATTTGGAATTTGGTTTACCATGATACAGATCCAGTTGAAATTTGTCTCTTCTGCTAAAAAAGAAACCTACCTAGAAAAATGAATATTTGTAAGATCTTGAACCCAGTGTCCTAAATGTTGGTAATTACCTTTTCACCTAAAGAGATATGGCGGTGACCCTGGGCAGCTGTAGGTTCAAGAGTCTACAAGTACTTGAAATAACTCTGCTCCCTTTAACAATTTTTTATGGCTCAGACTTTTAAATAATTTAGATGTGTCTTCTAATTACTCTGAATTGGAGGGCTCTCAGATCTACGTAAGAAGGCCGCATCACCCTTCCAAGATTGCAGATACTTGCCTAGCCTTAATTCTTTGTCTCCCTCCCTTTGTTTACTTCTTTAAGATAGAGAGAAAAGGGATGGTTTGCTCTGTGGTCTGGCCTATTTTTACATCCCCTCTTCTGCCGGAATGTACTTCCTCCTTAGCGCTGGGCTGGTCTGGCCTCAGGTGGGGTCTGGTCCTCTGGCGCTTTGCTACCCCAAGTGTGTGGTCTGCTGACCACCATCTGCACCTGGGAACTTGTTCAAAATGCAGACTCCCAGGTCCCGTCCCGGTGCCTCTGAATCAGAATGTGCGGTGGAACCAGAAGCCCAGGTGATTGGTTTGCACATTTGTCTTTGAGACGCTCTGATCTAGGACACTTCCCTGCAGAAAGCAGATTTAGCTGCCCCTTCTGTGAGATCCAGTAGCATCTGGAATTTTTCTCTCTTGCACCACTCACCACAATGTAGAGGAATTAACCATTTCCTTGTCTTTCTTTCCCACTGCATTGAAAGCTCCTTGAGGACAGGGGTGTTATCTGAGATCCAAATGTATTTCTAGTACATGGCAAAGCTCCTGAGACATCCTAGGTGCTTTGTATATTTTGTTGCATAGAATGATAGCAATTTCACATAAGGGAAGATTGAGGAACATGATGATGTATTCCCTTTCCTCTAAAAAAAATTTCAGAATGCTTTATGTCTGTGAGTGAATAGAATCTTCGGGCACTTTGAAAGCATAACTACGTTTATCTTAACAAAATGTTTGAGAGTGACAAATTTATATTCTTTTCGAAGATGGAAATTGACACTAAAAAACAACAAAAAATCGTTTCAATGTAGTACATTGAATCCCCCTCAGAATTGGCATAGAATTTCCACTTTTGTTGTCAGTTCTTCTCAGAGGGGATGCATGATACTCTCTTTTAAAATGTAGTCAGAGGGAAATGTGTGAATGGCCCACCAATGACATACCCATCCTGTTGAAAACAAGTCTTGTTGAGTTTTGCCTCTCATGTTTACAGCTTGTCCAGTATTTTAAATATGAAAAAACTGTATTAATGACTCCAAAGTTCCACCAGAAAACTACCTTCTGGAAAGAAATTGGCGTTAATGCGAGCTGAATTCCTAGATTTCATTTCTTGAACCTTATTGATCACTGGACACACACTTTCACATACAAATAAAATGCGGTCCACATCTCAAGGAGCTGATGTGTTGAGACAGGCAGCTTTCCTGGAACACCCAACAAGTGTGCATAAGGTGGCCAGAGCACACTGTAGGATGGGCACAGACACTTGGCAGACAGGTTCAGAAGAGACACTGATCATAGCCACCCAGTGAGTCAGAAGAAGGTGACATTGGAGGAACCTGGAAGGAGGGTAGGCTTTTCTGGAATAGAGGCAGGGGGAAGGGAGGTCTCAGTGGATAGGGCAGCTGGAACACTTCTAGACAGAGAGATACAATATGCGGGCTGAGTCTGGAAGAGGCGCTGGGTTGCTGGAGAAGGTGCACGTGAGCAGGTGTGGAGAGGTCAGGTCAGAGCACAGAGGTGCCGCAGGTGTACCTCCTCCGTGAGCAGCGGGGTAACCTCTGCAGTATTTTGCATGGAGGAAGACTGGGAGGGAATATTGGGGGGATGAAGACGGCGCCTGAGGTGGTGTGCCATATGAAGACCAATCAGAGCCATGCGGGGTGGGGTAGAAGCTGAGAGACCGCCTGGCATGTGATTGGGGGAAGTCCTGGCCAAGGGATGGGGCACATGGACCTCACCTGGGACATGAGGAGGAAGGATCAGGGGAGCTCTGCAAACATAGGGAGGCAAGGTGTGAAGGAAGCGGGTTCTTAAGTCTGAGTGTTTGGGAATGTGCTGGGGCATGAACAGAAATAGAGAACCCAAGCCAATGGCAGGATGCAGGGCTGTACATTTGGACATTTTTCTCTCCTTCCAGTAGGATGCCTAATGACAGAATTAATTACCATGACCCCATTGGCCTGAGAAAAATGAGGCCAACCCAGAAATCCATGAGGCCACAAACCTGCAACCCTACATAAGAACACAGTGCTTCAGGGGCACCTGGGTGGCTCAGTCGGTTAAGCATCTGACTTTGGCTCAGGTCATGATCTCAGGGTCTTGGGATCGAGCCCGTGTTGGGCTCCATGTTCATCAGGAGTCTGCTCGTCCTTCTCCCTCTGCCCCTCCCCCCCGCTCATGCACACGTGCGCTCTCTCTCAAATAAATAAATAAAATCCTAAAAAAGAGAAGAACACAGTGCTTGTTATGGTTGGTGACACCAGTGGGTAGAGGTTGGCTGTGGCAGGCACATTGCTCAGGGTAGGAGAGAGGGGGCATGGAGCAGTTTCCCCCATATGCGGGGCCGATGGGCACAGACACAGATGAAGACCTTGAATATCATGGTGGTGTATTACAGTTAGCACTGCTGAGATGCGTTATACTCATTAGGATGAACATTTAGGCCTATGAGGTAAGTAGTGACTATAGCCTGGATTTTTTAAGATGGTCCAAATGGACCAAACACTTATTGTTGGCTGCATATAGTGGGAGAACTCATCTTCTGAAGTTCTGACTTTTAGTCAGTGGTTTTCATCACTGATGATTTCAGAATGTCGCTTGTATTTTCCTTCCTGCTTTTCTCTTCCCTCCATTCCTTCCTCCAGCCTTCATTCACTACTAAACTTCTTTAGGGTTTCTACATCAACCGTTGTACCTCCTCACTCATCAGCTCAGTCACTAACCCCTTACAACCTGATTTCCGCCCCACCATGGTACTGCGGCTGTTTCCTCAAAGATCGCCAATAATTTCGGGTTGCCAAATGTCATAGCCTTTCCAAAGTATAGATGCTCTTTGATTTTTCTGAAATGTGACACCCTGTTGACCTATGCTTGACCAGCGCCCTGTTCTCAAAACTCTCAGATTGCTTGATTATGACATTAAGTACATTTGTCTCCTGTTTTAGTTCATTTGGGCTACTGTAACCAAAGAGCAGAGACTGGGTAGCTTACAAACAACAGAAGCTTCCTTCTCACCATTCTGGAAGCTGGGAAATCCAAGATCAAGGTACCACTTCCTGGTTCATAGATGGCATGTTTTTGCAGTGTCCTCACGTGGCAGAAGTTGGCTTGGGGGCTCAGAGGGGTCTCCTTTATAAGGGCACCAATCCCGCATTCATGAGGGCTCTACCCTTGGGAGTTAAGCACCCTCCAAAGGCCCCACCACCTAATACCTTGACACTGGGCAATAGGACTTCCACATATGAATTTTGGGGGGACACAGACATTCAGTCCGTAGCACCTCCCTACTTTTCTGAGGGCTCTTTCTTCTCTCCTTGGCAGACTCTTCTTCTTCCTGTCTCCTTGATGGGGACATTTTTCAAAATCCAACACCCGGACTGCCTTTTTCTCCACATCTTCGACTTTGAAGATTTCCAGGTTTTGTCTCTTACTTAAATTAGGAGGACGGGCAAGGCTGTGCCTCCAGCCCTGATGTTGAAAGCGGTGGTCTCCACAGTGGGGGCCCATGAGATGATCCACTGGGGTATAGAAAGAAAGTGTTAGAACATCTACTCAGGGGCGCCTGGGTGGCTCAGTGGGTTAAGCGTCTGCCTTCGGCTCAGGTCATGATCCCGGGGTCCTGGGATCGAGTCCTGCATCGGGCTCCCTGCTCAGTGGGGAGCCTGCTTCTCCCTCTCCCACTCCCCCTGCTTGTGTTCCCTCTCTCTCAAATAAATAATATCTTAAAAAAAAAAAAAGAACACCTACTCATAATTTTATCTTTAAAAGAAAGAAAGAAAAAAAAATGACAAATATCATTTAGAATTGGCCCCTGACTTGTCAGGCAGACAAACACAGCTCTGTGAGTCATTCCAAGGGAAGAATGGGCCTGAGAGGTGCCCTTGCTCACCCACCTCCACCTGAGAAGACATAAGGCAGTTTCCATGTGTTCAGTTAAGTGGATTTCTGGATTATATGATCTAGTTTTACCTAAACTAACCCTCACAAAGTAGACCAAGAACCTAAGAAGATTCCTGAAGGAAATCATGACCTGAAGATCATACTGTGAGACGGCCGACACATGTACCCGTGGGAGCATTTTGTCCACCATGTGACAAGGACAGAACAATGACTGATGTGGTCAGCTTCATTGATCTCACTGAAAGTGCTATTATTAATAAGGTTTTTCTGCGAGAAGCAAAAATTTATTTTAATTATTTCTTTTATCTGTTTTTAAAAGTTTTAATGTGTAAGTTTTCAATGTACCTAATATGTTAGGATGGTAGTAGATCTGTTACCATATGTAAATAAGTATACATATTGGGGGATGTTGGGGGATGCAAAAGGATTTTGTGCCGGAAGGGTACAGAGTGAATACAATTTGGAGACCATTATACTAGCGACTTGAAACCATGTTTCTAGGGCTTCATAGACAAATCTGTGCTTGTGTCTGGCTGGATCCTGCACATTTCAGCCAGGCAGCACGCCCACATGTCTTATATCACCAGCCTCTACTGCTCAGAATGTAGGGCTGGAGCGTCCAGTAGGAAAGGAACCCCCTCCGGTGACACAGACAATCTCAAAATTCGGCCCAGAAGGAAGGGACAGAGTAGAGGCATGGAGTCAGCTCAAGAATACTTACATGCATTTCTACTCTTTGTTCTAGAGTAGGCTGGGGAGGTCTTAGTCAATCCCTGCGAGGCATGGGGCACTTGAAGGAGGTGATGGCTACTTTGACTGTGCACAGTAAGCCTTCCTGCCACCCACCCCTCACGTGCCATGGTCCTCTGACTCCTAAACTCAAGCTGGAACAAGCCATAGGACACGGCTAACTGCTTCATGGTTCTTCCTACTAACCAACTCATGGACTCCATCAGGAACTTTGCCAACAAATCCCTGGGAAGCCTTGCCTTGCAGAGCCCCCCATCTGACCCCAGGGGACATCTTATCCACATTCTCCTGTCCTCCTCACCTGTGGCTGGCTCCAACACATGGTTCCACACATAGCAAAAACAAGCCTTTGCAGGTAATTAGTGAGCAAGTGCAGAAAGCCATTCTGGCTCTGGGGTTGGGAGAAGACCTGCAAACCTGAGTGTGTCAGGTCACTGTCCTGGGGAAGACAAATGGGAGGGTCTCAGCACCTAGCATGGCTCTGTGGGGTGGAGAGAATGCATATCATCTTAATTACCCCCAAGAGGAACAAGAAGTGTGGAGTGGGTACCTCCATAGAAAAGGTTTGAGAAAATCCCAGAATCCCTAGCCAGAATGACAGATGAAGGTGTCTCTCTTGCGGAGCCACTCAGTAAAAACCAGAAAAAGTGACTCTTCCTTCAAATGGGAAGACACGCACCAATGCAAGGCTTCAAAGGACATGAACAATCAAGGACATGAACGTGACTCTACCAAACAACACAATAATTTGACAGTAACTGACCCCAAAGAAACGGAGATCTGTGAATTACTGGACAAGGAATTTTGAATAATTGTTTTAAGGAAGCTCAAAGAAGTACAAGAGCACACAGATAGAAAACTCAATGAAATCATGGAAACAGTACATGAACAAAGCAAGAGGTTCAACAGAGAGAAATCATAAAAAAGAACCAAACAAATTCTGGAGCTGAACAATGCAATGAATGAGATGACAGATGAAAGATCAGACAGAAGCCGAAGGTGGCCAGGCGCACATGGTAGGGTGAGGAGCCCAGGGAAGACAGAAGAAACAGCCAGAGTGGCAGGAAGAGCATGAACAGGGAACAGCACAAGGGCTGAAGCATGACTAGAGAGAACTGCTCTCCTGTTTCCACTTCCTGGGCCTGTGGTGATAAGTCCCCTCTGGTGTCTTTCTCTTCCTTTCTTTTCCTTCTTCTGCCTTCCTGTGCTGGCTCCCATTGCCTTATACCTGGACAATTGCAACAGCCTTTACTCTCTACCTCTTCCGATCTGTTGTGTGTCACAAAAGCCAACCAATCTTACAGCACTCTTTCATTATCTCGCTCTCTCTCTCAATTAAAGAATGGCTCTTCTGTGCTCAAACCATTTAATCTGGCATTCAAGACCTCCATGTTTGGGTGTCAATCTGTTTCCTGCTGTGTCTTCTGTGACATGTCCCTCTCTTGCCACTGGGCAAACAAGAACTCTTGTCTGCTCTCTTGATAGACTGTGTTTGATTCCATTCCATCTCGATGTCTTCGTTTTGTCAATTCCATAATCCCCTTACCCTTTCTCTCTCTGCCCATTACAAATATCAGCCATCTTTGAAAGGCCATCTCCAAGGCTCAAATATGAAGCCTTTCCTGACCAACTAGCCGGAATCCTGTCCCCCCTCTCTAGGATGCTGTTGCCATCACAGGGGACCTTGAGCTGCCTCCAATTTGCTTATAATCCTTAAGGCAGCAGCCAGGGTCTGTTCTCTGCATCCATCCGCATAGTTCCCACCAAGGTAACCCAGAAGTTCAGGGAGTGACTTTGGGTTTCAAAGAGGCCTGAAAACCTCCTTGTTGCTCTTACTCAGGTGGAATCATTTAAAAAGGTGTCCACTCTAAGCTTTTTGTCTTGGGTGTCTCCTTGGGCATTTTTTCCTGAGTAGAGAACCCAGTGACTTGATGTCTTCTGTGGAGGCAAAGATTATCCTATGAAACCTCATAGGGTCTTCAGGCAGAGGGAAATTCCCCAGTGAGGGATATCCTGAAGGTTTAGTTATCCAAACCTGGCCGCATTTGCCAGACTTCTCCCATCTGTAGATAATTCTGAAGGCTACAGTTTGCTTGTCAACATGATCTGTAAGCAATTTGATTAACAGATGTTTTTGAACTGGAAATCTAGGCTGTACCAATGTAGTCAGACTAAAATATATGTTTAAATATATAGATATATGATCTCTCTCTCTCCCTCTCTCCCTGTATCTATATCTCTTCAATGGGAGATTGGAGCCTGCTGGGGCTGGCAGCTTGTCTCCTGGGTCATAGACTTGGTGTCCAAAGCTGTTGACTCTGAAGGTGTTGAACTGGCTAGAGATGAACTCCTCTGAGACTCTGTGGACAGTGGGAAATATACTTTGTATGCACAACCTCACTGTTCAAGCAGGGCTTGTTAACCAGCTCCATCTCCACTTTGTACATGAAAAATAGAATGTAAATCACGACTAAATGACATATCATTGAAGCCCATTAGAAAGAGAGAAAAAAAGCAGGAGTCCTGGACTACTATGTCCTGCTGGAAACAGCCTAAGAACAGGAGAGCACTTCGAGAAGGTTCCATGAGGAGCCACAAGAATGGCCAGAGGTTGGAGATTAGGTTCTGGGAGGAGAGCCAGAAGCAACTGGCGTGATTTAACCTGGAGAAGTAAGACAACTGGCATCAGTTAACATATATTTATGACTGCATTTGAGTGGCCAGGATTTTGTGGGGCCAGTATGCTTTTTTTTTTTAAATCCTCGAAGATTTAGAATCATAATTTTTAATTTAAAAAAAGTTTTTAGAAGATTTTATTTATTTATTTATTTATTTATTTATTTATTTATTTATTTATATTTAAGAGCGAGAGAGTGCGCTCATGCCTGCACAAGCTGGGGGAGAAGCAGAGGGGGAGGGAGAAGGAGAGAGATTCTGAAGCGGACTCTGTGCTGAGCAGGGAGCCTGACGTGGGGCTCCATCTCATGGCCCGAGACCATGACCTGAGCCAAAACCAAGAGTCAGACTCCTAACCGACCGAGCCTGCGCCACCCCCCCGGCCCAGGTGCCCCCATATCTTATTTTATTTTATTTTATTTTTTTAAAGATTTTATTTATTTATTTATTGGAGAGCGAGCAAGAGAGAAACAGCATGAGAGAGGAGAGGGTCAGAGGGAGAAGCAGGCTCCCCGCTGAGCCGGGAGCCCGATGTGGGACTCGATCCCAGGACCCTGGGATCATGACCTGAGCCGAAGGCAGTCGCTTAACCAACTGAGCCACCCAGACGCCCCCCATATCTTATTTTAGAGTGAAGATCGTCCCAGAGAAATTAAACCACTGAGTTCACCATTTGTCACAGGCTGGGTGAGGTTCAGGACGTGGGACTTGAGGACGTGGAAGTGTAGGGGGCAAACTTTTCCTTTACCCTCCGAAGGGGTCTTTTAGGCTGGCCCTGAGGATTGAGTTGACATAAGACGGATCAACAGGAGAAAGGCATACAAATGCATTGAACACCAGTGTTACGTGGTATAGAAGCCTTCCTGAGGAATAGAGACCCAAAGAAATTGGGGAAACCAACTCGCGTTTGCCTTGGGTGCCACAAAGACAGGCTTGTGGACAAATGACTGAACTCCGTGGGGAAGTTTAAAGGTAGATGGGAATTATTTTAACAAGGTCCATTTGTGCAGAATTCTCTTGGTCTCAACTTCTCGTCCTTGATGATAAGAATGTTACTTTCCTTCTGATAGAGGAAGGACATCTTCCACATGGGAATTTCCTCTCCTGCTTTTGAGAAAAAGAAGGAAGGTCAGTGTGTTTTGCTTATTTTTGCTGTTTTTAACTCAAAATATTCAATAGGTCAGAGCGGCAGATTTTGGGGATGGGGGCATGTTTTGAACTCCCTCAGAAGTCATAGATGAAATTTAGGTTGGATAAAAACAGTCTTCTGTTAGAGAAGCTTATTTAATATTGGAATGAGGGAGACTATAGTATTTTATCTGGAGAATTTAGAAAATGCAATTTCTACAGGGATAGTTATAGTTCTGCCCAGAGGAGGAAAGAGTGAGTTGATTTCTCAGTGCCTCCTTAGTGTGATGGCTCCAATTATAGGAGTTGGTTTTTCCTTGGCACCTATGTAAGAGAAATTATCTTGGCAAACATATAGTTTGACACTTGCCATCATTAAAATAGCATTTAAAAATTTTTAATTCCAGTATAAAGTGTTATATTAGTTTCAGGTGTACAATATAGTGATTCAGCAATTCTCTGCTGAATCGTGCTAAGTGTGCTCTTCATCCCCATCATCTGTGTCACTCATTCCCCCCACCTGCCCTCTGGTGACCATCTGTTCTCTACAGTTAAGAGTCTGTTTAAGAGTGTGGTTTTTGTTTGTTTCTTTTTTTCTTTGTTCATTGGTTAAAGTAACATTTTTATATCCTATTTTCAGCCAGATATGTTTTAAGGCCAACAGCGGGGATGATGCTGTTTTCCATTAGGGCCCTTAGTTTTTATCTGATATTGCCAGTAACTGAATCGGTTTGAGTATCTCCATGTTCATGATCTTTTCCGTGTTTCGGGCTTTCTCACTGGGGTAGCGTTTCCACTCTGAGTTCTTATCTTTTCAAGGACTGCATGAGTGTGATTGTACCAAGCAGATTTAGAGTAATCAGAACATTATGATGGCCAAGTGGCTGTCAGCACTAGAGCGCTGTTTTCAGTGGAAACAATTTCTGCACTGCTGGGGACACCTGTTTTTCTTTTTGTCTTTGCATGCTTGGAGAGCAGAAAGCTGGACCTGAATCTCTCAGTTTCTGGTTAGTGTATTGATTCGTGAAATGATGCCTGAACCCTGAGGTTTATATAAGTAAGTAAAAAGCTAACAAGGCCAAGGGTCTTATACAGGTATATTGCTCTTTTTTTTTTTTTAAAGATTTTATTTATTTATTTGACAGAGAGAGAGAGACAGCGAGAGAGGGAACACAAGCAGGGGGAGTGGGAGAGGGAGGAGCAGGAAGCCTGACGCGGGGCTGGATCCCAGGACCCTGGGATCATGACCTGAGCGACCCAGGCGCCCCCAGGTATATTGCTCTTATTTGGCAGAGTGGCAATACATTTTAAGTGATAAGTAAGGATGAGTCACATGTGATTCTCTGGGGAAAAAACCAAAACCACAGAGTCCACTGTCCAAGAAGTAAGCCATGAAGATGATTTGGTGGGGGAGAGATGATGATGATGAGGGTGCTGATGCTGATCGTGGTGGTGGTAGTGTTGTTGTTGTTGTTGGTGGTGGTGGTGTTAACATCTCTGTTGTTGAGCACACGTATTCCTTTTTTTTTTTTTTTTAAAGATTTTATTTATTTATTTGAGAGAGAGAATGAGAGAGCGAGAGAGAGCACATGAGAGGGGGGAGGGTCAGAGGGAGAAGCAGACTCCCTGCTGAGCAGGGAGCCCGATGCGGGACTCGATCCGGAGACTCCAGGATCATGACCTGAGCCGAAGGCAGTCGCTTAACCAACTGAGCCACCCAGGCGCCCGAGCACATGTATTCCTGTTGCTGTGTTATTTATCTCCCGACTGTGTAACACCACCACTGGGCAGGTGTTGAATCTGCATGTTACTGATGAGGAAGTTCAGGGAGGTCAGCTGCTTGCCAAAACTGAGCTTAAAATCTAGGTGTTTCTCAAATCTAAGCCTCTGGGGGCGGTGTGTGTGTGTGTGTGTGTGTGTGTGTGTGTGTGTGTATCATACTGCCTCCTAATACAAACGTGTCATAATTTTGAGATTTAAAAAAGCTAACCAGCTGAAATAAGGGGGAAATCACACACAGCTTGGAAAGGCTACCAGTAAGTTTTGTGGACAATCCGGGGGTAGGCTGGGAGCTATATTCAGACCACAGGGGCTGCCCTCCCTACAAAGAGGTAAAGTGAGGAGATATCCTTGCTGAGATATTTTTTACAACTTGGCCAGTCCGTCTTGCAACGAACTAGAGGATGTAAGCCGGTGGTTCCCCAATTTAAGAGGTATCAGGATCACCTGGAGGGATGGTAGCACTACGGATTGCTGGGCCCAGCCCCAGATTCTGGCTCGAGATGCTGCATTTCTGCTCCCCAGTGATGCTGATCCCGCTGGTTGGGAGACCACGCTCTGAAAAGCACGACTGAGCCGTCTCAGCCCAAGGTCTCCACTCTGATCCTGCAGCTGTTTCTCCAAGGGGGTGACCAAGCACAAGAGCCTGTGAGAGCCCCCAGGGTCAGCCTGGACAGCTGAGGCTGGTCTTCGGGGACTTGCCATCTGGCTCATTCTGAGGCCTGCTGGAGGCTTCAGGACAGCAACATCTGCCCTGCGCAAGAGAGCATCACCCCCCTCAGTGACTGGAGTGCTCTGATGCATGCCTGGCGTAAGTTTTAACTGAGGGTCAGCTGTGGCAAGGAAAGCCACTAATGCCATTGGCTTCTTTCAGCCTTTTGCAATAGGAGGTTTGCTAGGGACCCTGCTGTGACAGGTGGTCTTTTGGCTATAGCACTTCAGAACCTGAGTATTCGTGAATATTCATACCATGAGTATTCAGACCCCAGCACTATGGAAGGCCCACTGTGGATGCCTAACTCAATGGCTTTCTCCCACCAAACCTACATGAAGTCTTTCACAACATTTTGAAAAGTATTTTCAATGTATTTAAATTGTTTCTACCGTGTTTTGTTTTGTTTTTTTAAATATTAGCTGCCTAACATAGACCTATAGCCTTTTCATATTAGAGAAAACTAATTTTGGTTAGCTCAAGCAAAAGATGTTTATTAGGAGAATACTTGTTTATCTTAGCTATTCGAAGAGAAAAATGAACAAGCAAGACCCTCCTGGAGGGTCAGTCAGGTCTGTTTCTGGAATGTCATTTTAGGAATTCATAATCCTCTTTATAGGGCATAACCATTGGTAAAACTCAAACTAATTCTCATCCTCTCCTCTCCCCTCCCCTCCTGTCCTCTCCCTCTTCTCTCTCTCTCTCCTTTCCCAAATTCAGAATCCTGGGAGAGCATAGGCCTGTCTTGGCATAAGAGTTATCCTTGGATCAAGCAGATAGGGTTGGGCTCACATGGCATAACTGTGGCCCTTGGTGGCCCCTCTTGGTGTTTTGGGAGCTATGCCCAGAAAAGAGTGGTGTCTTGTCAACCCAGCACCCCACCAAGAGTTGTCAAAAGTGTTCACGCTTAAATGAGAGTCAGGGAATTAAAACTGCATAGTTGTATTCCTCCGAAGAGGAACGTCTCTAGTACCATCGCAGAGGTGTGTGGAACTTGTCCTGCTTGCAGTAAAATGTAGTAAAAATTCACTCTCACCCTTACAGGGTGCCTTGTAAGGAGAGACTCAGCCTCCAAAGAGAGGCAGAGCATCCTGATGGTTGACTTTTAGCAAGAAGGATTTGCTTTCATTTCTAACTGTTTTTAATCCTATGAAAGCTCAGAGAGTTTTGAATTCAAAAGAGTTAAATACACCCATAAACGTGTATCAGTCTCATGGCCTGAACTCTCTGGTACTGACATTTCCTCCTGAAGCCTGATGCTTCCAGAGTTATCTGGTGCTGTGCGTGGCAGGGGCTGAGCAAGGACTCAGCGTTCCGGATGGCTCTCTTTCTGCCCTTTCGCAGAGCACTCACTTTCCACTGGCTTCTAATTCCAAGAGCTGTTCTCCGAACAAGGGACCTCCTTGAGGCCAGAGGCTGTCCTCAATTTGAGAAAGCCATTGTCTAGGTCCTTATGTTCCAAGGGAGGGAACAGTGGGTCACGGTCAGGGGAAGCTGGGAGTGCTGCCAGTGAGTGCCATCTTCTAGGACTCCACGTGGTAGAGGAAAGAGCTCAAGATTATTAAAATAAGGCCAACTATGTATCTGAAAAGTCAGCATGTTTATGTACAATAGCAAATGGAACTTACTAAAAAGGAAGGCAGCAAAGGTTCACTTCAGTGGTTGGATAGTCTGACTTCCTTTATTAAAAACAACACCTGTTCTTCAAAGCTGGTTCTGAGGGAAGCCCCCCCCCCCCAGAGAGAGAGCCTGACCCACAGCCTCCCCTGAGCCCCAAGAGTAACCTCTGCTTGGTGTTTCATGCCTGGGAGCATGGTCATCCATGGCTGTCCCTTTACAGGCAGGCTCAGACACAGGCAAACAAGCTTTCTTCAGTCTCTCTTCCTCTGGTTATGTGGCACTTTGGAGGATACCCAGTGCTGGGGGATGATTACAGAGGCAAACTTAAACATGGAGAGTTCCATAAATCAAGGTATTTCTGTCCCTCGAGGGATATATTTTGCTCTCTGTGGCCCAAGGGTTATGTCCAGTCCCTGTGGGTCTGTCTGGGAACCAGTTTCCCTGGTTTCCAGGTTGTTTCTACCATCTCTCACCTGCCATCTGGAAGGAAAATGCTGGATTTACAGATCCCTTAACATCTAGGCCAAGAGAGAGAAGGTCCAAGGTGTCTGTCCCCTTCCGCCTTTCCTCATTCCCTTCTGCAATCCCACTTTCCTGTCTCTGGAGGGCTCCCTCCCATGCTCCAGGTGATGAGCACTAAAAATAACCTCACTTTTTGGGCAGGACTCTTGCCCTTTTCCTCCTGGTCTTCAGTAGACATGCCTGTATCAGAACGAAAAAGAAGAGCAAAGCATTGAAACGAGATAGACACAGAAAGTGGAAAAATGCCCTTCCCCTCACTCACCTGTAAGACTGCCTCACGTTGGTCCATCGATCGATATAACCACTGAAATACATTGTGGATGAGGCCAGGACATCTGTCTTCCGTGAAGTACTAATCAATTGCTGGCTGCCAAAGAGCATTATCTGTGCTCTTGCTGGTTAAAAAATGTACCCAGTGCCTCTCACGGTACGTGGTTACTTACGTGTACACGAACTCTGCATTGGGTTGTTCAGGAAACGTTTATTGAGCTGCTGTTTTGTAGACACACATCCAAACCAACTGAATCTACCCTGAAAGTCATTTCGCAGAAGAAATGAACTTAACTTTATAAAAAAATACAGGAAAGATGGAATCTCAGAATAAAGAACAATCTCTTAATGACAAAATGAAAAAGAAAAACACCCCAAAATCCCCAAACCCTCCTTTTTCTGTACTGGCTTTTCCGAGGCCATGACTGACAGGTAAGGGCTTGCTTGTCTAGCCCCAGGACTGAGAGCAGCTTCGGAGAGAAGTCAGTGCTCTTGTCTTACTGCTAAGGAACGTGAGCCACGGAGGCTGCTGGCTAGCTACCTAGGGGCCGAGCCTACTCTTAAACCTCATACCCTACAAGAAAATTGGGATCACTGTCTACTTTTCTTGGTTTCCTCTCAGTTGGGGCAACTTCCCTTTAGCAGTTTTCATCTTATTTATTCTTGGCTTCAGTGTCCTGTTCTGTGAATTGTCTAGTTAGACATGAATCTCTGAGTACCATGCCCTGATTTTATAGCTTCCTTTCCTTTTAAAGGAAAACAGACATCCCTGCAGCGTTGAGAGAGGTGGTGGTGGTAAATAATATAAAATTATTGAGCGACAATTCGAAGAGCCATCTCCCACTCCTGTCCTAAAATACACTCCGACCTCCCAACATAAGCGGGCACAAACAACAGTTTGTAGCCCCTCTAATAATATCCTGCATACAAAATTCTGAGAGATCTGGAACTTTCAGCATATTGACTTTCTAGTTGTCTACATTTATTCAGGGTGAGGTGATGGATTGCAGTGATTTATCGACTTTGATTACAGCCTGTGGTTCTGAACTCCGGCTGCATGTTAAAATCACCCATCCCAGATCAATTAAATCAGAATCTCTGGGACTAGGGTCAAGACATGAGTATTTTTAAAAAATCCCCCAGGCAGTTCTGACGTGGAGCCAAGGTTGAGAATCCTTGGACCAGACTAACACAGCTGGCAGGATGAGAGCAGGGAGGGCCCCCCAGGAATCTGCAGGTGGAGTGATTTGTGCAGATTGCCATGAAATTTGTTTTCTTCTTGTAAGAAAGCAATTCATCTTTACATATTTTAGGAAGATATTTTCACCCTCCTTTTCTTATTCAGTGCTCAAAGGAGAATATTTGGGTTTGCTTTTGCACTTCCGTAGATTGCTCTGTAGATGCATGAGCCTGTCATCAATAAACGCAAGAGATGAATGAGGAATGGCTGGCTGGCTGTAAAAGGGTATACTGAGTTATCAAAGATTTTGCCTTCAAGCTTTTTACAACAGCGACTTTCTTAGTTGTTTTTTTTTTTTGTTTCTAAAGGATATATTTACATGCAGCTTTGCAGGAGAACATCAATATTAAGTAAAGGCATTTACATCTATCTACTGTTGAAATGAGTTAGTTTATAGCAACTCAAGATAAAGTAAGGGAATATTCCAAAGGGGGCAAAACCAACCAACCAAACAAACAAAAACCTGGGTAGTTCAGTACTTAGCATAATTGGCAGGGCATTTGGGGACCGCAGCTGCTTTTGTCCCTTGGTATCTCATATGGGTTCCAGCTTGCAAAGCACAGAGCTCTGCCAGATGCGTACGCTAGCGACTGGGTGGGGAGAGTCCCATAGCTGGTTTGGCCACATGAAGATGGTGAACTTGTTAAGAATAATGATTAGGCACCCTGACTGCATACTTAGCATCATCCCCAAGGGCTTTTAGTCACAGAATTTAAATAGGCACACCCATGAGAGTTTGCAGGAAAACAAAGAGAAACCCTGCTCTCAAAAAGCGCCTGCTAATTGTTTGGGGATTTGTGAAAATATGCAAACACCAGGAGGGACCTCCAAATCTCTTGCCAGATTTAGTAAATATTGAGTCAGTATTTGGGTGCTTGTTTTTAGTAATTGACAAGCCAGGAGCCATTGGTCTCTGAGAACTTCCTGTTTCCGGCTTGCAGGTCTCTCTACTCCCCACAGTGCACCTGCTCAACCTCTGTCTCACCCTGAAAAGGAAGTAATAGAGAAAGAAAGCCTTTCCACTGAACTGGACATTCCCCCCTCAACCCCGCCCCAAACAGGACAATCAATTTGCCATTCGCAGTGGCTGCTCAAGAAGTTACTTATGGTCCACATTAAACAAGAGACAGTGGTATCAATTTAAGGTGCCTCTTGTGTATCATTTTTGTCATAGGGAAAGGACTTATAAAATGTGACCCAGAGTTGTTTGTTGTTTCAGAGACGCTGACTTGCTCACTGTGGCTGGAGGCAGCCTGAAAAGCATGCCTACAAGGGGTGGCTGTGCTTCCTAGGCAGAGGGCACTCTGCGTTTTGTGATTTGCATGTGTTTTTCTTAAATTGGAGAAAATGGAAGCGTTTTGGGGTAGTAGCAGGAGAGCTGCAGGACTTAAAGATCAGGCTTCCCTGGGGCAGGAAGGGGCACGTGAAAAATCTTCCCTAACCCCTCTTGCCAGTGGAAATGGAAGGCCTTCTAAGTGTTAGGAAGCTACGTTTTTTAAAAACCCACCCCTCCAACACCGTGAATAGCTTCAGATGGGGGTGGAGGACAGCAGGAAATGGCAATTTTCAGCATTTACCACTTCCAAGGAACAGAGACTTTAAGAAAAAATCAGCCTCGGGAACATTTGTGCCCCTTCATGGCAATTATTTAGTAATTTCTGAGACTGGGTTTTCTCTGGCCAGAACATCCTGTCAAACGTAGAGTTGTCAATATCCTGGCATAAACCGTCTTTTAAAATGCCCTTTGCAGTACAGATCTGTTGTGTGACTCTGATGTGCCAAACCCCAAAGCCAGGGGTGAGGGGAGGGCGGAGGGGTTGAGGAGGAGCAATGGGAGCAAACGAAAATTCTTTGCAAATTACAGTAGGCTAAAAAATGCAATTACTAGCTGATTCTTTTTACCACCTTTAGGGAAGCCTCTCAGCTTGTACATAGTATTTGTCATTTTCTGTAGCACTTTCTTGTATCATTTTAGGGCACTGAATACTTCGTTTCGTGCTTAGAGTTAATTATGTGCATATTTAACTTCTCAACTCCAGTCCTTTGGTGCTGGGTCTTTTCTCTTTGTTTCTCCCATGGCACCAGGGAGAGTGTTTTATTCCTTGTTACTGTTCCATTATTATTGTTGAATGAATGAACTTTTACAAAACATGGGTGTGTTTTGTTTTTTCAAATGCAGCTCCTAATGAATTAATATAGCTAGCTGGGCAGACATAAAGCTGCCATTTGTAGAATAAAAGAACTCTCCAAGTGACGAGAATCACAGAACCGTAAAATTTTGCAACCATAAAGGACCTGAGTGATTTTAATTCAGCCTATTTATTTTACAGTTGAGCAGTTATGGCTGATAGAGACCGAGTGACTTGTCCAAGGTCACAGAGCAAGCAGTAGGCGAATCAGTCACCTGCTTTACTTGGGCATTGATGGGACCCATGTAAACCGACTTTGCTGAAGATTGTTTTAGCTACTCTTGCAGTGCATTTACATTTCATCAATCTTTATGCCCCTGATTTTCCTTGGGGAAGATATTTAATTGATTTTTAATTTTATCTCCTCTGAATTTGGGGCTAATGAATTGCTTGTTTTGTCTACTTAGCAAACTGTCTTCCTGCCACTTTCAAGGAAATCCACCCCAGCAGTCTATTATTCTCACCATGTTAGATACAGAGCGGTGGTAGGTAGGGACATTATGCAGATAGACAGTGGCCAGGCCATATGTAATTCTAGGACTCTGACCTCTAATCTGCAGCAGCCAGTCAAGGGAACGAACCAATAACCCCAGTGGCAATTGGCCCTAAAAGGCCCAGACTTGATTAGTTACTGGCACTTCCCTAATTTTTGTCTTTGTTCCCAGAGTAGGACCAGCCTGAGGCAGCCCAGTATGCTCCCCCAATCAGCCACAGAGGATGCCCTGCTTCTAGTTAGCCTGACTATAGCCTCCCCAGGCCAACAGGTTCTAGTCCAGAGTGGAGCTTCCCACTCCTCTGTCTGCCTTTGAGTCTCCTTCAAACTCAAGGGCTGGTGGCTCAGTCCCTTGCCCTGGCAAGCTCTGAAAAAGTAACCTTTGCTTTTCTCACTTGGGAGGGCTTCACCCACGTGAGGAAGACCAAGAAGACCAGCCCTGCCTACTTCATTGTTCTCTCTGGTTATGATTGTGCAGTCAGTAATACATCTGCATGATAGGGTTTTTGAAAGCCTATTTGTCTCTTCCTTTATCAAAGGAAATATGAAAAGGCTTTGGTTGATCATTTGGCTGAAATGAGCATCCGATCTACGTGTGGCATTCTTCTGACCCATCACCCACCCTGGTGATGCTGCCAAGATAGGAAAGGAGGTTGGTGTGGCTCAGAGTCATCACCTCAGGGTTTTCACGATGTTTCTAGAACTTCCATTTAATAATCTCTCTAAAATTTTCAAGGGGGATGACGTCAGGCATCATGGATCCTTTTCTTTTCTGGAATCCACCCTTTTATTTTGAAAATCAGGACTTTTCTTATTCTCCAGTATTTCTCAGGATAGATGTAAAGTCTGAAATCACAGATCAGGTTGATAATTTCCCAGCCAGAGGTATCTTTCTTTTGCATGTCAATAATTAATTTAAGAGATAAAATTATCTTATTTAAAGGACCATCTTGGGTGTCAGTTCCCTCTAAATAGGGACATTGCAAAGGTGGTACAGGACCAGGTTTGGGGGACAGGGACTGGTCCTCCCCAGTGGCTGTCAGCCCAGCCCTACCCCCCAATCCTCTGCTGTGACCAGTTGGCATTTTGTCAACTGGCTCATTCTTCCTTGTCTCTCAGATGTCTCTGAAATGCCACCTCCTCTAGGAAGCCTTCCTAAACCCCAGTCTAAGTTAGGGCCCCATTTTGTTCTCTTAGACCAGACTTAGAGGGTCAGTAGATGTTTTCTGGAAAAATCCCAACAGTCAGTGTTAAACCATGCAGGCCATGCGGGCATCTGCTCAACTCTGCTGCCGTAAGGTAAGAGCTGCTGTAGAGAATATGTAAATGAGGGGGGGGCTGAGTTCCAATAAAACTTTATAGAAACAAGTAGTAGACGCCTGACCATCGTTTACCAACTCACTTCAAAGCACTGTGTAATTTTTCTGCACAATAGGATCATGCGGACTAGTCCCTGTGGACTAGAGTTTGTTAAATATGAGGATTGACGGATGTTTGTTTCTGCACCTGTAGGGCAAGCATAGTGCTGGGCACATAGCAGGTACTTAATAAGCATTTACTGAATGAATGAATGAATGAATGAATGAATGAGGTGGAAGTGCAGTAGGCATTGAGGTGTGCCTTCTGTTTCCTATCTGTCAACAGTATACCACTGTCCTCCATCTGTTTGCAACCCTTTTCTGTATCTTCTAGTTCTGACTATTTCTTAAAAATAAAATCCTTTGTGGTCTTTGGACTTGATTCGTCTCCCCCATGCCTAGATCCTTCTGGGCTTATCTTTCTTCCCGAGCTCAGGCCACTCAATTGGTAATTACCTTTGGTCAGGCAGTTGTGGCGCCAAATGGGAATTTGTAATCCCTTCTTCTCTAATTAAAACCTGAGAGTGAAGTTATGTGTGTGTCATTATGAGAGATGAGCTCATCTTAAGAGCCTGATGGCATCCATATTACAGGGAGGAACACTTGGCCGTGTCAAATTGTCATTAATATGATTTGGGGAAAGGGAAAAAAAGAGAAAACAAAAACAAGCCACCACCTATTAGGTCTACGCCAAGTGTTTCAAGATGTAGTAATTTCTTTTATACAAAATGAGTTTGTTTTGCTCAGTCATGCTTAAGTCTATAGGTGTGATCCTTATTTTTATAGGCAACTAATTGCAAAGTGACATTTTGAGATGTGCTGATCCCAGTCGTATTTTTCTTGCCTTATGAATGCCTTCAGTTGAGACTGTCAACACTCCTCAGTCTCCATAGAATCAAGAGTTAGAGGAACATGGAGCCACCCACCAGCAGAGCCAGTGATGATGGACTCTGCCTTTTCTGCCCTTCCCATTCTCTGCAGTAAATTCGCAGGGAGTCAGTGAACTCAGGCATTTCTCAATGTCTCAGATGGAGACGTGTTTCCTATGATCAGGAGGTCAAGGGCTACTTTAGGTTACCAGCAGTTTGTCTACTTGGGAAATGCATAATTTTTCAGACACTCACTTTCCTGGTAAAAAAAAAAACACACACACAATTTCCAGAAGGTTGATCCTGTGGTCCTCAACTGGGCCAGCCTGCTCTGTGTTCGGGGGGGTCCCAGGAAGTGGTTGACTTCGGCAGGCTGCCAGATGTAGCCACGCCCAGGGGCCTGGGACCCAGGGCTCTCTCTGGGACAGTAGATTCCACGGGTCAGGGTTCCGCTGCAGAAAGCAGAAACTCCTATATATGTGCCGAGTGTGTACTTCAGGCTGTCTTAGTCAGCTGGGCTGCTGTGACAGAATACCACAGTCCAGGGGGAGGGGGCTTAAACAACAGACATTTATTTCTCATAGTTCTGGAGGCTGGAAGTCCAAGATCAAGGTCAGCAGATTTGGTGTCTGGTGTCTAGGAGAACTCTCTGGCTTGCAGACCTTGCTGTGTCCTCACATGGCCAGGAGAGAGGGGGAGAGAGACAGAAAGAGAGAGAGAAAGAACGCAAGCGCTCAAGAGAGCACTGATCTCTTCCTCTTCTTGTAAGGGCCCCAATCCCATCATGAGGACCCTACCCTGATGCCCTCACCTCCAGAAGGCCCCACCTCCAGTACCATCACACCGGGGGGCAGGGCTTCAACATGAGAATTTTGGGGGCACAGCCAGCCTATAACAGAGAGGTTCAGGTACTGGCAGAGTTGCAAGTGTTAGAGAAGCAGAACTGCCAAGAATGATTCTCGGAATGATTCCAGGGAGAGTCCCTGTTTGCCAAGGCCAGGAGGCGGGGAAGGATCAGGAACGCAGAGAATGATCCAAATCTGGGGATTTCCTAAGATGCCGAGGCTCTGGCATCAGCCCCGCCCCCTGGCTCATGAGCTAGGACCTGCTCCTCAGGACCTGCTACTATGGTGGGCAAGACATCCAGGACCATCCTGAAATGTTGAAATCACTTTATCTTTGCATTTGTGGTTTGCAAGTCAAGCCCAGTCAGCATGCTCTGGGGGCTTAGGTTCCGTCCGTACCACCGGGTGGCCTCTCCAGGGTGGGTTCTGCTCCCTCTGCTGTTCCTCCCGCCCCCAGTGCTGGTATGGGTGGCGGGGGCTGGGAGGGGTCACTGGCCTAGGATCTTTGTGACAGTAAGAAGCAAACAACAAACACCCTGGCAGATTAAGAGACCATGCAAGGAAGGGGAAACTTTCCTCCCTGCTTTCTGAACAAGGGACCCTGCATTTTCATTTTGCACTGGTCTCTGCACATGTCATAGCTGGCCCTGGATGAATCTAATACCTCGGTGACTGTGAGGAGCGTCCTCTGCCTCACTTCTACCTTCCTTGTTCTCTAGGGCTCAGTATTGGTTGGGGAGAACCAGCCATGGGGGAGTCTGGGAAATGTAGTCTGAGTGGGGCTCCTCCTTGGCAGGCCTAAGACCACCTGTGCAGGAATGGAGCCAAGGGAGCCAGCAGTCCTAAAAAGGGGGATGACCTGGGAAAGGGGGAACAGGGAGTGAGTGGGGAGAGTGGGGAGAAATTTGGGGGAGGGGTTGAATTTATCCCCAACGCTTCCCTCTGTAGTCTGTAGATGAGTGTTGCTCACACTGACAAAGCTTTAGGGAGTGTGTTTAAAAATGAAGGTGTATGGATCCTTACTCCTGAGAGTGTGATGCTGAAATCCTGTGGTGCAGTTCAGAATTTCACCAGGGGGGTGTCTGGAGAGCCTTTCTAAGGCATGGTTCACACCAATCCCCAGTACCCTGTCCTCCATGCCTCCAGGCCACCTGTCCCACTCACATTATCCCCCCCCCCCCGACTTTCTTTTTTCTTTTCTACATTTTCCTCGTGGCTGTTTTATTTGTCTTTAAGAACTTCCTGGTTGGTAAAGGAAAGCCGAGTATTTTCTTCCTGTGCGTACTCTAGCAAACTTAGCATGTTGAAGATAAATGCTGAGAGGAGGCTGTGAAGCTGTCTGTGGAGTCAGGGGTTGAATGCATTCAGCATTTACTGGGCCCCTACAATGTCCCAGTTAGTGGGGATGTTGAATTCTAAACACACAGCTCCTGCTTTGCAGGAATTTGCAGGCTTGAGGGGAAGCTTAGCACTTAATCTCCTTGCTTGGTTCAAGCAGCGGGGAGAACAGTATCTATTTGTAAAAAAACAAACACTTTTGCAGATCACACTTGGGCTCTGTGGTGACTGCTCTTAATTTCCTGAATACAGGGGGTTGAGCTGATTCTGTGATAACGTCCATGGTTCGGCGAACATCTGTCACCCCCCCCTCCGGAGAACTGAACTCAGCTGTGATGTTCCAGCTCTTCTAGCTCGGGAGACTTCACTTTGAACTTCCAGGAATTGAGGCCAGGGCGTTCTGCTTGTGGCATCATCCTGCAGTTCACAGCTCTGCTAACTCGTGGTCACTGGCCTTCTTGGTCTTCGGGGTTGAAAGTCTCCTCCACAGATGCGTTTACCATCTGGAGGGAGCAGGATTTCCCTTTCTGGGAGGTACTGCAGTAAATGAGGGGGTGGTTCAGAGTGACAGCCATAGAAGGGGGCGGCTGTCACCCACACTCTGAACAGAGACAGGTGTCTTCGTGGTGACAGAGAGGCCCAGGTGTGCCCTAACTGATGGTGTGTGGAGGGAACCGGCTCCTTGTGCACTGTGGCCATTCTAACTTTAGATCCTTGATTCATTCATATCCTGGGCCAGTTCTCTACCAACTTGCCAGTTCTCCTGGGCTGCTATAGGAGGGTATTCACCATCTACTATCAGCTGTTCACTCTCTCTCCAAAGATGAAGGAAGCTTGATATTTGCCGATGCAAGCTGGGTCACTTTATCTGTGCTCTAACCAGATCTCTGGGAGATGTACAGATAGACTTTGGAGATATTGCAGGTTCGGTTCCAGAGCACGACAATGAAGCGAATATCGCAGTAAAGTGAGTCAAACGAATGTTTTGGTTTCCTAGTGCATAGAAAAGTGGAGTTTATACTGTACTGTAGTCTATTAAGTGTGCAATAGCATTACATGTAAATAAACAATATACAGGGGCGCCTGGGTGGCACAGTCGGCCAAGTGTCCGACTCTTGGTATTTCGGCTCAGGTCATGATTGCAGGGTCGTGAGATTGAGCCCCAAGTGAGGCTCTGTGCTCAGCATGGAGTCTGCTTAAGAGTCTCTCTCTCGCTGCTTCTGCCCCATCCCCCCACGCTCTCTCTCTCTCAAATAAATAAATCTTAAAAAAAACCAATATATGTACCTTAATTAAAAATACTTTACTGCTGAGAAAGGCTAACCATCATCTGAGCTTTCAGTGAGCTGTAATCCCTGATTGCAGAGCCCCGTAACAAATAGAATAATAATGAAAAAGAGTAAGATATTGTGAGAATTATTAAAATGTAACACGGAGATGTGACGTGAGCAAATGCTTTTGGAGAAATGATGCCAACAGACTTGCTCCCTACAAGGTGGCCACAAACCTTCAATTTGTAAAATATGCGATATCTGCAAAGCATAATAAAGAGACGTGCAATAAGATGGGGTATGCCTGTATTCTACTCTCAGAACACCTGGGACGGTTACCTGGACATCACATTGGTGCTGCTGTCGTTATCAAACAATAGCAACAAACGTTTGCCAGCACCAAGCACATATGTCACCATGCTAGATGCTGTCGAGGAGAAACACACACACAATCCAGTCATTCAAGGGCTCGTGTCAAGGTAGACAACACTCTAGAGCGCATGGATTTGTAAGTTACACAATGTCTTCCTATACGAGCACTGAGGTCACATTTCTTGGGTGAAGGATGATCGTTTATGAGCTCCAGAAGGACCTCATTCATGCCTTGATTTTCAGTGTTGCCACATGAAAGCCATAGCTGAACCTGGGTCCCTGCTGTGAAAATGAAAATACTTGAGGATATTCGATTGCTTTTCCATTATTCATGGGCATCCGTGGTAGACCATCATGGTAGCGCATCTGCTCAAAGCATGTGATTATGTGTGGGCTCCCACTTCAGCTGAGATTGTTTCATTTCCTACAGCTGTTCTCCAGCATGATAAAATTTGAATGATGCAGATATTTTGCCCGTAAAGAGCTCCCAAGATGCATCAATTTGTGCTTCATCCAAAGGGGACTGAAGGGAACAAAGGACCTAGAGAACCTGAGGAGTTTTAACTAATATTTACTGAGTACCTACTATGTGCTGGGCACCCTTTTATGTATCTCAGGAAGCAAATTTGTTTTCAAAAGAAAATGGAGTATGTTTCGGGCTAGTCTGCTTCCTGCAGATTTAGAACACCCCACTGAGAGGTCAAATCCCTGGGTACTCTTTCTGATAAACGCTCCTGTCACAGAACAACCCTGAAAACAAATGATCTTTGGAATCCTGGCTGGGCTGTAGGGATGAAGGCAAGTTGGAAGGACTGAAGAGAGGAGAAAGGATCTATATTGACAGGTTCCTGAAACTTCCTTTGCTTTTCGGTTGTCAGTTGAACCTCTTGCTTCTGTCCAGGGGCAGAAGCAAAATTAAACCAAGGCACATTCATCTTTCAATGAGGGGCTTGTAAATGACATACTCTCTGCTATATGTGCATGACTGGATATAGCAAATCTGTTCTTATTAGGTCTACAAAGACCAAAATACATCAATATGTGTGATGTGATGTAAGCTCTGTATTTGGGGTGGCAGTTGAGTATGGAGAGTATAGGGAAGACAGCTACTTTGGAATTAGCAAAAGCATGTACAAATATTCGTAACATTGCGAAAGGGGATGCAACCTCCCCGTAAATTAGAGAAGGGGATAGATGTGTCCGGGGATTCTCTGGGTCCACATGGTCCTATGGCTGATCATAAATGTTTATCATCATGATTTATTGAGCAATCGTGGTGACTTAGTATCTTTTTTTGGATTAGTTGGGCCATTCTGTTTTCTTGAGTTGTAAGATTATGGGTCAGGTTTTGGGAGAGAGTGTTGGAAATAGAAGGGCCTCCCTGTCCTTGCCCTATATTAAGAGTTGATTAGGGAAGATTCAGTCAATTCAGGCAAGGCGCTGCTGCCCCTAGGTCCTTGTTTAACAGTTGTGGTCTCCTAGAGCCTGGAGGGGGTGATGTGGGGATGCAGAAAAGACACAAGGATCTGGCTCACTGGATCCTGGGAGGTTTCATGACTTCATTGTCCCCAACTGTGGTGTCACAGATTAGGAGAAATCCTCTGACCAAGGCATATGCAAAGTAAGAAGAAAAGCCCCAACATTTTCCCTCTGCAATGTTCCCTCCCTGCTGAGTCCCTTTCCTGACAAGCCCATTCCAGGGTAAAGACAGGAACAGGATCAGAAGAGATGGGGCCATCCTGCCCCTTTGGCTTTGTTTCTCCAATGAGATGCTACTATTTTATGAGCACTTGTGAGCTCTTGCGTTTAAGATATAGCTCCCCGCCCATAAATATTTACACAGTTTCCACATGGGCTTCAGGGGGAGGCCTGCCGAGTCGCTCCAGTGAGATTCCCCCACGTCAGCCTCTGGAGAGAAGAATGTCAAAATTTTATAAATTCCTTATTATCAACCAGAGGATGCTTGAATGCATGCATTAAGGCAAATAAGCCTGTTAGCAACAAGTGGCCTTATTTTGTAAGAAAATAGAGAACAAGAGAGGGTTGTAAAAACGCTCGGTCTAGAAAAAAAAAAAAAGAGAGAAATACCAAAGTAGATTTGATTCTAGTTTCCAGCCACCAAATAATTGGATAGCTAGGAAGGTGCCCCCAAGTTTGATTAAATGTTCCCTTTGGGACAAATTCAACCCAAGAGGGACTTTAGAAACAGTGGATCCTATGTAACAAAACCTAGAGTCTCTACTCTGCAGTCCATTCACATTTTGTTTTTAGTTTTTAGTTTGTTTGTTGTTTTTTTTTTTAACAAAATATAGAGGGGTCAATGAACCTGTGTTTTGATTCTGAGGAAATTCCAAGCTCCTTTGTTTAGCAAATACTGATCTGGTGAAGTGTGCTGGCCTCTCTCTTTTAGCGACCACAGTGTCTGATAATGAAAGAATTTTCCCTCTAATTTACTGCATACAAGCCTTTTGCTCAGAAATCTTTAAGTCCTTTATCAGTCTTTTGCGGCATGAACTTCCACCCACAAACATTCTATGTCCTGTAAATAGTGTGAACAAGTTTTTCTTTTATGACCGATCTTGTTCGATTTTGTTCTGGCCAATCCTTATCTGAAAACACATGGGAATGCACAGGCTCCGACGCTCTCAGAATCTCATGTGGTCCTGACCTGGCAGGTGTGTGGAGTGACGTGGCTTCTTCCGTGGGGTCTCAGTTCAGTCCTTGAAGATACAGGTTGTGCACACAACTTGACGTCTTAGAAGGGCTTTCTTCCCACCACCTCCTTAGGTCATTTCAGCTCACCTGGCATGCATCAGGCACCTGTGGCCTGGGAGCTCAGCTCTTAGGAGAGAAGGAGTCTCCCTAACCCTGGGCCCTGCCAGAGGGATGCAACTGCTCTTTGGAGGTAGGACTTCAGAATCTTCCAGAACTAGGGAAATGCCTACTTACGATTTGAAAAACATCCCCCGTGATTCTGTCTGCCTTCCCATACTTCCGCGAAACCCATTTTATGGGACCAGCTCTTTATCCAAAGCAAAGTCTGATAATAATAAAATAATTGGAAAGCTCATTATGAGCTCCCTTGCCATCATCGTTCAGTCTCTTGTTTACTTCACTTTCAAAAGCCGTCCAAGGTAATGGGACTCTCTTAAGCCAATTACTTTTCCAAGCCAGAGAATGTGTGAAAACAACCCCAATGACGGGAAGATCTCTGCGTGATAGAAACTCTTTATATTATGCAAGAGAGAGTGGCCTTCTGAGCACAGGTGGTCCAAACGCAGTGTGGGGCCGTGGGGTATCCTCTGAGTTAGATTAGAGCTTCACCCTCCTGGAGAGCAGGTCCATCGTAGGTGATGAATTCCTGGAACACCAGAGACACCTCTATTTAAATGGAAGTTGGAATCAAAAGCGATGCCTCTTTTTTGAACACCGAGTCGGCATTTCTTCATGGGGCACCTGCATCATCTGTGTCAGGCTCTATGACTTCCGGGCAGGTGCTGAGCCTGCAGACATGCGTGGAGGGTGTCCGACACGCACACACTGCTGTGTGGGGATTTGGAAGCCCAGGACATCAGAACATGGACTCGTGCTGGAGCTCCCGCCCTGATTCCACCTGTGAACTGTATCCATGCATTTCTAACCGCTTGCTCGGTATTCCCCAATAAATGTCCCACAGTCATCTCCAGCTCAGCATGTCCAAATTCCTTGTCGCCCACCCAGACGGGCTTTTCCTGCTGTGTCCGTGGCTCAGTTAGTGGGGACGCCAGTCGCGCAGGTGTCAAAGCCAGAATAACCTGGGAATCCCACTTGACACTTTCGAAGTGTCACAACTCTGCCTCCCACCTGCTGGTGCAGCCATTTACTCGATCATTTACTTGATCATTAGGGCATCTTGCTTCAGTGTCTGAAACGTCTTTTGTTTGTCAGCTAACTTTCTCCATTCAGAGCCATCATCATGTCTGACTTGAACGACTGAAGCAGGTCCCCTAGATGGCCTTGCCTTCCTCCTCCAACTCATCCTTCACGTTTGCACCCAAGTAGAACTTCCCCTGAGAGCACAGCCGATGGGTGGGGTACACCTGTGTGAGCTCATTCTCATGTCTTTTCTGCTTGATCCTTCTCAAACTCAGACCTGATCACACCACTCCCTTCTATACACAGTCTTTGCGTGTTTGCCCTCTGTCTCCAGGATAAAGGTCAAACTCCTTACTTTTGTGCGCCAAACCAGTCATCATGTGGCCCCAAACTACCTTTCCAGTGCTGTTGTTTACCCCTGCCAGCCTTCGAATACACATTCTTGCTGTGCCTCACCTGCACTTTCCATTCCCCAAACACTGTGCGCCTGGAGGCCCCTGGGACTTTGCATTACCTTCTGGTGCCTAGAATGCTCTCACCGGCCCGCAGAGTCCCTTCCTGTTTCACAACCGTCCTTACGTGGCTTTGGGCACAGCTGGCCCCAAATCTGCAGGCAGCGTCCCTTCCCTGGACCCCCAGAGCGTCCGTAAGCGCCTCTCATGGTGGCCTTAGCTCAGATCACTTTCCATCATAAACCATCACAAATCCCTTATCGACCTATCTGCCCACCTTCTTGGGGGTACGTCATTTCTCATGCATGTTCACATTCTTAGCACCCAGCCAAGCCAGTGTCTGGCGCAGAATCATTTCTCAGGGTGAGCAAATACAGTAAGAGAGGCAACACAATGAGATGGGTGTGTGCAGACAAGTTGGGCAAAACTCCCGAGGCTGGTAGAAATTGGGCACAGGGAGCAGTACAAGTGCCAGCATCTTTGAAGATGATGGGCATTAATAAGTCACGAGATGAAACCTGTACGATAAATCTCCAACGCATTCGCAAACATGCTTGTACAGCATGGGCACTAGGGAAACTGAATTTCTGTCTCATCCAAGATGTAATCAGTGCGCTTGGCTTCTCTGGGGAACTTTCTGGAAGCTCTCATTTGATGCTCTTCAAAGGGTTTCCGGAATTTGAGGGTCAGTCTTAATTATCTCAAGTTGATTCATTCCCGAGAATAGTAATAATTTGCCGCCTGTTACTTGCAAGTGATACTTGGAGCATTTCTAGGGATTGCTTGAAATGTTTCAGGTGCCCACGAAGTGTCAGAGGTGTACTGTTCATCATGTATCTCGGGGTACCGAGAGTGTGCAGGTGTGAGTCCTCGTGGCAACTCGAACCTCCAGGAATGGGGGAGGGGCGTGCCTGTGCTGCGGGCGCCACCTGTTTCCAAACCCGCTCCATCACAGAATCCTCTTTCGTGGACACTAGTGCACCATAGAACCACCCTTTGGGAAATACTGATCCCGTGGGATATTTTCATTCTGCAGAGAAAACAAGTAGGGCCCTGACAGATGAAGGCCATGAGACTAGGAAGCCATAGTGCTGGGACCAGAACCCAGGTCTCCCAGCTCCTAGGTCCGGGCGCCTCCCTGTGAACCACATGGCTTCTAATGGAGGGTGAGAGAGGGCAGTGTTTGTGCTGGTGTCTGCTCACCCCGCCCAACTCTCAGTGGCATTTTGCCCCCAGCTACCCACGCTTCCCGGCACCTGGTGATTCCAGGCCACTCAGGGGTCCCCTGTGACCACCCCGCCCCCCATGGCTCTTCCCCATCCTTTATTCTGTGACCCAAGCGGGACTTCTGCAGCGTAATTCCTGCTCACTGCCTTCCGAGGAGCGATCCAAAAGAAGGGTGTTGTCGGGAGTGAGCTGGTGAAGGCGGGCACAAGGGAGTGCAGGCCCTTGGGACAGATGTACCACGGCCAGCCCTCAGAGCCCACGGCCCGTGTGGCCTCCCTTCTGCCTCAGCCCTGGGCTGCCCTTGGACATGGCTGTTTGTGGCTAACTCCCTCCCTCTCCAGCTGGCAGGGAGCTCTTGGAAACGGGAGTTATTGGGAAACAAAAGTAAACATCCCAGCCTCCTCCTGAGGCCCCGGGACCGGAGGGGCTGTGTCAGCAGCTGTGCTCAGACAGTCCTCGGGGCTGGGGGCGGATGCAGGGGCTGGGAGCCACGGGGCAGAACCGGGCATTGCACGGGTAACCGGTGTCCTGACGGCCAGGGGCCACCTGAGGTCAGAGAAAGAGGCGGACCCAAGTGCTCTTCCTCTGCTTATTTCTCAGCCATGCTACTCCGGGTGCAAAGCAGCCAGAATAGCTCTTTACTCTGAGGGAAAGCATCAGCTCTATCCTCATTTTACCTGGGCGGCGAGGTTGTGACTGACCAATGTCCGGCAGGAGAGGGACCACTAGACCTCGGACCCCAGGCCCTCTGCTGCATGGGCCTGCACACACAGAACCACATCCAGAGGCAGAGAATCTAGGTCTCAGAGAGGCTGGGACACCAGATAATTATGAATAGGCCAGGCTCTTCTCTGCACTTAATGCTCGGCTGAGCTTTCCCTGAGGTTCTCCAGAGAGCAAACATCAGTAGATAAGGGCTTTACTCTGAGATCTACTGGATAGTAGTGGGAACCATGGAACGGTCCTTACAGGGCAGAACTCCTAGTGGAAGGCAGGGTTTTTTTTTTTTTCCTTCCAAATTTTAATTTAAATTCTAGTTAGTTCACATAGAGTATAATATTGGTTTCAATTTAATGATTCATCACTTACATACAACACCCAGTGCTCCTCCTAACAAGGAAAGCAGGATTTTAACCCGTGGCTTCCTGATGATTTTGGGTGTGGGAAACATCCTTCCTGGGCAGGTCTCTGTGCCACTCCTAGACCCGAGCCAGCCCGGGGGACACGCAGGTTATATTTCACAACTGCAGTGTGTATGATAACAGCTTCCACTTACTGATTCCCTTTGGTGTCTCAAGCACTACGCCAAGCACTTTGTAGATATGAGCTTTTTGAACTACCATTAGGATGCTGGGGGTTAGATATTATCAAACTCATTTCGTAGAAGAGGAACCTGGGGCCCATCTTGCCAGTGGTCCAACAAGGAAGGAAGCAAATGGCAAATATTCAAGCCCCGTTTTGTCCCTGTAGACCAGACTCATACCCACCTCCCCACAGAGCAAATGCCCATTTACTCTTAGAATGGGCCAGTTCTTTGTTTTTCCCAACTCTATGGAGATGTGAGTGACATATAACAAGTTGAAGGTGTACGACATGATGGTTTGATACATGTATATATTGTGAAATGATCACCACAGTAAGACTAATTCCTCTCTCATCTCCTATAATTACCCTGTGGTGGTGGTGGTGGTAAGAACATTCAAGAATTACTCTCTAAGTAACTTTCAAGTATACAATACAGTATTGTTAATTGCAGTCACCCTGCTGTAGATTGCATCCCCAGGACTTAATCATCTTATAACTAGAAGTGTGTATGCTCTGACCAACATCTTTCCATTTCTCCCACCCACCATCCCCTGGCAATCACCATTCTACTCTCTGTCTCTATGAATTTGGCTCTTTTAGATTCCACATGTGAGTGAGATCATCCAGTACTTGTTTTTCTCTGACTGACTTAAGTCACTTAGCATAATGGCCTTGAGTTTCATCCAAGTTGTTGCAAATGGCAGCATTTCTTTACCTTTTGTGTGGTTGACTAATATTCCACTGCACACATATACCACAATTTCTTTTATCCATTCACCCATCGATGGACACTTAGGTTGCATCCATGTCTTGGCTATTGTGAATACTGCTGCAGTGAACATTGGAGTACCTCTTCAGGCTCCTGACTTCATTTTCTTTGGATATATATTCAGAAATAGGATTGCTGGGTCATATGGTAGTTCTAGTTTTAATTTTTTGAGTAACCTCCATACTGTTTTCCATAATGGTCGTCCAATTTCCATTACCATCAACAGTGCATGAGGGTTTGTTCCCTTTTCTCAACATCCTCACCAACACTTGTTATCTCTTATCTTTTTGATACTAGCCATTCTTTCAGATGTGAGGCAATATCTCACTGTGGTTTTGATTTGCATTTCCCTAATGATCAGTGATGTTAAGCACCAGGTCATGTACCTGTTGGCTGGGCCAGTTCTTCATTGTCCGGCTGACCACTGATGAAGGGGAGAAGAAATACCTGAAACTCAGCAATAACATAGAGCCTTGCTGTCTACTCTTCAACTAGGAGAAGTGAATTCGCTTGTTTTCCTTTCCTTGAAACAAAAGGGAGGAATTGTTGAGGGGGGAGGTTGTCTTCCCCTTTAAAGGCTGGTGGTCAGGAGATATAACATGGTGGTCAAGAGGAGGGTCTGAGGTCTGCCTGGATGCACAAACTGAGTGATCAGTTTAGTTCTCATCTCTGTGCCTCAGTTTCTCCATCTGTACAAAGAGGCTAGTGGTAGTACTTATCTTGATGGTGAGTGTAAGAATAAATGAACTGATACCTGTGAAATACCAAGAACAGTGCTTGCCTTGTATGTGCTCATTAAATGTTATCTACCTGTGTTAGATGGCATTTTCTGTGTATTAGTCTTTGTTTTTTTTTTCCCCTTCCATGTTTTTATGCTCCAATACTTCTTTGAATAGTTCTAGAAAATCACTAGTTCTTCTGCTAACATCCTGTACTAATCGAGCCAGTAGTGTGCAGTCTTGTGAACTGATGATCTTCGGGGAGAGGGAGTTTATTTTATTTTATTTTTTTAGAAAGAGAGAGAGAGTGCAAGTGGGGGGATGGACAAAGTGAGAGGAGAGAGAGAATCTCAAGCAGAGTCCCCACTGAGTGTGGAGCCCAACACGGGGCTCGATCTCGCCACCCTAAGATCATGACTGAGCCATCCAGGTGCCCCGTTTGGGGAGAGGAATTTTAAAATGAGGAATCCAAAAGCTCTGTGCTGAGGTTGGACATGTGGGAGCTCTTGCACTATTTTGCAGCCTTGACAACTCTAACCTCTGACCTCTGGGTCAGAGGATGTGCCCAGAGGTCATACACAGCTAATTGTAATGGTCTCTAAAGTCAGCAGAATCATTTTCCAAATGAAATCTTCAGTGATATAGTCAGGGTTCATTTTTCTCCTTGAAAGACAGTGGGTTAGAGACGTGAAGCTATTACTCCAGTGATGAGGTCTATGTGATTGATCAGAAAATAGCGCCCTGGTTAGTCTCTCCTGTCCACTCCCATGTGCGGTGCTTGGCCAGATCACTGACCTACCGGGACCCCAGTTATGTGCTGGGGCAGGGCTGACAGCATAGGCTTGAATGCCTGGCAGGGTTGGTGCTCATCCTGCTGTCCTTCCTGCCTGGGTGACCTTGGGCCCTTGTCCCCACCTTGCCGAGCCTCACTTTCCTATCAGTAGTAAAGTGCAGATCTGGGAGTCCTGCCCCAGAGATGCTGTGAAACTGACATAAGAACATGCACTCAGCATAAAGCCTGCATTCTCTTGGCTTCTGGCTTCCAGGGGCTCATTCAGCAGAGGCTCCTCATTGGCCTCTCTCCACAGGAGGAGGAAAAACCATGCAGCAACAGAGAACCTGGGAGACAGACCTGAGCGCACAGCTTAGCCCCAGAGGGGCCTCTTGTTTCCTTGGCGAGTGCATTCTGATCCTTCTGCAGCAGAGACCCACAGCTGTCCTTCAGGGCCAAGGGTTGTGGGTTGGACTACAGAATTCAGGGGTCAACCAAAAAACTACTAGAACTGATAAATGAATTCATTAAGACTGCTGGACACAAAATCAATGTACAGAAGTTTGTTGCATTTCTATACACTGATAATGATGGAGCAGAAAGAGAAATTAAGAAAACATTCTCATTTACAATTGCACTGAAAATAATAAAATACCTAGTAGTAAACTTAACCCAGGGGGTAAAAGACCTGTACTCTGAAAACTATAAAAGATTGATGAAAGAAATTGAAGAGGACACAAAAAAATGGAAAGACAGTCCATGCTCATGGACTGGAAGAACACATATTGTTAAAATGCGTATACTACCCAAAGCAATCTACACATTTAATGCAATCTCTATCAAAATACCTACAGCATTTTTCACAGAACTAGAACAAACAATCCTAAGATTTGTTTGGAACCACAAAGGACCCTGAAGAACCAAAGCAATCTTGAAAGAGAAAAGCAAAGCTGGAGGCACCACAATTCCGATTTCAAGTTATATACTACAAAGTTGTAGTAATCAAAACAGTATGGTACTGGCACAAACATAGACACAAAGATCAATGGAACAGAATAGGGAGCCCAGAAATAAACCCACAATTATATGGTCAATTAATCTTCAACAAAGGAGGCAAGAATATGCAATAGGAAAAAGACAGTCTCTTCAACAAATGGTGTTGGGAAAACTGGACAGCTACATGGAAAAATATGAAACTGGACCACTTTCTGACACCGTACACAAAAATTAACTCAAAATGGATTAAGGACATAAATCTGAGACCTGAAATCATAAAAATCGTAGAAGAGAACACAGGCAGTAACTTCTTTGACATCGACCATAGCAACATTTTTCTAGATATGTCTCCTGAGGCAAGGAAAACAAAAGCAAAAATAAACTTGGGACTACATCAAAATAAAAAGCTTCTGCACAGTGAAGGAAATAACCAACAAAACTAACAGACAACCTACTGAATGGGAGAAGATATTTGCAAATGATATTATCTATAAGGGGTCAGTATCCAAAATATATAAAGAACTTCTACAACTCAACACCCAAAAACCAAATCATCCAATTATAAAATGGAACAGACACTTCTCCAAAGCAGACATCCAGATGGCCAACAGACACATGAAAAGATGCTCATCATCACTCATCATCAGGGAAATGCAAATCAAAACCACAATGAGATATCAACCTCGCACCTGTCAGAATGGCTAAAATCAACAACACAAGAAACAACAGCTGTTGGCAAAGACGTGGAGAAAAAGGAACCCTCTTACACTGTTGGTGGGAATGCAAGCTGGTGTAGCCACTGTGGAAAACAGTATGGAGTTTCCCCCCAAAATTAAAAATAAAACTACTCTATAGTCCAGTAATTGCACTACTGGGTATTTACCCAAAGAATGTGAAAACAAAAAACAACAACAACAAAAAAAGAAAACACTGATTTGAAAGGATACATGTACCTCTATGTTTATAGCAGCATTATTTACAATAGCCAAATTATGGAAGCAGCCCAAGTGTCCATCAATAGATGAATAGATAAAGAAGAAGTGGCATATATACACAATGGGGTACTATTTGGCCATAAAAAAGAGTTAAATCTTGGGGTACCTGGGTGGCTCAGTCAGTTAAGTGTCTGACTCTTGATTTGGGCTCAGGTCATGATCTCAGGTTCATGAGATCGAGCCCTGCGTTGGGCTCCATGCTAAGCATGGAGTCTGCTTGAGAGTCTCTCCCTCTCCCTTTGCCTCTCCCCCTGCTCTTTCTCTCTTTCTCTCTTTAAAATAATAAAATAAATAAATAAAATCTTTAAAAAAATTAAATCTTGCCATTTACAACAACATGGATGGATTTAGAGAGTATAAATGCTAAGTGAAATAAGTCAGTCAGAGAAAGACAAATGCCATATGATTTCACTCGTGGAATTTAAGAAACAAAACAAATGGACAGAGGGGGGGAAAAAAAGGAGACAAACCAAGAAGCAGACTTTTAACGATAGAGAACAAACTGATGGTCACCAGAGGGGAGAGGGGTGGGAAGATGGAGGAAATAGGTGATGGGGATTAAGGAGTGCACTTACCATGATGAGCACTGAGTAATATATAGAAGTGTTGAATCACTATATTGTACACCTGAAACTAATATAACACTGTATGTTAATTATACTGGAATTAAAGAAAAATAAACAAAACCAAAGGAGTTCAGGGGTCCGTATAGCCCACTCAGTGGTGTAAAACCACGTTCCCTGGTTGGCTTCTCAGGAACGAAGCTCACATTTTCATCACCATTCTCGGCGTGTGGCTTCTCCAACTCAATGTTCTGTTGTTTCTAAACTCAGCAGGAGAGGAAAGGGACATTATGTACCGGCACCCTAAAACCCAGGAGCGCTTAGGCAGTGCTTGGCATCCAGTGGTTGACATTCAGATGGCGGTGGTGGTGAAGGATTGAACTTGGAATCAGAGCATCTGGTTCTTAGAGCTGCCATCCATACAAGATGCATCCTCCCTCATGCCACAAACATGACACCTGAGGCCCAGTATTTCTCATCTGCCTTTGTCGTTATCCCTGTGAGCTGGGTCTTCCTAATTAGATGGGGGAACGGACAAACCCCGACTCTCGGTGAACGTGCAGCCAAGCAACTGACTTCACCCAGTGAGTGGTATTGAGTGAGATAATGTGTATGTGATCATTCTCCTCTTAAAAGAAGGGAATGGAGTCAAATCTCTGGTGAATTATACTTTGTGGGTCATATCAGGGGCCCCATTCCTGGGCGCCCAACACCAGATTGGTGTGGGAATGTTTTCAGACTGAGCAGAACAGACTTCTAATGAACATTTCTTTTCTTGCATTTCTCTTTCCTCCCTCCCTCCCTTCTTTTCTTTCTTTCTTCCTTTTTTCTTTTCCTTCCCTCCCTCCCTTCCTTCCCTGTCACTTTGTCTTTCTCTCTTCCTTCCTTTCCTTCTTCCCTCCTCCCCACCCCTCCACTCTTTTTCTTTCCTACTGGGTTTTAAAGCCAAGTACAAATTTATCCCCCGCATGTCCCATTCCCTCATTAGTGAGGATACTCCAGGGCTGAAGGTACAAGAACTTTCTAAGAAACTATCCCACAACATCACTGTAAAGGGTAAAATGCTCTTGAGAATTGTGGGTTTTGTAACGAGAGGAATTCAGAAAACCTCCTAGGCCGTTTAGTGACATGTTAATTTTCCGGGAATATCTCCCCTGCACTATTCATGTTCACTGAGCATCCCTGACCTCATGCCTCCACCACAGACACAAAAGCATAAACTTTCCAGCAAATACCTGGCATGCTCTAATTACCCTGAAGATCCGGAGGAAGTCACAGCTTTGCAGATTGCTCAAATGTACCTTTGCTTTGACAACGAACAGGAGTTCAAACCGAGAGGGCGCTTTTTATTTTATTTTTTGGGGGAAACTGAGATTTCATAACAAAACAAAACAGATTCACTACAGGTAATACATAGATATCAGTGAATCCATGGAGCCCTTGGAACTAATAGCAGATTTACATAGTTTAAAGTGTTTTGCTATTTGTGTGGAGAGATTCAAGACTGTCGGGTTTTAAGTAGCATTTTCTCTTCTTCCATGCTGCATTAATATTTTCACTAAGCCGGTGATAAGAGGGAACCGTAAGTTGTGTTTTACAACAAAAATCCAGCCCCACAGGGCCTGAAAAATAGCCGTTATAAAGAGCCAAGTCAGTCGGAGTTAGGAACTATTCCATTTATTCAACAATGTAATAAACAAGATCTTGTGTTGCGATTGCAGAACCTTTACTTATACAAAATGCCCCTGGCCCTCCGTCCCTCTCGTTTTCCCTCAAACATAGGGTAAGTCAAGTTCTTGGGCTACGCCAACTGGAAAAGGCATTGCGGAGCTGTGATTTACACGTGTAGCCTTCAGCGCCTGCCCTTTGGAGTTCATATCAGTGCGTAATCTTGGGCCAGTTATTTCAGCTCTGCAAGTGTCAAGCGTCTTGTGGGAGAAATCACAGGGTTGGTGTAAAGAGTAACATGGAATAATCTCTGCAAGGCTCTTGGGACAATGCCTGGTAGCACATTGCACTTGTCAGTAGCAGCTGTTTATCATTACTGTTTTTATTATTGTTGCTCTCCTTCCAAGGCCTGGTGTTCCAGGTCCTTGCCCTCCAACTGGGGGTAGTGCGCAAGTAGACAGACATTCATTTGTGTTGGAGATAAGGTCAGGAGTGTTCTAGAAATGGGCATGTCAGGGAAGACCAGACCAGAGGTGTCCAGGGAGTCTTCCTGGAGGAAGCACCCCAGCTGTATCTTAAAGGACATATTGCAGTGATCAGGGAGAGAGGTGTGGGGTAACACCAACATTTCAGGGCCTGGTAGGAGGAGCAAATCTTGTAGAGCTTGAGTAAATGTGCTCAGAAAGAAAAGTCAACAGAGAGTCCCAGCAGCTAGGCATGAGAAGGGGTTCAAGAAGGAGGACATGGTCACCCATCAGACGCTCTGGAGAGTTCGAGAAAAATTAAAACTAGACAGTGTCAGTTGAATTTTAGGGACAGTGACGTCATTTGGCCTCCGCTATTTCGGGGAAGTGGTGGGGAAGCAACCCAGTGGTGTGCTGGTGAATGCTTAACAAAAGGCTCTCTTATAGCATCTGCCTCCTTCCCTGGTGGAAAGACTTTCCAACATGGCTGAGTTAAAGCTTGAGGTCGCTGGATCTAGACTGGAAAGAGACACTTACATTCTTGACCTCAGCGTCACAGCAGGTGACAAAGCGGAGATGGGCAGCATGTGGCTTTAAGTCTCAAGTTCATAAGCTTTCTATAGAATGGATACAAACAAGGGGGTAGTACGTACGTTGCATCAGCTCAGCTGCCTTTGGTGCATCTTGGTGCTGGCATGTGGCCCCAATCCCTTCTCTCTGGGCACACCCCGGATTCTAGGGTGTCTTCTCCCCATGTTCTCAGCAGACCCCCTTCTGTCATCTGCCTCTCAGAAAAAACCTGCTGTCTCTCCCAAATACTAAACATGTCATTGAAAATGGAAGAGTGTGCGCGTAAGAGTCGGTCCGTCGGTCTCTAACACATTTTGAGGCAGGATGTGTCCCGATCCACTGACACAAGCCTGCAGGTCCCCTTGGCAGGGATGATCAGCAGTGGAAAGATGACTCAGTCTTTCTTTGTGTGGCAGCCCAGAAGGATGATCTGACTTTGGGCTCAGAAAGCAATCTTGATCTTAATCTGGTTTCTCAAGTAGACTTCTCTTACTTGAATGAAAAATATGCTGTCAAACTGACCTCACTTTTTTTTATCTACTGGGTTGTTATAAGTCTCAATTCAAAATTATGCATAAACTTGCTGGCTAATACATGATTTTCCTATGAGTTTGGTTAATAGGATTCAAGACCTGAAAACCCCTTGGGGGAATGAAAATAACAGCAAACACTTATAATAAAGCATTTACTACATAGAAGGCACTCTTATAAGTACTTTATATGTAAATCCAAACAAGAACCCTATTAGGTCTCCATTTTATGGATTAGGAACCTGAGACACAGATATATTTAGTAATTTGTCCAGGGTCACATGAGTATCAGAACCAGGATGTGAATGTAGGCCCTTGGTTCCCAGCGTCCTAACCATACCATATGCTGGCTCCGAACTGGTGAGTTCTAGAACTGAGAATGAGACCCTGAACTGTTGGACCCCATTCAAATGCAGGGAACCTGGAAGATTCCATTTACACTGCAAAACACAAGATCTCTCCCTGTCCCTGGAAGGGGTGCAGCAGAGGCCATTCCGGGGCCCATAAGAGCCTCCTTCCAACATGGAAGCTCTATTGTCCCTAGTCCAGCAGCTGCACTGACCTCATCTGGTTCCTTTGGTTTCTGGAGACTACTCTGTGATTATTCTGATCCCAGATATCTGCTTCCTGGTGAGAAGGCTCAACCCCAGCCCTGGATCACACCTCTAGCTACCTGCCCAACTAATGGACCCCACCCTTCCTGTGTTCCTAATACCCTACGTACATCGGGAGAATGTCACCCAAGTTTCTCGTTGCCCCACCTTATCCTGATAATGCCTTATTTCCCCACTTCACTGGGCACTTTGTGTCTAAGGCTAGACCACTAAGAGGCTAATAAAAAGGGAACTGGGATGCAGTAGTTAAAATAAAAAGTTATTCCTCCTAAGACTCTCCTCGGCTCTTCAGTACCTTCCAAGAAGATGAGAGGCTTTTGCCTTCCACATTCCCTCCTTCTTGGGCCTCCAACAGGTGCCCTTGTGAGTCGCTTTTAGAGAGCTTCAAAACTCTGAGCTGGAGAAGAGATGATGAGTCACCTTCAAGGGTTATGGAGCGGCCTCACTGAAGAACAAAGTAACTCTCGAGGCAGACGGAAGGAATGCTGTCCCTTGGCATTTTCCTCTGTCTGTGGTCTCAGGTCTAGTTTTAATAATGTGACTTTAATGGTGTCCTTGGCTGTATCAGGAAGTTCCTGGAGCAGGGGCAAGAGACAGCTGGAGTTTCCCCCAGTCGTCCTTGTAGAGGGAGAAGATCTTTGCAGAGAGAGAAAGGTAGCCTTATCCCTCTCCTGGTGCAGCCTGGGCAGGTCCGTGTCCTTCGAGCATTTAGTGTTGTTGCCTATACAATGAAAGGCTGAAGCGCTATGCTTCCAAAACACTAATACACAGAATTTTCATGATTTCGTTGACAGTGGAAAATTCTTATAGAGACTTTTATTGTGAGCATTGGTGTACTTAAAATTCCGATCAGTCTAGTCATGGCGCATGAGTCCTATAAGGCAAATGCATGACAGCAATTTATTTTGGAGACAGTATCTGTAGGGGCTATGATTAGCAAATGGGATGACTGTCCCCACTTCCACCTCAAGACCTGAATAGGTGGCGTGGCATGGTGCCTCCATCCTTGAGGGCTGGATTAAGGGTAGTTAAAACCGGTGGCTGAACACCGACTTTCCCCCTACAGTTTATATATGATTCATCCCAGCCTTCTCCAAGGACTCAGTTTTCAGCATCTTTAAGCCCTTCCTCTAGCAACCTCAAGGCTTTGGGAAACTTTTAAAAAGCTCTTTCTGCAGGCAAGAGTTGGAGAATCCATATGCAGAAAGTCTCCCTTCCAAACTGGTCTGTAGGGATGACAGGTGGCTCCTGAGCCTGGGTGGCTGGTACTCCTGATAGCAGCCCACTTGGTGGGAATGTCAGGGCCATGGCCATCGTACGAGATGATGGAGAGCTGTAAAGAACCAGGGCAGTGTTGATCAGAATCCTGATCTGCATTTCCATCATCTGAAATGTGTGAAGTGGCCTTGGAAACCGTGAACTTTTTCTGTTTTGAAACTTTAGAATCCATTTCAGCACTTTCAACCGTATGGTTGTGGAGGGTCAAAGGGAATTTTTTCTTTTTTTCTTTTTTTAAAGATTCATTTATTTTTAGAGAGAGAGAGAGAGAGTGCGCTAGGAGGGACAGAGGGAGAGGGAGAGAGACACTTAAGCAGACTCCCTGCTAAGCGGGGTGCCCAACGTGGGGCTAGATCCCAGGACCCTGAGATCATGACCTGAACCAAAACCAAGAGTTGGGATGCTTAACTGACGCGTCACCCAGGCATGATGACCACTTAGCTTTGTGAACTCTCTTTCTTCTAAATCAACTGGCTATGTCTTATTTTTTTAAAAGGATTAAAAAGTAAATAAAGTGAAAAGCCATTAGAAGCATGGTAAGATTTAAGGGCATTTACCTAAACTAAACTGAAGCTAAAGGCATATATTTTACTTATTTTATTCCTCTGTTACTTCTATTTTCGGCTTGGATATGTGACCTTACTTGTGAAGTTGTGGAATCATTGGTTCATAAAAACGTCAGATGAAAAGTTCCTAGACCACCATCTGAGTAACACCCTCCAATGTCAGGATATTATCTGTCAAGTCATGGGCGGGACGGCCAGTGGTGGAGGGGTTACTACCTTACAAGGCAGTGCCCTTTATTGGGACAACTTAACTATTAGGAAATGGATTCTTATGTTTGAATCTCCGGCTTTGTAGACTCCTCCCATTGTTACTAGGTAATAATGCTGACAGTGATGGATCATTTTATTGAGTCCTTACTATGGGTCAAGTACTCTGTGTAGGACTTCGTGTACCAGCTCATTTAATCTTTGTAAGACTTTTTCAAGGTAAACCATAAGATCCCTATTTTACAGGGAAGAAAACCGAGAGGCAGAAAGGAAAATGTGTCTTCCCCAGTAAGCTTGGGAGGCTGATTCTAGAATCCGTGCTGGAACTCCGGGTTCTTCTGCCTCCTTCGGTTTCTCCCCCACCTTTCACACCCACTCCCTTTGTCCCCTTCGTTCCCCCATCAAATATATTATTCCACACCCCTGCCCGTCTCCTAATGTGTTTGCTTTAGAAATATCACAGGAGTCGACTCCCAGTACTTCAGATGTGAGCCGATCTTTCCAGCAAACGTACGATGGGAACTCTCCTTGCCATTTCTGGAGCAAGGGTTGGAGTGGTCCAAGAATCACACTTTTTTGGCAGCCACATCATATTTTTGCCCTACTTGAGTTTGTTTTCAACTGAAATCCACAGGATCTCCCCCACCACACACAGTCTCTGTCCACATACAGCTAAGGGAGGCAGTCAGTGTAGGGCATGGTTAGTGGGCTGGGCTGCCTCGGTTCTCGTACCACTTAGTAGCCGTGTCCCCTTGAGCCGTGGCTTGACCTCTGTGTGTGTCTCAGTTCCCTCCTCTGTAAAGTGGCATTGTAATAGTGCTTATTAGCTCACTGGGTTGTAAAAATTGAATTAATTAATACTTGTAGGCGCTTAGCACAGTTTGGCATGTAGCAATAAATGTCATTGTTCTTGTCATGACCAAACTGTTGCTCTCAGATCAGTGATGAAAATATTAAACTGTGGATTTATGTTATATATACATTCAATGAGAGCAAATTCAATCGTATGCACCTCTCTTTCATGTGATTAAAAACACTGTAAAGTGGGGCACCTTGGGTGGCTCAGGCGGTTAAGCGGGTTAAGCATCTGCCTTCAGCTCAGGTCATGATCTCAGGGTCCTGGGGTCAATCCCTGCATCTGGCTCCCTGCTCCGTGGGTCAGGGGGGAGTCTGCTTCTCCTTCAACCTTGGCACCCGCCCCTGCTCATTCTCTCTCAAATAAATAAATAAAATCTTTTAAAAAATACTGTAAAGTATTTTTAAAATACTGTAAAGTTATTTTTTTTTTTAAGATTTTATTTATCTGACAGAGAGAGAGAGAGACAGTGAGAGAGGGAACACAAGCAGGGGGAGTGAAAGAGGGAGAAGCAGGCTTCCCACTGAGCAGGGAGCACAATGCAGGGCTGGATCCTAGGACCCTGGGATCATGACCTGAGCTGAAGGCAGACGCTTAACGACTGAACCACCCAGGCTCCCTGTAAAGTTATTTTTTGTACATAGTGAGTCCTCTCTATTATGCAGTACCTATAGTTTTATATATTACTAAGTTCTAAATATGTATTGGTGTATTGGGCTAAATATATAAAAATGTGTGCACCATACTTTATGGGCAATTTAAAGAATTTCCAAGGGAAATTTTGACTACCATATACATAATTTTTGTCTTTCTGGCTGACTTTAGACTAATTTGAACTGAGCCTATGTGGAGAGGTCTGTGATAAACAACTGGGACCCTCCCTCCTGCCTTCCCGAAGGCGACTAGTCACCCACTTGCGTACTCCTCCTTCCCCATAGAGCCCATTCGCCATGCAGAAACCAACATGCAAATGCCCCAGGGCTACATGCTGTTAAAAATAAGGAAGGCAGCTGTGTCTCATGTCCTCTGATTCTTTGAGTGGCGTCCAGACCACCATTACTTTAGAAACTGCTGACCAGGAAGAATCAGTGGAAAGTCTCCGATCTTAAAAGAAAGCCATGTGCCCAAATAACTACAACACAGCATGGTGAGAGAAACACATTCCTGACTAATCATCCATGCCACAGGCAACCGAACCTGGGGGTTCTCAGGGGAGGCAGCATTTGAGGTGAGTTTTAAGGATTGGTAGAAGGAGCTGGGAGGGAGGACTGAGAAGGAGTGGCATATAGAAAGCCCGAGAGCCTGGAAGGGTATTTGGGGTGATCCAGGAGTCTGTGACTGGCGGGTTGGAGGGAGGAGGCAGAATGGGACCAGGCATGAAGTTCTCAGGTGATTAAGAGCCTTCGATAGTTAGAAGCAGAAGAAGCTCAACTCACTGCTTTTGACTCTTATGGGGTTCTTCAGTTTTTATATTCCATTGCAATCTAAATATGGAAATATGTTTGAGTAATTAATTCCATCAAGTGTAGTTTCTAGAAGAGAATTGTTCAAGTTCTTTGCCCCTCTTTGGAAATGGAACCGAGGAAAGGAATGTCTTTTTGTGTGTGTGTGTGTGTGTTTAATATATAGTTAAAAACTGGTAAGGAAATACGAAGAAATGAAATTGGTTTTCATGTTAGGGAAGTAGGATTGTGGGCAAACAAATATTTCTTTTTTTTTTTTTTTTTTTTTTAAAGATTTTATTTATTTATTTGACAGAGAGAGACACAGCGAGAGAGGGAACACAAGCAGGGGGAGTGGAGAGGGAGAAGCAGGCTTCCCGCGGAGCAGAGAGCCCGATGCGGGGCTCGATCCCAGGACGCTGGGATCATGACCTGAGCCGAAGGCAGACGCTTAACGACTGAGCCACCCAGGCGCCCCCAAACAAATATTTCTTATAGAATGTTTTGAAATTGAGTGGCTAACAGAACTTTTAATTATCTTGATAAATAATTACAGAAGTTAACATGTAGTGATGTTTCTGGTTCTCCAGACTATTCAACATCCTTTCTATGTGTTAGCTCATTTAATTCTCAAATCAGCCCCTGTTTTTACCCACCCATCACAGAAAAACCCAGGGGACAGACAGGGCAAATATCTCGACTGAAGCTTGACAGTGAGGGAGTGGAGGAACCAGACTGGGGACCCAGGCAAATGTGCCTCCTGAGTCCACAGCCTTAGCCACTAAGTCATATGACACCCACTTCATGGTATTTTTTAAGAAAACTGCCTGTGTGTTTGGGGGGCAGGGCAGGGAGAAGGGGTGGCAGGAGATTTAGCTCTGGGATTGCTTTCTCAGTGTTTAGCCATGTCTAGTCACAGGAGCTCAAGACATCTTATAATCATCCAAGCACTTTACACCATGAGCATCTCATACACAAGGTGAGATTTTTTTCCCCTCAAGGACACACATGGCCAATGGGATTTAGAATAGTTTATTAGTTGAAAATGCACTTATGCTTTGCAATACAGTTACTGGTGCACCAAAGGAAACATGATTTTTAAGCCTTTTAACTGATTAATTGGTGCTATTATTTCATTTTGAAAAAAAAATTTTTTTTTCCCCACAGTGACCAAAGCAATGTGTGTTCATAGGAGACAAATTAGGAAAAGTGTATCAGCAGAAAGAGGAAAAACATTCAGAATCCCACATTCCAGAAATCCCCGCTGTTCACATTGGCATCACTAATGTTAGGGATTACCAATCACAATTTCTCCTCCCCCAGAATATATGAATTAGCCTCAGCCTTTACTTGGAGTGGGAGAATGTGTGATGGGCAGGTAGGGGTGCTCTGATGTGTGGAAAAGGAGGAAGTCCCTGGCATGGCAGTTTGTATTTCCTGCATATGGGAGAGCTGTTCATTAACTTCAAGGAAAAAAGTAATTTTCTATCCCTTCTGCCATCTGGGTTCTGACCATGGGGACCAAATGCGAAGGACCCTGAGTGGCGCACACACCCTTTCTTCAGTTTTTCCAGATGCTGAGGTTCCAACCGCATTATTTTCACTCCTCCAGGTTGTGTGTCTCTGATTCACCAGCGATAAAAATATTGAATGTTCAGGAGAGACGGAAATGAGAAAGCACATACCAGGGGCACTGAAATGCTGCTTCCAGTGGCGACGTTTTTGAAATCCTCCTAGTGACTTTGCAAAAGGGAAGAGGGAGCAATAGGTGTTTTACAAACCATTGATTTTGTGGTATAACATCTGTAATTAGAATAGAGTAGTTCATATTTATTTTGAAATGACAATTCACAGTGGTCTCTTTAGCTCCTGCCTCTCCCACGAGGTCTGGGGTGGAACACTATCACTATGTACGTAAGTCCTTATTTATTTTGTATGCAATTCGTATTTGTTTTGGACCCAAGTATTGAGGGGTGACTTAAGTATATCGTCTAAGTCTGTAGCTTGTCAGCAACAGCGGATTCCAGGCTCTTCCTTGTCTTTTTTTGTTTTTTAAAAAATCTTCATCATCTTTGACCTCTGTTCTTCCTGTCCACTCGTACCTACCATAACGGATTTGATCTCTCTTTAAAACATGAGCATCCTCTTCAAATTAGTCATTTTGTGAGTGTAGGTGTGTGTGAGTGAATTTGTGTTTTTATTGTTTTGGTTTTTCTTAAGTTTATTTATTTTTTAGTAATCTCAACACCCAACGTGGGGCTTGAACTCATGACCTGGAGATCAAGAGTCTCACGCTCTTCTGACTCAGTCAGCCAGGCGCGCCAAGTTTGTGTTTTTATTTTCATGAGTGGTATTCTTAAATAAACCCTATTCTGTGTCTTACTATTTTTAATTCACACTGTTTCTAACATCTGGCCATGTGACTGTATTTCCCTCCAGTTCATTGATTTCAGCAGCTTTCGCTCCATTCTACTCTCCATCTCCCTAGAGATGGGTGTGTGGGTTGCCCTGCCCCCCTGCCTCCATGAAGAGTATCGTAATGCTCACCCTTGTACCAGCCCCTTCTTGGACTTGTAGGGGAATTTCCTCAGGCCTTATATTCAAGAGAAGGCGTTTCATTAAGGATTGCCAGATTATTCTATTTTGTAGTAAGTACTTATTGAACACTTTATGGGTGTATCACATTATCCTTGGTGTCAAGAGGGATTCATGAGAAAAAAACAGAGGACTATGTTCTCAAGGAGCTTAAAACTCATGTGGAAAGAAAGTAACAATAAAGAATATATAAGTCATCTTACAAATAGTTATCCTTCTTTTTTTTAGTAGGCTCCACACACAATGTGGAGTGCAATGCAGGGCTTGAACTCACGACCCTGAGATCAAGACATGAGCTGAGTTCAAGAGTCAGATGTTTAGCTGACTGAGCCACCCAGGTGCCCTACAAATAGTTATCATTTATTGATGATTTGCTATGTGGCAGGTATTTACATGCATCATCTCAGTCCTCATAACTTTATGAGTGTGTATTATTCACCCCATTTTACTGTTAAAGAAAAAGCAGTTCAGAGTGGTTAAGTAAGTTGCCCAAGGATGCACAGCAAGAATGATGGTGGTGCTGGGGTTCTAAATCCAGGTCTCTTGCTCATGCGAAAATCTATGCTCTCACTATTACGTAGTACTACCTCCCAAGATGAGATGCTGATTTTTAAAGAAATTATTGAGTCTTGGCCTATAGCAGGTGCTCAATAAATACTTCTGAATTATTGATTGAAATAATAGGGGCTAGTATTTTTTGAGTAATATCTGCTAAACTCTCTTTAAATATTTACTATCTAGTAAACTCTTCAATATCACAATAATTTTATGAGGTTGGTGTTATTACTATTATCTCTGTTTTACTCCTGAGGAAACTGAGGCATAGATAGGCATAGAATAACTTGACGAAATCCACACAGAGATGGGTTTTTAAAAAACGCAAACATTTTATTTGAGATTATTATAGATTCAAATGCGATTGCAAGAAATAATACAGAGAGATCTCATGAATCCTTTACCCAGTTTCCACCAATGGTAACATCTTGTAAAACTGAAGTACAATGTCACAATCAGGATATTGACATGGATACAGTCAAGATACAGAAGGTTCCAGCATCCCTCATCATGGGCTTTTGTAACACACTCACGTTTTTTCTGCTCCCACCCCCTCCTTAACGCCTGGCAACCTGGAACCTGTTCTCTGTTTCTTTTTTTTTTTAAAGATTTTATTTATTTATTTGAGACGGGGAGAGAGAGAGAGAGAGCGAGAGAGCATATGAGCCAGGGGAGGGGCAGAAAAAGGGGGAGAAGCAGACTCCCCGCTGAGCAGGGAGCCCGACTTGGGGCTCCATCCCAGGACCCAAGGAGATCATAACCTGAGCCCAAGGCAGATGCTTAACTGACTGAGCCACCCGGGGGCCCCTGTTCTCTGTTTTTATAGTTTTATTTTTAAAATAATGTTGTGAAATTATACATGTGCTTAACATGTAATTATATACATAAATTAACATTACAATGTTATACATACATATGTAAACCTGGGATTGTCTTTGTCACTCAACTTTCTCTGGGAATTCTTTCAGGTTGTCGCATGTATCAATAGTTCATTCCATTTTATTGCTGAGAAGTATTACATGGAATGGGTGGACCACAGTTTATTTAACTACTCACCAGTTGAAGGACATCTGGCTTGTTTCCATTTTTTAAGCTATTAAAAATAAAGCTGCTGGGGCGCCTGGGTGGCTCAGTCGTTGAGCGTCTGCCTTCGGCTTGGGTCGTGATCCCACGGTCCTGGGATCGAGCCCTGCGTGGGGTTCCCTGCTCCGCGGGAAGCCTGCTTCTCCCTCTCCCACTCCCCCTGCTTGTGTTCCCTCTCTCGCTGTCTCTCTTTCTGTCAAAAAATAAAAAATAAAAAATAAAAATAAAGCTGCTATAAACTTCTGTGTACAGGTTTTTGAGTGAACATAAATTTTTATTTCTCTGGGATAAATGCCCAGAAGTTCAATTGCTGGGTTATATAGTGGTTACGTGTTTGGTTTTTAAGAAATTGCCAAACTGTTTCCCAGAGTAGGTGTCTATCATTTTACATTCCCACCAGCAAAGTATGAGTGATCCAGTATCTTTGCATTGCCAGCATTCGACGGTGTCACTGTTTTTTATTTTAGCCATCCTGATAGGTGTGTAATGGTATCTTATTGTGGCTTTAATTTGTATTTCTCTAATGACCAACAGTGTCAAGCATGTTTTCATGTGTATTTTCACCATCTTTTTACTTCTTTGGTGAAATGTTGCTTTGTGCCCGTGTTCTATTTGGATTGGTTGCTTTTTTAGTGTTGAGTTTGAAAGTTCTTTATATAGTCCGAGTATATAGTATATAGTCTGAGTATAGTAGTCCTTTGTTGGATATGTGGTTTGCAAATAGTTTCTCCACTCTGTAGCTTGTCTTTTCATCCTCCTAACAGGGTCTTTTACAAAGCAAAAGTTTTTAATTTTGATGAAGTCTAATTTATCTCATTTTTTTCTAAATCTGTCATACTTTTGGTGTCAAGCCTAAAAAGTCTTTGCCTAGACTTAGATCCTAAAAATTTTCTACTATCTTTTTCCCCCCTAAAAGTTCTATAGTTTTAACCTTTACTCTCAACCTCGTGATCCATTTTGGGTTAATTTTTGTATAAGGTGTGAGACTTAGATCAGGGTTTTTGTTGTTGCCTATTGCTTCAATATTTTTGCCTTTTGCTCCAATTGCCCAAGCGCCATGTGTTAAAAAGGCTTTCTTCATTGAGTTGCTTTTGCAGCTTTACCAAAAATCAGTTGGGTATATATAGCTGGGTTTATTTCTGCATTCTCCGTACTATTCCATTGGTCTACATGTCCGCTGCCCTTTCAGTACCACACTTTTGATTACTGTAGCTAGATAGTAAGTCTTTCAAGTGATGTTACTCCTTCCACTTCTTTTTTGAAATTCTCCTTTTTCAAAATGACTTTAGCTGTATCCTCATTTTTTTTTTTTGCTGTTTTACATATAAATATTAGAACAACCTTGTTTACATTCACAAAAAATCATGCTGTGATTTTGAGAGGCATAATTTGGTATATTGATTTAGGGAGAATTGACATCTTTGCCATGTTGAGCTTGCCAATCTATGAACATGGTATGTCTCTCCATTTCTTTAATCAGGACTGTATACTTTTCATTATATCAGTCCTGCACATGTTTGGTTAGATTTTTACCAAAGTACTTTTTTTTTTTTTTTTGAGGGACTGTAGATGGTATTATATTTTAAATATTGGTGTTCATGTGTTCACTGCTAGTATGCAGAACTACAATTGACTTTTGCAGGTTTTTCTTGCATCCTGAGATCTTGCTGAACTCACTTATTAGTTCTAAAAGTTGTTGTTGTTGTTACTGGGCATTTTTGTATTACCTTATGAGACTTTAGATATTATTCAAACCTCCTATTTTATTTTTTAAAATGATTTATTTATTTGAGAGTGAAAGAGAGAGCCACTAGTGGGGGTGGGAAGGGGCAGAGGGAGAGGGAGAAGCAGGCTCCCCGTTGAGCAGGAAGCCCGATGCTGGGCTCAATCTAGGACCCTAAGATCATGACCTGAGCCAAAGGCAGATGCTTAACCAACTGAGGCACCATCAAACCTTCTATTTTAGATGGCTTTGCTGACATTGCTCTAGCAGGTGAAGGGGGTGGGTGCCACCTGATTACTGCCAAATGGAAGGAGATAGAGGTCCAGGTTCACCACTATGTTTCCTTCCTGGGGGTGGAGGGGAGGGGGTGGGGATGGCTACCATTACTGTCAGGTAAGGACAGAAGTGTAGCCTACCTCTGTGGTTTCCATTGACAATGCAGGGAAGATGGGGGCAAAGGATGGACACAGCCCTTATTACTAGCCAGTGGAGATGAAAGTCTCAGCTCCTTACCTGGCCTTCTTTGAATACTTGGTGAAGGTATTGGGTCACCTTGGTATAGCCTCTCAAGGTTATAAGTCTAGGCTCCCCACTTGACCTTTGCTGGTATGGGTGATGATGGGCCACAAGTTTTATCTGCGCTATTTAGCTGTAGTCAAGTGGTTATGGTCTAAAAGTTTGGTCTTGCTAGCTTGCCCCCAACCTGGTCTTTTGGCTAGAGAAAAAGCAGGATTTGTTGGGACTTTTTTTGGTCTGCACCCGTTGGTGTTTCTGGGACGCCACTTTTTCCAGCCCCAAATCTGGGATATATGAGGCATAGAGAAAAGCCAGGGAGTGCACCGCCATGCTGTGCCTCAGATCCTGAGGTGTCTAGCTAGTCTGTCTTTTCCCTTCCACCTTGCACCATCTTTTTATGTTTGTTTTATGTCTAATGCCTAGGGTTTCCACTTGTATCTAGCAGGAAGAATAGGAAAAATAGGTCTATTCCTTTCTCCTGCAAGGGGGTGGTGGACAGCTGGATTTTGAACCCCATCAGTTTGGCACCTGGGCCCTTCTGCCTAAACAGCCTACTCTAGGGAAAGGAGAGAGAAGCATGGCTGGAGTGGTCAGGGAAGTATTTGAGTTGGTCAGAAGCTTAGGTTTTGTAGAAGCTAAAGTGGAAGGCCATTTTTCTTCCTGAAATAGCCCAAGTAGAGGGGAGGAAGGAGTAAGGTGTGTTTGAAAAAGCAGGAAGGAACCTGGCCCACAGCAGTGAGGGCTGTATGGGGACAGGCACCATCAGGGTGCTGCATTAGGCTGGAAAGGTCCTTGCTTTAGAGATGACAAACCCAAGATGGCAGTAGCCAAAATGTGCTTTCCCCCCTCCTTTTTAAAAGATTTTATTTATATATTTGAGAGAGAGAGAGCACAAGGGAGGAGGGGCAGAGGCAGAGGGAGAAGCAGACTCCCCTGCTAAGCAGGGAGCCTAATGCAGGGCTCCATCCCAGGACCTTGGGATCACGGCCTGAGCTGAAAGCAGATGCTTGACCGACCGAGCCACCCAGGCGCCCCCTACCCCCTTCCTTCCTTTTATACAGGAGAGCCCATCTCATTTAGAAAAACAAATCTCTTGGTCCAGGTGAGGCCAGTTCAGCTGGTAGTCATTTCTGCTGAGAGGTGAGAGTGACAGATGGTTGCTTTCCATTTATCTGGAACCCCCTAAGCCTTAACTTCATCATACTCCTTTTATGGTTGTTGTAAGAATTAAATGGCATATCAGGTAAAGTATCCACATGACCCTGGTTGCCAGAACTTTCTTTACCTTCGCCCATGACTCCCTGCATGCTGGCATACGCTCTGCTTCAACTCTCTCTCACCTCCTGGAAATCTGTGAAGGGCTAGCTTTCTAATTGCTTGGATTCAGTTACGTCAAATTATGGTACAATCGGTAGATGTCTTTGCTTGAGGTTTTAATGATTTGCCAAGATTACATGTGGGCGTGTCTGGGATAAAAGTCACATTACAGTAAGTCTGGACTTCTTGTAGAAATTAGGCTGGAGTCCCATATTTTTATGATATTAGATCTGTAGGAATCTTAGAGATCATCCAGTCTAATCCTTTTTACTCAATTTTTGCTGTTGTTGAGCTTTTCATAGGAAAACTAATATACATTTATTATAACACATAAGTGACTCAGAAGTATATGTGGAAAAAGTTAATAATCTACTGCACCACCTCTGTAATCTTTAAATTCCTCCCCTCTGAAGTAGCTAATGTTAACATTTTTGTTGTTCACCATTCTTTACTTTTCTTTATACTCATAAATTCCTCTACCTATATCGTTAGTTTTTGTTTTTAAATGAAAGCTATTTCATACTCATATTATACCAAAATCAGCCTTCCACACTTAACAGTATGTCATGAACATTCTTCTGGGTCTTTACATTATTTTAAAATTTAACTTTACTTTTGGCAAAGCAAGACACTTGTACATGATTTTAAAAATCAATAGTAACACTAGACTTTAACTGAATAATAGCAGCCATTTGCCCCAGTCCTCCCTATTCTTGGATTCTCTCTTCACAGACACACTTCAAACTCCTTAAACTGTTTCCTCTGGCATTTACCTCCAAATTTCTAAACAACATGTTTCTATTACTGTTCTGTGATTCGTCTGTTTTAGAACATCATCTAGTGATGTCATACTAACAAGAGGATTTAGCGTTTTTATCTAACCACACAAAACAGATATGCTCACACACATACAGACACACACATATCTCTTAAATGATGAGTGCTTACATTATGTGACTATGTAAATAATATTCACAGCAAAATCATAGAGTTGCATTAGGATTACATTTTCTTTCTTGTACTTTTTTTTGTTCTCTTGGACTTAATAATTACCTTGTTTATCTTTTTCATTTTAATGACCTCTGTTAGAACTTAATTTATATACAATAAAATGCATCCCTTTAAAGCATTTAAAGTTCTATGAGTTTTTGACTTGTGTGTACATCCAGATAATCACCAGCCCAAACAAAATAGAGAATATTTCCGTAGCCTCAAAAAAAAACCATGCCCAGTGTCCCTTCCTAGTTAATCCCCTTCACCTTCTGTCTCAGGCAACCACTGATTTTTTAAAAAAATTTTTAGTTTTTTTCACTATAAATTATTATGATTATTTTTGAAGTAGGCTCTATGCCCTTGGGGCACCTGGGTGGCTCAGTTGGTTAAGCGTCCACCTTCGGCTCAGGTCATGATCCCAGGGTCTTGGGATCGAGCCCTACGTTGGGATCCCTGCTCAGCGGGGAGTCCGCTTCTCCCTCTCTCTCTGCCCCTCCTCCCCACTTGTGCTCTCCCTCTCAAATAAATAAATAAAATCTTTAAAAAACCGTAGGCTCTATGCCCAATGTGGGGCTCGAACTCACAACCCCGAGATTAAGAGCTGCATGTTCTACCAACTGAGCCAGCCAGGCGCCTCCACTATAAATTATTTTTGCTTGTTCTAGAACTTAATGTAAATGAAATCATACAGCATGTACTCTTTTTGTTTGGTCTCTTTCCCTCAGCATAATGTTATTGAGCTTCTTTCATGCTACTGTATTTGTTTTTTACTGCTGGCTAGTATTCTACTGTATAAACATATCACACAGTGTTTATCCATTCACTTGTTGATGAACATTTGGGATCTTTCCAGTTTGGGGCTATTATATTAAAGCCATTATAAACATTTGTGTTCAAGTCTTTGTGTAGATGTGTTTTCACTTTTCTGGGGTAAATCTTTAGGAGGGGGCACAACTGGGTAACTTGGTAGGTGGTGTATTTGTTTTCCAAAGTGGTTGCACCATTTTCATTCCCTCTAGTAACAAAGAGAATTCTGGTTGCTCATTAATAGTTGGTGCTCTCAGTGTTTTTAATTTTAGCCATTTTAGTGCATATGTAGTCATGACTCATTGTGGGTTTTTAAAAAAAATCAGTAGACTTTATTTGTTTGTTTAAGCAGTTTCCCATTTTCAGAAAAACGGAGTGCAAAGTACAGAGAGTTTCTATAAACCCTCACCCTTAGTTTTCCCTATTTTTTTAAAATTTTTATTTGAGTATAGTTGACACACACATGACATTAGTTTCAGGTGACAGTATCTCCTATTATTAATAGGATTGTAGGATCAGACATGTGTATGTTTCACAGTTTAGTAGCTATTGTCTTGCATTAGTGTGATACATTGTAACAATTGATAAGTCATTATTGATACATTATTATTAGCTAAAGTATATAGTTCACATTGGGGTTAACTCTTTGTGTTGTATTTTATGGATTTTACCAAATGTGTAATGACATGTACCTGTTGTTACAGTATCATACAGAATAGTTTCACTGTCCTGCACCTATTCATCTCTCTCTCCCCCTTCTTCTCCTTCCCTACCCATCCCCCCAATCACTGACCTTTTTATTGCCTCCATAGTTTTACCTTTTCCAGAAAGTCATATAGTTGGAATCGGACAGTATGTAGCCTTTCCAGACTGGCTTCCTTCGCTTAGCAATAGGCGTCAAGCCTCCTCCATGTCTTCTTTTGTGGCTTGATGGCTCATTTCTTGTTCGCGCTGAATAGTGTTATCTTGTCTGGATGGACCACAGTTGGTTTATCCATCTGCCTACTGAAGAACACCTTTGTTGCTTTCTGGTTTGGGCAGTGATGAACGAAGCTGCCATAAACATCCACGAGTCTTTGTTTGGTGGAGATGGAGGTTGGCTGCCAGCGTCTGGGAGCTGAGCGAGGTGAGGACTTTTGGTCAGTCTCCTGTCTTCCCTCAAGTCCTTCTGTCTCCCCTCAGCCACATCTCAGCCTGCCTGAGTCATCTTCCCTGGAAAGTGAACCTCCAGCTTTCCCCTTGGGCTTGCTTGAGGGTAGGGGAGACAATCTGGGGAGTCTCTATGGTCCTTCTGAAGACTGATGCATCCCCTTGTTTTTAAATCAACCTTCTGAGGTATCTGGCACCTTCAGTTTCTGAGCCTTCTGGGGCTCAGTGATGCAAACCGGCCCTGATTTTGTTTACTTTCCATGCCCCCATCCCCATCCCACCCTTGGGCGTAGGTTTGGGTCTGCTGGTCTTTGTCAAGTCAGTTGGAGCTTGTCCATCTGCTTCTACTGCCACAGTTTTGTTGACCTTGTCTTGATGAGTCATTTCTTCCCCTCCTCTGTGTTTTCTGCTGTGCCTAATGAAAGCCCCCAACTCGTTCTTCTTAATAAGATCCTTATTGTATACTATAATATGAACATACCATCATTTATTCAACCATCTCACCATTGATGGGCTTTTAGGTTGGTTTCTGTACTTTATTATTGTTATTTTTATTATTGCCTCTATACATAATGCTTGGATAAACATCCTCCTGCACATATCCTTTCTTACTGGGTTCTTTTATTTCTATAGAAAGATTCCTCTGCATGGGATTGTAGGGTCAGAGATGTGTCTGTTTTACATTTTAATAGATATTGTCAGATTAATTTTCCAAAATTTGGTTGCAGTTTACACTCCCATCAGCGCTGGAGTCCTTTTCACTTCCCAAGTGAGAAAATTAGGGTCCCAGGAGGGCTGAGCATGCAGCATTATTTTAAGCAGTGTATTTGCAATTAGATGATTGCTTTTTTTTTTTTTTTCAACAGTAAGTTTTGATAAATACTGCTGGATTATTTTGAAGGTAAGGGGGAAACCCAGAACAGAAGCAAAGGCTTCTCAGTTTGGCAAAGGAACATTCCCTATTTGATATTCCACGTGGCAACAGTAGCTTCGGTTGGAGCTTGAAGGGACAATCTCTGGGCCCCTTCTCCTGGAGGAGGTCATCGGTTCCTCAGTGAAGGGCCGTGGACAGCCATGCGTGCCCTGCAGGAGCCCCGGCAGGGACACCACCCCTCACCCCACTGAAGACAAGGGCTTCGGGCTTTGCTCAGCTCACTGATCCCAGATGGTTTTTTTCTTTCAGGAACAAAACATTCTGTTCTTGCAGCCGTTCGAGGCTCAAAGCATTTCTTCCTTCTCTGGGCCACCGAGAAAGTGCCCAAACTGGTCTTATTGGGCATTGCGACCCCCTCCACCTGCCTTTTTCACTGCTCTGGCTTTAACTCCCTACTAGTAACGAGTCCGTGTGTGTGTGGACAGTGGGAACCCTGCCTTTGTGGGGAGCGGTTGCCACCAGCCTCAGGCCCCCAGCACAGGGTGTGGATGGGGATTGCTCCAGTGGAGAGTGTGTCCCCCAGAGTTGGAAGCTCCAGGAAGACACTGGAATGGGGCACGGCAGCCTCATTAGCCTGCCAGTGGCTGAGGAGCTGCAGGGCTGGGCGTTGGAAGAACCGGGTTCTAGGCGCAGTGCAGAGCTTTCTGGTGTCATGGCCAAGGGCAGCCCAGCTTCTCAAGCATTGGATGGGTCATCCAGAGAGCAGTGATGACATCTCACCTGTCTTCTCCACCAGGTGGGAGGGAGGACGCCAGATGATGTCTGTTAACAGTAAACCCAGAGCTCAGAGCCCTGCTCCTGTGACTTTCCTCCCCGGCTCCTCCCCAGGTCGGTGATGGGAATGCCCTTCCTGCTGTGGTCAGCGGCAAGAACACCTGACTTTCATCATCATCATAACAACGACCTCAGTGTTACTGACTGTTCACTCCCTGCCAGAAACCCCTCTAAGCACTTGACGTTGCTATGCTATGGACAACAATATATGTTGTGTTATTATTATGTAATTTTATTATGTTACATATCCTTATAGTTTATATATTATTTGTGTAATCCTCATAGCAGCTCTGCAAGGCATGTCCTGAAAGTGCCCCCATTTTGACAGTGGGGGAAAGCAGAACAGAGAGAGGTTAAGGGAAGCCCAGCACGCCTCAGCTGGGATTCAAACCCAGGCCCCTGGCTGCCCAGCTGAGCCCCTCCCCCTCACCCCCGACGGGGCCTTGTTCTCCTCTTGGCCAGTGCTGCCCTCGCATCCTTTCCCTCAGTGTCACATCACGAGATCATTGCAGTCCCCTGAGAGGCTCCGTCTGGCTAGTGTATTAGGATAATGCCAGTTGGTGTATCAATCCATTGAACAAATACAGACTCAGATTCCGCTGTATTACTATGTCCCGGATGCTTCATACAGACAAACTCACCTGGTCATCAGAGCAGCCCAGGGGGGTAGGAACCACTATTATCCCCACTTTCTAAGGGGAGAAGTCTGGGCACAGAGAGGGCAAGCCACTTGCCCGAGAGCCCACAGCTGGAATTCGTAGAGCTGCGATTCACACCCCAGGCCGCCTGGCTCCAGAGCCCATGTTCCTCATTACTGTTTTGTCACTTGATACCAAAACATCTTTGGTAGCTACATGCTTGTTAATTGAGAGGTGTTCAGATCCTTTGTCCCGGCCTTCAGAGCCCTTCAGAATTGCTCTCCAATTTACTTGATCCAGCCTTATATCCAGGAAACAGCCTGAATCGCTGCCCTTTTAGCTCCTCATCTGTCCCTTCAAGCTTATTACAGAGAATGGGCTCCGGCAGCTCCAAGTTCCTCCTGCATGTTTGATTTAGGGCAGGGGATTTTCCAGGACATTCTGAGGACTGTCCTCACCACCTGCTGTTAGAGAACTAGATTGAGGCACAGCCCTGAGCTGCTTTTGTTGGAAGAAATGAACACATTTTAGCTAGTGTGGACTTACCTAGACCTTTGTGGAAAGCCCCTTATGTACCGGTCTCCTGTCTCCTTTCTGAGAGTCTGGGACCCTTCTTCCCTGTTGGAGTGAACTGATGGAGCTTTTCTGTTCAGAAATGAGAGCTTCCTGTACAAAAACCTATGCGGGTTTCTTTCCAGGAATACTAGAATGATTCCATATTTTGCATTTTCTTCATAGAGCTTATTAAAGGCTAAAACTCACAGTCAGAAAATAACTTCTTTGTCTTGAAGAATACTTCTTAACTGTAGGTGTAACTGAGGAAAACCTGTGGGCTCCCCTTCAGAGATTCTGACTCATTAAGCCTGGGGTGGGGTCCTGGAATTTGTATTTATAAAATCTCTCTCTGCTTGGTTCTGATGCATTCCCCCATTTGATGTTGCTCTGAAATGCACTTAACCTTGGAAGAGGTAAAATGTTGAGCAACATATTCAGGAGTCCAACAGACTTTCTTGGTCTCACAATAACTCAGTTGTTCTATCAAGTGTTATGAAACTATGGAAGAAAGATAAAACAACAGAGCAATAACAGTCTGCACTTGAAAGGGGAAATTTTTATTAGATGCTGAGTTCTTATTTGTTAGTTAACAAAAAAGACATACAACAAGTATTACCTTTCCATTTAATTTACCAGGGGGTTTATTTCATTGTGATTTCAAAATCTGTGACTTTATGCAATAAACTTTGCACCCCACTTGATGCCATGGAAACATCTTGTTCCAAGGCATTGAAAGCCCAAGATGACAATAAACACATTTATATATAAAGTAAAACCAGTAGAGAAACAGAGCTAAAGTCTTGTCCTTTCTTTCAGATCTCTTGCGTGTTGTTCCCACATCGAAGTTGTCAGAACATCACACGGAGCAAAGTTAGAGGCCTTCTGTGTGGCTGTTAAGTGAAGAGCTCATTGTGTGGGAAGATCTTGATTATAGTCATTACAGACGGGGACATATTCTCTACCTCTGGTTTTGTTTCAGCCTCCACAATATCTTGCAGAAAAGTGTCAAACGGTAACTCTTACAGTATCTGAACAGTGGAGTTCCTGATTTTGTTGTGATGTTCCATTTCTCTGGGCTGGAACGGGTGTTGGTTGGTAGCATCATCTAAGCAAGGAGCTCCAGGTACAGAAGGGGGTGGACACCCCCTGAGACGGTTAAGAGGTCCATGGCATGGACGGTAGAAGGAGGCAGAGAGAGACAGGGCTACATCACTTTGTACTGATGACCTACTCCTTCGTGAGCTCAGAGGGACCTCAGGGCAGCTCCCAAAGTGGGCTTTTATCTTGCTTGTGTGTATAGTTTGGACAAATGATCTCCGAAGTCCTTTCTTACCCTAAGGATATAGGATTTAAACAATTAAGCCCCTTGATACTTGGAGCCATTTATCACCTGGTTATCTGTTACATGACTGTCAGACCCCTCCTTCTTCCTCACATCTTTTCCTTGCTGGCAGGCTCACTTCTGCCTCTGGAACTAATGTCTTGCTTTTCCTCACGAACCCCCCCCAAACATTCCCTTCCCCCGATCATGACCATGGGTAGGACCCTGCTTCTCTTCTTTCCTTACCTATGTTCTGCTCAGTGAGATTTCCTTTCTTCATCTTGCCTGTGAGTTTTCACTCATGACCTCAGCATCTCTCCAAATCTCCCTTCTTTGAGACGCGATTGTATCTACTTCCTGCACAGCACAGTATCTAGCACTTTATAAATGCTGTTTTTAGGGTGAGAGTCAGTAGAGCCTTCAGCGTTTCCATGTAAGGATGGGTAGATGAGGAGGCGGTGGACCAAGAAGATGCAGCATTGTGGATAAAGCAGGGTCCCTCCACCCCATGTCTCCCATCAAAGTAAACATTCCTTAAGAGCAGAAACTCTGACTTATAGTCTTTAGGATCCTTCTTAGTACTTGATGATGCATCATTTTACAACACAAACCAACCAAAACAAGGTAGAGGAACTGTTTTGAGGTTGCAGTCAAGACTTTATTTATTTATTTGAGATTTGATGGATTGATTTATTTAGTTGAGAGAGAGCGCCCATGCACGAGCGGGGGGAGGGGCAGAGGGAGTCTCAAGTGGAATCAGAGCTGAGCATGGAGCCTGACTGGGGGCTCAAGGCGGCAGAGGCGGGCTCGATCTCACGACCCTGAGACAAGGATCTGAACCGAAATCACGAGTCAGTCGATTAATGGACTGAGCCACCCAGGCGCCTGCCCCAAGACATTATTTTGAAAGTGGGGAGTAATTTAAGTCTCTAGAGGTCCGCACAGACCCTGTGAAGCTCTGTATTGCTGTTCTCACAGCGATTTTTGCATGTGCAAAATATTTGTCAGTAAAGGATCTTTGAGTAGGTACTTTAAGGGCAGTGGTGAATCATAGTAAAAAGGGTTTCAATCTATTGAGTGTGGACAAAAAAAGTCAAGACAGTGTCCATCATTGTTCAGGGGCCATTGTTCAGAACAGGGAATGAGTCAGATCATGTGCTATGTAGAAAATACAAGAATATGAAGGCAGGGAGTGGCTTGAGGATATGCATTTGCCGGTCTCGGAAAGCTCATCCAGTAGGATACAAAAGCCATGAGAGCAGAAACTCTTTCTGTCTGTATCCTGACCCTGGCATGCAGGAGGTGCTCAGCAAATATTCGTCGAATGAATGAGTAAATGAATAAAAACTCTAAAGCACTATGCCAAGGTTGGTTGTTGCCAGTCTAGCAGAACTGATCCGTCTCTGGCTGGAACGATGCCCCTGCCCCCTGGCTGATGGATGAGGTCTCTATTTGATTACGGCCACACCGAACTCTAGTTCAGCCTTCTCTGTCATTTGCAGACTTTGTAGCTAAGATTCACCTCCCCCTGGGTCTCTTCCCCATTTCACATGCAACTATTTTAGATAGGGGATCAGAGAATGTCATGTTTTTGTGTGCAGAAACGGTAAGTGTGAGGAGCCAGCCGTGGAGAATCTGGGGATGAGAATCCCAGGCAGGGAAATATAAATGTGAAAGCCCGGAAAGGGGGGGGTGACCTTGGAGTGTAGGCAGATCCATGTGATGGGTGACAGCGAGTTGAATGGTCAGAAGGGCTCGTGGGATCAGACCGTGGCAGCCCTTGCGGGCCATCCTGGGGAGACTGGATTGTATCCTAATGGCATGGGGAGTCTACTGCAGGCTAGTACCAGCCTTAAGTGTCTCCACATGTATTTGAACCTCACGCAACCTGGAGTAAGTCCATTTGATGTAGTTATTCCCATTGTAGAGATGAAGGAAATGGGACTCTGAGAAGGTCAGAGGAGTTCTCCCTGTTTGCTGCCCCATGCCTGGCCTAAAAGGTGGAGTGACTTCCAGATTGTGGCCTCCCCTTTCAAGGCCCCAAGAGGCTGACCACAGTGAGTCGGTTGCGCCCTGCTCTGATAGGGATGTATGTGCTGAGCAGGAGCTGAGAGAATCCCCTCCTTTCTCTTGGTCCCGTCCCTGGAGTGGCATATTCCGTTTTGGCTGCCCCACTTTGGGAGAAAGTGGGGGAATGGGAGACATGCCGGGGGGAACAAGAAAAGTAGACAAAAGGGTGTATTATGGGAGGAGGTTCACGGAATGGAGGGGTTTGCCATTTCTTCTCCTCTGAGAAGCAACAGTGCAAGATGGGGCAACAACGATCTTTGAATAACTGAGGTTTCTGTCCAGTTACTTCTGTCTCCACAGAAAATTAAACTGGATAAGGTCAACTTCAAGAGTGAGGAGGCATAGTGAGCTTCTTAGCAATAAGCGTCAGTAGATACCCATGTAGCCCACGCAGGGCGGTTGTAGAAACCTGGTCCCAAGGAAATCACAGAGCTCTTCTTCTGGAAAGGTTGGGCACAGCCTTTTGTCAGGGGCGCTCTGACCTTTTACGATCACTGGACTCGCTGAGGCTGTGATCCCCGTAAGTTTGACATTCACACTGAAAGAAGAGTTTTCAGATTTGGCACAACCTACCCTTGGACAGAGGATCCCCTCCGGCCTTGCGGGGGCACTGTGGGCAAGGGCCTACTGGGGAGGGTCCTGGGTTGCACCTCACCCACTCAGAGGAGCTTTTTATTTGTCTCTTGAAGGATGACTTTCAGCCTCATCGTGGTGAAAAACAAGTGTTTTCCATGTGGCTGGAGCAATTCTTTGACAGGTTCTCGTGCGTGAGCACCCACCCTCCTTCTTATCTGCACCTTCCTCTTCTTACGCCGCACAGCATAGAAGGGGCAGTGATTCATTTGGAAAAGAACAAATAAAACATCACAACAAAAACCCCCTTTGCTTTGTCAGGAGTCACCTCCAAACAGATGCCTGCATGGACCCCTTTGGCAGGTGTTTTCAGCCATAAGAGAGCCCCCAGGTGACCATCCCGTGGTTCCACCAATTGCCCTTCAGGCTCTGGTTCTACGGAGACAGATGAGGGTTGGGGGTTTTTGAGGCTTATCACATAGCTGAGTGGCATGGGGGACCAAGGAAGTCTTGTCCCCTGTCCAGCGGGTGCGGCACATCCTTTTTCTTCTGTGTACATTCTGTTCAGGAGACACGGTGCCCCGGTCTCTGGAGCCACCTGATCTACCTTCCCCACTGAGTGTCAGCATGATTCTTGACTTTTTTTGCGATACCGATGTTCCATGTCCTTGCAACTAGAGTCTGGTGCAGCTGTTCTTCCTACTGGCTCCTTCCCCATCACCTTCCCTGCTATCGAGAGCCAGTGTCTCAGGGTTCCCAGGGGAGGGAGGGAGGGAGGGAGTCTCATCCTAACGTGAGCCAGGCATTTGGAGGTCATGATGGTGACCATGTTCAGTGGGGCTTGGGTGACAGCATAAGGAGGAGATCAGGATTTGTTTTGTTCAGTCTTCTATATGTTCGTTCATTCATTCATTCATTCAGCATGTGCCAGTACCAAGCTAGGAGTAACAAAACCAAGACAGAGTCTTAATTTTGATGGAGTTAATATGGCAGGGGGAGGGATGGGGGAGGTAGACAATAAGCCAGATAATTGCAGAAGTTGATGTGTGCTGTGAAGGATATAAGATAGGATGCCATGGGGGTGAGTGGTGGAAGACCGAGGCTTGGGGGCTAGGAGGCCTCTTTGTGGATTGTGTACTGAGAGCCCCCAAACCCCAGCACCATGACTGTGCAGGCAGGGCCCGATCTTGTGGTGGGGACAGCAGCATGGAGAACAGCCATCTCCTGTGACTTCAGCTCATGAAGTGTGTTTGCTTCCCCCCTTCCCTGGCCACTTACAGACCCTCACAGTTGTTGGTTTGTTCTAATGAACGTAATCATTGAAACATCTGAGCGAGTGGAAAACTGTTCCAACTTCACCATTTGTAGTAAATACAATGTCGTATTCACTCACCAGTTTACCGAGTGCCCTCTGAGCCCATGGCATCCCGCAGGAGCATGGGGAGGGGGTCCTGCCCTCAGGAGCTCCAGTCTGGGGCTGGGTGGAGGGATCGACACACCGCTGAGAGACAGGAGGGCCCAGCGGACCTTCCCAGGGATGGAAGAGACCTGTCTACAATTCAGGTCTATTGGTACACAGTCCTGCAAACGTCCATAGTCAGTAGAAATGAGGCCTACATGTTTTCATGTGGGAAAACTGATTTTATTTATAAGCGTTAAACCTACGTTCAGAGCAGGAGCCGTGATCTGGAGAACTAAGGCTTTTATCTTATAATGATTAATTCTTTTCTTCCCTCTCTCCTAAAATAGGTGATTCCTGATAAAACTCAGCATTTTCATGTTAGAGTTAAATGATGCTCCATTAAACATTTTATTACTACCCATTCACTACTTAAAATGCATATTTTAGTAATGAGAAACAATCCACGAGACTGGAAAGAAAACCAAGAAATCTCCCCCTTGATTGAGTTTCTCCATCCACACATTTTAAATACTTTCCAAATTGTCCTTGAAGTTTTGTTTTTTTTTTAATTGCGGCAAAATACACGTAAAATTTACCATCTTAACCATTTTTAAGTGTATGGTTCAGTGGCATGAAATACATCACATTGCTGGGCACCCATCACCAGCGTCCACCCACAGATTCTTTACATCTTGCTCAAAGGCCTTGGACTTGGTACGGCTTCCCGTGCTAATAGGTGTGTTTTATTTCGCCAAGGCACCAGGTATTGTATGCGTTATCTTATTTAATTGTCACCCTGATCCCAGAAGGGGACACGATATGCACTATTTTTGCTGATGAGAAAACAGGCTAAGAGGGGTTAACCGGTTTAAAATTCCCCAGCCAGGAGACATGGGGATGGGAATTTGAACTCAGCTGCCTCCAAAGCCGTGGTTTTTTTCCCCCCCTTGTTCCGTGGTGATTTTCAGCTTGAAATTTTGATTCTGGCATCTTGCTTCTTTCAGTCACTGTCCTCACAGATCAGAGCATGGCTCACAATCTCTCAGAATGCTAGGCATGTTTCCTTTGTGCTCAGATTTTCCTAATCAATAAATGTGAGATGCCAACACAACGGGCATCTGCAAAAGCACCTAAAAATTAAAACCATACTTTCGTTTTAAAGCTGGTGTGGAAACATACTCCTAAAATGTGACGACTGGGTACTTCTGTTGAGAATACTCCCCCCCCCGCCCCCACCAAAAAAAGCCATGCATTGGTTTTTTTTTTTTTTTTTTTCATGCATTGGTTTTTTTAACTAACTCGAGGCTGTGAATGTCCTCACTGTTACATGTACCTTTCTGCCCATTGACGGTGGCATCTGTGTCTTTCTTTTGTGAAAACACGTGGACATATGACATAAATTTCCTTCTGAATCTCATTATTGGCCGGGATGCATGCGGAGGTGGGTGGTGGAAATGTACAGAAGGTCCAGGGAAGACCCCAGTGTCGGTGTTCCTGGACTTGCTAATGTACAGGTGCCCTCATTTTGATGTGGGGGCGGGCCACGCGCAAAACAGTTGCATAAAATCGTGCAAATGTTAGCAATCGTTTTTATTCTTGGAAGAAACAGTCCGTTAGAGAACATGGTTAGGAATTAGCAGTAAAGCAGCCTCGGCTCCTTCCCCTTTATGAGGCTGCGGTGCTATATTAAGGCATATCACTCAGATGGTAACATCAAACATATGGTAAAAGAAGGAAAGAAACATGTTCTTTCTCTAGTTTGACATGCAAGTAAGAGGGAAAACACTGCAAAGGCAGAAGCTGGTTTCTAATATTAGAGAGTAGGGGATGGCCACCCAACGCCCCAAGCCGGGAGCCCCATCCCCACTGCCACCCCTCCTGCTGGCTGGTGCCTCCAGGGACCACAGGCAGCAGAATGATGGGGGGACGGGGGCGGGGCTCCCGAGATCCTTGTGGCGAGAAGGCCCTCAGGGAAGGGAAGGCAGTGGTGCCTACCATGTTTGTAGGAGCCCCCCTCCTCCTCTCTCTCTCTACCCCCTATCTCTGCCTCTCCCCCACTCCCCACACACAGTAGCGCCACCCTCATTGACTGACCCGAAGGTCAATGTGAAGGGCGAGGGATTGACAGAGGCTAAGCTCCCAGCTGATTTTTCGGGGGTTTTTTTTCATCTGCAGATCTATAATTTTTGTCATATGACCCTCCTCAGGTCGACTTTTAATGGCTCTGCATTGCTGTCTGGATGAAGTCCAAACTCTTGGCCTGGCTGCTCTCCATGATCTAGCCCTTGTTCATGGCTTCATCCCTGCGCCTCCACCAGCCTTCCCCATCCCCACCCCCGGCCTTTTATAATCCAACCACTCCACGCTGTTCACCATGCATCACGCTCTCTGCTGCCTCCCGCCTTTTGCCAAGGCTCTTCCCTGCCTGGAGGACGCTGTCTGCCTTATTCCCCACCCCACCCCACTTTGCTCGAGTAAAGCCTACTGGCCTTTCATCTGTTTCCTTCATTTCCATCAGGAAGTCTGCAACTGGTCAGGCCCCCCTCCTGCGTGATCCCGCAACCCCCAGTTGACGTGTAAACCCACAGCCACAGAGTAGGCTCCCCACCGGAGTCTCCCCAAGTCCCCTCAGACAACCTGGGGGGGTGTTGCTCAGAGCTCTGTCCTCAGATTCAGTGCATGTCTGTCGAAGCAATGGGTGCGCTCCCTCGGGCACTGCCTTTGCAGACCTCCCTGCCCAAGCTGCATTTTGTATCATCAAATCTGTACATGTGGGACCAGTGTGGGAGGGGGAAGGTGAGACCCTCCCCTCCCTCCACCGTGGTGGGGGAAGCCTCTCAGACACACATTCTGTGGCCACCCTTGTCTCCATGACTGTCCCTCTCACTGCCATTCCCTCCCAGTGTTTAGTCCAACCAGGAACCATCTCACCTGTCTGTCATTCTCCTCCCGGGGCGGGGCCTCGTCCCCCACCTTTCTCCTGCAACACACAAGGTGTTCAGTATCTATACGCCGAATGCATACATTCATTAATTCAGATGGCAGCGATGTACAGGACTTTCAGCATCAGAAGGAAAAAGACTGCTTTCCTTTTATTTGCCTTATAAATATGGAGAAAAAGTTTTTCAAGAAATGGGATCAGACCCAGAAAGGGCTTTAGGGGTTAGTCCATCCAGCTCACTCCCCACTCCCGGGAGACTCCAGGAGGATGTTCGTCTCCATTTGCTCTAGGACACACTCCTGTGAAAACATGTTTTAAAGGAGATGTAATGTTTATTTACTTTTTAATTAACATTTTGTTTTTCACTGTCCATCTGTTTATTATGTGTTTAGTTACATTGATTTGCATATTATTGCATTCATTACCAGATCATTTAAGCCCCTAGGTATTTCTCATCACAGTGCTCTGTGGGAAAGGGTTATTATGTAACAATCCAATGACTCGTGGATATATATTCCTTAATTGGAGATTCTATCTGCGTCCCTGGTATTCAACTGGAGACTTCTATACACCTGAAATTTTACATGAAAACTTCCTTGCTAGATCTGCCAGAATCATTGATGATTTCTGATAGCCCTAGTCCCTCAAACTCTGTGACTTTAATGAGAGGGAAAAAAAAAAAACTATATTGGATGATAGAAACCGACAGATGTCCTTATTATTATTCCACGGAACAGCTCCTTCCTCTCACCGAGGAGAATCTGTGTTCCTAGACCCAGCGATTTCTGCTCCTAGAAAACCCTTTCCATTCACTCTGCTCGTGAGAATGTTCCTCCTGATTTGGGATTTTGTTTGCTGTCAGCTTGCCTTTACCCCCATTCAGTTAGGCGAGGCTTTGCCAGCGGGGTGAGGGCTGGAGGGTTGGAAAGTAAAAGGATTTCAGATGCAGAAAGCCTGGTCCTATGGTATGCAGCAGGCCAAGGAGCCCCTCCGTTCCCAGGCCCCCTCACTGTAGAAACAGGGATCCTGCTGGCTGGCCTACAAGTGGGGCCTCCACATGCCAGCACAGAGCTTTCCACATGTTCCTTCTCGGAGGACGTATGTTCTATCAATGGCATTGAGCCCCATCTGGGGAGCTGAGTATGGGCAAACCAGGTAGACACATGCAGCAAGTGGTACTTTATTTTCTCTGGAAACCATGAGGATGTTAGAAAGGGACAAACAAAATTTTTTTTGTTGTTTCATGAGGAAAAAACCAGGCGATTTGCATCTCTCTGTAATTGTTAAAAAGAACATTAAGCACACTTTTTCCACATTCTCAGAGAATATTCCTGACGCAACTCTCCTGTGTGCTGTGCTGTCACTGACTTTGCTGGGCGAGGCCTAGCTCTGTTTTTACTGCAGCCCTCGACAAATAGGATCTATTTTCAGCCTGTGGCAACACGAAAAAACTGGGAATCTCTCTCTAAACTGCATATCCTAGGTAAAGTCTTTCTTTTGAGTTGATTTTAAAGAATGCTCTATCAGGGGCACCCGGCTGGCTTCATCAGTAGAGCCTGTGACTCTTGATCTCCCGGGGGGGGGGGGGGGGGTCGTGAGTTCGAGCCCCACGTTAGGTGTAGAGCCGACTTTAAAATAGATAATTAAAGGGCACCTGGGTGGCTCAGTCGTTAAGCTCAGGTTCGGATCAGGTCATGATCCCAGGGTCCTGGGATTGAGCCCCGCGTCAGGCTCCCTGGACCGAGGGAAGCCTGCTTCTCCCTCTCCCACTCCCCCTGCTTGTGTTCCCTCTCCTGCTGTCTCTCTCTCTCTCTGTCAAATAAATAAATAAAATCTTCAAAAAATAATTAAAAATTTTTAAAAAGTACTTTATCAGTCGTCATAGATATCCTTTGCTTAAAATACAGTTTTCATAAACTATTTTGATGTAAAAATAAGTAAATATTTAAATAATAGAAACATTTAAATCCATGATTCTAAGGAATAAGTTGATTCTTTAGAGACTGTAACACACATCGTGGAAGAGATGGGTCGTGAGCACCTTAAGAAAAGGAAGCAGGAATAGCTCTGAGCCAGCGTTGAATTTTCAGCAAAATTTTGACCCAGATGAAATTTCATGTGCCAGAGATGCGGTACCTGTCACAGGTGTGTTGTCATTATTACCTGGCCCATCGACGGACGAGACTGTGATTTCCTTGAGGCCAGGGCTAAGAGTCACCGAGGGCAGCCCGGACAGGACCTGGAGCATTAGAAGTTTCAATAAATGATTGTGAATGAATTAACGAATATCCTTGTAGGTGAGATAGAAAAATAATACCACACTTAAATGGATGGATGACTGGTTGAACAGTCATGCCCCAAAGCTGTTGATCAGTGGACAGTAGGACCTGAAAGGAAATTTCTAGGGATTTTCCCCAGAGCTGGCTCAGAACATATTTTTTCCCAATCCTGCAAAAGGAAATAGCTTAGAAGAAGGCATGGAAAGCATACTTATTACATTTACATATGGCCAGAAGCTAGATTCAAAAATAATTCTACCAGTAATAGATGACACAATAAATTAAATTTACCCTAATAACTGGTTTCTTTTTTTTTTTCATGTTTTTTATGCTTTTAATTTAATTTTCCACTCACTCTCTTTAGTTTATTTTAGGGTTTCTGATTTTGATTGGATCTTGACAATATGGAAGAATATAGAAGAATGTTCTGTAGTCATTTTCAGGGAGTGTAGGGGAATATTCTATGAAGAAAACTCCAGAGTTTTTCCTAGTATATTCGAGGTTAAAAAAAAAAAAATGATGAGTCAAAAGTAGTCTTGGAAGAATGAGTTACGTAACTTTTCCAAATGACTGTAAAAACTAGGGATAACTTATTTATTCTCCTTGGCAAATGACACATTCTTTTCATGTGGCCGGTGCGAGCCAGGTTTCTTTGGGGTGTAAGAGCCTCCTACCCCCCGCCCCAGGCCTCTCACCCAGTTGCCCCTTCCACTAGAGCTGCCTGAGTAAAACAAACAGGGCAGAGTTACCTCTTGGAATGTCTCAACAAAAATAAATGTCTCTTTTTCCATTAGTGTGAGTCAACCAAATAAACACAAGCCAAACCCAAGGATCGTGCCAAGTGACTAAACATTTAACACCGAAATCCAATTCTTTTCATGTTTTGGACAAATCAGATAACTCAACATCTGAATACGCCATCAAATTTAATATTTCCTTACCTAAAGCTTTTGCCTCATCACTGGAAACCTCCATGACCCTTCTCCTCAGAAGCTGGCTTGTCTTCATTCCCCTCCTTGGTTGTTGCTCCCGCCTCGGTGCTTGGCTTGCCTGCACCTTTTCCTCAGAATTCCTGGCTCTTCTCAGCCACCTCAAATGTAGAGGATTTCTTCTGATTCTGAAGGGGCTCTAGGCCTTTCATACTAAATTATACATTTTCCTTCCCAGCAGTGCAAGCTCTGATTCGTGTCTTGTATAACGCCACAGAGAAATAACTTCCTACATTATTTTTTCATAAGCCATTACAAGTTAATGTTAATTTCATGTTAATATTCCAAAAGGCTGCATTCTGTGGATCTTTTCTTTATCTCTGAAGAAAGTGGAAATACATGTCAGATTGCTCACATAGAAGTTTCATATGTTAGGATGAGATTTCTGATATACAGAAATCCAAGTGGGATTGTTTGAAGGTTAGATAATCTTCACAAATGGTTTAAATCTGCTTCTTTCTTCTGCAGAGCTGACTTTTCATAGCACCTGACCTCTACCATGTGTCTCAGGTCTCTCAAAAATCATTCCAAAGTTCATACCCTCTTCTGTCTTGTTCTTTTCACACGTTTAAGTGGCTGAACATTTTCTTGAAGTGTATGAGGAGCAATTAAGACTTTCCCACACTTTCTGTTTGATGGGAGCAACCATTTACTCCCTACTGTTTTTAGCCTGGATCGGTAGTAATGACATATTCATTATTGCACTACCACTGTGGTTTTCAATTGGATTTCTTTTTTAAAAAAGATTTATTTACTTATTTGAAAGAGAGTGTGTACCCGCACGCACACACACGTGCAAGTGGGGGGAGGGGCACAGGGAGAGACAGAGAGACAGAATCTCAAGCAGATTCCCTGATGAGCACGGAGCCCGACACAGGGCTCGATCTCAGAACCCTGACATCATGACCTAAGCCAAAATCAAGAGTCAGACAATTAACCAACTGAGCCACCCAGGTGCCCCTCAATGGGATTTCTAAACCTAGATAAGAAATATACCTCTATTTTTGTTTGCACTTACGGAACAACTTAGAAATACACAAAATTCTTCACCTGTTGGACCATCTGTATCAGTTGGGACACATTTGACTGCAAGCGACAGAAAACAAAGCTCAAGTTGGCTGAAACCACCAAGAGGGGAAATTGGTTGATGCGTCCGATCCTCCAAAGACAGGATGGGTTACATTTGGTTTGATTCAGTAAAACAATACTGAGATCAAGACCTTGGCTTCCGCCCATTTCTTTGCTCTTCTGTCCACAGCATCATTCTAGAGTTTCTTCTTTGCTCACAAGATGGCTGCCAGCCACTTCTAGAACAATTGTGTCCTTGCTCCAGGCCTGAGCTAGAAGCCCCGGTCTTACTGCCAGGGGTAGAGGTCATTTTCCCCAAAGCACAAGTTGTGAGTCAGCAATGTGGACCCAGTGAAAATCAAGAATTTAATGAAGGAAGGGGTTCATGGCCAGTGAGAGGCAACCTGGTATCCACCATACCATCTGTAGGCAGTTCATCCAAAAATCCTGCCTGTGTTGTAAATAGGACTAAGGAAACGTTACAGCTCATCTGTCCCATTTTCATTATGAGGCTATGTGGCTTTATTTCAATTATTTGCATATTATTTGAAGAATTTCTATAATTTCTCACACATGCTTAGTTTTCTTTAAAGTAATTAAAACATCATAAATAGCTTCTGTTTAGAATCTTCCACTAAACAGAAAATAAACTTCTATGAGAAAAATTACTTACTCTTCTCTTTCATTCTGTGAACTATTTTAATCCAGAAACTGGATAAAACCTTAAATCTTAGTATGAGAGGTGATTTCTGAAGTGAAGGATTCTTGTAATCAATTTTAAAATAGTTTTCTCAAGGATGTTAGGATAGTAATTTCCTGAAATGTCAGTGAGACTCTTTAATATTCTTTCATTTTAATAGTTCATAGCTTCTCCCTGTCTGACTTGTGTAGCTTTAAAGAACCCTCTCTGACCACAATCACAGACAGAGTAGAAACATGAAAAAAATCTTGTTACGTAAATCATATTGTTATGCTATTACAGAAGTAGTAAAACCCCTATTTCTCTGGGGAAATTAACTTTTCTTAAAGAAATATGAAGAAATACATCCATATGTTCATTTCAAAGGCAATTCCTGTATAAAAAGAGGTAAAACTCAGGGTTTTGAGTCCAGGATGTGCTACATGAGTAACCTCAGGCCGATTATTAAATCCCCTGAAATCTCAGTTTCCTTCCTTGTAAAATAAGGATAATAGGCCCTTCCTAGCATTTTCTCTTGTTCCAATAAGATATTGAAATGAAGCATGATTAACCCAGTGGCCTGCCTGGAGAAACACATGATAGTGATTTCAAAAAATATGAGGCTGAACAAGAAAACAAATGCTACCATCCAACTGAATTGTAGGAAATTATTCTATTACTTTAAAACTTCAGAAATTCTCTATCCTTTGTCATACTGGATTCTTTTTATTAGAAATATAACAAGTTCCTTCAAAATGTTCTGTATGCCAATACTTAGTAGAAAATGTATCACTGTAGAAATCTATATACATCGTTACGTTTGTGAATATTATATATTCACAGAGAGGGAAAGAGGCTGGCTTTCATCGGGGCAGGTTCTGTCCTCACAAGCAGTTCTGTCCTGATCCCAGGCAAGAAGAGCCCTGGTTCACGAGTCCCTTCCAGCCCTGTGCCCGGCCCTGCCCTTCTCCTGGGTGAGGTGTCTGCAAGGGTCAAGGACACAGGGCCAAGGAGATGCTCCCACCCAGTGCATGTGCCCTCCACTTTGACCCCAGAGATCCTCCCCATCCCACCACCTTGAAAGGAATCTGAGAATCCAAAATTCAAACCTGGTAGGAGTTAGAACATATTTCACTTAATACTGTGTTGTCTCGATTTATTACTTTATCTATACAAAAGAATCGTTTCTTCATAGAATATCAAGCAATTATCTACTGGGACATATTGTCATTATAACTAGCTCAGAGTTTATTGGATAATCACCTAAGTTTTCCATCTGTAAATGGAGGGCTGGCTAGAACATTGGTTCTCAGATTTGGCTGATTTTCAGAATTGCTGAGGACTTTTAAAAATATACATGGTTCCCAGGTTCCACCGGCCTAGCAATGGTGTTTGAGTAAGAGCTGGGAATGTACGTGCTTTGTATATTACAGGCGGGAGCTTGGTGATCAGTTGGCTCTCACCACCACTCCACTAGACAGACTTTAGGGTTATTCTGTTTATTTATTCTCCACTTCAAAGATTCTTTTCCAGTATATATGGAGATCAGGGGCCATGTGTTCATTGGGAGACACTTTGTCTACTTGGTATCTCTTAAGATCTGTGCTTTGCCGGGTTTGAACACACACTAATAGAGAGAGGCAGCCGCGAGGTCCACTGCCTTGACTTTCAGTCTCTGCTTTTATTAGGTACCAAGTTTGAATGACAGTCAAGAAGAAAAAGAGCAGATAGATAGACCTCTGAAAGGAAAGAGAGGCCAGACTAATAAATGGCCAGAGGCTGCGTGATAGGAGCCCAAGGAACATTAGGTGGGTTTCTGGATTATCAGAAATTCCATTAAGTAACTGGCATTTTCTCTATTCAAAGTGTTTGTGGTTGATGAAGATTAAAAAAAAAAAGGTCTTTCCAATATATACGGTGTGTTTTCTGGAGACAACAGCAGTCAATGGTATTCCAAATATGGAGATGTAGGAAAATTCTGAAGAACAAAACCCCAGATAATGACAGATAATGTTTTCTTTCTCACAGTCCCCTTTTCTTTTAGAGGGAAAAAAAGTATCAGCGAAAAGAGTCATGAACTTGACATTTCGCAAGACTCTAGTCTTTCCATCACTACCTATTAAGAGTTCCTGAATTAGCCTCAGTCCCCAAAGATATCTAGACATTTACACTATGGTCAAATTGACTTCTTATGCTTGTTCGTGACGGAAGAGAAACATGCATATGAACTTTTCACTTGGGAAATTAAAAGTGGAGCGGAGTAAAGTGAATTTCGTGTTTAAAGTTACACCATTTGTAGGAGAGATGGGGTAAGGCATCAAGCATGGTTTATAAGGAACTCTTCCACATTGCTCACTTTAAATATCCCTGCAAAACAAAAAACTCTTACTTCCTTTTTTTCAGAGCTGGATCTCGACACTTGCAAACTGCTTCTTAGTTCCTTTAGCTTCACACTGTTGAACTTGGTACCAAAGCCCCTCATCATGTTCCCCAGTGGACCCTCATTGACCCATCTCCCCTGACCCCCACCCACCTGAGGACTCTTATGTCCCAACACAGCACACCTCACTCTTTTATGTCTTTGCAAATGCTGTTCCTTCCCTCTGGTATGCTCTTTTCCTTGTCTTCCCCTTCCCAAACTTGCCAACACCCAGAGTACATGTTGGCTCCCAGAACTGTCTTATCAAGCAAAACTTCTCCGTGTTTATTCATCATCAAACCATCATCTAACCATGTTAGACTTCCAAATGTGACATCCACCACCAGCCCCATTCCTCACTCCCCCAAGAAAAGAGAGAGAGGAAAAAAAAAAAACCAGAAAAGAGGAAAAGCCACCAGATGGTTCTTTTAACTCCTCCTCCTTACTGCAAGATCCTAGAACTGCCAGTCTTCATTCCCTCAAGTAGAGCTTGCCACTCCCTAACGCTCCTGAAATCTAGCAGCACACATCCACGCAGGGCCTTCGGCTACCTTCTGCTTTTGCATCAGGAGACTGGGAAATAATCCTGACTCAGGCTTGTGTGTGCTTTTCTGGAGGCACACGCTTTGCTCCTTCCTCCACACATGCCCTTATTCTTTCTGTTTCTTTGCCCCTCAGATGTTCTTGGCACCCTTTCCCTGAGATAAATCATTCTGCCAGGTTCTCTGCCTGCAGAGTGGGTTACACAGGGCTGGCTGTTCCCCAGCCTCGGGTGAGGAACGCCAATGCTGTGGACCCAACGCTGTGACTTGAGACTGGGCTTAAGGACAGTGGCCTCCAAACTGTGTACATGTATGTATGTGTGTGCATGTTTGTATGTGTGCATGCGTGCGTGTATGCATTTCTCTCCTTACCACCCTACCTGTCCCTACTGTTGCATTGTTAGTTTCTTCCTCATTTTTAAAAAAATTAAATTGTATTTATTTGTTCTTCCCTGGGGAAGCACATGGTATACTATTCATAGGGTACAAAAGGGCAGATAGTGGGCGCCTGGGTGGCTCAGTCGGTTAAGTGTCTGCCTTCAGCTCAGATCATGATTCCAGGGTCCTGGGATTGAGCCCCGCTTGGGGCTCCCTGCTCAGCGGGGAGTCTGCTTCTCCCTCTGCCTCTCCCCCTGCTTGTGCGCGCACTCTCTCTCTCAAATAAATAAATAATCCCCCCCAAAAAAGAGGGCAGACAGTTTCTTCCTGATTTTAACCTAACTTAAAAAAAATCCAAAAACCAAAACTCTAAAGAGGCCAAAGATTGAGGAAGAAGAAATACACTAGCATCTTCAGGAATAACTTTCTGAGAGGCAAGACTTCCCATTGTATCTGAAAGTGTATTAATAGTCTTCTTCTAGGGAAGAAACCTTTCACTTCACTTCTGCGTTGTTTACTGCACTAGTTTCCTGTCTCCTTTCCTTTTCCTCCTGTTTTGTTGTTTTCTTTCCTTCTTCATTTTTTTAGTAGCAGAACCCTTTTAAAAAATAAATTCTTATATAGAACCCCCAAACATAAACAGGTCAGAAGTGTCGCATTTTATCAGAGTGAATTTCTAAGTTTAATTTTATAAAAACGTCATTACGAATCCTGTCAACGAGGACACAAGCAAACACGTTGGCCCTCTCTGCTGTGGGTTCACATCTGGTATCTGTTGCACTTGGGCCTGTGCAGTTAGTTGTGTTTCACTGCAGTTTCTAAAATATTTATTGAGGACCTGGAGGCTCTGGGGGAAACCAGATTGAAAAGCACCAGCCAAGAGTGACCTCAGTGAAGTCTAGCAATTGCACTAATATGCTCTGATGCTTAGAGGAAAAATCTCTCTATGCCTGGTTCTAAAAAAAAAAAAAAAAAAAAGCAGAATCACCTCAGATGCCCCCGGTGGCCTGAGGATGACCTGAACCTGGCCCAGGCCTCCCCGCTCTGTGGCTCACACACTGTGGCCACCAAGTGGACACATCAGCTGCTCTGCTCGGGCATGGGAGTGTGGCCACTGCTATCCTCCCCTTTCTGGCTACCTTTGTGTCATCGGCAGGGACGATCCACGTGGCTGGATTTCTCTCATCCCCTCATCCTTCATGGTGCAATTGCTTTCCTTAATTCCCTTGCCAAACGCGGGAATAGACAGCTGGGTGATCTGGCAACTGTTTTATTCACAATCGTCAATTATACTGTCATTCCTGAGAATTTGCACATAGCCCTGGAGCTCACCCTGGGAAGTTTCTTAAGAACTGACATCCCTTGGGTTATTATAATCTTTTATGAGTAGGACATAATAAAACTATAAATTCTGAACTGCCTCAGCATTTAATATCCATCTCCCATAAAACTGTAAGCTGGAAAGGTGATGTGAATATCACACACCTTTTAAAATATCATCAACAAAACAAAACATGCTGTTCTTTCTAATCATGACTCCAATCTCAGTTATGAAGAGATGGCTCTTGCTTTATCGAGAAAGAATACGGAGTTGCCCTTACTACACACACTCACAGAGATGATCTCTGTGTTTTTAAAATGCATATATTGGGGCACCTGGGTGGCTCAGTCTGTTGAGCTTCTGACTCTTGGTTTTGGCTCAGGTCATGATCTCATGGGTCATAGGATCAAGCTCCACGTGGGGCTCTGTGCTCAGCGGGGAGTCTGCTTCAAAATTCTCTCTCTGCCCTTTCCCCCACTTGCATGCACGCTCTCTCTAAAATAACATAAAATAAATCTAAAAAATTAAGAAATAAAACAAAACACATATATTATACCCAACCAACCACAAACACCCTTATGAATTCCCAACATGTGAGTACTTGAAAAAAAGTGGTGTTTTCTATTTGAATGCACCTGATTTTGTGACGCCAGGGTCTGATATGAACAGATTATGTGACAGCATTAATTACTGATGTGAAAAAAACTAAAGAATGCTCGATTCTGCACTATTATCTTTGAATGTGGGTACTTTCCTAGAACAGCGAAGAACACTTTACAGTGCACGTTCAACCCTCCAAAGTCTGAAAGTGGATATTAGACGGTTGTCCAAGACAGACAACCTTTTCTATTTTGCTTCTTACTCTTTCCCACCCATCTTTTTCTTTTACCATTTGCTTCTCACTGTATAAACAAATGGCACGGTATGCTAGCAGGCTTAGTGAGATGCTCACCTGGCCCCAGAGGCTTCATTATCTGGAGTGGGTGTAGGCCACTGTCCCATGGGTTGCACCCTTGGGTCCCTGTGTCAGCAAGAAGGCTGTGCGTGTGCCAGGCCCGTGCCATGGAGCCTGCCAGGGAGGGCACCTTTTGGCTTGGCATGGTCTTGGGTTCAAGTGGTGAAACCCGGGATCCTCACTCTGGGGATCAGCGTGGGGAAAGCATGCGGCTTTCGTGGTAGGAAAGAAAAAAGGAAATGATGTTTTTTTCCCAAGATACCAACGCATTGTTTTGGTCCCCTTTTCTTTTTGCTCACTCAAATCCAAGGGTTCAGAGCTGGACGCATCTAAGATGCCTCTTGAATTCCAGCCCAGAGTCTTCCATCTGGGGCACAGATTGTGTGTCATGAAGCTTCGGAGAGCAGTCCAGGCAAGTGGAGCTTGCTTATATGTCAGCAGTATTTCATATGGGCATGGCTTCTAAATTTGCATTATCATTATCTGCAGTGACCTTGGAACACCTTGGCATGCTGTATTTTGATATCAGCAGAGCTAGTAAATCAAAGTTACAAGGCCTCCTCTCTGTCCTGAGACAGGCGAGCCCCTTGATATCCTCCAAGACTCCAGGCATCTATTCTCATGTTGAAACATCCAGAAAATATATATTTCCCTTTGACAAAAGGTCCCCAAAAAATCAGGAGAAAGAAATGACAATATTCCCTTAAATGTCTTAGTGTTGCAAGGCCTGACTGAGAATCATCCGAAGCTAATGTTACGGTTAACCAGGTGACATTTTCTTCTTTTTCATACTCTTTTCCCAAGAGGACTACTAATGTGTTGGCCAAGTAGACTTGAACCTTTATCTTCAGGACACCTTACCTTTAAATCAGACCTATTGTGAAGTAAATGTATTCAGCCAAGAAAATTTGAAATGAACACTAAGACTGTGGCATTACCAACTCCCAAGTATCTCGTGGGCAATTCTTGTGCAGCACGCCAAGGTTTTTGTTGTTAACTCGGTAATTTGCCACTGGTTCTCAAACTGCATCCGACTCCTTTAGGAGGCTTACAAAATCCTAATCCACATCCCAGGCCAATCATATCCTAATCTCCAGGGGTGGACCTGGGGGTCAGTATGTTTTCAAACTCCTCAGGTAATTCGAACATGCAGCCGATTTTGAGACCCAATGTAACTTCTCCTGGGTGGTAATAGGAGTAGGAAAGAAGCATAAGGTCAATCCTTTCAAACTTTTTTTTTTTTTTCATTCAGGTATCCGGCTTTTGAGTGCCTTTGGTGTGTAAGACTTTAGGAAGGCCAGAATTAGCTGTTCATTCATTTATTCGTTCTTCAGAACATTCATAGAATGCTGGGATATGCCAAGCTCTGGGCTTTGCACACTGATTTTGGACCTAACTTTTTTCTCTTTTGTACTGAAGACCACCAGGCTTCAGCTGGGTCTTCTGGAGCTATTGTAGACAGGAGCAAATTAGTTGGCCACTTCTCTGCCGGTCCATGGCATTGTAGAGGCTGGCTGTGGGAGCAGAGAGGTCTTTTCCATGTAAGTGGCTTCCTATCTTAAGGAATTCTATTCCATGTCTAACGACAAGCTTACCGATGCAGAAGAGCCTGTTAAAGCGTGCGTTGTCATCCACGCTTCCATGCAGCAAACACTATCCTAGAGAACCCTATTGGTTAGGGTCAAGCTTTGGGGGCCCCTATATACTTCAGTACACTCTGCCTCATAGTAATTTTAAATTCATTGATTATTAGAGAGGACCTCAGAGAGGATCCTGTTTGACAAGTTAATTTCTAGATGAGAAAACTGAGACCCTGGGAAGTGACATGACCAGCGTTCCATCCCCTAGAGACAGAGCCAACCAAGTTGGTGCCCCTCCCAGGCTACCATTACAGACTCCTGCCCTGCCTCCCTAGGGCTGCCAGGGAATGCTGGCTAGGCCCCCCCACCCCATGTGTTCTACAGTGTGCTAAGGACGCCTGAGATGCTTTTTTTTTGAAAACATCGTCAGCTGCGCACAAGGGTTTTAATTGTTGTTTGTTTGTTTTTAAGAATTCAAAGCAAAACTTATTTCACAATGAGAGACTTATCACATGTGGTACTTACTCCTTAACAACAACAACAAAACTGCCTTGCATTCTTAAGATGTAGTTGATTTACTTACCAGGCTTTGCTCCTTAGTCTCCCATTGATTACAGCTCCATCTGCTGGCGGCAAACGGAGATGATTTGAAGCTTTGGATTTTGAATTCCGGTCTTTCCCAAGGTGGTCTATATTCTTTTCTTTTTTTCTTTCTTCCTTCCTTTCTTTCTTTCTTTCTTTCTTTCTTTCTTTCTTTCTTTCTTTCTTTCTTTCTTTCTTTCTTTCTTTCTTTCTCTCTCTCTTTCTCTCTCTCTCTCTCTCCCCCTTCCTTCCTTCCTTCCTTTCTTTCTTTCTTTCTTTTCTTTTCTTTCTTTCTTTCTTTCTTTCTTTTTCAAGATGTTATTTATTTTATTTTGGAGAGAGAGACAGAGAGAGCACAGGAGTGGGGGGAGGAGCAGAGGGAGAGAATCCCAGGTAGACTCTGCACTGAATGTGGAGCCCGATGCTGGGCTCGATCCCAGGACCCCAAGATCATGACCTGAGTCAAAACCGAGAGTCCACCACTCAGCCGACTGAGCCATCCAGGTGCCCCGACCTATATTCTTAATAGACAAGATCTCTCTATATATGTAGTATGATATATACATGTGTATACATAGCATATTTTACCTCTACACAGGTGTGTGTTTCTGTAGCTAGATAATGAGACCATATATTTTAATGTTCATTTAACAGATGAGGAAATCAAGTCAGAAAGTATTTAATGACCTGTCTAAAATCCTGCAGTTAGATGGTCGGAACTGAGACCCAACCCAATCTCCTGATTTCTTGAGCAGTTAGACTAATTAGTATCTATTTCTTTGTGTCCAGCATTATGGATATATTTTGGTGAACCAGATGTTAATGATTTTGATCAAGAACTTTTAAAAAAGCACCTCTTTGTAAAAATCTGGCAGTAGAACAGTCTGGCAACCCTTTCTCTACTTGGGCTCAGTGAGAGAATCGAGCCCTAATGCTCTAAGGCATTTGTTGTGTATACTGAATTAACTTTCTCTCCTATGCGACTAGAATGGTACCTTCCCTGGGAGAACTGAGAAAATAGTCCCTCGAGTCATTTTTCTCTGTTTTTTGGCTCAGATGAAGAATCTCAGTTCAGAAAAACTGCAAGGTGAAAATCCTCTCCCACCCTAGCACACTTTCTGAGGTATTAGTAGCTGGTTTGATATGTATCCTTCTAGACTTTTTTTCTCTGCATATAAAACCATCTAAATATGTACACACATGTACATGCAAACAGATGGATGCAATGTAGTACAACAACAAAGTGATAAAAGAACAGGGCTGGCCCAGAAGGGAGAGGATCCATCCTGCAAGAGATGAGGAATAGCAAAGGGTTCTCAGTGGATGATCTAGAACAAGTCTCGGAGGATGCGTAGTTTGGTGAGAAGATACGAGAGGGATGAGCACACCTATGTGGCCAGAGAAGAAGGTGTACACAGGTGTGTGAGAGCTGTCCAGGGGCCAGTAAAGTTTTGGTGTGGGGCAATGGTGGAAAATGGGAGGGGCAGGTAAGGACCAAGCAACAGGGACCTTGTAAGTCGTGTCAAGTCATGTGGGTTTTATCCTGGACTATGAGGAGCTATGGAAGGATTTCAAGCCAAAAAGTTTAATCACTTCTGTTTTGTGGAGTGATGGCTCAGGAGACAGCATGGAGAATGGTGAGAGAGTAAGAGCAAGGGAGGGAGGGAGAACAATTAAGTGGTTATAAACTGGGAGTGATCATCTATAAAGTAGGAATAATAATGCCTACTTCATGGAGTTGTTGTGAGAATGAAACGAAGGAACATCTGTGAATGTGCCTGTTAAGTTATAAAAAGGAAAGGTATTATCTTTTAATACCATCTGGCAAATATTTCAATTCTACCACTTTCCCTTGTGACTGACAATATCCTGATTTTCTCAGCATTATTTCCTGTGCTGCTTATAACTGGAGGAGGGGTGGAGATAGTCTGACCCAGGAAAGGAGGAAATGGTTTGCTTTATTTCCAAAAAGCCTGGTGTTTACTTAGACAAACAAGAGTGTTTGCCAAGATATCACAATATTCTTCAAATGTTTTGGAGGCAATTTGCCATGCCAGAGAACCATAGCATCTTTTCTGTGAACAACAATTAAATTTTCCAGACGGTTTAGAAAAACGTTGCGGTGGTTAGGGAAAGACCTAGTCCTTTACGATCTTTGAAAGAGGGGCTTGCCTTTCACCTGACAAGCGCCTTCTCCTGACTGGACAATTAACGCGGAAGTGGTGAGAGAGGAGGGCCGGAAGTCAGTCACAGCTCATTGACGTAACTTCCGTTTTGAGCCTCTGCGCGGAGACCTGGTCCTCCCATCCTCCCCTCTATCGTCGTTAATAATCACCTTGTCTCCTGTCCATCTCTTATCCTCTAGTGGCCCCTTTAATCTAAGTAGATAAGTGGCCATTTCCAATGACCACACAAAGGAAAGGTGTTTTGTTGCCTTTTCCTTCTTCTGTTAGTTCTCACAATACTCATAATTGCTGCCACAATCTCCCCTCCTCCAGATCAATGAGCCATGACAGTGAAACATGCTGAACTTTCCTTTCTCTCCTCTTCTGTGTTTTTCTAACATTCCTCGTTTTACAAGGAGTTCAAAATTCGGGGATCCTTGAACTGTGGAGAATTAACTGGAGGGAGAAATGGCGTGGCTGTTTCAAAGAGGCATGTGTATTCAATAGAGTGCCTGTTCTCTGGGTCCTGATGTTCCCTCCAGCTTGGGGGTTTTGGAACGGGGCCTACTTGTGCATTTGGTATGATTTGTTGCATGAATTAACTTTAAAATGTTTTCCTGGCTCTTTCTGGGGATTTCTTGCTTGGCTGTCAGTTCCCATGCACGCTGTGTGTGCATCAATGCCCATATATGCTGTGTTCCCATTCAGCTTCTCTCTCTCTCTCCCCGCCCCCTCCCGCTGCCCCCCCAGCCTGGGCCCACTTCCCTCTATCCAGCTCATCTGTCTTTTATGGGGGATTATGGAGACTTCAGCATAGATTGTCATGTAAACCATCTACCTTCTGTACATTGACGTATCAGCTAATGTTTACTTTGGTCCTGGTAGATGCTAAGTGATTAAAATTAAGTGAGGTTATTTTCATCACCTAAAGTTGTTTTTAGTGATATTGTTCCTTTGAAATATGAGCATTTTAGAAAGGTTTGTTGTTTGGGGACGAACATTCCTTATGTATGAAGGTCCTCTTGGCCGTATTTTAGAAAGACTGAATGCTGAACTACGGAATTTAGCTATATAAGCTATGCAAGGTTAATGGCACCTTGGTTTTTCCATTTGCTTGTAGCTGACATCCTTGCCTCTTCTCTCCATTTTATTCTTCCTTTTGATGACACTGGCAGATCTGGGCTGATGAAAGGCCCCCCTTTTTTAAAAAAATATTTATTTATTTGAGAGAGAGAGAGAGAGAAAACAGGAGCACGCGAGCCAGGGGAGGGGCAGAAGGAGAGAATCTTTAAGCAGATTCCCCACCAAGTGCAGAGCCCGACAGGGGCTCCATCCCACGACCCATGAGATCATGACCTGAACCAAAACCAAGAGTCAGTCACTTAATGACTGAGCCACCCAGGCGCCCTAGGCCCTTTCTAACTATAATTTCTGGACTCATAACTATTCTTTCTGCTTCTGAATATCTCTTCCTCTCGTTCATTTTGACCCACTGGGATTTCATCTGTCAGGATATTTACAACCAAGGGTCTTGAGAACTTCCACTAGGTTTCAGGATAGTTCAAATCCCCACACTTCCAGACATGGATATTATATTGTTAGTTATGAAATTTAACACCCTGACTTTAGGTGTCATGATTTCATACAAATAATTGAACTTATATGTGCTCCTCCATATTCTCATTATAACTCAGTTAACAGAAAATTATAGTATAAGTGCTTTAACATGGACTTGGGAGTTAGACTCTCAGCAATTCCAATTCCCAGTTGTGTGACCTTGGAATATGTACTTCATGTCTTGGAGTCTTAGTTTTCCCCTTTTACAAATGGGGGGAATGATAAACTGAACTAAGTTTTTCCATTTTACTTTCTCCTGTGTAGGGAAAACCCCAGTTCTTTCCTATTGTGTGTTTCTTCCCTATGCATCTTCCTTTTTTACTTATACAGAACACTGTAGAAGTTCACTTCTGGCCACTGAATGTGTGTGGGTTTCCCCTCCATCAAGTAATTCTTGGAGACCATCTGGGTGTCCTACAATTTAACTCAGTTCTAACTCTGTCTTCCCAGAGGTAGAGTCAGATCCCACAAGTTAAGGGCTCGGTCCTGCAGGACTGCCCCCAATACACAAACAGTTGCCAGTTGCAAGCCCAGGTTGTCATTTGTGTTTCTGACCAACAGGCCTGAGAGTGGAGGTTCCAGTGACCCCTCCCTTGGGTTCAATTAATTTGCTAGAGTGGCTCACAGAACTCAGGGTAACACTGTGTTTACCAGTTTATTAAAGGATATGGTAAAGGATACAGATGAACAGCCAAATGAAAAGATACATAGGGTGAGGTCTTGGAGCGTCCCAAGCATAGAACCTTCTGTCGCCATGGATTTAGGGTGTGTCACCCTCCCTATATGGATGTGTTTGCCCACCTGGAGGCTCTCTGAGCCCTGTACTTTTGAGATATCATGGAAGTTTCATCATGGAGTTATGATGGATCATTAACTCTGTTTTCAGCCCTTCTCCCCTCTCCAGAGAAGTAAGGGACAGGGTGAAAATTCCAATCATGAGTTGGTTTTTCCAGCCCTCACCAAGGAGCCATCCAGGAACCCACTCAGATAGTTTCATTAGAACAAAAGATACCCCTATCACCCAGAAATTTGCAAGTTTTAGAAGCCCTGTGTCAGGGATGGGGTCAAAGACCAAATATTAGAACAAGAGATACTCCTAGTGTTCTTATTACTTAGGAAATTACAAGGATTTCAGGAGCTCTGTGCCAGCAACCAGGGGCAGAGACCAATATATATTTTCTATTATCTCACAGATAGCTGCTTCATAGGATTGGTGTATTAAACAACATAATGAAAAATACTTAGTATGGTCTTGATACATACAGGCATATCTCATTTTTCATGGAGCCCAACACAGGGCTTGAACTCACGACTCTGGGATCAAGAGTGAGATGCTCAATGGACTAAACCACCTAGGTGCCCCAGGGCATACCTCATTTTATTGTACTTTACATTTATTTTGTTTTTTGTTTGTTTTTCATTAACAAAATTCAAGGCTTGTGGCAACCGTGTGTGGAGAAATTCTAACAGTACCATTTTTTCCAACAGCATTTGCTCACTTCGTGTCTCTGTGTCACATTTTGGTAATTCCTGCAATATTTCAATCTCTTTCATTATTACCATATTTGTTACAGTGATCTGCTATCAGTGATATTTGATGTTACTATTGTAATTGTTTTGGGGCACCACAAATCATGCCTTACAAGATGGCAAACCTCATCCATAACTGTTGTGTGTGTTCTAACGGCCCTGTTCTTGACTTGCCCTTCCCCCACCTCTCTCCTTCTCCTCAGGCCTTCCTATCCCATGAGACACAACGGTATTGAAATTAGGTCAATTAATAATCATAGAATGGCCCCTAAGTGTTCAAGTGAAAGGAAGAATCACACATCTCTCACTGTAAATCAAAAGCTAGAAATGATTAAACTCAGTCAGGAAGGCATGCCAGAAGCCGAGATAGTCTGAAACCTAGGTCTCTTGGCCCAAACAGTTAGGCAAGTTGCAAAGGCGAAGTAAAAGTTCTCGAAGGAAATTAAAGGTGCTACTCCAGTGAGCACACAAATGCTAAGAAAGCAAAAGAGCCTTATTGTTGATGTGGAGAGAGTTTTAGTGGTTTGGATAGAAGAATAAGCTGGCCACAACATTCCCTTAAGCCAAAGCCTCATCCAGAGCAAGGTCCTGACTCTCTTCAATTCTGTGAAGGCTGAGAGAGGTGATGAACCTGCAGAAGAAAAGTTTGAAGGTAGTAGAGATCATGTCATGACACTTAAGGAAAGAAGCTGTCTTCACAACATCAAAGCACAAGGCGAAGCACCAAGTGCAGATGTAGAAGCTGCAGCAAGTTCTCCAGGAGATCCCACTGAGATAATTAATGAAGGTGGCTACACTAAACAACAGATTTTCAGTGTAGATGAAACAGCCTTCTATTGGAAGAAGATGCCATCTAGGACTGTCATAGCTAGAGAGGACAAATCAGTGCCTGGCTTCAAAGCTTCAAAGGACAGACTGACTCTCTTGTTAGGGGCCAATGCAGCTCGTGACTTTAGCATGAAGCCAGTGTTCCCTTACCATTCTGAAAATCTAGGGCCTTTAAGAAGTATCCTAAATCTACTCTGTGTTCTTTCAGTGGAACAACAAAGCCTGGATGACAGCACATTTGTTTACAACATGGTGTATTGAATATTTTAATCCTACTCTTGTGACCTGCCCAAAGGATTCCTTTCAAAATATGACTGCTCATTGACAATGCACCTGGTCACCCAAGAGCTCTGATGGAGATGTTCAATGAGATGAATGGTGTTTTCATGCCTGTTAATATAACATCCATTCAGCAACCCAGGGATCAAGGAGTCATTTTGACTTTCAAGTCTTATTATTAAGAAAAACATTTTGTAAGTCTATAGCTGCCATTAATAGTGATTCCACTGATGGATTTGGGCAAAGTAAATGGAAAACCTTCTGGAAAGGATTCACTGTTCTAAATGCCATGAAGAACATTTCTGATTCTGGGAAGAGGTCAAAGTATCAACATGAACAGGAGTTTGGAAGAAGTGATTTTAACTGTCTTGAATAATTTTGAGGGGCTCAAGACATCAGTGGAGGTAGTCACTGCAGATATGGTGGAAGTAGGAAGAGCACCAGAATTTGAAGTGAAGCCTGAAGATGTGACTGAATCACATCAATCTTATGATAAAATTTTCATGGATGAGGAATTGCTTCTTATGGAAGAGCAAAGAAAACCATTCCTTGAGATGGAATCTAGTCCTAGTGAACATGCTGTGAAGACTGTTGAAATGACAATAAAGGATTTAGAATATTATATGAACCTAGTTGGTAAAGCAACAATAGGGTTTGAGAGGACTGACTCCACTTTTGAAAGAAGTTCTTCCGTGGGTAAAATGCTGTCAAACAGCATCACATGCTACAGAGAAATCATTCATGAAAGGAAGAGTCAATCACAGCAAACTTCAATGTTGTTTTATTTTAAGAAATTACCACAGCTAACCCAGCCTTCAGCAACCACCACCCTGATCAGTCAGCAACCATTAACATCAAGGTGAGACCCTTGACCAGCAAAAAGTTTATGACTTGCTGAAAGCTCAGACGATGGTTAGCACTTTTTTTTTTTTTTTTTTTTTTGGCAATCATGTATTCTTTTAAGTAAACTCCAGGCCCAACATGGGACTTGGTCTCATGACCCCAAGATCAAGAGTTGCATGCTCTCCTGACTGAGCCAGCCAGGCACCCCAGCAATAAAGTATTTTTTGTATGTACATTGGTTTTTTAGACATAATGTTATGGCACACTTACTGGACTGCAATATGGTGTAAACTTAACTTTTATATGTACTGGGAAACCAAAAAAATTCATTTGACTCTCCTTGTGATATTCACTTTATTGTGGTGGTCTGGAACCCAACCAGCGATCTCTCTGAGGTATGCCTGTAGTTAACACTCAGTAAATGGTACATATAAAACAGCTACGTAAGTAGGGCCTAAAGGAAGTGAGAAGATTAGTTCGTCCCTAGATTTAGATGTCTCACATCCCAGGAGACTGAGGAAATTGCATTTATCACAAAAGAGTCAGAGCTGAAATGTTTGAGAAAAGAATATGAGAGATGTTGACAAATTTTCCAAACATAAAACAGGTAGGGTATGAGATGGATAGATCAGAAAGTTTGACTTCAATGCACAGCACAATTCTGGAACAGTAAATTAAGCAGATGGTTTGTGATCATTTAGTAAAGACTGTAGTAGTTGCTAGGAGCCACCATGGGTTTACTAAGAACAAATCTTCCCAAACGTTCCATTTCCCTTTTATATAGTATAATGTGGTGTGTAAGACTGAGGAATGCCATTTCAGCAAGGAATCTAATTGTCTCCTTATGGATAAGATGGTAAAATATGGGCTAGATGATAGTCCTGCTGGGTGTGCAGCTTGATAGCAGTGAAAGTCAGTTGATTCGTGTCATGGTTATCTTGATGGGGGTCTCTGGTGTAATACCAGAGGCCAGCTCTGACGGGTAACATTCCCATTTAAGACTTGAGGGATTTGGATCAAGACATATGGGTTGAGAGGCACCTGGGTGGCTCAGTCGGTTAAGTCTCCGACTCTTGATTTCAGCTCAAGTCATGATCTCAGGGTTGTGAGGTTAAGCCCTGTATCGAGCTCTGTGCTGGACGTGGAGTCTGCTTAAGATTCTCTCTTTCCCTCTCCCTCTGCCCCTCCCTGCTCGCACATGCGCACTCTCTCGTTCGCTCTCAAAAAAAAAAAAAAAAAAAGACATATGGGATGGATGTGTACCAACAAAATATGTAGATGGCCCAAAGTTGAGAGGGACAGTAAATATAATAGATGGGAGAATAAAAATTCAGAATAGTCTTGCTCGTCTGAAGCACCGCATGGAACCCCAAAAGATTGAGTTTAATTAAGCTAAAGGGAAGACTTGAAGCTCAAAAGCTCAAGACAGAAAAAGAAAGGAGATCTTGTTTAATAGAAGTTCAGGTAAAACTGATCTGGTTATTTAATTGACCCAGCACTTAATATTCATTCATTCATTCATTCAACAAATATGTATCGAAAGTACTACCTGCTGTGCACTTTCCTTGGCATTAGGGAGACGGTAGTGAACAAAATAGTTAAAAATCCCCACCTCCGTGGAGCTTATACTCTTTAGGTGCCAACATTGAGCAACTGCTTTAAAAAAAAAATGAACCTAATATTAGGCTTTATTTGCTAAAGTATAACATCCACTCATGATGGTTGGTAGTTCACCTCTCTTATTTAATCCCTATTCTTGGTGCTATAATTTATACTGGGATCAATGCTCTCAGTTTTGGACCAACGAGAGCGGCAATAGGATGAGAGTAATATAAAACATGGTGGAGGAGGACTGATCGGCCAGAAGGAGAGAACACTAAGCAGACATTATATCCTTCCAATATTTGCAGGAGTACGAGAAGAGGGTGTCATCTTGTTCTCTGTCGCTCCCAGGAGTCACCACTCATTGCAAGGAGGCTGATTCCTGGTACATATAAGAAAGGCTGGCTGGGAGGTGTCCTTACTGTAGCTGGAAGCCCACCTGTGTGAGCTCTACGAGGGCTAACTAACCTGGTGCTCTTGGGACTCCTGGCGCAGTGCCTGATCTATGGTGGGCGCCTGTGGGGGGATGTTCCTCTGATGTTTGTAAAGGCAAGCTAGGTACCCAATGCTAAAACTTGAAGCTTGGTTTTTGTATATCTTAAGAGTCTGAGGGTGGAATAATGTACCTAAGAACTGCTGTTGGGGGCCAGAGTGTTTTCTTCTGTCACGTTCTAACATCCACAAGTTAGTTAAGCCACTTTTCTTAAGAGACATTTCAGAGGCCATGTGAGGATTTCCTTGAAATTTCTGCAGTATGCTTATTCAAACGTCACCCATCCAGCACGATGCCCATCATGTTTTGAGGCCTTCACTGTACTTCTGGCTCATCCGGGGTCTTGCTTTTTTCTAAACTTCACGGCAATGCTATAGAGGTTAGCATTTAATTTTTTCCTAACCGCTTCGTGGGTCTCTCCATCTGGGCGATAAGTCTTTTGAGAGCAAAATCTTATTTTATATTTTTCTCGTATTCTTCCAGAAGCAGAGTAGAAACTCAGTACATGACAACTGCTTGACTGCTTGAATTATTAGTTGAGGGGGAGAGTCAGGAGCGATATCATTCCAGCCACTGCAAGGACTCATGTAAGAATGGCAGGTTAAGTAGACTTTAATTTCTCTATCCCTTGCATCCAAAGAAGGGATTATGTTCTTAATTTATTAGAGTCTCCTATTTTGGCCGGGCAAGGGCTTTGCACAGAGTTGATTCTTTGTATATAGTTCAATCCATGTTAATGGCTATACTCCAGGGCTCAAACAGCCTTCTTGGCTCAACATCTGAGGGGAGGTGGGACGGCAGGTACAAATCTCTAAGCTCAGTTTAGAGGCTCATTGACTGTGATTTATGTAACCAGGGTGGCCAGATTTAGCACGTAAAAATGCAGGCTGCCCAGTCACTTTTGAATGTCAGATAAATAACAGTGCAATATTTGGGGTGTACTTACACTGAAAAAAGTATTTATTGTTTATCTAGAATTAAACATAACCGGGCACAGCATTTTATCTGGCAACCCTTCATGTAAACCCCACTATTTCATATCCCTCCGTTAGTCTAAGCTTTTCGTGAACCCCCAAATTAACCTCACTGAAAGAAAATGTTTGTGCCCCTGGAAATGACTCTAATTGGAAATTTTTAAAAATTAAAAGACTGGGGAGCGCCTGGGTGGCTCAGTCGTTCAGCGTCTGCCTTCGGCTCAGGTCATGATCCCAGGGTCCTGGGATCGAGCCCCGCATCGGGCTCCCTGCTCCGCAGGAAGCCTGCTTCTCCCTCTCCCACTCCCCCTGCTTGTGTTCCCTCTCTCGCTGTGTCTCTTTCTGTCAAATAAATAAATAAAATCTTTAAAAAAAAAAAAAATTTAAAAACTGGGACCATCCGTATGCTGTATACTTTTTGTGGTCATAATTCTTTCAGGATATCCAGTAATGATCATTCCATAAACGTCTAGGATCTCAGCAGTCCTAACTTAATTTGTCATGGTTTCCTTGGTAGCATAGTTTACTTGGTTCCTATGATATACTATTATTATATTATCTATATAATATTATTATATAAATTATTTATATAATTTGGGTATTATTTTGCTCAGGTAGCAAAGTAACCAGTGGTAACAAGGAAATATTAGGCTGTAGCTCTGCGCACGGGAGTCAGATGAAATGTGAATTTCCATGTAATCTGTCATCTCCGCTCCTACAAACACCCGTGTTGACTAATCAGAGCTGTAGAAATCAGAGGAAAACATTGCCGCCCTCTGTTAGGTGTTTTGTTCTCTTCTCTCATCTGCTCGGAGGGAAGATAATATTCTGGTTTGTTCCACCTTATAAACTTCTATTTGAGGGAAAGACAGCTCACACTTAGGAAAATTGCCTCCATTTTTCCCTAAGTAAATAATGATTCTTGCTGTTGAGTAGGGACAGCCTTTAAATATCATTCATTCATTTAGCCCTTATTTATTAAGCAGATGGGTGCTAGGTATGAAGGGAAACAAAATAAGTAAGTAGTCCCTGCTTTCGGGGTTGGGGGAATCTGCATATGAAATGCTTGCTTTTGTACGGTTCAGCAGTCATTTCAGTGAAAGGCTTGTGGTAAGAGTTCATTAGCTCGTACGTAGAGTAGTGAAATGATTCTTCTCTCAAATGTTTTAAAATAGGGCGCCTGGGTGGCTCAGTTGGTTAAGCGACTGCCTTCGGCTCAGGTCATGATCCTGGAGTCCCTGGATCGAGTCCCGCATCGGGCTCCCTGCTCGGCAGGGAGCCTGCTTCTCCCTATGACCCTCACCCCTCTCATGTGCTCTCTCTCTCTCTCTCATTCTCTCTGTCTCAAATAAATAAATAAAATCTTTAAAAAAAAAAAAAATCTTTAAAAAAAAAAATGTTTTAAAATAAATAGCAAGCCTTATCTTCTGAGCAAAAGCTACTCTTAATGGGTAGTTCCAGGGGCTGGCATTAGGCTGTTTCCCTCTCTCTCGCTTCTGGAGTCAGGACTTTGCTACTCGACTCAGACCAGAAGCCTCAGCATCTCCTGGGAACTTGTTAGAAATGCAGACGCTCCGGCCTGCCCCAGCCCCAATGGACCAAAATGGGCAGGGCAGCCAGAATCCGTGCTGGCTCGCGTGCACACTGAAGCTTGAAAAGCACAGGGCTGACTACCGAATTTCTGCTTTGTGCCTACAGATCATCTAAGGGTCATACTGAACCAGTTCCTGGGCTCTGCCCTCAGGGAGTCAGGATCTGTTTGACCAGGGTGGAGCCTGAGAATTTGCATTTCTTTTTTTTAATTTTATTTTATTATATTAATCACCATACATTACATCATTAGTTTTTGATGTAGTGTTCCTTGATTCATTGTTTGCGTATAACACCCAGTGCTCCATTCAATACGTGCCCTCTTTAATACCCATCACCAGGCTAGCCCATCCCCCCACCCCCTCTCCTCTAGAACCCTCTGTTTGTTTGTCAGAGTCCATTGTCTCTCATGGTTCGTCACCCCCTCCAATATCCCCCCCTTCATTTTTCCCATCCTACTATCTTTTTTTAAAAACATATAATGTATTATTTGTTTCAGGGGTACAGGTCTGTGATTCATCAGTCTTACACAATTCACAGCGCTCACCATAACACATACCCTCCCCAGTGTCCATCACCCAGCCACCCCATCAGGAGATGCCTGCCCGTGCTGTGTCTGGGAACCACATTTTGATTGCAGCGGTCTAGTTGGCATGGGGTCCTGGGTTGACCTTTGGTAGTGGTGGTGACTAGAACCCCAATGAGGGGTCAGTCTGGTTTCCCTCTGCCTGGACTGGAGTCATGGACGTGACAGTAAAGCTAATGATGTCTGTTTTTAAAAGTTTCCGTGCCTCACTATACTCACTCTTCTGTTTGTGTGTGCTTTTTTCTCTTTCAGGATCAAGCATGAAAACATTGTCGCCCTGGAGGACATTTACGAAAGCCCAAACCACTTGTACTTGGTCATGCAGCTGTAAGTACCCGCTTTGCCTGAGGAGTGCGGAAGGGGGTCGGGGGGCGGTGTGGACCACCGGCCGGTAAAAGAAACTGAGGTAGCGGGCCAGGTGAGCCGTGGGAGCAGGAGCGGGGACCCGGGGAGCTGGGGTGCCCTTCTAGACGGTGGGCCGGATACAGAGTCTGAGGGCCTGGCTGGGTCTGCCCTGCAGGAACTGCACCAGACTGATGATCTCTCGCCCTCATCGAGGAGCCTGCTGCGGCCGTCGCAGGGCGCCTCCATTCGGGGGGGTCTCTTTTGCTTTTTCATGTGCGAGGTCCACATGTTGCTTCCTGAAAACACTTCTGTGGGCCCACTGCGAGGGACACTCTGCTCCCGTCTCTAGGAGAAACTCCCACCTTGTCTTCATTTCGAGGGATGCTGGGGGAGGGCAGCAGATGGTAGCTGTGGGCTCTGTCCTTCCATCTACTCTGCTGGCACAGAAACGCACATGGGACTGAACTGGATCTCGTGCCAGGCGTGAGACAAGTCTAGTTGGGGTCAGACCGTGACATTGTCACCCCCTGCAGATGATTTCTGCATTCCAGTAAATGCTGGAAGTTACCAGAAGAGGGAGGAAATAAGAAAGCTGAATATTCGGGTTGAACCTTGACCCGAACATGTAAGACACATGTAAACGTAACATGTAAACCGTTAAATGAAATTAGCCTCCCCTCCCAACTAGTAGGTTGTTTCTTTCTTTCTTTCTTTCTTTCTTTCTTTCTTTCTTTCTTTCTTTCTTTCTTTCTTTCTTTCTTTCTTTCTTTCTTTCTTTTTTATCATGAGAGTTTTTATAGGACATTGTAGGACATTTTTGTACGGACATTTTTAAAAGTATCCAGACTGGAAGCATGTGGACGATTTTTCTCTGTCAAGTGACTGTCCTAGGTGGTGACTAATGTAGGAAAATGTTGGGGTTCAGAGCCGAAGGCCAAGAAGGAATTCTTGAGATGTCTTCCGTGCAGAAAGGTGGTTTTATTAAAGCACTGGATAGGACCCCTGGGCAGAAAGAACTACCCTGGGGTTGTGACGGTTGACTCATTATATACTTTGAAGTTGGGAAGGGGTTAGGGACAGCACAAGCCTCCAAGGTATTTTGGAAACAAGGTTTCCAGGATCCTGAGGGGGCTGGCTATTGTTAGGAAAAGGTCATTTATGACTGTTTAGTAAAAACTCAGTCATGAGACTCTTCAGATGTCTATCAGTGGGCCATATGCTTGGAGAATGATTGCCAACCTGTATCTTGGGAGGGTAGAGACAAAGGAAGTTTCCAAAGGAATTTTTATATGTTAAAGTAGACTTCCAGGATCTGGGGGCGTTGGGCTAAGATTGCCTCTTGCCCTAAGCAAAGTATTAACAGCGGAGTTCCTAGAGGAATGTCACTGCCTATTCTAAGGACTTGTCAATGGGCTGTAAGTAGTAAGGAAATATAATTTTTTTTTCTTTTGTCTGTGTTTCCCACATCAGTGACCAGTTTTATAGCTTTGGGTGTTAGTGTCAGCCATGAGACTGGTGGTTTAAGCAGTTTTGACTGCTGGTTCCTCATTAATTTCTGATTACCTAAATGCCCTCTTTCCTAGTTCCTTGCAATACAGTTTGTTTTATAATTTGCCACATCCTGGTTCTTCCTTGAGAGCAATAGCTCTCCCCAAATTTGGGATACTCCCTAGCAGGCTCTTGTGACTTTATTTTATCTAGTGTTAAAAAACAAAATTCAACCTAGTAAATATGAAGATCTAGTTGGCTTTATTAAATGATTCATGAGTTGGGCAAGCATCCCATCTAGCAAGTAGAGAGCTCCACGGAGCTAAACAGAAGAAAGGTTTTTAAAGGCAAAGAGAGAGCATTTACAAAGGGGGGAAAAAGGAATTTATTAGCAAGGAATGCATTGTTTAGGCAAGGTTGCCCTCCTAAAGGGAATAGAGGGGGTCTATCAGTAAATTTCCTAGTATTGACCAGGAAATTCTATATTGACTATTTCAAAATTACATTCCTGGGGGATTGAAACTGCCGTTAGGTTATGTATTAAGTCTTGGTTTATCGACTTGGGGCCTTAACCTAAGTGGTGTCATTTTGGTTTTCTTTTTAACAATAGAGGTTCCTCTTAAAGAAGCAGGTGAACCACTTTCTCACCAAATATTGACTTCCCAGTAGGAAGAATATAACATTTTAATGACAAGAAAAAACCCCACAAAATGTCAGTAGTATATTTAAATGTGTGTCTTTTATGGGTGATGCAAAAAAAAAAAAAGAAAGAAAAATCATTAGTACTAGAATCCAGTGCTATATGTATTCACTTGTTTAACTTCTCTGTTTATGGATCTGTCACTAAATAAATCAGTTGAAAGCATCCCCCTTATGTAAATCTCAGCTCTGCCTCTTACTAGCTGGGTGAATTTGGACAAATAACTGGGCCTCTCTGAATATCAGTTTCCTTAATGGAAAGAAATAATAATATTGACATCATCCTCATCATCATATTTACATTAGAAGGTTATAGGGAGTACTGAATGAGAAAAATGTATAAAAAATAAAAATGTATTAAAAATAAAGAGTGCCATAAATAGCAGGTCCTCAATACAGACTGTTTCTTTATGGACATCTGTCTTGTTTCATTAGTATCTCTGCAGATGGTCTTTCGTTTTACGAGATGAAGTTCAAGTAGATTTAAATTCTAACTTTCTAAGCAACTTGATTGCATCCTTACCAGCAGCAGTTTATGTAAAGATAGGTCAGCATGAGGGCATAAGAGTGTCTGGAATGGAACAAACCTGGGGACAAAGTTTGGAAGTCTTCTTGGGGCACAGCTGTCCCCACCCCTTCACTGAGCTTTTCTATCAGGGATTTATCCTCTCTTTCACAGTCATCCTAAGACCTCCTCAATATGGATCATGTTCGCTCAGAATTTGTAATAACCCAGAGGAGTTGGGCTAGAATTAACTCTTGGGGGTACCATATGAGGTTTGTGAGGCAAGTTGGTGACAGAATCCAGATCTAGAGGCAAGGAATGTTTAAAGTGTTTAAGGAGAACACGATCTATGCGCACTGTTGAGAAGTTTAGAGGTGCTATTTACATAAATATTGGATTTGCTAATTGTCAGCTGTTAACTTGTGTATAAATTCTTTTTCCATTGGTTCTCATTCCTTTTTTAATTTTTTATTAGTTTTTTATTTTTTTATTAACATATAATGTATTATTTGTTTCAGGGGTACAGGTCTGTGATTCGTCAGTCTTACACAATTCACAGCCCTCACCATAGCACCTATCCTCTGCAATGTCTATCACCCAGCCCCCCCATCCCTCCCACCCCCCTCCCCTCCAGCAACCCTCAGTTTGTTTCCTGAGATTAAGAGTCTCTTATGGTTTGTCTCCCTCTCTGGTTTTGTCTTGTTTCATTTTTCCCCTCCCTTCCCCTATGATCCTCTGCCTTGTTTCTTAAATTCCTCATGTCATTGAGATCATATGATAATTGTCTTTCTCTGATTGACTTATTTCGCTTAACATAATACCTTCTAGTTCATTCCTTTTTTTTTAAATCAACGTTGTTGAGGTATAATTTACATCCAATTAAATGCACCCATTTAAAGTGAACAATTCAGTGATGAATGTGAGAGCAAATCATACGGGCCAAACCACCGCCATAATCAAAACCAGAAAATTTCCATCACCCCGGAGATCCCTTTGGTCCTTTGACGTGCTCCCTTCCTTACCCCTGACACTGGAAGCTACCATTTATACTCATTAGAGATGATTTTGCATTTTCTAAAATGTTATGTGAATGAAATTATATAGCAGTACATTTTGTGTCTGGCTTATTTCACTCCTCATACTTACTGACATTCATTCGTGTGGTAGCATGGTCCATAGTTTGTTCTTTTTCATTGCTGAGTAGTATTCCATCCTTACAACTAGTCCACATTTTATCCATTTGCTGTTGCTGGACATTTGGATTATTTCCAGTTTGGGGGCTATTATGAACAAAGCTGCTATGAACATTCATGGACAGCCTTGGTGTGGGTCTATGTTTGGGTGAAGACCTAGGAGCAGAATGAGTGGGCCATAGAGTAGGGGTTAGGTTGAACTTTTTAAGAAACTGTCAGTTTTCCAAAGTGGTTTTACCATTTTACATTTTTGTCAACAGTGTATGTAAGTTCTTGTTACTGTACATTCCTATCAACACTTCATACTTTGTGTTTTCAATTTTAGCCATTTTAATGGGTGTATAGTCATGGGCGCCTGGGTGGTTCAGTCGTTAGGCGTCTGCCTCCGGCTTGGGTGTGGTCCCAGGTTCCTAGGATCCAGCCCTGCATCGGGCTCCCTGCTCAGCAGGAAGCCTGCTTCTCCCTTTCCCACTCCCCCTGCTTGTGTTCCCTCTCTCACTATCTCTTTCTCTGTCAAATAAATAAATAAAATCTTTAAAAAAATGTATTTAATGGGTGTATAGTCGTATCTCACAGTAGTTTCAATTTGCATTTCCCTGCTGATAAATGATGGTGATCACCTTCTTATATCCTGATGGGCCATTTGCATATCTTCTCTGGTAAAGTGTCTCTTCAGATCTTTTGCTCACTTTTTATTGGATTGTTTATCATCATATTATTGGGTTGTAAGTGTTCTTTATCTATTCTATGTTTTGTCAGATATATGTAGTATGAATTTTTCTCCCATTTTGTAGCTTGCTTTTTTTGTTTTCTTAATGGAGCCTTTTTTAAAAACTAGCTTTCTTGAGACATAGTCCACATGCCATACAATTCATGCATTTAAAGTATACAATTCAGAGGTTTTTGTTTTAGTCACAAGGTTGAACAGCCATCATACAATCTAATTTTAGAACACTTTATGCTCTAAAGGAGAACAACTAAAAAAGATCCATACCCATTAGCAGTGACTCTCAGTTCTCTCCCCAGCCTCTTACTTTCTGTTCCCATGGGTTTGCCTATTCTAGATCAGATGATGTGTGGTCTTTGGTGACTGTCTTCTCTCATGTGGCTCCGTGTTTTCAGGATTTATCCATGTTGTAGCATGTGTTGGTACTTCATTCCCTTTTATGGCCAAATAATATCCCACTGTATGGATATATCATATTTTATCTATTGATTCATTGGTTGATGGACATTTAGGTTGTTTATACTTCTCAGCTATTAATGATAATGATGCTAGACATTTCCATGTACAAATTTTTGTGTGACCGAATGTTTTCATTTCCCTTGGGTGTATACCTAGGAGTGGAATGGCTGGGTCAAATGGTAACTCTATGTTGAACATTTTGAGGAACTTCTGAACTGTGTTCCAAAGAGACGGCACCATTTTACGATCCCACAAGTAGTGTGTCAGGATTCTGGTGTCTCCACACCCTCTCCAAGACTTGTTTACTTTTTGTCTTTCTGTTGATAGCCATCCTTATGGGTGTGAAGTGATATCTCATTGCAGTTTTGATTCACATTTCCCTGATGACTAATGATGTTGATCATCTTTTCATGTGCTTATAGGACACTTGTGTATCTGTTTAAAGAAATATCTATTCAAATACCTTATGCATGTTTAAATTGGGTTGTTTGCCTTTTGTTTTTGAGCTGTAAGACTTCTTTATATATTCTACTGTAAGTCCCTTCTTAGACATACATTAGAATATTTTCTCCTGTCCTATGGGTTGTCCTTTTACTTTGTCAGTGGTATCGCTTGTAACACCAAAGTTTTTAATATTGACATAGTTCAGCTTATTTTTTTCTTTTGTCACTTATGCTTTTGGTATCATATCCAAGAAACCAAAACCTAATTCTTCATGGCACCTTTTGAATAGGAAATGTTTTAATTGTGATAAAGTTCAACTCATCAATTTATTTTCTCTTATGGTTTGTGCTTTTTGTGTCCTGTATGAGGAGTTTTTATTATGCCTACCCTAAGTTTGCAAACGTTCTTTTCTTCTAGAAGTTGTATAGTTTTAGTTTTTCTACTTAGGTCTGTTATAAGACCAGCTTCAAGTTGATTTTGATGTATGGTGTGAAGTAAAGATGATATTCTTTTATTTTTCCATTGGAATATCCGATTTTCAGCACCATTCGTTAAAAAGACTTTTCTTTTCTCAATTCATTGCCTTGGTACCTGTGTCAAAAATCAATTGACCATATAAGGCTGATTTAATTTCCGGACTCATTCTATTCCATTATTCTATATATCTGTCTTTTGTCAATACCATACCATCTCATTTACTATAGCTTTCTAGTAAGTCTTGAAATCAGATATCATAGTCCTCTAACTTTGTTAATATTTTCTTAAAATTGTTTTGGGTATTCTAGGGGTGCCTGGGTGGCTCAGTCAGTTAAGCATCTGACTTGATTTCGGCTCAGGTCGTGATCTCAGGGTCATGGGATCAAGCCCTGTGTTGGGCTCTGTGCTCAGTGGGGAGTCTGCTTCTCTCTCTCAAATAAATCAATAAATCTTTTTAAAAATTGCTCTGGGTATTCTCGATTGTTTGCATTTTCATATGAATGTCAGAATCAGTTTATCTTTTTATTTATTTTGCAGAAGGGCTTGTGGGAATTTGTTTGGGATTGCGTTGAATCTGTATATTAGTTTGGAACCAAGTGACAACTTAAAATCAAATGTTTCAACCCATAAACATGGTCAATCCCTCATGTATTTAGATCTTTCATTTCTCTTAATGTTATATAGTTTTCAGTGTGTAAGCCTTCTATATCTTTGTTAAATTTATTCTGAAATATTTTCTTTTTTTAACTGACTTGGTTTGATTGATTTTGTTTTTAAATACTTGGGGAGTGTCTAGAATGCAACATTTGGGGGGACTTATTTCACAACATTTGTGCTGGGGAGGTTTTTGGTTTCCTAGGAAACATCATCTTGGGCACTGATGCTCAGATATAACAGGGGATGCTCAGCACCCTAATTTTATTACTTAGCTAATTGCTATTTCGATTCTGAGTACTGTAGCATATTTGTTCCTTTGCCGCTATAGCAGAAGAGATTTGATTGTTTATAGTGGTCTATATTTACGATTTTATTTGGGTTTTTGGAGAATGATATTTTTTTTCCAGAATGCTAATTTTTGGACCATTCTTCTTTAGATAGTATAAGGTAGGTCAGTGTGACATTGAGATAAGTTATAGATGAAAAGTCCGTTTGTTTAGACTTTATTCCTCATCTGACTTTGGTTGTGGAATATCAGCCCACATATTTGGAGATGATAAAGGACACCCCTCAACTCCTCCCCTTTGATGTCTATTCTAGGGTAGGCTGTAAAATATACTTCGGGCTGGTACAAGTCAAAGGATATATCAGAATGACTTTTTTTCCCTAAAAAAATATTATATTCCCTATTGAATTATATCATATTTTCAGTAAGACTTAAATTTCTATATATGGGTCACTCCCAAATTTCTATCATCAGCCTGGACTCCTCCCCTGAAACCATGCATGTATATCCAACTTTCTGCTCAAGAGTTCCACTTGGCTGTGTAATAAGCATCACTCACTTACCAGATCCAAAATAAACTCCTGAGTTTTACACAAAATCTGCTACTCCTGCTGTCTAGCTCATCTTAGCAAATGGCAACTCTGTTTTTCTAAGCTGCTCAGGCCAAAAGCCACAGTCATCCTTGACTCATCTTTTGCTCTTCTGCCCCGCAGTCCTATCCATTGGCAAATCCCGTGGGCCCAGCTTGGGACCGTTGACAATCTAACCACTGTCCCATCACCTCCATAGCTACCACCCCGACTCAAGCCACCATCATCTATAAAACTTAGCTTTCTCCCCACAACCTTCCCCACCACACTGTTCTTTCTTAGCAGATCAGCCAGATTTTGCTGTGTCTCTGTTGAAAACTCCCATTTGCGCCCCATCTCAGGGTGAAAGACCAAGTCCTTAGAGCGACCTCCAGGGCACTGTGTGTCCTGTGCCCCTGGTCACCTCTCTGACCTCATCTTCCCCTTCTCTCTCATGATCTCATTCACCTGCAGCCACACTGGCCTCCTTGCTGGTCCCCAAAGATGCGCAGCCTGCACCACGGTGGGCCTTTGTCCTTGTATTCTGTCTGCTTGGAACACTTCCCTTAGAGAACTTAATGCTGTCATGGAATGAAGGAAATATTCAAAATTTTGCCAGATAGCACCTTCTCATTGAGATGTTCCCCAGATCCCCTGTATGAGATAGACACTCCCACCAACTCCTGCCACGCTCACATTCATTCCCTGTCCCCTCCCCCAACTTGATTTTTCTCTATAGCGCTTGTCTTCCTCGGAAAATGTCTCTCACCTTTGTTCTCTGCTAGAACTGCTTGCACGGTATGGTAGGCATTTAATACATATTTGTTCAATTACTATAATTACATATAAAAGGGACAATGGTTAACATGTATTCACTCATTTAACCCTTACAAAAAACTTAGGAGCCACTTTTTAAACAAAAATACTTTATTTATTTATTTGAGAGAGAGAGAGTGAGAGAGAGAGAGCACAAGCAGGGAGAGGGGCAGAGGGAGAGGGGAAAAGCAGACTCCTCGCTGAGCAAGGAGCCCAATGCAGGGCTCCATCCCAGGACCCTGGGTTCATGACCTGAGCTGAAGGTAGACACTTAACCAACTGAGCCCCCCAGGCCCCCAAGGGGCCACTTTTATCCCAATTTTATAAGAAGAACCTGAGCAGAGAGGTTGGATCATTTACCCAAGCTGGCAAGTGACCCAGGGAATGAGCTTAACCAGCATAATACAACACTGCTGATAATTTCTAGGAAAAAACCTTGTAGGTAATACTAATGTGAATAGTTTGGTTTACTTGGAAAAATTTATTATTTTTGATTCAATAAGTATTTTAAAAGCAGAGCTAACAAGAAAATGCCCTGTATTTTGTCATGTTTTGTGAGGGGAAAAGTTTACTAAATAATATCACAGGAAATCACTAAACTAATCTCAACATACACAGCAATGATCATGTTTCTTTCTTAAATAATTTTGTCAATTAATGAAGGAATAGATGAGCATGTTTTACCAATATAATGATATGTTGCATTATGTATATTCCACATAAGATACAAATATTTCTAATATTTCTTTCATTTCATGATAGTATTAAGATATGTAGAAGCAACCTGCTGAGCTCGAAACACTAATAATGAAATGCACTTTCTTTAAAGAATTTTAGATTCCTGCATGGTTCAGGACATGCAAATGTATGCACTTCCAAGAGAAAAATGTGGTTTATCTACTCCACTGGCATCTGCAGAAGGCTATCTGAAACATTCCCTGTTTGTGGGGCTTGCCAGTGTTAGCTTCATGTGGGTATTGTATTCATAATTCAGACAGTGTGTTCCCAGAAACACTTGTCATTAGAACACAAATTATTTCTCCCAGTAGAAAGTTTTTTTAAGTAGCCAAGCGTAATAATGAAGACAAAAGTGGTTCTACCTATGACACCTTAATATATTTACGTATAAATTTCCAAAATCTTATCTTTGTTCACAACAGACATTAATTGAGAACCTAGGGGCCGGTGACTTTTGTTTAGTATTGGGTGGGTGGGAAGGGGTTGGGGGCACAGCTGGTCTCCCCAGTGGTTTTCTTTGTGGAGGAGCCATCATGACGTACAACCACTGCACCCCTCGGGGATTCTGCAGGGACTCTGGGTCACGGGGAAGACTGTGTAGAGGAGATATCCTTGGGTAGAGGGTGATTAGGACAAGCCAGATGGATGTTCTGGGCATAGGTGTGGTGGGGGCTGTGTTCCAGGCTGAAGGGCTGATACAAGGAGAAGTAATAAGGAGCCTGGGTGGGACATGAGGGTTTAGTCTGTGAGGGGGTCCAGTCTGTGAGGGGGTTCAGTCTGTGAGGGGGGCCAGAAGGTAAGGGGGTCCAGTCTGTGAGGGGTCCTGTCTGTGAGGGGGTCCAGTCTGTGAGGGGTCCTGTCTGTGAGGGGGTCCAGTCTGTGAGGGGGTCCAGTCTGTGAGGGGTCCTGTCTGTGAGGGGGTCCAGTCTGTGAGGGGTCCTGTCTGTGAGGGGGTCCAGTCTGTGAGGGGGTCCTGTCTGTGAGGGGGTTCTGTCTGTGAGGGGGTCCAGTCTGTGAGGGGTCCTGTCTGTGAGGGGGTCCAGTCTGTGAGGGGTCCTGTCTGTGAGGGGGTCCTGTCTGTGAGGGGGTCCAGTCTGTGAGGGGTCCTGTCTGTGAAGGGGTCCAGTCTGTGAGAGGGTCTAGTCTGTGAGGGGGTCCAGTCTGTGAGGGGGTTCCGTCTGTGAGGGGGTCCAGTCTGTGAGGGGCCCTGTCTGTGAAGGGGTCCAGTCTGTGAGGGTTCCTGTCTGTGAGGGGGTCCAGTCTGTGAGGGGCCCTGTCTGTGAAGGGGTCCAGTCTGTGAGAGGGTCTAGTCTGTGAGGGGGTCCAGTCTGTGAGGGGGTTCCGTCTGTGAGGGGGTCCAGTCTGTGAGGGGCCCTGTCTGTGAAGGGGTCCAGTCTGTGAGGGATTCCTGTCTGTGAGGGGGTCCAGTCTGTGAGGAGCCCTGTCTGTGAAGGGGTCCAGTCTGTGAGAGGGTCTAGTCTGTGAGGGGGTCCAGTCTGTGAGGGGGTTCCGTCTGTGAGGGGGTCCAGTCTGTGAGGGGCCCTGTCTGTGAAGGGGTCCAGTCTGTGAGGGATTCCTGTCTGTGAGGGGGTCCAGTCTGTGAGGGGCCCTGTCTGTGAAGGGGTCCAGTCTGTGAGGGATTCCTGTCTGTGAGGGGGTCCAGTCTGTGAGGGGCCCTGTCTGTGAAGGGGTCCAGTCTGTGAGAGGGTCTAGTCTGTGAGGGGGTCCAGTCTGTGAGGGGGTTCCGTCTGTGAGGGGGTCCAGTCTGTGAGGGGCCCTGTCTGTGAAGGGGTCCAGTCTGTGAGGGATTCCTGTCTGTGAGGGGGTCCAGTCTGTGAGGGGCCCTGTCTGTGAAGGGGTCCAGTCTGTGAGGGATTCCTGTCTGTGAGGGGGTCCTGTCTGTGAGGGGTCCAGTCTGTGAAGGGGTCCAGTCTGTGAGGGGGTCTAGTCTGTGAGGGGGTCCAGTCTGTGAGGGGGTTCTGTCTGTGAGGGGGTCTAGTCTGTGAGGGGTCCTGTCTGTGAGAGGGTCCAGTTTGTGAGGGGGTCCTGTCTGTGAGGGTGTCCAGTCTGTGAGGGGGTCCAGTCTGTGAGGGGTTTCAGTTTGTGAGGAGTTCAGTCCATGGGGGTCCAAATTGTAAGGGGTCCAGTCTGTCGGGGAGGGGGTGTCCAGTCTATGAGGGTTGTCTGTGGTGGGGTCCAGTCTGTAAGGGGTCCAGTCTTGGGGGTGGAGTTCAACACTTTGGGCTCTGCTGCTGCTTTGTCATCCTCCAAGCTAATAATTTAATATACGTTGTTATTTTTTTCCCTCCTGCCACTGGAAAACCCACTGAATATATGTAAAGGCCTTAGAGAGCTAAGAAAGTAAAGAAAAAAAAAAAAAAAGCCAAGGTCCATTATAAACATAAACCACTTTTACCAGATTCAAGTCTATGAAATTTCTAATATACAATCATGTTTTCTGAGAACTTTCTTCTCTTTTAATGTAAGGATTTATGACTATGAATTTTCCTCTTAGCATTGCTTTTGCTGCATCCCATAGGTTTTGGTATGCTGTGTTTTCATTTGCATTTGTCTCAAGATATTTTCTCATTTCCCTGTGATTTCTTCTTTGACCCTGTGGCTGTTTAAGAAAGTGTTGTTTAATTTCTATGTTTTTATGAATTTTCCAGTTTTCTTTCTGCTATTGATTTTCTAGTTTCCTTCCACTGTGCTTGGAAAAGATACTTTGTATGATTTTCAGTCTTTTAAAAATTATTAAGGCTTGTTTTTTTGCTTAGCATATGGTGAAAAATGTTCTGTGTGAACTTGGGAAAAACGTGTGTTTCACTCTTGTTGGATGGCATTCTGTGTGTGTCTGTTAGGTCCACCTGGTCTTTAATGTTGTTCATGTCCTCGATTTCCTAACTGATGTTCTGTCTGGTTGTTCTATCTGCTATTGAGATTAGAGTATGGAAGTCTACCATTTTTATAGAGCTGTCTTTTTTCTCCTTGCAATTCTGTCTATGTTTGCTCCATGTATTTTGGAGCTCTGATGTTCCCTGCATGTATGATGCTTGTGTCTTCGTGGTGAATTGACCCTCTTATCATTGTATAATATTCTCCTTTGTCTTTTGTAATAGTTTTTACTTTTTTTTTTGAGAGAGAGAGAGAGCAGAGAGGGAGAGAGAGAATCTTAAGCGGCCTCCACGTTGAGCACGGAGCCTGATGAGGGGCTCAGTCTCACTACCCTGAGATCATGATCTGAGCTGAAACCAAGAGTCAGACACTTAGCAACTGAGCCACCAGGCGCCCCCAGTTTTTACTTTTTATAACCATGTTTTTAATACAATCACTTTTGACTTAAAGATTTTCACAGTGCCTTTCTAAACATCATCATGTCCATTCTTTCCAATTTGGATGAAATTTAACATCTTCCACTAAATTTCTAATGAGTTCTTTAAAGTGTGCACAATTTAAATATCCCATACGTTATAGAACAGTTGTAAACATTTGTTGTTGTTGTTGTTTTGGGTTTTTTTTTAATAGTTTTTAATTTTAATTCCAGTAGAGTTACCATACAGTGTTATATTAGTTTCAGGTGCACAATATAGTGATTCAGTAATTCTATACAGTACTCAGTGCTCATTGTGATAAGTGTACTCTTCATCCCCTTCACCAGTTTCACCCATTTCCCCTGCCTACCTCCCCTACAATTGTAAAAATTTTGATACGTAACAACTGGTTATTAGTACTCAAATGAGTATGAGAATCCATAGAAGTTCATAAAGAGTAGAGTCTTGTGTAGAATATGAAGCATCAATTTCAGAAATTATCCATTTATTAACTTATATGTTGTACAAATAATTATTTGATTTAAGGAAACATGTAATGCTCTAAAGCCAGCAAGCTGAGGCTTGTAAAATTAAAAATCCAGAAGGTATTACCATGAACTTCATTGCTTCTAATTTCCTAAGTAGATAAAAACAGGGCTTGTAAAAACACACACACACACACACACACACACACACACACACACACACAAAACAGAACATGCCTACGCAGGAATACATTTCTGAATATATCAGAGGACACCTTTTGGTTTGAGATGCTCCTGAACTGCCATTCTATCTGATGACTTACTAAAAGAAACAGGCTCTCCACTCTGGCTAAACCAATTTCCTCATGCCCTGTAAATAGGATGTGTACACTCCAACCTCAGGTTGGCTCTCGTGTTTTCCCAATTTCAATAATGTTCTTTTTACTTTTGTCAGGCGTCTAGATCCTTTCTTTTCTTTCAGAGCATCAGAGTAAACCCCTCATGGTCCCACTCGGGCTCCTTACAATGCCTGTCTTTGTACCAGCCCTTCATCCTGGAGCACAGTCCCCCCTCACCCCGAACCCCACCCAGGCCAGCATAGCCATCAGCTAAGTCCTAGTCACCCTTTCCCCGAGGGTGTCTCCTCCACTGGGGCCCTCCCCAGGACCCAGAGCATCCTGCATAGACCTTGAAGAATGCAATTGTGGATTTTAATCATTCCGCTCTAAAATGTGAGCTGCACCCTCTGTAATCCCAGGGGCTCTTTTGCCCTTACCTGAAATTCTGCAACATTTTTTGTCTGCAACGATCATTATGCATCATGATAACCATTCATTCATTTACTCAACAAGTAGTTACGGAGCCCTTGCCATGTGTCTGGCATGAGTAGCCAGTGGGGATACAGACATGAATAAAATGGACTCCCTTTTCTTATAGAAGAATTACATGGCAGCAGAAGGGATAGACAATGGACAAACAATTAATAAAATAAGTATCTATTGGGTAATGACAAAGTCTATTGAGAAAAATAACAAAAGTGAGGGAGATAGGAATGCCAAAAGGTAGGTAGGTGGTTTGCTATTTTATACAAAATGGTCAGGGGAGACCTCTCTGATAACATTTGGACATTTGAACAGAGACCTGGTGGAAGGGGGTGGGGGGTAAGCCATGTGACTGGGCCTGACTTCATCAGTGTATGACCTGTGTAGTCACACAGAGCCCCACACTCAGGAGGGCCCCATACTTGGGGATTAATGCTTTGCACTTGCCACGGTCTTAGTAATTTAATTTTTGAATCTGTGTTTTGTCAGTGAAGTCCAAGGACTTCAGGTTCCACCTTCTGCTGCCTTCCAGGAGAGGTTCTCGGCCACCCACTCCCTTAGTTCCACCCGGTGGGGACCTGGGCACTCATGCAGGGGGTTGGATCAGTTGCATGAACACAGCACACCAGTGTGGGCCGGACCCCCAGGGGCCACGGGGGTCTGCACGTAGCCTGCAGGCGAGTATCTGCATGACCAAGGGAGCATGACCTTAAACAACAGATTAAAAAGCACATGACAGGTTGAGTGAGAGATAGTATAAGAAAGGAAACCAATTTTTTCCTGTTTCTTTTTTTTGCATAAGGAGTGTACATTTTTATTCTGCCCTGGGCGCAGCAGATTATGTGGCCAGCCCTGCATGTGACTGTCAGAAGAAGCACGTCTGCACGTCTGCAGCAGGTGCAGGATGGGTGTGAGCCCCCAAGGCCCTGTGCTGAAGGAGATCAGGGCCCCCAGGGAGTCGGGGAGTGGGTGCAGCAGAATGACTCTCACAGGAGAGGAGAGCTGCGTGAGTGGGCCCTGAGTCAGGAGCAGAAATGGCGGTTGTTTCTTAAATTCCACATAGGAGTGAGATCATATGGTATTTGTCTTTCTCTAACTGACTTATTTCACTTAGCATTACACTCTCTAGCTCCATCCATGTCGTTGCAAAAGGCAAGATTTCATTCTTTTTATGGCTGGGTAATATTCCATTGTGTTTGTATACCACTTCTTCTTTATCCATTCATCAATCCATGGACACTTGGGCTGCTTCCATATCTTGCTATTGTAAATAATGTTGCTATAAACATCGGGGAGCATGTATCCCTTTGAATTAGTGTTTTTGTATTCCTTGGGTAAACACTCTGTAGAGCGACTGCTGGATCATAAGGTAGTTCTATTTTTAACATTTTGAGGAACCTCCATACTGTTTGCCACAATGGCTGCACCAGTTTGCATTCCCACCAACAATATACCAGGGTTTCTTTTTCTCCATATCTTCACCAATACCTGTTGTTTCTTGTGTTGTTGATTTTAGCCATTCTGACAGGTGTGAGGTGATATCTCGTTGTTATGATTTGCATTTCCCTGATGATGAGTGATGTTGAGCCTCTTTTCATATGTCTGTTGGTCATCTGGATGTCTGCTTTGGAGAAGTGTCTGTTCATTTTTTAATTGGATTATTTGGGTTTGGGGTGTTGAGTTGCATAAGTTCTTTACATATTTTGGATACTAATCCTTTATCTGATATTTGCAAATATCTTCTCCCACTCCACAGGTTGCCTTTTAGTTTTGTCGATTGTTTCCTTCACTGTGCAGAAGCTTTTTTATTTTGATGAGTCCCAAGTTTATTTTTTGCTTTTGTTTCCCTTGCCTCAGGAGACATATCTAGAAAGAAGTTGCTACTGCTGATTTCAAAGAGGTACAGCCTGTGTTGTCTTCTAGGATTTTTATGGTTTCAGGTCTCACACTGAGGCCTTTAATCCATTCTGAATTTATTTTTGTGTATGGTGTCAGACAGGGCTCCAGTTTCATTCTTTTGCATGTGGCTGTCCAGCTCTCCCAACACCATTTGTTGAAGAGACTTTTTCCCATTGAATATTCTCTCCTGCTTTGTCAAAGATTAATTGACCATATAATTGTGGGCTCGTTTCTGGGTTTTCTATTCTGAGCTATTGATCTATGTGTCTGTTGTTGTGCCAGAGCCGTACTGTTCTGATCACTACAGCTTTGTACATAACTTGAGGTCCAGAATTCTGATGTCTCCAGCTTTGCTTTCTTTTTCAAGATTGCTTTGGTTCATCAGGGTCTTTTGTCGTTCCATACATCTTTTAGGATTCTTTGTTCTAGTTCTGTGAAAAATGCTGTTGGTATTTCGATGGGGACTGCACTAAACGTGTAGATTGCTTTTGGGTAGTATAGACATTTTAACAATATTTGTTTTTCCAGTCCGGGAGCTTGGAAATCATCTAATCCAACCCCAACTTCTGTCCTTTTGAGGAAATCACTGCTCCTTCATTAGAATCATGGAAATGCAAATGGTTTTCAGATTGTGTCATGAGGAAAGGTGGGATTACTAGGTGTAAACCCCCTCATGTTCCCACGTGGGACATGGTGTCAGGCATCTGGAAGGAGGTTTGAGGGAGATCTCAAAGGGATTAGTTGAGAAATTTATTTAGGAATGCTGTGCAATGGGAAGAGCATTGGACAAGTGTCCCAAGCTGTGGGTTCCAGGCTCCTTTCTGCCTCTGATGGGCTCTGTGAATGCTCAGCGTCTGGTCTCCCTGGGTCTACCTGTAACATGGAGGGGTTCTTACTGGTGTTTGTTCATTTGTTTAAGACGAGCTTATGGCCTCTGGTCTAAAATCCCATGGTCTCGTGTTTCTTTTGCTGCTCCCCATTTTCTCAGTGTAAATCCCCATGACACAAGCGCAGATGTTAGAAATCTGTTGGGTTTTCTGCATTTGCTAGCTAAGTCTCTCCATTTCCCAAGATGATGTTTCTAAAACCATGTCTTATCTCTTTGAATCCATGGCTTTATAAATAAGACATGTTGGTGCTGAAGCTGGCTTGGCAGCCCTGATGAATGGATGCAATTCGATATTTCACATGGTGGGAGGGGGGCTGGCACCGGAATGGCTGGGTTGGAGAGAGGGTCTCCGGTTCCTGTTTTGAAGCAGGCATTTAGAATTCTGCTGGATCCCCCGATGCCACATCCAGATGATTAACTGTACATCTGGAAGTAAAAAATCCTTGCTTCCTTTGTAGTTCAGGCTTTCACGCTCTGTCCCGGCCAGGCTGCCTTGCTCCTCTCCTGCCCGTGGCCGCTCTCTAGAATGGTGTTCCCGGAGCTGCTGTGGCTCTGTCGTCTTAGTGTCCACCACTCCAGGCTGCCTTCAGCCTGGCTGACAACAACCCCTAATGTCTTTCTCGCCAGTTCTTTGACATTGCTAGGAACCCCCACTGCCTCCCTCCCTGGGCTTCCCTACCCAGCCTCACCACATCGATGGCCACTGGCCCTCCCCCACCAGCATCCTTCCCTCTGTGCCCACTGCATCCGCCCTGCAGACATAAAACTGGACATCAGTGTAGCTGCCTGCATCCTCTGCTCCCACGCAGGGCTGCTGGGTACTGCTGGAGGGCAGCACGAAGGTCGGTGGCTTGGAGCTGCTGCAAATTAGATGGTGCTCATCCCAGAAACAGTGTCCCATTGTATTACCCCTGAGAGACCCATTTACTCTCAGTCCTCAGCACAACTCAGCTCTCCTGTCCCATGCTCTGGTCAGAGTCTTCCTCCATTCTCTTATATTCTATGTATTCCAGACTTCTATTACTCTTCTTAAACTACCTGCTCCATCAATTGTATTATTAGAAGTGTATGAGCCTTTAAGGGACGTACTTTGCAAACCAGTTTAAGTATACTACATAGTATCAAACTTCTTGGTAAATAAATCCCCCATATTTTGATGGCATTGGTTCAAAGACAGTTGGAAATCTTTAATCAAAGTATTCAATGAGTGAAGTGTGAAAAACAGCAACTTTGGAAGCTTTTAGCAAATTGCAGTTATTGAAAACAACACTTGAAAGACATCCCTATGAAAGAAAGAAAGAAGCTGAACAAATTAGGCGATGAGAGCTTGATAGTGTATAAGAGTTAGTTTTGAAATTTTAGAATTGTGCTTTGGAATAACTCAATCTGTGGGAAGTGTCTTGGTCGGAGCTCCTATTTTTAATCGGATAATTTTATATCTGTACCACAATGGAATAAGATTGAGAAGGCTGATTATTTTGCAGCATCCAAATTTGGAGAAGCAATTAAAAAACCATTAATAGGGACAGTTTCTCTGACAAGGTTTATCTTTTCAAAATATTTATCTAAGAAAGGTATTACTTGTTGAAAACGACAGTACCTGTAAAAAAAAATCGGGGCTGAAATATTTATACATTTTGACTAAAGATATACAGTTAGAATGTGTCCGTTTAGCAGGATTACAGGTATTAGAGCATTGCAGTATTTTCCAAGTTAAAACATTATGGTCATTAGAGAAGAATTCACTGAAGGTGTTGACAGGTTCAAACTTAGTGATCATAAATACAACTGTGAAGATGATTGTGAGACGATTGTAAGCCTTCTTATGAAAAAAATACAAAATAACAAACCCACTTTGGGACAAAGTAAATCCTTCAGCTATGCGTGTAGAGACAGACATGAATAAAAATTGATTAAAATCTGTGAATATGTGCCAAGACTAATTACTATGCTGAGATTATTTTCTGATATTCAGACAATGAACAGAAAGAAGTTAAAAAAAATTTTTTTTTGTTTTAATGTACATGGATATAGGTTATTTTAATTTTTTGGAGATAATTTTGCTTTAAAAAAATAGTTGTTAAACAGAGTTCCTTTTATGGGCCTTATCAACGTGATAAATCAGTTTGTCAGTCCACAAGTAAAAATTTCAGACATTGTATGGTTTTATTCACTCTTAAAATGGACTGGTTGGATACTTAATTTTACAGCAGTTCTGTCTGTGATGCTCTTTCCAACCTGCCTTCTCTCGGGGAGTGAAGCCCATCTTCCTGACTCTTCCACCTGTGCCCACACATGATTTTATTGTGCTCTTTCTGCTCATATTTGCTCATTTGTGTCTCATCTAACTAAGCCCCTTGAGAACAGGATCATTGTCATACTATTTTTGCATCCTCAAGGTCCAGCCCAATGCCTGGAACATAATAGGTCTGTCATCATGATTATTAAGTAAATAAATTTAGGGATCTAGGGGCTTTTTTTTTTTTTTTTTGTAGAGCTCCCTAATAAATTAAACTATCAGTAAACATTTGTATTCAACATTACACTTTTCTTTTCATTACCCCTGGGATAACCATTTATTCAGACCCCTAGTGACTAAGCAAATGAGAAGGAGATATCTCAGGGCAACTAAACCTGGTATTTCACTCATAATGGATGCACAGTGGGCTCTCATAGGGGTGAGGTTGCCTTGCATAAAGATGTGGCACCTAATGCCTTTAAAACAAGTGAATTAAGCCATAAGGAGCACAGGAAGTTAAGGAAGGGCAATTTCTTGTCTGTGAAGCAAGTGACGCACACAGATGCCCTTAGTATGCACACCGCAGAGCCCGGGGGCCTGTTGGTGTGGCATCCGGCAAGTCAGAGACCTTCTGTGCAGGGACTCAGCCACAGCAGGAAGTTTGTAACATCCTGGTATTTTAAGAAGACTTCGTTCCTCCTGGGAGAGTGCAGTACTTCGAGTTAGCAGGTGCTTTCGATGGATCGGTGACCTCCCACTGCATCTGTGGAGGGTCAGATGGGATGGGGGGAAGCGGAGAAGCTGTCTTGGGTCAGACACGGGGTCAGGACATTGGAGAAGCAAGTATCTCAGAAGCAGTCCCAGCCAGGGTATTTCCCACTGATTGATGCCAAGTTCTTTGGAAGAAAGGACTCCAGCTATTTGAAGATATGAGTACTTGGTAAGGGTCTTTGAGGGAGGTAACTGAACCTTTAAAAGACATCTCTAAGTATAGTAGGAGATCTTTGATTCATATGTCTAAATAAAAAAATTCAAATAATGGGATTGTTCTAAAAATATATATATATATTAAAGATTTTATTTATTTATTTGGCAGAGAGAGAGACAGCGAGAGAGGGAGCACAAGCAGGGGGAGTGGGAGAGGGAGAAGCAGGCTTCCCGCTGAGCAGGAGCCCGATGCAGGGCTCGATCCCAGAACCCTGGGATCATGACCTGAGCCAAAGGCAGATGCTTAACTGACTGAGTCACCTGGGTGCCCCTAAAATATTTTTTAAACAACTGCTTATTTAAAAAATCACATCACTGTATGGATCAAACAACTGCCTATAGCCATGAAATGTAAAGATGATGTGATCTGTCAGCTTCTTGTGTAAATATATATTATACATACCTTTGGTAATCCCTATAATGAAAAAAAAAAACAAAAGAGAATATATCCAGAAGATGTTGGGAGTTGGGGAAAATCCCTTTCCATCATTGTGCTTTTCATTTATTTTTTTGGTGCTAAGATCTCTAAACTCAGGAAATAGAATTAAGCTAGAACAGGTTCCTTTTCCCTGTAGAAATAGACAAACCTTTATGTAGAGTGGCTCATAGGAAATGCTCCAGAGAGAAATGGGAACAGAGTAGCCGCCTCCTGAGATCCCAGCAATGTCTGTAACTGAGGGATGTTTTCCAAGGGCTTCTAAAGGGCTAAGCCTTGTCTTCCAAAAGTTATCTAAAAATAGTCATTTCTAACTCCACAATACCAGAACTGTGACCTTGAGTGTAGACACGTCAGAACAGAGAGACATGCCTGAGTTTTAGCATCTTTTACAAGGACTCAGTGCTGAGGGACCGTCCCTCCCACGCTGGAAGAGCCACCAGAAGCCAGTCATACATACAGTATTGACTTCTTTCAGGCACCTGCCTTCCCATGGAGCGCAGCTTGTTTCACTGACGGCAGCCTGACCAGGGTCCCTTATGAAAAGACTGCATTGTTCATCATCTCCAGGAATAGTTCTTCAGCCACTGAATTATGCATATTTTTATTCAGAAAAGTCACTCCGGGCCCCTCTGGGCAGTGATTCACTCTCTCCCTGTTCTCAATCATCCTGGGCTTGATAGGGAGAGAGGGAGTGGCAGTTTCATGGGGCAGAAAGTCATGGAGGGTTGAGGACTGGGGAGTGCCTGGGGAAGGAGAGACAGGCGCCTGGAGAACAGGTGAGTGGGCAGGAATGGGAACTTTAGACTCGTCCACTTTTGCAGGAGATGATGAGGCTTGGGTAGGACTCCGCCTCGCCTGCTTCTGCCCGTCAGGTGTATCTGAGGCTGTCCCATCATCCCCCAACTATACCTCTGGCCAGAGAGCTGAGGAAAAGACACCATTTCCCGGATTGGAGTAACAGAGGCAGCCGTGAGTCCCATCGAGTGGTGACCGCGAGTTAGAACAGCAGTAACTCCCCAGGGACGGTGTGTGTCTAAGATTCTTTCGGTCTCAATTCAGCCTATTTGGAAATTAACATTATTTACACTTTGAAAGGTCCATCATTGGTGCAACATACATATATGGAAATGTTATGTCCTGAATGAGGTTACTTTGTATGTACTGATACGGGATGGTTGCGAAGATGGGATGTTAATGAACGAACACTATACATTAACACTCTGGAGTGTACGCCCTTATTTATGTTTTTTAAAATAAGGTAATATATGGGGCGCCTAGGTGGCTCAGTTGGTTAAGCGACTGCCTTCGGCTCAGGTCATGATCCTGGGGTCCTGGGATCGAGCCCCTCATCGGGCTCCCTGCTCAGCAGGAAGCCTGCTTCTCCCTCTCTCACTCCCCCTGCTTGTATTCCCTCTCTCGCTGTCTCTCTCTCTCTCTGTCAATTAAATAAATAAATAAAATCTTAAAAAAAATTTAAAAAATAATAAAATAAAATAAGGTAATATAGACACATATATGCTTATATACATAGGAAATGTCCAGAGATATGTTTAGAAAATTGCTAGGGGTTGATTCTTGGAGGAAAGATTGGGTGTTTAGAATGGGAAAAAAACCTGTTTTTACTCAATACCCTTTTGTACAAAGAAATTCAAATTTCTTATTTTGCCATATTAAAAAAATGCCTTTAAAGAGCCCCCGTCTGTACTTATTCCCCGGGCTTTAAGACTATATTGTGAAAATTGCTTACCAGATCTTTAAGAACCATTAGTTACTAAAGCAGAATGGACCTTTCACTGCCAGTTTTGAATAGGAATGATTTTGCTGCCACCAATAATTCTCACAATGAGATTCGGTGTTCAGGATGACAAACAATTTCATTTTGCTGGTGTAATCAGAGCCGAGTCTTCCTGTGTAAGGATGTGATGGAGAGAGCGAGGGGGCGGGGGATGGATGGGTCATATCAGACTCGAAATAGGAAAAAGTCTGATGTGGTACATTTCCAGAACAGATTCATTTTTAACATCAGCCTTTGTACTGAGCCCTTAATGATTTGGGTCTTCAATTATCTCACTGAGAATTCATGTTGATTCAAGATCAGCCATTCTCTCTGATTTATCGATTCTATGCTCACAAAAAAAAATTTTTTTTTTTCACAGTATGTTTTGACAAAGAGCCTTTTAACACAGTGCCTCCTGGGCTGTGCCCCGACTTTGTGCATCTGCTCTCTCCCTACTGGGTTTTACGTTTGTAATAGATTAAAGTTGCTGTTTAATTTTTGTTACGACTTTAATTCATGTCTGTGGAACCTTTGTGAGTTTATGACCTTCTCTTTTTGTCATGATGTGAACTGGTAGATGGATGATCCAGGAACGGTGGCCAAATCCTAACACGATGATATTTCTCGTGACAAAATCCCTAAACTAAACCAAAGGCCCCTGGGTGTGCGGCGTAGGCGTGCCTGAACCAGGGGGCACAGAGGCACCAGGCTGGGGCAGGAGGCCACATTGGCCGCAGTGCATGCAAGAGAGCCGTTGGCTGGAATAAAGGCCACTTCTGCCAATTATCCCGTGTTCTTCCCTCACAATTTCTCAGGAACACCGCGGCCCCTACGCTCCAGAACACTGTGTTTCAGTTTGTGTGATCGACTGACTTTGAGAGCGGCCATAAATACGGTTGATGAAATGACCTATATACCTGTGGGTCTTTCATCTGAACTGTAAAAATTAGTTGAAAACAAGGAATCCCGCTCACCAGAAATGGACGTGACAGAAAGCAGCCAGGGAATAAGGTAAATGACAGATGGTTTTCATCCAGGCTCTGCTCAGGAAGTATTCCCAAGTTCTCTCTGTTTGTTTTCCAAGGTTAGAGAATACCGTCGTGATCTGAGTCCTGTCGTTTTCCAGGATAGCTCTTCAGAGCTGTCTCATTCCTTCCAGGGCCGACATCTCTCCTGGCCACCAGGTGAACAAGTGGCTTATGGTGATGCCCATGGGGGTCAGTTGGCAAAGCTCCATTTGGCGTGAATGACTGAATCATAGTGTCATGGTGTCTGCTTTAATGCTAAAAAAGTAAATAATTAATTGAAAGAAGAACAGATACAACCCAGTCACTAATAAATAACCTCTGTTCTCAAAGATGAATAATGAGGAGAAAGATTTAAAGAAATACAAACAACTCAATAGAATTTGGTGCCTTAATATTACAGGGTTTTTTTGTTTTTTGTTTTTGTTTTTTGTTTTTTTTAATAATGTTGGCAGTTTTACCCTGCCATGTTTGGGTAGAAAACTCATCCAGAATCCTTGAGATCCACAGGTCAGTGAAGTGGTGTAGGTCTTTCAAGGGCCTAGAATTCCTTTAATTTCCAGAACGTTCACAGCTTCAGTTTATCCTCAGGTGTCTCTGTAATGAGTTTCTTCTTTCAGGTCTTTTGGAAGGCTGTTTATGCTTCTGAGAAAGGGATCATGGAGGCGCCTTCTCAGTGGTCCCACGTACGCTCCAGAAGGGGGAAGAGGGACGTTCCCCCTTGCTTTCCTCCTCCATACAACTTGGAGTAAGCTGCAAGAAGGAGATTATGACCACGCTATGTGACTGCATTTTTTCACTTAGAAGGTCTCCCTAGCAACTAGTTGAATAGCTTACTTACTTCTCTCCTCCTACCACCCCCTCTCCTTTCAAACACCACTCAGTCTCTATTAACTGGTTAAATATACTCATTAACTAAACAAAGTGTACTCTCTAATACTGTATTTCTCCTTTTGGCAGCTTGACAGCCTGCTTCACAAAGAGGTTTTGCTTCTCTTGCCCCTCATCCAAAATTTAAAATCCATTTGAACAGAAAACCCACTTAAATGCATATGTAAAGTGGTTTTCTCACAAAAGTGTGGATATTAGGAATTGGTTTGAACTGGGCTGAGCCTACTATTTATAACTTAAAAAGTTATATTCAGTTTCTACTTATATTCAGTTTAACATTAAGTAGAAAACAAAATAAGGTTAACATTTGGTCATTTCGGTTTTTTTTAAAGATTTTATTTACTTATTTGACAGAGAGAGAGCAAGAGAGCACAAGCAGGGAGAGAAGCAGAGGCAGAGGGAGAAGCAGGCTCCTCGCCAAGCAGGGAGCCCGATGCGGGGCTCGATCCCAGGATCCTGGGATCATGACCTGAGCCAAAGGCAGACGCTTAACCGACTGAGCCATCCAGGTGGCCCTGGTCATTTTTTTTCTGATGGTTCATTCTGATTCACAATTTCATTGAAAAGTATGCGAAGTGAACAAGACATTAACATACAGAGATCTCTCCAATGTGCAGAGATCATGGATGTGATAGATATTTATATTGTTTTATGACTTGGTCTTGACCAGAGCCCTGCCCTCTCATCTAAGCACCATCCTGTGTGCTGGGGACTGGTCGGTCCTCTGCCCCGCGGCCCCCACACCCCCCCACGCCCCGTGGACCTGTGAGCTTCGCTCAAGCTTTGCAATGACCTCATATGCCGCGTGACCATAGACTTGCTGAGAGTCAGGGAGAACTGGCAGAAATATGGAAGAGCTACATTTATTGAGCACTTACTGGGCCAGCCACTATCCATGTACTGTTTGTGCCTTGACTCTTAATATTTCAGTGCCTTCTGAAGTCAACTCCAGTGACATTTTCTACTGATAGCAGGTTGATACCATTGTTTCACAATGCAAATGATCACACACGTATGGCTGAACCACTGGTCCCCGAAATAACAAAGAGGGTCTCCAGAGACTTTCTCTTCCTTCTCCCCAAAGTCTTGAAGACTGTCTCTGAGGTGGTGCTTGAAATAGAAGAAGAGCCGTGGTAGGCAGGGCCTTCTAGAAATTGGACTGATGCATGATCAGCCGAGTGTTGGACGCAGAGCAGCTGAACAGATAGGAAGTATGAGTTGGCGCTGAGTGTGAGCATTCGAGGACTACGGACAAAAGAGGTAGGAGTCCTGGCCTGGGCCCAATTCCTCGGTATTGTAATACGCAACATATGTAGTGCATCTATTCCGTGAAATAAAATGAAAGGAGAGGGAGGTCTTGCATAACCAAACCAACATTTACGTCCTGTGGCTGGAGACGCTGAGATTGTCAGCATCAGTGAGGGAAAGTCTGGTTCCTCCGTGGCTGTGGCTGACTTCAGCTCTGGCCTTCCTGCCCCGTTCACTTCGGCTCCTACAACTGACATAGTTTTCGGGAAGGTCACCTTAGATTCCAAAGAGAGATGATACAGGGCTGGCAGTTCCTGTTTTGCTCATTTTGCTTTAAAGGGCCAAGTTACGTAAACCATTTGGTTGAATTATTTTCCCCTGTCACAAAGGGCTGTATTAACAAAGCAGCTGTTTTTATTTCACACGTTGTTAATTTTACTTCTCCTTCACAGGTATTTCTGTATTTTGATACAGCTTTTCAATTTAGCTGCAAAACTAGCCCATTCAATAATCTGATAATAGAGCGTGGCCTGTTTCTTACTGATAGAGTAGAGGTCATTGGTACTGAGTGATTTATGTAATGTGTGATATTGGTGCAAGACAGATAAAGGGACAGAGGAGAGAGTTCGGAAAATAGACCCCTCACAATTAAACACACACACACAATTTGGTAGATGTTAAAGAAAATATTTCAGACCAGTGGGAAAGGCAGATTGTTTAATATATCATGCTAGTAATTTAGGGAAAAAATGATCTCTACCTTACTAACTCATACAAAATAAACTCTAGTTGTACCAAATACATAATTGTAAAATACTGAAATAATAAAATACTAAATATCATACTATTTTTTATCATGTTGGGTTGCAAAAAATTTCTAAGCTTGAGATAAAACTAAGAAGCCATAACAAATAATATTGAGAGTTTGACTACAGGCAAATAAAAATAAAAAGTTCTTTACAGCTAAAAGCAATTTAAAAAGTAAAAGGAAACAGGAAAAATATTTGCAAAACATGTAACTGACTGAGCTTTAATTTTTGCGTTAATTAAAATGCAAACCAACAAGAAAAGTACAAGCCATTTAAATAGAAAAATGGGCACTTCTGACTTACAGAGCTGTAAGATAATAAATTTGTCTTAAGTCACAAATAAATAGGCAAAGGACATACATAACCAATTCCAAGAAGAGGTGGTCATTCATTCTTTCAATACACGAGGATTGAGTGTCTTCCACTGCTGTAGGTTTTAGTAGGGCTGGGAATTAGCAGCGACCAGGACAATGATCCTGCCCTAAGGCGCTTGCATTCTAGTGGCGCTAATGGACAGCATACAGTCCACGAATACAGTAGCAAGGCGGTGGCGCCTTGGTGAGGTGTTGTGGGATAATATGACAGTGTATTAACCATGTGTCTCTGATGTTCTGACATCTCTGGGACTTGATAGCCTTGGAGAGGCTGCCCCACCCTTGTTAGCCAATTTCTAGAGAGAGTAAATGACTCACCTGTGATCGCACATGCGCATCAACCAATCTAGAGCCCACAGCCTAACCACCTCCTCCAGGGGGCTCTTACACTCAGGAGCACTGTTCCTCTCAACCTCATGCCCCAGGGACAAGTAGCAGACAATTTAAGACAGGCCTTGCACCCTAGAAATTACTCAGACTGAAATTATTAAAACTAGACAGTCGTAAGCCCTCTTGCCCTGCCTTGCATATTTCTTCTTGGAAACCACAATAAAGGCTCTTGCCCACATTTCTCCCACTCTTTCTGCCTCCTGACTGACCCCAGGGCTTCCTCATGTGGCTCCACGTGGCGTCATGTGCCTCCTTCTCTTGGAAACCCTCAGTAGCAGTTTGTCTTTTCAGTGCCAATCGTCCCCTGATCTGTTGGCCTCAATTTACTGAATAAAATTAAAATGTACATTTTAAAACAAAAAGTGGCTTGGGGGCACCTGGGTGGCTCAGTAGGTTAAGCATCTGACTTCAGCTCAGGTCATGATCTCGGGGTCCTGCGATCGAACCCCGCATCGGGCTCCCTGCTCAGTGGGGAGTCTCCTTCTCCCTGTCCCTCTGCCCCTCCCCCTGCTTGTGCTGTCTCTCTCTCAGATAAATAGATACTAATCTTTAAAAATAATAATAAATAAAATAAAACCAAGAGTGACTTGGACTTTCCTTAGGTTTGCAGAGAAGTCTTCTCGGAAGAAGTGACATTTACGTGAAGATATTTAAGACAAGGAGGGGGCTGTTGGGCAAAGAACTGGGGAAAGCATTCCAGGCAGCAGAAGTAACTTCTGCAGAGGTCCTGGGTGGGATATGCTTGATGCAAAAGACGAACAGAATAAAGGCTGTATGGCTGGAGCAGATTCAGAGTTGGAGAGAATGTAAGATAGGAAGTTGGAGAGGCCCGCAGATGAAATCAACATGGCTTTAAAAAAAAAAAAAAGAAACGGGGCACCTGGGTGGCTCAGTCATTACGCATCTCCCCTGGGCTCAGGTCATGATCCCAGGGTCGTGGGATCGAGCCCCACATCGGGCTCCCTGCTCCATGGGTAGCCTGCTTCTCCCTCTCCCACTCCCCCCTGCTTGTGTTCCCTCTCTCGTTGTGTCTCTGTCAAATAAATAAATAAAATCTTTAAAAAAAAAGAAAGAAACGATCACACGGTAAAGATGTTAAAGGCTGATAATACCCACGGAGTGCGGAGTGCAGGGTAATAAGCATTCTTGGGTACTCTTTGTGTGATTGGACATTTGTACAATCTTTATGGAGGACAATGTGGCCATATCGCTCAGGATTTTAAATGCACATACTCTTCTTAAAAATCTTCTTACTTAATGTACCAGCCGACACACGCTGGTACATTAATTTCAGGTGTGCAACATAGTGATTCACCACCTCTTATGCTGTGCTCACCACAAGTGTAGCTGCCCTCTGTCACCTTACATTGACCATATTCCCTGTGCTGTACCTTTCATCCCCATGACTTAGTCATTCCATCACTAGAAGCCTGGACCTCCCTCTCTCCTTCACCCATTTGGCCCCTCCCCCTGAGCCCCCTTCCCTCTGGCAACCAGCAGTTTGTTCTCTGTATTTGTAAGTCTGATTTCTGCTTTTTGTTTGCTTATTCATTTGTTTTGCTTTTTAGATTCCACATAAAAGTGAAATCATGTGGTGTTCGTCTTTGTCAGTCTTATTTTACTTACCATAATACCCTCTAGGTTCATCCATATTGTTGCAAATGGCAAGATCTCATCCTTTTTTCATAAATGTAAATAAAATCAGATGTAGTGTAGATAGATATATGAGAAGATATGAGATCTCTATCTTACATCTTCTTTATCCATTCATCTATTGATGGACACTTAGGTCTCTTCCGTATCTTGGCCATTGTAAATAATGCTGTAATAAACACAGGAGAGCATACATCTTTTCAAATTAGTGTTTTGGGGTTTTGGGGGGTAAATTATTGGGTCATATGGTAGTTCTATTTTTTTTTTGTTGAGGAACCTTCATAGTGTTTCCCACAGTGGCTGCACCAGTTTACGTTTCCACCAACAGTGTAGGGGGGTTCCCTTTTCTCTGCATCCTCGCCAACACTGGTTATTTCTTGTCTTTTTGGTCCTACTCATTCTGACTGGTGTAAGGTGATACCTCATTGTAGTAATGATTTGCATTTCCTTGATGATGCATGATGTCAAACATCTTTGCATGTGCCTGCCGGCCATCTGCACGTCTTCTCTGGAGAAATGTCTGTCCAGGTCCTCTGCCCATTTTATAATTGGATTGTTTGCTTTTTGGTGTTGAGTTGCATCAGTTCTTCATATATAAATGCACATACTCTAGACCCAGCAGTTCCAAGTCTGGAAAATTGTCCAACAAATCAATTTATTGCCTCATTTGTGATCACAAAACAAACAGAAGTGGAAACAAGCTATTAATAAGAAACTAGTTAAATAAATTATGGGACATTAATACAGCGCAGCAGTACACAGATGGATATGTGCTGATATGAAAAATTGTCTACCTTTATTATTCATATGTAATATTTATTTAAATATGTATTTATTGCTCATATGATACACATAGACTTACACATACATATACCCTTTTTAGGGGAAAGAGGACATATTATGTATATTTTGTATTTCACAATCAATTGTATAGGATGGATGCACAGTGAATTTTAAAACAGACACAAGGGGTACCTGGGTGGTTCCATTGGTTAAGTGTCTGACTCTTGGTTTTGGCTCAGGTCATGATCTTGGGGTCGTGGGATCGGGCCCCATGTTGGGCTCTGTGTGGAATCTTCTTGGGATTCTCTCCCTCTCCCTCTCTTTCCCCTCTGCCCCTCCTCCCCTCTCTCGTGTGCGCGTGTGCGCTCACTCTCTCTCTCTCTGTCTCTTCAATAAATAAATAAAATCTTAAAAAAAAAAACCCATAACACAAGAAACATCTTTGGCTAATGATAGGGAGTGGGATGGGAATGGGAGCAACACCTCTGAACTAGCTGCAGCTATTAATATTAGGGAAAACCGATTGTGAGATATATGAAGTAAATAGCCATATATTTGCTGTACTGTCTTTGCAGTTTTTCTGGAGATCTAAAACTTCTCAGGTAAAAAGTATTTAAGGGGCGCCTGGGGGGTTAGGCCTCCAACTCTTGATTTCAGCTCAGGTCATGATCTCAGGGTCGTGAGATGGAGCCCCGTGTCAGGCTCTGCACTCAGCAGGGAGTCTGCTTGAGACTCTCTCTCCCTCTCCTCCACTTTCTCAGATAAAAAGATAAATAAATCTTTTTTAAAAGTTTATTTAAAAAATAGACCTCCCCCAAAGTTTGAAAGTATATAAATTAAAGCATCCACAGAGGTTGTCTTACAATAGTGAGATGATAGGTGATTTATTTTCTTCTCTCTATATTTATAGTTTTATATAGTTACCACACATTATTTGTTTAATTTTAAAAAAAATATTTAAGAGAGTTTTTAAAGTGTGAGGCTGGCTGAACGAAAGACATGGCTAGTATGTTCTGGACTTTATTCTTCTCTCCTTACCCCCCTGCCCCCAAATTTATTTGCCTTTTTTAAAATGTCAGAGAACTAGCATTTTTATTTGAAGAAGAAAGAGAAGTTTTGTAATGACTATATATGATTCCGGGCTCATTCAGTTACAGTATTAGCAACCCAGTTCACCCTGGCTTGAGCAAAAAAGTATCGCTTCAAAATTGAAAGTTCATGGGGGTAAAACTTGCTTCTGACACAGCTGGATTCCAGTCTTAATCTGTTTTCATCTTTTTGGTCTGCATCCTCTTGGGTTCTTTATTTTTAGGTGGTTTTTCCAGCTGAAAGCCCCTTCACCCTGCAGAAAGAACTCTTCTTTTGTCCCCAAAAGTTCCAGCAGAAACAGGACAGGCAGTAGCTGTCTGATGGCCCCTTAGCCGCCCTCTTGAATAAGGTACTGGGACAGAGCACCTGCTATGGTTTCCATTAGTACCGTGGCCCTGAGTAGAGGCACTGAATTCATGCCCTGCTCTAAAATTGAACGGTTTTACCACGTAATCCATGTAACAATGTAGTCAACTGAAAAATAAAGGAATATTTTATCTCTTTGGAAATCCTGCCTGTATCTTTGACTTAGAAAAAGAGACATGTGGAGCTTGAATGTTCAGCAGATTTTTTTTCAATAATTGTCCTGGGGTGAAGAAGCTTGAAAATTATTGCTTTAAAATTATCCCAGGAGTCTGAATGCCTGCAGAAATATCCATCCACTTAAGTTATACATTCATATTCATGTTCAACAATAATTGTCTTAATAGATGAAAATGTCATCCCCTAAAAGCTGTCATTTACTGACTAAATTCTACTTATAATTCTTGATGTTTTCTTCATTATGTTTGGAAAGGTAAGGATTTTCTCCTCAGTAGGACAAGTAGTTCTAGTAATCAATTTTGAATTTCTTGCTTTCATAGGAAAATGGGACTTTCGAAAAAAACAGTTTATGAAGCTGTGTCAATTTTATGTAAATACACGGGTCGGGGTTGGAAATGGCTCCATTTTGGCAGTCTTGTTTGACGTTCCAGGGTATTAATCCACCTGGATCCTCATAAAGTAGATCAGAGTTCCCAGCTAAGCAGTTTGTTTGCTGTCATGCTAATCGGTACCCATCACTGACCTTAGGAAAAAGAAATGTTACCGAATTCAATATAATTTATAGTTAAAAAGCAGGCTACCTCAGGGGCAGTGTGAGGTAAAGCCCGAGTCAGGCTGTAGGAATAATTCCCGAATTCACCCAGCATTTAAAGGAAACGATGGGTTGAGATTTGGGTTAAATTGTCCTAAAAACTCTCAAAATGGTTCTTACCTTTCCTGTGTCTGAGAACAAGAACTAGAGTCTGGGATTCTCTAGGCACCAGAAAAGATTTCTCTACTGTGACCTCCTGGCTTGCTAGTCTGTTGCTAAATGCAAAGCAGGGAAGATTAAGAATCTGGGTTCAACTTCTGCAGTGTTGCCAAGTTTTTTGAGAATGCAGTGAGGGTTTTAAAAATCAAGGACAAGGGAAAGACGCTTGACACGGACACACTTCCTGTGTTTCCACTGCTGGTACTGAGCCTCTGGTTCTAGTCTGGATGTGGGCCAGGCATTGCTCAGGGTTTGGAATAGAGGGTGGGCTGTGTTCGTTTTAGCAGCCGTGTGGTGCGAAAGGTCAGTGGTCTTTGTAGGCAATCCACAGGAAGTGGCTCTGGTAGTTTCCAAAGCTACTAAATCCCATGAAGTTTGTTCAGTTTACTTGGCAAGGATTGTTGGTTTGGCAGGAAAGCTTATGTGGCCTTTGGCCGACTGCTATTTGTTGAAATCGTGATACTAGTTTTCTCAAGGTATTTACTCTGTAAATACCACTCTATTGTCAGGTCCGAAACAGTTTTTAAGTATGCTTAAATTGCAAAACCATGTTTATGAAAACGTTTAGCATCCTCTGTGATGCATAGTAAATGCTTCTGCAATTTACTACTGGAATTCTCAGACTTAAAAGGTCCCCACGGACACTGGACTAGCAAATCCTGAGCCATTGCTCCTAGGGGAACACAAGGTTGGGTGCCTGTGAGCCTCTGGTCACAACTTTTTCATCAACCTGTCAATACATAACATTAATTTGTGTTTCTGTTTAATACGGTTTTTTTTTTTAATTGATTCATTGCCATTGAACTCACAGCCAACGTAACTCCACAGCTCGTGTCTGAACAAAGCTTATCTGGCACATGTATTTTTGCCGGAAAGTACAGCCCAGCCTTCTCGCAATCGGGAACACTAGGCCCCATTTCTGGACTGTGACCGGGAGCCGTTTTAAACAACAAAATCACCGACAAAAAGCATTGGCACGAAATAAATTTCAAAAAGAAACTTACTTAGAGTACGGGAGCTGAAACAGGAAGGCAAAGCGTCTCGCCTTGTTTGACTGAGGCTGGAGTCCTGTGAGTTGGGGTTCAAATGTCCTCCTCCCCTCTGCTCCTGTCCACCAAGGACCACAAAAGTGCCACAAGGACTGATTTTGGTGTTACAAAGAAATTTTAGCAGGTCGGGGAATTTGCAGATATGGAATCCACAAATAATGAGGACGGACTGTACTCGGTTTTAATTTAGTTTACTACATATCTTTCTCTACAAATTTATAAAGCATAAAAATTAGGCATTTCCCCTTGTGATACCCGCCAAAATTCAGACCAGAGCCAGAGGCTCAGTAAGGGCAGTGGAAACACAGGAAGTGTGTCCGTGTCAAGGATCTCTCCCTTGTCTTTGATTTTTTGAAACCATCCCTTGCATTCTCCAAAAACGGCAACACTGCAGAAGTTGAGCGCAGATTCCTATTCTTAATCTTCCCTGCCTTTCATTTAACAACAGAGTAGCAAGTTAGCAGGTAAAAGTAGAGAAACATTTTCTAGTGCCTAGAGACTCCTAAATTCTAGCTCTGGTTCTAGTTCTGATTCTTGAACATACGAAAGTAAGAACCATTTGGAGAGTTTTTAGGACAATTTAACCCAAATCTGATTTCAATCTGTTTTTCTAAAATCTGGGTGAATCTGTGTATTATTCCTATAGACTGCTTTGGGCTTTACCTTACACTGCCCCTACCTTAGCCTTTTTTTTTTTTTAACTATAAATTATATTGGATTCAGTATTGTTACTCACCTTGGGTATGATTGAAAATGTACTGTCATTTAAAAGCCCATTTCCACTCTGTAGTGGCTATAGCTTATTCTTTAGCGTGTAAAGAATTTTCACTTCCGGGGCGCCTGGGTGGCTCAGTCGTTAAGCGTCTGCCTTCGGCTCAGGTCATGATCCCAGGGTCCTGGGATCGAGCCCCGCATCGGGCTCCCTGCTCCGCGGGAAGCCTGCTTCTCCCTCTCACACTCCCCTTGCTTGTGTTCCCTCTCTCGCTGCCTCTCTCTCTCTGTCAAATAAATAAATAAAATCTTTAAAAAAAAAAAAAAGAATTTTCACTTCCGATGGCTTATTCACTAGAATTATAAACTAAAGTGATTTGTAAAAAAGAAACAAAAACAAGACAAAACGAACAAAACCCCATCAAAAATAAAAACCTGCACAAATATTTAACTAAAAAATTAATTAATTGCAATGAATTTGCCTATTTTTTAAGTACACACTTAGCAGGCTTCAGGCTTCTTCCAGTATGAGCCGGGCTGGGGATCAGGAGAGGAACAGAAGGCTGTGTCGATTCTTTCTGGCCGGCTCAAAGGCCTCTTCTGTGTCAGTTCTGTTTTGTTTAAGGTAGTGTGGCTTCTTAAATGACATCTCTGTGATAAACCACCCTGTGCTTTGCACTGTAAAATGTTTCTTAAATGTCCATCTTCCCATGAACCTCAGGTCATTCCCCAGTATTTACTCTAGAAGCCTTGTATAAATTAAGGCAGTTTTATTTTTCTCCAAATACATGGTGCATTGTTACTTGCTCCTAGAAAGGAAATCTCGGGTTCTTTCCTGCTCGAGTGGATAAATCCCAGATCTTAGGGGCTACATAGGAGAGAAACACATTTCTCATTCCTGTGATATGCAATTGGGAGCGTGGCTGGGGGCCAGGGGTTCTCTTCCTGCTGTCATTCATACTCCCAGGCAGGCAGAGACTCTAGGTGTAGATATGCACCAGTAGCAGGGATAAGAAAATGAACAGACCATCAGGCAGGAGGTTTTTCTGAGGCCTAGAAGCTGTGCACATCGCTTCTCCCCACATTCCTTGCTCCGACTCATTCGTGTGGCTCCCCTTAGATATAATAAGGTAGGGGCTGGAATTCTGTGGCCCGGCAGGAGGGGAGCACGAAGTGTTCACGGACGGCTCGCTGTCTCTGGCACACGGCAGAAGACGTCGGGGGGCGCCGCCCTTGGTGCAGCCTAGTGAGATGATAGGAGAGCTGATGCCAACATCCAGGAGGTGAGGTTGTTGGCCATGTTTCTGTCAAATTGTCCCCAGGCTCAAGCTGAGCCCCGATCAGTGCCCCGCCTCCAAGGTAGAGAGGCCTTGTTTTCTCCATTTCGATTTCAGGCAAATCCGGGAAACGGCGTGGGAATCTGGTTTGGACAGTCACTGGAGCTACGGGAAGACAGGTTCCCTCTGAGCCTCCTACAGAGGAGGCTCTCCGTACGTGCAAGTTGAGCACACAGAATGCTAGCTAGTCTGTACCGTGCACTACTGTGGGCCAGAGCCCGTGCTGAGCCCTTACCATCGCTTACCTCATTTAATCTCTCAATCACCAAGGCACGTAACTTGCTCACAGCACATAGCCTGGAAATAGCAGAGCAAGGATTTGAGCCCAGACCGCCAGTGGAGGGTGGGGGAGGATGGATGAAGGAAATGCGTAGCACGGGGAATGAATGAGTGACATGTTGTCCCTCTTTGGTACTTCCGGAGGGTTTCACATAGCGTGCTCCGTGGTGACTGAAGGTCATTGAAGTGCATTATTTTAGATCCCTATCAGGGAGGCACTGTTGTTCCTCCCAGATCATGAGGCCAGAGACTAGGACTAAGGGGAATGTTACAATTTTATAGTCCCTACTTTACGGACAGAGAAACTGGGGCTCGGTAAGTAAATGCCTGGCCCACAGCTACATCGTAGGTCAGAGTTGTCTCCCAAAAAGTTAATTTGATCTTTGGGGTTCCTTCTAAGCAATAGCTTATCACCATTAAGAAGATAAGCAGTTGTGAAATAAACCCAAGATTTTTCCTGAAGTTTAGCCATTTTTATTTTATTTTTTATTTTTTAGAGAGAGCGTGCACACGCATGGTGGGGGGGAGAGTCAGAGGGAGAGAGAGAGAATATTAAGCAGGCTCCCTGCTTAGCACAGAGTCAGAGGCAGGGCTCTATCTCACAACCCTGAAACGTTGACCTGAGCCGAAATCAAGAGTCTGATGCTTAACCGACAGAGCCACCCAGGAGCCCCTAGGCGTTTTTAATTAAAAAAAATTTTTTTAACATGTAGTGTAATATGAGTTTCAGGTGTACAATATAGTGATTCAACAATTCCATACATCACCCAGTGCTCATCATGACAAGTGCACTCCTGCATCCCCAAGTTTAGCCATTTTAAGAAATAAATCTGTCATTTGGAAAATAGCCGTCTGTCTCATAAGCAATTTTAGTCAATACCAATACCTGGATCTTTCCAGACTTGGGACACAAATATGGTGCTAACCCTCTTGGACCTATGTGCTCAGTCCCAGAATCAGTCCAGGTGAGGGATGTGGTGCCTGGAGTTGATGTATACATTCCATAGATGAATCATCTAATGTTTGGTACTTGATTCACTCTTCTCAGTGAGCCAAAAATAAACCAATATTGTTCCCTGAATTATTTCCCAGCTTTTTTGAAGAGAGAGAGAGAGAGAGAGAGAGTGTGTGTGTGTGTAGATGTGTGCAGGGTAAGTACTTTAACTGCCCCCCCAATTAGTGGTATTAATGAGCTCCCACTGCAGGCGTGTCCACAGCTGTGCTCTGTTCATCCCTTTTCAGTCTTTTAAATATAAGTTTAAGAAGTAGACTCATTAGGCAAGGTTAAAAAATAGAACATTATTTATGTAAAACCCCTTGCTGGTGTCAGGATTTCCTATAAATGTAGCTGATTACAGTCAGCAGTCCCCCACCATTGCTGGAATATAAACACGAGCTCATTCTCACAATTACATTATTACCATCTTAGTCTCGTATGAACCACCGAGGGATAATGGCTAAGGACAGACGAAAATGTGGGCCGGGGGCCATCTGTAGACCCTGCATCTGGCCATCGGGGTGTTGAGTTAAGACCTTTGTCTGCCACCGACAGCCCTACCATCGACAGTCCTCCCAGCACTTAGTCACATTTTCAAGAGTCTCTCATTTTCTGTATCTAAGGTGCTAACACTCAAAAAAAAAGAGAGACTTCCCCAAGAATGAGTCATCAAGTATTGAAACTCAGGTGAAGTGCATATTCTGGATGACTGACAATTTATGAAATGACACCTGGTAATAAAATGGTTTCTGTCAAACTTTGTGAACTGGGAGTGACATAGGACATGGGGATCATTAGATGTAAGCATTGTTTGTGTCATTCCTTCCCTTTATGTTCGATGGCATTCATTCTATGCATCTCCCATGGAAAGTCTACTTGTTAGTGTATATTTATAACACGAGTTACATATCAGTTCTCTCTCTTCTTCTTCTAGTAAATTACTCCCTTGTAGTGGTGGTGTCGGTAGGAATTTGTGTTTCAGAAGCATGATGTAAGACCTGGTAAAAGTTATTGGACAGAATTAAAATATAGAGGTCGTGGGTGTGCTGTCTCTCAGAGCTGTTTGTCCTGACCAGTGGGGATCAGGGATAAGTTAAGGCGGCTGACTTGTGCTCTGTTTGATTGGTGGTTTTTGGATAGAGTTTAGATGTCTTTATACTCAGGTTTTGACACACCATTGGATCCTGAAACCACTTCGGTGGATTGCAACTGGCTTTGAAGAAAGAAACAGAACAGAATAGGCAATAAAATATACCACACATAGTGAGGATAAGAAAATATTGTTTTTTGCAACTTTTGTTTCACTTACATGGACATGGGGGGTGTGTATAATATATGCTGGTTTAGGAAGACCGGCCTGGTCTTCGGTTGTGAGTACGGCGGTCCATTTCCATTTGGATCACGACCTCTCCTCAGCCCTCATGCTAAGCGTGGAGATGTGCTTCCTGTCAATCTCACCAAAGTGTGATGTATGCTGTGTGTTGCTCTAAGAACAGCCATCTCTTCCTTAGCTGGACTGCCTGGAGGACAGGAATGCTTTTATGAATTGAACAGTAGGATTAAGTAAAAGTGATTGTTAACTAGAAACTCATGCTTTCATGATTTCAGCAGTAGTTGAGCATCTTTATGAGATGCATTATCATACGTTGGCATCCTTATTTAGCACTTAGTTATACTAAAGTCATTTCATCTCTATTGATTTAGGAAATTACAGCATAATTGTTCTGAAATGAGGAACCAACGGTGCGGCTATGTAGATGCGAAGATAGAAAGTGGAAAAGATCTCTTTTTCATTCATTCCCTCATTTAATCTTTAATACAAGCATTTTGGGGGAACACTTTTTATACGTTGTGCTCTGGGAACACACAGATGATCGCCTTGGCCCTTGGTCCAGATTCAGAAACTATATGTGTATATCCACAGTGGCAATTTAGGATGGTAAGTGCTAATGTCGAGAGAGGGAGAGAGAGAGAGATAGATGTGTAAAGTTATCTGGGATTTTAAAGGAAGAACTAACTGTGCAGTTGGGGAAGACGTAACCCATTACAAAATCATGGAAATAAAGCCCTACAGGCAAGTAAGAATTTTCCAGCTGGAGAAAGATAGGAGTTAGAGAGGGGTGGGAGACATACCCCTACTTCAGAACACAGACCAGAATCTGTTTTGCTTAGTTAGCACTTGATGAGCTTTGAGTATTGATTATCTTTCTCTTCAAAACTGAATTCAGAAAAAAAGTAATTCTAGTTATTCAGAGTACCGGTTAGTGGAAGTCTGGCTAGTTAAGATTTGACTGTAACTTTAGTGTATCAGAAAGCAGGATTATAATAATGCGTTTTTGTTTTAATTGTTTCTATCTAGAGTTTTTTTTAATTGTTGTTTTTGTGTGTGTGTTTATTTTGTCTGGGGTAGAAATCAATGTGTGAAATTTTGATTTTGAGTTCTCCCTTACAAATCCAATTTGTCATCTCGTATGTTCTTCCCAACAAGAATTTAGTGTTTCTTTTTCTTTTTCTTTAAGATTTTATTTATTTATTTGAGAGAGCGAAAGTGAAAGAGCTCACAGAGGAGGAGGGAGAAGCAGACTCGCTGCTGAGCTGGGAATGCAACGTGGGGCTCGATCCCAGGACCCTGAGATCATGACCTGAGCCGAAGGCAGACGCCCAACCAACTGAGCCACTCAGGCACCCCGAATTTAGTGTTTCTTGATAAGGGAAGAGAGCTAGAAGGCCAAATAGAGCGTAGGTAGCAGGGAAGGTGGCCAAAGCCCGGGAGGAAGCAGGACACGTCTGTTGGGTGTGGTCAAAGAACAGATGACAGAGGTGAGGACAGCATGGGGGGGTGGGGAATTCCAGAACCTGGAGGGCAAAGGTCAATACAGTTGCTTCAGCCTTCAGTTTCCTGCTTCTAACCTCTCATGGATTCCCTGTTGTTTGAGTATGATGAGGACAGTTAAGGTTCAGAGGAGTGTGGCCTCTCGGAAAGAGCCTGGGTTCTAGAAGACCTGCTTTCAAAGTCTGGGACTAGAACCTCTTTGAGCCTATGTCCTGAGCCATAAAATCAGCCCTAAAAAGACTCCCTTCAAGTCATGGTTTGGTGGAGATTTCTAAGGATTTGTTTCTGCTTAGCACAAAGCCTGGGGCATCGGAGGTGCTCCTTCGATGGTTTTCCTACCCCCCCCCCCACCTCACCTGTAATCCTAAGGTAGCCTCTCTAGGAATCATCGAGGTGACTTTGTCATGGCAATGACCAGGGCACACGTTGTATTTAGTTTACAATGCAGACTGTGTTTCCACAACAGTAAATTTCAGAATAGCACAGAGTACAGTCATTTTAGCTTCAGCCTTCAAGACCCATCCCATAGTGGCATGTGTGACTATCTGCCCGCTGTGACTCAGGCTTGTAGCCAAGCTGATGCCCTCCCCATCGCCCCCCGCCCCAGGGAAGCCTGGAGGTTCAGGTGTAGGGGGGTTTGGATGTGCTTACACGCTCTGCTGTTGAAAGGTACAGATTTGGGGGTGGGTAGGGAGGTAAGGTGTAAGAAGAAGCAATTTAACTCCATTTGGAGATTGAAAAAGCATAGCAAGGATGACCAATATGCCCTGTATATTTACTTCCCTTCTCTTCTGCCGGATTGCTGATCTCAGTCAGACCTCAGCTTAGCATAACAGTGATTGAGGTAGCATCGGTGCAAATTGTTTTTTTGTTAAACTCGGGGATATACTTTCATTACTTGTTTCTCTAAAATCTTCGGATGACCTCAGCAGAAGAATTGGGGATCTTTTCCTTTGCTCATAATTTAAAAATATCTTGCGTGTCTTTGTGCTCTTTAATAGCATGGATTTCCTTGAATCATATTATGCATATTAACACCCAGGACAGTTCAGTCGTTATAGTCTTGCAGACAGGTAGGTTCTTTCCTTCTTTTCATTTTTGTTATATAGTGAGACTCTGTGTAATTTTACTGATCTAGGGTATTATCGCGTATTAAACATGGGCGACTTGCTTGATGTACTGGAGCATATTTTTCTTCCTTTTTTTTTTAAAGATGTTATTTATTTATTTCAAAGACAGAGAGAGAACAAGCTTGAGCGGGGGAGGAACAGAGGAAGAAGCCGACTTCCTGCTGAGCAGGGAGCCTGATGCAGGACTCGATCCCAGGACCCTGGGATCATGACCTGAGCCAAGGGCAGACACTTAACCAACTGAGCCCCCCAGGTGCCCCTACTGGAGCATAGTTTAAATGACCCTCCTTAGATGTTGGAGTCCTGAAGTTCTCAGGTGCACAGTAAGAAGCTGGGGTGGAGTCCACACTTCAATATGAATTTTCTCCTCTCCCTCTCCATTCCTCTGGGAGTTTCCTGGGCAGCATTAGCCCCCAGATATGTGATATGTGGAAATATATGACACAGACAGCTACATTCTTTATACAACTATGTGCAGATGCACATCCTTTCAAAACCCTGCTTTGTAAAATTAGACCTGGGCCTTGATGTCCAGTGAAGTACTGATTTGGTTGAAGGCTTATTAATTGCCGGGGGGACAAGTGCAACCAATGTTCATGGCTCTAGGATTCTATGAAATATTTAAAGTGAACTCCTCTCCTCCCTTAAGTCCTGAAGCAAACCAAACTCTCCCAGGCAGAGGGTGAGTGACAACTTGTATCACATAATGAGCTCAAAATATTACGGTCAGAAAAAGTCTCCGAAGACCAGAGCTGGCCAGGCCTCTCCCCGTGGCCTCACTGGGGCCACCCAGTGGCTGCACAAACTGCAGGTTGGGAAGGACTTTGGCTAATCGGTGGCATTTCTTTTGTTGTCATTCATGAGCTTGGTGAGCTGATAAGAAAACCTGGGGGGGCGGGTGATTAGTTTTGACACTTAGTTGCAATTTTGAAGCCATTGTCAGAAACCCTAGACAGCATGAAAATATACAGAATTTCGGGAGTTCCAAAACCAAACAAACTTTACTTCCTAGCTGTGGCCCCTTGTGTGGGTTACTCGGTAAAATCCTTAGCACCTGCCTTGTGTTGCTTGAGTGTCCTAAGAAGCAAAAGAAATAGCTACAGCGCCCGGGCCTCACAGTGTAAAATCGAATACCTGGGCACTCAGGTCAGTAAACCCTGACAGCCTCCTGAGTACCAGGCACCATGAAACAATGGGATAAGGTCAGGTGGGGCTGGACGCTGCTGGAACTGAAGGGAAGTTCGTGGTCAGAAGTGCCTAACTTAGCGTTCCGAGGGGGGTGATGCCTAAGACCTGGGTGCTCGGAGATTGGAACTGAACCCGGATTCAAATTCAAGTCTACGAGTCGTTCAGAGATTTGGAAGCTGGGAGCCTTAGAGGACGGAAGGGTCTGTAAGAGAGCAGGGAAGCGCTACTAGCAGCTGGCCTGATCTTAAGGGGGAAGCTGTGAGTTGGGGGTAGGGGCGTGGGGGGCCGTGTTCCCTCTCAGCAGCCTCCCAGGTGCCGCACTGCCAAGGGAGTGGCCCTGAGTCTCCAGGGTTGCGGGAGGGGGGCTTGAATTGTGGTGGGGGAGGGGAGGGCTATATTGGGAGCTGGCGGCAGCCCAGCACATTGTTAGACCTTCCTCCTGGGTGAGTCACCCAGTCTGGGGGGCGGGTGAGAACCTGATTGTGGAGGCTGGGGGAAAGCCCACGTCAAGCCTGGAGCCTCCACAATGATATAAATGGAAAGTAAAACGGAAAAAAAAAAAAGACAGCGAGGGTTTGTAAAGATGGAATACATTGTAGCAAAGAAAATTCTTGGCTGAGAAAATGTGGGGTGAGCACTCAGGCCTTTGTTGGAGGGTTTTTGTTGTTGCTGGCCTAGAAAGGGGCAAGCTGGTCCCACCCCTTTGCCATTGTGGAAACAAACAGGGAAATGGAAAAAAAAAAAAAAAAGACTTTGCAATGCAATTAAGAGTCTGGGGAGGCAAAGTGTAAGAATGGGGGAATATAAAGAATTGAATGCATTTCTAAATCTTTCGGGGGATAAAAATATCTAGAATGGAGGCTAAGAGTCTGCTAACTCAGAAACAAGGAGCATTTTCTTCAGTAGCTGCAGGATTGGGTCATTCCGTGTCCTCCCCAGACGAGCATCCAAGAGAGTTTATGATCCAGTCAGTTTCAAAATAATTCTGTTGAGTTTTGTCACTTTGTTTAATTTAATTTTTAATATTTTAGTAGCTGGTGGACTTCAGGCATATTTAGCAGGTGGGACATTTCGAAGCAAAGGTTATTTTTGATAGGAAGCCAATAAGAAAGAAATTAAAGACAATGAACTAGCTGCCTGGAATTTCTTGCTTTAAGTACTGTTGCCCATAATTACAGTTTGGCGGGGGGGATTTGTTTTTGTTTTTAAGCTCATCACACATAGAGACCACTTAGGGCACTTCCAAAAAATAAAACGAAAGCACTGATGGTCTGTTGAGTAGAATTAAAGGAAGCATCTCAGAGTGACTCAGGTGTGAGGTAAGAGCTGGTTGACACCATGTGGGCTTTTCAGAGTCTGCTCATTCATTAATCCTTGTGGCTACACAGATGCTTTTTCCTCATTACCTGATTAAAAAAAAAAAAAATGCTATCTGATGGGTACTGCTCGCATGGTGGCTGGGATTTTCATGATTTTCTAGAGCTGTTTACTTGATCATTTGTGAGGCCAGCCAAACTGTTTGGTTTTGCTGCCCCCTGCCCCCCACCCAGGAAACCGTACAGGGTCATCAGTGGTTTTAATGCAGGCAGGCCTGGCCCAGGGACCCAGAGGGGGTCTCACAGGAGCAGCCAAGAGAGTAGGGTGGAAATTAGACTTGTGCCAGCAGGAGGTGAGAACAGAGTTTACTGAAGGTATAGAGAGAGTGCAGGTTCAGACAAGGAAAGGAGGGAGTCTTTTCTTTGCTCTGGGTCTAGGGTTTTTATTGAGGATTGTGGTCTGGTGTATGTGTCCTCTCAGGTATCCAGGAACTGGTTAGAACAAAGACGAGGGCCCAAGCCAGGGGGTCTTGGCGTTGAGATGTCTAGCGCAGGTGGTCCGGAATATGGCTTTGTCCAGTCATTCTCACCTGGTCTTTCTTTAGATGTTACCTTTTCTAGAGAAATAATTCACTCCTTGTCCCTTACAAGGAAGACAGACACTATTTGCATTCTGAGGCATGTGTAGATCGGGGGGGGTGGGGTGGGGAGGGGTGGTGCAGGTCCTAGCAAGAATAGAAGCAGGAAAAGAAGCAAAAAGCAGATTTTTGTGGACTCCTTCAGTTTCCCTGTCTCAGTTTTGATGATTTCTGAGGTCTTGTCCCAGATGCAAAAGCAGACACCTTTATTATTTGTTTTAATAAAACTTGGAACATGCGGGAAAATGCATTTTGAAAATTACAGACGAATATGTAATGGGTGCTGTCTTCTAAATTCTGAATTGACATCAGCAACACTTTTCATCTGTGGAGTCCTGGTATCTTCCCCCAGTAGTTTACCCTTTTGTTATCCCACAGCCCGCTCACAGCCCCTCCCCTGCCTGCCCGCCCCCCATCCCCCTCCGTGAGAAAGACCAGGAAGTATTCTCATTTTATAATGTTGAAAATGAGGCCCAGAAGAGATGTAAATTATTCTGTCCAAACTGTAACTCTTTAGCTATTTAGCAAAGAAGACAAATTCCAATTCCAGATCTCTTGGTTCTTAATCAGGGATTTAGGCCATTAAACCAGGCCTAAGGAACCTACTGTTTGCAGGGCTTGGCTTCGCTTTCATTTTATCAGTGAGTCAAGGGCAAAGGGCTATCTCCTCATCCAATTGCAGTATCTTCTTGTGAATATCTAACAGGGCTTTAAGTGTATTTCAGATTGTATCACAATGGTCCCCTCTCTCCCTTCCTTCCTTGTCTGTAAACTCATTCATTAGTTGCTTCCTTCCTTCCCTAGCTATTTCTTAAATACCTCTGTGACCACTGTGGAAGGTGCTGAAGACAATATATATATATATATATATATATATATATATATATATATATAACATATATAATATAGTGTGTGTGTGTATATATATATATATAGTGTGTGTGTGTATATATATATATATTATATATATGTTATATATAATATTGTATTACTATAATAACGCATAAAGTATATCATACTATACTATATAATATATTATAAATAGAATTAGTTTATATATTATATATGATATATTTTATATAAATATATGTTATAAATATATAATTATATAATATATATGATTTATAAAATTATAAATATGTAATGAAGTATGTATATTATATAAGCGTGATAGCATCATTGTCCTTCTTATAATATGAAAGGGGAGAATAAACCAAATTTGTGCAATGGTGTTCTATCTTCTGGAATTAGAATATGGGTATCCTCTAAAAGATAAATCCTTTAGGGTAGCTGGCTCATTATAAAGGCTTATGACTGAAGTGCCCTAATCAAATTTCTTTGCTGCCTTATATGACCAGTCACCACTCTATATTCAATTTTAGACAGGAACTAATTTGTGATCCTACTTAATTAGTTGATTTGGTCAGTTAGAAAGGGATGGGGCAGGGGCAAAAATGTAATCCTAATCTCCGGATTCTGCTAGAGAGGGTGTGATACCATCCATTTTCTGCAGTGGAAAGTGGCTCAGCAATTGGCACCTGGTGTTTGGTCCCCAGGCTTGTGAGCTTCTGTGAACATGAGCCCCTGAAAGACTCCAGTGATGCACAGAAAGGTGATCTGATTGCAGGAACAGTCGGGGACCCATTCATCATTTTTCATTCAACAGCATTTATCCTTAGAAAAGGGGCACCTGAGCGTCATATAGTTGCTATTAATTAGAAAAGCAGAGCTATAGGGGTAGTGGTAGAAATACTCACTCCTGGGCGCCTGGGTGGCTCAGTTGGTTGAGCGGTTGCCTTCGGCTCAGGTCATGATCCTGGAGTCCCTGGACTGAGTCCCGCATCGGGCTCCCTGCTCGGCAGGGAGTCTGCTTCTTCCTCTGACCCTCCCCCCTCTCATGTGCTCTCTCTCGTTCTCTCTCAAATAAATAAATAAAATCTTAAAAAAAACAAAACAACTCACTCCTGGGATAATAGCACAGAGTTATTTATCAGTCAGTCTGTCCATGGCTCTTTATAGTAGCTGGGAGCCTGGGGTGGAAAGAGGGAATAAGGGCGAGGAGTCCAGTGGATAGCACCAGCCCTCCCCAACCCTCCTTTCCCCAGAATAGGTTCACCTTTTTGTGATTCTGACGTCATCAGCGGTTTTGCCTTTGCCATCTGTCACCAGTGGTGGTGCTCTCATCAGAGGATGGAAAGAAATACTGGTTATGTTCACTATAAGGTCAGTGCCCAAACAGAAGTAACTGCTGGGTGCAGCCCCCTCGTGCTGGCACAACCATGACCCATAAGCAATGGAAGGAGATCAGCCGTGGTCTCCTTGTGTCATTGAATTACTTGCATAAAATGAAGAACCTGGAAGTTCCAATGTCATGGTTCTCTCCCTTAAAAAAAAAAAAGACTATTTGATGTACTGTAATAATGTAAGGGTTTGAAATTCTTTTATTGATTGCAACTCCTGTTAATTCTAAGATTAGCCTGTGTGGCCCAAGCTGGCTAGCTCTTTATCAAAGCCATTTCCTTTTCTTCCTGGGCACAGTGCTGGGTTGTATTTTTCCAGTCAATCCTGCAGCTAGATTGAGCCCCACGAGCGTGTTCTGCCCAGTCGTATGTAAGTAGAAGTAATGTGTGCATCTGGGCCTGGCCCATCGAAACCACCCGTTCAAAATTCTTTGCACTGTTTCTCCTTCGGCTGAATTGATGGAGATGCACACACTTCTTGTTGAAGATGGAACAACCTGAAGGAAGGATCTTGGGTCCTGGAGTCACTCTGGGGAGGAGAGTAGTGATCATGAATGTATGAGCCATTGTAGGTTTTGAGGTTCGTTTGTCCCAATAGAGCTCGTCATCATCATTTCATTAGCTAATTCCATTCATCCTGATTAGAAAATAGGATCTCCGAGAAGCACTTGAAAAGTTCCAAGGACAATAGAAATTCTGAACCAATGTACTAGAAACTTCCCTTAGTGGACAACGATGTATGTTTAAGAGCAACACGGATGATCAGCTACTGATAAGGATGAATAAGGTCAGATTTGCAAAGCCCTTCCTCCCCCATCTCTCCCACCTCCCAGCAAGAAGTTACTGGTATTAGTGTGGGTGCTGCTTAAGACTTTCCATTAATGGAATTGGAGACACCCACGCAGTACAGGGAGGCAGGACAGGTAGTGATTCAGAGAAAGAGCTCTCAAGTCAGACCGCATGGGTTCGCACCCTGACTCAGCAACTTTACTGTGTGCCTTTAAGCAAATCACTCAACTTCTCCGTTCCTTGGTTTCCTCTCTTAAAATGTGATAAGACCTGATCCTACAGATTGCTATGAACATTAAGTGAGATATTATATCAGTGCTTAAACAATGTCACCTCATTTTTCCAAGAAATATTGACTACTATCACCTACAGCTAACTGATTCAAAGACACTCAGTTTCTTCCTTAGTTTTCCCACCTAGAACCCAGGTGTATTTCTACAAATAGGTGCAGTAGCTGGGTCCAGATGGAACAACATTGGCTTATAAATAAGTTCTGTGCTGCCTCCAGCAGAACCCTTTGGACAATCCGTTGACGGCTGTACCCTGTCATTGTACCTGTTTATTGAGCACCTGTTCTGTAGTAGGAACACCACCAGCTATGGAAGATACCCAGATGAAAAATAAAGAGCTTGCTGATTGGTGGGCAAGACAAAAAAGCAACCAAGTACTTCTGTAGTGTAACAGCTCTTGATTTTGTACATGACAGTTATTAGCACTTGGGACAACCTGGGGAGACCAGGGGCATAGACTTCTTTAGGACTCAGGTCCTGCAAGTTGTGGGGTGGAGGATGGAATAATGTGTGGCTGGCAATGCTTGGATTAATCCACTTGCTGCAGCCCAGAACACTCTCCAACCTTAACCAGTGAATTTAAGAGACATGACCCTGGCAGAGGGAGATTTTGTAAAGAACAAACTATATATCCCATAAAGAGCAGATATCACCTCATACTTCCAGTACAACCAGGAAACCAGGATGAACAGACCCCTATCATGAATATGGCCCCCCAGGTGTACACTGGGGTATCCATGAGCACCACCAGCAGACGAAAAGTTACACAAATCCCTGTTGTATTTGCCATTTGATCAGCCGTAGTTGGAATTTTCATCTTGTTCAGACTGTAACATGGATTTTTGTTTGGCAGAATATGTGTTTGTGTGTTTTGCTGGTCTGATTCATTATGAAGTCAAAATCCACCCCCCCAACTTAAACCAGTTGCCTAGAACTCCCAGTCATGGTTGCCTGTTCTTTTTCTTCTTCTCTGCCTCTTTGTATTAATTTCAGCTTAATAAGGTCTAATGGCCCTGTGATTCCCAGAACAGTCGGTTTCTAGCTAAAAAGCAAAACAGAAAACTGCCCGTTTTAGTTACATAAGTTGATGTGGCGAGTACTTGCTTCTGAGGAATCAAGATCTATTTGTAGCCGGGCTTTCCGATCCTACTGGGACAGAGGCGCCACCTGCAGGGCCAACGGAGAAAAACAGTGAAAAACTCAACAAACCCTGCTTTACAGGAAAAGGAAAAGGAAAAGGAAAAGGAAAAGGAAAAGGAAAAGAAGCCAAAGAAAGCAGAGAGCTCAGCAGGATCACTTGCAGATAGATATGGTGTGACAACATAGCCTTGCAAGAGTTCTGACAAATTCCCTTTGTTCCTGTAGTTTCATTTTTTTTCTTCTTATTCGGAGTTGGGAGACACTAAATTGTCCTTCAGAGACCTTGCTGCTTCATGCTACTGCGGGCTGATGTCTTAATAAAAAGCAACGCCACGCAAAGCATTCTTTGTTTTGACAAGACAAGTGGATGTTATTGCAAACTCTGCTAGTATGTGTTAGGGGAGGACATTCAGCCTCAACCCACCGTCCCCACACCGTTTTCCAGCTTCTCCAAATATCTAGTCCACCTGCTCCCACGCACCTGTTCTGCAGAAACAACAGTGCTAGTCTAGCATTAAGGGAACATTGGTAATGAAGATGATCAGACATCAGTTTTTTTCTGTATGCCACGAACAGTAAGTCGGTCCAAAACAAATTTCCACCAGAATTCTTCTCTTGAAATGTATACTTCCACAAATTTCCACTAGAATTCTTCTGTTGAAATGTATACTTCCATTAAGGGAACACATTTTTCTTGGACAGACCTAATTTCAAATATTCTGTGTACTATGCGATCTGATCGTGATTCCCATATGCTGAGCCACATATCAGCTGTTCTTCTTTTGGTTTTGTTTATTGCTGCTTCCAAGGGGGCAAAGTAGGGTTTATTCGCTGATTTATACATTTTGTCAGTATCTGTCTGCGGAGCATCAGCTGTTGTGCCAGGAACAGGGGACCCAGCAGATAGAGAAGGTACTTTTAAGAGTTTCACCAAGAAGCTCAAGAGTCAGGGTTTTGGTGCCTCCTATGGAACACCCACTCTTCTTCACCTGAAACTCCTCAGAACCGTCGATAGGAAAAACAGTCAATAGGAACTGATGATTTTTTGTTTTGTTTTAAAAGATTTATTTAGGGGCGCCTGGGTGGCTCAGTCGTTAAGCATCTGCCTTCGGCTCAGGTCATGATCCCAGGGTCCTGGGATCGAGCCCCGCATCGGGCTCTCTGCTCAGCGGGAAGCCTGCTTCTCCCTCTCCCACTCCCCCTGCTTGTGTTCCCTCTCTCGCTGTGTCTCTCTCTGTCAAATAAATAAATAAAATCTTAATAAATAAATAAAAGATTTATTTATTTGAGAGGGAGAGAGAGAGCGTGCACGAGTGGGAGGGGCAGAGGGAGAGAGAAACTCAAACAGATTCCACACGGAGCACAGAGCCCAACACGGGGCTCAATCTGTATAGATCATGACTGGAGCCAAAACCAGGAGTCAGACGCTTTATCCGACTGTGCCCCTCAGGCATCCAGAACTGACATTTTTTTTGAAGCATCACAGCATAGTGGTCATTGTGGAGAATTCAGGGATGTTAAGATGCCACCCTTGTTTCTAGAGTGCTTATAGTCAAGTGGAGGATCCTAGGATAGTCATACAGCTAAATATCATTCAAAGCCAACCTCGTGAAGTGCCATGGATAGAGGTACACAGGGCCGAGGAGGGGAAGGTTCAGCTTGGGGTTATTGGGATCTGATATCCCTTTCTACCCCCAGTGCATGCGCGCACGCACACACACACCTTTACTGACGAGAAGACTGAAGTACAAAGGGCACAGAGTTTAGCAACAGCAGGCTACATTGTCAATCTGACACTCCAAGGAGCTTCAAAGACCCTTCTCTGTGAAAGGAGCAAAGCATCATCATGCGGAAAAATACATTTCTGTGCAGAAAAGATCCTTTTGAGATTCCTGGAGGCATTGAACCTATTTCAGATCTTTTTAAGGCTTCTGCTAAGTAGGTGCCTCCTTTAAGAAATCAAACCACAGGAGATTTGTGGGAGTCCCCTCAGGTTTATTATAGGTCTTGTTTTGGCTTTGGGGTCTCCATGAATTGCATTTTACCCAGAGGTTGGTGGAAGGGTGGCTCTCAAGAATTCCCAGGGTACTCAGGGCTAATGAGTTTTTTGCAGCAGTGACATTAACCCCTGGATGTGCCATGTTGGCAGAGTAGATACTCACTTACCTGCTGCTTGGCCAGGCCATCCCCAAGCTTGAAATTCATTCAGCTGCAGATGGTCATTAGGATCGGGGAAGACCTTGGAACACCAGCCACACGCATAAACAGCCCCCACGGACTGGCATTTACTGGAACAGTTAATTTCCCGCAATCCAAGGTCTAGACCTCAGCCGACGTGTCAACACATCAAGATCAGGTCTTTTGGACAGAGCAGCATCCCATTAATCAACAGTGGGAGAATGCCAGTTTTATTAAGTTCTAATGAAATATATAATTAGCCAGCAGGCTTATGTTTGCTAAAAGCAGCATATTCTTTTCCTTTAGGCAAAAATACCTGGAAAGGCAAAGTACAGTCAGAAGATTGTTGGATGCATAGAATCCGCTCGAGAGGCGGGCGGGGGGGTATTTTAATGGCTACTGCCATCGGACTGTGATAGTGTGAAGTCTTCCCTTCCGCTGCAGGCAAATCTTGCACAGTCCACGGGCAGTGGGCTGGGACTGCCTCTGCCCACAGTGCGGGGGGACACTGCTGCCCTGACCCTCTTCTCTAGGTTTCCCTTGTGGGCCGACCCCCGCCCTTACCAGAACCCCAGAGGCATGTCCCCACTTTAGAAGATTAATACAGACAACCCTCTACCTGCATGTATAGTGTATTTCCTAAGATGTGCACTAATGTGCAAAACTTAAAAGATTGAGCTGACATGTTTCTATGCCAGGAAGATTTAAAAATACATTAATATTTATACGAATGAGCATATAAAACATACAAAAGGTCCCTCGTTACTGCTAGTCCTTTAGCCACAGTTTCTGATTATGTATTTCCAGCATCCCATACAGTTCTTTGTTTTCTCATAACTAAATGCAAACCGTGGGTGAGCTAGAGTTCAGCAAGCACCTGATCGGCCACTTTTGCTCCATTTAGGGAGTTCCAGCTTCGTCTCCTCTCAACTGCATTACTGTTGTAAGTTCTCCATTTCTTACTTCTAGTTGCTTCACTTGCATTTGATCATTTTCAGTTTGTTTTTACAAATAATAATAGGAAATGCTAAAAAGAATAATCAAACGAACAAATACAGCGCTGTAGACAAATACAGTGATTCCACTGAAACCTAATGTTTGACTAGAAGTCATTCCTGCAATGCAAACCTCAGATTATTCGTGCGAAAGTCCAACTTCTACATGCAAAAGGCAGTGTCACCACGTGCTTATGATAGTATGTCGTTTTTTTAAAAGTTAAATGTATACAACTTAGGTACGTCCTTACCCTCAGCCAGATTATAATTCAAGAGGGGGTGCATTTGGCTTATTTTAGTAAATTCATTAAATAGTTATTGAATGCCTACTGTATATTGAGCACTGTGCTAGGCATCTATTTTTAAGTTACAAGTAGTGGTAGAATGAGGGGAACACCTCCCTCTTGGCCTTATGTATGCTTACAAATCATCTTTTTGAAGTAGTTTTCATATTCCTTGAGAACAGAGATTCTCAACCTCCGCACTATAGACCTTTTGGACTGGATAATTCTTTGTTGTGGGAGGCTGTCCTGTGTAGTATAGGATACTTAGTAGCATCCCCGGCTTCTACCCACCACATGCTAGTGGCACTCCCCAATCAGGAAATAAAAAATGTCTCCAGATATTGGCGTATGTTCCCTGGGGGACAAAATTGCCCCCCCACACACAAGTTGAGAACCACTGCATGAGACCCTCCAACTTTGTTGCCCCTGCCAGAGAAATTTGCATTGGGCCTCCCTGCTGTTCCAGTGAAGGGTTATACTTCTCGAATCCATTTGCCCAGCTTTCAGGGCTGTGCATGCGAGAAAGGAGGGCTCCTGTTTGGCTTGTGACAGGGTACACGTGCCACTTAATGAGCACTCTTGTCATACACGCTCGCATCTGCGCAGCCGGCACCCCCACCTCCTTGGCCTGTTCCCCACTGCACGAGTTGTGGGCTGTGTCTACGCGATGTCAATCTGAACAACTCAGTCACACTCACAGTATAGTATTCGGCAGACAGCGTGCCTGGGAAGCTGCTGCGACACTTTGTGAACTCAGTTTCTGGAACTGAACTGTTGTCTTGGCCCGTTGTCTCCTCAAGCATAAAGAATGACAGCAGTGAGCTGAAAGTCAAGACTGATTAGAGGGCAGGCCACCGCCCATCAACCCTAACCCAGCTGTTGGGACTCTCTTACTGGAGCAAGGAAGAGAGCAGAGGAACAAGGAGAGCAGAGTGGCAGTGATCTTCAGTCTCTTCCAGATACCCTACACAGTGCTGCTGACCACAGAGTCAGAGCATAGATTCACCGGGACTACACTGATAATTTCTCATTTTAACTGTAGTGGTTAACATTTTTTAAAAATGCCAATCACAGAAATAGACAGATCAATGGAACAGAATAAAGAGCCCAGAAATAAACCCACAATCATACGGTCAATTAACTTATGACAAAGGAGGCAAGAACATGCAATAGGGAAAAGACAGTCTCTAAATGGTGCCAGGAAAACTGGACGGCCACATACAAAAGAATGAAACTGGACCACTTCTTACACCATACACAAAAATAAACTCAAAACAAATTAGAGACTTAACTGTGAGACCTGAAACCATGAAAGTCCTAGAAAAAAACATAGGCAGTAATTTCTCTGACATCATCTATAGAAACATTTTTCTAGGTGTGTCTCCTAAGGCAAAGGAAACCAAAACAAAATTAAACTATTGGGATGACACTAAAATAAAAAGCTTTTGGACAGGAAGGGAAACCATCAACAAAACAACAAGGCAACCAACTGAATGGGAAAAGATATTAGCACATGATATATTCAATAAGGGGTTAATACCAAAAATAAATAAATAACTCATACAACTCAACACCAAACCCCCCCCCCCAAAAAAAAATAATCCAATGGGCAGAGGACCTGAATAGGCATTTTCCCAAAGAAGACATACAAATGCCCAATAGACACATGGAAAGATACTCAACATCACTCATCATCAGGGAAATGCAAATCAAAACCACAATACCACCTTACACCTGTCAGAATGGCTAAAATAAAAAAGCACAAGAAACAATTGTTGGCAAGGATGTGGAGAAAAACGAACCATCACGCACTGTTGGTGAGAATCCAGATTGGTTCAGCCACTGTGGGAAACGGTATGGAAGTTCCTTAAAAAATTTAAAATAGAGTGACCATATAATCCAGTAATTCTGCTACTGGATATTTACCCAACAAAAATGAAAACACTAATTTGAAAAGATATATGCACCTCTATGTTTATTGCAGTGTTATTTGTAATAGTGAAGATAAGGAGGCAACCCACGTGTCCATCCATAGATGGATAAAAGTCATACACAGACACACAGACACAAAGACACACACACACACACACACACACACACACACACGGGAATATTCCTCAGCCATAAAAAAGAATGAGATCTTGCCGTTTGCAACAACATGGGTGGACCTAGAGGGTATTATGCTAAAGGAAGTCAGTCAGATAAAGACAAACACCATATAATTTCACTCACGTGAAATTTAAGAAATAAAACAAATGAACAAAGAAAAAAAGAGACAAACCAACAAAACAAAACAAAACAAAAACCCCAGATTCTTAAATACAGAGAATAAGCTGATGGTTGCCAGAGGGGAGTTGGGGGGAATGGGTGAAGTAGGTAAAGGAGACTAAGAGTATACTTATCATTGTAAGCACTGAATAATGTATAGAATGATTGGGTTATTATATTGTACACCTCAAATTAACATAATACTGTTAATGATACTTCCATTTTTTAGAAAAGAAAATACACATTATAAAAAAAAGAATGCCACTGGGGTTGGGGCAGTTGGGTTTGGCCTGAGGGTCTGGGCAGCGGGCGGTAGGGAAGGTGCTGGAGAGCCACCGGGGATGCTCAGTGTCACCGGGGCAGGGCCAGGAGAGACCTCAAAGGACCATGGCTGAGCTGATTCCAAAGAGGAGAGACAGACCCAGACACATGAGGGGAGAATCCATGTGACAGCAGAGGCACAAGTGGGAGATACTCAGCACAAGCCAGGGAACCCCAAGGATCAATAGCCGCCACCAGCAGCCAAGAGAAAGGCCTGGCACAGAGGCTCCCCTCCAGCGTTCAGAGGGAGCATGGCCCTGCTGACACCTGCTGGATTTCAGACTTTTGGCCACCAGAACTGGCAGATAACACATTTCCACTGTCTTAAACCACCCAGTTTGGGGTCCTTGTGACAGTAGCCGTAGGAAACTAATATACAGACCTTCAAACCGGTGTTGGGACCATTGACTTTTCCATTTGGAAAAAAACCCATGAAGGTGGATCACTACTGTCTGCTATCAAAAAACCACATTCTTGCTAAATTAAAAATCCAAGCATGAAAAGCAGCCCTTCAGGCTTTTGGAAGAAAATGTAGAAAATCTTTGTAGCCTCAATGTAGAAAGGAATTTCTTAAAATGCAAAAAGTGAAACAACCTAAGAAAAGATTGATATATTTGCATCAAAACAGAAAACTCCTGAGATGCCTGGGTGGTTCAGTTGGTTGAGTGTCAGACTCTTGATCTCAGCTCAGGTCTTGATCTCAGGTGGTGTATTCAGGCCCCGCGTTGGGCTCCACATCCATGCTGGACATGGAGCCTACTTTAAAAAAATTAAATTAAAATTTTTTTTAAAAATTGAAAACTTCTGTAAGACACCACAAATAAAATTAAAAGATAAACCACAGACTAGGAGGAAGTATTCATAACCTAATGTAGTCCACAAATAATCAATATACAAATTATATAAAGAAATCCTAGAAATGAAAGGTCAAGTGACCCAATAAAACCACAGGCAAAGGATATGATCAGGGACTTCACAGAACCGGAAAAAAAAGAAAAAAAAAAAGGTCCGTGGATAAAATTGGGTTAAAGACTGATCTGTTCAGAGAAGGGACCGCTATACAAATTTAAAATAAATCAGTTCTTTACATCTCAAAGTATATAGGTCTGAAGATGTCAAATGAAAAATGTGAGCTACAGTTTAAGAAAGGACTTGTCCATAAAAGACGCAGCAGTACCACACATTATGTGTGGATACCTACGTGTAGTAGAAAATAAAAACATGAACTGAAAAGTTACCGCATTCATCATGTTTGTTTCCAGGCAAGAAAGAGAATGAGACTGAACATAAGAACAGGATTGAAGAGGGAAACAAGGGGGCTTGAGTTTCCTTTGTCATGTTCTTTTTATTTCATTAGAAGGAAATCTGAAGAAAAACATTAAATTTGTTCAGTTGGTGGTAAACCCTAGGATGCCTGTTAGCGTGTTCTCTGTAAGATTTTGGATCTCCTGAACTTCTGAAAATGCAAATAATAAACAGTGAAGAAAATCGAGCCTTTTTTTTTTTTTTTAAATATTTGGAAAGTAAGGAATTTAATCAGAGAAGAGGAGTGTATTTAATGCAGAAACGAAGCCATGCGTTCGGTTCTGCTATAATACATCAGGTGTGTTTCTAAGACTCACAGCGTGATGCAAAATCATGCAACCAAAACCACAGAGCTTATGGGGAGAATGGTGTTAAGCACACCACATTCAGTAAATTCATTGGTGATGAGTTAAAATGGAAAGATAGGAACATGCCCAGTTTTATGCATGTTAAATGATTAAGAAGTGAACAATTCCCTTAAAAACTATCTGAAATTTGTGGAAGTGGGTGTAAGAAGGGATGGAGCTTGTGAGTTATTGTAAAATGGTGGAAGGAAGGTTACCTGAAATCCGGTAAGTTGTGATAGCAGATGGCTAGACAGGAGTCATCCGAGGTGGTGGTAGATGCTGGAAGGTCTGTATGAGTGTGTTCTATATTCCTGGTTCTCTGTGTCCACCCAGGGCAACTTTTTGCACCCTTTACACTGCTGACATTTTGTACTGCACAATTTTGTGTTGTGGGGGTTGTCTTACACATTGTGGGATGTTCATCATTGTCCTTGGCCTCTACCCACTAGATGCTGGTGGCAAATCCCTCAGTCATGACACAGATGTCTCTAGACATTGCCAGATGGTCCTCTGAAGGGGCAAAACCACCCCAATTTGGAACTGATCTAGTGTTTCTGACAGATAAAATTGTATATAAGCAGAAATGAAATTTTGTGATATATTATTCCCTAATATATCAATCATGGTGGAACAAGTTTACATTTTCAAAGCAAGTATTATAGCAAAAATGGCTGGATTTCATTAAACTTAAAGTAATGAATTTGTGATTATAAATATGAAAGAATCGTTTGCGTTTTAAAAACCAAACCGTAAGTTTCATATTGAATACAACAGAAAGATGAATATAAGTTAAAAATAAAAGTTGAAACAACTTATACATTAATCCCATAGGAAATAAACATTGCAATAGCAATTGGAGTTAAAACTGATTTAAAGAAAACAATTCAATAGAAGGTGGAACATACAATTAATGTAATTAGAGTGTTTCGAACTAACAGATATATATAATTTACATACTTCTAGATATGAACCTCAGAAAATGTTTAGTTTATCCAAGACAACCACAATAATAAATAAACAAAAATGTTAAGCAATTAAAAAAGAACCCAGGATGCCATCAATTTAGGAATAGTCCAGTGACAATGTACATTTCATAGTACACTTCACAGTTTTATTATTATATTTGGTTTAACCTATAGTTTAGGGGCGCCTGGGTGGCTCAGTCGGTTAAGCGTCTGACTCTTGATTTTGGCTCAGGTCATGATCTCAGTGTCATGGGATCGAGCCCCACATTGGGCTCTGTGCTCAGCATGGAGTCTGCTTGTCCCTCTCCCTCTGCTTCTCCCCCAGCTTGTGCTCTCTCTCACCCTCTCTCTCTCAAATAGATAAATAAAAGCTTTATAAATAAACTATAGTTTAGAAGACATATCTCTTTTTTTTAAAGTAGTCTTTGTATTGGTTTTGTAAGTAATTTGGAAAATTGCATTTTGGTTTTTAACATTTACGTCAACTTTCTAGTGCATTTTTACAGCCAATTTATACTTTAACAATGAGGTATAAAGGCAGTAATGAGCAACTCTTAACTGCTTGTTCTTTATGGTTGCCAGTAAAATCGGTATAATTAGGCTTTCATGTAAGGAACTGCATTTTGCTCATGCAAGAAGAAAATCATTTCCAGTAACTTATTTGGGCCTGGGCACATTGGAGTGATAGAAACATTAGAAGAAAAGTTTATGGAAATGTATTGTTACAGAAGAGCCATCTCTTACTCAAGGCAATTATCTGAAATTTTGAAGTCATCTTCCCTCCATAGAAAGGGTGATACATATACATTTTTCAACATGAAAAAAATGTACCGTAGAGAAAGAGTATTTGAAGAAATAGACACTGCACTGAAACCATTAACAATTTTAGTGTGACGTTATAGACGCGAAAGGAAGTATGCATTAAATACTAAGGTGTTTTTATTTATTTTTAACGTATTATTATTATTTTTAAAAGATTTTTATCTATTTGAGAGAGAGAGAGAGCATGAGGGGGGGAGCATGAGTAGGGAAGAGGGGTAGAGGGACAAGCAGACTCCCTGCTGAGCAGGGAACCAGACGTGGGACTCAGTCCCAGGACCCTGAGATCATGACCTGGGCCGAAGGCAGACATTTAACCAATCGAGCCACCCAGGTGCCCCTAAGGTACTTTTAATTACAATTTGCTCAGAATCTGAATTTTTTAAATTTTTCTGAGCAGGAACTGCATCTTCCCACCCTACCCTACTGCTTCTCTTACAAAATAGGAGCAAGATATAAAGCTAAGTAAACCTATGCATCGTTTCAGCAAGCCATTGCTTCATGTTTTTTTGGTTGGATTTCTAGTTTGGTAATTATTAAATTAATTGTCTCTGTAGTCTATATGTTACTCATAGCCATTATTTGGTCTTTTTTTCAGAGCAAGTAGGGAGAATAATATCAGATTACTCTTAATCTTATCCGTCTTTCATTTTGGTTTGATTGTGTCTAAATTACACTGTTCCGTTTTCCTACAGCATCAGAATGCTTTCTGTCAGCTCTGGGTTGGCTTGGGCCATTTGCTCCAGGGACAGTGTTTATAGGACAGGAATCTCGTGCCCAAGGGAAGAATGTCAGTTAGTAGGCACACGAGCCACCAGATGGCTCCCTTAGTTTTTTGAATCTCCACTTGGATAAATAAGTTGGCTTTCTCTGAAGAAATTACTTGAGTAAATTTTGAATAATGCCCTAATGTGGTAATGTGAGCAGATCTTCATCATTTCAAACTAAATGTATAGGTTTAGAGCTGGCAGGGGGTTACTAAACAAGATCATCAGGATGGTTTTACTGCACGCATCATGACTTACCATCTTCGTTGGCTTTTCTTTTTAATTGTTTTGTGTGTGTGTGTGTTTACTCAGAGTTGAAATGCCTCATATCTTGTTTCTTTTTCTTTCATCTAGCCTTTCTTTAGTGCATATGCTGTGCCTTAGAAGTCTCATCACTGGGCCTAACCCTTCCGAAGACAGGGTTGGGAGTTCACACCCAGAGCAGAACATAAAAGTTGTGTGTTGCTCATCTGACATCAGTATTCTCTGCTAATCTTGTGTACCTGCTTCTCATAGTTCTCACTATTGGGCACTTTCCCATCTGTAAAGTACTTCAAGATCCAATGGGAGAGATTCTTTAACCAAAAGGAAACAGAAGCAAAGGATTATGGGCATGTTTTCTCATTGTGGTAAGAACACAACATGAGATATATCCTCTTTAATTTTTAAGTGCACAGTACGGTATCGCTAACTGTAGGCACAATGCTGTCAGCAGATCTTTGGCTGAAGAAGTTCTAGCTTTTTTTGGTAACAGCCATTCTAACAGATATGAGGTGATATCCCCTTGTGGTTTTGCTTTGCATGCATTTCCCTGAGGATTAGGGACTTCGAGCACCATTTCATATACTTGCTGACCATTTGTGTATCTTATTGAAGAAATGTTGGTTCAAGTCCTTTTGCCCCTTTTCACAATCCAATTCTTTGATGTTTTTAATGTTGAGTTGTAAGAGTTCCTTATAAATTGTGGATATCGACTCCTTATCAGATACATGATTTGCAAATGCTTTCTCCCATTCCTTAGGTTGCCTTTACATTTTGTTGATTTTTTCCTTTTCTGTGCAGAAAATTTTTAGTTTGATGTCATCCCATTTGTCTATTTTTGCTTTTGTTGCCTGAGCTTTTGGTGTCATATCCAAGAAATCATTGCCAAGACCCATGTCAAGGAGCTTACCTCTATGTGTGCTAGGGAGTTTTACAGTTTCAAGTCTTACGTTTAAGCCTTATCCATTTCAAGTTGATTTTTGTGTATGGTGTGAGATAGGGCTCCAATTTCATTCTTTTACATGTGTATATCCAGTTTTCCCAGCACCATTTTTCAAAGAGACTATCCTTTCCCCATTTTGTATTCTTCCAACCTTGTGGTAGATCAGTTGACCATATATGTGTGCATTTATTTCTGGGGTCTCAACTCTATTCCACTGGTTTATATTTCTATCTTTATGCCAGTTCCATACTGCTTTAATTACCATCACTTTAATCAGGAAATGTGATGCCTCCAGCTTTATTTGTCTTTCTCAAGATTACTTTTGCCATTTGGCATCAATTGTAGAGTTCCTTATAAATTTTAGGATTGCTCTATTTCTGTTTTAAGAATGTCATTGTGATTTTGATAGGAATTGCATTGATTATATAGATGGCTTTGGGTAGTCCGTACTACCCAATGTTTTGTAGTTTTCAGTGTACAAGCCTTTCACCTCCTTGGTTAAGTTTATTCCTAAGTCTTTTATTCTTTTTGATGCTTTGAAATGGGATTGTTTTCTTAACTTTCTTTCCGGATAGTTCACTGTTAGTGTATAAAAATACAACTGATTTTTGTGAGTTGATTGTGTATCCTGCAACCTTAGTATATTTGTTTACTAACAGTTGTTTTGTGGAGTCTTTGGGGTTCTTTACATAGAATATTGTGTCATCTGCACAGACAATTTTACTTCTTCCTTTTCTATTCGGATGCCTTTTATTTCTTTTTCTTGCCTGATTGCTCTTTTCTAGGACTTCTGGTACTATGTTGAATAGAAGTGATGAGAGTGGTCACTCTTGTTTTGTCCTGATCTTAGAGGAAAAGTGTTCAGTTTTTCACCACTGAGTATGTTAGCTGTGGGCTTGTCAGATACGGCCTTTGTTATATTGAGTAAATTCCTTCTATTACCTACTTTCTTGAGGGTTTTTATCATGAAAGGATGTGAATTTTGTCAAATGATTTTTTTTTCATCTATTAAGAGGATCATGTGATTTTTTTTATCCTCCATTCTGTTAAGGTAGTGTATCATATAAATCATTTTACATGTGTTGAACTGTTCTTGCATCTCAGGATTCAACTGCATTTGGCCATGGTATGTGATCCCTTTAATGTGTGGTTGAATTGGTTTGCTAATATTTTGTGAGGTTTTTTCCTCTATGTTCATCAGGGATATTGGCCTGTAGGTTTCTGTTCTTGTAGTGTCCTTATGTGGCTTCGGTATCAATGTAATGCTGGCCTTGTAGAATGAGTTTGGAAGTGTTCCCTTGTCTTCAGTTTTTTGGAAGAGCTTCAGAAGGATTGGCATAAATTCTTCTTTAACTGGTTGCTAAAATTCACAGGGGAAAGCATCTGGTCCTGGGCTTTTCTTTGTTGGGAGGTTTTTGATTGCTAATCCAATCTCCTTACTTGTTCATGGTTGGTTCAGATTTTTTATTTCTTCATGATTCAGTCCTGGTAGGTTGTATGTTTCTAGGAATTTATCCAATTCTTTTGGTTATTCAGTTTGTTGGTGTGTCACTGTTCATAGTAGTCTCTTATAATTTTTTTGTATTCCTATAGCATCATTGTAATTTCTCCTCCAAAGTTTCTCATTAAAGATTCACCTGAGGAACTGAGTCTCACTCATTTCACAGATGCACCACAGTAGGTCTCAAGGTGCAGGTTATCATAATGATGAAAGAAATCTGCGAGGAGAAATTCACCCAGTGTTCTTGTGATCACCAGATATGAGGCAAGGAGGAGTAGGCAGGCTGAACTGAGCAGACCTTCACCAATAATCCTCTTCTCTTTTAAGGGTTAGAACCACTTTGTATTGACCTCACTCGAAACCACTCACCAGAAAACTCTAGGAACTCGATAAGTACTAAGTCCTAACAGTGAACCCATGTCTCCCTATCAACCTTACTCCTCCTTCAGTCAGTTTTTATATAGCAAGTTTCTTTTGCAATTATCCTAGGGAAAAACCTGTGTATAACTCAGGTAGGGGCCCCAAAATAATTGCTCAGTGCAGCCTTTAGATTCCAGTCCTCCGGGAAGTATGGCTGAGAAATCTACTGCTTTAGAGCAGTAGATCCCAAATTTTAGCACACATAAGAATCACCTAGATATTTTGTTAAAGCAAAGGTTCCTGGGCCCCACCTTCAGAGATCTGTGTGGGAAAGGGGCTATGAATTTGCATTTCAAATGAGCTCCCTGGTGATGCTGGTGATGCTGACTGGTGGCCCATGGACTAACCTTCAAGCAGAAAGACCTTTGAAAACATGGTTTTAATACTCAGTTTTGTCACCTGTAGGGAGGAATTCCTTTGTAGGTAAACAACAGGGTGCAGCCACATCAAACCATTTGCAAGTCCAAAGCACACATGATTTTATGTGACTTGGGACTCATGACTTTCATTAGGGTGTAAAGAAATCCCATTTGGTCCATCTCTAGAATTCCTAGGAAAGAGAACTTTTGGGGTATCAATGTGAGAAGAGGAAGGATGTTGGAACATCACCCAGTGAATGTCCCTACTTGGTTTTATGTCTTCAGTTACATTTAGAGGAGATGATGGCAATATATCTCAAGACATCATCCCATTAATAACACAGAGGAATTGATGCCTGTTGTTGTTGAACATGAGGGGACATGACGAGTGATGAGAAACGTGGCAAGTCTGTGACCAGCCTCCTCCAACAAGTCACTGCAAGGCATTCTTGCCGATCTTTCAACCCAACCATTGCTTCCGGGCAGTGGGACCCAAAGGTGACATGTTAGATAAGATGATTGTTGATGGATTCTCTAATCTCAGCTAAGGTAAACAGAGATCCATTGTCCCAAGCCAGTGGCTGGCACAAAGCCCTGATTCTCTTGATGGAGTTTAGACATGAAATAGGAGCCTTTCCAGCATTTTTTGAGAATGATACCGCTACACTGGAGAAAAAAATTTTATCTCTTGAATGGCCCTGCAGAATCAATAAGGATTCATATCCAAGGCTTTTCTAATCCATGGAAAGGTGGCTGCTCTTGGCAGGTGATGCCGAGGACCTACTGTGTGTGCTATCATCCTTTAGCCTTTTCAGCCTTAGAATTAATTGCAACCCAAGGACATATGTCAAACCATGCATGTGAGTAGTTCTCAGAAGCCAACAATAGGGCACCTATCTTCTGGAATTTATGAATTCACTCAACAGAGACCTTTGGCAAGACTCTGTGTGGGATGATATAACACAGGCCCTGACTCATGGACTTGCTGCCATTGGGTGATGTATAGATGTACATACACAAATAATTAGACTGGTTAATTTACATCACATGAGTAGCAGACATTGAGCCATCTCTAGTGTGCTTGGGCAGCATCAGCGATGGAAGGACTGGCTTGGGGTCATGCAGGTGGGTACAGGATTGAGGAAGGAGGATTTTCCAGGCAGAACCTGGATTTCAAGGCCAAGGGACTAGAGTCTGGAAAAGCATGGACACATGGACATAAGGACATGGAGACAAGGACCATGTTGCAACTCGTGTAGTCTCATTGCCTACCCCTAGTTCTGGGACATTCCAGTCACTCCATAAGTATTTTGAGACTGATTCCCATACATTTTTTTTTACAGGGTGGACAGCCTTGATGAGAGCTAGCAGCTTTTCTGCATCTGGCTCCCTCCACATTCAGCTCAATAAAACACTTTATAGAACTCCATATAAGACAGAATGGAATTTCTCTAGAGGAGATGTATTAGGGAGGTCATTTATCACTCGATTTTGCATTGTTGGCTGGCAGGTCAAAATCTGGGATTCTGGTGTTAGATAGCTCAGAGCTTCCAAATTCCATGTTGCTTTTTCTGGCCACTATTCATTCATATATTTGTTCATTCATTCAAAAAATATTTACTGAGCATATCCTAGGTGACAGGCCCTTTTTAGGCATCAGGAATACAGCAGTGAACAGGACCCTGTACTCACAGAGCTCATCCCCTAGGAGAGGGAAACCATAGTAATAGGGAAACACATAAGTGATCACAGTATTCCGGGTAAGGTAGCACTGTGAAGATCTGATGGAGAGTCCCTGGTGGGAAGCAGTAGGTTTGGGTTGGATGGGAAATCATTGGTGGGAAACAGGTTTGGCTGCTTTCTACCCCACAGACAAGTACCGGTTATGGACGCAGTGCCAGTCTCTAGGGCTCCGAATTACTGGTAACCTTTGCTAACAGAAGGTTTTGCAGGAGTTGTTTAAGCCCCTTGCTGGTTTCTAAGAACAGCGGGGTCTGTAACTGGGGGACCCCCATTTTACCGATCCCAGAAGCGCCTTAGGGAGTGTGAGTGGAGATGCCGCTGCAGGGTAGAGTGAATTGATCTGTACATGGAGGGAGTGAGAAATGGGAGAGATCCGGGAGAGAGGAACAGACCTGGACATGCTAAGAGCTGGCAGGGCTGGGGGCAAACTAAAGCCTCTGCTGAGAGCTTGGGCAAGGAAGGACTTTGGAGCAGTAACAGAGCTGTCTCGTCATGATGTGTGTCTCCACTCTGTCTGTGCAGAGCGAGAGGTGACCTTCCTCCATGCTGCCTTCAAGCCTCAGCAGGGTCTGCATTGCTCGTTAGTGCTATTCTGTGGCTGGATCCTTTCTGGTGAATTCAAAGCAGAGCCTAGTTGGGTGTCTAGGCTGGTGTTGTGAATAATAAAGTCCGATCAGGGGACATGCGAATTGGAAAATCTACAGAAAGAATCAACACCTGGGCTGCACTTTAATTCCAGAGAGGTCTGAAATTAGCACCGATTGTGAAGTCATCCCCTAGAAGTAATAGAAGCGTGTCCATCTGTATCCTCGTATGGAAGGTGGAAAAAATTATTCTTTATGGAGGTATTGTGAAGAATATGTAGCCAAGTGCTTGGCATGTTGTAGTTATTATGGACTGAATGTGTGCCCCCCAAATTCATGTTGAAATCCTAACCTCTAATGTGCCGGTATTAGGAGGTGGGCCCTTTGGGAGATAGGTCCTAAGGGTGGAACCTCATGATGGGATTAGTGCCCTTGTAAGAAGAGGCAAGAGCAAGCTCTTCCTCTCTGCTCTCCACTGCAGGAGGGCATAGTGGCATTTGAAAACCAGGAACCCAGCTCTCCCTAAACCCAGAGCTGTCAGCACTGTGAACTTGGACTTCAAGAATGGTGAGAAATAAGTGTTTGTTAAAGCCACCTGGTCTATGGTAACTAAGACGATAGCCATTCCATTCACCAAATGTGGATTTTCTCTCCCACAGCCTACTGGGGCATTTGGACCAGGTGATCTCTAAGGGCCTTACCATTTAAATTTGATGAAAGATAAAAATCTCCCTTCTAAAGGAGTTTCTAGTATTAGGGCAGCAACAAGAGAAACATAGTCATTGAAATGCATGTAGTGTAATTGGGACCACTTGAAACAAGAGTTAAAAATGAGAAAACACAGTAAACAGTTAACAGATACTATTTAATAAACAAGTGACAGGATGCTGAAAGTATTAATCAGCCCATCTCTAATGGCAGTACATGGAAAGTGGTGTGGGCTGGATCTTGAGGAGAGTGTAGATGGGGGGAAAGGGGAGAAGGATGGTCTACAATATACACACAGGCATGGAGACAAGAATATATGCGTGTATGAAGAGACTAAAGCCTTCAGGGCGTCGGGGTGTGGGTGTGCATGGGTGTGGGCCCACAGATCTTAATCAGGCAATCTCATGGAGTCACACTTAACTAATTTAGAACTCACAATTATTTGGAAAGAGACAGTCTACAGTGTGGGAGGACAGAGATTTGTTCGCTTTTTGAACACTTGAATTCTCAAGCGGGAGAATTGGAGAATTATAGCTCAAAAAGGAAAAGGTGAGGTACCTACAGCTCAGAGAGGGTAAGTACCTTTCTTAACCTAACACAGCTGGGCAGTGACAGACCCAGAATTAAAGCAAGCCTACCTCTCCTGGCATCATTTATAGGGCATCTCATCTCAGAAAGAAGGGGAAGGTTATCTACTTAAGGAAACAAATTATTGAGAATACCACAGAGGAATCAGTTAAGTAAAAGCATGCCGAACTGCAGCCTGGCACAGCTGAATGTGCATCTTCCGCCCTTGTTATCCTCACTAATCAGCCTGTAGATTGAATGAAAACAAGGCATCCGAGAGGCGGCAGTTTCTCTATAAACCAAAAGTAATTTTTTTTCTGATTAAAATACACCGTAAATTATCATGTTCATGTAGTAGGTTTCTTTTTTTTTTAAGATTTTATTTATTTATTAGAGAGAGAGAGAGAGAGAGAGAGAAAGCAGAGGGAGGGGCAGAGGGAGAGGGAGAAGCAGGCTCCCTCCTGAGCAAGGAGCCCAACGCGGGGCTCGATCCCAGACCCTGGGATCATGACCTGAGCCAAAGGCAGACGCTTAATGACTGAGCCACCCAGGTGCCCCCCCTGCAGTAGTGTTAATATACACGAACAGATCTTTTAAATGTATTTCTGGATTTGTATCTTTTTTATCTATGGTTGTCTTTTATCTTAAAAGTGTAAAGAAAATGACATTGGTACAAATGGAGAAGGTTCGATGTTTATACTCTGGGGCTTTTATTTCCCTGAGAGCGTCCTATAGTTAACTAAGGGTATGGAGTCACCTCATTGCCGGGGCTTGTCACTTCCTCGGATTCATTACAGCTATCACTCTGTATCTTCTGGGCTGAGAATGGAATGTCACTATTGGATAAAACCGAAATTTTGTAAATCTGCTTTAAAGAACGCAGTTGTATATATCCCTATTGTTGTGAACGTAGAGGAGTCCTCGCATCTAGAAGGCTATTTGTAGAAGGGTTCATATTTTAGAGAATTGGTAGCAGGCAGCCTGGTGCCTGGGATCTAAATGGAAGGCGATGCTCCTTCTGTCTTGAAATAGAGCCCTGCCCAGCCTTACTTCTCTGGATCTTCCTCCGGGTCTAACCAGGTAACATAATATGCTCCATCTGTGGCCATATTTCTGCCACCAGACATGTTTGATGTCACTGTGGAAAGTGTTAAAGGCACATTTCCTTCCACCCAACTCTTTCAAAATATAAATGTCTCAAATAATAACTAAACATGTTTGTCTAGTAGTCTGCAGCAGAAGAGAGTCCCTGCTGTGTTTCTCTTTAGCCATGTGGTGGGGGGATCTGGGGAACACCCCCAGATCCATGATCCTCTGTCTCTGAAATCAGCGTGCAGACCCCTGTCCTAGCTCCCCACCAGATCACCACAGACCTGAAATAAGAAAGTGCATGCGAAAGCACTTGTGGTCACGACTTTGGAAATCCTCACCAACATCAGGCATAATATGTTTCTACATGTGAATGGATTTCGAAGCTCCTTTACATCTAAACTCAAAAATAGGGTGTTTTTTTCCTAAACAAAAAAGATATGAAAACAGTCTTTTTAAAGAGAAAACAAAATGTAAGCTCAACTCAGAAATATTAGTCCAAACAGGATTTTAGAAAAATTCTTTCAGAGAATGCTTATTCAGCCAGAATTATTACTAATCATACAACCTTTAACAACTCCCTCAAAAAGTTCTAAGTACCCACTGGCAATGTTAAGTGATGCTTTATTTTCTCAACGTTCATCTCTCATCTTGGAATCTGGCAGGTGAGATTAATATCATGAGGCATGTCTGCACCTGTTCCCGAGAAGGAAGGAATGGAAAGGACTCCAAAGCGGGTCATGTGTTCCTGAGAGATTAGACACTGCGGAATAGTACGGTGTTGCCTTGTAGAGATTGTTTCTCTTTTTAGGGAATATTCCTAGTTCATACGTGTTGAAGACCAAAACAAGGGTTTTTTTTCCTGTTTTATTTAAGGCCAAAACCATTTTATTGTTTTTTAAAGATTTTATATATTTATTTGACAGAGAGACACAGCGACAGAGGGAACACAAGCAGGGGGAGTGGGAGAGGGAGAAGCAGGCTTCCCGCCGAGCAGGGAGCCCGATGTGGGGCTCGATCCCAGGACCCCGGATCATGACCTGAGCCGAAGGCAGACGCTTAACGACAGCCACCCAGGCGCCCCCAAAACCATTTTAATGTACTTCTGAGTACATTCAGTATCAGACGTATACCCAAAATAACATTTGCTGTGGACGATTTCCAATTTTGTTCTCCGTCAATGACCATCACAGAATGAAATTTTTATATCAGATGTTGCATATATTTAAAATTGGTGCCCCCTGCCCCACAGAGAACGTTTTATCATTTGTTTTTCTTTAAATCCATTGTTTACATAATGGATTTATAGGCAGCACTTAAATTTTTTCAAATAAATACTAATTTCTCTTTCTCTCTCTCTCCATGCATTACAAACACATTGGAAAAGGATTCTGTGGCAGAACTTTCCAGTATTTCATCACTGTGCACACACCAAATGCTTTTTCTAGCTAATGCATACTTCATCAGGATTCTTACGGAACTTAAAAAATAGAATTGATGACATTTAATATTACAAAGAGAATACTGAAGTCAAATAAAAAACAGGCTTGCATCTTGTCGACTTTAATTAGATCCTTCTCTGCCACAGAACTTCAGAGAGCCATGTTCCAGAAAACCGTTCTCCAGAAGCTACCATCAGAACGTGTTACTGTTAGTAATGTCAGACCTCCAGATCATAGAGCAAACCATGCTGAACACCATATTATTTATTTATTAAGTCCTCACACCCACTCTGTGCTGGTGGAGGAGCAGAGAGTTGGACAAAGAAGTGACTTGCCAAAGTGATAGGGCTCGGGTGTGTTGTCCTGTCTTCCAGTTCCCAAGCTGTGCCTACCACAACTGTGGTTTTCAAACATAGGGCAGGGTTTTGAGTCCCCATCTTTTTTTCCATCAAAAGAGCTCTGCTCCCTCTCTTGCGGGCTCTCTGTCTCTCTCTCTCTCTCTGTCTCTCAAATTCTTTGCACTTCTTTGTGCATCTGGGTAAATGTTCACTGGGACCAAATTTCCTCCGAGCTGTACACGCAGACCCATCCCATTAAACCCATGCCTCCAGCAGCTGCGCCCATGACCACATGCAGACCCGCCCGTGCAGCCCCCCCGGATGCTCTGCTCAGGCACCCAGCAGCGTGCGTCAGGCTTGGGGGTGCTGGGACCAAAGAGCCAGCAGCTGAGGCTTTGCTGCTTTGTGAAAACTCATTACGCCAGTGAGGGAAGCAAAAATAAGGCTCACTTTGATTACAGTAGGCTACAACCTCAAGCCTTCTGCAGCCTTTAAACAATCCCTTTCAGGTCCAGAAGTATTAGAGAGGTGATGTCTCAGAAACATCAAGCCGGGATGTATTTGTGATCCGGGGTTTAATCATCATGGGTCTGTGCCTATTCACGGTATTTCTTAATGTCTTGCTTCCAGTCTCACTCTGACTGACAGAGCATGTGAATTCCGAAGCAATTCGTGTTTTGACGTTTGTACTGTGATTGTATCCCTGTGTCGCGATGATGATAAACAAATAATTTAGGGGTGTAAGTTACATACACTGGGATGGGGGTGTCTTTCGGGCGCTCTTCCATACCAGGTGGTGACCCCTGGCATACAGCCTTACATGCAACTCCCAACATTAAAGAAATTAGGCTTTTTAAAAAAATTTGATTATGCTCAAGGTCAGATTCTGGTGCATCACTGTATATCATAGGATATATCTAAGAGCCACAGATTTTTTCAAACGTAGCATATTTCTAAATAGATCATGGTGGCCATTTAGCCTGGAAAATGTGCTCGGATGCCTCCCTATGAGTAAAGTAGAAATGCTGCCTCCATAGGACTGAGCACGTTTCCAGACTTGTGTTGTGCCTTGGAGGGCTGACAGACTCATGGCACTGCATTTCTTAATAAATATGGCAGCAATCTTTAAAATTACAGATCTAGGGCAATACTGCATGTTTTTCTAGCAACCATTTTGTGCTAACATCTTGCAGGAACAGCCCTGTCTGTTTCGTGATCCCAGCTGGCTGCTTGTACGGATCCTGGGGCAGGACTGGTGATGCCTGTGCAAGCATTTGAGATGGGTTACAATTTTAATCCACGAGCAGGGCCCCTGTCTGAGGGTAAAGGCCGCTGCAGGGCTAGGAGAGTGTGTGCATGTGAATTGGCATCAGAGTAGAGATAAGTGGCCCGACGACGTGGCCCATGTTTTAAGAAGCATAGGCTATGAGTGACAGTCTATTGGAAGAAATGCTCCAGTCCTGCATCGTTGGTGTAGTAACGAGACCGAGCCAGAGGCTTTGCTTGTATGCGGTCACTATAAAGGAGATACTATCTTTGTGCTCTTGATGGCTGCATGAGATGAGGCAGCCTGGTCTCTCTACGTGCCCTTTCTAACCTCCCCTCATGCCCCTCCCTGACCCATGCTCCAGAGCCGCAAACCTTGGCTGCCAAAGTCCATGATTCCATAGAGGTTGCCACTGTTGTTTGGCTTTTGGTACATGTGTCTGGGTTTCCACCCTCATTTGCTCTTCAGTCAGGCGCCTGCTTACAGAAAAGTTTAGAAGAGTTTGTAGTCCTGAAGATGATAACTTGCAGTAGCTCTTCTGAACAGAAGTGATTACAACTACTACAAATTCTGTAACAAGGGAAAAAAATTTAAAGATACTCCAACCCATGAAACAACTAAAAAGTAACTGAAATAATTCTTAGCTTTCTTACTGAAGTTCAGCATTTTGATGCCATCCTTTAGGCCTTCATGTCATTGTGGTTGAGTATAATAGAATTTCTAGCATAATGGAGCTTTGGAACATGGGACAGGGCAGTTCTGTGTGTATTTTTCATTCAACAAATCTTTTTTTTTTTTTTTTTAAAGATTTACTTACTTATTTTAAGAGAGAGAGAGAGCAGTGGGAGGGGCAGAGGGAGAGGGGGAGAGAGAATCTCCAGTGGCCTCCCCTGCTGAGTGCGGAGCCCGACGTGGGGCTCGATCTAATGACCCTGAGATTGTGACCTGAACCAAAATCAAGAGTTGGAAGCTTAACTGACTGAGCCACCCAGGTGCCCCAATTTCTAAGTTATTTTAAAGTTTTTGAAAGGCGAGAGGTTCAAAGGTGAGAAGATCAAATCTTGAGCCCTGCCAAGACTGTGTGTGATTGAGCCTCCTGCAGTGGCCTCCATTCAGCCCCATATCTCTTGTGCTTCCCACGAGCAATTGATTTGTGTTAATTTATAGACACAAACCTCTTGCACTTCGCTGTAGAAAAATCTTAGAGCCACATTGTGATCTGCTTCTACCAAGGACGGAGAACGTCATGGCTTTGCATGCTTGCCTCTCCCTCACCCTATCTTAGTTTTATTCTGTTCCTTAACTTCAGTTTTCTTACAGTACATATGCTTTCTCTTTCTTTATTGCCTGCATCTGTTCCAGCCTGCTCTCTGGAATAGGGTTGGGCATAAAAAGTAGTTCCTTTGGATGGATGGGGGCATTTGGGCAGGTTCCTCCCCACCCCTAGCAGAATGACTGTCACAAAACATGCATTTAGTAAATATTTGCTCAGTCAGTGAGCGTTTACTTGATCCCATCGGGGCGATAGAGATACGATCTCAACCATTTGCCTAGATTGAAGTTCCTTAAAATAATAATAATAATAATGGCTAGTATTTACAGCGTGCTTGCTCTGTGTCTGTTTTTCATACAGTATCTTCATCCTAGTGGTCCTGTGAGCTGAGCGCAATTTTTATGCCCATTTTACAGATGTGAGTGCCCGAGTGGAAAGTATCTTGTCCAAATTCAGGGAGCTACAGGTTGAGGAGTGAGGATTGAAACTCCGGCACCTGGCATCCTACCACTACCTTGCAATACACCATCCACATGATAAACTGGCAGAAGCATGTCTCCCTAGAAAGAACTCATAATACTGTCATTTATAAAGGAGACAGGAAATAGATGTTTGGCTTTTGTCCCGTTCCTGGCACCAAGCTCCTAAAACCTTTGAAATTTTCTAAGTGGCGCATTGTCTTTGTAATGTTAATGAGGCAACTTTTGGAAAGCTCTGGGGGAACCAACCAGGTGATTAGAGCTTTGGAACTTGGCAGTTATACCCACCAGACCTTCTGGGAAGGGAAGAGGGTTGGAGACGTTCAGTCACTAACAGCCAGCGATTCAATCAATCATGCCTGTGTAGTGGAGCCTCCAGAAAACCCCAAAAGGATGAGGCTCAGAGGGTTTCCAGCTTGGTGAACATAGGGAGATTCAAGGAGAGCGGTGAGCTCCAAGAGCAATAGAAGCTCCACGCCCTTTCCCTATACCTTGTCCTACGCCTCTCTTCCTTCTGGTCATTTCTGAGTCCTATCCTTTTCTAATAAACCAGTGATCTAGTAAGGAAAATATTTCTCTGAGTTCTGTGAGCCACGCTAATGGTCACGGGACTCTCTGCTTTATAGCCAGTGGGTCAGCAGCACAGGTGACAATCGGGACTTGCGTGTGATTGGCATCTGAAGTAGGGGAGGGGACAGTCTTGTAGAATGGAGCCCTTCCCCTGTGGGATTGGACCCATCTCCAGGTAGGCAGTGGCAGAATTGAGTTAAATTGTAGGACCTCCAACTGAGGTCTGAGAATTGCTTGGTGGGAGGAACAAACCACAGGGCTGGGCACTCACCCGTCTGTGGCACCAGCCCTCTCAAAGTGCCCTTCGATCCGGATCACCACACTTCACTTCGATTGCCCTGCTCTGACCTTGGAGCCAGGAGCAGCAGTCTGAGATGTGGGGCTGACAGCCTACCAAGTTCTAATCCCAGGAGAGTTATGGGGTGGCAGAGTCAATCAGTGTTTTTTTATTTTTATTTATTTTTTTAAAGAAACAAAGACATGAAAAAGCTGCATTTACCATGGAAAGACTTGGAGGAAACTTAAATGCATATTAGTAAGTGGAAGAAGCCAATCTGAAAATGCTATGTGCTGTACAATTCCAACTATATGACATTCTGGAAAAGGCAAAATTATGAAGATAATAAAAGGAACAGTGGTTGCCAGGGGTTACTGAGGAGGGAGGGATGAACATGCGGAGCCCAGAGAGGATTTTTAGGGCAGTGAAACTACTCTGTATGATATGAAAATGGTGGATCCATGTCATTAGACACTTATCCAAACCCGTAGAATGTCCAACACCAAGAATGACTCTAATGTGGACTTTGAATGATGATGATGTGTCAGTGTAGGTTCATCAGGTGTGACGAACGTACCACTCTGGTGAGGGATGTTGTGATGAGGATGCTCCATGCGCGGGGGTAAGGGGTATATGGGAAATCTCCGTACCTTCCTCTCAGTTCTGCTGTGGACCTAAAACTGCTCTAAAAAATAAAGTCTGCTAAAAAAAAAAAAGCTGTCCTCCTTGTACCCTTGACCCCCCATACTCCATTGCTGTAAGGTTGTTAGATGGCTGGCAGATGCTCAAATTGCAAGGGAAAAGAAGGATAAGCTGATTTTGATTGAAATTCCACTGTAGGCACCTTGAGGAATTTTAAAGAATCTCTGAGCTCGTGAATGCTGTGGGATCCTTTTGTTTAGATTTGGCACCATCTAGAAAGCTGTGCTGCCAGAGGGAGCTAATGTGGAGGACAGCCAGATCTGCAGCAAGTCCTGAACTGCGCTCTTTTTTCGTCCAGAGATTTTAATCATGGTGCCAGAAGCCAAAGCTTCTGTGGAGTCTCTATTGCCCCAAGCAGCCCACAAGTTTCTTCCTCAATGGGGAGAAGAGAAGCCACGCTCTTGCTTTTCTCCTCTCCTCTTTTCCCCTTCAGTGAAAGCCCCAGCCCTGCCCCTGCACCCTGTCACCGGCCACTGCCCTCCCTTCCACGTCCCCATGGAGTGTCCAAGAAGACACAGGCTGCCATTGGCCTCGACCCAAGAGACCCAGATCTCTAACCATTGAAGAGATAAACATTGTGTTAGACTGAGTAGTTTTATTCATTTAACTTCCAAATTCTTGTCAAAGTAATACTGACAATTTAAAAAAAATTTTAAACAATTCAATTTTTTAGAAACAAAGCAACTTCTATCATTAAAAGTTTTTTGGTAGTTCTTAAATAAGGATTTGTATTTTATAATTTTGAAAAAATACTTCAATACAAAACTCAAAGAATATATGACAAGTGAATAATAAAGCCAAGTGTATATGGATAAGCACAGGCTGTATGCATTTACTTGGATATATCCACATGCTCTAATTTCAAACTTTCTGTTTCCTTCTAGTACATTTTCTGCCACCTGTATTGCTTCTCTAGATGAATGACCCTATCGTCTACCTGGTTGCCCATGCCAGAAGCCAGCACAACATTTGTATTTAGTTAAGACTTCTTTGGTTGGGGCGCGTGGGTGGCTCAGACGGCTGGACATCTGACTCTTGATTTCAGCTCAGGTCATGATCTCTGGGTCATGAGATCGAGCCCTGTGTTGGGCTCAGCACAGTCTGCCTGGGATCCTCTCCCTCTCCCTCTCTTTCTGCTCCTCCCCTACCTCTCTAAATAAATAAATAAATAAAATGTTAAAAAAAAAAAAAAAAGACTGCTTTGGTTGCAAGCGAGAGCAACCCCAAGTAGAACTGAGTTCCAGAATGGAGCTCCTTTGGCCAGTGTTGATTCTCTCATGTTCATTCATTCTCTCTCCTGGCCATTCTCAGCCTCTCTCCTCTCATACTCTCTCTGCGTGTTGGTTCATTTTTGCTGCCATGGAGGAGCTTTGCCCCCCCAGGTGGGGACCGTGGCTGCTGATCATGCTGGCTTACCAACCCAAGAGAGCAGCGAGCATCCGCGAACAAGTTCAGGAGATGCAGGTCCAAGGAGGACGTGCCCTGGCCAAGCCTAAGTCACAGGAGGACACTCACAAAGCTTCAACCTCTGTTTTATAAGTTGTGAGTTTGAACATTTAAAATGTTTATAAGCATTTCTAAGTCATCTATGTGACTCTTTGTGTCTCTCGCTCACTAATTACACGCGCTTACAGTGTCCTCTTATTGGTGGAAAGGCTGCTAGACACACACCCCACTCTCTCAGCCCTTCTCCCTGGCCCCGTCCTTCCCTCCCCCAAACATCTAATTAACCACCGAGTTCTGACAATTCTTTTCCCAGCGCTCTCTCAAATTCTTTTCTTCCTTCCCCTCCCTGTTGCTTCTTTTGGGCAACTGACCTCATCTTTCTGGCCCGTTGCATTAACCTTTTGACGATATCTGTGCCTTCATTAGTTTTCCCCTGGGCAAGTCTCAGCTCTGGAATGCTCATTCTAGAACATAACCCTACACATGAGATTTCTGTGCTTAGAGCACTGTCTCTGTTGCCCATGGAATAAAGTCCCAAGGCCTTCTCTCCATGGTTTGGCCCCTCCACTAGTATCTGTGAGGATAGATAATATTTCTGTCATCAATGCTTTATATTGTGAATGTTTATTTATATAGTTACTGAGTATCGAGTATAGTATATTGAAAGTTTTCCATTTTTGTCACTTATGACCACATCCTAGATTCCATAGCTTTCTACTTGCTTTTAGGAAACAAGACCAGCACAAATGAGTAAGAAATACTCTTAAGAATGGGTGTTATAGTACCTAAAATAAACAAAAAACATACTGTCACTTGAGAGTTATTGACCTCATGTGCCAGTTATGTTAGACAAGACTCAGATACCACACCAAAACAAATTCTAGATGGATTAAATAATATAAAATAGCAAATCAAATTACACAATCTCTGGGAAGAAGTAGTTGTGAGATCTTTGAAAGAGGGAAGACCTTTCTTCAAAGAAAGAAAGAAAAAATAAGGGTAAATGCATTGCTCAGTTGGTGAGACGTCTGCCTTCAGCTCAGGTCATGATCCCGGGGTCCTGGGATCAAGCCCCACATCAGGCTCCCTGCCCAGTGGGGAGTCTGCTTCTTCCTCTCCCACTGCCCCTCCCCCTACTCATGCTTTCTCTTCTCTCAAATAAATAAATAAAATCTTTAAAAAAAATAAATAAAGACTATGTGTATAGACTTAATGGCCTAATAAAATTGAAAGCAACTATAAGTGACAAAGCATGGAGGATAACATTAAAAGTCAAATATAAACTGTGAAAAATATTTCAAAAGTTGATAGACTCCAGAATTAGTATCCTTACCATACTAAGAGTTCATACTAATTTCTACCACCAGATGCTTAACCCAATGAAATGAGTAAATAAAGGCATAGATGTGTAAGACATGGCGAATAAACATGTAAAATGTTGCAGCTCACTAGTACTTAAAGACATGCAAATTACAGCAACGTATGTGTGTGACCTATAAAATGAAAAAAAAATTAATTTTGGCAAGGAGCCAAACACTCTATAGGAGACTTGGTATGAGTGAAAATGAGCACTTTCTTTCCTCCGAGTATCTTGTGGGCTATAGTTCTTTCCAGGAGTGGACCCCAAAGGTATTATCCAAAATATACACGAAGATATTTACACCAAGTTCTTCTCTTTTTATTTATAATAACCAAAATATTCCCAAGGAGTATATTGTTAAATTATCTTTTTTTTAAAGATTTTATTTATTTATTTGACAGAGAGAGACACAGCGAGAGAAGGAGCACAAGCAGGGGGAGTGGGAGAGGGAGAAGCAGGCTTCCCGCTGAGCAGGGAGCCCGATGTGGGGCTCGATCCCAGGACCCTGGGAACATGACCCAAGCCGAAGGCAGATGCTTAACGACTGAGCCACCGAGGCGCCCCATATCTTTAACCACACTTAGTATTGTGAAAACCTCAAAAATTATTTTACAAAGTATCTTTATTAATGTTAAGAAACATTTGTTATATAATATTACTTAAAAAGTTCCCTACAAAATTACATATATATGTAATTTGGTCTCAATATAATTTAGATAACAGACTGAGAGGTTAAAGGCAAGTGTTAATTGTGGCTGCCCCTGGGGGTAGTTTTGGGTGGTATTTTAAAGTTTTGTATGCTTTGTGTGCATTCCATATTGTCTCTAACGAGCATGTATTATTTGCAATCAGAAATTTGGAAGGCATCTAACTGTATCATATTCTCTGACTTTGTGTTCATTTCAGCTCAGCTACTAACCAGCTGAACCATTTGTCCTTTCTGTAATTCTTCTACTTCATCCTTAAAACAACACCGGCAATAACTTGCTTGTGAGAAGCAAATGAAATTTATACATTTGCACAAATGCTTTTTCCCCAGTTTTATTGAGATATAAGGGACACATGATATTGTATAAACTTAAGGTGTACAGTGTGACTTGATACATGAATGGTGAAATGATGATAATAACAATTAACACGTCCTTCACCTCGCATAATTGTCATTTCTTCTCGTGTGTGGTGAGAACATTTAAGATTCAAGTATATAATGAATAGTATTAACTGTAATCACCACACTATACATTTAATCCCCAGAACTTATTCATCTTACCAATGGAAATTTGAACCCTTTGACCAACATTTGCCCATTTCCCACACACCTCAGCACCTGAAAACCACCATTCCACTCTTGTTTCTGTGAGTTTGACTTTTTTAGATGACATGTGTGAGAACATACAGTCCTTGTCTTTCTCTGTCTGATTTATTTCACTTAGCCTAATGCCCTCAAGGATGATCCATAATGTCATGAATGGCAGGATTTCCTTCTTTATGGTTGAATAATAGCCCATTTTATATATACATACATACACCACGTTTTCTTCATCCACCCATCTCTCCATGGACACTTGGGTTGTTTTCTCGCCTTGGCTATTGTGAATAATGCTGTAATGAATGGGGGGTGTTGATATCACTTTGAGAAAATGATTTCATTTCCTTCAGATATATATCCAGTAGTGGGATTCCTGGATCATAGGGTATTTCGATTTTTAGTTTTTTGAGGAACCCTCCAAACTGTTTTCCATAGCGGCTGCACCAATTTAATTTCCAGGGTCCCCTTGCCTCACGTCCTCACCAATACTTGTTACCTCTTATTGTTTTGATGAGAGGTGATATCTCAGTGTGGTTTTGATTTCCATTTCCCTGATGATTAGTGATGTTGAACATCTTTTAATATACCTGTTGGCCATTTGTATGTTTACTTTGGAAAAGTGTTTATTCAGGTCCTCTGGCCATCTATTAATTGGATTATTTATGGAGTTTTTGCTATTGAGTTATATGAGTTCCTTATATATTTTGGATATTGACCCCTTATTAGATATACGGTTTGCAGATACTTTTCCCCATTTTGTAGGTTGCCTTTTCATTTTATTATTTCCATTGCTGTGCAGAAGCTTTTTAGTTTGATGTCCCACTTGTTTTTTGTTTTTTGCTTTTGTCACCTGTGTTTTTGGTGTCTTATTCAAAAATTCAGTGCCCACAACCAGTGTCTCAAAGTTTTCCCCATGCATTTTCTTCTAGAATTTTGTAGTTTCAGGGCTTTTATTTAAGTCTTTAATCCATATTCAGTGAAGTTTTGTGAGTGGTGTACGATAAAGTCTAATTTCATTCTTTTACTTTGAATATCCAGTTTTCCCAGCACCATTTATTCAAAAGACTTCATTTTCCCATTGAGCATTCTTGGCCCTCTTGTCAAATATTAGTTGACCATATATTCATGGGTTTATTTCTGGGCTTTCAAGGCAGTTCCATTGGTCAATGTGTCCATTTTTATGCTGGTACCATACCATTTGGATTACTGTAACTTTGCAGTATGGTTCAAAGTAAGGAAGTGTGATGCCTCCAGCTTTGTTTTTCCTTCCCAGTATTGCTTTGGTTATATGGGGTCTTTTGTGGTTTCATAAGAGTTTTAAGGTTGTTTTTTTTATTTCTGTGAAAAACTCAGTTGGAATTTTGATGGGAATTGTATTGAATCTATTCAGTTGCTTTAGGTAATACAGACATTTTAACAACATTAATTCTTTTGATTCATGAACATGGGATATCTTTCAATTCATTTGTGTCATCTTCAATTTCTTTTATCAATGTCTTATAGTTCTAGTGTACAGATCTTTTGCCTCCTTGGTTAAATATATTCCTAAGTATTCTATTTCATTTTTTGGATATTATTTTAAATGAGAATATTTTCTTAATTCCCTTTTAGATAGCTCATTGTTAGTGTATAGAAATACAATGGACTTTTGTATGTTGATTTTTTTATCCTGAGATTCGACTGCATTCTTTTATTAGTTGTAAAAAGCTTTTTTTGTGAAGTCTTTAGGGTTTTCTTTACATAAGATCATATTATCTGCAAACAGAGACAATTTTCCTTCTCCCTTACCTATATTTTTCTTGCCCAATTGCTCTTGCTAGGACTTCCAGTACTAGGTTGAATGCAAGTGATCCGAGTGGGCACCTTTGTCTTGATCATCATCTTAAAGGAAAAGTTTCCAACCTTTTGCCATTTAGTATGTGATTTCTGTAAGCTTGTCAAATACGGCTTTTATTATGTTCAGGTATGTTCCTTCTAGTCTCAATTTGTTGAAAGTTTTTGTCATGAAAAGATGCTGAAATTGTCAAGTGATTTTACTCCATCTATTGAGAAGATCATATGATTTTGATCTACCATTGTGTTAATGTGGTGTCACGTTGATTGGCGTATGTTGAACCATCCTCGTGTACCATGGATAAATTCTACTTGATCATGGTGTATGAGCTTTTTAATGTGCTGTTGAATTCAGTTTGCTAGTATTTTGTTGAGGATTTTTGCATCTATGTTCATCAGGTTGGCCTGTAGTTTTCTTGTTGTGTTCTCTTCTGGCTTTGGTATCAGGGTAAGGTTGGCCACATAAACTGAGTTTGGTAGTGTCCTCGTCAATTATTTTGGAAGAGCTTGAGAAGGATTGACATTAATTCTTCTTTAAACGTTTGGTAGAATTCACCAGGGAAACCATCTGCTATGAGCTTCTCTTGGTTGGGATGGTTTTAACCACTACTTTAATCCCCTTACTTATTATTTGTCTGTTCAGATTTCCTATCTCTTCTTTAATCAGTCTTGGTAGGTTTTATGTTTAAGGAATTTATCCATTTCTTTTAAGTTATCCAATTAGTTGGTGTATAACTGTTCATAGTAGTCTCTTATGATCTTTTTCATTTCTGTGGTAACTGTGGTAATGTCTCCTCTTTTTATTTCTGATTTTATTTGTTTCATTTTTTATAGTTAGTAAAGTTTTATCAATATTGCTTATCTTTTCGAAAAACAGCTCATGTTTTCATTAATCTTTTCTATTGTTTTCCCAATCTCTATTTCAGTTATTTCTGCTATCACCTTTTTCCTCCCTTCTGTTAATTTGGCAGTTTTTTTTCCTTGTTCCTTGAAGTGTAAAGTTAGCTTGTTTATTTAAGATTTTTCTTTTTTTTCCCATTCTTTCTTTTCTTTATTTTATTTTTTAAGTTTTTATTTAAATTCTGGTTAGTTAATATATTGTGGAATATTAGTTTCAGTAGTAGAATTTTGTGATTCATCACTTACATACAACATCTAATACTCATTGCAAGTACCCTCCTAATACCCATCATCCATCTAGCCCATTCCCTATCCACCTCCCCTCCAGCAACCCTTAGTTTGTTCTCTATAGTTGAGTCTGTTTTATGGTTTGCCTGTCTTCCCCCACCATCTTCATCTGTTTTGTTTCTTAAATTCCACATATGAGTGAAATCATATGGTATTTGGCTTTCTCTGACTAACTTATTTCACTTAGCATTATACTCTCTAGCTCCATCCACGTCATTGCAAATGGCAAGATTTCATTCTTTTTTATGGCTAATTTTCCTTGTGTGTATGTGCGTGTGTGTGTCTGTGTGTGTGTATACCACCTCTTCTTTATCTATTCATCAGTTAATGGACATTTGGGCTCTTTCCATAATTTGGCTATTGTTGATAATGCTGCTATAAATATCAGGGTGTATGTGTCCCTTTGAATTAGTATTTTTGTATCCTTTGGTTAAATACCTAGTAGTGCAATTGATTAATTGTAGGGTAGTTCTATTTTTAACTTTTTGAGGAAACTCCATACTGTTTTCCAGGGTGGCTGCACCAGTTTGCATTCCCAGCAACAGTGTAAGAGAGTTCCCCTTTCTCTGCATCCTCACCAACACTTGTTTCCTGGGTTGTTCTTTGTTTTTTCTTAATATAAGCATTTATCTCTGTATTTCTAAAACTTCCCTTTAGAACTGTTTTTACTGTGTTCCATAACTTTTGTTATATTATATTTCCATTTCCATTTGTTTCAAGATTTTTTGTTTCTATTTTGGCTTTTACTTTGACCCATTGTTTGTTCATGAGTGTTTTGTTTAATATCTAGTAATCTGTGAATATTCCAGTTTTCCTTCTGTTATTTTAATTTCATACCATTGTAATTGGAAAAGATACTTTGTATGATTTCAGTCTTCTTCAATCTGCTAATACTTGCTTTGTGACCTAATATATGATCTATCCTGGAGAATATTTCATGTGCACTTGAGAAGAATGTGTATTCTGTTACTGTTGGATGGAACGTCTGTATATGTCTGTTAGGTCCATTTGGTCTAAAGTATAGTTTAAGTCCAATGTTTCCTTATTGATTTTCTATTTAGATGATCAATCCATTATTGAAAGCAGGGTATTAAAGTCCTCTACTATTATTGTACTATTGTCTATTTCTCCCTTCAAATAAGTTAATGCTTCGATGTTGGGTGCATATATGTTTAAATTGTTATATTTTCATGATGATTTGACCCACTTATTATTATATTATAACCTTTTATGTCTCTTGTTAGTTTTTTACTTAAAGTCTCTTTTGTCTGATAAGTGTGGTTACCCCTGCTCTATTTTATTTTCTATTTGTATGGAATATCTTTTTCCATTACTTTACTCTGAGCCTATATATTTCCTTTTAGCTGAGGTGAGCCTTTTGTAGGCAGCATACTGTTGGGTCTTGTTTTTTATACACTTAGTTACTCCATGCCTTTTGAGTGGAGAATTTAATTAATTTACATTTAAAGTAATTATTGATAGGTAAGGACTTACTATGCCACTGCATTGTTTTCTGGCTTGTAGTTCCTGTATTCCTTGCTTCCTCTCTTGCAGCCTTCCATTGTGAATTGATTTTCCATAGTGATATGCTTTGATTCCCTTCTTTTTATATTTTGTGTATCTACTGTAGGTTTTTTACTTTGTGGTTACCATGAAACTTACAGAAAACATCTTATAAATATAACAGTCTGTTTTAAGCTGATAATTACTAACTTCAATTGCACACAAAAACTTTACCCTTTAGTCCTCTCCCCATACAGATCATGTATTTGATGTCACAATTTACCTCTTTTTTTATGTTTTACATCCACTGAAAAATTATCATAGCTATATTTTTATTTTTTCTTTTTATTTTTTTATTTATTCATTGGAGACACAGAGATACAGAGAGAGAGAGAGAATATGAGCAGGGGGAGAAGTAGAGGGAGGGGGAGAAGCAGGCCCCCCGCTGAGCAGGGAGCCCGATGCGGGGCTCGATCCCAGGACCCTGGGATCATGACCTGAGCCGAAGGCAGACGCTTAACCATCTGAGCCACCCAGGCACCCCTCATAGCTATATTTTTAAATACATTTGTCCTTTAACCTTTATACTAGAGTTGATTAACACCCCAGCACAATACAGTATTAGAGTACTCTGAATTTGACTATATATTTGCCTTCACCAGTGTTTTTTATATTTTCATTTGTTTTCATGTTAAAATTAGCATCCTTTCATTTCAGCTTGAAAGTTACCTTTAAGCATTTCTTGCACGGTATCTCTAAATGGTGATTAACTTCCTCAGTTTTTGTTTGTTTGGGAAAGTTTTTATCTCACTTTCATTACTGAAGGACAACTTGTCCAGGTAAAGTATTCTTGGTTGGCTGGTTTTTTTTTTTTCTTTCACCACTTTGAATCTGTCATTCCACTCTCTCCTGGCCTGTAAGGTCTCTGCTGAGAAACCCCCTGATAGCCATATGTGTCCCTTGGAGGGCATCAAAGAGACCTGGCTACTGGTCTGCCAGCATCTTCTTGTCTTCTAGCCATGCAGTATACCACAGTTTTCTGGTAGGGGGAGAAAGACGTGGGTATCTTTGGTGGTGTCCTACACATCTAGGGAAGCCAGATGCTCACTCATATGTCCTCACTTTCCCAAATGGGAGAAGTCATGGGACAAGGAGGTCTCCCTTGGCCCTGAGCTGTGGAAGAAGGATGACACAGGTAAAGCTAAACTGTTCCTCTTACTCTCTCCAATGGGTCCAATCTTGGATTCTTCTTAGGCCCCAGGTGTATGCTGAAACATCTTCTCTGGACTGTTAGACTTTCACAAAGGCATTCTTATTGTGGGTGATTATCAAAATATGTGTTCTTTGGAAGAAGACAATAGAAGACAACTATTTTGCCATTTTGACCTCACAGATATTTTCAAAAAGTAAAAGATTGACAACAGTTATGAGTTGAAATGTGGTACTATTTGTGTCAAATGTTTCCTAACTTGTAAAAATATTATGTAATAGTTAGCATGGTCAGAGAAAGACAAATACCATACAGTCTCTCTTCTAGGTAAAATCTAAAAATAATTAAAAAAAAAAAATGAAAAATAACCAAGCCCATAGATGCAGAGAATAGATCAGTGGTTTCCAGAGGCAGGGGGTGGGAGGTGGAAAAATGAGTGAAGGGAGTCAAAAGGTAAAAGTAAAATAAAATAAGATAAATACAATTTTAAAAATAGCATGGTAAAGGAGTAGTGCTATTTGCTATCCCCTGGTCCCTCCCCTGTTCTCCATTTGGGTAGTATTCCCCGAAACAAGTTTGGGGTTTTAGAAAGGTGGGCACAAAGAACAGCCTATGGGGAAATTTACATGTAGGAGAGGACTTTGTGTTATAAGTAAGTGATTCATTCATGGAAGTACCACATCATGGGAGAGACAAGATCAGAAGCAGGAGATGGAATCAGAAAGGTGGGCAGGACAGATGGATGAACATAGGCAGGCTGACAACTCGAGAAGCTAAGAGACTGAATAAGGCAGAAATAGGTGAGCCAAGGCAGTTCTGCAGCAACTTGTAAGAATTTGGAAGGCAGTGCCGCCCCTGCGGAGAACTGTTTTCACATAGGACAACACATTCCATAGTGTTGGGAACGGAGTTGCATCTAGCATAACAACATCAATAATTTATATCTCTTTGGTTGAGGACATTTAATATAGTACCAACATTCATGAAATGGGCCAATGGGAGTTAATGATGGTAAGATAACCAGAGATTTCTAATAAGATTTGGGATTTTTTTTTTTAAGCAAGGCAATTTCAGAGAATTGGTTCCTGGGCTCCCTAAGGAAAGGGGATTTTCCAGATCATCCTTTTGATGTAACAGACAGAATATGTGGAATGTGCTCTAAAATGTTATAGTATCAGTGACTTTAAATAATTTAATCACCAAAATCTTATTATCCTCCTGCCTATGGGCTTTCTAGCAGCGAGTGCAATTATATTAAATGTAGGAAACAAATGGACTCTAAATTCAAGTGTGGGTACAGACTTACTTGGCATCTCATTGCCTTTCTGAAAGTCTCATTACTCTCAGATTCCTTGTTTTCCTTTCTTCATGCTTGGCAGAGACTGCACACTCTTAAAATGATTGGAGACAGTCGGGGCAAGAGGAGACCTGAGTTCACCAACCCCATCTACACAGATGGGTAAATGCATCTCAGTCCTTAAGAAAGAGCGGGGAAAGTGCTGATAAAGATGAGCCAGGGTTCTGATGTAGAATTCATCAAATGACAAATTTAGTATTGGCTACATAGCCTGTGAAACATCAGATATATTTTCCCAGAGTTTGTGGTCTTTTAGTTTGGGGAATTTGGGGTTTTGTTTTGTTTTTTTACTCCTTTTTATGAAAAATTTTAAATGCTTGCAAACATAGAAAGAATATATAATGAGCCTCAGTCTCAGATCAGATTCCCTGGAGACAGACTCTGAAGCAGGGTTTGGGTGCAGGTGGTTTTCTGGAGAGAACTGTTGCAATCCGTATCTGCAGGGAGGATAGGAAGCAGGCCAGGCCAGAGGGAGATGCTGAGCTGCAAGTCTCAACAAAAGCCTCAGCTAACTCTGGGACCTGTGGATGGGCATGGCCCTTAAAGGATCTCTCTTTCCTTGAAACAGGTGTCTGGTCTTTGTCCGTGGGCTCTGCCCAGAGAGGGAGGCACAGGCTTGGACAAGCAGAGCTCTTCCACTAAGGGAAAGGCCTTTGGAGGGACTCAGCCAAGAGCCATCCTCAGCCACCAGTCCCTCACCTAAGATGGTCTCAAGGGTAGCACTAGGCACTGCCCAACAGTATCCACTCCATTTACCCATCACTCAGCTTCCACAATTGTCAGCCTAGAGCCCATCTTCCTTTTGTCCACCTCCACTCACATCTCCCCCTTCCAGCCCCATGGTTTACTTATTTTGGGTTTTTTTTTTTGACAATTTATTGAGGTATAATTTATATACCATAAAATTCACTCATCTGAAGTGTACAACTCAATGATTTTTCAGTAAATTTCACCAAGTTATGTAACCGTACCCCCGATCCAGTTTTAGAATATCTTTGTCACTCTCACAGCATGCTCCCTTTAAAAAAAAAAATCGTTCCTGATATATTTTGAAGCAAATTACTTTAGTGAAGTTTTAATGCAATTAAGTTCTTATCTGAAGGGATCTATTGATAGGAAAAAGACAAGACTCACATTTATATGAGTGAGGTGCCATTTACCAGTTATTTGAGGTCACATCATGTAAGACCTTGGGAGATGTAAGGCAGGCTCTTTCCAGAGAGAATGAGGCTCACTCCCTTTAAGTGAGTTATTCCCAGAGGTCATCTAAGAATACCGCATCTGACAGATGGCTCTGTGCATTATAGTTCTACTCCATTCCCTAAGAGAACTTGTATCAGAGACAGGGAGCTGTTCAAGTATTAGTGTGTGCAAGACAGCAGGCAGTAAGAGAGGGCTTTCTAAAAAAGGAAATAGTAGCTCCAGTGAGAGACCACCTTTGTATGGCATCAAAAGGAGGAGAAGGAATAGGTAAGGAAAAGACAGAAAGGAAGTGATAAAAGACAAAGGGAGAAAAGTCTAAGGTTTGTATAAAAGCCTTTGCACATTTGTCATCCTGTTGATAAAATAAGGAGTCTAAAAAAGCAAAAGAGAAGATTTTTAAGATAAAATATAATTCACTACCATAAATTCACCCTTTTAAGGTATGAAATCCAGTGTTTTTTAGTATATTCACTAGATTATGAAAACGTCACCACTATATGATTCCAGAAACTTTTCATCACCCTCAAAATAAACTCTGTACCCATTAGTGGTTAGCCCCCCTTCCATCCCCCGTCCCCCCGACTCCAGACTTTGGTAACCACTAATCTTTTTTCCATCTCTATAGATTTGCCTATTCTGGAAATTTCATATAAATGGAATCACACAATGTGTACCCTTATGTCTCATTTCTTTCCCTTAACATAATGTTTTCAATATGTTTGCAGTGTTGTATAATATGTACCAGTACTGAATTCCTTTTTATGGCTGAATAATATTCCTGTATGAATTATATGGATATACCACATATTGTTAATCCATTCATCAGTTGATGCCCATTGGGTTATTTCCACTTTTTGGCTATTATGAGTAATTTTGCGGTGAATTTCAGGTACAAATTTTTATAAGCATATATATGTTTAATTCACCTAGCAATGAAATTGCTGGGTCCTATTGTAACTCTCTGTTTACATTTTGAGGAACCACCATACTCTATTCCCCAGAGGGGCTGCACCATTTTATATTCCCACCAGCAATATGGGAGGATTCCAATTTAACCACATTCCCACCAACAGCTGTCATTTCCATTTTTTCTTTTCGCTTTGTTTTTAAGTTATAACCATCCCAGTGTGCATGAAGTGGAAAGGCACATTTTAAAACACTCTGGCAGCAAAGAAAGGTGAACACTAGAACATAAGTTCTATGCTTGGGGCCCTCAGTTCTGTGCCCACAAAAAATGAAGCTTTGTGGGCACAGTGAGTGAGTTTGGTGGCCGTTGGTGCTGAGAACCCTGTCACTTGCAGGACTGTGAAGATGTCCATTCTGGCCTCACTCATTAAACAGAACCTGCTCTGTTTTATAACAGCCTGAGTGATCAAAGCTCATGGTTATTTTCAAATAAACGTCTATGTAAACACACACCCCAGGCTAAAACACTAGAAACAGAGTGTGCTGAAGAGAATAGGAAAGGTAAATAATTCTGGTCGCACTGAAGAAAGTGTGTCTCTGCCTAAGGTGGCTGTGTGAGTTTTTTAGGTATTGCTGTATATGGGTTTTTATTTGTGTTTTTGTTTTTCCAAATAGAAGAGAGGGTGGTGTAAGAACTTTCTTCTAGAAAACTATGAATCAAGGACAGCAACTTTGTTGAAAGTATGTCCTGGGGCCCCTTTGGCCCTTGGACAGCATGTTAGACTGTAGTTGGCCTTGAAGGGTTTTTGTCATCAAAGGTGCATTTAGTATTTGCCTGGATGCCTACAATTACCTGTAAAAGTAAAAACAGAAGTTACTGAGTCCTTAGATCTGTCTGCTTGGGGTTCAAGTACCTTAGAAGAGCTTGCCAGACATCGTGGGGGCATTTGGAGCAGTAGATGAAGTATTTACAAATGTGAATTTTCCATGTCGTATGCTCCCATTCCATTCCAGAGAACGTTTTGGGGGGGCCGTTGGGGGGACGGTCTCTGGACAGACAGACAGCTTCTGAAAATAATTCTTCTTTTCCTGGTCCTTGCTGCCTCTTCTGTTCCCCTCTTCTTCATCTCCTCTTCTTTTGCTACATTGTTTTCTCTGCTCTCTGGCTTCTCTTCTAGAATAGTGACTAGGGTTGCTAGAAAAGTGTCTTTTCACAAGAGGCAACAGGATGCAACGCCAGGAGACCCCACCATCAAGAACCATGTGACTGTAGGTGAGTGACACTGCAGCCAGGTTACCCCTGTCCCCATCAGCAGAACGAGGGGCTTCACCAGATGGCCTCAAAGGTACCTATGTTTTGGAGGCCAGACATTTATTTTTCTGAATACCACAGATGATGCCGTTAATCGGGGTTTGGGTTGAGCCAAGGAGTTCTAGAAGCTTCAGAAACCTGGACGTTGAAAGTTCCTGGTCATGAGTTAGTCAGGGTTCTCCAGAGAAACAGGGCCAATAGGGTGTGTGTACACATGATGTTTTATATATTTTATATAAGTATATATACATATATATAAAGAGATTTATTGTAAGGAACTGGCTTACAATTTTAGAGAGGCTGACAAGTCCCAAGATCAGCAGGGTGAGTCAGCAAGCTGGAGACTCAGGATTGTTGATGATGTAGTTCTCATCCAAAGACTGATAGGCTCAAGACCCAGAAAGAGCTGATGATGTATTGGCTCAAGTTCAAAGGCAAGAAAAAACAGATGTGTCAGCTTTAAGGCACTCAGGCAGGAGGAGTTCCCTCTTTCTTAGCCTTTTTGGTCTATCCAGGCCTTCAACTGATTGGACGGGGCCCACCCACATTGGGGAGAGCAATCTGCTTTACTCAGTCTACCTATTCATATGTTAATCTTGCAAAAAAAAAAACACCCCACCCTCACAGACACACACAGAATAGGGCATCCTGTGTTCCTGTCGAGTTGAAATGCAAAATTAACCATCTCGGCCCCAGTCAGAGATACAGCAAAGAGAAGCTAAGGAGCTATCCTGGTGTCTAGTTTGGCTGGGACTACTCCACTCTTTACCCCTCATAGCTCATGATATTTAAACTTTTCTAGTTATTATTTATTAAAATACATATATTATAATTTATAATATATTTAATTTATAGTACAAATATATAAAAATATATAAATATATATATATATTTAAAAATGGTTCAAAAGCAAGCATAGTAGTAGTGTGCCTTTCAGAAGAATCTTGAGTAAGCAATATTTCTGCCAAAGTCCTCTTGTGGACCTGAGGGAGTACAGAACCATTCTGTGCTTAGAACATCAGGAAGAAAGAAGGGAAATGATGCATGAAGCTCATGTGAGCCCCGGCCATCACGTCTTGGAGACGTGCTTGGTGTTGGAAGAGGGACCAGATGGGCAGGGCTCGGAGTTCTCCTTTAGGACAATTTTAAAACTTAAGGAGGGAAAGAAAGAGCTTCCTTTTTGGAATCTGAAAAACTACTGCAAGCCGCTCCAAGCTTCTGATCTGGGGATCAGTGGCAGCCCAGAGTGACTCTCTGTCGGTAAGGACAGCGGCTACTTACACAGCCCATTGGGAGGGGCTCCACTGTGCCATGTCCCCAAACTGTTGGCAATGGGCATGGCCGCGCAAGGCCTGGAATGTTCCTTAGCAGTGACTGATAACAAGCCAGGTGTGGACTACAGAGGTTCAGATTCTTTCCATGACTTCTGTTTCTCTATTGAATTTGATTGTCACTGAAGAGGTTTTACTCTCTTATTTTAATGATTTGTGTTTACAGAGAGACAGTTTCCTTGTAAAAATATGAACTAGAGGTCTTACTAGCGATCCATACCTTGACAAACAGTCTTTGCCCAAAGGCCGCGCCTAAGTTTTGGGCATGGTTCAAGGAGACAGTAATTCTAAATTGTCATTCAAATTTCAGGATGGTAGTTTGGGGTTAGTGACCTGCCTTCTTAATGGACCTTATCAACTTGGAAGAAACTTTTTTTTTTTTTAAAGATTTTATTTATTTATTTGACAGAGAGAGACACAGTGAGAGAGGGAACACAAGCAGGAGGAGTGGGAGAGGGAGAAGCAGGCTTCCCGCCGAGCAGGGAGCCCGATGCGGGGCTTGATCCCAGGACTCTGGGGTCATGACCTGAGCCGAAGGCAGGCGCTTAATGACTGAGCCACCCAGGCGCCCCTTGGAAGAAACTTTTGCCAATTTTTTATGTGAAGGCTCATGCTAGACACAAACATAATATGGTTTTATAGGTTGTGACATGTTGTCTTTGAACATGTTGCAACGATCACATTCAATGTCATGTGGCATCTTATTTCCCTCTATGCTAAGTGTGGAAGGTCAATGTGTGGCTGCTAGAAAGAAAAAAAGAAGAAATCCACCAGCAAGCATTACTCTTGCCCAATATGGGGACTAGGACACATAGGAAGTATGTTCTAGAAGCTGCTGGCCATATAGCCACGAGTGAAAGTTTTGTTACAGCCTCAGCCTTGCAGCAGTTTGAGCTGAGTGAAAGAGCAATAGAGCGGAGGGTTGACCTGGAATGTCTGGCAAGTGGTTCGTTTTGTTACCTTCCTCCTAAAAGAACACATTAATTGAAGAAAACATTTCAGTGCACATATAATGTGTATGTGTACATTTACCAGGGAATGCTTTAAAACACTTAGCCATCAAACATGCAAATGACAACAAACTCCGTGGCTTACCTGCTTTTGTTCTGCAGCCTGTTTGGGTCTCTTGTGATCAGCCCCATCCTGTCCACGTGGCACAGATCGGGGCGAGTTATTGCCAGCCAGTCCCTCACCCTCCGTCGCCAAGCCCTGCTCTCTAGCACTCACTAACTTACCCTTTGGCAGATTCTCTGAAATGCGTTTTGGACATCATTTTCTTATTTCTTTGTTTTTACTTTTGTTTTTGCATTTTAAAAAATTTTAATTCCAGTTAGTTAACATACAGTTATATTAGTTTCTGGTGTACAATATGGCGATTCAACGCTTCCATATAACACCCGGTGCTCATCACGACAGTTGCACTCCTTAATCCCCACCACCTGTTTCACCCATCCCCCTACCCACCTCTCCTCTGGTAACCATCACTTTGTTCTCTATAGTAAAGAGTCTGGGTTTCTTTTGGTTTATCTCCCTTTTTCCCCTTTGTTTGTTTGTTTTGTTTCCTAATTTCCACATATGAGTGAGATCATGTGGTATTTGTCTTTCTCTGACTGACGTATTTCACTTAGCATTATACTCTCTAGCTCCACCCATGTTGTTGCAAATGGCAAGATTCTTTTTTATATCCGAAGAATATTCCATTGTATATGTATACACCACGTCTTTACCCATTCATCTTTCGATGGACACTTGGGCTGCTTCTATATTTTGGCTATTGTAAACACTGCTGCAGTAAACATAGGGGTGCATGTGTTCCTCTGAGTTTGTGTTTTTGTATCTTTGGGTAAATACCCAGTAGTGCAATTACTGGATCATAGGGTAGTTCTATTTTTAATTTTTCGAGGAACCTCCATATTGGTTTCCACAACGGCTGCACCGGTTTGCATTCCCACCAACAGTGCATGGGGGTTCCTTTTTCTCCACATCCTCGTCAACACTTGTTATTTCTTGTGTTTTGTATTTTAGCCACTCTGACAGGTGTGAGGTGATGTCTCATTGTGGTTTTGATTTGCGTTTCCCTGATGATGAGTGATGTTGAGCACCTTTTCATGTGTCTGTTGTTGGCATAATTTTTTAAATGAATGATTATAAAAATATGATGAAGGGCTTCTCTTAGTGTAGATGCTTGTAGGTATGACCTTCTATTGAGGGGAAGCCACAAGGTCTAGTCTGCTCAGGGTCCCTGGGCAAAGCCAGGACATTCTTCAGAGTGTGGGTGCCTACTCCAAGCAAAAAGTCAAGACCCAGAGCAGAGGAGGCCACGGGAAGATAAGACGGGTGAGACAAAGGAATAGCATGCAAACTAGCAGCAGGTTTAGGAGGCTGGGAGAGCAGGAATAAATGAATGAATAAGGGAGGGAATGGATGTGGTGGAGAGCAAGAGAAAATTGGCTCAGCTGCTGGTCTGCTCCATAGAGTAGTCTTCGGGGCCCTTCTGTCTGGTGCTCTGTGGCACATGCTTTGAGGATGTGCATGATTGCTGAAGGATGCCATGCCCAGCAAGACCCAGACCGCGCTCACTATGCATTTCTTATGCAACATCTTTTTTTTATTCGGCAAATATTTAGTTAGCATTTCATCTGTGCCAGGTACCCTGCTAGGCCCTGGGTAAAAGCAGCAAGGAGGCTGAAATTGCCTCTGCCTCATGGAGTTCACCATCTGAGATAGGTGGGGAGGACAGAGCATTACATGAATGAATATACCAATATATACCAATATACCAATAAGTAACTCTAACAGCTGAGTGTTGCATAGAAATACAGGAGTTAAGAGAATATAATTGGGGGGAACCTAATCTGGTCTGGGGGTCAGGAAAGCCTTTTCTGAAGTAATGACATTCACCCCCACAATGAGTAAGAATCAGATTAAGAAACTATGTGAGGGTTCAACAAGTACAGGGGTGGCCTGGAGCCAGGGAACCCTGCAGTGGGTAGCCATGAACGTGACCTTTGTCGGCGCTATTGATAGAAAGTAAACTTGGGGAGCCCACAGACTTCATCAACAAAGGCACTGAGCATATCGCAAGGCTGAACAGTAGACAGGAGATTTTTATTTTGTTTTTACTTTTTTGAAGGCATCGTTAGATCTTTCTTGCATTACCTAAATACACATGCTCTCCCACACATCTGCTGTAAGATTTTCAGTAGAGATCCCCATTGGCTGAGAAACACTAGAACTCATATAAATACATATAATGAACTTCATTAAAACTGGACAAACAAAAAAGAATTTAAAATGCAGTTTTTAAGCTTGTCCTAAAATTGGAGCCTTAGCCAGTTGCCTTCAGAGTCTGACTCTCTGAGCGTGCATGAGAGTGTGCGGTCGCTCTCTATCAGCTTTGAACATAGTCCCTTACCCAAGATAGACAAAGATGTGCTTACAGTCCAATGGCAACTCCCTACATGGGAGTTACAATTTATGGACTATCTGTATCCAAGCCACATTCCTAGACCTATTCCAGAGCCATCTCCTGCCTCTTCCAGTTGTTATCTGCTCAAGGAATGCAAGGCTATTCTAATATTAGAAAAATTATAACAGAACAATGTGTTGCCAAGTAAAATCTTCCTAATTGGAACTAATCCTGGAAAGCCAGGGTGTAATAGTCAAACAGTTCTTTGCAGAACTTTTCCCCAAACTGTATTTAAAACATCCAAGAGTGTCTGTTCCTACAGAGCCCGTGTTGTGTGTGTTCTACCAGAAGGTCACTGTGTGGGGCTATGGCATGTCAGCTAGTGCTTGATGAACCTAGAACATCTCAGGAAATACGCCGTGCTAGGTTGATAGCATTCTGACCCTCCCCTTGCAAATCCTCGTTATATAAGGTTATAGAAAGATTACTAATTAGTGCAGAAGAAGTCACAATACTAAACTGCAAGATTATGTAATAATGCTGAAATTTTCACAAATCTCCATCCTAATCAAGGGCATGGATATTTTCCAAAATCCCCAGCCTGTCTGGGGGGAACAGAGAAGCACAGGGGCTCTCGTGTCCAGAGAACCAGAGGTCCTGCGCCACCTTCTTCTGGTGGCAGCTCTGTTCCTAGCAGCTTTCTCACAGATGCCTTGTCTGTGCACCTGCCCGAGATCCTCAGTGGGAGGGGAGAAGGCACTTTTGCAGAACAGTGAGGCATGTGAGGCATGCCAGGAGTCTGTCTAGGACAGACTTGCATTGTCTCACTTGATTCTTAAAGCAAGTATAATTACCCCTTTTACAGAGGAGAAAAATGAGGCTCAGAGAGCTCAGTCCTGGGTACCCATCTCTTCTCTGTCCTCAGACATCTCCAGTCCCACGGTCTAGAGGCCATCTCATATGCCAATGACTCCCGACTCTCTGCCTCCAGCCCTGGACTTCGTCTTGCCCAATACAATGGATATTTCTCTGTCCTCATGGCGCTTGACCTCTCAGAGGTTTCCATGGCACCACACTCTCCTCCTTGGTTTCCATGGCACCACACTTGGTTTCCATGGCACCACACTCTCCTCCTTGGCTTCCTACCTCTCTGCCTGGTCCTTTGCCGGCTCTTCTTTATCTGATTGTTGGCATTCCCAGTGCTCAGACATCTTTCTTTTATCCAACTGCACTCTCTCAGTGGTTGATCATGTCTAGCATCTTGGCTTTGGGGACCATCTCCCTGTGGATGACTTGCTGATTTTAAATGCTAGTCCTGATCTTTGTCCTTGAACTTCAGACTTATACCCACAGCTGTTGCTTGATATCTTCATCCAAAAGGCACCTAAGATTCCACATATCCTACTCAAGGCTCTAGGTCTGAGAATCCAATATGGTAGGGCCATGTGGCTATTTACATTAATTAAAGTTAAATGCAAAAGACAATTCTTCAGGTGTGCTGGCATATTTCAAATGTACAATAACCTCCTGTGACTAGCAGCTACCATATTGGACATTGTAGGTAAAGAGCATTCTGTCATTGTAGGAAGTTCTGGTGGTCAGTGCTGTCCTAACCCTTCCAAACCTGTTCTTTCACCAGGTCCCACATTTCAAATAATGGCGCTACCACCTGGCTGTGTCTCAAGCCAAAAATCTAGGAGGCATTCTTGATTCTTCTCTTTCCTGCATGCCCATGTCAGCCTCATCAGTGAGTCTTGTCTACTGCGTCTCCAAAACGTACTCCACGTGTGTCCACTTCTCTCTAGTTCCAGTGTTCCCCAAGCTGAACCACCCTCCTCTCTCACCCGGATGTGGCCGCAGTAGCTCCTCAGTGATCTGCCTGCGGTCACTCTTGCCTCTAAAACCCATTCTCCACGTAGCAGCCAGCATGATCATGAAAAAATATAAGTTCACCTGTCCCTCAACTGAAAATCTTCTAATGATTTCTTACCAAAGGTGGAATAAACACACCCTGTTTGAACATTCGTTTGCATGGTGCCTTAGTCCATTTGGGCTGCCATTACAAAGGACCATAGACAGTGGCTTATAAACAGTAGAAATTGATGTCTCACAGTTTGTGGAGCCTGGAAGTCCCAGATCAGAGCACCAGCATAGTTGGGTGCCAGTGAGAGACTTCATGGCCCAATGACCTCCCACAGACCCCACCCCCAAATACCATCACATTGGGGATTAGGTTTTCAACATATGAATCGAGGGGGGTGGGGCACAAACATTCAATCTGTCACACGTGGCGCCATATGATCTGGGCCTTCCTCTTTCTCAACCATTCTACCCATTGCCCACCAGACTCCAGTCACTGCTGACCTTTTTTTTGATCCCCAAATACTGTTAAGACCTTTGCTGTCCTCAGGATCTTGGGACTGGCTCACCCCTTTGCCCGGAAGTGCTTCCCCTCCATGGTCCCTCAGCTGGCTCTTTCCTGTCATCCAGGGGTGGGGTGGGTCCTGGAGCCTGCTCAAAAAGGGTTACACCATTCGTCTCAGGCTTGTTTCGGTTCTGTGTACCACATTTTGGACCCTGAATGTTTTCCATTTCTTTATTTGTGGATTTCTTTCTTTTCTTTCTCTTCCTTTCCCACTGGAATACAATAGTCGTATATACTGGGGATTCAAGAGGAATAAGATATGCTTTGCCCTCTTGGAATGCAAAAACCTAAAAATGATTTCTAATTATCTTTATTGAAACATGAACAGGTGCTTTGAGTTAGAACAGAGGAGTTATTTTCTCTTGAAACCTTGAACATGCTAATAATTTCTCAACAAATCCTCTGGTCCTTTCCTCACGAGTAATGCAGAAGTAGAATTTCTTTATTAGGGTCTAAGCAAGCAAGTTTCCCATACACAATTAAAATGCCTTTAGTTGTTTCTTTTCCATGGTTTTGGCCATAACCACACTTTCCCTGGCCCACCTCGAGGGGCAGCCGGCTGGGAACTAAAGGGGCGTAGTTGGAAACCTGGAGAGAAGATGATTCCAAGGAATCCCTGAGGCCCCATGGAAAGCAATGGAAGTTGTTGCTTGGGTGGGTGGAAAATCAGTGCACACAGCAGAGCGGGCCAACAAGGGTCTGGAGGAAAGGGTTTGCTCCTATGAGCACCTCTGAGGGTGGCAGGAAGGCTACAGGGCCGAGAATCTAAAAGCTGTGGGCCTCCAGGATGGCAACGACAGACCTTTGTTGGATGACAGCATGCACATCTCAGAAAGGGCCCTTGGCCCATGACGCCCCTCACCCCAAACCCACACCCACACACGGTCACTCCTTCAGCAGCATCCCTTTCTGAAGTGGGTCACCTTAGATCCCAGGCAGCTTAGAATTTGCTGTCTTCCCCTGCAGCCCATCTGAGTCCAAGGCTTGATTTGCAGATTCCTTTATGATGTGACTTCATCCTCACCAGGTGCATTTTCCAGATAAGTCAGCCTGCTGTACATACATTGTTCCTTCCTGCCTCCACCCTCTTCTCCCACCTGTCGTGTCCTTCCTCTTAACTCTGTTCTCTCAAGTCTGCCCTGCCTTCGGGAATCCTCTTTCACTGACTGTATTCCCCCAAAGATATTTAGTTCACCAGAGACTCCTTTCATGACAATCCAAATTACTGGGGTCTGCCTGTCCCCTGGGCTTTTCTTCACTTGACTAAATATCACTCGTCCTTTAAGACAGCTCAGACTCTCCTTCTCCTGCCCTGTCCCTGGGACCCTTCTAGGTGTCTTTCTGGGGTTTTCCAAAGCGCCTTCATCACCCCCTTACCCCCCAGCTTCAGAACCATCTACACTGTGCTTACTTGTCTGTGTATCTTAGTCCCCACCCCACCCCTGCCATGGTGGATGATGTGCCCCTTGGAAACAGGGACAACATATTTGGCTTGATACAAGATTATTTGATGATTTGATGATTAAACAAAGCATAGAATGCAAATACAGTGGAAGAAACTGTCCCATCCCCCCAATAAATCTTGAAAAACACAAGAAGAGAATGTAATTCAAAGATCCCCTGTATGATTATGGGGTATCCTTTATATTGCCCAGTCTATTACTTTGCTAGGGATGCTTTAACAAAAATGCTACTGACTGGGGGGCTTAACAACAGAAAGTCCAGGTTCAGGGGGTTGGCAGATTTGGTTTTTCCTGAGGTGCATCTCCTTGGCTTATAGGCGGCCATCGTCTCTCTGCGTTCCCATAGTGTTGTATCTATGTGCTCACATTCTGGTCTCTCTCTCTCTCTCTTTCTCTCTTATATGGACACCCATCATATTGGACACATCTGACCTTATTGAACCATAATTACCTCTTTAAAGACCCCACCTCCAATACGGTCACATTCTGAGATGTACGAGGGGTTAGGATCTCCACATCTGCAATCAGTGGGTGGAACACCAGTCAGTTGTAACACCCAGACATCGAGAAGGCAAAATAGCCAGAATCGAAGTATAATGGAACACCAGGAGTTACACTGATCCGGTCCATGAGGTGGAGAGGCATGTGTTTGTGTTTTGGAATTTTCTGAACAGATTGAGCCAGGAAGATATTGTGAAACTGAATTCTAAGAAAGAAAGATATTTTTATTATTAAAGTAGGATTTGTCAAAGGAGGAAATATTGAGGATAGAGGTTGCATGGAATAAACCCCTAATCTTCCCAGAGTGGGTGAGAGAGTCCCCCCAGGAGCAGGGTGCGTGGGTGCCAAAGCCAGGGGAAGCTGTGAGGATTAAGAACACAGGCCCCGGAGCTGGGCGGCTGCCCTGTGTGGGAGGAGGGAAATCCCAGAGACCACAGAGTTGGGATCTCATTGAGGAAAGAACTGGGAAGACGGGCCCTTTCTTTCTCCAGGCTGGATGAAAAAATACACACCTCTGCCATCTGGGCCTTGGGGGTCTCACAGGTGAAAAATGCTTCGCTTGCAGCCTCTCTCAATCACATCCTGCATATTTCATCCTTCCTCTTAGGACTACATGTGAATGGGGGAGATGGTTCTGGAAAAACACATTTATAACCAGCGCTGCTCTGGGGCACATAAAGGCCACCTTGCTTCGTAGCCGTGTCCCCAGGTCTTTTCTACCGTCGCTGTCTAGTTAGGTAACAGCGGTCTTTGTAAATTTCAAGGCATATTTGCTATAACACTGCTTTTTATTATCTCAGCATTACTGCTAGTATTTCTCAGACTGCTCTCTAAAATTAACAGCACAGCCTTATACCGTTTGGCCTTTGAGGGAGAGAAAAAAGTTTTCCTTGACCCTCGTCAGGTCCCTGGCTAGCTCTGAAGATGAAACAGACGAAGACAGATTAGTGGGAAGAAAACACAGGTGTTAATGAAGTTTGGCAGTTACTTGGGATCCTTCCCCAGAGAACGAAGACCTGGGTGGAGTGATCAGAGCTGGAAGCTTCTATACCTTATACACAAACAATAAATTTGTGAAGAGTTGACAACGCAGAGGGGTTTGGGCCAGGGATGGTAAATGGTGAGGAGTCTAGGGAGCTAAAAGGTTAGTTGAATGAGGTTTGTTTGTACATTCCCTGGTGCAGTCTGTGAGCTGATAGAGTCTATCTCCAGTAAAAGGAGAACTTATTTCTTGCCTTTAGACAAAAGAGGGGGAATATTTTTCTTGCATTTACTGCTTCTTAATTGCTTGCAGCTCAAAGTAAATTTTATGTCAAGCAGGCATATTTTGGGGTGACATATTCTGGTTTCCTGCAGCCTTCTTCATATTTTATTATACCTAACTTCTAGAGGAGCAGGTTTTTGGAGCCCATTTTTCAGCATTAGCACAAGTACTGTCTTTTAATGAATGTGTAGATATTGTTGTAAGATAAAAAAAATTTTTAAGTTATAATTAGCAGTGAATTTTAAAACAAGGGGATAACATCTATGGAAACTGCATGGAGAAGTTCAGGTGCATGTAAAGAATGGCTTGGTCTACCCAGTACTAACAGTGGGTGCATGGTACGCTGACTCAGTTATGTCACGGTATGCTGTGGTGGAATCAGAACTTACCGTGTACTTGATCCAGCAATGTTGAAATTATGTTTCTTGACAATGATTCTTTAATTTGAAGAGAATTGCACTACTTAAAATTTTACAAATAAACTGAAATTTTGTTGAGATTTCGTATTTGCATATTTAAAATTCACATGCAGGGATAGCAGGACAATATAATAGACATGGAAGATCAGAGACTGAGCAAACCCAGGTTCAAAGCAAAGACAGGTTGTTCTAAATTAATGGAAAAGTTTAAATTAAGAAGAATAGAGAATTTTTGAATGATGTCTGTCCTCTCCTCTTTAATTGCTAGTTTCTTTCTTTCTTTCTTTCTTTTAAGATTTAATTTAATTTATTTATTTAACAGAGGAGGGGAGGGGCAGAGGGAGAGAGAATCTGAAGCAGACTCTGCTGAGCCTGGTGCGGTGCTCGATCCCATGACCATAAGATGACAACCTGAGCTGAAACCAAGAGTCAGATGCTTAACCCACTGAGCCTTCCAGGCACCCCAATAGCCAGTTTCTTTCTACATCTACATGCCCCCAATGAACCTCTCTCCCATAGCCACCATTAATTAATTTTATTTGTTGATCTGTCATGATGGTTCTACTCCTTTTTCCCCATCACCTGACCCCTGACCCTTCTAACTCTGTCCCAGTGCTTGGCATGCTCTCATTGGGGTACTCCATTTCTAACGTGGAGCTGTAAACCATGCACTTAGGAAACGTGCTGTAAAAGGATATTGATTGAAGAAAGCAACCTGTCAGTCAGCTCAGCAGCCAACCACCCGACCTATTCATGATCTGCAGGCCTGAAAATGAGTCACACCCCTCACCACAATTCTAAACTTACTTTCCCATCAGTGATTCTGGGATTCTGGTGGTTCACAGATGGTTTTCAAAATAAGTGGGTGTCTTAGCTCAGGCTGCCATAACAAAATACCAGAAACAGGGCAGCTTAAATGACTGACATCACAGTTCTGGAGTCTGGCATATCCAAAATCAAGGTGCCAACTGATTTGGCTCCTTTTAAGGACTCTTCCTGACTTATCGATGGCCTTCTCCTTGCTGTGTCCTCACATGGCAGAGAGAGAGAGAGAGGGAGGGAGAGGAGAGGAAAGAACTGGACTGGATTCTGGTTTCTCTTCTTATAAGGACACTAATCCCACCATGAGGGCCCCACTCTCCTGACCTCATCTAAACCTAAATACCTGCCTATGACCCCATCTCCAAATGCCATCACACTGAGGCTTAGGGTTTCACATGAATATGGGAGGGGGCATAAACAGTTATTAGTACATAACAGTAGCCATTTGAAATGTATGCTTAAGGAGATTTTTGAAAAGTATACAGTGATTTGCAAATTTTAAGGCATTTTTATGAGTATCCTTGCAGTTTTTTTTTTTTTTATTGGCAAGTTTTTTGACTTCTCCCCTCTGCCTTGGTTTCTAAAGAAACGAAATACTTTCTGAGCCCTGTTCAGAAGAAAGCCCTGGTGCCATTTGAAATTTCAGAACTGAAATATCAAATGTGCGGAGCATGGAGACCGTGACAGAACGTACTACAGTTACAATTACACTTCGACTCTGATGCTTCAGTTCTTACTGCATAGCTGCCCTATCGGAGGACAAATATTTGATTCAATAGGATCTATTAATACCTTATAGATCACATAGGAGAAGGGAGGACTTTGAGAGAATGGGAAGCAGGAAAGATCAGTTTTGAAGGAGGGAGAGAATCTGGTAAAGGTGGGTCATAGAGTACTCAGGGTGGGAAGTGGGGGCAGTCAGGGGATGAGCATTCCTGCCTGAGCTCTTCCAGTAGGCTGCAGAACAGAGGATGTGAGCGGCAGGCAGATCAGTGGTAAGAAAGCGCGGGAGCACTTGGAAGCGGTGCCATGATTGGAATGTGGGTGGACGGCGGAGGAGGAAGAGGGGCAGAATCCAAACAGACCTTTCCTCCTTCAGAGCTAATGCCGCCAGGATTGGCACCCACAGGGCACGGTAGGTGGCCCCTAGTGGGCACCCAGGGAGTCTTAAATGAATGCTTGAAGAGATGATCAACTGAAGTGAACACACACAGGTTCTGTAGTAGACCCTCAAGGTCTACAGAGTTCTTCCAGTGGAACTCATGGCAGGAAGGATCTGAAAACATGAAGCCTGGGGAGAGCTTGATGTCCTGCTGCTGAGGGGGGGAGGTCTTGGGATCTGGGTTTACTTAAGGATGGACCATTTAGACAACCTGGTCATCAAAAGATAGTTTTGCCCTGATGTCTCCATTTCTTTTCACTGTCTGAATTGCTTATTGCTCCCGAACGTCTTTCCTTTCCTTATCTTGATTGCTCAGTTTGCTTTGGAAACAAGACATTATCCAAGCACAACATCGCTTAGAATGACTCTCGGTAATGGGAGACACTTGAACACCTAGGCCTTTTAAAGCCACAACTGGTTTTCTTTATTGGTTTTTTAAAAGGAAGGTTTTGGTGAATCAGCTATTGCCCATTAATTGCCATGACTTGCCGCAAATGAATCAGAGCTGCGTGTGTGTGTATGTGTGTTACTGCTAGGGCATGTCTTTTACTATATCTATGAAAGCTGTAAAAGTTGTTTGGGAAACCGTTTTATGATTTTAGTAGTTCAAATAAATCATCTTCATTTTGTTTTTGGAAATTCTCTTTCTTTTTATACAGGAAAATGGTGTTAATATATCCCTTGAAGCTGATTTCCAAGATGGCGTAATTATTTGAAAGAAGCACTGTGTTTCTTGGAGGAGTATATATTCTGCGGGTTGGAAGGCTAGGCTGGGGGATTGTTCCAAGTTAGATTTGTGCAGCTCTGTTACTTTGCTAAACTCAAAGCAACAGCAAATATCGGAGCTGAATGGGGCTCTGGGGGCTGTCCACCTGGGCTTGTTTGATCTTTGCCAATCTAGACAATAAATACAATAAATAACAAACACAATAAACACAAAGAAAACGTATAGTGCAGCATGAATTTCAAAACAAATTAAAAGTAAATATCACCAAAAATCAGTGTTAAACAAGGTAATGGGGTGTTGTTCCTCTTCCTTTTTTTGTAAATCACAATTGGCTTTCAGGTTCTGATGCCTCCGAGGGCATGCTCCTACCTTCTGTTGGATATGGTTGACTAGATTAACCCCTTTATTTTACAGATAAAAAGACTGAGGTCCGAGATTCAAGGAACGCCCATGCCCTCACCATATTAGGAGCAGAACTTGGTCAAGAACCCAAACATTCCTGTTGGCTATTCATTGCTTTGCCCACAATGCTGCCCCCCATTCTCCCTACCCTCCAGACCTTTAAGGATAATTCCTTATGTGAAGGAGGCATTCTAGCCATCATCTCCCTATATCTGATGATGCCAATATTCTAGAAAGTTGTTCTGACCTTACATTGTCATAGCAGGTTGGAAGCAAAGGCCAGAAGAGACTTCTCAATCCTGGCTAGTCCATGAGCCCTGGTTTATTTGTATTGCCTTTATTTCATTCTGGATACTGATACCATCATGACATAGAAACGCTTCCCTGGTATAGCTTCTGGGGAATACATGGGGCAAAACTTAGATCTGAAAAGGAATTTATTTGGAAATAAAGTTTGGTTCTTTTGTCATATTGAAATCTCTTATTGATGGCTTTCCCTGAACAATTTCACAGGTCCCCTCAAATTTCTTATTTGTTCTTTTTTTAAAAAAAAACAAAACAAAACAGTGTATCCGGTGGAGAGCTGTTTGATCGGATAGTGGAGAAAGGATTTTACACAGAGAAAGATGCCAGCACTCTGATCCGCCAAGTCTTGGATGCTGTCTACTATCTCCATAGAATGGGCATTGTCCACAGGGACCTCAAGGTAAGGCCGTCACTTAGCAACCTCCTCCATGACCACTCTCCCACCCACAATGACCTGTCCAAGAGGATAGTCTCCAGAAAATGGATGAGGTTGCCTTGATGGCGATATGGGTGGAATGAATGGTGGACATTTGTGTACTGTTAGTTGTCAGGGCCTTTGGGACCCAAAGAAAGATGATGTAGATCAATGACACTGGCCATCATTTGGGAGATTTTATAACCACAATACAGCCGAAGGGCCCCAGGGAGGTAGGTTTTGTCTTGCTTCAAGCCGACCTGAAAGGTAATTTTGTTCAGGACCTATTGGCCATGAAAACCTTTCTCCCAGTGCAGTTCTTCACAGTCTTCCCCCAGTTCTGGCCCCATTTTGGTACACCACCCTGAGTAAAAGAAAGGGAGCGAGTACATAGAGGGCATGACAGAAGAAGACAAATGGAAGGTTACCCAGAAAAACAGGTTGAACGACCTACGATCACAGCCTTCCCCCGGTGTCCTGTAGGTTACAGTGTTATCTTTTCTTGATGAAGAGTTGGCATACTGACCCTTCACCCAATAGCACTGAAGGATCAGGGCCTTCATCGGGCACCCTGGCATTTCATCCCTCCCCGGTCAGTATAGATACCGAAGGGTAGGTATCAAACATACGCCATCAAGGGTAGATAGCGAACATATTGATTGGAGGAACAGCAAAAAAGCAATGAAGGCTGGACTGAGGCTTCATTCTACGGCGGCCACGGGTCCAGGCCCCAGAGCTCACTGCACCAGTAAAGACAGAAACTCCACTCCAGCCCACATACCTGCACTCACCTCATAAACACAGGGATTTTATTGCAATGAAGCCATGCTCTGCATGACTCTGTGAAATCTAAATCAATTTAAAGAACAAACCAGAAGCCTTTTTTAAAACAGAATTTCAGTAACTGTCCATTATCTAGTCCTGGGTGTGAATAAATGGTATAGCTTTTCTTTTCGTAAGGTCTCACTGTGAAGTTTTCTCCTCTTCTTCTCTGTGGTATTTTCCAGCAACTAGGGGAGTGGCTCCCAAATGTTAGCCTACGTCAGAATTGTCTGGCCCCACCGCAGAGGTTCTGGTGCTGTGGGGCTGCAGTGGGGCCCAGGAACTCACATTTCTAAGGGGTTTACAGGTGATGCTGATGTTATCCTGGGAATATTCTTAGAGAACTGCCAGACAAGGGTATTTGGGAATGTTGATGGAGTCCTTACAGCTTTTGCCTTTTGCAGGCTTCTTGAGAGCTGAAATGGGCTGTGAGCCCAATTAGTTAACCTTCAGGACCTAGAGGCCCTTGAGAGGGCTAAGGCCACTTGGCCCCTCTATGCCAGGCGGTGGCGCCTGCTCGGCTCTCTCGTGCCCTCACCAAATGCCGATTCCCTGCTTCTAGAACACAGGAGGCAGCTCTCTGAACAAGTTAGCGTGGTGTCCGACCGCAGAGGTGTCCCGTGATGGGCGTTCCTACGCAGAGAACATTCCTCGAGGGGCACTGTGTATCCCCCCTTTGGAAGGCAGATGGGCTGCACAGGAGAAACTGCTTTTTCTGCCCACACAGAGCTTTCAGGGAAGGATTTGAGGCTCCCAGCCCCGGCAGCTGTGAGACTGCCAGGCTGATCACTGTGGAAAGAAGTGCCATGTTGGGACCTTTCGTCACTGCTTTTCAGAGACACAGAGGAGTTTGAGCTACATGGCAGAAGTTGGGCTAGGGTTATTAAATTTTCATAAACATCTGAGAAAAATGAAAACAAAGTGTATGCTCCAGGGCCAAGAACATGATGAGGTTAGTTTAAGATTAGGGCACGATCTGGGATACCACCGCACCCTCACATGCGAATACACCTCCTCCCCCTTCCTCCAGAAAAGTAGTCTCGTGTCTTCTTGCCCCAGGAAGCTACTAGAGACAATCAGTTGTCCTTTTTTCAAAACAAGGGACTGAGGCAGGAAATGTCCACTGCTGCCCCCTCAGATCAGGATAGGGCTCAGCCCCTGCATGATGTTCTTTGTTGTGGGGGGCTGGCCCGTGCATTGTAGGATGCTGAGCAACATCCCTGACCTCTACCCACTAGAACCCAGGACCATTCCTATAGCCGAGACAACCAAAGACGCTGCCAAATGTCCCCTGGGGTGCTAAATTGCTCCCAGCTGGGAATCACTGAATTAGGAGAGTGATTGTGTATAACATTAACTTTATAGGAAGTGTTGATTCAGACCTTTTAAAAGCTTGTTACGTGAACTATTAAAGGGTTGGTATTGACTTTCCAACTCCAGCATTGGCCACCTGTTGTCTTGCAAGGATGTCATAAAATAAACGACATTATTTTTTTTAGGTGAATCCTGGGCTTCTTGGGACCCCAGGCAGAATTGCCAGATCCCCCTTGGGCCGCCTGCCTGACCAAGCCCTCCTACTGCCAACTGGGGCCTCTATCCGGATTACCCCTGAGCCTATCTTCTCTCCCACTTTCCTGTTCCCCACTCCCCTCAAGAAAAAGCCCCACCATCTTTACTAAGTCAGGAGATGCTTGTGGACAAGTACTGATCTAGGCTGTGAATGACCAGTTTCTTGAACCCTCCTTGGTAATTGTCCTGCAAAAGAGTGCTTTGCTGACCCAAATGTATCCCCTGGAGGAAGAATGTGTAAGGAGGGGTATTTGGCCCCATGGCAATCTCTTGCCTAGAGGCAGCCTTGTTGAGTAGCCTGAGGTCACTGGCTTCCCACTCCTTACTTAGCTGTTCAGCTGCAGAAGTACTGGGTCAGGAAGATTAAAAATCAGAAACTTAAAAAAAGTCCTCTCTGCCCCATGATCAGATCCGTACTGTTCATCATGAACCATGTGCACCTTTTGATGAGATTATTTCACCCCATTTTTAAAGCAGTATTCTTATTTTGATTATTGATTGACCCATTTTATTCTCTCTTCAAACTCCTTGAGAGCACCCTCAAGCATACATTTTGATTTTCTTCCCACCGCATGCTTCATCCACGGAATTAATGTCACTGTGAATGTTAAGTGCCATTCCTTCTCATGTTATGAGTTTGGATGAAGGATAGTATTTTTTTCTTTTGGGTTCTGTTAAAAAAAATTATTCTGACACTTTTTAAACTAAAGAAGACTTTATTTAAGGCTACTGCAAGAATATCACAATAGGGGAGAGAATTGGGTTCAACTCCAAGTTCATCAAGGACATGTGGGGATTTATAGCCTTTGAGCAGAACGAGGGTTGTAGATAGAAAATTGCTAAGAAGGGATACCAAGGATGGGGGGATTCTTGCTAAAGGCTGGCCAAGAACCTATTAGACATTGGTAGACTCTCTCCCTTGACCAAACTTGAGTTCAGCCCCTCCTGAGTCTTCTTTCTGACCAGGCTCCATCCTTGGGCTCTGTGCTTAGTCCATTGGCTCTGCCCATGTAGTCCAGGCTGAGCAAGAATCCCACTGAGTCACTTTGGTGAACATCCCCCACCCTTGAGATCTGATCAGATTCCTTATCCTCCACCCTCCATATCTGCCCACCCTGGCCTGCCTTTCAACAAGGATCCTCTGAAACTGATGTAGCCACACACACCCCACCCTTGATATCCCCTCTTAGTAACTTTCCATCCACTGACGCTCCCCCTGCTCCTGGGTATAAATTTCCACTCGTCCTTGTTGTATTAGGACTTGAGTCTACTCTTCCTCTCTGACTGTAGAACCCCATGGCAGTGGTCCCCCTGAATAAAGTTTTCCTTACTGTCTTTACCAAGTGTCTGAATACATTTTTTTAAATAACATGCAAGGTGGGAGGTGAAGAACTTGGCCAGATATCAAGGGTGAGGGAATTCTTCCTACGCTGACTCAGCAGGATTCTTGCTAAGACTAGACTATGCAGGCCCGGCAAGACAGGAAGGACACAGAAGGCCAAGGTCAAGGCCTAATCAAGAAGAGGGCTGACTACAGTTTGGTCAAGGAGGGGGTCTTAGGCAGTTCTCAGAATTTCCTCACAGCAGTGGTTGCACATCAGAATCCCCCCGTGGATTCTAACATCCAGAGGCCCGGGCCCGTCTCAAATCCGCTGAAGAAGACATGCAGGCATTTGGTGTTGTCACAGGTGATTCTGCTGGGCAGCCAGGACCAGAACCACTTCTCGAAATGGACCTAGTCACTCTATGAGAGAATGGTTCCTCAAATTCAACACTCAGGAACCAAAGATTCACCGCAAACCACTGACAGACACTCTTGCTTCACTCTTGGGGATGAGACAAGAGCCAGACCTGAAACAGTGAGGGGAAGTGGCTTCCCCAGTTCCGAGTCTTCCTATTGTGTTTCCCTTAAGGTTTAATGTAAAGAGAGAAGTGATTTGCTTATTCGCTGGGTCAATCTTCAGAATTTTCCTAGTGGGTGAAGAGGAGAGGTGTCAGTCCTCAACATTATCTCCCTCAGGGACAACGCCATTAATTGAGGCAGCCCTTCTGTGTTCAGGCCCGTCCGAGCAGGACTGGCCTGGCCCCGGAGGCTGGAGCATCTCCCTCAGTCTCCCTGAGCTCCACTCTCTCTCTCTTTTTTGCTAAGAATGATACCCAATTTTTCACAAAACACTATGCAATGAAGCTTTATTCACTTCATTGTCTCCCTGCTGCACCTCTGCTTTGCCTCCCCTCGGCCCCTCCTACGGAGCTGCCATGGAGGTGCCCCTGAGGTGCAGAACGGTAGTGGGGACGGGAACTGTGATCACACCTCTGCCACATGTCAAGCTGAGTCCTGTCATGTATTCTTCCGGGAAGCAAACGAAGAACCACCACAACCCATGTTTTCCAGAAAGGCAAACAGAAGCTCAGGGTACTTAAGGACACGTGGCTATGAAGTGCTGGGTCTTCTGTGATGACATCCCTCTATTTCCCAGGAAGCAGAGTCGGGGGAGGGGGTGTCCACTGGCTCAGGAGAGGGGAAAGCGGGACGCATCTGTCAGAATGACAAGACATGGGACGTTACCAAAGGCGGGAAGAGAGACCCTTAGACTAGAGATAGGTTGCTAACAAGGGTCAGAAAAAGGGAACAGAAGAGCCCCTGCAGAAGTCATGTCATTTCTGGGGATCCCCCCTCTCTCAGCCCAAGAAATAAACTGATAAGTCTGAGAGGTATGCAAGGCTGCCCCAATATAAGGTTCACTTTTGTGAAGAAGACAAAGTACTGATAAGGGAAAGGGAATCACATTTCCTGAAAACCTCTAAGTGTCCAATACTGTGCAGGGTCCTCCACATCGCTCTTACTAAACACTGCTTTTCTTAATGCATTTACTATGTCCGAAGGTCAAGCATGTTCTTAAACTGTGATTAGATTGTGTGGCTTGATCAGAAATGATGAATACTTACAATTCGCATCGATGTGGATGGAACTGGAGGGTATTATGCTAAAAAGTGAAATAAGTCAATCAGAGAAAGGCAGTTATCATATGGTTTCACTTATATGTGGAATATAAGAAGCAGTGCAGAGGATCATAGGGGAAGGGAGGGAAAACTGAATGGAAAGAAATCAGAGAGGGAGAAAAACCATGAGAGACTCTTAACTATGGGAAACAAACTGAGGGTTGCTGGAGGGGAGATGGTTGGGGGATGGGGTAATTGGGTGATGGGCATTGAGGAGGGCACGTGATGTGATGAGCACTGGGTTTTATATGCAACAGATGAATTATTGAACACTACATCTGAAACTAATGATATACTATATGTTGGCTAATTGAATTTAAATTAAAAAAAAAAAAACAAGATTTCGTGCCTTGGTGAGTCTCCCACAATGAAGCCAGCTTTAAACACACTTTGTCCATTTTTTTTCTTATTTTCCTTCCAGCCTGAAAATCTGTTGTACTACAGTCAAGATGAGGAATCCAAAATAATGATCAGTGACTTTGGATTGTCAAAAATGGAGGGCAAAGGAGATGTGATGTCCACAGCCTGTGGGACCCCGGGCTATGTTGGTAAGCGCAGTGTGTGTGTCCGCGTCCAATTTGTCTGTCTTAAAGCACCTGAGCCTGGCACAGGATCACAACTCTCTTCGTTCCCCTCGAGGGGAGAGTAAAAAGGCTGAGAGACATTGGAATGAGTTAGAAGAGAAGCAGTTTCCCCTGAAACCTTTTAAAAGTTGGGGAGAAATCCTGTCTAATTTGGGTGTGGGCCTGAGTGGAGGCCTGGAGTTGATTTGGATGAATGCCCGGGTTCTGATGCCAGAAATCTGGCATACATGTCCGTGTTTTCAAGTGATTTACAGTGAGGCGCTAAGATAATGATGAGGTGCAGACACAAGTAGAACATGTAAAATGTTGAGATAGCAGCGACCAGAAAGAGAATATCGATAGGAGGAACCTGCTTCATACCTTGACGAAGTCACTCTTGAAGTCCCTATCGGTACTGGCGAAGCCAAGAACTAAAGTTTTTCCTAAAATCAGAACCGCACATTCTTTGTACCAAACATTCAGAATGCAGAAAAGCTATGACAGAGCTGAACACATGCATGCTGAGAAGCACCTTCTGTCTTCTGGGGACCTGGAGAAAGGCCATGGGCATTCTTGGTGGTTTTCGAGACTCTGATATACACAAATGTATTCACTCATGTAGCAAATGTATACTAAGGTGCCTACTACGTGCCAGCAGCTGTTCTAGGCACGGGGGTGAAGGCCGTGCATGAGACACATGGGGCGCCTGCCCTCATGGAGCTCACATTTTAGTTGGGAGTGACAGACACCAGACAAAGATGCGAAGAATGGGGTTGTTTCAGGCCATGGTAAGTGGAAAATGAAGAAAATAAAAGGGGAAGAAAATGAAGAAGATAAAATGGGAGCTTGCAATAGAGTGGCAAGGCGCTGGGGGGATTAGGACGGCTAAGGGCACAGGAACGAGACTGGGGTATTCGCCTGCATGTGGAGAAGCATCCGGCCTTGGGGCTGTGAGGGGACAGAGTGTCCCAGGTGGAGGCATCAGCTTGGTGTCAAAGCCCTAAGTGGGAAAAGTCTGGGGAGAGGATACAAGCTGGGAATGTCTGAGAGCAGGGGGAAAGGGAGTTGGAAAAGACTTTGGAAAATGGAGACCAGGGCTGAATTCTCGTCATATACAACAGGATGGCTTTTCCTCATGAGAACAGGCAGCCCGCCTGAAAGAGAGGAGGGAATGTTCTATGAATGGCATCATTCCTGTTTGGTTTGAGGGACAATCATACGGCCTTCTCAGGCCAGGCTGAGGCAAGCAGGCCTCAAACCTCATGAGCCTGGAGCCCAGTGCATTGTGGGAAACTCCAAATGACCTCCGGGGCCCTTCTCGGCCCTTCGAGTGCTGGCATAACGTGGGTGTTAGATCACAACCGTCTCATATTTAAAGGTGCCCGAAGGGCAGGAGAGAAGAGCTGGCCAAGGGGAACGGAGAATAACATGAAGGGAAGCAACAGACTCAGGAGGAGATAAAGGCGGTGTGAGCGTCACGGGCAGGGACCCTGTCCCTGGTTGGTGTGTGCGCTGGACAGAGACGGGGAGGTGGTTCTGCTCACAGAGAAGCCAGCACAACCTTGGCCTGGATGAGATGCATGGCGCCCTGCGCGTTCTCGGTTCTGGGCTGGTGAAGTGATGCAGCAGGACCCGGCTGGACCCCAACGGGGGGGGACTTAGAATCGCTGCACGTGGGAGCTGCACGCATGTGCCCTGGGGGCGGGGGTGGGGGGTGGTGGGAGCAGGAGTGCGGGCGGTGTGTATGTGGGATTTCTCCAGTTCAGTCCAAGCCCCCAGGCAAGCGGCAAATAAAAATGAATGAGATGTGCTTCTCCTCCTTTCTCTTCAAAGACACAGAGGAGAAAAGCCTGTTTCAGCAGGTGAATCAGGAAATGCGAAGGCCTGTGAGGTCATGGTGTCCGGTCTTCTTGCCAGGATGGCTTTGCTGTCTGCAGCGCAGTCCACGGCCCTGGCCCCCGCCGGGCCAAGGAGCTGCTGGGACTCGCCAGCTTCCCCCTGCAAGAAGTTGACTCTCAGGCTGCAGGGCAGATGTTCTGACACAAGTGTCCATATTAACATATGCATCACACTGTTCTCCTATTGGGCTCTGACACTGGAAAGCTCTAGCACTTTCCAAATGGGTTTTTGCTTCTTTGTGCCTTGGCAGAACCCAGGAACGGCACTTTCTCTGGTTTTCTAAGTGGCTGTCATCCCTGTGGTCTGGTTCTGTTTAGATGTCAGATGCTGATGAGTCTGGGAACTGGGAACAATGTGTAGATGTGGCCCTTAATGTTGCTACCCTAAAGGGTGGCAAGTGGAGCTGTCAAGTAATCCCGTTGTCAGATATGGAATTTTCTTTGAGTGAGGAGGGAGAGAGGAGCTCTGTGGGAATGTAGCTGTTCCAATCATTCATATTTGTTGAGCACTGAGATGCCTGGGGAGTCCTCTTAGAGCCAGGAAGGGGCTACATTGGGCAGCTCATACCTTGTAGATCTATACCTTGGGCAGTGAGCAGCAGAGTTTGGGCTGTTTCCTCCCCACCCACCAACCCCCACCCAGGCTGCATGGCAAACTCCTGTTCATCCATCAAAACCCACCTTACATGTTGCCCCCTTTGGGCTGCTTTCCCAACACCCATTCTCTCTTTTGTCATCCTAGTTCTTTTCCTGACCTTTCCTGACCACTTTTTCACCATGGCTCTGACTACATTGTGTCAGGGTCCATAAGTATCAGTGTCTCTTTCCCACTGCACTGCAGGTTTTTCTACAGGGGGGATTATCTTATTCATCTCTGCACAGACGTTTGTTAAATTGATAAAAACCCAAGGTTCATGATGAAAATTAGCGTTTTTCTCTCTCTTCTCTTCTTCCAGTCATTCAGCATGCATTTATTAAATTCCTGTTATGTGCCATGCTCAGTGGTTTGGTGTTAGGAATATGAATATGTAGGGACAGCGTTTCTGACTTCAAAATGTTCACAGTATTGTGAAAGACAGAGGGCAAACAGGCAGGTTGAATAATGTCTGGTAAGTGCTACATTATTTATCATTTAAGGATTATTTATTTAGTGCCTACCTGCTATTCTAGGTACTGGGGATGCATCAGTAGAAAGGAAAAGAAAAACAGATAAAAGTCGCTGCCCTCAATCAAGGTGCTTACATTTGAGTGAGAGGGAGACAGACTGTATGCAAACAGCTAAGTCTATTACTTAATATCTTAGATTGATAAGTACTATGGAGAAAAATAAAGCAGGAAAGAGAATAGGGTGTGTGTGTGTGTGTGTGTGTGTGTGTGTGTGTGTGTGTAGGGGGTTACAATTTTAAATAAAGTCATCAAGGCAGCCTACACTAAGAGGTCAAGATTTGATAGAAGTGAAGTCGCCGGCCATATTGTTATTTGGAGGAAGAGCATTCCAAGGATGGTGCAAAGGCCCCGAGGCAGGGGAGGGGGGGGCAACAGGAGCAGGGTGAGCAAAGAGGAGAGCAGTAGAAGGTAAAGTCAGAGAAGGAACAGGCAGAACATGTGCAGACCAGGACTTAGAAGTCATTATCAAGAGTATGGCTTTTACTCAGGGTTGGGGGAGGCATGGGAGGGTTCTGAGGCAAGGCATGGCATGATCTGACTCTTACCAGGATACTTCTAGGAGACAGGTGGGGATTAGGAGAGATGCCAGCGTGTAGGGCCAGGGTGGAAGGAGGGAGACCAGTTAGAAGGCTCTGGAATTATCCAAGTGAGAAATGGTGGGGTCTGGGCTAGGTTGGCAGAGGGGACGTAGTGAGAAGTTGTCAGATTCCAGATAAAATTTGAAGGTAATGTCGTGGAGATCTTCTAAAAAACTAAAAGTAGGGTTTTAGAGACAGAGAAATCAATGATAATTCTAAGGTCTTTTTGGCCTGAGCCCCTGGAAGGGTGCAGTTTCCCTTACTTGAGAAGTAAAAGTCTGTGGAAAGAGCAGGTTGCAGAAATATTACCAGGGGCTCAGATTTTGATTTGTTAAAGTTTGCAAGGTCGAGAAGGCAGTTGGAACACAGGTCTGGAGTTCTGGGGAGAGATCTGGTCTGCAACAAGATACAATCGATTCTCATTATGCAATGATGTTCTGTAACATCACCTTGACCCTGAACTAGTAAATACTGACCCACTGTTCCCAGGGGAGATCAGGGTCAGATTCCTCATGAGCCTCTGGTCCTCTCATTTTCATCTACTGATCGATGCCTGACATTGTTTTACGTGTATTTCTGTTCAGTGACACCTTATTTAATATATAGTCTCGATTCATGAATGTTGAACTCATGGTCAACAGCCCCATAACTTATGCCTAAAGGAAGCTTCTCTAGCTACATATTTTCTCTATAAGCACATCTCCACTTTCTTGTGCCGGGAACACTAGACGGCACTTCATCACTGCACTTGGGGGCCGTTTTAAACCATGAATCTACAAAATGTGCAGAAATGTGAAAAACCTGACACTAACTAGACCATGAAAATGATACTTGTTTATAACGTGAGAGTCGAAACAGGAGGGTAGAGTGTCGCCTTGTTTGAGGTCAAACAAGGGAAAGTACGCCTTAGAAACTCAGCCAGAGCCTCTCTGCTCACGTCCTTAAGTGACTGCAAAGGCATGGCAAGCATTGATTTGGCGGCTACAAATTTTAGCAAGGAGGCAAATTTACACAAGTACGGAACCCGTGTGTCATGAGGGTGGACTGTATTTGAGGGCTGACAGCTTCCAGATGTATTTTGAAGCCGTGAACCTGGATGAAATGGCCAAGGGTGGCGGGGGGACGGGGGCAGGGAATGATGGAGGAGAAGAGAGGTCCCACGGCTGAGTCCTGGAGACCTCGGGACTGTGAGGGGGCAGCGTGTGAAGTGGGAAGAGAACCAGGGCACTGTGGTATCTTGGAAAGTGCTTCGGGTTGGAAAAAGTTCTTGTGTCAGTTGTTGCTATTAAATCAAGTAAGATGAAGACTGGGTGTTGACCTTTGACTTTGGCGGCCTTGACTTATGGATCATTTGAACGATTAATTGACTAAGCCAGTGGGAGCCTGACAGCCAGTGGGCACAAAGTGAAGCATCTTTGTAAAGAGGACCCCAGCATGCTGTCAACCCTGGGGCTGGACACCACCACTCCCACCTGCCCCCCACCACTGGCTTATCTCTGCAAGGTCTTGGAATTTGGGATCTTGGACAAAGAAGCCACAGTCCCACCTCTACTGGTCAGTTTCGATGTGAACACAGGAGAGCCCAGCCCCGTCGCCCCGTCGGCACTCCCGATTCTGGGGTCCGTGCTGTCCAGGAGCCCAAGCCAGACGCAGAGGGCTGCTCTCTGCTTTCAGCTCTAGTTCAGACTCCTTCTAGATAGAAGTATCTATCGGCTTCAATTTGTGAAGGCTGTTGTTTTGTTGTTGTTGTTCTTACTGCTATCGCCTAAATGGCTATTCAGGTGAATAGTGGATTTTGGCAATATCAAGATTACTTCAGTTTAAATGAGCTCTCTAATAATGATGAAATAATGAAAGAAAAGGGCTGTTTATCCCAAGTATCCCAGTGCACATGGTGCCTGAGAAGGCAAAGGGATCTGAGTACCTTGAACTTCACCCTTAACCCTTAACAGCTGTCCAGATATTACGTGTCCTTTATGAGGAGCCGGGGTGCTTGCAGAGCATCAGCTCATTGATGGCAGGAGAGTGTGGGCATCTGTCCATCACTGTGTATGGGGTTCCCACTGCTGGCAGCTCCTAGAGCTCGCTCTAACACCTAGGGCCCCTCCAGTGGAGTCTGGCTGGTGGGTCATACAGACCCATATAAGGTAGCGTGTTTGCCGTATTTCAGAAGCAACATTACAAATACAGGTGAGAGAGGGATCAGCAAGGACTGGAATGACCAGGGAAAAACTCGTGGGAGAGGCGTGATTTGAAGGAAGAGTAGAATTCTGGGCCAAGATGGGGAGAGTATAAGCAGGAGAACAAAGGCCCAGAGTCCCAAAACTACTTTTTGTCGGGTGTGGAAGAAATGAACAGACTCATTTGGCTCGGAGAGGGGGCTCGCATAAACAAGTACTTGGGGATAATTTAGAAGAAAGGATGGGGCTCTCTGGTGGCAATCAGCTTCTCAGGGTAACATGGTGGCGGTCAGGACGGTATTGACCTAGATTTGGAATCCATGTAATTGAGCCAGGTGTAACATTCCCCTTGGTGTCACCAATAAGGGAAAAGTCAGAGCTAAGAAAGTTAGTAAGTTACTTATGTTGCTTGCTCTGCTACGTTAATTAAAATATCCAAATGGTCTCTCTTGAATCACTAAATAGAAGCAGGCAGTCACAGAAAGCACCCATTCTAGTCATGTCATTGATAAATAAAGATGACACATCAACTCCTCTTGGTAGAGGAAAGCCTGTTGTTCTATTTCTTGATGTCGCTGTTTGTGCACTAATGTGATTTCTCCAATTCTGTGGGTCTCGTTCTCCTGATTTCAGAAAGAAAATTAAGCAGTTTAGAAGACCTTCAAACCATGGTCTATAGATTAAATGACAGAGTGCCTTGCCAGAGGAAGGCAAGCATGTGTTCTCTTGCTAGCAGGGTGACTCAGGAATCCCAAACTTCGCTTTAGAAGGGGCAGGAAGGCAGGGTGGCAGAGACTCGAATTGCTTCGTGATGTTTCTGAGCTAAATAAGACTTTCCTTTTTCATCGAGCCCTACTGAGTGATGATCCACCACAGTGCACAGTCCTTCGTCTGGAGTCCACACCAGCAACCACACTGTTTCATTGTGGGATGTTGCTCAAAAATAGGAAGGCGTGCTTACACCCGGTCCACGGCTGTGTTTATCAGCACAACCACACCATAGTTCTTCACGTGGTGGCTGATTGTCATGTTACTAAAGCTTCGGGAAAAGGAGTCCTTCTGGTTTCCTTCCATAACTTACTTGTAGTGCTGCCCGCACAACTCTTTGGTCTAGCTTGGGCTAAAAGAGTTGAAACAAGTTTCATCGTGTCTCTTGTAAATGGAAATGAAGAAAGGTTGGTCAACATTCTTGGCATATTTTTTTGACAGTTAGAGGAATGCCCTTAATTCATGAGACTGTGGCGTTCTTCGAGCTTGATTTGGGACTTGTGGCTCTGATGAGATCTTGGAAAGTAGTCCTTGCAGCCAGCGTGGTGTTGGGACGAGGACCTCTGTTCTCCAAGCCGCCCAGCCCCTAGCTGGTACCAGTCACAGCACTAGAACAAGTAGCCTGCATATCTCCGCCATTGGTTAGACAGGTGGGAGGCCTGAGCCCTTCATTAAACTCTTGGGTTCTCAGTTTCTTGGAGGGATTAACTGAGCTCTCTGATTTTTTTCTGGTTCTGCCATATCATATATTTCTAGAGACACGTGACTCCTTTAAATCTATAAATATCCATGTGTCGAGGATACTGACACCATTTTTTCCCATCTTCCCTCAGACCAGATAAGAAAAAAAGAGAGTAAGTTACCATCACGCATTTTTGTCCTCGTCGGCAACCTGTCACGGTGATTCCTCTCATCTTTCCCCGTGGGCCCTCCGCCCCTAGCACTTCGTCCTTACTCTTCTGTGTGGCCATTTGTCCCACAGAGCTTGATTTTTTAATTTGCTCCCTTAAACATCACATTTTAGTATATGGCTATGAGCATCACGTCATTCTCATCCTCTTAGACCATTGGTGTTGAAACGGGGTTTATAGAACTCGTAAATGGCCATGCAGGGCGCAGACGGGTAGGCAGAGGACCCAGATAAGAATTTTCTCTTTCCTTCTCTCTCAGCAGCTAGTCAGTGACAACCAGCAGCGAGCGTTTCGTCGCCCCAGGTGCGGCAGCCAGACCCCATCTGTTAGAGAGAACAGGGCCCCTTGAGTGGGAAGACTGCTCCTTCGATTAGCCTGACGGGGACAGAAGCTCCTTGTCAGCACGTGGGCAGAGCTCACCCAGCCATGCCTTGGAGGAGCACCCACTCCACGTGTCCAGTCCCCCTACCTCACTCTTCACTCTGTGCCCTTCTGCAATTTCTGGATGGCTCCTCTCTACATCATATTGGGACGGAGTGTCATAGTTTCCAAACTGGTACCACTGTGCTATGCTGGCAAGGAGGAAAAGAAGCCTTGTGCCATTTTGGAACTTATTGGGTTTTTTTTTTTCTTTTAATGATTAAAACCCCAAACACCAGAATGCCTGTAAAGGTCCTCTCAATCTTGACGTGGAGCTTGTCAGATTTCAGAAGTAGTGAAGGTGCCATCCCGTTGCCGTCACAAACCCCGGAGGGCAGAGCCTGGATCTTGGGACCACCTCTAAAGGAGCACATCACAGTCTTATTTCTTGCCACGTTGCTCTGAATTGCCTCACTCAGAACACTTCCCCTCCTCCCTCCCACCGAATTCCAGGTCTCTCCCACATTTTCAAACACCAGCTGCCTTCCCATTTTCCACTCCCTTCCCAGTCCTCAGCCTCACCCCACCCCCTCCCACCGGCCACATTCTGGCTGTGGCAGCATTTGAATGGCAATCCAGCTCCGATCGGAACAGTAATTACAAACCGGGCCGGTGCTTTCGAGGGGACTTTTCATGCCTGTGGTAACATTCAAGAGGCTACCAGGAAAATCAGAGCGAGCTGCCGTTTTGTGATGCAGTTTTAGTCAATTGCAACTCTAAGGGAAGGATGAGAAAGTGCAAATGAACTTGTATGGGCAGAAGGACAGAGGGGTCCCAGGAACACTCGTCTGACCTGCCGGGACTTTGGGTGGAAGGCAAACCACAGGCAAAGAATGAGTCTGTATTTCAGCTGTATTTTTATGTGCCAGCCACCCAGATGGCAGTACTCTAAACCTCGGTGGGGCAACACCATTTATGAGGACGCTCACAGTAAAGCCCCTCGTTATCCGGGATTTTTCTTTTTTAATCCCCCTGCTGCTGGTCGTTCCGCCGACAGAAACGGTTCTGACTCAGTGCCGTCGGTCCTGCCCCTCATTGTAATCGGTTCTTCCTAAGGCCAAATTCCACCTGAAATGGATGCCTGAATTTTATTTCCCTTGATCTGTAGGATTTTATTCATCATCCCTGGACAGGCAGCCCCTGGATAGAAATGTCCTGTTTCTCTCTCAGTGTTTGCAAGAAATCCTTCTTGCCACTTCTTGGACACGTGTTGTCACTGACTCTTTGGGGCTGGATTAGACACAAATCCCTAACCGTATTCCTTGACACGAAGGGTCCCATGCAACGCTTCACTTGAGCTCAGATTCTTTACCACAAAGACATAACTTCAGGATGAAGTAGCAGATGCCCTTCAAGACAGGAAACTGAGGCATAGAAAGTTAACAAATTCTCTGAGATACACAGGAGGTTTGCAAACTCCAAAGAATTAGGGAAAAAATCAGGATACATTCATATTTATAAGTAGTCTTCTGGAACAAATTTTTTTTTAATTTTTTTATTGTTATGTTAATCACCATACATTACATCATTAGTTTTTGATGTAGTGTTCCATGATTCATTGTTTGTGCATAACACCCAGTGCTCCATGCAGAATGTGCCCTCTTTAATACCCATCACCAGGCTAACCCATCCTCCCACTCCCCTCCCCTCTAGAACCCTCAGTTTGTTTTTCAGAGTCCATCATCTCTCATGGTTCGTCTCCCCCTCCGATCTCCCCCCCTTCATTCTTCCCCTCCTGCTATCTTCTTTTTTTTTTCTTAACATATATTGCATTATTTGTTTCAGAGGTACAGATCTGTGATTCAACAGTCTTGCACAATTCACAGCACTCACCATAGCACATACCCTCCCCAGTGTCTATCACGCAGCCACCCCATCCCTCCCACCCCACCCCCCACTCCAGCAACCCTCAGTTTGTTTCCTGAGATTAAGAATTCCTCATATCAGTGAGGTCATATGATACATGTCTTTCTCTGATTGACTTATTTCGCTCAGCATAACACCCTCCAGTTCCATCCACATTGTTGCCAATGGCAAGATCTCATTCCTTTTGATGGCTGCATAATATTCCATCGTATATATATACCACATCTTCTTTATCCTAGAACAAATTTTTCTAACCTCCCTTTAAGAAGGAATTATAATTGGGGCCAATGAAATGAAGAATCGGCTGCAGCTGAGCATTGCACCTTGCAGCCATGACAGACTGTTCTCACGCCCGTGGCGCTGTCAGCAATGATGAATGGGCAGTTCCTGGGATGCAGTCTCTAGAACTGTGCCTGGACCGAGAGGGGACTGTAGAAGTATGTTGGTGAATAAGTGAATAAAAGGATCTGTAACTCAATGGACAGAGGGACCAACTGGATAGGAGGTTGGTATAGGGGGTTTGAAGGCTCCCTCCAACTCAAAGATTCACGTCCTCAGTCGTGCCCTTCCATCACTTGTGGGCCCAGTTCAGGTCTGATTTCTGAAGGTTCTAATGCAAAGGGTGGAAATCTCCATTTACGAATCATTTCCATTATGTAAAGCTAGAATCAAGGCAAAGTACTAAACGACATCAAGGATCTGTCCATCCTTAATTCTAAAAAATAATAAACCCTCTGTTCTCTTTTTGTTCCTGTGGTTCTCTCAACCCTTCATCCTTACATAATGAACTACTATTAGCTCTCTCTGTAACTTATTGTGTTTATTATTTTCATGAAGCCTCATTACAGTCCTAAAGGGTGGGCTCTGTGAATGTACCCATTTTACAGATGAACAAACTGGAGGCTTAAAGAGATCAAATGACTCGCCCGAGTCCACAGGTGTAATAAGTGGGGGATCCCAGATTTCTTTTACTGAAGGACATGAACTTGGTAACAGGGTGAGCTAGTCTCCGTCTCCTCCTCTCTCTGCAGAAAGTGCTCTTCAGCACATCCCTGAGAGCGCAGGAAAAGGGAAAATTCCTTTTCTGTTTTTTTAGAGCCTGGGGATTGAGTATCACCCCCACGCCAATAGACAGCCCCTCTTCCCGCTTCCAGTTAGACTTGGTTAGGCCCTTCTCTTCTCTTTCAGTAAGGAATATGGGCAATTTAATTGTTTTAAAAACAAGATGAAAGGTTTCTGAATTTTTTTTCCTTCCTTTTTGAAACCTCTGGAGTCCTTCCCTTTACCAGGAACCCTTGCTCTCAACCAAAATAAAACAGCTCGGGTTGTAGGACGTTTCCCACCCAGTGGAATTTTCCAGTGGGTTGGTAGCAAGTCTCCCAGCAGTAAATTCGATTATTTTACATTTTGAACCAACTGTTTCACTAAAAAGCATGAGAAAAGCCTCAGAAAAGAGGACCACATCTGTCGGTCCAAAGATATCTCCAGTAGCTCGGGGATGCTTTGCTAAAGCTGATCCTTTACGTGGTATCAGAACTTCTGTTTGCTGCAGTAAACGAAACCAGCCAATGGGATGCTGTTTCTGTCAGGGATGGCAAAGAGCACGGAATTGTTAACCCCAAGATCGGGCCGGGAAGGAAGTTCTGAGAGATCACTTGATAGAAAATCTTTTCTGCCCTTGAGACCGAAAAGTAGTAATTCTGAAATCCCTTTGAAGAAAAGTTTTACAAGGAGAGTGGCACGCATGACAATCGGCCACATGCAGAGACTTAAGACTAATTCTGCCTGTTTTTATCCCCCAAATTCATGTCAGGAATAGCCATTTGTTAACCACACAGACTATGCTAAGCCCTAAAAATACAGACCCGAGCGATGTGCTTGTGGTCAGGGGGCATGAAGCCTGGTATTTGACAGTGTGATTCACGCAGCGGGGAAGAGATGCAGAAGGTCCGGTAGGGCGTCCGGGAGGCTGGCGTGCTATGGGATTTGGGTGAGTGGACCTGGGAACCCAACATGTGTCACCCAGGCAGAGCTGCTCCCACTCAACCACTACCCATCTTGCACATGTCCTTTTCAGCACCTCCAGGGGGCTCTGTTCCCCTGACAGCCCCTGACAGCCTCCAGGGACCGGGACTTCAGATGAGCTGGAGGAATGCAAGGGTCCTCTTGCCTCAAGTCCTTTCCTTCGGTCTAGGCTGTACCAGCAGACAAAGCCCTGTCCTGCTCTACCTGGGGGCTGATGGCATCATAAACAGGCTGCGGTGTGTTTTCATGACAGCTCTTTTTGTCAAGTGTCAATAGTTCCAATTAAGTTATTTCAGTTTAGGGGCGCCTGGGTGGCTCAGTAGTTAAGCGTCTGTCTTCGGCTCAGGTCATGATCCCAGGGTCCTGAGATCGAGCCCCGCATTGGGCTCCCTGCTCGGTGGGGAGCCTGCTTCTCCCTCTCCCTCTGCCTGCCCCTCTGCCTACTTGTGCTCTCTCTATCTCTCTGTCAAATAAATAAATAAAATCTTTAAAAAAATAAGTTATTTCAGTTCAAAGCCTCCCTCTACGAGGAGGTGTGGGGGTGGTGAGATTCACTGTCACCCTCCCACTACACGTGAAGTGTGTGAGTTGCACTGGGTACAGTCAGAAGAGAAAATCGTTTCTCCGTCAGATGTTCTTCGGCATCTGACAGTGTTGGGGGGGCGGTGGATTTGTGGTGGGCACGGCTCGGAGAACCCTTCCCACTTTGCAAGGCCCCCGGTCGGCTGTGCTCAGGGCCTCCTCTGCGTGGAAGCTCATTTGTCGTCTGAGAGTTTGTAAATTGGTTGCTGTGACTTCTTAGAATTACAGCCGAATTCTTGCCAAGGATTATATGGTATAAGATTAATAAAGTAATAAAAAGATTAATAACATAATACGAGGGAGCATGGCTGGTTCTCAAAGTGGCACCTGGTCTCTCAAGTGATCAGAGCCAGAGGTAAACTCTCACAGAGCACCGGCTACAGGCTGAAAGGATCTGGGAGAGGGTAGGAGGTGGGCCAAAAACCAGGAGAATTCAACAGGTTGGCCAAACAAGGGGAGCCAACTGCAGGACCCAGAGGAGAACAGGAAAGAAAATATCCCAGCAGATCCCAGGGATTCAGCATGATTTGCTCGCCATAGCAAATTGTCAGGAGGGTTCTGAATATTGCCTGAGAATTGATGCTTTCCAAGAATCACTACGAGATGAAAAGTAGCTAAAGGGATATAGTAGGCTTGTTCAAACAATGTCCCAGAGAACATTTGTTGTTTTTTTTTTTAAGATTTGATTTATTTATTTATTTATTTACCCAGCGGGAGAGGGAGGGAATCTCAAGCAGACTCCGAGCGAAGCATTGAGCCCGATGCGGGGCTCGGTCTCATGACCCTGAGATCACGCCCTGAGCTGAAATCCAGAGTCGGGCGCTTAACCAACTGCGCCACCCAGGTGCCCTGAGTACATTTGGTTTCAAGAATCAAATCAAAAGTGGAATTGGAATTAAGGCCATTAGTGTGTGTTGCCATGATACAATTTTTAAAAATATTTTTGGTTGGTGAGAATATCCTTTCCCAGATCAGGCTGCTTTCTCTTTTTTATTGTTACATTACACGTCCAAGGACTTTACTCTCTCCATTTGTTTCAAGTGCAGTGAAGAATCTCACCAGAAGGCCAGTGGTTCACCTGTCAACAATTGGTTAAAAAATGTTTATTGTGCTGTTGTTGACAGAACCTAAATAAGACACAACACCAGAAAGAACAAGAAATGTTTGGCACAAGTACATAGACTTCTACCCCCAGTATTGCTACTTCGATGTTTGCTTGTTAATCGTTTAGAAATTTTCCCACTAACACCCAAGCTACTGATCCTGGCATCCTTCTGTCAGCAGCTCCCTTTTGTCAATTGCGAGACTAGAAGCATCTGAGAAAGATCCAGATACCTTAAAAAACAAAAAACAAAAAACAAAAAAAAAAACTTGATGTTATAAACTTTACCACTTAAACAAAATCTAATATTTTAAAAATCATATGTGTCATCTGTGGCTTCAAGAGTCTAAACATCACAAGCAACATCCCAGTTCCACGCTGCATAAAAATCAGCCACTTGCTTTTCAAGTGCACGCAGGGCCTTGCACGGTTCTCCAGAACGCGGGTCGCTCTGCCAGCCCGAAGGGGAGATGCTGAGTGTGCACGAGTCCCTGGGCATACAGACTTCTGGAGGGACCCCGCATTCTTTATTCTTTTTTTTTCTGAATGAGGGATGGTGGCCAGAATTTCCCTCTTTCTAAAAGGCAGGGAAGGAGGGAGAGGGGAAGAGAAGGAGGAAGAGGATGTTCTTTTAAGGAGCCCTCCCTCTCATGCCCAGAGTGCTGGAGAGCTGAGTCTGGGGAGCTCCAAATAATACAGTATCAGCTCCTCCTCGGAGTGAAACCTGCTTTGCAGGGGCCGTGAGTCTTACCCCTCTACACATCATGGCTCAGGGGATCGGCTCAGTCTTTGCTTATAAACTTTGGAATCAGCTGTTGGAGGTGCCGACCTCTTCCTTTTCAGGGCTCCTTCCCCATGTCTGTCGCCGTGTCACACCTGGTACGTGACATGAGCTTGTGCCCCAAATCCTGCACTGAACTCTGGCTGCCCCTGCACCACCGTTTGACAGTCGATGCCCTGGAGTGGCTGAGCCTGGCTGGCTTGCCATCTCCCTAAGGAGTCCAGGAGATCCCATGACATGGAAGCCAGGGCTCCTGCCCACCAGCCTGGCTCTGTGCTCAGGATATCTGCCATCTGTCCTGCTGGGAAGTGACACCGGGTCAGACGTCGCCGATGAGCCATCTGTGCCTCCCTGAACTTTCCATCAGGGCACACGGATGGCTCTGGAGGCTCAGAAATAAGCTCCTTACAGAATGCAGTCACCTCCCACCATCTGTGCCCTTGTGGCCAGACCAGAACATCAGCGCGGAGAGAGCATACCTCCTAAATCAGCAAGACATTTACTGTGGTAAATGGCTCCCTTTTGTCAGTTGCCATAATAGAAGTGTCTGAGAAATATGCTCTTAGCAGTTATAGGGAAATGGAAGTATCGATGTGGCCAGCTCCCAATTATCCAAGGGCCACTTCTCCGATTTGTGAGTTCCCTAGCTTTATAGTTCTGTTTCTCCTTTCGCTATTGCACTGAGGGTGAACGAAGCAAAGAAAGGACATACGTATTTATTTTGCTCTTGATAAAAAAGACAAAAATAAAGTCTAATTCAAGTGTGGAGGAATGGGGGCTGAAATCGGAAAGTAGATTTGGGGGTTATCTGTGGATTGTATTTCTTACCATCATAAACAGAAACATTCAACAAAAGTTTGTATAGTCCCCAGTCCTACTTAGGAAAATTTATCGTAACAAACATAAGAGAGGATTTCCCTGTTAGTTTTTCTGCAACGGGACTTTTCTTACAGACTAAAGAAGTACTCACTTTAACTGTAAATATATTTCAATGGATGGAACTGGGACGAGGGTGAGATCGACCTGGTTCAAATCCCAGCTGGTCCATATCTACTGGGTGGCATCAGAAAGAGAACTTCTCTGAGGCTCATTTCCCTTAGATCAGGTGCAGAGAATGATCATCATGAGGGTTGCTGAAAGGGTTATAGTAGAAAACATTTATGAATGACCCAGGTCACGACAGGGAGTTGGTTTAGAGACCAGTTTCTCAGTGGATCACTTTGGGCAGGTTCCTGGAACTGCCGGTCCCTCTGGGTCCTCACCTGTGACTTGGGAGTCATCATGATAATGATAATTAAGCTCTTCCCCTCAAGGCCAGTCAGGGTAAGTGAGTTAATGCATCCCAAAGCCATAGAACACACAATCCAGCAGACAGCTAGTTTTACTTTGTCTACTCTCTTAAGTTTTCTGGAAAGTCTATGCTAAAGACACGTCCATCAAGTATATTTGGGTGAAAAGGAGATTTTGCTTGTGAAGATGCACTGTTTTTCTTATATTTATTTAGTCTTTGCACAAATATATATGGCAGCCACGGCCAGTTGAGAGACACTGGGAGTGGGTATCCAACCCGGGGCTCAAGCCACAAGGCCAGGAACAGAAAGTGCAAGAATAGGACAAAATAAGCTGAGACCCCCAGGCTGGAGGACTCTTGGATTAGAACCGAGGGATTGGAATTAAGGAGTGTTTTTGCTGTTTCATGGATGAGAAACACCTGCCCAAAACCTTCAAGAGTGAGCTGAGAGCAGGCCTAGGGCAGTTTCCCAGGGGCCAGATTTCAGGTCTCACCTCCCCTGGATTGTGAGCTCCATGAAGGTATTAGGAGGAGAGTTCACTTTCATGCCCCCACGGCACCCAGGAGGGCCCTACCCCGGGGGCCAGAAATGCTTCCCTGAATTAATTTTAGGTGAAGTCACACCCCAGGCTCCAAGTGGAGTGTACCTGTCTCTGACTCAGTCTCGCCTGAGCTGCGGTACCTAGCACAGCACTGACATGAAATAGTCACCCTATTCCAATTCACTGATAGATTGATTAGTTGAACTTTTTTGTTAATCTCATTACACACACACACACACACACAAAATGCTCTCATGATTTTCTGGCTAGAAAAACCAACACATAAAATAATTTCTATATCTCTACCCAGTTTTTAGAATCACAGAAAGCTCAGCCTGGGGGGCAGACAGAAAAAGAGAAGAAAAATCTAAAAAATGTTTTATGTCTCGGGCGTTTAAATAGTCAGGCTTGTGTCTCTCCTTTATCACTTCACAGCTCCTGAGGTCCTGGCCCAGAAACCGTACAGCAAAGCTGTTGACTGCTGGTCCATCGGGGTGATTGCCTATATCTTGTAAGTATTGCTTGCCACCTTGGCTGGTTTTTTCTTTCTTTCTTTTTTTCTTTTTTATTGTGGAAAAATATACATAACACAAAATTTACCACTTTTACCATTCTTTAATGTACTGCTCAGTGGCATCAGGTACATTCACAGTGTTGGGCAACTATCACCACCAGCCATCTCCGGAACTTTCTCATCTTCCCAAAGGACAGCTCTGTCCCCATTAAACACTAACTCCCTGAAGTCCCTGGCAGCCACCCTCCTACTTTCTGTCTCTGTGCACTCGACTACTCTTGATTCCTTGTGTCAGTGGGATCATCCAGTATTTGGCCTTTCGTGACTGGCTTTTTCATTTATCATAATGTCCTCAAGATTCATCCATGTTGAGGCAGGTGTCAGAATTTTCTTCTTTTTAAGGCTGAATAATTGTCCATTATATGCATATAATACATTGTGTTTTTCCATTTATCCATCAATGGACAGTGGGTGGTTTCCACCTCGTGGCTATTGTGCATAATGCTGTTATGAGCACAGGTGTACAAATGTCTGCCTTTAGGGGTATACCAGAAGTGGGGTTGCTGGATCATATGGTACTTCCGTTTAACTTTTTGAGGAATCTCCACACTGTGTTGCAAAGCAGCACCCTCACTTTACGTTCCTGACAGCAACGCGCAAGGGTTCCGGTTTCTCCACACCCCTTCCAACACTGATTTCCCATGTTTTATAATAGCTGTCCTGATCGGTATGAAGTGCTTTCATTGTGGGTGTGATTTGCTTCCTTGTTTTTAAAATTTATTTGTAGTGTGCTTGTTTGAGTAGAGTTGACACACAGTGTTAACATTAGTTTCGGATGTACAACATAGTGATTTGAACTCTATAGCTTATGCTGTGCTCAAAAGTGTAGCTGCCCTCTGTCACCTTACAAGGCTATTACAGTATCATTGACCATATTCCCCGTGCTGTACCTTTCATCCCCATGACTTAGTCTTTCCATCGCTAGAAGCCTGGACCTCCCTCTCCCCTTCACCCATTTGGCTCATCCCCCAACCCCCTTCCCTCTGGCAACCATCAGTTTGTTCTCTGTGTTTATAGGTCTGATTCTGCTTTTTATTTGTTTATGTATGTATTTGTTTCGTTTTTTTAGATTCCACATATGAGTGAAATCTTATGGTATTTGTCTTTCTCGGTCTGACTTAATTCACTTAGCATAATACCCTCTATGTCAATCCATGTTATTGCAAATGACAAGATCTCATCCTTTTTTATGGCTGAGTAATATTCCTCTGTGTGTGTGTGTGTGTGTGTGTGTGTGTGTGTGTCTGTCTGTCTGTCTGTCTGTCAATGGACACATGGGTTGCTTCCATGTCTTGGCTATTATAAATAATACTGCAATGTTTCTCTTATGGCTAACGATGTTGAGCATCTTCTCATGTGCCACCTTGGATTTCCTGGGGATACAAACCACTATAAAAGTATTAGGACATCGCCAAAAGAAATCAAAATGAGAAAAAATTTGATGAAAACCAAAATTGAGCTTTTAGATTCCTCATTTCTTCTCAGGTACCTCATTTACACAACCCAGGAAATGCTATCATAGGCATAGTGTTGTCACAGTTAATTAAGGGTGGTCAATTTTGGGTTTTATTATTATTTTCTATTTTGCTTAAGTCCACTGTCAAGTTATTTTTTAATTACAATTTCTTTTTGCAGTGATACTTTCAAATGCTTACTACGGAGCATATTCCTAGAGTGGGTTTGGGCCAACTGGTGTCTGTAATTGATAGGAAATGAATTTCTCCCCAAGGAAGGGAAGGCTTTCTAGCAGATAGAGCCCGCTGCACACAATGAAAGACCATGGGGGATTGTGATCAGAGAAAGGTCTGACAGTATGTGGCATCTTCAGGGACTGCTGGAAACATCCCCCCTGTGTTGGCTTTGTCTCATTATCTGGAAGGCAAGCAGTCTTTCTACAGCATACATTCAACTGGGCAGCTTTTGTAGTTTAGTGTGGATTTAGTTGACAGCTCCTATAGATGCCTGCCATTATCACAGGATTTATCCATTATAATGTCCTTGGCCCCTACGGCTCCCACTTATGGAAATAGGTAAAGGCCAGGTTCGTCTGAGCTATAAAACTAGCATATTGCACTTACAGAGTGCTTTCACTTTCAAAGCACGTTGACTGTTTTCTAAGGTAGTTTCATCCTTTTTCGTGGGGAGGGGGGGGAGTTACAGACCCTTTGAGAATCTGGTGAAAGCTGTGGACCCTCTCCCCTAATAAATTCACACACACACACACACACACACTTCTGCATACCTCGTTAGGGAGCTTCCTGGGTAAGCCGAAAGCAGACACAGGCCATGTGTTCTTCACTCTGGCTCCTTAAAACCCCAGTGGAAATTCTTGTCAGAGATCCTACCTTGCCAAACTTGACATGGAAGATTTAAAGAAATGAATGATGAGCCACTGTCCTTCCTGTAGAGGACCAAAGCTCGTATCATCTAGAGAAATCTGGGGCTAGGCAAAAAGTGCCCCTTCATCTGGGCTTCTGCTTGCTTGTTCCTTCACATCTGTTCTGAATCCTGAACCACCGCTCTGGTCTGCACCAATGTTGATAGATTCCCTTTGTATATATAACTGTATATGTAATTGTCTCCCTGAAGTCTTGGCATTGGGGTAGGGTATCTATCTGCACAGCTATGAGGAGGTGCAGATGGCTTTACTGAGATAAGCATTGGTATCTTAGACATTCTGGCTGCTAGAATAAAATACGGTAGACCAGATGACTCAATCAGCAGATTCATTTCTTACAGTTCAGAAGGCTGGGAAGTTCAAGATCTAGGTGCTTACTGATTCAATTCCTGGTGAGGACCTTCTCCCCACCTCGCAGACTGCCACCTTCTTGTGTCCTCACAAGGCAGAAGGGGAACATGCATGTTCTCTGGTGTCTCTTCTTATAAAGGCACTGATCCCAGTATGGAGGCCCCATCTTCATGACCTCATCTGAACCTAATTGCCTCTCAAAGGCCCATTTCCAAACACCATCACATTGGGGGTTAGGGTTTCAACCTCTGAATTTGAGGGGGATACTCTTCAGTCCATAGTAAATGGTTTGGTTGTGCTGTGCTTAATCGAATTATTACAGTGGAATCCCCTTAAAACATGGACATTTCAGGATGGACATAGCACCTACTTTATAATAATGCTGACATCAAACATCTGTAGAACAGTGCAAGAATATAAATATGGTCACAAGTTTTATCTCCCTTCACCCTCCCTGCAATCCTACAAGATAGATGCAGTTTTTATTAAACCCACTGAGAGAAGATAAAACTTAGGGAGACTACATAATATAACTTGGTATCAGAATCGACATTTGAACCCAAGCCCCACTCTGACTTCCAGTCCAGCTCTTTGTGCTAACATCTTATGCCCTCACATGCAGACATGGCCACGTCACTGAGAGAAGAGAGGACGTTTCTTTCCATGTTATATCCAGCTTGTGTTTATTTCTTTCTGCAAATGTTTACAGAATATGTACCATGCACCTGTCACTATGCTCGATACTGGGAATGAGTGCTCAACAACACATACACAGCCCCTCTGTTTGTGAAGCTGGCTCACAGTCTCGTGAAAGAGACAGGCATTCAAAGAAACCTCATAAATGAACATGGAATTTTAAATGTGCAAAGTACTTTGAAGGAAGAGGATGAGGGGCTCTGGCAAAGTGGAACAGAGGTTACCTATTTCTAGCGGGTGGCTAGGGAAGCCTTCTCTGAGCAGAGGACCTAATAAAACAAAACCTAAATGATGAGTAGGTTAGGCAGATAAAGCGTGAGGAGGAAGTATTCCAGGCAGAGTGAATAGTGTGAGCGGAGGATGCTTTCAGCTGCAAGTAAGGGACAAACCAGGCCCAACTGGCATAAGCATTTAAAAAAAAGTCATACCTCACATAATAACAAGTGCATAGGTGGGAAAGCCCCATGAGTGCCTAAGTCAGATCCTCATTCCCAGGTTATATCCACCCTTGCTCTCCGCCATCCTCAGTGCATTGGTTTTTCCTTGCACCCTCCGCAACCAAACATGATGGCCGTCATAGCTGCAGGCCTCGGGGACAGACACAGCACCAGCTGGTGGAAGAAGAGGTGATGTTTAGCCCCGTGTACCTGTAAGAGCTAGACTGTCTTCCCCGGAAGTCCCTCAGCCAACGTTCCCTCATGTCTCCTTGGCCAGAAATGCCACCCACGCTCATTTCTAAAGCGGTCCTGGAAGAGAGAATGGGATGATCACAGCTGGCCGAATGAAGCAGGTGACCATGTGGAGGAGGTGCAAATCACAGTTGTGCTGGGGAAGAAAAAGCAGGAAACAGATTTGCAGTAGGTAAAGAACGTGTCTGCCACAGCCCACAGGTAGGGCAATATCCGAAAGGCCAGCGTGGTTACAGTATGGTGTCAAGACAGGATATCAGAAAAGTTATATTCCAAGAGGTAGGCAAGAGCCTGGGGAAGGAGAGACTTGGCAGAAAGTTTGGTTTAACAGAGGTTAATGGGAAGCCAAAGAAGGATTTGGGCCTGAGGTGTGCACTGACCTGATTTTCACTCGAGGATTATTCCTATTCCGGCTACTCTGTGAACAGGGGCTGGACAGGGCAGCAGTGGAGGGTGGAGACCCTTGAGAGGCGCTGTCAGGTGAGCAGTGAGAGTTGCTTCTACCAGGGGGCAGTGATGGGGGTCAGGTGGTCGGTGTATTTTGGATGCAGGAGATAAAAGAGAAGTTTCAAGTGTAAAGCCAAGTCTTTGGCTTAAGCAATCATGTAAATGGCTAAGAAAAAAGAATTAGGGGGTGGTGGAGGAGCAAGTTTAGGAGGATCAGGGAGATCAAGAATTTCGTCTTGGGCATGTTAAACTTGAGACCTCTTTGAGATATCCATGGAATAGTGTATGTACATGGGGAGGTCAGAAGTCTGGGGGAGAGATCTGGGCATATATATATATCTGAGGATAGTTTGAACATAGTACATCCAAATCCTTATCATGTGTACGACACAATACTTGGCGGGGTTAAAATACAGTATTAAGTAAAGCAATACTATATTTATTTCTATTTTAAGTATAAACTTGTTAAGCTTAAACGTGGTAGTTCCCTGGTCACCACTAGCTTTGCTCCGGGGATTAGTCTCAGGTTGATTTAACGACTGGGTCAGACTCCAAAATGGCAGGCAGGGCCTCTGTGAGAGGCCTGTGACCTCGTTGGTGTTCCCAGCACAAGGCTGGCTCCGGGTCGAACTAGGGTTAGAAGCTGGAACTCGTGGATCTCACTCTCAGACTCTTGCTACTTCCCACTGACACACTGCGCCCAGACGCCCCACTCCCATCCTGCACCGGGAGACCAGAGAGCACGGCTGCTGAGCTGGCCGTGACCCACAGACAGCACACAGGGGAAGCCAGCTCTGCCGCAGGGGTCCGCACTCAACTCCCGTTCTTCGTGTCACCTGGAATGGAGAAGGGGTTAGCCTCTGCGGTTTTTTTGGGGTACAGCATTATTTTCATTTGATTAACCTGTCACGCTGAGATACCCAATCACGGCAAAAGCGCCTGTGACAGACCACGTACCAAAGGTCCTCCTCTCTGCACACCAGGCAAAACATTCCGCATTTTGCCAGCGCAGATACTTGACGAATTGCTTCTCTTTTGATCTCTCCACTCATGTCTATGTTATCCATCATTTGGAAGGAGAAATATTTTTTTTCTATCAGGGATACTCATTTTTAAAAATACATCGAATGGGTCCTTATCCTGTCAGGAATCTCTCCTTGGGGATCAGGACTTAACAAAAAAAAAACCGTCTTTGCCTGCACCACTTAAGTTACTGAGAAGGATGGAGGACAGAGTGTTCTGGAACCCCCGATGAGCATGTTGGTGTCCAGGCTGGAGATGTGGCTCAGCCAAGAAAGCACAAGTTCCAAGGACATAGAATCAGCATCTCACTGACCAGACTGAATTTTGTGATCACACGTAGGCTGCCTTTCTTCTCGAAACTTCAAGGAGATGAGTTAACGATGGCTTGCCTAAACTATGCTCGGGGATACAGCGGCTCTGGAGAAACACAGGGGATGTTTGCCGGCAAGAACTGGGCGGAGGTCTTAAGAAGTTTAGGCATTAGAGCGTTAGGGCAGGCTGGATGGTTAGGGCGGGTCTGCCGTGGGTGGGGAGGCCCCTACCCGTGCTGTGACCTCTGACCTCCCTGCCTACCAGAACCTCCAGGCCAAGTACTTACCATAATCCCCTTGCTTTTTGACTGGCCTCTGATGTTGTTCAGTCTTTAAAACCAGGTCACGTAAATATCGATTGGCCAACATACACAGCCTAATAGGCTTTGTGAGAGCGGCGCTAAGAATGCCTCATCTGCATGGTAGGTCCATTTTCGGAGACAAAGGATGCTCCTTGCCAAGGCAGTCATCATGATTTTAAACCATTGACAGCTGCTTCTTTATGGATACACATGTCCCAGGGAGAGAGCATGAACCCAAGCTCCAGTAGGAGAGAATGTAGCATAATTAGTGCCAGGGAAAGACCCAAGCATGGGGCATTATGATGGTGGTGACTACCATCAGTAGGAGGAGTGTTAACACTAATAGGAGTAATTAACTGGCCTTGCTAGCAGGCAGCAATCATCTTGTTATATTCCTAAGCTTTGTGGGATGGGACACATTGCCTTGTTTAGGCTGCCTTGGGTCCATGGTCTGGACTTTGGCTTTAGAAGTTCAGAAACTAAATTCATCTGTTTATTCATCTTGCTCAGACGATCCCAGCGAATTGATTCACACTAGCCAGACTCAAAAGAGATTCAAAACAAAACAAAACAAAACAAAAAACTTGGAGTGTCAGTTTACTAAATCATGAGATCTGTGCCCCACCGGGTAATTGGATATGCATGTCATCAAACTAGCATGTTCTCCCCCAAAGAGGAAATGCTCCACGAGAAAGCAAATTAAAAGCAGAAGTTTCCTTTACGAACAAGAAATCAGAGCCCTAGAGCTGGATGGCCTGATGTGTTTTCACAAAGCCTATAGTCGTCTCCAGGGTTTTTCTCTACCAGGGAGTCTTTCTGTCCCGCTGCGGCACGGCTGTTCCTGGGGGCTGGCCGGAATGGCCCCATGCTGGCCGGTGCGCACGCCTCCCCCTCCTGCCTCCTGCCCTGCACAGCAGCCTCCACCCTGCTCGCTCTTTTCATCCCTCAGGTATCATCACTTGTATTGCCGCGGGCTTTGGTGGTTGTCATTCTCAGGCTTACTGATTTACTCCACCGACTGCATTTCAGCGTGGCGCTTTCCGAGGATTTCCAGAAAGGTGCCTCATCTCCCCTCCATCGTCTCTGCTGAGTGGATCCTGTGCGTGGCTAAATGCCTTTTGGTTAGCTTTAATCTCAGACACAGGTATCACTTGGCCACATTTCTGCTTTGTTTGTGGGCCCATGGCCCTCTCCCTGCTGCTTCTGGAGAAAGAGTTTATTGGTTGTCTGTTGACAGTTGGTTCACCTCTAACCCCTTAGGACATAGTCAAACAAATACTGTCTGGTTTCAGAAAGTAGGTGGAGGGGTGTGCACAGTGGTGAGGGAGGGAATTTTACAAGCAGTGCAATCGAGATAAAGCAATTCTGCACTTTAGGTGGTGGGGGCAATGGTGAATCCACCATTGTTTTTGTCTCTCAAAGGCCCTGGGGTAGAGAGGACACCTGGAGGGAGAAGCAAGAAGGGAACGTCTCACCTATATCACCTTTACACTCAATGGCCAGTGGCTTCAGGCCAGATGGAAGAACATGTCACTTCCTCTGCTCTCTTTTGTTCATGTCAGCATCGTCTCCTGGAAACCGTCATTTTAGCATCAGCTAAACGTTTCAGGAGATGTAGCCTCGGAGAATGGAAGGCAGGGGATTGACATTCACTCACTTAGTGAACATTTATTGAGCCTAATATGTGTCAGGCGATATGATGGGGTTGCAGAGATGGATTCATCACCAACTGGTCTTGGAGGTGCTGACTGTCTGCTGGAGGCGACAGACAGTAAACAGATCAGTTAAAATCTAGTCTTGTCGGCTGTCACCGAAATGAGAGGTGAGAGCTCCCAGGGCAGAGCCCTGAACCCTGCCCTGGCCTTGAGGAGGTCTCCCCAGCAGAGGCGATGGTGATCTGGCTCTGGACAGGCTATCTTCAAATATTGGCCATCGTGCAGGGAGATGGATGGTTTATCCTTCAGCACCAATTATCTGAAGATACGATGTGCTTACTCTGTTTGAGACAAGATGTAGCATTCGATCTGAAATGAATTTTTCAAATAGAACTTGAAAGATTTGATCCAGCTTTGACCTTCTAATGTCTAACAATCGGTGGTGGGGAAAAAAGTATCATCTTTGAATTATCAGGATTTTTAATTCACCTGTCACCAGAGTGGGCAAATGGAAGCGTCAGAAGAGGCCCTGATGACGTTTTACCATATTTACCATCTGGTACGCAGGCGGCAGACCGGAGTCGGGAGGGAGGTGGCGCGTAGATGGCGTGAAGAAGCAGAAAGCCCATCGGAGGTGCCGTGGCAAGTCGTGAGTTTGGACCCCTTACTCCGTGCTGGGTGTGTGACCAGGAGGTGCAGATGATGGAGGCGGGGAGGGGAGAGGCCCTGATTTTCAGGAGCAAGTCAGGAAATGCTCACGGAGGTGGTGAGAGGACCCACGGAAGGACAGACTGGAAGCAGGTGACTGCACCCAACAGTGCGGCGTGCAGTGGCGAGACCCTGCCGAGGACAGCCCTCGGGCCCAGAGGTCCCCTTGCCGTGCACCAAGGGCTCGCTGTCTAGGCATCCTCAGAGTGCTCTGGAAGAGAGTAAGCAGAGGCCAAGTGCACAGCGCGACCAAAGGCCGAAGCCCGTGGTGTGGCAGTACCGAGACATTTCCCAAATGCACGCGGCTGTTCGTCTGCACACCATCACAACCGCTTACCGATCAGAACGTGAGAGAGAGAGAGGCTGGAGAAGGAGGAGGGAGGAAGCAAGCTGGGAGGGAGGAAGCAAGAGCCCCACGACCAAGAAAAAAAGTCTCGATGCAAAAAGTCGAATTGGAAATCCGCCCGGGGTTCAGAATCATCAGTTAGCACTGGTGTTAATCACCTCCAGACGGGATGTCTGCACCCCTCGGGGCTTCGGGATGAAATCTGTGACTCGTGAGAACTAATTTTAGCTGCTGGAAGTTTCGCTGGGTTTTTCCGAACGCAACACTCCCGACTGTTTGAAGCTCTCCCTGCTCATCCTCCTCCCCGCCTGCTCTCCCTTCCACCGTTAGCGAGAGCAGAGTACAAGGAGTTTGGTCTGGGCTTCCTCTGGCTGGGTTTGACCTGCAGGAGGAGGTGCAGAGCCTCTGCATAATCCCCCAGACATCCTCAAGGTGCTATCCATCTGGCTAATGCAACGATCAAAAAGTTAGACACTTGGAAGTGGGGCCATGGATCACGACGCAACAGCTATGGACACTACATTGTCTAGCCCACCCCTTTAAAACTGTTTAACTCCAAATGGAGGATGCTACTCATTTCTCACGCTTGGGGAAGTACTGAGTCCCCTCCCCACCCCCTCTTCCCAGCTCCCAATCTTCAGCTCCAGTTGTGTATAAACTTTCCAAGAAGTGTGTTCCCTTTCTCCCCTAGATCTTTCCCTGATCTGCTTACTCATTCTCAGCTTTCAAGGCATGATCCAAATCCTTGGGGTGACATGGGACCTTTATCCACTGTATTTTCATCAGTTGTGCTTTGCTGAAGTCAGCTTGCACATGGTTTTAATATGTGAACCATTCCTAGTTTCTCCAGCCTGATCTCTTCCAAGATTGCACGGAGCAAGTTCTGGAGCATGCATAATCAAACATATGGTTGCTGAAATAATTGGATTACTTCTTGGTAATGATTCGGGTCTCGTTGGTCATTCTATTTTATAAATCCGAATAATATGCTGAAACCTGTTTTGTTCACTAAGTGGGCCTTGCAGCTAAGTACAAGAGGTTTATCAGCTTAAAAAGCTTTGCTTTATTTTATTAAAGTCTGTCATATTATCCAGAGTCAGATGGATAAAACTCAGATTCTTTAGCATAGGCCCCAGACGTTCGTAAATACCCACTGAGTGCCAAAACAAAAAGGTAAATGGGGCCTTCCCAGAGTTGTTGCTTATCAGACAGACTCTCATTTCCAAAGGAAGAGACACCCAGATTTGAATGGCTTTGTGAATGTTTTTCAGAGACTCTTTGGGCCTGGGTTGGCCTTATGTGGCTTACTTAGTTTGCAATAATATACATAGAGGTTTGTTGTTTTAGTCATTTCCATGGCACCCTGGTCTAATTGCATAAAAATATTCTTTCTTCACAAATACGCCATTGAATACAGACATATGCAGGAGATCTTGAGCTCTTCCTGGAATTGAGGGCTCCTGGGCTAAATGATTGGAAATACTGGTCTACAAAGAGCAAAGTGACAAGCTGGTCTCTGGGACACCCTGTCCTCATATTCACGACACAGCACACAACGTTAGGACCATGAAAATTCAGTCATTGCTCTTCTTCCTTTCTTGAGCAAGCTTAGAAGTTTAGGTCAGGACGGATGGGCATTCGTGGACGATTCTGAGACTTTGCACAAAGTTTAAAAATATATTGCTTCATTTCCATGTTGAGGCTATTGGACTGAGTCCCTTGGGGTTTGTCTGCTCCTCTGTCCCCCTTCCGTTGTTCTTCTTGGTGGTGAGCAGCGTTCCACTTGAGTGTTTCTGCTGAAGGACCGGAAAGGGATTACAGAGCATGTGACAGCACTTTTGTATGTTCTGCCTGTTATCTGTATGTCTCTGCATCCATCTATCCATCTATGCGTGTGTTTTATATATAATGCATATTATTGTATAGTATGTGTTATATATATTATCTCTCTCTATAAGGTGGGCGCTATTATCCTCATTTCACAGAAAAACTGAGTCTTTTTTTTTTCAGGTTTTTAGATTTTTAGATTTTTTAGATTTTTTTTAAAGATTTTATTTATTTACTTGGCAGAGAGAGAGACACAGCGAGAGAGGGAACACAAGCAGGGGGAGTGGGAGAGGCAGAAGCAGGCTTCCCGCCGAGCAGGGAGCCCGATGCGGGGCTCGATCCCAGGACCCTGGGATCATGATCTGAGCCGAAGGCAGTCGCCCAACCGAGCCACCCAGGTGCCCTGAAGAAACTGAGTCTTAAAGAGGATATGTCATTTCCCCAAGGTCACTCAACTTGTACTTGCTGGAGCTGAGATTTGGAATCTGTGTTTTGTTTCTCGAAATCCCAGGCTGAGGAAACCACAGCAGGAAACCTCTCTGAAAACGGAGTGACAGTCGGCCTTCAGAGGACAATAGCAAGCCTTTCCTTGAAAAGTCACATCTCCATTCTCCTTCAGAGCTCTTTTATCCGATTAGACTCAACAGCAAATTCTGGGTTGCCTTTTTCTGGTGATGATTCGATTGTCAATGTGAGCTATTGCACCCAAATGCTTTTTGTATAAAATATTGAAAATAATTGGGGCAACTGGGTGGCTCAGTCATTTGATTGTCCAACTCTTGATTTCAGCTCAGGTCATGATCTCAGGGTCGTGAGATTGAGCTCTGCGTTGTGCTCCGTGCTGGGCATAGAGGCTGCTTAAGATTCTCTCCCTCTCCATCTGCCTCTCTCCCACCTCACACGTGCTCTCTCTCTCTCTCAAAAAAAAACCCCCAAAACTCTAAAATATTGAAAATAAGTTTTGGCACTTAAGCACATTTCAGGTGCTTAGGAAATTCACTTATGTATGTTATTTGATTTCCCAGTTATTCTGGGTCGGTGAGGCACATCTTCTGCCCAGTCCTATAGAATTCCACAAAGTCTTGACAGAAGGGTTTCTTGTTTTTTTTTTTAATTTATTTATTTTTATATTTTTATTAACATAAAATGAATGTATTATTTGTTTCAGGGGTACAGTTCTGTGATTCGTCCGTCTTACACAATTCACAGCGCTCACCATAGCACATACTTCCCCAGCGTCCATCACCCAGCCACCCCATCCCTCCCACCCCCCTCCACTCCAGCAACCCTGTTTGTTTCCTGAGATTAAGAGTCTCTTATGGTTTGTCTCCCTCTCTGGTTTTGTCTTGTTTCATTTTTCCCTCCCTTCCCTTATGATCTTCTGTCTTGTTTCTCAAATTTTCGTATCAGTGAGATCATATGATACTTGTCTTTCTCTGATTGACTTATTTCACTTAGCATAATACCCTCTAGTTCCATCCATGTCATTGCAAATGGCAAGATTTCGTTCCTTTTGATGGTTGCATAATATTCCATTGTATATATACACCACCTCTTCTTTATCCATTCATCTGTTGATGGACATCTTGGCTCTTTCCATAGTTTGGCTATTGTGGACATTGCTGTCATAAACATTGGGGTGTATGTGCCCCTTCAGATCACTACATTTGTATCTTTGGGGTAGATACCCAGTAGTGCAATTGCTGGGTCATAGGGTAGCTCTATTTTCAACTATTTCTGTTTTCTATTTCTGTTTTGAGGAACCGCCATACTGTTTTCCAGAGTGGCTGCACCAGCTTGCATTCCCACCAACAGATGTTGGCGAGGATTTCTCTGCATCCTTGCCAACATCTGTCATTTTCTGACTTGTTAATTTTAGCCATTCTGACTGGTTTGAAGTGGTATCTCATTGAGGTTTTGATTTGGATTTCCCTGATGCTGAGTGATGTTGAGCACTTTTTCATGTTTGACAGAAGGATTTCTATACTTTATGTCCTTTCAAGGTTCCACATGGGAGTTCAATGAGGCTACTGGACGTGATCCTATTGGAATTTGGTTCAGTATAAACTCAGGTCCATTTTTCTCCAATACCTGTCTCCCATGGACAGGCCCTAATAGTCCCAGCCAGTCTCCTCCCCTCTGTCTTTCCAAAAGGCAGGCTGGGTTAGATGGTTAGGTGTTGACTTTCTGAGTGCAAGGACTCAGCTGGTCTTTATTTCTTTGGCAGGTCTTACAGCCTTGGTCCTGGCTCTGGTTCATGTATCATATACTAAAACATGCACCCTGACTTCAGAGGCAGGTCTAGGAAGAGGGTGTGTATGCATTTCCTCATCTTTGCCATAACATACTTGACTGCAGTGTTCATATTAAAGGTTAATACAACTTGGCTCTGGAATTGGATGAGTAAAGTTAAAATTCTGTTCTGCCCCTTTGGTGTGAGAAAGTTGCCTCATCTCTCATGCAGTCCCTCATCTGGAAATGGAAGATGGAAGTGCTTATGTCATAAGTACACATGTCTCATAAATGAGACAAAAACCTGTTAAGTTGCATAGCCCAGTGCCTGGCACACAGTAAATACTCAACACATGGTGGCTATTATTATTAAGTTTACAGGACACACACAACTTAGTTTCTCCTTTATAGAAAAGTCAGCATTCTGCTTGTGCTATTCACATATGGCTGGACTCTGAACTCTGAGGAGCTAGGACAGGGCCTGTCTTCTTCACTATTAGATGATCAGCATTTGGCCTAAACGTTGGCACTCCATAAATCTCTGTAGAATGGGGCTGAAGTGGCTTTTGTTTCTCTAAGCCAGAGCCCTGGGCTGATAGATGTCCATGCCTGCCACTTGCTCTGGTTGAGGCCACCCCTTCATCTCACTGGGGCCCACTTTCCCAGCCTCCTAAGTGAGGGGTTGGCCAATGCCAGAGGATGACTACTGGACCCCACAGAATAAAATTCTGTGATTCTGTGCAAATCCCCCTACGAGGCAAAGTCCTTCCTCAGGCATATATTTCAGCTTTGGGTTTGAGGATTCAGACTGGGAATGGGGTACGATATATGGGTTGTGTCATCTCATGAGCATCATCTGGTTGGAGGGAAAACAGACCAGGGAGACTGATACATGGAGGAAACCATCAGGGCGCAGGGCAAACATGAGCTTCGAGAATGGTTGTTGATGAATGGTTGTGCTCATTCTGCTCCACTTCGGAGGACTTACAACAGAGGCTATTGGGCACGAGCAGGTTTCACTGCAAAAATAACTTAAAAATTTTAACACATGAGAAACTTTAGTTAAATTATTTCCCCCAGAGTAAATATCCATTTCAGGGTGTTCAACCCTACTTTGTAAGTCAACTTGAATGAGTGCCATTTTGCACACAAACACACACAAGCAATTTTCGTGTAAAATTTCCCATTTATGAAAGAATAGTCAGTTGACAAATATTGATTATTGTTGAATGCTAATGAAAGATACAAAGGAAATGCAATATATGACATTGTCTCTTTCCTGTAGGAACTCATGATCAAGGTGGGAAGACACATGTAATAACCATGAAGTAATCTTTTTTAAGTTTTTTGAGGGTACCCAAGAAAGAGATGGGATTGAGGTAGAGTGTTAAGAATGGGAAGTGTTCAGAGAGAAGTTGAGTGTGGTGGGGGTGTGGCAGTCCCTGAAACATTGAGGTGTTGATGGGCTCATTCATCCAGCCGATTTTTGCTGAGCATGTCCTGGGCTAGGTGTTGGGGATGGCGAAGATGAATGAAGTACTGTCACCTCCCTTAGGGAGCTCAGAATCTAACAGGAGATGGTGGGGCCCAGATATCAACCCACATGTGCGCCATGATGGCTGCACCTAAGAGGCTGGGGAGCTCAGAGGAAGGGTGGGTATCAGGAAAGGCATCATGGGATAAAGGCCAGGCACATGGGGCTCTAGGAGCAAAGAGGAGCCACAGCGGTGGACACGGAAGGAAGAGCATTCCAGGCATAGGGAACAGTGTATGAAAAGAAATACTCTCAAATCAGAATGCAATACTGTGGCTTCCTGTGACCACCTTCCCATTACCTTTCCTGTCTACTTTTCTATTTCCTGTTTATTTTTTCAATTTCCTGTTTCTTTTGAAGCTTAGTGTTGAGTGTCTGTCCCCTACCCCCACCCCCCCAAATAGAATGTAAAAGCCACGAGAGTAGGACTCACGGTCTCCTTCCACGCTAGATCCCCAGGCCTGGGACACAGCCGATGCCCAGTTAGCATCTTTTGAAGCTTAGTGTTGAGTGTCTGTCCCCTACCCCCACCCCCCAAATAGAATGTAAAAGCCACGAGAGTAGGACTCACGGTCTCCTTCCACGCTAGATCCCCAGGCCTGGGACACAGCCGATGCCCAGTTAGCCGATGCCCACTTGCACCCCCCCAGAGGACTACCTGATGGGTGGTTTTTCATCCTCTGTCCTCAGCGGGGACCTGAGGGGACCACTCAGGGAAGGTACATGTGACTTCGGGAGGGGTAGGAACAGCTGCCACAGGCCTGTGGTCACATCCAGGACAGAAGGCATGAAAGCCAGCCAGCTAATAGTTGATGGAAACCTAACAGGGAAAAATCAAGCGCATTCCCCAGGAAGAGGGATCATTCGTGTTCACGCTGAGTGCTCGCTGGCCCGTGCAAAGAACCAAACCAGGGGTTGTTACACAGCCATGCAGTCAATGCCATAGGTCCGGTAGTCTGAATTCTGGTACCCCAGACACGTACACACGTGCTGTTGTCCTGTACCTGTTAGCCATGTGTATGTCTTCTTTGGAGAAATCCAAAAAGCAAGAGAAAGCGTTGGTGGGAACGTGGAAAAAAGAAAACCCTCGCACACGGTTGGGGGGAATACAAAATGACACAGCCACTGTGGAGAACGGAATGGAGGTGCCTCAGAAAATTAGAAATGGGGCGCCTGGGTGGCTCAGTTGGTTAAGCGACCAGCTCTTGGTTTTGGCTCAGGTCATGATCTCAAGGTCATGGGATTGAGCACCACATTGAGCGCTCAGCGGGGAGATTCTTTTCCTCATCCTCTGCCCCCCCCCCCACCCTCCCTCTCTAGCAAATAAATAAATAAATCTTTAAAAAAATTAGAATTAGAACTTACTATATGATCCAGCAATCCCAGTTCTGGGTATCTGTCCAAAAGAATTGAAATTAGGATCCCCAAGAGGTATTAGCACGCCCATGTTCGTTGCAGCATTATTCACAAGAGTGAAGACATGGTGACAATGTAAATGTCCATCAATAGATGAATGGATAAAGAAAACATGGTCTATGCATACAGTGGAATATTGGTAACCTTTAGGACATTACACTAAGTGAAGTAAGTCAGTCACAGGAAGACCAATACTGCATGATTCTGCTCATATGAAGTATCTAAAATAGCCAAATTCATAGAATCAGAGACTGGAATGGTGGTTGACAGGGGCTGGAGGGAGGGGGAAATGGGGAAGCAACAGGCATAACATTTCAGTTATGAAAAATGAATAAGCTCTAGAGATCTGCTGGAAGACATTGTGCTTGGAGTCAACAGTACTGTACTAGACACTTAAAATTTGTTAAAATGGTAGATCTCATATTAAGTTCTTTTTTACCGTAATAACATTTTTTAAAAGATTTTATTTATTTATTTGAGAGAGAAAGCGAGCATGAGCCATGGGGAAGGGCAGAGGGAGAGGGACAAGCAGACTCCCTGCTGAGCGCAGAGCCAGAAGCGGGCTCAATCCCAGAACACCGAGATCATGACCTGAGCCGAAGTCAGATGCTTAACCAACTAAGCCACCCAGGTGCCCCCATAATAACACTTTTTTAAAAAGTCACTGCCTAATGTTAAACACGGCTAGTACTTTCTCTACCATGACTTTTTTCAATAAAAGCTGTATATATTTAAGGTTATAATGTGATGATTTAATATATGTAGTGAAATGATTACTACAGTTAAGCTAATTAACATATATTCTGACATTGTTACTATATTGTGATGAAAGCACCTGAAGTCTACTGTCTTAACCAATGTGCAGTATTCAGTACAGTATTATTAACTATCGTTCTCACACCGTACCTTAGATCTCTAGACTTATTTGCCCTACATATATGTGACTTTGACCTTTGACCACCATCTCCCCATTTCCCTCCCCACCTCCCCACCCCTGGTAACCACTGTTCTATGCTTCTATGTATTTGACTTTTTTTCTTTCTGTGCCTGGCTTATTTCACTAAACCCTCCGGTTTCATCCATGTTGTTGCAAATGGCAGGATCACCTTCCTTTTATGGCTGACTAATATTCCATTTTCTATACATACCATCATTTCTTTTTTTTTTTTAAGATTCATTTATTTATTTGAGAGAGAGTGGGGGAAGGGACAGAGGGAGAGGGACAGAGACAATCTCAAGAGTCAGACCCTTAACTGAATGAGGTACCCAGGGGCCCCATTTGCCATAATTTCTTTATCCATTATTTGTCAATGAACACTTGGGTTGTTTCCATGTCTTGACTATTGTGAATAATGTTGCAGTGAACATGGGAATGCATATCTCTCTTCAAGGTACTGATTTCATTTCCCTTGGGAATATATCCAGAAGAGATATTACTGGATAATATGGTTGTCCTATTTTTAATTTTTTGAGGCACCTCCATACTGTTTTGCCCCAATGAGTTGAGCCGGATTATGGAAATAAAGTTACATAAAAGGGTAAAGAGGTAACAACTGATTGTTACTTGGGAATCCTGTTAGCAGGCATCCGTTTTCAGAGGGACAGAGTCACGGGGCCAAGGGCAAACAAGCAAGAGGAACATATGTAGCATAATTACCCCAGTAAACTCGCGGGGCTTCTCAGCAGGAGCTCTTAAGCTATTACAGCATTTCAGTTTCCAAGAAAAACTGTGCACTGCCGAATCAGCTGTGGGTGCCCATTGCCGATTTTCATATTCATTTATGTGAAAAGTCTTCTCCTTCATGGAAACTCTTCTCCTTTATGAGATGTGTCCACGCCCAACAGGGACATTTTAGGTCATCCAAACCACATTGCATTCTCTCTACAAAGATAGGCCGGGTTGCTCCGGGCCTTACACATTGAGTTCTTCTGGAATGTCCGTCAACAATAACAGAATATTGCCTCCTGATAGGGTTATTGTACAGGAGGGTAGGCGGGATCTCTGAGGGCTCCCTAAGCTGGGGCAGTGGTGGACTCTCCTAAACTGTAGATCCTTATCTCTGTCTCAGAGCCCAGCCAGGGGGCTCAACAGCCAACGATGAAGCCTCTTCAAGAGCATGTTTGTTCATCCAAGCATTTACTCAGCATCTGCTATGGGCGGACCTCAGGGCTGGCCACTGAGAGTTCAAAGATGAGAGTAAGACCTGAGACGTGGTCCTGCCTTAGGGAGCTCGAGGACAGCTCAGGGCAACTTGCAGTGTAGTAAATGTCAGCGGAGAGTGCTACCCACTGCCCCGGGGGCACGGAGCAGAGCACCTACCCCACCTGGCAGAAAGGAGCTGGGTCTTCCTAGTAACACCCCAGCTGGTCTTCAAGGGTGTGCCAGAGGCAAGTGACAGGGGAAGGACAGCCCAGGTCAAGTACATACATTTACCTTGGTCCAGAAATAAAAAGTGCCAGTGGGGAGCGAACTCTGAGCATCTTAGCATACAAGACCCCGAGTGTGGGAAATGGGGTTGGAAAGGTAGGGTCCAATCACTGGGTTCTACTTACAGATGAAGGGGCAGGTGGGCAAATGACCTACAGAGAGCATTCAAAGTCAAGACTGAAACATAAGGTTCAATTCTCAAGCCTCCTTCCCTTGAGTGAATCAGCAAAATAGTTAAGAACACAAACCTGGAATCAGATGGATAGGCCTCGAGTCCTGACTTTGCTCCATATTAGTTTCTTTGCCTTCAAAGTGAGAATTGTAGAAGGGACTGTGACCCCAAGCTTCATAGCAGCTGATCCATAAACATCCCTAGCCCCAAGGTGGTGAAGGGAGGCTGGGAGCAGTTACCAGAATCCGAGGAGGAGTGCCTGGTAGGGTCTGCTCCCTGAGAGGAGCAGTGGTCTTCAGTCAAGGGGTGCGTGCTAGATGAGAGGGGTCAGGTCAGCACATACCCTGGCCCTGAACTCCCTCTTCCTTCACCATCTCCACCGGGGACCCCATTAACCAACCTCTACCAGATGTCACGGAGTTCACTCCTCATTTTGGTATCTCTACAGGTCAGCCTCCCAGGGCACAGAGCGAGTGGAAAGTGGCTCTAAAGGACGAACAGAAGGTGTTGGGGACACTCACCTCCTGCGGGGAGTGAAGTTTGAGTGAGATAATACCACAAAGCTCTTAGTGGCATTTTTGACCCAAAACAAGTGCTCAGTCAAGGCTAAACTAGAATCTAGCAGTACATCTACGGGAGGGGGCCACAGGTAGATAAGATGGCAAAGTGGGAAAGACTGAAGGTGTAAGGATTCTCCTTGGATGACCATCCTGAGGCTGGGCTGGAGGCAATCCTTGAACCCCGGGGACGTGTGTTGCCTACAATTGGGTGTGACCCTCAGTCATTGGATTGGCAAGTTATGTTATTCTGAACCACAGACTTTTAGGTTTAGAACAGTTGGGAACGGCTTTATTGTCTTTGAGTACACCTGGTGAGATAATTTGTACATTATTTAAATGGTTTGATATGTAAAATAAGAACATAGAGGTTCCACTTGCAAATAGGTCCAGACCACAAAATTCCACGTTCTGTATATGGAGATAAATAGCTCAAAGTTGTTTTTTTTTCCTATTTGGACCCTCTGCACAAGCCTACTAATGGAATAGCCTGGCCAGGGAGCTCTGTGGAATTTCTAGATCTGGGGAAGATTCTGCAACTTCTATCTGTCCTTCTCTTCTTTTCCAATCCTTATTTTAAAATCCTCTTTCCTAAGGTTAACTTAATCTCCAGGCTAGATCCACATCCTTTTCTCCCGTCCTCCATATAGCCACATAAACAGTATCCTCTCCCCTCCAAGACAGCTTAAAAACCAGAAGAAATTGGGATATACATTAAGAAAATTGGCACAAGAAGAATACATCTTTCTTGGAATTTTCTTAAAGATTTTTTTTCCCTTGAGAAGAAAGCCAAACTGTAAAGTAAAACATACTCAGTTGTTAATAAACAAAAACCTCACATATCTAAAATTTAGTTATTTTCCAAGATGAACTAACATTTTGCTCTGTCTCCTTTTCCTAATATGCACATTTCATTGAGCCCAAATCCTCATTATGGGAAGCATTTACATATCCATCTCCCGGCTCCACGGTTTCCTGGGCAGTAAAATACGCCCTCAGTGGTTTCAGAAGCACTGGCTCGTATTCATTTTGCCAAAAGCAGCAAATCTTTAAAAAATGAAATTTTCCAGGCACTTAGCCCCTAAGTCAACCTTGTGGGGATAGATGATTTTGAATCTTATCGGCCCGCACAATGTCTCACAGCCTTTAAAAATGTCATCAGCCTCCCCCCCGGGCAGCGTGACAGGTGATACTCTGTGTCACAGCAGGAGTAGCTGAAGAATGAGTGTACCAAGTCTGCATTTTGAACCTTTCAAAACCTTTCTTTGGTTTCTTATTTGCCAACAGCCTCATCCCTTACAGGCCTGTGGATTCCCGTTCATATGTTCTCATTCCACAGGTCTCTAGGCTGGAGATGTGTTTTGAACAAAGTTTGGCGATCTGGGGAAATTCAGAGCTGCCACGGCGGGGGCCACCCTCTGGGCTGCCGTGGGCCCAGAACCAGGTTCTACACGATGCAGCTTTGCGCCCGGCCTTCTGGAAAATCCAACCTTGCCTCTGCTCTGCCCATCCCTTAGAGCTACAGCCTAACTGCCACCCCTGCCCGGATGCCCTGCCTCACGTGGGCTCAAGCATGTACTAGATCCCTCCCTAGGTCTCGTAGCCATGCAAACAAGTTGCAAGAGGGGGTCATAGAAGCACAGCATCTTCAAGCCAGAAAGAATGTTAGGAATTTCCTAGTGTGGCCTCCTCGTTCAAAAGAGGAAGTCTTGATCCAGAACATGCGCCAGTGTCCTACGAAGGCAACAGGTCACATCAGAGCAGAAAGCAGAAGTGAAGTGAGAACCCAGAGTCTCATGGAATGAATTGTATTGGGGGCGTTTAATGAAAATTTCTCCTCCTGTTATGTTGGTCAGATGACTGTCTGTCCCTCTAGAACTACATGTTACTTGCAACAACATCCCAATATAGTCTTCTAAAAATCGATCTTGAAAGGGTTCAATGGAAAAGAGGTGATAGTATTATGATTTGTGCCGATTTCTGCTTTTATTTTTATTGTATATTAATGGCCCAAACTGTAACCTTCCAAATACCCAATTTGGGTATATGGTCGGTTGGTAATGTGTATTTTGGGGCAACTTGTAGCAAGTTTGGTTACCCACCCATCGACTGTTGGGGACAATATTACAGACAATAAGATCAATAGCTTTTACACACAGAAGGTGTAGGGGTTGATTTGGGAGTATATGGGGCTCTGGTTAATAACATGGCAAGAAAGGTGGACTTACGTATGTGTTTACTTTAGATCACCACCTTTTTGCGATTTATCAAGTCACAGCTTTAGTTCTGTGCCACCTCTGCCCCTAGAAGGTGTGATTTCTTTGCTCAGGTTGTATTTGCAACACACACAGTGCAGTTTTCTCCCCTTGAGTGAAGGCGGTTCTTCCTTCCAGGCAGAATGTCCAGTGGCCACAGCGGATATATAGCTGTTACAGATCCTTACACGGTCTTGTCTTCCAGGCTCTGTGGCTACCCTCCTTTTTATGATGAAAATGATTCCAAGCTCTTTGAACAGATCCTCAAGGCAGAATATGAGTTCGACTCCCCCTACTGGGATGACATCTCCGACTCTGGTAGGTCTCTCGGCTCCCCAGGGGTGGGACCCTTACACCCAGACCACTTGACTCTGACGGACCCCGGGGGTTTCAGAGTGGTCCTGAGGCTCCCAAGGAAGCTCCATGAGCCTACATACTTGGACTTGACTTGCAAAGCAGAAGGCAGGCTTGGGACATCTGGCCGGAGCCACGCTGAGGGACGGGACCAACTCCTCCATCATTCTAAGCCATGCCCTGATCTGAGCGCTCCAGGACTGAAGCAATATTAACTAACATTTATTGAGTGCTTACTGTGTGCCGAGCACCAAAAGGTCTGCACACGTGCTAACTCACTCAGTCCTCAGGACAACCTATCAGATGGGTGTTACTAGTATCCCCACTTGACAGGTAAGCAAACTGAGGCCCCAGAAGGAGATATGCCTTGATGCAAGCCACACAGCTAGTAAGTGGCCGAGCTGGGATTTGAACCCAGACCCTCACTCCAGAGCCCACGTCTCAGCTACTGTGCCACACTGTCCCAGAGACATTTACCGTTTCCTCCTCAGGGATAAAGATCAAAACCAAGGCTCAGGTAGACTGACAAGTCTCTTGAGCCTCAAGGTCAAGATGGTAACAATAGTCCTCCCTATCACAGAGGGTGGTACAAGGATCAAATAAAATAATAAATGGGGCAGAGCCCTGCTCGTCCTGGTGAGCTGTTCAAATATCGCCTTTTAATATGTGTTATTTCCTCCTCACTGGAGGCACCTGCTTTGTTCCTCAGCCTTCTAGAACCTGGGACCTGAGTACAGTTCTCCAAGGCTTGCAGGGAAAAGCTGCATGGGGAATATTTTATTTCTGAGCTCAGGAGGGCACAGCCTTGCCCCCAGAAACCCAGTCTTGTAGGCAGAGAGCTGCCAGGCCCTGCGATGCCACGGGTCTCTGGCCTGGCATACAGGTGTCATCCTCTGGTTCTGTGACCCAGTCCCTCATGTTCTCAGGGTCCGGCTTCTGGGTCCTAACCCGACTGGGCCTCCTAGCGCTTCGCACTTCCCCGCCAGGGTGTATCTTGTTGCATCTTGATGTCCTGCTCATTGCAGGCAGCTGAGTGGGCTGTGAGGGGCTTCTCGAGGGCTCTGTCTCCACAGAGCCTCAGGTCCTGGTGGCCTTAGCAGCGGCTGAGGGGATTTTGTTGAATCAGTGATGTCTAAAACACAGAGAGGACATCAACAAAGCAGCGTCCTCAGGCAGCAGTGAGCCCAGCGGGAGGCACATGATGACAAAGATCTTTGGTCTCTGAACCAAAGATGTCACTTAGCTGCCCAAGGGAAGGGCTTTGAGTTGGGCGGGCAGGGTCCCAGGCCTGGTGTGGCTGCCTCCTCATTCACTGTCCCCTCTGACATCGCCAAGTCTTGGCTTCTCTTTCTCCCAAATGTCAGTTCCCACCTGCCTTTTGTGTTCAACGTACCATAGGGTCTGGGGCGGGACTGGGCTGTTTTTCATGCTTCACGCCATATTCCCAAAGACCCTGCGGCAGCAAGTTGTCCCATCTGCAGCCGCACCCTGATTCTGCCCCTTGTGCTTTCTTTCTAAACAGCAAAAGACTTCATCCGGAATCTGATGGAGAAAGATCCAAATAAAAGATACACTTGTGAGCAAGCAGCTCGGCACCCATGGTAAGAAAAGTCACCCACGAGGAAGGACGCGCTGATGCCTTCCCAGGCTAAACCCCCTCTCAGCCGTTCCTAACTGTGGAGTGACTGCCTCTCCTTCCGACCACTGGCTTTCATCCCGTCCCCAGGGCAACACTTGAACTCTTCTGTTCCCTCGGGACACAGCCTCCTGAATGCACGGATGACGAGTACACTGTGCAAAAGATAGCTGTAGGCTTTTCATTCTACAGGAAGTATTTTAGGATCATTTTTATTGAAGGTAGTTCTCCAGGGAGGCATTAAGATTGGAGTTTTATTCCTTGAGCTTACCGTTCAATAAGTAAGTGAATTGATGTTATATATTCTTTTGCTTTTAAAATGTTTTTTGGGGCACCTGGGGGGCTCAGGCAGTTAAGCAGCTGACTCTTAATCTCGGCTCAGGTCATGATCTCAGGGTCGTGAGTTCAAGCCCCATGTTGGGTTCTAGGTGGGCGTGGAGCCTACTTAAAAAAAAAAAAAAGAAAAGAAAAGAAAAAGGAAATGCCTTTCAAGTTAATGTGTCTTCAACCCCAGAGGCATTCATCGATGGCTTGTGATATTCTATACTAGGGTTTCAGCAGTGCCCATGATGCCATCTTGTTTTTGCACCACTTACTAGGTTTGAACCCAGCTTCACTATCAATTAGCTGTTACTCTGGGCTTGTACGTAACTTCTCTGAGCCTCAATTTTCTTATCTTTATTTTTTTTTAAATTTCTTTAAAAGATTTATTTGTTTATTTTAGAGAGAGAGAGAGAGTGTGTGGACGGGAGGGGCAGAGAAAGAGTCTTTAGCAGACTCCACACTGAGCACGGTGCCCGATGTGGGGCTCAGTCTCACGACCCTGAGATCATAACCTGAGCTGAAACCAAGTCAGACACTTAACCGACTGAACCACCCAGGCCCCCCCAGTTTTCTTATCTTTAAAATGAGAACAAGGATACCTTGTTTACAGAGTTGATGTAAGAAATCATTGAGATCATGCCTGCAAAGGGCTTAGCTCAATGTCTGGGACATAGTAAATTCTTCATTAGGCTGTTGTCATTAAACCACCAGGAGCATCCATTTGGAAACAAAGAGCAGGAATGGTAGAATATGCAGTATGATGGCAACAAACAGCCTTTGGCTTCAGGAGAAATTCCCCTAAAAAGCGCTCTAGGAAACTACCCCTTGCTTGTTTCACCACTGTCTGTAGCGTTTCCTCCCGAGCACCACATGCTGGTTAGTCCTCCAAAGGGCACCTGCTCAGAGGAGCATCGTGAGCTGGTTTCATCAGACAGACGGTCCCCAACTTCATGATTTTTTTTGACTTTACGATAGTGCCAAAGTGCTACCCATTCAGTAGCGACTGTACTTCCGGTTTTGAATTGCGATCTTTTCTTGGGCTAGCTGCATCAGGGACAATCTTCTCTCGTGATGCCGGGCACTGGCAGCCATGGTTCCCGTCAGCCACGCGACCACGACGGTCTCCAGCCGATACGCTGACACCCATTCTGTCCCCGTACAGCCATTCTGTTCTTCACCTTCAGTGCAGTATTCTGGAAATTCCATGAGCTACTCAACACTTGATCACACAAGGAGCTTTGTGTTAGATGATTTTGCCCAACTGTAGGCTACCGTGAGTGTTCTGAACATGGTTAGGGTAGACGAGGCTAAGCTATGTTTGGCAGGTTTGGTATATTAAATGCATTTTCGACATATGATAGTTTCCACTTACAATGGGTTTATTGGGACGTAACTCCATCGTGAGTCGAGGAAGCTCTATATTTTAATCTATGACCACAGTTGTCACTCATTGAGCATCAATTATTTCAGGTGCTGTTCTAATTGCGTTAAAATATCATCTCATGTTTTTCTTTATAATAACCCTGTAAGGTAGGTTTTGTCTCCATGTCAGAAATAAGAAAATCGATGTAGAAAGATAAAGTAACTTAGCCTGAGCCAAGACTGTGCAACCACTACCTGATGGTGAAGCCACCCTTGTTTCTGGCCAGAACTGATTCCAAAATAAATGCTCTTCAACACCACCCTGTCAGGAAAGGAAAAGGAAGATAGGAATGGCAGAAGGGGAGGGAAAGATGCTTCTGAATAAGGAGGCAGATTTGGTCATATCTATTTTTAAGAAGTTTAAAATAAATGATATTTTATTTTGTAACAAGTTACATTGGACAATAGGTCAAAGTATGTGACAATAAAGTTAGTAAACCTTTTCTTACTTCACCAACAATACCAACGATGGCCTTCAAAGCTGTAGGAGACTTTGTCTTCTTCCAGTTTTGTTGAGGTCTGGTTGACATACACTGTATATAAATTTATGGTGTAGAGCATCATGACTTCATATTTTGCAAAAATATGCAAAAAAAATCTGCATATATTGCAAAATGATTCCCGCAGGAAGTGTAATTAACATCCACCCCATTATGTAGGCACCAGAAACAATTGTTTCCTTGGGATGAGACCTTTTAGGATTTACTCTTCAGCAACTTTGAAATATACGCGAGAGCAGGGTTGACCATAGCCATCCTGTTACATCGCAGCACATATTTATCTTGTATGAGGACTAAAGGTATGAGACTTTGGGGATGATCTGATGGAGGAGGAAAGTTATGTCTAAAGAAGGGAAGCAGTTTTCCTCCGATGTGTTCACTTATCCAGCCTTGCTTTGTGGAAGACAGGAAGGAGGCCAGCTGAAACCTAGTCCCTGCTTCACCAGACATTTTTTTGAAAAACCAAAGAAGGGGAAGGTCATTTCACTGAGGGGCCTGGCAGAGGACTTCCCAGAGGGGCCGAGCCTCATGCCATGAGGCCTTCACCAGGCTGTCGAGGGAGGAGAGGAGTTCCAGGCGGGGTGAGCGGCCTGGCCCATCATCAGGGCCTAACTGCATCTCTGTCCTGGAACCACATACTCCATATTGCTGGAGGGGCAATGGACAAAGAAGCAAGGCAGGAGGGAACCAGAAAGGAAGGCATGGCCATCGGTGTTCTGGCGCGAGCTCCGGGGTCTCCGCCAGGGTAGCGCGAGCTCTGAGTCCCGGTCCCCGCTTCACCCTCTGTTACTGCGTGGGCGACCTCCCCAGCCCTGGGGGCCCCCCGTGTCGAACTGAGATCATGAATAACGGCAGTATTTATCCTCTAGGGCTTTTCCAGGGATTGAACGAGACATGACATACAGATAAGAAGAAGAGGACCTGGTACCTAATACATCTCCCATCTGTATGAGTTGCCATTAATTTATCATCACACAAAGCAATTTGTACTTTTCCCTTTGGGCGGTGGGGGCCCCTGACAGGTTTCAAGCAGGTGATCAGATTTGCATCTCAGCTCAACAGGCTGCAGGATGGGGATGAATCCCTGGCACTGGGCCAAGGGAGGCCAGCAGGGAGGTGCAGGCTGGAGGTGGAGTGGAGGCTGGCCCAGAGAAGGGGGGAGGGGGCCTGTCTGGAGCCACAGGGATGGAGCAGACAGAGAGCACGAGGGACACGCCAGGGGCGGGGAGCCTCGGGGCAGGGGGCCCAGAGGTTATTGCCAGGGTTCCAGTTGAAGGGACTGGGCCGGTGAGATGCCTCCACTGAGAGGAGTAGCAGCTTGTGTGTGGAGCGGGGCGGGGGAGGAGCCTTTGCTGAGTCTGGAGCCCAGGAAAGAGGTTGGGCTGGAGACAGAGACTTCAGGGTCATTGGCCTGGGTCCATTCAGGACCTAGACGGCCGGCCCCTGGAACAACTCACATGCTACTGCATCCTGAGTGGACCCAGGCCAATGACCCTGAAGTCTCTGTCTCCAGCGTTGCCAACCTCTTTCCTGGGCTCCAGACTCAGGATGCAGTAGCATGTGAGCTCCTGAGCAAATTGATGCCTCTTTACTTCAGAGCTTCTCCTTTACTTCGGACGCTGTATCATTTCTACCGTGCGTTTCCCAAGACCCAGGAAGTCAGCCATTAGGAAATGGTAAAAATGAATGCAATTTGACTCAAACATCAGGGAAATGCCCCCCGCTGCCTGCATTTCTGATATCCTTGTTTCTTTTATGTAAAATTCCCCGGGCAAAGAGCACGGATTCAACAGAGAGCTGGCAGAAAGTGGAGTCATGATTCCAGGGAAGCCCGGCTCTGTCCACACCACTGTTCTGGAAGCTGTGCTCTTGGCACATCGATTCTGTCCAGATAACATGATCTCTTATTCTGCACTTGCTCTTCCAACTTAATCAAGGCTCCCTGGAGCCAGGAGGGCCCCTGGCAGTCACAGACACCTTCCCTCGGCCCAAAACAGGCACTTCGGCCAGGACAGGGCTCCTTTCAAAGCTGTGTCAGTCAGCCCATCTTGCTAGATGTTTCTGTGCCTCTCCCATGTGAGGCTTTGCCTTTTCATGGTGGTTCATGGTAAGGAAGCACCAGCCTGCTGGCCGGGTGGGAGCCCATTCCTCCTTACAAGGAAGCACCTTGATGGGGTTTGTCTGGTTCAGGTTGTTCTGGACCTCTGTCTCTAGTTACGTCGACACAGAAACCAAAATGATGATTTCTGGGCATCCATGCCCCAGGCAAAGCTTGGCAGTGGACCCACCTGGGGAGACATCGTGTGTCGGCCAGGCCAGGGTGGCACCTACAGCCCTCTCCTCAGTGCTCACTGAGACCCCTCCCCTCTTCTGGGCTCCAGCCTGCCAAGCTGTGGTTGACTGTAGGAATCAGGAAGCAGCCCAGGAGTCTGAGAAACCCCTGTCTGGGGTACACACAGGCATCACCAAGCCTGTCTTGAGCAGGTGGCTAGAAAAATGCCAACACAGAGCTGTGGAGATACAGCAGACTAGGTACAAAGCAAAACCCCAGAAGGCAGGGAGAGATGAGTTTGATGATTTGTGTATGGAGAGCCAGACAGACATCGCAAAGGTTGATTTATGTGAATGCCATCTGCGTTTTTAGCATGGGGTGAAAACTGGAAAGCAAAGTGGGGCTCCTGGCTGGCTCAGTCTGTAGAACATGCAACTCTTGATCTCAGGGTTGTAAGTTCAAGCCCCCTGTTGGGGGTAGAGATTACTTAAAAATAAAAATAAACTATTTTTAGGGCGCCTGGGTGGCTCAGTTGGTTAAGCGACTGCCTTCAGCTCAGGTCATGATCCTGGAGTCCCGGGATCGAGTCCCACATCAGGCTCCCTGCTCGGCGGGAAGTCTGCTTCTCCCTCTGACCCTCCCCCCCTCATGCTCTCTCTCTCAAATAAATAAATAAAATCTTTAAAAAAAATAAAAAATAAAAAAATAAACTATTTTCAAAAACCTGGAAAGCAGAAGAGACATGAATGGAATGTGGGTGTCCATAGCTTTATATGTGTGCGCGTATACAGATTTATAAGGAGATTTTCCTGGGTCGGAGGCATTGTTTAATTCCTAGGACCATCGAGGTACAATCAGAGTCCCTTCCAATCCTAACATTCCATGCCTCCAGTGTTGTCAATGAATAATGCTGAAGCCAGTATGCTGAGCATGGAGAGTGGCGTACGTTGTCGCTGTAAACTCCCTGGCTCATGATCAGCAGCAGGCATTTCCGTGATGGGGCCCATTTGAGGAAGACTGTGTGCTGTCATGGGCCAACCTCCCCAAGGAGAGGGCCTCATGGGAGCCTCTGGGCCACATCTACCCTGCTGGGTCTTACTCAGCTGCAGCACGCCCTGGGATGGGGGAAGTAAGCACGGAACATTCCTGAAATAATTGGAAGTTTGCATTTTCCTTACATCTCAGCCCATGCTAACCCACAGAGAAGGGAGTCTCTCTGACCCCCTCGCTGGTCTGTTTGGTTTGGAGCACGGCTCTGCCCTGCGGCGGTACTCAGCCTAAGGCACCCCGTACTCCTACCACTTCTGCATGCTCGTTTCCAAGAAGGTGCTGGCCACCGTTGAGTTGGAATTGGCCTTCTTCTCTGAGGACGTAGCTTTTATTTCTTTTTAAGAGTTTTTATTTATTTGAGAGAGAGAGAGAACACGAGTGGGGTGGGGAGGAGCAGAGGGAGAGGGAGAAGCAGGCTTCCCATTGAGCAGGGAGCCTGACGCGGGGCTCGATCCCAGGACCCCGAGATCATGACCTGAGCCGAAGGCAGACGCCCAACGACTGAGCCACCCAGGCACCCCGAGGATGTAGCTTTTAAAAAACGTGCAGGAGGAAAACACTCACATGAATTATCTAGAAGGAAAAGCTTAATAAAGATGTCCGCAGTCCCCTAACCTTGTTCCTCTTGTTTCGAATGGATTTGCCAGATATTCTATTTCACTGGTGTGTTTCTGGGGAAAGTGGGCAACTGGCAGTTGTTAGAAATGGAAGCCTGGTTCTCTTGAGTCCCGTTTCTGAGCGTCCTCTTGGCTAAGTCTTTCCAGCCCTGCTGGGAAAAAGATGGGAGTCTATACTGGGAGGGGCAGGGCTTGCTCTTAGCTGAGAATATCAGACTGCATTCCAAACTGCATCCCAGCCTGGCACAGACTAAAGTGGAGTCATGATTCCAGGGAAGGACATACACTGTATATAAATTTATGGTGTAGAGCATCATGGTCCTGCACCATGTTTTCTATTCTAAAGTGAAAGGCTGGGTGGGTGGGGACACATTTTTTACCTGGGGATGATTTCTTATCTGAATAAGGCCTAAGCTTGTTACCTTCATATCCCCAAACGGTTGGACATCACAAGGTGTGGCATCCAGGCTATTCTGGGGTCCAGGGCCATGTGGGTCTGGGAGATGACAGGTTTCCTCACTAACCAGTCACCTTCCAGCCAGAAAGGATGGTCAGTGTTCCCAGCATTTATCTGCCCCTTAACCTCCAAGATGCAAAAATTTATTTCATGGGGGGGCGCCTGGGTGGCGTAGTCATTAAGCGTCTGCCTTATGCTCAGGTCATGATCCCAGGGTCCTGGGATCGGGCCCCACATCGGGCTCCCTGCTCGGCAGGAAGCTTGCTTCTCCGTCTCCCACTCCCCCTGCTTGTGTTCCCTCTCTCGCTGTGTCTCTCTCTGTCAAATAAATAAATAAAATCTTAAAAAGAAAAATTTATTTCATAGGTATTGGATACCAAGCTAGAATTTAATAGTTGTTAAATGAAAAGGAAGATATGGAAGGTTCTAAGCGCAGAAAAGAATGAGAGCAAAACACAGCTTCCTCTGAAACTGGGGGGAAGGCCAGGTGATTAGTTGTAGTGGAGGGATGGTGCTGAGGTTGATGGGGATGTGTGGGAGAAGGAGTGACCTTCACGTTACCAATGAGACTGGAGATTGTGAGCCGAGAGGTGGGGGAGGTGGGAGACCAGGGAGAAGGGGAGGAGGACGGGAGGGAAGGAGAGGTGGTAAAGCAGACGGAGGAAGGACTAGGGTGAGGGCGGTAATTCCTAAGTAGTTTCTAAGGACAGAGGTGAAGAGCAGACCCGCCTTCTTCCCTGCTAATAGAGGGCTATAGAACAAGCAACAACGAATGACCAGCTGAGTGCAGAGTGGATTTGGTCCTAGCCATTCTGAGAACTTTTCCAGGAAATGCAAAGGAAGAAGATTTGCCAAGCAGGGTGAGCTGAGGCTGGGTGCCCTTTCACTGAGCACAGAGGTGAGGGGGCACCCGGTGTGGGCGAGGACAACATGGCCAAGCCTCATTCTGCTGGGATGGAGCCGGAAGGATGTTCTGGGCCCAGGCTGTGAGCGGGTCCACGGAGCAGCGGGCCTGGAGAGGACACAAATACGGAGCCTCAGGCAGGGAGAAGCTGGGAAGATGGCCCTGGGTAGGGATCTGGCGGTCAGATCAGGCAGGAAACACATCAGGACCTCCTACAGGTAGAGAGCTGGTGAAGAGGGAGACGGAGGAAGAAGGAGGGGAAACTGGGTTCAGGTTGCCTTGTGTCTTCTGCTGTTGCAGGAACTGAGGTCAAAAGAGAAGAAGTGGGAACCAGGCAGAGAGGTCCACGAATCCCCCAGAGGGTGCAGGGTCTAGAAGGGGGACAGGACTTTGAGCGTGGTGGTGGAGGATTGTGTGCATTCAGACAAGAGCCACGCAGCCTGGAAGGGCGCCGACGAGCCACCCTCTCAGGGAACCTCGGGACGGGCACAGCATTGAGTCTTTCCTGGGAAAGCAGCGTGGGACCCAGTGTCACAGCACCCTCCCGACCCCCTGCCCAAGAAACTCTTTTAAAGAAGCATCTTTGCCTCTGTTTCAGGATTGCTGGTGACACGGCCCTCAATAAAAACATCCATGAGTCTGTCAGTGCCCAGATCCGGAAGAACTTCGCAAAAAGCAAATGGAGAGTAAGTCTCGTGCTTTATTCAATTCCTGGTGAATCGAACAACTCCCACAAAATTTGCCCTGCGGTTGGAGCATTTATTATTTCTAAATGTTACTATCACCTGAGTTGGATGAAAATCCCCAGAACCTCACCCAGAAAAATCTTGCTAATTTTAACCGACGAGGATTAAGACGCAAAGGGGGTGTCATGGTGTGGGAGGGATAAAGTACACGATTTAATATTTCCCCAGCAACAGTGCTGGTTCTTACTCAATTGCTGTTTCTTAAGACCATAATTCCTGTTGTCTGCCTTTCCGTTACTGGAACTTTGAATAGTTGACTTCTATTAAAATGATACGAAAGCGGGAGGGGAAACCCAGGGAAACCCTGTTTAGGAAAGCCTAAACCCCAGGCTCTAATCAGTGTGCATAAATTAAGAGCTGGCTGTTCTGCCCCGAGAGGCTGTACAGAAACGAAATGAATTCCACTGACCTACTTTATTCGGAGGAAAGGCTATGAGTTAGAACACTAGCGCCAACAACAGGAAATAAAAACTACCTTAAAACCTCATCGTAGAGTATCATTTCAGATACTGTCTTTTATAACATGCCTTTGATTCTAAAAGTCACTTCTCTAAAATTACAGAGAGAATTGGTTTACATTCATTCTAGATGTTTGCTATGTCAGAAGAAGAGTATTTGTTTAAATCTCCAAAATACATCTCGGCGGGGGAGGGGCACAATGACTTCGTGTCATTTTGGAAGAAGGGGCAAGATGAGCTTCCTTTCTAAAGTATCATGAGAATGTTTTAAGATGTCCAAAATGCTCGGGGTAACAGGAGAAACGACCGGACACAGCCTGAGTCTTTTCGAATGAGCCAGACTATTTTGTGCGTTTTCTCCCTTTCTTAAATTTCAGCAAGCGTTCAATGCCACAGCCGTCGTGAGGCATATGAGGAAGCTTCATCTTGGCAGCAGCCTGGACAGTTCAAATGCAAGTGTTTCCAGCGGCCTCAGCTTGGCCAGCCAAAAAGATCGTGCGTATGCCGCAAGGACAGAACTTTCCAATCCATATTGCCGACACGTCTGGGGTGGGGAGGGGACTGGTGTCCACGAGCACCCGGTCTTTGATACCTCATCCCATTGAATGTCCCAACAACCCGGGGACCTTATTTAATTTAGAAAGAATATTTCCTAAACATTTCATTATCAGATATTCACACAACAGTGAGGATTGTTATTCCCAGTTTGAGATGAGAAATCCGTGGCTCAAGTCCCACACGGCCATGTCTGTCTGGACAAAAGCCCAGACACTTTCAGATCTGTGTCTCCTTCCCCTGAGGTTCGCTCGTCATCATGCGTCATTCTTAGGGGTTGAGGAAGGGATGGCAGAGACTCATGATCGCCGGATCTCATTGGCTTTTAATATCTGTTTTTTGATGAGGATGATGATAATTGGAGCTGAAGTATGTGACGTGCATTGGCTTTGCAGTCCAAGTAAGAGTATTGCACGGTCCCTCATCTTTGCGTGGACGGTCGCTTGCACTCGTCTATTTCTCTCTCACATTCCCCACCACCCTCTGGTGTACTTATCTTAATTCTATATTAGGCCATCCCAGGGGCTCCTGTCCATTTCAGAGCAGTTGCCTTGATGGTGCCCATTGGCCCTTATCTCCTTGATCATGAGGCCCTTCCATTTGGTCTCGCTCCTCTGGGCATCACGTTTCACCCCATTACCCTCAGAAAAGGGTTCCCTCCCCCTCTCCATAGTCTTCCCAACTCATGGGGGAAGGTGAGCCCTTATATTTTCCCCAGAAATATCCATGAGCATCCCCTGACCCAACCGCACACCATGGTAGACCCACATATAATGGATCTCCCTCTGTCGGAGCCCACAGAGTTCATAGGCAAATGCACTACTGGAGCTGAGCTTCAGGGGATTCATCCCACATCAGGATTGTCTGACGCCAACACGTGCGCTTGGGGAGCATGGTGGTGCAGCCTGTGAGGCATTTTTCTAGGCCAGGGCTGCTGGAATAGGAGAAAGAGGTGATTTCCCATGGCGATCTCTCTGTGTCACAGACACCTCTTAGCAGGAGTAGAGACCACACACCAAACAAGGGGGCAGAAGGGGGATCGTATTCTTTCTTTATTCTTCAAATCTCTACTCATGGAGCTGTGGTGACAACAGCTCTTATAATGACAGTGTGTCTTCAACACCTAACCTGAAGCCTAGTACATAGTAAGTGCTCAGTAAGCAGCACCGATCCTATGAGGGTGCTAAACGCTGTCGTCGTCAACTACAAAGCCCTTACGATCATGATAATGAGAATGGGAGGGAAGAGTTGGGCCTAAGGAGAAAGCATTTTAAGGACCCTTTGCAAATGCTTTCCTACAGGTAGGTAAAAATTTAGAATCAAGTGTATAAAAGTTTGCCCCCCACCCCCAAACCCTGCCGTGGGAAAGGGGAGCGAGTATTTTCTTCTGGAGCTTTGACCTCCTGTGTCCACTGTCCCCCTGCAGGTCGGGCACCCTCCACGCTCTGTAGTCTCGTTTCTTCCTCGTCGGGGGTCTCTGGAGTGGGGGCAGAGCGGAGACCGAGGCCCACCACTGTGACCACAGTGCACTCTGGAAGCAAGTGACTGGCTCTGGAGGCGGGGCCCAGGGGCGGGGCCAGGGAAGGGGGCCCCCAGCGCCACCAGCCACTCTGGAGCGATCCCACCTTGCATGGTGCACCTTCCTGCACAGGACTGGAAGACAGAAGTTTTTTATGGCCATATTTTATACTGCAATTCTGAAGTGTTCATTTCTCACAAACTATACTGACTCAAGGGAGCTGACGTAATAGGATCTGGTGCTGTACATATGAGTCTTGCAGAAGCTCTGACGGAACGGACCTCCCGCGTCCTCTCCCCCAAGCCCTGTCATTTCCGCTCTTCTCGGTATGGGTAACCGTCTATGTTGTATTTTTTTCATTAATGACAAAAAAGGTTTCAACTGGATTATTTAAGTATCAGTAAATATTGTGCATTAGGGTTTTATTTTTTACCTTTTACGAAATATGCTTTCTGATCTATACTCCTGAGTCCCATGACCTGTATCTTTTGCTTGTCAGTAGTAGAGTTTTATGTTAACCTTTAAGAGATTTTTTTTTCCCCACCTAGGGGAATGTAAAGGTATTTTTTAAAATTCTAATAAGAGGATCAAGCATCTGTCTCCAAGGCGAAGAGTGCACTTTACTCTGCTTCTCCTCTTTCTCTCCCCTTCCCTGGAGGGGCAGCTCTCTAAGAAAACGACTCTGCAGTTCCTCAGGTCTGTCTTGTCTCCAGGGCCACCTTGGGAGGGAATCTACAGAAAACCTTTTCCAGCACCCCCTCCAGCCCACCCCTGGCCAACCGGGGACCCTAGGGACCTTCTCTGTCAGTGGTCAGAAATACAGAAACCTGCTCCTTCCCCGAGACTAAGGCTAAACTTCAGAGGCTCCACGTGCTGTAAAGGGGATGCCCAGCAAAGACATAAGAGCCCCCCTTCCATAAGGAACCGGATGCCATTTTGTCCAAAGGGAACTCCCTGCCCAGCCCCGAGGGTAACGCAGAAAGCTCCCCTCTCAGCTATGCAGTTTTCAAGTTAATCTCTGTTTTTTAAAAAATGCATTTCTAATCTTACACTTAAAATGGCCTCTGACTCACATAAGTCATTTCTGCAGATTTTTACCCGGTCCTTCTCTGAATGTTATCCAGGCAAGGAGAGGGAAGTGGCCTTGGAAAAGAGTCCATTTATCTGGGGTGTGGTAAGGAGAGGTGGCCTGCCAAGCAAGTGGGACACTGACCACCACAGGGATGGCCAGAGACGGCCTCCACCAGGCCCGGCTGGGGCTGGAAGGCCTCCCTCTGACCAGGGCAATCTGAAAAACCAAAGACCTGTGATGGTGGAGTCACCAAAGGGCCCAGGTTGCCTGGGAGTGAAGAATTTCTTGGGTTGGAGGACTTTCATTGCTAAATCTGGCGATGTCCCAGGCAAACTGGCCGTGTTGTCGGTCCGTGTGGTGCATAGGTGTGCAGGATAGAGCGCTGCGTGAACCCAGGGGCAAACCCTTCTCAAGGGGGCTTCCAGGACGCTCTCTTGCAGAGGCATGCATCCCTTGGCCCTCCTGCCCATGCAAGACCATGAGTCTGCATTTTGCACTGTGAGCCTCAAGTCCACCACGTGTCCCTGTAGATTGTAGGTCTGCCTTACTGGTAGAAAAAAATGGCCAGAAGATTTGAAAGAGTATCTGAGAAAACTGAGGTGTCTCTCCAGGAGCTTTATTAGGGTGTTGCTTACTAACAGGCGTAATGGAGCATTCGTGTTGCTATAGTATCAGAAAACAAGTAATTAGATGTTGCAGGGGGCGATCATTTGCCCGGATGGGGTCCCTGTAACGTGTGCCGGAGTCGTGATCAGTCCTTTGGCCTGTGTGCTCGATGCAGTCAGTTGCATTGGGAGAGCAGCTTTTGAAGCCACATTCACTGATGGGTGATTAAATTATTTCCTAGAGTTGATATACGGGACGCATGTTCTATTCTATTAGTTTGAAGGTATGTCTTACCTGACACTTGCAGAGGAGGTGAAAGTTGCGGCCTGTCGCAAGCGTCCCTTCTGTGGTTGGGGCCAGCCCCTGGCCATGCTTGGCCTGTAACGCTTCAGGTCTCCAAAACATTGTGCGAGGAGACGGTGACTGCTTTCAGCCCAAAAGGTAAACTCCATTGAACTTGACATCAGGCAAGTCAAGACTGTTTCAACGCCACCAGATTTCGGTCGTTTCCTATTGTTTTAGGAAGAGGAGAAAAAGAAATACCATATGGAAGAACTTTTGCTCTTTGAGAGAGCCTCTGTGGCAGAAGGAGAGAGGTTCTCTTTCAACCGCATTTGGTATTATTTATGCTTTATTATCATATCACACAACAAGAGAACCCAGAATGTGCCTTTTGTTAAGACCTGCCGAGTGGGGCGGCTGAGTCCCAGGCCCCTCGCCGATGTCAGATCCCACCCGTAGGAGCTGCGCATCTCCTACGTGCCCCAGGCTTCCACTCCCCGTGGAAGCCAGTGTGTGGCCGAGGCTCAGGGACAGCCACCAGTCCCATCATGGGCTTCCTTTCAACCCCAAGCTCCCCATTGGTCTCCTAAGCTTCTCAGAGCAAGTGGATAATTTTTCCTACTTGAATAGGACATGTTGAAATCATGTCCCTGAATGGTCTCTCCCTCAGCTGCCGTCTGTCCTTCCCTCATGTCCCGCTTTTCACCTCCTCCGTGAGGCAGTAGGCAAAGCTAGCGCTGGTCTGAGACAAGCAGCGGGTGTGCGCCCACATGTGGGCCCCCCCAGACCAGCAGCTGATCGCTCTTAACCAGGGTACCCCGGAGTCTGGACTGCTCACGGCTCTCCCTCGCGAGCACACCAGGGCCTGGGGTGTTGGGTTGGGATGGGGTAAAGGCCGCTGGAGCCAAGAGGGGCAGGGAGCCCCGATGGGAAGCACACAGGACCACGGAAAACCCTTGAGAAATGGAGATGCCCAGATAGATGGACCACAGCTCTGTTGCCGGGGGCAGGTCTCCCTGTCTCCCGCTGCCTCCAACCCCATAAGGGAGCAGCAAGGATAATCTCCCCTTTGTGTCTCCTTTGTAAAGGACTATGCAGAAAGCATGCCAAAAAAAAAAGGGCAGGGCTTAGTGTTCTTGACTGTGGCAACAATTCTGGTCACTTCTGCACCCCCACCTCAAGAGTAGGAGTAGCGCCCCCTCCCTGCGTGGGAGCTTGTGGCCTTGGAGAGGTTCCCGCTCTCCAGCCAGCGGTTAGCATGATGTTCAAGGAGCGCAGCAGGCCAGCATGGGGCAACACGAGATGGCTTTGGCTAAACAAGCAAGGCTCTGGCGCTTAGGAAGCCAGGGCCGTCTGATGACAGGGATTGGGCATAGGACCCTCAGACTCAGTTTACCTGCCCAGCACTGACCTCAATCTTGTCATTTGTCTGCCTTGGTGTCCAGCATATCCTGGACGGGTTGTGGGTGGGAGACAGGAACTCCCCTTTAGAGTGAAGGTCAGGAACACCAGGGACAAAGGGGAGGGAACCCCAGGGACCCCTCCTGAAAGGGGGTTGACCCTCTCTCTCTCTCGAGGAGTGACAGCTTCATCTGATTAAGCCATGGGATGGGACATTTTATGAGCAATTTTAGACGGAAGAGACCATATCTAGGGGAGAGAACTCGGTATTTGAAGGCTCTGTGGCCCAGCAAGAACCATGGCTCCAGGGCTGAAGACGGGGGGCACTCGGGTTGCTGCAACACTCCCTACCCCGTGTGACTCGTGAGGTTTCCCTCGGATACACGAAGGGAAAGCCAGGGCCAGCAAACGGCAGCTCCTCCTCCCATCTCATAAACAGAAATAAGATGTACTCTTTCCCAAGGTCACACACTCACTTCCGGCCAAAGAGATGAAGGGCCTCTGTTTCAACCAATGCACGAAACCTTTGCATGTTCTTCTCAAACAGTACTCCTTCCGCGTCCTGTCTCCCCACACTTGGCAAAAGAGTTTGCCTTTTCCTTAAACACATTCCAGACCAAACACTGTTCAGTTTGTTTCCCGCCCCCCCCCCCAAAAATTGTGTATACCTGTATGTAACCCACCGCTCTTTTCGGGGGGGGGCACCTGGTCCTCGGGTGGGGCTGCAAGTGCACCCGGCATTTGCAAACAAGCATTCCAAGCCTTTGGTTCCCAGAGTTGAAAGTGTTGAGCTAGAAAAGGTGAACTGGACAGAGTCTTCCGAGGGGGGCTTCTTTCCCGAAGATACCAGGAAACCCCCGTCTGCTGGGGAGCTGGCCAAAGGGTCCAGCGGACAGAGAGGGGAAAGGAAGACAGAAGCGCGTGCCCCCTTGTGCCCGTACCCCACCTGGGGTCCCAGCGCATCACGGTCGCAGCCTGGCCGAGGGCCCGGGAGCCCAGCCCCACTGTGAAGCCGGCTGCTCACGCTGGCCAGGGCCCGGCCCGTCTCCTGCCCCACGCGGACTCAGGCCATCACTGGAAGGCACAGCAGCCCTTCCCGGCCTTCCCTGCCGCCTGCGGCTGGAGCGGCTCGGCGTTGGGGCTCCGCTTCTGCGAACCCAAAGGCTGTGCATTTGGCAGCCAACCCCGCAGCATGTGGCTGCCAGGTCTGGTTTTGTGGACAAAAGCAAGTGTGGAATGGCTTCTCAGTGTCTGCCTCTCTCTCTCTGTCTCCACCAAAGGGACAAACTGTTGCATTCACCCTTTGTACCAACGCCGCTTCTGCATTTGCCATATCTATTTTTAACCTTTTGGTCCCCAGGGAACTTCTCATATGGTGATTATTTCTTCTGATTATTTACGGAATTATTTTACTTAGAGGTGATTTTATTTTCTTATGGACAGGAAAAAAAAAAAGAAAATGAGAGGAGTGTTTGAGGCTTCAGTCATAGGGACAAGTCATCACCAGGGACCCCAATGCCCCAAACACGAAATAAATTAGTCCTCAAAGGCAAACCTTAATCTGGGCAGATGGAGATGGCCAGGCCCTCATGTCAGCCCTGCAGGGCCTGGGTCAAGGCTGGCAGCCGGGCTCTCCAGAAGGAGAAAGAAGGAACAAGAGAATCGCTCGTTTGGACATCGGTCGTACACACAGAAGCCTACCGCCCTCCCTCCAGGGCCCCAGCGTCAGAGTGTATGACGAGCCATCCAATGACAGGAGAAAGGCTGCAGAGCATCTTTGTTTCCAAAGAGGGCGGCACGTTTCACAGAACATTTAGCTTAGTGCCACTTTCAGGTTGGACGACATAAAAGGCATGTTCTGTCCAGAATAAAATTGGGAACAATTTCTTAATTGGCCTTCGTCACTTCTCCGAGCCTTCCCACCAGCGAGCGAGCATGTTTTCCAAAAGCTTACAACTGGCGAATCCAGGAATGTCCCCGCGTCTATTATTATGAGGCTTGTGATTGGTTTAATTTTCCCATAAAAACACGTTTGTCCCAAAGAAGGGAAACTGTGCATTTATTCCATGCATGTAACAAACTGCAAGAAGTTTAACCCACATAGGTTTGCGGCACTGCAAAATTGTTCATGGGCCTATGTAGCAAATGATTCTCTGCCTTGACAATCATGTACACATATCAAGATTTCTATCATAATGATAACAAGATTGATGACTTCTTGTTTTCCTCCAATAAAGACAATTAATCACCTTCAGATGTACGTGGCTTGTTTCCTCCATAAAGCGGGAGAGGGGGGTGTTCCAAGAGCTCTCTCTCTCCTCCCCTTTCCGAAGTTTGGATTTGAAGTCAGGGAGTTTGAACTGAGCCCCTGGAAACTCATGAGGTTCCCTAAATATTTCATGTCACCTGCCCAATGAGCCAGAAGTGCCAGGAGAGGAAGAGGTGGGCACATCTTGGCTTTGAGGTCTGTGGAGGGTGCCCCACTTTACCACCCTGCTGGACGGGAAAGCTCCCCCTTTTCATTGCTGCTGCAGAAAGAGGCTGGAGGTGGGCCCATTAACTCAAATTGCACTAACTAGATATTCATGAGTTGCTTAGAGGAAAAGCCGATTTCAAGGAACCCCTGTCTGAGTAAGGGGTCAGCAGGTTCACCCCCACACCCATCTGTTTGCTCTGCATAACTTTGGAGCTCTCCATGCCTAAAGAAAGATTCATTCTGAGCAGAAGGCTGCCTGCTATCTTTCTTTCTCTTGGGTGGGGGGACCAGCATTTCATAGGTCATCAAATATATTGTGGGGAGTAGATCTGATGACCAGACGATACTTCCAATCCAAATGGTAAGTGGCTGTTTGCGGAGGGAAATGAACCGGACGTGTGTTAGAGGAACATAGGATTAACGCTCTCCCATGCAGCGAGTATCGATGAAAATGGCCTTTGTGGAAATAAGGGAGCCCCGAGGAAATATGGCACACACCATCTGACATCTAGTCTTTTCTGATTCAGTTTGGCTTCTCTTAGTGCAGACCCTAATTATGAAGTATATCAAAGCAAATGGATCATTCGGTGGGTTCATAGGTGACAGTGTTGATGCAAATTTTAAGGAACCAAAGAACTTTGGTAACCTAACCACTTTTGAAAACTTTGTAAGGATTTATTAAAGATAGGACTCGCCAAGTGTGACTGAAAATTTAGCCAAAGCAAACACACTAAAGTATAAAACATACCCTGATAGAAAGCTGGTATTTATCAGTGCCTTCGAGTCGAAATGTTTAAGGTCAAACTTTTTTTGTGCTTGGCTCCAGACACATTGAGCAGGTCAGCCCCTCTGTCCTTCCTAGATTTACCCAGCCTCTCTGGGGACACTGAAATTCACCCCAAATTTCCTGTATTTTCCAGACAACACTTGATCTTACACATTCTCTTGTGAATATCTGTCATTGATCATAATGCACTTAGGGGCCAACAGTACAAGAAGAAAAGACTTCTCGCGTGGTTACAGGATTGTCCATCCAGAAAAGAGCCATGCCTGATCACAGCAAGCACAAAGCTTAATGGCAAAAATGGGTACGAATCATGTCTACCCACATCCTCCTGGCCCTCCGTGCCCCCAAGGATGACGATTACAACAAAACTATCTCATAGAGAAAGGGTCGGAGAACAGAATGTCTTCAGGTCACACGCATGCTGAGCCATTTGGCTGGGCTAGTGGTGGTCTCGGGGGTGTGTATGTGCGCCACTATGCCAGCACACTCTAGTGGACAAAGACCAAGGGAGAGAAGCTGTAATGAGCTCCTTTTTTTTTTTTTTTTTTTTACATATTTGGCTGCAAAACCTGTGTGGAGCCCCCAGAATGTGTAATTTCCAAAAAGCACTCCTGTTACATTAGCTCATCATAACAAAAAAGAGAGAGTGTCTGTGTGTGCACGCACATGTGCTCTTGGACCCTCCGTACAGAGGGGCTTCCAGTTGAGGGAGTAAGTAGTGGGGGCCGATTGCCAATCCACACCCTCCACGCCAGGCCCTGCACCCTCGCTCGGGGGAAAGGGGGCTTGTTTATCCACGAAGGTGCCATCCAGGAAGTGAGTAGGAACCGTGTGAGCAAGAGCATGGATGCAGACGGAATAGTACGTTATCTCGGTAGGCACGAGCCAAGGGTGTGGGCAAACCAAGGGGAGAGAAGGCAGGCTGGGAGGAGTCTTGTTGTTAGTACTGCCAACGAGAACTCATAGTAATGATGATGTCATGTACGGATCATGTACTGAGTTCTAGATACTGTGTTAAGTGCACCCCATTCCACATCTCGTTTGCCCATCAGCCTGATAAGGAAGGTGCCTTCAGTGCACAGCTGGGTTCAGAAAGTTTTGGCGATTGACCGAGATCAGCCAATTCGACTCAGCTGGGACTGACACCAAAGGCCATTCTGCCCAGTCGCCTCTCATGATTTTGTCCAGGTCACTGAATTCGAAAGCATGAAATCTGGACTCTAGTAGGTAAGTGGGGACCGATGATGATTACAGAGTTGAGGATTGACACAATCAAATCAGTTAACTTTTCAGAACCACACTGTTCCTAGGGTCCAATCTCCAAGAGACATTTATCTTGTTTGATAGCTCAGCCTGGCCTTACCGGTCACCCAGTGATGAGGACCCACAGGGAGGGCATAGGCGTCGCTATGCAAACAGCCCACGTGTTTTCTGCTGTTCTGTTGTTCCATTTCTCAAGGATGAATGTCACAGAAGCTGGACTTGATCTAGAATCAGAGATGCAGTTGATACTGCTGGATTTTTTTAAATTAGTCTGTTCTCTTGCTCGGATTCATATCTCAGGAAAGTTCTGTTCATACACACAGTTTCATTCCTGACACGCAGACCTCCCTGTCATCTGCTATTCTCCTGCAGATCACCTTCAAAGCTGCTGATTTATTTTCGAGAAAGTGTCTCAGATCTCTTGTTTTCTTCCAGCCTCCCTTGAGAGGAACTGTATTTAGCATGAGCTCATCCACCTAGTATGTTTCCATCAGCAAGGGGACTCTTTCCAGAAAGACAGTGGGCCAGGAAAATGCAGCTCATGGCCAATTTATTAACCCTTTTCCTCTTGCCTACCTGTTTGCCCCCTCCTCCCCTCCCAATAACATCCCCTTAGCTTCAACACTATATTTTCTCTCTTGAGTGCACCAAGATCTATTTATGTGGGCCTTGCTGTTTATGTCAGCTCATGGAGAAATTCACTTGGGATGCTGAGCCGCCAGCCCAACCTGGCTATGAACTCGCAGATGAGCATACCGCCCCCCCACCCCAATGAGGACCAGCTGTTCCCCAGTACGGAGGAAAACAGCTGACTTTTGTACTCACCTAGCCCAAGGTGCTTGTCACATGGCACCCCTGAGGGAGAAAAGAAAGCTTACTCAGGGAGTAAGTCTTTACAAGTAATGGTCTTGTATCTGGACAGGAATCCCCACCATGAAGGAATGTCTCAAGGGCACTGCAAGTGGGGAACACTGGGCATCACCTCCGGCTCAGGTAAGTGGGTCTGCCCTAGAGGAGAGCCCAGCCTCCTCGGCTGTGCTCCTGGCTACAGAACCTCCCCTCCCCCCGGCCACTGCTCAGAAAGCTGCATCCCAGTGCATCTCACGCATTCTCCTGGGTAATCATGCTAAGACGCAGACTCTGATTCAGCAGGTCTAGGCTGGGGCCCGAGCTTCTGCCTTCCTCAAAAGCTCTCAGGTGCTGCCACTGCCCCAACCCTGGACCCCACTTTGAGACTCGAAGGAACCTCTCCCTCTGGTTCTCATGCCTGCCTGTGTGTTTGGATCATCTTGGGGACATTTTGAAGATACTAATGCCCAGGCCAACTGAACCAGGATCTCTGGGGAGAAAGGTGGCCTTGGTGATTCTCAAGGGCAGAACCAGGGCAGCCTAGTCATCAAGCCACCTTGCACTGAGAAACTCCCTAGCTCGCAGCAAAACACAACTGGACCATAAGTGATCACCTGTCTTCCTCTGAGGGCCCAGGGTCAACTCTAGCCCAGGCCTTCCAGGTCTAGCTTCAACAAGCATGGGGTGTCTCCTCTTGTCTGAACTAACCTCTGTCTTCCCATCGCTCTGAGGCGCTCCCACTGTGCTTTCTGGAACTCACCATCTCTCATCAGCAAAATCCCCTATATTCGACATGTAGGTGGAGAAGACGAGGAGGCAGCACGCAGCAGGGAGGGACCCACAGACCTGGGGTCTGAGATAGAAGAGATTGATTAACTCATACAACAAACACGTATAGTGCTGTGTGCCTGCCACTGTTTTGACTTTTTCAGTCCTTCTAATGACTCTACTGTAGGGGTACTACTATTATCTCCATTTTATAGATGAGGATACCGAGGCACAGGAAGGTTAGGTGACTTCTCCCAGCCACACCACTAGCGAGGGGCCCTTATGGGTTGAACTGTGCCCCGTAAAAATTCAAATATTGAAGTACTAACCCTCAATACCTCAGAATGGGCCCTGATTTGGAAATAGGGTCTTTGAGGGCAGATCCTAATCCACTATGACTGGCATCCTTATCTTTTTAAAACGGAAATTTGAACAGAGACAGACAGAGACACGGGGGGGAATGCCATGGGAAGATTAAGACAGAGACCTACAAGGCAAGGCTGCCAAGGATTGCCAGAAAATCGCCAGAAGTTAGGGGGGAGGCATGAACAGATTGCTGACCTCACAGCCCTCAGAGGAACCAACACCTTCATCTCGGACTTCTCGTCTCCAAGAAGGTGTGAGACAATCCATCTCTGTGGTTGAAGCCACTGGTGTGTGGAACTTTGTTACAGCAGCCCAAGGACACTCATCCGGTGACAGAGCCAGGATTTAAATGCAGGTCGCCTGGTGCCAGAGCCCAGGCCCTTAGCACTTTGCTTGGCCATGGTTAGGGGCGTTCTGTCCTGCAGAGATGTATCTACTCTTCATCTCTCTTCCTTCGCTCTTCCTTTCTCTCCCTCAGGTAATCACAGTACAAACAGTCTCCTTCTACCCTTCCTGCCAAGGACCCTTGGACCCCTCTAAGTCATGTTACACAAGCATCACTATAATCCAGGTGCAAAAAGTTCCCCAAAGACCTTATTTCTCTGTAAAATAAGAGGTCAACGTTTATACTTTAGCTTTTAATAAACACTTAAATCTTTTGAAAACTCACAACTGAATACAAATACGTATTTGCTCTTGATTAAGGCACTCCAGGGAGCGTGGAGCTTCAGAGTGCTTAGAGCCGTGGCCCCCCCAACTCTTGAAGAATGTGGCCTCTTCATGGAACTGAGCACACCAGCAAATAGAATTGGCTAAGAAAAGGTACAGTGCAAAAAACTTACAGTTACGAATTTGTAAAGAATTGGTGGTATATACATACATTCAATGAAATATTACCCAGCCTTAAAAAAGAAGGAAATCCTGCCATTCATGACAACATGGAGGACATTTTGCTGAGTGAAATGAGCCAGTCACAGAGGGACAGATACCACATGATTCCACCCATACGAGGAATCTAAAATAAAATTCTACAAATCAAATTTGTAGAAGCAGAGAACATAGTAGTGGTCATCGGGGCTGGGGCGAATGGAGATTTAGTTATTCAATGGGTATAAACTTTAAGTCAAGCAAGATGAATATATTCTAGAGATCTGTTGCTGTTAACAGTAAGATCTCGGGCACTTCAAAATTTCTTACAAGAGTAGATCTCATGTGAAGTCTTCTTACCAAAACAAAACTAAAATAACAAAAAAAAGAACCCCAAAGGGACATAAGAAAACTCTGGGAGGTGTCAAATGTCTGTTACTTTCACTGTGGTGTAGTATCACAGGTGTTGACAGAAGTCCAGACTCATCACATCGTACACACTAAATATGTGCCATCCTTGGGGCACCTGGGGGGTGCAGTAGGTTGAACGTCCAACTCTTGGTTTCGGCTCAGGTCGTGATCTCAGGGTCATGGGATCAAACCCCATATTGGGTTCCGTGCTCAGCTCAGAGTCTGCTTGGGACTCTCTCTCCCCCACCTTCTGCCCTTCCCTGCTCCAAATAAATAAATCTTTTAAAATAAATAAATAAATAAATAAATAAATAAATAAATAAATGCCATCCTTTGTATATCAGTTATACTCCAATAAAGCTGTAAAAAAATGAATTTGTATTTTATTACTCAAAGGGGCATCTATGTTTATTGAGCAATAGGAAATACCTGTGGGAGACCTATTTCATCAATCCACAGGCAAAGCATGGCACGTGAAGGAATTAAGCAGCCCTTGCAACCAGTCTGCTACGCTTGACCACAGCCAAGACCCCTTGATCACTTTCCCTTTGTGGGAGGGCAAGGACTTAGGAATAAATATCCAGCCCTCCGAGTGTCTGTCTGGAAACCTCCACCCTATTACACGGTGACAAGCCTTCTGCTGGCCAAAGGACCTTACGGTAAAGCAGCCGTTGTGCCAATCGACACTCGTGACCTCGTGGAGCAAGAGGTAAAATGAGAGAAAAGAGAGAGGGATACAGATAAAACACTTGCACAGAAAAAGAACCATCCCCTCGCGCAGTGGTTTTGGAACTGAAACAGGCCTACGAGACACCTGGCATCTTGTGGCGCCCCAGGATTTGATGCAACGGGTCTGGGATGGGCTGAGCTTCTGCATCGCTAACAAGCTCCCGAGAGAGGCAAGTGCTGCTGGTTCGAGACCACACCCCGAGGAGCCAGGCCCTAGCAGTTGTGTGTGTTTGACAGCAGAGCCCAGGCTTTCTTGGGCCTCTCTCAACTCGCCAGTGGCAGCTGGCAGGTGGGAACCCAGCGGAGCCCGGCCCTGGGGAGCCGTCTCTAAAGCACAGAAGCCATAAGTGGTAAGTCATTATCAGGAGGGTGGCCGCCCCCCCACCCCGAGTCACAACTCCTCCGTATTACCTCCGGCCAAGTTAGATGGCACCTTTGGGTTAAACCTCCTTAAATTCAGAGTCCATCCCCTCCAAAGAGCGGATGTAGCAGTGATGCCAAGGAGGAGCCCTGCGGACTGGAGGGAACCCTAAACGGGAGACCAGCCACGTGTTAGGGAAGAGGCAGCGGCTGAGTGGCTGAAGGTGAAGGCTAAAGGCAGGTGAAGCCCTTGGGTGTTAGCACAGAAGCCTTGCACAGCTGCTCGTCCTAGAAAGTCCCGTGGGATCTGAGCCACCAGTGGAATAAGCTGGCTCTGGAGGGCAGGGCGGGACTGATTTTGCAGCACCCTACACCTTGAAGGTAAGACACAGGGGTTATGGCGGGCGGGAGAGGACAGTGGAAACTTCTATTGTCTTTAAAAAGAAGGAGATGAAAGATTAATCTGTGCTCGGGCAGGGTCTCCCCTCTACAGCAGCCGTGAAAGCTGTTAAGACTTGGTTAAAGGGAATCAGAGCACCCCAACCATCCCCCCACCCCCAGGGAAACGTGTACCATCCTCTTTTTCTCAGAGGAAGTGAGATGGTTTTGAAAAGTTTCTTAAGGCGACTGTGCATTAGCTTGCAATGCTCTTAAAAACATCCGCCCACAGATTCGCACTTCGAGCAGACTTGCTTGTGAATCCGTTTAGGAAGCTACTAAGTTCATCTCCGAATTTGGGGTGAGCTGCGGGAGCCCCTCGTTGCTCCTTACCTCCCCCTACTTTGTTGCACACGGGAAGAGCGGAGCGTGGGTATGCGTGAACGAGGGCAAGGACCATGACTGTTTTGCTCCCCTTCTCCCCAGTACACACTGGGTGGCCCTGGACAATTGTTTGTTGGATGAGTTCATCAATCACCAAATGGCCGAACCGGTAAATGGAATGGCTTCTGTGTCTCTTAGCTGGTCAGCCCCTGCCAATTACATGTGCCACATGAATGCACAGGATCCCCTAATGCTGCTCACCTCGGGGACCCCCTTCCCGGAGCACACAAATCTGGGCACTGTCTCTGATTTTGTGGCTCATTTGCCCTTTGTCCACACTGCTCTCCTTCTGGCCATTTGTTAGCCTGCTAGATGTACGGCCCTCTTAGGAACTGCCTGGCCATTCACTCTGCTTCCCAGCTTACAGAGGACAGGTAGGAAGAGCCTTGTCACAGATCCCTCACCAGGCATGTAGCACCAGCCCCGTGTCGCTGTTAACCTGCTCATGGGAGCAGTAAGAGGCAGGGTTCCTGGAAGGTAGGGCTGTGCCACATTTACCTTGAGGCCCCACTGGAATAGGGCTCAAAACCCTCCTTCTACTGCCTTATCCTGTTTGTCTTTCCTTTTGTGTAGGCAGAAGGGCTTTAAAACTTGAAAGGTGTTGGTTCAGAACTGGGCGTCCCAGCCTGGCTTCTGGGAAGCGGCCAGAACCCACTGGGAGCCACTAGGGACTTGAGTCTACCAGCCTACTCTGGACCTTGCCCAGTGTCAGCTAAGTGCCATCTTAGCGTCATCCCACCACAAGGATGGATGTGGACGCCATATTCAGTTCAGCCATGCTTGGCCCACTAGTGATACTGATGACAGCTAGAAGGGGCCGTGTTCCAAGTCATTTTAATCAGACAGTCCCAGCTGTTTCCTTTCAGTTGGCCAATTGTGTGTGTGTGTGTCTGATGCATCCAGGATGCCGAGGAGAATGCCAGGAACTTCAAGCACCTAATCAAGAATAGACCTGGCTAGGCAGTAATTGCCAAGGGTTAGCTGGGAGGCAGGGATGAACAGGTGGAGAGGGGAGGATTTTGTCAGGGCAATGAAAAGACTCTGTGTGGTACTATAACGAGGGATATGTGGCATTCTATATTTGTCCAAACCCAGAGAGGGTACAACACCAAGAGTGAGCCTAATGTTCACTATGGACTTTGGGGGATGATGATGGGTCTGTGGGGGTTCATCAATTATAACGACTGTTCCTGTCTGGTGGGGATGTTGCTTGCTAATGGGGGAGGCTGTGCGTGTGTGGGGCGGGGGCAGATGGGAAATCTCTGCACCTTCCTCTCCATTTTGCTGTGAACCTAAAACTGCTCTAGAAAATAGTCTCAGGGGTGCCTGGGTGGCTCAGATGGTTAAACGTCTGCCTTCGGCTCAGGTCATGATCCCAGGGTCCTGGGATCGAGTCCCGCATTGGGCTCCCTGCTCAGCGGGGAGCCTGCTTCTCCCTCTGCCTCTCTGTCTCTCTCTCTGTCTCTCATGAATAAATAAATAAATAATCAAATCTTTAAAAAAAAAAAAGAAAAGAAAATAGTCTCAGAGAATGAACATGATTTCCTCCCTCAGGGGTGGAAGGGTATGATGGGGCAGAGACTGTGTTGGGGGTGGTTGAGTAGCACCCTCCCCAGGTGCCTTGTTGGTGATCCTGGGGCTCTGAGGAAGGTCTGTTCCTCTGAGATGAGCTACAGGAATAGAAAGTCATCAATTAGAACCTGGAGCCGGCAGGGCTGCACTCGGGCAGACCTATCCCTGAGGGGTGGGTTGAGAGCAGGAAAGAGCAGGAAAGAAATGCTGTTCTTGGTTATCACAGAAACTCATCTAGGGCATCTTGCCCCCACCCTGCCTCGCCCGTCCCCTCCTTCCCCTCAACTTGATAATGTGGCTTATCTTTGCTCGGGGAACATGCACTGAGGTGTGTATAGGCAGGAAACTGTCAGATGCTTTGTTTGTTCTGGAGCAGACTATAGTCAAGGATGGGCCTCCCTATCTGCTTCCCTGTGGCCCAAACACCTGCCCACCTGCCCAAACACTTGCATGGCCATGCGTGGGCAAGCCTGAAATGGGGGCCCAATGCCCTGTGGCAGGGGTGACGCCATGCTGTCCAAGCAGGGAGGCTGCATTTCAGCCAACTCCCATTTGGCGGTGACTTGCTCACTCCTGGTAGTTCCTCGGAGGGCAGGAGGGCAGCTTGAGGATGACTCTTCTCACTTGTTTGAATTTTTCCAATTTGCCTGAATCTTCTTAGGGGCCTCACTCCATGCTGAAATCCCCCATGTGAGTTTTCACTGGTTCTGATGTAATTGGTCTGGGCTGTGACCTGTGCTGTGGGAATCTGTTAAGCTTCCTCAGATAGGGCGCCTGGGTGGCTCAGATGGTTAAGCTTCCTCAGATGATGCTCATGTAAGGGAAAGTGGGACTCACTGGCCCAGCTGAAGCATTTCTGGATCTGATGAGGATTAAACAGCCTGACCCTGAAACTCCTTACTGCCCTTGTCAGGGCAGGGATGACTTGGAAACAAAGAGAACAAAGATTCAGTTAGGATGCTTCTGTCTGTGGCTCTTACAGGAATGCTTCTTGTCTTCTCTCTACGGTCTTTAAGGGCAAATCCACCAGGTGACCAGTCTCTTCCCTTTTGAGCAAAGGATTTTTTTTTTTTAAGATTTTATTTATTTATTTGAGAGAGAGAGAGCCCAAGAGGGGGTAGGGTCAGAGGGAGAAGCAGACTCCCTGCTGAGCAGGGAGCCTGATGTGGGACTCAATCCCAGGACTCCGGGATCATGACCTGAGCCAAAAGCAGTCGCTTAACCAACTGAGCCACACAGGCACCCTGAGCAAAGGATTTAAAACAATTTTGACACAAATTAAAAATCCCAGATAATGTTGACAGATAAAATATGGAACACTCAGTTAAATTTGAGTTTGAGAAAACAACGAAAATTTTTTTTTAGTATAAGTATATCCTACACAACATCTAGGATATACTTACACTAAGAAATGATTCGATTTCAACTGGGCATCCTGTATTTTTACTTGATAAATCTGGTGACTGTATTAGATAGATTAATCAGAACTTTTTGTTACAGATGACAAAACCGAACTCTAAGTAATTCAAGCAAAAAAAAAAAAGTAATGGGTTTATATCACTAAGAAGTTCATGTATTTGGGCTCTATTCAGATGTATCCAGGGACCTCTCTCCATGTTTCTTAGCTCTTCTTTGCTCCATCCAGGTTTTTTTTAAACAGAAGGAAAGAAGACCCCCTAATGGCTTATGATCCCACTGGAAGAAAGTCTCTCTGAGAGTTTCAGAAACAGGCAAGGCTATTCTGGCTTGAGCCACAGGTCTCTCACTGAGTCACTGTGGCCAAGGAAGTTGAGTATTTGGTTTGCTGTGGTGTTGATCACATGCCCATGCCTAGGCCCAGAGGGGTGGTCACCCTCTTCCCCCTCCTCCCCCCAAAAAATCACAGGGGATGGTGAGCTTTATGATAGACCAGCTACGGGTGGTTTTCCAAGGAAAAGGATTTTGAGCAAACACATGTGTACTCCATCCAAAGAGGAAATGCATTTCTTGATCATCCCAAACATGTGAGCATGACTGCCTAGGGAAGGGAGAACCTAAATTAGGATGGCTGTGAGGTCAGAGAGTAGGCAATTCTCTACTAAGGGTCTCTAAATGAACTGTGTAGATGCTCAGTAGGTCTAGCAGCAGCACACACAAACACCTTGCCTCCTGCTCTGCCAACCAGCAAGAACTTCTGCATGGAGAAGAGATGATGAAGGTCATTAGTGTATCATTTAAGGGGCTAGAAGGTCAATGCTGTGCTCAAAGGAAGCATCCTTCTTGCAGCTCTGTATAGCTCGCCAGCTATGAAAGTGGAGAGAAACCTCTCAATCTGCTATGGCTGAAGACACCCGCTTCTAATGCTTGCATGACTCATCCATATTCTCTTGACGCTAACCAAGGTGACACCTGAAAATTCCCTGGCTCCATGGGCAGGTGGGTACTTAGGCTCCTGAGGGAGCACGAGATTGGCAGGAATGGCCCCATTCTGCTCTGTTCTGTGAGCTTTCTGTTCATGTGTCTCATGTTTGAGTTCTCAACTATTCCATCAGAGTGGATAGGCTGCTGGAAGGTAGACATTCTTCATTCTTCCACAGAGTCCATACAGGGCTTTGTTGAATGTTTTAAGTTACTAGAAGGATGGGGAAGAGGCTCTTTTATCCTCTTGTCTCCAGTTTTTGTAAATCAGCATTCCTATTTAACATACCTCTCCATCAAGAGGTGCATATCAGAATCAACTTTTTCAAACGAAATTGCCTAACTCATACTTTGAGAAATTCTGATTGAGAAGAGTGAGATGTAGGGTTGAATTGGAATTTTTGTTTTTGAAGAGCTCCACCAGTAAGTCTGATAAACTCTCTTCTTCCCACAAACCAACTTCAATTGAAAATAGTTTGAAATTAATTCTCTTCAACTGCTTGGAATATCCGAACTAAGTCTAGAACAACAATGCCTGTGGTTTGATTTCAACACATCCTCACACTATGGTCTACCCCAATTGTGATGGAAATAATTTAACAGAAATGTGAGCCAACCTAAAGTTGCATGCTACTAACCAATTCTAGTTTTATATTTAGAACTACTTTCATGAAGACACAAAGAGATTTCTAGAAAAAAATTTTCCTTAATTAGGGGAGGTGGTTCCTCTTCTGATGGCTTAGGTGTAGTTCCAACACAGCTTGGTGGTAGAATTCCCATCACTTTCTCTCCTAACTTGGAAAACATGTTGTGACAGTATCCTCATGATTATTTTGGGGTGGAACTGCCATTGGCAACACAGATATATAAATATGATGAATGAATGCTCTCATTGTTTTATCTCCTGTTACAATGAATAAGAATTAGATCCTGCCCAGTGAAGCCAAAAAGAATGGGGAGCTGAGAAGCAGAAGTCTGAGTAATAGCAGTATGGATTGCTAGGCTGGTAAAAATCAGAAAGAATAGGTGAGAGCTTGGAGACTCTCCCATACCTGTGATGTAGATGCCACCTATTGAACTCCAGTGTCCTAATGACCAGCCACCATAGAAGAGCTTTCTTCAACACAAGTCTCTTGCATGCCCATCCCACTAAACTCCAGGTAAACCACTCTTCTCAAGAGCCAGTGGAAAAAATAACAAAACTCTATGGCTATATTGTATAGATCCTTTGGCCCAGTCCTTAGGTCTTAAATGAAAACAAGTCAAAACCATTCACAAAGGGACCTCTCCTTCCCCAACTCTTCACATCCCAACCCCCGCCCTCAAACAAAAGCACTATTTTCCAGTCAAGCAAAGTTTCCACATTGCAGGTTTATATATGAGGATATTAACATCCAACCAAATCTATTTTCAGATTCCTATTTTAACTGAAATGATAATACTTATAATTTAAAAAAATCCCATTGACTTTCTTCTCCAGCAGTGGAAATTTTTCCACTGAAATAGGGCTATATGCCTCCCTACACCCTTCAGTGGGATCTCAACTCACTGTCTAAAGAAGCCATTCACAGGCCTAAAACTTGTCTGAAGGCTTAAAATATACCTTCAAAACAACTGAAAATTTCCTTATTCTACATCATAATAGATCTGGGATTATTTTAATGTAAAATAATACTTTATTGGGAAAGCTGAATTAAACATAGGTGATACCATATAGCCTTATGTTAGGGTTATAAAATGTTAAGAACATAGACTCTTATAAATATATAGTTTTTTCACTGCCTTATAAGTTATGACAATTAGTTACTAAGAAAGCTGCCCAGAATATTGCTGAAGAGTTGGTATGGTATGTTTGGGTCATTTTTGGTGTAAATTTCCTGAGACCATGAAGTTGATGGTAGACTGAAAAAGTACCTGATACACTATATCTTTTACCATCTTGCAAAGTCTTTTATTAATTAATTATACAAGCTCTATGCCCAGTGTGGAGCTCAATGCAGGGCTTGAACTCATGACCCAAACTTCATATCAAGACCTGAGCTGAAATCAAGAGTCAGATGCTTAACCAACTGAGTCACCCAGGTGCCCCACAAAGCCTTCATCAAGAACATTTTCCACCATTTGGGAGCTTGAGTCCCCACATACATGTCCCCAGATGCCCCTCAGGCCTGGGCCAAAAAACAATTAAATCCCTAAAAAAAAAAAAAAAAAAAAAACTGTAAGGGAAGATTTTTCCTGGGTCCTTAGATAGGGTCACTAATTTTACTCTCAATGCAATGATTTTTGTTACACATCAATTAAGAGTCCCAATCAATGAAGAACAATAGTTCTTTCAACCCTTTCTCATCATCTAACTCTAAGCCTTTCTTCATTGCAGGGACCTTGTCATGTTGAGTTCTTCCTAAATGTGGCTTTGCCTTGAAATCATTGAACATATTCTGACATGAAAACCTATCTGTCTATATAAGCCAATTTGGATATTTTTAAAAATGTATTGTTACTTTTAAGCAGTGGTGTACTGTTAAACCTGTTCTCTGGTAAAAGAAAAAAATCCTGGATTGTTGGCTGGTTATAGTGATGTAAATATTCCCTCCAAGGCTGATTTCAAGCTACCAACGTGCCTCACTGAGTATGGAGGTAGGGAGAGCCGACACAACAGGCTCTCACAAGTTGTCTCCAGCACACCACTAGGTGTTAACCTACATGCATAAAGATATATACCACCTCTACACATAATTTAACAAATACCTGTAAAGAGAAGTCCTGCATAACTCCACCAGAGTCGGGGAAATAGATCATGGCCAGCACCTTAAAAGTCTACCACATGATCTTTCCCATCTATGATGCCCTTATTATCCATTAGAGTTAACCATATCCTCATTTCCATGGTGTTCTCTCTCCTGCTATTCTTGATGCTTTTTACCACTTATGTATGTAACCGTAAACATCCTGACTTAATTTGGCCTATTTTGAACTTTGTGTAAGTTGAATCATAATTTATGCATTTTTTGTGGTTTATTTTGCTTGACATTACATTTATGAGATTTATCCATGTGGATGCATGTAGCTATAGTTCGTTGATTTTTTTTTTATTTCTCTTGCTCCTGAGCTATAATCCAAAGATGGAGTGTAGAGATTCTGTTTCTCTGAGGCTCAAAGAGGCAGGGAGAAGGGAGGGAAAACTCTGCTTAGGTTGTGCATGGGATCTTGTGCTCTACTCTCCTACCTCAAATACTTTTGAATGTCTTGGGTCCAGTCTGTCTAGCCAGTGTATTTCATTCTCTTGGATTCTAGAAATGTCTGTAACTCAGCATAGTATACTGGAAGATAGCATATCCCAAATACCCTTTCTACATATGGTAAGGTTCCAAAAGGAAGCAGAGATTACCATGTAATCAAAAGACAAATGTCTTAGTCTGCTCAGGCTGCTATAACAAACTGCCATAGACTAAGTGGCTGAAAAAAAAACAAAACATTTTTTTGGAGTTCTGGAGGCTGGGAAGTCCAAAATCAAGGCACCAGCAGATGGTGTCCAGTGAGAGCCCATTTCATAGATAGTGTCTTCTTCCTGTCTCTTTATATTGCAGAAAGGGCAAGAGAGCTCTCTGGTGTTTATAAGGGCACTAATCCCATTCTTTGGCTCCACCATCCCACTAATGTTCTCCCTATCTGCATGGACAGGAAAAGCTCAATACATCTACCTGCCCCAGCCAATGAGAAGAGAGAAGAAGTGATGGGCAAGTGGCTCCCATTTCAGTGTCCAACCAGAATTGTATATATCACTTCCACTCACTTAACTGGACAGAACTTAGATATATGGTTACATCTAGTTGCAAGGAAGGCTGGGAATTGTAGTCTTTAGCTGAGGATCCAAAACTTGAGTTCTACCAATAAAAGAAAGAAGGGAAGACGGTCTGTGGGGAGTCAAATGTCTTTTCCACAGGTCCTCAATCAGGTTGCCTGGTGACAACATTCTCAGACCACCAGGGAAGTGACTTACTCCAGCTCTATCTCTGGTCTCACTTTCCCCAATAAGTATTTTTCTCCCCTTCCTGTTTCTGCCCTTATCCCCTTCTCTGGTTCTTCTGCCCCTTTGAGATGTCAGGCCTTCCTATTAGTTCAGATAAATTCTTTCAGAGCCCACAAGACTCTCTAAAGCAGGAACTAGGGAAAACCTAAGGATTGTCTTGATGCACATTGTGTCTATAGTGTTCTGTGACCTTCGTCCTTTGGCTTGGTGAGTGATAAAAATGTTCATTTTCATTTTCCTAGTATTTGAGGTCTGGCCAGGGAAAATAAAGCTGCTTGGGGGGGAGGGAAGAGAGACTAGAGAATGGGGTTGTCTCACCTATAAGAGAAGGTGTTGATCACCAGTTCTTAAGGTTATGGTCATTCAAGGAGCTTCAAGTTACCAATTACCACCACGGCTAAGAACCACTGGCCTAAGTTATATATAGGGAGAATACATCTCCATTTTGCAAATTTGACTGCTAAGCTGGTAGACAGAGATGGCAAATCCCTTTGACCCATCAGTGACTGTGCCTCAACTCTGACAGCTCAGAAAATATCACCTTGCCCTAGAAGCCTTCTATAAATGTTTGTGCACCCTAAAAGACCATTTTAGGGTATGAGATAGAAACCAGAATCCTGTAATAATCCAGTTACCTGGGGATGAAAAGCACAACAATGAATCTGATTCTTATTTCAGTTGCTACATCTGTCAGCTTACCCTCTGCTCTCTCTTCTGAGCAGCTTCTCTTGTCCCCCAGGCCGTATTGAATGCCCTGAAATTGTTGCCAATAGTAGGGGGTAAGAGGACAGATGGAGAATCTGGTGATGGTTTACAGAGCGACTTGAACACCCTGGAGTCGTTCCCATTTCTAAATCCTCCCTTTTGTGTGCCTCCCTTTATAAAGTGAATAATCATGCGTGAGGGCAGTCATCTTTGGAGGGATATGGGCATATTGAGAAGAGAGGGAAACCTTCACAGACCGTACCTCCGCTGAACACCCTTACCCCCAACATCTAGCTTTTTTTCTCCTCAACATTTTAGATTTCTCTTTGTTCTTTCCATGCCAACTCTGTATCTCCTTTGACTGGTGTGACCACTAAAAATCATCTCAGTGTTTGGCTTCCAAGACTTTCCTTCTTATTTATCCTTCTATCATTCTAAAAGCAATGTATCTGCCTCCTTACAGTCACTTCACACCAAAGAGACCGGTGCACAGCTCTCCTCTTGTGGCTCTTCTCCCAGTTACAATCTCTACTAAGAAGAATTTCACCTCTCCTTTGCATAACAAGGACTCTCAAATACACTGCATGCAGGGCTCAAAGTGTGGTCTGAGACCACAAGAGAAAAATACAGAAAGTGAGTGTAAGCATCTAGAAAGGTTTTAGCAAGTTGACATTGCTACAACATCTGAGTCAGTTATTTTGAGCTTTGCATGCTATTTCCCATTCCCAGCCCCCTTCCAGTTGCTAAAGTGGATCCTGGAGTTGCTAAAGCAGTATGGGGAGAATGATTATCCACATGGCATACAAGTTCTTACTACATTATAATTGCAACACATAGGATGTAGGATGACCTGTGTCTTGGTTTGTCTGGGACAGTCCCAGTTTAAAGCTAGTGTCTCAGCAGAAGTATGTTCAAGTATCCCTTTCACACTCAGCATCCCAGTTTGGACAATTCTGTGGTCACCCTACTTGATCCCTGTCCATAATGAATCCCCACTCCTCACCCCAAATCTCATAATAAGCAGCCACAGTGATTTCAGGAGAGGTTGGAGAAACTTTTCATCCAATCCAAATACATTTTTAACTCAGGAATCTAATCCAGTGTTTTTGTAAACTTCTTGTGCCTTGTGAATTATATACCAATCATCACCAAGAAATCCCCTCAATGAGCTTAAAGAGCCTTACTCAATAAGCAACTTGATGCCATGAGACTTCATAGGATGCAAGGAGATGGAAATGGGTGTTGCTTTCTTTTCACTCTGAATTGACTGGTGTTTTCTGTAAATGATGAATGGGTTTGCCCTGACCTGTAGTTACTGCCTACACGGTCTCATTGGGAAGGCCCTGGAAATCCAACTTGCCTACAAACATATCTACCCCTAACCTGTTACTATGTCTAAAACCCAGCATTTGTATCAACATGGATGGAACTGGAGATTATGCTAAGTGAAATAAATCAAGCAGAGAAAGACAATTATCATCTAGTTTCACTTATTTGTGGAACATGAGGAATAGCATGGAGGACATTAGGAGAAGGAAGGGAAAAATGAAGGGGGGAAATTCAGAGGGGGAGATGAACCATGAGAGACTATGTACTCCAGGAAACAAACTGAGGGTTGCAGAAAGGGAGGTGGGTGGGGGGATGGGTTAGCCTGGTGATGGGTATTAAAGAGGGCACGTTCTGCATGGAGCACTGGGTGTTATACGCAAATAATGAATCATGGGACACTACATCAAAAACTAATAATGTACTGTATGGTGACTAACATAACATAATTTTAAAAATAAAAATAAAATCCTTACCTTCAGGGCTGTTCTTTCTGTTAAGTTTGGGAGCAGATCTCTGTGTAAATGCAAATACCATAGTGTAGAGAGCTAAACCCCGAGAACACCTTAGTGCCGGGGCTCAGAGCCCTGGGAGAATGGAACATGGATATTTTAAAAGGGATGCAAGTCAAAAAACACAGCAATAGAACACTTGTTGAGGCAGACAGGACCAGGGCATCCACTAACGTGGGTGCTGATGTGGTAGAAGGCCATTGGGCATCAAGAGAAAAAGTGAGGATGCATCATCTCTACTCCATAATTTGGCCCATCATTGGCCTGAGGTCACTGAATGTAGGAGAATGCCAAGTGCAACTGTGCTGCTCTCTGAGAAATTCAGCTAGGCCCAAAGTTAACAGGTTTTAAATAAGTACCCCTACCTTCAACAGAGCGTTGCCAAGGAAAGACTCCAATGCTTGAGGCTTTGATAGAAAATACCACTCCACCCCCTTTACCTCTATCTTGTTACCATCAAAAGAGAGATGAAAGGGGGAAAAATGGAAGTTGTGGTTACCTTGGTGGGCCATAGGTGTTCACAGTGGTGAACTGTCTGTAGGGATGAAGAGGTGTGTCTTGCCTTCACAGAGGCCAAGTGGCAAAGATTAAGCAATAAGCAAGAAAGAGACTAGCATTTCTATTTTCCAGTTGAGCTTTGGTTTGGGTACCTGCCAATTGGGCTCCCCGTCCCAGGGAAGGACACATTTTAGTTAACCATGCCAAAGAATGGCTAATCCCAATCTATGATGTCTAACCATGGTTGGCTCTTTTTAGTATGAGAGGTACCTAGCATAGCTTTTTGGGTTTTTTTCTCCCAGGTTTGGCCTTTAGCTGAAATTCTGGGGCAAGAAAAGTCTCCATCAACACTTCTTGACACTGATCTTTGATCTCTCCAATCCTCCTCAATTGTCATTATTTCTAGCAACTGAACTGGGGAATTAAGGCTTTCCCCACTTGAGCAACATGTGGGAAGTAGGGCCTGAAATGAGCTATGAGGACATTTAGAAGGCTGACACTAATGATACCCTGGCTCCAAACAGGGCAGGCAGGTGCAAGGTGGGCACAGAGCTTATAGCAAGGAAGATGGTGGATCAACCAGCCTGGGAGCATGGCAGGAATGGCCGTATGCCTGGTGGACTTTGGGGAGTAGAGAGAATTTGTTGCCAGCTTGGAGCAGAGAACATGGAGAAGAGCCCCAAGCCCTTAATGTCTGCCAAACTTGGCTAGCACTCAGTGATGCTGGCAGGCCCAGCTAGAAATCTGTTTACCCAAAGGAACGAAGCATCAGATAAGCATTGTGGGTGGAAGAGAGCCATGAGTCTTCATCTAAATTTTGCAATTAGAGGGAGACACAAAGCTGATTTAATGGAACACGAGGCTGTGGTGAAACTCTGGTGAATCTGAGGCAGAAATTTGGGTCTGGGGTGAAACCTTGTTTAGTTTGTGGAGACATGGTCCCAGGGGAAAGCACTCTGTGGCCAGAGTTTTAGAAAAATCAGAGTTGACTTAGAATTAGGCCACAGACTTAGGAATTTGGTATTCTTTGCTTTTTTTCCCCCCTGATTTTTTAGGCTACAGACATAAGAATTTGGTATGCTTTGCTTTTTTTTTCCCCCCTGATTTTTTTTTGTTTTGGGTTTTATTTAAGTTGTGTTTGGTAGAAAAAGACTTATAAATTGGCAAATTCTTACTTCTCTTAGCAATATGGGTTCCACTAGGGGATGAGGATGACTAAGAAGTGGGCATTGTGGTTTTTATGAAGGTATTACTCAGAGTTCTCCAGAGAAATGGAACCAATGGGATGTATGAATGGATACATGGATAATAGATCTAAAAGGAGATTTACTATAAGATATTGGCTATATCTCTATATCTCTATTTAGAAAGAGAGTTATTATAAGGTATTGGTTCATGCTATTAAGAAAGCAGAAAAGTCCATGCTCTGTCTTGTGTAAGCTGGAGACCCAGTGGTGTAGTTCCAAGGCCAGAGAGCCAGTAGAATAGATTCCAGTCCAAACCTGCAGGTCTGGGGACCAGGAATACTGAAGGCAGGAGAAGGATCACTTCCTACTGCCCTCCCACTCTCCCTTTTGCTTCTGTTTTTTAAAACACTAACAGCACTCTTGCCCCTGAGAAGTTGCTGGTTCCTGTCCCCAGCCACTGAACTCAGTGCAGCTCTAACCATCTCCTAGGAATAGAATTCATATTTGTAGACCTTCCTGAGAATGGTGTTGGAAGGGGGCCTCGATGGGCTGTGTGGGGCTCCTACGTTAACTTCTACAATGGACTACAGGGGAGTGATGCTGGCATTCTCCTATGCAAATGCCTTCTATGTGGGGACACTCCCAAGTGGAGACTAGAGCTAAGGTAGAACTAACTTTCAGTTCCGTGTGGAAACCAAGCATCAGCTTTCCTCCATTTCAAGGCTCCCCTCTTCCCAGTACATATGGTGAAGATGTAGGTGTTAGTTTTAGTTTCTCCTGAGAGAACTGGAGGCCAAACTCCTGGAGTCTGAAAGCTCTCCGGTCCCTCCAGGGTCCCACTTTCCTGCTGCCTGTAACAGGATGCCATTCCCTGCTCCCGGGTACCGGTGGAAGGAGGGATGTGGGGCCCACCACAGTTCCCCTCCTTGTCCCTCACATTAGGTCCATACCAGCACCATACGAAGCTGAAGTCTCCACACAATGCCTCATTAGGTTTGATATGACGACATGGGAGAGAGCCACCAGATAAGACTTCCCTCATAGTGGACAGAAAAATGCCCCAGAATTTAATCCTCTGTGAACGATAAATTACCTGCTTCAAGAGTGAGGTATTTCTTCATGCACTGATATGGAACAATCTCGAATACAGATCTTTTTTCCTTTTTTTTAAATTTTATTTTATGTTATGTTAATCACCATACATTACATCATTAGTTTTTGATGTAGTGTTCCATGATTCATTGTTTGTGTATAACACCCAGTGCTCCATTCAATACGTGCCCTCTTTAATACCCATCACCAGGCTAACCCCTTCCCCCACACCCCTCCCCTCTAGAACCCTCAGTTTGTTTCTCAGAGTCCATAGTCTCTCATGGTTTGTCTCCCCCTCCAATTTCCGCCCCCCCTTCATTTTCTCCTTCCTACTATCTTTTTTTTTTTTTTAACATATAATGTATTATTTGTTTCAGAGGTACAGGTCTGTGATTCATCAGTCTTACACAATTCACAGCACTCACCTTAGCACATACCATCCCCAATGTCCATCACCCAGCCACCCATCCCTCCCACCCTCTACCACTCGATTTTTAAGTAAAAAGTCAAAGCGCAGAATAGTACTCTGTGTGAAAGAATACACAAGAAACTGGTAATTTGGGCTGTTCCCAAGAGGAAACCAGAATGATTGGGAGATTCAGGTAAGACCTCTCCATATACATATTTTACCAACTTTTGGATTTGGAATCATGGGAATGTATTACCAAATCAAAAATTAAAAATGAAGTTCTCAGTTTCTGTTTAACATACTTTGAGTTGGGTTTTCTGTCATTTGCAACCAAGGCATCCAGGCTGAGATATATTTACTGATATATATATATATATCATATATATGATATATATATATTTATTTAGCTTGTTTCCATCCATGAGGCAAATGTCTGTTCCTCACATGTGAAATTCTCATGGTTAACTTCGTTCTTTTTGCTTCCTTAGTGAGTTCTGTATGGGTTTCTCAATGTTTCCACCAGCTCCCTGGTGCCGTTTACTAAAGAGTTTGGGTACTTAAATGGAATTTCATCATAGGGTGTAGGGATAACTTATTTAAATTGTATGCTAGATATGACTTTCCTCCAAGTCTAAAAGGAAAGTAGTTAAAATTGAAGCCTTCCTAGGGGATCCCTTAATAGTACATTCCAGTTCCTGCCCGTTTCCCAAAGTACTTCATCACTATCATCATCCACCCTGTGGGACTCTTTGCTAACTTAGAGTGTGTATTACAATACCTTAACATCTAGCAAGAGCTCCCAACATAGACGTTCTCATTAGCATTGCTTCTCTGCAATTAGCTTTTTGGCTAAGGGAATCCTTGGGAATGAGATAGCTCAAAGTTCACAAGCCTCGTTCCATCACCTACTAGCTATATGAGTGGGAGGAAGTTAGCCTTTCTGGGTTTTCTTTCTTTTTTTCATCTGTAAAATGAGGCTCCATTTTATATTTATAAAATACTTGATCCAGGATGGTTGTGTGGATTCAATGAGATAACATAGTTTGAAAATCACTTAACCCAGAACCAGCTGCAGAGTCAGTAATAACCCAACCCTCATACAATGAGGTCTCTTAATGTGGACCATGAGCCATTAGCCATTGTTGTGTATTCAAGAACAGTTTTCGGCCAATCAGAGGGCAGCTCTTCAATGGGGCTGAACATCTTTTTAATAACATCCTGCCCTTACTCTAGCCTTCACTCTCTCAATCTCACAATGTCTGTTTTAGGAAAGAACTACTTGGTGATATCAAACAAGGCCATCTGCCATAAATTAAGTTTTTAAGCATTTAATTTGGCTCTACTTTGAAAAGGACTGAATGTCTCCCAAGAGATCTGAGAAGTATTTTTCTTTGGGAAATACATAATTTTGTTCTCTTGGTGCCCTTAGGTTGGCTATTCAGGAAGCATTATATTTTTGGATTCAACAATTAAAACTTAAGCTCTAGCTCAATGTTAAAACAAGAAGGGCTTCCTACACCTTCTCTTTTTTTCTTTCTTTACTGAGATGTAATTGACATTATAACGTTAGGTTTAGCTGTATAACATAATTATTTGATATATGTATATACTGCAAAATGTTTGCTACAATGAGTTTAGTTAACATCCAAACCACACATAGGTATAATTTTTATATTATGATAAGACTTTTAAGATCTACGCAATTAGTAACTTTCTTTTTTTTAAGATTTTATTTATTTGACAGAGAGAGAGAGATAGCAAGAGCAGGAACACAAGCAGGGGGAGTGGGAGAGGGAGAAGCAGGCTTCCCGCTGAGCAGGGAGCCCGATGTGGGGCTCGATCCCAGGACCCTGGGATCATGACCTGAGCTGAAGGCAGATGCTTAACTGGCTGAGCCACCCAGGCTCCCCATAATTAATAACTTTCAAATGTACAATACAGCATTGTTAATGATAGTCATCATGCTGTATGTTACATTCCCAGGGCTTATTTATCATGTAACTGAAGATTGTACCTTTTGACCATCTTCACCCATTTTGCCCACCCTCTATATCCAGCCTCTGACTACCAACAGTCTGTTCTGTGTAACTGTAAGTTTGGGATTTCATAGATGTAATGTATGGTGATTAACATAACATAATAATAAAAAGAAGTAGAGTTGATACACAGTGTTGCATTAGTTTCAGGTGTAAAGTACAGTGATTCAATAGGTATATATATATTATGCTATGCTCACCACATGTGTAGCTACCATCTGTCACCATACAATGCTATTACAGTACCATTGACTATATTCCCTGTGCTGTACTTTTTACTCCTGTGATTTATTTATTCCAGGACCAAAATTCTGTATCTCCCACTCCAATCACCTATTTTGCCCATTCCACCAACCCCCTCCCCTCTGGCAACCATCAGATTGTTCTCTGTATTTATGCAACTGTATTTGCATTTTGTTTGTTTGTTTATTCACTGGTTTTTTGGATTGCACATTAAGTGAAATTATATATATGGTATTTGTCTTTCTTAATCTGACTTACTTCACTTAGCATAATACCCTCTAGGTCCATCCATGTTGTTGCAAATGGCAAGATCTCATTCTTTTTTATGGGTAATACTCCATTATGTGTGTGTGTGTGTGTGTGTGTGTGTGTGTGTGTGTATAAAGATGTATCACATCTTTATCCTTTCATCTATTGATAGACACTTAGATTGCTCCCATATCTTGGCTTCTAAATAATGCTGCAACACAGGGGTGCATATATTTTTCAAATTAGTGTTTTTGTGTTCTTTGAGTAGATACCCAGTAGTGGAATTACTTGCTGGTATGGTACTTCTGTTTTTAATTTTTTGAAGAAACTCCATACTGTTTTCACAGTGACTGCACTAATTTACATTCACACCAGCAGTGCATAGGGGTTCCCTTTCCTCCATATCCTCCCCAACACTTGTTATTTCTTCTCTTTTTGGTAATAGCATTCTAACAGGTATAAGGTGATATTTCCTATGGTTTTGATTTGCATTTACCTGATTATTAGTGATATTGAACATTTTTTCATGTGTCTGTTGACCCTCTATATGTTGTCTTTGGAGAAATGTCTATTCAAGACTTCCGCCCATTTGTTAATTGGATTGGTTTTATTCGTATTGAGTTGTATGTGCTCTTTATATGTTTTGGATATTAACTGCTTGTGGGATATATCATTTGTCAATATCCTTTCCCATTCAGCTTGTTGCCTTTTCATTTTATTGATGGTTTTCTTCACTGTGCAAAAAAGCTTTTTATTTTAATGTAGTCCTGATAGTTTATTTTTGGTTTTGTTTCCCTTGTCTGAGGCTACTTATCTAGAAAAATGTTGCTATGGCTGATGTCAATTACTGCCTCTGTTTTCTTTAGGAGTTTTACAGTTTGTGGTCTTACAGTTAGATCTTTAATCCATTTTTGAGTTTATTTTTGTGTATAATGTGAGAAAATGGTCCAGTTTCATTCTTTTACATTTAGCTGTCCAGTTTTCTCAGCACCATTTATTGAAGAGACTGTCTTTTCCCCATTGTATATTCTTGTCTCTTATGTCACGAATGAATTGACCACATAAGCATGGATTTATTTCTAGCCTCTCAATTCTGTTCCATTGATCTATGTCTATGTTTTTGTCATGTACCATGCTGTTTGATTACTACAACTTTGTAGTATATCTTGAACTGTGGGATTGGGATACTTCCAACTTTGTTCTTCTTTCTCAAGATGCTTTGCCTATTCCAGGTCTTGTGTGGTTCCATACAAATTTTAGGATTATTTGTTACAGTTTGGTGAAAAATGCTATTGGTATTTCAATAGGGATTGCATGGAATCTGTAGTTTGCTTTGGGTAGTATGAACATTTTAACAATGTTAATTCCTCCAATTCATGAATATGGAGTATCTTTCCATTTGTGTGTGTCCTATTTGATTTCTTTCATCAGTGTTGTATAGTTTCCAAAGTACAGGTTGTTCATCTCCTTGATTAGGTTTATTCCTAGGTATTTTATTCTTTTTGGTGCTGTTGCAAATGGAATTGTTTACTTAATTTCTATTTCTGCTACTTTGTAATTAGTGTTTAGAAATGCAACCAACTTCTGTGTATTAATATTGTATCCTACAACTTCACTGAATTCATTTATACTTCTAATGGTTTTTTTGGTGGGTTTTTAGGGTTTTCTAAATATAGTATCATGTCATCTGCAAATAGTGACCAATTTGAATGCCATCTATTTCTTTGTTTTGTCTGATTGCAAGGCTAAGACTTTCCAATCTATGTTAAATAAAATTGATGACATTGGACATCCTTGTATTTTTCTTGACCTTAGAGGAGAAGCTCTGTTTTTCACCACTGAGTATGATGTTATCTGTGGGATTTTCATATAAAGCCTTTATTATGTTGAGTTATGTTCCCTCTAAACCCCCTTTGTTACAAGTTTTTTTTTTTTAATCATAAATAGATGTTGAATCTTGTCTAATGCTTTTTCTCCATCTATTGAGATGATCATATGATTTTTATCCTTGGTTTTGTTGATGTGGTGTATCACAGTGACTTCCGAATATTGAACCATCCTTGTATCCCTGGAAGAAATCCCACTTGATCATGTTGAATGATCCTCTTAATGTATTATACAGTTTACTAATATTTTATTGAAAATTTTTGCATTTATGTTCATCAGAGGTATTGTCCTCTTTTTGTTTTTGTAGTGTCTGTCTGATTTATGTATCAGAGTAATGCTGGCCTCAGATGATGTATTTGGAAGCTTTCCTTCCTGTTCTATTTTTTGGAGTAGTTTGAAGAGAATAAGCATTAACTATGCTTTAAATGTTTGGTAGAATGTACTTATGAATCCATCTGGTCCTGGACTTTTCTTTTTGGGAGTTTTTTGATTAGCTGTTCAATTTCATTACTAATAATTTCTCTGTTCAGATTTTCTATTTATTCCTGATTTGGTGTGGAAGACTGTATGTTTCTAGGAATTTACCCATTTCTTTCAGGTTGTCCAATTCATTGGCATATAATTTTTCATAGTAGTCTCATAATCCTTTGTATTCCTGTGGTGTAGGTTATTACTCTTCTTTCGTTTTTTATATTATTTATGAGTTTTCTCTTTCTCTTTTTCTTTTTTTTAAATTAACATATACAGTATTATTAGTTTCAGAGGTAGAATTTAGTGATTCATCAGTTGCACACAATACCAAGTGCTCATTACTTCAAGGGCCCTCCTTAATGCCCATCACCCAATTACCCCATCGCTCTGCCCACCTCCCCTCCAGCAACCCTCAGTTTGTTCTCTATACCTAAGAATCTCTTATGCTTTGCCTCCCTCTCTGTTCTTATCTTCTTTTATTTTTTCCCTCCCTTCCTCTGTGTTATCTGTTTTGTTTCTTAAATTACACGTGTGTGAAATTGTATGGTATTTGTCTTTCTCTGACTTAGTTCACTTAGCGTAATACCCTCTAGTTCCATCCACGTCATTACAAATGGCAAGATTTCATTCTTTTAGATGACTGAATAATATTCCACTGTGTGTATATATACTACATCTTCTTTATCCATTCATCTGTCAATAGACATCTGGGCTTTTTCCATATTTTGGTTATTGTGGACATTGCTGCTGTAAACATTGGGATGCATGTGCCCCTTAGAATCACTATGTTTGTATCCTTGGCATAAATACCTAGTAGTGTAATTGCTGGGTCATAGGATAGCTCTATTTTTAACTTTTTGAGGAATCTCCACACTGTTTTCCAGAGTGGCTGTACCATCTTGCATTCCCACCAACAGTGTAAGAGAGTTCCCCTTTCTCCACATCCTAGCCAACATCTGTTGTTTCCTGGGTTAATTTTAGCCATTCTGACCAGTGTGAGGTGGTATCTCATGGTGGTTTTGATTTGTATTTCCCTGATGATGAGTGATTTTGAGCACTTTTTCATGTATCTGTTGGCCATTTGTATGTCTTCTATGGGAAATGTCTATTCATGTCCTCTGCCCATTTCTTGAATGGATTTTTTGTTTTTTGGTTGTTGTGTTTGATGAGTACTTTGTAGATTTTGGATACTAGCCCTCTATCTGATAAGATACTTACAAATATCTTCTCCCATTCCGTATGTTGCCTTTTAGTTTTGTTGACTATTTCCTTTGTTGTGCAAAAGCTTTTTATCTTGATGAAGTCTCAATAGTTCATTTTTGCTATTATTTCCCTTGCCTTTGGAGACATGCCTAGCAAGAAGTTGCTGAGGCCAAGGTTGAAGAGGTTGCTGCCTGTGTTTTCCTCTAGGATTTTGATGGATTCCTGTCTCACATTTAGGTCTTTCATCCATTTTGAGTTTATCTTTGTGGATGGTCTAAGAAAATGGTACAGTTTCACTCTTCTACATATGGCTGTCCAATTTTCTCAACACCGTTTGTTGAACTATCTTTTTTCCATTGGATATTCTTTCCTGCTTTGTTGAAGACTAGTTGACATAGAGTTGAGGGTCCATTTCTGGGCTCTCTATTCTGTTCCATTGATCTGTGTATCTGTTTTTGTACCAGTACCATACTATCTTGATGATTATAGCTTTGTAATACAGCTTGAAGTCCAGAATTGTGATGCCCCCAGCTTTGGTTTTCTTTTTAATATTCCTTTGGCTATTTGGGGTCTTTTCTGGTTCCATACAAATTTTAGGATTGTTTGTTCCAGCTCTATGAAAAATGCTGATGGCATTTTGATAGGGATTGCACTGAATGTGTAGATTGCTTTGGGTTACATAGACATTTTAACAAATTTTTGTTCTTCCAATCCATAAGCATGGAATGTTTTTCTATTTCTTTGTGTCTTCCCCCATTTCTTTCATAAGTGTTCTATAGTTTTCGGATTACATATCCTTTACCTCTTTGGTTGGGTTTATTCCTAGATATCTTACGGTTTTTGGTGCAATTGTAAATGGGATTGATTCCTTGATATCTCTTTCTTCTACCTCATTGTTAGTGTATAGAAATGCAACTGACTTCTGTGCATTGGTTTTATATCCTGCAACTTTGCTGAATTCCTTTATCAGTTCTAGCAATTTTTGGGTGAAGTCTTTTGGGTTTTCTATATAGAGTATCATGTCATCTGTGAAGAGTGAAAGTTTGGCCTCTTCTTTGCCAATTTAGGATGCCTTTTATTTATGTTTGAATTGCTGAGGCTAGAATTTCTAGTACTATGTTGAACAACGGTAGTGACAGAGGGCATCCCTGTTGTGTTCCTGACCTTTGGGGAAGAGCTCTGTTTTTCCCTGTTGAGGATGATATTCGCTGTGGGTTTTTTGTGTATGACTTTTATATTGAGCTATGTTCCTTCTATCCCTACACTGCAGAGAGTTTTTATCAAGAAAAGATGCTATATTTGGTCACATGCTTTTTCTGCATCTATTGAGAGGATCATATGGTTTTTGTCCTATCTTTTATTAATGAGGTGTACCACATTGATTGATTTGTGGATGTTGAACCACCCTTGCAGCCCAGGAATAAATCCCACCTGGAGGTGGTGAATAATCCTTTTAATATACTGTTGGATCCTATTAGCTAGGATCTTGGTAAGAATTTTTGCATCCATGTTCATCAGGGATATTAGTCTGTAATTCTCCTTTTCATGGGGTCTTTGTCTGATTTTGGGATCAAGGTAATGCTGGCCTCATAGAATGAGCTTGGAAGTTTTCCTTCCATTTCTGTTTTTTAAAACAGTTTCAGAATAGGTATTCTTCTTTAAATGTTCAGTAGAATTCCACTGGGAGGCCATCCTGCCCTGGAGTCTTGTTTGTTGGGAGATTCTTAATTACTGCTTCAATTTCTTTGCTGATATGGGTCTGTTCAGGTTTTCTTTTTCTTCCTGTTGCAGTTTTGGTAGTTTATACATCTCTAGGAATGCATCAGTTTCTTCCAGATTGCCTAATTCATTGGCATATAATTGCTCAAAATATTCTCTTATAATTGTTTGTATTTCTTTGGTGTTGGTTGTGATCTCTCCTCTTTCATTCATGATTTTATTAATTTGGGTCCTTTCTCTTTTCTTTTTGATGAGTCCAGCTAGGGGCTTATTGATCTTATTAATTGTTTCAAAGAACCAGCTCCTAGTTTCATTGATCTGTTCTACTGTTTATTTGATTTCTATTTCATTGATTTCTGTTCAAATCTTTATTATTTCTCTTCTCCTGCTGGATTTAGGCTTTATTTGCTGTTCTTTCTCCAGCTCCTTTAGGGGTAAGGTTAGGTTGTATATTTGAGACCTTTCTTGTTTCTTGAGAAAGGTTTGTATTGCTATATACTTTCCTCTTAGGATTGCCTTTGCTGTCTCTCAAAGATTTTGAAGAGTTGTGCTTTCATTTTCATTTGTTTCCATGAATTTTTTTAATTCTTTAATTCCTGGTTGACCCATTCTTTGACCTGCTCTTTAACCTCCATGTATTTGTGTTCCTTCCAAATTTTTTCTTGTGATTGAGTTCAAGTTTTAAGGCATTGTGGTCTGAAAATATGCATGGTATAATCTCAATCTTTTTGTACTGGTTGAGACCTGATTTGTGACCCAGGATGTGATCTATTCTGGAGAATGTTCCATGTGCACTGAAGAAGAATGTGTATTCTGTTGCTTTAGGATGAAATGCTCTGAATATATCTGTGAAGTCCATCTGGTCCAGTGTATCATTCAAAGCCCTTGTTTCCATGTTGATCTTCTGCTTAGATGATATGTCCATTGCTATGAGTGGGGTGTTAAAGTCTCCTACTATTATTGTACTATTATCAATATGTTTAATTTAGTTATTAATTGGTTTATATAGTTGGCTACTCCCAAGTTAGGGGCATAAATATTTACAATTCTAAGATCTTCTTGTTGGATAGACCCTTTTATTATGATATAGTGTCCTTCATCTCTTATCACAGTCTTTGGTTTAAAATCTAGTTTGTCGTGGGACACCAGGGTGGCTCAGTCAGTTAAGCATCTGCCTTCGGCTCAGGTCATGATTCCAGGGTCCTGGGATTGAGTCCCACATTGGGCTCCTACCTCAGCAAGGAGCCTGCTTCTCCCTCTACCTGCCGCTCCCCCTGCTTGTGCTCTTGCTCTCTGACAAATAAAATCTTAAAGAAAATCTAGTTTGTTTTATATAAGAATTGCTACCCCAGCTTTCTTTTGATGTCCATTAGCATGATAAATGGTTCTCAACCCCCTCACTTTCAATCTGGAGGTGGCTTTGTGTCTAAAATGAGTCTCTCTCTCTTTTTTTAAGATTATTTATTTATTTGTTTGACAGAGACAGCGAGAGAGGGAACACAAGAGGGGGAGCGGGAGAGGGAGAAGCAGGCTTCCCTCAGAGCAGGAGCCCAATTCGGGGCTCGACCCCAGGATCCTGGGATCATGACCTGAGCCAAAGGTAGATGCTTAATGACTAAGCCACCCAGGCGCCCCAAAAAGAGTCTCTTGTAGACAGCATATTAATGTGTCTTGTTTTTTTTGTTGTTGTTGTTGTTTTTTAATCTAATCTAATACCCTATGTCTTTTGATTGGAGCATTTAGTCCATTTACATTCAGAGTAATTATTGAAAGATATGAATTTAGTGCCATTGTATTACCTGTAAAGCCACTGTTTCTACATATTGTCTGTGTTCCTTTCTGGTCTTTGTTAATTCTGGGCTCTCTCTTTGCTCAAAGGATCCCCTTTAATATTTCTTGCAGGGCTCATTTAGTGTTCATAAATTCCTTTAGTTTTTGTTTGTCCTGGAAACTCTTTATCTCTCTTTCTGTTCTGAATGACAGCCGTGCTGGATAAAGTATTCTTGGCTGCATATTTTTACCATTTAGCACTTTGAATATCTCATGCCAGTTCTTTCTGGCCTGCCAGGTCTCTGTAGACAGGTCTGCTGCCAGCCTTATGTTTCTACACTTGTAGGGTAAGGACCTCTTGTCCTGAGCTCCTTTCAAGATTTTCTCTTTATCTGTGAAATTTGCAAGCTTCTCTATTATATGTCATGGAGTTGACCTATTTTTATTGATGTTGACAGGGGTTCTCTGTGCCTCCTGGATTTGAATGACTCTTTCCTTCCCCAGATTAGGGAAGTTATCAGCTATAATTTGTTCAAATAAACCTTCTGCCCCCCCCCTTCATCTTCTGGGACCCTTATTATCTAGACATTATTTCACTTGAAGGTATAGCTGATTTCTCAAACTCTCCCTTTGTGATCCAGTAGTTGTTTACTCTCTTTTTCTCAGGTTCCTTATTTGCTATCATTTTGTCTTCTATATCACTGACTCTTCTGCCTCATTTATCCTCACTGTTAGAGCCTCCATTTGTGACTGCATCTAAGTAATGGCATTTTTAATTTTGGCCTGATTAGATTTTAGTTATTTTATTTCTCCAGTAAGGGATTCTCTAGTGAATTCTCTGATTTTTTTCAAGCCCAGCTAGGATCTTTATAGTCCTTGTTTTGAATTCTAGTTCCAAATTCTTACCTATATCCGTATTGATTAAATCCCTAGCAGTGAGTAATACCTCTTGTTCTTTCTTTTGGGGTGAGTTTCTCCATCTTATCGTCATGTCCAGAAAAGAATAAAAGAAAGAGACAAAAGACAAAATAACAACACCAGAAAAAAAAAAAAGAAAAGAAAAACAAAACAAAATAAGAAAAAAATCAAGCAAAAAGTAATACAGAACAGGGGGTACCTGGGTAGCTCAGTCTGTTAAGCATCTGCCTTCAGCTCATGTCATGATCCTGGAGTCCTGGGATCAAGCCCTGAATCGGTCTCCCTGCTCAGCAGGGAGTCTGCTTCTCCCTCCCCCTGCTCATGTTCTCTCTCTCTCTCTCTCGCTCACTATCTCTCTCAAATAAAAAAATCTTAAAAAAAACCAGAACAAAATGCTAAACTAGATCCTGGGTGTATTTTGGTCTTTTTGTTAGAAGAAACTAGATCCCAAAATAGGAAAGAAAGAAAAACTTACATACAAAAATGAAAGGAAAGGAAAGGAAACCAAAAATAAAAATATACATATGCAACATATATATAAAAATGAAAATTTAGGGGTGCCTGGGTGACTCAGTTGGTTAAGTGTCTGCCTTCAGCTCTGATTGTGATCCCAGAATCCTGGGATTGAGCCCCATGTCTGGCTCCCTGCTCAGCCGGGAGTCTGCTTGTCCCTCTCCCTCTGCCCTGTTCCTGCTGTCTCTCTCTCAAATAAATAAATAAATAAAATATTTTTTTAAAATAAAAAAATTAAAAAGAATTGAAAAATAAAATAGCTGATAAAAAATAAAACTGAAAGACTAAAGAATAATAATAAAAAAAAAATGCTATATACTGTATTCCCCAAGAGCTGAAGTTTTGCTGTTCTCTGTGATCAGTAAACTTGGTGCTAGCTAGTTGTTCCCACTGGTCTTCTGGGGGAGAGGCATGTTGCACTGATTCTCAGGTGTCTTGCTCAGGTGGAAATGTACCACCTTGCCAGGGGTCCAGCTCAGTGTAAGCAGCTCTGGATTCCACTATGTGGCACTGTTTTGCTCCCTGAAGGCCTTTCAACACTGATGGGGGAATGAAAATGGTGACCCCCTGATCTCTAGCCCCAGAGCTGAAAGTTTGCACCCCCCACTCATCAATGAGCCCTCATAGAAAAGCAGTCAGCCACTCTTGTCTCCCTGGTTTCTGTCCGAATTCTGTGTTCACCCAGCCTGTGACCGAGTGCTTTTGTCTCAGGTACATGACCCAGTTTTGAATCTCCAAACTATGGATTCCCAGGGCACAGACCCACTCTGCTCCTCCTCCCTGGGGAGGGCAGGGAGGGTCTCCCTTCGCTTCTGCCTTTTGCTGGGCCCCCACCCAGAGAGTGATCACCCAACTGCACAGCAGTTCACAATTTATAGCACCAATGAGCAGAATGCCCACACCTAGACTTGTGTTTGGTGGGCTTCCCCCCTCCAATGCCTGGAAATTCTGCTGCACTCAAGCACCCCCATTCTTCTTGTGACCCCAGGGATCCTGAGGCCATGCCGTTCTACCTGGGATTCTGCCCCCCTCTGCCACCTGAGCACCTTTAAGCCAGGGAAGTCCCCCACTGTAAGTTCAGATTTTGCGCTCCACTACTTATAATACTTTGCAGTAGCCTTTTTGAAGCAGGCTCCCGCCCCTCCGGTGTATCCTCTATCACCCCAGATTCACATCTCTGCACCTCCTATGTTCCAAAAAGTGGTCGCTTTTCTATATGTAGAATTGTTGCAATTCTTCTCCGAAGTCTCCGATTGATTTCACAGGTGTTCAGAATGGTTTAACTATCTAGCTGAATTCCAGGGACCAGATAAACTTAGGGTCCCCTCCTCCTCTGCCATCTTGACTCCTCCCCCCCCAGCTTTCTCTTTTTCTTGATAAATCTTATTAAAGGTTTATTAATTTTATCTTCTCAAAGAACCAGCTCTTGGTTTCATTGATCTTTACATTTTTTTAGTCTCTATTTCTTTTATTTCTGCTCTGATCTTTATTTCCTTCTCCTAATCTTGGGCTTTGTTTGTTCTCCTTTTTCTAGTTCCTTTAGGTGTAGGGTTAGATTGAAATTTTTCTTGTTTTTTGAGTTAGACCTGTGTCACTATAAATTTCCCACTTAGAACTGCTTTTGCTGTGTCCCAAAGATTTTAGACCATTGTGTTTTCATTTTCATTTTTCTCCATGTATTTTTTTGTTTCTTTTTTGATTTCTTCATCGACCCACAGGTTGTTTAGTAGCACATTGCTTAGCTACCATGTATTTGTGTGGTTTTCGTTGTTTTCTTGTGATGGCTTTGTAATTTCGTACCATTGTGGTCACAAAAGATGCATGATGTGATTTCAATCTTAAATGTATTGGGACTTATTTTGTGGCCTAATGTGTGATCTATCCTGAAGAATGTTCCACGTGTACTTGAAAAGAATGTGTCTTCTGCCTTTGGATGGCATGTTCTGTATATATCTGTTCTGTATATATCTGGTCTAATGGGTCATTCAAAGACACACCTTGTTGATTTTCTGCCTGAATTATTTATCTAAAAATTTAAGAGAGGTGTTATAGTCCCCTACTATGATGGTATTACTGTCAATTTCTCCCTTTATATTTGTTAATATTTACTTTATGTATTTAGGTGCATCAGAATTGGGTACATAGATATTTGTAATTGTTATGTCTTCTTGTTGAATTGAACACTTTATCACTATTTAATGTCCTTTGTCTCTTGTTAGTCTTTGTTTTAAAGTCAGTTTTGTTTGATGTGAGTATTGGTACCTCAGCTCTTTTTTCACTTGCGTTTGCATGGAATATCTTTTTCTATCCTTTTACTTTCAGTCTTTATGTGTGTTTAGGTCAGAGGTGAGTGTCTTGTAGTAGCATATAGATGGGCCTTGTTTATTCTTCCATTTCACCACCGTGTAAGTTTAGGATTTTTTTTAAGATTCTGCATATAAGTTGAATCTTACAGTCTTTGTCTTTCTCTATCTGACTTATGGACTTTGAGATCATGCTAGGTGAAATCCCTGTTGTCACAAATGGCAGGATTTCCTTTTTTATGGCTAGATGATATTCCATATGTACATATAGCACATTTCTCTTATGCATTTGACCACAAATGGACACATATCTTAGCCACTGTCAATTAAGCTGCAATGATCATGGGGGGATACAGATATCTTTTTGAGATAGTGATTTCACTTCCTTTGGGTAAATACTCAAAAGTACAATTGCTCAATCATATGGTAGCTTTATATTTACTTTTTGAGTAGCCTCCATACTGTTTTTCATAGTGGCTGTACCAGTTTACATCCCTCACTCACATGTCACAATTTGTAAAGATTTTCTTCATTTCAGTAGGTTGCCTTTTTGTTTTGTTATGATAACCTTTGCTTTATAAAAGCTTTTTAGTTTGATGTAATGGTGTATTTGCTTTTGCTGTGTTTGTTTTTGGTGTCAAATACAAAAAAAAAAAAAAATCATTGCCAAGACTGATGTCGAGGACCTTACTCCCTATATTTTCTTCTAGAAGTTTTACAATTTCAGGTCTTATGTTCAAGTCTTTAATTTTGAGTTGATTTTTATCTATGGTATAAAATAGCGATCCAGTTTCATTCTTTTGCATTTGGCTATTGACTTTTCCCAGCACCATTTTTTTTTATTTTAAAGATTTTTATTTATTTACTTGAGAGAGAGACAGAGCATGAGCGGGGGGGAGGGGCAGAGGGAAAGGGAGAAGCAGACTTCCCACCGAGCAGGGAGCCCAACATGGGGCTCCATCCCAGGACCCTGAGATCATGATCTGAGCTGAAGGCGGGTGCTTAACCGACTGAGCCACCCAGATGCCCCTCAAAGTGTGTTTTTTTTATGTTATGTTAATCACCATACATTACATCATTAGTTTTTGATGTAGTGTTCCATGATTCATTGTTTGCGCATAACACCCAGTCCCAGCACCATTTATTGAAGGGGCTATCTTTTACGTATTGTATATTCTTGTCTCTTTTGTTGTAAATTGTGTGTGTGTGTGTGTGTGTGTGTGTGGGTGTGTGGGTGTGGTTATTTCTGAGATCTTTATTCTGTTCCATTGATCTACATGTCTGTCTTATGTCAGTACCAAACTGTTTTGATTACTGTAGATTTGTAATATGGTTTGAAATCAGGAAGTTTGATGCCTCTAGCTTTGGTCTTTTTTAAGATTGTTTTTATTATTTGGAATTTTTTGTAGATCCATACGAATTATATGATTGTTTTTTATTTACTGTGAGAAATGCCATTGAATTTTTGATAGGGATTGCATTGAATCTGGAGGTCACTGTGGATAGAATGGACATTTTAACAATATTAATTTTTCCAGTCCATAAGCACAGATTATCATTTCATGTATTTGAGTCTTCAATTTCTTTTATCAGTGTTTTGTAGTTTTCAGTGTACAGGTCTTCCACCTCCTTGATTAAATTTATTCCTAAATATTTCACTGGTTTTCATGCTATTGCAAATGGGATTATTTTTTATTTTTGTCTCTCCCTTTATATAGTTTGTTGTTAGTGTATAGAAATGCAACTGATTTTTAATGTTGATTATGTACCTTGCAACTGTATTGAATTTTTAAAATTTTATTTAAGAGAGAGAGAGAGAGAGAGCATGAACAAGGTGGGGAGAGGCAGGGAGAGAGGGAGAAGCAGACTCGCCGCAGAGCAGGGAGCCCAATGCAGGGATCAATCTCAGGGTCCTGAGATCATGACCTGAGCCAAAGGCAGATGCTTAACTGCCTGAGCCACCCAGGTGCCCCAAATTTATTGAATTTATTTAATATTTTTTATAGAGTTTTTAGGGTTTTATATATGATTATGTCATCTGCAAATGGAGACCATTTTACTTCATCTTTTCCTATTTGAATGCCTTGTGTCTTTTCCTGCCTAGTTGCTCTGGTTAAGACTCAGTACCATTTTGAATAAAAGTGGCAAGAATAAAGGTGTTCCTGATCTTGTAGGAAACTTTCAGCTTTTTACCATTGACTTGATGTTACTTGGCATATACAGCTTTTATTTTATGAAGTGCATTCTCTCTTGTTATAAGGCAGCAAAGAATTTGGCTGAATTGTGTTCTAGTGTTTTGTGGAAGGTGGAACTTGTGAGTGATGAAATTAGATATTTACCTGAGGAGATTTTAAAATTTCAGCTTTATTGAGGTATAATGGACACAGCTGAGGAGGTTTTTAAGCAAGGTGTTAAAGGAGTGGCTTAGTCTCTCATCACTTATAGGAAAATGTGAGAGGAGAGAGATAAACTGCAGGAATTATTAAGCAAAAAGGAACCAGAACTTGAAGATTTGGAAAATTCCCAGCCTATCTTTATTGTAAAAAATGAGAATGTATGCTCTGAAGAGAACACCCAGGATGTGAGTGGGAAATCATTTGATAAAGAGGTCATGGAGGTGAGCCCTGCATTTAATCAGCAATCTCAGCAGAAGCAGACATAGAAATGGGATTATACCAGCAGACACTGCCAGCTTAGACCAAAGGGAACAGGACAGTAGAGCTATTTGGCTGTGAACATTTTTATGCTACAGAAAAAGAGAAGAATGACCCCTAAGGTGATCCAGAGATCATCAAGGATGTCATTCCCACCACAGGCATAGGGTGCAAGGAAGTTTCCTCCTTACTAGTCTCAAAGATTGCAGAAGATAGGGCTCCCCTCCTCAGTTTCTACATGTCAGGCTGCCCCACCCAGGACCTCAGGGGTGGGGCTACCACAAAGAGCTAGGGGCAGGGCTGCTGCCTAAAGCCATGGGGGTGATGCGACCATCCAAGTGGGCACAGCATCCAGTAAAAGAAGATTATTCTCCATACTTAAGATTCAGTGGAATTTATCTTGCTAGATTTTGGACTGTTTGCAGCCTGTCTCCCCTTGCTTCTTTATAAGTTCTCCCTTTTAGAATAGAAATGTCCCTATACCTGTTCCACTGTTGTATTTTGGAAGCATATCACTTGTTTGGTTTCATAAATTCATAACTGGAGAAGAATTGTGCTTCAGGATGAATCCTACCTCAAGTCTCCTCCATAACTGATTTAGATGATACTTCGGTGAAACTTTGGACTTGGAGTGAATGCTGGAATGAGTTAAGACTTCGGGGGCTGTTGGGATGAAATAAATGCATTTTGCATGTGATAAAGATATCAATTGTGGGGATCAGGGGGCAGAATGTTACGAGCTGAATTATATTGCCCTCAAATTTGTATTTTGAAGCCCTAACTCCCAACATGATCATATTTGTACATGGGGTCTTTGGGAGGTAATTAGAATCAAATGAGGTCATAGGATGGGCCTTGATCCAATGGGATGGGTGTCCTTAGAAGGGGAGGAGGAGACAGACTTGGAGAGTTCCCTCTCTTCTCCATACATGCCCAGAGGAAAGGCTGTACGAAGACATAGTGAGAAGGTGGCCTTCTACCAGCCAAGAAGAAAGCCTCACCAGAAAATGAATATTTTCATGCCTTAATTTGAGACTTCAAGCATCCAGAACTGTAAGAAAATCAGTTTCTGTGGTTTAAGCCACCCAGTCTGTGGTATTTTGTTATGTCAGCCCAAGCAGACTAATGCAGTGGCTGACACCATTAGAAGCACTTTGTGTACATCAACTATTCTGATGTATAGGCTGGTTCTTTTTTTTTTTTTTTTTTTTTTTAGGCTGGTTCTTGAGAAATGTAGGGGTTAGGGGTGGCAACTCCCTCACACAGTCAAAAATCCATGTATAACTTTGGACTCCCTGAGAGCTTAACTACCAATAGCCTACCATTGACCGAAGCCTTACCAATAACATAAACTCACTTAACACATATTTTGTGTGATATATGTATTATATGCTGTGTTCTTATAATAAGCTAGAGAAGAGAATGTTTTATTAAGAAAATCATAAGAGAAACTGTATCGACAGTTCTCTATGTATAGTTACTGAAAACTATGTATAGGCCAGCTGGGCTGATGGGACAGGGGTGGCACCAGTTGCAGGGGTCTGGCTCTGAGATGGTGATGTCCCACATCCTGGTGGCCTCGGCTAAACCATGGCAGCTGCTGGGTGGGCCTACCAACTGTGACAGCAGCCTGGAGGCACAGTACAGCTGCTCCCTTGGCCTGAAGGTGTACTATGGGGCTGTGGCCATCAGCGACTGTGACCACATGTGAGTGTGCTGGCCTCTGGGAGACCACAGGGCTGGGGGTCTGTGGTGGGGAAGAGTGTGTCTGGGCCAGTAGAGGCCTGAGGCAGTTGGCTGGCCCTGTGCAGCCCCAGAGTTCAGTACACAGAATTCTGAGTACAAGGGAGCAGAATTTGCCATACAGCACTGTCCCTGCCCTTTGGATACATCCCTCCACTCCAGCTAACCACCTGCCTGCCAGCCCCAGGCCATCCACCCAGTCACCCTGTCAGCACCTGGGGCAACGTGCTGTTCTGCTGGTCCCAGGACCCCTGGGGGCTTGTGACTGCCTTACTGGCCTTCCTCAGGTACTCATCAGGGAGCAGGTGCATCCTCTGTGACAGTCACCCTCCATTTAGTCCTGTGAAGATGGGTTAGCAATTGTAAATAAATGCCATGTGTCTTTTGCTTTCAACCCTTAAATCTCTGTGTAATTCAAACCTGTGTTATTCAAGGATTAGCTGTATACCTATGAGGAAGATAATATATTATCACCATCTACATAATACAAATAAGAAGCCTGAAGCTTAGAAAGGTCATATACCTCAGTGCTGAAAAGTAGTTTAGGCATACACACCACACACACACACACACACACACACAAATATAGCAAAATACAGGCACCGATGAAAAGAAGATCAGTAGTTGCCTGATGACAAGTCAGTGGGGATTGGCTGCAAAGGGGCACAGGGAAACTTTGTGGGGTGATAGAAATATTCTATATCTTATTTTATATCATGGTAGCAGTTTCATGGGTGAATATAGTCCTTGAAACTCCTCTAACTATATGCTTAAAATGGGTATACTTTATTACAGGTAATTTATAATTCAGTAAAAATGACTAAAATTTTTAAAATAAAAATCAGATTCTTGCTATTAAAAAGAAAAAAGATAACTAGAATCAGACCACTTGGGTCTGAATCCCAGCTTCATTATAAATTGTGTTATGTTGATCGAGTTACTTAATCTCTCTAGTTCTCTCCATCTCCAGTTCCTCATCTATAAAATGGGGATAAGAATGTTTTCTTAATATATATTTTAAGACTTTTATTCAAGTATTTTATACTATATTTTATTCGTTTATGCATTTATCCCACATATATATATAACAAATATGTACTGTGTGCCAGGATCCATTCTAGGTAGGAAGAAGGAACCCATCATTCTGGACAGTGTAGCAGTAAACAAAACAGTATTTCTATGTCCATGGTGCTAATTTTCTAATGGGGGAAGGGGGAGGCCATAGACTAGTAAAAATTTTTTATTTTTTTTGCAGATAGAAATAAATGCTACAAATGAGATTAAACAAAGTAATGGTATTAGCTAGGGAATGTATTAGAGAGTGTGCTCAAGGAAAGGTCTCCTAATGGGGTGACCATCTTAAAGGAGGGAGGAGACCTTGCAAAGATCTGAAGGATGAGGGCTCCAGGCAGAAGGAATAGTGTGTGCAAAGGCCCTAGGTTGTATGGAACATGGACAGTCAAAGAATGAATAGCCCACTATGCCTGGAGTGGAGTGAGCAAAACTGCAAGTCGGGAGGAAGGGGAATGGTCTGAAATAGGTCTAAAGGGAGCATGGAGTAATGGCTTTTCAGGCCATGAGAAGGCCTTGGAAGGTTTACCAAGGGGATGAAGAAGATCTAATGTAACATTGAAAGAAATTAGTTGTAGAGGAGACAGTTACAGAAGCCAGGAAGTTTGTAGGAAGTTGTGGCAGCAGTATAGCCACCAGGTCTTGGGCCAGGGTGGTGGCCTTGGAGAAGGAAAGAAGTGGGTGGATTCTGGATATGTTTTGGTGATAGAGTCAGCAAGTCTTGCTTACGGATTACATAAGGGGTAAATACCCAGTAGTGTGATTACTGGATCATATGCCATTTCTCTTAACTTTTTGAGGGACCTCCATACTGTTTTCCAGAGTGGCTTTGCCAGTTTGCATTCCCACCAACAGTGTAAGAGGGTTCCCCTTTCTCCGCATCCTTGCCAACACTTGTTGCTCCTTGTCTTTTTGATTTTAGCCATTCTGACAGTCGTAAGACAATATCTCATTGTGTTTTTTTGGTTTTTTTTGGGGTGTTTTTTGTTTTGTTTTGTTTTTGCCTAAGGCCAGTTTTATTTGAACATGTACATCTCTTACTGCTCCAAATACTGATTCTGTTTCTTTTATTATTATTATTATGTTCAGTTAGCCACTGTATAGTACATCATTAGTTTTTGATGTAATGTTCAATGATTCATTAGTTACATACAACACCCAGTGCACATCACAACACGTGCCCTCCTTAATACCCATCACCCTGTTACTCCCTCCCCCCTCCCTTCTGAGACCCTCAGTTTGTTTCCATAAAGGGGATGAGAAAAAGAAAATCAAGAATTACTCTTGGGTATTTTTAGCTTGGGCAACTAGATCGATGTTGGTGCCGTTTGCTGGGGTAACACAGTCTCAGGCAGAAAATCAAGGGTTCTGTTTTAGACCTGCTAAATTTGAAATGTGTATTAGACCACCATATGGAGGTGATGAGCATGCAACCTAATATGAGAGTCTGGAGCTCAGGGGCAAGATTGAGGCTAAAAATATAAGGAAATGTCCATAGCAATGTAAAGTGTATTGTTACTACTTCTTGGTATTGCAGGGGCCATCATTTCTCCTGTCTCCCTCTAAGGTATAGTTCAGTCTCCATGGATGCCTACCGGGAGCAGAAGTCTGGGGCAGGAAGGGGAGGCAAGCACAGAAGTGGCTCTCGATAGGCACTGATAACCAGTTACCACATTCTTTTTTTAAAAGATTTTATTTAATTATTTGACAGAGAAAGAGCACAAGTAGGCAGAGCGGCAGGCAGAGAGAGAGGGAGAAACTGGCTCCCCACTTAGCAGAGAGCCCAATGTGGGTCTTGATCCCAGGACCCTGGGATCATGACCTGAGCTGAAGGCAGACACTTAACTGACTGAGCCACCCAGGTGCCCCCAGTTACCACATTCTAATGAATATTTACCTTTCCTGAGGGATCATATATATTGGCAGACTCCTAACCCTGTCAAGTCTTCTGTTCAAGATCACCTTCTCAGAAAGACCTTTCTAAACCATCCTATGTAAAATATGTCTCTTTTCTTGGTTTCTACCCCCACTACAGCATTTCTTCATTCAGCATATGATGTCATTCATACCATTCATTTACAATGATCAGTTTACAGTTTTTTGTTTCTCATCTCCATTGGAGAGAGAATTAAATTAAACTGCATGATGGAAGGGAGCCTGCCAGTCTTGGTCACCATCGTCAGCCAGAACTAGCACAGTGCCTGGCACGTAGTAGGTGCTCAATATATATTTGTTGATGAAGTGAATCAACTTCCCCTGAGACAGCATGAGTGAATTAACTAGGTCTCAAAGCATGTGCTGGAGTAGCCTTCTTTCAGAACAGGGAGCCCTCAGCCCAAGATAAGGAATGGATTTTGTTTTGTTTATTGTGGTAACATTTGACATGTGATTTGCCTCTTAAAAAATAGTCAGACTTGAAGCAGAGAGTAGAATGGTAGTCACCAGGGGCTAAAGAAAGTGTGGAAGGAGGAGATGGTATTCAGTGGCTACAAACTTTGAGTTACATAAGATGAATACAGTCTAGCAAACTGGGTTTTAAGGATGGCACAGGGAATAATAATGAGGGAATGGAGAAGCAAACAATATGGCAGATTTCCAAGACCCTTGGGTGCTGGGCACCATTTACATCCGTTACTAAGTACCATGGCATATGCATCCTTTTTAGCAGGATCGTGGTCCTGAGATGGATGGATCTATTCCAATTCCCTGCTAAACTTCTCAAACAAAAGAGTTTTAAATGTACTTTGTGTTGTTCTCATGAGATGTCAGGGCCAGCAAGCTGAAAAAGCATGTGGCTATTTGCCAACTGCCTGGTTTAAAATCCAGTCCCTTCTATGGAAAATGAAATTGAGAAAATATTTCAAGATTTCTAATCAGGATCTATCCCCTGCAGGGAAGAGGGCTATTTTTATGTTCCCAGCCAACACACTGGAGAGTTCTGGGAATGCATCATGTATCCAACTTCTTTGAGAGAGACTGGAATGGGAAGTGAAGGGCTAGCTCTCCTCCCAAAGAAGAAGCTGAAAATATCACAGAGGTCTCTGTTTCTCAGCAAGGTCTGTTTTCCAGATCTATTGCAAGATAACAAAAAGGAACACAGTCCAGTTAAGAAAGTAGACCATGAAGTGACAGAAAAATTATAAAGGGATATTGAAATGGTGAAGACTTTTGTTAATCTGAACAAAGGGACTCCTACCATTCTGAAGAGTATTTATTTATGCATGTCAGTTAGCCAATAGGGAGGCATAAAAGCAAAGAGCAAACCTGGCAAAACTTCCATCATTCTAGAGGAGGTCAGAGTTCATTAGTTGAGAGAAATCATGATGCATGCGGGAAGTTGTTAGCATTTGTTTTTCTTTTGAAATATTGTTTATGTCTCTCTTTGATGAAATGATGTCTCTTTCTCACTAAACACAGTTAGTATGATAAAGTGTTGAAACATCCGTATGTATCCATCACAGCATTTTGTAAGGAGAAAGCAGAAAAGGGAGAGCTTAAATCTTTGCAGCCTGAATTTCCAGGAAGGAGGAACTGATAACTCTACCAGCCAAAACCTTGCTGATAGTGGATTATTTGAGAGCCAGAAAATGGAAAGTGCTTGATTTGTACAACCTGCTGGTTTGTTGGTACATGACACCAAAATGGTGAAAACAAGTTAGAATAGAGGCTTTTCTTCAGACATGTGAGAATAGCCCTTTGTGAAATGCTGTGTATTTACTTTTTGGGTCCTCTGCTTTGTGTGTGTGTGTGTGTTTTTTAAAAGATTCATTTATTTTAGAGAGCATGCGAGTGCATGAGAGCAGGGGTAGAGGGAGAGGGAGAGAATCTCAAGCAGACTCCCTGCCAAGTATGGAGCCTGTCATGGGGCTAGATCCCAGGACCCTGAGGTCATGACCTGAGCCAAAGTCAAGAATTGGGAGCTTAACCAACTGAGCCACTCAGGAGCCCCTGTCTTATGGGGTTTAATGTTCCTTTTTACCCCTACCACCCTCCAAAACGCAAATGTTTGAGATGAAAGTCCCAGTGCAAAAGTAAAATGAAAAAATAACCCAATAGCATGTGTTGAAAACATGTATAACCATGACCACCGTATGATTTTTAAGCAGAAATAGGTTCTATGTGATAGGAATTAGGACTTTGGGAGAATCCTCCCCTTCTTTTCTGCTCTTCCTGAGCTGAAAGCCAGTTTAGCTTCCCCATCCTCATTGGCTCCCACCCCCCATCAGTGACTCCAGTGCATGTCACTGGTAGGCCATTGGTTATGGTATGCAGAAGGAGGGAGGGCTGCTAGAGGCCCAGCCTCATACTGCTTGCTGGGGTGGAAGGTGCCTGGGATGAAAATTCTGTAGTGATAGCAGGACAGATACTTTGCCATCATGACTGATGCTCATGACCAAATAAGAAAAAAAATTAGGGAAATTTTTTTAAAATCGTGTCTCTCAAACTGATGTGTTGACTTGCTCTCAGAATTCTCCATGCTGTGTAATTCTTGGCAATCAGGCAAACTGGGTGGATGTGAAAGGCTTATGCCTCTGGGACATTGACAGGGGTTACCTGGAAGAGAGCCATGGAAGGACTTGGTTAGCTTTTTCCCTCCAGTTGGTGCTTAGAAAAACTTTCCACTTGGCCTTGGATTGGGTAATCCAGAGATTAGCTACAACTTCCATCTTCCAAACTAAGCATTTGGGTCTGAGTTATTAACTCCAAATAAGAAACTGCCTTGGGGAATCCAAAGCAAAATCAAACACGGAGAAAGCCAGCTTTAAACACTGCCTACAAACAACAAGGTGCAGTCAGAACTGCTCTTTGGAAGAGATCCATGTACTTGAACAAGTGTAAAAAAATTCAATCCTCTTCATCTGCTTTTAGGGGCTAGCTTGGAAAGCAAATATAGATATAGAGGTGATAGATCAATTGATTTTTTAAAATTTATTGATGGGAAAAATAGTACAGAGAAGCTAAATAACCTCCTCAACATCATAGAGAAAACATTTACAAGGAACAAGAATAAAACTCAACACTGTGGGTTTGCCTCTCATAATGATGGCATTCTGCTTGGGAAGCATTCTCTTTATCATTGAAAGTTTCCCCATGGGCTCTGAACAGCCAGCAGAGAGAATGTCATAGACTGAATGTTTGTGACCCCCCCAAAAATTCATATGTTAAAATTCTAATCCTCAATATGATGGTATTTGAAGATGGGGCCTTGGGGAAGTGATTAGATCATAAGGGTAGAACCCTCATGATGCAATTAGTGCCCTAATAAGAAGTTAAACAGAGAGCTTGCTTCTCCCTTTGCTCTCCATGTGTGGATAGAAGAAGACAGCCAGCTGAAAAATGAGGAAAAGGGCCCTCACCAGATACCAAATCTGCAGGCAACTTGATTTTGGACTTTTTAACTTAAAGTAATGTTTTAAAAAAAAAAGTTTGCTGTTTAAGCTACCCAATCTATGGTATTCTGTTCTAATAGCCCAAACTAAGTTGGAGGGCTAAAGAAGGAATTTGACTATAAAGCTGACCTATGGAGTCTTTCGTTCCTTTTCACCCTGGATTTTTATGTGCTTTTTTTTTTTTTTTTTTTTTCAGAAAGCTGCTTAATTTATTTAATCAGGATTTCTCCAACTTACCTTTATTGTATTTTATTTATTTATTTTTATTATGTTCAGTTAGCCAGCATATAGTACATCATAAGTTTTTGTTGTAGTGTTCAACGATTCATTAGATGCGTATAACACCCAGTGCTCATCTATGTACTTTTAATTGACTCTTGCAGTTGTTTTTTGGTTTTGGGTTTTTTTTTTTTTTAATGTAGGAATACATCAAGGAGACAATAGGTGATTTATCAGTGCTTCTGATAAACCTGGCAACTTCCAAGGTTGCTAGTTATCCTTCATAAAAATATCTGGCCATGGAAATGGTAGAGACAGTGATAAAAAAAAATGTGTTTATAGGAACCCTTAGCCAACATTGTACTCAATGGTGAAAAGCTAAGAATTTTTCCTTTGACATCAGGAATAAGATAAGGATGCCCCCTCTCACTACCTCTATCCAACATTGTATTAGAAGTCCTAACCAGAGCAGTTAGGAAAAATAAATAAAAGTTATACAAATAGGAAAACATGAAGCAAAATACTGTCTTTTGTAGATGACATGATCCTATATAGAGAAAACCCTAATGACTCCACCAAAAAATTGTTAGAATGAATTCAGTAAAGTTACAGAACACAAAATCAACATACAAAAATTAGTTGTATTTCTATATAGTAACAAATTATCCAAAAAAGAAACTAAAATAAAACCCTTTACATTAGCATCAAAAACTATTAGTTAAGAATAAATTTAACCAAGGAGGTAAAAGATTAATATACTGAGAATTATAAAACATTGAAGAAAAAAATTGATGACGGCACAAGTAAATGGAAAGATATCTCATGTTCATGGATTAGAAGAAATAATATTGTTAAAATGTCCATATTACCCAAAGCCACTTACAGAATCTGTGTAATCCCTATCAAAATTTCAATGTCCTTTTTCACAGAAATAGAAAAAAAAAAATCCTGAAATTCTTATGGACCCACAAGGAACCCCAAATAGCCAAAGTAATCTTGAACAAGAACAAAGCTGAAAACATCACACGGCCTGATTTCAAAATAAAGTACAAAGCTACAGTAATCCAAACAGTGTGGTACCGGCATAAAAACAGACATTTAGACCAATGGAATAGAATCAAGAGCCCAGGAATATATCCACATATTTATGGTTAACTGAGCTTTGACAAAGATGCCAAGAACATGCAATGGGGAAAGGATAGTCTCTTTTAATAAATAGTGTTATGTAAACTGGATTTATATGCAGAAGAATGACCCTTACCTCACACCATATTCAGGAATTAACTCGAGGCTCACCTGGGTGGCTCAGTTGGTTAGGTATCTAACTTTTGGTTTCAGCTCAGGTCGTGATCTCAGGGTCATGAAATCAAGCCCTGTGCTGGGCTCCACACTCAGAATGGAGTCTGCTTCTCCCTCTTCCTCCCCCCACTCACTTGGACTCACACATTCTCTCTCTCTCAAATAAAATCTTTTAAAAATTAACTCAAAATAGATTAAAGACTTAAATGTAAGACCTGAAACTGTAAAACTACTAGAAAACAGGAGAAAGTCTTCTTGACATTGGTCTGGACAATAATTTTTTGGATATAACCCCAAAAGCACAGGTAACAAAAGCAAAATGGGCAATGGGGTTGTATCAAAATAAAAGGCTTCTGCACAGTAAAAGAAACAATGAATTGAGTGAAGAACCAAACTGTGGAATAGGAGAAAATATTTGAAAATCATATGTCTATAAGGGGCTAATATGCAAAATGCATAAGGAATTCAAATAACTCAAAAATAACACAAGAGACCAACCCAATTTAAAAATAAGCAAAGGATCTGAATTAGATATTTCTCAAAAGAAGACAAATGACCAACAGCTATATGAAAAGACATTCAACATCACTAGTCATCAGGAAATGCAAGTGAAAACCACAATGAGGTATCACCTCACACCTAGTAGAATGCCTATTATCAAACAGGAGATAACAGGTGTTGACAAGGATGTGGAGAAAAAGGGAACCCTTAACACTGTTTGTGGGAATGTAAACTCGTATGACCACTATGGAAAAACCCTATGGAAGATCCTCAAAAAATTAAAAATAGGAGTTGGGATCAAAATGGTGGCATAGCATGATCCTGAACTCACCACCTCCTATAGACAAAACAAATCTATGAATACATATGTAATAATTGTCTCTGAAATGGACCTGAAAATTGAATAAACTGAGCCTCCACAGCAAAGGAAAAAAAAAAGAATAGCATCAAAAAGGGAAAGAGCGGCAGATACACAGCACCACTGACCAGGGCATTGCAGTAGTATCTGCCACATCCCACAGCCAAAGGACCAACCCATCAGTGCATTGCAGTAGTATCTGCCACATCCCACAGCCAAAGGACCAACCCATCAGTGCATTGCAGTAGTATCTGCCACATCCCACAGCCAAAGGACCAACCCATCAGTGCATTGCAGTAGTATCTGCCACATCCCACAGCCAAAGGACCAACCCATCCAACAATGTGCCACATTTGTGTTCCTGCCACAATAGGAAGGCTACACAACCCACATAGGGCATACCCCTTGGGTGCTTGGATCTGGTGACCAGGGGAGATTTGGCTTCTGGGCCCCATAGGATATCTCCTATATCAGGCCTCTGCTTCAAGACTAGACTAGGTAGCTGACCTACCTAATACATAGAAACAGAGTAAACCAAAATGAGGAGACAGAAGAATATATTCCAAACAAAAGAACAAGACAAAAACCTCAGAAAAAAGGAACTAAATGAAATGATGATAAGCCATCAACCTTATAAATAGTTCACAGTAATTGTCATAAAGATGCTTACTGAACTGGGGAGAAGAATGGACAAACACAGTGAAAATTTCAACAAAGTTGTAGAAAATATACCGAAATTATAACTGAACTGAAAAATACACTTGAAGTTTGAACAGCAGACTAGATGAAGAGAACATATTGGTGAGCTAGAAGAAAAAGTAATGGAACTCATCCAGAGAGCAGCAAAATGAAAACATTAAGTGAAGATAAAGGGCCTTTGGGACAACATCAAGCAGGATAGCATTTGAATTATAGGAGCCCCAGAAGGACAAGAGAGAAAGGGCCAGAAAATTTATTTCAAGAACTGCACTGAGTGTTATATGTAACTAATGAATCATTGAACACTACAAAAAACTAATGATGTGCCATACAGTGGCTAACTGAATATAATAAAAATAAATAATAAATCAATCTAAATTAAAAAAATAATTGCTGAAAACTTTCTTAATCTGGGGAAGAAATCAAACAGGTCCAAGAAGCCTAGAGAGTTACAAATAAGATAAACCCGGAGAGATCCACACCAAGACACATTATAATTAAAATGGTAAAAGTTAAGGATAAAGAGAGAATCCTAAAAGCAGCAAGAGAAAAACAACTTGCTACATACAAGAAAAACCCCATAAGGCTATCAGGTTTTTCAGCAGAAACCTTACAGGCCAGAGGGAGTGGCATGACATATTCAGAGCTAGAAGGAAAATCTTCCAACCAAGGAATTCTCTGCTCAGCAGGGTTAATAAGAATTGAAGGAGAGATTGAGCTTTCCAGGTGTGCCAAAGCTAAAGGAGTTCATCACCACTAAAATTGTACAAGAAATGCTAAAAAGTCTCCTTGAAGCCAAAGAGAAATGGCACTTACGAGAAGAAAACATACAAACGTAAAAATCTACTGAAGAAAACATACAAAAGTAAAAATCTACTGGAAAATGTAAATATGTAATGAAGAAAATTGATGAATCACATATAAACCAAGCATAAAGATTAAAAGACAAATGTAGGAATATTAACTGAAGTTAGAATACTTAGATAAAGGAACATAATATAAAAACATGTAAAATGTGTCATCAAAAATATAAAATGTTGGGTGGGAGTAAAAAGGTAAAAGTCCGAAATGCGTTTAAAATTAAATTGTTATCAACTTAAGACAAATTGGTATTTACATAAAGATATTGTATATGATGTCAACCTCATGGTAACCACAAGGAAAATATTTATAGGGAAATCACAAATGAGAAAGAAATGTAAACATAACACTAAAGGAAGTCATCAAACCACAAAGGAAGAGAGAAAAAGAAGAAAGGGACAAAGAAGAACTAGAAAAACAGCCAAAACATTTTAACAACATGGCATAAGTATATATCATCAATAATTACTTTAAATGTAAATGGACTGAATTTACCAATGTAAAGACATTGAGTCGCAAAATGGATAAAAAAACAAGACCCTATCTATATGCTGCCTACAAGACACTCCCTTCAGAAGGCAGGACACACGCAGACTGAAAGTGAAGGGATGGAAAAATATATTCCATACAAATGGAAATGAAAAGAAAGCTGGAGTGGCTATACTCATATCAGACAAAATACACTTTAAAACAGAGAATGTAATAAAAGTCAAAGAAGGGCATTACATAAGGATAAAAGGATCAATCAAGCAAGAAGATACAACATTTACAAATATGTATGCACCCAAAATAGGAGCACCAAAATATATACAGCAAATATTAACAGACCATAGGGGAGAAATTGATAGCAATACAGTAATAGAGGACACTTTTAATACCCTACTTTCATCAATGGAGGGATCAACCAAACAAAAAAAATTAATAAGTAAACATTGGCTTTAAACCACACATTAAACGAGATGGACTTAAAAGACATACATAAAACATTCCATCCAAAGACAGCAGAATACACATTCTTTTCAAGTGCACATGGAACATTTTCTGGGATAGATCACATGCTGGGCCGCAAAATGAGTCTCATAAATTTAAGAATACTGAAGTCCTATCAAGCATCTTTTCTGACTATGATGTCTGAAACTAGAAATTAATTATATGAAGAAAATGGGAGAAACAACAAAAATGTGAAGATAAAACAACATGCTACTGAACAACTTACGGGTCATCAAAGAAATCAAAGGAGAAATAAATACCTAGAGAGAAATGAAAATGGAAATATATACTAAAATATATGGGATGCAACAAAAGTGGGCTTAAGAGGGAAGTTCATAGCCATACAGGCCTACCGTAAGAAAAGGCCTACCTCAAGGAAATCATCATCAAAATGAAAAGGCAACCTACTAAATGGGAGAAGATTGCAAACTATATATCCAATAAGGTATTAATATCCAAAACACATAAAGAACTCCTATAATTCAACAACAAATAAAACAAACAATCTAACTTAAAAAAGGGCAGGGAATCTGAATAGACATTTCTCCAAAGAAGACATAGAGATGGCCAATGGGCATGTGAAAAGATGCTAAACGTCAGTAATTATTAGGGAAATGGAAATCAAAACCACAATCAGATATCACCTAACACCTGTTAGAATGGTTATTATCAAAAGACAAGAAATAAGTGTTGGAGAGGATGTGGAGAAAAGAGAACATTTGTATACTGTTAGGGGGATCATAAATTGGTGCAGTCCCTGTGGAAATTAGTATGGGGGGTTTCTCAAAAAATTACAAATTAGAGGGGCGCCTGGGTGGCTCAGTTGGTTAAGCGACTGCCTTCGGCTCAGGTCATGATCCTGGAGTCCCGGGATTGAGTCCTGCATCGGGCTCCCTGCTCAGCGGGGAGTCTGCTTCTCCCTCTGACCCTCCCACCTCTCATGCTCTCTCTCTCTATCTCATTCTCTCTCTCAAATAAATAAATAAATCTTTAAAAAAAAATTACAAATTAGAACTACCATATGACACAGCTATTCCACTTCTGGGTACTTATCTGATGAATACAAAACACTAATTCAAAAAGATATGTGCACCTCTATGTTGATTGCAGCCTTATTTATAATAGCAAAGATGTGGAAACAATCTAAAAGTCCATCAACAGATGAATGGATAAAGATGTGGTATATTTATACAATGCAATATTACTCAGCCATGAAAAAATGAAACTATACCATTTGCAACAACATGGATGCACCTTGAGGATATTATGGTAAGCAAAATAAGTCAGACCGTGAAAGACAAATACCATATGATTTCACTCATATGTGAAATAGAATGAATGAATGAATGAACAAACGAGCGAACACATGAATAAACAAACTCCTAGATACAGAGAGCAGACTAGTAGTTACCAGAGGGGAAAGGGGCTGGGGAGCATGGGAAGTAAGTGAATGAGATGGAAAGTATGGTGATGGGTGATAACTAGTCTTCTGGTGGTTATCTCTTTGTAGCTTATGCAGATATTAAGTTATAAAGCTGTACACCTGAAACTCACATAATAAAAAAAATTAAAAATAGAACTATGATATGATCCACCAATCCCACTCCTGGGAAATGAAGGCAGTGTCTCAAAAAAATCCCGGCTTTCCTACATTCATCGCAGCATTTACAGTAGCCAAGATATGCAAGCAACCTAAGTGTCCATCGGTGGGTGAATGAATAAAGAAGATGTGGTACATAAGTACACTGGAATATTATTCAGCCTTAAAGAAAAGGAAATCTTGTCATTTGTGACAACATGGTTCAACCCGGAGGTGAAATGAGCCAGACACAGAAAGTCAAATACTTCATGATAACACTTACACATAGAATCTAAAAGAGTCAAACTCTGAGAAGCGGACAGTAGAATGGTGTAGAATGGTGGTTCCCAGGGCTGGAGGGGACTGGAAATGCGGAAATGTTGATCGATGTGTACAAAGTTTAATACATGCAGGATGAGTAAGTTCTGGATATCTAACGTACAGGAGGGTGACTATAGTTAACAATACTATACCGTGTACATACTTGAGATTTGCTGAGAGTATACATTGTTTTTACCAAACAAAAAAGATAACTATGTGAGGTGATGAATATGTTAATTAGCTTGATTGTAGTAAACATTTCTCACTAAACATATATCAAAACATCGTTGTACACTTTAAATATATACAATTTTTGTCAATTATACCCCCCAAAATATCAGTAGGGGTATACCCTCCTCACCAAACGACATGTTTTTATACCATTAAATTATTAAAGCCGAAGTGTGGCAGGCAAACTCTCAGATGGTTCTCACAGATCCCCAACTCCTGGTATTCATGTCCTTGTGTATTGTCCTCCCTTTGGGTGCGTTGGGATCTGTGACTTGCTTCTAAGCAGTAGAGTATTACCAAGATGATTGGATGTTACTGTAATTTACATCTTGCTTACAGACTTTCTATGTTGCCCTCTTGGCTTGCACACTTTGATGAAGCAAACAGCCTTGCTAGAGAAGCCCATGTGGGTCTGAGGGCAGCCTCTGGCCAACAGCCAGCTAGGAACTAAGGGCATCAGTTGAGCAGTGCAAGGAGCCAATCCTGCTGACAACCATGGGAGCTTGGATATCAAGTCAGGCCCTCAGATAAGACCCCAGTCCTGGCCAACTCCTCCACTGCAGCCTTGTGACAGACCCTGAAGCAGAGAACCCAGCTAAGCTGAGAAACTGTGATATAATAAATGTGGGTGGTTTTAAGCCACTAAAACATACATATTATTATCTCACAGCTTCACTAGTTATTACTAATGACACGGTTATTACTCACCTTGTGGTACTTTGTTACATAGCAATATATACCAGTCTAAAGTATTTGCATTTGGACCAGTTTACCAATATTCAGAGGTCCTGCACCTGTGCTCCAAGTACCTGAACTTTTATCTTCTTACCAAGGGGCCTCCCCAAAATAATCTATCCTAGAATAAAGTGTTTAGTCTAGAGATACATAATCTATTTTACCCACAGAGTGACTTCTCAATCCCCGCTGCATATTATCATATGTGGGAGGTATTTTGTTTTGGTTTTTTATTTGATTAGTTTTGTTTTTAAATGCCCTGATGCTAGAGCCCCGTACAGGTAGGACAGGGCGTAGATTAGCAGGCATCCTTTTATTTACAGTTCCTCTATTGTTCCTAAGGGCTGCCGGGGTTGAGAGCCACCAGTTTAGAGTCACATTACGTAATTGTCTGGCACTATTAGAATGACAGTTTTATCTCTGTTTCCAGCATTCAAAGATTTAGAAATGTTGAGGTTCACTCAGAGTACCCAACTACCCAATTAAGACATGTTTTTAATAAAAGAAAAGAACATTTCAGTGTCTGGTTTGAATTTTCTCATTTTACCGGACAGGAAGAAATGAAATGCCAGGCCATCCAGTTCATGCCCAGCCATCTGGTAAATGGGGATTCATCTCAGAGGGACCGAGTGATGCAGCCAACTCATGATCCTTTAATGGGGAGCAGGATTAATTGGAAAAACCCAGATCATCAAAGTTTCATTTTAGTTCCTTTGTTCAGCCTCCTTTGTGAGCCTTCAGCAAAAGCTGAAGAAAAGCAGCAAAATTATAGTTTTACACCTTCCCTCTGTTCAGCCTTTAGTGTCAAAGACAACAAGCTCTGTAGACCCCAAAGAGGTGGCAGCCAGGGGTGAAGAAGGAAGAGAAGAGCAAGGGGCTTTTTAATTCCCTCCCTGGAGAGATAATGTCTAAATAACCAGAGTGATTTTGCCACGTGGTTATTTTCTTGCATGTTGGTTGTATAAGGTAGCAAGCAAATGGGACCACTTAAGGTGCTTTCCTACGGTCCTATAGTCCAGGAGAGTTGGAAATTAGAAAGAGGATAGATATTATACACAAAACAGCTTTGGATGATGGTAGTTCACCAGCTCTAGGACATTAGCCATGGAAGAAACTGCTCTGGAGGTAGGATTTTCCTTGAGGCTAGCAGCTGACAGGACTCTGGAAACCATGGAGTAATCCCCATGGTCCCTGTGGTTGGCCAAGGCTAAGGCAAGATGTCAGGCCAAGACAGAGGAAGAGGAGAAAGCCTGAAGGATAAAGTCGTATTTGCTTCTCTCCCTTCGTGTTCCCAGTTGTCACACTTCTGGGAAGCTCAGTAAATGCTGGAAGGCATCCCTTGCCCCTTTATTTTTACCTTGATGAGCATTCAGTTAGTGTTGCTCAGTTGTGCTCTCCACTAGAATTCAGAACAGGATTAGCCACAAGTCCTGCCCTGAAGGAGCCCACAAATTAGTTAGGGAAACAAAACTAACCAGAAAGAAATTTAATCAACACCAGAATGGAAGTATGCCCCAAATGCTATGAGATCACAGAGGAGGGAGTAATTGATTCCAAATAGAGGGTTAGGGAAAGCTTTACAAATCAGGGTTTCAATGAGTCTTAGTCGTTGTGCAGTGTAATATAACTCACACTACTGAACTGTACACTTAAAAATGGCTAAGACAGGAAATTTTATGTAGGTGTTTTTTATTGAATTAAAAAGAATGATCCTTAGTAAAGCTTTACAATTTAGACAATCTCCCAAGGCTTCTCAACAGTTACCCACTTGTAAACTATAAAGGGTTAAAGAATTAAAAGTGTTGCTATGGGGAATGAGAATCATGGTAGACTTGGAGCAGATTTTGAAACTTGAATAAGCTTTTCTGAGATAGAGGGAGCAAAGAGCAAGACAAAAGGCAGGGCAACAGTATAAACAAAGACATTGGGGGCAGACTGAATTTCATCCAGTGTGGCTTAGGATGAGGGGGTATGATAAGGGAGGGAAGGCAGAAGGAACTGAAATGATGTTCTTTTTATTGAGATAAAGTTTGTATAACAAAAAATCATAGGTATATAATTAAGCAGTACGTTCACAATGTTGCACAAACATCATCGTTAACTCCAGATCATTTTTATCACCCCAGAAGAAACCCTGTACCCACTCCCCATTCACCCCATTGCCTGGCAACCACTAATCTATTTTCTGCTTCCCTTTTTTCCCCTCTTTTCTTGCTGGGATTCCCATTATTGTGTGTTGGCAAGCTTGGTGTTAAAGCTCCTTAGTCTCTGTTCATTTTTCTTCATTCTTTTTTATTTCTGTTCATCAGACCAGATAATTTCAACCGATCTTTAAGTTCAGTGATTATATATTCTGTCTGTTCAAATCGGCTGTTGAGCTTCTTTAGTGAACTAACTCTAGAATTCCTATTTCATTCCTTTTTATAATTTTTATCTCTTACTGATATTCCCTATTTTTATAGGAGTGTTCTCACTGATTCTATTTTGTTTACTATTTGTATACTTTAGCATTACTGAAGAGAAGAAACGTCAGGGTTTCCCCCCTTGAAACCTTCCCTGACATAATGTCCTTAACCCCATGGTTCAGGGATCCAATATGGCCATCTACCAAATGCTGGGCATGTCTATCCCAATCACATACTCAGAAGCTGGGGTAAGTAACCACAACATGGGTTCACAAATCCATGAGATTCACTGTAAGATTGACTTGGGCCAAAACACCATTTACTATATGACCCCCTTAAACATCCCCTCTGTTGACTCAGGCATAGCTCAGCACCATTACTCAATCCCATAAAGGTTTTAGGATTTCCTTTTCTCTGGTGCTCATATTTATTCTGGTGAGCACCTGTAGGTCCTTGGTAGACAACTAGGAAGATTTATAGCATCCTGTAATGTTATCCCAGGGTCTGTCTTTCTTCAAGGGTTTCTGATCTTTCATTTCATCAAGGGGCTCTGTGAACTATCTCAGGTCTTGGAATTCATTGAAAAACTATGACTAACCCACAAGTAGAGACTTAAGGTGGACACCTTTTTGAGATATATATCTCATATATATATATGATATATATGAGATATATATATATGAGATATATGTGATATATATGAGATATAATATATATGAGATATATATATCATATATATGATATATATGAGATATATATATGATATATATGTGTGTGTGTATATATATATATATATATATATATATATATATATATATATATATATATATGTAGGTGGTTCATCAAATTTTCAGTCCTGGGAATTCCATGATTAATCATTTGGATGGCTTCCTTGGTCATGCTTTCTGTTAACTAAACACCTACTCTGTCTCTGGAAGGTGAGCATGGCTACATGGTTTCTGTATGCTAGGATCCCATTTCACATTGAAATCAGGGACCCATTTCAAGGCAGCATCTCCCACATTCATCTCAGACTTTCAGAAGATAGCCACCTCCACTTTCAAGCATAGTAACACTCAATACTTTTATTTTTCATCTTTTTTGGCTTTAGTGAGATATAATTGACATATAACATTAAGTTGAAGGTATACAGTGTGTTGATACATTTATGTATTGCAAAAATGATTACCACCATAGTGGTATATATATATACATATGTATATATATGTATATACATATACACCATTGCTTTTTTGTGCTAAAAACATTTAAGATCTACTCTGTTAGGGTATGATGTTGAGTGAAATAAGTCAAACAGAGAACAACAAATAGCATATGATTTCACTTAGTGTGGACTCTAAAAACAAACACCAAAAAGCAGAATCAGACCTATAAATAGAACAAACTGATGGTTGTCATAGAAAAGGGGGCTGGGGGATGAGCTAAATGAACAAAGGGAGGTTGGAGATACAAGCTTCCAGTTATGGAATGAATAAGTCACAGAGATGAAAGGTACAGCACAGGTAGTATGTCAGTGGTATTGTAATAGTGTCATATGGTGACAAATGGTAGCTACACTTGGGAGGAGTATAGCATAACAAACAGAGTTGTCAAATCACTATGTTGTACACCCGAAACTAATGTAACATTGTATGTCTACTATACTTCAATTAAAAAAGGAAAATGTAAATGTTAAATTGATAAATCTAAATAAAGGGTATATGGTAGCTCACTGTAAAAAATATATACTCTTAGCAACTCTTATGTATATAATACACTAGTATTATCTATAATCATTGTGCCAAATATCAGAATCCCAAGTTAGTCATTTTACAACTGTAAGTTTGTAGTCTTTGACCAACATTTCCCCGTTTCTTCCCCTTCTTTTTTATGGCTGAATAACCATCCTACACACACACACACACACACACACACACACACACACACATCACATCTTCTTTATTCATTCATTCATTCATTCATTGAAAGACACTTAGGTTGTTTCCATATCTTGGCTATTGTGGATATTGTACGTGGGAGTGCAGATGTCTCTCTGAATCCTGTTTTCTTTTCCTTTAAATATACATCCAAAAGTAGGATTGCTGGATCATATGGTAGTTCTATTTTTAATTTTTTAAAGATTTTGTTTATTTACTTGAGAGAGAGAGAGAGAGGTCACAAGCAGGCATAGAGGGAGAGGGAGAAGCAGACTCCCCACTGAGCAGGGAGCCTGATGCAGCGTTCAATCCCAGGACCCCGGGATCATGACCTGAGCCAAAGGCAGATGCTTAACCAACTGAGCTACTCAGGAGCCCTAGTTTTAAGTTTTTAAGGAACTGTCATACTGCTTTCCATAGTGCCTACACCAATTTATATTCCTATCAACAAATACACAAAGGTAGCCTTCTCTTCACATCTTTGCCAACCCTTGTTATCTCTTGTCTTTTTGATGATAGCCATTCTTACAGGAGTGAGGTAATATTTTGTTGTGGTTTTGATTTGTATTTCCTGATGGTTAGTGATGTTCAGCATCTTTTCATATACCCGTCGGTCATTTGTATGTCTTCTTTGGAGATATGTCTATTCAGATCCTCTGCTCATTTTTAAATCTTATTTTTTTAACTATTGAATTGTCTGAGTTACTTATATAGTTTGGATATTAGCTTCTTATCAGAGGCATGATTCACAAATATTTTCTCCCATCTAGTAGATTGGCTCCTTATTCTATTGATTGTACTATATTTTGAAATCAGAGTGTGATCCCTCTAGCTTTGTGTTCTTGCTCTAGATTGCTTTGGCTGTTTGGGTCTTCTGTGAGTCCGCACAAGTTTTAGCATTGCTTGTTCTATTTCTGTGAAAAAAGGCTATTAGAATTCTTATGGGAATTGCATTGAATCTGTAGATCACTTTGGGTAGTGCAGACATCTAAACAATATTCTTCCAATCCAAAAGCACAGAATATCTTTCCATTTATTTCTTCTTCATTTCCCTTTATCAATGTCTTATAATTTTCAGTGTTCAGATCTTTTACCTCCTGTTCCAAGTATTTCACTGTTTTTGATGCAAATGTGAATGTGATTGTTTTCTTCATCTCTATTTTTGATAGGTCATTGTTAGTGCATAGAAAGGCAACTGATTTTGGGGGGATGTATTTGACATAGCATTGTATTAGGTTTAGGTTACAATATAATAATTTGATATGTATATTTATTGCAAAATGATTACCACAATAAGTTTAGTTAACATCTAACACCAAAAAAAAAAAGTTAAAATTTTTGTGTGTATGATAGGGACTTTTAAGAACTACTCTCTTAGCAACTTAAAAAAATATACAGTACATTATTGTTCATTACAGTCACCATGCTGTACATTACTTCCCCAGGATTTATTTATCTTATTAATTGGAAGCTTGAGTCTTTCTACCACCTTCACCCATTTAACCAACTCCCTGCTTCTGGTAGCCACCAACCTCTTCACTGTATGAGTTTGTTTGTTGTTAGATTCCACATATAAGTGATATCATATGGTACTTGTCATTTTCTGTCTGACTTATTTCACTTAACATTATGCCTGCAAGGTACATCTATGTTGTCCCAGATGGCAAGATTTCCTTCTTTTTATGGCTGAATAATATTCCATTGTACATATATACGCAGCATATTTCCTTTATCTATGTATGAACTCTGGTTGTTTCCATGTCTTTGCTATTGTCAATAATGCCAAAATGAATATGGAGATGTAGATATCCTTTTGAGATAGTGATTTTTTTTTTTTTTGGATAAATAGCCAGAGGTGAAATGGCTGAATCATAGGATAGTTCTATTTTTAATTTTTTGAGGAGCCTCCGTACTGTTTTCCACAGTGGATGCATCAATTTAGATTCCAACCAACAATGTATAAAGGTTTCTTTTTCTCCACATCCTTGTAACACTTATATCTTGTCTTTTTTATTCTAGTCATTCTGACATGTATAAAGTGATATCTCATAGTGGTTTTGATTTGCATTTCCCTGGTGATTAATGATGTTGAACATCTTTTCATGTGTCTATTGGCCATCTCTATATCTTCTTTGGGAAAATGTATAGTCAGGTTCTCTGTACATTTTTTAATCAGATTGCTTGGGGAGGTTCATTTTTAGCATTGAGTTGTATAAGTTCTTTATATATTTTAGATATTAACCCCTTATTGCATTTATCATTTGCCAATATCTTCCCCCATTCAGTAGGTTACCTTTCAATTTGTGTTTGTTTCCTTTGCTGTGCAAAAGTTTTTTATTTTGGTATCATCCCAATAGTTTATTTTTTGCTTTTGTTTTCCTTGCCTGAGGAGACATTTCTAGAAAAATGTTGCTACAGCCAAATCTGAATGCTGCCTCTATTTTATTTTAGGAGTTTTATGATTTCAGGTCTCACATTTAGGTCTTTAATCCATTTTGAGTTTATGTATGATGTAAGAAAGTGGTCCAGTTTCATTCTTTTGTATGTAGCTGTCCTGTTTTCCCTGCACAATTTATTGAGGAGACTGTCTTTTCCCGCATTGTATATTTTTGCCTCCTATGTCATAGATTGACAATATAAATGTGGGTTTATTTCTGGGCTCTCTGTTCTATTCCACTGATATATGTCTATTCTTGTGCCAGAGCCATACTGTTTAGATTACTACAGCTTTGTAGTATATCTTGAACTCTGGAATCGTGATACCTCCAGCTTTGTTCTTCTTTCTCAAGATTGCTTTGTCTATTCAGGGTCATCTGTGGTTATATTTGTTATTGTGTTATTATTTGTTATAGATTTGTGAAAAATGCTATTGGCATTTTGATAGGAATTGCACCGAGTTTATAGATTGGTTTGGGTAACATGGACATTTGACAATATGAATTCTTTCAATCCATGAGCATGAAATATCTTTCCCTTTGTGTCATTTTCAATTTCTTTCATCAATGTTTTATAGTTTTCAGAGTACAGGTCTTTCACGTCCTTGGTTAAGTTTATTCCTAGGTATTTTATTCTTTTTGGTGCCATGGTAAATGGTGGTGTTTTTTTAATTTCTCTTTCTGCAACTTCGTTGTTAGTGCTTAGAAACTCTACCAATTTCTGGATATTAATTTTGTATCCTATGACTTTACTAAATGCATTTATTACTTCTAATCATATTTTGTAGAGTCTTTAGGATTTTCTGTGTATAGTAACATGTCATCTGCAAATAGTGACAGTTTAACTTCTTTTTACCAATATGGATGCCTCTTTTCTTCTTCTTATCTGAATCCTGTGGCTAGAATTTGCAGTACTATGTTGAATAAAGTAGCAAGAGCAGACATCCTTGTTTTATTCCTGACCTTGGAAATTATCCATTTTTCACCACTGAATGTGATATTAGCTGTAGGTTTGTCATATATGGCCTTTATTATGTTGAGGTATGTTCCCTCTAACTCCATTATCTTGAGAATTTTTCTTATGAATGGATGATGAATCTTGTCAAATACTTTTTCTGCATCTATTGAAATCATATAATTTTAAATCATTTTGTTGATGTGTGTGAAGTTGATTGATTTGTGAATATTGGACCATTCTTGCATCCCAGGGATAAATAAATAAATTATATAGCCATATAATTTTTCATAGTATTCTCTTGTAATCCTTTGTATTTCTGTGGTGTCAGTTGTACTTCTCTCTTGTTTCTGATTTTATTTATTTGGATCATTTCTCTTTTTTTCTTAATGAGTCTAGCTAAGGGTTTGTCAATTTTGTTTATCTTTTCAAAGAACCTGCTCTTGTTTCACTGATTTTTTTTCTCTTGTTTCTTTAGTCTCTATGTCATTTATTTCTGCTCTGATCTTTATTATTTCCTTTTTTCTACTCACCTTGGGCTTTGTTCTCCTTTTTCTTGTTCCTTCTGGTATAATGTTAGATTGTTTATTTGAGCTATTTCTTATTTCTTGAGGTAAGCCTGAATTCCTATACATTTTCCTCTTAGAACTGCTTTTACTGTGTCCCAGACATTTTGGACCATTGTGTTTTCATTTTAATTTGTCTCTACGTACTTCTTAATTGCTTTTTTGATTGTTTCGTTGACCCATTTGTTGTTTTGTATCATGTTGTTTAGTCTCCGCGTGTTTGTGCTTTTTCCAGTTTTTTTTTCTTGTGACTTATTTCTAGTTTCATACCATTCAGGTCAGAAAAGATGCATGGTATGATTTCAATCTTCTTAAATAAATTTATTGAGGCTTATTTTATGGACTAATATGTGATCTGTTCTGGAGAATATGCCATGTAGCACTTGAAAAGATGTGTATTCTGTTGTTTCCAGATAGAATGTTTTGTACGTATCTGTTGTGTCCATTTGGTCCAATGTGTCATTCAAAGACATTGTTTTCTTGTCAATTTTCTGTCTGATGTGATTGGAGTGTTAAAGTCCCCTACTATTATTGTATTACCATCAACTTCTCTCTTTTTATTGTTTATGTTTCCTTATGTGTTTAGGTACTCATGTTGGGTGGGTAGATGTTTACAAGTGTTACATCTTCTTGTTGGATTGATCCCTTTATCATTATGTAATGCCTTTCTTTGTGTCTTGTTACAATCTGTTTCAGTCTATTTTGTCTGATATAAGTGTTGGTACCTGGCCTTTTTTTTTTTTTCACTTCCATTTACATGATGAATCTTTTTCATTCAATTTACTTTCAGTTCAATCTGCAGGTGTCTTTAGGTCTAAGGTGAGTCCCTTGAACACAGCATATGGGTCTTGTTATTTTTAACCATTCTGCCACTATATGTCTTTTGATTGGAGCATTAAACCATTTACATTTAAAGTATTGACAGGTGTGTTTTATTGCCATTTAAAAATTGTTTTCTGGTTGTTTTTGTAGTTCCTCTTTGTTCTTTTCTTCTTTTGCTCTTTGTGATCAATGAGTATCTATAGTGTTTTGTTTGGCTTTCTTTCTCTTTATTTTTTGTGTATCTATCATAGGGTTTGGGTTTGTGGTTACCATAGGTTCATATATAACATCCTAAGTAAAAAGCAGTACATATAAATTTTTTTCAGCCGTTTCTTTTATTTTTTTATTTAAATTCAATTAGCCAAGTTATAGTACATCATTAGTTTTTGATATAATGTTCAATGATTCATTAGTTGAGTATATCACCCAGTGCTCATCATATCACATGACTTCTTTAATGCCCATCACCCAGTTACCCCATCCCCCCCACCTCCCTTTCCACAACCCTCAGTTTGTTTCCCAGAGTCAAGAGTCTCATACGGTTTGTCTCTCTCTCTGATTTATTCCCATTCAGATCCCCCCACCCTATTGTCCTCTGCACTATTCCTTATGTTCCACATATGAGTGAAACCATATGATAATTGTGTTTCTCTGACTGACTTATTTCACTTAGCATAATACCCTACAGTTCCATCCATGTCGATGTAAATGGTAGATATTCATCTTTTCTGATGGTTGAGTAAATTCCATTGTATATATGAACCACATCTTCTTTATCCATTCATCCTTCCACAGTTTGGCTATTGTGGACACTGCTGCTATGAACACTGGGGTGCATGTGCTCCTTTTTTTCACTACATATAAATTTGATGGTCATTTAAGTTCAAATACATTCTAAAAAAAAAATAACAGGACGCCTGAGTGGCTCAGTCGTCAAGCGTCTGCCTTTGCCTCAGGTCGTGATCCCAGGGTCCTGGGATCGAGGCCCGCATCGGGCTCCCTGCTCCACAGGAAGCCTGCTTCTCCCTCTCCCACTCCCCCTGCTTGTGTTCCCTCTCTCACTGTGTCTCTCTCTGTCAAATAAATAAATAAAATCTTTAAAAAAAAAAAAAAACAAAAAATCTTCCCCCCCTTCTCTTCCCTTCTCACTCCCTTCTCCAAATTTTATGTATATGTTGTCATATTTTACATCTTCTTATTCATAGTTTTCTTATGTTGAATTATGGCCATTTCTTTTCCACTTAAGTCCCTTTAACATTTTTTGTAAGGCTGGTGTAGTGGTGATAAGCTCATATATTTTGTTATTCTGGAAAACTCTTTATCTTTTCTTCAAATCTGAATGATAACCTTGCATGGTAGAATATTCTTGGATGTAGTTTTTTTCCTCTCAGCACTTTGCAAATATCATGCCACTCTCTTCTGGCCTGCAAAGTTTCTGCTGAAAAATCAGCTAATAGCCTTATGCATTTTCCCTTGTTAGGTAACATTTTATTTCTCTCTTGCTGTCTTTAAGATTCTTTCTTTATTTTTAACCTTTGACATTTTAATTATTATGTGTCATGGAGTGGGCCTCCTTGGGTTCCTCTTGTTTGGAACTCTGTGCTTCTTGGACTTGGATGTCTATTTCCCTCCCAAGGATAGGGAAGTTTTTAGTTATTATTTCTTCAAATAAGTTTTCTACACTTTTCCTCTTTTTCAGGAGCCCCTATTAGGCAAATATTCATTTGTTTCATGTTGTCAAAGACATCTCTTAATCTATATTCATTTTTATAAATTCTTTTCTCTTTTTGGTGTTCAGCTTGTGTGTTTTCCATTACCTTGTCTTCCAGATGGCTGATACATTCTGCATCCTCTAATCTACTTTTGATTCCCTCTGTATGTTTATTTATTTATTTTTTTTAAGATTTTATTTATTTGACAGAAAGAGACACAGTGAGAGAGGGAACACAAGCAAGGGGAGTGGGAGAGGGAGAAGCAGGCTTCCCGCAGAGTAGGGAGCCCGATGCGGGGCTCGATCCCAGGACCCCGGGATCATGACCTGAGCCGAAGGCAGACTCTTAACGACTGAGCCACCCAGGCGCCCCTGTTTTTTTTTATTTCTATTATTGTCTTCAGTTCTGATTGGTTCTTTTGAATATTTCCTATCTCCTTATTGAATTCTTCCACTCTTTTCTCAGCCCTGTGTGTATCTCCAGCCCTGTGTGTATCTTTATGATCATTACTGTAAAGTCTTTATCAGGCAAATTGCTTATCTCTGTTTCATTTATTTTACTGAGGTTTATTTCTTGTTCTCTTGTTTAGAGCATATTTCTCTTTCTCCCCATTTTGCTTGACTTTCTGTGTTTTTTTCTATGGATTAGGCAAAATGGCTATTTCTTTTTTTTTTTAAGATTTTATTTATTTTTTGACAGAGAGAGAGACAGCGAGAGAGGGAACACAAGCAGGGGGAGTGGGAGAGGGAGAAGCAGGCTTCCCGCGGAGCAGGGAGCCCAATGCAGGGCTCGATCCCAGGACCCTGGGATCATGACCTGAGCCGAAGGCAGACGCTTAATGACTGAGCCACCCAGGTGCCCCAAAATGGCTATTTCTAAACTAAGAGTGGTCCTGTGTATGGTGACCCGTATGAGACTGTGTGTGCTTGGTGACTTTTGCTGGCTGTGGCTGGAGCTGTGGCTGTTTATGCTGGTTACTATTTTAAACTGTGGCTTTTTATAGAATAAAGAAAAAAAATAATAAAATTTAAAAAGAGAGTAATAAAAGAAAAAAGAAAAAAAAAGGACAAGAAAGAAAAGAACAAAACCAAAAAGAAAAAATAAAAACAAGATGAGACAATTTTAAAAAGTAAAAAAAAATTAAATTGAAAAAGAAACACACACACACACACACAACTGTGGCTTGTTTTTTTTGCCCCAGCACCATAGGGCAACTGGTGTGAGCTTGTGGTCCCTGGGCTTGCTCAGGTCACCAGGTCACTGTGAGCGAGATCCTGCTCCTGTCTGGTCTTTGAAGGTGGGAGGTGGGAAAAGTGCAGCCCTTTTAAACTCTGGCTTCTTTTTCTGTGCCCCAGCATGACTAGAGCTGTTGTGGGCTTGTGGACCTTGGACTTGCTGAAGTCACAAGCTCATTGAGATGACCATACCTGCGTGTTACAGTGTCTGGACTCTGCTCTGGTCTAGGTGTTTAAGGTGGGGAGGGAATGTAAACCCTGTCATTCTCCAGTCCCTCTGACCTGCAGAGATTTCCTGCTGCTTCTCCACTGCTTGGTAGAGTTCTAGTTTTGTCTCTTTTATATTCTAGTTCCTCTTTTAAACTACAGCTTTATTTCTGTGCCCAAGGACAGAGGGATCTGTTCCCAGCCCCTCAGTACCATCCCTCCCTACTGCTGTTTGCAGTGTCAGGGGCAGTGGTTCCCTTTGTTACCATGTCTCTGTCTTTCTTGCTGTTCTTTGCCATTCTCTCTATCTTTGGTTGTTCAGTAGCTGTTCAGTTAGCTCTCATTTCTTCAGGAGGAATTGTTCTATTAATAGGTGTAATTAGAGTGTTCCATGGAGGAGATGAGTTCAGAGTCTTCCTATGTCACCATCGTTTTTTGGGTTTTTTTTTTTTTTTTTTTTTCTGTGTCACCATCTTGAACAGGAACTCTTCCAGGTCTTATATTTTTATCCATTCGGCCAACCTATGACTTTTGATTAGAGCATTTAAACCATATACATTTAAAGTAATTATTGATAGATATGTACTTATTGCCATTTTGTTAATTCTTTTCTGGTTGCTTTTGCATTTATTTTCTGTTTCTTCTTCTCTTGCTCTCTTTCCTTGTGATTTATGACTTTCTGTAGTGTTATGCTTGGCTTTCTTGTTCTTTTTTTTTTTTTTTTATCTATTATAGGTTTTGGGTTTGTGGTTACCCTGAAGTTCATGTGTAACACCCTAAATAAATAGCAGTCTAAATTAAGTGGATGGTTGTTTGGACACATTCTAAGTTTGAACACATTCTAAAAAGTTTTCTTTTTTACTCCCTCCTCCACAGTTTATGCATATGTTGTCATATTTTACATATGTTATTCATAATTTTCTTACATCTAGTTATGGCCTTTTCTTTTCCACTTAAAGAAGTCCCTTTAAAATTTATTTTAAGGCTGGTGATAAAGTCTTTTCACTATGTTTGGCTGGGAAATTATCTCCTTCAATTCTGAATAAACTTTCCAGGTATAGTGTTCTTTGCTGTAGGTTTTTTTCCTTTTAGCATTTTGAATAGATCATGCCACATCCTTCAGGCATGCAGTATCTACTGAAAAATTAGCTTACAGCCTTATTGGCTTTTCCCTGTATGTTACTATTTCCTTCTCTCTTGCTGTCTTTAAAATTCTCTTTTTATCTTTAACATTTGACAATTTAATTATTATAATTTGTGATATGGACCTCCTTGGGTTCATCTTGTTTGGAACTCTGTGCTTCCTGAACTGGATGTGTATTTCCTTCCTTGGGTTAGGGAAGTTTTCAGCTTCAAATTATTTCTTGAGATAAATTTTATGCTCCTTTCTTTCCAGGATCTCTATAATGTGAATATATGTTCTTGTGATGTTATCCAAGAGATCCCTTGGACTGTCCTCGTTTCTTTTTTCTTTTTTTCTTTTTTTCTGCTGTTCAGCTTGCATGCCTTTCATTACCATCTTCCAGATTGCTGATCCATAAATCTGCATCTACTAATCTATTATTAATTTCCTCTAGTGTATTTTTCACTTCAGTTATTGTCTTCTTCCACTCAAATTGGTTCTCTTTTACATTTTCTATCTCTTTGTTGAAGGTCTCACTGAGTTCTTCCACTTTTCTCTCCAGCCCAGTGAGCATCTTTATAATCATTACTTTAAACTCTTCATCAGGCATATTGCTTATGTCCATTTCACTTAGTTCTTTTTTCTGAGTTTTTTTTCTTATTCTTTGGGTTGAAGCATATTCCTCTCTCTCCCCATTTTGCTTAACTTTCTTTGTTTCTAAGAATTAGGTGGGACTGCTACTTCTGAACTTGAAGAAATTGTCTTATGTATGGTCATCCCTTGGGTAGACTATGTGTGCCTGCTGAATTTCACTGGCTGAATGGAGGTGTGGCTGGTGTGGTTGGGGGTCACAGAGCACTCCATGCTAAGGGTTCCCTGGGAGGATGGCCAAAGCTAAAGTGAGTGCAGGCCAGGGCAGTCCTAAGGCTCTCTACGCAGTTGAAGCTGACATGGGGGTCCCAGGGTTATACACATAGAGGATGTGCTGGCAGGACAGCTGAAGTGGATGCAAGCCCTCATGGCCCCAGGGTTCTACATACAGAGGACACCCTGGCAGGATAGCTGAGGCTAGGTGGGTGCAGGCCAGGTGGATCCTGGAGCTCTATGCACAGAGGGTGTCCTGGTAGGGCAGCTAGAGCCAAAGCAGGCTGTGGCTGGAAGGTACTAGGGCTCTCCATGCAAAGGGTACCCTGGCAGGACAACTAAAGCTGAAGTAGGTGTAGATCAGGGGTGTCCTGGGACCCTACATGCAGAGGGTAGCCTAGCAGGACAGCTGAAGCTGAGGTGGGTACAGGCCAGAGGGATCCCTGCCTCTGTGCACAGAGGCCATTTTGACAGGACAGCTGAAGTTGAGGTGGATGCACGTTGGGGCATCCTAGGGCCCTATGTGTAGAGGTCACCTTGGCAGGATAGCTGAAGTTGAAGTGTGTGAGATAGGGGGTCCTGGAGCTTTCCACACAAATGGTCCCATGGCCGGACAGCTGAAACTGAAATAGATGCAGGCTGGGATGTTCCAGGGAACACCACATGAGGAGTGCCTTGGCAGGGTGGCTAAAGCCAAGGCAGGAATCAGCCAGAAGGCCCCAGAGCACTCTGTGCAAGGAGTTCTCTACCAAGCCGTCTGAAGCTGAAATGGTGCAGACCTGGCATGTTCCAGGGTTCTTTGCACCTGTGCTACTTTGGAATACCAGCTGGAATTGTAGTGAATGCTGACCAGGGGTATCCCAGTGAATGCTGACTAGGGGTATCCCAGTATGCACCATCCTAGAGGCTGTCATCGTTGGACAATTGGAGCTGGTGCAGGCTAGGGGCCGCATAGGGCAAAGAGACCCTTCTCACATTCATCCTATCAAGGTGATGCCCACCAGCCTAGAGAGAATTCCAGCAGCTCTTCCACCATTTGGTGAAGTGCAAGGGCTGGCTCTTTTATGTACTAGTTGCTCTTTTAAATCATGGCTTTTGTATGTGTGTGATCCAGAGTAGACAAATCTCCCCAGCCCTCAGTATTATCCCTCTCCACTGTGGTTTGCAGCATCAGGGAGGGTGTCTTCATTATTGTGCCTTTGTCTCTCTTTCCATTCTATCTTTTGTTGTGCAGAAACTGTTCAATCAGCCCTTAGTTTTTCTTCAGGAGGAATTGCTCTATAAATAGGTGTAGATTTGGTGTGTCTGTGGAGGAGATGAGGGATCTTCCTACATTGCCTATCTTGGGATTTTCTCTATTTCTTGTCTGTTTGATACTAATCATTCCAATGAGTGTGAGATATCATGCATTGTGGCTTTGATTTGTATTTCCCTAATGATTAGTGATGTTGAGCACTTTTTCATGTACCTGTTAGCTATTTGTATGTCTTCTTGGGAAAAAATGTCTATTCCATTTCTCTGCCTACGTGTTAATCCAATTGCTTGCTTATTTTTTTCTATTGAGCTGTATGACTTCTTAGTGTGTTTTGGATATTAACCCCTTATTATTTATATGATTTGCAAATATCTTCTCCCATTCCATAGGTTACCTTTTCATTTCATTGATGGTTTTCTTTGCTGTACAAAAGATTTTTAGTTTGATGTAGTCTCACTTGTTTATATTTGCTTTTGTTGCCTTTGTTTTGTGGGCAAATCCAAAAAAATCTTTGCCAAGATCAATGTCAAGGAGTTTACTCCTTATTTTTTTTCTAGGAGTTTCATGGTTTCAGGTTACATTCAAGTCTTTATTCAATTTTGAGCAATGTTTGTGTATGGTGTAAGATAGTGATCCCGTTTCATTCTTTATATGTGGCTGTCCACTTTTCCTGTCACCATTTATTAAAGAGACTCTGCTTTGCCTGTTGTATATGCTTGGTCCCTTTGTCATAAATTAATTGACCATAAATATGTTGGTTTATTTCTGGGTTCTTTATTCTGTTCCATTGTTCTTTGTGTCTGTTTTTATGCCAATGCATACTGTTTTAATAACTAGAGCTTTGTGATATAGCTTGTAATCAGACAGCATGATGCCTCCAGCTTTGTTCTTTTTAATCCAGATCACTTTAGCTAGTTGTGGTCTTTCATGGTGCCATATAAATTTTACAATTACTTGTTCTATTTATGTGGAAAATGCTATTGGAATTTTGATGGGAATTGCATAGAACCTGTAAATCCCTTTGGGTAGTAAGGACATTTAACAATATTCTTCCAATATAAGAATATAGAATATCTTTCTATTTATTTGTGTCTTTTTCAATTTCTTTCATCAATGTCTTACAGGATCAGCACACATATCTTTCACCTCCTTGGTGAAATATATCCCTAGGTATTTTATTCCTCTTAATGCAGATATCAATATGATTGTTTTCCTTATTTTTATTTCTGATAGTTCAATATTAGTGTATAGAAATACAACTGCTGTATGTATATTGATTTTGTATCCTGCCATTTTACTTATTAGTTCTGGCATTTGTGGTGGTGTCTTTAGGGTTTTCTATATATAATAGGTTGTCATCTACACATAGTTTTATTTCTTCCAATCTAATTTGGATGCCTTTTATTTCCTTTTCTTGCCTAATTGTCAGGCTAGGATTTCTAGTACTTTGTTGAGTAAAAGTGTCCATAATGTTCCTAACCCTGGAGGAAAAGCTTTTAGATTTTCACCATTATGATGTCAGCTGTGCATTGCCACATAAGGCTTTTATTATGTTGAGGTTGTTCCTCCAAAACCACTTTGTTGAGAGATTTTATAATGAATCATTGAATTTTGTTAAATACCTTTTTCTCTATCTATATGGAGATGATCATATGATTTTTAACTTTCATTTTGTTATGTGGTGTATCCCATTTATATATTTGTGGATATTGAACCATTTTTACATCCCTGGAATAAATCCCACTTTATCATGGTATATAAATTTTTTTAAAGATTTTATTCATTTAAGAGAGAGAAGCACAAACAGAAGGGAGAGCAGAGGGAGAGGGAGAAGCAGACTCTCCACTGAGTAGGGAGCCCAACGTGGGGCTTGATCCCAGGACCCTGAGATCATGACCTGAGCTGAAGGCATATGCTTAACCATCTGAGCCACCCAGGCACCCCAATAATCTTTTTAATGTATGTTTGAATTTGATTTAATATTTTGTTGAGGATATTTGAGGATTTCTTTTATTTGGGATATTGGCCTGTAGTTTTCCATTCCTGTTGTGTCCTTGTTTAGTTTTGGTATCAGGGAATTCTGGCCTCATAAAATGAGTTTACAAATATTCCCTTCTATTTTTGGAAGAGTTTCAGAAGGATTGGTATTAGTTCTTAAATTCTTTGAAAGAATAAACCAAGCAAAACTGTCTAGTCCTGGGCTTTTTTTTTTTTTCCTTAAGATTTTATTTATTAGGGAGAGCATGAGCTCAGGGGGGAGGGGTGGAGGAGAGGGAGAAGTAGACTCTCTGCTGAGCAGAGAGCCTGATGTGGGGCTCAATCCCAGGACCCTGAAATCATGACCTGAGTCAAAGGCAGCCACCTAGCTGACTGAGCCACCCAGGTGCCCCCTGGGCTTTTTTTAAAATAACAAAGTCAGGTTTATTGCTCTGGGTTAAACCAGTTGATATGGGACCTGAGGAGGGTGAAGAGAACACAGGGAGTTTGTGAACATTTCCTTCTGCACTGGAGTTCTCAGCATCTTAAAAAGCTGACCAGCATACTACAGATAGTCCCAGAATTTTTGGGAAAGTTTTTGATTACTGATGGAATCTCCTTACTATTAAGTGGTCTGTTCAGATTTTCTATTTCTTCATAATTCCGTCTTGGTAGGTGTTACGTTTCTAGCATTTTCACATTTATTCTACATTGGGTGGAAAGTTAGGTTGTTTGAGATAAACATTTATTATCTTGTTTTTAATGTGGGCATTTGCCATTTAAACTTCCCTTTTAAAAGTATTTTTGCTGCATCCCATGATTTTTGGTATGTTGTGTTTCCATTTTCATTTGTCTCAAGATATTTTAAAATTTCTATGATTTCTTCTTAGACCCATTGATTGTTTAGTACCATGTTGTTTTATCTCTACATATTTGTGATTTTTCTAGTTTTCTTCTTGTAATTGATTTCTAGTCCTATCACTGTGGCCAGAAAAGATGAGATAATTTCATTTATTATTAAGACTTGTTTTGTGGCCTAACATGTGGTCTATCTTGGAGAATGTTCCATGTGTGCTTGAGAAGAATGGGTATTCTGATGCTGTTGAATGGAGTATTCTTTAAATGTCCATGAAGTCCATCTGGTCAAATATGTCATTTAAGTCCAGTATTTCCTTCTTGATTTTCTCTGATTTTCTCCTGGATAACCTATACATTGGTGAAGATTGAGTATGAAGCCCCCTACTGTTATTATATTGCTGTATATTTCTCTCCTTAGGTTTATTAATATTGGTTGGTTTTATATATTTAGATGCTTCTATGCTGAATGCATTAATATTTACAAACATTATATCCTTTTGTTGAATTGATACATTTATGATTATATAATGACCTTCTCTGTCTCTAACTAGTCTTTGTCTTAAGGCCTATTTTATCTAATGCAGGTATGGCTACCTGAGCTTTCTTTTGGTTTCTATATGCATGGAATATCTTTTTGCATCCCTTCATTTTTAGCCTATGTGTGTTCTTAAAGCCAAAGTGAGTCTCTTGTAGTCAGCATAGAGATGGGTCTTGTTTTTTTATTCACTCAGCCACTCTTTGTCCTTTGGTTCAAGAATTTAGTCTATTTACATCTAATATAATTATTAATAGATTTGAACTTATTGCCATATGTTAATTGTTTTCTGGCTGTTTTGTAATTCTTTTGTTCCTTTCTTCTCTTGTTCTCTGTGAATTGATTATTCTTCTGTAGTGTTATGCTTAGATTCCTTTATCTTTTGTGTATCTACTGTAGGGTTTTGCTTTATGGTTACCATGAGACTTATCTAAAACTCCTAAAAGTTATAAAAGTCAGTTTTAAGCTGGTAACAACTTAAAGTTGATTGTATTCTAAGGTTATTTTTGCTTCCCCCCTTCACAAAATTTTTGTTTTTGATGTCAAAATTTACATCTTTTTATCTTGATTCTCCATTAACAAGTCATTGTAGTTTTAGTTATTTTTAGCATTTTTCCCTTGTAATCTTCATACTGGCTTTTCAAGTAATTAACCCACCACTAAAATCCCATTAGACTACTCTGAATTTAAATTTTTATATTTATCTATATTTATCTTTATCAGTGCCATTTATCCTTTCATATGTGTTTCCTGTTACTAATTCATGCCCTTATGTTTCAGCTTAAAGTCTTTTTAGCATTTCTTATAAGGTCAGTCTAGTGTTGCTGAACTTCAGTTTTTGCTTGTCTGGCAAACTCTCTTGCAATTATGAAGGACAACTTAAACTCAACTAATTTTTATATATAGATTTTATATCTTGCAACTTTATTGATTTTGTCTATAACTCTGTGTGTGTGTGTGTGTGTGTGTGTGTGTGTAGTCCTCAGGGTTTTTAATATGTAATACTATGCTCCCCTTCAATTCTAAAAGACAAGTTTCCTGGGTATTCTTGGCTAGTAGTTTTTTTTCTTTCAGCACCTTGAATACATCATCTCAATCCCTTCTGGCCTGTGAAGTTTCTGCTAATAAATCTGCTGAAAGTTGTATGTGGGCTCCCTTGTACATAACAAGTTGTTTTTCTCTTGATGCTTTTTAAGATTCGCTCCTTGTCTTTAACTTTCGACAATTTAATTATAATGTGTTTTATTCTGTATTCATCCTTTTTTTTAAAAAAAAATCTGCATTTCTTGAATCTACATGTCTGTTTCTTTCTCAGGTTAAGGAAGTGTTCAGTCATTATTTCTTTGAATTAACTTTCTGCCCCTTCTCTCTCTCTTTGCTTCCTGGGGCCCTTATAAATATGCATATTGGTCTGTTTGATTATGTCCCCTAAGTCCCTTAAGCTATCTTTAATCATTTGTCTTTTGCTCCTATGATTGGATGAGTTCTACTTCCCTGTCTCAAGTTCACTGATATTTTTCTTATGATTGATCTAGTCTGCTGTTCAATGCCTCTATTAAATTTTTAAGTTCAGTAATTATATCCTTCAGCCTTGTAATCTGTTAGGTACTTTATTTCCTTTCTCTATGTTGAAATTCTCACTTTATGACTTGCTCTCCTGATTTCAGTGAGCATCTTTGTCTGTTAATTGAACTATCAGTTAATTCACTTATCTCTGTTTCATTAAGATCTGTTTCTGGAGATTTGTCTTGTTCCTTAGTTGGGAATATAGTTTGTTTCTTCATTTTCCTTGACTCTGTGTTTCTGTGCATTAGATAAAACAGCCACCTAAACTAGTCTTAACAGTGGTCTCATTGTAGGAGATGAAACTCATCTATAATCCTAGTCCATGTTCCTAGTTGTCTCTTTAACCTTTGTGATTGTCCAAGCCACTATCTCTGTTCCTACTGGCTCCCAGTAGTTGAGTCATCAAGACTTGCCAGGGTCCCAAAGGGAAAGATCGCCGTCAGCACCTACATGCAAGCAAGTTGGAAGCTGGATCCTTAGGCAGCACCTGGGAAAGTATGTACTTAGGCTCCATTTAGGGAGAAATGGAAGGTGGGTGTTTTTGCTTCCTCTACTCTGCATTGGGCCCAGGAATATAGCTGTGTAGGGGTGATCCTGAGCCTGTTAAGAACTGCTTTGTATGCTACAGTTCTGTAGGACTCATGAATGCAAGCCTCATTCTCTCTGAGACGCTGGCAATTGAGAAGCCCATCTGTTAGGTGGCAAACACAAAAGCTGGACCGCAGTCATGTACAAGTTCATTCCAGGGAGATCTTAGAGCAGCCTAGGGGAAGAGGGCAAGATACCAGATATCTGCTGGCATCCCTGGTCTTCAAGGACGTTCTAGTCAGACTCTAGGTGCATGATAAATTAGAAGGCTGGCCCCCAGGCAGCAGCTTTTGAAGTATGCAAATAGACCCCTTTCAGGGAAAGACTGGGAGATGGGCATTTGTGTTTACTCCCTGTGTACTGAGTTTGGGGGGAAGGGGTTAAAAACTACCTCTTTGTTTTCTACAGTCCTGCGGTGGGGGGGGGGGGGACTGTAGATTCTTGAATGGAAGCCCCATTGGCTATCAGAGGCAACTTAGAGACCTGTCGCAGCAGCCACAGAAGCTGGGGCACAGATGTATATAGTTCTTTCCATAGAGATACTGGTAACTTGGAGAGGGCTAGTGAGAGAGAGCAGAGTTTGTGTCCACTGGTTTCCTTGGTCTTTGAGGAGGATCACAGTCAGCTCCTATATGGATGCTGAACTAAAAGTTGATTCTCAGGCCACAGTTTTTTTAAATTGAATAATTGCCATACAATATTGTATGTTTCAAGTATACAACATAGTGATTTGATATTTATATACTTTAGGAATGCACCACAATACATCTTCACCATCTGTCACCATATCACTGTGTTTTATATATTTTATAATTGGAATATTATACCTGTTAATATTATACCTGTTAATCCCCTTCACCTATTTAATCCATCCTTTCATACCTCTCCCTTTTGGCAATCATCAGTTTGTTCTCTGTATGAGTCTGTCTTTGTTTTGCTTTTTCATGTATTTGGTTTTGTAGATTCCACATATAAGTGAAATCATACAATATTTGAATTTCTCTGACTTATTTCCCTTAGCACAATACCCTCTAGGTCCATCCATGTTGTTTGCAAATGGCAAGATTTCATTCAGTATTATTTAATATTCCAGGGTGTGTGTGTGTGTGTGTATGTGTGTGTGTGCGTGCACACCCACACATCTTCTTTATCCATTTATCTATTGATGAACATTTAGTTTGCTTCCATATATTAGCTATTATAAGTAATGCTGCAATGAACATAAAGGAGCATATAATTTTTTGAATTAGTGTTATTTTCTTCAGATAAATGTCCAGAAGTAGAATTGGTGGATTGTATAGTATTTCTATTTTTAATTTTTTTTTAAGAACCTCTATACTGTTTTCCATAGCAGCTGTCCCAATTTATATTCCCACCAACAATGCATGAATCTTTCCTTCAGTAGGTTTTATACTTTTCAGATTATGGGTCTTTCCTCTCTTGGTTAGATTTATTTCTAAGTATTATTTTTGATACAGTTGTAAGTGAAATTGTTTTAATTTCTCTGATAGTTATTAGTGTGTATAAATGCCACAGAATTTACTATATTGATTTTCTATCTGGCACCTTTAATTCACTTATTAGTTGTGATAGTTTTTTGGTGCAGGATTTAAGGTTGTCTATATATAGTGTCATGTCATCTGCAAGTAGTGACAGTTTTACTTTTTCCTTTCCAATTTGGATACCTTTAAAAAAATTGAAGTATATTGACATACAACATTTATTGCCATATGTATGTCATGGTGGTTGATATTTTTATATACTACAAAATCCCCACAATAAGTCTAATTACTGTCACCATAAGTGTATTACGATATTATTGACTATTTCCTAGGCTGTATATTACAGCCCCATGATTTATTTTATAACTGGACATTTGGATGTATTAATCCACTTCACCTCTTTCACTCAACTTCATCCTCTTTCCCCTTAAATAACCAACAGTTTATTTTCTGTATCTTTGGGTCTGTTTCCGGTCTTTTGTTCATTTGTTTTTTTAGATTCTACATTTAAGTGAAATCATATGCTGTCTTTTCTGTCTGCCTTATTTCTTAGAATACACTCATCTTCAGTTTCTTTCACCAATGTCTTACAGTGTCAGTGTACAGATCTTTTATCTCTGGTTAAATATAGTTCTAGGTATTCTTTTTCATGCAAACATAAAAGGCATTATTTTTTCTCAGTTCTGTATTAGGATACAGAATCTGTTTTTTATATACTATTTGTTTATTCTAACATTTTTTGGTGGTGTCTTTAGGGTTTTCTGTATATAACAGCAGGTCATTTGTAAGTATTGACAGTTTTGCATCTTCCCATCTGATTTGGAGTCATTTCATTTTCTTATCTAATGGCCACAGCTAGGACTTCCAGTACTATATTGAATGAAAGTGGTAAGAGTGGACCTCCCTGTCTTATTACTGATCTTAGAGGAAAAGTTCTCCATTTTTCACCATTGAGTATGTTGTTAGCTTTGGGTTTTTCATATATGGCCTTCATTGTGTTGAGGTACATTCCCTCCAGACCCACTTTTTTAAAAATCATAAATGGATGTTTATTTTGCCCAACACTTTTTCAGTAACTATTGAGATGATCAAATAGTTTTTATCCTTCCTCTTGTTAATAGGAAAATTATATGGAATCCCACCAAATAAGCTCTCATTTCTGATAGGCATTCGGCCTTTGTGGTGAATATTAGAAACAACAGTTATTCTTATATCTATTGAGTGCTTGCAGGGTGTCAAGAACCAAGCTAAGCATTTAAAGGAATGATTTTATTCAATCTTCTGAACAGCCTTTGAGGTAGAAGTGTTTATTATCCTCATTTTACAGGAGCAAGTATAAAGAGTGAAACCAAGATGGAGTTGAATCCTTGATTGGCCGCTTACACTATGTGTGTTCACTGGGCAATTAATCTCTTGAAATTCCAGATTCCTCTTTAAGCATGGGGAACAGGATCACTATTTTATAAAATTATTAGAAATAGTAAATGAGAATATGGTAAAAGAGCCTAATACAACCGGGTGCTTGATTTTTAAAACCACTTTAGAATATGGACTATTGTTGAATCAACAATTTAGGTTCTCTCTCCCCTAAGAGAGATGGGGCCTTGCACCACAGATGTGAGAATCACTGTTAACTTCTGTTACCAGGCAGGCACCAGGAAAAGAAGTGTGCCATAGCCTGGCATCAAAAAAAAAAAATCAGTAGGAACCATGGTCTGGAGTCCAACAAGGGCATTCACGTTGAAACACACCATGGAGGCCTAAGGAACTACCCCACACTAGCTGCGGCTTACATGCTGACAGCTGTGACTCCTGGGTCTGTAGCTGAAAGATTCTAGATTCTGTCTGCCTCTCATTTATTTATTTTGTGACTGGGGTTTGAGGAGGCCAAGTGATTTTCCAAAGTAGAACTCGACAGTGGTCTGTATCTCAGAGAAAATGATACAACAGGTTGGTTAAGCATATCAATTTTGAAGGACTTCTTGGATTCTTCTTGCATAAAACATTCCTACGAGTACAATAAACAGGTTGCCAGATGGCAATGCAGCAGATAACAGGCACCTGGGGAATTCCCTTTGGCAACAGATTCAAAGGTATTTTTGCAGACGTTGATTAATGAAGCTGCTTCTCCCCTGTGAAGAGCAGACCCAGATACCACTGCTTTTCTGCAGGTGTGTTGAAAGGTGGGAACCCTGGGAAAGAGGGTCAAGTCATATCGCCAGGGGAACATCAAAAGCGATCTGAGCTCAGTCTCCTACATGCCCCAGCTGTTACTCACAGATGCCCCCCCAAAAGGATCTAAAGTGCTTTTCCAGGCCAAAGCTGGAATCTCCCTGACCCAAAAGAAACACACATCACCTTACCATTGTGGCTGAAATACCGCTATTTATTAAAAAGGCAGAACATAATGCAGCTGTAGTGGTCCAGGTTCCACAGTTCTCAAAACACTAGCTGTAAATCACCCTGAGGCTTGTCATTCCCTTGGGTGGAAGCAAAAGTGCTTTAACGAAATGGCCCCAGAAAGACTAAACTATTGTACCGTACTATGAAGGATACAGCTAATAAAGGAGCAGCAGAAGCTTGGAAAAGAAGTAAAGCTGCCATTCTATCCTGTCCAGAGTGCAGACATCTCCCTCTGAGCAGTAGCCTCAAGTGACACAGGTCCGTCCTCCCAAACCAGCTGCCAGAGCAAGAAGAATGCGGTTTTCCTAAAGGCAGTGGAAGGGAAATCTGATAATTGCCATTTCCAATGGACAGGACAACATAATCAGGTGCTGCAGTGTCTGGAGTGGTCTAGGGGGAGATTTCCTGATGAGGAACCTGAAGGTTCTATCTGGAACAACACGGAAAAGAGACTTGTAGATTTGGAGGTCCACCAGAAGACGATCACAAGATGCTCACTCAGTTGCCTTCTTAAGAACAAAACTGTGACTGGTTCAAATGTACCTAAATTAAGGGCTCAGATGTTCTATATAGTGGATACTCTTTTTACTCGTAGTACTGTCTTTAAAGGTTTCTTTCCAAACAGGGTGAAGTGCTCTGAGATCATGTACAAAACCTGACACACTGTCAAGTGGGCTCATGTGCAAACATTACTCCCAGGGTTGGACAGCCCTGGTGGGTGGGAAGTGTGTGCATACAGAAGCAGACATTGGAATGCCTGGAACCCTGTCTGGTATTTCCACCATAGGCATCTTTGCCACAAGCATTTTCACTGCATAACTCATTGGCCAGAAGGCAATTTGGCCATAAAAGATAAAATAACAAAAAATAAAAGAGGCACCTTGCTAATTTCTTCATTATGTCCTTTTTAAGAGAAGTACCTATTTTCCAAATCCTAGGATGCATATTTGTAACTGAGCTTTGTATTACATTATGAAAGCTTTCTACATTACTGTTCATTCTTAGCATAATGATGCATGTCTATCAATACATGTTCAAAAATTCTATGGGACATACAAAAGAAAAGCTGTAATGCATTTCTGAGTTGTTATAACTGATAAACTACCACTCTGTATTACAGTATGGTATGCAATCTGGCCTTATAGTCTTATTTCACACTTCCAGTTACTGTATTTTCTATCAAGTTGATATATGGAGTTATCATCCACTGTTTTAAGACCACCATGTATACTGGTCATAGACCATTAGGAGGGCTAAGATTCATGTAACAGAAAAATGGGAACGTAGTTTGTCAATAGGGAAATGAAACCAATCAGTTATTTTCTCTCTGACAGCAAAATTGCCTTACAGTCAATTTACTTAGGTGGTGAAAATGCTTGCATCGAGACTCTGCAGAACTGCCTGGAACAAGCTCTTTGGGTGCCTGGATGGGAATGAGGCACGGTCACTTGATTCCAATAGGTAAGGAGGTATCTTTGCAGAACAGAAGTTAATAGTGTACTGGGTCAATTTACCTCAAATTCCGAGCAGCTGGAAGGAGTTAATGAGCAAGCAGTAAATCTGCATTTAGTAGGGGCTGAGATATTGCTCAGGCTCTTCCCAACTCAGGAACATGGTTTGGTAAAACATGACCAGTCCACAAAGGCAATTCTCCTTTAGACTAAAGTGACCCATAGGTATCCTCTTCAACTCTGGGTAACTGGTGTTGGAAATTGGGTATAATTCATCTTGTTCAAGTACCTGCTGCCACGCCCCCGCCCCAATGCTTCAGCTGTGAGGAAATGCTGGCTGGAGTAAGGACACCATGCATATATATATTTGCAGGCATCCTTGGGTGCTTTGCAAGCCTGCCCTCCTCCTTCCAAAACTGGCAAAAGAGACACCAGAAGGTTCCAAGACTTGCTGCTGATCCCTTCTCTAACTAATGATGGTCCTGGAGCCCAGACCTGGAGATCCCACTGCCTCTCTTCTGAAATAAGGTTGAAACCCTTGATTCTCGTACATCTAGAGATTCTAAAATATTCTTTCCATAGTAAGTACACTTTCCAGTGTGCTCCTGAAAGCTGGAGACAGGCCCTAGGCAAGCACATGACATTCCAGGATCGTGCTGCCTCTGGACTTGAAAGCACTAGGTCTGGGAGCAAGGCAGAGAAGGGAAGGAGCCCAGCAACTAAGAAAATTAGCAAGACTTGCCCCTTCAAGTAACTAGGCACTACCAAATGCATATTAAAAACATCATCTACAAGATTTTTTGACCTATGTGCACATTAAAACCTACCATCACTTTACATTCCCTGGCAAGAGGCAACATGTTCCAGCAGAGCCAGGCTAGGCCATTACCCAGTCCCTGCTACCCCCGCAGGTACGTGGCACCTGGTGGCTCCTGCCCCAGGGCATTAATGTGTGGGAGGGCACCTGCTGCAGCTGCTAACTTCTCGCTGAGCTTCTGGTTCACCAGCTCCAGGTGGCGACCATTCTTCCGTGCCTGCCTCAATGACCTCTTGACCTTCTTCACCCGATCCCGAAGCTGTTTGTTCCGCTTCTCCAGAGTGGCCACCTTCTGCTGCAGTTTCTTGACATGGTCCTCCTCCTCAAACAGAGCTTTCTGCACTGACGAACACATGAGCTGGGGGAAAAAATGCCATGGGGGAGGCAGGTGAGTTTCATAAAACCTCCCTAGAGCAGTGTCCCTGGGTGCTGTCATGTACCCAACAACACAGGCTCTGACAGCCAATCGCTCCAACCCCAGGATGAGGACAACCCTCAAGGCCCCTTCTGGGTTTCACCCTGTGAACCCTGCCCTAACAGCAAATATAAAGTACCCTCTCTGGGGTATCTTCCATAGTTTAATTTTTAAAAGCTATTGCATATTTTGTCTTTTGACATGCTTACCAACTTGTATACTATTGATTCCCTGAGGGGATTGGTGACTTTTCACTTTTCGCTCTGATTCAGCAATTTTGCCTATTCTAACCTGGTTTTAAAACATTTTCCAGGCAAGCCTAAGTGTGAGGATCTGCCATAGAGGGCCTTCAAAGTATCTTTACTTAAAGGGCTTTGCTGCACTATGCATCAAATACTCCCACTCTGGGAATTGTTCTGGTCACGGCAGGATGGGCTTGAAGGAAGGGGCAGTTTTAAAAACTCAGTTTTTGTTTCTTACCAAAACCCCCCTGGTTCTTTTGGTTGTTGTGGTTTTGTGTTGGTTTTTTTTTTGATATACCGATCAATTAAAAAAAGAGCTCCAATAAATCACTAAGTAAAAGACCAAAACCCAAAACAAAAAAATATACAAAGTGGGGCACCTGGCTAGCTCCGTCAGTAGAACATGTGACTCTTGATCTCAGGGTTGTGGGCTCGAGCCCCACATGGGTGTAGAGATTACTTAAAAAATCTTTATTAAGGGCGCCTGGGTGGCTCAGTTGGTTGGGCGACTGCCTTCGGCTCAGGTCATGATCCTGGAGTCCCAGGATCGAGTCCCGCATCGGGCTCCCTGCTTGGCAGGGAGTCTGCTTCTCCCTCTGACCCTCCTCCCTCTCATGCTCATTCTCTCTCTCTCTCAAATAAATAAAATAAAAAATCTTTAAAAAAAAAATCTTTATTAAAAAAAGAAAAATACACAAAGAATAGGGATAGTTCACTGGAAAGGAAATATAAAGATACATGCCAATTAGGGCTATAATGAATTGCTCTTTTTCAGACTGGCAAAATAAAGTCAATAGTTGGAGAAATAGGCACTCTTATCCTGTGGATAGAGTGTAAACCTCTATAAAAAGTGATTTGGCTATATCTACCAAAATGAAAACTGCATATTCCCTGTGACCTAGTCATTTTGGAACTTGATCTCATTGAAATACTCCCACATGTACAAACATATATATACAACAAATAACATTGTCCTAAGATTGAAGAGTGACATTAGCATCACGGCAGCCTAAGACCTCTCTCGTTTTTGTCCCCCAGCCCAACAATAAAAATTGCGCATCCATCCCTAAATATTAGTGCCTTTGAGAGAGCTATGGGATCCAGGAGGAGTCTGGGCCACCCATGTAACAGGCAGAGAGACCTCATTTCTACCTAGGAACCCTGCAGTCATCTGCGTACCAGTTCCAGGGTCTCTCAGTCAGAGGACCTCAACAGATTTCTCCAAAGATATAAATACAGCCAACAGATATATGCAATGGTGCTAGACATCACTACTCATTGGAGAAATGAAAATCCATACCACAATATTATCACCTCCTACCTATTAGAATGGCTATTATCAAAAAGACAAGAGATTCCAGTTCAAGATGGTGACATAAGAGGATCCTGAACTCCTCTCCTTCCATGGACACACCAAATATACAGCTACCTAAAGAACAATTTCCTCTGAAAAATAAATTAGTTGAGTGACTCCTACATATTATACAAACAAGCAAAAAACCCACATTGCGATATGTAGAAGAGGCGAAGACACATACCATCAACCCCAACCCCAGTGCCACAACTCAGAATTGGGAGGAGACTCACAATTCTGAGCTTCTCCTTGAGGAGCAAAGGATTTGAACCCCAACTGTTAAGATGTGTATCTGAGAGAGGAGCCCCTGTGCAAAAGGTAGCTTTGAAAGCCACCAGACTTACGTCCATGAGACTCACAGGCTATACAAAACTAAAAACCTCATGGCAACCACCCCTCAGGACCCAGTGTAGAGGCAGCAGACTGAAAAGCACCCCATCTTTCTGTGAAAAAAAGTCTATTTGCTTATCTTAGAGTTTTGGCCTGATAAGCAGGTTTCTAATTTAACAAACTGATAAGACTCTCCAAAGACTGCGGAGGCCTGTGGGAGTCCTCTTCATGCTCTCCCTCTGTTCTAGGTTAACCTCAAGAAAGGAGTTTGTCTACACATCTAGCACCCTGGCTTTTGTGTCTGATGCTCAGAGGACCCATCCCTTGAGAACATGGCACGTGTTTATGAGTTCATTAGGACAGTAGCAACCAAAGAAACACTTATTAACTGTCTAGCACCACAGACCTCAGCACAGAGGGAGCATACAGAAATGCCCATCTTCTTATCTTCCCCTGAAAGAGAAATCTGCAAACTTTAAAAGTTACTACCTCAAGTTCTGCTTTCCAATCAATCAGCCTGAATCCAGATGCTGACTGAGATCCTCCCCTTTGAGACAATGAAAGGTCTTGGCACAACCTCCACTTCTGGAAGCCACTAAGAATAAAGCAGGTTGCTTGGACAGTCACAGAGGTTGAGAGACAGCCAAGAGCTAATAAGCCAGAGGAGAATGGGAGACTTGGCTCTTTTATCTAATGCATAGAAACCAATACAGAGAATAGATCAAAATGAAGAAATAGAGGAATATGTTCCAGACAAAAGAACAAGATAAAACCCCAGAAAAAGACCTTAATGAAATGGAGATAAGTGATTTGCCTGACAATGAGTTCAAAATAACAGTGATAAAGATGTCCACTGAATTCAAGAGAATAACACATGAATCAAGTGAAAATTTCAACAAAAATAGAACAAAGTACCTAATAGAAGTGACAGAGCTGAAGAATACAATAACTGAATAGAAAAAGACTACAGAGCAGTTGCACAGCACACTTGAAGACAGAAAAAAGGATCCATGAATTCAAAGGGCAGTGGAAATTATCCAATCAGAACAGCAAAAAGAAAAAAGATTGGGGACCCCATGATGTGAATGTTGGTCTGCTTGATGTTGTCCCCTAAGAGAAATAGAGAAAGAGGCAGAAAATGTACTTAAATAATAATGGCTGAAAACTTCCCTAACCTGGGAAAGGAAACAGGCATGCAGATCCAGGATGCCCAGAATATTAAATAAGATGAACCCAAAGAGATTAGCACTGAGATACACTGTGATTAAATAGTCAAATTTAAAGATAAGGAGAGAATCTTAAAAACAGGGGAAAAAAAACTTGTTATGTACAAGGGGACCCACCACACATGAGACTATCAGCAGATTTTTCAGCAGAAATCTTCCAGGCCCATAGAGACTTGCATGATATACACAGGCATACCTCATTTTGCTGTGCTTCACAAATACTGCATTTTCTACCAACTGAAGATTTGTGGCAATTTGCTGAATAAGTCTATTGGTGCCATTTTTCCAACATTCACTTTGTGTCACGTTTTGGTAACTCTTGAAATATTTCCAACTTTTTCATTATTAAATGTCATGGTGACCTAGGATCTTTGATGTTACTCTTATACTTGTTCTAGGGTGTCACTAACCACACCCACATAAGAAGGTAACTTAAATGTGTGTTTTCTGGCTGCTCTACCAACTGGCCATTCCCCCAATCTCTTTCCTTCACCCTTGGGCCTCCCTGTTCCCTGACACACAACAATAGTGACATTAGGCCAGTTTATAACCCTACAATGGCTTCTAAGTGTTCCAGTGAAGAGTCATGGATCTTTCACTTTAATTCAAAAGCTAGAAATAATTAAGCTTAGTGAGGAAGGCATGGCAAAATCTGAAACAGGCTGAAAGCTAGACCCCTTACACCCAACGGTTAGCCAAGCTGTGAATGCAAAGGAAAAGTTCTTCAAGGAAATTAAAGGTGCTACTCCATTGAACACACAAATGATAAGAAAGCAAAACAGCTTTTTGGCTGATGTGAAGAAAGCTTTAGTGGTCCGGAGAGAAGATCAAACCAGCCACAGGATTAAGCGAAAGCCTCACTCAGAACAAGGTCCTAGCTCTCTTCAATTCCATGCAGTCTAAGAGAGGTGAGGAAGCTACAGAAGAAAACTATGAAGCTAGCAGAGGTTGGTTCATGAGGTTTAAGGAAGACACCATCTCCATAACATCCAAGTGCAAGGTGAAGCACCAAGTACAGATGAAGAAGCTGCAGCAAGTTATCCAGGAGATTCTACCTGAGATAATTAATGAAGGTGGCTACACTAAACAATAGATTTTCAATGTAGATGAAACAGCCTTCTATTGGAAAAAAGATGCCATCTGGGGCTTTCATAGCTAGAGAGGAGAAGTTAATGCCTGGCTTCAAAACTTCAAAGGACTGGCTCCTTTGTTAAAGGCCAATGCAGCTGGTGACCTTAAGTTGAAGTCAATGCTCATTTACCATTCTGAAAATCTTAGGGCCCTTAAGTATTATGATAAATCTACTCTGTGTTCTATAAATAGAACCAAAAAGCAGGCTGAATATGGTTCAGGTTAAAAAACAAAACCAACATGGTTTACTGAATATTTTAAGCCCACTGTTCAGATTTGCTCAGAAAAAAAGATCTCTTTCAAAATATTACTGCTCAATGACAATGTAGCTGGTCACCCAAGAGCTCTGATGGAGATGTGCAATGAGATTACTGCTTTCATGCCTGCTAACACAATAGCCAGCTTCAGCCCATGGACCAAGGAGTCACTTCATATTTCAAGTCTAATTATTTAAAAAATACACTTTATAAGGCTATAGCTGCCAAAGACAGTGATTCCTCTGATGATCTGGGCAAAATAAATTAAAAACTATTCTAGATGCCAGTAAGAACATTCATAATTCGTAGGAAAATGTCATACATCAACATTAACAGGAGTTTGGAAAAAGTTTATTCCAGTCCTCGTGGATGACTTTAAAGGGTTCAAAACTTTAGTGGAGGAAGTCACTGCAGATGAAGTGGAAGTAGAAAAGAAGCAGAATTAGAAGTGGAGCCTGAAGATGGGACTGAATTATTGCAATCTCATGATAAAACTTGAACAAATGAGGAGTTGCTTCTTATGGATGAACAAAGAAAGTGGTTTCTTGAGATGGAATCCACTCCTGTTGAAGATACTATCAAGATTGTTGAAATGAAAACAAAGGATTTAGATTATTACATAAACTTAGTTGATAAAGCAACAGGGTTTGAGAGGATTGACTCCAGTTTTGAAAAGGAAGTACTATGGGTGAAATACTATGAAACATCATCACATGCTACAGAGAAATCCTTCATGAAAGGAAGAGTCAATCACTCTGGTAAACTTCATTGTTGTCTTAAAGAAATTGCCCCAGTCACTTCAACCCCCACCCTGATCAGTCAACAGCCATCAATGATTACTACTCTGACCTGAAAGTTCAGATGATGTTTAGCATTTTTTAATAAAGTATTTTTAAATTAAGGTATGTATATGTATTTTTTTAAGATACAATACTATTGTGCACTTAACTTTTATATATACTGGGAAACCAAAAAACTCATTTTACTTGCTTTATTGCAACATTCACTTTATTGTGGTAGTCTGGAACTGAACCCACAATATCTCAGAGGTATGCCTATAGATATAAAGAGTGGAAAGAAAAAACTGCCCACCAAGAATACCCTACCCAGTAAAACTATCCTTCAGAACTGAGAGTTTTCCAGACAAGCAAAAGCAAAAGGAATTCATCAGCACTAGACCCACCTTTCAAGAAATATTAAAGCTGAAAAAAAGCTTAACAATATATGCAAGTATAAATCTCACTAGTAAAGGTAAATATATACTAAAATTCAAAATAATGTAATGTTATAAAGGCAGTGGGTTAATCACTTATAATGCCATTTCGAAGGTTAAAAAACAAAAGTAGTAAAAATAACTATACACATATTTGTTAATGGATAAAAAGATATTGCAAATTGTGACATCAAAAACAAAATGGAAGGGGAGAGTTAAAATGTGGAGCTTTAGAATGCTTTCAAAAATAAGTTCTGTGACCTTTAAAATACTGTTTTCAGTTGTTTTATATAGACTTCATGGTAACTACAAAGCAAAAACCTATAGTAGATACACAAGATAAAGGTCTCTAAGCATACTACTACAGAAAATCATCAAATAACAAAGAGAGCAATAGAAAAAGAAAGGAATAAAGAAATTACAAAACAACCAGCAAACCAGTAACAAAATCGCAATAAGTACATATCAATTATTAAATGTAAATAGTCTAAATGTTCCAATCAAAAGAAATGGTTTAATGGATCAAATACATGACCCATCTATATGCTGCCTACAAAAGACTCACTTCAGCTTTGAAAACACAAAGACTGAGGGTGAAAGGATGGAAAAGAACATCCATGCAAATAGAAACTAAAGGAAAGCTGGGGTAGCTACATGGTTATCAGAAAAATAGACTAAGAGAAAAGCTATAATAAACACAGATCATGATATAATGATAAGGGAATCAATTCATCAAAGGGATATGACATTTGCAAATATTTAGGTACCCTATAGAGCAGCACCTAAATATATAAAGGAAATATTAATAGACCTAAGGAGAGAGATAGACAGTCATACAATAATGAGGGACTTTACTATCCCTCCATCAAAAATTAATAGATTGTACTTAAACTGCATGTTAAACCAGATGGACTTAATGGAAACATACAGACTATTTCATCCAGAAACAGCAGAATACACATTCTTCTGAAATGCACATAGAACACTCTCCATGATCAATCCTATATTAGGCATCACATATCTTAATTAGAAAACTGAAATCCATATATCAAGCTGTTTTTCTGACCAAAATGGTATTAATTACAAGAAGAAAATTGGAAAATTTACAAATATGTGGAGATTAAACATGCTCCTGACCAGTGGGTCAAACAAGTAATCAAAACAGCAGAAAAAGCATTTGACAAAGTACAGCATCCTTTCTTGATTCAAACTCTTCACAGTGTAGGTATAGAGGGTACATACCTCAATATCATAAAAGCCATCTATGAAAAACCCACAGCAAATATCATATTCAATAGGGAAAAACTGAGCGCTTTTCCCCCTAAGGTCAGGAACACGGCAGGGATGTCCACTATCACCACTGCTGTTCAATATAGTACTAGAAGTCCTAGCTTCAGCAATCAGACAACAAAAAGAAATAAAATGCATCCAAATCAGCAAAGAAGAAGTGAAACTCTCACTTTTTGCAGATGATATGATACTTTATGTGGAAAACCCAAAAGACTCCACCCCAAAACTGCTAGACCTCATATAGGAATTCAGTAAATTGGTAGGATATAAAATCAATGCACAGAAATTAGTTGCATTTCTATACACCAACAACAAGAGAGAAGAAAGAGAAATTAAGGAGTCAATCCCATTTACAATTGCACCCAAAACCAAGAGATACCTAGGAATAAATCTAACCAAAGAGGCAAAGAATCTATACTCAGAAAACTATAGAATACTCATGAAAGAAATTGAGGAAGACACAAAGAAATGGAAAAATGTTCCATGCTCATGGATTGGAAGAACAAATATTGTGAAGATGCCAATGCTACCTAGAGCAATCTACATATTTAATGCAATCCCTATCAAAATACCATCAACTTTTTTTCAAAGAAATGGAATAAATAATCCTAAAATTTGTATGGAACCAGAAAAGAATAGCCAGAGGAATGTTGAAAAAGAAAACAAACCTGGTGGCATCAAAATTCCGGACTTCAGGCTCTATTACAAAGCTGTAATCATCAAGACAGTATGGTACTGGCACAAAACAGACACATAGATCAATGGAACAGAATAGAGAGCCCAGAAATGAACCCTGAACTCTATGGTCAACTAATCTTCGACAAAGCAGGAAAGAATGTCCAATGGAAAAAAGACAGTCTCTTCAACAAATGGTGTTGGGAAAATTGAACAGCCACATGCAGAAGAATGAAACTGGACCATTTCCTTACACCACACACAAAAAGAGACTCAAAATGGATGAAAGACCTAAATGTGAGACAGGAGTCCATCAAAATCCTAAAGGAGAACACAGGCAGCAACCTCTTCGACCTCAGCTGCAGCAACTTCCTCCTAGACACATCGCCAAAGGCAAGGGAAGCAAGGGCAAAAATGAACTATTGGGATTTCATCAAGATAAAAAGCTTTTTGTACAGCAAAGGAAACAGTCAACAAAATCAAAAGACAACGGACAGAATGGGAGAAGATATTTGCAAATGACATATCAGATAAAGGGCTAGTATCCAAAATCTATAAAGAACTTATCAAACTCAACACTCAAAGAACAAAGAATCCAATCAAGAAATGGGCAGAAGACATGAACAGACATTTCTGCAAAGAAGACATCCAGATGGCCAACAGACACGTGAAAAAGTGCTCAACATCACTCAGCATCAGGGAAATCCAAATCAAAACCTCAATGAGATACCACCTCACTCCAGTCAGAATGGCTAAAATTAACAAGTCAGGAAATGACAGATGTTGGCGAGGATGCAGAGAAAGGGGAACCCTCCTACACTGTTGGTGGGAATGCAAGCTGGTGCAGCCACTCTGGAAAACAGTATGGAGGTTCCTCAAAATTTGAAAATAGAGCTACCCTATGACCCAGCAATTGCACTACTGAGTATTTACCCCAAAGATACAAATGTAGTGATCCGAAGGGGCACGTGCACCCCAATGTTTATAGCAGCAATGTCCACAATAGCCAAACTATGGAAAGAGCCAAGATGTCCATCAACAGATGAATGGATAAAGAAGATGTGGTATATATATATATATATACAATGGAATATTATGCAGCCACCAAAAAAAATGAACTCCTGCCATTTGCAATGATGTGGATGGAACTAGAGGGTATTATGCTAAGCGAAATAAGTCAATCAGAGAAAGACAAGTATCATATGATCTCACTGATATGAGGAATTTGAGACACAAGACAGAGGATCATAGGGGAAGGGAGGGAAAAATGAAACAAGATGAAACTGGAGAGGGAGATAAACCATAAGAGACTCTTAACTCAGGAAACAAACTGAGGGTTGCTGGAGTGGAGGGGGGTGGGAGGGATGGTGTGGCTGGGTGATGGACATTTGGGAGGGGAGGTACTATGGTGAGTGCTGTGAATTGTGTAAGACTGATGAATCACAGACCTGTACCCCTGAAACAAATAATACTTTATATGTTAATTTAAAAAATTAAAATAAAAAACAAAAAAACCACAACATACCAAAACTTACAGAATGCAGTAAAATCTGAGAAACAAGAAATTCAAATAAACAACCTTTACACTTCAAGGAACTAGGAAAGGAAGGAAATAATACAGATCAGACCAGAAAAAAATGGAGAATAAAAAGAAAACAAAAAAGATTAGTGAAACAAACAGACTAGACCAGAAATCAAAGAGAAGTTACAACTTTTACCACAGAAACTGGACAATTAAAAAAAAAATGGATAAATTCCCAGAAGCATAAAACCTACCAAGAGTGATTCACGAATAAATAGAAAATCTGAACAGATTACTAGTAAAGAGATTGAATCAGTCATCTGTAAATCAAAAACCTGTCCAAAAAAGTCCAGAACCAGAATGCTTCAGTGATGAATTCTACCAAACATTTAAAGAAATATTAATACCACTCCTTGTGCAAACCTTGCAAATTCATTTTATAAGACTATCAATTATCTTGATACCAAAATCTGACAAGGTCACTACAGAAAACAAATTATAGGTCAATATCCCTGCTGAACATACAGGAAAAAACCCTCAACAAATTATTAGCAAATGAAATTAAACATAAGATCATATACCACAATCAAATAGGATTTATTTCAAGGATGCAAAAGTGGTTCAACATCTGTAAATCTATCAGTGTGATACACCACATAAACAAAATGAAGGATAAAAACCATATGATCATCTCAATCAATGCAGAACAAGAAATTGACAAAATTTAACATCCTTCATGATGAAAACTCTCAGTGTTATAGAAGGACTGTACCTTAACATAATAAAGGCCATACATGAGAAGCTCACAGTTAATATCATACTCAGTGGTGAAATGCTAAAAGATTTCCCCCTAAGATGAATAACAAGACAGGGATGCCTACTCTACTCTCACCAATTTTAAACCCAAGCTACAGCAATTAGACAAAAAGAAGAGGTATTCAAATTGGAGTAGAAAAAGTAAAACGGTCTCTATTTACAAAGGACATGATATTACATTTAGAAAACCCTAAAACTCCGCAAAAAAACTGTTAGAGTAAAAAAGTTCTGTAAAATTGCAGGAGATAAATATATTAAAATCAGCTGTGTTTCTATACTTTATTTAATAAACTATCAGAAATAGAAATTAAGAAAACCCATTTACAACTGCACCAGAGTATATAAAATCTAGGAATAAATTTAACCAAAGAGGTAAAAGACCTGTACACCAAAAAACTAAAATTAAATACAATCCCTATCTAAATTCTAATGGAATTTTTCACAGAAATGGAATAATCATAAAGTCTGTATGTAACCACAAAAGTCCCTGAATAACCAAAGCAATTCTGAGCAACAAAGATGAGACAACACACTTCCTAATTTCATACTATATCACAAAACCACAGTAATCAAATAGTATGATACTTGCATAAAAACAGACTCAGATCAATAAAACAGAGTCCAGAAACAAACCCATGCATATACAATCAATTAATTTACAACAGGGAGAGAAGAATATACAATGGGGAGAAGATAGTTTCTTTGATAAAGGGTGCTGAGAAAACTGGACCCCCATCTTACACCATACACAAAAATTCACTCAAAATGAATTAAAATACTTGAATGGAAGACCTGAAAAACATAAAACTCCTAAAAGAACACATAAAGGGTAAGCTCCTAGGCACTGGTCTTGGCAATGAATTTTTGGATTTAACACCAAAACAAAAAAGCAACAAAACCAAAAGTAAATAAGTGGGACTCCATCAAACTAAAAAGCTTCTGCACAGGAGAACCATGAATAAAATGAACAAACCACCTAGGGTAGACTGGCTAGATGGTGGAGTATGAGGATCCTGAGCTCAACTTGTCCCACAGACACAACTACATGTATTGTAACTCTCCCTGAAAACAGGTAGAGCAGATCCTCCACAGCTAGTTGTAGAGAGAAGGCCACACGGAAAAGGGTAAGAAGGGGTAGAAATGCAGTCAGGAACTAAACCTCTGGTGCAACCAACCACAAAAGTAAGGAATATCACAAACATGGAAAAGAGAGGGAATCACACCCCACACGGGGCACTAACCCCCTGGCCTAGGGACTCACACTAGGAAAACAAGTCCCCATAAGGTCTGGCATTGAAAGTCAGTGGTTCTTAACTCTAAGGGCACCTAAGGGTGATAGGAAACTGAGTTCCCACCCTTAAACAGCCAGCATTCCAACTAACTCTGCCCAAACACAGTTTGAAAAGCACCTAGGGTGTATGTGGAAAAGATTTGTTGACTAACCAGATGCCAGAAGTGCAGCCATCTGCAGGAGATTTCTCCAGGAACAAAAGTGCTGACAGGTACTGTTTTTCTTGCCCTCCCCCAGCCTAGACAGCCTGACACTTGGAGAGTGTTAACACTGGCTGTCACTGTAAACTCCACCCCAGCAGTCAGTCCTCCAAAATGGCTCCTGCCCCACCATACCCAGCGGCAGCCCAGCATGGGACTGGCACCTCTCCAAAGTGACTCCAGCCCTGAGGTGGGGGGTAGCTAACACCACACACCGATAGGCCCACAGCTCCTGCAGCCAAGCCTCTCATTGACTGTGCAGGGAGCAAGCGCTACTCATCAGTACACTCACAGCTGTCCTAGTGGTAAGTGCAGACACCCAGGTTGGTTAAGTGCCAACCCCACCCACCAGTCAGCCCAGCCTCTAAATTGCACATAGGGAGTGAGACGTACACCAGTGTGCCCATGGCACATAAAGTGGGTCATTGCAGCGAGCTGAGCTGAGGGCCAGCTCCACTTATGAGCATGCTCACATCAATCATGGTTCAGCCACAACCAGAGAGCATACACAGCCCACACAGGGGACACCCCTGGAGTACCTGGTTCTAGTGACCAGAGGGACCTGGACCACAGGGCACTATAGGATCCCATATACATAAAGTCACTACTTTCAAAAACTTCGTTGGCCTACCTAATACATAAAAACAAACAAAGAGAGTTAGACAAAATGAGGAGACAGAGGCAAAGATCTCAAATGAAAAAAACAAGACAAAATCACAGTAAAAGAGCTAAAAGAAACAAACAATATGGTTGATAAAAAGTTCAAAGTGATGGTCATAAAGATACTCACTGGACTTGAGGGAAGAGTGGATAAACTCAGTGAGAACTTCAACAAAGAGACAATATAAAACAGAGCCAAAGAATACATTAACGGAAATGAAAAGTACACTAGAGGGAATCAACAAAAGATTAGAGGATGCAGAAGAATGGGTCAACTTGCTGGAAGACAGAGTAATGGAAAGCAATCAAGCTGGGCAGCCAAAAGATAAAAGTATATTAAAGGAGAAGGAAGATGGCAGCAGAATAAGAGGACCCTAAGCTTGCCCCATCCCAAGAATACAACTATATAACTATGCTCTTGGAGAGAAGGAAGGGCAAACAGCCCACAACATACAGCATGGAAACTGATCTGAAGACCATCTGGGAACACAGTGGGGAGGTTATTTATGCATCTCTGAGTATGTCTCAGAGAAGCAGCATTCATGGAGACCCCTCCCAAGGAACAAAGGAACTGGCAGATGCTGTTTCCCTCCCCGGCCCCTCAGCATAACCACAGGACCACCTGCAGGAATCAGTGTAGAGCAGACATTAGCTGCCTAATTTGCTTACACCAAGCCTCCCCCCAACCCACTCCAGTGGAAGTGCCCTTCCCAGTCATGACTGCTTTAGTCCCAGCATGGCAGGCCCTAGCCCCCAGAAGATCAACCCAAACCCTTACCCCACACCATGTCTCCTGACCCAGGAGCTTTGCAGGACCTCAGTTCTGGCAGTGGTGGGGACAGATTTCATTTCACAAGCAGACCAGAACACAGCTAGTTAAAAATTGCCACATTCAGGCCAGGGACCAAACACTGCCCACAAATAGAGCCTCTGAAGATGGCTGGCCTGAAGGATAAAGGAGCAAGGACTAAATAGAGTGCACACAGCACACACTGGAGATACTCCCTAAAGTGCCAGGCCCTGAGAAACAAGGGACACTATACAGCAGGGCACTACAGGATTTCTTCTTCATAAAGCCATTACCCTCAAGAACAGGAGAGATAGCTGACTTTTCTGACAAAGAAGCAGGCACAAAGACTTAGACAAAATGAGAAGACAGAGGAATTTATCCCAAATGAAAGACTAGGACAGGACCACAACCAGAGACCTATGTGAAACAGATCTAAGTAATATGCCTGATAGAGACTTTAAAGTAATGATCAATAAGATACTCACAGGGCTTGAGAAAAGAGTGGAAGGCATCACTGAGACCAATTAACACAGAGATAAGAAATAACAGCAGAGATAAAAGAGTTAATCAACAAAATGAGAAACATGCTTGGTGGAAAGAATAGCAGACTGGAAGAAGCAGAGAAATAAATTAATGACCAAGAAAACAGAATAATGGAAAGTAATCAAGCTGAACAAAAGAGAGAAAAGAATTATGTAAAATGAGAATACTTAGGCAACTCAGTGACTGACTCCATCAAATGTAATAACATCCGCATTATAGGAGTCCCCAAATAAAAGGGAGAAAAGGAGCTGGAGAATTTATTTGAAGAAATAATAGCTGAAAACTTCCCTTATCTGGGGAAGGAATCAGATATCCAGATCTAGAGGCACACAGAACCCCCCCCCCAACAAAATGAACAAAAGCAGTTCCATACCAAAACATACTGTAATTAAAATGGCAAAATATAGTGACAAAAAATATTAAAAGCAGCAAAAGATGAAGTAACACACAAGAGAAACCCCCTAAGGCTAGCAAGGGATTTTGCAGCAGAAACTTTCAAAGCACAAGGGAGTGGCATGATATATTCAATGTGCTGAATGGGAAAAATCTGCAGTCAAGAATACCCTATCCAGCAAGGATATAACACAGAATAGAAGAAGAGATTAAGAGCTTTCCAGACAAAAACTAAAGGAGTTCATGACCACTAATTCAGTCCTGCAAGAAATATTAAGGGGGATTCTTTGAGTGGAAAGGAAAACCAAAAGTGATAGTATGAAGGTAGGAAACAAAAAAGGGGGGGGGTGAGTATTTCTGTAAAAAAAAGATCAAGGTACTCACAAAATAAAAGGTGGTAAAATATGAAGCCACATACCAAAAACATGGAGAGGAATAAACAACGGGTTCAAACTTAAACAACCCTCACCTTAATATAGATTGCTATGTACAGAAATATAAAAACCTAATGGCAACCACAAACCAAAAACCACTAATAAGGGGCTTAGTCAGTTGAGCATGTGAATCTTGGTTTTGACTCAGGTCATGAACTCGGGGTTGTGAGATCAAACCTCTAGTCAGGCTCCTCATTCAGCAGAGAATCCGCTTGAAATTCTCTCTCCCCCTCTGCCCACCCCCCCCCCCCCCGCTCACCCTCTCTCTCTAAAATAAGTGAATCTTTTTTTTTTAACACTAATAAATATGCAAAGAATAAAGAAAATATCCTGCTCTATAAGTAATGAAAACAAGAAAGGATGAGAGAAAATCTTCAGAAACAACCACAAAACAAGTAATGGCCATAAATACGTATCTATCAATAATTACTTTGGATGTAAAAGGACTAAATGCTCCAATTAAAAGACAAAGGGTGACAGAATGGATAAAAAAAATAAAAGACCCATCTACATGCTGTCTACAAGGGACTCATTTTAGACCTAAAGCTACCTGTATATTGAAAGTGAGGGGATGGAGAAATATTTATCAGGCAAATGGATGTCAAAAGAAAGCCAGGCTAGCAGATCTTGTATCAGACAAAATAAGACTATTTTGTGTGATTTTTTAAATTTGAATTCAATTAGCCAACATACAGTACATCATTAGTTTCATATGACAAAACACTTTAAAACAATGACTGTAATAAGAAACAAAGAAGGACATTATATAATAATAAAGGGGACAATCCAACAAGAAATAATAATTGTAAATATTTATGCACCAAACATGGGAGCACTCAAATACGTAAAAACAGTTAATAACAAAGGCACCAATTGATAATAACACAATAATAGTAGGGGACCTTAACACCCCCTTAAATCAATAGACAGATCATCTAAACAGTAGATCAATAAGAAAACAATGGCTTTTCCTTTCCCTTAAGATCAGGAACACGTCAAGGATGCCCACTCTTGCCACTATTGTTCAACATAGTACTAGAAGTCCTAGCAACAGCAATCAGACAACAAAAAGAAATAAAATGTATTCAAATTGGCAAAGAAGAAGTCAAACTCTCTCTCTTCGCAGATGACATGATACTTTACGTGGAAAACCCAAAAGACTCTACCCCCAAATTACTAGAACTCATACAGCAATTCAGTAATGTGGCAAGATACAAAATCAATGCACAGAAACCAGTTGCTTTCTTATACACTAACAACGCAACTGTAGAAAGAGAAATTAGAGAAACAATTCCATTTACAATAGCACCAAAAACTATAAGATACCTCAGAATAAACCTAACCAAAGAGGTAAAGGATCTATACTCTAGGAACTACAAAACACTCATGAAAGAAATTGAAGAAGACACAAAAAGATGGAAAAACATTCCATGCTCATGGATCGGAAGAATAAACATTGTTAAAATGTCTATGATACCCAGAGCAATCTATACCTTCAATGCCATCCCGATCAAAATTCCAATGACATTTTTCAAAGTGCTGGAACAAATAATCCTAAAATTTGTATGGAATCAGAAAAGACCCTGAATCATCAAGGAAATGTTGAAAGAGAAAAACAAAGCTGGGGGCATCACGTTGCCTGATTTCAAGCTATATTACAAAGCAGGGATCACCAAGACAGCATGGTACTGGCACAAAAACAGATATATAGACCAATGGAACAGAATAGAGAGCCCAGATATGGACCCTCAACTCTATGGTCAAATAATCTTCGACAAAGCAGGAAAAAACATGCAATAGAAAAAAGACAGTCTCTTCAATAAATGGTGCTGGGAAAATTGGACAGCTATATACAGAAGAATGAAACTCGACCATTCTCTAACACCCTACACAAAGATAAACTCAAAATGGATGAAAGACCTCAATGTGAGACAGGGATCCATCAAAATCCTAGAGGAGAACATAGGCAGTAACCTCTTTGACATCGGCCACAGCAATTTCTTTCAAGATACATCTCCAAAGGCTACAGAAACAAAAGCAAAAATGAACTTTTGGGACTTCATCAAGATAAAAAGCTTCTGCACAACAAAGGAAACAGTCAACAAAACAAAGAGGCAACCCACAGAATGGGAGAAGATATTTGCAAATGACACTACAGACAAAGCACTGATTCCCAAGATCTATAAAGAACTTAAACTCAACACCCAAAAGACAAATAATCAAGTCAAAAAATGGGCAGAAGACATGAACAGACACTTCTCCAAAGAAGACATACAAATGGCTAACAGACACATGAAACAATGTTCATCATCATTAGCCATCAGGGAAATTCAAATCAAAACCACATTGAGATACACCTTACACCAGTTAGAATGGCAAAAATTGACAAGGCAAGAAACAACAAATGTTGGAGAGATTGTGGAGAAAGGGGAACCCTCTTTCACTGTTGGTGGGAATGCAAGTTGGTACAGCCACTTTGGAAAACAGTGTGGAGGTGCCTCAAAAAATTAAAAATAGAGCTACCCTATGACCCAGCAATTGCACTCCTGGGTATTTACCCCAAAGACATAGATGTAGTGAAAAGAAGGGCCATATGCACCCCAGTGTTCATAGCAGCCATGTCCGCAATAGCCAAACTGTGGAAAGAGCCGAGATGCCCTTCAACAGATGAATGGATAAAGAAGATGTGGTCCATATATACAATGGAATATTACTCAGCCATCAGAAAGGATGAATACCCAACTTTTACATCAACATGGATGGGACTGGAGGAGATTATGCTAAGTGAAGTAAGTCAAGCAGAAAAAGTAAATTATCATATGGTTTCACTTATTTGTGGAACATAAGGAATAGCATGGAGGACATTAGGAGAAGGTAGGGAAAAATGGGGGGGGGATCGGAGGGAGAGATGAACCATGAGAGACTACGGACTCAGAAACAAACTGAAGGTTTTAGAGGGGAGGGGGATGGGGGATGGGTTAGCCTGGTGATGGGTACGAAGGAGGGCACGTACTGCATGGAGCACTGGGTGTTATACGAAAACAATGAATCATGGATCACTACATCAAAAACTAATGATGTATTGTATGGTGACTAACAAAACAAAACAAAATAAAATAAAAATAAGAAAACAATGGCTTTGAATGACACACTGGACCAGATGGACTTAACAGATATATTCAGAACATTCCAACCTAAAACAGAATACACTTTTTCAAGTGCACAGGGAACATTCTCCAGAAGAGATCACATATTAGCCCACAAAACAACCCTCAACAAATTCAAGAATACTGAAATTATATGAAGCATCTTTTTTTACCACAATGCTATGAAACTAGAATTCAACCGCATGAAAAAAATTTAGAAAGACCACAAATACATGCTACTAAACAATGAATGGGTCAACAAGGAAATAACAGAAGACAAAGTACATGGAAACAAATGAAAATAAAAACAAATGGTTCAAAACCCTTGGGATGCAGCAAAAGTTGTGCAAAGAGGGAAGTTTATAGCAATACAGGCCTACCTCAAGAAGCAAGAAAAATCTCAAACCACCTAACCATATACTTAAAGGAACTAGGAAAAGAACAACAAAGCCTCAACTGAACAGAAGAGAGGAAATAATAAAGATTAGAGCAGAAATAAATTTTACAGAAACTAACAAAACAATAGAACAGACCAATAAAATTGATAAACTTCTAGTCAGACTTATCAGGAAAAAAAATAGAAAGGACTCAATAAAATCACAAATGAGAGGAGTAATAACCAATGCCACAGAAATACAATTATAAGAGGTTATTATAAAAAACCATATGCCAACAAATTAGACAACCTGGAAGAAATAGATAAATTCCTAGAAACAAACTACCAAAACTGAAACAGGAAGAAATAGAAAGTTTGAAAAGACCAATAACTAGCAAAGAAATTCAATCAGTAATCAAAAAACTTCCAGGGGTGCCTGGGTGGCTCAGTCGTTAAGCATCTGCCTTTGGCTCGGGTCATGATCCCAGGGTCCTGGGATGGAGCCCCACATCGGGCTCCCTGCTCGGTGGGTGGCCTGCTTCTCCCTCTCTTACTCCCCCTGCCTGTGTTCCCTCTCCTGCTGTGTCTCTGTCAAATAAATAAATAAAATCTTAAAAACAAAAACAAAACAAAACAAAAAAACTTCCAAACAAAAGTCCAGGACCAGATGGCTTCAAAGGCGAATCCTACCAAACATTTAAAGAAGACTTAATACCTATCCTTCTCAAACTATTCCTAAAAATAGAAAAGGAGGGGAAACTTCCAAATTCATTCTATGAGGCCAGCATTACCCTGATACCAAAACCAGATAAAGACACCACTCAAAAGGAGAAGTATAGGCCACTATCTCTGATGAACATAAATGCAAAAATCCTCAACAAGGGCACCAGGGTGGCTCAGTCAGGTAAGTGTCCAACTCTTGGTTTCAGCTTACGTCACGTTCTCAGGGTCAGGAGATTGAGCCCTGCGTCCATGTTCAGCAGAGTCTGCTTGAGACTCTTTCTCCCTCTGCCCCTACCCCTCACCTCAAATAAATAAATATATTTTTAAAAATTCTCAACAAAATATTAGCAAACCAAATGCATACATTAAAAAAATCATTCACCACGATCAAGTGGGATTCATTCCTGGGTTGCAAGCGTGGTTCAATATTTGCAAATCAATGTGATATATCACATCAGTAAGAGAAAGGATAAGAACCATATGATCATTTCAATAGATGTGGAAAAACATTTGGCACAGTACAACAACCATTCGTGGTAAAAACCCTCAACAAAGTAGGTTTAGAGGGAACATACCTCAAGATTATAAAGGCCCTATATGAACAACCCACAGCTAATACCATCCTCAATGGGGAAAAAGTGACCTACCCTAAGGTTAGGAACAAGACAGGAATGTCCACTCTCACCACTTTTATTCAACATAGTATTGGAAGTCCTAGCCACAGCAATCAGACAACAAAAAGGAGTAAGAAGCATCCAAATCAGCAAAGTAATAAAGCTTTAACTATTTGCAGATGACATGATGCTATATATAGAAAACCCAAGACGTCACCAAAAAACTGCTAGAACTGAAGTCACAGGATACAAAATCAATGTACAGAAATCTGTTGCATTTCTATACACCAATAATGAAGCAGCAGAAAGAGAAATCAAGCAATCATGCCATTTTCAAGCATACCAAAAACACCAGGACACCTAGGAATAAACCTAACCAAACCTATACTCTGAAAACTATAAAATACTGATGAAAGAAATTGAAGATAACACAAAGAAATGGAAAGACATTCTGTGCTCATGGACCGGAAGAACAAATATTATTAAAACGTCTATGCTACCCAAAGCAATCCACACATTTAATGCAATCCCTATTGAAATGCCAACATTTTTCACAGAGCTGGAACAAACAATCCTAAAATGTGTGTGGAACCACAAAAGTTTCCCCGAATAGCCAAAGCAACCTTGAAAAAGGAAAGCAAAGCTGGAGAGGTCACAATTCCAGACTTCCAGTTCTGTTACAAAATTGTAGTAATCAAAACAGTTTGACACTGGCACAAAACTGGCACAAAAACAGGTCAATGGAACAGAATAGAGACTCCAGAAATGGACCCTCAACATTATGGTCAACTAATCTTTGACGAAGAAGGAAAGAATATCCAATGGGAAAAAGACGGTCTCTTCAACAAATGGTGCTGGGAAAACTAGACAACCACATGCAAAAGAATGAACTGGACCGGTTTCTTACGCCATACTAAAAAATAAATTCAAAATGGATTAAAGATCTAAATGCAAGGCTGAAACCATAACAATCCTAGAAGAGAGCACAGGCAGTAACTTCTCTGATATTGGCCATAGCAACTTTTTTCTAGATAGGTCTCCTGAGGCAAGGGAAACAAAAGCAAAAATAAACTATTGGTACTACATCAAAATAAGAAGCTTCTGCACAACAAAGGAAACAACAAAACTAAAAGGTAACCAATGGAATGGGAGAAGATGTTTGCAAATGACATATCTGATAAAGGGTTAGTATCCAAAATATATAAAGAACTGATAAAAATCTAACACCTCAAAAACAAATAATCTAGTTAAAAAATGGGCAGGAGACATGGTTAGACATTTATCCAAAGATGACATCCAGATGGCTAACAGATACATGAAAAACTGCTCAACATCACTCATCATCAGGGAAATACAAATCAAAACTATGATATCACCCCACAGCTGTCAGAATGGCTAAAGTCAACAACACAGGAAACAGCAGGTGTTGGCAAGGATGTGGAGAAAAAGGAACCCTCTTGCACTGTTGGTGGGAATGCAAACTGGTGTAGCTACTTTGGGAAAAGTATGAAGGTTCCCCAAAATGTTAAAAATAGAACTACCTTATGATCCAGCAATCACACTACTCATACCCAAAGCATACAAGAACACTAATTCAAGGGGATACATGTACCCCTATGTTTATAGCAGCATTATTTATAGTAGCCAGAGATATGGAAACAGCCCAAGTGTCCATCAATTGGTGAATGGATAAAGATGTGAGATAGATACATATATATTTATACATGTATATATAAATATATATATTATATATATAATATATATAATTTAATATTATTCAGCCATGAAAATGAAATCTTACCATTTGCAACAACATGGATGGCGCTAGAAAATATTATGCTAAGTGAAATAAGTCAATCAGAGAAGGACAAATACCATATGATTTTACTGATGTGCTATTTAAGAAAAGAAACAAGCAAAGGGAAGAAAAAGATTCAAACTAATAAGCAAACTCTTAACTATAAAGAACAAACTGATGGTTACCAGAAGGGAGGTGGGGGAGAGGGGCAGGAAATGTATTAAACAGGTGATGTGGATTAAGGAGTGTACTTGTTGTGAGAAGCACCTAGTGATGTATGCGATTGTTTAAGCACTCTATGTACACCTGAAACTAACAAAACACTGTATGTTAATTGGAATTAAAATAAAAGCTCAAGAGAATATTAAAAATGGATAGGTTAAAGAGACCTCTGTGACCTCATCAAGCATAATAACATTCCCATTCTAGGGGTACCAGGAGGAGAAGAGTGAGACAAAGGAGCAGAAAACCTTCTTTAGAAATAATAGCTACCATCTTCCCTAATCTGGGGAAGGAAACAGAAATCCAGATCCAGGGAACAGACCACCCCTAATAAGATGAATTTGGTGAGGTCCATACCAAGACACATAATAATTCAAATGACTAAAATTAAATGTAAAGACAGAAACTTAAAAGCAATAAAAGAAAAATAGTAATATACAAGGGAAACTCCCTGAGGCTATCATGTGATTTATCAGCAGAAACTTTGCAGGCCAGAAGACAGTGGCACAACATATTCAAAGTGCTGAAAGCAAAATACCTACAGCAAAGAATACCCTACCTGACAAGTTTATTTAATTGGGGAAGAAAAGGCCATAACTAGAAGAAATTTACAAAAGGAAAAAATTTCACAGGAAAAAGCAAACACATAGAAAAAATAATAATTACTTATAAAGGCAGTATGGAGATGAACTAGGATATTTTATCTACAAAAATTATTCAAGAGATACACAAAGTAAAAAGATGTAAAGTGTGACATATACATAAAATGTAGAGGTGGCAGTAAAAATTGGGTGCTTTTAGAATGGGTTCAAACTTAAGTGACCAGCAACTTAACAGAGACTGCTATACACATAAGATGTTATATATGAACCAGAGGGTAACCACAAACCAAAAACCTGTAACAGATACAAAAAATAAATAAATAAATAAAGAGAAAGGAAATACAGGAGCCACCCATAACTGTAAAGGAAACCATCAACCCACAAAGTAGGAGAGCAAAAGAGAAAGAAACAGAAGATTTACAAAACAACCAGAAAACAATGAACAAAATGGCAATCAGTATATATTTATCAATAATTATTTTAAATATAAATGGACTCAAGACATATGTGACCAAATGGATTTAAAAAACAAGACCCATCTATATGCTGCCTATGTGAAACCTCACCTCACACCTAAAGATACATACAGACTGAAAGTAAAGGGATGAAAAAAGAGCTGCCTGTCGTCCACAAGGTTCTCTGTTCACTCCCAAGCACATCTACAATTCAAAATGTCACACCCATCCCCCCAAACTAAGCCCTCCAACCCCAGTAATCCCAGAGTCTTCTTTGATGTGGACATTGGAGGGGAGCGAGTTGGCTGAATTGTCTCACAATTGTTTGCAGATATTGTACCCAAAACTGCAGAAAATTTTCATGCATTCTGTACAGGAGAAAAAGGCATTGGACCCACCACTGGGAAACCTCTCCAATTCCAAGGATGCCCTTTCCATCAAATTATTAAGAAATTTATGATTCAGGGTGGAGACTTCTCAAATCAAAATGGGACAGGTGGAGAAAGTATTTATGGTAAAAAAATTTGAAGATGAAAATTTCTATTATAAGCATGATCAGGAAGTTTTATTGAGCATGGCAAATGCAGGCTGCAATACAAATGGTTCTCAGATCTTTATCACAACCATGCTGACTTGTCACGTGGATGGGAAACATGTGGTATTTGGCCAAGTAATTAAAGGAATGGGTGTGGCAAGAATACTGGAAAATGTAGAAGTGAAAGGTGAAAAACCTGCAAAAGTAAATAAAATTTTATTAACAACAGAAGCCATAAAAAATATTGGAAATACAGGATGGGTCTTGTTTTTTAAATGGAAATAGATGGGTCTTGTTTTTTAAATCCATTTGGTCACATATGTCTTTTTTTTTTCAGATCTCAGAATTGGGAGATGGCCATTAAAAAATACACAAAAGTTTTAAGATATGTGGAAGGTTCAAAGGTTGTTATCAAGCCAGCAGATAGATTGAAGCTACAACCTATAGCTTTAAGCTGCATGCTGAATATTGGTTCTTATAAATTGAACATGTCAAATTGGCACAGAGCAATCAACAGTTGTTTGGAGGCTCTTGAAATAGACCCATCCAATACCAAAGCATTGTACCATAGAGCTCAACGATGGCAAGGATTAAAAGAATATGATCAAGCATTGGCTGATCTTAAGAAAGCTCAGGAGAGATAGCACCGAAAGATAAAGCTATCCAGGCAGAAGTGCTGAAAGTCAAACAAAAGATAAAGGCACAAAAAGAGAAGGCAACATATGCAAAAATGTTTGCCTAATAAATTCAGTTTTCCTTAAATATGCATTGATTCTTGTATAAGAATATTTACAGGTCTTTGTCTGTTATATATGCTCTCTGATGTGTTTCCTTTGATACTTTAGTTTCCTATTGTTTACAGTTTAGAAATAGTGAGAAGAGTTCACTCAATAAAACAATGTTACAAAATACAGTGAAATTTATTTTTTAAATGGCTATCTGCATTCATCACAAAGAATAATGGTGTCCAACCTGTTTCTAAACTCCTAAAGATACATCTTGTTGAAAAAAAAGATTAAAGCTTAAAAAAAATATAAAGGGATAAAAAAAAGTATTTCATGTAAATGGAAGCAAAAAGAAAAAAACAGGTAACAATATTTATATCAGAGAAAAATTGACTTTAAAACAAAGACTGAAAGGAGACAGAAAAGGTCATTACATAATGATAAAGGGATCAGTCCAATAAGAAGATATAACCATTGTAAATATCTAAGGACCCAACATAGGAGCACCTAAATATATAAAGTAAATACTAACAGACATGAAGGGAGAAATTAACAATAATACAATAATAGGACACTTTAACATCCAACTTAACATCAGTGGATAGATCATCCAGACAGAATATCAGTAAGGAATCAGTGGCTTTAAATGACACATTAGACCAGATGGACTTAACAGATATATACAGAATGTTCCACCCCCAAACAGCAGAAACACATTCTTTCAAGTGCTGATGGCAGATTCTCCAGGAGAGATTACATGTTAGGGCCACAAAACAAGTCTCAGTAAAACTTAAGATTGAAATCATAGCAAACATTTTTTCTGACCACAATGGGATGAAACTAGAAATCAATTATATAGGAAAGAAAAACTGGAAGAAACAAACACATGGAAACTAAACATGTTACTAAACAATCAGTGGGTCAATAAAGAAATTAAAGGTTAAATCAAGAAATTCCTGGAGACAAAATGGAAACCAATGGCCCAAAACCTCTGGGATGCAACAAAAGCAGTTCTAAGAAAGTTTATAATGATACAGGCTTACCTCAAGAAACAAGAAAAATCTTTAAAAAAAAAATCTGACCTTACATCTAAAGGAACTAGAAAAAAAAAAAAAGAACAGAGCCAAAGTTAGAAAGAAGAAAATAACAACAATTAGAGTAGAAATAAATGAAAGAGACAAAAAAAACCACACAAAAAACCAACAACTGGGGCACCTGGGTGGTTCAGTTGGTTAAGCGTCTGCCTTCCGCTCAGGTCGTGATCCTGGAGTCTCAGGATCAGGATTGAGCCCCACATCAGGCTCCCTGCTCAGCGGGGAGTCTGCTTCTCCCTCTGCCCCTCACCCTGCTTGTGCTCTCTCTCTCTCTCAAATAATATCTTTAAAACAATGACAACACTATAAAATATCAATGAGATTAAGACCTGGTTCTGTGCAAAGATAAATTTGATAAACCTTTAGCCAGACTAATCAAGAAAAAAAAGACTGGACTCAATCAAAAATGAAACAGTAGTTAAAATTGGTATCATAAAATACAAAAGATTCTAAGAGATTAGTATAAAAATTATATGCCAACAAACTGGACAACCTAGGATAAATGGATAAATTCCTAGAAACATAAAATCTTCCAAGACTGAATCAGGAAGAAACAGAAAATCTGAACAGACTAATTACTAATAACAGAATTCAATGGGTAATCAAAAAGTTCCAGACCAGATGGCTTCACATGTGAATTCTATCAACATTTAAAGGATAGTTAATACCTATCTTTCTCAAACTGTTCCAAAAAGTATAAGAAATAGAAAAGCTGTCCACAAGTCCAGCATTCCACAAGGCCAGCATTACCCTGATACAATCCATAAGGCCAGCATTACCCTGATACCAAAAGAAGACAAAGACACTCCAAAAAAAACCGCACACACACACACACACACACATAATAATTAGACCAATATCCCTGATGAACGTAGATGCAAAAATCCTCAACAAAATATTAGCAAACCACATTCAACAATATATTAAAAGGTTCATTCACTATAATCAAGTGAGATTTATTCCAGGGATATAAGGATGGTTCAATAAATCCAAATCAACCAATGTGATAGATCACATTAACAAAATGCAGGATAAAAACCATATGATCATTTCAATACATGCAGAAAAAGCATTGGACAAAATTCACTATCTCATCATAATAAAAACCCTCAAGAAAATAGGTATAGAAAAAACATACCTCAACACAATAAAGGCTATATATGACAAACACACAGCTAACATCAAACTGAATGGTGAAAGCTGAAAGGTTTTTCCCTAAGATCACAAATAAGACAAGGATGTCCACTCTTTTTTTTTTTTTAAAGATTTTATTTATTTATTTGAGAGAGAGAGAATGAGAGAGAGCACATGAGAGGGGGGAGGGTCAGAGGGAGAAGCAGACTCCCTGCTGAGCAGGGAGCCCGATGCGGGACTCGATCCAGGGACTCCAGGATCATGACCTGAGCCGAAGGCAGTCGCTTAACCAACTGAGCCACCCAGGCGCCCAAGGATGTCCACTCTTAACATAGTAATGGAACTTTAATTCAACATAGTACAGGAAATCCTAACTATTACAGTCAGACAAGAAAAACAAAAGATATCCAAATTGGTAAGGAGGAAGTGTTTATCTCTGTTTGCAGAGGACATGATACTATAAATAGAAAACCTTAAAATTCCACCAAAAAATGATTAGATCTTATAAATCCATAAAGTTGCAGGATACAAAATCAATACATGAAATCTGTTGTGTTCTGGTACACTAATAATGAAATAGCAGAAAGGGAAATAAAGAAAACAATCCCATTTTCAACTGCATCAAAGAAAATAAAATACCTAGAAATAAATTTAACCAATTAGGTGGGAGGATGCTTTTTTCTGAAAACTATGACACTGATAAAAGAAATCAAAAGTGACACAAATACATATACTATACTCATGGACTGGAAGAATATTATTGAAATGCCCATAATATCCAGAGTAATCTATAGGTTCAATGCAATCCCTATCAAAATACAAATAGTGTTGGGGCGCCTGGGTGGCTCAGTCGTTAAGCGTCTGCCTTCGGCTCAGGTCATGATCCCAGGGTCCTGGGATCGAGCCCCGCATCGGGCTCCCTGCTCAGCGGGAAGTCTGCTTCTCCCTCTCCCACTCCCCCTGCTTGTGTTCCCTCTCTCGCTGTGTTCTCTCTGTCAAATAAATAAAATCTTAAAAAAAAAAAAATACAAATAGTGTTAGGGTGCCTGGGTGGCTCAGTCAGTTAGGCATCCAACTCTTGATTTCTGCTCAGGTCATGATCTCAGGGTGTTGGGATTGAGCCCCGAGTCAGGATCTGCATTCACCACAGAGTGTGCTTGAGACTCTCTCTTCCTCTCCCTTTTCCACCCCTCTCAAATAAATAAATAAATCTTTAAAAAAATACAAGTAGTGGTTTTCACAGAACTAGAACCAAAAAAATCCTAAAATTTGTATGGAACCAGAGAAGACCCCAACTAGGCAAAGCAATCTTGAGAAAAAACAAACCTGGAGGTTTCATAATACCAGATTTCAGGAAATACTACAAAGCTATAGTAATCAAAACAGTATGGTACTGGCACAAAAATAGATCAATAGAACAGAATTGAGAGCCCAGAAATAAATTAATTGACCATATATGTATAGGTTTATGACAAAAGAAACAAGAATATACAACTGGAGAAAAACAATCTCTTTATTTAATGGTGCTAGGAAAACTGGACAGCTATGTGCGTAAGAAAAACTCTAAATGAATTACAGACCTAAATATGAGACCTGAAAAACTCCTAAAAAAAAAAAAAAAAAAACTGCATAGGCAGTAACCTCTTGGACCTTGGCAATTATTTTCTTGGATCTGTCTTCTCAGCCAAGGGAAATAAAAGCAGAAACAAACAATTGTGATTACAACAAACTAAAAAGCTTTTGCACAGCAAAGGAAACCATGAACAAGATAAAAAGGCGATCTACCAAATGGATGAAAATGTTTGCAAATGATGTTATCTGATGAGGGGCTAATATCCAAAATATATCAAGAACTTATTCAACTCAACACCAAAAAAAAAAAAAATCCAACTTAAAAATGGGTAGAGGATTTGAATAAATATAGAGAACTGGTGGTTGCCAAAGGGGAGGTGGTGGAGGATGGGCAAAATTGGTGGAGGATTAAGTGGTACAAACTTCCAATTATAAGTCACAGGGATTAAAAGTACAGCATAGAAAATATAGTCAATAATATTGTAATACACCTATCATGGTATTTCATAATATATATAATCGTTGAAACACTATGTTTTATGCGTGAAATATTATACATCACCTATACTTCAATTAAAACTTTTATAAATTTAAAAAAAGCAAAGCCAACCTATGGAATAGGAGAAAATATTTGGAAATTATTTATCCAATAAGGGGTTAATAACCAAAATATATAAAGAACTCCTACAACTCAATAGCAAAAAGGCAATTTTATTAAAAAATGGACAGAGGATCTGAATAGACATTTTTCCAAAGAAGATGGCCAACAGGTACATGAAAAGGTGCTTAACATCACTATTCATCAGGGAAATGCAAATCAAAACCACAAGGAGATATCCCCTCACACCTGTTAGAATGGTTATTTTCCAAAAGACAAAAGATAACAACTGTTGGTGACGATGTGGAGAGAAGGGAACCCTTGTGCACTTATGGTGGGAATATAAATTGGTACAGCCACCATGGAAAACAGTACGGAGGTTACTCAAAAAATTAAAAATAGAACTACTATATGACCCAGCAATTCCCCTTCTGTGTATATATAGATAAGAAATAAAAACAGTCTTAAAGAGGTATCTTCATTCACATGTTTATTGCACCATTAGTCAAAATAGTCAACATATGAAAACTACCTAAGTGTCCATCAAAGGACGAATGGATAAAGAAGATGTGGTACACATACACAATGGATTATTATTCTCGCCGTGAGAAAGGAAATCCAGCAATCTGTGACAATATGGATGGACCTTGAAGGCACTATGCTAAGTGAAATAAATCAGAGAAAGACAAGTCCTGTATGATATAACTTATATATGGAATATAAAAACGCTAAATTGAGAAACAGAATAGAATAGTGGTTACCAGGGGCTGAGAGGTTGGGGAAATGGGGAGGTGTTGTCAAAAGTTACAAGCTTCCAGTTATTAGATAATAAGTTATAGAAATCTAATGTAAAGATGGTAATTTTAGTTAATGATACTGTATTATATACTTGAAAGTTGCTAAGAGGGTAGATCTTTTTTTTTTTTTTTAAGATTTTACTCATTTATTTGACACAGAGAGAGTGACAGCGAGAGAGAGACAGAGAGCAAGCACAAGCAGGGGGACTGGCAGGCAGGGGAGAAGCAGACTCCCCGCTGAGCAAGGAGCCTGATGTGGGGCTCGATCCCAGGACCCTGGGATCATGACCTGAGCCGAATGCAGCCGCTTAACCGACTGAGCCACCCAGGTGCCCCAAGAGGGTAGATCTTAAATGATCTCACTGCAAAAGATAAGGGGTTATTACTAACGCTCAGGTGGTAATCATTTTGCAACATAAAGGTGTCAAATCAACATACTGTACACCTTAAACTTATATAATGTTTGATGCCAATTATATCTCAGTAAAGCTGGAGGGGGGAGAAAATTGAAAGCAATCTAAAAATGCCCATCAAGAAAAGATGGTTCAGTAAGTTACAGTAAATCCATGCAACAGAAACCTCTGCCATCTAAAAGAAAAAGGCAGCTGTATATGATTGGTACTATAGCAATATCAAGGTTATGTTATTATAAAATCAAGGCCCAGGGGCACCTGGGTGGCTCAGTTGGTTAAGCGACTGCCTTCGGCTCAGGTCATGATCCTGGAGTCCCGGGATTGAGTCCCATGTCGGGCTCCCTGCTCAGCAGGGAGTCTGCTTCTCCCTCTGACCCTCCCCCCTCTCGTGTTCTCTCTCTCATTCTCTCTCTCTCAAATAAATAAATAAAATCTTCAAAAAAAAAAAAAATCAAGGCCCAGAACAGTGTGGATCTTGTGATACAAGAGTATAAAAATATGGTATCCATATCTGTCTATACTGAAGTATACATATACTGTGTCTGGAAGAAGACAGAAGAAACTCTTAAGGATGGCTGTGTCCAGGGAGCAAGAGGACAGGGGTGAGGAGATTTTCACTGTGTATTCTTTCGTACTTTCAGAATTTTGTACTTTATGTTAGTATTCCCTTTATTGTTAAAAAAAAAATCTTACCTCCAAATCACTCTTCTCCCACCTATTCTACATGTCACCATTAAGACTTATGCCACCAAAGTAAGGCTTGAGCTGCAGTTTACTTCTACTTCGAAATCTCCGTCGAGCCCCCCTGAATACACTGCAGTATAGGGCAGTGGTGAACTGGCCAACCTCTGAGGCCAGGCTGCTCTGGTGAAAGTTCTGCCTCTTCTACTGATGAGTGGTGTGATCCTGAGCAAGCTTCTTAAATGCAAGGTGGTGGGATCTGTGCTATCCCAGCCAGACCCTGCTGACCCTACAGCCCTCCACTGAGTCTCTCCAGAAATTGCCCCTGCCTTCAGAGAGCCACCACACCTGAGGTCGCACCTCCTTCCCGGGCACCCACATACAATGACTGGGTGACACAAGGGAATGAAGGGCAGGACCCTTGGAACATGGAACCTGGAACATGTCTGAAGGGAACTCAGCTTTAGAGCTCCCACTGGGCAGGATTTGGCCTTTGCCAGACTGCACTGCAGTCCAGCTTCCACTGCCCAATCCTGCTCTTCCCTCTCCTTCCCACCCCTTCTCCAGAAGCAACCTAAAAAAATCTTCTCTTAAAAACAAACAAACAACAACAACAAAAAAACAAAAAAAACTTCTTGCATACTACTCTCAGCTCAGTCTGCTTGCCAGGGAACCCGGCCCACCATACTTAGTTTCCTCACGTGTACAGTGGGATAGTGGCAGTACCCGGCTTAGGGCTGTTTCAAGGATTTAATGAGTTTTACTTGTAAAGTGCTTAGAACCATACCCCCATGCTATGGTTTGAATGTTTGTATCCCCTCCAAAATTCCTATACTGAAATCCTAATGCCCAATGTGATAGTACTGGGAGGCGGGGCCTTTGGGGGTGATTAGGTCTTGGCAGCAGAACCCTCACGAATGGGAGTGATATCCTTATAAAAGTGGCCTGAGAACTCCCTCGCCCCTCCTGCCATGTGAGACTATGACTAGAAATCTGTGACCCAAAAGAGGCTCCTCACCCATCCGGGCTGGTACCTTGATCTCAGACTTCCAGCCTCCAGAACCGAGAGAGATACATTTCTGTTGCTTATTCACCACCCAGTCTGTGGAATTTTGTTATGGCATTTCCAACAGACTAAGAACCCCTGGTACAGAGTAGATGCTTACTAGATGTTAGCCATTATTTTGAGATCAAGTTCAATCTCTTTAAATCCTTAACCTTTGCGATTGGACTCAGCCTACATCTCCCGTCTTACTTTTCATTCTTCTATTCACACACTTTATGCCTAAAGCAACCTGGCTCCTGGTTGTCTTGCTTTTTTCTCATCTCTGCCATGTTCCTCCTTCCTCCTGGAGGGCTGGGCTCACCCAGCCGTGGCTGGCAATCCTATAACCATTCTCCAGACCATCTCCATGCTACTTTGCACAGAGCCTCCAACCATACATAACGTCTGCATAGTACTCTCTAGGTATCCACACAGCACGTGCCAAGTATAACACGGCACTGGCAGGATACTTAACTGCCCTGTCACATGACGAACTCAAGGCCTGCTTCACCTTTGCCTTTGTAGCCTCATCATGCTGGTCATTTTAGGCAGACACTGAAAAATCTGAATCCAGTTCAGCATTCCCAAAATAGCTGTCATTTAATAAAAGTCTTTGGCCCCCTGGAGCTGCCAGTTAGCAAGGGGAAGACCACACATTCAACACCGCCCTCTTCTGGCCAAAATGAACCCCTTGAAGACAAAAGAAGGTGGGCACAGGTCATGATGTCAGAGGACTTATTATTTATACAGACCAGACAGTTATCTGTATAACTTACTGAGGGTTTCCTATGGCCACATACTAGGCTAAGCACTTTATATCCACGCTCTCATTAAATCATGTTCTTTCTATAAGGTACGGCAGATTCTTCAACCAAGAATAGGATCAAAGAGTCCAAGCAAATTCTATTAAAACAAGAGCACTGGGTTTTAACATGTTTGTTCAAATTCTAGAAGGACAGAATCCAATATTGTGTTGGAACATCACATCAAAGAGAAGGCTAAGTTCTATTTTATGACATTCTTCAAAAGCAGCATTTTAAAACAATAAATAAAAGCAGACATAGTGGGATGGAACAAGATCTGTCCTCTTGGTAGAACTTCAGTGATTACCGCTAAGACATCAATATTCTGCAAGAGGCCAGGTGTTCCTTACTCTAGAGAGTTAGAGCAAGAGGAAGACCACGTTGACAATGGCCTGAAGAAACCAAGATGGAACAAGGGGTCACTTGTGTGACAGGGGTAGTTAAGATGGGATGGACAAGATGACTGAAGTTCCTTAGTGAATATGTCAATCTTGATCCCTGCAGCCTCTCCTTGATCTGGATAGGGTTTGAGTTGGAGCAGAAAGACAAAGGAGGACTCTTGGTAACTTGTCCAATGTCACCAATCCAAGCTGTGACTCAGGACCCCCTCCCAGGCTGAAGGTCTTCCTCTCTGTGGAAACTGGGCTATGGCTGCAAGTAGAGACTAGACTCCCCACCCTGAGAATAGAGGCTAATCCTATAAAATAAGGAAGCCGCCTGAATCCTGCCCATCACCTCTTGAGGAAGCAAGAATTTCTACACAAGAGCTGTTTTCAAAAACATGTGTTTCTTTAAGAAACTGTCCTTTCTCTGGGATGCTTTCCAAATGAAATTAATTTCTTTATAAATATGCTTTTATTTTTTTTTAAAGATTTTATTTATTTATTTGAGAGAGAGAGACAGCAAGAGAGGGAACACAAGCAGGCAGAGTGGGAGAGGGAGAAGCAGGCTTCCCGCTGAGCAGGGAGCCCGATGTGGGGCTCGATCCCAGGACCCTGGGATCATGACCTGAGCAGAAGGCAGACGCTTAACAACTGAGCCACCCAGGTGCCCCTATAAATATGGTTTTAAAAAATATATAAAAAGATATATCATTTGCTCACTTAGCTTTGTGGTAGTTTTTGGTAAGCTGAGGAGGGGAAGAACAAGTCAAGCTGAATTAGGTATTGCCACATTTTCTTTGAAGAAGAACCAAAGAGAAACAGATGAGTCTATCAGGTGACCCCAAAACAATGGACTCCTAATCACCAGTGCTGATTGGCTGAGAATGGAGAAAGCCCTTGCCCAGCAGGTCTGAGCCCCCCCAGCATTAGCCTATGGCAGGGATGTCTTTCTCTGGAAAACTCTACATGGCCAATGGGGTGCCTGCTCCAGGGTGGATGAGCAGACTGTTGTAGGGGGGCCTATGCTCTTATTCTCAGTGAGACCAAAGGTTGGCTAAGATATCTCTTCTTCATCATTTCAAAATAACACCTTTTGAACTATAAAAGCAACACTTGTTTATTATAGAAAAACTTTTTAAAACTATGGGACCAAAAAAAGACAAAAATCATCTGTCATTCTATTGTACAGAGATGGCCACTGCTGACATTTTAATGTATTTCTTCCTAGGATTGTTTCTGTGGGTATAGACAAATATTTAAACAGAGTTGGGATCATGCCACGTTAGACTTAGATCAAGCCATTGGGATCATACCATCAGTTCTAATTATTTCCCTTTGGCATTTTATCATAACTAGTTTCAGGACATTCATTTGCACACTGCCGTTAAGCATTTCAGTGGGAGCTGGGGGAGGGTGAGTCAGGTGGTTGTGCCTAGCTACCACGAACTGCAAGACTGCTCACTAGTTGCTAATTCTCCTCTACCCTTAGGGCCACAGGCTGACAGGGAAGGATGCCAAAATGGGCCTCTCTGCATCTGTAAGGCTGAGTGATCTTAGTGTGGTCTTTTGGGTGGTCACCTATCTCCAATGACAGGACAAACCCAGGGAGTTTCTCACCTGTGCTTCTACCTAAAATCTTCCTATGTGTTCTCTGCTTTCCCTAGGAATATCAGGTGCTATGGGGAAGTTTCACAAGACTCTGAAAGATTAAGGAACTGTATCTATGTTACCATCTAGATTAACCACATAGAATCACCATAGAGAATCCATATACCATCAAGTCACTTCTAAATGATTTTTAAATTTATTTCTAAACAGTTTCAGCTTCTGTATGTGCGCTCGTTCCAACAAGAAGCATTTATTATACCATGCCTGGCACTATATGGTGTAAAGTTTTCCTGAATTATTCTGCAATATACCAATAAACTCTGTACATAACTAAACAAAAAGACAGTGCATTAAAAATTACTATTTTATGGCAGCAGACATACCAAATACTCAGAAGATTCTTGCCTTCCACAGCTGCTTTCAATTTAAATAACCACCTATAAAGACAAGACAAAGTGTACTTTCTGAAATGTTAAAAATGAGGAAAGGCCAGTCCAAAAGAAACAACACAGACCGACAGCTTGCCTTTTTAACACTCTGTTCTTGTTTTGGGGATTCAGAAAAGAGAATGAGAAAAAGAAGGAGACAATTAAAATCTCAACCAGGGGTCAGCAAACTACGGGCCAGTGGACCAAATCAGGCCCCCTGCCTACTTTTGCGAATAAAGTTTTATTGGAACACAGCCACGTTCATCTGTTTACATATTGTCTGCAGCTACTTCTGTGCCACAGTAGCAGAGCTGAGTCGTTGCAACACAGCCTGTAGGGCGCAAAAAGCCGAAGATATTTATTATCTGGCCCTTTGCAGGAGAAGTTCCCCAGCCTTAATCTCCAGAGGGGCCCTGGGCAAATGGAGATGCAAAGAAAACGGCTGACAACTGCATGGGTTTGGAGGGGAAACAGCCAGCAACCGAAGAATGAAGGGAGAGCCAAGGGACAGGAAAAACACCCGGTACCCGAATCCCACCCTCCCCCCCACCAAGATCCTCACTGCTCATACTCACCCTTCTCACACTACTTTCAGATCACTGATTTGTGATTACTACTCTGGGCTTTCAACAATCCCTGTCAAGGATCCTTTTCACTCCATCTACTGGACTGCCGCCAATTTCAAACCTCCAGGCAGAAATGAACAGAAGAGCTCTTTGCAGAATGATTAGCCAACTCTTTCCAAAATGCTTCCCTGGCGACCCTGGAAAGATAAGCTCTCTAGAACCAACCAATGTGCACTGATCAGGAATGTTCACTATCGGTATGGAGATCCGGGGATCAGATGGTCATGCAATTTGTCAGTTCTGGAAGTTTACATTGCGCTGTGTTTTCTGACCTAGTCAAGGGCACAAGGAGGGATTCTTTCATTCTCTGGGTGATTCAGGAACTCTTGGGGGGCAGGGCATGTGGGTGAGCCTCAGTCCAAATTCTCCAAGATCTCTTTGCCCTTGTCTTTGTTCCATCACTGTTTTAAACCCCTGAGAGACAGATGTGTGAGGAAGTGGGCAGCAGGGCCAAGTCCATGCAGAATGGTTTCCTGAATGATTCAGCACCAAAAGGCTGGATGATACCCAGGGCTACTGGAAAAAAAAAAAAAAACCTCCCAAGCCACGGAAATGACAACATGGCAGTTCTTCTGAGGACTCTCTGGAGAAACAACCTGAGATTCCTATGACTGTATTTGACTTGGCGTCTGGTTCTTTGCTCCACCCAAAGTCCAAAGAGTTGTCTCCCGTGCCAGGAGCCCAACAGATGGGAAAGCCAATGCCCCTGACAGGCTGTGGCTGGAAGATGAGGAAGTGAGGATATGCAAGCGGGGTGTGGGGCAAGGCAGGGGTCAGGAGAGGGAGCTGGAGCAGGATCAGGCAGGCGCCCCTCCACCTGCCTCTCCCTACTCCCCCCTCCCCTCCCACCACTCTGCCCAGGCAAGCAGAAGGTGGCTAGTATCCTGGGTAGGAATGTGAAGATATGAATGCCTCCACCACAGACTTACTTTGAAGATGAAATCAGGTAATATGTATAACACATTTGACATAGCACCTAGCATAAAGTGAACAATAAATAGAGCTTTTACTAGTATTATTCACCTATACTTGAGCTTTCCTCATCAAACTACCGCTCCTCCTTGGCCCGACTGGGCTCCCTTCCATAGCTATGCCTTTGCACGTGTAGTTCTTTCTGCATGGAAAATCTCCACCAACCCACTCCTCACACTTTTATCCTACTGATAGAATTCTTCTGCTTCTCCAAGTCTCAGTTCAAGAGTCACCTCCTTGGTGAAGCCTTCCCTGATTCCTCCAGGCGGAGCCCTGTCACCACTCCTTGATTCCATTGTCAAGTTTATCCTATTGTGCCCTCTGGGCAAGTCCAACTTTCTCCTCAGACCATGAGCCCCTCAAGTACAATGGTTCTAGCTTCTCATCTTTGTATCCAGCACCCCAGCACACAGCAAGCACTTAATAAAGGAAGGGAAGGATGCAGATTGAAATAGGATCAAGTTCAACGACTTAAAAGGGTGAAACAGAGAAGCAGAAGCTACCTTTTGAAAGTGGGTGCTGAGTTCACCTCGATCCTTCCTAAGTCCTGATTCTTAAGAAGAAAGTTGGTTTTGACTACCTGTTCTGGGATGATCAGGAACTGGCTTTGGGGATTGCTGAAATTTGTGCATTCCACTTTTCTGATACTCTCCCCATCCACCCAGTTGGCTGGGTTATTTTCTATATCCCCATACCAAATGCCACAAAAGTTGAAGAACAGGAAGGAGAAAAGACCGGGAGTTTTAGGGAGTGACGCTGAGTTCCAGGACACCCAGGTTAATGCAGGAGATGGGATCCCATTTCAGAAGCTGGCTCCAGAGAACAGCCATGGCTAGGTGGGGACCGGAGGGGCACAGGGTCTTAGAGAGCCAGGGCTTAAGGCCTCCACTGACCCTAATTAGAACCAGGAACATCTGTGCTACCTTGGGTCACTAGCTGCCATCATGAAAGGGTAACTTTATAGGTTCAGTTCAGTTACAGAGAAGTAAAGTTCTAGCTTGAGATAAACTCACTACAAACAGTTGCCCCAAGTAAGGTTTACAAAGGGCTTCTCAACTCATGAGATGCTCGCATGGGGACAAAGGGATTTTTTTTTTTTTATTTTGGCCAGATAAAGTTCAGAAATGCTGCATATGTCGTCTCTCTCTTTGATGTAATACTCACTAACCTATCAGCCATGCACACGGGTCCTGCATTAAATAAGCCTCCTGTAACTCTGTTTTACCCCAAATCTCAGCTGACTATGGCAGAGCCCGCCACCAGGCAGCAAGAACAGACTACAAGGGTGTGGATACTTTGATGCTCTTGGTCAGGGAGGCCCCCGGAACTGCCGGCCGGTCCCCCGCAGCATTTCCCCCAGGGAACTGTTGCTCAATGTCAACTACAAAAATCCTTTGCTATGGTTGAAAATGGCATGAGTCTAGGAGTTTAGTAACTTTTAAAATTAATTTTGAAGACATTTTTATTACCACTCATTCCTAAGATGAATGACTTTCCTCATTAAATTCCCACTGGTCTTTCTCTAAATATTACTTAATTGTATGCAAGTGGACCTCACCGATGGAAACCGAACTTGTCCCGTTCTGTGACATTTCAATCTGGTTGCTAAGCTTCTTGTGGTGAATCTGTATCCCTCCAGAGAGTTTGGCAAGTATCATTTTCCATTGTCTAGGACATAAAGAAGACTGGAGAGCGCTAGACCATGGAGTACAGACTCCAACTTCCAATGCTTTTCTAGACCTACTAAGGGGAGGAAAAAGTGACCTCACAGATCTCTGGCTAAGAAGGCTGCTAGCAGCTCTTGGTGAATGCCACAAACTTTCCAAGGTGCAGTGGAGACAAGACTCCCAGGTAAAGTAGGTCCATTACAGACTTGCTGATGCCAAGATTCCCCTGGGAGGGATGGGTGCTCTTCGTGGTCCCTGGAATCTCAGGTTTTTGTAAATATCTGACCACTTGCCTTCTGATGTGTATGTGCTCAGCCTCCATGGTATCTCAGACTCTGGGAGAGGAAAGGAAAGGGTCTGATAATGCAACCTCCTCCCCCAAACCCAGCAGATGACAGATATGCTGCCATTGGGGGTGGGGGGCAATTTCATTCCTGCCTCAACCCTGGGGGTGCTAACTCTCACTGAGTGAGGTGCGTTGAGCCACTTAATCTCCAGGCCTTGGGTCACTGTTGTTGCCCAAGGGAACAGTAAGTCATTAACCAAGTCAAAGCTTCCACCTTGCTCTGTGAGCCTCTGAACTTGATCCAGGGTGATCTAAAGACAGTCCCCTCTGATCTCAGTGCATTCCCTTGAGGATGCTCAGAGTGGGAAGGCTGGGCCATGGCCCCAGCAGCCTACTGAGGAGGGGTACCCAGAACCAGCCTGCTCCGCCCCTGCTCTTTCCCCAGCTGCACCATTGGCCTGACTCCCCTCTGATCAGATGCTCATTTCACTGAGGTCTTTCAAGGTCTTGGGTTCTGAGTACTTGGGGTTCAGTCTCCAAGCTCTTCCCCTGAGAAGGGCAGCTAAGGACCAGGCTCTACTTTTCCTCCCAATGGCTAGTGTGTTTTCCTGGCATCATCACCAGCTGAAAACCCCAAAGAGCTCCTGCCACCCGCCCTAATGGGGAATATGATGGAGATTTAAGAGCTCTGAATGTGCTCCTGTTTACTTCTCAGCGACCGAGGACTTGTCCACACGGCCACATCCAAGGCCTGACTCAGCCTAAAATCTGTCTGGGAGAGTTTAATCAAACCCAGAAACAGATTTTTCTGCTACTGAATCAAGACAGGTGGCCCTGGAGCCATCTCTTCTTTGAGTAGAAAGAGCTGGGTGTGGGATTTGGTGGGACCTGGCTTCAAACCTGGTTCTGCCATTTACTAGCTATGTAGAGGTTTTCCTTCTTTTGTCAAGTAGAGGTACTGATGATATTGGTGAGGATATGCATAGACGTAGTTAGTAAGCCTTAAAGCCACTAAATGTCGACTGTCATCCCTACATATTGCCAGGCTCAGTCAATCAGCTCATGTCCCAGAATCAATTCACAGTTAATATTAGGTAAAAATATTATTGGAAAACCTTTAAAGAACAGATGACAAATGGATACTAAAGCATAGTGATGGGTTTCGGCCAACTTTCAAGGGCTGTCCTTTCTGATGCGGTATCTGGCACAAGTCCTTGTGAGCTTGAAAGTTTCAACAACAGGCTAAATTTACATGTGAATGGCATGACATTACAGAGTTCTACCCAGTGCACAGTTACAGCCAGACTCTGTGACAAATGAAAAATGGATACTAGCTTCGAGGAGAAATTTTAAATATGCCTTCATGAGAATTCTATTATATAAACAAGCTACGTTATTCCTAGCCACCTCCTTCAACAATTTGCTGTTCCATCTTTCTAGAATGCGGTTCTGTGACTCTGCATGGCAAGCTTGTCTGCAGCATTCTGGTTCCTGTGTCACCTCCTCAGATGTCTTCCCTTACGACCCTGTGACCTCCCTGAATGCCTATCTCAGCACCCTGCCTATGCCCCGAACAGCACTATCAAGTCCACTCATCAGTGGTTAAAGGTTTCTTTCTTCCACGACACCAAAAAACAAGGACTTGGTCTCCCATTTTTACGGCTATAGCACTGGTGCCTAATCAGAGCCTGGCACATAGTAAGTACCCAGAAGAGTAACTGTTGACTGACATAACAAGTTATAAAACTCTTACATGCTAATTCATTTAAAAATTATAAACTACTGAAAAACAGAAAAAAATTAAAAGTTACCCTCAAAGACAACTTTTACATTGGCATGATTTTTTTTAACCTTGTTATAAACTTGCTGTATTTTATTTTGCTTGTAAAACTTACATTAAAAAAATTATAATCTAAGAATGTCATTATTCTATTCCATTAACTTTTTAAATAATTTTAATTTCAGAGAGTGCACACATGCACGTGCGCGTGCACACACACACACACACACACATACACGTGCACGCATGTCTGCTTCCCTGCGAACGAGGGAGGGGCAGAGGGAGAGAGAGACAATCTTAAGAGGCTCCATGCCCAGCACAGAGCCCGATGAAGGACTGATCTCATGACCCTGACTGAGATCATGACCTGAGCCGAAATCAAGAGTCAGATGCTTGGGGTGCCTGGGTGGCTCAGTTGGTTAAGCGTCTGCCTTTGGCTTAGGTCATGATCCCAGGGTCCTGGGATCAAGTCCCACATCGGGCTCCCTGCTCAGCGGGGAGCCTGCTTTTCCCTCTCCCTCTGCCTCTTCTATGGCTTGTGCTCTCTCTGGCTCACTCTCTCGCTCAAATAAATAAAATCTTTAAAAAAGAGTTAGATGCTTTACTAACTGAGCCACTCAGGTGCTCTTCCGTTAACTATTTTTAATAAGGTTATTCTTTAATTTACTCATCCATACTCCTTTTACTGGGTATACATGCTATCTAAATGCTGTACTATTTTAAATAATGTTAAAGAGAATAACACCACATTTTTCTTTATCGGGATTCTTTCTTTTGAGTTGATGTTTGGAAATGAAATATTAGATTTGAAGTAAATAGACATTTCTAAGAATTTTGCTTTATGTTACCAAATTATTTTCTAAAAACATTGTGCTTGTTTAAGGTTTAATTCTTCACATGTATTTCCTGAATTTACCTAGAATTTATGTGGGTATATGTGATATGACTATATAAATTTTGGGGCCAAATTTTTAAAATCCAGACGGATGCTCAAAAAACCTTATAATGGACCTATGCATCTCTATACATATTTTGAATAGATCAAACACTATAGACTAATATTTAATTATCACATAACTTTAAAAATTAGTTCCGGGGCGCCTGGGTGGCTCGGTCGTTAAGCGGCTGCCTTCGGCTCAGGTCATGATCCCAGAGTCCTGGGATCGAGTCCCACATCGGGCTCCCTGCTCAGTGGGAAGCCTGCTTCTCCCTCTCCCACTCCCACTGCTTGTGTTCCTGCTCTCGCTGTCTCTGTCAAATAAATAAATAAAATCTTTAAAAATAAATAAATAAAATAAAAATTAGTTCCAAGTTTACCCATTCTGACTGGTATGAGATGCTATGTTGCTGGAGGGGAGGTCGGTAGGAGGGTGGGGTAACTGGGTGATGGGCATTAAGGAGGGCACGTGATGGAATGAGCACTGGGTGTTATATGCAACTGATGAATCACTAAACTCTACCTCTGAAGCTAATACACTACATGTTAATTAATTGAATTTAAATTTTAAAAAATTAAAAATTAAAATTAGTTTCAAGTATATTCTTTTCTGATCCATCTCCCTGCCCATTATTTTTCTTTAAGTATATACTCTTGATTCTATCTCTGTCTTGTTCCTATGGAGGTAATAAAGCCAGGAAATTTTGTGTTTCATACTGGATTTAACCTATCAAAGTTGCATTATCACCTCTTCTCATGCCCTAGCTAGAAAAATATGCACAGTTGTTCCTAATGACACAAACAAGGATGGTCACTGCAGAATTCTTTGTAAGACTGAAAAATTGGGAACTTTCATGCCCATCAATTTATAAAGGAACAGCTAACTAAACTATAGCCCATCTACCCTATGAAATACTACAGGAAATTAAAACATGAAAGGGGATGGAGCTCCAACATATATTATCAAGTTATCAAAAAACCATCAAGTTTTAGAACCATTCATGTTGTAAGATACCATTTATCGGGGAGGGGAAGCCCACAAAATGATTTTATTTTTAAGGTCCACGTATTTGTATATAAAGTCCTGCTCAGAGATCTAGAAGGATCTTTACCATTAGCATGGTTGCCTCTGAGAGGGGCTTGGGTCTGAGTGTATAAAGGAGGCTGTGCTTTTATTTGTAACACATTTTTTACACAGATAATGTATTCAAACTGTTTCACACGGGCAATTAGAACTTATTAAACAGGGGCACCTGGGTGGCTCTGTCGGTGAAGCGTCTGCCTTCGGCTCAGGTCACGGTCCTTGGGTGCTGGGATTGAGCCCCACATCGGGCTCCCTGCTCAGCAGAGAGCCTGCTTCTCCCTCTCCTCCCTGCTCATGCTGTCTCTCGCTCTCTCTCTCTCAAATAAATAAAATCTTAAAAAAAAAAGGAATTATTAAACACTTAGAGGTCATACTCTGAAGGGATTATCAGCTCTTGGGTTGCAGTCTCACACACACACCTTGATGCCATAGCACCATGCAGGTCCTTCTGTGGGTGCTCAGCACAAACTTAGCTCCAGCGAGCACCCAGGGCATGAACACTCTGCAGAGCAGGTGCACATTCAGCCCCCAGGGAGATGCGCTATGACAGAGTCCTCACCCTGAAGGAATCACAAAGACTCTGCCAGTTTAGGTAAGAAAACCATGCTCAGGAAAGAAAAGGGCTTGCCCGTGGACTGGCAGTGACTCAGAGCCCGGCACAAGTGGCATCTAGGCTTACCAACTGATGGGTCATGAACAGTTGCTAAGCATGCTAACTGTCCCAGCCCATCAATGACTGGTCAGAGCTGGTTAATGGCTCTTGGAGGGTGTCCCTGGGGAGGGGGTAGCTACTTATCCAAAGCACTAAGATCCCCAGACTTGGGTCTTCATCTTCACCATATTCCAGTGTTAGACAAAGAATGACAATAACTGCCATTTACTGAGCGTCTACTATTTGTCAGGCACTGTACTGGGGGTCTGGGATACATTCTCTTACTAACCACTGACATCCAACCCCTACAGCAGGTTGCACTCTTTCCCCCGTTTTAGAGATTGTAAAAACGATACTCAGGGAGCTGAAGTAACTTGCCTAGGGCCCCATGGGATGGGATGGAGCTTGAACTTGAAATCAGACCATCTGTCTTAAAAGGCATGCTCTGGAGCTCTCCAATAGACTACTGAGGTTTTCAAAGAAGGAGATTTATTTGCAAACCTGAAGCTCAAGTGGAGTTTCCAGGGGGCTTAGCTTTCCCGTCTCGGCTTTCCCCGACCCCCAACCCTCCACAGCGCACACAAGGGCACACTCTTCTTGCACAATCCCCACCTCCCAGCTGCTCCCCTGAAAACAGAAACTACATAGGATACTCGCCTGGGAGACAGTGGTTCTAATTACCAAAAAATAAAACTTGAAACCACCATTCCAGAGGACCGCATTCTCCTCCTCTTCCATAATCCCACTTGCGAGTAGTCTGGATATTCAATTTAAAACGAATTAGGATGGCAACCTGAGTGAGGAAGGACGTCAGCCCCAGCTTTAAAAAACGCAGTTAAGGGAACATGGAATTCCACTCCCGAGAAAGGTGACCTCTTGACTCATCAACTTTATACATCCTCTGTGGCCAGAGCCACCCCTGTGCCTTGATGTGGTCTGCTGTGAGGGCAGCCCAGAGCAGGCAGCAGCCCCCCATGCACCCCAACACCGCCACTCACTGAACGGGGAGCCAGGAAGCCCCACCCGCTGACAGACTTCACCGCCCAGCGGAAAAGTCAGGCCTTACTTTTTTTAATGATTTTTTTTTTTTCTATTGTGGTAAAACACAGAGAACGTAAAATGTACCATTTGGACCCTTCATACGTATGCTGTTCATGGGCGTTCAGAACATTCACACTGCTCCGCAGCCGCCGTACCGTCCATCCCCAGGCCATAACTTCGGACTCCCTAAGTGTTTCCACCACCCCCCACCCCCCCGAACCGCTCTCATTTGGTCCACTTCTCCAGATGGTTCTCTGGTTTTCACAGAGGCTCTGTGTTTGTGAGTGAAGCCTGCAGCGTGACCAGTCCACACTGCACAGGCTCCTGCGTGGCCCCTGCTCTGCCAGCAGAGCCGGCTAGGACCCCTCTCCCCGCTGCCCAGAGGGCTCAGGGGCTGCCACCTGTGCCTCCTCTTGGCCAGGCCCCTCCCCCTCCCCCCTCCTCCCCTTCCTCCTCCTCCTCCTCCTCCTCCTCCTCCTCCCCCCAGGTTACTATCCAGCACCTCCTTGAGCAGCTGCGTGGTCCTGGGCAGTTGACTGAACCTTGTGGAGCCTATTCACCTCTGCCCAAAATGAGGCCACTGTATCTAGCTCGGGGGGAGGGCTAGGCACTGATGTCCTGCCCCGTCTGTCCAAGGGCCCCGACCTGCTGCTCCCATTCTGGTCAATTACTTTCCTCCCCATTCTCATCTTCCTCCTTCCCTGCTCTTCTTCCCCTGACCAACCCCCCCTCACTCTCCTTTGGAGGGAGCCCCCCGTGCTCAAGTTATCCCAGGAGGTGTAGAAAGTAAGAGTCTCTCAGTTATCTGAACCCGAATGAGCTTGCCTTTCCCACCTCTTCTCTCTGGCGGATTCTAGTAAAGAAAAAAAAAAATGCCCACTTAGATGTCACAACTCATAGTGCAGAATGTGCCAAAAGAGCCAATTCCCCAAAAGCCAATTTACAGCCTAGAAGGGGAGCTTTCGGGGCTCTGGAAAATACACTCATGTCCTGATTCTTGCCAAATCGATATTCAGACTTATGACATCCTTTCTTTGCCTCCTCCCTTTGTGAGACAAGAAAGACAATCCCTTGACAGGTTTGAAGAATCAATCATTTATTTTTAAAAGTCAACAGGGGGAAGGAGATGATCCAGAGTCTTTGAAAGCCTCAGAACACAGGAAAGAAAATGAGTAGACAAAACCAGGTTGGAAAGGCCTTCTGTAGATGTCCCATGGGCCCACGTCTGTAACTTTAATCTTCTAGAAGGGAAAGTAACTCTGGATGATGTTCCCTTGCTTGGAGAACAGATGCTGGTCACTAGCATTATGTCATTTCTCTGCTCAGAAACCTTCAAAGGCAATGAGAGCTGTCAGGAGAGGGTCCTCACTTAGCTTCCTGATTTAAAATTCCTCTTTCGCAAGCACTAATTTACAGGCACACTGAACTATTCTCACTGTTCCTTAAACATGGTCCAAAGATCGCTCCTGAGTCTATTCCTGATGCTTCTTCCGCCCAGCATGTCTCTCCACCACCATCAGCTTAGCCAGCACCCTCCCCATGGCCAGTCTCGGATGCTACCTTCAGTCTTTCCTGGATCCCTCCACAGCACGCAATCCACCTGCTCTGCACTCCATGGCACTTGGAGCCTCTCTCTTTGCATCTGTCTTGCAGAGGCAACAGTGAAAACCAATTATGTTCTATTATGTTATAAAATACATAGGTCTACTTCGGGATATACATCATAGTCACATACACCTTGCCCTCGCCTCTACACTCAATGATCAGCTCTTTAAAAGCAACATGTGAAAACCACATTGAGATACCACCTTACACCAGTTAGAATGGCAAAAATGGACAGTGCAAGAAACAACAAATGTTGGCGAGGTTGTGGAGAAAGGGGAACTCTCTTACACTGTTGGTGGGAATGCAAGTTGGTACAGCCACTCTGGAAAACAGTGTGGAGGTGCCTCAAAAAATTAAAAATAGACAACCCTATGACCCAGCAATTGCACTACTGGGTATTTACCCCAAAGACATAGATGTAGTGAAAAGAAGGGCCATATGCACCCCAATGTTCATAGCAGCAATGTCCGCAATAGCCAAACTGTGGAAAGAGCCGAGATGCCCTTCAACAGATGAATGGATAAAGAAGATGTGGTCCATATATACACTGGAATATTACTCAGCCATCAGGAAGGATGAATACCCAACTTTTACATCAACATGGATGGGACTGGAGGAGATTATGCTAGGTGAAATAAGTCAAGCAGAGAAAGTCAATTATCATATGGTTTCACTTATTTGTGGAACATAAGGAATAGCATGGAGGACATTAAGAGAAGGAAGGGAAAAATGAAGGGGGGGAATCAGAGGGTGAGATGAACCATGAGAGACTATGGACTCAGAAACAAACTGAGGGTTTTAGAGGGGAGAGGGGTGGGGGGATGGGTTAGCCTGGTGATGGGTATTAAGGAGGGCATGTACTGCATGGAGCACTGGGTGTTATACAAAAACAATGAAATGTGGAACACTACATCAAAAACTAATAATGTACTGTATGGTGACTAACATAATAAAATTAAATTAAAAAAATAAAAAATAAAAGCAACGTGTGTCTGCTCCAGTCTTCATCACTCACCACCTCACTCCATGCCTGGAACTTACTGGATGCTCCATAAGCATTAGTCCATCAAGCTTTGCAACTCATAGCCCTACTCTTAGCCTACAGCCTGTGGACACAAACTCCCCTGCCACATGTAACTTTGCCAACATTGATAAGGACGCCTGAACTCAGCAAGGCACACATCCCCAAGGAATGGCTGCACTTTGCAGGAAAACCAAGAGGGATTAGAATTTCCTCCCTTTGGTGAGCTGATGAAACACTAGTTCTGGTGTGAGATTGATTTGTGAGCTCAATTTTGTGCCTTGGAAGAGACTGGTTTCAGATGCTAGAGAATGGTCATGGCCTCAATTTCTGCTTTACATATCTGGCATCATTAGCTTAAGCTATACAACCTCCTAGGTGAAGCTCTGAGTTTTTAGACCCCTTCTCAATCTCTCAGAAAGCTGCAAAAAAAGTCAAAGAGCTGCACATTCCTCGTTTCCAATTTATCTTTAAACCACTTTGCCATACACTGTGGCTTAAGACACAAAACACATTGCACCAGGGGCCTGCAAAGACTTTTGAGCAGAAACAAGCTTGTTCTATGTTATGTTTTAGGAAATCCTATGCCTGTGGGTTGAAGTAGAAATCCTAGAATGCCTTCCGAAGTAGAAATTCGTTGCCAAAACAGAATTTATAACTCAGTTGTCATGGCAGCCAATCTGTCACGTTTCACTCAGCCTAAGAATATCTAAAACCTGATGATTCTGAGAATACGCTAAGTACAAGAGCCAGGTGTGATCACCGTAAGGGGCCCAGGTTAACATCCATTTTACTGCTCCTGATCCACTGCCTTTCTATGGATCTCAAAAAATCCCTGACTTCTTCCTCATAATGTCATTGTTTGGACACAGGCTTTCAAAGTACCCAGGCTTTAACTCCTACTTTTCTGTCACATTCTCTGTGTGTATGCCTATGTGTGAGACTCTCCAAAATATGCGGGAAACTTGGGTCTCAAGAGCATGGGGGACCATGGACAAGAATGGAAGGGAATAAAATGAGAGTGGCTACAGATTTTCAAGGAAGACTTACAGTTCTGGAAAAGCCTGCATAGGACAGTGGAAACACTGACACAGGTGGAGAGGATGGGGTTAGCCTAAAGTTCTAGAAGCTTCTGTGTGCTGAAAGAGAGGCAGCCACCCATACTATTCAGGGGGAAAGGCAGGTTTGGGAGGCAGAGATGGTCTAAATAAGACACATGATCCCAGAAGAGTCCAACTGGGGAGCAATAACCCAGTGGGTCTCCATCAGGAAGCAGGCTGGTACGGAGGGGGATCCCAGCAAGGGTATAAGAAGCAAAGCCTGCAGAGATGGCTTAAGGTGCTGAGAAATACATCCAGTGGGAGGGCTGTTCATGTCCCCAAACTGGGGTGTACTCTAACTCTCTGGCTTATATTCAACAGGTAACCGTTCCTAGTCAAAAGATCATCAAGACTTCATTTCCCCTCTTCAAAATCCTTTGTGGCCCACAGTTAATCAAAAATAATTTCAATATCCAGACCCACTGATTCACATGTTTCAAGGTCCCATAGGCAACCTCTTACCCAGTGAAGGCAAACCCTCAGTATCTCCTCCAACAAGTAGTCGGTCAGCCCCCGGTGGCAAGACAATCCAGCCACACCTGGTACCCATCCCACTATTTTTTTCTAGCACAATAACCTAACCCAAAGGTAAATATACCCACATACTTTATAACAAAATGTAATATAAATGTTTTTACCTCTTGCTTCTGGAGTCACACGGACTAAAGCCATTTCCTTTTTACAAGGTAGCATGTCAAAGGTTTGAACACACATCCTACTTTCTCCATGTCCTCTCTATCCTGTGGTAAACATCCCTGGGTGCCTGGACCATTTCTCACAGTACAATTTTCCAGACCCCTCACGGTCTGACTATACATCTCAAGAAATTCTCCAAGCCATCCTGATAAGGTACCCAGAGGTGAGCACTGTGCTGAAAGATAGTCTGACAAGGTCTGTCAAAGCACAAACATTGTATTTGAGGCAAGAAGGAGCAGGGAGGGAAAAGCTGGGAAAGCCTGGGACTAAATCCTACTTAAAAGGACAGAGATGATCAAATTGGACACAAAAGCAAAACCCAACTATATATGCTACTTACAAGAAATGAGCTGTAAATACACAGACATGAATAGGTTCAAAGTAAAACAATGGAAAATGTATACATGTGTATCATGGAAACACTCTGCATAAGAAAGCTGGTGTGGCGGGGTGCCTGGGTGGCTCAGTCGGTTAGGCATCTGACTCTTGATTTCAGCTCAGGTCATGATCTCATGGGTCGTGAGATCGAGCCCTCCATCAGACTCTGCACTGGCCATGGAGCCTGCTTCAGATTCTCCCTCACTCTCTCTCCCCCTCCCCCCCACTCACATGCTCGCTCTTCTCTTGAAAGAGGGAAGGGAAGGGAAGGGAGAAGGGAAGGGAGAAGGGGAGTGGGAAGGGGAGTGGGAAGGGGAGTGGGAAGGGGAGTGGGAAGGGGAGTGGGAAGGGGAGTGGGAAGGGGAGGGGGAAGGGGAGGGGGAAGAGGAGGGGGAAGAGGAGGGGAAAGGCAGAAGGGAAGGGAAGGAGGAAGGGAAGGGAGAAGGGAAGGAGGAAGGGGAGGAGGAAGGGGAGGAGGAAGGGAGAAGGGAAGGGGAGGAGGAAGGGAGAAGGGAAGGGAAGGACGAAGGGAGAAGGGAAGGGAAGGAGGAAGGGGAGGAGGAAGGGAGAAGGGAAGGGAGAAGGGAAGGGAAGGAGGAAGGGAAGGAGGAAGGGAGAAGGGAAGGGAAGGAGGAAGGGAAGGAGGAAGGGAAGGAGGAAGGGAAGGAGGAAGGGAAGGAGGGAAGGGAAGGAGGGAAGGGAAGGAGGGAAGGGAGAAGGGAAGGGAGAAGGGAAGGGAGAAGGGAAGGGAGAAGGGAAGGGAGAAGGGAAGGAGGAAGGGAAGGAGGAAGGGAAGGAGGAAGGGAAGGAGGAAGGGAAGGAGGAAGGGAAGGAGGAAGGGAAGGAGGAAGGGAAGGGAAGGAGGAAGGGAAGGAGGAAGGGAAGGGAAGGAGGAAGGGAAGGAGGAAGGGAAGGGAAGGAGGAAGGGAAGGAAAGAAGGAAAGAAGGAAAGAAGGAAAGAAGTAAAGAAAGCTAGCTAGCTGGTGTGGCTATAGTGTTATCAGGAAAGTAAACTCCAGCACATGGAATTATTACCCAAGATATTAGGGGATATTTCATCAAGGGTCAACTCAATGTGAAGACACTATAATCATAGATGTTCATACTCTTAAAAACAAAAAAAAGTATGTCAAGTAAAGTCAGGAAACACTAATTTAGCATTGAGGGCATTAGAAGATTAGTAAAACAGTCACTTCCCCAGAGCAAATTCCATCTTGTAAAAAAAACAAAAAACAAAAAACAAAAAACCCAAGTATTTAAAGATTTTCAGAGTAGATATGAACAGCAAAAAAAAAAAAAAAGACACCCTAATATCCCAGTCTTCTTCCTATCAGCTGATGTGATATTTGCCAGCTCCTATTTTCCGTCTCCACCCAGAAAAGGAATCTTCTTTTAAAAAATCTTTTTATTATGGAAATTTCCAGGCACACATGAAAGTAGAGAGATTGTACCTATCACCATCCACCTTCAACACCCTCTTTTTTTTTAGAATTTACCTCTTCTGTTTCATCTACTCAATGGCCTTTACTATTTTCGGAAAAAGTATTTTAAAGGAAATCCCAGATATCACATTATCTAACCTGCAATTACTATTGTAGGCTTCTCTAGCTGATAAAGGCAATTTTTAAAAAAGCATAACCCCTCGAGGACCTGGGTGGCTCAGTTGGTTGAGCCTCCTACTCTTGGTCTCAGCTCAGGTCTTAATCTCAGGGTCCTGAGTTCAGGACCTTCCACCCCCAGCATGGAGCCTACTTTAAAAAAAAAAAAAAGCATAAACCCAAAATTTTACAGAATAACAACTCCTTACTATTAGCTAATATTCAGTAAAATTGCCTCACAGATGTTTTTTTTTCTTTTGGTTTGCTCAAATTATGATCCAAATAAAGCCCCTATATTGCATTTGGTTGTCAGAGTTCCTGAGTCTTTTTTTATGCTATAGTAATCCTTTTTTTTTTTTAATGCCATTGATTTAAGAGAAACTGGGTCGTTTATGCCAAAAAGTGGCAAAAAAGAGCTCTTTTTGATTTAAAGATCTCATCTAGAGATGATTACTACAACCACATAAATAAAGAGCAATAATATGAAAGTTTAAGACTGAATTCTTTAATACATACTCTTTGTTCCAAAACACTCCAGAGATTGCTTCTTTTTGCCCAAGGAAGTCACTGAAACTGTTTAACTCAATTTGAACCACATTACAATCCCTTAGACCCCACTAGAATCATCAAGGGCAGAGACATTTTCTCAATTCAATCTCAAGTGAAATTCCACCTGCATTTCAAAAGCACGAATAAGATGTGTTAGGTTCTATCTATCTCAAACTACAAGCAAATTCCAGAAAATTAAGATGGAGCAAGGTCTTCAGAGAGCCCCCTAAATCTGAAGGAGATGAACATTGCCAAGTCATAAGTAAATTTCTTCTAACCTCAAGGCCTGCTGTGGCATATGGGAGCCATCAAGGAATGCAGGAGTGCACACCCAGGGCTTCAGCGTGTTCAAACACAGCCAAGCAAATGGCATCTCAACGCTTTTCAAACACAGCTTAATATAGACATACTCAGAGCTTGGAAGAGGTACCTATGAAAACCATGGCCCAAGGCATGTGGTGTTAGCCAACCAGTACCACAGAACTATTTCCGACACTTGCCCACAGCAAACTCAAACTTTATTCTCTCTCAGAGTTCTCGGAAAGCCAAAATCTTGGGAAGAAAACGTTCAGAAGGCCCCAGGCCCAGAGGAGAAAAATACAAGAAAGAAAACAACAAAAGGAAAAACAAAGCACGAAATGACTGCCTTTTCTTGGCTGTTTCCTGCTAAGTCTCTCTCTGGTTTTTTTCAGAAATTGTAACACTTGATAGCCTCAATAGGACGCATCAGTGAACCAATAGCCGTGTATCATGCCTCCTCCTGCCCACTGGCAGGACTGCATTCAGTCCCCAGACGGAAGGTTGTCTCTTAAATAAGGGAGGTTGCATAGCGTCAGTAAGCTCCCCCTGGAACTCCTTTTAGGGGTGTATAATTTATACCAACTGTCAAGTCTTAATTTGGACCTGCATCACCTGATCTGCCAGTCTGCCTACACTGCCTCCCTGTAGGAGGCGATTCTGCACCCAGGAGCCCCTGCTGGAATTGAGCGTGAGGTATCTAGGTAATCTGTTCTCTGACCCCCATTCCATTCCCAGAGCAGCAACTGTGAAGCAACAGCCCTCCCTGCAGAGCTGGTTCTGATGTGGTGAGGAGCTCCTGTTCCACTGAGGACATTCCTAGTCCTCCAACATCCAAGAGAGGGGACAGGAAGGTCTCTACCACTGCAGCACTGTTGTTAAAGGAGCCTCTTCGGCACATGCCCCAAAGGGAACAGCAACAGCTTTATGGGCACCAGGTTGACCTCAACTGGAGGTAAGTGTGATGAGTAACTTTATGTGTCAACTTGGCTGGACTGAAGGACGCCCAGAGTTGGTAAAACATTTGTGGGTGTGACTTTCAGGGAGTTTCTGGAAAAGATTAACATTTGAATTGGTAGACTGAGTAAAGATCACCCTTCTCAACGTGGGTGGGCATCATCCAATCTTTTGAGGGCCTGACTGGAACAAAAGGGCAGAGGAAGGGCAAATTCTTGTTTTCTGCTTGAGCGGAGATGTCCACCTTCTCCTGCCCCTGACACCAGCACTCAGACTGGGGCTTACTCCACTGGTCCCCTGGTTCTCAGGTCTTTGGGTTTGGACTAGAATTATACCACTGGCTCTCCTGGGCCCTCAGCGTCCAGAAGGCAGATCATATGAGCCAACCCCTTCTAAGAAGTCTTCCCCTATTCCTCTGGGTTCAGTTTCTCTGGAAAACTCTGATTACCACATTGAGGATCCAGCCACCTGGGACGGTCAGACTGAGAGAGAACTCTGAAGTTCTATAGGGGGAATGTTGCCCAAACAGGACACCTGCCCAACTGTGAGTTTTATTTTTGCACCATGTCATTTTAGACAAACTACTCAACCTGCCTCTGCCTTTTCTTAAGGTCACGAGCTTTGATGTGCCAAGGCCACAAGGGGCTCTGACGAGGCCCTTGCACAAAAGCAGAGCTTGGGAGCGCTGCATGAGAGCTGCTCTGCTTCAGTGGCTTGGTTTCCCCATGCTGACACCCATGTATGCAGATGCTGGTTAGAGCCCACTCTGCCCCTTTCTGCCAAAGCTTCTCTCCACCACTATCATCCATATGACACTGACTCCAGAGTGATGCCCTCAGCCTTTGTGATGCCCCAGTACTAGCTCACCCCTTCTCCACGGGTGCATAAGACCAATACGCCTCAAAAATGACCCCATTTAGACTATCCAACACCATGGTCCTGAGCTGGTAAGCTCTACCTCTCCTTTTTTTTTTTTTTTTTTAAGATTTTATTTATTTGAGAGAGAGCAGAGAGAAAGCAAGCACGAGTAGAGGGGAAGGGCAGACGGAGAGGGCAAGGGATAGGGAGAAGCAGACTCCTCGCTGAGTGGGGAGCCCAATTTGGAGCTCCAGTCCAGTGCCCTGAGATCATGACCTGAGCTGAAGGCAGACGCTTAACCAACTGAGTCACCCAGGTGCCCCTAAGCTCTACCTCTTGAGGCTGTTCATTTATATTTAAAATGGGAGTAATGATGCCAGTCTAATAGAATTTGGGGGAGTATCCAACATAGAAATGTGTATGGAAGGTCTCTGAAAACTGTATAATGCTATATAAAAGCAGGCTAAGAAATCAAAGTGGGAGGGATAATGTAATCCTCTGCAGGGCACAATAGGAGAAAAGCTAGAATGAGAAAGAATGTTCTGTTTTTTACCCAGCCCCTGAAATGTCTTTTAGTAATGAGTACACAGAAAGGTAAAGAGTGGTAGAAAGTGGTTTGCAAACATAAAATGAGAAATGATGATTAACAGTTACATTTCCAAATAAAAATCACTGTTTGCACATGTGTATATATAACGATGAGAGATGCTAACTTAGGAGCAAGTTACAATGATGATTTTCTTAGTGTTCCGTAACTGCACAGTTAGAACAGAATTCCAGATGTCATCGAGCTCCTTCCTGCTCCAGGCAGAACCTCAGCCAAATCATTCTCATCAAATAGGTCTCTAATCTTTTTTTAAAAAGCTGTCCAGGGAAGGAGATTGTAAAGTTTGTCTACGAAATGGCTCAACATTTCTCAGTTTCTCTTCTACTCAGGGACAATAGGTCATCTACTTGCAACACACCCTCAAAAACATGTGTCCAAAAGCAGTTTGCAAACATTTAACAGTGAAAAGTATAATCATCTATTATTTGGAGGGAAAGCGTTCCCTAATTTCTGGCGACGAACACTGGGAACAGTGGAAAACATGCTCTGCTCATGATCCCAGTAACAGTCCCCCTCGTTTTGTGAATGTTCGCCTGTGTTATTAGTAACAGGTTAACTTGACATAAAGGGGATGAATGTCATTCTGATATATGCAGAACTGTCTTCCTGTGCAACTGCCAAAGCAAATAGGGGCTGTGACCATTGGGTTAACAGCTGAAACCATGTCCTAGAGCAACAGCTCTCAATCAGGGAGGATTTTAGCCCCTAAGGGACATTTGGCAGCATTTGGAGACAATTTTGGTTGTCATGAATTGGGGAATAATGCTACTGCCCATTAGTGATCAGGGATACTGCCAAACATCCCCAATGTACATGACAGCCCCATGACAAAGAATTTTCTATCACCAAATGTCACTAGTGCTAAGGTTGAGAACCCCCATCCTAGAAAGAGATCTGGAGCATAGAGCAAAAGAGGGGCTTGTAAGGATGGGGCTTCAGTGAGAACTCCAATGACCTGTGTTTGTCCCAGGCTCTGGTCCCACTCTGATTCTACACAGTGAGAGGGACAAATCACTCTAAAGCTCTGATAATTATACTGTATTCACAGAACTTTATGAATGAGGTCCACCCATAAATGCAACAACTATCAATTATATTAGTTTCTAGTTAGTTATTTACAATGTATGGCAGATAGAGTGGAATGGGAAAAGCCAGAAATCCTCAAATGTCTGCATTTCAAGAATATGGTCCTACTTGTGAGCTTCCTCTACACCGGGTCCTTAATCTGGGGTTCTCACCACCCAAAGGGTCTGTGAGTAGAATTCAGAGACTATGTGGATTTGGGTGGGAAAATATTACAGATTTTTTTCACTAATCTCCAACTAAAATATAGCATTTCGCTCTATTATGCATGTAGTGAACAGACCACAGCAGTACCTGACATTTTGTGAGCAATAAAAATCATAGGAATCTTGGGGCACCTTGTTGACTCAGTCATTTAAGCCTCTGACTCATGATTTTCTCTCAGGTCATGATCTCAGGGTCATGAGATTGAGCCCCACATCAGGCTCCATCCACAGCTTGGAGCCTGCTTAAGGTTCTCTCCCCCCCCCCCTTTTCCTTCATTCCCTCCCCATGCTCGCACTCACAGGCTCTTGCTCTCAAAAAAAAAAAAAAAAAAAAAGGATCACAGGAATCTTCACCTCAATGTTCTATCTTATTATTTATATTCATCATTACTTTGAAATTATAATTGTTATTAGACCTGCTGTTGGTTCTTAGCTTGTAGTGTTAGTAATAGAGCATGTGCCTTTCTATGTCGCAAATTTGTTTTTCATAATCTGATGACCTATGTACATTTAATTGGTTGCCTCTGTAATCCTGGGCATCTTATTTGATATATTTAAAAATGGTCATCTGAAAAGGGGTCCATTAGCAGACTGTCAAGAGCTAGACTGTCAAGGAGCTCAATGGCACAGGAAAATTTAAAAACCCTGTTGCGTAGAGATAGACTATGACTCAGAATAAGCCCATTTCACAGCTTGTTGCTGTGGCTAAAGGGAGAGCTGATGGTCCTGTGGAAAGTGTGTTCATTGTTCTGGTTCAGATGGAAGGCCTACCTGGTCCCCTTGGACGAAAGCCGGTATGGGGCCCCTGGCCTGCACCGAGGCCCATGCAACCTTATGCACGTCCCAGTATGGAACCTGAAAGGCCAACAGTCTGCCATGTCTCAATCATTACCCAGAAGGTGAGCCCCTTTAATCTCCCACCCTTTGCCCTACTTCCATTCCAACTTTCTATATTCTTGTGCCCCTGACCCAGGCTCCCCAAATGCTCTTCCCTCCCCAGTCCCTGGAACCTTGTAGTGGAGAAAATAAATCCCCAAACATCTTCAACTCATGCAGAGTACACTCCTTCCATCTGGCTGCTTAGCTAAAGCCTGGCTTCTTCCCAAGAATACAACTTCCCAATCCCTAAGACTCAGGGTCAGGAGGAGGCTTAGCTTCTTCCTTCCCCAACAATGGTATTTCCAAACTGTTCCTCCCCCACTCACAGGTCATCTGATTTTATCACCATCTCCACCTCTTCATTTTGTCATCTACTGCCTTCTAATCCCCAGCCACATTTGTGAATGCTTTTAGCCTCAAGCCCCTAACCCTGTCAGTATTCCAGGGGACATTAGTAATCCCATGGAGAAGACACCCAGCCATCTTGCCTCCAGGGACCTTTGCCCACACTCAGCCTTAGCCTCTTTATCCTGCTGTGTAATCACCTGGAACCTACCACCTGTAACACCCTGCATCCCATTCTGACCACAAGCTCCTAGAGGCAGTAGAGTATAGGGTGGAAAGATTGAGTTATGATGCCAAACTCCTTGGGTTCAAATCCCAGCTCTACCGCATGCACTAACTGGGAGACCTTGGACAAATTACTTGATCTTTCCATGCTTATAAAAGGTGAGTAATAATAGTTCTACCTCATAGGGTTACTGAGAGATTCAAGTGAGTTAATGTGTACAAAGCATCCATAATAGGGCCTGGCACAAAAACAGAACTACTGAAACACTGGCTTCCATTTTCATACTTTCAGATTTCTCATGGTTGTTCCTCAAACCTCCTGAGGCTTCTAATCTTCCGACCCTCCATTTCTACAATAGTATCCTTTTACTCCCATCTTTACCTCCTTCCCTAGCCAGCCACATTGTCTCCCATGGTTGCTTAAAAAATATTTGTTTAATGGATGAATGAATCAATGATCCATAACTCTTATCTCAACTATTCTCTTATTCATACCTTCAATTCCCTTTGTCCTTTCTAATAAACACCCTTGACAATACAGCAGCCCTAGATCTAACAAAAAAATCTATATTCTCTCCTCCTACTCCTATTGACTGTATCCACCACAACTTCAGCTCTGCCCATCATTCCTTTGTGTGTATCTAGCCAACTCTCTTTCCTGGTCCTGACAACACTAATGTCTAACCTTTAACACACTTCTCAAACCCCTCTTCCCCACTGCTTCTTTCTTCACTCTTGGCAGATAACTTTGCTTCCTACTTTATAGAGAAATAAAGGCTGACACATACACAAACACATACAGAAGTAAAGGCCCCTCAACTTTCTTCCCCGTTCTTTAAATGTATCTGCATCCTCTAACCTTCCCATTCTAGTAGAAAAAAAAGTCCTCTTTTTGAGTAAGGTCAGTTTCTACTCCAGCACTCAACTTCTGTCCAACCCATTGGATCTGTAACTTTCTCTTTTAATTCATTTTATGGTTTTTTAATTCCACTATAGTTAACCTACAGTGTTATATTAGTTTCAGATGTATAATATAGTGATTCAACAATTCTATAGAGTACTCAGTGCTCATCATAAGCGTACTCTTCATCCCCTTCACCTATTTCACCCATCCCCTCACCCACCTCCCCTCTGATAACCAGTTTGTTCTCTATAATTAAGAGTCTGTTTCTTGGTTTGTCTCTCTTTTCCCTTTGCTCTTCTGTTTCTTAAATTCCACATATGAGTGAAATCATATGGTATTTGTCTTTCTCTGACTCACTTATTTCACTTAGCATTATGTATTCTATCCATGTCATTGCAAATGGCAAGATTTCAATCTTTTTTATGGCTGAATAATATTCCATTATATATACCATCTCTTCTTTATCCATTCATCTATCAAACACTTGGGCTACTTCCATAATTTGGTTATCATAAATAATGCTGCAATAAATGTAGGGGTGCATGTATCTCTTTGGATTAGCATTTTTGTATTTTTGGGGGTAAATACCCAGTAGTAAAATTACTAAATTGTAGGGTAGTTCCATTTTTAACTTCTTCAGAAACCTCCATATTGTTTTCCACAGTGGCTGCGCCAGTTTGCATTCCCACCATCAGTGCAAGAGGGTTCCCCTTTCTCCACATCCTTGCCAACACCTATTTCTTGTGTAGTTGATTTTAGCCATTGTGACAGGTGTGAGGTGATATCTCATTGTAGTTTTGATTTGCGTTGCCCTGATGATGAGTGATACTGAACATCTTTTCATGTCTGTTGGTCATCTATGTCTTCTTTGGAGAAATGTCTGTTCATGTCTTCTGCCCATTTTTAATAGGATTATTTGTTTTTTAGGTGTTGAGTTTTATAAGGTCTTTATTTTTGATACTAATCCTTACTGGATATGTCATTTGTAAATATCTTCTTCCATTCAGTGGGCTGTCTTTTAGTTTTGTTGATTGTTCCTTTTGCTGCGCAGAAGCTTTTTATTTTGATGTAGTCCCAATAGTTTATTTTTGCTTTTGTTTTCCTTGAGACCTGTAGCTTTGAAGCTCCTTGAGAAGGAAGCTTTATATTTTATAACGAAGATTATTAGTAGGTAATAAATGGCAGGAGTGGATAAATTCTGCCAAGATATCAGCTGGCCTCTAAGAATAAATTAGACACTCTGTGAAGGTCCATCTCTCACATGGAGGCCAAGCAAAAAAAGTATTGCATGACTTCACAGAGATTCTGACCAAATCGTAATGTTTAGAAGAGTGACAAAATCAACGCTGGTCAATCGCATTAAGACTGACCAAAACACAACTCTTCTTACAGAGAATGATTTAATAAAAATATTAACTAACTGGCTAATCCTACAAATTTCCAGAACATCAAAATTGTTTGGTACCAGCACAGTTCATCAAAGGAGGTTGGAGGCCTTTAAAAGTAGGATAGACCTGGCCAGGGTGGATTAAATGCCCATCCTAGGACCCTCACCATCTCTAATTTTTCTTCTGCATGAATACACCAGACTGAAATGTCTAAAAACACGGAGATTTTTCTGAAAAGCACAGGACCCTGCTGGCAGATGTTTTACACAGAAAAGAAAACAGCTCAAAATACACCAGACTATTTCAGTTACAGAAGCAACAATGCAAAAAAGAAAATTAAGGCATCTGGAAAAAGAGTCATTGAAATAGATTTTTCCCTAAGCCACGGCCCTGTTCACTGTTTCTCCTGGGAGTGAGATTGTACCACCGGGACACGTGACATGGACAGAGCTGCCGCTTTTCAGGTATATGGCTGGCACGTAGGAGACTGCAACAGACAGGGTCTACAGGACCTTCCCCCCACGACCCTCGAGGGCTTCAAGTCTGCAGAAGTATCCTGAGGGTCAGAGTGAACATTCCACAGCCCCAGGGGAAAAGTGTAGCAGAAATAACCGAGGGTCTGCAGTCAGATACATCCAAATTTAAATCCTGCCCAACCACTAACTAGTTGCCTGACTACCACGCACTTAACCTCTCGGATCCTTATCTGAACACATAAGCACATTTCCTTCCTACCTTCAAGCACATTTCCTTCCTACCTTCGTGGTGAGGATTAAGCTAATGACATAAGTCAAGTGCACACAGAAGGTAGATAATTGATCCCTCTCTCCTTTGTCTCCTGCCCCTCAATCTAAACAAGGCAGAACTGAACAAGAAAGCCTGTAGCCTGACTCATTGTGTTACTAGTTCTGAAGAAAGAACTGATCAACAACAGGGAACAGCCTGGGGGAAGTCTGGAAGTCACTACAGACCTTTCTCCACATGAATAAGGGAGGTCAGAAGCCAAAGGAAGGAATCAAGTCCTAGAAAACCAAACAAAAAAGAAAGTAGGGGGCAGCCCTCTTATTACTGGTTTTCCTTCCTGTTTCTATCCCCAGATAGAAAATATATAGAATAAATAGAAATGTCTTTTTTCTGTCAAAAACTATACCCCTTCTCCCAACTCTGAGTCAGCCTCCTGCCCAGATTCAGGTATGCCTGATGTAGCCTTAAAGCAACTGCCATCTTCCTGCTCTGAGGACACCTCAAAAAGAGGCATCAGGTGGCAAAGGGGCTCCTGACTAGGGGTTTAGCTTGCCAAGGGCCTTGCATATCAAGCATTTGGTAAATATGATTTAGACTTGAGTTTCCAGGAAGTCAAAGGATATGACACTCTTCCTCAAGTTTATGCCAGAAATGGCCAAAGATTCCACACTCATTATTTTCTGCTTAATTCTCTGCAACAAACATTTCTTGAGCATCTACCCTATGCCTGGGTGCTGGGTGCCAAAATACATTAAGGAATCACAGCTGAGTTTACTTTCCCCCTCCACAGTGTGGCACACTGTCACCTCAGCTACAAGCTACCGTATCACCTCCGATGTCCACATTCTCAAATAGATTATAACCTCCCTGCGGGCAAGAACCCGCTCTTCTATTAGTGTGTGTGTGTGTGTGTGTGTGTGTGTGTGTGTGTGTGTGTACACACAACAGGAGGAGGCAAATGGGAGGTGCTCAGTACTTGACTGAGTAGAATACGCTATAATGAATTAATAAAGAAAGTGCCCCTTACCTGAAGACAGGAGTGGCTTGTAGATTTCCTTTAGGACAACATTAATAACGGCTGAAATTTGTGGAGGCCTTACCAAGGGCGAGGCACTATGCTAAGCTCCACTTCCTGACAATCCTGGGGGATGCCTTCTATGATTAGCATCATCCCCAGTTTCTAGATAAGGAAGCTGGGCCTACAGGACAGACCTGAGATGTCCCGGTCATTCAGCAGCAGAGCCAGGCCTGGAACCCATGCAGTCTGACTCCAGAGTCCAGCTCTTAGCCACGCTATACTGACTCTCAGGGAACAGGGAGAGCATGTCCTCACAGGCATCGATGTCAGTGATAAGAATCTGATGTGGCTGAAGGAAGGCAGGCAGTGTCCATGCATCACACAGGAGAAGGTCTACCTTCACCTTGGACCCCTCTTCTTTTTCCTTCTTGCTCTCTACTTGCGGGACTTTTCCTATGGTAGCTGATCTCTCACTTCAACTCTAATGTGAAGGTCACTGTCAGATAAGATTTGCCCTTCTTAGACCCAGAGTCTGATGCCTTTAGTCACTAACGGCACTGAAAAAAAGATCTGGGGACCAACTGAAGACCAACCAGTCTGGTCACAATTCAAGTGTGCTCATAAACCAGTTCACTTTACCCGGTGACATTATGAGGATCCCAGGGCAGCATCCAGGCTGCGAGTGGATTGCAACATCCCAGGAGATCTTAGGGTTCCTGGGGTGCAAGACTCCTAGTTAGGTAAATGGCAAAAGAACCAGAAACCACTGCCAGTGGTCCCCCAATACTGGTTCTCCCTTTTCCTCAGTATCAGAGAGCTCCTACAGGAACTGTATAATTGGGCACACAGCTGCCCAGAATAAAGCCCACATATTTCCATCTGCCTTGAACCAAATGTGGTCATGTAATTAAGTTTTGGCATGGGATGTTAGTGGAAGGACTATACACAACTACCGGGAAGTGCTTCATAAAGGGAAAAAGCATGCTTGTACCCTTTCCTCTTTCCCTCTGGCTAGAATGCAGACGTGATGGCTGGAGCTGGAGTGGACACCTTGGACAGTGAGGTGAACTCCATAGTAGAGGTTACGCATAGTGCAGCAACTAGATAGAAGGCCTTGACCCCACGGAGTTCCATTCCAAAATGGACTGTCTAATGACTGTCACAAGAGAGAGGGACAAACTTCTCCCTCAGCCTCCTGGGTTTTCTGGTCCTTGAGCTGAACCCACTCCTCCACAATACATGCCTATTAACCCAACATGACATGACTGGCTTGCTCGCTGGGAGAGAAGTTACCACAAGCTCACTATTCTAAATCAATGGAAGTAATAGCCTGGCCTGTCTCTTTGAGGTCATAGTAGATTCTTAGACAAAAGACTATTCCGTTAATACCACTATGCCTGGCTTTTCTGACCAGACAAGAGTAACCATGGACTGCTCTGAAAGCAGAGCACAATGAGTGCAGAGACTGTTGAGAAATGAAACACTTACACCAGGTTGAGGTTATGAATGTTTGGAAATTGTGTAGGCCCAGAAACCTATGCATCGAAATGGTGGCAGGAATGGATTGGGGATCGCACTGTACCAGTCTGAGCATGCTTCAGGTGCACACACTTGACTACTCTCCTAGCGTACCAGCACTTCCTGTGTCCCCTGGCTGTCTCCTCCCCAAAGCCGGCACCCTTTGACTTCCCCTTCCTGCATCTGCTATTTTCTTTAAGACACAGATCCAGCCCCATCACCTCCTGGAAGCAGGTCCTTTTCTCATCCATCCTTCCAGAAGCTCTCATCTGTGCACTGACCAACCCAAGGGCTCCCTCTGACAAGCGAAAGCTCAATAAATACTTATCAAAATAAACTAAATATGATCAATAGGGCTTCAGACCTGATAAGTTCAAGCTAACAGAAAACTCTTTTCAAAGCACCCCCCCCCCCCAGAAGCCTGCAAGTATGTATATTTGAGAGAGAGAATCAATCCAAGGAGTCACCAGGCTAGTCCGCCCAAGGGATTGTTTCAATTGAAAAAAAAAAAGGACACTGCAGAAATGCTAAGCAAGAACCCAAAGGAAGGAATTCATCCATCAACCTATCAGATTCTAGCAATTGCCACTGAGATTATTTCAGGAGCAAAGAGCAGAATGAGGTGAAGTATTCTCTATTAAAACCACATGAAATGCTTGGACATGCCAGGGTTGGTGAACCCCAGAAAAATGTGTATTTGTCATTTTTCCCCCTTCTCCTAGATTTTCTGGCTAAATCTCCTGCACACCATTAGAATAGAGAAGACAAACATTTCTAAATTTCCCACCTCCTCACCCCTATCAGCAACCCTTAAAAGAGCCTATGGGCTCCAACCAGAGCTGAGTGCACAAGCTCAGACCTGCAGTTTTCTCTGGAGAAAGGTGTACTGTCAGAATCATTTATTTATTCAGACCTAATAGTGAGGCCCTCCGTAAGGAGGGGAGTGTGGAGAGGCCGCTACTTTCCCACCACATCTGACTCTGTTTAATGCCCAAAGTAATGACCACAGGGCAGCCTGGGTTACCCCACCAAGGGCAGAGTATGCAGTAGGGCACAGAGGACCAGGTTCCTCTGGTGACACAAAGACTAAATGATCTATAGCTCAGTTTGTATACAGTTGATTGGGTTCTAAAAGGCCAAGTAGAAGCTGAAACAATTCATCAACAGCTGCTTAGTGAGAGCTGAGAGAAATAAAGTTGAAAACTCCATGTCAGCCAGCAAGGATGTTCAACTTCATGCAGTGCCTCTTAGCTTGGAGGCAGTGACCCAGTCGCGGTGGGTTGTGAAATCAATTTAGCAGGTCCCTGCCAGCATTTGTAAGTAAAGCAGGATAAAACAGTAAGCATCAGGGCATCGCTTTCATGATTTTGTGAAACTTCCTTTTTGGTTCTAAGATGTTGTTCTTTGAGCCACAGCCAAAAAATGTTGGGAAGCCATAGATGGAACAGATAACGGATGAGCTCATGTTCTCCTGGGAACTCCTCATTTTATGTCTCATGTGCATTCACCTTCCAGGGCATTCAGCCCCCATCTGTAGAGTGACGGATATTCTTCTGGTGTTTGCACTAAAATGGCCATGTGGATACCCTTTTGACCAAAAAGGGATAAAAGTGCAAAACAGAAAATTACTTCCTGTGGCCACACAGAGAAGGGAACCAAAATGGTTGGGCCAAAACAGAGAAAACCAAAAAACAGGCTTGCGTGGTTCTCCCCAAACCTTCTATGTAGCCAAACAATGAAGGAACACAGATGGCTTGTGGGCACCAGTTGGAACATGAGCTCCACAAGGGAAAAGTTTGTTCAGCTCACTGCTCTATCCTTAGTTCCTGCCACAGTCCCTGGCACAAATTAGGTCTTCAATAAATATTACTCAAATGAATAATTTAATAAAGAAATTAGGACAATCCCCAAACCCAAAAATACTTACTTACCGATGTAAACATTTACCTAAACATACAAAGACATCACGTTTCACTGAGGTGCAACAAATATGCTCCGCTAGATTTAGAGAACTAGTTAGAAACAACAAGGATTATCTGCCTCCAGCTTGAAATGTTTGGTTGGAATCCTCTAGACTCAACACTAAACTGACCCATGACACTCTTCCTACCTTCTGAGTTCCCATCTACCTGTCTAGTGACACATTTTTCCCCTCTCGCTCCATCTTAAAACTTATTCTTAAGCAATAATGAACTAGTTTGAATTCTCCAAACACATGGGTTTATTATAAGACTTGGTGCCATTGCACATTCGTTGTCTTTTGCCTGAAACAGTGGCCTCCTTTGAGAGCCCAGACAAATAGAACCATCCTCCCTGAAGTCCCAGGCCAGGTAGGACCTCTTCAAAGCCTTTCCTGACCACGTGCCCTTAACTCCAGCCTCTACAGAATAAACCAAGTTCTCAGCTAATGTATCTCTGCACTGGGTGCATATCCATTGTTTTTCGCATATCCTGTTGCACTTTACCTGGTTATGGTTTTATTCCCCCATGGGATTTTTGAGCTCCCTGAGGGTTACAGTGGATCTTCTTCAGTAAGCATTTACAAGAGGTATGAATGAAAGAATGATCCAGTCAGTCCTCCTGGACCCCTCTCTGCCCACTCTCACTTAGCCCACCTCAGCATATCCCCATAAGTTAAATATGTGGGGGAATACTGAGGGAATTAAATGATTAAAACATACACATGCAAATAAAATACTGATATGCCCTGAGGCAAAAGGAAAATAGGAAGTAAATGATTCATCATGTTTTCATAGGGATACCATGGAGATGTTATTCATCTGCTACTCAGGCATCAACTATTTAAATGTGGACAGGGAAAAATCTTCCCCCGATCTCCCTCTTCATTTGCTGAGGGACAATGAGCTAAGAGGAGGGCTCACTCAGGTTTTAACCCTGTGTGGTTGTAATTTAGGAGGAGCCCCAGGGAGCTCATGGGCACTCAGCCCAAGGGAATGCTCAGATAGGAGGTCCTTTCTCTTGGGGTCAAGCTATGTGGGAAGAAGAGAACAACAGAAGTCATTGGTAGGCTCTAGTGCAAGGATAGGCACACTTTTTTGGTAAAGGGCCAGTTAATATTTTCAGTTTGAAGGCCATGTGACCTGTGACCATTACTCATCTAGGCCATTGTAACATAGAAGCAGCCATATACAATATGTATTTAAACAATTGATCAAAGCTGTGAACCAATAAAACTTTATTTAAACACACTAAATTTTGAATTTCACACAGTTCTCATGTGTCACAAAATATTTTTTTTACATTAAAAATTGTAAAAACCATACTTAGCTGAGGGGTCATACACAAATAGGCAGTGGGCTGGATGTAACCAGCTGACCAGGTATGGCCTATGGGCTGAAGTTTGCCAATCTCTGGTCTAGTGTGAAGTCCTGATACACAATATTATCTGAAAACCTTCAGTCAGAAAACAAATACTGTAGTAGTTCACCCAGAATGCCCATTATCTGACCTATTCTAAATTACCGGTATTTCCAGAATTGGATATTTTAAATCCAAACAAATGTGATGTTCTTGAAAGACTTCATGCAACCCAAATGTTTATTTTGAATGGTCTTATGTTTCCTTCAATGATACAGATTACTGGATAGGATATATTATATATATTTGCCCAATTATAATCCAACACTCCAAAATGACTGTTATCCATGAAAACTTAAGGGACCTCTACAGTCACGATGCATTTGTCACCTGTGAGACTGCCATGCTAGCCCTGCCAACATCCATTACCATCTGCCTCTCCATTTTTAGCCTGTGGACTAGCCCACCTAGACATCACCAGTTGTCACTCACAGCCCAGTACTTCATGCGATCACCACACACCACCCACGACAGCAGACTGTTTTTCAATTTTGGGGGATGAATTATCACTGATTTTTAAAATGTTTAGAATAATTCTATTATTGTTCAGATGTGTCTGGCCTTTAGACTTTTTGATCTACCCAACAGTTATGAGTCACCAAAATTGTTTACTTCTATTTCCATAAAGAGTCACTATAAGATCCCTTTAAATACTAAGTTCTCCTGATTCAAAATCTAATTAACTTTTCAAGGACATATTTGTTAGACAACCTGTAGTCTTTTGCTTAAGAAAATCCTACTACCTGTTCTCCAATTAGGATTCCACTTCTCATGACTACTTCATCCTTGTCTCAGTGACTTGTGGTCACTAAGTCGCTGTTCTGCCAAACCACCATCCCCATGGTCAAAAAGAGGAAAACATTCTGACCCCATCATTCTATGCCTTTCAAGATATATTGGGCTGTCCCTGAGGGAGCAAAACAAATTAAGCTCTTCAGACCATTTTCCTCCCTCTAGAATTTTTGTGGAGCAGGAATATGGTTAAGATGGACAGTAACAGGCCCTCTGCCCATCATAGCTGGGGAGTCGGCATAGAGACCCACTGGGAGACCCAAAAGCCACATTCATCCCCTTCTTCCTGCCCATGTAACCCTGATTTTGTTCACCAGCTCAGAGAAAAGGTCCTTCTCCCCGCTCCAAGAAAGAATCCTGAGGAGTCTAAGGTTAGACTCTATGCTAATAACAGAAATCACCTTTCTTTTGTCACAATATAAGCCTAGAACTTCTTATGGCTTCATCTATCATGGGCTGATAATTCTGGCCAAGGAAATGACAAAGACCTCTCCTTAACCAAGCTTTTGGTCATGCACCTTGGAGTCCCCCCCCCTCAACAAAGGCCTCCACCTTGTGCCGAAAGAACAGCGACTTTTGGCACAAAGGACTTGGTTCACTCCACCACACTAGGAAACTCAAGCAAACTAACATGGCTTTTAGCTGCCTTCAGTCATGTCCCTCACTTGACCCAGTCCCCCTTGAGTTCCTGTCTGAAAAAACTCAAGGCTCTCAGAAGAATTTACCATTTGTTCCAGCCAACAACCTCAAAGGCCTCTGATCTTGCTTTTCATAATGTATTTTAAAACTTACAATTGTGACTCCTTCCCCTGTCCCTTTGAGATATGTATGTATCTCATACCTTCCTCAACAACCTGAAAGCCTTATTCCCTTGAAATGTTATCATCAGGAAGGACAGGACCCCGGCTGTGTGCGCAGGTAGGTGCCTAACTCCGATAAGCACCTGTTAGCAAACTCAGATGGCCGATCACACTGAGCAACCTACCTGCTTTTTGTGATTTTCTACTTGTCTGTCTCTGCTCAAGCCCCCACTTTGTCCCCCTTATTCTCCCTTTAAAACACCCAGTCACCTCTACACAGATCAGACATGCACTTGTGTCTCTTTCTCCAACTGCAAAGGCACTGAATGAAATCTTCCTTTACCATCTTTAACTAGGATTGGGGTTTGTTTTTCTTTAACAGAATATAAAAGTAAGTCTGCTAAAGGGTGCTAGAATTTCTCTCTGATCTAAACAAAAATGGGACCAAGAAAACAAACAAACCCAATAAACCAACAACCCAAGAAATATGAAGGAATTTGGGGAGAAACTTCCATTTAAAATAAAGCAGCCATGTGAGGAGGCAAATTCTAGAGCTGCAACATTGCTCCACAACGGGACAACCTTAAGGGCCAAGCCAGAGCTGCAGATGACAACCTAAGCATCTAATGACCCTAAATACCAATCCTGGACCCATGTTGCCTGGGGCTTCTTGTTATAGAAGACTGATAAATACCCTACCTGTTTAAACTGCTGTGGGTACAGTCTTGAAGTCAAATACATCCTGATTCAACCCATTCAGTAAAAAGCTACCCAGAGGACATGACAGAAAGACAATAGTGCCTGAAGAGTAGTACTGAGACTCAATTATAGGTGACACTCAATGCAAAACTTGAGCAGGTAAAAGAAATATATTGGCTAATATAACTGCCAAGTCCAGGCCTCACTTTATGTTCTGGCAGAGCTAGACTCAAATGCTGATGATGCCTTCAGAAGCCCCCTCTTCTCTGCTCTGCTTCCCCCAGCATCAACCTCACCCTTAGTAGGTCCATCCCATATTGAGATGAAGATGACCACCAGCAGCATCAGGGGTACATTCCTCCCACCTCACAACCCCAGTGGGAACAGAGAGCCTCTGTCCTTGTAGTTCCAGCAAATCTCATTGGCATGGCTTAGGTTTCTGCCCATGGCCAGGGACTATGGATTCTAAATGGCCAGACCTAGATCGGAGAGGTTATCAACCCAATGGGAAAGGACAACCAAGGAAAGTCAGGGTGCCATTACCCAAAACAAGGCAGGCAGAGGCAGCAGCTGTCCACAAGTAGTATATGAAGAATTCAATCTTCGATTCTAACTGATAGACTACTACAACTGCCCTAATTTATCATCAACTAGAGCAGGCCACCCCTCCCATTGCATCCATCCTCATTATTTTATAAGCTACGAAGAATAGGACTATGCTTTATTATTCCTCAGCAAATACTAATTACCCAAGTGTTCTACATATACCAGGGTGAGGGTGAGCCAAGGATTAAGCCCATGGAAAATCATCTTTATGGACACAGTATCTCCTTCACTCAAACAACAGAATGTCGGAGCTGAAAGACACCTCAAAAATCATCTAATGCAAACCCCTTGGTTTACAATAAACAAACAAATATACAAACACCAGAGCCCCAGAGAAGGTAAGTGCTATGGCCTGAATCTCAAGGCTGGTCAGGGCAAAAGCCAGGGATGGGGCCTCTTCCAGCCCAATGCTTACCACTGTGTCACATGGCACCCAGAACACATACATGTGAGACTCCAGGAAAACTAGAATTTCCTTTGCTTTCTTAAAAGTTTTCTCAGTATAACAGTACTGTCCTTGGGGGGAAAAGCAATAAAAAGAACAGACGTAAGACTTTTGAGTAACTGTTGTGTTTTTATCCTTTAGATCTACAGACCTTTGGCATTGTTGTATGGTTTCTTCCTGTTTCCATTGTGTTTGGGAAGATGTGGGGAGAAAAGCCAGAATGGAGGAAGGCTGGGCAAGATAGATCACGGGGAGCCAAACCACACGTCTGAGTCCTGGTGCCTCAGAGCATGGAAATTCCCCATCCCTTGGTTCAAGGCTTATCTGTTTATTGACTCAGGGAAGGCAGCTGCCAGGCACGGGAGATTTATACTAGGTCATTCCAACCCTGACCTATGTGGAACAAATGGAAGCCCACAACACTCAATGTGTGTCCAGTGCTTTTGTACAAGGCTCAAGAGCTTTCCCGCCACAATGACAAGCTATACAGAATCAAAATAGAAGGTGGGGCAAGGGAACCCAGCAGCGGGGGGGGGGGGGGGGCAAAATATGTGGGAAATGGCTAGGAAGCCCCACAAGGGGTCAAGGTTGCACAACCCTGCCCTAGAGCCAAGGGTTTGGAAAAGTCAACACTGATCCCAAGTAACTCTGTTGCCCAAACTCCAAACGCTGTATCACAAGCTGGGGATTTCTGCCCTGACCCACAGAATGAGTCCTACTGACCAAACCAAGCAGGATAGTAAATGGAAAAGCATTCTATAGCATAAAAAGTGTTCTGCACAAATACAAGGGCGTTTTTGCTAACAATTAGACTTTCTTACCCTTTACAATTTGGGTTGGTATTCTTAGAATATAGTATCTCAGTGGGAGAAAAGTAGATAGGAGGGGGAACAGAAGTGCATAACAGCAGGGGAGGAGCCTAGAAATACATCATCCACTTAGCAACATGGATATTCTTTGAGGTGTTGGCAGAGAGCACCACCATCAGGAAATAGCTCTATGTCGTGCTGTGAATGAGCATAGCTTTAGAATCCCACAGACCCAAGCCCCAGGCAAGATTCTGCCCTCACTAGCTCAGTGGCTTCAGCAAGTGGCTTAACCCTACCATGCCTCTGTTTATACATCTACAACATGAGGGTAATAACAGTATACACATCACAGGGCTGTTGTGAAAACCTAGCATCACCAGAGCCCTACAAGTGACTGCTACCCACACAATATCCTGTCCCAAGAACATGTCAGGAAAGAATAGAGCAGGTGGGTCAACTCGTTTCTTAAGACCAGTATTTCCTTTAAAGCCAAATAATAAGAATAAAGTCAAATAGCATGTAGAGAAAGGGGAAGAGCTTTCATCTGTCTTAAATTATCCTAGCTACAGTCTATGTAGCAAAACTATTAATAGAAAAGGTCACTATGAGCCTTTGCAAAGATGTTGGCATATATAATTTCAGGTGTTTTTCCTGTGGCTTCTTCCTAAAGACTCTGGGACCACGGCATACATGTATCCTACTCTCCAACCATGTTTGCTCTTAAGCCTACAACAACTTAGTACAGCTGGTGAAGTCCATTAGCTTGATTTCCAAAGGAGGGCTTTGCATTAGGAAGTTAATGGATTTTACGCTCATAGAACAGTAGACGCACAGGGGCGCCTGGGTGGCTCAGTTGGTTAAGCGTCTGCCTTCGGCTCAGGTCATGATCCTGGAATCCCAGAATCGAGCCCCACATCTGTCTCCCTGCTCAGCAGGGAGCCTGCTTCTCCCTCTCCCTCTGGCACTCCCCCTGCTTATACTCTTTCTCAAACAAATAAAACCTTTAAAAAAAAAAAAAAAAAAGAACAGTAGACGCACAAATGCTCTCCCACCCCCAAGTACTCAGCTGAAATCAGTATAGTTCCCATTTCAGCCCTCTCCTGGTGATCCAGGTTTGCTCTAACTACCCGCTTCCAAAGCTTCCAAATAGCTAGCTGCAGTCTCAACTTCAAAGAGACTATTCCAGAAACACAGAGAAACATCCCTGATCCCTTTTTGAGGGGTCTAAGTGGCAGGAAATGTAAGCCTCTGATAAAGGATGATTATTTGGACTCGTACATGTTAAGTGCCAAACCAAATAGACTGGCAAACATCAGATTTCCTGCAGTTGATTATAAATAATGGGGCATTACTTTCTGACAAGATTCAAAGTAAAATTTGATAAAAGCCCAAAAAGCATGAAAACAGAAACTGCAGTTTTCACACCAGAGTGAGAACTCCAAAATTTCTCCCTGCCTTCTTTGGCTTCCCTGAAGTAGAAGGATTTGATATGACACGTTCTACTGTCAGGTGGACACCTTTCCTTTAAAGTCATTTGCTTTGCATTTAAGAAAAACACAACAGTCAGAAAACACCCAAAATCTCTTCAAGGCTGTGAGAATAAAACTCAATGCGTTAGTGTGAAATGGGCTTTTACATTTAGAACTGCTGCTTCCTGATTTCTAAAGAAATGAAGAGTAGTTTTACAGTTGTCACCTGTCACATTTAAAATGCCATATGAAGTAGCCAGGACAAAAACCTAAGTCCCAAATGGCATCAAATACCAGCAGATACAACAGGGACCCTAAGGCACACAGCGTGAAAATGAACTCTAAAATTCAGGATACAGAGGCGACTTCTCAAGTAATGTATCAAACGTGGACCAGAAAGATTATTTTTAGTTATAGCTAAAAAGCTTCAAGAGCCAATTTTTGTCTTTTCCTTTTTCTTGGCTAAGACAGCTATAGTTTTTACATGGTTTCTTACAAGTGAATGTGTGTACATCTCATAAAAAGATATTTAAATTTACATACGTAGACACACAACACACAATTTTCTACCTCCATTCTCCCCCCACCCCCCATGAAAAGCAATAAAGTCTAAAGTTTTTATTTGGTTAAGAAACCTCTGGCTGTTTTAAAAGAATTCTGCTGTTAAATACCACTTTCAACCAGTGAAAAAAAATAGCTGTGGGAAAGAGACCGGTGGGGCTGGAACTCATTAACACTTTGGGCAATAGCATTTTTCCTTTATTTAGAAGCCTGTTCTAGCTCCTCCCAATGGAAAGAGGATGACCAAATATGGGCCAACTGCTTACTTGGTCTCCTCTTTGCCTCCAAGTATCAACTAAATTTCCTCCCTTGTTTACCTTTAACATCTACCTCTTTTATCTCCAATAAAACACCACCACTCATAATGCTATTTTTATTGGTGAGGCACTCAGTTATCCAACACATAAATTCATTACAATAAACACACACATATAAAGCACTTCCCATGTCCCAAGCAGTGTTTGAAGAGTTTTGTATGTGTTCACTCAATAAGCCATATGTTATGCCACTTATTCTTCAAAACAATCCTCTGAGTTTATTATATTGGTTGGTTCAATCCTTTTCCCCATCCTAATTAACCCTAATGTTGTTACAGTTCCACCCTTTTCCTCATGGCCATTACTTCTGGAGGGGCTGTCCCAGGAGGTGGGTCTTCATTGTTCTAAGCTCATTAAGGAGACCCCACTAGGTATAGCTATGTGACACACTTCTGGCCAATGACACAAGAGAAAGCCTGCTGCTTGTGGGGAAGGGGGACTGTTTGTGAGAATACTTTTTGTTTTAATAAAAGCCACACAGGATGAGAGAAGGTCTCCCTCTTTTGGATCCTGTTGAATACGGAGTTGATGCTTGGAACTGCTGCAGCCTTTTTGCAATGATGAGGGAAGCTAATCTGAGGACAAAGGCACAAGAGACAGAATACCAAGCCAAGAAAGTCACCCGGAGAGGGGGGGCCCAGAGCCCTGATTATACTGTGTCTGGAGCTGCCATAGCTTTTGCTCTTGCCTCATGTGGTAATACATTTCCCCATTGTTTCTACATTAGTTGATTTCTCTTTTACATGCAGCCAAAGGCATCTTTAATGACACAGTTAACTCTATGGATGAAGAAAGAAAAACTAAGAGGGTGAGTGACTTACCAAAAATTACACTGCTAGTAAGTGTGCTGAGAACACATGGGCTTTCAGGACTAAAGTGTGTATATAAAATTATTCTAAAGGGTGATAAGAGAAGGACTCTCAAATCCCAACATTTTACAAATTGTATGTATGCATGTATGCATAATTTCACAATCACACACACTCACATACACACTGATCTTGAAATTATGGTTAGCAAGTTCATCACCTAGGGCTCAATATCTATTTGATCCCTACTTCTAAAGATTGTTAGATTTTGATTGTGTGTGTGTGTGTGTGTGTGTGTGTGTTTGGAGGGGAGAGAGAGGGGGAGAGGGGGAGAGGGGGAGAGAGAGAGAGAGAGAGAGAGAAAGAAAATAGATATAAGTCACTAAAGGTCTCATAAGGCACATGGAAAGACAAATATATTGTCACTTGTTATTAAACTAATGCTTTTGACTCTAACAGTTCATCTTAACAAGTGATTAGCCATGATAAGCAAAGTATATACACAGGCAGTAATCTTCTGTTAATTATTAATGCTTCTTTTCTCCTGCAATCATGAGTCATTAACTTCTGGGTGCTCATCTTTAAAGAAAAGACTTCATTACTATATACTAACTAGAAAATAACATGTAGAAAAAGGAGGTCTGACTCAAGTGGGCAGCAAATGGGATGCAGAATACCATTCACTTTGGATCATCAATCACTGAGTTCTAGGAAAATGAACAGAGAGTTCATTTTAGCTACTACATATCATTAAGAGTCTCCAGCATATAAAGTGCATCTCCCACCCAGGCATTTTACTTATATATCCTCTTTGCAAGCCTTTTCCCAGATGTTCCTAAAGATATGTCTCAGTATACCTGTCATGGTCTATAGACAAGAAGCATCTGGAAGTGATTTAAATAGGCTGCATTGAATTCAGAGGCCACAGCATCCATTCTTGAGCAATGAATTACTTCTAAATGGTACTATATATGGGAAGAATCTCCTCTCTCCTGATGTCTAGTTTCTCTGTAGAGGATCTTTCGTTAAACGTTAGTTCCTGGTCTCCATTGGGACCCTCACTCACACTGCCCTAGGTACAGGCAGTGAATTCTCACTGGTATGTTCTGGAACAGGAAATGAGCATGCATCAGTCCCTCCTATCCTAACCCCTTATCCTCTTGAGAGCTGTTTGACTGCAGGGAGCTGCCAGTCCAGTCTTCTCATCAAAGCTGAAACTGTTAAGAGTATCAGAGCCCACAGAATGGGCTGCTTGTGCCCACCTAGGTGGGCCAGTCCATAGAATCCTGAGTTTGAAAATCAGCCCACTCACCTACAGAGAGGAAACCACATTTTCTAATAGCATCTTGATCATTTAAAAAAAAATTTTTTTTAAACCAATCTTCCACACGTTTAAATCAGAACATGGGTGAGGAAGCCAAGGATGAATTATTGAGCTCATTCAAACCCCAACATTTTCCAAAAATGGAGAGGCTTCACCACACCATGTTTTGTATAGTGCTTAATGGCAGTCAAAGCAATCTCCAGTATTTTATCTCTTTGGGCCATCTCAACAAACCTGGGAGGAAGGCAGGTTTTATTATCCCAACTGGACACCAGTGCGGAAACAGAGACCCAGAAATTTTAAGTGATCTATCCAGGGTACACAGTTCCACACAATGTTCCAGATCTCAACCTCCTGCGCTTCTGTTTTTTCTGGAATACCTTTCCCTCCCAGCTCCCTCTTGCACCACAAGAGTCTAATGAGCTGAGTGACTTACCCAAGATGGGGCAGGATGTGGACACAGGCTCTTTTCACCTCCCCCTCAAAACGGCAGTTCTGCTTTTTAAAGGCTACTTCAATACATAACACAATGCATGGACTTTGGTGCCATTTCATAAATAGCCTAATTTACCAGAAGCCCCAACTTTAAGTTTTACAAGCCTCAGGGCTTCTACCAGGCAAAGAAGATAATTAAATTAATTCTTTTGTCATTTTAAGTGACCTATTTTTCATTCGTAATCAGTATGTCTCTACACAAATTAGAGACTCTTACAAAGTTCTTTAAAAGTCACTCTATAAATTGACTAATAAACTAAGCAATTATAAAGCACTTTGCAAAGCCAGGCACATCATTAAATCCTGACTTCTCAGTGCCATAATTTAAATTGGGAATCTATCTACTTACAGGTGTAGTGTCAAGGCTAATCTCTCTAATACGGAAATAGACCAAGTTAGCATATTTTGAAGGGAAGTCCTTGACTGCCATTACATGGCATCAGACCCTAAGTTATCTACTGCCTCCCCGCCATCCCTGGGTGAGGCCTTGTAGACTCTATTTACACCATGGAGTAAAACTACCTTGCTAAATAAATAGGAAAGGGGCCATTGTGATCAGCTGCACCAATGCTGGGACAGAAAAAACAAGTGGTTAGTATCCTTTCTAAAATGAACTAGGATATTTTCTTGTCTTAACAGGTCCTGCACAGTGAACAGAACTCACTCTTTGAGGACCTCAGACCCCTCTCTCAGAGCACAACTTCTCATTGTAGACCACTGTAGGCAGAGCTTTGGAAAAGTGGGAAATTGCTCCCTGGGGTCCTACATGACTTCCTTCTTGCCAAATCCAATGTCCTTTCCGTGCCTTGAATTTCAGCTTTTGGCACTACTGCCCTCTTTCTCCTGATTGTCTCCATGTGTGCATCCCGCCACACTGTGGTCTTCTGCTCTACCACCCATGGCTCTCATGGGTCGCCGTCTGTCTGCCGAGTCTTATCCCTGTTTCCAGCCCCAATTGCAGCCAAACCCCAAGGCTGGACTCTCAAACTTGGTTCTCCCCTGTCTCCTCCGAGATGGACTCTCTCTTCCTCATGGCTCCAACCAGCTCCCTCCCAGGCTGGGAATGTATCTTCTCCTCACCTCTCATCCCCACTGCCTATAGGACAGCAACCCTGAATATCAAACCATTACCTCAAATCATCCACAACCTGGACCGAGCTCACTATTTCCACCCCAAGCCTTCCAAGGCAGCCCCTCTCCCCAACTTCACTTGTGGTATTTTTTGTCATTATACTCATAGCCACGCAGGCTTACAGTCCAAGAAAGCACAGTGTATTCAGGATTCATTCACACCTTGCCCCCCAGTTTCCAAACCCGAAACTTCAAATGCCCTCCAGTTTCTGCCATAGGTCCAGGCCATTTATTTGAGCTTCTCCCTTTTCTCCAGCCTGGCATTCTAGATGCCCTGCTGGACCTCACTCCCTACCCTGAGCCACATCCCATTCTTTGCCAGAGCCCTGTCTTGGTTCTTGCCAAGTCCCCACCCACCAGGGTGAGAAACCTGTCCCATAGCCACTTAGAAACCCCAGGTTCCTTTAAAATGAGGAACCCCAGAAATCAGCCTACTCTGGGGTGAACAGCACCATAGAGGGAAATAGGGTGGTACAGAAGAACCCCAACTTCGGATCTGGACTGACCTGGGTTTGAATCCCACTGCTGCAACTCACTTACAAATGTGATTAGGCAGACTTCTCCAAGCCTGGTTCTTCATCTGTGAAACGGGAACAAATTCAACCTTGATTTCAGAATTGTGAGGAGTAAAGGAAATCCTAAGAACAATGATAGCAACTACTATTTATGGAGCCCTTACTATGTGCTCAGCTAGGGACCCAGAGAAGACAAAGAAAGCAAAGCCTACAACTTGTTTTATTTCTTGAAGACCTGAGGTCTCTTGTGCTCATAAACAGTCTGCTGGATCACAATGGGGATAAGAGGTTAGCTGAGACTTGCCCTTAGGTGTGTAAGAAACAGAATACCACAGCAAAGCACAAACCCTTAACCCAGGATGGATCCTGGTACGGGGCCCACTGCAGCAGCCCAACCCACAAGGTGAGTTACAAGGCTGAAGAGAGGAAGCTCAACAAAGAGTCAAATCAAGGTGGGAGACCTAAGCAATGGAAAAGGGCAGGACAGCAAGCAACCCAGCTTGGCCTCATCCCTAAGTCCTGAAGGAGATCCTTTGGGGAAGGCCACTGGTCCTTGCCTGTCTAGACTGGCACTGTTCAGGGAAGGTAGGGGGAGCCAAGCATACTCTTCCAATATGGAAGTCTCCTCCAAAAGGTCAAAGGCAGTGATTATCTAGTGGGCTCCCAGGGCCACCTGAAAGCTGTTGCTGTCTCCATGTCAGTGAGGAGGCATCCTCTCACTCATGGCACGTTTCCCAACTTGTACTGGACTTTGGACTTACAGATTAACCTGACCCAGGTCTCGTATGCCCAAGGCCTCTTATAAATGACACCCTAGTTCTTCTCCAAGCAGCATGATGTAGAAAAAAGAGGGGGGAAAGTGCCAAATAAAACATTAAAGAACCTGAATTTTTTTCCTACCTGTTACCAACCTCTACGACCTAGAGTAGGTCACTTACCTCAAGGTTCTCACCTATAAGATCATCTGTGGTTGTGAAGGTCCAAAGAGAAGTGAAAACACCCAAAAACTAGGCAGACATCCAGAAAGGTCCAAGATGGTCGAAGGACACAGCCAGTAGCCCTTCTAATGGTAGGGGAGAATGAATGATGGCCAGAGCAACCCAAATCTGAAATAACCTCAGCCACTACAATGAAATTTTTTGGACAGGAAAGGCCTTTTGGGTACAGTGAAAAAAGTAATAATCGTACCCATGCAGAAATTAGGGCCAGGTTCTCAAACTTCCTGTCTGGAGTTTCCATTTATTAGATGGGCTGCTTTCTGAACCTGGCCAAGCCAGTCGGCATGTTCCATGAAAATCGTCATCAACAGAACACAAGAACAGGACAGTTCAGGGCAGGACGCAGGTTTCCACTACCACCAAAGTAACTATCCTGCTGGCAGGGACTGGCCACATTCCTCTCTGCCTGTTTTTCTGTGAAATTGTTTTTACAATTGTTATTTCTACCAGCAGAGGGGATGGAGCAGATTGATAGTAGATTGATATATTTAAGTGATAGCAATCATGAAATATGGAAAACATACATGTGACCATTGTATACACTGAAACTTGGCCTCATAATATCCTTAAAAAGGCAGAGGGGTGTGGAGGGCAGGGAAGGAGGAAAGGAATGGTGACCCAACCAGAACAGGAGGTAATGGCAAGTAGAGGGCATGGGGCAAAGACTGAGTGAACTCTGGCCGTGAGTCAACAAGTGGGACTGAGACCTGAGCTCTTAGTTAGGGAGCCCCAAACTGAGCTGCACCCCCAAGCCAACAGGATATCCCCAGCTTTCGAGAAGAAAGGAAGGTAGACCAGAGGGTCAACAAGAGGACTAGTTTTTGATAGTAATAGGATCTCCCCCCGAATCCCCCCCCCCAAAAAAATTGACATATTGTTTTAGGAGAGTTCTTCCCACAGCCCAGAGAAGCCCTATGTGTACCCAAGCCAATGGTCTGCTCGTTTCCTTCTTGCCCTAGAAGCCCATCCCTCAAGGTCTCATAAGGACATACTCTTGCCAGCTCGTGCAATGGTAGCAACCAACCTTATGGATAGCAAGATCTGATTTCTTCCAGGCACACAGGAAGAAAACTGGGCTAACTCAATGCAACAGAGATGGATGGGTGGGAGATGGGGGGCAGGATAAATACAGCTTCCACAAGACAGCTGGTCCCAACATTCCACACCCCTTCCTGGAAACTTCTTGAAACCCAAACTGAAAGTAGAGTATGGAAGGAGAAGATGGAGGTATGGGGGAGAAGACAGAAGTTAATCACAGTAATAAAAATAGAGCCATTATTCACTGAGCCCTTACTATAAGTGCATTAAGAATATAAGCAGGAGTTAATACCAAGTAGGTTGTATTATCCCATCTTTTGACATGAGTAGACTGATCTCAGAGCTCGTACTGACATTCACATTCATGGTTCACATTCACAGGACTTTAAAAAAAAAAAAAAATACCCCTGAGACTTCCAAAGCATGATTTAACTGTCACTTTGAGTAACCAAATAGAAAAGGGCAGCATGTCTGGGAAATGTCTTTCTGTGTGGCAAAATGGGAGCATGGCATGCTGTTGCTGAAAGCTTCTGTAAGACTGTAGGAGAGAGAAGTAGATGCAGCCCTGAACAGCCCTGGGGCACCCTCTGGTACTGACCCACCAGCAGAGGCATGTACACTTCTGAACACCTGGGTCATTGCTGCCCACTACATGGGTGAGCTCCCATCATCTTCGATCACTGCCCAACTGAGGGGCTTTCTGTGGGCTTTTGGCATCTTGATATCTTGGAGTTCTCAATGAGTCTTAGTAGAGCACAAAGCACAGCCAAATTCTTGAATCCTATCCAGGGACAATGACTGATGACCAGATTTGGATCTTCTTGGGATTTCATTAGAGCTACAGCATAGTCTCCTCAGTAACAGGTCTGCTAACAGTCCTCCCCCAGTTTAATAGTTGATAGTAGGTGTTTGAAAAATGGTAATTGTATCAGAGACTCGTGGTACCTAGTGTTTTATATACACTGGCTCATGAAATCACAACCCATCAAGGTAGGTATTGTTATACCTACCTTGTAGGTCTCCTGACAAATGAAAAATCTGAGGCTCTCATGGTTAAGAGATTCTCAAAGTTCAAAAAGCTAGCAAGGCCAGGAGTTAAGTCCACGCTAAATGATTATCATTATGTGGGCTTCTCTGGTCAGTCCCTCCCATAGGTTTAAATTGTTTAGTGCTGGGCACCTGGGTTGCGCAGTTAAGTATCCGACTCCTGGTTTCAGCTCAGGTCATGATCTCAGGGTCATGAGATTGAACCCCACTTTGGGCTCCACCCTCAGCAGGAAGTCTGCTTGAGATTCTCTCCCTCTCCCCCTGCTCACATGCTCTCTCTAAAATAAATTAAAAACTTTTAATTGTCTAGTGCTGTGGGTTTCAACACCCTGTCCACATCTTCTTCCCAAGCCCCTGACTCAGCAGACAGCAGGGACCAACCCCCTGCCCCACATAAATGTCCTCTACCCTGGGTCTTTTTGTCCTTGGCCGATCTCAGAGGGCTTAGTGAAGAAGGTCCTCACATGCCTTCCCACCGACCCCTTACACACACATGCACATCCCAGGCCTCTGCAAGCCCTCCAAAAGAAACAAACCAAGGTTGTTTTGGGCCTAGCCACCAGCCCAAGTTCTAAACAGACAAGAACCTTCCCATGTTCTGCTCAGCTCCCACTCTCCATGCTGGGTGTGTATTAGTTCAACCTTATAAAGGAACAGGAACACGATGGGTTTCAGGAGTCTTTGAAGAAAAAGGCTTAAAGAGAAAGCAAATCCACCAAACCAATCTGCCCCTGGTTGCTTTTCAATTAGAGGAAGGATGGGCATATCAATACTGAACCACCCCTCCCCTGGTCTTGGGACTCAAAAGTCTTCCTTTGTGTAAATGGCCAAACCAGCAGCAGGAGGCTCTGAAGGCAGGTGGCCACTGCCAGGCCTCAGGTGGGCAAGTCCCACTAACAGTAGTTCTTCTGTTGCCAGCACCCTCTGCCATTCAAAGGGGTGCCCCTAGCAGTTGACAGAAAAAAAAAATATGGACACATGGTACATTCAACCTGCAACTTTCACAGAACTACCTCAAGGCATTTCACTCTTGACATCCTTTAACCATGTTACTGAGGGTGACAGAGTTAACCCAGTCCCAGTTTGCATACACAAAATTTAATTTCCCCAGGTTTCAATGAGATAGGCTAGAAATTCAGGACATGGTGTAGTCATGGGACCTTGATCCCTAAGACATACCCTTCCACACTGCTTCTACTGCCTTAAAGACAAACGAGAATTCCCCAGGGCTAAGATTGCTATTATTTGCACCTAAGCCCCCATATCTCCCCAGATGGGGTCCAGACAGTGGAGCAATGCCATCCCAACCATCTCACACCCTTGCTCTCTCTGCTCAAAGCCATGTGCCTTGGCTTGGTGCGAAGAAACCTTTTCATGTCTCTGGAAACCCAAGCCTCTGCCCTATTTTCCCTAGATGGAATAATAGAAAAATGAGCAAGGGCAGCAGCGTAAATGAGGGAAGGGCAGCCTGTGGTCAGCAGAAGATTATGGAAAAGCTTGAATGAAAGCAAGTGACAATTTAGGAGCTGGTAGGTGAGCATTCACTCACTCACTAACCGAGCATTTGCTGACCAATTGCTGTGTGTTAAGCTCCAGGAGACAAAGATGAGGAAGACATGGTCCCTACCCCTCGACGATCTATTATAATGGAGAAGTGAAAGATAAGGAGTGGCAGGGATGGGGAGCAGGAGTGACTATGAATTCTAAGACAGAATTCTACCACATGAAGTTGAATTATAAAGGCAAGAATCCACAGCCGCAAAGAAACAGGTTATAGAATTTTCTTCATCTGATCCATGAACCTACTTTTATTCATTATCTCATGATGCAAATAGATAAAAAGATACATAGATCTCTAAATATGTCCTGTCCAATATGCAAAATCATTTAATTCTTGCTAAAAATCCAGTAAGACTAAGAGGGAGAGAGGAATGAATTGATAGAGCATAGGAGAATCTTAGGACAGTGAAACTACTCGTTTGCTACTATAATGGTAGATACATGTCATTATATATTTGTCCAGACCCATGGAATGTACAACACCAAAACCGAACCCTAATGTAAACTATGGACTTCAGGTGATGATGATGAGTCAATGTAGGTTCATCAACTGCAACGTATATACAACTCTGATAGGGATGTTGATAATGGAGGAGGCTATGCTTATTTGGGGGCAGAAGTTATATGGGAAATATCTGTCCCTTCTATTTGATTTTGCAGTGAATCTAAAACTTCTCTAAAAAAATGAAGCCTTTAAAAAAAAAAATCCAGTAAGACCACTGGATCATAATATTGACAGGTAGCTTAGTCTATTCAGCCTACTTTAAAAATTACAAGACAGGGTAGATCTAATAATTACTTTGAATGTAAATGGACTAAACACTCCAATAGAAAGACAGAGGATGACAGAATGGATAAAAAATACAAGACCTATCCACAAGCTGCCTACAGGAGATTCATTTTAGACCTAAAGACACCCGCAGATTTAAAATGAAGGGATGGAGAAACATCTATCATGCAAATGGGTGTCTGAAGAAAGCTAGAGTAGCAATACTTATGTCAGACAAAATAGACATTAAAACAAAGACTGTAACAAGAGACAGAGAAGGACACTATATAATAATAAAGGGGACAATCCAACAAGATGTAACAATTGTAAATATTTATGCAACCAACATAAGAGCACCCAAATACATAAAATCTAACATAAAAGAACTAATCAGTAACAATACAATAAGAATAGGGGACTTTAACACCCCACTTACATCAGTGGGCAGATCAGAAAATCAGCAAGGCAACAATGGCTTTGAATGACACACTGGAACAGATGGATTTAACAGATATATGCAGAACATTCCTTTCTGAAACAGAATACACATTCCTTTCAAGTGCACAGAATATTCTCCAGACTAGATCACATATTAGCCCACAAAACCAGCCTGAACAAATTCAAGAAGATAGAAGTCATACCAAGCATCTTTTCTGACCACAACGTTATGAAACTACAAGCCAACCACAAGAAACCATCTGGAAAAACCACAAATAACATGAAGGTTGAATAACATGCTACTAAACAATGAATGGGCCAATCAGGAAATGAAAGGAAGAAATAAAAAATACATGGAAACAAATGAAAAAGAAAACACAACAGTCCAAAACCTTTGGGATGCAGCAAAAGCGGTGCTAAGAGGAAAGTTTATAGCAATACAGCCTACCTCAAGAAGAGCAATCACAAATAAACAATCTAACCTTACACCCAAAGGATCTAGAAAAAGAACAAACAAAACCTAAAACAAGCAAAGGAAGAAAATAGGATTAGAGCAGAAACAAATGATATAGAAACTTAAACAAGAGAAAAGATTAATGAAACCCAGAGCTAATTCTTTGAAAAAAATTAATAAAATTGTTAAGACCTCTAGTCAGACTTATCAAGAAAAAAAGATAAAGGACTCAAATAAATAAAATCACAAATCAGAGAAGAGAAATAACAACCAACACCACAGAAATATAAGCAGTCATAAGACAGTATTATGAAAAACCATATGCCAGCAAATTGGATGACCTAAAGGAAATGGGTAAATTCCTAGAAACATAAGCTACCAAAACTGAAAAAGGAATAGAAAATTTTAACAGATGGATAACCAGCAAAGAAATCAAATCAATACTAAAAAAAAATTCCAACAAACAAAAGTCCAGAACCATATGACTTCACAGGCAAATTCTAGAAAACATTTAAAGAAAAGTTAATACCTATTCTTCTCAAACTCTTCCAAAAAAAAATAAAATAAAAAAGGCAAACTTCCAGATTTCTTCTATGAGGCCAGTATCATCCTGATACCAAATCAACTAAAGACATCACTCAAAAAGAGAACTACAGGCCAATATCCTTGATGAACATAGATGCAAAAGTTCTCAACATAATATCAACAAACTGAATTTAATAATATTAAAAAAAAAAAACATTCACCACAATCAAGTGGGATTTATTCCTCAGTTGCAAAAGTGATTTGATATTCACAAAATCAATCATTATGATACATCACAATAAAGGATCAGAGCCATATAATCATTTCAACAGATGCAGAAAAAGCACTTGACAAAGTACAACATACATTCATGATAAAAACCCACAACAAAGTGGGTTTAGAGGGAACATACCTCAACATAATAAAGGCCATATGTGAAAAACCCACAGCTAACACCATCCGTAATGGGGGAAAACAGAGCTTTCCCCCTGAGGTCAGGAACAAGACAGGGATGTCCACTCTCACCACTTTTATTCAACATAATTACTGGAAGTCCTAGCCACAGCCATCAGACAACAGAAATCAAAGGCATCCAAATCAGTAAGGAAGAAGTAAAACTTTCACTATTTGCAGATGACATGATACTATATATAGAAAACCCAAAAGACTTCACTAAACTGCTAGAATGGATACACGAATTCAGTAAAGTCATAGGATACAAAGTCAATATACATAAATCTGTTGCACTTTTATACACCAATAATGAAGCAGCAGAAAATTAATAAAACCATCCCATTTACAATTGCTCCAAAAATAAGATACCTAGGAATAAGCCTAACCAAAGAGGAGAAAGACCTGTACTCTGAAAACTACCAACACTGATGGAAAAAATTGAAGAGGACGCAAAGAAATGATAAAACATTCCATGCTCATGGATTTGAAGAATATTGTTAAAATGTCTATACTACCCAAAGCAATCTACACATTTACTACAATCCCTATCGAAATACCAATCACATTTTCTGTAGAACTAAAACAATCTTCAAATGTGTATGGAAGCACAAAAGACCCTGAATAGCCAAAGCAGTCTTGAAAAAGAAAAGGCAAAGCTGGAGACATCACAATTCCAGACTTCAAGTTGTATTACAAAGCTGGAGTAATCAAAACAGTATGGTACTGGCACAAAAGCAGACACAGATCAATGGAACAGAATAGAAAACCCAGAAATAAATCCACAACTATATGGTCAATTAACATTCAACAAAGTAGGAAAAAGTATCTAATGGGAAAAAGGCTCTCTTCAATAAATGATGCTGGAAAAACTGGACAGCCACATGCAGAAGAATGAAAATGGACCACCATCTTTCACCATATTCAAAAATAAATTCAAAATGGGTGAAAGATCTAAATGGAAGACCTGAAACCATAAAAATCCTAGAAGAGAACACTGGCAGTAACCTCTTTGACATCAGCAATAGCAACTGCTTTCTTATCTTGTCTCTGAGGCAAAGGAAACCAAGGAAGAATAAACTATTGGGACTACATCAAAATAAAAAGCTTCTATACATTAAAGGAAACCGTCAACAAAACTATGGAATGGGAGAAGATATTTGCAAATGACATATCTGATAAAGGGTTAGTACCCAAAATATAGAGAAAACCTTTTAAAACTCAACACCCAAAAAACAAATAGTCCAATTTAAAAATGGTCAGAAGACACGAATAGACATGAAAAGCTGTTCATCATCACTAATCATCAGGGAAATGCAAATCAAACTACAATTCGATATCACCTCACACCTGTCAGGATGGCTAAAATCAACACAAGAGCAAGTGTTGGTGAGGATGTGGCAAAAACAGAACCCTCTCACACTGTTGGTGGGAATACCAACTGGTGCTGCCACTCTGGCAAACAGTATGGAAGTTCCTCAAAAAGTTAAAAATAGAACTACCCTATGATCCAGCAATTGCCCTACTGGGTATTTACCCAAAGAATACAAGAACACTAATTCAAAGGAATACATGCATTCCTATGCTTACAGCAGCAGTATTTACAATAGCCAAGATAGGGAAATAACCCAAGTGTCCATCGATTGATGAATAGATAAAGAAGATGTGGGTATATATATACAATGGAATATTATTCAGCCATAAAAAAATGAAATCTTGCCATTTACAACATGGATGAAGCTAGAGTATAATGCTAAGCAAATTAGCCAAAGACAAATACATGATTTCACTCATACGTGGAATTTAAGAAACAAAATGAGTGAGCAAATTTAAAAAAAGAGAGATAAATCAAGAAACAGATTCTTAATTATAGAGAACAGATGGTTACCAGAGGGAAGGGGGTGGGGGATGGGTACAATGATAGAGATTAAGGAGTGCACTTGCAATGAGCTCCGGGGGATGTATGGACTTGTTCAATCACTATATTGTACGCCTGAAACCAATATAACACTATGTTCACTAACTGGAATTAAAATAAAAACTTCAAAAAAATGACTAAACAGGTGGCTTATAAACAATAAAAATTTACTTCTCACAGTTGTGGAGGCTAAGAATTCCATGTTAAATGTGCCACCAGAACTGTTGTCTGCATAGGACCGTTTACTGGTTCATTGACAGCCCTCTTCTGAGGTCAGAAGGGACAAGGGAGCTTGTTGAGGTCACTCTTAAAAGGGCACTAATCCCATCACGTAGGTTCCACCACTGCAATTAAATCACCTCCCAACCATCACATTGGGGAAGAGGATTTTTCTACATGAATTTGGGGAGACACATGCCGTCTATGATGATAGGAGTCCTGGGCATCCAGCCAGGCTACTTGCCTCAAGTACTCTCTTTGCCCAGAACCAACCCCCCCACCCCGCCACCCCACCCCGCATGGCAGGCATCAAACACACGCTGTCCCCAGAGAGAGAATCCCACATGCCAAAACAGGAGACATTTCACAGCATGCCAGCCTTTTGGGTCTCCTTGCCTACCCTCTGGGGTCTAAGATTTAAAGAGAAGAGATATCCCCTTGGAAGTCCAAAGTTTCTTGATCTGCAAGCTCTACATGCACACACGCATCACATTCTAAGATGGCAATTAAATGGGCCAAAATGCATGCCATTTGGGGATTTACCAAATTATAGATCTCCCATTCACCAGCTAGACACTTCTTACTCTGTGCCAGTGTGCTGCATAAGTATCTCATTTAAATCTCAAAATAATCCTGTGAAAAGAGATCATGATCCCAGTTTTGCAGATAAAGCAGCTGAGGTTCAGAGAAGCTGAATGACCTGGCTACAGTCACAGAAATTAGTTTGGAGCAGTACTAAGATTCAACCACTGGGTCTGCTCTAGTCCATCACTCAAGATAGTATCCATCACTTGTAGTGTGCACAAAAAAAAGCCTAAGCAGCATGTTCTGTATTGTTCCTTGGCATCCCTACATGCCTGGTGAGATCAGTACTGTTGAGGAGAGCAAACCCACTGCCCCGCATAGCAGCTGATCAAAATGCTGACAAAAGCAACTAAAACTAATTTCCTCAAGTCTCCAGAAAGCAGAAAATTCTAGCCATGAAAGAAACCTATTTGCAACATGAATTGGCTAGAAGGAAAAGAAATGACCTTCACTAGAAGATTTCAATTAGTGTTTCTTTTAACGCAAAATCCAAGCCTTCGCGGGGCCTTTCCAATAAGGCTTTATAAGCAGTTTGCAAACACTAAGAAAGACTCCTAGTGACTCCTTCAATCATATTACTACTTCATCATTAGTAGATACATATTAAGTTCCTACTGCCCAGAAGAAGAATCAGATTTAAAAGATAGGATTCCTGTTCATTAGTAGCTTATAACCTAATTATACACAGATACGTATAAAAGACACACCTAGCATAAATGTGGCTTAATCTTCCTTAGGAACAACCAGAGAGAAGAAAACACTCAGGCCTGGGCTGTGCATTATTGGATCAGCCACGTGGCTTGAGTGACCCACTGTGGCATCAAGAAAAGCTATTTTCCCCCTCTTGCTTGAAAGGCATGTTCCACTTACCTTAATTCTAAAAAAAAAAAAAAAAAAAAAAAAGTATCAAAAGCTCTCAAATGTACAAGTTTACAGAAAGCAAATAATGTCATTCCTATTGTTTTTATCACTTTACCTTGACTTATTCTATGGGATCAGCTTCAACTGTCCAGCAAAGCCTTGGGGTTACACAACATGGATCAGCCAAGTATTGGTGAGGCCTGGACAATGATACACTGAGACCAGGCAGGAAGCCGTGGGCATCCAGCAGGCAAGCCAACCTGGGTCTGCAGGGAGAACCCAGAGAGGAAAACCAGAGAGACAGCACAGAGAGACCAGCCTTGTCTCCACGCACAACTACAACCATCGCCCAGAAAACAGAGACATCAACCCTTCGATCCAGCCAGAGAACAAGGAAGTGGAAAAGGACCCTCTCCTCTGAGGAAATAAACAGACATAACTCAGAAAGCACGTACAGGGTTACCATCTGATACTGTGCAAAAGTGTCCTTCCTTTTATTTTTTGTGTGCACGTGGGTGGCTGTGTGCACACGTGTGATTTCACGTGCGTGTGCAGTCGTTCACCTCCCGCTTTGCTATGACCATTTGGCTTTACCACAAAGCTGTGACAAAGGCTTGCACACTTTTAGAACCCTATGCTATTTTCTAATTTGTTAATAGTTGTATCATTCAAGTTATGATTATTGTATTTAAAGTCAACAGTCAATAAAACAAGGAGGCAACCCACAGAATGGGAGAAGATATTTGCAAATGACACTACAGATAAAGGGCTGGTATCCAAGATCTATAAAGAACTTCTCAAACTCAACACCCAAAAAACAAATAATCAAGTCAAAAAATGGGCAGAAGACATGAACAGACACTTCTCTGAAGAAGACATACAAATGGCTAACAGACACATGAAAAAATGTTCATCATCATTAGCCATCAGGGAAATTCAAATCAAAACCACATTGAGATACCACCTTACACCAGTTAGAATGGCAAAAATTGACAAGGCAAGAAACAACAAATGTTGGAGAGATTGTGGAGAAAGGGGAACCCTCTTACACTGTTGGTGGGAATGCAAGTTGGTACAGCCACTTTGGAAAACAGCGTGGAGGTGCCTCAAAAAATTAAAAATAGACAACCCTATGACCCAGCAATTGCACTACTGGGTATTTACCCCAAAGACATAAATGTAGTGAAAAGAAGGGCCATATGCACCCCAATGTTCATAGCAGCAATGTCCGCAATAGCCAAACTGTGGAAAGAGCTGAGATGCCCTTCAACAGATGAATGGATAAAGAAGATGTGGTCCATATATACACTGGAATATTACTCAGCCATCAGAAAGGTTGAATACCCAACTTTTACATCAACATGGATGGGACTGGAGGAGATTATGCTAAGTGAAATAAGTCAAGCAGACAAAGTCAATTATCATATGGTTTCACTTATTTGTGGAACATAAGCAATAGCATGGAGGACATAAGGAGAAGGAAGGGAAAATGAAAGGGGGGAAATCAGAGGGAGAGATGAACCATGAGAGACTATGGACTCTGAGAAACAAACTGAGGGTTTTAGAGGGGAGGGGCGTGGGGGCATGGGTTAGCCCAGTGATGGGTATTAAGGAGGGCACGTACTGCATGAAGCACTGGGTGTTATACAAAAACAGTGAATCGTGGATCACTACGTCAAAAACTAATGATGTACTGTATGGTGACATAACATAATAAAATTAAATTTAAAAAAAAAAGAAATTCTTTGGTGATGTTGCATTAAGAGATTGGATTAGATGGCTTCTCAGCTCCTTCTAGCCCCCGACATTTCTTCATTCTGTATCTACACAGAAAAAAAAAAAAAAGGACTGACCCTTAGTGCACTCCAGGGACAGTGACCCTTGGAACATGCTGGCAGCATCCGGGTCTGCCTAAGCCCTGGGCAGGGAAGAGTGGGAAAAGCATGGTTCTGCCAGGTGTCACAGCTGATTTAACTAAAAGAAGAGAACCAGCCAGGGGAACCGAAGCTTGACAATGTTCCTGAGGGTCTGTCCAGTGACAGCCAGAGCAGTATGGGGGAGACAGGGGAGACCTCCTACAGCCCAAGATTCACAAGCAGCGTTTGTTCTAACCACTGAGATCAACCCTGAGAAATGTCCCCTCCTGTCTGCAAAACCAGTGTGTGATGAGAAAGGCAAGAGCTGAAGCTGCTGATGGGTTGCTGGGCAGGATAATGCAGAAGCAAAGGGCCTACGGGGGCGGGGGGATGGGGGGTGGGCAATAAGGCAAGTAGATTTTTCGCCTTTGCAAGAAAAGCTTGCATGAGCTAAGATGTCCACAGAGAGAGCTCAGATGGTGGCAGATTTTCCACTTCCAAGACAGAAGGGGAAAAATGATCACCATGTCTTATTGAAAATCATATCCCGATGGCTGGAGAGCTTAAAAAACTCTTGTTCCTCTTTGCAGAACCTCTGCACAGTCAACACATTCAGCCTCCTTGTCCACATGGGGACAATGAAACATTAAGAAAGAATTTAATGGGGGCGCCTGGGTGGCTCAGATGGTTAAGCGTCTGCCTTCGGCTCAGGTCATGATCTCAGGGTCCTGGGATCGAGTCCCGCATCGGGCTCCCTGCTCCTTGGGAGCCTGCTTCTCCCTCTGCCTCTCTCTCTCTCTCTCTGTCTCTCATGAATAAATAAATAAAAATAAAAAAATAAAAAAAATTAAAAAAAATTAAAAAAGAAAGAATTTAATGAACAAAGTAACTGCAGGAGACTATGGGAACAAAAGTCAGAACTTCTATTTCCCAGCCCACAAGACTCTAGGAATGCTTTATTTCCTTCACTTCCTGTCCTGGAGCACATTTCCATAGTAACTCCCCAGGACTGAGGTGACTCCTGTGGCCAGGTGGAGACTGGCTAGAGGATTCTCCTCCTAAAGCGCGCAGCAGACCCTGGATGAAGAACCACACTCCCATAGGATTCCCTCTCTTTCCATCTCAGTATACAGAGACGGAGGTACTCTGGAAAGGCTTTGGGATTGAAGTGTGAACTTCACTATGCAAGAAACTAAAAATTAAGGAAGAAATGAGGCCACTCAGTGAAGCTTCTTAACAAACCAGGATGAGCACTTTGTCCTGCTGACTTCTGGCTTTCTGGAATGGGTGCTAGAACTGATGGCATCTGTGAGGCCGTCCATAGGACAAGAGTACTAATTATTTACAAAGCTCTGAGTTTAATTACTCCTACGTTCCATGCCATAATGACCTACCGTGACCCATTCTGCTGATGGAGAAACAGAGTCATGTTGAGATCGTGTGTTTACCAGTGAGTTAAACATGAGAACTGACCTAACATGGGTCAAAACCCACAGCTAATAGTTACACGCTACAACGTGGATCAAGCTTGAGGACATCATGCTAAGTAAAATAAGCCAATTACAGAAGGACAAATATGGAATGACTCCACTTATAGGAGGTATCTAAAGTAGTCAAACTCCTAGAAGCTAAAAGGAAAATGGCAGTTGCCAAGGGCTGGGAGGGAGGGGAGCTGCTATTCAATGGGTCTAGAGTTCCAGTCATGCAAAAGGAAAAAGTTTCAGAGATCTGTTATAAGGCAATGTACATATAGTTAACAAATTTAGGTGTACAGTACAGTCTTAACAGAGTAGATTTCATGACATATATCTTGTGCCACTATAAAAAAACCTATAGCTGTGACTGGCTTCACAGTTGTGTCTCTGATCCACTTTAAGGGTTGCTTCAAGAAGTGTGAGGAAGTTTAATTTATAAAGGGAAATGTCTACAGCCATAGGTCCAGTAGGAAGAAAGGACAAACACAGACCAAAGACCTGAATAGATAGTTCACCCAAGAGGTCATATGGATGATAAACATGCAGACGAAAAGATGTCCAACATCATTAGTCATTAGGGAAATACAAGTTAAGACCTCAGCGAAAAGACAGCCCACAGATTGAGAGAAAATGTTTGTAAATCGTAGGTCTGGTAAGGGTCTACACAGTGGAAACACCTGACATTAAGTTTTTTATTATCATGTAAGTTTCTGACATTTAACTTTTGATTGTCAAGGCATCCATTTCAATGACCTCCATCTCAAAAAAATACTCTGCCAGCTGGCTGACCCAGTGACTAGCTGAGCAACTAGATAAGAAACCAGGCTGCCCACCCACCGTGAACTTCCCCTTTTATAAAGCCCTAGATAACCTAGATAAACGGCCACGTGAGTGACCCCACTTGCCCCTTCCTGTGCCCCAATTCCTGCTTTTATGTTTTCAATTGCCCAATGAAGAGTAAACCTTTAAAACCCTAGCCACTTTGCCCTTGGACCCTGATAAAGGTAGAGCCCCAGGCCCGTGCTCCCCTCTCTCTCCCCATCTCTCCCTGTGACCTTGCTGTGTAGCCATCAGTGTGTTTGTGTCCACCAAAACCTGCAGTAAATCCCGGGGCTCCCTCCTCCCCTGCAAAATCGCCTGATGGTTGCTGCTGAGTTGCATCTTGCAATCATAATAGCAACATGGCCTCCAGCAGGTAACAGGTCTCTGGTGGCTTCAGCACAAGGAGTACAGGCCTGAGGGAGCACCTCAGACATTCCTAGCCAACAGCATCATTATCAATAGGCTGTGATTCAAGGCATCGGTCTAGTATATGGAACATATAAGGAAATATTACAACCCAATGATGAAAAGACAACCCAATTAAAAATGGGGCAAAATACTTGAATAGGCATTTCTCCAAAGCAGTTACATACAAATGGCCAGTAAGCACATGAGAAGATGCTCAGCCTTAGTTATTAGGGAAATACAAATCAAACCCATAAGATACCACTTCACTCCCAGGATGGCTAGAATCAGTAAGAAATACTAACAAGTATTTGGTGAAGATGTGGGGAAACAATCCTTCATACACTGGTGTGGATGTAAAATGGTGTAGCTGCTTTGGGCAACAGTTTGGTGGTTCCTCCAAAGGCTAAGCATAGAGTTACCATATAACCCAGAAATTCCAGTCCTAGGTATAGACCCAAGAGAAATGAAAATGTACATCCACACAAAAAGTTATACATGAATGTTCACAGGAGCATTATTCCTAACAGGCAAAAGTGGAAACGATTCAAATGTCCATCCACTGATGAATGAACAGAATGTGATCTAACCACACAGTGGAGTATTATTCAGCCTTATAAAAGAATGAAGTAATGAGTCATATTACAACATGGATCTATGCTGAAAACATTATGCTAAGTTAAAGTAACAAGACACAAAAGGCCACATACCATAAGACTCCATTTATATGAAGTGTCCAAAATAGGCAAAACCATAGGCCCTGCAGATTAGTGGTTGCCAGAGGCTAGGAAAAGGGCAAAATTGAGAGTGACTGGTAGTGGGTACCGGGTTTCTTTTTGGAGGAATGGAAAGGTTTTGGAAACGGATGATGGTGATGGTTGCACACGTGTGAATGTACTAAAAAGCCACTGAGTTGTATACTTTAAAAAGGTGAGTTTTATGGCCTGTGAATTATAGCTCAATAAGTAAGAAAGTTGAAACCACAATGAGATAGCACTACACACCTATCAGAATGGCTAAAAGCAAAAACTGGCTGAAACCAAAAACCGTGGGAATACCAAAGGCTGGCAACAATGCAAAAAACTGGATCACTCACACACTGTTAGTGGAATATAAATGATTCAGCCACTTTGGAAAACAGCTTGCATGTTTCTTTTAAAATGAAAAATGGACTTTCCATATGACCCAGCAATGATACTCCTGGGCATTTATTGCAGAAAAATGAAAACTCAGGTCCACATCAAAACCTTGCCTGAATATTCAGAATAGATTTATAATAGCTAATAACTGGAAACTACCTAAATGTCCTTTAGTGAGTGACTGCTTTAACAATGATGGTATATCCACATTACAGAATATTACTCAGCAATAAATATAACTTGGATTAAGCTTGGAAAAAAGAGTCAAGAAAAATCTCAGAAAGTTACATACTGTGTGGCACACTTCTAGAGTACCTGAAACAACAGAATTCTAGACAAAGAGAGCAAGCAGATTAGTAGCTGCCAGTGTGCAGGAACGGTCAAGAGAGACGTATAGCTATAAAGGGGTAGCACAAGGGGAGCCTTGGGGTGATAGGATAGTCCTGTACCTTTTTTTTTTTTTTAATTTTATTTATTTGACAGAGAGACACAGCGAGAGAGGGAACACAAGCAGGGGGAGTGGGAGAGGGAGAAGCAGGCTTCCCGCTGAGCAGGGAGCCCGATGTGGGGCTCGATCCTAGGACCCCGGGATCATGACAAGAGCTGAAGGCAGACGCTTAATGACTGAGCCACCCAGGCACCCCAGGATAGTCCTGTACATTAACTGCGGTGGTAAGGACAGAAAGCTATGCATGTGACAAAATTTCATAGAGTTTTGGGTATGCACGTGCATAAATGGTAACATCTGAATCAGCTCTGCGGACTTTACCCATCATTACCTGATTTTGCTAATGCATTCTACTTATCCAAGATGTTCACAGTAGGGGAGAATGGGTGAGGAATACCAATCACCTCTCTCCCTTTCTTTGCAACCACCTGTCAACCTAATTTTTCTAAATCAAGGGGTTTTTTTTTAAGTAACTATACAGTGATGGCATCAGTCGATGTTTAAGAGTAATGGTTGTGTTTCAGTAACTTGTATTTGATGGCAAAGAAAATGATCGCCTGCATAGTACAGCCACAAGCCATGACCTCTGCATGTCAGAGGGAATCCTCCTCTTAGTGTGAGCTGCCCATACTCAAAAATGAGTGAAGAACTTCCAGTGCGGACTCACTCACTTATGTATCCTCATTTGCCCTCGGTTGCCCTGCATGCTACTCTACTGAACTCTAACACACGTTCAGTCTGAACTCATTCACACTCTTCTTCCCCACCTAACCAAACCCCTCCCATCACATAAGGCTGAGCAGCAGTATCCAGCCTGCCACGTGGGTTAACAGTATCTAACTGGATACTGGAGTTCGGAATCCAAGTTTTCTTCTATATTCTCCATAACCTACGACACAGTGCCAAGAATGCAGGGGGTACCCAAAAATCATCATTGATGGAATCAAGGTCTGTTGGCCTCAAGATCTTTTATTCTGGGCACCAGGGTGGCTCAGTTGGTAAAGCGACTGCCTTCAGGTCAGGTCATGATCCCAGGGTCCTGGGATCGAGTCCCACATTGGGCTTCCCCTGCTCTGCGGGGAGCCTGCTTCTCCCTCTGCCTCTGCCTGCCACTCCCCTGCTTGTGCTCTCTCTCTGTCAAATAAATAAATAAAAATCTTTAAAAAAAAAAAAAAAGATCTTTTATTCTTACGCTTGTGCTCTATGTGATGAAGGAGACCAGGCATATACAAAGGGGCATGAGAGCCATGATAGAACGTTTCACACATACCCGGTACTTTGCATGTTTAAATAGGTCCTTTCACTTATTACAGTGCCATGAATGGAGCCTAGTAGGTATAATCAGACCCATTTTGTAGATAAGGGGATGGAGTTCAGAGTGGTTAAGTGATACACAGTGTCACAGTTGGTACGGACTTGGGTGAGTACCCAAGACTCATTCGAAAGCCGGATCAAGATGCAAAATGCCACCATAAAACTTTTTTTTAATTAACACACAGTGTTATATTAGTTAAGTGTACAATATAATGATTCAACAATTCTATACATTTCTCAGTGCTCATCATGTTAAGTGCACTTTTAATCCCCCATCTCCCCCATCCCCCCACCCACCTCCCCTCTGGCAACCACCAGTTTTTTCTCTGTATTTAAGAGTCTGGGGTTTTTTTGTCTTGTTCTGTTTTGTTCCTTAAATTCCACATATAAGTGAAATCATACGGTATTGGTCTTAAAGCTTTATGTTTAAGGAGGCAAATTACTAGTTAATAGATGAAGATCTTAAAGCAAGTGTAACATTTTGCTGCACAAAATAGTATACTTAGCCAACACCTCGGGGATGGCCAAGGCCCTGCAGGAATAGGACACAGAGTAGAGGTCTTAAAAAGTAGGGACAGAAGAGTGGACCAATCAAGGACAAATTGGAAGAACACAGGAAAAGCACCACTTCCGAAGTATACCCTGAATCCAGCCATTTCTCTCCAGTGCCACTGCTGTCCCCTACTCAAGCTTTTATCACTCAGATCAGATTGCTCCATTCAATGGCTCCCCAGAGCATAAAGGGCTACACTTCTTACCCTTGCTTAGACAACTCTCAATAGTCTGGCTCCTGCTGACCTCTCCTAATTCACTTTGTTCCATTCCTCCCCCAACAGCAATGCTCCCTTCTCCTTTTCCCATCCCTCATGTATGCCAGGCCATTTCAGCCTCGGCTAATGACATTGGCTTTCTCTTCTACCTGAAATGCTCTTCTGCCTGATCTTTGATGGCTGGCCCTGTGGGATTCAGATTTCAGCTTGTTATCTCCTCAACCTAAAGTACCTACGTGTTCCTCTCTATCATACCATCCTCTTAAGTCTTTGCCAAACACCTATGATTATCTGACATTTTTCTTGTTGACCCAGGTATCAATGGATGTACTGACTGTCCCTCCCTCGCTCCATTGCAATGTAAGCCTCAAAAGGGCAGGGAGCTCTTTTTCTCTTGTTCTCTTTTGAATTCTCAGCACCTCACACAGGGTGTGTGTTTAATAAATACGCATCAAATAAAGGTATGAATGAGTGAAAAAGACCACCGCCCTGCGTACTTCAGTTTTGGCTCTTTCTGGCCAAAGGAACGGTCTAGTAATGACAATCTGAGAATAAGTTAATAGTTTTCACCTAAAAGGTAAGTGAATAGCACGATGCTACATCCCTCAAAAGCACTTTGAAAAGTCTATTATAGGTCATCTTACAACATCCAGATCAAGCCCCCTCTCTTCTCTGAACTTTTCCTAGACCCCAAGGCCTTACTGATCCCTTTTACTGTCTTCATCAATCATGTAAATTTGGAGATTATTAAATATCACAATAGTAGGAGGGCCTACCATGTGAGTAAACTGTGCTAGGTCCTGGAAATACAATGAGTTAGTAGTTTATGGGGAATTTATGCTCTGGATGGGGGACATAGATATTAAACCAATATTTGCACTAATGATTACTTAATTATATTTGTAATAAGTACCACAAAGAAAATTCAATTTGTGTTAATGGCATATTTGGAGGACAAAACCAGACCAGCTGGATAAAGGAAGGAAAGCAGGTACAAAGTGGGTCAGAGAAGTAATAGTTACTCTATAGGCTGGTTTGAGAGGCAAGAGACCATTGAGCAGGAAGGATGAAGATCATAAATAGCATGGACTTGAAGTAAGGAGATCACAGTCTCACTTCCAGCTCTGTCACCACCTCTCCACATTCCACTTGACTTGTCCTGGCTCATCTGAAGCAATGCTGTTATTAAGAACAAAAATAAAAATGTTTAGTGTTTGTAGAACTCTCTAAAGAATAAAACCCTTTCATTTTCTAGAGATGAAATAATTCCAAAGAATATTAAGCATATATTAATTATGTCCTGGGCACAAAGATCCATAAAGGTGAATGGATTTGCCCAAGATTAACATTAGTTAGTGGTAGTGTCTCAATTAGAATCCTTAGCTCCTGAATCCCAGCCATGGATTCTTTCCAAAGGCATCCATGGCCTTCCACAATGTGGTTCAACCCTGACTATGCATTTTTCCACTATTCTCAATGCTGGATGCCCAACTGCTGAAATCATCCCCAGCTCAACGCTTACTCTTGGTCTTCTGAAATTCTGGCCCCCAGTGTGAGGTCACACAGTTTCACAGTTCTGACTGTGAAATGTCCCCCACCCTTGAGCACTCAAGTACCACTTCCTCTTCTATTCTCTCATCACCAAGTTGATCTACAGCAGTGGTTCTCAAAGTGTGAGGATTCTTGGGGGATCTCAAGATCCTTTCAGTGCATCCAAGAGATCAAACTATTATTAGAATAATACTGAGAGGTCTTTGTCACTGTATTGACATTTGCACTGTTGGTAGAGAAGGAAAGGTAACTAAAACTACTGGCACCTGGTGCAAATCAAGGCGGGCACTAGTATTAAATTATATTAATAGTCATTGTATTCTTCAGTGTGGTGTTGGCAAAAAAAGAAAAGGCACGCTTAATTTTTTTGATAAAGCGGTAAAAATCATTAATTAAATCCTGACCCTTGAATACACATTTTTAATACTGTGTGTGAAGAAATCAGAAGCACACATAAAGCACGACTGCTGCTTATCAAAGTACAGTGGTGATCTCAAGCAAAAACACTCAGGTGATTGAGTTCTGAGCTGATCTAGTGGCTTTCTTCCTGAAACACTATTTTCACTTAAAAAAATTACAAACTATATTCATTCAGTATTGAGTATTCAATAGATATTTTCTTTAAAATGGATAAAGGAAGCCTGTCCCTTCAAAGAAAAACACTCTCAGTATTTGTTGCCAGTGATAAAATTCAAGATTTCAAGCAAAAACTGGAATTTTAAGAAACCTGCCTCTGTGTGCTTGACATTTTCCCAATGCTAAAAAGACTTTCTTGATGAGATCGATGATGATAATAGGATTTTTTAATACTGCATAATTAAGTCTCAACATTTGCAAGATCTGTGTAATTCTGTGAACTAATTTTCCATATAGTCAATTCACCGTGTTACAAAATCATGCACGGGTTAAAAAAAAAATCCATTTAAAGTGCAAGACAGACTAAAGATGGATTTTCCTGTAGGAATGCAAAAAGTTCATTGATAAGGTTTCAGTTTCTGCACTGCAACTAGCTTTTAGGAGACTCACTTTTTGAGTTCTGATGTGGTATTTTCTTGATTTTATTATTTTTTTTTTTAAGATCTTATTTGACAGAGAGAGACACAGCGAGAGAGGGAACACAAGTAGGGGGAGTGGGAGAGGGAGAAGCAGGCTTCCTGCAGAGCAGGGAGCCCGATGCAGGGCTCGATCCCAGGACCCTGGGATCATGACCTGAGCTGAAGGCAGACGCTTAAACAACTGAGCCACCTAGGTGCCCAATTTTATGATTTTCTTGATTAACTGTGGGCTCAAACCTCACTTTAAAAACTACAGATTCTCTTTCCCATTTCTATTTGCTTTTGATCATGAGGGGGAAAAAAACAATCAAGTAATGCTGTTCTTTCCCTCCCTTTCCCTCCCATGATGTTCTTAATGGGCCCAATCAAATAAAGATCGACTTCCAGTGCCATTCAAGATAAAATAAGTCAAACACAGCCTATGGCTCCTACTGATTACAATTAAAATCTCTGCACAGAATACAAAAGGCAACCACCTGAGGACTCTGAAAACTAAACAATTAGAGACAATGGAACCTGAACCAACAGAGGCTGAATCATTGTACTATACAGCACCAATTGCAGGACAAATCCCTCACTCCTATCCAAAAGACCCAGGAAAGGGGTCCCAGTGTACTAGAGAGTATGGAGTAAGTCTCTGGATTTCTTCTCTTTTTCTGATTTTTTTTCTCACCCACCTTGTCTTAAGGCCAACCCTGCCTCAGGTCTGCAGGGTGATCATGATATAGAGAAGTAGAAATAGGTAACCTGAATATACTCATCTATTAAAGAAATTTAATGAGTAGTTTAAAACCTTCCAACAAAAGAAAACTCCAGGACCAGATAACTCACTGAAAAATTCTACCAAACTATGGACCTAATTGTGTCCCTCCAAAATTCATAATTTGAAGCTCTGACCCCCCCACTACCTCAGAATGTGACTATTTGGAGACAAGGCCTTTAAAGAAGTCATTAAGTTAAAACAAGGCCATTTAGGTGTGCCCCAATCTCACATGACTAGTACCTTTGTAAGTAGAGGAGATGAGGATGCCTGGAGAGACACTAGGGATGCTCACACACAAAGGCATAACATGTGAAGAGGCAGCAAGGGGGCAGCCATCTGCAAGCCAAGAAGGGAGGCTTCAGAGAAACCCAACTCTCCTAGCACCTTGATCTTGACTTCTCGCCTCCAGACTGAGAGAAAAAAAATTGTTTAAACCACCAATTGTATGGTTTTTTGTTATGGTATCCCTAGTAAGGTAATACACAAATATTTAACAACAACAACAAATACCAATTCTATACAATCTCATCCAAAAAATCTTAACTAAAAATCTCATCCAAGAAGAGGGAACAAAACTCATTTTGTGAAGTTATTATTACTCTGATACCCTTTTTTGATTACAAGAAAATTACAAATATTCCTCATGAACAAGGTATTAAAAAATCCTCAACAAAATATTAGCAAAGTAAGTCCATCAATATATAAATAGTAAGGCTTATCCTGAGAATGTAAGTGTGGTTCAGTGTTTGAGTATCAATGTAGTTTCACTTTATTAACAAACTAAAGAAAAATCTCATGATTGTCTCAGATCCAAGAAGAGCATTAAACAAAATTCAGCTTCAACTCATGGTTAAAATTCTTAGCTAACTAGAAATAAAAGCGAACATACTTAACCCGATAAAAGTTACCTTCAAAAAAACTATAGCTAGCATACTTAAAATAGGCAGTCCATTCTCACCACTACTAGGCAGATCATATGGTAAGTCCTAGCCAACGCAGTAAGAACAAAAGGCACATAGACTTGAAAGAAAGAAAACTCTATTCATTGACAAAATGATCATTTACATAGAAAATGCAATCTACAAAAAGCTTTTAGAATAAGTGAGATTACCAAGACTGTGGGTTACAAGGTTACTATGAAAAATATACCATTGTATTTCCATAGACAAGCAACAGACTATTAAAAATAAGAACATTAAAAGGAATACCATCGATTGTAACACCAGAAAAGGAAATAATGAGGTATAAATCTAACAAAATATGTACAAGGTCTGTATGCTGCAATCTTAAACACGTAAAAGTACCAAACAGGAATCCTAGAGCTAAAGAATACAATAACTGAACTGAAAATTTCAATAAAGCAGCTCAATAGCATACCATAACAAGTGCCAGAAGGGATTGGTAAGCTTGAATACAGGTCAGTGGAAATCATCTAATCAAAGGAACAAAAAGAAAAAAAGAAAAAATGAAAAAGAGCAAAGATAGCTTAAGAGACCATCAAGAAGACCAACTGATATACATTATGGGAGTCCCAAAAGGAGGAGAGGGAGAGAAAGGGGCAGAAAGCTTACTCCAAGAAATAATGGCTGAGAATTTCCCAAACCTGGGGAAACAAATAGACATCCAGATCCAGGACACCTAAAGAACACCAATAAGATAAACCTCAAGAGGCCCATACCAAGACACATTATTATCAAACTGTCAGAAGATAAAGGTAGAATTTTCAAAGCAGCAAGAGAAAGGGGACTTGTGACACCCCCTCCCCAAAAAGACTATCAGAGGCTTTTTCAGAAAACTTGCAGGCAAAAAATGAGTGGGGTGATATATGCAAAGTACTGGAAAAAAAAAAAAAGCCAACTAAGAATAACCTTCAAAAATGAGAGGGAGATAAAGACTTCCTGAGACAAACAAATGCTTAGAGTTTACCACGTGCCTTACAAAAAAAAAAAAAAATGCTAAAGAGAATTCTTCAAGTTGAAATAAAAGACATTTAACAGAAACCTAAGAGATTAAGTAGGAAACTCATTAAATATATAGACAAAAATAGAATACTGCAGCAATGTAACAGTGGTAGGCAAATTACTCCTACTACTATAAAAGCTAAAAAACAGAAGTATTAGAAACTAAAACTAAATTTTGTTAATAAATATATTTATCAACATAAACTGTGACATTAAGAACACAGCATGTGGGATTAGGATCAAGATAGCAGAAGAGAAGGATCCTGAGCTCACCTCATTCAACAACACACTAAGTCTGCAATTACATATAGACAAATCTCTCGAAGAATAACCTAAATACTAGCAGAACTCTTCCACAACCAAAGATATAAAGACCGCAATGAAAAGGGTAGGAATGGCAGACACAGTCTAGTCAGGACCCACACCCCTAGCATGATAACCCACAAGCAGGAGGGATATCACAGGGATTGAAGTCCTCCATGAGAAGGGAGGGGTTCAAAGCCCACATAGGGCACCCTAAGGACCTGCATCAAGATGAGCCATCATAATGTCTGGCTTAAAAAAAAAAAAAAAAAAAAGTTGGGGGGCACCTGGGTGGCTCAGTCAGTTAAGCATCTGCCTTCAGCCCAGGTCATAATCCCAGAGTCCTGGGATCAAGCACTGCATCGGGCTCCCTGCTCAGTGAGGAGCCTGCTTCTCCCTCTCCCACTCCCCCCTGCTTGTGCTCTCTCTCCCTGTCAAATAAATAAATAAAATCTTTAAAAAAAAAAAAAAAAATCAGTGGAGCTTAACTCCAGGAGAGCAGAAGGGCTATAGAACACCAAGACTCCACTCTTAAAGGGCCCATATACAAACTCACTTGCTCCAAGACCCAGCACAGAGTAAACAGTTTGATAAGCACCTGGACCACACATGAAGGACATTAGTTGACCAATTCTAGGGCATGTGCCAGAGGAGCATGGATCTGTAGGAATTTTATCCAGGAATGTAATTGCTGGCAGGTGCCATTTTTCTTGCTCTCCTTCTGCCTAGCTAGCCTGACCTGGATGAGAAACAGTTCTGACACTTCCCATCTACCTTGCTAGCACCATTTGCCCTACCCCTGCATTCCACTGCAAATATGCCCTGCCCCACCCACCCACCCCAGCAGGTACTTGTCTAATGTGGCTCCTGTCACACCACACCTGGCATGTGGCTTGGCAAAATGTCCCCCCCCCCCCCACTGAAAGCAGCTCCTACCCAGCACACATCCTCAGCCAAAACCAGTACCCCTCCATCAGCTCCTGCTGTGCCAGACATACCCCCCCAATCAGTTCCTACCCTGCCACATTCAGCAGGGGGTCTCAGCTGGGACCAGCACCCCTACAAAGTGGCTCCTGTCCCCCCACACCTGGCTAATGGCCTTAGAACCAGTGCTCCACCAAAGCGGCTCCTGCCCAGGGGTAGGGAATGAAGCCCTATGCAACAGTGCAGACAGCAACCACAGGTAGGACCCTCGGCCAGCTACTCCACTCATCAGTTCCACCTACCAGCATGCCCACATGTCTCAGCCCAGCCACAACATGTACCAACTCAGGGGATGCCCCTGAAACACCTGGTTCTGGTGACCAGTTGGACTGCACTTCTGGGCTCCACAGGACTCCTTCAAGACAAAGAATTGTCTACCTGATCTACCTAATTACACAGAGAGCTAGGCAAAATGAAGAGAGGAGAATGTTCCAAATGAAAGAACAAAACAAAACCTCAGAAAAAGAACTAAATGAAATGGAGATAAACAGTGTACCTGATAGGAAATTCAAAGTAATTTCCATAAAGATGCTCACCAAACTTGGGAGAAGAATGGATGAACACAGTGAGAACTTCAACAAAGAGAAAATATTAAAAAACAATAAAAGCTGAAGAATACAACTGGGGGATATTATACTAAGTGAAGTAAGTCAATCAAAGAAAGACAATTATCATATGGTTTTACTCATATGTGGAACATAAGGAATAGTGCAGAGGACAATAGGGAAAGGGAGGGAAGACTGAATGGGAAGAAATCAGAGAGGGAGACAAACCATATGAGACTCTTGACTCCAAGAAACAAACTGAGGGTTGCAGAAAAGGAGGTGGGTGGGGGAATGGGGTAACTGGGTGATGGGCATTAAGGAGGGAACGTGATGTGATGAGCACTGGATGTTATACGCAACTAATGAATCATTGAACCTTATATCAAAAACGAATGATGTACTATATGTTGGGTAATTGAATTTAAATTAAAAAAAAAGGATACAATAACTGAAATGAAAAATCCACTAGAAGGAATAAACCGCATATTCAAGGACACAGAAGAACTGAGCGGTGATCTGGAAGAGAGGGTAGTGGAAATCCTCCAAGATGAACAGCAAAAAGGAAAACAAAGGAGAATAATTTAAGGGAACTCTGGGACAACATCAAGCAGATTATCTTTCTCATTATGTAGTTCCCAGAAAGAGAAGAGAAAGGGGCAGAAAACTTGCTTGAAGAAATAATAGCTGAGAGCTTCCCTAACCTGGTGAAGGAAACAGACATCCAGGCCCAAGAATTAGAGAACCCTAAACAAGATGAACCTGAAGACGTTCACACCAAGACACATAATAATTATGATGTCAAGAGTGAAAGATAAAAGGAGAATCTTAAAGGCAACAACAAAAAAAGCAACTAGTTATGTACAGAGGAACACCCCTAAGACCATGAGCAGATTTTTTAGCTGAAACTTTATAGGTCTGGAGGGAGTACACTAAAGTATAATCTACATGCTAAAAGGAAAAAACCTATAACCAAGAGTACTCTACCTGGCAAAATGTATCATTCAGAAATGAAAGAGAGTTTCCCAGACAGGCGGAAGTTAAAGGAGCTCATCACCACTGAAATGGCCTTACAAGAAGTGTTAAAGTACTTCTTTAAGCAGAAAAGGCCATAAATAAACTTAAGAAAACTGGGAAAGGAAAAATTTCATTGACAAACGCAAACATAAAAGTAGTGTATTGACTATTTATAAAGCTATTATGAAAATTAAAAGAAATAGCAAAATCAACTAGATCTACAGTAATTATTTAAGGGATACACAAAATAAAAATGTAATATATGGCATAAATTACATAAAATGCTGGGGGATGTTAATGTAGTGCTCTTAGAATGTGTTAGACCCTAAGCAACTGACGACTTAAAATAGACTGTTACGCATAGGAGGTTTTAACTAAACCTCATGGTGACCACAAACCAAAAACCTTTAATAGACACACAAATAACAAAGAGAAAGAAATCCAAGCATAACAATAAAGTCATCAAAGCACAAGAAAGCAAAAGAACTATAAAAACACTATATACAAAAATAAACTCAAAATGGATTACAGACCTAAATGTGAAACCTGAAACCATAAAATTCCTAGAAGAAAATATAGGCAATAATTTCTCTAACATTAACCATAGAAACATTTTTCTAGATACATCACCTCTGGCAAGGGGAACAAAAGCAAAATTAAACCATTGGGACTATATCAACATAAAAAGCTTTTACACAGCAAAGGAAACAACAAAACAAAATGGCAACCTACTTAAAGTAGATATTTGCAAATGATATATCTGATAAGGGGTTAGTATCCAAAATATATAAAAGAGCTTATACAATTCAACACCAAAAAAACAAATAATCCAATTTAAAAATGGGCAAAGGATCTGAATAGACTTTTTTGAAAGACATACAAATGGCCAACAGACACATGAAAAGATGTTCAACATCACTCATCATCAGCATAATGCAAATTAAAACCACAATAAGGTATCATTTTATACCTGTCAGAATGGCTAAAATAAAAAAGACAAGAAATGACAAGTATTGGCAAGGATATGGAGAAAAAGGAACCCTGGTGCACTGTTAGCAGGACTGCAAATTGATACACCTGCTGTGGAAAAGAGTATGAAGGGTTCTTCAAAAATTAAAAATAGAATTACCATATGATCCAGTAATTCGACTACCAGGTATTTACCCAAGGAATACAAAAATGCTAATTCAAATATATGCACCCCTATGTTTACTGCAGCACTATTTCTAATAGTCAAGATATGGAAGCAACGCAAGTGTCCATCCACAGGTTAACAGATAAAGAAGATGTGGGGTATGTATACACAATGGAATATTACTCAGCCATAAAAAGATCTTGCCATTTATAACAACATGGGTGGATTTAGAAGGTATGATGCTAAGTGAAATCAGAGAAAAACAAATACCATATGATTTCACTCATCTGTGGAATTTAAGAAAACAAGCAAACAAAAAAAATCTGTTTTTTAAAGATTTTATTTATTTTTTGAGAGAGTGAAAGTGAGCAAGCAAGAGAGAGAGAGAGAACAAGCAGGGAGAGGGGCAGAGGGAGAGGGAGAAGCAGACATTCATCCCACCCCACCCCCTGATGAGCAGGGAGCCTGATGTGGGGCTCGATTCTAGGACCCTGGGATCACAACCTGAACCGAAGGCAGACGCTTAACCAACTGAGCCATCCCAGGTGCCCCAAAACAGACTCTTAAATACATAGAACAAACTGCTCCTAAAGAAGAAGAGAGTGAGGGACTAGGTGAAATAGATAAAGAGAATTAAGGGTGCACCTATCATGATGAGCACTGAGAAGTATATAGAATTACCGAACAAATATAACATGATAGGTTAGTTATACTTCAAAACAATAAAGTACTACCAAAAAAAAAAAAACCATAAATCAACAAAATAAAAGTACATAGTACTTTTAATGATCACTTTAAATGTAAATGGCCTAAATGCTCCAATCAAAAGATATAGGGTGACAGGATAGATTAAAAAAAATAAGACCCTCTATATGCTGCCTACAAGAGACTCACTTCAGACCTAAAGACACATACAGACTGAAAGTGAAGGGTTGGAAAAAGATATTCCATGCAAATGGAAAAAAAAAAAAAAAAAAAAAGCTGGGGTAGCAATACTTACTAGGCAAAATAGACTTGAAACAAAGACTGTCACAAGAGACAAAGAAAGGCATTACATAACAATAAAGAAATCAATCCAACAAAAGGACATAACAATTATAAATACCTATGCAACTAACATAGGAGCATATGAATAGATCAAGCAAATATTAACAGACATAAAAGAAACTGACAGTAATACATTAAGAGTGCGACTTTAACACCCCACTTATGGCATTGATACATCATCCAGACAGAAAATCAATAAGGAAATAGTGGCTTTAAAGGACAGGTTAGACCAGATGGGCTCAACAAACATATATGGAACATTTCATCCAACAGCAGAATACACATTCTCTTCAAGTGCACATGGAACATTCTCCAGGATAGATCACAAGTTAGGCTACAAAACAAGTCTCGAATTTAAGAGGACTAAATTCATATCAAGCATCTTTTCTGATCACAAAAGGCATGAAACTAGAAGTTACAAGAAAAAAAACTGGAAAAAATACAAACACATAAAGGCTAAACAACATGTTATTAACCCAGGGAAGAGATCAAAAAGGAAATCAAAAAACACCTTGATACAAATGAAAATAGAAACACAGTGTTCAAAAATCTGAGACATAGCAAAGGCAGTTCTAAGGGGGATGTTTATAGTGATGCAGGAGGCCTAGGTCAAAAGAAAACAAAACAAAAACTTCAAACAATCTAAATGTACACCTACAGCAACTAGAAAAAGAAGAACAAAGCCCAAAGTTAGTAGATGGAAGGAAATAAAGATCATAGGGGCAATAAATGATATCAAGACTAAAATTACAATAGAAAAGATCAATCTAAGAACGGGTTTTTTGAAAAGATAAAACTGATAAACCTTTAACCGACTCATTAAGAAAAAAAAAAGAGGACTCACACTCAGAAATGAAAGAGAAGTTACAACTAACACCACAGAAATACAAGGGATAAGAAACAACTACCAACAATTATATACAACAAACTAGAAAACCTAGAAGAAACAGATAAATTCCTAAAAACATATCAACTTCCAAGACTGAATCAGGAAGAAATGTAAAATCTGAATAGACTATTAGCAATGAAACTGAATCAGTAATCAAAAATTCCCAAAACTCCAGGAGCAGAAAATTTCACAGGTGAATTTTACTAAACATTTAAAGTAGAGTTAATACCTATCCTTCTTAAGCTATTCACGCAAATTAAAGCAGTGTTTCCAAATTCATTCTACAAGGCCAGCATTACTCTGTTAGCAAAACCAAAAACACTACAAAAAAATTATAGGCCCATATTCCTGGATGAGCAGAGATGCAAAAATCCTCAACCAAATATTAGCAAACGCAATTCAAAAATTTATTAGAAGGATCATTCACCACAATCAAGTGGGAAACCAACATGATACAGCACATTAACAAAATGAAGGATAAAAATCAGATTATCATGATAGATGCAGAAAAAGCACTTGACAAAAATCAAACATCCATTTATGATAAAGAATCTCAACAAAGTGAGTACAGAAGGAACATACCTCAACATAATAAACACCATGTGTGAAAAACCACAGGTAACATCATCCTCAACAATGTAAAGCTGAAAACGTATCCCCTACAACTAGGAACAAGACAAGGTTATGTTCACTCCCATCATTTTTGTTCAACACAGTACTGGAAGTCCTAGCCAGAGAAATTAGACAAGAAAGAAATGGCAACCAAATTGGAATGGAAGAAGTAAAACTGTCTCTATGTGCAAATGATATGACATTAAATACAGGAAACCCTAATTTACAAAATTAATATACAGACATCTGTTGCGTTTCTACACAATAATGAATTATCAGAAAGAGAAATTAAGAAAACAATTCCATTTACAATTGCATCAAAAATAGTAAAATGCGGGCACCTGGGTGGCTCAGATGGTTAAGCGTCTGCCTTCAGCTCAGGTCATGATCTCAGGGTCCTGGGATCGAGTTCCGCATCAGGCTCCCTGCTCCTTGGGAGCCTGCTTCTCCCTCTGCCTCTCTCTCTCTCTCTCTCTCTGTCTCTCATGAATAAATAAATAAAATCTTTAAAAAAGAAAATAGTAAAATGCCTAAGAATAAATTTAACCAAGAAGGTGAAACATCTGTACTATGAAAATTATAAGGCACTGGTGAAATAAGTTGAAGACACAAATGGAAAGACATACCATGCTCATGGATTGAAAGAATTAGTATTGTTAAAATGTCCATACCACCCAAAGCAATTTACACATTCAATGTAATCCCTATCAAAATACCAAGAGCATTTTTTCACAGAAATAGAACAATCCTAAAATTTGTATGGAACCACAAAAGACCATGAATAGCCAAAGCCATCTTGATAAAGAACAGAGCTGGAAGGATCATCCTCCCACATCTCAAGCTATACTACTAGTCAGTACTAATCAAAACAGTATGGTACTGGCACAATAACAGACACACAGATCAAAGGAACAGAATAGACAGCCCAGAAATAAACCCACACATATATGGTAAATTCATCTACAAAGGAGGTAGCTAGAATATACTACAGAGAAAAGACAGTCTGTTCAATAAACAGTGTTGGAAAAAGTGAACAGCTACATGAAGAAATGAAACTGGACCACTTTCTTACACTACATACAAAAAGAAATTCTAAATGGATTAAAAACTCTAAATGTAAGACCTGAAACTATAAAACTCCTAAAAGAAAACATAAGCAGTAAACTCTTGGACATCGGTCTGAGCAGATTTTTGTGTAAGGCTCCTCAGGCAAAAGCAACAAAAGCAGAAATAAAAAATTGAGACTGCATCGAACTAAAGCCTTTTGCACAGTGAAGAAAACCATCAACAAAATGAAGAAGCAACCTACTAAATGAGAGAAGGTATTTGCAAAGGGTGTATCCAATAAGGGGTTAATATCCAAACCATACAAAGAACTTAGATAACAGCAAAAAATAATTGGACTTAAAAATGAGCAGAGGACAGCAAAGGAAACAATCAACAAAACCAAAAGAAAACCTATGGAATGGGAGAAGATATTCACAAAGGACATATTAGACAAAGGGCTAGTATCCAAAAATAAAGAACTTACCAAACTCAGGGCACCTGGGTGGCTCAGTCCTTAAGCGTCTGCCTTCGGCTCAGGTCATGATCCCAGGGTCCTGGGATCAAGCCCTGCAGTGGGCTCCCCGCTCCGCAGGAAGCATGCTTCCCCCCTCCCACTCCCCCTGCTTGTGTTTCCTCTCTCACTGTGTCTCTGTCAAATAAATAAATAAAATCTTAAAAAAAAAAAAAAGAAGAAGAACTTACCAAACTCAACACCCAAAAAGACCAAAAAAATCCAGTCAAGAAATGGGCAGAAGACATGAACAGACACTTCTCCAAGGAAGACATACAAATGGCTAATAGACACGTGAAAAAAAATGCTCAATATCACTCAGCATCAGGGAAATCCAAATCAGAACTACAATGAGATACCACCTCACACCAGTCAGAATGGCTAAAATTAACCACTCAAGAAACAACAAATGGTGGCGAGGATGCGGAGAAAGGAAAACCTTCCTACACTGTTGGTGGGAGTGCAAGCTGGTGCAGCCACTCTGGGAAATAGTATGGAGGTTCCTCCAAAAGTTAAAAATAGAGCTACCCTACCACCCAGCAATTGCACTACTAGGTATTTACCCAAAGGATACAAAAACAGTGATCTGAAAGGGCACCTGCACCCCAATGTTTATAGCAGCAATGTTCATAATAGCCAAAATATGGAAAGAACCCAGATGTCCATCAACAGATGAATGGATAAAGAAGATGTGGCATATATATATATAATGGAATTTTACTCAGCCATCAAAAAGAATGAAATCTTGCCATTTGCAATGACGTGGATGGAACTATAGGGTATTATGCTAAGCAAAATAGTCCAAGAAAGACAAATACCATGTGATTTCACTCATGTGGAATTTAAAAGACAAAACAGATGAACATAGAGGAAGGGAAGGAAAAATAAAATAAGAAAAAAACAGAGAGGGAGGCAAATCCTAAAGGACTCCTAACTATAGGAAACAAACTGAGGGTTACTGGAAGGGAGGTGGGTGGGGGAATGGGGTAATTGGATGATGAGCATTAAGGAGGGCACTTGATGTAATGAGCACTGGGTGTTATATGTAACTGATGAATCACTAAATTCTACCCCTGAAACTAATAATACACTATATGTTAACTAAATTGCATTTAAATTTTTTTTAAAAATGGGCAGAGGACCTGACTAGACACTTTTCCAGGGACATACAGAGGGCCAGCACACACAAAAACATGCTCAGCCTCATTAATCATCAGGGAAATGTAAACCAAAAGCACCATAAGGTATCACCTCGCACGTGTTAAGACAGCTATTATCCAAAAACTAGAAGATACCATGTACTGGCAAGGATGTGGAGAGGAGGTAGGTCCCTCATACACTGTTGGTGGGAATGGAAACTGATACAGCTGCTATGGAAAACAGTATGGAGGTTCCTTTAAAAATTAAAAATAGAACTACCAAATGATCCAGCAATCCCACTTCTGGATATAAACCCAAACTGGATGAAATCAGTACCTTGAAGACTTATCTGTGCTCCCATGTTCAGTGCAACATTTTTCACAAGAGCCAAGACAGGGAAGCAACCTACATGTCCACTGACAGATGAAGGGATAAAGAAACTGTGGTGTATATATACGCACAAAGATTATCTAGCCTTTACAAAGGAGATCCTGCCATTTGCAACAATGGACAAAGGATGGACCTTGAGAGCATTATGCTAAGTGAAATAAGTTAGACAGAGTAAGACAATTACCATATGAGCTTAGATGTGGAATCTAAGAACCAACCAAACACACGCACACAATGAGATACTACCACACACCTATTAGAAAGTCTATTTTTTCTGACCATACCAAGTACTGATGAGGATGCAGAACTAGAGCTTGCATACATTGCTAATACAAATGCAAAACTTTGCTGTTCTCAAACAGTTTTGCAGTTTCTTACAAGGTTAGACACACACTTACCGTATGACCCAGCAAACCCATCCTAGGTATTTACCGAAGACACGCTGAAATTTATGTGCATACAAAAACCTGTACATGTGTCTTTATGGAAGGTCTAGTAGTCTAAATTTGTGAACTTAAATCTCTCTCAACTGATGACTGGATAAATAAAACCATGATACATCCCTACAATGGAATATTCAGTAATTAAAAACAAAGTGAACTACTAATAAACAACACAAACAAATTTTAAATGTATTATGCTAAGTAAAAGCAGCGAAAATTAAAAAAAAAAAAACATACTGTAGATTCCATTCATAGGACAGTCTGGAAAATGCACAACTAGTGTTGGAGAACATATCAGTGGTTTCCGTGAGTTCAGGTGAGGGTAGGGCAAAAAAAGGGCAGACTGACCAAAAAGAGGGCAGAAGGGAGGTTCTCTTCAGTGATGGAACTTTTCCACACTGTGGTTATAGTTGTGATTATACGGTAATGTGCATTTATTAAAACTCATAACAGCATATGCAAGAGAGTGATTTTTACTGTATATGGATTTTCGATCTTAATGTAGAAAATGAGACAGAAAGAGACAGAGGCTTCTGCTTCCTTAGACATCAGATCTGTCTGGATGAGAGACAGGATTCATTTAACAAATGTGTAAGACCCATAAAAAAATGCACCAAGTATACAAGAGTAAACAAAGCAGATGTCCCTGCCCTTGGGTCGTTCAGTCAACTTGAATAGACAGCATCTGAGGAGTGGGAAAACAGAGACCAAGTGGTGTGAACAGGCTGCCATCTTTAAATACAACACAACCCCTCCCCTCAACTATTCTACGCTTCACCTGCAGCCTTATTATATGTATTAAACCATCCACAGGCAAACTTCATCAAAGAGTTGTCTACCCTCACTCATGCCCCACCACCTTACTCCCTCATATTACGGAAACTGTCCTCATTTAGATCACCAAAGAGAGGTTACTCCTCAGTCATCATTTTACTTGACTTCTCAACAGCTTTTGACTCTGATGATCACTCATTCTTCTAGAAACACTCTGTATCCTTGACTCTTCTAGCTTTCCTTGACTCTTCTACCTCTCTGACTGTTACTTCTCAACCAATATTCGCATTCCACAAGGCTCAGTCCTACCCTAGGGCCTATATTTTGCTCTATGTGCTCTCCCTTGAAAATCTCATTCACATCCAGCCTCAACTGACATCTAATTATTAAGTCCCAAGGTCTACCTGCCACTTAGAGCTCTTCTCAAAGCTCTGAATGGATAGATCCAACCACTATTCAAGATCTCACTTGGCGCAAAATGGCTCAGATGGCTCAAAAACACCTCAACTCTGTACGTTCAGCATCTGACATATGAATTCCCCTACCAAACCTTTCCTATTCACATTTCTCCGTGTCTGTCCTGGCATGCAGTTCACATGCCAGAAACCCAGGAGTTATCTTTGACCTTCCTCCACCTCCTTTTGCAACCAAACCATCAGGAACACACCTACTTATTTTCTAAATCTCTTCCAAATTTTTCCACTTTACTCCATCCCTACTGCCTCTACCATAGTCCAGCAACTACCTGGTAGCTTTTATAACTACTACCTGTTCTCACCACATCATTTGGATTCCTTCCAACCCAGTTGGTCTTTCAAAATGTAAATTTGATCCCCATCGCCCCTTCCTTTCACAACATAAAAGGTTTCCCATTACAGTTAGGACAAAGCCCAAATCCTCATTAGATCTGGCCCCACCTCCAGCTCTTGTCCCATCCTTCTCACTCACTCCCTTTGCTCCAGACAAGTAGCTTTCTTTCATTCCCTCAAAGGCACCATGAACTCTGCCACCACAGGGACTTTGGACTGCACTCCTCTCTCCTTGATCCCAACATTAACTAGGATGCCTCTTCATCCATCAGATCTTAGCTCCAGTATCAAGTCAACAGAGAAGGCTTTCTTTACCCTTAAGTCTAGGCCAGATTCCTGGATTTTTTTGGAGCATAGGTTTCCATTTAAAAGTATGCAATCATTAATGGGGTCTTTTGATTCTGTCAATCACCAACACGAGTACTACAAGCTCCAGGAGAACAGGCACTTTGTATTTTGCTCAACATTGAAAAACTAGCATCTAACACAGTAGCTCTTTATAGTAGGCACACAATATTGGCTAAAGATTGGACTCTGCAGTCCCACAAAATGAGGTATGTATAATATCCTACATGTCCACACTCTTTGTAATAGCTAAGTACTGGAAACCAACCTAACCACCTATTAACAGAGGACCTGATCAAATATATTGTGACACATGCACACAATGGAACACACTAGGCAGCCTTTAAGGCAACTTTCTCTGTACTGATATAGAAAGATCTTCAGGATGTACTTGTGAATAAAAGCAATGCACAGCAAAGTGTGCATAGTGGGCTACCATTTGTGTCAAAGACAACAGTAAATAATACAACTTTGAATTATTTGTTGGATGGAAATACTCCAACATTTATAAGAAACTAGGAACAGTAGCTACTTGTTTGTAGAGTAGGTGGGAACCGGGTTGGGCGGGCATCAGAGGTGGGAGAGAAACTCCATTGACTACCATTTTACACTTCTAGATTTGGGGACCCATGGGAGCCACTTACCATGTGCAAATTAATTCATCAACCCATAAAAATAGTCCTTGTCCCATGGGATACCTCAAACCCCACATCAGAATGCTCCCAGCAGTCTGTCACACTGTTCTAAAAACATCTCGGATGGGAGACTGGGACTGGGGCCACCTCCTCTACTGACCCAATCTTACATCATCCCAGCTCCAGTATGGCAATGCCGTTTGGGAAAGGGACAGTCTTCAAAATCTGCCTCCAACTCTGGCATCTGTCCCAGATGGGCAGATCCCTTTTATATCTTCAGACCCCAAATTATCTTAACCCTTACAATTCCACAACCACTTTGGCCACCCTGTACCTCTAGGTCTTCACAACTAGAGTTAACAATCATGAAAGTGTTAGCTCGGACAACCATTTCTTTGAGGACTTTTTCTTCTCCCTTAGAAGAGTCCCTAGAGCCTTATGCAATCAATGACAGTAATGATATAATAGTCCTAACAGCTCTCATGTGCTGAGTACTTACTCTGCCAGGCACTAGGTTAAAGGCTTTAATATTTTTTTTTTTACATAGTTAAATCATATTGCATCAACCCTATGATCTAGACTGTTTCCATTTCACAGGAAAGGAAACTGAGGCCATGTGCCAACCTTCATTCCATCTGTTCTCTCACTTTATGAGGAACCCCAGAGTAAAGCCTCAGGAATCCAGTTTATGAGCAGTGTTTTGGGGTTTGTTTTGTTTTTAACGGCCAGAGTAACAGGAGGGATAATACTCTTTGGTCTGGGCTTCTGGAAGAGCACTCTTGACTCCTTTGGTCACGGAATTCAGACAAGATGTAGTTGGTCTATTATTTTGCTGTGACCCAGGGAACAGCCAGTTCTTACCCTATTGTCTTCCTGGATCTCCCAGTCACTGGAAAAAGTTGCCAACTGCTGCCCTTGAGAACAGTTCGAAAACTGGAAAAGGCTGGAAAACATCCTTCTGTTCTCTTGAGTGTCTGGAAAGATGGCATCTTGGAAATTGACTCCATGAGGCAAGAGATTATAATTCTCATCCATCCTAATGGGAAAAAAAGAAAAAAAGCAGAACTGTAGACTGGAGAGCCATAGGGTATAGCAGCCTTAATCAAGAGTTGTAAAGACTGACGGTCTTGCCATTATGCAACTAGATCTCACATGGCTCTCATTAGAGGACTTACTATTTCTAAATGTTTCTCTGCCTCACACTGCATGAGTCTATCCTTAAGGTTTTCCCAGAGGGGAGTTTAGGTGAAGGGTTGCAGAGGGTGGGGATGCATATGTGTTTGTCTACTTGTAAATCTCCCAAGTGGCCTTCTTTCTCACCGAGTGTTCCTTGTTTCTTGATCAAAGGAAAGCCAGTTCTAAGGACCCAGGTTTGAATCCTGCCATTGCTACTGATCTTCTGTCTGAAGAGAGATGAATTTCCTCGATTATCTAAGCTTCACTATTCCAGTCTGTAAAAAGAGGAGGAGAATAGCACTTTCTTGCTGGTAGTGGAAGGACTGCATTAGATAAAGTGTCTGGCATAGAGTGAGTGCAATATAGATGTTAACATTTTTATAGAGCTAAGAATAAATCGCCTGTTGGAAAGATAAAGAAATCACGTAGAGGGAGAAGAGGTCGAAGTTACCCTCCAGCACAAAGAGGGGATGTAGGGCTCACCAGGGAGCCTCCACTGCCACTTTCCCCTGTGACACTGCCCAGAATCTGTTCTTGTCTCACTGGGTCCCAGAATAACAGGGGAGGAATGATTTGTATGCAGTTGTTAACTTCAGGGCAACACAGCCCTGTGAAATGGAAATCTGTCAGACTACCAGTTGACTCTGTATTTCTGCCCTAACTTTTTGTAAATATGTCAGAGGGAAAGATTAAAGAGCTGGCTGACCACCACAGAGCCACTGGACAAAGCTCTTTCATGATAAAAATCAGGAAAAAATAACGTCTGCTCAAGTCCTCCAGCTCTTTTTTCTTTGGAAAATAAAGTTTCAGTGATTAATAGCTTTATAGCTGGGGTCTCAGTGTCCTTCCTAAAGAGAAACATGAGAAATCTGAGTTAAGTTTCTCTGTAAGGATACTAGCTCACTCCTTGCTGACTTTATTTAGAAACTATACTTCCCCAGCAATTAAAAAGAAAGAAAAGAAAAACAACTTAATCTCACTAAACCACTCAAGCCAACACAAAGCACGCCATGTAATCTAAACTTAGAGGTTCTGGCTTCAATACGGGAAACATGTGTTGCCATGAGCTTATGAACGCCCCTCGGTGGATCTTACGGTTTTCTTTCTCAGAGGGATGTGAAATCTCAAGAGGTTAAAAGTGAATCCGCAGACTGGGGTCCTAGCCATTCCCAAAGTCCTTGTTGCCGCTTCAGGGACTGGGAAGACTGGAACCATTACCAGCCTCAACTGTGGATTAATTCACTCACTAGCCTGATAGGTAGGTTACATTCCAGTTCAAGGCTTCTCTCAGCTGCTCTACATCACTCTAATTCAACGGGAGACAGCCAATGCATTTAGGGTCCCACCTGCTTCAAACCCATTGACTGAATTCTTATAGGCGCGAATTGACTGCAGGCCAACTATCATGGAACTTGACAGGATTCCAGGAGTCTCCAGTCAGAGAGAACCTCCTGCCTGCTTCACCTCTACTCTTCAAAGCGCTACAAGCCAGGTCTTCCCCGCCCCCCCAGCAGGCCCCCACATAAACCTTTGCTACTTTGAAAAGCCCAGCGCTGAGGTCTGCTGGTGGTGGATGAGGGGGTGAAACAAAGGGACAGCTGCGCGGCATTCCACACCATGCCGATCTTGGCATTTAAGCAGGTGGGGAAAAGAGTGACTATTCCTTCTGCAGCTAACCTGCACCAGGTGTTCGGCATAACCCGGTTTCTCACATTATGAAACTGAGGATCCGGAGGTTCTTCAAAAGACAATTTGCTCAGAAATCACAGGAAGAGCAGAGCCAGAATTCCAACGAGAATCTGATTTCAAAGTCTGGTGTTCCCCAACCCCCTCACCATCCCAAGCTACTCCCAGGGAATCCAATTAAAAGTATAAATTTAAAGAAGAGTCAAATGGATTTTTGGAAACTATTTTGGGCTTTTGCCTGAAACACTCTTCAACGCTTTAAGCACTGAGATCATCCCTGTCTTGGGGTGTTGTTTTGTTTTTTAACAGCCTTAGCCAAATACACCCCAGGACCTTTGTCGAGACGTCCCACGGAGCAGAGAGAATAAAGAGTAAGGAAAGGAGCCCAAGGCGTATTCCAAAATGGTACGGACAGGATTCCCTGTTGTTCCTGACCTGGCTCGGGATAACGGGGCCCTCGGGAAGTCACGCGGATAGCTGCAGGAGAAGGAGTGGGCGGGACGTGCCGCGCTCACCTGAGGAAGAAGAAATACGAGTAGTCCTGGACTACGGTGTGGGAGTGACACGAGAAGTAGCCCAGGCCAGTGAGGTTGAGTCTGGAGCCCGCGGGCACCTCGAGCATGCTGCCCCACGCCTGGTCGCACAGCATCTCGATCTCGGCCGAGTAGAAGAGCCCCGCGTCGCTGGCCTCGTACTGCCACGGCAGGTAGTTGTACAGGCCGTGCACCTCCTGGTGCAGCGCCAGCACCTTGGCGTACACGATGATCTCGGCCAGCTCGGCGCGGCAGCCCTCGCTCAGGGGTCTCCACTCGGAGGGCAGCTGACAGCCGCGGGCGGGCCCGAGCCGGCCGGCCAGGCAGAGCGCCGCGAGCAGCAGCGGGCGCAGCATGCCTGCGGCGGGAGCGGGCGGCCCGCGCGGCCGGGGTCGGCGCTGCGCCCTGGGCGCACTAGCCTGGGCGCATGGCGGGGACTCCCGGGACTAGCAGGACAGAGCGGGGTGGCGCGCGGCCGCCGGGAGCGAGAGGCGTCGGCGAGCCCGGAGCGCCCGCCCCGGGGCCGACAGCGCCGCCCCGCCGGCCGGCGAAGGGCAGCCCTGTGCGCTGGGCTCGGAGCGCCGCTCTCTCAGCCGCCGAGCTTACGGCGCCCGGCCCTCGCCCGCGACGCTTTAAAGGGTCTCGGGGCGGGCCAGCCGCCCGCCTCCTGCCCTGCCCCCCGCGACGGGGCGTGGGCGGCGGCGGGACAGGGCGGGGAGGCGGCCGCGGCGGAGGTGGGCCCCGGGCCAGGGGCGCTCGGCAGCCGCTGCGCGCCGTGTCCGTCTCCCCCCCTGCCAGGCCCCGGCGCGGAGTTGGGGGGAGTGCGGGGGCTGCGCGAGAAGGTCACTCGCTGCCGGGGGCGGCGGCCCAGCCCTCCTCCAGCGCCCCACGGATGCGCTGGGTTAAAGTTTTCCAGACGGAAAGCCTGTTCCAAACCCGCGGTCTCCTGACAATGATCGTTGTTGCTTTGCATGATTCCTCGGTAGACGCGTTTACGTTTTCTGTGTAGTTCTTTTAGGGTCAAAACGCGTAGAAATCAAATCTGACTTTTGCTTCGCAGAGGTGAATTAGGAAATTCAGCGTGGGCTAATAAACTTTTTTGGAGAGCTCTCTCTCTTTCACTCTCTTTCTGTTGCTTATTTCATGATAATCTTAGGAAACCCTTAGTAAAAGGTTTGAAAAGTCGTTTTGTCCTGATTTTCCTAAAGCTGCATGATTTATATAATTCCTACTTCCAGATTCTGAACACCCTACACCTGTGGAATAAATTAGGAAGTAAATTCCAACCAGCTTTTCACAAGTCAATGCGTGAGTCTGATGAGACTCAGACTCAACAGTCTCTTTCTCTCTAAACTCAGCAGCTCCTTTTATCCCCAGATTGCCGTAAGTGTTCCTAATGTAGTAAGAAGAAGAAAAAAGAGGATGTTTATTTATAACTATATTTATAATATTTTATATATGTATTACATCGTACATATAATCATGCATGTAATATGCATTCCGTGGTGCATGTCATATATATTGTATGTAATATATATTTATAATAAATGTATAAGCAGAACTGCATTAAAATGGAAGACTCTTTGTCCTGTAAGCATCTTATTTACTAGGGTTTCTGCAAGTCTGAGTCTTGGAACCCAGCTAAATCCTTCCATGCACTGAAGGGAAAGTTCTTAGGGAATTCTGGAAGGAAAGGTAAGGAGAAAAGAGGATAAAGAAGCAGGAGAGGAAGTTTCAAGGCTGTGCCTCACCTCCCTATGGCCCCCAAATCTTCTTTCTGTGATCCCTAAATCTTCAGTTAGGGCAATTTAATTCATGAGTGCTCATTGTGACCGTAGTCTGAAAGGCAACTCTGGTCCAGATCCCACGCCTGCAGGACAGGGACTCCGGAGGAAGAAGCGGTGAGAAGGGCAGCCTCAGGCAATAGGGGGACAACCAAGGGAGGCCTTTGGGCATCCCCAGAACTGGAATGATCAGTACTCCAGCCAGCACTGCCCAGCTGGTGAGGGTATGGGAGGCCCCAGCTGACATGCAGTCACATTAGCCCAGAATCTGATCAGTGACTCAGTCAACCAAGTTCTTATTCCTACGAGGTCCGCTGTGATGAGCCTAAAAGCAGATAGAAGAGTGAGGGCTTCTCACAGATAATAACTAATACCTGCATATCTAGTAGTCAGCCTAGGGCTTTGATGAATTTTGTGGAAAAAAAAAAAAAACAGTTATCATTAGAAGGAATCAAGTGAACAGTAGTCCTGATAGTGTATATGACCCCCCCACACATACACACATGCCCCATGGTAGATACCAGACTTTCACACGATGGGTAAATGGTGTTCAAGGATGACCTCCAACACCATGTGTCAGCACTGCTCACTTGTCTCTCACTGAACATGTAAATTAGGAAACTTTATCATGTCATGGTCTTAGTCTGCTAGGGCTGCCATGACAAAATACACAGATTAGGTGGCTTAAACAACGGACATTTCTCTTATTACAGTTCTAGAGGCCAGAAGTCCAAAATCAAGACGTCATCAGGGTTGGTTTCTGGGGAGGGCTCTCTTCCAGGCTTGTAGACAGCTGCCTCCCCTCTGTGTCTTCACATGGCCTTTCCTTTCCTGCATGGAGAGAGAGATCTCTGATGTCTCTTCCTTCTTGTATAAGGACACCAATCTATCAGATTAGAGGCCCACCCATGTGACCTAAGGAAGTAATTACTTTTCTAAAGTCTTCATCTCCAAATACAGTCTCATTGGGGGTCAGGGACTCAACTTGTGAATTTGGGGGGGGAGGGAAGGAGATACAATTTGGTCCATTACAGATATTAACAGGCATTCTGCAGGTTTGCCACAGAGAGAGGGGATATAAAATGGTTTGTATTCCTGGCAAGCAGACTTTGAGCAAGCATTGCCAAATTATATTAACAATTGCTAGCTTGTATTCATTGCTTACTGTGGGCCAAGCACTACTGTAAGGACTTTGAATGTGTTACCTTAATTAATCCTTCAAACAACACTCTGAAGTACATACACCATCATCCTCATTTTGTAGACAAGGAAACTTAGGCACAGAGAGATTAATTGACTACCCAAGATCACAGAGCTGGAAAGTGACTGAGCCGGGATTCAAACCCCAGCATCAGACTCTGGAGTATGTGCGTTTAACTACAACATGAGAATATGGACAAAATAGGCAATGTTTTAAAGGTGCAAGTGGACCGTTCATCTAGAAGTGAATATATGCATAGTAATAGCCTTAACATAATCACCAAGGATCACTAAAGCAGTATGTCATTGGACTAACATTAATTTTGTATTAACCAGCAACCCTGCTCTGTGTTAGTCTTATGCTGTAACTTAAACAGACAAGATGGTAAGCAAGCTTTTCATTTGCATCTTCAAGCATCTCAGAAGCCCAGGAAAGATTTGTCCGCTCAACAGATCATAAAACCCTGACTTTTCTTTCCAATCAGACAAGCAAATAAAAAAAATCTATATGCATGGCTGATTTCTCTCTTCTTTTATAAACTTGACAGAATCCAAACTCTTCCAGTCCTACCCAGAATGTATTTTCCAAAAATGAGCACCTTTGAGAGATTGTCATTCTCCTGGATTCTTCACAGAAACGTCAGTCATGCTTCTCTTCTCCTCTGTCAGATCAGGCAGAGTGCTGCACTGACTGGGGTGATTTACCTCGGGCCATGAGGGTGTCCTCTGGTGAGCATCTTCTCTTCGGAGACTAAGCATTCCATACAAGCAGAGCGCAAGGTAGCCAGGGTGGGAAGCAAAAATTCTATCAATGAATGATTGGGCTTACAAGTGAATGAGCCACTTCCACTCCTTGATTCCAGGACCCGTATGTTCTGACTGTGGGGAAACGGCATCCTGGATTATTCTGTTTCAAAGCACATCTGGTATTCTTTTTTTTTTTTTTATGATTTTATTTACTTATTTGAGAGAGAGAGAGAGAGCACAGAGGGAGAGTGAGAGGGAGAAGCAGACTCCCTGCTAAGCAGGGAGCCCAACACAGGACTCGATCCCAGGACCCTGAGATCAGGACCTGAACCAAAGGCAGACACTTAACTGACTGAGCCACCCAGGCACCCCCTGGTATTCTTTAATATAGCACCCATTCCTTTCAGGGTATGACTCTCAACTGACACAAAAGAGTGTTCAGTGAGCCATTCTATTACATTAGTGAGCTTTCAAAATTTGTCCAGTTGCTTCTAGTTGATGGAGTATAGGAGAAGACCAGTTAATTCCATGGCCAAGAGCCCACTGCTGCATTCCCTTTGCTATAAAAGAAGCAATGCTATGGAAATCACTGATCAGAGACAGTGCTATGGGAGATACCATGATGGGGTGTAAGGGGTTCTATGAGTCCATAGATAGTGCTACTGGCAGAGGCATTGTGGGGCAGGGAAGGTGTATCCAGGTCCAGAACATGCCAGTTCCAATGAGGACCAATCTCTGTCCTCTCCAAGATGGAAGAGGTCCAATGTAATCAGCCTGCCACCAGGTGGCTGGTTGGTTCCCCCAGTGAATGGGACCATATTAGGGGATCGGTATTGGTCTCTGTTGCTAACACAGTAGGCTCTCAGCAGTGGTGTTTGCCAGGTCAGCCTTGGTAAGAGCAAATCCATGCTGTCAAACCAATGCATAGCCTCTAATCCTACCACCATGGCCTCTCTTTTCATGGGTCCATTGAGCAAGCACTGGAGTGGCTAGGAAGAGAGAATGATATCCACAGAGTACATGATTTGTCCACCTAATTACTGAGAATGCCTTCAGTGAATGCCTTTGGTCCTCATTTGGGGGGGACCAAATGGGTGGATGGGACACAAACATCTTTATAATCTGACCATTCCAAGAGGTCCATCACAGACCTCTTCCCCAGACATCCTTGTTGCCCATTTTCCAAATCTATTTCTTTCAAGTCCTTAGCAATCTGTGATGGTTAATTTTATGTATCAACTTAAATGGGCCACAGGGCACCCAGATTAAACATTATTTCTGAGTGTGTCTGTGAAGATGTTTCCAGATGAGATTAGCATTTGAATCAGTGGACTCAGCAAAGTAGGCAGCCCTCCCCAATATGGGCCAGCCTCATCCAATCCACTGAGGGCCTAAATAGAACAAAAAGTGGAGGAAGGAGGAATTTGCAACCCCATCTTTTTTCTCCTTGTATCACTCCTTTAGCTGGGACATCTCATCTCATCTTCTCCTACCCTCAGAATTTACACCATTAGGTCCCCTGCTTCTCAAGCCCTTGGACTCAGAATGATACATACCACTATTTTTCAAAAGGAAAATAGTCATATCCAGCACAAGGCATAGATTTGCTACAAAATCCTAGAGCTTGGTGCTGTGACTATCCTGTCGGTGCTTGCCCAGAGGCTCCTTACGGCATGCCCATTTGCCACAGACACTTTAAGTATCATTGGACCTGACGGGTAAAAAGCCCCAAGTGATACGTGGCTTCTACTACAGGCTGAACTTGTGGCAGGACATTCTTCTCCTTGTTTCTACTTAAAACTGGTAGCCTTATCATTGATTCTGTAGATGATCCAAGTAGCACATTCAAATGCCGTGTGTACTGTATATATTGCTCCCCGAATACAAAAAGGCTCACAGAGCATTTTTCCTTTTTTTTCATTGTAGGTGGTCCAAAGAACAGCAACTTTACTTTCCCTTGGGAAAGTGACATTTAAACTTCCAGAAACTTCACTGAGGTCACAGGCCCCTGGATTTTTGTGGGATCTATCTCCCACCTTCTAGTTCCCATTAGGAATGCCTCTTAGGTATCTGCTACTTTATGAACATCAGAGCCAATCATCATAATGTCATCAGCGAGGTAGAGTATGATATTTTGCGGAATGTCAAGACAATCAGGATCTCTGCAGAATAAATGTAGCAAAGAGCAGAATTGGCCTAGCCTGAGGCAAGACTGGAAAAGTGTACTGTTAGCCCTGACAAGTAAAGCCAAACTATTTCTGGTGGTCTTTACAAATTGGTATAGAGAAAAAGACATACACCAGGTCAGCAGCTGCAAAACAAACACCAAGGAACATGTCAGTTTGCTCCAGGAAAGATACCATATCTGGGGCAGCATCTGAAATTTTAGTTACCACCTCATTAGTTTGCAGTAAACATTGCTCCTTCTTCAAGATCCATGTGACTTTTGCCCAGGCCAAACTGATGAGCTCAAGGGAGACGTGATAAGCATCGTGTTTTGCGTAGGTCTCAGCTGGGGTCTGGACCAGCCCTTGTGGTTCTCATGATTAATGCAAGATGCCCTCAGCAATAACCATCAGGACACTTCGAAAAAAAGTTTATTACTTACAAGTCCTGGAAATTACACAGAACACCTGAGGCCACACGGCAAGGTCACGGGTAGAAAAAGAGCAGGGGTCTGGAGTTCTGCTTTTATTGGGGTTGAGGGTGGGATGCCTAGGGTTTAGCAGACTCCTTCACTGGTGAATTTAAAACATAAGACCAGAAATTTACAGCCTGGAACTAGAAAAACCAGCAGCTCAAATACTCAGTTATCAAAATCAACTGAGATCTCTAAAAGAAAGGAGCCTGGGGGCAGCTTGACTCTTCATCTAGTCCTGTAGCTGCACTGTGTTTATTCAAGATAGCTGTCTTTGAAGTGCAGGCCTCTTTGAAGTGCATGCCTCAGCCATCAAAGCTTCAATCAGACATTTGCATCACAAAAAAAGAAAAAAGAAAAAAACAACTAACTGTCAGGGCTTCCACTACCTGCACTTCTTTCATGCCTTCAGCCTCAGTATTAGTTTTTACAATCCCCGCCCCTCACCCCCGAGGTGCAGTATTACTTCTGACTTCCTTTCTCGGTATGAATGGAAATCCTAGGGGCTTCCACGTAGCCCTTCCTACCCTAGCGGCCGTCACCCATGGATCAGAGAGCACATGTGGGGGACTCTGCCACTTGCCAACTATGTCTATTCCATGTACACCTCCAGAAACAGGGAAAATAACCATTAGCTGAGTCTCTGAACCAAACTGGCCCAATATGGGTCTGATTTGAGCTACACTTCATCTATAATCTGAACACTGTAAAATTTTACTTTGGTGGTGGGGCCCTCTGGGATTAAGATCATTTCAGAGCTGGTGTCTAAAAATCCCCAAAAGGTCTTGGTATTTCCTTTTTCAAATAGACAGTCATCCCAGTAAATTGCCTCTGGTCCTTTTAAAGAAGTCCTAGAAGAATAATTACAATGTATACTTGTGGCAATGATGCAGAGTCCTTCCTCAAGGTAGCTGGTCTACCCTTCAATCAAAGGGCTCTGTCTCTGTGAATTTACCTATGTCTGGAAACTGGGTAAGAGGCCTCAACTCTCCTCGGTGGCAACTTTCTGCTATGAGGCTTACAGTTTTTCCTGTTATATAGATCAAGCAATATTCTAGTAGACTCCATATATTTACTTCTGAGGGACACCATGACCAACTAGCCACTGCCAAAATCTCCGACATTCAAAACATTTACTAGTATGTCCCTCCTGTCCTTACAGTAGATGGGCTTGTCTTAGGCAGTTAAATGTCACTGCTTGTCCCCCACTACTTCAAAATCCCATCATCCCCTTTACAATCAGGGAACACAACTCAATGGTGGCATCCTCTACAGTCATGCCTTGCCTAGAAAGGAGAGCAACCGCTAATATATATCTCATTGCTTTTGTGAAGGGAGTGTCTTTGGGCCATCTTGTGGAATGGGTTAGGAGCTGGCTGTGCAGGTCACACATAAAACATTCAGTTCAATATTCCTAACTTCTTAAGCCTTTGGATTCCCTCCTCATTATGCCATGGAAGCCCTGACATCTCAACCTCATTAAATGTATGCTATCACTGAGGGGCGCCTGGGTGGCTCAGTCGTTAAGCGTCTGCCTTCGGCTCAGGTCATGGTCCCAGGGTCCTGGGATCGAGCCCCACATCGGGCTCCCCGCTCAGCAGGAGGCCTGCTTCTCTCTCTCCCACTCCCCCTGATTGTGTTCCCTCTCTCGCTGTGTCTCTATCAAATAAATAAATAAAATCTTTAAAAAAAATAAAATAAAAATAAATGTATGCTATCACTGAATCTAAATTTTCGTCAACCAACCAAGGAAACTCTTAGAGCCACCTCTAGCAGTACATTGAATCTACACTCTCTGGTAAATGCATCAATATCAATAAATTTGGACAGAACTAGTGTTATACTCTGCCTACTTTAGTTCTGCCCAGATTCTGTCAATATATATTGGCAGAGTTTTGCAAGTCCTTTAGTGTATGGGCTATTTCCTCCTGGGTCATAGTTGTACCTGTCCCCTGGAGCATACTGAGCTTTGACCTTAATTACAGCTCTAGCTGACCTTAATTGTGGCTACAGTTGCCCTATGGGATACTCTTCTGCGGTAATCGAGCGGGACCATCCAAAGATGGAGAGACCAAGTACTGCCAATATGTCATTTCCTTCTAAAATAGGTTTAGCGAAATCCCAATCAAAAGCACAATGGAAGTTTTTTAAGTTTGATTTAAAAAAATTATTCTAAGTTAATCACAATAAGTAAATGAGTGAGTTCTTCTATTCTTTCTCCTCTTCATATCATTTCCCGAAAAACTCAGTCCTAAACCCCATGGGACCAAATATGTCATATGTCCAAGCTGGGGTGGGAAGAGGGATATAGGAGACCAAACAAAATAAGTAGTTTCCATCGCAGGAATGAGCCACAAAGGGTAAGGACAGCTCGATGCAAAGGAATGGCCCAGCACAGGATGTCAGAGCTCCAGCAGGGTTAGGAGGGAGTCTCTGCATATGAACTGTATGTCATGGGACTTTAGAGCCCAAGAAACTGAGGAAGATAACCACGGGGGAGATCAGCCTTTGCAGAGATGCATGTCTGAGTAGGGCAAAGAGGGGGCCTTATAGCGGTACAGCCCAACATGGGTTTCAGAAGCCAACCCGGGTGAGAACGTTCACATAGTTGTCTGGTACAGGATGTCAGTGCATAAGCTAGTGGGAAGAGCTTCCATGTGGAAGGTGATTGCAAGTGCAAAGTGTCAAAGTATGGTCAGAGTAAGGTGGTGTCCATGCAGAAGGGCAGCTCAGGGCATGGAGTCAGAGGCTTAGCAGGGTAAAGAGAGTATCCATATCAGGGAAGGCACCAGCAGTCCAGTGAGTGTGAGAGCCCAAGTGCATCTGCAGGAGATATGGGATGGTGGCAGTGATGGGAGAATGGATACACAGGAAGTTGACCAAACAAGCAAATATATTAAGGATAATGGAAGCCAGGTTTCTACTGCCAAAGAAAGGAGTTACAAATATGAAAAGGGAGAAAAACGGAATAAGCCATGTGGTTCATGGTTTTCAATATAATATAAAATGTTTTTAAATAATGTAGAAATATAATGGTGTGTGACTGTGCATTATGGATATACATCTTTGTCTCAAAGTCTTAGTGCAATTTCAAGCTTTAATAAACTCAGAAATATACATGTTACATGCTTACAAAAGAGAGAGAGAGAGAGAATTCTTGATTAAAAACTCTCAGCCTGGGTGGCTCAGTCGGTTAAGAATCCGACTCTTGATTTTGGCTCAGGTCATGATCTTGCGGTTGTGGGATCGAGCCCCACATCGGGCTTTGTGCTCAGTGCAGAGTGTGCTTCAGATTCCCTCTTCCTCTCCCTCCTCCCCTCCTCTCTCACTCTCTCTCTCAAGTAAATAAATAAACTCTTTAAAAAAAAACTCTCAGTAAACTAGCAATAGAAGGGAATTTCCTCAACCCAATACAGAGCATCTGTGAAAAATCTATTGCTAACATTAATGTGAGAGACTGAATATTTCCACCTAAGTCTACTCTTACCACTTCTATTCAACACATTACTGGAGGCTCTAGACAGTAGTAAGCAATAAAAAGAAATAAAAAACATTGTGAAAAGAAATATGTAAAATTCCATTTATTTACAGCTGACATAATCATCTATCTAGATAATACAAGTGAATCTAGAGAAAAGCTACTAGGACTAATAAGCAAGTTTAACAAGGTGCAGAATGCATGATCAATATATGAAAGTCAGTTGTTTTCTATACACTAACAATGAACAATTGGAAATTGAAATTTAAAAAATAATACAGTAGCACCAAAATTCATAAAATACCTAGAAATAAATCTGAAAAATACGTGAAAGACTGTACACTGAAAACTACAAAACATTTACTGAGAGAAATTGAAGAAGATTTTGAGAAATGGTGATACATGTCTTGCTAACAGGTCAGGAAACAATATTGTTAAGGTGTCAATTTTAACCAAACTGATCTGCAAATTTGATGCAATCCGATCAAAATCCCAGCAGACTGTTCAGTAGAAATTAACAAGCAGATTCCAAAGTTTATACAGAATGCAAAGATCTTAGGGTGTCTGGGTGGCTCAGTCAATTAAGCGTCTGCCTTCAGGTCGGGTCATGATCCCAGGGTCCTGGAATCGAGCCCTACGTCAGGCTCCCTGCTTAGCAGGGAGTCTGCTTCTCCCTCTTCCTCTGATTGCCTCTCCACCTGCTTGTGCTCTCTGTCTCTCTGTCAAATAAATAAATAAAATCTTTTAGAAAAAAGAATGCAAAGATCTTAGAATAGCCAAAATTACTTAAAAAAAAAAAACAGAGCAAAGTTAGAAGGCTAACATTACCTGGTTTTAAGACATAATAAAATTAGCGAAATCAATCAAGTGTGCTTTGTTGTGAACACAGACACATAGGTCAATGGAACAAAATAAGGAGTGCAGAAATAAACTCATATATATGATTTTCTATAACTGATTTTCTCCAAAGATACAGAGGCAATCATTGAAGGGTAGTGTTTTGAACAAATGGTGCTAGAACAACTGGATATCTGTATGCCAAAAAAACAAATCAAAACAAAATAGAAAAAAAGCCTTCAATCCCTACCTTGCATCATGTGCAAAAATGACCTCTCAAGCTTTTAAGACTTGAGTTAGACAAAAATTGGCCTTTATCAAAATTTAAAACGTCTGCTTTTCAAAAGACACTGCTAAGAGAATGAAACATCAAGCTATAGACCGAAAGAAAATATTTGCAAAGCATATATCTTATAAAGGATGCATATCCAGATACAAAAAGAACTCTCAAACCCAATAAAAAGACAAATGACCTGATATAAAAATGGGCAAAAATACTTGAACAGACATTTCACCAAAGAAGATATAAGGTTGGCAACTAACTGCATGGAAAAATACTTAACAATGTTAGTCATTACAGAAATGCAGATTAAAACCATTGCAAGATACCCTACAAACTTACTAGTATGGCAAAAATTAAAGAGACTGGCCCTACCAAGTATTGCTGAGAATGTGAAGGAATTGGAACTCTCATGCACTGCTCGTGGGAACGTAAACAATACAACCACTTCGGGAAACAATTTGATAGTTTCTTAAAAAGCTAAACATATGATCAAGCCATTCCACTCCTAGGTATTTACCCAAAAGAATTAAAGCATATTCCATACAAGGATCTGTATATCAATGTCCATAGCAGCTTTATTTGAAATAGTCAGAAACTGGAAACAACCCAAATGTCCATCCACAGGTAAATGAGTAAACATATACAATGAAATATTACTCTGCAGTAAAAAGGAATGAACTATTAATACACACAAAACATGGCAGAATCTCAAAGTAATTATGCTAACAGAAAGACACCAGATTCTTAAAAAAGGAATGTATCATATGGTTTCTTTTATGTAAAATTCTAAGAAATGCAAATTAATATATAATATCAGAAATAAAATTAGGAGTTGCCTAGGGCCCAGGGAGATGTGAGAATTAGAGATATAAAGAAACCTTTCGGGATGATGATGAATAGGCTTTTTATTTTTATTGTGGTTATGTTCTCATGAGTATATTCATATGTTAAAATTTACCTAATTGTACATTTTAATATGTGCAGTTTAGTGTATGTCAATGGTAATAAAGAAAACTATGTTTTAAATTCACATAATTACTATATTGTGCTATACACAGTTCTAGTCAATTTTGAAATTTTGTCAAACTTTCATCAGCTATTCCTCAATAACATAAAAGATTTCCTTTATAATTCTAGCTTTCAGATCATACAAAAAATGAGGGTTTTAGACTCTTATTGGTTTTGCTTTATTGAGACATAACTGACATTCCATAAAATTCACCCCCTTAAAGTATACGATTCAGTGGTTTTTAGTATATTCACAAGGTTGCATAACTATTGCTATGTAATTTCAGAACATTTTCATCACCCCAAAATGAGACCCCAGACCCACTACCAGTCACTGCCAATTTCCTCTCCCTTCAATTTTGGCAACTACTAATCTACATTCTATATCTATAAATTTTCTTATTCTGGACACCTCTTATAAATGGACTAAAACAGTATGTGGCCTGGGGCGCCTGGGTGGCTCAGTTGGTTAAGCGACTGCCTTCGGCTCAGGTCATGATCCTGGAGTCCCTGGATCGAGTCCCGCATCGCGCTCCCTGCTCGGCAGGGAGTCTGCTTCTCCCTCTGACCCTCCCCCTCTCATGTGCTCGCTCTCTCTCATTCTCTCTCTCTCAAATAAATAAATAAAATCTTTAAAAAAAAAAAAAAAACAGTATGTGGCCTTTTGTGTTAGGCTATTTTGACTTTGCATAATACTTTCAAGGTATATGCATGTTTAATATGAATTAGTGCTTCATTCCTTTTTATAGCTGAATAATATTCTATTGTAAGGATATACCATATTTTGTTTATCCATTCATTAATTACTGAACATTTAGGTTGTTTCCACTTTTTGTCTACTATGGTCAATGCTCCTGTGAACATTCATTTACAAGTTTTTGTATGAATATATGTTTTAAATTGTCTCAGGTAAATACATAAGAGTGGAATTGCTGGGTCCTAAGATAAATATATGTTAACATTTGAGGAAACTGTTTTCCCAAGCAATGACACCATTTTACAATCCCACCATCAATCTATGAGGGTTCATATTTCTCCACATCTTCAGCAACATTGGTCTTTGTTTTTTATTCTAGCAATTGTGTGTTAAACCAATCTGGCATTCCTGGGATGAATCTGTAGATCACTTTGGGGAGTACTATCATCTTTATTCAATGAACGTGGGATGTCCCTCCATTTATTTAGGCCTTCTTTAATTTCTTTCAATGGTGTTTTGTAGTTTTCAGTGTACAAGTCATGCACTTGCTTGATCCAATTTATTCCTATGCATTTTATTCTTTTTGATATTATTTGTAAATGGAATTGTTTTTCTAATTTCATGTTTTGCTTTTTCATTGCTAGTGTGTAGAAATGCAACTGGTTTTCGTATATTGATTTTGCATCCTGCAACCTTGATGATCTCGTATATCTGCTCCAATATTTTTTGTCAATTTCTTAGGATTTTTCTATAAAATATCATGTCATTAGCATATAGAGGTAGTTTCACTTCTTCTTTACCAATCTTAATGCCTTTTTATTTCTTTTTCTTACCTAATTAGCCTGGCTAGAACTTCCAATACAATGTTTAATAGAAGTGGCAAGAACAAAATCCTTGTCTTTTTCCTGATTGTAGACAGAAAGCTCTTAGTCTTTTATCATTAAATATGATGTTAGCTTTGAGCTTTTCACAGATGCCCTTTATCACATTAAGGATGTTCCCTCCTATTTGTAATTTCTAATTGGCTATATTTTTTCTTTAAGGGTGTTGGGTTTTACCAAATGTTTTTTCTTTGTCTATTGATTTGATTATGTGTTGTCTTTTACTTCTGTTAATATGGTGCATTGATTTTCATGTGTTGAACCAACCTTGCATTCCTGGGACAAATCCTACTTGGTCATGGTGTACAAACCTTTTTATATGTTGCTGGATTCAGTTTGCTAGTATTTTTTTGAGGATTTTTGCATCTATATTCACAAGAGATATTGGTCTGTATTTTTCATTTCTTGTGGTGATGGGGGTTTTTTCATTTGTTTTGTTTTGTTTTGGTATCAAAGTGTGACTGGTCTCATAGAATGAGTGAGAGAATGTCCTCCCATCTTTTTTTTGGAAGATTTTGTGATTTATTGGTATTAGTTTTGCTTTAAATGTTTGATAGAGAGGTGCCTGGGTGGCTCAGCTGTTAAGCATCTGCCTTCGGCTCAGGTCATGATCCCAGGGTCCTGGGATCGAACCCCGCATCGGGCTCCCTGCTCAGCAGGAAGCCTGTTCTCCCTCTCACACTCCCCCTGCTTGTGTTCCCTCTCTCGCTGTCTCTCTCTCTCTCTCTCTGTCAAATAAATAAATAAAATCTTTTTTTTTAATTAAAAAAACAAAAAAAATAAATGTTTGATAGAATACACCAGGGAAATCATGGCTACCTGAGCTTTTCTTTGTGGAAAGAGTTTTGATTACTCACTCAATCTCTTTACCTGATATAAACCCATTCAGATTTTCTAATTCTTTTTGAGTCAGTTTTGGCAATTTGTGCCTTTCTAGGTCCATTTCACCTAGGTTATCTAGTGTGTTGGAAGAATGTTGTTTTGATGAGTACATGACAGTTTTGATGTGATCCTACAAGAAAAAAATCTAATGGAGATACATCGGACAGAGGTGGCCAAGCAAGGAACCTCCACTACTGGGAACCAATCCACTGGTCTTAGAAATTCTCATGCATAAAATTATCACAAATAAAACCTTAAGATAAAAATTTATTATTCAAAATTCAAAAAACTAAATGTAAAGAGGTATAAATAACTAACCTTCCCAGTGATTTTTGTTTATTTATAGCATTTGTACTTCTGAAGTTATTAAAACCTAAGACTACACTAAGACTTAGGGACACCCTGACACACACACACACACACACACACTCCCCAGTTCTGTCTACTGAGCGAGCCAGGAGCAATAACACACAGAAAAAATAAGTGCACCTAGTCCTCAGATTCACGTTTCTAAATATCATTCTCCAACAAAGGAACCAGGGCTCTTTGGAGAAATGGCTGATTCCATAGAGTAGTTGTGGGATGAGCCAGGAGTATTGCTGTGCCAAAAAAGTCAAAAAATAAGGGAGTATTCAGTGAACAACAGGGACATGTCAACACACACACACACACACACACACACACACATACACACACAAAATCTAGCCTGAAGGAGCTCCCAGTGATCAATTAAAATTAATAATGATAGTAATGGATTATAACCTACAGTTTACTATTTATGACAATTGTAATTGTAAATAGCTTACTATTTACAGTAGTAAATGCATGAATGAATAAACAGAACATTTTAGGGATATTTACCTAGTTACAAGTAGCTCCCAACAACATATTTATTTATTACAAAGGAAAAAAAGAATAACTTTATGGTTGGAAAAGCCTGGCAGATACCACCTTCACCAAAATAAGCATCCTGAGTAATGGGACACATTGAAATCACATGCTACTTGGTAAAATGCAATGACAACATCACTTCCATGATGTTCCTGCTGAAGATGTGTAACACATATATAATAGTGAAGAAATATCAAACAAAACTGAGCAATATTCTACTGAATAACTGGCCTATAGTCTTTGGAAGTGTCAAGTTCACAAAAATCAGTAAAAGACCCTGTAGCTATTCCAGATTGAAGGAGATGGAAAAGACATGCAAAAGCATAAATGCAAAGCATGATTCTGCCCTGGGTCCTTTTGCTGTAAAGGATATTATTGGGACAAGTGGCAAAACTTGAGTAGAACCTGACATTTCAATGATGGTAACATATCAGAGCTAATTTTCGATTTCTACAGCCTTGATTGTAGGAAATGCACACTAATATATTTGCAGGTAATGGGGCATCATGGACCAACTTATATTCAAATAGTTCCAGAAAAAAAATTGTTGGTACTGAATCTGCAACTTTTCTGTTAGCTTGAGGATGTTTCAAACTAAAAAAGGCAGGAAAATTAATAAGTAGGATAGCTAAGACATGTTTAAAAGAGGACTGACAGGAGGGGCACCTGGGTGGCAGAGTCAGCTGAGCGTCCAACTCTTAATTTTGGCTCAGGTCATGATCTCAGGGTCCTGGGTTTGAGCCCTGCATTGGGCTCTGCACTCAACACAGAGCCTGCTTTTCTCTCTCTCTGCCTCTCCCTCAGCCCCTCCCCCTGCTTGCACATACACATACTCTCTCTAAATAAATCTTATAAATAAATCTAATAAATAAATAAATAAGGACTGGCAGGGATAATTTGCCCTTCCAGATATTAAAATATATTGTACAGCTATAATGCTTGAAATGGTGGTAACTATGCAAGGAGCAACTGGTATATCAGGAGAACAAAAGAGATCTGTGTTTATAAGAACTTAATACAGTATGTGGGAACAACCCAAACTGCCAACAGTCAGGGACTGCTTTATAAATTGTCACACATTTATAGATTTGAATAGTTTGTCACAATTAAACATATTTTAACAAATTCCAAATGACATGAACATGATGTAATGTTAAGCGAGAAAAGAGTAGAAATGATCTATGTGCACGTGATGGATTCTTGAGGGTGCTGACAACATTCCATTTCTTGACTGTGGTGGTAGCCATATGGTCATTATTTTGTTTCATAAATCTGTTCTACATATTGTCCTGATGTATATTACAACAGAAGATCTTTAAAGGACATCAAGACCCTTTATCACACCGGACTATATTTCAAATATTGACCTGCTAAGGAGATCAAATTTTAGCACCCTCTTATACCATTGCTCTCTGGGAGCTGATAGATACTATGGCCAGGATGTGGACTCCTCTGTGCTTTGGCCACAGCACTATCCCGTGTTGCCAACATTAGTGGTGAGAAAGACAACAGTTACTGTGTTATATACAACAGTTACAGAGATTATGTGCCCCCAAAAATGCATCAGACAGTGAGCTGAGCACTTTATGCCTATCACTCATCTAGCCCTCGCGGTAGCCTGAAAAGAGAGTATATTACTCCCAATTTACAATTAAGGAAAAGGGGCACAATATTGGTGAATGAAGCTGCAATTCAGATCCTAGTGCACTCATTAGATAAACACTAATTTGCAGCTCTATGTCAGGCTCTGTAAGATCCTGGAGACATCAAGACATTAAGACACAATTCCTACCCTCCAGGAGCTTACCATCTTGATGAACTCCAAACTTAGGCTATTCCATCTATGCCTACAGCTGTTCTCCAACAGAAGTACCTATCTGTTTTACCTAAATACGGTCCAGAGTCGAATACTTCTCCCAATCGTAATCCAGTTACCTCACCCCAAAGTTAACAAAGGAACAAAAACCCCCAGCAGCTATGGTTCAGAGTTATCCTATCTGAATTAGGTTCAGAACTTTCTTTTATGTTTGCCTATTCTTTTACTACTGTACATAGGGAGTAGACCCAGAAAGACTAACCAGAGTCTAAAATAGAAGATGTTCTATCTTCTAAAAATAGAAGACGTTCTTCCTATTATATCATATTTCCTACTCATGCAGTGCCTTTCTTGGAGGCTCCCAATGCAGCTATGTAAATGTTAACTCGTTCTTCCTTCTGGTATCCTTGGGAGGCAGGAAGCCAATGTTATTTCATAGATAAAGAAGCTGGAATCCCAAGAGGTGAAATGCCTTACCCGGGGTCACATAGCTATAGGCAGTCGGGGGTGCTGGGAATGGGGCATGGGGTTAGGAATCCCTGCCTGGGGTCCCCTGGCTCCCAAATGTGGCCTCCTCCTTATGAGATAACTTTGTATGTTAAAACTCTGTTGGAATCTTGCTTTATCACAGGAATGTTATGGGACTGCTGAGAAAAAACATTAATGCATGGTACATTTTCACGAGGTGGGTTTAGAACATGTAGCCACTGTCTACCTAGTTGAAAATACATCCAATTTAGAGACAAATATTTAGCCCAAATGACCCTTCCAGTGACCATGAGTCTATGACAATTCTGTCTTGTCAGGAAAGGACAGAAACAGGAGCCTAAACTCTTGATAGACATCTTAATCTGTGCCATTTTGCCATCTGCATTTGGGGGGGGGAATGAGCTAAGTTTGGGGTCAACAAGCACCCCATAACAATGCACTGCGCTTCCTTCCTCACTCCACTGCCTTGATGAAGACATTGCCACCAGCCCTTTTCACAGTTGGCAAAACAGAAACAGGGAGACCAGTTCATTTTTCAAGTAATCAAGATGAGACTCTAAGATTCCTATGATATTTTTAAGTCCATCAAATCAAGTTCCCAACATCCTCTTGTGTAAATTTTTAGACACTAAATGGAAATACAAGGCATGAGTTGAGCATTTTATATTCTGTAATCATCACTCAGTATGTGTTTCCATAAAATAACTTTCAACATTTACCTTTCAACTACTATGTGTCAGGCGCTATTCAAGTCCCTGAGGGAATAAAAATGAATAAAACAGACCATGTGCTCAAAGTCACATTAGTACCATTGATAAATTGGGGAGAGAAAAAATTACCTTTGAAGGCATAGCCTTTATCTAAGAAAGAACACCTTGAAAATCTAGTTCAACGTCCTCTGAAACACCTTCATTTAAATGTCTGTGTCACTGACTAGGTTAAGGTAATGCCAGATGTCAGGTGAATCTCTAAGAAGACAAGCTTCCCTTTTTTACGTTAGAGTATAACTAACCCTCAGACCTAAAGCAAGATGGTTTTCACTGATCTTTTCACATCAATGTCCTTGGAATGAAATGGGGAAAAAAAACAAGCTAAAGTTAAGAAAGGGTGGAAAGAGGGTATATGTGTGATTATCATAAAGCTGCCCTGAGTTTCCCTGAGATATTGTCAACAAGGGGCTCTTTCCCATAGGAAGTGAAGTCTCCTGGGGAGGTGGTAGAAGCCATGGAGGCTGGAGTGGAACAAAGTTCTTAAAAGGGAAGAGCCCTCCTGCTGAAGGGAAGGCCCACAGCTGGGCCCACTCAATAGACTGTAAATTCACAAACTGTGCATACTAGACCAATTTTCACCTCTGAGCACTTGCATGATATCTCAGCTCATCAGTATCTGCTCCGGGAATGTGCAAAGCTGATGGAATAGCATGCATGGGAAAGTTTACAAAGACTCCAAACATACATACCACTGTGTGTTTTCAATCTGCTGGTTCAATGTTTTTGCCAGCTGACAGAAGAGTTAAAATCCTGTTGAAAATCTTGCTGGAGAAATGGTCTCTTATTCTGGAGGAAGGATCTCACAGGATTTTTGGCTTGGTAGGACATTGTGATGACTTGAGAAATGAATAGAAAGTGTGGAAGAAATTCGGGTATTATGCTTACAATGAAAGCTCTGTATTAAAGGGCTTAACAAATGCTCTGAAACATAAATGAAAGTAGATAGTGCTGATTACAGCCCTTTTTTGGCATCCAATTGATTCATTTATAACAACACCCTGAAGGCATCACAATTAGTGTTTTTTCCTTAAGTGATTTTTCACTTGCACTCTGCGTTTACTAACCTTTCTATCTGTGCTGTCATTGCAAAGGCATAATCGTGGTATTTCAGCAACTTCTATGCCTAAGGTAAAGTACTTTGTAGAAGAATATCTGCTTTTTTCAAATTTCCCATTACTGACTTTGTTCCATTTAAAAATATTATGACTTAGTGCCAGTGACCCCACTTTATACATTACAGCTTTTAAAAATAAGTTTTCCTTGGGCGCCTGGGTGGCTCAGTCGGTTAAGCGACTGCCTCTGGCTCAGGTCATGATCCCAGGGTCCTGGGATCAAGTCCCACATCGGGCTCCCTGCTCTGCAGGGAGCCTGCTTCTCCCTCTCCCACTCCCCCTGCTTGTGTTCCCTCTCTCGCTGTGTCTCTCTCTGTCAAATAAATAAATAAAATCTTAAAAAAAAAAAAAAGTTTTCCAAATCTGCTTTAATAATATGAACACTAGGTATAGTGACTGGCATTCATCAGGTGCTCAATATTTGTTGAATGAATTAATGGATATATATGTTCCATAGCTTTAAACATACAACTTCAGCTTTCTGAAAGTTTGTTCCCCACTAAAACTGTTTATTCAGTTTAAATGTTCTCTTGCGTATTGAATTTGTATGTTTAAACTCAGAAGGGTGGGCTTTGAGGGGTACATTATAGCTATGCTATAAAAGAACTATAAATGTTCTGCTAATTATTTACAAAAATGAGTTATGTGGCTATAACTAAGCTTAACGTTTACCAATAGAAAGTAGATCTAACTCTCCTGGAACAACCTTTTAAAAGAAACCAATTCAAAGTACATCTGTTCCTTCCCATCTTTGTACTCTTGTCAATCACAGCTTGATCTTGTCCCCATCTCCAGATCTTCACTCAAGACCTGCTCCCTCCATTTCAAGCCTCCCTTGGAGTCAATGCCCTCCTACCTGTAGTGCCAGACTAGGAAAACTTGGCTTTATAAGTCAATCAGAGAAAGACATGTATCGTATGACCTCACTGATATGAGGAATTCTTAATCTCAGGAAACAAACTGAGGGTTGCTGCAATGGAGGGGGGTGGGAGGGATACGATGGCTGGGTGATAGACATTGGGGAGGGTATGGGCTATAGTGAGTGCTGTGAATTGTGTAAGACTGATGAATCACAGATGTGTACCTCTGAAACAAATAGTACATTATATGTTAAAAAAAAAAAAAAGATAGTAGGAAGGGAAAAATGAAAGGGGGAAATCGGATGGGGAGACGAACCATGAGAGACTATGGACTCTGAGAAACAAACTGAGGGTTCTAGAGGGGAGGGGGGTGGGGGGATGCGTTAGCCTGGTGATGGGTATTAAAGAGGGCACGTACTGAATGGAGCACTGGGTGTTATACGCAAATAATGAATCATGGATCAAAACTAATGATGTAATGCATGGTGATTAACATAATAAAATAAAATTTAAAAAACAAAAACAGAAACCTAAAAAAAAAAAAACTTGCAGTTTTTTTCAACACTAAGTTATGAGAACTTCAATTCAGACAAGCTCATGTCCTATGACTGCCTTCTCTTAGTCCATTGCTGAAGTGGTTCTGCCCAGAGGAGAAATTCCTTTGCTTAGTTCTCTCTCCTCCTTTCCATGGGGGAGAATGAGGAGAGAAATACAGAGTGATCTGCCCTCAGAATGTAAGACCTCCCTCGTTCCTCAATTGGTGACTTCCCCACATCTCATCACCTAATGTGTAGATTCCCCCCCAGTAAGACGGATATTGCAGAGGGATGGGATTCTTCAGTCCTCTCTGTCTACTCTTCTATTTCTCTACCCCCTCCTACCTCCACCCTCCCACAAGAGATGAAGGTTTACTAATTTTATTGATGAGAGTCCAGGACATTCGCTAGGTCCCATCTACTAGGTTCTTGGTGCCTTTAAAGGCCACACAGGTCAGCAGACCTCTTTCTCTTCAGCCTCCCCCCATGCACACTGTGAAAAAGCTGAATTCTCAGAGAGTTCATCTGTCCTTTTCCCACCTCTTCCATAACCTATAAGGCATGCTAAAACAGGCTTGGGGATCCAATTTCTCTCTAGTTCTCCCCTCCCCAAAGTTTAACCTGAGTGGGTTGTGCCAAGATTTAGATTCATGGTGAAAAGTAGGAAACTCCTCTTAGACCATGAGCCTAACACACATGCTTCAACTCAGCTTTTACCAGAAAGCCCAGCACTGACTTGTCCCAGGGCCTGCTCAGCTATAAATAGAGCAGTACAGGGGACCTCTCATTATATGAGCATACATTATCTGATCTGTTGACGAGAAGCAAAGTCATCATAAAGCAAAACTATATATTAATAAACTGACTTCTTATAAAATTAATCTCTAACCAAATCCCTTCAAGACATCAGTATCTACCTCACCATTATAGCAGATAATAAATTCAAATGCAGTAGAGGTCTACTGTGAAAGGAAATTATAAATAATACAAAAGATGCAGAATTTCAGGAAGTTGATGAAAGAAATATTGCAGAACTATTTGAAATATATGATGTTATAATACAATTTGCCAGTTAAAGAGAAAATAAACAAGAATGATAACATAAAAGATACTTTAAAAATAAAGATATTCAACTATCAAAGGATTAACAAAGCACTTGGGAAAAACTAAATACAACTTTTGGATATTTTTACAAAAATAGCCCTTTTGTGATTATACGGAAAAAGTCAAAGGTGAAGTAGAAGATATTTTATCCTACTGTTAGACAATTTTATCTAAAACTTATTAACTTCCTGTTTGGTTTATTTATTGCCATGTAACAAACCAGTCATACATGTAATAATTTAAAAGAATGACAGTGTGACATTTCTCACAGTTCTATTAGTTAATCTGGTAGTTGTTCTACTTCACATGTTATTGACTGGATTGACAAGAAAATCCAACATGACATCATTCACATGGCTGCAAGTTGGTGCTAGCCATTGGCTGGGAGTTTAGCTTCAAGTGTTTTCTGAGGTCTCAGTTCTCCTCCACATGGTTGCTTGGGCTTTTTCATAGCTTAGTGTCTAGGTTTCAAGAAGTACTGTCCCAAGAGAGCAACACCCAATGTACAAGTGCTTATCAAGTGTCCTATTGCATCAAACTTGCCAAATTCCCATTTTCCAAAACTAGTCACATAGCCAAGCCCAGAGTCAATGAAGGAGGGAATACCAGGATGTAAAGTTCACTGAGGGCTACCAAAGTACAGTCTACCACAAAGAACCCTCTGGCCTCTAATGGGTCATGCCCATTCCACATTCAAAATACACATGCCCTCTCCAAAGCTCCCAAGACTTCATCCCATTATGGCATCAAATATAGACTCTCATCGTCCAAGTCAGATCTAGAAGCAACCAAATTCTCCTGAGTGGAGCTTTTTTTTATCTGAAGTGTGAACTAAAGAGACAAGTTTTCTGGTCCTCACACAGTCAACATGCAATGAAGAGTCAAGGCAAAGAAAACTGTAATAGGTACTTCTACTCAAAAAGGTTGAAAATGGGAGGCACACATTAGTTACTGGTCCATCGCAATTTTGAAATCCAGCCAGACACATGTAGCCAGTTTCTTGATAATGACCCAATTCTATTCCCTGAGAGTGACTTTTTGTGGCTCTTACCTCCACCCTCTGTGCTCTAGACTCTGTTCTGAGTTCTAAGAGAAATGACCCAGGTGAACAGCTGAGTTTTCTTCTCAGCTTGCTTCCTCCAAGGAGTTTGAGGATCTTGAGGCATTTTCTCATTTTGAATTGCCCCTGTTCTTTTAATCTAGGCTCGTATAATTTCATTACATACTTTGTATTTTTTATGTATCAAATTATATTCACCTTATTAAACAAAATAACACTCATGAATCTCTTTAAGACAATCTTCTCTCCGTTTGGGGCTGCAGATCAGAATCTTATGGGAAAATACCCATTAGATTCTTAGAAGTCTTCTTGTCTAGCTGAGAGGATCTTTGAGATACTCCTCACACCTTTCAGATACCTTAGCACAGACCTTGACCCTGAGGGCATAGTTCACTACCAGCACCCTGGATTTCATCTTCAAACAAAGGCCATTTCTTACTTTGAGAAAATTGTTCTTGTAGAGACTGGGGATGAAAAACAATTTTACTATCAAACCCATACTTTCTAGCTCCTCTTTAGCTCAAATTTGGCTTGAAATCTGAGGAGTTCTTTCTTTGCCTCAGCATGTTCCTCCCATACTTTAGCATAGGCAGCTAAAAGAAGCCAGATGGCACTTTCCACATCCTTCCCAGAAATCTCCTTAGCTAGATTCACAAGTTCATTAGGTACCCTTTCTATTTCCCATAATACCACAAGCCATTTTGATCACTGTTCTGCCAACACATAACTCAGGTTCCCTGTTCTTCAGCTTCCAATGGGAATTTCCTCACTAACTTCCAGGCCCCACTAACAGTCTCCTTGTAATTCCTCCAAATTTCTCCCTTCCTTCTACCAGATTCAAAATCAATGCCTCATGTTTTGGCAAGACCCTAGTTTCAGGTAATAGTTTCTGTTTTAGTTATCTGTTGCTGTATAACAAATCACCCCAAAATTTAACCACTTATCACAATTTATTACTTCTTACAACTCTCTGGGTTGACCTAGAGGTTATTATGCTCCACATGTTGTTGGCTTGGAGTCGGGATGTCTAGAAGATCTAAAATGGTCTCATATTTGTGGCTGGAAATTGGTACTGGCTACAGGCTGAGAACTCAGTTGGAGTTGGCTAGAGGGCCTCAATTCTCCTCTATGTGGGCTTCTTCACACGGTTGCTTATGCTTTCTGATAGCATGGTAGATGGGTTCCTAGAAGCATCCCAAGACAATAAGGCCCAATGTGCAAGGATTTACCAGCCCTTCACTTGCTTCACCCTTGTTAATGTTCCATTGGCCAAAGCTAGTAACATGGTCAAGCCCAAAATCAATATGTAAAAGGACTCATAAGAGTACAAATACAAAGAAGCATGCTTCATTGAGGGCCACCAAAGTTAACAGTGTATCACATCCCTCAAACCAACACTTGATTTATTTTTGGTTGAGCAAAAATATGCTGATTAGTGCATAATTGTCATTATAAAATTATTTTGTTAATTATAAGACAAAATAAAGTTGTTTTTATAACTTTTCATTTTATTTTTCAAAAATCATACCTATCAAACCTGTTTTACATTGTCTACTATGACATTTTGGTCCCCACTTTAAGTGGATTCCATTTGAGTGGCCTTTTTCTGGTTTTTCTATTTCCCATTTAGTTTTCATGCCTTGCTTTCAATCTCAGGTCAAGAACCCTTTGCAGAGGAGGAGTGAGTAACAAAACAGAAATTGGGTGGGCATCACTGGTCCTTAAATAATACCATCATAATAGCACACACTTATCAGCCCTCATCCTGACATGGTTTCCTAACTTCACTCATAAAGAATTAAATGGTCACTCTCCCAGCAGCTAACTAGGCACTGATAACCAGATATGGCTTGAAAATATATACAATAGTACCTTCCTCATCAAGCCTCAATAACCTACAGCTTTTACAAACTGTTTCTGTATGAGAGTTCTACACCAATTTGTTCTAAAAGGCCTATAGTCTATACAAAGAACATTTGAACAAAGGTGTACTTTTTAAATAGAGGTTTGATTTTCTTCTCTGCTACATGTGTAAGTTTTAAATGAAACTTTAAAGAATAAGAGCACTTTGTTTTTTATAAGACTCTGCAGTCTACACCTGGCATTGGATAGCTGGGCCATGTCTTCTTTACATAATAGAAAAAAAATCTGAAGTGTTTGAATTCACTGAGACTTAGGAAGCACTCTCCATTCTTATTTAATTGTTGATGAAGTGACAGGTAATTTGTAAAAAAGGGATTTAAAATCCAACCAAAAAGTATATGTGTTGACCATTTTGTTTTTCTCTCATGAGATTCTCAGTTTAAATCATATACTAGGCAATGTAACATAAGCTTTCTTTTTTTTTTTACCCCAGCATAAATCTGACAGGTAGTGTAACTGAAAGTAATCAAAATGCTTCCACAGAGCCAATGATTCCAACAGTGCTGTTTGCGGCATCCCCGGGGGTGTTGTTACCTATTTTTTCATTTCCTTTTCTTGAACAGATCTATCATTTTACCAGGCCCAAACTTTGCATTCCTTTCACATATCTTCATAAGCAATTAACAAAGGATGCCCCCCACCTTGGTGTTTTGTCATTTTGATTTCAGTTTCCGTGGTAATCTCCGTCTTTTTTTTTTTAATTTTTTTATTGTTATGTTAATCCCCATACATTACATCATTAGTTTTAGATATAGTGTTCCATGATTCATTGTTTGTGCATAACACCCAGTGCTCCATGCAGAACGTGCCCTCCTCAATACCCATCACCAGGCTAACCCATCCTCCCAACCCCCTCCCCTCTAGAACCCTCAGTTTGTTTTCCCGAGTCCATTGTCTCTCATGGTTCTTCTCCCCCTCCGATTTCCCCCCCTTCATTCTTCCCCTCCTGCTACATTCTTCTTCTTCTTTTTTTCTTTCTTAACATATATTGCATTATTTGTTTCAGAGGTACAGATCTGAGATTCAACAGTCTTGCACAATTCACAGCGCTTACCAGAACACTTTAAAGGACCTGTAAATGCTGCTTCAATATGAGCTCTGTTTCTGTCACACTTGAAAAGAAAACTGCCAAAGGCAAACCAGCTAATCTGTCACCAAGCAAGAATGTAGGACCTTTATTAGGGATGGGTTTATGAGAAGCATCAGTGTCTGCGTTCATAGGTTGAATCTCAATAGCAATTCCTCTGCTAACAGCATTTCCCAGAGCCCAAAGTGCACCTCAGGAGGTAGTCCACTCTACAGCAAACTCTCAACAAATGGATATTGTCTTATATTGAAGAATCTAACAAGAAAGAAATTCAGTATCTTCCTTCAGAAATAGTTTCCATTAGTCATGATTTATCAGGAATTTCTTCACATCCCTTAATATTATGAAGTCTTCCCCTTTGTCTCCTTTCTCTCTGAATTCTCACTGCAGTAAAACACTAATCATTCATTCATTCACAGACACCATTCATTGGGCAGCCACCATGTGCCCATATTATACAACAACACTCTACTACTTTATCATTTCATCACTGTGACCTTACACAGTAAATATTATTAGCCCCATTTCAATGATAATGAATTAAAGCAATAGCTCAGAAAGGTTTTATTAACTTGCCCAAGTTTTCATGGTCATACAGTGAGTAAATGGTGAGGCCAGAATTTAAACCTCAAATTCTATCTTCTCAATTAGTGATGGAAGCCAAGGTCAACACTCCTCTTAGGGAGATATCATTATTCTTCAGTAGAATGCTTACCACATGTTCGACTAGGACCCCTTGGCTTACATGGCCAGGTTGATGCAATAGGCAGTGTCATAATGCCAATAGCTCAGAACAGAATTTAGAACACATGTGACCCAGACCACCCAGACACTTGAACGACCTTATTGGGATTTCAAGTTTATTTTTTTCTAATGTGAATACTCAATTCTCAGTTCATAGAGCACCCACAGATGACAGAGAAGAACCAAACCTCTAGGAATTCAAGTGGGTTGTCCTATTTCACACACGCACACACACACAAAGAGTAGTAGAGTGAATTTATAGACAACTACTAGTCCCTAGGCCTCATCTACTAAATAAGTGGTTTGGGTGAAAGTCCCAGGAAGATGAATCGATGGCGTACAAATACACACAAATAGGCAACAGGACAGTAAAATCTAAAGGGCACTATCTCTCTAATCGTTAAATCTCCCAAAACCAAGTTCTACCCCCCTAAAAAGAAGGTTTTTTTCCCATCAAGACAAGAACAATAAATGACCTAAGGACAGGAAGCACAGTGTTTCAGTCCCTATCACACCATAGCACCCTACAAAATGACAACTATATTATCAACACTCAACAGATATTGACTGGAATTTCCCTCTGATTCAGAGTAACCTGTTCTACAACTAAACCAAGTGTGTGGGTATGTGATCAAGGATGAAAGTGGACTCAGATGAGTTACCGGACTCTCTCCCGGTACTGCTGTGGTGTACTCTGATACCACTGCCTTCGCCATAGATTTCACCTCCAACTTTTAAACTTCTGGAACTTTCCATGGCATAAGAAAAGCTGTTTTGACATTGCCTCAAAAATCAGTTTTGTTTTGTTCATTTGAATTCAAAACACGAATGACTAAAAGAAATACTACAAAACCCAGTCCTAGCATCATTTCAGGGTGCCCAAATAGAGAGCACCATTGTTCTCTCCCTTTCCGGGTGGCAATCTTACAGATGGAGCCTTTGCTAGGAGGAAGTGGGCTCTGCATGGCTTCAGTGAATTTTGCTCCTGTTTCTGCTCTAGCGTGTCTTACATTATTTTTTTCTGCTAACTTCCTGAAAGCTAGACAGAAGAAAAACTTTTTGGCATGACTGCTATCATGGTCTGGTAACTCTGTTCTGGAATGAATGACCATATCCTTCAAAAACACTTTGTCAGGACAGGCCTCCTATCCTATGGGACCCTTTCAAAAAGTTTCAATTTTCGGGTGGTTCCACATTTGTCATTTTGGCTAGACCTGCGAGCTTCTCAAGGACAAGAAACATATCGTGTTTATATATGTTCCACTGAACCAAGATTATTCTGCTTGTTTGAGTCATACTAAGAAAGGGCCATATTATCCAAAGGTATTTGTTAAAATATTAAGAAGGCCAAGGAGCTCCTAAATATATAAAGCAAATATTAACATAGCTAAAGGGAGAAGTAGACAGCAATATAATAATAGTAGAGGACTTCAATACCCCACTTCCATCAATAGATAGATCATCCAGACAAAATCAATAGGAAACATTAGACTTCAATGACACATTGAATCAGATGGACTTAATAGACATTTACAGAACCTTTCATCCAACAGTAGCAGAATACACACTCTTCCCAAGCACACATGAAACATTCTCCAGGATCAATGTAAAGCCACAAAAAAAGTCTTAACATTAAGTTGAGATTGAAATTTTGTCAAACATCTTTTCCAACCACAATGGTATGAAACTACAAATCAATTAAAGGAAGAAAACTAGAAAAGTCACAAATATATGGCGATTAAACAATATGCTATTGAGAAACCAATGGGTTAAACAAGAAATCAAGAGAGAAATTTAAAAATACCTTGAGACAAATGAAAACAGAAAGTCAACACACCAAAAGTTATGGGATGCAACAAAAGCAGTTCTAAGAGGGAATTTTATAGCAATAAACACCTACATCAAGAAAAAATAACCTAACAAGGAATGAGAATAAATTAGAAGAAACCAAGTCTAAAGTTAGTAGAAGAAAAGAAATAAAGACTAGAGTGGAAATAAATGAAATAGAAATGAAAAAGACAATAGAAAAATATAAATGAAATTAAAAGCGGGTTTTTTTAAACTGTAAACAAAATAGACAAGTCTAGCTAGACTAACCAAGAAAAAGAGAAGACTCAAGTAAAGAAAATTATAAATGAAGGGGGAGACATTTTAGTAATACCATACAAAAACAAAGGATTGTATGAAACTACTATAAACATTGTATGCCAATGAATTTGACAACCTAGAAGAAATTAATAAATTCCTGTAAATATACAATCAACCAAGAATGAATCATGAAGAGATAGAAAATTAGAGCTAGGACAAATTCCCCAGTAAAAACACTGAATCAGCAATCATAAATCTCCAAGGAAGAAAAGTCCAAAATAATATGGCTTTGTGGGTGAATTCTTTAATTCACCCACAAAGAATTCATTTAAATAAAAATTAGTATCGATTCTTCTCAAATTCTTCTAAAAAATAGAAGGGAATACTTCCAAATTCATTTTATGAGGCCAGCATTACCTTGATACCAAAAGCATACAAGGACACTTCAAGAAAATTATAGGCCAATAAGCCTGATGAACATAGATGCCAAAAAATACTCAACAAAATATTATCAAACCAAAATCAGCAATACATTAACAGGATTATACACCACAGTCAAGTGGTATTTATTCCATGGATGTAAGGATGGTTTGACATCCACAAATTAATCAATATGATACACCACTTTAACAAAATGAAGGTTAAAAATTTTATGATCATCTCCTTAGATATAGAAAATGCATTTGATAAAATTCAACATTGATTCATGATAAAAACTCTCAATGAAGTGAATATAGAAGGAATGTACCTCAACATAATATAGGCCATATATGACAAACCCATAGCTTGTACTCATACTCAATATCATATTCAATGGTGAAAATGTAAAGCTTTTTTTCTAAGATCAGGAACAAGACAAGGATGTCCACTATCACCATTTTTATTTAACATACTACTGGAACTCCTGGCCATAGCAATCAGACAAGAGAAAGAAATGAAAGGCATCCAAATTGGAAAGGAAGAAGTAAAACTGTCTCTATTGAAGAAAACACAAATAAATGGAAAGATATTTAGCAATCATGGATTGGAAAAATTAATATTGCTAAAATGTCCAACTATCCAAAGCAATCTACAGATCCAATGCCATCCCTACAATGGCATTTTTCATGGAAACAGAGCAAACAATCCTAACATTTGTATGGAAAAGAATTATATGGAATACAATAGCCAAAGCAAATTTGAGCAAGAAGAACAAACTGGAGGCATTACACGTCCTCATTTCAAACTATATTACAAAACTATAGTCATCAAAACAGTATAGTACTGGCATAAAAACAGGCACATAGATGAGTGGAACAGAATAGAGAGCTCCCCCCAAAAACCCACCCATATATGGTCAATTAATTTATGACACAAGAGCTAAGCATATGCAACAGGAAAAGGACCATTTCTTCAATAAATGGTGTTAGGAAAACAACAGCCGCATGCAAAAGAATGAAATTGGACCCCTTTCTTATACCATACACAAAAATGAACTCAAAATGGACTGAATATTTGTATGTAAGACCTGAAACCATAAAACTCCTAAAAGAAAACATAGGGGGTAAGCTCCTTGACATCAGGGTTAGCAATGATATTTTTTATTTGACACCAAAAACAAAAGCAACGAAAGCAAAAACTAAACAAGTGGGACAACATCAAAGTAAAAAGCTTTGTACAGCAAAGGAAACCATCAACAAAATGAAAAGGCAACCTGCCAAATGGTAGAAAATATTTGCAAATTATATAAATGATTAAGAGGTTACTACCCAAAATAAAGAAGTCATACAATTCAATAGAAAAAAAAAATCTAATTAAAAAATGGGCAGAGAATATAAATAGACATTTTTCCAAAGACGTACAAATAGCCAACAGATATATGAAAAGGTGTTCAGCATCACTAATCACCAGGGAAATACAAATCAAAACACAATGAAATATCACCTCGCACCTGTTAGAATGGCTATTATCAAAAAGATAAGAAATCAGTATTACTGAAGACATAGAGAAAATGAAACCCATATGTACTGCTGGTGGGAATGTAAATTGGGGCAGCCACTATAGAAAACAATATGGAGGTTTCTCAAAAAATTAAAAATAGTACTACCATGTGATCCAGCAATTTCAAAATACCCATTTCTGGATATTTAACCAAAGGAAATGAAATTACTATCTCAAAAACATACATGCACCCCCATGTTCATTGTAGCATTTCCAAAACATGGAAATCACCTGAGGGTCCACGGATGGATGAATAAAGACAATGTGACATATAGATATAGACAATGTGATATATATAGATAGACAATGTGATACATATATTTCCAAAATATTTTATATATGGATATACATAATACATGGAATATTCCATATATTATTCATATAATATTCCATATAATATATGGAATAATGGAATATTATTAAGCCATAAAAAAGAAGGAAATCTTGCCATTTGGGACAACATGGATGGACCTCAAGGATATGCTAAGTGAAATAAGTCAGAGAAAGATAATATTGTTATGATCGATCTTATATACCAAATCAGAAAGCAAAAACCAAACTCATAGAGGACCAATTGCAGTTACCCAATGGCAAGGGGTAAAGGGGTTGGTGAAATGGGTGAAGGTCATCAAAAACAACAAACTGCCAGTTATAAGATAAATAAGTCCTGGGGATGTAATGAGAACATGGTGACTCCAGGTCGCAATACTGTATCATCTATATGAAAGTTGCTGAGAGCGTAGATCTTAAAAATTCTCATCACAAGAAAAAAACCTTTGAAACCATGTGTGGTGATCACAGTCAGATCATTACGTGGCACAGCTAAAAAGAACACAATGTTATGGACCACTTATATCTCAATACAATATATATTATTAAAAAAAAAAAAAAAAGAGCAACAATGTCTTATGGTCACCACTCACATACAATTCATGGTTCCTTGACCTCAGGTGCCCTGGAGTTGGAACCACTTGGGAAGACATTTCAGAAAATGGACCTTAATGGAAATGTTCAGAAAAACAAAACCTTTTCCCCAAAGGAGAAAAGCAAAAAGGAGCTGAAGTGTCTAATCCTACCCAGAAGTGCCCATCCGCCAATGTGAAGTAATAAGGAGAATGTGGGAAACAGATTGCCTTGGGGAATAGAGGTGTTACTATGAATCCTGCTTTATCTCTTTGGAACTGTGGACATCCATGAATTTAGCAGTATTTCCAAAACACAAAAAAAAAAAAAAAAATCCATAAAATAAAATATATAGATTTTAAATTTCAGGTAAACCATACCCAACTTTGCAAACAGAAACCTCTTTCCCAAAGGCCTTACATAGTTCTAAAAAACTATGCTCTCTCTAAGCTAGACAGAAGGTAAAAGCCTTACATATGTTGAGTACCTTTATCACACAACTAATGTCCATATTTTCATATAAGATATTTAATGTTTTCTGTGTTAAATTATCTTGATAAAAATTTCCAAATGTACCCCAAATAGAACAAAGCCCAGCTACCAGTCATCCAGCTTCAATAATCATCAACATTTTGCCATACTTTTTTATCAATAATAACTTTTTTTTTAAAGATTGAATAGATTAAAGCAAGGCCAAGTTTTCAAGTCATTTTGCTTCAGTAGGCATGTAAAAAGAAACGAATATTCTGGCACGTAACTGTATGCCATTAGCACACCCAACAAATCAATCATCTGATACTCGATTTCATAAAAGTTCCTCAAATGTCTAAAACAATCTCTTTTTACCATAAATTTGGTTGAAACACTGTATAAGGTATTATGTATCTTAAGTCTCTTTTATATTTCTTTCACACTAAAACATTGCCCTCTGTCTTCCCTTTTTTACCCCATGCCATTGGGTAGTTGAAGAAACTGGATCCGTAGTCTTGAAGAAATTGCCACACTCCGAATTTGGTTGCAAAGCCATTTCTTAAGCTCTGAACACTCTGCTAGGCTGAGATTTCCCAGAGGAATGCCCTTTGGTCTGGTGGGCACTCTGTGTTGTCTCGTTTAGTAAAACTGGCAGGTGTATAACCTGAGTGTCCACTACCCTGTTCGCCTAGATCCAGGTGGAGGGATGAAACTGATCACTGAGAACCCTAAGACACAGCTTTTCCAGAGAGGTCTCTAATAGATTGAGAGCTGGAGGACCACAGTAGTGTCCCCACAATTCAGTTACAAGAAAGAGGAGCCCAGAGCTGTGTAGGAGCTCTACTGGGAAGGAACAAAAGTTAACTGTTGAAGGGAAAAAAAAAAATAGTATTTATTTCCAGAAGAGGAAGCTCATATCACAGACAAATATATAGGACTTGCTAAGGCTTAGAAGTAGGAACTTAACGTCTCTTGTTGGAAAGGCACGTAGCAAGCAGCAGCCTGGGGTGCTCAGATGTATTTGTTTCTGTCCACCCAGCCCCATTCCTTTCTTTGTCTTCGCAGACACAGAGCCCAGGATCTGCAGATTAGAAACAATCAGGATGATGTTTGTACAGCACCTTGTTCCCCGCAGTTCAGAGCACTTGGCGGGCAGCATCTTGTTCAAGCTGCAAGAACTCCCGGGTGGGAGGGATTTATGGGCTGGCCAGGAGGCCTGCTCTGTGCACCCTGCCCAGCAACCCCAGTGGCTTTGTCTTGGCCACCTCCTCACACCTGCTGTCCAGGTGACTCCTTTAGTTCCCACTCAATCTGGACTTCTTTTCAGAGTCCCATTTCCTTACCACAATCCAAGCAAGCCCAAACCAGAGCCCCTGGAGTAATCAGAAATGAAACCTCAAAGAGATACCTTTTGATAAACTGCAAGAACAGCTCAAGTGGCTTTGCCTCAGGTCCAATGAACAAACATTGGCCGGCCGGCCGCTTCATGCCACGCTTAGCGCTTAGCCCGGGGGTGTAAAGAGCATGTTCCAGACCTGTCCTCTGGCAGCTGTCACTCTGGGCACAGCTGTGTTCTTCTACCCATCTCTGATCTGTTTCTAAAAAGTACTTCCCTAAAGGATTACAATGTAAATTTTTCTTCTGTAATGTATACTCTTGTTCATAGTGCCTTGTGCTACAAATAGATAAAAAGAAATAATTGGGGATAGTTATTTAGTATCTTTTGCCTAGGACTTTAAAGCATTTCAGGGCGCCTGGGTGGCTCAGTTGGTTAAGCAACTGCCTTCGGCTCAGGTCATGATCCTGGAGTCCCTGGATCGAGTCCCGCATCGGGCTCCCTGCTCGGCAGGGAGTCTGCTTCGTCCTCTGACCCTATCCCCTCTCATGTGTTCTCTCTCTCTCATTCTCTCTCTCTCAAATAAATAAATAAAATCTTTAAAAAAATAAATAAATAAATAAATAAAGCATTTCACAAACACTGCCCACAAATAGTAAATTAACTAGCATGTTCCCTCCCTGTTTTACAGATGGATAGTAGCAATAGGGGCATGAAAGTCAACAGATGTCAGAGTAAAAATCTGACTCCACTACTAATTTGCATCATGACCTCAGGCAAGCCACTCCCCCGCCCTGAACCCTGGTGTCCTCCCTGTACCCAGCATTGTCACCTGAAAGTGTTAGGACCCTCTCCTCCTCTCCCCCGGTATTTGGAAATGCTATCACAGTAGCTGTGGCAGATGCATTATTAATATGTGCTGTTTCTCCTGCACAAGAATGTTTGGCAGAAAAACATTTTCCTGCCCCAAATGCCAGTAGCCCCAAATGACCCTGGATGGTCATTGACACCCAGGTAAATGACCTCTAACCTCCTTCCCGGTGTGACAGACTATGTACATCCGTCTCTGAAAGTTCAGCCACAAAGGGATTCAGCTCTACGTTCAAGTAGTCTGTGCCATGTTCAGGGACATTTCAGAGGGCCGATCGGAACCAGAGGTGAGCACAGAGAACCAGCAAGGTGACTACCAACTGCAAGTTTTTCGGGTCCCCCAGATTTTGCTTCGGGAAAGGCCCCACCCACTGTTTCACCCAGATTTGCTTTTAAGTTCCGTGTAGGAATTTAATATTTGTGACCCTGTCAACTTGTGTTAACACGTTCACCAGCCCTAGATCAACTCTGACAAAAGCAAGCAGGTCCCAGCCATCAACGGAGGCTGAGTAACTATCATGTGAAGCTGCACTCAGAAGTAAACAGCAGGAGCCAACCAGTGAGAGTGGGTTTAATAAGTTCCAGGTGGCTAACCTCCTACTCATCTGCACACTGGAACTTCCAGGTGGTCTTTGAGGCTGATCCCTGACTGTTTACAATGCTGAAGTCCTTTCGTTAGTAAATTATTTCTGTGTGTGCTAAGAGGCCGTTAATTATTTACCATATATCTTGACAACATATTTACTCCTTTACGACCTAGAGAATCCATCACTTTCAGAAATCCCAATTATAATGTTCTTGAAGGGTCAGCTTCAAGAAACCCCTCACACTGAGGGATCAAAAATCAAGGCCCAAAAATGGAGTAATTATTTTTCTAAGATATATGTCCAGCAGCCTGAATGCACTTTAAAAAAAAAGTTCTCCTCAAAAGTTTGCAAAATAACATGTAAAGCATAGAGCAAGTCAACTTATTCAGCCAGATATACCTATTAACTTGGGCTTTTTGAGGTAAATTGAAACAGATTTAGCACTTCTCTTGGTTTCTAAAAGTCTTTTGTCTTCAATTAAAAAATAAAAACTGAAGCTAGATGATTGGTATTTTGACATCCAACCAAGTGTTATTTCTGGTACAACTATACAGACTAAAATACCGCTCGTGGCAAATCTGGTGCATTTTTATGTGAATGTTTGTTTATACTCATCTCGTCTTGGCTCCGCACCATCATATCTCGTTCCACATCAAGCATGCATATGTCTTGATTTCCCTTCTCGCTGTCTGCAAGTCTATTCCAAGTTTCTGGCAAAGAATCTCGATGGAGACCCCAGGGAGGAGCCGGCAGACAAAGACACTGGGCTAACACCCCCCACCATCTCCAGTGGGTGGGCCACTCCAGACCGGGGAGATCCTAATTGGTTTGCTTTGACCTTGGACTGAAAAAACCCCCCCGTGGCAGTGAGACATCGTGGATAAAGCATGGATTTCAAAGACAGATGACCCAGATCCAAATGTGAACTCCACCGTTTCTTGCAAATCACTTAAATCCTCTGAGCCCCAACTTCTTCATCTAATGCAGCAGGTTGTGGTAAAGAGTAAATGAGAGAATATAAAAAGGGAAACACTTTGAAGACCTAGACGTTAAGGCTAATTGTTGAGATGGTGATGGGTGGACGAGGGCTCAGGGGCCAGGACCAGCTGTGGGCTTCCTACCATCTGAGGGTTTCTGGGATAGGGGCAAGAATGAGGTGGGGAGTGTGAGGCAGGGGACCAGGAAGTGTCCGGAGGCCAAGTTAACATGGTTAGTTATCAAGCCTAAAGGGAAAGAGTGCTGGGTCCGGGGGGAGGAGGAGGAGGAGGCTAGGGGTAAAGTGGGACATTAGCTTGGGAGGTGAAGGACCCAGAGCTGGCTGGATGGATGTAGATGCCAGACCAGAGCAAGGGCTCCGTAGAGGGAGGAAGTATGAAATGGGCACGGGGCAGGAGGGACAACCCGAAGCTGACTTAGGCCAAACATTGCCATCTTTGGACCCATACCTTCTCCTTCTCCTTATGTGCTATTGGACACAGAGCCTTCAACTTCCTGCTCAGTTACCCCTGAAAATAATTTTTAAAAACAACACATCTTCTCACACCCTTTGAGGTTAACATCTAAAATATATCTTTATCTGTTTGAATAGTTAGAGAGGATATAACTCCTGGTGAATAGATATACTGGACATTAAAAGATAAAACTCCTATGACATTCAAAAAATGTTTCCAGTGCAATCTAATACCATAGCAATTTGATATCCACCATAATTCATTTTAAATATACACCAACAAGCAAAAAATTATTTCATCCACTTCCCCCACATAAATGTATGATGTGATATTTTCTGCCTGAAACCCTTTTATTGATCACCCAGAATTATCTGCAGCAAAAATATGCATATAATTTGAAATTAATCTTGCACATTTTAATTAATTTGAAATTAATGTTTAAAATTTCCTGTGACTATATAGGTCTAGGTATCAAAGAAATATTTCTGGACTGAATTGTCATTATAGGTATTATTAACATACAATTTATGAAAATAAATACAATTTTTATAAATATTCAACATAAGTCATAGAATTTTATTGGAAACACTACTCTTCATCAGACTCTTTAGTAAAATAGATGGGGTTTCTTATTAACATTATTCCCATCTTGCAATTATGGTTGTTACAGTTATTGTAAGCACTATGAGGCCATTTTCATAAAAATAAGTTTAGAATGGAAGGGTTTTATCATAGCTATGTCAATTACCGAGCCCCTTCTGATATGGTGATCTATCATCAAAATTATGATGATGATCTAATTCTCTGACAACTCAATTAGGTCTTCCCTCAATTTGCATGAAAGCAAAGAATTAGAAATCATCTGAGGTGCAAAAAGATGACTCAGTCAATAGACACATTCACTCTTGTGCATTTGTCAGGCACCCCAGGGATTTGCCTACCCTGGGGCAATGCAGCATTGCAAGAAGGGCTGCCAGTGTGCAAGAAGAACAGAAAGGGGGTGCTGCATCCTGCAGGCGTGGCTCCCTGCCATTCAGCTCCCCGAAGAGCCAGTGGAGGAGAGTGTGCCCATGGAAGTGATGGACCTAGAATTTTTTTTTTCAAATCCATGCATATTTATGTACTCTTAGCAAGCCTTTGTGTGCCCCCACGATGTAGGTACCCAAATGCGAAGCCCACTGGGCTAGGACCTGAGTGTTAGTGGAGCTGGTGACCCTGGGCAGCTGGGGCTTCCCTGACTTCTCCAAATGGCATTCTCCAAACTGGGTTTTGTGGAATTTTAGTGCCCTTCAGAATGTTAGAGATTCCCAAGGAAAAGGAATTCCCAGGTCCAAAGAGTTTGGGAAAAGCTTACTATTATTTCCCCCTCTTAAGAGATTCACAATGAAATCTGAACATTAAAGGCTGAATAAACCTGTTTCACTTTCTTTAATGCAGAATTTCCCAAACGAACTTGATCCAGTCCCATTTTGTCCCCCAAAGAATATCTAGTTATATATAAAGTCACCTTAGTAGTCTGCTCTGGTCCTGACAGCTCCAAGCTGAATCTCCTGTGTCTTGCCTACGTGGCCTGACTTACCCATAACAACTACAGAGCTCTTTAAAACACTCCAGAGGGACCGAGACCTCAGACTGCTTTGTTCCATGGAACTCCAGTACCGAGTAAGGAAATAATACCTTTTGCTGTAGCTTTCCTATTGAGTTCATCCATTTTTATTTTTTAAATTTTTTTAAAGATTTATTTATTTATTTAAAGATTGCGATCACAGGTGGGAGGGGGAGAGAGAGAGAGAGAGAGAGAGAATCCTCAAGCAGACTCCCCACTGAGCACAGAGCCTGGCGCGGGGCTCAGTCCTGAGACCCTGAGATCATGAACCGAGCTGAAACCAAGAGTCGGACGCTTAACCGACTGAGCCACCCAGGTGCCCCAAGTTCATCTATTTTTAGATAGAGGCCCTGATATAACAGGAAGGTTTCTGTGCTGTTGACTTTGGGTGGCAGCCAATGGGGCCATGAACTTGAAAGTGCTTCCCAAAGAGCCACACGTGGATGGTCAGCTTGGTGCTTTCCCAGCTGTCCTTCTGGGTCCCCTGGTCATTGGCAGTATGGAACTAGCCAAAAGAAGATTATAATTAGATGCAAAGTTAAAACCCAAACATACATAAGTGGGATGTGTGTGTGTGAGTGAGACATTGTGTCTCCGTATAGGACTGTTTTTCATTACATCCACAGCCACGTGGGTTTTAACCATCTAATTTGAATTTTCCATCTTTTCATTGCAAAACATGAAGAGTCGGCTATATAATAATGATGATTATGAGTAAACCAAGTTCATGCATCACAGCTGGAGAGAGCAGCCCAGGAATGAGGGCCAGGTCATTTGACCTGGCTCCTGGTTTGGGACATCTTGGGCATTTGACCTCTGTAAGACATCACTACTGAAGAGAAACAAAACTAAACCCCTGCCACCGTTTCCCTTTATTCACCAGAAAGACTACATACAAGACTACAAGTTAGAAATTACTCAGTATTCTGTACACAGGCCCTGAACATTTTGGTTAGTGTGGAGATCCAATTAGACTCTCCATTCTTGACTGGAGCTCAAAAAAACAAATCAGTCAGGGACCTGTGGAAAAGGAGGTTGGAGAGTGAGCCTCCAGAGCCCTTTTCTTCTTGGAATATGGGAACCATGAAGCATTTCTGTGTGTCTCCATTCACGCTACACACCTCCTGAGAGCAAGCAAGGTGGACAGAGCCAAAGGCCAACAAAGCTGATTACTGACTCAGCCTCAGCCAGAACCCACTTTGCTCTTTGGAAACCTCTGCCCTCACCCGTGAAGCTGGAAACGAATGCATTTTTATAAGCTTCTGCAAACCAAGGAGAACAAAACTCAAAATAGCTGCAAGAAAAGAGATGAAGAATCAAAACTAGTTTTTGATTGAAACCACTTGAGATTTCTTGGAGAATTATCCCCCAAAATCCCTTTTATGGGAAGACAAAGGCAGCAGAAACCAAATGATTGGCCTGCCATTGAAGAGCAAGTGAGCAGTGGAAATAGGATTGAAATAAGAGCCCTCCACCCTCCAGGTCTCGGGTTCTAGGAGCTAAGGTTCAGAGAAAGCTGCCCCTGAAGGGCCTGGAAATAAACAACAGCAGCAGGACCATCTGCTGGATACTGACTTGAGGGAAAGAACGTTTTCTAAAACCCTCAATCACCTAGCCATCCCCATCTGTGTGGGGGAAATGTCCAGGCAGTCAGGGGCTGTTACCTTTCCTTTGGCAAGGAAGGGACTCCCACCCTGTGTCAGGACAGCTGATGCATTAGGTCCTGATTAGATGTATCCCAGGTGTGGAGAACAGCTGTAGCAGGTTTTCAGCACACCTTTGCCTATTTCCCAAGAAACGATGTTCACCTCCCCATCAGCTCAGCTCTTCAGGTATTAGCTAAGGGTGGGGGGAAGCATAGAAGAAACGTGTTGCTCAAGGACACTGTCTAGTCCAAACCCACAGCGTTGCGTAAATCTGTGATTTTGATTCCACAGGAGGGAGAACCGAAAACCTGAAAGGTGGAAAAGTGAAATCGGCCCAGGTGTTAACCGGGGTGTGAGGCGGAGTGGAAGGAAACATTGTGTTACAGCCCCCCAGATGCGCGTGGCGGGGAGGGTCTGTTTTCAGCCCGTGGACTTGGCAGTGGCTGAGCCACCGGCGGGGGCAGCAGGGCTGGGCTGAGCTGCTGAGCCCACTATCTGGAGGAGGGAATAACCCAGGCATCCTGTGGACTACCCAAAGCTCTAAACGTCGGAATTCCTTTGAATTATTATTCTGACTCTGCTCCAGAGGAACCTCAAGTATTTCCAACCAACGTAATTTATCTATTTTGATCACAGCCTGCATATTAGATTGTTTGCTTAGAGAGGAAGGGGATACTTCTCTTTCAACACTGATTTGACATAACTAATCCCCACTAGGCTGGGTACTGGTGAGAAAAGCCCTGGGGTGTGGCAAAAAGATCCAGACTTTGGTAGCAGACAGGTCCTTTGTGTACAAATCCCAGCTCAGGTATTACGGTCTCAGCCTCATTTGTGTCATCCCGAAAATGGGAATGACAGCCCTCCCCTTAAAGAGTTGTTGTCAGCATTGGAGATTATCATAAAGCACAGGGCATTGGCGGCATACAGATGGCAGTCGTCACTACTGTTATTGTATTATTACTATTGTTTCAAAATCAGGGAAACACTCAGTAGGAGGGGCACTAGTCCCTTAAGGACAGAGTGTAGATCTTACCAAGGTGGGGCTGGGGTAGAAGCCGACAGCTGGCTACTGGAGATGGTGGGCAGGAGGTCCGGAGGTGGTGTGTCTAAAACAGGTAAGGATCAGTGGCCCTCCCCAGGGGAAAGGGAGAGTTGGGGAGGGTAGTGGAAAGGTAAAGATAAAGTCACCAGACAGGAGGAAAAGTACTCGACTGGGCAGGAGCAGACTTCAGAACCAAAAGGTCTGCCAGAACAAGATAAGCAGACATGGACCGGAGCCAAGGAATGGGCTGCAGGGGAGGAGACAGGAGGGCCTCACTTCTCTAGGTTCCTCCTGCAGAAGGTGAGCAGCTGCTCATCTGAGGGTAAGGAGAGAACGGCCCCTCCTGCGGGACTTTAGGAGGAACCTGGAACATGCAGACGACTAGGGTGTATGTTCTCCAAACTTTGTTGATTGCTTACCTGATGAAATCAGGTACCTTCCATATACATATTTTTATTTGCACATTTTTCATCTGCATTGATTATATATTAAGTATGGCTTAGATTAAAAAAACACACACAAAGATGGGGCACCTAGGTGGCTTAGTCGGTTGAATGGCCAGCTCTTGATTTCGGCTGCAGTCATTGTCTCAGGGTCCTGGGACTGAGCCCTGAGTTAGGCTCCATGCAGAGAGGGAAGTCTGCTCCAGCAGTCTCTGTCTCCCTCTTCTTCTGCCCCTCCCCCCACTTGCTCGTGCATGCTCTCTAAAATACATAAATCTTTAAAAAACACACATAAAGAGATCTTCTGTACAACACTCTATCATAGCTAACAATACTGTATTGTGCACTTCAAAATTTGTCAAGAGGAGAAATCTCATGTTAACTCTTCTTACATAAATTTTTTTTTTAAAAATGGAAGTTTCAGTGTTTTGGTTTTTTTTTTTTTTTTTTTTTTGTCCTGCCCTTCAGTGGATTTTTTTTTTTTTTTTAAGATTTTTTATTTATTTATTTGACAGAGAGACACAACGAGAGAGGGAACACAAGCAAGGGGAGTGGGAGAAGCAGGCTTCCTGCCGAGCAGGGAGCCCACTGTGGGACTCGATCCCAGGGCCCTGGGACCATGACCTGAGCCGAAGGCAGATGCTTAACAACTGAGCCACTCAGGTGCCCTCAGTGGATCTTCTTGCACACCGAATTTTGGATACTCCTCGCCCCCAAAACAGGAGGTGGAGTCGGAGGAAAGGGCATTCACCTCCATTCTCAGAAAGATAACTCATTTTTCTTTCTCCAATACCAGTGGTCTGAAAGTGTAGTTACTTGTTGGCATTTTTGTTTCTGTTTCTGTAGGTTGGAGGGTTAAAATCAGACAGAGAAAACATTTGACTTGTGTAATAAAGGCACACGGAGCCCATATTAATACTCTTTAGAAAAACATGAGGTAGAAACAGAAAGATTACCACTTTCTACAGGTGAAGGATGTTGACTCATTATTCTTGTGTCACTCACAAACCTGAGGCTGATACTTCATTTGTACACCACTCAGACCAAAACAGGAGCTGCCTTGTTTACTCCTAGTAAGGTGTACAGGCAGGCTCTAGATCACACAACTCACCATGTCATCTGGCACAGTATGGCACCCAGCACAACAAGGTAGCCATGTTAAGAACAAGGGGACTCAGCAAAGATGAGCTTCACCTAGTTTGCTGTCTCTCAGCCCAGCTATGGCAGAGTACTTGCGTTCCTCTTATTTACAGCCCTGATTCACCCCTCCTTGTCTTTGTACTCTCCCCCTGCCTAGAATGCTTTGGTTCCTCCCCTGCAATCCCCTCCAGCTACTCATTAAATCTCCTTGGCTTATAAACTCAGTTTAAGCTTTTAAAAATGGATTGCTTCCACTGTTTTGCCCCCCACTCAATATCAATTCCAATAACTAGTTGTGTGCATTTCTGTCTCTCTCTGCTGTGAGCTCCGGGAGGGCAGGGAGTGGGTCCTCCTGGCCTAACAGACTCAAGTATAGGGGACTTCAGTAATTCATACTCGTGTAACACCCCAATGTGGGTCCAAATTGGGGAGGGTCCTCAGCTCCATGCAGTCATTCAGGGACCCAGGGTGGTGTCAACACTGCCACCTTCATTCTGTGATTTCCAAGGTCATCCTGGGCATTGATACCCAGCTAGAGGAATGGGGGGAAAGCCCGGGAGACTTTCATCGGCCAAGTCTGGAAATGGGGAAGATCACTTTCTCCCACACGACACTGGCACAGCTCCGTCACTATAACAGAAACTAAGAAATATAGTCAGTCGTGTGCCCAGGAGGTGAGGAAGCAAGCTCAGTGATGAACAGGCAGCCTCTGTCACACCGTCCTGGACCAGCTCACACTCGCTGTGAGCCCTCGAAACCCAGAAGAGGAGGGTGAGTCAGCCTGTGCAATCAAGGCAGGGTTTTGCAGGGAGCTTGAGCGCATTTTTTCTCAGTATCTTCCCAGACTTGTGCACAGTGCCATCTGCTGCTCAGAATTAGAAGCCTGAAGGGAGGTGACACTGGGTTTGGGGATCTAAGGAACCGCGTTAAGAAGAGCTGGAATTTAGTGCTCTGGAACCTTCACTGGCTTGGTAACCAGAGGAGATTAGAGGACATTCATAACACCGTCATTTTCATCTAACAGACACCAGCCAATAACTATGAGGCCAAGGGAGAGGAGTTGCCTGGGTGGTTTTGCTGACTTCATTTTTCTGTGACGTTACTAGGAGGTAAACAGGATGAGAATCAAGAGGAATATATGAACATTCTTATGTTTGGAAGGAGCTAAGTCCAATGGAGCAGTTGATTGGAGTCAAAAGACCTAGATTTGAGTGCCAACTTTGTCATTAGCAGGCTATAGTTTCCTTAGTTTTAAAATGAGGGAACAGGAAGACTTTTGTAGATCCCTTCCAGCTGGGAGTTCTAATCCAGTCATATAAGACCCCTTTTTTTAAGTTTTTATTTAAATTCCAGTTAGTTAACACACAATGTAATATTAGTTTCAAATGGAGAACATAGTGATTCAATACCTCCATACATCACCCGGTGCTCATCACAACAAGCATGCTCCTTAATCCCCATCACCTGTTTCACCCATACCCACCCTCCACCTTCCGTCTGGTAACCATTCGTTTATTCTTTATAGTTAAGAGTCTGTTTCTTTGTTTCTCTCTTTTTTCCCCTTTTTTGCTCATTTGTTTTGTTTCTTAAATTCCACATGAGTGAATTTATACGGTATTTGTCTTTCTCTGACTTATTTCACTTAGTATTATAATCCCTAGCTCCATCCATGTTGTTGCAAATGGCAAGATTTCATTTTTTGTGTGTGTGTGGCTGAATAAATATTCCATTGTGTATATATACCACTTCTTCTTTATCCATTCATCAATGGATGGACACTTGGGCTGTTTCCATAATTTGGCTATTATAGATAATGCTGCTGTAAACATAGGAGTACATCTATCCTTTTGAATTTGTATTTTTGTATTCTTTGGCTAAATACCTGGTAGAGTGGTTGATAGGTCATAGGGCAGTTCTATGTTTAACTTTTTGAGAACTGCCATATTGTTTTCCACAGTGGCTGCCCCAGTTTGCATTCCCACCAACAGTGCACAAGGGTTCCCCTTTTTCCACATCCTCACCAACACTTCTTGTTTCTTGTGTTATTAATTTTAGCCATTCTGACAGGCATGAAGTGATATCTCATTGTAGTTTTGATTTGCATTTCCCTGATGATAAGTGATGTTGAGTGTCTTTTCATGTGTCTGATAGCCATTTGGATGTCTTCTTTGGAAAAATATCTATTCATGTCTTCTGCCCACTTTTTAATTGGATTATTTGGTTTTGGGGTGTTGAGTTTCATAAGTTCTTTACAGATTTTGTATACTAACCCTTTATCAGATATGCCATTTGCAAATATCTTCTCCCATTCTATAGGTGGCCTTTAAGTTTTGTTTTTTTCCTTTGCTGTGCAGAAGCTTTTTATCTTGATGAAGTCCCAATAGTTTATTTTTGCTTTTGTTTCCCTTGTCTCGGGAGACACATCTAGAAAAAAATTGCTATGGTCGATGTCAAAGAATCTGTGTTCTCTTCTAGGATTTTTATGGTTTCAGGTCTCAGATTTAAGTCTTTATTCCATTTTGAATTTATTTTTGAGTATGGTATAAGAAAGTGGTCCAGTTCTCCCAATACCATTTGTTGAAGAGACTGTCTTTTTCCCATTGGATATCCTTTCCTGCTTTGTCGATGATTAGTTGACCATATAATTGTGGGTTCATTTCTGGGTTTTCTATTCTGTTCATTGATCTATGCATCTACTTTTGTGCCAGTGCCATCCTGTCTTGATTACCATAGCTTTGCAATAGAACTTGAAGTTTGAATTGTGATGCCTCCAGCTTTGCTTCTCTTTTTCAGGATTGGTTTGGCTATTTGGGGTCTTCTGTGCATTTTAGGATTGTTTGTTCTAGCTCTTTGAAAAATGCTGTTGGTATTTCAATAGCGATTGTAGTAAATGTGTAGATTGCTTTGGATAATATAAACATTTTAACAATATTTGTTCTTCCAATCTGTGAGCATGGAAGGTCTTTCCATTTCTTTGCGTTATCTTCAATTTCTTTCATTAGTGTTTTGTAGTTTTCAGAGTACAGGTCTTTCACCTCTTTGGTTAAGGTTTATTCCTAGGTTTCTTATGGATTTTGGTGCAATCATAAATGGGATCGATTCCTTAATTTCTCTTTCTGCTGCCTCATTATTGGTGTATAGAAATGCAACAGATTTATGTATATTGATTTTGTATCCTGTGACTTTACTGAATTCGTGTACCAGTTCTAGCAGTTTTTTAGTGGAGTTTTTTGGGTTTTCTAGATGTAGTATCATGTTATCTGCAAATACTTAAAGTTTTACTTCTTCCTTGCTAATTGGATGCCTTTGATTTCTTTTTGTTGTCTGATTGCTGAGACTAGTCCAGTAATTATGTTGAGTAAAATTGGTGAGAGTGGACATCCCTGTCTTGTTTCTAAGCTCTCAGTTTTTCCCTATTTAGAATGATATTAGCTGTGAGTTTCTCATATATGGGCTTTAAAATCTTGAGGTATGTTCCCTTTAAACCTACTTTGTTAAGGGTTTTTATCACAAATGGATGTTGTACTTTGTGAAATGCTTTTTCTGCATCTATTGAAATAATCATATGGTTCTTATCCTTTCTTTTATTAATGTGATGTATTGCATTGATTGATTTGCAAATATTGAACCACCTTTGCAAGCCAGGAATGAACCCCACTTGATTGTGGTGAATGATTTTTTTTTATTATGTTATGTTAGTCACCATACAGTACATCATTAGTCTTTGATGTAGTGTTCCATGATTCATTGTTTGCGTATAACACCCAGTTCTCCGTGCAATATGTGCCCTCCTTAATACCCATCATCAGGCTAACCCACTCCCCTACCCCCTCCCTTCTAAAACTCTCAGTTCGATTTCTGGAGTCCAGAGTCTCTCATGGTTCATCTCCCCCTCCGATTCCCCCCCTCCTTCATTTTCCCCTTCCTTCTCCTAATGTCCTCCATGGTATTCCTTATGTTCCACAAGTAAGTGAAACCATATGATAATTGTCTTTCTCTGCTTGACTTATTTCACTTAGGATAATCTCCTCCAGTTCCATCCATGTTGATGTAAATGTTGGGTATTCATCCTTCCTGATGGCTGAGTAATATTCCAATGTATATATGGACCACATCTTCTTTATCCATTCATCTGTTGAAGGGCATCTTGGCTCTTTCCACATTTTGGTTATTGCGGACATTGCTGCTATGAACACTGGGGTGCGTGTGGCCCTTCTTTTCACCACATCTGTATCTTTGGGGTAAATACCCAATAGTACAATTGCTGGGTCATAGGGTAGCTCTATTTTTAACTTTTTGAGACCTCCACACTGTTTTCCAAAGTGGCTGTACCAACTTGCATTCCCACCAACAGTGTAAAAGGATTCCCCTTTCTCCACAATCTCTCCAACATTTGTTGTTTCTTGCCTTGTCAATTTTTGCCATTCTAACTGGTGTTAGGTGGTATCTCAATGTGGTTTTGATTTGAATTTCCCTGATGGCTAATGATGATGAACATTGTTTCATGTGTCTGTTAGCCATTTGTATGTCTTCTTCAGAGAAGTGTCTGTTCATGTCTTCTGCCCATTTTTTGACTTGATTATTTGTTTTTTGGGTGTTGAGTTTGAGAAGTTCTTTATAGATCTTGGATACCAGCCCTTTATCTGTAGTGTCATTTGCAAATACCTTCTCCCTTTCCGTGGGTTGCCTCATTGTTGGATTCAGTTTGCTAGTATTTTGTTGAGAATTTTTGCATCTATGTTCATCAGGGATATTGACCTCTAGTTCTCTTTTTGAGTGGTGTCTTTCTCTAGTTTTGGTATCAGGGTAATGCTGGCCTCACATAGAATGAATTTGGAAGCTTCCCTTCATTTTTTGAAATAGTTTGAGAAGAATAGATATTAACTCTTCTTTAAATGTTTGGTAGAATTTGCCTGTGAAACCATGTGATCCTGGACTTTCGTTTGTTGGGAGTTTTTTGATTACTGATTCTATTTCTTTGCTGGTTATCAGTCTGTTCAAATTTTCTATTTCTTCCTGTTTCACTTTTGGTAGTTTATGTTTCTAGGAATTTATGTATTTCTTCCAGATTGTCCAATTTGTTGGCTTATAATTTTTCATAATATTTGTATAACTGTTTGTATTTCTGTGGTGTTGGTTGTTATTTCTCCTCATTTGTAACTTTATTTCTTCAGGTCTTTTTTCTTTTGAATTAAGTCTGGCTAGAGGTTTATCAATTTTATTGATTTTTTCAAAGAACCAACTCCTGGTTTCATTGATCTGTTCTACTGATTTTTGGTTTCTATATCATTTATTTCTGCTCTAATCATTATTATTTCCTTCCTTCTGCTGGCCTGAGGCTCCATTTGTTGTTCTTCTAGCTCCTTTAGGTGTAAGGTTCAGTTGTTTATTTGTGATTATTCTTGCTTCTTGAGGTACATCTGTATTGTTATAAACTTCCCTCTTAGCACAGCTTTTGCTGCATCCCTAAGGTTTTGGACTGTTTTCATTTTCATTTGTTTCCATGTATTTTTTAAATTTCTTCTTTTATTTCCTGGCTGACCCATTCATTGTTTAGTAGCATGTTATATAACCTCCATGTATTTGTGCTATCTCAAGATTTTTTGTTTCAAGTTTCATAGCACTGTGGTCAGAAAAGGTGCATGGTATGGCTTCAGTCTTCTTGAATTTGCTGAGGGCTGTTTTGTGGCCTAATATGTGATCCAGTCTGGAGAATGTTCCGTATACACCTGAAAAGAATGTTTTAGGATGAAATGTTCTGAATATATCTGTTAAGTCCATCTGGCATATAGGACCCATTTTAAAGATGACAGTTGAAGGCATATAAATACATTGGATCCCCCAGGGAGTGTGGCTTTTGTTTCCTTTTTAAAAAAAGGTATCCAAATCCATATGTTTTGATTTTCATATCACAAACATCTGTTTCTTGCATTTAAAGACACATAAATATGTATTTTTTTTAACTAGGTAAGTAGGACTCACTGACTGATTGGCAGTTGTTGATGAGGTTAAGAGAGTTTCTAGGTTGGTATAACAGGGCAGGTGATGAAGTCCTGCAACTAACTAATAACAATAATTGTTAACCTACTCGTGAACATCAACGGTAAGTCAGGCACATTCTAATTGCTCTACACAGGTTTTCTCACTTTTCACAACAACCCCTGCACAATTGTTGGCCCTTTTTACAAAAGAGAAAATTGAGACTCAGAATTGGGGCGCCTGGGTGGCTCAGTCATTAAGCGTCTGCCTTCGGCTCAGGTCATGATCCCAGGGAGCCCCGCATCGAGCCCCGCATCAGGCTCCCTGCTCAGCGGGAAGCCTGCTTCTCCCTCTCCCACTCCCCCTGCTTGTGTTTCCTCTCTCACTGTGTCTCTCTCTCTCAAATAAATAAAATCTTAAAAAAAAAAAAAAGAGAGAGACTCAGAAAATACTGGTAGAAGAACAAATTAGGAACGGGAAGGGAAGAAAATGACAGATGGCGACCTCTTCATGGAAATGCGGTGCCACGCTCCCTCGTATGGTGCAGACTTACTGCTGGGATGGCAACTCTTCCCCTGGCATCTAAGTGGTCCAGTGGGGTGGGAATGGAAGTGGTGTGATGCTAACACATAGACATGCCCTTGCCATGTTCTCCTCTGCCCCCTCTCCTGACTGCACGTTGACACCAAGGCAACCTTGGAAGCTACCTATGGAAGATCTTAGAACCTTCTTGAGTCTGGATCCCTGAATGACCTTGTAGAGTGGGCCTCCTGTGTCACATTGCACCCTCCACCTCCTGGCCTACCGTGCAATGTGACACAAATGAGAAATACATTTTTATTAAGCCACTGAAATTTGGGAGTATCTTTATAACAGCAATAATAGAGAGTGGTTATCTTGCTATAGCCCAATAAAACTGAGGGGAAGTAAAGATGAGAAATAGTGGGCATGTTAAGTTTGAAATCTTGTGGGAAAACCAAATGAAAATGTCCAGGGGAAAGACAGCAGAGACTCAGGGAGTCATGGTTAATGCACGCAAATTCACCTGTGTGCTTGGTCTTAAATAAATAACAGAGGGCAAGAATTTTCTCTTTTTTCCATTTCATCCCATAGCGGTAGGCTCTAAGCAGGCAGTGAAATGGGGGGTATGAACCTGCTCCTCCTCCAAATGGTCTCACTTCCCTCATATGTCCTCACGATATGAACACCTCACCCTTCCAAGTATAATTCCAGTCTGTAACGAAAGTTTTTTTCTACATAATGGCTCCAAATTTGAGCCAGCTGTTTCATCTTATTCAACTGAAAGAAAACAACGAACAAGTCTCATGTTGAAGAAATGTTGTTTTTCCTCAGACCCTGATCTTAGAACTCAACCTCATACAGGATGTGACTCTACTCTGTAAGTTTGGGAATTACCGTTTTCAGGACAGCAGCTGATTTGTGTGAGAGGATTGGCTCTCTTGGGAAGTATGAAGAGAGGGCCAAAGATGGAACCCTGGGGACCCCAACATTTAGGAGGCAGGTGAAGGAGCTGCTCATAAGGGCTAATGAGCAGAAGTGGTAGGGAAAGTAGGAGGAGGACCCGGAGTATTTAGTGCTCCCCAAACCAAAGGAGAACAGAATGCCACAGAGTGAATAACTCATTGTTTCAAATTAAAAAAAAAAAAAAAGGCAAGTTGAGGAAACGGTCACTGGATTTGATAATAAAATAGGATTTGTGACTTTTGCCAGAGCAATTTCAATGGGGCTGCAGACATAAAAGTCAGATGTTGATGGATAAAAGAGTGACTGAGCAGTGAGATGGAGGGAGCATAGCTCAGAGGCGTCTTGTACTGGGTCAGGGCCAAAGGTCCAGGTGAGGTCTGGGAGCCAGCCCCGCAATCCTCCCCCACCATTTTCTCACTGTCCAAGGACTCTTGGACTCAGTTTCTTTATCTGTAAAATGGGTTTAATGATCCCTGTCTCGGAGATTTCTGAGGATTAAATGAGAAAACAGTTGTGATTGGCTTTTAAGAAACCAAACAACTTGGAATGAGAGAGAAGTTTGGGGCGTTCCAGGCATTGTAAAATCTTCCTTTCGATGAGGCAAGATGGCCAGGCAGCCAAGCACCTGTCCACAGGTGCCACACAATCCATCTCCTCCTAGATCTGCGTTGCTGAAGTGCCCTGGGGTGATGGTTTGAGGAAGGTTATCAGAGCAGCCTCGTGAAACCCTGGAGTTCCATTGCTGAAAAGATGCTGAAGATGTTGTGTATTGTATTACAAATTCTCAGCCTAAGCTGAGCTGGTGAGTTTCCCCTCGGGCCACAACAGTGCAAGTAATTGTGTAAGTAATTGTGTTTCTACTGAACAACTCGTGTCTTTTTATCTTGCAACTGATCATGTTCCCCTTTTCTGCAGTGATTACCAGAAAGCTTAGAGACAAATGTGTGGTCCCCCCATTGCGTGTACGTAAGACACCACATATGCGTTTTTGTACTAGACTCCTCTCCACTACTTTTATGTCCCTATTCTTGTTATTCTCGTACTTAAAATGTGTGTTATATGATTTTATATAATGCATTCTTAAAGTCTAAATGGTTTCTTTTACAAGAGAAGATACAATTTTCTTGGGGGGCTTGAATAATTTTTAGCCCCATATTATAGCTGATTTTCAAAATATATTAATACCTTTCCAGTCTACCTATATATCCTATGAAACTTATCCTTCTGTATCTTCCTTAATACCAGAACTCATGACAATAGCTGACAATGAGCCCTTGTTATGGGCTGTTCAAAGTGCTTTTATATGTATGGATTCATTAATCATCATAAGAATCCTATTTATGTCTGCTTTACAGATAAGGAAACTGAGGCCCATAAAAGTTAAATAACTTCACCAAAGCTAGGATACTGGCAAACCGGACTGGGGCAGGGGAACAAAGTAGCTGGATTAAAATTTCTTTCATGTAATGAAATAGGCAAAATACAGCTAAGAAAAATACCAAGTCTAAACATTAGTGTTAGGAATACAGATCTCTTTGTTAAATAAGTGATGTTTGATTTGACTAATCTCCCTCCCCTGGCTTCGAACAGTCCTAATCATCTTAGGTGCTAATTGCCCATACCTGTCATGTGTCTTATAATTTTAACTTTTTGAAGGCAACTGGATGAAACAAATATCGGTCTATGAGAAAAACAGGTTATACATAATAAGCATGTCATGTCAAGTGTTTCTACTCTTTATCAACTTAGTAGAGAATGGTCCAACTGACATCAGAATATTGAAAAAACAAGGAGACGATGTTGCTGATTCAGGAACTTTTGGCTTCTCATCCTTTATTTTTCCTCTGAAGGCAGTTAACGAGATTATACTTTTAATCCCTGGCCGTGCTTTGCCACTCTGCTATCTTTAGTATAGGCTTATGGATGATAATAATATTCTTGCTTAATAAATAGGATATTTGAGACGTTCCTGCATCTCAAATATCCTACTCACTTCTCATCATTCAGGCCCCAGGCAATGGCCCACCCCTTCCACAGAGTGGTTCTTCCTTTCCTGAGCACGCCAGCTCACATAGATAGACAAGACTTCCTTCTCAATCCCTCAGATACTCTTGACACCTACATCATTTCTACAAATGCAATACTTAACACCTGACATTGTCATTCATATACATATGAATATCTGTAACAGGCATTAGATAGAAGTTCCTTCAAGCAGGAACTGAATCTCCTTGTATTAACTGTGTCCCACAGCACCAAGTTCAAAGATAGGGCTGTGTCTCTCTCTCTCAAATAAAATCTTTAAAAACAAAAAAAGAGTTTTTTAACTTCCATAATCCCCGAGAGAAGCCATATTCCCCTGGGCAAACTGTGGTAGGGTCTTACTGTGGTCCTCAGTGGTCGTCTGTGTAAGATCATTGGAATATCTCACGGATGCTCTCTTTGTGTCTTCCCTTTTGAAATGTCTCCAGGTAGGGGCCCCAGGACACAGACAGAGAACCCTTTTCCAAACTAGGGTCCTGCTCTGGAAGCAGCTTCTAACCTAAGCAGCAGATGCCCCAACAATAGCAGGAATAAACCCCTTCTTCATATCCTCCACCTTATCCAGTGCAGACTTTTTATTTCAATGGGAGATTTTTTTTTAATTTATTTTAAGTTATTTATGTCAGAGATAGAAAGAGAGAGAGAGGCACGGGGGGAGGAGAAGAGGGAGAGGGACAAGCAGACTCTGCACTGAGCCCAGAGTCCAACACGGGGCTCAATCCCAAGACCCTGAGATCATGACCTGAGCCAAAATCAAGAGTTGAATGCCCAACCAACTGAGCCACCCAGGTGCCCATTAAATGGGAGATTTTTAAAGCCTAAAGAGAAAGTGAACCCAATAGGTCTACCATGACCATTCAACTCTGCTTTTTGTTGTTTTCCTTTTCTGCAGTAGAGAATGTCCTCTTTCAGAACCCAAAGCTTTGACTTCCCCTTCCCTAACAGGCACTGTGTGTGGTTTGGGTCCTTCCTAGTCTCTGAGAGCGCAGGAAGAGTCCCTTGAAATGAATTTCATTGAATTGGTTCTAGACGATTTGGTGTCTTTTTTCCTAATCCTCTACTTACATGATAGTCATTGAAATCCAAGTCACCTGTTAGGACTGCAAGGAATAGAGGAATGGGACCCTTTCGTCTGGACTTTCCATATTAATACTTTCAAAACTAAGTTCCCTACTATGCTCACTTGAGGACACTCTCATCTTCTCCAGCTTTTTATTCTCCTTATAGGCTTTAATACTTTCTAATTACCTCTTTTTTGAGGTATTTTTCATCACAAGTACACATACACACACACACACACACACACACACACGTGTCCACTCCATATTTCGATGCCACTTTACTAGGTTATCTCTTATGTTTCACCTACCTTTCCATTATTCCACAGTATTACCACATTCCAGGACAGGTAACCATTTTCTTGCCCACTTCTTATTTTGATCCACAGGTCACACTGAAAGAGAGCAAAGGGGTGCCTGACTGGCTCAGTCGGGAGCGCATAAGACTCTTGATCTCTGGGTTGTAAGTTTGAGCCCCATGTTGGGTGTGTAGAGATTACTTAAAAATAAAATATTTAAAAAAAAAAAGAAAAAGAAAGGGTCTGAGACAGACAATTTGAGCGCCCTAAGATGCTGGCTTTATCAAAATACATTTCATGTTTTCCAGAGGGGCCTGTGGTTCCCAGCTATAACCAGTCATTTGGGGCCATCTGCTGGACACAAACAGTCACAGGTTGGGGAAAATCAGATCCCGGCTTAATGAGCATCAGGTGCCCACTTCATACCGGGAGCTGTTCCTGCTGGAACGAGGCTCTCCATTCCTTTATGACAAATCTCTCCAACTTTTAATAAATATATCAAAAGCTAAGGGTCTTTCCTACTACTTCCTATTTCGTCTGCAGTTTCATAAAGCCCCTCTGTTTTATTTAGTTGGGCAAGTCCTAAGAACTAAGGAGACCCATGACAACCAACAACAATTAGAGAGTGGAAGTCACGTTTCCTTTGTCACTGTATCCCCAGAATCCAGCCTAGCAACTGGCACACGGTAGCAGCTTGGGGCCTTGATTTTGTTTTTGTTTTTGTGGCTTTCTGAATGCAACAGTAAGCAAGTATTATCTGAGGTGGGTGAAAATGACACACGGAGGTCTTTATTTGAAGAGAGAGTTTTCTAGACTTCTCTGCCTGGGTGGGTCCTCAAAAGCTCCTAACCAGGAACCCTCTTCCCACCTCTTATGTACTGAATCTTTTTTTTTTTTTTTTTTTTATTTGAGAGAGAGAGAATGAGAGAGAGAGCACATGAGAGGGGGGAGGGTCAGAGGGAGAAGCAGACTCCCTGCCGAGCAGGGAGCCCGACGCGGGACTCGATCCAGGGACTCCAGGATCATGGCCTGAGCCAAAGGCAGTCGCTTAACCAACTGAGCCACCCAGGCGCCCTGTACTGAATCTTTATTAAGGGAAGAAACACCAAAAATTTTTTAAAAATCAGTAACATACTCCTGGGTGGGGAGGAGGAGGGACTAGGATTTTACATTCTAGGTACTCCATGAGACCTAGCCTAAAACTGGAGAAATATTAAATGCTCAATATATTCTTTTAAACTGATAATTAAAATATTTGCTCAATATAATTTTGTGTGTCAACTTGGCGAGGCCTTCAGTTCCAATTGTTTGATCAAACACCAGTCTAGATGATTCTGTGAAATTATATTTTAGTTGTCATTAATATTTAAATCAGTAACTTTGAGTAAAGCTGATTACCCTCCATAATGTGGGTGGGCCTCATCCAATCAGTTGAGGGCCTTAAGTGCAAAGACTAAAGTTCCCCAAAGTGGGAAAGGCTTCCGGCCAAGGCTGCAGCATAGAAACCCTTCCTGAATTTCCAGCCTGCTGGCCCACCCTGTGGATCCTAGACCTCTTTCATCTCGCTCTTTCTCTCCATATATATAAAATGTTTTTTTTTTTCATCTGGAGAACCCTAATACATCCATATACTTCAATGTATATTCTACATCACTGGTTCTCAAACTGATAGGCATCAGGATACATACCATTTGGATGACTGTCTCTGGGAGCCCAGCCCAGGCGCCTATATGTGTAGTAAGTTCTACAGTTGGTACACTAAGTTTAGCAATGTGTATTACACCAGATTTGATTGACCTTTTTGATGCACATTATGTGCCTTATTCTTTATAGCCCACGTATGTTCTTTATATGCTTAAAGGATATATTCCTTATAACCTGTATAGCTTATTCTTTTATTCATTATAGGAATGGTAACTACCATTATGTACGTACTATGTGCCAGGTCCTGGACTAGGCTCTTCTCCATGTATTATCTCAAATCTCACCCAATTCTCTTGTTACAGAGTAGACCGAGTTATCTCAAGGTTAGTAACCTGCTCAGGACACACATTCATGTGTTCGTCAGATAACTGCTGAGCAGCTGCTATGGGTCAGGCACTTTGCATGGCCCTGGGGCTAGAAAGGTGAACGAGAGCCACGGTCCCCTCATGGAGCTCATTTTCTAGAAAGGATAACCAATAATAGTCAAGTGAACAAGAAAGGAGTACTGCCATAGGGCGTGTGGACCATGCTACAGGGGAAGTGAGTAGAGGGGAGGTGAGAGTTAAGTTAGTCACAGATGGTGAACTTCAAGCTCACAGAGACGTGGAGGAGGCCACATGAAGAACGCAGGTGCGGGGGCTGGATTGGGGGTCGCATCCCGGGCATGCTGGATAGGATGCGATCAGAACTGCTTCCGTCCAGTTATACTGGAGCTGCGTGTGTGGCTCCCCAGTGGGGGCATCTCCAGGAGGCAGGTGGACAGACCATCGTGGAACGCAAAGAAGAGGTCTGACAGGGGGATATAAACTTGGGAGTCACCACGGAGAGATGGGATTTAAGGACATGGCAATGATGAGGTCCCCTGGAAAGAGCTCACACACAGAGGTTAGAGCCCAGGAGCAAGACCTGAGGATTTCAGCCATCAGACATCAACGGGAGGAGTACCTGCTGAGGAGCAGCGACCTCCAAACAGACACAGGAGAACCAGGAGAGAGGAGTGTCACAGAAGTCCACCTAGTGCACAACAGGGTCCAGAATTCAGATCTGAGGTCTGCGTCCATTGCCCTTGCTCTGCTCACTGCATTCACCTGGTGCATTTGGAGATTGGAGCATTGCATGTGTATCCCGCTCTGGCGTATATCAGCACAGCTGATCCTTACAGCTTTAGAAGGCGAGCAAGGCAGGTGTTACCGTTTACAGATGAGGACACTGATGTTCAGAGAGGTAACTATTGAATGGTGGAGCCAGGCTCTAGCCTGAGTCTTCAGATGGCTGGCCGAGCATCTTGCCTGCTTAGTTCACAACCTCGAAGAACATTTTTATGGCTTCTTTATCATCGTCAAAAAGCTTGCCTTTTTAAGAAAGTATCTGTTGCACGAAATAGGGTGCAAAAAGTATTCAATTGTTGTAAATTGCTGGTGAAGAGGTTATGTGTGTCAAATGGAGGGAAGGGGAAAGTACCCATTCCAGGGCCAGAGATCAGGACCTAGAGGGACGCGGAAGGAAAATATGGAATTACGGGTTTTAAAAATAAAAACTTATGTATTTTTTTGGACCTAAAATCTGCCAGTCAGAGCTCCCAGAGCTTTCTCTCAACAACTTGGCTTCCAATGTCACCATTTTAGTGACTTTCGGGAGACAAATGGTTAGCTGCTGAAAGACCCAGGAGGGTTTTCAGCCAGGAACTGAAGGAAAAACATGGAGCTTCTGACCTGAAACTTAGTCTGTCATCAGTGAGAGTGAGAAAAGCACATCTCAAAGCCATCTTGTAGTGTTGGGGACCGTACCCTCCGAACATGGGAATAGGCAGATGGCAGTCATCACGACAGGACAGGTGGGAGTGGGGGCCCAGGAAGACCACTTTCAACCACCTGGAAGAAGTCCAGCCACTGAGGCAGCCATGTGCGGGACGGAGTCCTGAGGAGCCCCGACCGTTTGAGTCATCCCAGACATGGAGGTAAAGACGTCTCTCAGAGGTTCCCGCTCCAGCTCCATCCGACTGCAGCTGCATCTGCAGAAGGAACCAGGGCCAGGGCTGCCCCGCAGACCCCACTAAACCCTGGGTCCCTGAGCAAGACAACTGCTACTGTTTTAAGCCACAATTGAGGGAGGGGCAGTTGTTATACAGCAACAGGTAAATAGACGATTGTTACATTCCCACCTCATCCCCAATACGCACACACGCACGCATGCACACGCACGCACGTGCAGAACTTTGATAATCTTACTTCAGTAATTAAGTGTTCATTGATTGATTTCAGGGGCACCTGGGTGGCTCAGTTGGTTCAGCATCTGCCTTCCACTCAGGTCATGACCCCAGGGTCCTAGGACCCTGCTCAGCGGGAAGTCTGCTTCTCCCACTCCCACTGCCCCCCCACCTCATGCTCTCTCATGCGCATGCACTCTCTCTCTCTCATATATAAATAAAATTTTAAAAAAATAATAATCCTTATTTTTTAAAAGTGTTTATTGATCAATTTCAATGAGAAAGCCACTGTTCCATATATACAAAGCTAGGGGAAAAAAACACATGATTTCTCCTTCAAGAAGCTTATAGACTCATAAGAAAGAAAGACCACAAACAAAACCCCACAAATACAAGGTTGTAAGTGCCGTAATCAAAGCCTGCTGAGATGGGGCAGCTGACCCAACCTGAAAAATGGTGGGAGGGGGTTTCAGCTGAGCCGAGCCTCAAAGGAAAAAAAAAAAGATAGGAGCCAAGAAATGACACTGGAGAGGCAGACAGGGTTGTGTGTCCAAGAGCTCGGTGCACTGGTCAGTGGGGTGGATTGAATCACCCAAGAAGCCATCAGCATCGTTTCTGCAGGGGCGCTGGCATGGTCAGAACTGAGTGTAGCCGCTGGATACAGAATGGCTTAAGGGGAGAGGAGTTTGAAGAGGGACAGGCTGAGAAGCACCAAGGAGGGTTGGGGCCAATGTGTGCTGGAGCTGGCTTGTACCATCTTGCAAAACCCAACGCAGTTTCTAGAAATTTGGGGGAGACACTGTTAAACCTTGGATGGCTTGAATCAGCTATGGTGGGAGTATTTATGCCATGGATCGGGCAAATGCTACAAATCAAGGCTTCCCCTCAGAGCTGTTTGTTAATCGCTTACCAACACACCACTGACGGGAGCAGAGATGCTAATAGATTCCAGAAAAGCTTAAGAAGTTTTTTTTTTTTTAAGGGTCAGGTCTTGATGACTAACTCGATGTGGGGGAAAGAGTCAGAGGTGCCCCTAAATTTGTAACTCATTCAACTGTCTGAACATCATGACATGAATCGAGACGGAGAGTAGAGCGAGAAAGCCAATTTGGCCAAGATTATGAATTCGGGATTGTAACATGTTGATTTTGAGATGCTTCAAGGGTTGCAGGGAGTGATTGGTTACAGAAGGTCTGACGATTGGAGGAGAGCAGGTGCAGGACCAGAAGAGGGAGAGAGGCTTTCCAGGGTGAGGAGGGAGAGCGTTGAGCATTAAGCATTGAGGCGCGCTGAGGAGGAATATCAGGAAAACATTTCAGCTGTGAGGGAGGCCAGACGGAGCACTCAGGGCAGCGTGAAGAGAACCCAGGAGCTACGTGTATGAGCAGGTGTTAAATGCAGCAGAGGCATCAATAAAATAACACAAGGGAAGGAGCTAGAAATCATGCATCCATCGCACCATCCTGAGGTACAAAAAGCGGCATTTCTTTAGTATTCAAACCACAAGGACAGTAAGCTCCCAGCTGTAAGTGCCAACAGCCCATTCTAACATTCCCATGAAAGCTATCCATCCCAAGAAGTGTCACTTTACCGAGAAGGGGCAGGAGATGTGGCCAGTCCAGTGGTGTCTCTGCTAAAAGCCACCAGGTCTACGTCAGAGACTTGAAGCCAAGGATTTGAGGCTGCTGCCAGCCCAACGATGTGGGACACGGGAGGCAAGATTGCCTGTGTCCTCACTATTACCCTGAGCCAAGGTACCACTCCATGTAACACACACACACACACCACGCAGCTATTTTCCCCAAGAACCCTATGATTCTGGTGTGTTTGGGAACAGAAGCAGTGACCGCATCAGTTACCCACTGTGCATGGAAATCCCCCCCCAATCAGGTACCCCAGGATACCTTCCCACCAGCTGACTTTGTTTTAGTTCTCTCTGTTCCATTAGTCATGCTAATACATGTCAAGGGGACACGTCTTCCCTATTCCAGGGCTTTCCTCCAGGAAGGGAGGTAGGAAGGAGCTCACCGGGGCCACCCTTCTGGATCTTTCTGCCCATTTATTTACTTCAACCCAGGGGCGGCAAAGTGACTTATCTGAGTGGTAAATTTGGGAGGAATCACCATGCATATTTATTCCTTCCCCTTCAGAGGGAGTTGCCCACAAGAGCATGAGTTCTGCTTTGCTTCTCCAGGGCCCCCAGGGTGTGGTAGCTGGGGCTGGCCTGGGTGGATGCGTCTGTAAAAACTTCGCAAGCCAAGTTCCCCAGTAGATAAGCCATGCCCTCCAGCCAAGCCTTAATCAGTCATAAAGGAAAATGTTAATTTTCCCATCTGCCCTTCTCTCTTGTCTTATGTCTCAATTTGTTCAGAAGCCAGGCAAGGAGGAAGATCTTAGACACCCCAAAAGGGTTCTCAGTCAAAAGCATTCAGGAGGGGCACATGCACCCCGATGTTCATAGCAGCAACATCCACAATAGCCAAACTGTGGAAGGAGCCGAGATGCCCTTCAACAGACGAATGGATAAAGAAGATGTGGTTCATATATACAATGGGATATTACTCAGCCATCAGAAAGGATGAATACCCACCATTTGCATCGACATGGATGGAACTGGAGGAGATTATGCTAAGTGAAATAAGTCAAGCAGAGAAAGACAATTATCATATGGTTTCACTCATATATGGAACATAAGGAATAGCACAGAGGATATTAGGGGAAGGAGGGGAAAACTGAAGGGCGGCAAATCAGAGGGGGAGATGAACCATGAGAGACTATGGACTCCAGGAAACAATCTGAGGGTTTCAGAGGGGAGGGGGTGGGGGGATGGGGTAGCCCAGTGATGGGTATTAAGGAGGGCACGTGTTGTAATGAGCACTGGGTGTTATATGCAATTAATGAATCATTGAACACTACATCAAAAATTAATGATGTACCCTGACAAAACAACAAAGAGAAAAGTTTCTAGTGTCAGCAGCCTTCCCCCTGAAAGCTCTTTCCCCCTGAAACCTTTAGCTATGGTCAAGGCGTGGGGTCTACCTCAAGCCAGGGACCCAGTCCCTGCCTAAGGAAAAATTAAGTAAGCATGCTAGTGCACACTCCCTCTGAAAACGTTGCAGCTCAGGAACTAAAAGGGGCAACTCCCATGACTCTTTCCAGAACAAAGAAGGTCTGCTCCAAGATGACCGGGGTGTCCCAAGCCAGAAATAGAAAGGGCTAACCATTTTGAAATGTCATCTTCTTCTGCTAAAAAACAATTCTTCATCCCGTTACACATCCATTGAATTTAGCGACTGGAGGTCTTCGGTGATCTTGGATGGAGCAAAAGGGCTCTCAGTCAGGAGCATTAAGGAAATACTGAATTCTGTGTGAATAATGCATGCCACCATATCAAAGGCCATTGAAAGAAAAATGTCCTAAATTTTGCTTAACAGAGGCTTTTTGACCCACAATCTCCCCTTTCAGGCCATAAACCTTATGAATATCCCCAAAAAACAATGGAAATTCAGGGAGTCCCATATCACTTAAGACATCTGGGTACAGAAAATTAATTAGAAAGGATAAAGAGAAAAGGCCTTACTTATTTAGTGATGAAGTTATTTGGGGAATGGGAGGGACTGCCATAGGTTGCTAGGCCAAGGGAAGAAGGCCCAAGAAAGGGAAAGATGGCAAATAGGATAAACAGAATAATCTCGATCCCTCAAGGAGTTTATAATTAGGTAGCTTTTACTTGGTAAATATGTCCCATGCCAATGAGAAATGAAAGGAAGCCCCAAACTTATAAGTTGTAAATGCAAAACACATGGGTTATTATCCTTTTCAGATATTTCCAAAGATGTTGGCCCCACTGTTTCAAGTCACTCTTTTTTTTAAAATTCAATTAGCCAACATATAGCACATCATTAGTTTAAGAGGTAGAGTTCAGTGATTCATCAGTTGCATGCGACACCCAGGGCTCATCACAACACGTGCCCTCCTTAATGCCCATCACCCGGTTACCCCATCCCCCCACCCACCTCCCCTCCAGCAACCCTCAGTTTGTTTCCTAGAGTTAAGAATCTCTCATGGTTTGTCTCCCTCTCTGATTTCTTCTCATTCAGTTTTCCCACCCTTCCCCTATGATCCTCTGCACTGCTTCTTATATTCCACATTTAAGTGAAACCATATGATAATTGTCTTTCTCTAATTAACTTATTTCACCTAACATAATACCCTCTAGTTCCATCCACGTTGTTGCAAATGGCAAGATTTCATTTTTGTGATGGCTACGTAATATTCCATTGTATATATATATACCACAGCCATTCTTCTGTTGAAGGACATCTGGTCTTTTTCCATAGTTTGGCTATTGTGGACATTGCTGCTATAAACATTGGGGTGCAGGTGCCCCTTCAGATCACTACATTTGTATCTTTGGGGTAAATACCTAGTAGTGGAATTGCTGGGTCATAGGGCAGCTCTATTTTTAACTTCTTGAGGAACCTGTTTTACAGATTGGCTGCACCAGCTTGCATTCCCACCAACAGTGTAGGAGGGTTCCCCTTTCTCCACATCCTTGCCAACATTTGTCATTTCCTGACTTGTTAATTTTAGCCATTCTGACTGGTGTGAGTGGTATCTCACTGAGGTTTTGATTTGGATTTCCCTGATACCAAGTGATGTGGAGCATGTTTTCATGTGCCTGTTGGCCATTTATATGTCTTCTTTGGAGAAATGTCTGTTCATGTCTTCTGCCCATTTCTTGACTGGATTATTTATTTTTTGGGTGTTGAGTTTGATAAGTTCTTTATAGATCTTGGATACTAGCCCTTTATCTGATATGTCATTTGCAAAGTCACTCTTACCGATATTTAAAATGTAAGGCAGTTGTTCTTAATATTTGGGAGTTATGGATAAAACTCTAATTCCCTACAAAGTCTCCTACAATGAGCATTAGGGGTTCACCCCTCATTTCCAGGTTTGTCCCCAGAGCTGTGAGTCAGGAAGTTGCAGCTGCCCCCCCCTCCCCGAGGTCAGCAAAATGCAGAAAACCACTGTCAGTGGTCACCGATGTCCACAACCTGGGGACTGAGAACCATCAAAGGAATGTGGAAGGGACTGCAAATCCATCTGTTGAAGCCCCTGCATTTGGTGCAGCCACAACTTTCCCAGCCCGGCACAGACGCACCTTCTCAGCCCCCTCCTGAAGCCTCGTGACAAGGGAGTCTCAGAAATAGAGTTCCCAGACCTCTAGCCTCTCTGACACAGGGGAGAGCATAAGAGACAATCGGGATACTGCTGCCCCCATCCCTTCTCTATGCTCACCCCTGCTCCTCTCCCCGTGAAGAATCAACAAGAGGGCACGCAGTGACAAGACCAGAAGGAATCCCTGCAAACCAACACGAGGGGAGTCAGAACCCTGGAAGTGGGGTGGGTGAGAGAAAAGGACAGAAGGGTTATGGGTGACGGAAGGAGAAAATAAGAGGTCTGACGGGGAAGGGGCTTTCCTCCTGACCATAAGACATTGGCCATATTGGAGCAAGTATGGTCTGGCACCAGGGGAGAATGGGAGCAGGGTGCTAATTGCATAGCAGAGTCGCCGTGGTTGCACATGCCCTGTGAACTCTATAATGGCTGGAATGTATAGCTGGAAACTGAAGGCAAGATTTATTTATTCTTCCAGACTTTCTGTGTGTGCTCGCATGAAGACAAGGTCTGTACTACTCCCCCCGCTTTGATGATAGTATCATAGGCTGAGAAGTTATAGAAAATGATCAAGTCCAATCCAGGACTTCACTAATCAATGCGGGGCCTTTGTATAAATTAGAAAAAGGAATTGCTTCCCCGGGGAGATGCATGCCTTGGAGCTTATGGTACCAGCTGCCCAGCAGCCTGCATTCATCCCCGGGGCCAAGTGCCACTGTGCCATGAGTAGCCTGCACAATCGTGCAGAGCAGCTTCAATCAAATCCTAGCAAGACTAAACCACAGTAAATTCATGTTAGCAAATTTATATACAGAAAGTGTGGGCAGGCTTACTCACCATTTAGTCTTTTATTTAAAGATTGATTGATGATTGATTGATTGATTTCAGAGAGAGAGCTGTGGGGGAGGAGCAGAGGGAGAGGGAGAGAGAAACTCAAGCAGACTCCACGCTGAGTGCAGAGCCTTACGTGGGGCTGGATCTCAAGAGCCTGACATGGGGCTGGATCTCAAGACCCATGAGATCATGCCCTGAGCCAAAACCAAAAGTCGGGCACTTACCCGACAGAACCACCCAGGCGCCCCACCGTTTAGTCATATTTTATTGGCATTTTTTAATTGGTTCTTAGTTATCATAAAAAGATTCGACAGTTTAGAAATAGTGTTGAGAAGGATCAAAAGGATTTACATGCCATTCCAAAGAGAGAAGGATTCCAGTTCCATAGCAGAGATATAAATCTTGGAATAAATGAAGGGGAAATATGAAATGAGCAAACCAGTGTTTACAAATACAAGAAAGGAACATGATGAGAAGACATCCCTTAAAATGCAATGAAGTCAATATCGACTATAATTAGCACAAGCCACTAAGTAGGATGAATCATGTTGAAAAATAAGTGTTTGATCTTGAAAGGTAACATGAGCACCAGGGATGGAAGCTAAGCTGCAGATCTCCCATGGATGACATTCTAGAAATAACCGAAGCCACCAAGCAAATACAATAAGACAGGTTGTCTCTCACCTGCCTGCTCTTGTCTCCAAAAAATTAGGCAAAAGAAGTAAATGAGGCATTAAGCAACATCAAGGAGACAGGATGAGAAGGACGAAAGCATTTTTTTATTAACTGAATATTGAGATACATGTAGAATTAGCTTTAGAATAAATTTTCTCCTCAAATTCTCTAGGGCCTAAGATCCAAGAAATACATAGCCAACCACATAAACTATATCTTGCAGCTTACATATAATGGCCAAATCTGTAGAGAGTCATTTTTACATAATGAGTTTATTATTTAGCATGTATGAGCATATTTAATCAAATAAAGAACACAACCAGTTTAGTATTATTGCTTTATTCTTTTGAACTCAATGGGAATCGATTGACTAAAGTCTCCAAGTTCCAAACTTACTTCTCTGCTCCCATCCTTCTGATGGCTCTACGGCTTTTGACACTAATCTCTCTCCTGAGGTTCATTTTCCCAGATGGTTGTGGACATCACTCACCTGTCCCACAGGTACTTCACACACCTGTCTACAGGTACTTCACTTACCTGTCCCGCAGGTTCTTCAGATTCCACAGACAGGACTAATCAACTTCCCACTAATGCTGCTGCCCATCTATCTGGTCACCCAGGGCAGAAATTCTTAATTGTCTTCAACTGCTCTCTTCTCACCCATCACATCTCATCATCCTGAAATTCTGTCCACTCCACCTATATAAAAACTCCCAAATGTATCCCCCTTTTTATGACAGAGTCAAATATGTGACGTTTTTGTAGCTGAGATGGAGATGGAGGTCCCCAATATGTCCAATTTCAAGCTTACTGGGAAGGGCCCAACCCTAAAAAAAAAAATCTCCCCTCCCCCCACTGGTGGATCTCTGGAGCTCCTCTACGAGACAAAGTTTTTATTACAATGTTAGAAATGATCTTAAATGCAAAAGGCTCTAGAAAGGTAGCAACCTGCATTGAGAGCACACCCAGGTGTCACTGCTATATCACACAGCCTTCCAGGGGGAAAGGGTGATGGCACGAACAGAGAGTGAGGGTGGGAAATCAGAGGGTGGGAGACAAGAGCAGGAAGAAAGTGTGCTCGGGGCAGAGAGGAGTCACTGAGTGACATTTCATGAACACGTAGACAAACAGGTACGCTTGAGCTAACCAAGCCAGAATCAACTAAAATATACTTTTGCACTGAAGGTGAATAAAAAAATTCATAAGGATGTGAGCCAAGGTAGACAGGAAATTGTTTTATAAAAAGATCCACAGAGACTCTTCCCTTTTTTCTAGAATAAACAGAATGAAGCAGTTTCCCAGAATTTCAATAAGACCCAGTGAATGGGAAAGCTCTACATTTTTGTAAGATCTCTGAAATCATGGCAATGGGAAATAATACCTTAGCACTTCCAAGCTCACAAATAGACCTTCCTCTTAGAGTTTTCACAGCCAGCTTTGCAAAGCTTGGCCACCACTGCCATATTATTCCATGAATATCCAATTGTCTCTGCAAGAAGTGTATTTTGGCTAGGACTTTCTCCCGCCTCCCTGGGGTTGGATCACATTAACTTGGGGAGAATGGTTTATGTGAATTGCTTGATGTGACTTCCACATTGGAACGACTCCTGTGTAATCCAAGTCATTTTTTCCCTTAGTTTCCAATGGAACCAGAAAGAGGAAGGGATGAGGGCTGGAATATCAATGGAGTAATTGGTTGCAAAATTTAAAGGTCTATTAGCTGGAGAATCAACCCATGGAGCTTAGGAAAGAAATGTGCTCCTGGCATCCAGTTTGAAGATCTGAGGAGACCAACCCCAGAAAAAGCTGATTTCCTGTTCAGCAGGCTATCATGTCTATGAATTTAATAACTGTCTATTGACCTATGACAAGGGGAACAGGACCTCTGTCCACAAAACCAGAAAGGGGTTAATGTAGTCTGCTGAGGGGGAACAGTGAGGTTTTATGGGTACAAAAGGTCATGGGCAATCCAGGTAAGATTTTGTGTCCAGGTTTATCATAGTCTATTTGGAATCCATGCGTGAATACATTTTCTCAGGGGACTTAGGACTTTTCAAATTGCAGCATCATTTATGATCATTTAACTAACCAAGCACTAAGCCAGTCTCTATAGAAATATGACAGTTAATTTCATGTGTCAACCTGACTGGGCAGTGGGGTACCCAGATATTTGGAAAAACACTATTCTGGATATTTCCATAAGGGAATTTGGGGATGAGTTTAACATTTAGATGGATAAGACAGAATAAAGCAGATTGCTCTCCCCAGTGTGGGTGGGTCTCATCCAATCAGTTGAAGGCCTGAATAGACCTGGATGCTGACACTCCCCCAAATAAGAAGGAATTCTTCCTGCTTGACTGCCTTGAGCTGAGACATCAGTTTTTTCCTGCCTTCAGGCTCTAACTGAAACAACAACTTCATGGGTCTCAAGCCTGCCTGCCTTTGGATTAGAATTATACCAACAGTTCTCCTGGGCCTCAGCTTGCCGAACGCAGATCTAGAAACCTGTCAGCTTCTATTGGCATGAGCCAATTCCTCATAATAAATGTTTTATCATATACATACAGTTCAAATTGCAAAATCAAAATAAAATTGTATAGACACATACACATATATATCCTATTGGTTGTTTCTCTAGAGAACAGCGATTAACATAAGAAAAAAGAAGTCTGAACTGAAATTAGGTTAATTTGGCATCTGTTAAAACAGGATACCAAATATAATGAACCAAAAGGAATGCCGCTTTCTAAGAGTTGGAGGGAAGCTAAGAGATCACCTGTCCCGGCCTCTCTACCTCACTGACACAGAGGCCAAGGTCCAAGGAACTCTGCCCCTTCGTGTGTTCTCAGGTCAGACCCAGGTAGCCTGATACCCAGGACTGTGTTCCCTATGCCACCCTGCACTCTGAGAAGTGAGAAATTTCATTCTGAGAAAGAATAAGTGAGATGGAAAAAAGACAAATCACATGGGCTTCAGCAGTGACAGATGAATTATTTAATCAGAAGCAAGGAACGAGACACCCAGGCCATTTCCCACTCGCCAGGCATATAAGGAAGACAATGGCAGTGCTTTTCAGACCATGACGGAGAACTGTGGTGTTTTGGAGTGATTATGCTCCCGAATCACTGGCTCTGACTCATAAGTACTTCAATAGAACATTTTGCTCCAGGAATTTTTAACAGTTCTATAACAAAACAAGGAAACAAGAATTTAACGTGTAAATCTACGCTCTGCTTTGACTCGTGCAGGAGTCTAGGACAGCTTCTGTGTGTACGTAATGGACAGGAGCAGGAAGTAATTGATAAGCCGTCGTATTACTAGGCTGTTCTTTTTTAATATTCACAGAGGACTGATGATCACCTAAAAGATGAACACTGAGTCCTCCCCAACAAGTTTACTGTTTCAAGATTTACAGACGTGAGGCAAAGGAGAGGAATTACACACAGAGCACACACACAGTGCTCTGGCTTTTCATAAAGCAGGGTCATTGTTCCTGGCACTCAAGATACTTGGCGTGCAAACTGGTGGCAGGTTCAACTCTCATCCCAGAGCCTCGTTCTGATGGAAGCCTCGACTCCACACCCCACTCCTCCTACGGCAGATGCTACAGTGCCAGATATCGCTAAGAGGAAATACACACACTCGTTTGAGTCCCTGTTTTTAATCCATTGGGGTGTATGCCTAGGAGAGGAATTGCAGGGTCATGTGGTAATGCCATTGAACTTTTCTGAGGAACCCTTCATCAGATGTACCCTTCATCAGACCTCATGATTATTGACGTCAGTCTCCAGGGTGCTTTTTGGTGTTGTTTTTGCAACTCTATTGAGGTATCATTAACACCCTATATATTTCACCCATTGTAAGCTTGATGATTCTAATTATGCCAGTAAGAGTTTACAATGATCATGACAACCCCGTTTTAGAATATTTTCATCACCCGCCCCCGCCATAATTCCCTTGAACTCGCTTGCAGTCAAAGCCACTCCCAACCCCAGGTAACCACAGGTCTGCTGTCTCTCTGTTTCCCTTTTCCAGACATCTCATATATATGGAATCCTAGTACAGATAGATTTATTATATAATTTTTTTCATAGACTTTTCTTTATTGTTAAGCTGCAACATACATGGTTTAATACAACAAAAAAGCATTTAATCAAGTAAAAAATAATAAACTGAACAATAAACAAATAAACACTCCAAACAAAATATTTTCCACTGGAAACATATTAAGATTGTACAGGGTTTTGGGACCACCTTACTGCAATTTTCTTATGGGTTACTAGTCTACATACTCCTTGTTTTCCACAATCATGCAGACGTAAATGGAAGTGTGAATGATTAAATAAATAAAAAGTTTGTTTACTGCAGAGAATCATTTCACAAGGAAGCCAAAGTCGGTTTAAGGAACAAAATTATTTAAGAAATTCTTCGTGTAGTTAGGTTCACTTTAGAATCCATGAACTTTAAGCTGTTCCTCATGTCAATACCAACCTCCAAGGGACACTGACAAATGTTTTTTCTTTGGTCACCGTGACGCTCAATCACAGTATCATTATAGGCAAAGGGGCTGAGGCTCAACTCTTTGACGCTCATGAGACCACCAACCTCTACCCCTCTCCCACTTTGTAGGTGTCACGCTTCCTTCCCTCCTACTGCTGTGAAAGCCCTCCACCTAATAAAATGTCAACTTATAATGCTGTGGGCTCTGCTCCGGGGATCTCAGGAAAGCTATTATTTTTAACTTTTACCAAGGTCAGAATGATTTAACCAAACTTCAGAGCATGGGCACTATTTCTGCCGTGAGCACACTTTTTACATCTGCTTCATTAGCAAATACCCCAAAAGAAACATTCCTAGAGATAAGAGTAAGAATCTCCCTAAACTCCCATACCTCTGAAGCCCGCAACCTTGTACATACTAAAACCTAAGATAAAGTTTGTAATTTTCTTTTTTTTTTTTAAAGATTTATATTTATTTATTTGACAGAGAGAGAGACACAGCGAGAGAGGGAACACAAGCAGAGGGAGTGGGAGAGGGAGAAGCAGGCTCCCCGCTGAGCAGGGAGCCCGATGGAAGGCTTGATCCCAGGACCCTGAGCTGAAGGCAGACGCTTAACGACTGAGCCACCCAGGCGCCCCAAGTTTGTAATTTTGTGAAATGTCTTATGTCATGGTGAACTGTAACCTTTGATGTAAAAAAAAAACAAAAAACCATACATAACCCTGTATCAAACCTTCTTTCTCCAGAGCACTGTCCTCTTTGTGAAGATTGTGTATCCAGGGAAGTCGTCCTCATTTGGACTCGAATAAAACTTTCTTCCTTTTTTTTTTTTTTAAGAAACTAAAAGTCTTGTTCATTTTGCTTTGACACACACCCCCTGGCCTCTCTCCCCTTCCCTCCAGGACAGCTGGGGTAGATTGCCTTTAGAAAGGTTGTTTGTCCAAGAGTCCTGGGCAAATGCCCTTGAGGTAGGAACCACAAAGGGATGAACTGCCTTCTCCATGCAGAGGGGGTGAGGGGAGTAGGCGGGAGCACAAAAAGCATGAAATAAATGAATATCTCACTGAATATGCTGCCACGCTGCTTTGCAGTCACCTACCACAAAACCGCATCAGTGAACAGCTAAAAGCACGTTATAATTTTAGTCTTTTTATCTACACGTAGATTCCATCTACTTACGGAAGTATGAGAGGAAAAGGCACCACCCCACCAGTCAGGCTAAGAAGCAGAGCGACAACAATGACACTGTGCCCCCGGGTTACTTTTACTAATTTTAACCCTGCATCCTCACAATGGCCTTAGGCAGTAGGGGCTGAAGACCCAGATCCCTTATTTAAAGCCTGTGGAGCAAGCTCCCGTTTCAGAATTCAGAATTTTTTTGGATTTTAGAAAGGTGAGACAGTAATGTATTACAAAGTATGTAATTTATATAACATAACTCCCCAAGAGTGTCCGAAGCGGATCTCATACAAACTAAGTAATGTGTCTTCAATGAAATAAATAATCCCATGAAGTGGTCTAAAGAGTGTCAATACCTCTTCATCAGTTGAGGTCGGGTTTTGCCGCCAAATGAACTAAGAAAGGCTTTTGGTTCTCAGAACTTTTTGGATTTTGCAGATAAAGAGAATGAGGCAAGGCAAGACCAGGTAAGTTGCCCAAGGTCTCGGAGCTAAGAAGTGGCAGGGTTGCGCAATGCTTCAGGGCCCCTCCCAAGAGGGCTGAGAAAACTCCCTCCACCACTTTCTCTACCAGAAGCTCACCTCCAACCTTACTACTCCGAGGCTGAGAGCAGCCTGTGTACGACCTTCTTCCCGCACCTCCCCGCCCCCAAATCCTCTTATACTCATTTTATCTTACCTTAATATGGTTTAAAATAGAAGGAAACCCAGTGGGAGTGGGACTCACCCTAGGCACCGCGGACAGGCTCAGGAGGGACCCTCGGGAGTTGGGTGTGGGGCCAGGGACTGACTTGCTACACCTCTGCCTAATTTTAGAGATTAATTCAAGGGTGGTGTAAAAGACCAGGCAGGGGGAACCTGACGGGAGCAGGCGGTCTTGAAAGTGAAACTAAAAATCCTTCCGAGATGCCAGGAGAGGGCGCCTTCGCCTTTTCCCATTTAGATTTCGGATTTTTTTTTTTCCCCGTTGCCTTCCAACCACTGGGCAGTTTGGACGCACAACCACGTGCTGCGTATTCCTGCTGAGCAGCGTCAGCGTCTTCATTACTAAATCAAGTTCTTCCCGCACATGAAGTCCTTTTTCTTTTTTTACCCCCTTGGTTAGGGGTTAGGGTTTGGGTATTTTGCAGTTCAGAGACTCCAGAGAATAAAACCCCAGATTTCTGCTGGGTTTGGGGTTAGGGATTAGGGTCAGGGTTAGGGTATATGCCTGGTATTGAAAGTCCTTTTTGATCTTTGGCACAAACTTACTCTCAGACCCTATCCTTTCTGAACTGTCCCCTCCGCCCCCTCTCCCTCTCCCATTTCTGTTTTCTTGTCTTGCATAGGGTCCTGGTGCCGGGCACAGGCTGCCCCACCTTGGTCGAGACCCTGCCCAGATCTTGACCTCACTATCAGTTCCCTTCTGTGTCCTGTGTCTGCGTCCTTGCTCAACCCTTCTCGCTGTGCTTAGGACACAAATTATTGTGCTTCTTCCTCGTCTTGTTTCCTCCCTTTTAATTCTATCTAATCCGGAGGCATCTTCCCTCCTCCGGTTACAAGTAGATCAGTACTTCTGCTTCCCAAAACAATCCAAATCAATCCAGTAATCCCACGGGCCTGGGGCACTTGAACTATCCAGGCGTCCACCATTGGCCTCTTCCGTGGGAACAAAGAGCCCAAGAAGCATCCTGCAGGCTTTATGTTTTTAATTAAAGGTCTATTTTAAGGGCAAAGTCGGATGGAAAGCCATGCATGCTCAGTTAACCATATCTAGATGTAAGACTTAACAGAGATCGAGGGCGCAGCGAGCCCCTGCGGCTCCGGCCTTCTAAAGGGACCCCCGCAGAGGAGACCGACTCCGCACACTCCTTTAATTAAGAATGTATTTAAGTGAGCGCCGCGGGTCACGGCGGTTCACAGACCCACGTAGCCCTCATTTTCCAGGCTGGGGCCTCTGCGGGCACTAGCTACGCGGTGGGACTGCGGGCTGGAGGCGCGCGCCCGGAGGAGGGGGCGGGGCCTGTGGGGGCGCGGCTGCGGGGCGGGGCCTCGGAGGCGGGGCCCGGGAAATTCCCGGCGGGGGCGGGGAGGACGGCGCAGCGGTCAGCTGAGCGGCGCTGGGCGGGGTCGCGAGGCCGCAAGTCCGCCAGAGGCTCCCCGACCCCGCGCCGCTGCCCCCGGCCGGTCCCCTGGTCGGCGCCCGCATCCGAGTCCGGAGCCCTCCCCCAGCGGGCACGATGCGGAGGAAGCAGTGATCCCGAGAGCGGCCGTAGCGCGGGCGCGGGGTAAGCGGGGGCAGGGGGTGGGCAGGGGCTCGGCGAGGCGGCGGCTCCCTTTCCGCCTTGGAAGCTGTTTCCGCGGCCGCCTTCCCTACGACCCGGAGCCTGTCGCGGTGTGGGTGGCGAGGGATGGGGCGTCCTCTTCTCCGGGACGGTTTCCAGGCCTGGGCAGAGCCTGACCTGGTGGGAAACGGGAGCGGGGCGGCCATCCCAAAGCGACCTCCCCCCTTTTTTACCGGCCCGGCTGGCCGCAGGTGACTTCCTCTGTAGGTCACGGAGGTGGTTGGAGGGTGACATCTTCCTGCAGGTTGGGAATGATTATACAGCCAGTTCCTCATTATATGGGAAGTGGTTACAGGTATACCTTTGAGAAACAAAAACTACTCCATCTTTATGAGGTGGCCCAGGAACATTGAGGAACAGGTGACCTCTCTCTAAGGCGCTGGGACTCCTGAACAGCTGAAAGGAATCTTCATAAACCGTTGGGTCCGGGAAAGCATGTGTGTATGTGTTTTGTGTGTATATACATATATAGATCGTGAATACTCGATGAGGCTGAGAACCCCAGAGGAGTTGTTTTTACTGTCGGAAATGTGTAAGCTGGATGCAGAGTCAGCATCTCTAAGAGAAAATGAAACCCAGATTCTGGTCTAGCCTCCTCCTCCTGGTAAACTGTTGTATGGAAATGTATGCCCCAGAACTGTTGAAGGATGAAATGGAAAACAGAACCCGTAGACCAGTAAGGTGGTGGTAGGACCTCAAAAGCCTCAGATCTGGTTAAGCAGGGCAGCACTATTAACACAAGAACCAGCCCCTCCCCCTGCTCTTTGCTTGGGGAGAAAAGAGCAAGGGAACCCTGGCTACCTCCCAGGATGTGCCCAATTTGTACTGGGCTGGAGAGATCCTGCAACAGAGGCTAAGGCCAGGATCTGCCCTGGAATGGACAAGGTAAGTGAAATTTAAATGTGGCCTGGAGAGAGAGGACAGGGACTGGAATCTTCCGAGTGACTGATCTGTTTTTCTACTGGGCCACTTCTAGTGGTTCTTTGTATATTGTGTACAACGTTATAAAAATAGCGTCTTTTTTTTGTAACTGAGCTCAGGTTGCATATTATGCTATGGAATCCAACTAAACCCTCCAAAAAACAAAAACTTTATTCTTGAAAGGAATTGGCCATGGTATTACCTTCCTACAGAACCCTCTCCCCCTCTCCCTTACATGAGGTTGTACGGGCATTTTCTTCTCCAAGCCCTGCTTTTTCTGAATTTTATAGAGACTTGGACTATTTGATATGTTCTTTGGAATCAGTGGGATTAGTAAATCCAAATGAAAAGGAAGAAATTAAACTCTGTTCTTGAGAAGTAAAGTCTGTTTCGTTCAGAGGAAAGTATTATTTTGAAAGTTTTCATTTTGACACGTATATGAGGATGACATAATAGAATGTGTGTTATGAAATGACACCCAGATACCTTTGGGGATCATAAAAGAAATGGTACTAATTTTCAAAACAAGTTTTAAAAGTTGAGCTCAAGAATCTGGGAATGAGTGCGATAGAGCTGTAGAAAAACATAGTACTAGCATGCTGGGTTTGTCACTACAGAGCAGAAAGTGTTTTACAAGTGCTAGACCTTAAAATACCTTGTTACACTGTATTTCCATTTCATTTCAATGAACATTTACTGCGAGCCTGCTGTGTGCCGCTTACAAGAATAAAATAGAGACCTTCACTGATGTTTGATGGAAGGTAGACTGGAATGGGATGATTATAGGACTTTGCAGAGAGAGCCTGGTGCTACTGGGTACTGAGAGGAAAGAACAGTTTGTTTTACACAGGCCATCTATCTCAGCCGGACGTGGAACTGTCTGGTGGGTATTTGCCAGGGCAAACGTGGAGCCAGACATTTTGTGCAGAGGGGAGAACAGAGATAAGAGCAGAGAAGCAGAAGAAAGCGGAGAACTGTGAGCTCTTTGATGTGCCTTGCGAGCGAGTGGCGTGGCGAGAGGAGGTGATACGGGTGGGTAAGTGAGGGCCAGACTCTGAAAGGCCACGTTTTTCTCATTTGGGAGCTGGAACTCTGCCTTGTATGGGAAGGGTTTTCAGCAGGAGGGTGACCTCATGCCAGGAAAGAAACCGTAGTGGTAGGGGGACTGCAGTAGAAAGAGGCGAGCCAGACCGCGTAGGAGACTATTCAGCAAGCATTCTCGGTGCCGGGGACACAGTGGTGCACAGAATAGACAAAAATCCTGTACTCTGTGGAGTGCATCACTGTTGTAATTGAGACAAGACAAGGAGGGCCTGACCTAAGCTGGCAGGGATGGGGAGGAGGAAGAAGTACCAGCCACTTAGTGACTTTTCAGACTCAATAGAGAGAATCCAGACACTCCCAGGCTCTTGCCTTACGTGATAAGGGTAAATCCATTTCCATTTTCTGTAGGTTAGCAAATTACAAAATCAGAATACCATTTCTGGCATAAAAAGCAAAGCTTCTTTTTCCCCCTTCATAGGATACAGACTGAGTTCTTTTTCCACGATGATGATGGTTTTAGTTGATGTAATCTTGGATTCATACTCAACCCCCCCTCGTGATCCCAAACCAGAATTTGCCAATAGCCACCTATGGGCTCTGATCAAGAAATAGGTTTTTACTGTTTAAAATTAATTTATTCATGTGGGGATTGAACCTGTGAATGCTTATTAAGCCAGTTTGGAACATACCAGGACAAGGGCCTGGACTTACTCTGCATGATGCTCATTGGTCCAATGTCCAGTGGGTGGAAGTCAGTATAAGGCAGATTTCTGTTCCATACAGAATGACTTTCTAATGATGGGAATGGCCCCAGAACAGAATGGGCTGTGTTGCCTGCTAAAGTTAATTGCTCATATTTTCTGTCATTGAAGCCTTTCAAGCTTGGTGGGGATGACCATCTTCCATGGAAACCAGATAAGATATTCTTGCATTGAATAAGAAGTTGGACTGGATCATTTGTAAGGCCAGTTCAGGAATAAGATTTAAGCTCATGCCCACACCCACAAAGTCAAGTCATTGCTATAATTACTTGACCTCTGGAATTAAAAATGATAATATATTTAAGAATTCAAATAGATCTGGGAATAAAATCGAGGCGATTCTTCCAGGTAGTTTGCCTTCTTCCTCACTGGTGAAATCTTGATAAATCCTGTGCTAAATTAATTCACCCTCTGTAGTTAAATATCACCTTTGCTTAGAAGTGACATGTTTCAAGGGTGCCTGGCTGGCTCAGTTGGTAGAGTATGTGACTCTTGATCTTGGGGCGATGAGTTCAAGCCCCATGTTGGACATAGAGCTTACATTTAAAAAAAAAAAGAAAAAAATGACATGTTTCAGATCCAGGTTATGAGAAATTCTGTTATTAAAAAAAAAAAAGGAAAAAAGAAATTATGTTACCAGATAGAACCTTGGAATAAATGGCTTAGTTCCAATTTCTATAACCTTTGAAGATGTGTGCAAGAATTTATAATACATCTCTGTATTTGTTCAATTGAAAGTAGCTTAAGGTGATGTTAAATATTTAGAAAATTCAGCTTTCCCTAATGGGTACTCTACCAATAGACATTTTACATAAGCACTGTACTCATTACTCATAATGATGCCCCCAAAATACCTAAAATCATAGGGTGCTCTTTGGGTCACCAAAAATCAATTAAATTGCTTTTGGTAAAAATTGGTAATAAGTATTTACATTACATTACATTATGTTTGGCATATACACTAACTTCTTATTTCCTATGACATTTGAATTACCAAATAATTTTTCCTAACAATGCTAGATAATGAAGTGTTTGCTATGATTAGGACAAGCATATAATACATATGGTGGTATGGCCATGATGGTGCTGGGCTGTATGTGTTGGATGGTGGGGTTGGATCTTCCTACAAACTCAAGAATACTTTTCATGGGTTTTTGAGCCGAAAGCAAATGTAATGATCATCATTTGCTAGACAAGTCAGTAAATTATCATAAGAGCCACACATCTGGTTAAGGCACCCAATGTTTTGTCTACTGTCCCCCTTAGCATAACCTTGCTTTTCCCCCTCATGTCCTCCTAAAATCTGGGCAACCTGAAAAAGTTAGAAGCTCTGATATAACAGCTAGAACCAGTTTTAACTTTAGTGTGGCTGTGTCTAAAGGAGGTGTAAAGGAAAGTTGAAGAGGAAAAATACCTGAATAATTTTCAGGAGAAAATGTTTCTTTTCTCCCCTTCCCTCCCTTCTCCTTGCCTGCCCTCCCCTGCCCTTTCCCCTTCTCTCCCCTTTCCTCTCTCTTGGAAAAACCATTAAGGAGAAATGTGTATATAATAAAATGAAACTAAGCACATCTCTAGAGAACTGCTTAGGAACTTTTTTAAAAAAACATCTGTTGAATGTTTCCATTTACTTTTGCAAAGTGTGTTATAATCATTGAATACCTAAGCAAATTGAACGTTGACAAGTAAATGATACATATTGCAAGGATTTTTTAAATTTTTTATTTAAATTCAATTTAGTTAACATATAGTGTATTATTAGTTTCAGGGATAGAATTTAGTGATTCATCAGTTGCATAGAACACCCAGTTCTGGGGCGCCTGGGTGGCTCAGTCGTTATCGTCTGCCTTCGGCTCAGGTCATGCTCTCAGGGTCCTGGGATCGAGCCCCATGTCGGGCTCCCTGCTCAGCGGGGAGCCTGCTTCTCCTTTTCCCTCTGCCCCTCCACTTGTGCTCTATCTCAAATAAATAAAATTTTTTAAAAAGAACACCCAGTGCTCATTCTATCAAGTGCCCTCCTTAATGCCCATCACCCAGTTACCCCATTCCCCCCACCCACCTCCCCTCCAGTAACCCTCAGTTTGTTCCCTAGGGTTAAGAGTCTCTTATGGTTTGCCTCCCTTTCTGTTTTGATTTTATTTTTTCTTCCCTTCCCCTATGTTCATCTGTTTTGTTTCTTAAATTCCACGTATGAGTGAAATCATGTGGTATTTGTCTTTCTGTGACTGATTTGTTTCGCTTAGCTTAATACCCTCTAGTTACATCCACGTCATTGCAAATGGCAAGATTTCTCTTTTTTTCATGGCTGAGTAATATTCCATCGCATATAAACCACATCTTCTTTATCTATTCATCTGTCGTTGGACATCTGGGCTCTTTCCATATTTTGGTTATTGTGGACATTGCTGCTATAAACTTCGGGGCACATTGCAAGGATTTTATCTTTGGGTCTCTTTAGTATTCCTGTTATTTGGTAAAAACCCATTTTTATGAAATGTTAACTCCAACGTCATACTGTGTGAAAATGAGTGTTATGGAAAACCAGAAACTGGATTTCTCCAAATTGTTCTTGTCTAAATTATTTTATCCAGATTATTTTATTGGGGAAAGCAAAAGCAGTCTCTTCTAGTCACCGAATACTAAGAGCATTATACCTCTTTTCTAAATGCATTAGGATATGTAAAACATAGATACCTTCCAAAGGCTCCCAGTTGGATGGTATGCCTCGTCAGTGTTTTTCACTTCATAAATTGCCATCCTCATTAAAGCGTTCCATGAGACTGCCTCTCCTTAAGGTGGCTGCTCAGGGGAGAAGCCGGAGCCTGCTGTCCTGTCGTGGTACTATCTCTCGTGGCCTCCAGGTTCCTTGAGACCAAAAGCAGGTCACCAGGCTCTTGGGTCCAGGGGACCTCCACAGAACCCCCAAGCTTTGCTTCCAGTTGGGGGTGGGGAAGAAGTATTGCACCACACCCTGTGTGTTTGGTCGCATTTTAATATATGGTCACCAAGAGCACTCCTAGGTGTTAATGATACAGTGATGTATAAGAGAGAGTGCACTTATCCTTCTTCATCTTCCATGACAAGGCTTGTCATCATCTTCACGAAGCACAAAAAAGAAAATGTTTGCCTATAGCATGTTGCCAGTTGTTATAAGAGATTCCTGTGTTTGCCCAGGTGGTAGGGCATATATAAATGGATTTGGGGTACACTTGTCTTATTTATGTCCACATTGACCCCTCTACAAAATAAAGTGGTGGTATGCTTAAAATATTCCTGTGTTTGCCCAGGTGGTAGGGCATATATAAATGGATTTGGGGTACACTTGTCTATCTTATTTATGTCCACATTGACCCCTCTACAAAATAAAGTGGTGGTATGCTTAAAATATTCTCAGAATATGCAATAAGTGAGCAAGATCTCTTGGTCTTTTTAGGATGCCTTACAGAATTATTGGATATTGAAGCCTAAATATTCAGTAGCATCTTTATTGTATTACAGGGCTGGGTTTTGGTGTTGTTAATACTCGGTTGCACCTCTTATGAAGCGACCTTGGCCGAGCTGTAACACTGCTGCGAACTCAGCTCCGTCTCCTGTAAAGTAGCCATCCGTTTGGGTTTTAGCGAGGATTAGAAACTGACATTCTGGTGCGGTGATTCAGCACGTAGTAAGCATCCAAAATATGTTCGTTCTCCCTTTCCTCTTAGCCAAAAATTCAAGAGATAAAATATGGAGATTTTTTTAACAGCTTTATGTGCAATTCACCCAAAACAAAAAGATTTGAGCTTGAAAGATTTGCATAGGAAAACCAATTTAATGATACTTTATCCATGTCTACAAATATATTTTTGGAAACCTTGAATTCCTGTTAGGATTCCCGATTCTCATGATCTCATGCTCTTCTCTTCCTCCTCCATCCCGCAGGTCCTCACCGCACCCACATACACAGACGCACATGCACACACATACACACTGAAGCTAGCATATACCTTTTTTGTTTAAAGGGAAGAACCAAAAATGTCCAAAATAGAATTGGAGAGGAGGGAGGCAACTTTTGGAATACTCACTAGCAGTTGCCCATGGGTTTGCGCGACTCACGGGGACCCATTGCAGCGGGAAGACCTCTCTCTCTTCAGTTTGTGATGTTTCCCTAGGTCCTGCTGCCATGTCCCACCAACCTCTTAGCTGCCTGACTGAAAAGGGGGACAGCCCCAACGAAACCACAGGAAATGGACCCCCCAACCTGGCTCACCCAAACCTGGACACATTCACTCCAGAGGAGCTGCTGCAGCAGATGAAGGAGCTCCTGATTGAGAACCATCAGCTCAAAGGTGAGCAGCCCCTAGCCACCATGTTTCTTCATTCACGCTGGGCCTTCATGAACGGCATCTCTTTGTCAAAAGGCTTGTTGGTGAATTCCCTTCTCTCTGTTTCACTAGCAGGAGAAAGAGCACAGAGTTTAGCTTTTGGTAAGGCTAACATTGTTTCCATTGTTTACTTTGGGGATACAAGTAAGAATAAAAGGTACTTACATACCCCAGGGAAATGGCATAATGACATGTGGTCCCTTTAGAAAGAAACAGGAAGAATTACGGAGTTAGTCCTCAATATGACCTTGTTCACGGAAAGCATTCTGGGGTATCAGGCCATGGCTTCTGGCAGGACTGGTGTTTGAATCAGTCCTCTAGCTTGTGTGCCTTAGTGGAGGGACCCAAACTAGTTTTATTTTCTGGAGTCTTTGGAGGACTAGAAATGACATTAGGCCCCCGAGTCCTGTCTGGAAGCAAAAACCACTCACCTTGCTACATTTCCTGCCAACCCTGGGACCCAGGCCAAGCATGACTTCTTTGGATTTGGAGCCACGTGGTGAGGGTGGTCTTGGAGGTCGGATTCATCAGATCGAGTCTGATGTGTGACACTCTCACTCTGAACCCCGTACAGAAGCCATGAAGCTAAATAATCAGGCGATGAAAGGGCGATTTGAAGAGCTTTCAGCCTGGACAGAGAAACAGAAGGAAGAACGCCTTTTTTTTGAGATACAGAGCAAAGAAGCCAAGGAGCGCCTCATGGCTTTGAGTCATGAAAATGAGAAATTGAAGGAAGAACTTGAAAAACTAAAAGGGAAAACAGAAAAGTCCCTTGAGGTGAGCAGACTGATCAGCTGCGATTTTATTTTATTAATGTTTAGAGTGGAATCTTCCTTGTCTAGACTTCTAGGTCAAAACCTTTCACGGTTCTGGCTAGATGAGTATTTTGCATCATTTTGAAAGAACTGTTCTTGCTGAGGAGATTGGTTGCAATTTCAAGGGTCACGTAGAGTCTCTGTTGGGGGAAGGAAATTTGTACAGTTTTGACCATATTGATTATAGTCAAAAGAAGGTTGCAGTTATAAATCTGTATTTTGTATTATAGATGGTGCAGGAGAACCTCTGCCTAGAACCATCCAAGTGTTAGTTTTTAGTTTATGTCTTTGATATAAAATTACATTAAAAAATCTATTACTGGGGCACCTGGGTGGCTCAGTTGTTGAGCGTCTGCCTTCGGCTCAGGTCGTGATCCTGGGGTCCTGGGATCGAGTCCCGCATCGGACTCCCTGCTCGGCGGGGAGTCTACTTCTCCCTCTCCCACTCCCCCTGCTTGTGTTCCCTCTCTCGCTGTGTCTCTCTCTGTCAAATAAATAAAATCTTTAAAAAAAAAAAAATCTATTACTCCAAAGTTTTACTTACTGACCTAGTCTTTTCCTAAGTCTAAAATAGAGATTCCTCACTTTACATTTTATATCTACTTTCAAAAAATGGCACAATACATGTCATGTTGTGATAGGAGGCTGTCAGGTTGCCACATTTTCATTGACCCAAAGAACCTGAGAAATGTGCTCATGGCCAAGAGTGGGTGCCAAAGATGTTAGTGAGAAAATATGTATCAGAACACATTTGAAGCATCCGTCCATATTCTGAGGCTCACTGGATATTGTTCATTAGGATGGACATCTGCTGTTCATTGTCTTCCCAACCTGGAACTTAGCAGCCCCGTGAAGGGTGGAGCACTGGTTTGATTCAGGGAGGATAGAATCCCAGACATCAGAGATGTTTCTTGAGATACCTTGAACCCTGTTGATCTCTGATTTCTTGGGTAAAGTATGCAAACAAAAAAAGATAAGGGAAAGAAAATAACAAAAAGGGGACGATATGGAATAACCTAAAGAATGAAAATTTGTTTAGAGAACTGTATTGTGGTTTATGTCAGTGCTTTACTCATCAATCCCTGCTCATGGGACAGTGTGAACATTCTGCTTTAATAAACTTACATTTGTGTGGGAAATGATTCATTGTTGATTAGATTTATCACATCTGATGCTTCAATTTGTCTTACAGTTCAAAGAACATTAAGTCACTTCTTTGAGGGAAATCTCTCAGCATCTAAATATTTGCAAGGTAGAATACTCTAAAGAAATTATCACCTAGGATATATGAATAATTTTCTACTCTCTGTAAGAAAATGTCTTTTTATTTATCTGAGAGAGAGAGTGTACAAGCTGGGGGGAGGGACAGAGGGACAAGCAGACTCCCCACTGAGCACAGAGCCCAACATGGGGCTCGATCCCAGAACCCCAAGATCATGACTGGAGCCGAAGTCAGATGCTTAACTGACTGGGCCACCCAGGTGCCCCAGAAAATATCTCACACTGTTTTCCTCCTGTGGCTTTTGGGATGTGAGCTGACAGTTGGCATCAGCCTGTTGGGGCCTATCACATTGAAGCCCAGAAAGAAACTTCCAGAAGCAGTTTGTCTGCTTGAAATAGTTTATGTATGGGTTTTCCTAAAAAGTATTAGAAGAAATTGAGAACAGAAGCTGGAGCTCTGGACAGCTTCTTTCAATGCAGAAACAAGCTATAAGCAGGACTCAGAAGACGGTCCTTGGGACAGAGGACATGGGTACTTGGACAAAGAGACATTTATGGCTCTTTAAAACCCTTGGTCATCAGCTTTCTCCTCCAAAAATGTGCCTCCTAGGCCTCCCTATTGCCTCCCTGCCTCTTCTTTCATTTTTATTTCGTGGACCGGTTGAGGTGATGTGTAAAATTTAGGCTGTCATCTTCCTGACTTAAAGCTCTCACAGCTTCTGACTTTTCTCACTCTTGCTGACCCATCCTTGCTGCGGTCTCTCCAGAGAATCCCTCCAGCCACCAGGGCCTCTCACGTGTTCTGTGCCATACAACGAAAGAGAATAGGGAATTTCTTTTGGAGATCTGCCTTCTGATCTTCAGGGTGAGGCCCATCCTTGCTGCGGTCTCTCCAGAGAATCCCTCCAGCCACCAGGGCCTCTCACGTGTTCTGTGCCATACAACGAAAGAGAATAGGGAATTTCTTTTGGAGATCTGCCTTCTGATCTTCAGAGGCATTCATGGCTCTGTCCAATTTCACAGAATTATACATTATTATCATCTGTAGAGAGAACTTTTTAACTTTTAATGGTACAGATTGCTAGGCAGAGATCATTAGCTGGATGTTTCTTCTAGGATTATAAAATGCGTGGTAGTCTGGGCAGATTTCTGGGACAGCAAGATGGAGACATACGGGTACACAAGGAGAGCTGTTGTGTTGCATGAAGGTCAATGGTGGGCCCTTGAAAGTGATGAAAGACAGTAACAAATCACGGAGTTGAGGTTGATCATAAATAAAAGGTGTGAGTTCTAGTCCAGGAAGGGAATGGAAAGAGTCGGTAGTAAAATGAAGAGATATTTAAAATATTATCTTGTGAGGTGTTTTATGGCCAAATAAATAGATTTGGAATTTCCCAAGGATAGTGAAAAGATCCTCACCCTTGCAAAAAAGAAAATTAACCTGACAAGTCTGAGATTCTAGGATCATGGCCTTATATCCCTCGTCCTCAGACACTTGCTTAAAACTCTGTTTCCTACTCTTACGCCAAGGTGGTTTTACAATATTCCATTCTGGGGTGCCCGAGTGGTCAGTCAGTTGGGCGTCTGACTCTTGATTTCCGCTCAGGTCATGATCTCGAGGTTGTGAGATCGAGCCCCACATCGGCTCTGCAGTGGGTGTGGAGCCTACTTAGGATTCTCTCTCTCCCTCCCTCCGCCCCTCCCCATCCCCACTAACATGCTCACTCTCTCTTTAAAAAAACCCCAAAAACCAGCAATTCTATAAAATGTCCTCAGAGGGGTCCAGCAGGAAAATGTGAAGATTCCTAATAGAGCATGGCCTTGCCCTTACCTGCTTGCTTCCTAGTTCCAGGCTAAGCAGTGCCTCTCCTTTGACTGTTTCCACCCCTTTCACAGTACATTTCTTTGGGATGAGTCATTACCAAGAGAGGATGCCCAGGCTGATAACCTTTCCTTGCACACCTAACTCTTCAGCTTCACAATGAGTTCTTTTCTCTTAGGCCTGTGGTCGTTTTCTGGCAAGGGAACGCTCCCAGTGAAGGAAGAGCATGATCTCAGTGGTGTGAGAGACGCTCCCATGCTGCATGTTAATACCTTTCCCTCCAGGTTTTAATATTTCATGGACCAGCTGGTTTATGCATGTCCTTTCTGATGCTTTTTGGTTCTACTAACAGCCTTTGGGTCTGTTTCTGGTTCCTTAGGAAATCTATCACGGAGATGGGTGTGCATATGTGCATGTTTGTGTGTGTGTGTGTGTGTGTGTGTGTGTGTGAGAGAGAGAGAGAGAGAGAGAGAAAGAGAGAGAGAGAGGGAATTGTGTTGTAGTTCTCTGATAATCTCAAGTATATATTTCTGGTGGCACCAGGCCCGTAAAAGCAATGAAGGTTTCCTGAGGAGGAAATCGAAGAGGCCTCGTAGGTCACGGCTGGAAGGGACCACAGAGACCACAAGGGACCACATTTCCCTTTCTAACCTGAGAAAATGGAGGCCAAGACATTAAGCAAATCCGCTCAGGGCGTCGTAACCAGGGATTAGCAGGGTGTGGACTGGAATCTGTTTTCTCTGCTCCCAAATGAAAACACTGCATCTAAACAGGCCCTTTCTCCTACGACTTTGTCATGTGCAGTGATTGTAACAAGAGGAACGCAACACGTACTTGGTATTAGTGAAATAGAAATATTTGTTCTTCGTGTTTATATAGGCTGAAATTTAATTTTTTTTTACCTTTAGTAGCAGCCTCTGAATTTTCAGTTTTCTTATTTCTCCCCGGGCTTACTTTTAGCAAACCTAAAAACACCAACATAGAGTATAACAGCCACCAGCCTGCATGCCTGAGAGAATTTTGGACTTTCCATTGTCCTTTGCCATTCACGTATCAAGTAATGAAATGTCTTGGTGCTTTGGCTTCAAACAGTACATGACAAATATGGGGAAAGTAAGGGTAGGTCTGCCTTTGTGGGAGGAAAAAAGCGGCTTTTTGTCCCTATTTTCTGAGGTTTTGGACGACAATTTACCAGTCTACCACTGTCAAAGTCTGATTGGTTATTTTCATATCAGATTATCCCATGTGCTGAGGAAGACTTTCTTTCTTGTCATGAGGTTATTTTAAGTTTCTATTCTTTGAATATAATAATGTAAAATCTTCCATTTGAAGTGTTACATCAAAATATATCCCCAAGAGAAGGCTAGAATTTTCTACCATAAAGCATAGCTGCCTTGCCAGTGGGTGTGGGGACACTTGGGTTTGATGACCAGGTGTTAGTTTGGTTCACTGATTCACCTTGTTTCTCGTCATTTCCAGGACCCCACTGGGGACTCCAGAGTCCCCAGGGCAGAAGCAGACCAGGAACTGGAACAGCTGAAGACCCAGGTGGCCTATCTCCAAGCTGAAAAGGCAGATCTGCTGGGGATTGTGTCAGAACTCCAGCTCAAGCTGAACTCGGGCGGCCCCCCTGAAGACTCCTTTGTTGAAATCAGGATAGCTGTGAGTGTCCTGGTTTTGATTTAGTTTTAAGCAAATTACAAAACCTCACCTAGACACCTAGATTACCACCATGTCTTTTCAACACACGGAAGCCAAACTGAGGGGTGGGGGGAGGAGGGGAGTTTCAGCATCAATATCACCAAGATAAATTGGCTCTTTTTTTTAAGTATGACATAATCCTAGGGACGCTTGAGTGGCTCAGCCAGTTAAGTGTCTGACTCTTGATTTCAGCTCAGGTCACGATCTCAGGGTCGTGAGATCCTGCTTGGAGCATGGAGCCTGCTTGGGATTCTCTCTCTCCCTCTGCTCCTACCCCTGCTCACGCACGCGCTCTCTCTCTGTCTCGCTCTCAAAAAAAAAAAAAAATATATATATATATAATACTCATGAGGGTTATCATGGCTGAAATGGAAGACTATTGATTACCTTTTATGACAAAAGAGATAGAGCTTTTTTTTTCCCCCCTTCCCATAGGTACTGACAAATCAGACATTTTGTGATCTAAAAAACCAAAACAGAAACATAAACTTTTTTTTTTAAAGATTTTATTTGACAGAGAGAGACAGCGAGAGAGGGAACACAAGCGGGGGGAGTGGGAGAGGGAGAAGCAGGCTTCCCGCTGAGCAAGGAGCCCAATGTGGGACTCGATCCCAGGACCCTGGGATCATGACCTGAGCCGAAGGCAGACACTTAAGTGACTGAGCCACCCGGGTGCCCGAAACATAAACTTTTTCAGACCAGGTCCTTAGCTGTGTCCAGCACTGCACTTAGGCGAGCAGACTCATGAGCAGATGCGGTAAACTGATGGCTTTAAAACACTTTTTAATAATAGAACCCTCTTTTCAAACAAGCCTTACAAGGAACCTTGGTTGGGCAGTGAAGAAAAGAAAGGGCAGAGACGCTGGGGTTGTGGTTGAGGGTTGACCTTGGCTTTGCCCCACGTCTAACAGCAGCTGCCTGGGCACCTCCAGGAGCTGAGTGTGAAGCCCCCGGTGTCTGACACGTTTATGTGGAACTGAAAATGAAGTGAGCTCGGTGAAGTAGCGTGTGCCGGCCCGTTCCTGAGCACATGAGGAGCATCTGCTGGGGCCGTATCTGGGTGTGCGGGCGGTCCTGCTCAAGAACAGGGCAGGTAGATGAGCACAGAGGGGCCTCTCCTTCGTCGCTGCTCAAAGACACTGAATAGTGAGGGAGAAAAACACACAAGGATAAGATCCTCTGTGATACACACTGGCATTTTAGCTTTGTCAGACCGTACATATGACACAGGAAAAGAGATGGTGTCTCCGAGAGAGGAAAGTGGACCTTGTAGACAATGCGTGGGGAGCTTATAAAAAGCTGAACTCCTGGGCATGTTGGAATTATTCGCGTGTGACTTTCCAGTACGTTTGCTGCACTGAAGAGTAGTAGGATGGGGAAATGGCAAAGTAGGAACTTTGCCACCCATGCTCCCTAATAAATCTTTGGGTGCATTCATAGCAGCCGAAATCAGGAGAATTAAAATACCAAATGGAAAGCACACTTTGCCAGAGTACCCTCTCTGCAGATGACCAAAGATTGTGAAACGCAGGTTTGATCAAACAGCTTTCACCTTCTGCAAATACCTGGCAAAATTCAGGAAGGCCAAGGAGCGTATGAGAAGTTTCCAAAAGAGGCTTCTTCCTTTGGGGTGAATGGTTAACATAATCTGCTCCTTCACTGATCCGATGAGTGACAGTTATTTTTTAGTGTAAACATGCTTTTCTTGCCTTGCTTCTGTGAACTGGAAAACACTGCCCAAGATTTAGGAAAAATGTACATGATCAGAATTATCTAGAACCATCTTTGTCCATGCGTTTTTGGAAGATTTTCCCGCTAGCTCATTGGAATATTAATGTCTTTCATATCACTTAACTGGTCTTGGACTTCTTGTTCCCTTAAGTGGCCCACGATGTATACAAATTTCTGCTAGGAGCTAACTTTGTGCTTTGTGAGCTCTGCCTACAGAAAGCAGCCTCTTTTTCAACATTGCTTCAGCAAGTTCTGACGTTTTGCATTTTAAAGGCCTGTGCAGGGAAGGTGTGTGGAGGCGGCACTAGCTGCATGTGACCTTCACTTGGGAGAGAAGGGAATGAGCTGCCAAGGAGAAGGAGGAGATAAGTTTTCATGTGTTTGGGGTCAGGTTGGCTGTTCTGGATGAGAGACCAATCTTCACGCCTTGGCCTAGATATTTATAATCCTGACAGGGTGCGCAGGGTGAGGGAAGGCTAAATTCCCATTCCATTTCAGTGACCTCATTGAAACATCTCCCATTTAAATGTCGGTAGCTTCCTTGGGTTGCAGGTCATCCAGATCCTCGATCTTACTGTCTTTTTCTCTCTCTCTTTTTTTTTAAGATTTTATTTATTTATTTGACAGAGAGAGACACAGCGAAGAGAGGGAACACATGCAGGGGGCATGGGAGAGGGAGAAGCAGGCTTCCCACGGAGCAGGGAGCCTGATGCGGGGCTCGATCTCAGGACCCTGGGACCATGACCTGAGCCGAAGGCAGACGCTCAACGACTGAGCCACCCAGGCACCCCCTTTTTCTCTTTTGATAAAGAATTTGTCTTGCGGACATTATCATGGTAAAGCCCTTTCATTTCTGCCTTTATAGGAAGGAGAAGCAGATGTGGCGGTGAGAGAAATCAAGACGAGTCCTGGGCCCGCAAGAACTGATTCCATTGACACGTATGTGAAGACGGGCTAGGGCCGGCGGAGACACCTGTCGGGCAGTCTTGTCGCTTGCAGCTCGCCACGGGGAGGTCAAACATCCTGGGCTGCAAAAATCGATTCTTGCTAACTTAAGCCAGCACCTTTTAAGACCGTCCGGTTTGAATGGGATTTAGTGTTGTAGCCCAGGCTAGCAGAGGATAAAAACAGCGTGTGGCGCCTCTGTAGACAAACTCAACCCTCCCCACTCTGTTTAGAGGTGTTTCATCTCCCATAAGATGAGAAGTGAAGACAAACTTGTTCTTAATCAAAAGACTCAGGCTTGCTAATTTGTTTACCGGTAGAGTTTGACCTGGCCTGGGCTGTCAAGCCCGATAAGTGGGATGTTATCATTTTGTCTTCCCTGCTCATTCCCGAGGATAAGCCCAGGTGACTGATCCTGGGTAATCTCCTCTCGTGAGGACTGGGAGTGCTCTGAGTCACTGTCTTACCCAGTGGCCAGAAGTCTTACCTGTGGAGTCTCGAGTTGACCTGTTCTAAGTAGACATTAGGAAGCAGACATCTTAAATGGCGGTGTGTGGGGCAGGGGGACGGGGGGCTTGGCAGAAGAGATGGCAGAGGAGCTGGGCATTCGAGACTCTCACCCGGAACCCTGCACGCAGGTTACTGCTGGGTCAGTCTATTTGAAAGAGACTGTTATTACCGGAAAATTTCTCTAGGAATCTCTTCTGTCATAGGCTTTAAATACCTTTTTTTCTGTAACATGACGAATGTACTTATAAAACATGAAAATGGGCAATTTCCTTTTTTCCCAATTATGCTCCCAAGCCCTTGCATCAGGGAGAAAATAAGTGTTAGATAATATTCTTTCATCAACCAGGGCAGTGGGCATAAGTGAAAGTTGCACTTTGCTTAGTTAGCAGTCCCTCGGCTTTCCCCCCGACTGTTTTTATTAATATCGAAAGACTTTTCTGGAAGTGGTGGGAAGGAAGAAAGCCCTGTTTGAAATTTCCGAGCCACTTCCTCCTCATTTATATCCACCTGCTAAAACCACTTCCTCTTTTAAGCCACAGGTTGGTTGGTTGTTTTTTTTTTTTAAGATTTTATTTTTAAGTAATCTCTACACCCGACATGGGGCTCGAACTCATGACCCCGAGCTGAAGAGACACACAACTCCTCTGACTGAGCCAGGCAGGAGCCCCGAGCCACAGTTAATGTTTTAATAACAGCTTCCTTACCTCATTTGAAGGTGTATTAAGGAGTCAGAGATTGATTTCTGGGTGCAGAGCTCGGAGTCGGGAACTGGGATTTAATCCCGGCTGTTTATGAGACGTGTGACCTTGGACATGAGCATCAGTGCGGTCACCCGGGACGTGTAGCTGCCGTACCAGTGGTCCTGGTTTTGTTTGCCATCCCACCCCTTCTCGGTATAATCAGATTTCAAAATCAGGGAAAATATTTCACATACCAACGGTGCCTACATTTCTCGCTGTAATGATTTGAAATCAAAAACAAAAAGTGCTTTCTTCTCTTGACTTGAGAATATCAAGTTGAAGAAAGGCTGGCGGTCCGCATGTTGCCAGGCAGCACGCATGTTCATGTACTTTGTATGACTGGTCCTCTTTGAGACTAGTTCTCTGGGAAGGCCGGGCGCTGGAAACCAGGGCCACCTCTGTTCCCGGGGGCCCTGGGGTCTGATGTTGTGGGCACACTGGCTGTTTGGAGGAAGCGAGCATGTACAGCGCAAGGTGAGCCTACCGGAGAGCCCCCGCCCCTCTCCCCGGAGAGCGTGGAGGAGTGTGAGCCTGGGGGTCGCATGACCAGCTGCGTTTGGCCTGTAAATGAGAATTATTTGGAGAGTGTTCTGGGAAGCAGTTCCTTTATGTTGGTTCCAGTTACATTCATAGACCCTTTGACATTTGTGTTTCGTGATGAAAACCTTTTAATCTTTATTCTTTTCTTGATGTAGGAACAAATCTACAGAAAGCTCCAGGAATTATTTGGAATTTGAGAAATTAACTGTGAGCCAGCTCCTTCTTTGTCTAAGGGAAGAAAGCCAGAAGGCGGAGAAGCTTGAAACTGCACTCAAGGAAGCCAACAAAAGGTACAGAATTAGTAACTTGAAATATGCATTCATTGCTTTTTTTTTAACAGCTTTATTGAGATAAAACTAAGACACCCGGTAATCCATCCATTTAAGGTATACATTTCAGTACTGTTTAGAATATTCACAGTCATGTAGCCGTTACCACATTATAATTTTGGAACATTGTTTTCACCAGATAAGAAACCCAGTACCTGTCAACACTGATTCCTCATTCCTCCCAGCAGTCTGTCTTCTGTCTCCACAGATTTGCCTATTCTGGACATTTCATATAAATGGGACCATATAATATGTGGCCTTTTGTGGTTGACTAATTTTATGTAGCGTCATGTTTTCAGAGTTCCTGCATGTTGTGGCACATACCAGTCCTTCACTTCCTTTTTGTTGCCAAATAATAGTCCATTGTGTGACTAGTCAGCATTTTACTTATATTCATCAGTTGGGGAACATTTTGGTTCCCACTTTTTGCCTGTTGTGAATAATGTTTGCTGTAAACATTCTTGCACAACTTCTTCTGTGGACATATTTTTTTTAATTTTCTGGGGGTATATACCCAGGAGTGGGATTGCTGGGTCATTGGCTCTGTGTGTTTAATAGTTTGAGGAACTACCAAACTGTTTTCTGCAGTGGCTGCGCCATTTTACGTTTCTACCAGCAATGTATGAGGGTTCTGCTTTTTTCCACATCCTCCTTCACACCTGTAATTGTCTGTCTTGATTATAGCCATCCTCATGGGTCTAAAGTGGTGTCTCATTGTGATTTTGATTTCATTTTCCTAATGACTGATAATGTTGAGCATCTTTTCATGTTGATCATCTGTATATCTTCTTTGAAGAAATATCTGTTGAAATCCTTTACCCATTTAAAAAAATTGGATTGCCTTTTTATTACTGAGTTATAAGAGTTCATTATATATTCCAGATGCAAATCCTTTATGAGGTCTATGACTTGCAAGTATTTTCTCCCATTCTGTGAATCACCTCTTTACCTCATGGGCGCTATCATTGACAGCACAAAATTTTATTTTGATGTAGTCCACTTTATCTATTTTTCTTTTGTCACTTGTGCTTTTGGTGTTGTATCTAATGAACCGTTCACTTATCCAGGGTCACAACGATTCACTATGTTTTCTTCTAAAAGCTTTATAGTTTTAGTCCTTACGTTTAGGTCTCTAAATGTATTTAGAGTTCATATGTCTGTATGGTGTGAGGTTGGGGTCCAACTTCATTCTTTTGTGTGTGGATATCCAGTCATCCTAACACCATTTGTTGAAAAGACCATTCTTTCCCTCAATGAACCGCCTTGGCACCCTTGGTGTAAATCAGTTGGTCATGCATGTAAAGATTAATTTCTAAACCTTCAATTTTATTCCTTTGATCTATATGTTTATCCTTTGCTAATGCTACACTGTCTTGATTAGTACAGTTTTGTAGTAAATTTTGAAATCAGGAAGTCTGGGTTCTCCAACTTTGAAAGATTGTTTTGGCTATCCTGGGTTTCTTGTTTTTCTGTGTAAATCTTAGGATAAGTTTGTTAATTTCTGGAAAAAAAAAAAAAGCCAGCTGGGATTTTGTTAGGGATTGCATTGAATCTGGAGTTCAGTTAATATTGTTCTTAACTATATTAAATCTTCTGATCCATGAAGGATAACCCATAGATTTAGTTAGGTCATCTGTAATGTATTTCAGTGATGTTTTGTCATTTTTAATATACAGGTCTTAAACTACTTTTCGAAATTTGTTAGCACTGTTATACATGAAGTTGTTTTCTTAATTTCATGTTTGGAGTATTCTTTGCTAGTGTATAGAAATACTGCTGACTTTTTTGTATATTGTACATTGATCTTGTAGCCTGAAACCTTGCTAGAACTCATGTATTAGCACTAATAGTTTTTTAGTGGATTGCTTAGGATTTTCTTTATACAAGATCATGTCATCTGCAAAGGGGTAGTGTTACTTCTTCCTTACCAACAAGGGTACCTTGTATTTCTTTTTCTTGCACAATTTCCCTGGCTAGAGTCTCTAGCACAATGTTAAGTACAAGTGGAGAAAGCAGACATGCTTGTCTTACTTAGGCGGGAGAGCCCTCAGCCTTTTACCATCAAGTATGATGTTAGCTGCAAGTTTTCATAGATGCTTTTATCAGGTTGAGAAGCTCCCTTCTATTTCTAGTTTGTTGTACTTTTTATCGTGCAGCGTTTTGGATTTTGTGAAATGCTTTTTCCATGTCTATGGGGATGATTAATGGTTTTTTAAACTTCTGTTAATATGATGTATTATAGTCATTGATTTTCAAGTGTTAAACCAACCTTTCATTCCTGGGTAAATCCCACTTGGTCATGATGTGTAATCCTTTCTATATGTGCTAGTTTAGATTACTAAAATTTTGTTAAGGATTTTTTGCATCTTTATTCATAAGGGGTATCAGCCCATAGTTTTCTTTCCTTGTAATGTCTTTGTCTGGTTTTGGTGTAAGGGAAATACTGGCCTCATAGAATATGGTATACATGTAAACACACACACACACACTTTGGGGTAAAATTCATCTATATTATAGAGTTGTGAAGTCAATGAATTTGTGTGCAAATGCACTTTTTAGAAATGCAAAATCCACGGGTGCCTGGGTGGCTCAGTTGGTTGAGCAACTGCCTTCGGCTCAGGTCATGATCCTGGAGTCCTGGGATCGAGTCCTACATCAGGCTCCCTGCTCAGCGGGGAGTCTGCTTCTCCCTCTGACCCTCCCCCCTCTCATGCTCTCTCTCTCTCATTCTCTCTCTCAAATAAATAAATAAAATCTTTAAAAAAAAAAAAGAAATGCAAAGTCCTAAACCATATAGGAAATGGGAGAGGTTATGCATTGGTTTTAGGGCTCCAGCGATTGCAACATTTAATCATAAGTATACTATGACATAATTAATTCTCTCAGACACTATAAATGGCTTATTGATCTTAAAATTATAGCACTGTGAGAAATACTTTCTATCTGAAGCAGTTTAAATTTTAAGATTTATTCATTTTAGGGGCACCTGGGTGGCTCAGTCATTAAGCGTCTGCCTTCGACTCAGGTCATGATCCCAGGGTCCGGGGATCGAGCCCCGCATCGGGCTCCCTGTGCAGCAGGAAGCCGGCTTCTCCTTCTCCCGCTCCCCCTGCTTGTGTTCCCTCTCTCGCTGTCTCTCTCTGTCAAATAAATACATAAAATCTTAAAAAAAAGATTTATTTATTTTAGTGAGGGAGGGGGAGAGGGGCTAAGGGAGAGTGAGAGGAAGAGTCTCAAGCAGACTCCACCCTGAGCAGGGAGCCCAATGCGGGGCTCGATCTCACAATCCTGAGATCAGGACCTGAGCTAAAACCAAGAGTAGGACGTGTAACCAACTGCACCACCCAGGCGCCCCTGAAACAGTTTAAATTTTTAATTACAGAAAGATCTTTTTGTAAAATATGAAACGTAAGTTATTTATTCAGATGAGGTTAACCTGGAAGACACATCGGCATTGGTCCAATGACTTATTTCATAGTCAGCTCATTTCAAAAGGTGCTGGCTCTGACTCCCAGGTGTTTACACACCATATCCTACTTTGTCCCTTAGAAAATTTCAAAGGTTGACTTCTGGGAGACTAGTACCATGTATTCTAATGGAGCAAAATATTTGTCCTATCTTTCAGACAAATCCTAAAACATAGTAACAATGCATAGATAGATAGATAAAAACATTCTTTTTATACCTTAATTACCACAGCTGGTTTTTAAAGGGAAGATGTTACTCTTTGAAGGAGACCTTTACTAGCCATGAATAATCACTGTGTGTTTATATTTTGTAGGCACCTTTACCCCTCCTGTGTTCTGTATGCCATTCTCAGAAGTCGAGTTTAGCCAGTAATTCACCCGTACTTAGACAACATGATTAGCTTTCATGATGAAAGTGTCAGCTTAGGAATTTGCTAATTGTACCTCCTGATGAGGTTCATATGATATATATAATTCCTGCTTTCAGAATAATTATAGCCTTCTGCCTGCAGCTATAGCTCTTCGAATGGCACTAGGAAGTCAGTGTTTAGTCTCCCACCTTGAGTACCTGTAAAGGGTCCCTTTCTCAATAGCATCAAATCTCCACCCTGTGAGTCAGCCTTCTCTCAGTATTTAACAACTGGCAAGTTAACAGTAGTTGCCAAGACTCATGTTCTCTGGGTGGGTATCAGGATGATGATTTCCCCCTCACTATGGCAGAACCAAAACCAAGAAATAAAATCCCTAATACCTGGACAGCCTGGCTTGGTTTACATGCTGTATAGGATAATGAAAACACATCCCAAGACCTAACATGTCTCTTTCTCAAACAAGTGAGTCTTCAACTATTTTCATTAATCATGACAAATAGGGGCATAGACAGTGTGAAATTTATTCTGAAAACTTCTAGGAGATTTGTGGGGAAAGGGGATCATAGGTTTGTCTCTTTTTTTCTCATTGTTTTCCAGGACTTGTATTTCATGTAATTTGGGTTTTCTAAACAAATTTAAACTGACAACAAGAGGGGTAAGTGTGTAGGAAGTGTGGCTCAAGAGAATCGAGAAGTAGCAGGGAAAGGCGGTCCAAGATGAAAATTTGCCCTAGAAAAGTAAGATAAGTGATTATTCAGATGTAGATCAGAACCCTGGGTCATACATGAGTGGCGTGAAAAAGGCCCATCCATCAACCCCACACCAGCTGGCTCTTAACCCATTTATCTGGTTTAGCCCGAAATGGTGCCTGTGCACCAGTTAGGTTTGGCAGTTTGCAATGGTTGTGACCGTTTTGATATTTCCCTCCATGCGCCAGGCTTAAATTGCTACCGAGTTGTCCCCCTATTGTGAATGCATTCTGTTGACCTCCCATTGCACACACACATGCTTCTGGACCCAGCTTACCTGCTCCACCTCCGAAATTGGCTATACTGAAATTTAGTTAGGTAACTACTCAGTGTTTATGTTATTAGGCACACACAGGGAGTAGTCAGTTGAGCTCTGCTCTGTGCCTTGAATACTCTTCCTTTTTTTATACTTTTTTTTTTTTACTTCTGTGCATAATTACATCTTTAAAATTTGCTTAGTTTCCCCATACTCTTCCCCAGTGAGGAAATCTCTCAGATACATTCAGACATGTTAGTAGTCTACTGGTATTCTCTCTGGAGTCTGCCCTACTTGCTTTCTAGGTCCTGCCTCATGGCACTCATCTTGGCATCTCACTTTGCCTTCACCCTGAGGAACTCCTTCAACTTTCCTGTTTTCCATCACCTATTTCCTGAATCCAATGCCTTTCCTACTCTTTTTAAATGTTGTTGTTTTGTTTTGTTTTGTTTTGTTTTTTCAAACAGAGCTCACCACATTGCCACTAACTTACTGAGAAACAATATATGGGCAGTATATTTTCTGAGACCTGCATATCTGAAAATCTCTCCTTCTGCCTTTATACTTCTTGGATAGTTTGGCTAGATATAGAATTCTGTAATCGGATATAATTTTCCCTCCACGTTTCAAAAACATTGCTTCATTATGTCCTAGCTTCTTGTGTTAATGCTGAAAGACCCACTGCCATTCTGGTTCTTCATCTTTGGGCATGAGACTTCTCACGTGCTTTGGTGTGAGCCTGTTTTTCATCTCTTTGTTCTGGACACTCTTGGGCTCTTTCATTCTGCAAACTGATGTCCTTCAGTTCTTGAAAGATGATCTTGAATTAATTTAGCGATAGTCTCTTACCCTCAGTTTTCTTTGTTCGCTCTTTCTAGCATTACTATTATTTTGAATTGGATCTCCTCTAATTTTCTTAACTCCTTGTTCCCTTTTTCTGTCTCTCCCTTTTTCTCCTTTCTGATAAATTTGATCAACTTTCATCCTCCCTTTTTTGTGGGGGAGAACCTTTGAATGTTCCTTTTTTATTGTGTTCCATTTTTTTGTGGTTGTAATGTTTCCTCATATCTCTAAGGATATTAATGATATTTTTGACCTTTTTTTTCCCCCGATGGCATATTCTATTTTCAGTAAGTTACTTTTTTCTGCTTCATATTAAGATTTTCCTTAAATGTCTAGCAATCTTGGCTGTTTGATCAGATTTAGCAGGATTACAGGGTGTTAGAAGCTGATTGATGCTCTGGGTGCACCTGCAGGGAGATCTGGCTGGGAGGTTTCCTTGGGGAAGCCCCATGTCAGAAACTTTAAATCTTTTCCCTTATCCTGGTTACATACTCCAGAGGAGACTCTTCCAGCCTCCTGCCTGGAGGGTGTTTTTCAAACGCCGAAGTTCTTAAGATGAGGAGAGAAAGGTGGCTGAGGGTCTTAATGTTCTTTGTATAAGTTCTCCTTACAGAAGAACCCACGTCTCATCTCTGACTAACGTCTGAACCCAGAAACCCTTTATTTTGTGATATTCTAGACCCTCTTTTTTTTTTTTTTTTTAAGTAGGCTTCACACCCGACGTGGAGCCCAACGTGGGGCCCAAATTCACGACCCTGAGATCAAGAGTCAGACGCCCAACTAAGTGAGCCACCCAGGCACCACTTCTAGTCCTTCTTAAACAGGCCCCACCTTTGTCCCCGCATCCAGTGGTACGTGGTGTCACTGACTCCTGAGCCTTCTGCTTTCCACAGTGTCATTCAGGTTACAGCTTGGCTTTCCCTACTGTTGGCTTCAGACCCAGCCTTATTGGGCTGCCAAGTCAGTTCCCACTCATAGCTGTGCCCCCCAAATCTTCTTGCTGTTATTTCCTCTCCCTTTCTCTTTGTTCTTGTATGTATATGGCTTTTTAAAAGTCATTTTGGTGGGGTACAGGGTGGGAGAAAATTTACATGCATATATTCAGTTCGACATCTTTAACCAGAAATCTCTTCTTGTTTCATTTGCCTTAGGCTGGCTTTTGTGTGGTTATGATTCATTGAGAATATCGGTAAATTTGTTTGTTTTTAAGGGACTTGTGAACTTAGATGGGTCCAAAAAGACTTCCTTTCTCTGCCGAATCCTTATAAAGGGACACACACTCATGTAACACACATGCATGTATGTACGTACACACACACACACAGATTTTAAAAAATATTTCTGTGTATTACTGTTACGTGAAAAGAGGCAGTGTTTTTCAGTGTTTGGGATGATTTATGCCCATCTTTTACCTCTGCATGAATTCATATCTTAAATCACATCTAGCCAATTTTAGGATGAGAGCTAAACCCAAAAAGGTTAATGCATAATATAGCAAATACAGAGAGATTTTGAAACCCCCGATCCTTTATCCAAATTTTGGACAGTGTTCTTTTTAGTGCTTCTGCAATTGTTATTCCTCTTGAACCCAAAGAGAAAGTAACTTTTCCATATTCTGTATTTTTCAGAGTTTCCTATTTTGAAAAGAAAGCCAGTGATCGTTCTGAGGTTGAGACCCAGACAGAGGGGAGCACAGAAAAAGAGAAAGAAGAGGAAAAAGGCCCAGAAACTGTGGGTACTCAGGTTCTAAGGCTGCTATCACACCCCCAGTGGACCTAAGAGTCGTATCTGAAGTCAAGTCTTGTGCTGTGTTATTAGCTTTAGAAATAGAAATAATTTTAATGTTGCATATATTCTGTTTCTCTCATATTTCCTTGTCCTGATTTGAATTTCATCCATAGTAAATTGTAGCGAGATGTGTTCCTATCCCAGTGATTCTAAGGAATCACACTTCTGTCTCTTCTTTTTTTTTTTTTAAGATTTATTTATTTATTTTAGAGAGCAAGAGGGTACATGAGTGGGGGGAGGGACAGAGGGAGAGGGAGAAAGAGAATCCCAAGCCAACTGCCTGTGGAGGGCGGAGCCCAGGGCTCCATCTCACAACCCTGAGATCAGGACCCCAGCTGAAATCAAGAGTCAGATGCCCAACCCACTGAGCCACCCAGGCGCCCCTACCTCTATCTTTTCTTGACTGATTTTCTCTCCTAACTTTGTGAGTGAACAGGCCGTCTAGTGGAGAAAGGAATTTTGCCCACTTTATAATGAGATGTTTTAAGAATATGACCCAAAAACTTGAGACAGAATTGAAAGATCTCAATTCTCCCCTACTATTGGTTTGAATGAAATAGTTTGAATGCAGAGTTTCATGTTTCTATAGCCAGTGTTCTGTGGTACCTCAGAGCTGTGCGTTGGAGCCCATCACTCAGTCTTAAGGTCAGGGAAGGTGGATGAAGGCAGGAAGTTGTAAGAGCTGCAGTTGTCCATGTGAAAGACATTTTTTGTCAGATGCTCACTTTAGCCAATTCATTTATTCAACAAATACATGTAGAATGCCTACTGTTTGCATGTGCTGGGCTGAGTCTCCTACTTGAAGAGACTGGAGAACATTTAGAACACAGATGAAGAGAAGACCTGGGAGTCATAGTGCATTGTTGACTGAAGCCAATCTGACAACCAGTAATAGAGAAGTACTGAGATTTCCAAGGCACCAAAAAGCTCACTGACAGCCATTCTGGAGCTGCCAGGGAAAACGCAGTTCAGTAAAAAGAGTGGAGTTAACTCGAAACATAAATCAGCCAAGGACTATGGGCATAAGCTGCTCTCTGGGTAAATTAGATTGTGCTTTGACACCGCTGTGCTCTGTGATCCCCTGAGCCATGATCAGGATTAACTGAGGTGATGATAAAGGGTGAGGAGAAACTAGCAAAACCTGAAACCTTAACATCTGGGAGTGTTTGTGTGAATTTTGGCCCCTATAAGTCTTAAGAGAGGATGTTCTTGGGTTGCCAGAATCAAAAAGGAGACAGTTCTTCTTCCCTTTAAATAAACTCCACACATGTCTACAGGAAAAAAAAATTCTGACAAAGTCATTATCACAGTGCATCCGAATTGATCAGTTATGTAAGATAAACAGTTTTATATATAAATATTGCCATATGAATTAGTGATTATACATATAAATTACATATCATGGAATATAAAATGTTATATATAATTAGTAAATATAGACATACAAGGAAACAGTTGTATCTAAAACATTTCTTTTCAAAGAAGATGTTTACGGCATTAATTGTCAAAAGTTTAATCAACTCACCAGTCTTAGTGGGACACTGATGGTTCACACTGTTTTCTCACAAAGAAGTTCATTTAATCTCTGGTCTGAATCACATGTGCGTGTTTGGGATTTCCTGAATGACAGGTTGGAAGTGAAGTGGAGACGTTGAACCTTCAGGTGACAACTCTGTTTAAGGAGCTTCAAGAGGCTCATACAAAACTCAGTGAGGCTGAGCTGATGAAGAAGAGACTTCAAGAGAAGTAAGAATGAGAGATGAATTCTATTTTCCTTTAGAAAATGGACATTTTTAAGAAATATATTACTATGTAAAAACATAGTTTTGTTATGTTACTAGAAGAAAAATAGAAACCTAATTAAAGTATGAATTCAGCAAACACTAATGTCGAGATTAATGTACCTGTTCATTTATAAATATAATATACTTGTAATATGGGGGCATGGGGCCCAGGAAAATCTGATTCTGCTGTTCAGGGATGTTTGTTACACGTACTGTAGCCTATGTGAGGACCTGTAAAAAAGCAGTAAGCCAGATTTCCTGGGACTTAACCTGAGCTGACAATATGGATGTAAGCAAACATAAATGAAAGCTGCAAGGAGAAAGAACTTGAGTGAGCTTTATTGAGAAAAAAAATTCATTTTCAATCAATTATGAAGGCTAATATTTAAATTGAGAACTTTGCATTTGCTTGTTTTTCTTGGTGTAGCAAGTTACCCGAAATTTAAAAATGTTATTCTTTTGGATTAGTTGGCAAACATGTATCCAGCACAATACATGAGTGTATGTTGCCTTAGAGTTCACACTTACCAAGGCTACACGATGACATGGAAATCTGGCACAGCACAGCAGCTAAAGCTAAGGACTTTGGACAAACAGACTTAGTTGAACTATGGATCTGAATTTATTCATGGTATTGCCTTGGGCAAGTTATTTATTTAACCTCTCTGAGCCCTACTTTTATCATTTGTACAATGTGTGTCATTATCCCTACTTCATAATGTTGTATGGAGATGTTTACCATGCTTGGTGTTAATGCCTTGCGTAGCAACCATTGGTTCATATTTGCTATTATTATATTGAAATTCTCTTTTTGATATTTAAGAAAACTTAGGACACTTACTTTTCCCTTATTAAATCTTTGTCAGAAGTCATATTCTTTATGCTTAACAGAACCCAAACTTTTTAAAGTATTGAAGATATCCATGGATCGCTATATGAAAAGCACCTTTAGCCAATTACTATTTTGGTCTGTGTCTGAAGAACAAAAATATACTTGCATGACTGCTTAAGACAGTTATCCATAGCTTGTGTGGTCTTAGATCTGTAGTTTTTTTTATATTAGGCATAAGGGTTCAGAAATATGTAAATTTCTTTTACAAAAAAAAGATCTGTATTTTTTTAGTGTTTAGTCATGAGGGTTTAGAAATATTACTTGCTTCTAATAAAGAAGCAAGAAGGATAAAATATTTTATTTTACATTATTAAATCCTTGAAAAATGCAATCCAAAATTTCTTTGTATTTGCTACATAATCTTGGGATTGGTTTAAAAGCCACTGAGAAATGAAGGAGCATTGTTTATCCTCATGAAATTTTGATCTTTCCTAGATGTCAGGCCCTTGAAAGGAAAAATTCTGCAACCCCATCAGAGCTGAATGAAAAGCAAGAGCTTGTTTATAACAACAAAAAGTTGGAGCTACAAGTGGAAAGCATGCGATCAGAAATCAAAATGGAGCAAGCTAAAACCGAAGAGGAAAAGTGAGTATGCCACAACTGAATGACCACTTGCTAGAAGAAGGTAGAGGAGCACTTTTATAAGATTGGAATTAGGATTTAAGAATAAATTTAAAATTTTTCTCTTTTATGTATTTGAAGGAGTACCAGGAGACTTCTCCGAGGAGATAAAATTTGTTCTATTATAACAAAATGATTAAAGTTACTTGCAATCTATCTTGATTTTTTTTCTTTTTTTGGAAAGATTGTTTTCTTTGAGAGTAAGAAAATGCTAGCAGGTGGTGGGCTGGTAAAGGTAGGAGAGAAGATTTTGCTAGTCGAGTGTTCAGAAGAAGGTGGGAAGGCAAGACTAAGTTTTTATATTTTCCCCCAAGATTCCATTTCTTAATTTCTTTTTAAATAGGTCCAAGTTAGCCACTCTCCAGTTGACACATAACAAGCTTCTTCAAGAATACAATAATTCATTGAAATCACTCGAGGAACTGAAAAGGAAAGAGGTACTCATAGAAAAAAAACAACTTTTGTAGCCTTGTAGCGAACAGAAACTATAAACATTTTTTATATGTAAAGTAGTTGTGTTAATCCATAACTAAGTGTGGTTTCAGAGGTTGTTCTTGAGTTTATAATTGATTTCTTGTGTCTAAGTGGGTAGAACTTTGATGTTCTACCTGTGTATAATGTGCCTTGTGTGCAGAGATGGTTCTATGGGTTGGGGAGTAAGCTTTTAGCATTTCTTTTTTTTGTTTTTTTTTTTTTAAGATTTATTATTTGAGAGAGAAAGAGGGCAGGGTGGGGCGGGGCAGAGGGAGAGGGAGAGAGAGAATCTCAAGCAGACTCCCTGATGAACACGGAGCCTAACTCGGGGCTCAATCCTACGACCCTGAGATCATGACCTGAGCCGAAACCAAGAGTCAGACGCTTAACCGACTGAGCCACTCGGGCACCCCAGCTTTTAGCATTTCTAACAGTGAGTGGGTTTATAGGAGAGCTACCAGCATGGGCTCCCACGTGAGCAGGGCACAGCGAGACTGTGGGTGGCCACTGGTGGGGTTGTCTCCAGGGAGCTGTTACAGGGCTAGCTGGCTCCTGTCAGTGACCTTGCGACCCTGGACTCCCGGACTGCAGCTTACATTAATATAACACCAGCATGGTGTGGCAGTTTAAAAATGGGTAGATGTGTGAGGTGATAGGCGTGTTCATTAACCTGGTGGGGGGAGCCCTCTCCCACTGTGTACACATATCAAATTGTCACATTGTTCACTTTAAATAGCTTACAATTTAATTTGTCAGTTTCACTTGGCTAAAGCTGGGATAAGTAAGTAAAGATCATGGAAGCTTTGAATTAGAAGGGGTCTTTGAGTTTATATGCTTATAAATGTACTCTTTGTTTTTTTTTTTTTTTTTTTTAAGTTTTATTTATTTTGAGAGAGGGAGAAGGTACACACAAGCAGGGGGAGGGTCAGAGGGAGAGAATCTTTCAAGCAGACTCCCCGCTGAGTGTGGAGCCTGAGGACACAGCTTGCTCCCACAACCATGAGATCATTAACTGAGCCGAAACCAAGAGTCAGATGCTTAACTGACTGAGCCACCCAGACACCCCTGTTTTTCTTTCTTTCTTTTTTTTTTTTTTTTAATAGAATATTGTTCTTCTCTAGGACTTGTAAATTTTTTTCATTATTAATTTACTTTTTTTTTTTTTTTTTTTAAGATTTTATTTATTTATTCATGAGAGACAGAGAGAGAGAGAGAGAGACAGAGGGAGAAGCAGGCTCCCAAGGAGCAGGAAGCCCGATGCGGGACTCGATCCCAGGACCCTGAGATCATGACCTGAGCCGAAGGCAGACGCTTAACCATCTGAGCCACCCAGGCGCCCCCCTTACTTATTTATTTTTAATTGAAGTAGAGTTGACATACAGTGTCATATTAGTTTTCAGTGTCCAACATAGTGATCCGATATTTATATACATTATGAAACGCTCATAACTGTAGTTACTATCTGTCACCATACAAAGTCATTACAATAGTATTGACTGTACAGTTGACCCTTGAACAAAAAGGGTTTGCACGGGTCCACTTAATATTGCAGACTTTTTAAAATACAGAACTATATGTGTTTTTTCTTCCTTATGATTTTCTTAATAACATATTTTTTCTAGCTTACTTTATTGTAAGAGTACAGTATATAATACATATAACATACAAAATATGTGTTAATCCACTAAATTATTGCTAAGGCTTCCAGTCAACCATAGGCTGTTACTAGGTAAGTTTCTGGGGAGTCAAAAGTTACATGTGGGTTTGCGACTCTACAGGGGCTCAGTGCCTCTGACCCCTGCATTGTTCGGGGGTCAGCTGTATTCCCTGTGCTGTACTGTACATCCCTTGACTTGTTTATACCTCTTGATCCACTTCATCCCTCTATGTCCCTCTCCTCTGGCAACCACCGGTTCATTCTCTGTGTTTATAAGCTTGTTTCTGTTTGTTCATTTGTTTTGTTTTTTAGATTCCACATAAGTGAAATCATATGGTATTTGTCTGTTTCTCTGACTTATTTCACTTAGCATAATACCTTCTAGGTCCATGCATATTGTCACAAATGGCAAGATTTCAGTCTTTTATGGCTGAGTAATATTCTTGTCTGTGTGTGTGTGTGTGTGTGTGTGTGTTTGTACAAATATAGATCACATCTTCTTTATCCATTCAGCTATTTGATGGACATTTAGGTTGCTTCCTAAATAGGTAGCTATTGTAAATACTGCTGTAATAAACGTAGGAGTGGATATATCTTTTTGAATTAGTATTTTCATTTTCTCTGGATAAATACTGGGAAGTGGGATTTGCCGGATCATAGGGTAGTTCTGTTTTTAACTTTTTGAGGAACCTCCATACTGTTTTCCAGAGTGGCTGCCCCATTTTGCATTCCCACCAACAGTGCACAAGGGTTCCTTTTTCTCGTGCACCAGGGTTCCTTTTTCTTGTGCACGTCCTCGCCAACACTTGTTGTTGTCTTTTTGATACTAGTCATTCTGACAGGTGTGAGGTGATCAATTTTTAATTTAAACATGTTTCTTCTTTTCCACTGACTTCACTATATAAGAGTAATATCAGTGGGAAAAATAACAGTATCAGCAAGTTACAACCTCACTGAGATCAGGGTTTGTCATTATTTCCCTTATTTTAGTGTTTTTTTTAAATTGTTTTAAATTAAGAAATTATAATTTGCAAACTATAAGTTAAATGAATAAAACTTTCTGAGTTTAAGTTATCATTGCTAATTAACAGAACAGTTTAGAGCCAGGCATTTAAAAAAATAAAACTTCGTTTAATGTTTTACTAAAATAGGTTCAATTGGGGCGCCGGGGGAGCATCGTCGGTTAGGCCTGCTTGAGACTCCCTCTCCCTCTGCCCCTCCCCACCCCTGCTCATGCACACTCTCTCACTTAAATAAATCTTAAAAAAAAAAAAAAAAATTAGGTTGAGTTATTTCACAGCCATTTCTAGAATGATCTTGTGTCTTTCAGTCAGAAAAAGTGGATAAGGTGGTACTACAGGAACTAAGTGAAAAGCTGGAACTGGCAGAGAAGGCCCTGGCTTCCAAGCAGCTTCAGATGGATGAGATGAAGCAGACCATCGCCAAGCAGGAGGAGGACCTGGAAACCATGACTGTTCTTCGGGCTCAGGTAAGCTACGTTCTGAAACATGAACTGGGTGAGGCCAACCCTGATTATGTTCTCCTATGGGAAAGTGATGGTGTTCAAAATATATTTTTGGATTTTTTATAATTTCCACCAATATATTTAAAAACATTTTTTATTGAAGCATATCACGTGTGGAAAGTGCACCAAACTTTTAAGGGTAGAGCTCAATGAATGTATCCATTCTATGGTTGATAGGTAGTTGGATTATTTTCAGTTTGGGGCATTATGATTGAGGTTGTTCTGACATTCTTGTGGATGTCTCTCTTTGTTGGCCTGTGCGTTCCTTTCTGTTGGGTGCATACCCAGTTAGCAGTGGAATTGCTGGTTCCTAGAGTACACGTGTTACTCAGTGTTAGTGGATGTTGCCAACACTTTTCCAAAGTGGTTGTACCAGTTTTCACTCCCATCAACAGAGTCCCTGTTGCTCGACATCCTTAGCCATCCTTGTATTATCAGTATTTTTACTTTTGTTTGTAAGCATTCTGGTGGGCATATAATGGTGTCTCATTTAATGTGCATTTCCCTGATGACTAATGAGACTGAGTACTTTCTCAAGTGTTAACTAGTCTTCTTGGTGCTCCCTTTTGTGAAGTGCCTGAAGACGTCTTTGCCCATTTTTCTTCTGGTTTGCTGTCTTGATTTTATGAGTTTTTTATACACTCCAGACACAAGCCCTTGACAGTTATATTTGTTGCAGATTTCTTGGCTCCATGATTTGTCTTTTCACGCCCATAAAGGTGTCTTTTGATGAACAGAAGTTCTTTATTTTAATGTAGTCTACATTGTCAGTCTTTACACTTACAATTAGTACTTTTTGTGTCCTATTAAAAAACTTTCACTACCTCAAGGCCATGAAGATACTCTCCCATGTTGTCTTCTAAAAATTTTACTGTTTTGCCTTTTACATTAATATCTAGAAACCGTCTGGAATTAGTTTTTCTTTATAGAGTGAGGTAAGAGTGAAGACTTATTTTTTTGTCATGTTGCCTTGGCACCATTTATGTTAAATGTCATCTTAAGTAATGTGCTGCCTTCTTTGTCGTATCTTGTGTTCAGGTGTCCATGGGTCTATTTCTGGACTCTCTACTGTTCCATTGAGCTATTTTTGTATCCTTGCTCTGGTACCGTACTGTCTTGACTTACTATGAAGCACAAAAATTTTGATACCTGGTAGAGTAAGTCTTCCTACCTCATTGATACTTGTCAAGAGGACCTTAGATTTTCTTTCCCTTTTTCATTGTCATTTTAATTTTAGCATCCGCTTGGTATTTTACACACACACACACACACGCACGCACACGCACACACCCACACACAGAAAAACCTCCTGGAGCTTTGACTTGAATTATATTAAATAGATAAAAATCAATTTGGAGGTAACCGACATCTTTACAACAGTGACTCTTCCAATGTATGAACATGGCATATCTTCTTTAATTCTTCTAAGTAATATTTTTAATCTTCTTAGTAAGGATTTTGCTCATCTTTTAATAGGTTATTCATAGATACTCTCTATTTTTATGATACTGTTATAAATAGCACCTTTTTAAATCTTCATTTTTTAACAGCTGCTATTATATAGAAATACAATTGATTTTTATATATTGATTTTGTATGCAGTAGACTTGCTCAATTCACATTTTAATTTTAATAATATCTCTGAATATTCTTTTGACCTCTTTACATTCATAATCATATCATTTAAATAATGACAGTTTTGGGTTTTTTCCTTTTTGGTTCTTCCTATGTTTTATTTCTTTTTCTTGCCTTATTACACTGACTGGGTCCCTCATACAGTGTTGTGTAACAGTGCAGATGGCAGACAGCCTTGCCTTGCTCCCAGTCTCAGAGGCAGTGATTTTAACATTTTACCGCTAGGTGTATGGTGTTTGCTATAGGCTTTGTAGATATCACTTATCAAATCAAGGAAATTCCCTTTTCTTCCTTGTGTGCCAAAATTTCGAGTGGATGCTGAATTTTATTTAGGGAAAGTTTTTTTCTTCCAGTAATGATATAATTGGATAAATACATTCCTTTTCCCTTTAATTTGTTAAAGTGGTGAATCACATTGATTTTTAAATATTAAACAAACTTTACATTTCTTGAATTATCCTTCGTACATATTGCTGGATTTGGTTTGTTCATATTTTACTTAGGACTTTTGTATCTATATTCTTGAATAAGATTGGCCTAGAATTTTCCTTTTGCTAATGTCATTGTGAGGTTTTGAGATCAAGGTTTTATTGGCCTCATGAAAACAAGTTGAGGCACATTCCTTCTTTTACTCTGGAAGAATTTGTGTACCGTGGCTTATTGTTACTGGTTGGCCCCACTCTTGCTCCTGGTGGGTGGAGGACTTGCAGAAAGTTTATCAGTGGGAATGCATCCTGCCTGAGATGTAAAACCACAGAAAAAGGGGGGAAAACCTTTGTCTCTTGTTGTTATTTTGTTTGTTTGCTTAATTAAAAGTGGGATTGCAGTACACCTTTTATACTACAACTTTTCAGTCATGATGTATCTTGGACTTCTCTCCGTATTAGTACTCATAGCCATTTGTTATTTTTTGAACAGTTGTATGGTATTCCAAAGTGTGCATTACCATGATAGATTTAACCAGCCCTCTATTAATGGATGTATAGGTTGTACCAATATTTTTGCTATTATCAGCAATGCTGAACTGAACATTCTTGTATGTATGTCTCTGTGCACTTGTGGAATCTATAGTGAGATGTAGACATGGAATGGTTGGGTTATTGGCTGTGCCTGTCTTTAAGTTAAATAAATATTAACAAGTTGTCTTCCAAGAATGCGTAACCAAAATTATCCTCTCACCGAAGGAGAAGAGAACGTCTATTTCCCCACCTCCTTGTAGCATTCTTTTAAATGTTTGCCAGTCTGATAAAGATAAATTATTTTTAACATAACAAAGTCAACAGTTTATTATTTCTCAGTGACCACATACATACTCATTACTCAAATATGAACTCCAGAGGTGGTTGACTGGACTTAGAGTCTTGAGTTTTATTTCTATAGGAAGAGAATTTCAACCCAAGCTCTTTATAGCGTTCGTTTGTTCGGGTACCTCATGATACTGTTGTCATGTCCTTTGTCCTTCTGTACGTGGACATTTGTTGAGTTTTGATACTCTGGTTTATTCATTCAGCCACTTCTTTTTGAGCCTGAAACGTGAGCCACTGGTGTCACAGGGCATGTAGGAATGGACAGAACGACCCGGGTCTGACTGGCTCAAAGCTGATCAGTGATAGAAGTAAGACTGTAACTCAAATTGGGATCTGACTCAAAAATTCCCATGATGCATCAGTGGTCACATAAAATGTTCACAAATGGCAGGAAGTCCCTTAAAATGACCTTTTTATCACAGAGTTGTGTGATTTGTTTGTTTTTCGGGGGGGGGTAAGTAAAACTGTGATAGAATATTTTTTTATTTAATTTTACTTTCAAAAGTAAGAAAGATAAATATTTGTATCCTAGAACCATGAAATTTAGGGGGAAAACCCTAATTTTAAATATAGAAAGTTAAAAACTGGTCTTAGAGTAATGTTCATTTCACTATTAAGGAGTTCATCTTTACTTTAGAATTTTGTAACAGTGAAGAAATCACTATCATGGCATAATATTTATATATTTCTAGGTAAGAAATTATCCTCCATTTTAGCAGCTGCAGCAACAAGCATTTGTCATCTTCGGGTTTCTGTGGGTCAGGCATTCAGGAGCAGCTTAGCAGGGTGCTTCTGGCTCAGGGCCCCTCGTGAGGCTGCACCCAAGATGGACCGGAAGATCCACTTCCAAGCTGGCTCACTCACATGGCTGTGGGCAGGAGGCCTGAGTTCCTCACCCTGTGGGGCTCCCCACACAGCAGCTTGCATACCCTCATGACATGGCAGCGAGCTTCCCCCACAGCAGGTGACCCAGGAGAGAACAAGGCAGAAGCCATACACCATCATTTCTGCAATATACTAGTGGTTCCGCGGGTTGGCTCTATTCGTTGTGGAAGGGGGCCACATAAGGGTTTGAATACGAAAAGGTGAGCATCCCTGGAGCTGTCTTGGAGGCTGGCTACCACCGTGAGGACTGGCATAGAATATGGGCTTCAGTCTTGGTTCAAGTGCTGGTTTGACCACTTACCTAAATTACCCCGGACTGAGAGCTGTTAAACTTATGAATGTAAAATGAGCATAGCAATTCTACATTCCCAGGATTTATTTTTTATTATGTTAGTCACCATACATTACATCATTAGTTTTTGATGTAGTGTTCCATGATTCATTGTTTGCATGTAACACCCAGTGCTCATTACAACACGTGCAATAAGGTAGGAATATAGGCATCCAACGTAGGACCTTGTACATGTTTGGAATTCAATGAATAGCATCTATTTATTATTATTATTTAAAATTTAATTTAAGGCCAGCCTTCGTAAATATACCTGACAGTAAATAAACCATTTACTATATTAAGCTAATCCTGAATATGATTTTTTTAAAAAGACCACAGAATTTTACTGAACGAATGTTATGTGCAGTGTTTAAACCACCTATATCAATGTCATTGTCAGGTTCTGATTGTCTAAAGTGTGTGTGCGCGCGCGCGCGCGCACACACACACACACAACTTGTCTTCTGTCTGAAGGTGGTTGGAAGTCACGGTCGCCACTGGTTTCCAGCAGCACTGTGCGCCCCTGTTCCTTACGAGGGAATCACAGGAGGGAGCACTCCCCCTGCACCCGTCACCCGTTGGGCCGTAGAGAATCCATGTACGTCTGTGTAGTAACTTCTGTCTCTTCCCTTCTACCAGATGGAGGTTTACTGTTCGGACTTTCATGCTGAAAGAGCAGCAAGAGAGAAGATACACGAAGAAAAGGAGCAACTGGCCCTGCAGCTGGCAATCCTGCTGAAAGAGAATAATGCTTTTGAAGATGGAGGCAGGTGAGGCTTGGGAAGGCTCGGGAAGGCTCGGGAAGGCTCGGAGCACGCACCTGGAGCCCTGGGCACAGACCGAGCACAGGGGGCCTGTCAGAGGTGCTCCCTAAGTTGAGCTGTAGGAATCACGCTGAGCACACTTCGCTTGATTGTGTCCCTGACACTCAGCGTGACTTACCATGAGGCTTGGCCACATCTTGTGGGAACGTGATGAGTTCTTTGCTCTTGGACATGCTGTAAAAACTTTGACCTTGTGTGTTGCGAAGTCCTGTCTGCTGTTGTCAGGGGTATATAGTCTTAAACACTTTAAACAATTCTGTAATATGTTTTAGTATCAATATAATATCTATGTCGTATCTTGAAGCAGCATAATATTAGTTTCTCTGTGTGTAAGTTACAAAATGGTCACTAGGTATTGTTCTGCAGCTTATTTTATCTAACACTGTGATTTTGATACTATGTAAAAGTATAGAACAGATGGGGACGTTACCCCCTCCAAGCTCCAGGCAGTATGGGGCAAAGAGAGAGAGAGAAACATAGTGAAGGGTGGGGAACAGAGGAGGCTCCAACTTCGCCCTTTTTCCTTTTGATAAAATACATATGTTTTGTGTATATATATATGCAGTTTTATTTCATTCTCTTTAATTACTCTATAGTGTCTTGTTCTAGAAATACGCCACTTTTTTCTAATCCATTCCCTTATCAGTTGACAGTGTGGTTATTTACTGATGGATTTTTTTTTTTTTTTGTCCTTACTCCAGACTCTCTGGAAATCTTAGTATTTTATTTTATTTTATTATTTACTGATTTTTTTAATCCTAATTGTTAGTTTCTTTCACTACTCTGTGTCCTAGTGCCAATAATATTTAAAATTCAAGTTAATCCTTAAGTTCTGGTTTTCATGAACCTTGCATTTTTTTTCAGCTCTTTTTTCCCCATCCTGCTGTTGAATGTCTGCTAAATGTTGTCGTAGAACATCACTATCGTGTTGCTTTTCATCCCAGCAGGCAGTCCTTGATGGAGATGCAGAGCCGTCATGGGGCGAGAACCAGTGACCCCGACCAGCAGGCCTACCTCGTTCAGAGAGGTGAGTCACATGTGATTGTAGGTGTTCAGGGTTCCAGGGAATAACTATCCTGTGAAGAAAATGCTTGAAGACAAATTTCACTACATTCTACACAATGAATTCCAGATTAAACTGCGAAAAATATAGCACCCCTCAGTCTTATTTCCAGTGTACCCCGTTCTTGATCCATTACCAACTGAATCCAGACACCAGACTCTCTTCATGCTGACAGTGAAGGCCTGGCGTAGCTGAACTTTTAACCTTTCCCCGTCTAATTCTCTACAGCTGTTAGCCAGCTGAATCACTCCCTGTTCCTTGAACTTGCCCTAGGCCTGTATACCTGCATGTACTTGCTTACGAGGCATCCCTCCCTCACTCACCTCCCTGCCTCCCTTCCGTCTCTTTCCAGTGAACTCCTACCCCATCTGTAAAACCCATTTCAAATACCATCTCCATGATTCCAGCAGAATGTGATCTCTTCCTCCTGAATTTCTGAAGTACTCTCTTACTGTTGTATCTGCTATTTTATTTTATAATTACTGCTATTTTATTTTATAATAATAAGTAATTTTTATAATTACTTATGTGTTCTAAATGTGCATCTAAGTACCGCATTAATGAAGCTGTCCATTACCTGGTGTTACACACATAATAATGTTAGCATTTACTGAGTTTACTGTGGACTGACATGAACATTGGCCTCAGGCATGTTTAGTGTCACAGGGTAAAGCTGTGTTCTTCCCCAAAAGCTGTGTCTACCCACTTGAACACCACCAGATATTTTCTCTAATCTGATTTTAAGTATCCCAGAAACACCCATTTACCTCTGTTATTAAAAGTGCCTGCAACAGTGTTTTGGGCCCAAAAGGACAATCTCTTGCACCTGAATTTCTTTTTTTTTTTTAAGATTTTATTTATTTATTTGACAGAGAGAGAGAGAGAGAGCGAGAGCAGGAACACAAGCAGGGGGAGTGGGAGAGGGAGAAGCAGGCTTCCCGCCGAGCAGGGAGCCTGATGCGGGGCTCGATCCCAGGACCCTGAGATCATGACCTGAGCCGAAGGCAGACGCTTAATGACTGAGCCACCCAGGCGTCCCTGCACCTGAATTTCTTAGAGGAAGATTTTCTTTTGTCATAATTAAAGAAGGCAAATGCCTATTTATGTTAAAAAAAAAAAAAAAAACAGTCACATACTCTTCTACTTATATTTATAATCCAAAAATCATCACAAAGTACACATTTATTCATGACTATCCTAATAAGCTTTTTGTCTTGTAAATAGCAGTATTCCAAACAGAGACTGTCTTAAGATTCTTATTTTATTTTTATTATTATAATTTTTTTAGCTTCATAACAAAGCTGCCTTAAACAGTATCTCCTCTTGACTGTATTTCATCATTATGGTCACCTGTGGCCATCAATGCACCTGCCCTGGTCCACGACACTCAGCTGAGCACAAGGCATGGTCAGGTCTGTGGTGGCGTGTGGCCTGGTTGGAGAGACAGGAGGGGCACATAAAAGGATGGGTTCATAAAACAAGATAATATTTAAGTAATAGAAATAATGGTGCTGAAGGTCAGAGGACAGGTTGATCACTGAGGGCCGGGGGAGTTGAGAAAGGCCTTGAAAAGGTGTGACTTTAAGCTTGACCTTGAAGCTAGGATTTACATAAGTATGGTATGAGAATAAAGGGTCCAGGGCGGAGAGGAGTGTGATGTGTTAACAATGAAAACTGACTAAGCTTATTTTATAGCAGAGAGCCGGGAGGTAGAGGGAACCTGTTAACTGACTAATAGAACAGCCTAAGTCTCGAAACCTAGACCAGGACAAAAAAAAAAAGGCACAGATGGATGCAAGAAAGTCTCAAATGAAGAATCAGCAGTCCCTGGTAGTGCCCGGTTGTCATCTAGAGCAGAAAAAGCTGACTGACTCCTGATCTAGGACCATGGGACCATTAGAAAGTCCCCCACTTTCAGAACTCATACCCTGTCAGTATTTCTGTTCAAGGGTGCTTCTGGAGTTTGCTGAACACAAACTATCTGCAATAGTCTCACATATTATTCAATTCAAATAATATGCTCAGAAGCCAAAAGCCATGTTAAAGGTTGCCTCCACTGTCAGCCTCCAAAAACAAACATTCCGGAGGCTGACAGAAAGTCTTGAGATCAAAATGATTTGCATTGATCCAGAAAGGTCAGACCAAGGCGATGTCCCGGGAGCCAGAAGTCATTTCCAGCATTGATCAGAGTTTGCACATGTGGGACCTACTTAGAGTCAAGGCTTATTTCGAGCATTCTTTAATTTAGACTTGACCCTCGGTGCAGTTCCAAAATTGGACAAAATGACATGACCCATTCTTCCATTCTTTCTCATCACTTTGCCTGGGCAGCCCTTACCTGTGCCTAAAGCTCCTTTCAAGTGCGATGGGTCTCATCAGGGCGCCCTTCTTTGTCCTCCCACTAACCTGCCTTGTGCATGACACAGGATAGCCCGTCCCTCATGCATTCCTGATGTTGCTTTTCTCGCCTGAAGTCCCCACCATCTCTGTACCCCTCTCATCCACCTCCCGGGTGCTCGGACACATGGGCCAAGTGAATGTAGTTATTGTCTCTGCTTCTGAGAAGGTTCACACGGTTCTTAGGATATCTCTCCGTTGCTGCTCACTGTTTTCTCCACCTTCTCATCCTCTGTAGCTCATATCTTCATCTATCTGGTTCCTTCTCTCAAATATTCTTGTTTTTATTAGAGCACGTGTTGTCCTGTACCAGAACTGAAACCACTCTATTTTCACATACCTACAACCCAGACGAGAGCCCAAATCCCAAAGTAATAGGAAAGCAGGTACCATTTTGGGAGGTTTTCTCTGTGTGTGTAGATTTCTTAAGTTAAAGACCCCCTCCCTCCCAAACAAACCCTGTATTCACTCCCCTTTAGGTATCTGTTGCAAAGTTGAGCAGGTGTTAATATTAATCGTTTGTTATTTAAAATCAAACGAAGCCACTCGCAACATGGAAGAAATGGAATAGCGTTTCATTTAATGCTTATTCCCAGGAGCTGAGGACAGAAACTGGCGGCAGCAGCAACAGCGGAATATTCCAATTCATTCCTGCCCCAAATGTGGAGAAGTTCTGCCCGACATAGACACACTCCAGATCCATGTTATGGACTGCATCATTTAAGTGTTCACATCTCACTTCCCCCCAAACTGTTGGTAAATATCAGATTTTTTTCCTCCAAGAGTTGTGCTTTTGTGTTGTTTGTTTTCATGCAAACATTTGCCTCATTATGTTTATTTTAGGAGAAAGAAAATATGGTCTAAGTGGGACATTTTCTGTGGATTTCCTTAGAATCCTGAACATACCACTTTTCTGATAATAGATTCTTTCTTTTTTTTTTCCTTTTTTTTTTTAATGTTCCATGTATGTGGGCTGAACTGTTCATGCAGTTAATGAGCATGTGACATCATGGGACAGAGTAAATATAACTGAAGGAAGAGGCCTCACACATCAACTCTGAGAATATTTTAAGGAGGCAGGAAAAATGAAGTGGTCACAGATTTAATCAAGAAAAGTATCTTTGGAGTTTTTTTTTTTTAATAAATTATATTGTTATTTTTCTTCATCCATTTAAGACACGTCTATATGAGGTTGTGTGTATGTTATAGTTTTATTGCTGCCTGCAGTAACTGTACCAAAGTTATGATGGGCCTGTTTTCATACGAGTGCTGTGGGCTTTTACTTAATCATTGGGACAAGTGAAAACAGATTGGCGTACATGAGGAACATACATTAGGTTCGCTGGTTTCATTGTAGCCCCAGGTATATGGGTTTGTACAGTAGATAGTTTATTAATTTCTAAAAAAGAACAGCTGTCTGTTAATTTCCCTGGATGAGGCCATATATTCATAATCACAAAAATAGGTGTATTGCAAAATAAAATTTTGCTTTGGAGTTGTTCACATTGTTCATATATGGTTGGCCACGTTCATGGGATGTTTCCCATGTTCAGCTTCATATAAGCTTAATACTTATTCAAATCTGTTTTGCGAATTCTATGAATATAAGCAACCCCCTTACTAGAGACTAGTATGTGTTGTTTGCATTGGAAATTAATCTTGCTAAGGAAGTGAGAAGATAGGGATTTGCTATATTTTGTAAACCCACAGTTTACTGAGATTAGCTAATACTGGGCCAGTCATAAAAGTAAACAGTGTCTTTGTGTGTCTATATCCTAAAACATTTAGAAGAAAATTAAAAGATATACTCTGGGTTTGTCATAATAATCTCTCTTAGGCAACTTGATTTAATACACACACACACGTGTGTGTGTGTATCCATATATGTTTTTTAAAACCAGGAATCAAGACAGTTAATTCTGTCTTCATGCCAAGAGAACACACTGCACAGATTCACCAGTAACTTAGATTCTCCCACCTCACTCCAGGAAGAATGCTTATTAAAGACATGTCTAAAATAACCATGAAATTTTCATTTTAACTTCTTGTTTATAGTTTCTAGTTTAAATTTTTTTTCCTTACTATTTTGTATTCGAGGAAATAGATTTCTCTAGTGTCTTAAATAGAAAAGCAACCCAAATGGTTTCACATTTAAATGTTAAGGGACGATCCTTTTATGCTGTTCAAGTAAAAATATTAAGCTGATCCCAACTCTGAAGTAACAATGTGAGTGGGCTTATTAGAGCTGTGATCAAATTGTTGGCTGGATAATTCAAAGGATTGCAAATGAAGGCAAGTTCATATAGTCAGTTTAAATTAAAGCCATTGTACTGAGGGAAGCAAACATTTTGATAAACAGCTTGTAAACTCTGTGCATGTCTTCTCTAACTAATTTAGTCTCTTCGGAGAGCTAGCTCCCATGTTACAGGTAATGACACTTCATTGGAATGTCAGCCTCTCTTCTGGAACCTGCCGCTCTCCTGTGTTCTCAAAGTGTGGCTAAATGGGAGCAATAGAGAGACGAGAACTGGGAAGAAATAGGAATGAACCAATGAAAATTTTACAGCTAAATAAGATTATAATAAGTCTTCAAGTGTCGTATTTTAAAATGATTTTGATTTAGCCTGGCATGTAAGGAGCTTGAAAGTCATCACTCCCATCCTCCTAACAAGGAAAAGGCTGAACAGACTCAGAATCACAAACTCTTTTTAAATCCCTCAGAAAACTGAAGTCACAGGGCAAACCACTGCCCACAAATTGGAGAGACAGCCAGACAGGTACAGAGAGTCGCAGATTACCAGATCAGGGTCTCAGGAGCAGAAACCACAGTAGGAGCCAATACCGGAGTAGGAGAACTTGAACTATAATTGAAGATTTGCCAAAGGCTCAGTGTGGACAAACTTGAGAATTAAAAACTCTCATAGGAGCCCATTCTTAAGAGGACCCCACACTTGTGTGAATTTTACCTCCAGGAGCCCTAGAAGAACCTCACAGTGAAGATTTCTAAAAATTCTCCCATACTTTTAGCAGGGGGAGGGGGAAGTAGCCATTTTGAAAGACACCGGCGCACTCTGTTCTTCCTAGGAATGCCATCCCTCAAGGGAAATTGTTTTACCAGACCCTAAACTGTTGGATTATTACCAGAGCCTGACTGACCAGGGGGAAAGCAAATACCCAACTCCAGCCCCCCCAGCTTTACTCCTGTCACCTGAGGAGGAGAAAAAAGTGCGAGAAGGTCACAGCGCAGAGGGAGAAGCTCAGTAAAAGACCAAGACCTTGTCATAGGACTGTGGAACTCTTCTCCCCCACACCTACTTTACCACCACATCAACAAGGTGCCCATACAATAATGGGCTTACAACTGGAAGAAATTGCTCATCTTTGGGTTTATTAAGGAAGAGGTATATAGGGAATCCCAAAGACAACAAGGGGAGACAAAACAGGGACACCAGAGGAGATTGTAGCCCGTGCCACCTACCGCTGCAGCAGACAGTGAACATAGTCCAGCTCGTAGCCAGGTAAACATAAAACCTCACACTATTTACCTCAGTTCCTTTTACCTACTACATCATTTCCGTTTTTCAACAAGAAATTATACTGCATATTAAAAAAAAACACAGTTTGAAAAGATAGAGCAAGCATCAGGTGTGATAAATATAAGACTGGAAATTTAAAACAACTATGGTTAGTATCCTAAGGGCTCTAATGAGAAAAGTGACAACATGCAGGAAACGGGGGGTAATATAAGCAGACAGATGGAAACTCTAAGAAAAAAATCAAAAGGAAATACTAGAAATCAGAGACAGTGTAACAGAAATGAAGAATGCCTTTCATGGGCTCATGAAAAGACTGAACATGGCCAAGGAAAGAATCTCTGTGCTTGAAGCAATGTCAATAGGAACTCCTAAAACTGAAATGCAGAGAGAAAAAAGAATGAAAACAGAATATCCAAGAACTGTGGGACAATTTTTTTAAATGTAATATACGTGCAGTGAGAATATCAGCATGAAAAGAAAGAGATTGTGTTAAGTAATTATGGCTGAAAATTTTCAAAAATTAACGACAGACACCAAACTACAGATCAGGAAGGTCAGAGATCACCAAGCAGATTAAATATCAAAAAATCTTCACCTAGGTATATTGTATTCAAACTGCAGAAAATCAAGGGCAAAGAGAAAATCTTGAAAGAAGCCAGAAAGAAAAAAATCTTATGTGTAGAGGAGCAAGGATAAGAAATATATCAGACCTCTCTTCAGAAATCATGCAAGCAGGAAGAAGGGAGTGAAATATTTAAAAACCTATATGCAGTCTATAAGAAACCCACTTTAAATATAAAGAGATGGAGAAAGAAACAGCAAGCTAACACTAATTAAAAGAAAGCTAGAGTAACCAAATTGATTTAAAGAAGACTTCAAAGCAAGAATTGTCAGGGATAAAAAGGGACATTACTAAATGATGAAAGGGTCAATTATCCAAGAACGGTAACGGTCCTAAATGCATATGCACCTAACAAGAGAGCATCAACATGCATACGGCAAAACCGATGGAATTGCAGGAAAAGTAGATGAATCCACTAATACAGGTAGAAAATTCAAAATCTATCAGTAATTAACAGACCCAGTAGTCAAAAAAAATTAGTAAGGACATAGTTAAACTGTATAACACTATCAACAAGATCTAATTGATACCTATAGAATACTTCATATTCTAAATATAGCAGAGTACACATTTTTCTCAAGTTCATGGAGAACATTCACCATGATAGAACACATTCTGAGCCATAAAAAACACCTTACCAAATTTAAAAAAAGATAAGCCATACACAGTATGCTCTTATACCACAATGGAATTGAACTAGAAATCAAAAACAGAAAGATACCTGGAAACCCTCAAAAAAACATTTGGAGATTTAACACACTTGTAAATAATACATGGGCTAAAGAAGAATTCTCAAGAGAGATTTAAATAAATTTTAAACTAAATGAAATGAAAATATAACACAAAGTTTGTGGGCTGAAGTGGAAGCCATGCTTTAGCAAGAAGTGTATAGCATTGAATTAAAAATCTAAAATCGGTAATTGAAGCTTCCACTTTAAGAAACTAGAAAAGGAATGGCAAATAAAACACAAAATAAGCAGAAGAAAAGAAATAAAAATTAGAACACAAATCAATGAAATTCATATCAGGAAATCAATAGAGAAAATAAATGAAACTGAAAGCTGGTTCTTTGAAATGATCAACAAAATTGATAAACCTCTAGCTAGGTTAAGGAAGTAGAAGACACAAATTACCAATATCAGTATACCAGCAATGAATGGTTAAACTTTAAAAACACAATAACACATTAGTACCAAAAAATTGAATACTTAGGTATAAATCTAATAAAACATAAGATCTGATGAAAGAAATCATAGAACTAAATATAAATAAATGAAGTGATATTTCATGTTCATATATAGGGAGACAGTATTGTCAAGATTTTGGTTTTTCCCAACTTGATCTACAGAGTCAATACAATCCCAAGAAGTTATTTTGTGGTTATTGACAAAGTGATTCTAACAGTTTATATGGAGACACAAAAGACCCAGAATAGCCAACGTAATATTGAAGGAGAAGAACAAAGTTGGAGGACAGACACTACCTGCCTACAAGAGTTACTCTCAAGCTATGGGAATCAAGATTGTGGTATTGGTGAAAGAATGGACAAATAGACAAATCAGTGGAGCAGAACAGAGAGCCCAGAAATAGACCCAGGTAGTCAACTGGTCTTTGATAAAGGAGAAAAGGCAATTCAATGGAGAAAGGATAGTATTTTTAATAAGTGATGCTGGAACAAACAGTGGATATCCACATGTAAAAAAATGAATCTAGACACAGGCCTTATACCTTTCACAAAAATAAAACTCAAGCCACAGAGTGGGAGTAAATCTTTACAAAACCCATTATCTAATGAAGGAAGGACTGGTCTCAAAATATACAAAGAATTCTTAAAACTCAGCAACAAGAAAGCAACTCAATTTAAAAATGGACAAAAGATAATAGATACCTCACCAAAGAAGATGTACACTTGGTAAATAAACACATTTTAGAAGATGCTCAACAACATGTTATTAGGGAATTGCAAATTTAAACAATGAGATATCACCACACACTTATTAAAATGGCTAAAATCCAAAACACTGACAGCACCAAAGCTGAGGAGGATGTGAGATAGCAGAAACTTTCATTCATTGCTGGTGGAAATGCAGAATGGTAGTTTGGAAGAGAGTCCAGTGGTTTCTTGCAAAATTAAGTGTGCAATCCTTTGTATCTACCCAAATGAGTTGAAAACTATGTCCGCACAAAAACTGCACATGAATGTTTACAGTAGCTTTATTCATAATTGCCCAAACTTGGAAGCAACCAAGATGTCCATCAATAGGCAAATGCATAAACCAACTGTGGTACATCCATACAATGGAATATGATTCAGCGCTGAAAGGAAATAAGCTATCAAACTGCAAAAAGACATGGAGGAACTTTAAATGCATATTGCTAAGTGAAAGAAGCCCATCTGAAAAGCCTACATGCTGTATGATTTGAACTGTATGACACTCTGGAAAAGTCAGTATATGGAGACAAGATCATTGATTGCCAGGGGTTAGGTGGAGGGAGGGATGAATAGGTGAGAGCACAGAAGATTTTTAGGGCAGTGAAACTGTTCTGCATGATACTGTGATGGTGGCTACATTTGTCAAAATCCATTGAATGTAAAACATAAGAGTGAATCCTAATGTAAACTGTGGACTTCAGTTAAAAATAATGTATCAAAAAAATGTATCAGTATTGGCTCATCCATTATAACAAATGTCCCATACTAGTGCAAGTTGTTAATAATAGAAACTGTGTGTGGAAGGAGCTTTATGGGGACTTTATTCTTTGCACTCAATTTTTCTGTAATCCTAAAACTGTTCTAAAAAATAAAGTTCGGGGCACCTGGGTGGCTCAGTTGGTTAAGCATCTGCCTTTGGCTCAGGTCATGATCCCAGGGTCCTAGGACTGAGCCCTGCATCGGGCTCTCCGCTCAGCAGTGAGTCTGCTTTCTCCCTCTGTGATCTCTCTCGCTTTTGCTCTCTCTCAAATAAATAAAATCTTTTTTAAAAACAATAAAAAAGTTAAAAAATGAAGTCCATTATTTTCTTAAAAATGAAAAGAAAATTGAACCACAAGATTATTTAATATGAACATAAAATGTGTTGTGTGTGTCATAAAATCACAATTCTTGTGAAGATTGGCTAACGCTTCCATTTGACCCATAATGAAGGAAAGGGCTAACTTAGAATTGCTTTAATGAAATTAATTTATTATGCCATCATTAATTCAATGGAGGAAAGTTGATCCAAGAGCTAGTTGCAGCTTTTCAGTATAACAGGAATCAAGTCTATGAACCAACATTCAAATGTCTTAGTGGAACAATGAAAGGTACCAAAACTGCTTTGCTCTGAGAAGCAAATAAAAAGTAGAAATAATTTTAGTCTTTCGAATCCTTTGATTTACAGATTTCATCATTTTAAAAATTACTAAAATAACATTATGTACTCTTGTTGAAAAAATGTTAGTCATCAGTGAGTAATTTGTTATTTTTTCTAGCTAAGTACTTGCAAAGATGGGAAATATACAAAAAGTCTTCATTCAGAAACTCGTAAGTTGATAGATTTGTGTAGCAGTTTTGGTTTTTAAATACACAGAGCCATAATTATGGGTAAAATTTATTTTACATATATGTGTATTATATTTTATTATTATTTGCTGGGCTATAAACCCAGCAAAACCAAGGAAGAAATGTGTTGAACAGTCTTACGAATTAATTAAAACCAGCAAGGCTGGTGGTTTTATTGGCTTCCCTTTGGAAAACATCAGTTGAGGTAAGTAGATGGAGGAACATACCCCATTGTTTAAAGTAACTTCTAGGTTGATTGAAAAGCAATAGACTTATTTGCACAACAGAGACAATATTCTGTTAGCAAAATCAAGGAGGTGGGATTTCCCTCTTTTTCTAGGTAGAGGGTTGCCTCTGAGCAAGGATAACATTTTTCTCAGTGCAGGATCTTTGTCCAGTCAGACGAACACAAGTTTGGGATAAGACCTGAGAGAGTTCTGCACATTGAGCAAGGAAGATACGAATGCAGATGTAAACAGACATCTACAGGGAGGAGATGGTGGTGGAGGAGCTTTGGAAACTGGTCTGATTTTCTGATTTTCTGATAGCATTGCCTGTCAGGCCCAAAGATGCAGGCAGTGATGTAATCATCTGGTGCATTAACCAGGTAGACATACTGAAGAGTATTCTGCTTCTACAGTCTCTGCTTTGGAGAATGCAAGTACACTCACTAAACCTCCCCGCAGACCTGCACGTGAAGGCCTGCCACATCCCCCTGGCTTTGGTCACGTAGCTAAAAGTACCTGCTGAAATCCGCACCTTCGCCTCAGACTGAGCTTGCCATCTCCCCCCTGTCCACAGCAAGCTCCTCCTGGACACTCCAGTCCATTTCCGCACTTCTGCCAGGCGCCCAGGTGTGGCCAGCCTGGCCCTCGTCCTCTCCTTTTCCTGCCAGAGGTAACTTTCTTCAGCCAGTGACCAAAGCAGACAAGGTTTCCTTCGTAATGCCTTTCACGGGTCCCTTCCCTTGAACTCTGGCAGTCTGAAACTAAATGATCTTTAACTGGGCTTCTGTGCCTCCAGTTTCTGGTATGTTCAGTTCCAGGGCACCTGTCTTCGTTAGCTCACAGTCCCTAAGCAACACCTCACAAAAGTAGCAAGAATAGAAGTTAATACACACTTACCCTGACCTGTGCTGGGCACACTATGCGTATTTTCAAGTTTTTCTGATTAATCCTCACAATGCCCTATGAAATAACTATCACTAGCCCTGTCTTGCAGATGAGTGAGTGGAGGCACTGAGAGGTTAAGTACTTGACCCAAGGTTGCACAGTTAGTATGTGGCCGGCAATTAACAACCACGCAGTCTTAATTAATTTGAGTTTAAGCACTGAGCCGCTCCTTTCCTCTTCACATCGATCTTCCTCCCCAATCTGCTCAAACCCTTTCACTGCTTACAGAATATAATTCTTGGCCTGGTGTTCATCTTCCATACGGTCTTTCAATGTTCTACCTCATCTGTCTGTTCCCTCCTCCCCAGCAAGATTGGTGCCCATTGGTTGTCACCTTATGTTATTTATATTTCATGTATATGTCCCATCTCCCAAATTGGACTGTAAGTTCCTAGAATATGGACCACATCTTTGTCCAACCCCGTGTGCACCTGAGGCAGGAAGAGATTATGGCTGATAACCGGTGTGTGAAAATGTCCTGGAAATTCTCCTTTGAGCCCTTCTAAAATAGCCTCTAATCCACATCCTGCTGATATCAGCACTTTCCAGAGGAAGAAAACTGAGCCCCCAGATGCTAAAGGACTTGCTAAGGAGCAAATACTCTATTTGGGTTTTTTTTCTTTCTGGAACATTTATTGTGTGCCAGCCACCAGTAGCAGGAGGGAAGACATAGAAGAGATAGATGAACAAGAGTAGTTCCCTCGCCTCCAGATGAGGACACCACAGTGAGAAGCAGAAGACGCCCATGATCAGGATGCAGTGTGAAAGTTCTGTGTGCCCTCCCAGTCTCGAGTTCTGCGAAGCACCATACTTGGTGAACTGCTTAGTCCGAAGGGTCAGAGGGGCTTCACAAAGGAGGTGATGCCTCCACTGAGGGTGGGTGGATGAGTAGGAGGTGATCCAGTGGTTGAGGCTCTCCAAGCAGAGGGGTCTGCATGTGCAAAGGCTCTGAGGCATGCCAGAGCCCGGAATATTTCAGAAGAGGAAAATCCCAGCTCAGCTGTGACTGGGAGAAAGGCTGATTCCATGGGGAAAGAGAAGAGCTGAGGTTCGTGGAAAAGTAGGACTCAAGTCTGTAAGTCAAGTTCTGGAGTGGCAAGAAGTTTGGGATTACAGGAACAGAGGAGCCATTGACAAATTTTGTTCAGGGAAAATCCAGGCCAAGATTTTGTCATAATCGGGAGCAATAAGAGAAATGGATTGGAGTAAGTGAGATCAGATATAGATCAATTAGAAGTAAAAAGGATAGAGGTGCCCAGAGGTCAAGGAGGGTCACAAAAGTGAGGATGTAGTGAAGGGGGTGAGCTCAGGAGATGCAAGAGATGATCTGTAAGATTGGGGGGGGAGGGGCAGTGGACGCGGACGTGGAGAATGAGCACCTCTAGCAGGGGTGATGAGGGAGGTACTGAGCCCTAGGGCCCAGTGGCATTTGGGGGAAGGAGGCTGGAGCCCACTCACTTCTCCCTTTCTTGTTTTGTGATCTGTTTTAGAGGCCTTCCCGTGACTCTGGTGCCCTCTAAAGTTTTAGAACCACTGCTGTAGAAAGATGCAGCGATCACAAGGCTGAACACGGAATGTTGGCTCCCAACCTCAGTTTCTGATTCAGCAGGTCTGGTGTGGGGCATGAGCATTTGGTTTCTCACAAGTTCCCAGGGGCTGCTGCACCTGCTGCCCCAGCGACCAGACTTGGAGAAGCCCTGCTATATCACATTGACATTTGCCATTTCCTTCTTAACACTCTCCTTCCTTGGCATCCTAGGCCATCTCTTTCCTGCAGGCCCACCCCTTACACCGGAAAACTCTGGGGCCAGAATACAAACAGAGATCCTATGTGTAAAGTTTTAAAGTTTAGAGATAAAGCTCATAGTCTCCTTGGAGTTTCACACAGAAACATGGCTCCAGCCCTGCAAACCCTCCTTCTCCTCTCACCTGGACTCAGTTCTGTGTAGCACTTGGCAGCCTTTCTCCAAGTGTGGGGACACCGCTGCCTGCTATTCAAGCTCCCTTTAACTCCCATTCTACCCGCAACCCACCCACCACCAAATAGCCACCCCTTCGGCAGAGGGATCTGCCCTCGAAGGATAACCAGCGGAAGAGGACTTGCCGGGCCTCAAAGCAGACCCAGAGCCGTAGGGTAAAAAAAAAACCCAGGACGAGAGCTTTGGCTACAAGGCATTGCCCAGGATTTGGATGAGTGCATCCCTTAGCTCCGGGACACCTCACCCTGCGGGGAGGGACACAGCTAGATGAAGACCAGCATAAGGCCATGCGAAGGTCAGGCCCAGGCCTAGGGCTAAGCGTGGGACTGCTTTCCTAACCACTCCGGCTTCTCCTATTAGCTTCTGTCGCTGGCTCACATGCCTCGGGTTCTGGCCTTCTACACCAGAGGCTCTTAATTTGAAGAGTGTCTTTGGGAAAATATGTGAATCCCCTCAGAAGGTATACAAAATCTTGAGTGTATGAGGGTACATTTTTCTTGGGGGAGAAAAACCCATTTTCGTTCTTTTCTCAAAGGGGTCAGTGATCACTCCGTGGCAAAAAGATCAGAATCACTGCAATGCAGACCTCTCCTCTGCATCTCAGATCTGGAGATGAAGCTTTTCTAAATCCTAAGTATCTCATTCTGAAAGCTGAAACCAAGTCTGTCTTCTACCCTAAACATATTCTGTGTTTCCTGCGTTACCTCCTTCGGTGCATTGCCTCAAAAAACACCCTAAACTCCTTTCTGTGTTTCTTATCTCCCTCTCTTCCATCGGTGGGTCCTGAATCTACTCTCCTAATTCTTTCTCAAAATCACTACTGTACTCATTGTAACAATAATTTCTCGATCCCTCACTGGAGGAAAGTTTGAGAGCTTACATCAGTACAGTTTTCTACTTCTTGCATGGATTTGGGTGCCAAGTGGACCTGGAAAGTCAAGTTGACGAAAAGAACCTTGGAAAACAAATCAGATTGGTCCAGGAATGTCTACATAGCCAGTAAGTCTTTGATGAACCTTTATAATTAGATGTAGTGATGCATTTAATTTTCTTCAATTTGATTACAATAGTTCCTCCATTACTGTGAATTTTTCAACACTAGCAGTTCTCAAAAGGGGTATTATTCCCATTCCTGGGTCAATATAATAATTTCAGATAATAAGGAGCAATAATACTCCATTAGGACACAGAAAAAAAAAATCAATGTAGATGGTATCCAGACTGTTTATTTTCATCAACATGAAGCTGATTTTAGTTTTTCTGAAAATGAAGGCAAACACAATGGATAGAGATACACTCTTACATGAAATAATTAGCGGGGGGATGCAGGGCCTGAATAGAGCCTGTGAGAGGGGGATAAAAAAAGACTTAAAATGGTTATTTGAAAGTCAGAGAAAGACAAATACTATATGATCTCATTGATATGTGGAATTTAAGAAAGAAGACAGATGAACATAAGGGAAGGGGGAAAAGAAAAAAAGGAGAGGGAGAAACAAACCTAAGAGACTTAAGGACAGAACAAATGAGGGTTGATGGAGGGAGGTGGTTGGGGGATGGGCTAGATGGGGGATGGGCATTAAGGAGGGCACTTGTTATGATGAGCACTGGGTGTTGTATGTAAGTGATGAATCACTGAGTTTTACTCCAGAAACCAATATTGCACTGTATGTTAACTGACTAAAATTTTAATTTAAAAAGTTAATTAAAAAATCATCACTTGCTCCACCAAAAATCCTTTGAATTCTTTTAAATTCTGTAGAAGCTAAATATAATCCTGCACTTAGGGCAGTTCTCAGAATTATGTACAAGCACACTTTTTAGCATGTAAATACCTAAAAAAAGTCTGAATTTTACTAAAAAAATATCCTGTGAAAAATATGGCTCCCTAACAAGTTAGTCTGACACCAGTTACAATTCTCCAAGTCTGTACACCACAAATTCCTCTGTAAAGAAATGGTTTCTACTGCATCAAAGAATGTCGTCTAGACTTCAAGGCTCATTTTACAGATGGGGATGCAGAACCCCAAGGGCATAAGTTAGTTCCCCAAGCTCATACAGAATTAAAGGTGAACCAGATTTTTGTTTTTGAGTCCAGTCATCTCAGTTGAACACAAGAGGTTGTGAAATAATCAACCAGCTTATTTAGACCTCTCAAGGATCAATCCAACCACAGGACATTTGTGAGGGCAGGAGAAACGTCTGGAATGTGCTCCCTGTTTAAGTGTGTATGCGCAGGCTTCTTGGCCTCAGGCGTTACCCTTCCAGAAAGAAAATGAGGCTCAGAAGGATTGGATGACACAGTCCCAGAGTGCCAGGAATTCCGACCTTCTGTAAAAATACCCTACAGGACGACCTAAACTTCCCCACGCTGGGAGGCGCCAGAACACTTTATTTTGTCTAAAGGAGCCCAAGGCTTCACCGACCGGAAGTTTCCTTGCCCCCAACAGAGAGGGCGCCCCGTTACGTGGGCCAATCAGATTGCTCTACGCAAGGTCGGCCTTACGCGACGTAGCCAATCAGCGCGGCCTTAAGCCGGCGTGCGTCTGGCGTCAGAGGGGGGTGGAATTAAGTTGGAATTTTGGCGGGTCTGGATGTAGGACGGGAACGGGTTCGGAGTAGGGTAAGAAGCCGGGGTCTGGGCATGTGGGTGGCCTTCCGGCGGCAGGGGAGAGGGGCTGCCACGAAGGTCTGCGGGAGAGTTTGGAGAGCTCCGAGGGCGAGAGGCGCGGAGCCCGTGGAGGTCAGGCGGGCGAGACAGGGCGCGCGCGGTGTCCGAGCGGCCAGGTGGGCGCCGGGTGAGGAGCGGCCGAAAGGTAGGGGCGCCTCTCAGATGCACTGGGGAGGTGCCAGGCGTCGGGCGGTCCTCTCAACTTAAGGGGCCGGGTTTGGTTTTTTCCCTAAAGGAGCCTTTTAAGATGCCCGCGTGCCGTGTAGACTTTTATTTGTTCATTTTTTTTTTTAAGTTCATGATTTGGTAATCATTGAATGTGTGCCATGTGCAGGCCTCCAAACCTAAATTATTTATGAATTATTTGTGCCCTCATGAAGCGTAGACTCTAAAGAGAGTAACGTAACAAACAAGGACACCACAGTGGAAAGTGCAGTAGGGTCGCGAAAAGGATGAGGTGTGAGAGGGATCCAACGGGGCCACTCAGATAGGGTGGTCTGGAAGGCTCAGAAAAATCGATGCCTACGAGGAGCCCGAAGGGTGAGAAGGAGCTAGGGGAGCGCTTTCTAAAGAGCCTGAGGCCTGAGAGCACTCGGTGTGTTCAGGAAGTTGAAGGCAGGCTAGTCTGACTGAGGAGAAGTAGGCAAGGGAGACAGTACCCATTTCCTCATAGACTTTTAAATTTAGCTCAAGCAATGAAAAATCACTAAAGAGGTTTTTTTTTTAAGATTTTATTTGTTTATTTGAGAGATTGAGAGCGGGAGAGGGAAAAGCAGACTCCCCACTGAGCAGGGAGCCCCACATGGGGCTCCATCCCAGGACCCCGAGATCATGACCTGAGCCAAGGCAGACGCTTCACCGACTGAGCCACCCAGGTGCCCCCATTAAAGACTTTTTTTTTTTTTTTAAAGATTTTATTTATTTATTTGAGAGAGAGAGAGCACATGAGAGGCGGGAGGGTCAGAGGGAGAAGCAGACTCCCCACTGAGCAGGGAGCCCGATGCGGGACTCGATCCCGAGACTCCAGGATCATGACCTGAGCCGAAGGCAGTCGCCTAACCAACTGAGCCACCCAGGCGCCCCTTAAAGACTTTTTATTAAGGGAATACCATGATCTGATTTACATTCCTAGAAGATTATGAAGGAAAGAAAAGATTACAGTGGCTGCTGTATAACGAAGACATCAAAGAGACAAAGAGACCAATACCAGATGCTCATGCAGTCGTTCAGGCAAAAGATTGAGCAATGTTTTGGAGACAGATCCAGTAGCAGTTGTTGGGTGATACTGAATGTGAGAGTGAGGTAGAGTACACAGCTTCGGGGCAGGGAAAGGTGGTTGGTTATAGAGATGAATACAACAGTTGGCTAACCCTCAGGAAGCTTACAACCCAGCCGGTTACCCAGGAGACAACACAGTGTGGTGCACACGGTAGTTCCATGAAAATATTTGTTGAATAAATAAAAAGAAAGCATCATAATTGATAGTTGACATTAGACATACCAAGGTTAGCTATAAAGCTCATATTTGTTAAATAATAGTGTAGAAAAATTTATACTTTTTTCTTGCAGTTATTAAAATCAATTAAATGGGGGCACCTGGGTCGCTCAATCGGTTAAGCATCTGCCTTGGGCTCAGGTCATTGATCTCAGGGTCCTGGGATGGAGCCTTTTTTTGGAGACCGGTCAGCGGGGATCGTGCTTCTCCTTCTCCCTCTGCCGGTCCCCTCCCCCTGGCTTATGCGCACTCTCTCTCTCAAATAAATAAAATCTTTTTAAAGAAATCAATTAAATGAAAAAAGGAAAGTGCATGGAATAATACGAATTTACCCTACTTAGTTCTGCCAACTCTTTTGAGTTTTGCTGAGTAGTATTGAATCAAAATACTGATGTGACTAAGGCTGCAACTGAGTAGAACCACACACTAGACTGCTATGAATAAGGAAGCCAGCACATGTGTCACAGTAAATAAAATGGGATAATAGCCCTAATATTTAGGCCATCCTCAATAATACTTGTTCACAGTCTCTCCCATCCATGTAATCTCTACCTCAACCGAGTTTCTATAACCATAGTTTGGAGTCAAGATAAAGGGAGATGGTGTTGGTAGGTGGGGATGAGAAGTGGTCAGATTCTGGATGAATTCTGAGCTTCAAGCCCATAGGATTTGTGTGATCCTAGATTTGTTACATATGCGATGTGAGAGAGGGAACAATCAAGGGTGACTTTTCCCATGTTCATTTCATAGCGTAGCCAAGATTCGACATTACTGCCATCTCCTGGGCACCTGATTCTTGGAAGTTCTTGATCACAACTGTTCCCTCGACAGCATGGATGGTAAGTTTTCTTTGTTTCATGCAAAACCACCCTTGTGTCCATTTATTCTACTTGCAAAATAGTGAAAATAGGTATTACCCCTCCCTCAAGTATTGTCTGAGTGGTTCAGAGAAGATCTCACTTCAGTCAGTGAATGTTACTTGTTTTAATCAGGTGGGATTGTATCTCCTGGCAGCAGTGATTGTCTTTCATAATGATGATAGTTGGCATGTAGTTACAATGTGCCAAGCACTGTTCTAAGGTCCCTACTTATATTAACTGCCTTAGTCCTCTGAGCAACTGTATTTTTTAGAGTGGAAGACAGATGTTTAGTAATTTGTCACAGGTGAGACTTCCAGAGCAGGGATTTGAACCCCTGAAGTTTGACTTCAGAGTTCACGATTAATATTGAAGTCTGTTGAAATGGTTTTAGTCTAGCTCTGGGTTAAACTCTTATAGTCCTTTCTAATTTTATACCCTGCCCTTTTCAAAAAAGTAGAACCAAATGTTGAAACTCTTCACACTATAATAACATGTGACGTTGATTGTACCTTTGGTAAATTAATAGTGTCCTGTTTCCGAAAATCATCAAATTACCTTCAGGGCGATTAATGTAATATAAAGTATAAATATTTGCTAGGAGACAGTTATGAAAGTAAGTGGTGAATGGTATGTGTTCTCTAAGATATTGTATCTAATAAACATTCATTTGATTGGCACGGTGTTAACAATTTGGTCCAGTATAGACGAAATCAGAGCATTTACTGGTGCTAGGGATACATGGTTGAACAACATTCCTACTTCAGTTCTAGTACAGAGAGCAAGATAATAACAAATAAATAGGAAAATATTAGGTAGTTGGTACGTTGCAAGACACTAGAATGAATTTGTATGCTGAGAGAAATGCTCCAGAAGACAGGGAATATAATGAGTGATGTGGGGAAGAGAGCTGGTGCTTACAGACTTAAGTCCTTGAGGAGCTGAGAGGAAGAAGATCCAGTGTATAAATGGAGTGATGAAGCAGGGAGATTGGGTCGGCATAACATGGAGAAGACAGGATTTTCAGTGGTGACTGAGTTAAACCAGGATGGGAGGTATCACAGGATTAGACCTGGTGCTCTCATGAAAGAAACTGGGTTCGAGGAAGGGTATGGAGCCACTTGGCCACATTTGTCCCCTGGGGCTCCCAGTGGTGTGAGCCAAGGCCTCTTCTTGGGGTGTGCTCTCTTCCACAGCTGGGAACAAGACAGGGGAGGACCTCTTGGCTCTCTTGAGGGAATGTGGCAGTCTCACCCAGAGCACAGGGAGCCAGATTGCCTCTTCTCTCTTGCTGCGTCCTGCAGTTTTGTAGTGTTTGTTGACTAAGCAATTCAGACAAATTATTATGCAACCTCTGACTTTAAGATTTAGACCCTTTTATCAGATTCTAGGCCATGAGTTTGGCTACTGGCTGTTTTCCATCTGCTAAGAGTACAGAGTGGTGGAAAGAATATTGGATTTAGAGATCTCCATCCTAAGCCAGACTCCCTCACTAACCTCTTTCACCATATGGTCCTGAACAGGTCTTTGACCTCTCTGGACTTCAGCCCTTATCTTTGAGGTGAAGGGGGTGCATGAAATATCCTTAATGTCTTTGCTTTAAAATGGCTCAGATTTATAAAGGATTATGCCCAAATAGAAAAAAATGGGCACAGAAAATAAACAAATCAAGAAAGAAGAAATCCAAAGGGCCAATAAACGTAAACAATTCTTTGCCTTATGAGAATGCTGGAAATGCAAATCAGAACAATGAGATGCCTTTTAAAATCATCCATCAGACTAGCAAGAAATTTTAAGCGACATATCAGATATTGGTGAGGAGTAAGAAGAAATGGTACTTGCGTGCAATGCAAGTGAGGGTATAACCACTTTGGGAGCAGTTTGGCAGTATCTGGGAAAGTTGGAAAATGTGCATACCCAACAGTCCAGCAATTCCACTTCTGATAGGTATTTCCAGGAAACACACATATTGCAAGATGCATTTGTGGTTGCTGCATAGTTTGTGGTGGGAAAGAATTGGATATAGCCCATATGTCCTTTATTGGATTAAAAATATGGGTTAATAAAATGTGATAGTCTTATTATGGAATGCCATCTAGCAACTGAAAGAAGTAAACTAGAACTATATGTTTTGATTTAGCTCAATCATACATGCAATGTTGAATGAAAAAGTATGAAAAATAGACTAGAATGATATACCAAAATTATGATACTTATTGCAATGGGGCATGGAGGCAGTGGAAGGAATTGAGCTAAGATTTGGCACAATGAACTTAATAAACTTTTTTTTTAAGTTATCTAACATAAAGGCAAGAAGCAAACATGATCAATGGCTAATTCTGGGTGATGAAATATAAGTACATTTTATGTAATTCTTTGTACCTTTTCTACACTTGAAATTTTTTTCCCTCGAACAATTAAAAAGAGCCTAAATGTATGTTTAGTGTGTTTTTGGATTATTCCCTTTATGGGTTGGGTTTCTTGGAAGTCAGCATACAGGCAGTTGCTCATCAGCTGAAGTAGCACAGGTAAAAAGATGCAGCCCCATGCATGGCCCACTAGGTTCACTAAGCAGATACTAGCCCCTTCCTCCTTAGCCCAGTGCACTCTAAGCACCTGGAAAGAGGAAAGATGGACCAAGAACAACAGTTTTACCAGGCAAAATGGTGAATTAGCAGAGTCGTTTCAATTGCCTTATGAATGGTGAATGTTTTAATTCGCTCTGCTTGTCATTGTTGGTTTTTCTCAGGTAGGTTTTCTTTCTTCCCAGGGGAGGAAGATGATTTGTCTCTGCTGACTGCACTGCTGGAGGAGAATGAGTCTGCCTTGGATTGTAGTCCAGAAGAGGGTCACCCCTTGACCCAGGAGGATGGTGAACCTGACGCATATGACGAGCTCTTTGATGCAGATGGTGACGGTGAATCTTATTCAGAGGAGGCTGCTGATGGAGAACTGGGAGAGACTGAAGACCGAAAGGAAAATTTGGCCACTCTTTTTGGAGATATGGGGGACTTAACAGATGAAGAAGAAGTTCCCACGCAGCAATCGCCTAAAAATAGAGTCCTCCCCGCGCCTGGTCCCAATCAGGGGAAAACTAATCAAGAGTTGCAAGGTGCCTTAACTACTTGCTTTTCTAATTTCTTCAAGATAGAATGGATGGATCCGACAGTTTTCATCAAAATAGTTGCTGAGTCAGGATGGAGATAAATGACTTGGCCAAAAAAAAGGGTGGGAATTAGTAGATGAGACATTTAGGGCCAGCATTTCAGCATGCAGAGGCCCCCTGTCCCAGTGTCAGCCAGCTGTAATTGGTCCTTCCCAGAATGGCTCCACCATCTTTTGTGCCTGTTACAGAAAAATCTTACTTAGAGATTTATATGCATGTGGAGCCAGGGGCAGCCCTGTAGCCTTCTCATTCTGTTTGGGCAGGAGACCATTTCTGAACAGAAGCTTTGAGGAGTGCCCTTTTATTTGTGACATTGTCTCACATATTTTGAAATTCTAATCAAATTCAGTGGTTGGCTGTTTCTTCTAATAGAGGAGTCAGCATTTATTGTATTAATTATGGTATTCAGTTTATGAGATAATAATCATTCCCTGACACCTAAAAACTTGTTAACTGGGGATATATATCTGATATTTGTCAGTAGTACCGGTTCATAACTAGCTTAGGTATTAGAGGCTTGATTACTGAAAATACAAAGTTTATTTCTCTGAGGGACTTCTTTGAAGTGCAAAAGTTAATGGTAGCTCTCGGTATGTGATTATATTGTGGGTCTCAGGGTTTCAGGGTGGGGTGTGGACACCAAAAATAATTCCAGCATTTTTATCATGTATAATATTTCTTCTGCTGTGGATCTTAAATCAATATATTTTTCTTTCCTAGATGAATTAAAGAAGTTGCAAGAGCAGATGAAATCCTTACAAGAGCAGCTAAAAATGGCAACAATTAAGCAGCCTACAAGTCCATCCCTTCTGCCTAAATCTGGTAATCAGACTGTAATTCTAGCAATAGTATGCAGTTCCATTGTTAAGAAATTATAGCATTATTTCTGCATCCAGCTGCTGGTAAAATTATCTTTGAGCCCCTTTCTAAATTTTGTTTATTTCTTTTTCTTTTAATAGAGAAGTCTCCACGCCCCCCTCTTAAAGAGAAGAAAGTTCAGAGAATTCAGGAGTCGACATGCTTTTCTGCAGAGCTTGATATCCCTATTCCACCAAAACCCAAGCGGGTGGCTCGGACACCAAAGGTTTCACCTGCAGGTGTAGTACTCAAGGCCTCCCTGGTTTTTCACTACTCTTGTTCTATTTAAAATTCAGTTTGGCACTATCATATCTGTCTGCGGGGGAGGGCCAGGGGTCCATCTTATCTGCCCTTTGAGAAAAGTAAGTTTGTTGGGAATGAGAGCCATATGCTATATTTTGTAATCTTTCTCTACATCTCAGAGTGCTTTGAAAATCCTTAGATACAGAGTAGCTGTATTTACTAAAACAATGAATTGAATTTTTTTAAGCTCTATAGTCTTATAGTTGACTTGAATTGTAGTAAGTGTAAAGTAACCACTGGATTGAGTTCTCATGCAATCCAGAGATTACAGCTGGGCCTCTGGGTTCAAGGCACAGATTCCTTTTAAAGTGGCCAAGTTTTATTTGAAGCCAGGTTGTATTAAAGCAGAGGGTCCATTCTTTAGAAAAGACTTCTTTGCCCGGAGTAGAGATGTATATACTCAAATATAGTTCTAGTTCAGCCCACATGTAAGCACACAGTTAAAATGAAAAAAATATATGAGCCATATGTATTGATTTTGTTGCACTGCCTCAGTTTGCACATGGTAATAATTCTTTGGAATATCTAAGACAAAATGGTTTGGTTACTCAGAGTAAGCAGCATATTATTGACCACTCATGTTCAAAAAGGCCCATTTGAATAACAGTGGCATACAACACAATAGCAAAGAATAACAGCCTCTCCATGTTTACATTTGACATAAATTATATATTCCACGTATCCACTTATGAATGGCATCCTTCCCTTTAGGACCTTTGACATTACTAAGGTATTTCATTAGGTAGTGTTCAAAGTTTAGTTTTTTTGTTTTTTGTTTTTTTTTAAAGATTTTATTTATTTGACAGAGAGAGACACAGCGAGAGAGGGAACACAAGCAGGGGGAGTGGGAGAGGGAGAAGCAGGCCTCCTGCGGAGCAGGGAGCCCGATGTGGGGCTCGATCCCAGGACCCTGAGATCATGACCTGAGCTGAAGGCAGACGCTTAACAACTGAGCCACCCAGGTGCCCCCAAAGTTTAGTTTTGAAGGGTGAGGCATGGCAGGCTTTCTAGAGATTCTAAAGTTCTAGGTTTGTCCTAACCTCTAGCTTGGGAGCCACTAGTGACCCAAAGTCTCTTTGAGGGTAAACAGTGCAATGTTATTTCAGAGAAAGTGATATATATTAAGGAAAATATCCAAGTTTTCTGACCTTCAGGAACATTATCAAACACTTCGAAAGTAAGAAAACTAACCACACTGAGGATATTTAATGCAAGCAAGATGGTAGAATACCCTGGTCCCCCTAGTTCCCTACCACCACCACCACAAATAAAATGAAACGGAGTGGAATGGGTTGAGATGAAACCAGAAACAAACAAAGAAAGGGGAGTTAACTTTGGGTTTTCTTCAGGTATAAGTTGATCTGCACACAAATCACTAATCATTGATCCCTGAAGGAGGGCTCTTACTCCCTTGTGGAGTCTACCACAGCGCTCTGTGTATGGGGAGTACTCAGTAAATGTCATTGCACATGGGAACTGTGTTTGAGAGCAGCACTGTAATACAGCTGCCACCTGCTACATGTGGCTTTGTAAGTTTAAATTAGATTAAATAAAATTAGACATTCATTTCTTTGGAAACACTAATCCATTTTAAGTGCTCGGTGGCCAAATGTGGCTGGTGGCCACCATATCAGACAGCATCGGCGTATAACCTTTCCGTTGTCACAGGAAGTTCTTTCGGGCTACACTGAAAAGGTTTGGAGGGTAGTACAGAAATGGTCTTGTGGGCTTCCTTTGTTCTCAAGATTTGGTTATTGCATATGTTGATTTAAAAAGAAACAATTCTATAAAAACAAATTTTGTAAGGATCAGTGTGATTTTTTTCCTTTCACTTAACTTTTGTGTTAATTTTCTAGAGCACAAAAGCTCATCTTTGAGGATGACAAATACACCTCCCCAACCACTCCGAACTACTCCTGGAAACAAACCTAGTGGGTTGACCAGAGATCAGAGCGCAGGGACCCCCAGGAGTTCTGCGGAACCGGCTCAGACAGTGGTTTCTGTGGAAGCCTTCTCGGGCCTGAGGCTCAGGTCAGTAAGTGTAAAGGTCTCTCACTCTGTTCTCATGGCCCACCTGTCCTCTTTCCCAAGGATTGAGCCTTCTAGAAATAATGTGTTTGTACAGCAAATCCACTTAACACCACCAGCTCTTGAATTTGGCAGTAAGACGAGCCATAGCATTCAGTACAGTTTGCATGTGAAATGTTTAAAGAAGCCTTTTTCTTGTTTACTAAAACATAATTTAAAAAAAGGAAATGGACAAATAAATAATAGTATATTTAATCAGAAACAGTGATAGAGACTATTTCTAAATCCATGAAGGTATATGCAGTTTAACCAGGATAGTAGTATCTTCTTATAACTAATGTTAAGAAAAGTACCTGTGCTCTTTTTCCTCCTCAGAACTTTTAAGGCAAATTTATGTCCTTTGCTTCAGTTACAACTGTGGGGAAATTAAGATACTCGGTTAAAATAGGCATACCTCCTAGGATCAGTTCGGTTAAAAGCCTTCTAAATCTTCTGTGCTCCATACCACTACTCCATTGTATCTCTCTTATTCTGTCAAAGCCCCAGTCAGAGCAGGGATCCTTACTCTGAGACCACATTGCTTTTTGTACAGTCCCTCTGAGTAGCTAAGTGCAGTCCCTTTAGAACATCTAACCCTTGTCAATCTAAACTAAAACTGCTAAGGTCTTAGATTATATATTGAACAGGGGGAGAACGTAGCTGTCAAAGTGTATTGTAAAGACTCTGTACTCTCCAAAATCGGAAGAAAGTACCCAGTTACATCTGAGACAGCCTGTGGGGTGGGATGCAGTAAAAGCTGTGGTTCCCACTGAGGGCACCGCAGGGGTTTTTTTTCAAGGTAAACACCCCCCTACCAAGATGATGCTGCCTGCCCCAATGAGTTCTCAGTTGAAATTCCCCACAGAGAAAGATGGTGCTAATGGGAGTGCACTGCACACGTGGATTGACTGGAGGTAGACAAAGTCAAAACTCGGCCAGAGTTGCTGAGCAGCCTACAGATTTAGGGGACTGCACAATTGTTTGAGTCTGTAATTGCTATACCTGCACCTCAAGCCCTGAAGATATTCCAAAGGGCAGTAACATGAGAGTAACCGATTCACTCACAGAAATCAGGCCATGAGAAGGATTTCTCCACCTGCATCAGCGTTTTTCTCCTGAATATTCTTAATTGCTTCAGAGTTAGCTCTATGACTTTCTATTCCTAAAGACTTTTGAAATAGTCAAAAGGCATGGGTTTTTTTGTTTTCTTTTGTCCTTGAATATATAATATGATCAAGTACAGAATAGGTATTAATATTCTCCTAGAGAAAACCAACTTTTACAAATCCACAAGTGTTTGGCCAGTCATGAGGAGTAAGAATATATTAACTGAAGCTAGATTCCACGCCTCTATTGTTATATGAAAATGTTGGGTTTAAAAAATCCAGTTAGAAATTAGAGACCCTGTGAAATTCTTGCAGAACTGATGAAATGTAACTCTTATTTTTAGTATCAATTCATGATTTTGTATTAAAGTCAAAAGAGATTACTTTTAAAAGACAATTGTAACATACATTATAATTTATAAGAACTTAAAGAGTGTGCAGTCTTTCTTGTTTTCTGTATAAGCTCCAGTTCTCTATCCAAGGAATCATAAACTAGCTTTAAAAATTATCTTATTTTTATTTATCTGCCATAAAAATGTTTGCCTTGTCCATACTACCTAACCAAACCTCCCCGAGAACAGGTACTTCAGAGATTTCTGCCCAGAACGTCTCTTCTAACCAACCTGCTACAGTGCCAGGTAATCTCTTATTAGAATAATAAGAGATTAGAATAATAATCTAATCATTGCTGATTTCTTGACTCAGGCGGCCTCGAGTGTCCTCCACAGAGATGAACAAGAAAATGGTCGGCCGAAAACTGATCAGACTGTCTCAGCTCAAGGAAAAGATGGCAAGTGAGAAGCTAGAAGAAGTAGACTGGGTGACTTTTGGGGTTATATTGAAGAAAATCACTCCACAGAGTTGTAAGAGTGTAAGCTATCTTACTGATTTCTTAGCTGCTCCATCACAAGCTGACTGGGTGCTCGTGTTCTTGATTTCTCTACCTTAAGCCCATCAGTATTTTATTTTGAGAAAGCTGCTAGTAAATTCGCAGATTGCCTCGCCATCATTGGATTGCTATCTGAAGGTTAAATTTGTAAAGAATGCCCTACTTACAGAACACCTGGTTGTATAGAGTCCTTGGGCTTTTCACTGTATTATTCCTGCTGCATTTCACTTGTCATTGTTTTGGGGGTACATGTGGTGGTCCCTGTGACACTACCATCCCGACTGTGTGGGAGAGGCCGAGTTCCCAGATCCTCGGGAGAGCTTGCCTAGAAGGAAGAGGTCGTCAATCTCAGAAGTTCTGAAATTGCAGAGCTGTCCAGCACAGTGGATCTTACAAAGGATGTAATAGGTTTTAAAATCGCACTTGACCGAGGTAACAGGAAGATGACTTGTGGCCTGGCAAGTCAGAAAACCTGGGTCCTGAGCCTCATTCTCCTTAGCTATGTGAACTTAGGTTGACCTTTAATCTTTTTTATTTTTTTTTTTAAGATTTTATTTATTTATTTGAGAGAGAGAGTGAGAGAGAGAGAGAGAGAGCACAAGAGGGGGGAGCGGGAGAGGGAGAAGCAGACTCCCTGCTGAGCAGGGAGCCCGACGCGGGACTCGATCCCGGGACTCCAGGATCATGACCCGAGCCGAAGGCAGTCGCTCAACCAACTGAGCCACCCAGGCGCCCGGTTGACCTTTAATCTTTAAGGACTTCCATTTCCTTCTTTGTAAAGGGAAGAAATTGGCTTTTGGTTATATCAGAATTCTCTCCCAGTAAATACTATGCTTAAGCATGCTCAATCCTGATTTCTTTCTCTAGTTGAGATCTTGGTCAACCTGAGATTGTTCTGTGGGTCCTGATCTAGCCCTCTGACAGTCAAGGTGAACATGAACATGTCTGGTTCATTTGATTAAGTTCTTAACTGTGTCACAAGGGGCTATAATGACATTGAAATAATATGTGTGAAATTTTATCTGAACCCTTCCAAGAAAGGCTTTGTACAAATGCATGGAAGCGTAGTTATAACACTTGAATCCAGTCAATAATTCACCATAACCTAAAACCACACCTGTCCTGGGATGCCTGTGTGAAATAGCTTGATTCAATATTCAAATTATTTTGTTAAAAAAAGAAACTGTGAAAGTGGAAGTTTTTATATAAATGGTTAGCATTTTGAGTTGCATTTTTTCAGATATATAATACTAATGAAATTTTACAGTTAAACATAACCTGTTGTCTTTAAATGATGCTTTTGTTTTTCTTCTAAGCTAGGCAAAGATTGAATAGCACCGAGCTGACACCTTTTTATTAATATTAATAATATAATTAGTGATAAATAATAGATCCACTAAATTTATATCAGTAAATTATTAAATGGTAGTGCCGCAACTTCCACTGATCCTTTTAATATTCTGTGTGTGTGTGTGTAGTTAGAAAGGCCATGCTATCCCATTGACTATTAGACCTGAGAATTAGAGACTTCACTAGCGTGTTTGCTACTGGTTTGCCTTACTTCACCTTCATTTCTAAAATGAGAAAGGTAATAAATAGTAAAGCCTAGAGAGAGAATTAATTTATAATGAGCAGACCACATTCTCAAGATTATATAGTCAAGGTGGTTTATATATGTTTCCGTAGTAGAGCACTTGAACCATAAATGGAGATAGTATAGCCCATTGTGCAAAATTTATTAAAAATAAGAATAAATATTTGTTCCAGGGGAAAACATTTAGTATCTGGCAACTGAATGATCTCCGTGACCTGACACGGTATGTGTCATTGTTCTTGTTTGGAGAAATTCACAAAGAACTCTGGAAGACTGAACAGGGTACTGTCATAGGTTTGCTCAACGCTAACCCCATGAAGCCCAAGGATGGTTCAGAGGAGGTAAGAATCTGTTTCCATGGTTGGTTGGTTGGTTTCTTTCTTTCCTTCTTTTCCGTCTTCCTTTCTTTCCTTCCTTCCTTCCATCCATCTGTCTTTCTGTCCTCTCCTTCTTTCTTTCCTTCTTTCCTTCTGTCTTTCTTTCTTTCTTTCCTCCTCCCTCCCTTCCTCCTTTCCTTCCTTTCTTGTCTTCACAGCTTGACCAAGTTCTATCAAGAACTGGTCTACCTCCAGATACTGAATCATGTTTTTATGTATCTCCACTAATCTGATTTTTTGTTTGTTCCTCACCCACCAATATTCTGAATTTCCACCTACTCTTAAATGTTTCATAACAACTTCTTTCATTAAATCTTTCCACATTAGTTCCAAGTTTCCTGGAGTGTTTTGAACTATTCTGCTCAGGTTTCCTTAAATCTCTTTCATCGGTCTCCGTTGGCGGCATCAAGCAGGCAGGATTTTCTGGTTGACGGGACTTTGCTCTGTTAGTTGTACAGCGATAGCTGCAACTTAGAATCAGAGTGATTTCATCTTCTCAAGCAGCAGTAGAGTTTTCCCTGCTGTTGCAGACTGAGATCTGTGAGAGGCAAAGTTATTTCTTTTCTTCTTTCACCAGAGAATGGCAACAAATCTTCATCTGTTGGTTCAAATGTGTTTGGCTACAAGTAACAGAAAAACTTCTCTACAGGTTTTTTGTTTTGTTTTGTTTTAAGATTTATTTATTTATTTTAAAGAGAGAGAGAGAGGGCACTAGCAGGAGGGGCAGAGGGAGAGGGAGAGAGAATCTTAACTGGAGATGGATGTGGGGCTCAAGCTCATGACCCTGAGATCACAACCTGAGCTGAAACCAAGAGTCGGGTGCTTAACCAACTGCACCACGCAGGTGCCCCACACTACAGTTTGTTTTAATGGTAAACATTGGGGTTTGTTTTTCTTACATAATAAATAATCCCAACATAGGCAGTGTAGTGATGTCAGGGCCAGTATCTGTGAGCCTCTCAGCCTTCTCCTCTTTGTCACTGGATGGCTTTGAAGCTCTTGCCCTCACATCACCATTCAAGGCAGGAGTGAGCCAGCCCCACCCTGTCTGCTTTTGTTGGGAACTCCTGTGTCAGTTTCCTTGGCCAGAACACAGTCCCATGACCATTGCTAGCTTTAAGGGATGCTGGAAAAATGAACAGGATTCGTCACCTGAGGCTGAGTGTTGGCCAGCCCGAATGAAACTCAGATTCTATAGCAGAGATGCAGGAGACAATGGATACTGGGTGGAGAGTTGAACATGTCTTCTATGCCTCCCATTCCTAAAGCTGTTTTGTAGGGTCTGGCTTCTAATTCCTGTAGACTGCTAAAGCCTTGCTAACTCCCACCAACCAACCTCTTACTCATTCTTGCTGATGAAAGGCCACACCTTTGTCAGCTTTTAACTCCCACACTGTGTCTTCTCTGCAGGTATGTTTGTCTATTGATCATCCTCAGAAGATTTTAATCATGGGTGAAGCTCTTGACCTGGGAACCTGTAAAGCAAAGAAGAAGAATGGACAGCCGTGTACACAGACTGTTAATTTGGTTGGTTTCCATTCTGTTGGGATGGTTTCTGCTGAGGACGGGATCTAATGGGAATAGATTGTAGATAGCTTAGCAGTAATAATCAATTTGGAACAGTTTCCTACATAACAGGAAGCACCAAAGTAAGAAAATCTAGTGTGTGGTTAGTAACTTCCAGTTTGAAAAACTGAGGACAAGGGAATGATTTAACGTCTCAGGAAGGTGATCTTTTATTACCAACTGACTAGGAGGTATAAGGAAATGGAATTTTAGTTGCCCTCAATTCTGAGCAGTGCCAGAGATCAAACACTATGATGAAATGCACTGAAAACCTTATTTTAGTCTCTGAACTCCAACATGTATTTTCTTAGAGCTTTTTAAAAAATAATAGTCATGATAACTTGAGCTATAATTCACATACCATACACTTGACCCTTTTAAAGTTCAGTAGTTTTAATACTGAGGTGTGCAACCATCAACGATTACGTAATTTCGGACTCCCCCCACCCCAAAAAACCCCATACTCACTAGCAGTCACCCCCCATTACCCTCTCCTCTCAGTCCCTGGTAAGGACTACTCTGCTATTTGCCTGTATGGATTTGCCTCTGGACATTTCATGTAATGGAAATTGTGTCTGGTTTTCACTTAGCATGATGTTTTCGAGATTCATTCACGTTGTGTGCATCAGTACTTCATTCGTTTTTGTGGTTGAATAATATTCCATCGTATGGATAGACCTGTTTTGTTCATTCATTAGTCAGTGGGCATATTATGAATACTGCTGCTACAAGCATTCTTGTACAGGTTATTATGTGGATGGATGGATGTTTCCACTTTCCTTGGGTATATAACTTGGAATTTCTGGGTTGCACGGTAACCCCATGTTTCAGCTTTTGAGGAGCAAGCAGACTGACTTCCAAAGTGTCTTTTACATTCTCACCAGCAAAGAGGAGGGTTCCATTTTCCACATCTCGGCCAGCACTTGTTTTTGTCTCTTGCCGATGACAGCCATCCTAGTGGATGTGAAGTGGAGCTACTTAGAGCTCTTTGAACAGATTAAATGGCAAGTTTCGGTTTCATCTCCTTTTAGTTCCCTCATTCCTGCCTAACAGATGAGCTAGTGAGCAGGAAATAGCAGGAGGGAAATAGCTGGGAAAAGAGGTCTCAGCAGGAAGTGCCTGACAGATCTCCACATAGCAGTGCTATCATTAAAACCCCATTGTTGCTGCATCTAAGGGAATTTCAGGGTAGTCACTGCATAGCTGCACTTGAGGAATGGCCTTGGAGCTCAATAGGAGGGGCTCTGTACTCAATAGCACCCCTGAAGCTGGGAGAAAGGAACAGTGTTTATTGACATTGTCGCCCTAGTCCTGATGCAGCTGCTCTTTTGCAGAATGACTGTGAGTACTGTCAGTACCACATCCAGGCCCAGTACAAGAAGCTCAGCGCCAGGCGATCCGACCTGCAGTCCACCTTCTCCGGAGGACGAATTCCAAAGAGGTTTACCCGCAAAGGCACCAGCCTAAGAGAACGGCTGTGTCGGGATGATTTTTACTATGGAGGGGTTTCTTCTGCATCCTATGCAGCCTCAATGTAAGACATTCTCCGGGGCTTCTTTCGGGACAGGGATCTTGCTTCTCTCCTTATGAGAATAAACCCAACGGTTGTACTTTTCTGTAATGGTCCTAAAAGACTTGTGCAGGTTTTATCTTTCGTAAACTCACAGCCTGAAACAAGGTAAACAAGGACCTCCTTTATTCCCAGGTAGAGAGGAAAACACAGGAGGGGGGAACATTAAGTTGTGTCATGATGGTCTTTAACACAGAGCCCACACTTCTTCTTTGGCTTCTATTGTAAATAGTGCAACTTTGTCAGGACTGATTGTATGGCCATTAAAAGTATGTTAATCCCAGTGTTGTCATCCTTTAAGTCATTTTCCTCATGACTTACAGTGAGGTGGCAGACCTCTTGGAACCCACATTTAACTCAGTGAATTAATAGCAGTGAAGCCTTAAATAGGAGTGGGATGCTGCTGAGGCAGACATTCATGGCCTCTCTTCTGGGGATCTCAGGCCCTCTATAGAGTCCCCGAAGTAGGTGATCAATGCCCTTGTCACCGGAGGGAAGAAAGTACATCTGAGGACGTGGCTGGTTCAGGACCTGTTACAAAGGAGCTACCACTGGTCCAAGAACAAAACATTTCTTTCCCAGGCTAACAAATTGGGCAAGAGGACTTTCACCTCCTGCCTAACTTGTCATATTGAGCACATTTTTAAGATTTAAAATAATGCCGGGCGCCTGGGTGGCTCAGTCGTTAAGTGTCTGCCTTCGGCTCAGGTCATGATCCCAGGGTCCTGGGATCGAGCCCCACATCGGGCTCCCTGCTCGGCGGGAAGCCTGCTTCTCCCTCTCCCACTCCCCCTGCTTGTGTTCCCTCTCTCGCTGTGTCTCTCTCTGTCAAATAAATAAAAAAAAAATCTTTAAAAAAAGATTTAAAATAATGCCCGTATTTTTCCAGACTGCAAAAAGCAATACTCCTGCATTATAAAAACGTATCTGTATATATACAGTTCAGTCAAAAGGAGACTGTAAAAACTAGGTGTAATCCCACTACCAAATAATCGTTCGTTCCTTGCTATCTATTGAACACGAGTGCACACACGTGCACGCGCGCACACACACACACAGCTGTGTATGCTTTTAGATGTTTTTTTCCCATACGTATAAATTTCCAGTAAGATAAAATGAGATCATATTAGATCTATACTTTGCAACTCCCTCCTCCCCATAAAATAATTAATGCTTTCCTTATCGAATATGCACTTACGGCATTATTTTTAGTGGCCACGTAGTCTTTTTTTACATGGTTCTGTGATAAAGCCATTCCCTATGGTATTTCTAACTTATAACGTTGCAAACAATATTTTAGCCCATTAATATCCTAAGTTTTTGCCTAGTCCTTAATTTCTTTAAGATAAATTCCTAGACTACTTGATCAAAGTGGGGCATATTTTTTCTTTCTTTTGCCATATTGCTTTTCCAGAATGGCTTCCACCAAATTGGCAGGTTGCCTGACATAATGCATTCACCAGCTATGCTGTAGGATCGTGGTATTAAAGTTTCCTTATACAGTGCTTTGAGAAACTTTGACAGATTGTAATAAATGAATACTTCTGTGCCTTAACCTCATCAGAGCATTGAATTTTAGTGACTTTCTTTTTGGGGGGTGACTCTTGTCATTTCAGTGCAGCCGCTGTTGCTCCTAAAAAGAAGATTCAAACCACTCTGACTAATCTGGTTGTTAAGGGGACAGACTTGATCATTCAGGAAACCCAACAAAAACTTGGTAACTTTGTTTCTCGATACCATATTTCTTTCTGCAGCTTAAATACGTAGTCTTTAGGATTGAAAATGGTCACAGTTGTTCATGCCTTAAGTTGTAACTATCCACTCTTCACTATAGTTAGTGAGTGATGTGGCCTAAGCACATCAGCCTGCTTGGCAGCATCTTAAGGAAAAACAGCATATTAATCATGGCTGAGTCTTTGCGTCAATACTTTGTAAATTTTCTTGATGTATCTGGTCTAATTCTTAATGTCCAGCATTAGAATCGGTAGTATCAAGTTCCTGGTCAAACCCATGAGTTACCTTCTCGTTAAAACAGGTCTAAGTCAAAGAATGGCACCTCTGCCCTTCTCACTTGGGGCTTTGTCCATAACAGTGGTGAGGGCCTAGCACAGACCCTACCCATAGCAAACATTCCAGACAGTGTAGGAAATGACCCTACAGACACTGGTGTTCTAATCATCACTTGAAATAAGATCTTTGTCATGCCTTTGCAGTCCTACTAATCTACTAGAGGCTAAGGATTCTTATTTTTCTCTTGGCATTCCATCTACGTCATTTACAAATGACTAAGTTGTGAATGCAGAGTTTTAAAAGTGACGTCACATAATCTCAAACTGCCAGAACTTTGAGTCCTCTAAAGCTGATGTTTGTATATTCCAGGAATACCCCAGAAGAGCTTGTCTTGCTCTGAGGAATTTAGGGAACTGATGGATTTGCCTACGTTTGGAGCCAGAAACTTAAAACAACATTTAACCAAAGCCAGATTATCAGGTAGAGTCAGCCTTCCCCTGCTCTAGCCCCATGTCTGTGTTCCCATGGCCCCTTGGAGCCCCTCAGTCTGTGGTTTGTGTTTCAGGGGTGACGGGGAGCCCGAAACCTACTTTCCAGTCTATCTCAGCATCAGCCCTCTTGAAGCAGCAGAAGCAGCATGTGCTGGAGATGAGGAAGAAGAGGTCAGAAGAAATACAGAAACGGTAAGAATAACGGTTTGATATATCCTATTTAGATAGCTCATCTCAGGGATCCTCCTGTCTTAATGGATTTAAGGGGTCAGAATGTCTTAATGGATTTCCAAAATGTGGCTTTAGTATTTGGATGGTTGGCTACCTTTTTAACTTTGAAAGTTCAAAAGTGATTTTAACATAACCTAAGAAGATAGCCTTTCTAGTTCTGTATTTCTGACGCATGATAGTGAATCTGAGACTAGGTGGGACAGGTTACAGTAATTAGCACTCCGAGGAAGAAGAGAAAGAAGGAACACTTGAAGAGGGGATTGTGAAAGGGGAAAGTGCGTGTTGACCTGTTTCCTCTCATTTCTTATTTCTACCACAATTTGTTTTTTAATTACTGGCTAGGCCAGTGAGTAGATTTTGCAGTTTTTCAGGTAAATGATAAAAATGAGGCAGTGAAAGTGGAGTCATTGTAGAGGCAGAAACAAGTAGAAAATGGTGCAGAAGGTAGATGAATCAAAGATTCATAACTCAAGTTATCAGAATAGTGGTAAGAGTAACAGTTTACAGATGCTTAACATGTACAGAGCATGCTATGCACCGCATACATACAACGTCTCATTTGGGCCTTACCATTATCTGTGAGGTGCTGTTACCCTTGTTACATGAGTCATGTAACTGAGCGCCAGAGAGCTGGTTGGTGATGGGGCCCAGGTTTGGACTCATACCTGTTCTGCCCCCGTTAAAACAGTTAATGCTGTCCCAAATCTGGGCCACTGAAAGGTAGATGGTTCAATAAACAGGAAAGTCAACTTTAAGCCACCAGGAAATTCTCTTGAAAAATCCAGAGCATAGATTTGGCCTCAGGCAGGTGAATTTGAGGTGCTGATGGAATATCTCTGGAGGCGTTCTTCATGTGGCTACAGATGATATAAATAGATAGATGGAGTTCTGGCCTTGTGTGAAATAGAGGGCACCTGCCCATTGAAAGGTATTACAGTTGGAAGTTTTTCATAATTTTGCTGGCCAAATAAAACATCTCTTTGGGCAGGTTCTCACAGGCAGGTTGCAGGAGTGGGCATGTGGTAGTGAAAAGAATCCTGGCCTGGGGTTACCTGGTACTAATCCTCAGCCTGTCACTTACGAGCAGTAGGGTTTTGGGTTCAATTTCTTCATCTATAAGATGAAAGTTCTGGACTAAATAGTTTGTGGCGACTGTTGTTTTTCAATAGCCCTTAAGACTATTTACAAAATAAATCACCATGTGGATTATAGTGTCTCTCTGTGAAGGACTTTCAAACGTATCCTGTGTGTTATCTCTCCCCAGTAAACTAAAATACAGAGAAATTCCGTGAGTTCCTGAAGGTCCTAGCTAACCAGAGAGCTAGGAATACAGCGCACATCTCACCTTCAGGGCTGTGTTCTATAGAGAGGCACCGCTAGAAACCCGGTTGGCAAAAATAGTAATCATGTTCTAAATTGGTAAAATAGTGAGAGCTTATCAATGAATAATCAGTTAACCGGAGTTAGCAAAGCCAGCATGTTCTCAGTGTGTGCTAATCTGAATTCTTGACCAAGGAGGGGCAACTCTTTTACTAAGCACTACTTACCAGCTGGTGGCCTTGCCTGCAGTGTCCCAGTCTGCATATTTTGTGACTGCATATTTCTTTAAAGATTTCTCCAAAGCTCAAATGGGGTTGAGAGCCCAGCTGTGCCACCCTCTTCTCAACGGGCCCCTTCTCAGTCTCTGCAAATGGGGGCTGCGTTGCCCGGCCTAGAAGGAACGCCAGCCACACAGATACCCAAGCTTGGGCGAGGCATCTCAGAAGGAGATGATGTTCTCTTTTTTGATGAGTCGCCACCACCAAGACCAAAACTGAGTGCTTTAGCAGAAGCCAAAAAGGTAAGTGGTATCTATTTTCAACATTTGAATTTGCATTCTGTAGGACATACCTGGAGTTGCAAACTTTATATGTCTATGATCAGGAAAGACCGTAATAACTATTTATTGATCATGATAATTAGAGTCAAAGGAATTTCAAGTGATAATGGTATCAACATAATGCCATTGATTTAATCCAAGAACGTTACCCATTCTCAACACTGTTCCTTGTGAGGCTGAGGGAGATGGCCTAAACGCTGGCCGGCCTGAGGGAAACAAATTCTGGGAATTGTTAAGGCAAGACTGTAAAATGGTGGTTTAAAGAATCCTTCTTTAAAAGAAATCTTACCCAGGAGCTAAGTTACTCTGATTGACGTAGGAGTTGGGAGTGCTCAGAACCCCACCCCACCCCTTCCTGAGTCACCCTGAGCCCCGACGAGAGCCTGTCTTCTCTTTGTTCTCATTAGCCGCTATCACCGCATGAAGGGCAAAGGCTAGTCATAAGGCAAAGCTGCACCTGCAGTAATGATAGTGATAACAGTTGCACATGTGATCTCGGGGTCATGAGTTCGAGCCCCACGTCGGGTGTAGAGATTACTGAAAAAATAAACTGTAAAACAAAACAATTGCACATGTACCCGTGATATATACACACATGTTGTTTACTCCATATAGGTTTGTGCTTTGCACGCATTCTCTCTTTGCATCCGCACAACCTAGTTAACGGTATCATCTCCATTTTATAAATGTAGAACCTGAAGCTGAAAAATTAATTTGTGTAAGGTTACAAACTAGTAAGTGGCAGAGCTAGAATCCTATCCTCATTCTGTCTGATTGTAAAACAAACTTCCACAATGTTTATGTGGTTCCTCTGTGGGTCCTAAAGCCCACAGTGTAACTGAACTGTTGAACTTGGTATTTAAATAAGCTGAAACTTTATTAGCTTATAGACCTGTCTCCATGCTTTAAAATTTTAATAACTGGGTTAATAATGCTAAGCAAAGAGAAGATAGTTTTGCTGATTTATATTTGAGAACAGAATTCACTGGTTAAAAACTAGAAAAGGGACATAGGGCTACAGGTAACTGTCTCATCTTTGACTGTTATCTCCTCTTTTTCTAGTTAGCTGCTATAACCAAATTAAGGGCAAAAGGCCAGATTCTTACAAAAACAGACCCAAACAGCATTAAAAAGAAGCAAAAGGACCCCCAGGATGTCCTGGAAGTGAAGGAACGCGTAGAGAACAACACCTTTTCTCCTCAAGGTACTGTGGATTTCAGAGTTAGCAGTGGGAAGTCCGCCGTCTGTGAGGAGATGTTCTAAACTATAACCACCATCCCTGATGCCAGAAGTCATTGTTTTACTTAAACTGGCCTCTCTGTACAATGCCTAAATAGAATCTCTACAACTGGAACTGACCGTTTTCTATAAGCACATTAAATTGAAATGAAATTATGCACAATCTAAAAACTTCAAAGATTACTCATGGATCTTTGTACAGATACATTAGTATGAAGATTTACTTTGAAAGAAGTAGAATTTCTTTGTTTGCAAATTACCGTTTTTACTTTGAAAACTCTGAAGTTGGCAGTGACATTTTACCATCAATTTATAAAAAGTATTTTTGTTGATGTTACCTATCATCATAGTCCGCTCCTGTCTTAAGGTGGAAGAGATTCTCATCCAGTGGTCAAATCTGCCATCCCCCGTATTGTAGGCCCTACTTCTCCGCTCACTCCTGAGGAGTTTTCCTCTGTTGGTACCTAGTGGGGTAAATGAAATTTGAAGGGCCTGGTGGGCAGAGACGGAAAAAACTGGAGGAAGCTGAGTCCCTGAGGCTCCCTGGCTTCCTGAAATTCCTCTGTGACAGCTGCCGTTGTTTCCTTTCTGCTCTAGCTGAAGATGAATTGGAGCCTGCCAGGAAAAGAAGGAGAGAACAACTTGCCTATCTGGAATCTGAGGAATTTCAGAAAATTCTAAAAGCAAAATCAAAGCACACAGGGATACTCAAAGAGGTAAGAGCTCAAAAGGTCAGAAATGATAGAGATACCCTCCAGACACGAGGCACTTTGTCGTGGGACTAAGAATTTATTTCTTCGGCCTCAACCAAGATGTACTTATATGTCTGAGTTGACTTTGAAGAACAGGAATATTTGTGATAGAATTTAGCTTCGCCTCTGTTCTGGAATTGAAGAATATCATTTATCATTATTTTAATGGACCTCAGTGTTATAATAATGTTGCCGCATAGTTATGGCTTTGAATTGATGTTTAAGCGGTTCATCGCTATAGCTTTCTTTTCTGTCCTGCTATATGGGAAGGGATATTTTTTTTTTTCCATTCAAGTATTTTTATATTGGTATTTCAAATACTGTAAATCAGTAGCTACCAACCCATTGGGGGTAGTTGCTCCCCATGCCATGTATTTTGGATTGCTCCCTTATTATCCTGAAATAAAATTCTTGGATTATATAAATTACCTAACTACAAATTTCAAGAATATCAATATAATATTCTACATGTAGCGTAAAGAAGAAAAAAGGAAAATGTTTATATTAAAAATATATATTTGATTATGTAACTATGTAGGTACAACTATCCCAGAAGAAATAATGAAGTTTTCAGAGGGTTGGATTAGAAACATAAATGAGGCAAGTAGAAATGAAGGCTCCTTAGGTGTGTTTGCTGACTTAAGTACCAATTTGAACCACAAATACTGTAGTGTTGTATATAAAGCCAGTTAGGTTTGAGGGTTATAATTGGGTTTTTCATCCACATGGGTGCCTTCTAGAACAGTCGGAAGAATCCTTTCATATGAAGGGACTGTTCCATGCATTGTGGGTGCAGCCTACCCGGTCCCTGCGAGTAGCAGGGGTAGCAATCATTGGGATGACCAAAAAAAGTGCTCCCACTGGTTTTCACAGTGTCTCCATGGGGGCAGTGCTCTGAGTGCTCTGCTCTTTTGATAAACTACTGACTAATGAGACAGTTGTATATCCCACCATTCCACCAGACCTGAAACTTGGCCGGGAGAGAAGCTGGGGCCAACCCTAAGAGGCTGTAGAGCTGAGCTCCTGGCTCTGTGGCCACCAGAGTCCCCGGGCCTTGTGCAGCTGCAGTAACTCCCCAGCTGTGACCACCTTCTGCTCTCAATCTCTCTCTGCCCTCACACCTACTCCCTGTTCCAGACAACCAGGGATTGCTCCTGCCAAGTGCTTGGTCTGGCAAATAGACTGGGCTGTCATAAGTGGGGGCCACTGAATGCCTTCCATAGCCTGAGTCTGTATTGGCACGGGAGAAATAATTCCCTTCTGTTGCACACACTTGACGTGATGATGCTGTTAATAATGTTAGTATTTTCAGTTTGTATTTGGTGTTTTAAAATTTAAATCACCAGATGCTTTCATCGTAGTTTTTGGAAAAATAAGAGCTTATGTCTACTTCTGATCATCTTTTGGTTTACAGTTCCTTGAGCTCTTATCAGGTGTCCTTGTAACAGCTTGTCTCTTCGGTTGTTTTTATTATTATTAAATCTGTGCCTGAATACGTGTTGGATTTGGTGCAAGGTCTCTTGTATGCCTTGTCATTCCAGGCTGAGGCTGAGCTGCAGGAACGTTATTTTGAGCCACTGGTGAAAAAGGAACAAATGGAAGAAAAGATGAGAAGCATCAGAGAAGTGAAATGTCGAGTAGTGACATGCAAGACGGTGAGTATAGGAGATGCTTCTAACCCTGGGCCCAGTTTGGAGCTGTTGTGACCTCTTGTGACTCAGTGGGACATGGAGATATATGGGATATGGGGCCATGTCTTGTGATTGGAGTCCTGCACAGGTCATTTAATTAGGCTGGAAAGCAAGCTGCTCACAACAGCCAAGGACCTGGCTGCCTGCCCACTTGGCCTCTGAGCTCTGGTGGCAGGGCGTTGGTGGTGAGATTCTCCTCTCATTTGACCACAGCTGCTGGTTCTGCAGGCAAGCCTTGTCCATTGGACCCAAGTTATTCTTACCTGTCGTTCTCAAGTTTCTAGCACACCCTCAGTCCGTGGTTCACAGTCCTGGAACATGGGTTGAATGATTTCCTTTGGCGTCACATGTTAGGACCAGCTACTATTGTCCCTTTCTACTCAGGGCTTAACCTGCTAAATTGAATCTCAAGGCAAAGTGTAAATTACATTATTTTCTATATTTGCAGAATTTTTACACTAAGTCTATTCGAAAATGTTAAACCCCCTATCCATCAACATTGATAAAATAGGACCAAAAAATAGTTCTTGCAGAACCGTATCCTTCCATTACCACTCATTTTATCCTCCCTCGCTAATCCCCCTCATAAGCACGTGTAAGAGGAGGAAGAGGCTTAGCTTGCCAAGTACAATTTTCTCTGTCTTTATTCCTTTTCAAACCTTAACACTCCTTTACGTTTAGGGGATGGCCCTAAATCAGCTGTCACCAGAAGGCAGGGCTTCCTTGAGAAAGTTCAGAATAAGTAAAGGTTTTACCTCAGACAACAGCTTTTACTCTGACAGAACAGCAAACCTAAGGACATAGCTGGTGTGTTAGTTTCCCATTGCTGTTCAGATAACCACCACCTTGACAGTTTAAAGGACACAACTTTATTATCTTGCATTTCTGTAGGCCGGAAGTCTCCGTGGGTCTCACGGGGCTAAAATGTCTGGCAGGACTGCGTTCCTTCTGGAGGCTCTAGGGAAGAATCCGTTTCCTTGCCTTTCCCGGCTTCTTGAGCCCACCCGTATTCTTTGGCTTGCAACCCCTTCCTCCATCTTCAGAGCCAGCCATGGCAGGCCGAGTCCTCTTCTCACATCCTCCGGCCTCCTCCCTGTGGAGTCCCACTTCCACTTTTAAGGGCCCTTATGATTCCATTGGGCCTACCCGATAATCCAGGATCATGTCCCAATTTTAAGATCAGCTAACAACCCTGGTCCCCCTTTGCCATGTAACCTAACGTGCTCATGGGTTCTAGGGAGTAGGGTGTGTGTGTCTTGGCAGGGGGTGGCTGTTCTGCCTCCCACAGCTGGCGTACCATTCTGCTCTGTATTTCTGAGGCTGCCAAAACCAAAAGTTACTTCTCTGTCTAGACTCTGATTACCGGAAACCACGGTGCTCTGTCCCAGCAGCTATTTCAATGTTCACCCATCATTTCCTTCTTTCTCTTTCTCTTTCTCTTTCTTTCTTTTCTTTCTTTCTTTCTTCCTTTCTTCTTCCTTCCCTCCTTCCTTCCTTTCTTTCTTTCTTTTTCTTTTTCTCCCCTCCCCTCCCCCCCTTTTTTTTAATGTATCATACAATTACATTCATGCAAAATTCAAAACCAGGCAAATGAATCTCTGCTGCTAGAAAGCAGGGTGGTAATTATCCTTGCGGTGCAGGGGGAGCAGTGCCTGGAAGGGGGGTGTGCGGGGAGTGCTTCAGAAGTGCTGGGGAGGTTCTCTTTCTTAGTCTGGATGCTGCTAAGTGTTTACTATTCTATTCAGTCCTTGTGAGGATCAAAATTACAAGTGAATTATTAATGTCTCTGCTTGATTTTGCTGCTTATGAAATAAGTGTAGTAATAAGCTTACATCCTTTTCTGAGGCTTTTTAAGAGGAAATAAAAGGGCTACTGAATAGGCCCCAAGTGTCAGTGTCCTATCACCAAACAATGGCAGTAAATTTAGGACAGACCTGATGAAGCTATTGGGAGGTTTCCAGTGTTTCTGTCTTGATGTTACAGAAGGTTGTTGTGTACTTCATGCCTGACCAAAAATTGTGGCAAACACAAGAAAAAGTGGCATCAGTCCGCGGGACTCAAGAAATCAGTGCAGCTAGTAGATAAGGTGGTTGCTCTGCTCTCAGCTACCTGGGTGGTGGTGAGAAAACAAAAGTTCTCATGGAACAGATTGCCCTCTTAGCAGCTAGCCAGTTTCTCTTTCAAAGCTCTTGAGAGGTGTGTGCCCTCCTGTTGGTTTTATGCAGTGTGCCTACACCCACTTCAAGCCTTTGGAGACCTGCATCAGTGAGCAGCATGACTACCACTGGCATGACGGCCTAAAGAGGTTTTTCAAGTGTCCCTGTGGAAACAGAAGCATCTCCCTGGATAGGCTCCCCAAAAAGCACTGCAGGTAGGAGAATTACCTGACGTTCTTAAACCCTCTTTCCAGTTCCCATGTGATGCCGTTCTACTAGAACACTGGACAGTCCATTTTGAGGGTCAGGCCTTATTTCCATGTCTCTTACAGCTTCGGGCCATCCCTAAAAGCTCACAGAGGGAAGGGACCCTGCCCTCTTCGCTGCTTTACCCCCAGTACTTAGTATAGTGCCCAGCCCATAGTGGGTCCTCACAAATGTTTGTTGAATGAAAGACAGAAGTCATTTCTCTGAAGGTCCTGAAGTTGCTGGGACAAGAACTAGGGAACCAGAACCAGGGCAGACCTTAGAGCGATGAGCTAACTTCTGTGGCCATTTTTGCCCTGGGAGCATTGGCAGACTCTAGGCCAGACGGAAAGCTGAGAGTCTGGGTTTTGTCCTGGAGGAGGACCATCCACAGAACTGTTGATGGAGATTGGGATTCTCCTACAGTGGTTGATACTCCCTTTAGGATATTTATTTCATTCAGGTTTTCTAGATGTTCTCAGAGTACTAGTTTAAGGACCATCCCACTCAGAAGTAGAATTAGGATCACATTAAATGAATAAACCAATTTTGTGGGGACTAATGTCTTTTATATATGAAATCATCCCTTTTTAAGATCATGGAGTATCTTCCCATTTATTCATTCCATCCTCTATGGCTTTTATTAATTTTTAAAATTATCTCCACTGAAATGTTGAGTATTCTTAATTAATTCTTAGATGTGTCATTGTTTTTGTTGATACTGTGAACGGCAACTTACTTTCTAGTATATTTTTTAGTTGCTTATTGTTGGTGTAGAGAAATGTTACTAATTTTTTTACATGGTGATCTTGCCTCTGGCAAGCTTATTAGGCTCTTATGCCAGTAACTTGTTGATTTCTCTATGTAGTTGATCATCCACAAATAAAGAAAATTTTACCTGTTTTGTTCCCATCCTTACACCCTCTATTTCTTTGTCTTTCCTGATAGGGCTGGCCAGACCTCCAATACTATGTTAAATAATAGTGATGATAGTGGGCTTCCATTTCTTGATCTTTATCTTAAAGTGAATGTATCCTTCACAAATTTCTCCTCCAAGTATAACCTTTACCAACTTAAGGAAAGTTCCTTTTTATTTCCAGTTTACTATGATTGTGAGTAGATATCTTTTCTTCATTGTATGATCTTACCATTTAGCTTATCCATGGGTTGTTTTTAAGTTGACTGACTTCTTTATACATTTTGGATATTAACCCCTTGTCTGATAGATGGCTGGCAAACATTTTCTCCTGTTCTGTAGGTTTTCATTTTGTTACTTGTTAATTTTGATGTGCAGAAACTTTTGAGTTGATGTGGTCCCATTTGTTGATTTTTGCTTTTGTTGCCTGAGTTTTCGGCATCGTGTTCAAAAAGTCAGTGCCAAGACCAGTATCGATCAACTTTTTCCCTACATTTCCTTCTAGGAGTTTTATGGTTTCAGGTCTTACGTTTAAGTGTTTCATCCATTTCAAGTTAATTTTTGTGAGGGATGTGAGATAATGGTCCACTTTCTTTTTCTGCGTGTTTCTCCAGTTTTCCCAGCACTGTTTGTTGAAGAGACTGTCCTTTCCGCATTGGGTATTCTTGACCATATATACTGGGATTTAAATCTAGGCCTTCTATTCTGTTTTACTGGTCAATGTATCTATTTTTGCACCAGGGTCATCCTGCTTTTATTACTATGGCTTTGTGGTATAGTTTGAAACCTGGAAGCTGATGCCTCCAGCTTTATTCTTTTTTCTCAGCATTGCTCTGGCTATTCACGGTCTTCTTTGGGTCCACACAAATTTTAGGGTTGTTCTTTCTTTCTTTCTTTCTTTCTTTCTTTCTTCCTTTCTTTCCTTTCTTTCCTTTCTTTCTTTTTCTTTCTTTCTTTTCTTCTTTCCTTTCTTTTTCTTTCTTTCTTTTCTTCTTTCCTTTTTCTTTCTTTTCTTTCTTTCTTTCTTTCTTTCTTTCTTTCTTTCTTTCTTTCTTCTTTCTTTTCTTCCTTCCTTCCTTCCTTCCTTCCTTCCTTCCTTCCTTCCTTCCTTCTTTCCTTTCCTTTCCTTTCCTTTCCTTCCCTTCCCTTCCCTTTCTTCCCTTTCTTCCCTTTCTTCCCTTTCTTTCCTTTCTTCCTTTCTTTCTTTCTTTTTCTTTTTTGAAGAATGCCTTTGGTATTTTAATGGAGATTGCATTGAATCTCTGCAGATTGCTTTGGGTAGTTTGGCCATTATAACAATATTAATTTTTTCAGATCCATGAACTGGGGTGTCTTTCCATTCATTTGTGTCTTCAATTTCTTTCAGGAAAGTCTCATAGATTTCCATTCACTTCCTTGGTTAAATTTATTACTACGCATTTTACTGTTATTGAGTGCATCCTGAGTGTAAAGGAACGTAATTGATTTCTGTTTGTTGATTTTATATCCTGCTGCTCTACTGAAATTGTTGATTACTGCAATGGTTTTTTGACTGACTCTCTGGGATTTTCTATGTATAAGATATGTCATCAGCAAATAGCAACAATTTTACTTCTTCCTTTCCAATTTGGATGCTTTTTATTTCCTTGTCTTGCCTAATTGCTCCAGCTAAGACTTCCAGTACTATACTGAATAGGAGTGGTGAGAGTGGGCATCCTTGTCTTGCTCCTAATTTTAGAGGAAATGCTTTCATTTTGTCTCTTTTGAGTATAATGTTAGCTGTGAATTTGTCATATGTGACTTTTATTATGTTGAGGTATGTTCCTTCTATACCCAATCTATTAAGGGTTTTTATCATGAAAAGGTGTTGTATTTTGTGAAGTGCTTTCTCTGTATCTATTGAGATGATCATGTGATTTTTATTTGATGTGATGTCTTAAATTTATTGATTTGTGTATGTTGAACCATCCTCACATCCCACGGGTAAATCCCACTTGGCATGGTGTGTAATCCTTTTAATGTGTTCTTGAATTTGATTCACTAATGTTTTGTTGAGAATTTTTGCATCAATATTCATCAGAGATATTGTCTACCTTTTTATTTTTTTGTGGTATCCTTCTCTGGTTTTGGCATCAAAGTGATGCTGGTTTATTCATTATTGCTCTGTTCAAATTTTTGGTTTCTTTTTGATTCAGTGTTAGGTTGTAGGTTTCTAGAAATGTATCCATTTCTTCTAGGTTATGTAATTTGTTGGCATATAATCTTTCACAGTCATCTCTTATGATTCTGTGTGTTTCTGTAGTATCAGTTGTCTCCTCTTTGATTTCTAATTTTGTGTCTTCTTTTTTTTTTTAGTCGAAAGGTTTGTCAATTTTTTTTTATCTTTTCAAAGAATCAGCTCTTAGTCTCGATCTTTTCTGTTGTTTTTCTGGTCTCTATTTTTTTCTGATCTTTATTATTTCCTCCTTTCTGCTAAATTTGGGCTTAGTTCTTTTTTTTCTAGTTCCTTGAGGTATAAAATTAGATTGAAATGTGTCCAGTTCATTAACATATATTCCATCCCTTCACTTTGAGCCTGTGTGTGTCATTAGAGCTGAGACGTGGCCCCTGTAGGCAGCATATGGTTGGGTCTTTTTCTGTCCATCCAGCCACTCTGTGCCTTTTGACTGATGGATTCAATCCATTTAAATTTAGGGTGATTATTGATGGGTAAGGATTTACTACTGCCATTTTATCTTTTGTCTTCTGGTTGTTTGGTCTCCACATTGTTTGTTTTTCCTTGTTTCTGCCTACTTTTTAAGTTGGTGGTTTTCCATGGTGATTTGTTCAGTCTCCCCACCTTTTATGTTTAGTGTCTCTGCTCTAGATCTTTGCCTTGTGGTGACCATGAGGTTTGCATAAAACATCTCTTTGGTAAAATAATCCTTTCTCTGCTATCAGCAATTTATCTTCACCTATAAAGGGTCCATCCTTTTTCTCTTCCCTTTTTATATTTTATGTCACAAATTATTTCCTTTGTGCTGCGATGTCATCACCAAGTAGTAACCATAGTTATAATGCTCTTTTCCTTGAACTTTTATATTTTTTTATCTTATTTTTTTAAAGAGTTTATTTATTTGACAGAGAGAGCACAAGCAGGGGGAGTGGCAGGCAGAGGGAGAGGGAGAAGCAGGCTCCCTGCAGAGCAGAGGGGAGCACGATGCAGGGCTCCATCCCAGGACCCCGGGATCATGACCTGACCTGAAGGCAATCGCTTAACCAACTGAGCCACCCAGGCACCCGAACCTTTATACTATAATTAAGAGTTTAATATACTATTCTAGAAAAGAGTTAACAATTTTCTAATTCTGACCGTTTATCACCTTAATCGGAGTTTTGTGTATTTCTGTCTTTTTGTTTCAGCTCTAAGAGCTTTCAGCATTTCTTTCTTTTTTTTTTTTTAAGATTTTATTTATTTGACAGAGAGACATAGCGAGAGCAGGAACACAAGCATGGGGAGTGGGAGAGGGAGAAGTAGGCTTCCCACCGAGCAGGGAGCCTGATGCGGGGCTCCATCCCAGGGCCCTGGGATCATGACCTGAGCCGAAGGCAGATGCTTAACGACTGAGCCACCCAGGCACCCCAGCATTTATTATAAGCAGGTCTATGGTAAATGCCTCAGCTTTTGTTTGTCTGGGAAAGTCTTTATTTCCCCTTCCCATCTAAAGGATAACTTTGCAGAATATTGGCTGGCAGCTTTTAATCTTCAAATATTTTTCATATGCCATTCTACTCTCTCCTGGCCTATAGAGTTTCTGCTGAGAAATCTGATTGCCTGATCCTTTGTAGGTTGCTATCCGCCGCCCCACCCCGGTTGCCTTTCACATTTTTTCTTTATCATTGACTTTTGACAGCTTTGATATAATTGTGTCTTGGAGAGGTCTTCTTGCATCGCGATAAGAAGGTATTCTACTAGCTTCATAGACTTGTGTATCCAGTTCCTTCCCCAGGTTTGGGAAGTTCTCAGCTATTACTTTTTTTTTTTTTTTTTTTTTTTTTTATTATGTTATGTTAATCACCATACATTACATCATTAGTTTTTGATGTAGTGTTCCATGATTCATTGTTTGCGTATAACACCCAGTGCTCCATGCAGAACGTGCCCTCTTTAATACCCATCACCAGGCTAACCCATCCCCCCACCCCCTCCCCTCTAGAACCCTCAGTTTGTTTCTCAGAGTCCATAGTCTCTCATGGTTCATCTCCCCGTCTGATTTTCCCCCCTTCATTTTTCCCTTCCTACTATCTTCTTCTTTTTTTATTTTATTTTATTTTTTAACATATAATGTATTATTTGTTTCAGAGGTACAGGTCTGTGATTCATCAGTCTTACACAATTCACAGCGCTATTACTTCTTTAAGTAAACACTCTGTTCTTGTCCTTCTGTCTTCCCCTTCTGGAATACCCATCTTTCTTACATTGGCTTTTCCAATGGAATCTGTTTCTATGTGGAATCTCAGAGGACTTCTTTTCTTTTTTAAAATCTTCATTCTCTCACTTCTTCCACATGAATCATTTTTAGGTTCCTGTCTTCCATCTTGATTTGCTGTATTTCCAGTGCATTCTGTTGCATTCTTCATCTCATTTAGTGAGTTCCTCTGCTCCAGAATTTATTTGGCTCTTTTTTAGAATTTCTTCTGTGGGGACGCCTGGGTGGCTCAGTCGTTAAGCGTCTGCCTTCAGCTCAGGTCATGATCCCAGGGCCCTGGGATCGAGTCCTGCATCGGGCTCCTTGCTCAGTGGGGAGCCTGCTTCTCCCTCTGCCTGCCACTCCCCCTGCTTGTGCTTTCTCTGTCTCTCTGACAAAATCTTAAAAAAAAAAAAAAAATTTTCTTCTGTGAAGTTCTTCTGTTTATTAATCCTGAGGCCATTGTGTTGCCTTTCTAAGTTTTCTTGTAGCTCACTGAATTTCTTCATAAAAGCTGTTTTAAAATCTTTATCAGTTAGATCGCAATATTCTTTAGGCTCCTTTGCTGGAAAATTGTCAGGTTGTTTTTGCTTTTATTTTTAATGCTATATTACCGTGATTTTTCATGGTGTGTGATAAAAGTGTCTCTGCCATCGCATTTGAAGTAATGAACACCTTTCTTAACTTAGGCAAGGTTTTGTTCACTTTGATTCTGACAGTTCAACCTGTAATTAATTAGGAGCCTTTCTTTTGTTTTCCAGAAGGTGGCACTATAGCACATGTTTTTGATTTCTCTAGGCAGAGTGCACTTTAAAAAGGGGGGGGGTGGCCAACTCAGGGGAGGTGTGTACTTAGCATTTGTGGCTTTAGGTGAGCCTAGAAGTCCGTGGGTCGAATCCCTGGGCAGGTAGGAGGAGGCACTTTCCTGCGGTCCCTCCAGCTGTAGAAGCTGCAGAATGGGTGGCCGACCCTCACTCGACACCTTCACCCTCCACCTCCTGCCAGAAGGGTGTTGCTGACCTGCCGTTTCCATGACCGCTCCCCTCCTTCGTTGCCCTCCCTACTCCCATCCACCCTTGGTGACTTGGATGCTGTGCACAGGTGCTTTTGTTTGTTTGTTTGTTTTTTGGTTATAGATGTCCAATTACTTGTAAATCAAAGGGGAGAGGAAAAAGGAACGGCTCACCTTGTGATGGTGACATCACTCTCAGAAGTTTCCTTTCATTCTTTGAGTAGACCCTACTTGCTGATTTTTTTTTTTTTTTAAATCTGAAATCCCCTTTATCCATTCCACTCATCTCCCCACCAAATTCCCCTCTGGCAACTACCAGTTCTCTCTGTATTTAAGAGTCTGGTAAATGTCTCTTTTTTTCTTTGTCCATTTGTTTTGTTTCGTAAATTCTGCATATGATATTTGCCTTTCTCCGACTGACTTATTTCACTTATCATTATACCCTCTGGATCCATCCATGTTGTTGCAAATGGCACAGTCTTACTCCTTTTTTATGGCTGAGTAATATTCCAGTGTGTGTGTGTGTGTGTGTGTGTGTGTGTGTGTGTGTGTGTGTCGCGCGCGCACGCTTCCATAATTTTGTTATTGTAAATAAATGGTGCAGTAAACAGGGGTGCATATATCTTTTCAAATTAGTGATTTCATTTTCTTTGGGTAAATACTCAGTAGCAGGATTACTATGTCTTAGGATAGTTCTATTTTTTGTTTTTTTGAGGAACCTCCATACTATTTTCCACAGTGGCTGCACCAATTTGCATTCCCACCAACAGTGCACGAGGGTTCTTCTTTCTCCACATCCTTGCCAACACTTGTTATTTCTAGTCTTTTTGATTTTAGCCATTCTGGGAGGTATGAAGTGATATCTCATTGTGGTTTTGACTTATATTACCCTGATGATCAGTGATGTAGAGCATCTTTTCATGTATCTGTTGGCTATCTGTGTATCATTGGAAAAGTGTCTATTCATGTCTTTTTTAATTGGATTATTAGTGGTTTTGATGTTGTGTCCAGGATTTTTTATTTTAATATACAGTTATATTGAATTAGCTAATATTTTATGTAGGATTTTTTTTTAAGATTTTTATTTATTTTTTGACAGACAGCGAGAGAGGGAACACAAACAGGGGGAGTGGGAGAGGGAGAAGCAGGCTTCCCATGGAGCAAGGAGCCCAGTGCAGGGCTCAATCCCAGGACCCTGGGATCGTGACCTGAGCTGAAGGCAGACACCCAACGACTGAGCCACCCAGGCGCCCCTTTATATAGGATTTTTATATCTACAGTTGACCCTTCAACTGCACAGCTCCACTTATATGCAAATTTTTTTCGATAAACACAGTACAGTACCTAAATGTATTTTCTCTTTCTCATGATTTTCTTAATAATATTTTCTTTTCTGGGGCGCCTGGGTGGCTCAGTCGGTTAAGCGGCTGCCATCGGCTCAGGTCATGATCCCAGGGTCCTGGGATCGAGCCCCGCATCGGGCTCCCTGCTCAGCGGGAGGCCTGCTTCTCCCTCTCCCTCTGTCTGCCACTCTGCCTACTTGTGCTCTCTATCTCTGTTAAATAAATAAATAAAAATCTTAAAAAAAAAAAAATAATAATATTTTCTTTTCTCTAGTTTACTTTATTGTAGGAATACAATATGTAATACATATACAAAATATGTGTTAATTGACTGTTATCGATAAGGCTTTGGTCAGCAGTAGGCTGTTAGTAGTTAAGTTATGGGGGAGTCAAAAGTTAAATGCGGATTTTCAAGTGCAGAGGGGGCGGCACCCCTACCCCCATCTTGTTCAAGGGTCCACTGTATATTCATAAGTGAATTAGACCTGTTTGTTTGTTTGTTTGTTTTTTAGCCTTACCTGGTTTTAGAACAAAGATTATATGAGCCTCATAAAATGAAGTGAGCAGCTTCTGGAAATAATTTATATTAAATAGCAATTAATTATTTCTTAAGCTTCTAATAAACCTCAACTGTAAAATTATTTAGGCCCAGGTTTTAAGGCCCGAAGTGGCTTGATAACCATTTCAATTTCATGGTCTCTTCTGCCAATTTCAGCTTTTTTTTTTTTTTTCTTTTAATTCACTTCATTTAGGTTTTTAAGTATATTGACATACGGTTGTTCCTAATAAACTTTTATTGTTTTTAATCTGTTACTTGCTATTTTTTATTAGTAGGCATTTACTGTATTTTGTGCTGTTATTTTTCTTCTCTTTTCAGAAAACCATCTTTTAGCTTTCTTAATATTTATTGATTTTCTTTCTGTTTTACTGATTTCTGTCCTTATCTTTCTGCCCTTCTGGTTTCTTTGGGTTTGCTGTGTATCCTTTTGCCAATGTCAGTTAATTGCTTACACTCAGCTTACTCATTTTTAAATTTTCTCGTTCCCACATTAATGTGTTTAAAGCTACATGTTTCCCTCTAAGCAGTCTTGCTTTAGTGTCTCCCACAACATTTGGTCTGTAGTTAAAAGTATTTCTTGGGGTGCCTGGCTGGCTCAGTCAGAGGAGCATGCAACCTCGGGGTTGTGAATTCGGGCCCCAGATTGGGTATAGAGATTACTTAAATAAATAAATCTTTTTTAAAAGAAGGATTTGGGGCGCCTGGGTGGCTCAGTTGGTTAAGCGACTGCCTTCGGCTCAGGTCATGATCCTGGAGTCCCTGGATCGAGTCCCGCATCGGGCTCCCTGCTCAGCAAGGAGCCTGCTTCTCCCTCTGACCCTCTCCCCTCTCATGTGCTCTCTCTCTCTCATTCTCTCTGTCTCAAATAAATAAATAAAATCTTTAAAAAAAAAAAGAAGGATTTGATTTCCTAATGCCTTTGATGACTTCCTGTTTGACCCAAGGGTTAGTAATGTTGTTTAATTTTCAAATATATGGGATTGATTTTTACCCTTTTTTTTTTTTTTTTTTTTTTAATTTCTGACTTTATTGACTTAAAGGACAAAATTTGTATGATGATAAGTCTTCGGAATTTGAGGCAATTTCAAGATCTCCTTCATTCTTCCCAAGAATGTCTCACCAGGATAGTCTCTCCACCTATTTGCTTACTTTTTGTTTTTTGGGTTTTGTTTACTTCCTGGAACCCATACTTCACTCCAAGTTTCTCCAGGGTTGATTGGGGTTGGGGAGGGGACCCGGACCCCGTGCTAGTTCATTACCTAGTCGGGAGCTGGTTTGTGAAATTGCTATGATCTGGATTATAATTTTTTAAAGTATCTATCTGTATATTGATACTTGACTTTTCCAAAATATTTTAACAGCAAGAGCATATGTAAAACATTTGAGTATCAGAAAAATTCCATTAATAAGCAGTAAGTACAACTCACAAATGAAAGAGCAAGATGCTTTTTCATCCTCCAGGTGGTGCTGTTACTTTTGTTAGCAACTGCTTTTCTAGACTTTTTCTTGTCAATTTTTTTTTTTTAATATTTTATTTATTTATTTGACAGAGACACAGCAAGAGCAGGAACACAAGCAGGGGAAGTGGGAGAGGGAGAAGCAGGCCTCCCACTGAGCAAGGAGCCCAATATGGGGCTCGATCCCAGGACACCGGGATCATGACCCAAGCTGAAGGCAGACGCCTAATGACTGAGCCACCCAGGCACCCCTTTTTCTTGTCATTTCTTGATCTAGAGCAGAACGGGGCAAACTTTTTCTGTCAAAGCCCAGATAGTAAATATATTATGCTTCATGAAGCAGGTGGTCTGTTTCATAACTACTCTGCTTTGGTGTTATAGCTCAAAAGCAGCCATAGGTAATACAGAAACAAGTGGACATGGCTGTGTTTAAATGAAACTTTATTTACAAAAGCAGGTGGCAGGCTGGATTTGGCTCATGGGTAATAATTTGTTGACCCCTGACTAGAAGTTTTGTTATGTATAATTTCATCATTGATCTACTAGTAGTCTAGAAAATTTCTTTCAAGAGATACTCAGTCTCTAGACAGGGAACGTGGTGAAGAGGCTTAGGGCCAAGGCCACTGGTATGCTGATTCTCAGGGCAGGAGTAGTCTAGACTTTGAGGAAGAAGGATGAGGCAGGTAGGGCAATCCCCTGTGCCCTAGAGCCTCTCAAATCCAAGAGTGCCGCAGCCATATTTCCATGAGTTGATTGTGTTTCTTTTATTTGTTTTGGCAGAGTGAACTGTGTGGAAAATAAGCTTTCTCTGTAGTAGTCACATCTCTGCTCAGGGTTGGACTCACATACCATGTTAAAAAATGAGAATAAGAGTCTCTATGCCCTTTGAACAATAAGAGAGTAAACATCTTTAGGTTTGAAGAGGGAAGGATTGGGCAGACCAGGAGGAAGACTAATCCTCTCTCATCACAAGCTTTTAGTTCCAGAAAAGGGGAAAGGAGGAAGCCATCGACTGCATGGCATCAGAGGGTTAGCTTCCTCTTCTGAGTCTCTTCTCAATGCCCAGCAGTAGAAACCAAGCTTGTGTTCATCACCTGCCGTTGGCATACCCTGTTATACCATCACTGGGTATTTCATCTCTGAAGTATCTAGCTTTTTACAAATTTGAAGACCATTTCTCAAATCATTGGAGTGTGTATTTTCAGTAGCATTAGAGCATAGCCTGTAATATGAGTGTTACCTTGATCATCTTCTGTTTGAATGGCGGATACTCTTCCTGCGAGTGCAGTGAACCCAGTTGACTTAATGTGTGTCACCCACACCTCACCACTGAGTAAAGCCCCTCTTTTCTGTTTCAGTAACTGTGGCCTCTTCAAATGGGAACGAGATGGAATGCTAAAGGTAGGTCATTGCAAAGTGACCAATTTTAGTGATCCATGCAAATAATGTTGACCCATCTCTCACTAAACTATTGTCATTTTTTAGGAAAAAACAGGCCCAAAGATAGGAGGAGAAACCCTGTTACCACGAGGAGAAGAACATGCCAAATTTCTGAATAGCTTTAAATAGCCCTGACTTCAGACAGGTACCCACGACCTACATTGCTTCTTATGGCTCTGGAAAAGCAAGGGTGTTGCTCTGTTTGCTCGTGTTCCTGATTGACACAGTCCAAACAGACACTTATTAAGACTACACATTTTACCTACTTATTTTCTGTTGTGTTGGTTTGATACCAAATTTAACACTGACCTTTAAGTGGTAAATCAAAATACCATCATCTTCCGTGTTCTTGCTACTGATGGCTGCATTCATGCGGATTTTTTGCTCAGAAACGGGAAGGTAAATTGAGAGCTGTGTTTCTGTATGTTTTGGGTAATAGAGTGTGCAGTGTTGCTTCTTGATCAGAGTAAAGTTCTGGTATTTATATGGGCACACAGAGGCAAAAGAATTAATTTAGCTCACCCTGGGTAGATTGCATAACTTCTGGGCTTCAGTTTTCTTACCTAGAAAATGAGGAGGCTAGGAGTAAATGATGTTGAAGTGTATCTTTCAGCACTCAAATTCTACAAATAATACAACTTCTCCCATATAAATAATTATGCTCATCAACCTTGACACAATCTTGATATATTGACATCAAAGCCAGTTTCCTTCTTTCATTTCTATTCTTATCTCTCTTTTGTTTTGCAAATTGATTAATGCACTGACTCATGTGGCATTTAATTCATATCTATATGGTTTCTGTGTCCTTAAAATATTGTGGAGCTCTTTAATAGAAACACTAAAATCTCATCATTTTAAAATATGGCTTTGTTTAAATATGGCTTAAAGAAACTTCGAAATCTCTAAAACAAATAGAGAGTTTAAGAAGCTATGAACAATGATTGAAAAACAGAAACATCTCAGAAAGACAGAACTCAGGGAGTTTGAGATTTGCAGATATACTCTATCATACACATCAAGAATTAGAGGTCAAACCCTGTGCAACTTAGCACCCCAAAAATGCAGTTTAGGAGATTCCTCTGTCAGGCAACCTGATTTTCCAAAGTGAATGCTGATATCATCCTAAGATTGAATAAATTAGTAGGATTATTATTACATTGGGATTTAAACTCTAGCTAGAAATAGATCAGGTTTCCCCCAAGATGGTATTATGGTAGATAGACATAATGCTTATAGGAGCTGGTTGTGGGAGATGTTTGATATAGATTTTCAAGAGCTAGAAAAAACATGTACATGCCTTAGATTTCATCAAGCTCTGTCTGCTCAATATGAGTGTTCCTCCTAAGGTTATATATTTTTAGGAGGATTTCACTTCCCAGGAGGTGTTTGTTTTAATTTTTAACTAATGAAGAAAAGAATAAAGTGTTTAATTCTTAATAGGGACTGAAGGCATTCAACGGTGGTATTTTTAATGGCTCATTTAGAGTAGATTTGTTTATCCCATAAACTTAAAATAGAGCTATGTATTTGAAGAAAGTCACAACTAAGCGGCTGCCGAGAACTCGAGCTCCAGGCTGCTCCTCAGGCAATCCCCTTTCCATGAAACACATTCCTGTTTGAACCAAGGGTGCCATTAGAGTTCCCATTCACTTGTGTATCATATATAAGTATTGTAAGGTACTGTAATAATTTAAAAATCATTGAATTACTTCTCAGTTACTCTAGATCTCTGGGGGCTTTCGTTTGAGGTCTTTTGTATGTATGCTTTCATAGATCAGTGATGAGAAGCGGTAGGTGGGCCAGAAGGGGGACTTGTTTGCACTGAAATTACGATTCATCAGTGAGATCAGTCTTTTAATACTATTCTCTTTATCAGTGTATTAAATGCTTTTATATAAATCCAAAATGTGTGTTTAATTTTTCCTTACCCTGTCATTAGCAAGGTGGTCTATAATCTATAATCATTAACCATGCTGTCTTAATGATTATAGGGCTTATTGTGTAATCATGTAATCATAGGCCATCCAAACAAGGTAGGTACACAGTGATCTAAATTAGCACACAGAAACTTTGTATTTCAGGGGGAGGTAGTTGATCTGACTGTTCTGATTGTCTCAACAGATTTTGTTTTCGCTGTGCCTTTTTTTTTAATTTTTTTTTTTTAAGAGAGAGCACACGAGCCGGGGGGGGGGTGCAGAGGGAGGGGGAAGAATCTAAACCAGACCCCCCCCACTGAGCACCGAGCCTGATGCAGGTTTCGATCTCATGACCCTGAGATCATGACCTGAGCCGAAAGCAAGAGTCAGATGCTTAACCCACTGAGCCACCCAGGTGCCCCTGCCTTTTTTTATGAAGAGGAAACAAGTGGCTTTTGTTTTTTGTTTCTTTTTTAATCACCTTTCTCTTGAGTTTTGTTTAAATATATTTTCTCTTCCAAACAAGAGAAGGAAGACTGAAGTAATTTAGATAACAGTGATGCAGAGTAGCAAATAAGGAGCTTCTGAGTGATTGGTATGGAATGTTCCTCAGAGGCAACTTAGAAAGCTTAAAAATTTTAAAGTTTTCAACTTTTAAAAACATTACAAGTTGACCCATCCATAGCAAAGTTGACAGGAAGAGATTTCATGAATTGGGTTGTGTAAAAGTTGATGAGGACACAAGTGAAGCTTGATGTTTATAGTAGATTAAATGTGTCTGAGAACATGGATTTTTAAAAGTCAGGAGAGTAAATCTGTTTGCCTCAGTATGTCACTCATAGCAGCCCATCAGTGCTCTACTTGACAAGTAAAATAGACATCTCTGATCCCATGAGTAGAGATTTGGAAACAATACAGCTCTCAAGGATGGATGGCTCAAAAAATGAAATTCTATATTCACCAATATTGAGGAAAGAAATGGTGATATATCTAAAGAAAATAATAGGCACAAAATAGAAGAAACCAGTTGACTTAATAGCAGTTTGTGGAAAAGCTGTGAAATTTTTGAAAATTAAAATAAGCCAAGGGGTGCCTGGGTGGCTCAGTTGGTTAAGACACCGGCTCTTGATTTCAGCTCAAGTCATGATCTCAGGGTCCAGGAAATTGACTAAGGGATTTGAAAATGTGAGTTGAAACTCAGATTGGAACAAAGGCTGTGGTAATTTTGCTTGAGCAAAGACTTCTCTGTTGGTATTTTTCTTTCCAGTTTTAGTATATATGCTGCCAAAGTGAGCAAATACTGGTCTCTTTCTTAATCAACTTTATTAAGGCCTAAATTTCACATAGTAAAAGGCACACATTTTATGATGTGTGATACAATAAATTTTGATGAACACAGATACCCACGTAAGCACCACCACAAACAAGATGTGGGACATTTCCATCCTGTCAGTGGCTTGTGCGATTTCCCTGTCCTCCCCGACCCATCACAGATCCGTTTTCTCTCCCTGTAATTTCTGCCTGTCTTTTGAGTCTCACTTAAATAGAATCATGCAGAATACACTTTTGTGTCTGGCTTCCTTCATTCACCATATTTCGAAATGCATCTCTGTTGTGGCATATATCAGTAGTTCATTGTTTTTTATTGTTGAGTATTTTGCTGGATGGATATGCCCCACAATTTAGTTATTCACCTGTTGATGGACATCTGAGTTGGATTATTTCCAGTGTGGGGCTGTTATGAATAAAGCCTCTACCAATATTCAGGTAAATGTCTTTCTGTGGATATGTGTTTTTGTTTCTCAGGTAAATATCTAGGAATGGGATTTCCAGGTCAAATGGTAAGTGTATGTTTAGTTTTTAAGAAATTGCTAAACTAGGGGTGCCTGGATGTCTCAGTTGGTTGAGTCCTGGGATCGAGCCCTGTGTCGGGCTCCCTGCCCATCAGGGAGTCTGTTTCTCCCTTTCCATCTGCCTCTTCCCCCTACCCCTCACTCATGCTCTCTTTCTCAAATGAATAAATAAAATCTTTAAAAAAAAAAAAAAAAGAAACTGCCAGAATATTTTCTAAAGGGGTTTACCCTGGGGCGCCTCGGTGGCTTAGTCAGTTACGTGTCCCACTCTTGATTTCGGCTCAGGTCATGATCTCAGGGTTGTGAGATCAAGCCCCATGTGGGGCTCCATGCTCAGTGGGGAATCTGCTTGGGATTCTCTCTCCCTCTGCCCCTCCCCCGGCTCATGCATGTGCACTCTCTCTCTAAAAATAAATAAATCTTCAAAAAAAATGAAGGGGATGTACCATTTTACACACCCACTAATAATGTGTGAGAATTCCATTTGCTCCACATTCTCACCAGTATTTGATACCATCGGTCTTTTTAAGTTTTAACCATTTTAATAGGTGTGTGGTGGTATCTCATTGCAGTTTGAATTTGCATTTTTCTCATGACTGTTGATATTGGGCATCTTTTCATGTCCTGTTGGCATTCCTGTATCTTCTTTGGTGAAATATCTGTTTACTGATTGATCGAGTTGAGTAAGAATTCTTCCATGTATTCTTATGTGGAATTTAAGAAACAAAACAGATTAACATAGAGGAAGGGAAGGAAAAATAAAATAAGATGAAAATTGAGAGGGAGGCAAACCATGAGATGCTGAACTCTAGGAAACTGAGGGTTGCTGGAGGGGAGGTGGGTAGGGGGATGGAGTAATTGGGTGATGGGCATTAAGGAGGGCAGTTGATGGAACTGAGCACTGGGTGTTGTATGCAACTGATGAATCACTGAATTCTACCTCTGATACTAATAAAAAATAAGTAAATTTTTTTAAAAAGAGTTCTTCCTATATTCTGTATACAAGTGTTTTGCAGATATATGTGTGATGAATATATACTCCCAGTGTGAGACTTGCCTTTTCATTTTTTCTTAACAGTGTCTCAAAGAGCAGGTTTCTACTTTCTTGTAGTACATTTTATCAGTTGATTCACTTTTGGTTCATGCATTTTGTCTAAGAAATTTTTACCTGCCTTAAAAGTCAAAAAGATGTTCTTATAGAATATTTTATATAGTTCTAGCTTTCACTCTTTCATCTGTGGTCCATTTCAAGTTAATGTTATATAAGCCATGAGGTGTAAGGGTTGAGGTTCAGTGTTCTCCAAATGGACACTCATTTACAGCATCACTCAGTGAAAAGATGAGCACTTCCCCCATTAGATTAGTTTGACTTCTTTGTTGAAAATCAGTTGATCATGTATTTTGGGGTCTACTTCTGGACTCAGTTTTGTTATAGTAATGACATATTCATATGGTATATGTCAATCCTTATGCCAGTACCATGCTGTCTTAATGATTATAGATATAACAAGTGTGGGAATCAACTAGTGTTAGTCCTCCACCTTTGTTCTTTGTAAAATTTGTTTTGGCCATTCTAGGTCCTTTGCATTTCAGTGTAAATTTTAGAAGCAGCATGTTGATTTCTACCGGGGGAAAAAAAACCCTACTGGAATTTTTATTAAGATTGTGTTTAAGGAGCATCTGGGTGGCTCAGTCAGTTAAGCGTCTGACTCTTGGTTTCACCTCAGGTCAAGATCTCAGGGTCATGAGATTGAGCCCTGTGTCAGGCTCCACGCTCAGCATGGAGTCTGCTTGAGATTCTCTCCGCGTGCGCACACACTCTTTTTCTCTCTCAAATAAATAAATAAAATATTAAATAAAAAAAGATTGTGTTTAATCTTTGGATCAATTTGGGGGGATTGACATCTTAAGACTTTCTATCTGTGAATATAATACATCTCTCCATTTATTTAGGTCTTTAATTTTTCTCAGCAACATTTAGTAGTATTTGTGCCTGTCTCAGCATATGACTAGCCAGTGTTGTGGTTGTTCTGGCCGTTGTGATTCCTATTAAGACTGCAAGATGCCTCCAACAATAACCATCAGCAAACTTTGAAAAAATGAAGGTTTATTAATTATAGGGCCTGGAAATAACATAGCACACCAAATAGCAAGGTCTTGGGCCAAACAGCAAGGTCTCGGGTAGGAGTGCACATGGGCTTGGGGCTCTGCTTTCATTGGGGTCAATGGTGGGGGCCTAGTATTTCTTGGGCTCACGCTTTATTGGTGAATTTAAAACATAAGAGTGGGATTTTAAAGTCTTTGAAAAGGAAAAACAAGTGGTCAGTTACAGAAATCAACTGAAATCTCGAAAGACTGTCAGGAGGAGGAGGGGGCCTGGCTCTTTAATCTAGTGATGTACCTGGCAATGTGTATGTCTGAGAGGTGTAGAGATTGTATATATATTTTGTCATGTTTATTTCTAAATGTCTTACAGTTTTGATGATATTGTAAAGGGTACTTTTTGCATTGCAATTCCCAGTTATTACTTGCTCGTATATAGAAATAAAATGCATTTTTGTCATTTGACCTTGTATCCTGGGACCATGTTAAGCTTACATATTAGTTTAGCAGCTTTTTTATAGATTTCTTAGGATTTTCTACATGTTGGATCATGTTGCCTGGAAGTTTTTAACACTGCAGTTCTTGTCTATGACTGATGTTGTTGTTCCCATTCTAAAGAGGAAAGCATTTTCTTTCACCATTAATTATCAAGAAAATATTCTGAGTAAGGTTGAACAAGAGGATCTATAAATAGTAGTGTGGGTTTTATTGGTCTTCTCATACATTCCCTAGTGATGGTATCAGTTGAGCACCAGTGGGCTTGACCTTGAGAGGGGGAGGTCATGTCAAGTCCTGCGTTGAGTACATTTTCAGGTTGTGCTGAATTTTGTCTTCATGTAATCACCAATCTTGCCAAAACAACAATAGTGTCTATGTCATTCGGGCACTTAGGGTTAAAGGTACAGGAAGAGTATCCTCAGTGATTTAATAAAGGAATGAACTGGTGTTTTTTTGTTTTTTTTTTTTTGAACAGTGGTTTCAGGATACCAATCTAAGAGTATTTTAGGGTTTTCATCTTACAAAATATAAAATGTCTTGCCCCTCGGTACCACAGTTCTGTGCTGGGTGTGTAATAAACAACCAAACATGAGCTAATAAAATCATAAGTTAGTGCACCCTGACCTCACTGCCTCATATTAATGAGGCGACCGTTTTTATTTAGGAAAGTTTTTACATTTGGGGGCCTCTTCCCTAAATGATTCACATTCACCAGTGTGTCATTTGAGATTCATTATTACTGCTCTAAATTAATGAGAAATTATATGGAAAACAATTTTTTCCCCTTTGTGTTACATATTAAGTGAATATTCTTTTCAGGCGTGTCTCGTCAAACATCGTCATTCCCATAGGAAGCCTTTTTTTTTTTTTTTAAGATTTTATTTATTTATTTGACAGATACAACGAGAGGGAACACAAACAGGGGGAGCAGGAGAGGAAGAAGCAGGCTTCCCGCAGAGCAGGGAGCCTGATGCGGGGCTCGATCCCAGGACCCTGGGATGATGACCTGAGCCGAAGGCAGACACTTAGCGACTGAGCCACCCAGGCACCCAGGAAGCTTTCTTTTTATGAAGCTTTCTCTTCAAAAAAGCTTTATGAAAGCTTCTCAACTCTAAATATGCAGATTTTTTTAATAGTAGAAAATTGCCTTACTGAATAAAGTGAGCATCATTGGTCAAAAATGAATTTTAAAGTTTAAAACATAAACATGGAAGAAAATAAAACATAAAAATGAAAAAAATATAGCTAGATACTTAAATGTGCCCAAATCACTTGAAGGATACTCAAGACTTGGGAATAATGGTTTTCTTTGGGAGACAGAAGTACGCTATATTTTTTTCTGCCCTTTAAAATTATTAAAACGTATGTATATATTACCTAATCAAAGTATTCTTGATTTAAAAAATCAAAATAATGTGTAATCTCCTTCTGTGATCTCTCTCGCTGTTTCTCATGAATAAATAAATATATTTTTTAAAGTGTTAATACATTGTAAGATCACAGGGTATACCAAAGTTACCAATTAGGAACTAGAATATCCATATATTTTTTTAAGATTTTATTTATTTGTCAGAGAGCACTAGCAGGGGGAACAGCCGGCAGAGAGAAAAGCAGGCTCCCCCACTGAGCAGGGAGCCCGAAGCAGGACTTGATCCCAGGACCCTGGGATCCTGACCCCAGCCAAAGGCAGACGCTTAACTGAACCACCTAGGCATCCCTAGAATATTCGTATTTTTAACCAATTTGCTTTTGGACAAATCCCTTAAGAACTTTTAAATTATGAAAAATTTGTCCAAAAATTGGAACATAATTGGTTGGAAATGAAATTAGAAATGAGCTACCCAACCAAATTAAACTGATAAAAAGCATGTACCACGTTTTTTAAATTTTAAAAAATCATTATGAGGCTCACAAAAATGACCACTTCTTCCCCCCAAAAAAATCCTAAGTAAACAGATACATGATAATAATTTGTAAAATCTGCCCTGGAGTGCATGCACACATTCCCACCCCGATCCCCGCCCCCCAAAACAAAAAGAAGCAGGAAAAAGAAAATGGCAACATAAAAAACCAATGAATTAAAAATAACAAGTTTTCGGGGCGCCTGGCTGGCTAAGTAGGTTAAGTGGCCGACTCTTCATTTCTCTTCAGGTCATGATCTCAGAGACTTGGGATGGAGCCCTGCCTCAGGCTCTGAGTTGGTCATGGAACCTACTTAGGATACTTCCTCTCCCTCTGCCCCTATCCCCACCCTGTTCGCTCTTGCTGTCTTTCTCTTAAAATAAAAAATTTAAAAAATAATGTTTTCAGGGCACCAGGCTGGCTCAGTCAGTGGAGCATGCAACTCTTGGTCTTGTGGTTGTGAGTTTGAGCCCCATGTTGGGTATAAAGATAACTTAAAAATAAATAAAATCTTAAAAATAAATAAATAAATAAAAATAATGTATTTTCACCAATTCATCCTTTGACAAATTTATTGCTGGGATCCCTAAAGGACTAGGAGAGAGTAATGAAAGAACAGAGAAGAGTCCAAAAGTCCACACTTTTGACAAGGCCAATCTCTAAAAATACAGATTGCTCCATTCCTAGTAAATGTGGCTGCCCAGATTCCCACTCGTGTTACCCTTGGCATGTTTCTCCCTGCCCAGATAAAATGACTGTGAATGGTTTTCAGTGAAGGAATTCTGGGCGGAATTTGAAAATGCTGAGGTATAATGGGACCCTTGTTAAGGATGGAGATAAAATGAGGTAATAGATTTCTTTTTTTCTGCCAGAGCTCTTTATCTGGAGCCAGCATGCCAAGTGCATAGTCATTGAAGAGGCAAGGACAGGCTGTTTTATTGTTTTAAACTGGCTACTCAGTCACACCATTCTTGATTCTTGACATCTGTCTGGCCTCAGCGTCCCTTCCTGCAGGTGTGGGTGGCTGTGGGTTTGAATCCATCAGCTGCCCTCTACCTGGTTGCTGGCCCTCTTACCAGAAGGCATTTGGGTGTGTTATGACCAAGATGACCCAAAATGTGGCTCCTCCATTTTTATGGCCTAAGGTGGAGAGCAGTGCTTTGCTGTTTTTCCTATTGCACAACTGGATGTGTAACCACACACATTCCCCCTTGTAAATTAGGGTTACTAACCAAAAGGCTCAGGGACTGGATCTGGCCAACCAAGAGGGCAGTTTCATGTGGGTAAAGCTCCAGCTCACCTGTCCTCCTGGGCCAGCAGCCTGCCTCAGGTTCGGAGCTAGCAGTCAGCCAAGCCTGCACTGCTGTGCCCAACTAAAAACCGCAGCTGGTTGGCTCGCCATGTCTTCTCTCACTTATAACCCAGCTAAGGACAGGAATGTAATGCTCCTACGCACCTCTCAGCGAGAATTCCTCATCTAGGTGTGGGATGAGGTGCTGTGAGGAGCCCCACCCACAAGAGCAAGACTGAGGCAGGGGTATGTCTGGCCAGTTCGCTAAGGCTCCCTGTTCTGCCACTTTCAGGGGTGCAGTAGGAAGCGGATGGGGCCCATGCATGCATCTCCTGCCCAGTAATCCAGAGAGGAACACCTCTGACCTTCGTTGTGCTCAAGCTGACTGATTTCTCCAGTTAAGATCAGAGATGGGAGATGGCAGGCAAACAGCAGAACTCCATTCCTTTCTGTTGAGATTTATGTTTTAAAACTTTGAAATACTCATTCTCAAATAATTTGTCTCATCACATAAAAAGTAAAAATAGTAATGAAATTTTGAGGCATCTGTAAAGTTTTTCCTTGATGGTAGTTTCTTCCAGTGCGATCACGTTCTCCTTTAAAGCTGCTGGTCCTTTCAGTGAAGGCTGCGGAGAAGAGCAGATTTCCTAAAGAGCCTTTCTGTTGAAAACAGGCCCAAATGCTGTGTGGTAGCTGGTGGAAATGTGTGGCTCCTGCAGACGGGGTGTGATTTGGAGACTAGAGCTGAAGGTGACATTTTCTGTCTGAGGAAACACCATGGACAGTATATCCTGAAAGAGTTCCCCCTTCCCGACCTTTCTGCCAATATTCTGTTTGCTTGGTTTAAGAAAGGATTGGCAAAGGTGTCCAGTAACAGAAAGCACATACAACCTCTTCAAAGAGAAATCTGATTTATCCAGTTTCACATGTAAGTTATGACCCCATCATTTCATTTCCAGAAACCTGTCTTACTAATAGAGGAATGGGTAAGTAAAGTCTAGCATATTCACTGACATGCAAAGGGAGCAAAGACACACACAAACCACCCCCCCCAGTAGGGCCATGTGATGTAAATACAAAATAGGGCTTATTGAGGGAAAACTTGGGAGCGCAGACCGTTCCTTGAGCACCCATTACCTCACAGAGAAGTGTGCTTAAGCTGGGGAGAGCTGCACCAGCTCCACCATGAAAAGGATTACAGTAAAAGGACCCAATTCCATGATGCTCTCCTTGCTTATGGAAGGAAGCAAGGAACATGCCTGTGACAATATAATAATGAGCTACTTGGTCGAGGCAAATACTCTTGTTAGACCTTGTTAGAAAGAGGGAGCTTTCAGAGCTCAGCTTTGGTATCAGCCAGTTCCGTGTGGCCAACTCAGATCTGCTAAGTAGTTCCTTTCTGCACTGGCTGTGGGGCTATCTGGATTTGCATAATTATGTGTTATGTTGCCTTTATAAAGAATGAAGTATGTGTGTGAGAATAGACAGGAAAAATGGAAGGATACATACTAAACCACTGACAGGGCTTACCTCAGAGTAGAATTGAATTAAGCAAAAAGGAAAAACTCTCCTTATGTGTAATGGATTTCCTTTTTTTCTTTTTTTTTTTTTTAAGATTTTATTTTTAAGTAATCTCTACACCCGACGTGGGGCTTGAACTCACAACCCCAAGATCAAGAGTCACACACTCTACTGACTGAGCCAGCCGGGCACAGCCAGGCGCCTCGTGTGTAATGGATTTCCATGTTGCTTGAATTTGCTACATTGAGCATATATTGTAAATGAAATAATTTTATAGTGGAAATGTCTTGTTAAAAAAAAAGATTGGGTAAGGATGAGTAAATGTGTAAAGAACATTTTAAGTGGTGAAATAGCAGTTTTCCATTAAATATTTTGTGCATGTTTTTCCAATTCTGAGGAAAGTTTTCATTACTCTCCTGGTTTCCTTTTGGAAGCATTCTGGTTTGATCAGTTTAGACACCCACAGACAGTGAGGGTAGGTCGGTAGCAGGACTGCAGAGTATACACTTTGGAGCATAATCAGAGTATTCCAGAGGCTCCACGACCAGTCTCCCTGCTTAAGGCACATTCAACACAAGCGCATCATGCCGCGGAAAAATTGGGCTCTTCTTTGGCTTTTGTTGTGCTGGGACTTGGGCCCCAAACCTGAATCTCCAAAGTGTGAATCCCAGGACTCCTGAGAAGAGAACGGCACTGCTCTTCCACCTGCCCAGGTGATAGCGTTTAATGATAGAGTTTGCCCTGTGGCCTCTTAACCTTCCCAAGGCCGGTTCAGCTGCTTGGAGTTCGTGTGAGAAAATACAGTGCTGACTGTAGATGAGGTGATTCGGAATATGCATGATTGCTTAATCACTAGATTTTATCAGCCTTTTAAAAGATTACTTAAAAATACATGCATTCGTTACAAAACGGCCTGCTCTAATAAATCGTCCCACCTCTGGCAGAGTATTTTACCACAGCTGAGCAGCTTTTCCTTAAAGCAAAGTCCCCCTATGCTGCCCTGGGATCCCAACCTCAGAAGCAGGCTGGACTAGCCGGCCAGGGACCCAGGTCCCAGGGGAAGCAGAGGGCCCAGGGTGGGGACAGGGTGATGGCTAAGAGGGGGTGCTTGTACTTCATCTAGAGTCCTCTGTATCTTCTAATATACTGTGGCCCCACAGAGGTGCCTGCTGCAGTTGTTCTTGATTGTTCTGCATTCTTAGTGGGGAATTCCTGAGGGTAGAGCAACGATAAAGTAGGATAGATGATGAGTCTGGGGCAGGAGGCAGGGTGGTTGGGAGAGAAGAAAGGGGCACTGTTAGAAGCTGAGTTGGGTTCCCCCCGCCTTAATTCAGTATGACTGGTGTCCTTCTAAGAAGGTAGAGCATGAGACTCTTGATCTTGAGTTTGTGAGTTCGAGCCCCACACTGGGTGTAGAGTTGACTTTAAAAAAAAATAAAGTGCGGGCGCCTGGGTGGCTCAGTTGGTTAAGCGACTGCCTTCGGCTCAGGTCATGATCCTGGAGTCCCAGGATCGAGTCCCGCATCGGGCTCCCTGCTCAGCAGGGAGTCTGCTTCTCCCTCTGACCCTCCCACCTCTCATGCTCTCTCTCTATCTCATTCTCTCTCTCAAATAAATAAATAAAATCTTAAAAAAAAAAAAAAAAAAACTGTTAAAAAAAATAAAGTGCTATCAAGCAGGGAAGAGACACAGAGGGAAGACGATGTGAAGACGCCCTATGACAACAGACACGGAGATCGGAGGGACGCTGCCACCAGCCAGGGAGTCCTGGAGCCACCGGAAGCTGCAGCAGGCAAAGCAGGATCCTCCCCTAGAGAGAGGGAGCACACAAGGCTCTGCTGACACCTTGAATTTGGACTTCCAGCCTCCAGAACTGTAAGAGAATCCATTTTTATTGTGTCAAGCCACCCAGTTTGTTACACAATGCTATGGCAGCTTTAAGCTAAGGCCTACAGGCACTAGGAGGAGAAGTGAGGTAACACCAAAGCTAAATTTCTGCTTTATAGTTTTGGTTACAGCTGGCCTTGCTGTAACGCTCGCTTCTGATTCGATGCAGTTAAGAAACCACAGTTGAACCTTGAGACTCTTCAGACATGAGGAAGCATCTGGGCTCAGTAACCATCCCAGAGAATGGTCTTAACCTAAACAATTGTGTTAACATTTCTCTTTCACTTGTGTGACTTGCTGAGACAGACTGAGAAGATCATGAGCAATACTCCTTGAGTTCAGGCTTTCAAATGCCTAAGTCAGTGAGAGTAATGTGTCAGTCAGGTTCAGGGAGACAAGTTGGCATGACTCAGTTTGAGATTTCAGAAGAGGATACACAGTGTCGACTCAGCACTTTTATTTCTAAGCTGTAAGCAAACGTCATCTTTTCTCTTTATTGTGATCCTTTTCTTTGTCTACAGGACAGGAATCATACTGTGGGAACAATGGCTAAGTAAGGGGAAGTCACTGTAGGTTTGGTGCTAGGAGGCCCCACAGGTGTTTGCCCACCTCAGAAAATCATCTGCAAAGAAGCGAAAGCCAGGGCATCTTAATCCATCAGAGCAAAAGGCATGTGTGTTTACCACAGCAGGCCCCAAGTTGAGACCCTTGGAAGGGGCCTGTTTGTGCGGAAGCATTCAAACATCTGGGGTGGGTATGTGAGTTTCAGGCTCCATCGTCTTGGTCTGTCAAGATGAGGTCAGATGCGGTGGCGGTTTTGGAGATATGATGGGTACAGGCCGTCATAATGCCACTGGCGCCACTGCTCAATAGCTTCCCGGCTTCTCTCTTCCTGTTCTGGGGAGCAGAGGTAAAATGGTCGTGTTAGCATGGAGAGGACTCTGAGCTCAGGAGAGCCACCAAGCTCTTGACAGCCATCAACCCAAACTGCCTACCCTGTGGCGACAGGAACAAACTGTGCCAAACAGAATGTCTGAGTTGAAAGACCTAACAGAACAGTGTGTCGAAAGGTCTCACTTTGGGGGCCAAGCCCTGGCAGGAGACGGAGCTGGTAGCCAGTAGAGCCAAGATCAAAATCTGTGTCTCAGTCCTGTGCTCTTTCCCCTGCACAGCCAGCAAAGCGGAGAGAGGTAACAACTGGCTCAAAGAGGTGACAACTAGGAAACGAAGTACGAAGAGAACAGAACAGGTACGAAAAGAGACAACAGGTTTTATGGTTGAAAAAATACATCATGGAAGGAAATAACTGTCAACTTCAAGGGATGGCGTTATGAGTAATTTTTTCTCAGGCTTTAAAAATAAAATTATGTTTTAAGAACTATACAGAAGGGACGCCTGGGTGGCTCAGTCGTTAAGCAGCTGCCTTCGGCTCAGGTCATGATCCCAGGGTCCTGGGATCGAGTCCTGCATCGGGCTCCCTGCTCGGCGGGGAGCCTGCTTCTCCCTCTGCCTGCAGCTCCCCCTGCTTGTGCTCTCGCTCACTCTTTCTCGCCTATGCTCTCTCTCTCTCTAGCAAATAAATAAAATCTTAAAAAAAAAAAAGAACTATCCAGAAAAGGGGGTGGGTAAAGCAAAGTGGAGGGAAATTTGATAATGGTTGATTCTGGGTGATGGTTATATGGAGGTTCAGTGAACTATATACTTTTCCATATGTTTGAAATTTTTCAAGGTAAAAGGCCAAAAAGAACAGAAGGGAGTTTTTAGTAAGAAAGTCTTGATGTTGCTGTCTTTAATCAGACATGTCTCTGAATAACAACTTCGTTCAATTGTAGAATTAGGCTCCTGACGCTAAGTCCACACTGCCTTTCGTTAGGGACCATGAAAGCACGAGCAGTTTGAACAAGTCCCTCAATGTGTAAAAAGGCAACCATAAGACTCCTCAAAAAGTTAGACAGCATTACCACATAACCCAACAATTCGGCTCCTAGGTATATACCTAAGAGAAGTGAAAATCAGGGCAAGTGAATGGATAAACAAAAGAGTTATATATGCACATACACACACAATGTATGTTTAATTCAGTCATAAAAAGGAATGAAATACGCCAGACACAAAAAGACATGTACTGTGTGATTCCACTTATAGAAATACCTAGAACAAATTGGTAGAGACCAAAACGTATTAGAGGTGAGCAGAGACTGTGGGGAGTAGGGAGTTAACTCTTGGATATTGGGGACAGAGTTCATCTCTGAGGTGATGAAATGGTTCTAGGAATCCATAGTGGTGCCGGTTGCACAACCGTGTGAACGGGCTAAATGCCACTGACTTGTACACTTCAAAATGATGACGATGGCAAATTTCATGTAAATTTTACCACAGTTTTTTAAGTAGTTGTGGAAAATGTTGGGAGGATAGGAAGTTCTAACAGATAAAGATAGTATCAAGGACTCAGAACCCCCAAAGACGTCCTTTTTTCCAAATGTGGGCTTCACCACCAAAAAGCCTGTGAACCTGACTTTGGTGCTAGTGAACCTCATTCTTTGGGGCATTGGGCAAACAGGACGGCCTGGTGACGTCAGGATGCAGAGAAAATGGGTGTCCCCATGGTCCTTAGCCCCCATGAGAGCCAGATGCCCTCGACAAGAAGGACCCCCTGTTACCGCTGGGTATTCAGGCATCATGGCTGCTGGGTATATTTCCTTCCTCTGTGGGCTTGGAGTCGGTGCTACCCTTGACGCTGGAAATCGCCTTTGGGACTTAGTACCCCAGGACAGCCCAGAGCTTAGAGTCAGGCCCCGGCTGGAGCTTTGGGTCTTCAGCCCATCAGACCTTTCTCAGGCCAGATAGATCAGCTACTCTTTGCCAATCTTGAGAGCATGGTTTTGACATAGAAGTTGATTATTTTTCTCCAGGTCATGCCGATTTCTTCGTACACCATTTCACTTAGACAAAGGGAAGACCTCCCTGGTAAAGGCCCGAACAGTGTGGCTTTTGTGTAGGGGACCACCTGTGGCTGAGCGTGTTTAGCCAAGCCCAGATGGGCCGACCCAGGCTTCCGGCTTTGAAGGTGGAAGCAGACTTTTGCTCCCACACAGACCTCAGAGGTAGGAGCCAACACACTGTTTATCCTGGCACTTCCAGAGGCAGAACTCAAAGGCATAAAGGCATCTTTTCCTCATCAAACTAGGGGTTTTGAGTAGAGAAATAACCAGGAGCCACAGCCTTCCCAGAACAGGTCCAGTGTGTCCTGGATGGGCTGATGGGCCTTCAAGATGGGGTTCTCAGGCTCTCAGGAAGGTCCCTCTGGTCTAGACCACCTGCCTAAACTTCCTCCTTTGGAAATCCTAGACCTTTCGTTTATCCATGGTCATCCCTCAGCATTTGCTTTTAAGGGGTGGGGACAAACCTGCAGCTGCTGCCAGTTATTCTGAGAATAGGTGACACGGTCAGATCAAAATAGCCAACCGAAAAACCAGGGTCCTGACTGGTGAGTGTGTGTGGGCCTCAGAGAAGGGCTGAGAGCGCTCCGCACTGGGGTAGAGGTTCACCAGCCCTGCGGCTACCACACCGCAGTACACTGCAGTCGGTGCTCTGGGGCAGAAGTGAGGGAAGAGGAGGAAAATTGAAATGCATTTCCCATCAGCATTTACCCTCAGGCAGGCTGGATCTGCTCCACCTCTTTGCCTTCCCTTCCTTTATCCAGCCCTGGGGAGACTGAAGGTGGGGGTTGGGAGGGTGTGCTCTCCTTACTTCACTCCTCACTCCATCCAACTGCAGGGAGCAATTCCCGGATCAAAGAGGTCCCCTAAGACCTCCACACACCTGACCATCCTTCATCTATAAGAACATTTCTTGGCTGGCAAACATACCTTGGTTCGGATCCCTGACTAGTGATGGCACCTTGGAAACTCAGGCACCCTTTCTAAGCCTGAGTTTTTGCAACAAAAACACAGAAATTGTAAGACCTGAGAGGCTGGGTGTAAGGGTTGAGTGGTTCAGAGCAGTGCCCGACAGAGCAAGTACTCAACCAGTGACAACAGCTCTGTCATTACAACCCCCGTAGGCCTGTGGCCTGGCCTGCAGAGTCTTCATCTTTGTGGGTAAGGCCTCAGGCCCCCGATCACTGTCTCTCTGGCTTTAGTAGAGGACTGGTCATCCCCCAAGTGCCTGGCCCCTCACCCTAATTCATTATGAAAGGGAAAACAGTGTTCTCCACCCAGATGCTAGGGATTGGGACCAGAAACATTTACAAATGCCCAAAATAAAGTCCTATTATTAATACGGTGAGTTTAAAAAAAGAAAAAAAAAGACCCTGAAGGAATTCTGCTGGCCACATTCTCATTTTTAAATGTCTCCCCAAGCTGTTCACCAAGGTAAACAAATGTCCAACAGAAATATTTTGCCTCTGAGTTACAACGGCCTGCCCCCCCCAACCCCTGGATGTTCCCAGAAAGCTTGATTTGGTAGGATCCAAGCCCAACACCTGTTTGCAGGGCTCAGGTGCCACCTGTGAGGCAGTGGGCATGGCCTGTAGCCCTTGGGTACCTGGTGATTGTATCCTGTTCCTAAGAGATGCCCTCAGAGAGTGTTACCTCCCAAATCCACCAGAACATACAAGCCAGGAGGCTCATGACTTCAGAACGAAAATCATGGACTTTCTCTAGCAAAGGTCACCTAAACTGGGGCCCTTTGTCCAAGCTCATGTACATTCAGGAGCTTGCTTGGGAGCATTTCCATCTTGAAGTGTGGGGGAAAGACCAAAACAAAAATAAACATAAATGCACACTCTGGCCTGCTAGCCTCAGCCCTGATCAGTGTTTCTACAGGGTTTTGCTCAGGGTGACACTTGAGGACACTTAATAGATGGTAAGTCCCATCCCATGGCATGGGAGACTGGTTTGAAAACAGCACCTCCCTCTGCCCATGCCCATGCCCACACCCAGCTGCCACCACTGAGGCCTTGGTGAAATCAGCATTGCCTAAGGGAGGCAGGAGTCCTGAGGCAGGGAACAAAGTGTGCCGTTTGCCTGTCAAGAGACTCTGACACAAAAGCCAAGGCTTAGAAAAGATAAGAGCAGTTGGATAAGGGCACAAGCAAAGCGGATAAAACTTAGCACAAGCCTAACACTATGGGTGAGTTGCTTTCTGAGGTCAGGTTTCCTGGTTTGGTTACACCGGTCAGATAAGATACTGATTATAGGGACGCCTGGGTGGCTCAGTCGTTGTCTGCCTTCGGCTCAGGTCATAATCCCGGGGTCCTGGGATCGAGCCCTGCGTCAGGCTCTCTGATTAGTGGGGAGCTTGCTTCTCCCTCTCCCTCTGCTGCTGCCCCTGCTTGTGCTCTCTCTCTGTCAAATAAATAAATAAAATCTTAAAAAAAAAAAAAGATACTGATTATAGTGAATAGGCGAACAAAGGCCAGAATGAGTAGTTCCTAGAGCCATTCTGTTGATGTGAATCCAGGGGAGTTGAAAGTGAGTTTGAAACCTTTCCAACGCACCTGTAACCAGAGCTAAGCCACTAGCGTAGGGGCTAAGACAGGGAACACAGGCAACCACCGTAATCCCCAAGCAGGAGGAGAAAATATGATCAGCCAAAATTTCCCCAAGCCAGTGGAAATATAGGTGTTGTGTTCTCTTCCGTGCCTTCTCAAGTTCTGTAGCCATTTGTGTGACTTTCTTCCTTCAGGACTCCAATAGATGTGAACTGAGGAAAGAGCCTCTCTTACCCCTCCCTCGTCTAATTAAAATTTAGGGAGAAGTGGAAGCAACTTTTGATTTTCCCCCAAAGGCCCATTTCCCCGAAGATACTGGCTGAAGAGCTCTTACCGTCATTTTGCTCCTCCACGAAGTTCTCAAACTCGTTCCTTTGTTCCTCGTAATACTCTCTCTGCAGCTCATCAGCCCGCAGCTTCTGCCTGTTCTCCACTGGGAAAGGGCAAGAAGTGAGAGTTGCCTCCAAGAATGGGGACAGCGGCACGCATCCAGGGGAACACTGATCATTTTGCCTGAGAAACTTGAACCTGGCGGGGAAGGGTTGTTTGGGAGGGGGACGGATGGGGGCTTCACGAAGATGGTTTACTCCTGACACAGACTTTAAAACTTGAAGGACCCAGGAACTCACCCTGTCCAAGCACCATATTTTACAAATGAGAAAAGCAGTTTAGCTTCACTCATAAAATTAGTGGTGCATCTGAGTATGCTGGGCCAGTTAGAAACTAGAAATCCAATGATTAGAAATGAATTCTAGGAGGGAATAATCAACTTAAAGTTAATTTCAAAGTCCCATGTTGGGCTCCGAGCTCAGCAGGAGCTCTCTCAGGCTCTCTCTCAAATTAATAAAATCTTTAAAAAAAAAAAAAAGTTAATTTCACATTAATACCTCTAAGTCTTTAGTCTTTGAGCACGTGTCACAGCCAAAATGTGTGCCAGGCGCAGATTAAAAAGGCAAGTAAAGATTCTGTGCCTATATTTTAGAGGCCTGTAGTCCAGATAAGGAAAAAGATACAAAAATAAGTCATGCCCAGCAGTATGGCTGTTGTAATAGGAATGTATACAGGGCACAGTGATGGTAGGGATGATAAAATGAGGTAGGGAGATCTGAGAGGATCCTTGATATCCGTGCCCTTAGGCAGTTCCCTCCCTTTGTGTGGGCTGGCCTTAACTGACTCTTCTAGTGAGCAGAGGATGGAAAACATGATGGAATGTGGCTTCCTTCTTGGGCATCTCTTGTTCTGAGGGAAGCCAGCTGCTGTGTTGTAAGCGGTCTTATAGAGAGGCCCACTCATGGCAAGGAACTGGCGGCTTTGACAGAGAGTCAGCAAGGCACTGAGGCTTGTTTGAAGGCAGATCTTGCCATCAGGCCTTGAGATGACTGCAACCTGGGAGAGGTGCTGAGCCTGAGGCCCCCAGCTAAGGCATATCTGGACTGCTGAGCAACTAGGAGACTGTAAATGTGGTTTTAAGCTGCTAAATTCGGGGTCCATTGGTACACAGCAATAGATAACGGGTACAGAATATGAGGTGATCAGGTAAACTTCCTGAAGATACTGACTGCAGGTATCCCTTATTTTGTAAGACAATGCATTCTAGTAAAGTTGGCTGTAAACTTTTTTTTTTTTAAGATTTTATTTATTTGAGAGAGAGAACAGGGAGAGGAGCAGAGGGGAAGGGATAGAGACTCTCAAGCAGAGTCTACGCTGAGCGTGGAGCCTGATGTGGGGCTTGATCTCATAACCCTGATCATGACCGGAGCTGAAACCAAGAGTCGGACGCTTCACCAACTGAGCCACCCAGGTTCCTCAGATGTAAATTTTTTTATGAGAAATCTGAGTTCCACGTGATAACATTGGGGGGTACACCTCTGTGGTCAGAAGAAATACCCCCAGTGATAAGTGAAAACTGTCACCAAGAACATACAAATATGGGAACCATTCCTTGGCAGTTGAACAGCGTAGCCCCCCAGCAGCGCCTTGAGCCCCAGTGGGAATCCCCGCCTGAAACACCACATCACACCTTCACCAGCAGGTGAGCTGTTCCTCACCTGCTTTATTTCAGCCTGAAAAAAATCTTTCTAGATTGGAGATCTTTTGGTGTAAAATAGTTCCCCGGTTCACCCATTTCTACCCTTAAATCTTGACCTCTTCTTAACCAGAGCTCTGGTTGTCTGAAAGAAATTATTGAAAGCTCTCTTAGTATCAAGATAGTTGCTTTTAACTGGGCTTCAGCTGGACAAATCCACAACAGCAGGAAGGCCGTATCTGGTGCAGGAGGAACTGGTCCCTCAAGGACACCTCACACTCCTCTGGTATGATCACATCAAAGAGGGGAGACTCAGGTGCCATTGTCCCCACCAGCTTGGCTGTGCAGGAGGAAGTCAGGGGGACAGTGATGATGGAAGAAGAGAAACTGAGGAAGCCGTTGGGTTCTTGCCTCACCCCACATTACAGGGGTGCTAGGACAAACAACAAAGGATTTCTTTGTGTGATAATAGTACCATAAACCATCTGAAATGTTTGAAAGTTAAGTGGCCTACAATAATAAGTAAATTAATTAAATACTTGTTATTTATATTACATTACTTTATGTAACTGAGAGTAAAAGTCCAATTACTGTGAACTGGTCTCAATGCAGATTCCTTAGGTAAATCCCATGCTTTTCCCACACTTAGCCTTTACCCACATAGTTGTGGGACTCTGGAGGCAGAAGGAATTGGTACTCCAGTCCTTCCCCCACACTTACCCCCTTGCCCCACATCCACACATTTCTTAAGAGGGAATTGAGGCTCAGAGAGGTGCAGTGACCTAATCAAAGTCACACAGTTGGTCAGGGCATAGCTTGGGACGAGCCAGAGCCCCAGGTGCCCACACTCCACTACTTGGCCCAGAACACACCTTTCGTGGCACCATCCCCCTTATGACGCACCCTGAGCCCAAGTGTTGCTCCAAGTCCTAGAAACCCACTGGGGATAGGAGGGAAGGGGGTTTGGAGTGTAGGAAGCAAGTGCTTAAATGAGCCATCACCAATTCCTAAAGAAGCATTTCCATTCCTATATACTTCAAAAAAGAAGCAGTCTTCCCAAATTGCCTTTCTGGAGATGCGACAAATGGGACCCTTGACTCAGCAACAGCTAAGAACAATTTAAGTCTTGGGACAAAATGCCACGTTGACACTGTGCATCCTGTGCATCGTGTACATCCCTTCTGAGGTTCTGCATTTCATTCTTAGTGCCTCCTCTCGTACTAAAGGAACCTCCTGCATCTTTACCCAGAAGCTTAGAGATGTCAGGTGCCTGTTTCCTGGTTCCAGATTCCAGTCTATCAATGTCACTTGCCTTTTACCCAGCCTGAGACCTAACTGGGCATTGTTCTCCTGCCCACACAAGGGAGTCACCCAGATGACAGCAGGTGAACTCAGGTGCATCCTATGTCTTCACCAGGCTGTCCTGTTTGAGGTGAGGGACCTCACGACTTCTGTTTGAGGTGAGGGACCTCTGGCTTCATCATGCTCCTCGTGGTTCTGAATCAGCTTACAAGAATGGAAACTATTCGCCTCTCCTAAATTCACGCCTGTTCCCCACTGGAAGTCTGCCAGGAGGCCGCTTATCTGATTTCCATCAAGAACTGCCCGGCCTTCATCACAGCCCTTCCCATGTTTCTGGGTGTTTGCTACCTTCTAAATCTCAAGTTGGGTGAGGCCTGGAGATTTTCCCAGTGTGGTTCATACTTACCCAGTTGGTTGGGGGTGGGAGAAAGGAATTTCATCTCCAAGCATTTTCATCATTTGAAAACAGTCCTGTTATTTTTACTGAGCAAGTTAGCCTTGCAGAGTGTGCCGAGGTACACAAAGAGTTTATTCAGACATACGCGCAAGTAATGAATCAAGCCACAGACTCAGAGACAGAGCTCAGAGTCCTTGGAAGAATCTAGTTCAAGGGCAGAAAACTTAGATGCCTTCAAGGGTCGGCAGGTCATGGAAATGAGGGTGCCTGCCAGGCAGGGGACAGCAGGGCCTACTTCAGACTAAGAAGGAGACACACTTCCAAGCTCAAAAGCCTTCCAAATGCATTGAAAATGAAAATTTAAAAAACAAAACAAACACACAAAAAAACACTGCTGGCTGAATACCACAATTTCAGGGGCTTATAAATAAGGAAACTTGGAGCCCGGGGAGGAAGAGGCCAAGGCCACTTAGCACAGCTGTCACCAAGCCCACAGCCCCAGCTCCCAGTCCCGTGTGCCCTCTCCCTGCCTGTAGTGCTGGTGATGGCTCTTGCACGTGAGGCACTGTCTGATACCCCCAGAAACCACACACCCAGATCCTATGTTCCCTCCTGACTAAAACATATTTCTCCTTAACGTTTTAAACTTCCTGAAATTGAGATGCATCTCATCTCTGTTAAGTGCGTTCGATGTAGCCCTGCCCCTTTTTGTTCCTTACCCTGGTGGTGTAGTCAAAGATGTGACCTGCAATTGAGGAAATGTGGAATTTCTAATTCAGAACCACCATCACTTTGATACCCAATGGCCTAGGTGGAGCCTTCCTTGATCCCCCAGCAGTCCCCACAGCCCAGCTGACTGTGAGAAAGGAATGGGAGGGGCAGGCCTCCAGCATCCTTACCACTGGCCTCGTCTCGGGATTTGGGGGACCGCTTGCCGCGCTTCTTGAGGAAATTTGAGGCATCTAATTCTTGCATGAAAATCTTCTGTTCCACATCTGAAACCCGAGAGAGGCCCGTCACAACCAGCCCAGGTTCGCCAGGGCTACCGCAGTAGCTATCCCACCCACCTTGCACCCCTGGGTGGCCCTCGCACTCACCTTCCTGGGCCTTTTGTCCTGCCACCTGCTGGGTACCCACCGATGCACCAGTCCCCTCCTGCAGCACTGTGGGAGAACACAGGGTGAGGGCTGCGGCACCTCAAGGGGAGCCCTCACCCAGAGCTGGGCTGGGACAGCCCTTCCCAGACACTGTGACTTGCCAGGCCCCAGTGTGGGGCCCTGGGGCCCGCAAATCCCAGCCATAGAGCGGTCTCCCCAGGAAACCACCAAGTAAGCTGTTCTGTGTTGTGTTATACACACACTAACACACACACAAACACACACACCCCAGGCACAGCTGTCTTAACAGTAAACACCCCCCTTCCTACCTGGGCCAGCTGAGCAGCCTCACCTAACACCAATCCATCCTGGAGCCTCCCCATACTCACTGGTCAGGAGCACAGCAGCTGAGAGACAGGAGGCCATGAGCAGCTGCCTCCAGGCCATTGTTGGAGGGGCTGAGGCTCTGTTTGGGAACCACAGGGCAGAGAGGGTTCTGCAGACCCTGAAGCCAGCCGCCAGGTCCTCACGTCTGTGCCAGGCATGCCAGGAGGGAGGGAGGCAGGAGACCTGGATGCCCCTGGGGGGGGGGGGGGCGTGGGAGGGGTCTCAGCAGTGGCTTCCATTGGCTGCTTCCTGGAGCACTGGAGATGTTTTTGGCGTCCTGCAGACCTTCACAGAAGCAGAGCCTGTCGTCGTCGGGTCCCGGCCGAGACTGTTTTGAAACGGCCTTTCCAAGATTCTGCACCCAAGGAGTTGCTGTTGGAATGTCCAGCCCAAGAATCAGGATTCCAAAAACTTTCAAAGAGATCCTGGAATCTGCTTCATGGGAGATGGGGGACTCTAGTCTTGGAGGCTGAAGCCTGTGGAGGGGAAGGGAGTGGGCCTCAGTGGGAGACTTTGAGATGTCAGGCAAGGAGGGACCAGAAAGCCTGGAAGACCCCCTCAGGTGACCCTCGCATGGACACATAGGCTGTTAAAACAGTAACCAGAGTACCCCTCACTTTGACATATCCCCCAGCTGATGTTCACTGTCGAGCAAAACACAGACCCCTGTGCTGGGGTCCCAGCGCCCTTTCAAGACTTTGAGGAAGAGAGGCAGTCCGCCTTTCACTGCAGAGGGAGAACAGCACACAGTGTGTGAAGAGCCCACAGCTGAGCATGCGTCTCTAGAAGGAGACAAAGGCACACCCCATGTAGGGGAGTAAGTGAGTTCCTAGAAGTGGGAACACTAATGGGATCAGAGCTCTTCGGGGCCATCAGAGTGCAGTCCCTTTGGAGATACGTTCCTGACATTGTGATTTATTATGAACGATCCTCGACTCATTATTACTAGCTGAAGAGTTGCACTTTGGACGTTGTTTAGAGTTTTCTTAATGGCAACCATCACTAAACCTAGAGCACAGCCCACACCTACCTGAAGGTGTGGGGAGAGGGAGGGCCCCATGGAAGTCATGTCCCCCAGTTGTCTCATCAGTGACCTTCTTGACCATACCTGGGATGGCAAAGCTAAGTGAGGCCATTTTGAGGAAATACAGACAGTTCGGTAATACCAGAGCCCAGGAGCATGTGGAGGGCGGGAGGTAGGCAGGGCCGAGGTCACAGGAAGGAGTTTGGTCTCCATCTTTGTGAGGCAGCCTAGTGTGTGGGCTATAAGCACAGACCCTGACCAGGCACCCTGGATTCAACCCCAGCTCCAGCCTTGGCCAGCTGCATGGCCTTGGGCAAGTTATTTACCTCTCCATGCCTAATCCCTTCCTCTGCCACACAGACTGACGTGAGGATTGGAGTTAACACATCCAAAGTCAGAATGGTGCTTAGCACGCATGGAGCATTGGATATGTGTTTGCTATCATGACACAGTCATGAACCATTGAATGATTTTGAGCAGAGAAGTGACAGGAGGGGTTTTTTTTAGGAACACTACCATCCCAGTGATGTGGAGGGTGGGAGGGACTAAGCGCTAGGACTTAGAGAAGCCTTTTGCAGTAATCCAGGTGGGAGATGGTGTCATCAAAAGGCAGGAGGAGCAGGCATGGAGAAGACAGAGCATTTCAAAAGACTGAAGAAAGAATCAGTAGGGCTCGACTGATTAGCTAGGGGTAGTGAGAGGCTGGGAAGTGTGCAGTCAGATGGCTCCCCTGTTTCTGGTTTGGGGAACTGGGTGGATGGATGGCAAGACCATTCAATGAGGTGGAGAACACAGGAGAAAGTTCGAAGGACATACATTGGACAAATCAAGTATCTGACACTGTGGGATTCAAACCAGATCTTCTAATGTCAAATCCAGTGCTCTTCTCATTTTCCCACAACAGTAATTTTGTGAATACACTAAACCATCACCACAATCAACTTTAGGACACTTTCAGCACCCCAAAAAGAAATCCCAAACCCATTAGCAGTCACTCCCCACTTTTTCCAATCCCCAAAGCCCTAGGCAACCACTAAACTGCTTTCTGTCTCTGGATTTCCCTGTACTGGGCGTTCCATCTAAATGGAATCATACAATGTGTGATCCATTGTGACTGGCTTCTTTCACTGCAAATACTGTGTTCAAGGTTCGTTTATGTTGTAGCACACATCGGTACTTCATTTCTCCCTGCTATGAAATAGTATTCTTTTGTACAGATATGCCATATTTTATTTATCCATTCACTTAATGGACTTTGGGTTGTTTCTACCTTTTGACTATCATAAATAAGGCTGTTACAAACATTCTTCTGCACAGTTTTGGGTGGACATACGTTTTTATTTCTGTTGGGTAAATACCTAGGAGCGGAATTGTTAGGTCACATGGTACCTTTATATTTAACTTTTGGGAACTCTCACATTATATTTTACATCTTCATATACTCATCTTTCTTCTCAAGTGCTGTGAGGTCTCTTTGAAGAGACATTTCCATCTTGCTCTACTAAAATGATGCCCAACATAGAATAGTACTTCATAAATGTTCATTAATTAATCAATGAAAATACTCTTGGGTGAGGGCATTAGAAGGGAACATTTCTAAGCTTATTTCAATGGGCTATTCATAGGAAGGTACCCACACGGGGACCCAAAATTTCCAATTTAATGTATCACTGGGTTCAGGATTGTTCTCAAGCAGCAGGAACAAATTTTGTGGTGTACTTATGGATTGCATTAGAGGATGGCCAAGTTGGCTTTATCATTCTCCTCAGCTAGACCAAAGTTTAGACAGTTTTCTTCCTGATGATAGGCCCCTGACCTCCCTTTTCTTAGAGCATTTACTTTAGAAAACTTGCAACTGTAAATTCTTTCTCTGCCCCTTTGAAATCTATGCAGATCTTCTCCCAGTCTCTTGCTGGTCTTACAATCCAGGAATATCTTTCTCAGGGACCTGGGGACCTTCTTTTTGAAATGAAAATACCAAACGAGAGAGCACCCCTATCTCCCAATCTCTATGGGAGGGTAGACACTTGGCTTTGGTGGGCGCCTTACTCCAATTGTGAAGGGCAGTCAACAAATGCAGGTGGCCTGAGATTCCCCCCACCCCACCTCTTAAAAACTCTCTAGGTCCTTGCTTCAGTGGACTTGAGTTTAGCGTCACTCTTCTGTTGCAATAGTCCTAAATAAGGTCTTCCTTGCCTATTTAATTTTGTCTTTTACAATTTTAACTCTGACAAGGTCATGGATTCAACATATCACCTGATCCACCTGGGCCTGCGGGCATGACTCATGTAAGTGGAAATGGCCCTTTGGGACAGTGTGTCCAGGCAAATGAGATCCCTAGATTCTATGGCCCATGGTAAGTGTTCTTCCAAAACAAATATGTAAAAGCCCATTTTCTGCACCTAATATTAAGAATATATTATGCTCTGGGGCGCCTGGGTGGCTCAGTTGATTGGGCTTCCAACTCTTGATTTAGGCTCAGGTCATGATCTCAGATTCATGAGATCGAGCCCTGAGTCAGGCTCCACAGTCAGTGGGGAGTTTTCTTCTCCCTCTCCCTCTGCCTCTCCCCCTGCTTGCGCACTCTCTCTCTCTCAAAATAAATAAGTGGGTCTTTAAAAAAAAAAGAATATATTATGTTCTTCCATGTTACTTCATTTTCAGTGGACTAATTATGTTCCTGAGCCTGTTTCCCCTGCCCATTTGATAGGGTGAATTAAGGATTATACCAAAAGAGGGACTCATGACCCTGCGAACCAGGGGATCCCCAGAATTCAACTTCCTCAGGAGTCCCCATAGCGAATATAGATGAACATTTTTCCTGCCACCTTCTCAGGTTTCAGGAGCAGGGAGAATAAAACATCTTCGATGTGAATGTGAGGGCATGTTTGTTGAGCAAGAGGGTGACAGTTTGTGAAAAATGTTTCAGCTTATTTGATGTGCCCCTGGAGCTGACTGTGTTGACACAGTTGGGTGTGAAAAATGAGAGCTTGGTGAGTCAGGACAACATGTCTGAAACCTTTCTCGTTTCTTATTTTCCTGTAAAAGACATTCATTTCTCTAAGTGCCTAGCCAGAGTGTCATGGAGCTTCTTTATAGCTTTTCCCCTCACATACTACAGAATATTATTAGTCCCTATGAAAATGGTTTCTAGAGGTCTCCCTGGGGAATTAAGTCTGAGGGGCGATGCCCCCATTCAGAAAAAGGCACAGAACATTCTACAGCTGCATGGAGTACTGCTGAGAGATCACCCATATCCGTGTTGATACTCAGCAGGCAAGCACTGTGATGGTTACAGTATTACTAAAATATTAAAATACTTTCCTATTAATGGATAAATAGCCACTTTCCTGAGCCATCTTCCCAAAGCCCTCTACTGCCCCCAGTGCTCCAGGCTCTCCCCCAGAACCCATGCTTTCCACAATCCCTTCTCGAAAGGGGTGATGTTTGGCCCAGCAGGGAGCCTGCAGAACCCTGCTCTGCTCCCACAGCTAGCCTCGATTCTGATTTGATCCGTGCCTGTCCTGTGCCAGCTAAACATATTTCCTATCACTCTGAACTCAGGGCTTTCTGATTACTCACTATTCCTCTGAACTTGCCTTGTATTTTGTCTACCTCTTCTCTTTGTCCCCTCTGTTCTGTTTTCCATATGAAGTACTGCCCCCAACCACTGTCAGAAATTCCATACCAGGGGCGCCTGGGTGGCTCGGTCAGTTAAGTGCCTGCCTTCAGCTCAAGTCATGATGTCAGGGTCCTGGGATCAAGCCCCGCGTCCCGCTCTGTGCTCAATGGGGAGTCTGCTTCTCCCTCTCCCCCTGCCCCTCCCCCTGCTCATTCTTTCTCTCTCTCAAATAAATAAAATCTTTTTTAAAAAATCCCATACCCACTACAAAGCAGGGCACATGTTAGGGTATATGTGTGAGAGAAGGGTACGTATCAATTGGAAATGTTTTCAAACACTTGGCAATGTGGTGTCATAATGGTTGTTGACAAGAGGAAGCCATAACAGTGTAGGCATCCAGATGCCCTACCAGAGGTGTTACACTACAATAGGTTCTCCTGGTTTGCTGATTCTTCTTGAATAGGGTAGGATAGAGTCAGTTATTGGTATAAGGGAAGGGTGAATTGACCCTATTTTTCTGGAAGATGAACTTGAATGGATAGATCATAACTGTTCTGAAAATTAATCACTTGGCTGGTCTCAGGAAAGTGTGTAAAAAGACCTTTAGTGCTCTGAATGACAAAAACTGGCCTTACCCTTTGTGGGAGGGGAAAGAAAGGAAGAAGACAGGGTGGAGAGGTGGTTTGGGTCAGTGAAGGGGAACCTTGGGCAGGTCCTGACTGCGTTCCTTGGGCTTCTTGTTCATGGATCCAGAAAGAGCTGATCACTAAGATTGCTGAAATTCATTACACCTTGGGCTTAAGGCCCTAGACTGAGTCTCCTGGGGCTCATCTCTCCCCCAGAGATAGGAAGTAAAGGACCTTTGTTCTACTACCTGTGACAGCAACTAGAGCAGGCTACCCAGCCACCCCCATCTAGCCTCCATCATGGCAGCCTGTGCCCCCATCTCCAGGAGCCTGAGCCTTCTGGCTGAGACCCACTTGCTCCCACCTTCATCAGCAGCCTCTTGCCTCCTGACCTAAGAGACTGAACCACTGCCCATTTCCTGCGCTGCCCATGCTTTGGGAGTGACACTTTGGTGTCCGGGGTCATTGGTGTATCACAGCCCAAATCTTCACTGCTCAGAAGTTGACCTGTCAGGAATTTAAAGAGCATCCTAGTCAGAGTGGCTCGAAGCCCCTCTCCTAAAAATGACCCTTGAGGGGAAGAAGTCTACCGCTAAGGATTTATTGCTCTAGGATGTGATAACAGCTTAGCAAGTACAGCTACTTTAGGTACTGAAGACGACCCAGCTAGCAAGACTTGGGTACATCTCACCAAGGCCAGGTTCCAGCACAAACTGCAGTCTCACCAGGCCACCGTCCCAAGACCAAACTCCCAAGATGCAGCCAAGGCAGATCTCCAGCGTACAGCGGGGGAGAGACTGAATTTCTGGACTCTGCCATTGTCATCAGATGGGGGGGATCTCAAATGTTCTCACTCTTGGGATGGATGGAGGTGCATTCACTTTGCTCTGAAGGGTCTAAAGATGTGGACCTCACACTTGACTGCACATTCAGATCTCCCTGGTGCTGTAAAAATAAACAGTGCCTGGGTGCCAGCCTGTGCGTGCATGTGTGCATGTGCGTGTGTGCATGCGTGTGTAATCAGTAAGTGCTGAATACCTGAATCTATTTTTTGCCAGCTTTATTTAGGTATAATTGACAAATGGAAGTTGTATGTATTTAAACTGTACAACTGATGTTTTGATGTACACATTGTGGAATAATCCTTATACTCAAGCTAATTAACATATCCATCACCCCAACCTCTAAGGTTCTTGTTCAGTTTATGTGAGGTCTGAGCATCGATATCTTTTACAAACATTTGAGGTGGTTATAATGAATAGCTAAGGTTGAGAACCACTAGTACAAGTATATATATATATTGGTTATACATGTGTACAGATGCACATGCTTATACACACACACATACACATTCAGAGACTCATCCAATTTTTTTAAGATTTTATTTATTTAGGGGCGCCTGGGTGGCTCAGCAGATTGGCCGTCTGCCTTCGGCTCAGGTCATGATCCCAGGGTCGTGCATTGGGCTCCCTGCTCAGGGGGGAGCCTGCTTCTCCCTCTCCCTCTGCCTGCAGCTCTGCCTACTTGTGCTCTTTCTTTCTCTCTTTTAAAATAAATAAATCTTAAAAAAAAAAAAAGATTTTATTATTTTTATTTGAGAGAGAGAGAGCACAAGCAGGGAGAAGAAACACAGACTCCCTGCTGAGCGGGGAGCCTGATGGGGGGCTCCATCCCAGGACCCCGAGATCATGATCTGAGCTGAAGTCAGATGCTCAGCTGAGCCATCCAAATGCTCCTCGAATTTTTTATTTTAAAAAAATATATATGTGTGTGTGTTAGAAAAAACTTGTAATGGGAGTGGTCTTGATTTTCTTCCTTTAGTTTTTTTGGGGTTCTTTTTTTCAAGTTTTGTACAGTGGTCATGCAATCATTTATAATCCCAAGGAAAGAAGGCAAAGTGCTATTTTTAAAATAACTTTACTGATCTTTCTAGATCCAGCTCAGCTCTCTGTATGAGCCACTTCAACATCCATCTGACTTCCCTCCTCTGAATTCCTCCCAGCCTCTGACCACTACAGTGCACCCAGCACTTCACGGAGACTACAGATGCTTGCTGTCTGTTCCATGCTGATATCGTGCCTCCCCGTAGCCACGGAGTGCCCGGAGGGCAGGGTCTGGTGCGTCTTTGCAGGGACAGAGGTATTATTGATAACCTGGGCCTGAGCTGGCGCTGGGAGTCACTCAGTTCCCTGAACAAAGACGCTCTCTCTGTCTCTGGAGATGAAGCTTTCTGGTCTCCAGATGGGCTATCTAGGAGAACGGAAGGGAAAGGATGCATTGGCAAGGTCTATGGAAGAACATACAAGTGAGGTCTGTGGGACAAGAAGTATGCGCCAAGCTGGCTAGGGTCCCTGTCTGTCCAGGAATCTGGTGAATGTATAGCTCTCCACAGTTCTGGCGGCTCGCCACATCTTAAGGCAGACCCAGGGAGGAGGGGAACTGAGCCACATCAGGAAGCCTGGGCAGGGGTGACCTGTGGCAAAGGAAAACAGACACAGAGGCCCCTGTCTTGCCATCCTCATGGGGTTGGCTTTGAAGGCAAGCCTCTGCGGGGGCTCTTGCTAGGCTAAGTCCTGCATGGCAGGCCTGGGAAACCAAAGGGACTGGAAAATGGAGGTAAGACCCCTGGGCTTCTTCCTCCTAGTAGATGTCAAAATACATCTTACTTGGAAGAGAAAAGCATCATCCTATGTGACTTCCCAGTTGTACCCCAGCACTGGGGAATATATTAGGATGTAGCTTCCCTAAAGTTTGGACACACTAGCACTACAAAATGCTCGAAGATGAAAGGGTTCCAGAGTCAAATAAATTTGGGAACTACTAGACTATTCCCCTCCTCTCTTCCAGATTCACAATGCAGAAGTGTATTAAAGACTCTGACAAGTCCTGCAGCTGGAAAATCCTAGCATCCCTCCACATTTAATTGACAGTACCATCTTTATTCATGGAGCATCTGTTAATAGCCAAGGCCTGTTTTGGGAGGATCTGAATTGGTTACTTTATGGCAAGAGAGTCCATAGCTAGAATGGTATTTGTCAATAATTCAATTCCATTTCTAAGAAAAAGCATAAATTGGGGCGCCTGGCTGGCTCAGTCAGTAGAGCATGTGACTCTCGATCTCAGGATTGTGAGTTCAAGCCTCATGTTGGGTGTAGAGTTCACTTAAAAATAAAATCTTAAAAAAGAAGAAAAAAATCATAATTTAATACGTATTACATATTTGGACCACTAACCTCAAATAATATACTGGCCAATTGACAGATTATTAAGTGGAAACAGTTGCGTTTTTTTAATGACAACATAATAAGCTGTGAGCACCAAAGTCATTGACAGAATTGTCTAGGAAAGAGAGTGGTCAGTGTAAGCAGGAAAGCTTTTAACAGCACTGGTGTAGAGGAAGATGCAAGTTTCTGAAGAATGAACACAGTATGCCTCAGGAGGGGGAACCAGGGGAAGCATTCTAAACTGGGGTTATTGGTCTTACCTTTTGATAAAGCAAAAAATCCAACACAGGAAGGATAAATACAGATATGGACACACGAAAGAAGGAAAATCATATCCCTCATATGTCCAACTTTGGACCAGATTGGAAAGATTGTGAATTCAGGGTCATCTGTTCTGACCAGTGAGAATATCAGGAAAAATGGCATCTCGTCCTATGATCTAGTTAGACTCTGATTAGCACCCTTTTGAAAAACAGCCCAACTTAGGGCATGGAAGCTCAAAAATCATTTGCATATAAACAGAGCCTTAAGCATATAATAAATCTGTCCTAGAAACAGCAGCTCTTGACATCTCATTACATGTACACTATCCTTCATGTCATCAGTTCTTCTGACATCTCTGGGAACTCAGGGCAAGTGGCAAGCCATGGCCATTATTGCCAGGGCAAGCTCCTGCCCTAGCTCTCTGCTGCCGGACAGCCCCCAAGGAAGGCTGGCTACCCTGCTGGCTACCTAGCTCAGGAGCTTGGCTCTTATTTTGTTTTGATTTGTTTTTTGTTTTCACTGAAGTAAAGCAAGGGAAGTGGCTACTCTAAGATCTTACAGTGTCTTAACAGCATGAATTGTCAATGCTGGCAAAATTGTTAAAATTAAAAAAAGAAAACAAAGTCCCCCGGCCCCAAATCTTTGCCACTTGCACTTTTTGGCACAGCTGATTCCAGGGAGGGCAGCTAGAGATGGACAGGTAGAGACGTGGCTGCTGAAAGCATGGGCAGGAAGGAGGCTGATTCTTGAGGCTGTCATCCTTATAGAAATAACTGGGGAGTGAGAAAGGCAGAGACTGGCTGTCATGTGGCACAAAGAGGGTGGGGACAGAGTGTTCCAAGCATAGGAATAGCTGTTCAAGGAAAAGATGAGAGCAAGTGTATGTATGATCGTGTAGGGTATCTGTGTTGTCCCAAGGCCAGAATTACCACATTTGATTCTCAGGACAACCCTCAACCCCATGGTGGGGGGATTATCACCGTTTCAGAGATAAGATCCCTGAGGGCCCCCTTTTTCTCACTGAGGTCCTAGACAAATTAAAGAACAAGACAGAGCAGTAGGTGAAGGTTAAAATGTCACCTTTATGGCTCAAAATCTAGAGTGTGAGGAGCCAGCAATGTATACAAGTTCCAGTTGCTCCACATCTTCACCAGCATCTGGTGATGTTACTATTTTTAATTTAACCAGTTGAGTGAGTGTTAACAAAACCATATCACATTATGGTTTCTGTTTGCATTTCCCAGATGTTGAGCACTTTCTCGTGTTCTTATTGGCCATTTATTTGTATGTATTCCTTTGTAGAGTTTCTGTTCAAGTCTTCTCATTTTTTTATTGGTCTTTTTATTATAGATGTTTATGTTCTTGATACAATATTTTGTCAGATATAAATTTTTTAATATATTTTTAAATACTTTGTCCAAGGTTTCAAAGATCTTCTGTATTTTCTTAAACAAGTGTTATATAATCCACCTGGAACTGATTTTTGTGTATCGTATGAGATAGGAGTCAATATTCGTTTCTTCTCCTTATGGATATCCAGTTGTTCCAGCATCATTTGATGAAAATTTTTTCCTTTCTCCATAGAATTGCTTTGCTACATCTGTCAAAATTCAGCTGTATCTGTGTGATTATTCTGTTCCATTGATCCGTTTGTCTCCCCTTATGTCAATACCAATTGTCTTGATTTCTATAGCTTTTTACATCTTAAAAGCACGTGGCGTAAGACCTCCAACTGTGTTCCTTCTTTTGCTATTCTGCATGGTTCTCTACTTCCATATACATTTTAGAAGCACTTTAGGGAGATTAATTTGGGGAGAATTGCAATCTTAACAATATTGGGTCTTCCAATCAAGGGGTCTAATGTTTCTTTCCATTTATCTTGATCTTCTTTAATGCCTCACAGCAATGTTTTATACTGTTCTGTAGAGAGGCCCTGCACAGCTTTTGTTGAATTTATCCCTAAGTATTTTATGGGTTTTTTTTTTAGATAGAATTTAAATTTTTTGTTTTCTATTTACTGCTAATATATACAAATGCTATATACTTTTGTGTATTGACCTTTTATCCTGCAATCTTGCTCAATTCCCTTTTTATAGTAGACTTTTGTAGATCCTTAAGGATTTTCTGTGTACACAGTCATGTTGTTTGTGAATGAGAGTTTTCCTTCTCTCTTTCTAATCTGTATGCTTTATGTTCCCTTAGCACAGCAGCTGAAGTCTATGATGAGAGGTTGCTTAGAAGTGGAAGATCACCGTCTTAGGGAGAAAGTATAGTCTCTCCTGGCTAAGTGTGGTGTCAGCAGTTGGTTTTCTGCAGGTGTCCTTTATTAGAAGGAGATCATTTCCTTCTACTTCTAACGTGCTCACGGGCTTGTCATTGTTACTGGATTTTGTCAAATGCTTTTACTGCCTCTACTGAGATAATCCTACAATTTTTCTTTTATTCTGTTAATGTGCTGGATTACCTTGATTGACTTTCAAATGCGAAACCCACACTTTGTATTCCTGGGGCAAACCCTACTTGATGATACTGGATTATCCTTATTATTTACTGCTGAATTCTACGGCTCCTATTTTATTTAGAGTTCTTGGGTCTGTGTTCAGGCGACTTGTCTATAGTTACTTTGTAATATCTTTTACTGGTTTCGGTGTCAAGGTAATGCTGGCCTCCTAGAATGAGTTAGGGAGTATTCTCTCCTCCTCTCCTTTCTCAAAGATTGTGTATAAGATTCATATTATCTCTTCTTTAAATGTTTGATAAAATTCACTAGTGAAGCCATCGGAACTTAGAGTTTTCTCTGAGCCTGGAGTTTTGTGGGAAGTTTTAAATTACAGCTCCAGTTTCTTTAACAGATAGGTAATAGATATATAGATACATGGCTATTCAGATCTTTTATTTGATGCAAGCTGCCAAATTTATTGGCAGAAAGCTGTACGTAATATCCTGTTCTTAATCTATTCCTGTTTCTGTACTGTGTATTCATGTCCCCTCTTTCTTTTTTTTTTTTTAAAGATTTTATTTATTTATTTGACAGAGAGAGACACAGCGGGAGAGGGAACACAAGCAGGGGGAGTGGGAGAGGGAGAAGCAGGCTCTCCGCCGAGCAGGGAGCCCGATGCAGGGCTTGACCCCAGGACCCTGGGATCATGACCTGAGCCGAAGGCAGACGCCTAGCGACTGAGCCACCCAGGCGCCCCCATGTCCCCTCTTTCATTCCTAATATCGGAAACTCACATTTTCTCTTTTTCTCTTTATCAGTCTTGCTTGGTGTTTATTGATTTTATTAATCTTTTCAAAGAACCAACTTTTGTTTTCATTGATTCCCCCCCCATTGCTTGTCCATTTTCTATTTAATTGACTTACACTCTTTATTATTTCTTTTCTCTTATTTGTCTTATTTTTTCCTAGCTTCTTAAGAGGGAAGTTTAAATCTAATAAGCTTATTTATTTTCTTCTTTATTCTTTTCTAATATAAACATTTAAAGTCATAGATTCCTCTGTCAGCACCACTCTAGTCACGTATCACAAATTTGATATGTTGTGTTATTGGTTTCTAAATGTTTTCTGAGCTCCCCTGTGACTCCTTTGACCCGTGCGTTATTTAGAAGTATGTTGTTTAATTTCCAAGTAGTTGGGGATTTTCCAGATAACTCTTCCAATAGATTGTATGGTCACAGAATCTATTTTGCATTATTTCAGTCCTTTGAAATTTATGGAGACTTGTTTTATGGCCAGTATTTGGTGTGTGTCAATAAAAATTTGGATTCACTTTGATTTCTGCAATTGTTGACTGTCATGTTTTTTCAACATCAAGGTCTAAAAAAAACTTTTGAGGAATGCCTGGCTGGCTCGGTCAGTTATGCGTGACTCTTGATCTCAGGGTTGTGAGTTGGAGCCCTATGTTGGACATTGAGCCTATTTTAAAAAAATTTGTTTTTTAAAAACTGGGATTCTCCTCACACCTTTTAAGGTGGTAGGTGCAGTTTGCTTATAAGTTTAAATAATTACAAGTGACTTTAGGCATATTATAAGCATTCACATTTTTTTTTTTTTTAAAGATTTTATTTATTTGACAGAGACACAGCGAGAGAGGGAACACAAGCAGGGGGAGTGGGAGAGGGAGAAGCAGGCTTCCCACTGAGCAGGGAGCCCGATGTGGGGCTCGATGTGGGGCTCGATGTGGGGCTCGATCCCAGGACCCTGGGATCATGACCTGAGCTGAAGGCAGATGCTTAACGACTGAGCCACCCAGGCGCCCCAAGCATTCACATTTTTAAGTAGAGTTACCATATTGCACTTTTAAATGTATTGAAGAGAATCCAAATACAGTAGTGATTTCATAGTCACCATCACTCATTTTCTTTAAAAAAATGCATGAACAGGCTCTTCTTTAACAGTTGGAAATTTGACATACTTTCCCCTTCCTCCTTGAACCCTTATTTGCAATCTATTGGGCTGAAATGGCAAGTGGCAAGACCCTAGAGCCTTTTCATTCCACTTCTTCACAAAATATTTTCCAAATGCAATGTATCTTTAAGCTTGTAAGTCATTCATTTATCACCCTATCATACTTCTCTGTCAGTGCTTTGTGGGTTTTTTTTTTTTTCTGAAACCATAATCCCTGGTGTTAGAATTTTTTCTTCTGGATTGAGTTGTCATTATAGTTAATATTAGTACATAACTGATCAAACAACATAATTACTACTTATTAAATTAGAAACAATGGATGATGACTTGGTAGATGTTAGTCATTAAACACTTCTTTGTGAAATGAGTGTCATCGTATGCAAATTATATATGTGTGCGTAACTATTCTTGCTAGATTGGGACAAGATTCAGCAACAGTATTTTTCCTATTTTTTTCATTTTTATTGATAGAAGAACTGATGAAACTTTTTCTTGTAAATACATAGATGAGGCAAGGATTTTTAGTATGGTAGCTGTCACCCAATTCTTTTAAAGTCTTCTGAGTTATAAGCCAAAAATCACATAGTGATCTATCATCAAATATTATTTATAAAGACCTATCAGCTGACAGGTCTATTAGACCTTTCAATTTTGATGAAAACAAAGAACTGGAAACCACTAGAGTTGGAAAAGGATTTGTTACCTGTCATTAAAGTCATTTGCTCTCCCAGCTTCTGGAAAATAGAATAAGGATTTTATCAAGACTTCTAAAATTATTTATTATTAAATTATTATTTGCTAATAAAATATTTCAACAAAAATTTTATCACAAGCATACCTTCTGTTAACTTTAATCAAACACTGGGAGCTGCATATTTTGTTCATTGCTTCAGGGGACATGCCACCTAACCAGACTGCAAAGAACATTATAAAGTCAAACCAGCCCCCGCAGACTTGCTGTCATCAGAAGTCTGACTTTTACTTTTCAGATTAAATAAATCTGCTAATACACTTCCTGGGAATACCATCTTCTGAATTCTGCTTCTAAGGTAAATAAACTCACCTTGAGTTTGCCTCTGTGATGAGATCAATCCTCCTGGCCTATGGCTTTTCTCTCTGATATTCTCTTGGTTTTATTCTCACCAGAAGTTCCTCAGAAGCAGAGAGTTCTGAAGGGTTTTACTCCCTGGAGCAATGAATCTCATTAAGATTCAGAAAGATTTTGGAAGGCCTTTTGTTAGATGTGGAAAGGAGAACCCACACCTCCATCCAGGCACATTCTGGGCAGAACAGCTTTGGGAAGAGAATGTACGGAAATTGAGGACCTAGGTCTTGATCTTCTCAAAATGGTCTGTGGCCCATACACCAGGCAAGATCCCGGGCACCCCCGTCTGAAGTTGTCTGGCCTAAGAAGCCTAAGGCAGGTGTAGATTTAGAGATGAGGGACAGGAAGAGGAACCAGCAGGGGAGGCTGAGAAGGAACAGCCAGTGGGTTAAAAGATTCAAAAGAGGAAGGTGAGTTCTTGGCAGAAGGAACCACATGCGTCTGGTCAACATCGGCACTCATTCTGAGGGATTTCTAAGAGTTTGGAAAGCGCTTCTTTTGGAGAGTCCCAAAGTGGCTGTGCTGAGGTCTCTTAGGTGAATTTGGCACAGGAAAGTGTGAGTGCCCTGGGCTGCTCCTTCTCCCTCACCGTCTATCAGACTTCTGTCTCTTCCATGTCTTAAACACCATCCACTGTAGTCCCTTTTTCCCTGAATGCATTTGCCCTGATAAAGGCTGTCATTTCACACCAACACTGGTTTTCCTGCCTCTACTCTCTTTTCTTTCTCTCTCTTATCCTGCAAACTGTTGTGGGAGTCACTGTTCTGCGTTGCAAATTTGATTGCGTCACACCACCACGCTCACCCCTCCAGGGGACTACCACTCCCTCTGCCAACAGAGCCAAGATTCTGTCCAGTTCTCTCTCAGTCATGGGCTTCCTGGACCCCTAGACTCCATCTCCAGACCCAGGGGACAGGTCTTGATTGGCCAGGCCAATTGAGTAAATCCTCTTGCTAATCATTGATTTGGGAGAGGACATAGGAACTTGAGGGGTGAAAGGAAGCTCACAGGAATGGAGGAGATTCTGGAACAGGATTCTTAGTTTTTTAAAAAGAGACACAAAGAGGGGCGCCTGGCTGGCTCAGTCAGAAGAGCATGCGACTCTTGATCTTGGGGTCGTGAGTTTGAGCCCCACATTATACGGTGTAGAGAATACTTAAGTAAAAAAACAAAACAAAACAAAACAAAAAGCCTTAAAAAAAAAAAAAGACACAAAGAAAGGATGAAAAGGAGGCCACTGCAGCCATTTTGTGATCATGAGCAACATGATGAGGACAGAATAGGAAACAGGTGAGAATAACCTGGGTCTTTGATGACACTGAGTATATCGTGCCCTTACTCTGGGTTTCCAGTTATATGAGTTAATCCAAATGGACTAAATTGTTACTGGTTGCCTCCAGAATCAACTTTTTCTGTTACTTGCCAGCAAAAGCACCTTGAGTGACTCACCACTGAATATTGAATAAATTCCAAATTCCTTTGCACAGCAAAAAAGTATTTTCATCATCTGCCCTGTTTTACCTCCCGGTCCCGACCACCCCCCCAACCCCGTCTTTCCCACGGTGCTCTGGCATATCACACCTTGGCCATGCCATGCGGAGTCTCCCTTTCTTCACAGCCTCTCTGGTGAGCGACCTCTCCTCCTTCCCCACCTGGCAAACTTTTTAATTTTTCAAGATTATTCTCAAGCACCCCCTTCTCTTCAACACCTGGCTTTCCTGACCTTTCCAGGTTAAAGACACTTTCTCTTCCTTGTGGCCCCACTTCCCCCTCTCTGCCCTTTGCCATCCCTTTTCCTTGTCCATACCTCAGTTTTAGGACCAGCCTCACCCCAAGCATTTAGATTTTTACACGGTTTCCCTCCCCCTTCTCCAGTAGACTCGGAGTTCCCTGAGAGCAAAGACCCCCTCTTCCTCAGTTCTGTTGCTCCCAGGGGTCACGACAGTGCCCAGGTCGGCATGGTCACCTGATACATATTTGTTGCAGAGGACTCATGTGGAAAACTTGGAAGAAAGCCAGAGAAACAGCAACAGCGTCCAGGCAAACCTGAGGGTTTGGACAGGAGAGACATGAACTCAGCACTATGGTAAAGCCCATTTCTAACATCAGCTGGGACTCAGGAGAAGCTAGTTTGTAGGGAGAGAGGACGAAGCAGCTGCTAGAGAAGGGGAGTCTTGGATTCCCTGAAGGACTATGTCCCTGGCCAGGAGGCCTGCAGTCCAACTCTCTAAATGTCATGGAGTGACCCAGGATCCCCATCATAAAGGTTCCCCTTGTGCTCAAATTGGTTCCTGCAACCAAGGTTTACTCAACTAAACACACACGCCCGGGGCGCCTGGGTGCCTCAGTCGTTAAGCGACTGCCTTCAGCTCAGGTCATGATCCCAAGGTCCTGGGATCAAGCCCCACATCGGGCTTCCTGCTCCACGGGAAGCCTGCTTCTCCCTCTCCCACCCACCCCCCCTGCTTATGTTCCCTCTCTCGCTGTGTCTCTCTCTGTAAAATAAATAAATAAAATCTTTTAAAAAATAAATAAACACACATGCCCAACTTAAACAGACTTTGGACTTAATGACTTGCTCTGTAATAGTATCTGCTATTTTCTGTAGGACAAAACAAAACAAAACAAAAAAAACACAACCTCAAACCTCTTTGCTTATCAGCCTGGTGAAATACATTGTGGTTTTCCATACCAAGAGTCATTTGCATGAACTTTTAAAAATTAATTTTTAATTACTGTAATATATGAATACATTCTCTTTATAGAAATTAAACAGTTATAGATGTTTTAAGGTAAAGTACTGTTAGGGGTTTTTAATTCTCCTTCCTTGGTTAACAATCAGTAAATTGCAGACACATGTATCAGCCCAGAGACAACCCATCCCCCACCCCCACCCTTTGAGCTCAGGGCTCTCATAGACCAGAGGTGAGTTCTTTGAAGTCAGAAAGCACGTCCTAATCATCTTTATGCGATTCACACACAGTGTATGCCTGCGCACACTGTTGATAATTGAATGAATGAATGAATGAATGAATAAGAAAGAAAAAGAAAGAAAGAAAGAAATCAGGGGATTGGACTACATGATCCTTAAGACCCTCTCTATTATGTCCTGTATATTCTGATTCTATAAACTATTCATTTGCCCACTATTTATCAGTGGATTACTGGACACCGTTTCTGTGCATACAATAGAATCCCTTTACAATACTGACTACCATAAGCATGATCAGTATCTATATTAAAGATTACTCTTACTGTCTGCCACTGTTACATTTCAAGAAATATAAGTTGAATTGTAGTATAACTGAAATTTTGGAAAAATTTAAAGTTCTTAATATTATATGAGATAAAATCATTCGCTAAAAACTTATAAATGATCTTTTAATGCGTTATTCCAATGACAAAGTGGCAAAGACTTTGCAGTCCAATTGCTGGGGTTCAAATCCTGGCCCCACCACTTGCTAGCTGTGTGACCTTAGGAATGTTACTTAACCTTTCTGTGCCTGAGTTGTCTCATTTGTAAAATGGGGATAGTGATTATGTTTAGACTGTAGAGTTGTTGCAAGAATTAAAAGCATCAGTATAGGAAACTTGGGTGGCTCAGTCAGCTAAGTGCCCAACTCTTGATTTCAGCTCAGGTCATGATCTCAAGGTCGTGAGATCAAGCCCAGCGTCAGGCTCTGCACTGGGCGTGGAGCCTGTTTATAAGATTCTCTTTCTCTCTGTCCCTCTGCCCCTCCCTCCGTGCTCTCTCTCTCTCTCTCTCTCTCTCTCATAAATAAATAAATAAATCTTGTTGTTGTTTTTTTTTTAAGCACCAATACAAGTTCAGGGCTTACAGCAGTGCTGAGTGCCCAGTAAGGCATAATACAGGTGTTAGCTGCTGCTTTGTTAAAGGAGAAATTGATATTATTCAAACATAATCAACTGCCAAGGCACCCCATACATGGTGCCAACTGACTACACAGGAACCTCAGGGGCTAACTTCCCTAGCAAATGCCTGGAGGGCCAGAAACACAACCCAAAAGGGCAGGGCGCCCATGCCCTGGGAGAAGAGAAAGACTCAGCAGTTGAACTGCTCAGCGGCTCACTCACTCTTCCTCCTACAGCAGTGACTCCAGCCAGCCCCTGTGTAAATGCCCTAGGACTAAGGAGCAGGCTGTTTGTTGTGACACACAGGCCACTTGCTGTGCACTCCCTCCCCTTTCCTGCCTCATGTCCCTGTCGCTCTTTCTGGTCTCCTGGGACTGCATTCCCCACTTAAGAGTTGGGACATCCGCGGGGCGCCTGGGTGGCTCAGTTGGTTAAGCGACTGCCTTCAGCTCAGGTCATGATCCTGGAGTCCCGGGATCGAGTCCCACATCGGGCTCCCTGCTCAGCAGGAAGTCTGCTTCCCCCTCTGATGCTCCCCCCTCTCATGCTCTCTCTGTCTCTATCTCATTCTCTCTCTCAAATAAATAAATAAAATCTTTAAAAAAAAAAAAAAAAAAAAAAAGAGTTGGGACATCCGCTTCTGCCTCCAGCCCCGATGTTTAAGGAATTGGGGCTAAGGTAGACATTTCCCATTGCATATCCTCCAAGCTTCACCAAGGAAAATAAAACAGAGCTCACGGTTTTCTTTGGAATTGTGAGTAAAGAGCATCCGCAAAGGGGCGCCTGCGTGGCTGAGTCGGTTAAGCGTCTGCCTTTGGCTCAGGTCATGATCCCAGGGTCTTGGGATCGAGTCCTGCATCGGGCTTCTTGCTCAGCAGGGAGCCTGCTTTCCCTCTGCCTGCCACTCCCCCTGCTTGTGCTCGCTCTGTCTTCCTGACAAATAAATAAATAAAATCTTAAAAAAAAAAAAAAAGCCTCAGCAGGTATTCTGAGTATGATGTGATAGAAAATGCCTGGACTGGGGATCAGAACTCCTGGATTTGCCAATGTCATCTTTTGCCCAAAACAACTAAATTCCTTTTCAGAGAGCGTATTACCATAAAATGGAGCAACATATATTCTTCCTCCCTACTTCACACTAATAATATGCGTTACTTATTTAGCACTTATTTAGTTCCTGCTGTACTATATGATCTGTTTTGATATCCCACCCACAAGCTGGATGCCTTTACTTCAGAAGACAGGCCTTATCACTCCCGGTTTTCAAATGAACACTGTAAGACCCAGAGAGGTTAAGTAATTCACCCAAGGTCACACAGCTCCTTAGCATCAGAGCCAGGAATTAAAGGCGGGTTTGTCTGACCTCCAAGCTCATCATCTTTGCACTGCTGTTCTGCTTGTCCAAGGAACAAAATGCATATAAAAAGATGCTAAACTCCATAATAATAACATACTAATAAATGCATAGTAAAATGTACTCTGGGAGGGGCGCCTGGGTGGCTCAGTCGTTAAGCGTCTGCCTTCAGCTCAGGTCATGATCCCAGGGTCCTGGGATCGAGCCCCGCATCGGGCTCCCTGCTCTGCGGGAAGATTGCTTCTCCCTCTCCCAGTCCCTCTGCTTGTGTTCCCTCTTTCGCTGTGTCTCTGTCAAATAAATAAAGTCTTTAAAAAAAAAAAAAATGTACTCTGGGAGTTGAAGACACTGCTAACCACATTTATTCTCATAAAGGCCACGTTGAATCATTTTGCTCTGGAAATAAGACACAAAAATCAGTAACATAGGGAGACAAAAGTTATTTCTATCCTATTGGTCAGTCCCTAGTCCTTCATTTTGCTAACAAGTATCTCCAGACCATCCTTGCCATAAGTTTTAAAATTGTCTCAGGCCACTAACGAAGATTGGCTCTGTCTAAGCTATAAGAGGTGTAAATTATACGAAGAAATACCAATGCTACCAAGAAATAAAGGAATCTGGATGCTGGAAAAATAAAGGCATATATTAAAACTATAATCGTGTTTGGAAGTGGGTTACCAAAGAGAACAGAAGCAAGGTTGAAGCTCCTGAAGCGTCATCGGCTGCTTGAAAGCTTCAAGGTGCGTGTTATGTGCTAAGTTGTTGCCCAAAATTCCTAACCCCCAGTAGCTCAGAATGTGACTGTATTTGGAGATAGGGCCATTAAAGAGGCAATTAGGGTTAAATAAGGTTATTGGGATGGGCCCTAATCCAGTGTGACTAGTGTCTTTGTAAGAAGAGGTCAGGACACAGACGCACGGAAGGAAGACCATGTGAGGTCAGAGGGAAGACGGCCAGCTAGAAGCCAAGGAGCGAGGCCTCGGAAGAAACAGCCCTACCTGCGCCTCGATCTCCAGAACTAGAAGGCTGTTACTAAGCTGCTCAGCTGGGGTATTCGTGATGGCAGCCCAAGCACACTAATACAGTGTGTGTGTCATGAACAAGGCCCATGGGCTCCATACTTTGTGACCACAGTCAAGAGTGAGAAATCCAGGGTCGCCTGGGTGGCTCAGTAGGTTAAGCGGCTGCATTCGGCTCAGGTCATGATCCCAGGGTCCTGGGACTGAGCCCGACGTCGGGCTCCTTCCTATGCAGGAAACTTGCTTCTCCCTCTCTCACTCCCCCCTGCTTGTGTTCCTTCTCTCGCTGTGTCTCTCTCTGTCAAATAAATAAATGAAATCTTAGGAGAAAAAAAGAAGAATATGTATTCTGTTGCTTTAGGATGGAATGTTCTGTATATATCTGTGAAGTCCATCTGGTCCAGTGTGTCATTCAAAGCCCTTATATCCTTGTAGATCTGCTTAGATGATCTGTCCAGTGCAGTGAGGGGAGGGTGTTAAAGTCCCCTACTATTATTATATTGTTGTTGATGTGTTTCTTTGATTTTGTTATTGATTGGCTTATATAATTGGCTGCTCCCATGTTAGGGGCATAGATATTTACAATTGTTAGATCTTGTTGTTGGATAAACCGTTTAATTATGAAGTGGCAGAGCCAGAATCCCGAAGCCCTCCACCTTCCTGTGAAACCCCCTCCCCCAAAGCATCCAAGAGGACCATCAGTGTTCAGGCGGGTGACAGCAGAATCCTCACACCAGTGTTTCATTTGCAAAGCATTCCTCCTTAGAGTCAACCAGAATTCCTGCCCGCTTTATTAGCATGGGGCCTTATGAGCACTAAACCCAGAAAACAGCTTTGTAACGTATCATCACCTCCTTCTTAAGGTGTTGATTTACTTGTCTCACCCTCTAGCTTCAATCTCGCTGCACTTATTTAGTTCACTAAATGGGTTTGTCACTGAGTCCTTGTGAAGTCATGGTTGACATTCAGTTGTCCTTTGAAGTATGAGCTAAGAATTTTACTTTGGTTAAAAATATCGAACACACACCACCTCACACCCATGAGGATAGGTACTGCCAAAAACAAACCAACCACAAAAACAAAATAACAAACGTTGGTGAGGATGTAGAGAAATGAGAACCTTCGTACACTGTTGGTGAGAACGCAAACTGGTACAGCCGCTCCTGAAAACAGTATGGAGGTTCCTCAAAAAATTAAAACTAGAAATACCATACGATCCGGCAACCCCATTTCTGGGTATATACCCCAGAGAATTGAAAGCAAGGTCTCCAGGGTTGCCTGGGTGGCTCCGTCGGTTGAGGGTCTGCCCTCAGCTCAGGCCATGATTTTGGGGTCCTGGGATCTCGCCCCCCCATCTGGCTCCCTGCTCAGCAGGGAGTCTGCTTCTGTCTCCCTCTGCTCCCCTCCCCTGCTTTTGCGAAGGGGGAGGTGGGCGGCCCTCCCCTCTCTCTCTCTCTCCCCCCCCTCAAAAAAAGAAAAACAACTAGGGGTGCCTGACTGTCTCAGTCCGTAGAGCATCAGACTCTTGATCTCAGGGTCGTGAGTTCGAGCCCCACATTGGGTATAGGATTACTTTAAAAAAAATAAATCTTAAAAAAATAAGGAATATCAAACTAACAATAAAAAAACGTTGAACTCAGCACAAACATTTTCTAGAGCTTCTGAGTTGTGAGCCAACTTCTCAGTCACAGTCACCAGCTTTTCCAGCCCCCCAGCCTATACGGAAGAGGTTTCATAAAGAGAGCAGTGGAATTAGAGGTGGTTGGAACACTCAGAAAAAAACATATCTGGGACCCGAAATAGGTGCCGAGGCTTGCGGGTTAAGTGTCTCAGTGTCCAAGAGGATGCTGTCTTATGTAGGAGGGACAGCTACAAAAGTGAGAAGTTTGGTGTTCACATCGAACAAGCCATAAGTAGCAAGTGTCTCGTGCGTGGGCATAGTGTGAGTGGCAGGGGCGGCGGGGAGGTGGGAGGAGGAAGAGACAGGGTTGTCAAGGGACCTACCGTTGCTGTTTGGGAAGGCAGAGTATTAACATGGACAAAATCGTGCTTTCAGGAAAAGTATCAAGTGCCAAGAGTCGGTCCCTGCCGAACCTCCGGGGGCTGGCGGGGGTGGGGGGTGTACAGGAGCTGAGTTGCAGGCCTTCCTTGGGTGAATAAGGAAAGACTGCCCAGGTGGAGTTGGTGTGAGCCATGGAGCGTTATTACTAGCAATGGCCTTGGGAAACGTGACCGTGTTGTTGACAGTAATTGTTCATTCAATCAGAAGCTGATTCAGTTAGAAGTTTTGCAACGTGGCTCAGTCTGTGGCTTACAAAGGGGGACCTCCCAGCAGATACCAGGAGCAAAGGTCTATTTATCCTAAGCTGTCAGCGTCCATCACCATAGAAGGGGATCCTTTCTATTCGCTTTGGTCTGCACTTTGAGTACCTCCTATAGTCCTTAGAGGTTAGTCTCTGGGCAAATAAACACTCTCCCAGGGTAAATCCCCTTTACACCCACTGTGAAACCAGGCTGTTCCTCATTCTGCCAAGATGCCATGTAGTCCCATGCCAGCTCTTCATTTTGCAGCTGACCTTCACTCCCAGCTTTCCCAGATGGGTCCACACGGACAAAACGAGCCATCCTAACTCATCCCGGTGTTGTCTCTCTTCCACATCTAGTCCTATTGCAGGGAATGGCTGCTTTGATATTTGTAAAATGAATGAATGGACAAAAGGGACACAGATAAAATGGGAAATGAATTGTTTCCTGATTGACTAGTTGGCGTGCACTCAAAACTGCATAAGGGAAATAACGAATTGTGCCGCCTGGTTTTCCTATTGGAGTTTTTTGTTTTTTTTTTTTCTGTTTTTTTTATTATGTTCAGTTAGGCAACGTATAGTACATCATTAATTTTTGATGTAGTGTTCAGTGATTCGTTAACTGCAGATAACACCCAGTGCTCATCACAACACATGCCACCCTTAATACCCATCACCTGGTTACCCCGTCCCCCAACCCCCGCCCTTCTGTAACCCTCAGTTTGGTTCCCGGAGTCCAGAGTCCCTCATGGTTTGTGTCCTCTCTGATTTCTTCCCATTCAGTTTTCCCTCCCTTCCCCTGTGGTCCTCCACGCTATTCCTTATGTTCCACATGAGTGAAACCATATGATTATTGTCTTCCTCTGCTTGACTTATTTTTCAAATTTCTTTTACATTTGAAATTAGTTTCCAAAGGTTTTTTGGTGGAACAGTGTTCCATACATGCTGTTTACACAGGCATTCCTTATGTACATTTTATGCCCAGTTATTCTGTAATCCAGTTTCCTTAAACCCTGTCAGGGATAGTCTTGCCTTCTCCAGTTTCCAGCTGGACCTGACCTTAAATAGGGTGTCCTCACAAAGAAACCGACAAAAACAGTGAATCTCGATTTAGGAAAACTTGTGCTTAGCAGATTGACAAGAAAGGGACTCTATGTTAATTTCTTACCAAATTATATTTTTTAAAAATCAGGACTATGTCTCTTTCCTGCCCCCAGTTGGTGTAGAAATACAGCACTGAATAAAATAAATTCCCCCATGGGGCACCTGGGTGGCTCAGTGGATTAAGCCTCTGCCTTAGGCTCAGGTCAGGATCACAAGTGTCCCGGGATTGAGCCCCTTGTAGGGCTCCCTGCTCAGAGAGCTATCTGCCTCTCCCTCTGCCCCTCCCCGCTGCTCATGCATATGGGTGTGTGTGTGTGTGTGTGTGTCTGTGTGTGTGTGTGTCTGTCTATGTCTCTCTCAAATAAGTAAACAAAATCTTTAAAATAAAATAAATTCCCCCAGTTTGTGCCCATTAGAAATCCAAACTATCTAAAAAATTCCCTTTAGTTTGAAAGAGTTTAGGTTTCATTCCTAAATGCGGAGGGTTTTCAGCTGCCTTACTCAATAAAAAATAGCAGATGAAGCCACCTTTGTCTTCCTTCTTCAGGAACAGAGAAAAATGACTTGGAAAGATCCGGTCTATTTTTTTAAGGCGGCTGCTTGGGTTGGAGAAGTAATGCAAGGAATCCTGTGTCAGAGCATGAGCATCCGCCCTTACTTTTACTCCACAATGCCCTTCATTACACATGCCTGTGTTAGTGTTCTAGATCTGAGAAGTCTGTCATGCCATGAAGTCAGTGGGTGGTGGGTTTTCCGGAAGAGGGATGCAAAAGTCCCCGTACCCTGAGTTTCAAAGGATTCCTTTGAATCCTGGGGTGGCTCAGGCGGTTAAGCGTCTGCCTTCAGCTCAGGTCATGATCCCAGGGTCCTAGAATCCAGTCCCACATTGGGCTCCCTGCTCAGTGTGATATCTGCTTCTCCCTCTACTCTTCCCCCCTGCTCGTGCTCTGTCTCTCTCTCTCTCTCTCTCTCTCTCTCGTGCTCTCTCTTTCTCTCAAATAAATAAAATCTTTAAAAAAAACAACAACAAAGGATTCCTTTCTGCTTGGGCAAAGAGCTAACTGAATGAAAGAAACTGATTGAACACACTTAAATGAGACATCAATCACTTTTATTAGGTGCAACCCTGATTTAGTTCTCCCGAAAACAGTAATCGGCCACTGTTACATGTATTCATCCATGAAAGCAACAGCTCTGCACGCAGAACTAACCACGTGCCAAGAAGTACCTGGTCTTTGCGCGCAGTGATTTGGATAACAAGTGATAGAAAAGATTAGGGCAGCTTGTTAAGAAAACATTTTCCTTAGGCACCTTGATTCCTTGTGGTTTTCTCTCAAAGAGCTCCAGCAGAGGGCTACCTCACAGGTTGATCCTCTTTCCTTTCACCAGCCGCCCTCGAAATATATACAAATCCTGGAAATAAAGCCAAACACAGTGAGTTGATAGAACACTGGGAATCTGATGTTCAGCATAAGACAAAGTAGATTTCTAGCATCTACCAACAGTTAAATGGAAAAACTCTGCACAGGAGTCCTGTCAATTAGTAAATAAACCATATTCCAGGACTCCAAATAATGTACTTGCCCACATCTAGAATAGTGTCGAACAAACTCAGAGAGCAAGTCCCCAGGAGGTCAGCCTATGTTATTTGGCACTGCTGTTGACCACAGGTATCTTCAACCGGCTGAGCACGGAGTTTGGTCACAACAGCCCACACTCCCCCCTTGTCCTGCTTTCCTGTAGACGCTGCCCCATTTTGAGTGATCTGGTCCTAAGTGAAAATGATGTCATGAGTTATGGGTTCATTTGTGTTTTTTTCCTTTGTTCTTAACAAAACAATGCAGACTTTTTTGTTTCTTGTTTATTTTTGAGCAGACAGCAAGGTCAGGTGGAAAACACAGGTTTCAAAATTCGACCTCATTCCGAAATGTAGCTCTGTCACTTACGTCACTTTGGCCAACCTTTGGACTTTTCACTTTCTCCTTAACAGCGTGGAGTGACGGAAACCTGGGTGGCTCAGTGAGATAAGTGTCCGACTCAGGTCATGATCTTAGGGTGGTGGGATCCAGCCCCATGTCTGGCCCCTCGCTTAGTCGGGAGTCTGCTGGAGATTCCCTCCCTCACTCTCTCCTCTCCCCTGGCTTGTGTGCACTCTCTCTCTCTCTCAAATAAATAAATAGATCTTAAAAAACAACAACAACAACAAAAAAAAAAACAGTGAGAATGATTGTTCCACTGGGTTTTGGTGAAGAAAGTAAGAATAGGGCTATGAAAGTGCTCTTGTACCTCACAAAGAACTTTATTGCAGAAGTTAATATCATTATTCTAAGTAAAGCTGAGAAACTATATCTGCGAGACTAACATTTTAAAATAAATACAGGAGGGGCACCTGGGTGGCTCAGTCCGTTAAGTATCGGACTTTGGCTCAGGTCATGATCTCAGGGTCCTAGGATTGAGCCCCCTGTCAGGCTCCCCATTCAGCAGGAAGTCTGCTTGTCCCTCTCCCTCTGCTGCCCCTGCTCCTCCCCACCCCCGTGTGCTCTCTCTCTCTCTAGATAAATAAAATCTTTTATTTATCTAGAGAGAGAGAGACACATAGCAAGAGAAGGAACACAAGCAGGGGGAGTGGGAGAGGGAGAAGCAGGCTTCCCACTTCCCATTTGAGCCGGATGCCAGGCTCCATCCCAGGACCCCGGGATCATGACCTGAGCCAAAGTCTGACACTTTTAAAAGATTTAAAATCTTTTTAAAAATAAAATGAAATAAATACAGGAGGCAATTCATTTATCACAACCTGACAAACCTCAAACATAATGTATGCATGCTTTAAAGATCAGACTGTTGCACGGAAGCCCCACTTGACAAAATACGGTGCCTTCATAAAGCATTTTAAGTACTGGACCAAGGAAGAAGGACAAGACTTTCTGCCATCTGCAAATGTGAAATGAGAGCCTTTTCAGACATGGGATAGATTCATAGGTTCGAAAGGGAGAAGGGGCCAAGGGAGAAGTGAGGTTCTTAAGCTGGGAAGGAGTTTCAGAAGATGACTCCCAATGGCACAGTAGCTTAATGTTGGTGTATGGTACTCTTCCCAGGACCGGAAGGCCCAGAGTTATCATGACACTCGGTCTCCTTGGGGGTCCTGTCACCCCCATAGGAAATGCATGCATTTTTGATTAATTAAATTAATTATAATAAGTATAATAAATTAAAACATAGGATCAGCTTCTCGGTTCAGAGGCTAAAACGGACTTCATTTACAAAGTAAATATGTTTATTTGCCTTGACTATAGTTTGGCTGCTAATCATCATCAGCGTTGAATGTCCACTAGTTATAAAGAATTTACAAGTGATGTGTATTAAGTAGAAGGGGATATGAAATAATGTCTCATGCCCCCTATTGATAAGCATCAGTGGTTTCTGAAGTCTGCTCCATGACACTCCAGATGTGAACTGACCCAAGCAAAAACCTGCTTAAGAACTGCTTTCTGGGAGTCTTATTGGATTTGCATATATGTAAATACTCCGCTCTGTACACATAAAGGAGGCCTGTGGGTGAGAGCCCAAACCATTACCTTCCCTTCTGTGCATTCAGAAGGTAGCCTTTGTGCTTTACTTGCTCCCCTCCAGACCTGTTTTCTGTTTCCACCTGTCTGTCCTTGCACAGGATAGCCTGCATACCACAGGGCGGCCAAAGACATAAAGAAGCCTGGGGTGCTCAGGTGCCCCCGCCTGGGAAGCAAGTACAAGCTGAAATCCCACTGTCATTCTTAGTGGGTCTCAGCAAAGCTTCTGCAAGGCGCTCTAAACAAAGCATGTTATACTTCCAAAGTACATCAGGTATGAGAGTTAAGCAGCTGAAGGAAAGAAGAAAAAAAAAGTCTTAACCTATCATCTCAGAGAAACGTACCCTCAGCGTGGCGTCTTTTGGAATTCCATGTAATCTGTTTGCGACTTCCATAACCTCCCTCTCAAAGGCTTCTTGACTGGTGCCTTTGACATCGATGTAGTGGCAGTCCGAACTGGCGAAATGGCAGGAAATTGCCTGTGCAGTGTGACAGGATTAATATTAGGAAAAAAACCATTCCATTAACACCAGCAACCAAACAGGGAGACTTCTTTTAGAAAGTCAGCTATTTCACTCAGCGTTTGATTTCTAGAATGTTCCATGGTGTCCCGTATAAGTCTCTTCAGGGTTCAGTAACCCCCACCCCCACCCCCCAGGGACAGTTAAAGGCTGACTGAGAAATTACAAGAGGTTTTTAGCTCCCCGTGATACTTGTTTTCAAAATGGGCAGGGAACATAATGACATGAGTAAGAGGACTTTAACTTTTTAACATGTGATTTGTCTAGTGTGTGGATGTCCTCAAGTCCTAAACAGGAATGTGTTCCAGCGTTCTTCATCATCTTCGTAGAGAAGTTAGTTACTCAGTTGAGTTTGTGGTGGGTTGTTATTTCAATGGCTACAGATCATGAGAAAAAAAAACCCCACAAAAATACCTTGCAAAAGAAAATAATATACACACCCACCCCTCTCAAATCAAACAGACATGTGAAGTCCAATAGCATTCACATACAATCCCCATCTTGTTTCCTTCTGAAGGTAAGATGGAGGTTACTTGTTTCTCCCCATTCTTGAAAAAGTTATAAGCTGATCTAAACTTAAACCCCACTTTCCTAGTTGCAAGTTAGTTCTCTTGAGGTGACCATGTCTACTGGAAGGACTGCCTGCGTTGCCCAGAACATCAAATTTCTAGGCGGTAGAGTCACAAACTCCATTTCCCACAGAAGCCCCCACACCACGCCAAGGAGGAGTGACACCTGAGGCCAAAGGGGGAAAGTGCACACCCATATAAACGGGTTTATGTATTTTTTTAAGGGTTCATATTTTCGCAAACATTAAAGTAGTTGAAAAACTATTGAAAAATTGCAAAGTCGGTATGTTAAATCTCAGATTACTTAGGTTTTTTATTCTGTAACTTTTATTTTCATATAGTAATCATTTTATACTCTTTCTCAACTTTTTAACATGGACTCTTTCAATATGTAGTGATCCTATCTCAGTTTATGATCCTGATCATATAGCAAGTAATATAATTTTCTGACTCATACAACTTTCAGATCTTTGGTCTCAGCTTCCTGTTTTTATACACACACATACACATACATTTCCATTTTTCATTTCAAGTTGAATTTTGGGGCTAAGGATCCATGATTAACGGCCCAAATTGGTGAAACTCAGGAACACTCATATTATTTGTGTCACTGGGGCTGTACCCTCTGCTTGAACAGTTCCGAGGGTCATGATGGTCGAGAGTCTGATCTAGTCTTTATTTAAAATGTTGGCATTGTGTTCATCATGGATATTTTTTGCATTAATTTTGATTTTCTTAATACCGCCCTAAAATATCATTTAACTTGATTGCTGAGGGGGTTTTTTTGGCACCTTCCCCCCACCCTTGTTAAGTTTTGCCCCAGAAGAGAGTGCCTCTTGCCTCTCTCTCATCCCGGCCCTGTCAACCTGATGGAAATATGAATGAATAGAAGGTGAAACCTGGTAGCTAACTCTTGACTTCAGGGAGACAACGGGGGTTGGTGTGACAAACTGGAAGGCTTCACTCAGCCCCAAAGAAGCCCCCAATATTTAGTATCAAGAGCCATGTTATATGGGGAAATGTGAGTCCACAGTACTGTCAGATCTGCTGAATTTTTGAGAAGCAAAAAATCTGGGACTATGAGAAATGTCAATTTTTTTAATGTAAACAATGAAATCATTAGGTTTTTAAAACATTCTAGGGCTAAAAACAAATTCTGGGACTAAGAGGTGAAAAATATGGCTGCCTGTGAAATCGGAGGTCTGGGCAGCCAATTCAGAACCTTTGTTTAGAATCGATAATGGTTTTCCCAATAACAAAGCTATTACAAACTTTCCTCTTATGTGGTTACTATGAGCTATGTACATTCCAAATTTTATGATTTTAGTATGTCAGCCATTGTTTCTGCCTCCAAAAGCACAGGCTGTGGGCTCCCAAGTATGTTCTTTCTCTGAAGCAATTCTATGAATGTTCATAAATCAGTATCAGTAGGATTGGGATCCTGAGGTCACCTGGCTTCTTACTGATAAGAGCAAAAAAGCATGAGGTAGCAAATAGATTTCCTGGTAAATAGAAACCACAGTAAAGGCCAGTTTAGTTCAATGTCCAAATCTCATAAAGTTTCACATATCTTGACAATTTTGTTTCTAATTTATTCATCTTTGGAAGGTACAGTGATGTGAGTGCATACCTTCCGGTATCCTTGAGTTTTGTTCCAACCAGATCCATGGATGAGCAAAGGATGAAAGAAAACAGTGTCTCCCTTCTCCATCACAAGGTGCACTCGGGGGCTGTTTTCATCATAGTCCTGGATCCCATAGAACATTAGGTTAACTCCCCCCTAGAACACATAAGAAAACCAAAGTCTGTATTTGAGGAACCCAATGATTCAGAATTTTATCAATGACTCGTTAGGAAAAGCAAAGGTTTCCTAAGTTCTGCCAAGAGAAAGAGATAAATAGGTTCTTAAGCTGTAGTATATACAAAAACTTCTCAGCTATCTGGTTGTAAAAATCATGGATTTGGGGGACCAAATGAAGAATCTGACATTTCCACTTAGCCTTCATTACTGAGTTACCAATGAAGATCTAGACCATCTTTGCATTTTGTGGTTAACACGGGAGATCCCCTTTCCAGCCTGAATCTGTAACCACTCTTTCCCAGCATGATATTCTCTTCACCTGGAACTTTGCCTAAATAATTCTTCTTTTACTCAGGAGTTCTTCTGAGAAGCAAACTGTTCTTCCAAGCCCACAGAGAGAAAATGCTCAAGTTTCCTCAGCTCAGAAAGCACTCATGTCACATCCAGAGTAAAGAAAGAAGAATAGTAAAACATTGTGTTTTTTTATAACTACTTCCAAAGTTAGTTATTGCTTCAGTAATGGTTATGGACGGGGGAGCACGGTATCCCATTCTCCTTCCTAAGGCTCTCCCACATTCTTCTGGGGGAAGGACTGCTTTCGTGCTGGACTGTGTTGGGACTTTGATCCAGTACCCTTCTCTCCTGGCCACGGTGGATTTGTGACCTAAGCTTAGTCAATCAGATCTCCCACTGTTGTCCTCACTCTGAATCTAAACGGAGCATTGATCAAAGACCCTGGTCATGGTCAAGATTCAACTGTCCCCACCAGGTGTCCCAACCTGACTGTTCCCACTGAACGGTGACTCCACTCTCCCTCTCCCCAGAGCCAGCCAGTCTTTCCATGGACTCAGCACGTGCCTGCGTCCCTCCAAGACACTCCCTTTGGCTTACGTCAGCCACAGCCCGCTTCTGTTGCCTGCACCAAACTTTTCCCTAGACCTCAACTCAGTTTACGAATCTTACCGTTTCAGATTTTATATCCGAATCCAGACTCAAAGATTTTCACTTGGCACTAATCCTCAGTGCAAGAATTCTAACTAACTGAGGCAGAAGTCCTGAAAGCCATATTCTTTACTTCCTACAAAACCACATTCATTCTTCCTGCCTTAACAACACGTGCTCTTCTCATTCTGACCATCATTATGGGGCTTGCAGACCTTATTGTCTGATACCTAAAACACTCATAATCTCCTCTCTGGTTTCTCTGCCTCTGGACTCCTCACCTCCAGGACATCCTGCTCTAGACCTCAAGACTATCATTCCTGAAGAGCCAATTGAGCTCACCATCCATGGGCTCAAAAGCATTTAATAGTTTTCTAACACCAATAGTTCAGTCAATAAACCATTCAATGGGCATGCAATGGAATACTACTCATCCTTCCCCAGAGCCTTCGTTGGTCTCTCTAGCAGGAAAGAGATGATTCCTCCCTCTTCTTTATCCTAAGAGCCAGCGATCAGTGCATAAAAATTACTTGGCATTTGACACATGCATCTGGTGTTGCGAGTGTTTATGTCTGACCTCTGCCATGAGGCTTGATAATCTCAGATCCTGTACAGCCCCTGCCAGAGTTTCCCACACTGGTCAGCTTTCCAAAACTTGTTGAAAGAAAAATGATTATCTTACCTGACATCCTTGAATTTTCTCTGATCCTAATTCCAAAACCTAAAACAATGTTTTGCTAAGAAAGGAAATGCCATCTCATTGTTAAAGTTCTTTATGGATACTGATAGGAAATCAAAACAATACATCTTCTGGTTGAGATATATCCTCTAGGGGCTCCTGGGTGGCTCAGGGAGTCGGGTGTCCGACTCTGGATATGATCTCGGGGTCATAAGATCAAGCTGCATATGGGGCTAGTGCTCAGCAGAGTCTGCATGTCCCTCTTCCTCCCCCTCTGCCTCTCTCTGCCCCCGCCACCTCTTGCATGTGCAAATATCGCGAGCTCTCTCCCTTTATCTCCCTCTCTCTCTCTCTGTGTCTCTGACTCAAATAAATAAATAAATAAATAAAATCTTAAAGAAAGAGAAAGAAAGAAAGAAAGAAAGAAAGAAAGAAAGAAAGAAAGAAAGAAAGAAAGAAAGAAAGAAAGAAGGATTTATCCTGTATGCAGACATACCTCCCACTTAGGATAATCGTGTGGCTTCAGGTGGCCTTTGTGTGTGCCTGGGAGCACACACAGGCAGCCATTGTTCTCGTCGATGTGCTCCATGGCTGTCCAAGCACAAACTATGTTATTGCTGGGCCTGAAGGGGAAATAGTGCAGATCCTGGTGCAAGGGATGGCGGGATGTCTTCTTGCCTGAAACAGAACCTGCTGTTAAACACACCTGAACCTCAGAATTTGTCTCCTTTGCCTGCAAAACCAGAACAATGACTATCCCTACAAAACCCAGACGACGGAAACAACACTATAGAAAATCAGCATGCAGAGAGAAGCAACACACTGGAATATCAAATCCACAGGGTGACTCCAGATCCTGCACTTTTTTTCTGGGTTTCTGGTAGCCGAGGACTCACACCATTCTCTAGCAACTGATAACATGTCATGATCTCTATTATGCTTTATTCCTTTGTAACTCTGGTTTGAGCACAGAGCGTAGTATTCAAAACAAAGTTTGATTAATTGAAGAGAGTAAACAAATTTGAGGTTCCCTGTTAGCCTTCTAAGTGGCTGATACAAACACTATCAATTAACTAAATTAGTAAAAGGCTGCCAAGAAGTTCCTTGTGGAACTAGAAGCACTTGGTGCACAGTCATTGTGTAGAATCAGAGGTCACAGAACCACATTTACGTGGTTCCCTGTTTTGCTCTCTGAACTTGGTGTTCCCCAACTCCCAATCCCGACCTCTCTAAGCAAGACATCCAGGGTGGGAGAGATTTCGTGGGGCTACACTATAGGCCAGTCACATAAAGCTCTCCTGGTCTCTTTTTCTCCAGAGAAAGTGAAAAGGATAAAGAATCTTGAAGGACCAATTTATTACTCCTGGTAGAATAGAATTTCTCAGCATGGCCCAAGAGCTGGGGCTAGCTTAAAAAATGCAGATTCCTGGGGCGCCTGGGTGGCTCAGTCGTTGAGCGTCTGCCTTCAGCTCAGGTCATGATCCCAGGGTCCTGAGATCGAGCCCCGCATCGGGCTCCCTGCTCCGCAGGAGGCCTGCTTCTCCCTCTCCCACTCTCCCTACTTGTGTTCCCTCTCTCGCTGTGTCTCTCGCTGTCAAATAAATAAATAAAATCTTTAAAAAAAATGGAGATTCCTGGGGGCGCCTGGGTGGCTCAGTCAGTTAAGCATCTGACTCTTGATTTCAGCTCAGGTCTTGAGCTCAGTTTCATGAGGTCAAGCCCCGCTTTGGGCTCCATGCTGGGCATGTAGCCTACTTTAAAAAAAAATTTTTTTTAAATAGAGATTCCTGGGTTCTAGCTTCCAAACCAGTTTCTCTGGGAGTGAGATCTTAGGAGCTACATTTTAGCAAGCACAAGACATTTTAAGAGCAACTGTAGTATGTGATTTATAAGAATAGTTTTAATTTTGTTAGTAATAATAATGTCTTCAATCAGGAAGGCCAAATTCACACTATCATAGGTGAGAATGGTTAACAAAGCTTAGAGGTGATGATTGTAATCATAGGAGCCTATGGTATGTGAACAGTCATGTTTATTAAACCAAACTTTTGAGTAGCAAGCCAGTCGTCTGAAAATCCAACAATAACCCTACAGTTAACATCTGAAATCACTATTGTACTTAACTATTGTTATGATGTATGCTATTTTAAGACTTAAATAAGAAGACCTATATATTTATTTATCAAAGTTTAACAATTATACACACAGGTATAGTTAGAACACCTTAAAATATTTTTCCTTTTTCTCTTTTCTTTTTTCTTTTCTTTCTTTCTTTTTTTTTTTTTTTGTTTGGATTCTCCATAACAAATAAGAGCCCTTTACCAGGATCTGGAGGTTTGTTTATCAGCATTGTATGCACGGCCATAATATTGGGTCCAGTGAAGCACTCCACATATTTCAGAATCTAAGAGAAAAGAGGAAAAAACGTTTCATGAGAAATGCAATGCACAGAAGTGGCACAAAGTACAATTATCTGTACAAGAGCCAAGATGCCAAAAATTAAACACTTGGTAGGAGCGCCTGGGTGGCTCAGTCAGTGAAGCTTCTAACTCTTGATTCCAGCTCAGGTCATGATCTCAGAGTCACAGGATCGAGCCCTGTGTTGGGCTCCGTGCTCAGTGGGGAGTCTACCTGAGATTCTCTGCCTCTGCCCCTCCCCTCCAAATAAATAAATAAATATATATTTTTAAGAAACCACTTGGTATTTCACAACATTGCAAACAAAGAATGAAAAAGTTGAAACAGGAAATCCGCAACACTCTGAATTAAACAGGCTTTTCCGAGCCAGTTGGAACCCTAACCACTTTTTCTACAAGAGAGACAAGTGTTTCTCTGAGGTATCACCTGGGAAGGACAGAAATACCCTTCTCTCAACTGTAACTGTCCACAGCTGCCCGGTGAGAAGGCAGCTTCCTCTTTCCCCCACCGAGACTCCTCATAAGAAGGGACCATGAGGGGGCACCTGGCGGACTCAGTCAGTAGAGCATGGAACTCTTGATCTCAGGTCGTGAGTTCAAGCCCCACGTTGGGCGTAGAGCCTACTTAAGAAGAAAAGGAGGGACCATGAGAGGCCCCAACACTCATGCAGCGGCCACGCATAGCCCAGAAGAAAACAGAAGAGTCTCTGGGGCCACTTCACAATCAGAGCACCTCCCATTCCCCAGCTCTTCACTGAGGCCCTCCAAAGCAGACAGAGTGACAGGAAATGGGGGCACGTTGGGGAATGAGATGAGCAGGTCCCTGCCCCCATGGAGTCGATATTCTGGTGGAAGAAGGGTGTTCAATAATGACATGGGCACGGGGGCTTGAGACCAAGTTGCAATGAGAGCACGGGACGCGGGCTCTGGCAGCTGGGGTGCTACCTTCTTGCATCTAACCCACCGAGGGAGGGGTACATGCAGAAAAGACTCGGCATTGTATGCCTACTACCTGCCAGGGGCTTTATGCCTCAGCCCACCTAAACCTCACAGCGGTCCCTGAAAAGTAATGCCTCCATGCATTAATAATCCTTTAAAGAGAACACCCCACACAAATAAGGCTGAAGCTAATAAATTGCCCAAGTTGGAAGAACCAATTAAATGAAAAAGATGGTATTCAATCTCCAATTCTGTCTGACTCCACAAACTGAAGCATATTCTACTGCTTTCTCACTATTTGATCCCCTGTATAAGGAATATTGGCAACTTGAGAATGAAACGCTTGAAATGGTACCAAAATCCTAGGAGTCAGGACTCATACTTCTTTTTTTTACAAGGCGTGTCAACTTTTGGGATTCCCTTAGGCCAGTATTTTCTTTCTTTCTTTCTTTCTTTCTTTTTTTTTTTTAACTAATCTCTAATCCCACTGTGGGGCTCGAATTCACAACCTCGAGATCAAGAGTCTCATGCTCCCACAACTAAACCAGCCAGGCGCCTCCGACCAGTGTTTTCTAAACCTCAGTGATACTCAAGAGCCATTTTACCATTTCTATGATACTTTACAGAGCTGCCCAATATAGTTAGCCAATAATTTCCCTAAACTGACTCACGTCTTTTCTGACTTATTCCTGAGGTCATAGGATGGATGTGCTGGTTATTTTTTCCAATACACATCAAAATAAATACCCAACTACTAAAATCATGCCCTCCTCCTAAAAATCATTTCATGAACCAGCAGATGCATGCATGATTCACACTTTAGAGAGGTGGGAAACCTGGACGTCCTGGTCGTGCTTACTCTACCACATGTTGCCTCTAACTTCAAGCTTTTCCTCCTTGATCAGTGCTCACAAGTTCCATTTCCATAGCAGGACTTGAGTTTGGGAAGAATGGATAGTTCAGAGGGGCCACGTCCCCTCTTGTCCCCAACCCGAGGGGCTGAACATCAGAGTTGGCTTACCTGTACAGTCTTTTTCATGAGGCAAATTTTCTCTTATTAAATTATTTTTTAACGTTTTTTTTAAAGATCTTATTTATTTGTCAGAGAAAGACCGAGAGAGAGAGAGCAGTAGGCAGAGGGAGAAGCAGGATCCCTCCCCACTGAGGAAGGAGCCCGATGGGGGACTCGATCACAGGACCCTGGGATCATGATCTGACCCGAAGGCTGACGCTTAACCAACTGAGCCACCCAGGTGTCCCCTTTTTTTTTTTTTTTTAAGATTTTAGTTACTTATTGGACAGAGAGAGGACAGAGAGAGAGGGAACACAAGCAGGGGGAGTGGGAGAGGGAGAAGCAGACTTCCTGCTGAGTAGGGAGCCCGATGCGGGGTTCGATCCTAGGACTCTGGGACCACACCTGAGCCGAAGGCAGATGCCTAATGACTGAGCCACCCAGGCACCCCAGGTGTCCCACTTTTTAACTTTTTTTTTTTTTCTAGTTTTAAGTAACATCCACACCCAACCTGGGGTTTGAACTCACAAGCCAGAGATCAAGAGCCACATGCTCGGGACATTGGGGGGCCCAGTCGGTTAAGCAGCCGAGTCTTCATTTCGGCTCAGGCCATGATTTCAGGATCCAGAGATCCAGCCCCATGTCAGGCTCTGTGCTCATTGGGGAGTCTGCTTGAGATTTTCTCTCTTCCTCTCCCTCTGCCCCTCCCCCTGCTTGCGCCCGCACTCTCTCTCTAAGATAAATACATAAATCTTAAATTTTTAAAAAAAGTCGCATGCTCTACCAACTGAGCCAGCCAGGTACCCATGTGAGGCAAATTTTCTAATAGCACTTGGGGTTATGATTTCTAACATGTACTGTATGCAATATGTCCTTTAAACCATTCTACATAAATGGTACATAAACTGTGATACATTTATGCAGTGGGATGCTATGCAGTAATTTAAAAGTATGATATAGAGTTGGGGCGCCTGGGTGGCTCAGTCGTTAAGCGTCTGCCTTCGGCTCAGGTCGAGATCCCAGGGTCCTGGGATCGAGCCCCATATTGGGCTCCCTGCTCGGCGGGAAGCCTGCTTCTCCCTCTCCCACTCCCCCTGCTTGTGTTCCCTCTCTCGCTGTGTCTCTCTCTGTCAAATAAATAAAATCTTAAAAAAAAAAATAATAAAAGTATGATATAGAGTAATATATAAGTGATATGGAAAGACGTCTAAGATCTATTATAAGTGGAGAAAACGTGGGGACAACCAGTATGTTCCCACGGAACACAAAAGGTGAGGGTAGACAGATGCACCTGCATAGCCATGAAAGAATTCTAGTTGAATGCACCAAAAAGCTCGGCAGTGAATGGGCTGGCGGGTGGGAGACTTCCTTTCTCATTTTATGCCCTTCTGTGCTATGTGGATATCTTCGTAAATATGAATTACTCTTAAATAATAATAATATTTTAAAAACGAGTTTAAATCTGAAGACAAACTTAAACCTCTACTGACCAGATTCATGAAACTAAAAGAAACAGTAAATGGATGTCCAGTGATGAGGAGCTGCAATGTCCCTCCTGTTGATATGCCCATATCCAGAGTGAGAGAGGCTCTGTCTCTCTCTAAGGCAGAATTCCTAACCTTCTCAACCAAGGATAATGACCAAACTCCAGAGCAGGGTTTCTCCATCTGGCCACTACTGACATTGGGGGCTGGATAATTCATTATCTGGGGGAGGGGGCTATTCTGTGCACTGTAGGCTCCCTGGGCTCCATTAGCAGCATGTCCGGGCTCTACCCCGAGAGAAGCCAATAGTACACGGTCCCCACCGTGTGACAACCCAACATGGCTCCAAGCACCGCCAAATGTCCGTCTCCAGTTGAAAACCACTGCTCACCAGCCACAAGACAAGGGGGCCAGAGAAAGTGTAAGCAGCAGTTCCAGAGGCAAGCATGCAGGTGGGCTATTCGATTAAAGGAAAAGGAAATGCAGGAAGGCTCTCGAACCTCAGGGAGAGCGCAGTATCTGAAGAGTTCCTCGTCTTCTTGGAAATCTTGGACCTTTGAAACTGTCTTTTCACTTGGCACATGTTCTGATTTTGCAATGGCCACATCTCTCATTATCATCAGTTGCTCTGGTTTCGCCTCCCCCCGGCAGATCCTTTCAAACTCGCTCCTAGAAAATTAAATTGGCAGATGATGTCATTACTGCAGGCTCCAGACACCTGTCCGGCCAGTTCTGTGGAAAGATTCTCGAAGATTGAGGGGGTCGTGTCTCTGCACCAGGCTGACCTCCAGGCCAGGCTCAGGAGTTCTGAGGACGGGGAAGAGAAAATGGCCAGCTCAGAAACCCCCTCTCCTCACTGTGAGGCTGGAATTCACTGCGGGAACTCACATATTCCTTAGCCTAACAGAACAGTGGGGAAATGTCTGCGATTTGGTTGCACCTGAGTAATAAGGGCAAATACTTCTCTCATACTTACCATGGGCCAGGCCTCGTTCGAAGGACTCTTGCGTACTTCACCTTATTCAGTCCTCACAACAACGCTAGGGCGTAAGTACTATTATTATCCCCATTTTACAGGTGGGAAAACATAGGCATGGAAAGTAGGTTGCCCCAAGACACACAACAGGAAGTAGTGGGGCTAAGATTAAAGCCAGCTGGTCTGGCTCCAGAGCTCATGTTCCTAACCACTTCCCAATGAGCCACTCACTGAAAAATATCTGAACACACACATGCTACTCTTACTCACATTCCTACTGCAAACATACAACATTTCTGTAAAACAACGAAGGGTTACTGTACCTAAAGCGTTTAATATCAGCATCAGATACCAAATTTTTAATGACAAGAAACCCATTTTCTTCATAAAATTGTCTCTGTTCTAGGCTTAGAACATTATTATCCTGAGTATACCTAAAGGAGAAAAAAAAATTTCAAGTAAGTCCAACTGAAAAATCACAATCCAACAATATGTATCGAGAGCCTGACAAATGTTCATACTCTTCCACCCAGCATTTCTATTTTGTATTTACTCTAAGAAAATACTCTGAACAGTTTTTTAAAACAAGTCTTTGGGATTTAAGTTTATTGATTTTTGTTTTAGTAATCTCTATCCCCAACATGGACCTCGACCTCACGAACCAGAGATCAAGAGTCACATGCTCTTCCGACTGAGCCAGCCAGGCGCCCCCAATCTGAACATTTTTTAAAACGTTTAGATCCAAAACATTAACTACTGCTATCACCAAAAAACAGAAGAATAATTAATTAATTATATCCACTCAATGGGAAAGGACTCAGGCATTAAAAATGAAGAGCATGGGGCCCCTGGGTGGCTCAGTCAGTTAAGTGCAGACTGGTTGTTACGGCTCAGGTCATGATCTCATGGGTCCTGAGATCAAGCCCCAAAATGGTCTATGGGCTCAGTGGGGAGTCTGCTTGAGATTCTCTCCCTCAGCCCCTCCCCCCACTTGCAATGTGTGCACTTTCTCTCTTAAATAAAGAAATCTTTTAAAGAAGAGCATATAATAGTATGGACAGTGCTTACTATAATAAAATATATTTAGATTTGTGTATAACCAAGACACTACTTGAAAAAAAATGCAAAGAAATACAAAAAAACATTTTTTAAGTGATTATCTTTACATCATGGAATTTTGGATGACATTTTTAAATTCCTTTTATTTCTCTGATTTTCATATTTGTTCTGTAATGAATATGCATGGTTTTTCAGGTGGGGAAACAAATTCAGTAGACTTTATATTTTAAATTGTCTAGATCATACATTCTCAGAAGAAATCAAAGTCACAAAATCCAAGTAAGTGCATGGCAAATGCACAAACTCACATCACCCAGTCCATTCTTCTAGATTGGAACTGTGGCTCTGTGAGAATATTCCATGGCGATCAATGTCTTCCCCTACAAAGGTAATTTAAGATAAGCCAAAGATACTAGCAATAGGACCACAAACTATAGGCTAACTTAAATGAGGTATAACATGCCTAAATTTGAAAAAATCAGATTATACACTTCTGATATTTTTCCCCTTTCTGATTTTTAAAATACATATAAAAATTAAAGTGAACGTCTTCAAATTTTCCCCTAGTTCTAATTAGAACAAGTCCTGGCAACAGCCAATGTGTAGAATGAATTTTTTAAAGAATTTATTTATTCACTGTAGGGAAAGAGAGAGAGCACAGGCAGGGGCAGGAGCAGAGGGAGAAGGAGAAGCAGACTCCTTGCTATGCACAGACCCTGACCCGGGGACTCTTTCCCATGACCCATGAGATCATGACCCGAGCCAAAATCAAGAGTCGGGCGCTAACCGAATGAGCCACCCAGGCGCCCCTGTGTAATGAATTTTCACCAGACAACATGAGATGTATTTTATATCTTAGTTACCACTAGAAAAAGCTTTATATACATTGTATGGTTAAAAATGACAATTCGATCTACTTACTGGAATTGTGGAGGATGGACACTGTTAGGAGAAACAGCCCCTGAAGTGGGGTGAGCTACCTAGGATGTGAATTAAGGCAAATAAAATGAAATTTAGGAATCGACCTTTACTAGAAACAACAGTCTGCCCTGGATTCACTGGCATCAGGGAAGACTGGGTTGCACACGTAGCCGCTGACAGGTACGCACGGTTGCTTACATCATTTCATTTCAGGAAGTCCAGACGAGGGACTGGAAGACCCAAGACCTTTATCACCGTGCCTGCAGCCCAGTGCAGGACACCTAGACCCGTAGGGCTCAGTAACCGGGTCCAAGGTTACCCAGTAGAAAGATGCCTCAGCCCAGATTTGATCCATACTCTTTATTTCATAGCGTCCACTAGTTTATTCCACATGACTGTTTCTTCCACTAAACTGATGAACAAATACAAAGTGTAAGGTTCAAATCTAGAAGTAAGGAGAAATGCGCTCTTCCAAAGATGGGTACTGAATGTAGTGGGAGTCCAGTAGAAAATACAAGGAACATTTGGCTTGTTATTCTTAAAAAAAAAAAAAAGCACTGGGAGTTATACGCAAACAATGAATCATGGAACACTACATCAAAAACTAATGATGTAACCTATGATGATTAACATAACATAATAAAATAAAATTTTTAAAAAGTCTATTAAATAAACAGTGGCTCTAGGAAAAGTATGATCCACATAGTTCAGTATAATTTTAAATATCTTAAAGAGCTAGAAATTACAGAAATTCTTTCTAGTTTTCTATCCAGGAAACCACAGATCATTTACTTAGCCTCTCCTTCTTCTTGTCTTCTTAATTTTTTTTTCATTGTTTCTTTAGCTTAAGGAGTGACGGTCTGAATGTCACTAGTCATAAACATGTTATTTTTGTCATGTCTTTTTTTTTTTAAGATTTTATTTATTTATTTGACAGAGAGAGACACAGCGAGAGAGGGAACACAAGCAGGGGGAGTGGGAGAGGGAGAAGCAGGCTTCCCGTGGAGCAGGGAGCCCGATGCGGGGCTCGATCCCAGGACCCTGGGATCATGACCTGAGCCGAAGGCAGACGCTTAACGACTGAGCCACCCAGGCGCCCCTTGTCATGTCTTTATGTAACTGGGGGCCGTATAATCCTCTGTTCTCCCTGAGGCAGAGAGGTTAATGACCTTTGTCAGCTACGAGCAAGATGTGTTGGACAGAATGCAATATTTCAGTCCAAAATTCTTCTCCCTAACATTGTGGGTTCTGGTGGTGGTGGTTGCTTTCCTCAGAAAATTTTTTTAATGATGTGGAAATATTTCCTGTGCTTACTATATAATGTTAGTAAACATGAAAAAATGGCTGCAAAAAGTTGTACATACAGGATGGCCATAATCATGTAAATGCCTAGAAAAGAAACACACCAAAAAGTTGACTGATAATGATCCATGAGTGGTGGAATTATAGGTCATATTTGTTTTCTTCTCGATGCATCTCTGCATTTAAAAAATGCATTGTGTTATATGCTTTAGAAACCCCACCTTGGGGCGCCTGGGTGGCTCAGTTGTTAAGCATCTGCCTTCGGCTCAGGTCATGATCCCAGGGTCCTGGGATCGAGCCCCGCATCAGGCTCCTTGCTCTGCGGGAAGCCTGCTTCTCCCTCTCCCACTCCCCCTGCTTGTGTTCCCTCTCTCGCTGTGTCTCTCGCTGTCAAATAAATAAATAAAATCTGTAAAAAAAAAAAAAAAAAAAAGAAACCCCACCTTATGCCAGAACCCACATCTCTTTAGAACCAGTTAAGGCTGGGAAGAAACTGCCACACGATTTCCAGGATTCTGTTTAAGCCCCAACCACACACACATTCACTGACCATCTCGGCAGAGCCGTCCAATACCAGAGCCCCTGGCCACGTCTGTCTATTAAATTGTCTATTAAATTGAGGAGAACGAAAATGAAAACTGCCCCTCGCCATATTTCAACTGCTCCGTGGCCACGTGGGGCTGGTAGCCACGGACCTGGACAGTGCTGGTGTAGAACATCTCCACCATGGCAGAAAGTTGATAGGATAGTGCTCTTCTAGGAAACAAAGATGAAAAAAATAAGCTCTAACCTCAACACTATTGGAGCAAGAACCAGCAGGATCTAAATTTTTTTTTTTTTTTTTATTAAGTAGGCTCACTGCCCAACTTGGAGCCCAATTCGGGGCTTGAAGTACAACCCTGAGATCAAGAGCTGAGCTAGAATCAGGAGGCAGGTGTTTCACGGACTGAGCCACCCAGGCTCATTTTCATAGTAGTCCCAGACTGGACCTGGAAACCTTCATTCTGGTTCCAGTTTCCCCAGTGCCCGTAGGTTGGTGGTTCTCACCTTTGGGCATGTATCAGAAACAAGTGAAAACAGACGGCTGGGCCCCACTCCCAGGTATGTGGAATTCATGGGTCTGAGATGAGCCTGGGAATCTGCATGTCTAACAGGTTTCCAGCAGATGTTGATGTTGCTGGTCCTGGGAACACACTTGCACAACTACTGCCTTTAGTGAAAAGTCTTTGGCCAAGAGTTTTAATCTCTCCCTGCCTCGGTTTCTGTTTTGTCACTGGTAAAATGAGGTTACATAATCACCTTGGTCAGTGTATGGAGAGGATTTTAAGTTGACAGTGGTTCGCCTACATCCTGGCTGGGAAAAGTGAAAGTAAGGTAAAAGGAAAAAGAAACAGCTAGTAGAATCATTTTTAGGAAAGAGTTTAGGATCCTGCACACAGCAGAACAGAGCCTCATCACGTGGCTTAAGGGAAAATCCCACGCAGTGTTTTCCGCTCCCAAAAGTACCCCCTGAAAGAGAACACTAATCGGAGCCGGAGAAACAATTCCATAAAGCAATCTGATGTACGTGTCCTGTAGTGGTACCTTCCTGGATCCACACGGGTGGGTGGCGCACGCATTGCTCCTGAAGGCCCAATCAGGAGAGACCCTATCCACTGCTGCCGGGGTTCAAGGACACCCTGGCACACACAGCTCTCCCGCTCCTGGTTACGGTGCCACTGTGCTCGCCTGTGCCACGCTCTGGGCGGTCGGCTCACGCGCGGCCAAGTGCAGAACATGCCAACGGAGCTGAGCGCAGGCCCCTCAGTAAGGACTTCCACTCTCCCCTCGCAAGGCAGGGAAACAGGCCCTAGGAGGGCCCGGAGGGCTGGGGCGGCGCCACATCAGCCCCTGAGGTCGGCCCTGTCACGCCCCCGCTGGGAGCTTGGGGCCACCCGCGCCGGGACGCCCCCCCCACCCCCCCACCCCGGCCCCAGCCCCGGCCCCCGCTCCCTTGGCCCCCAAGCCCCGCTCCGCCCCGGGCGCCCGGAACACCTGACACCATCACGGGGACGCGGGCGCGGAGGAAGGGGAAGAGCCCGCTGGGCGGCTGTGCCAGGAACCCTGGAGGCCACCGCACTTGCAGCCCGAGCCCCGCGCAGCCCAAAGGATACGCCGGCCCCGGCCGAACGCTGGCCGAGGTGTCCCAGCACGGTGCGCAGGCGGGCGCCAGCACGGGACTGGTTCATGGCTCCCGCGAGGAGTCGAGTCGACCAGGCCTCAGTCCTGTCTCCGGGCGGCGGGCGGGGCGACGAGCACAAGGAGCCCCGGCCGAGCGCGCAGAACGCCTGGGATTCCGCCAAGTGCGGAGGTGCACTGAGCCTCCGGGGCCCCCGCGCTGGCACACCGTGCAGTGAGGACTTCTGCCCACACACCCAGCTCCTCAGTGATCACAGAGATCCTCCCAGCCGCACACAGCAGGGAAACTTTTTAAAGGGCTTAGTAACCAGGTTAAGGTCGCCCAATGAGAAATGAGCCAAAACATGACTCATATTGCCAAGGGCCTATTTTCAGTCTAGTTTATTCCTCGTGACTGTACCTCTTGCTCAGCTGCTGAAGTAACAATTCAGATGTTCAGCCCTAGAAGTCACATGTGCTGTTCAAAAGATGCAGTTTAATTTCTTGGGAATCCAGTCTGAAATATTAGAAACACATTGGCTCTTCCTTAAAAAAGAAAAAAGGTACATGAAATAAATGACTCCCTGAAGCACTCTGATCCACACAGTCTAGTATTATTTTAAATTTCCTAAAGAATTAGAAATTCTTTTTCTTTCTTTCTTTTTTTAGTTTAAGTAATCTCTACACCCAAACGTGGGGGTGGAATTCACAACCCCAACATCAAGAGTCACACATTCCACCAACCAAGCCAGCCAAGCACCCTTTCCTTCCTTCCTTCCTTTCTTCCTCTCTCCCTCCCTCCCTCCCTCCTTTCTTTCTTTCTTTCTTTCTTTCTTTCTTTCTTTCTTTCTTTCTTTCTTTCTCTTTCTTTCTTTCTTTCTTTCTTTTTCTTTCTTTCTTTCTTTCTTTCTTTCTTTTTCTTTCTTTCTTTCACATTTCAGTTACTTCGGGGACAAGTATACAGGATTTGGCCACCATCATCAAGGTCATAAACATCCATTACCTCTCAAACTTCCCTCCTACACTCTTTTCCTCATTATTTTGTGTGTATGTGGTAAGAACACAAGATCTACTCTCTTAGCAAATTTTAAGTAGATAATGGGCATTGCTAGCTATAGACACTATGCTGTGTGTAGATCTCCAAACTATTTACCTAGCATAACTGACACTTTGTAGCCTTAAACCATCCCCTCTCCAGTCTCCCCTCCCTTAACCCCTGGGAACCCCCATTCTCTCTGCTTCCATGAGTTTGACTCTTAAATTCCTTCTATAAGTGGTAGCAGGTAGTATTAGTCCTGTCACTGGCTTATTTCACTTAGCATAATGCCCTCACGGTCCATCCATGTTGTCACAAATGGCAGGATCTCCTTCCTTATTAGGGTTGAATCATATTCCATTGTGTGTCTACCCTAACTTCTTTATCCTTTCACTTGGTGACAGACACTTGGGTTGTTGCCATATCTTGGCTCTTGTGAAAAGTGTTGCAGTGAACGAGGGAGTGCCGATATCTCTCTGAGATCTCATTTCAATTCCTTTGGATATATACCCAGAAGTGGGATTGCCAGATCATATGGTAGTTCTATTTTTAATTTTTTGAAGTCCTTCCATACTGTTTTCCATAATGGTTATAAGAACCAGAAATTCTTTCTGGATTACCTTTCCCATGCAGTCTCTGCAGATGATTGACCTGGCATCTCGCTGTTTCTTTTCTCTCCCTCATTTTTCTCATTGTTTGTCTTAAAGAGTTACTTCCAGAAAGTCTCACCTTATAAACATGTTATCATTTCTTTCTTTTTTTTTTAAAGATTTTATTTATTTATTTGAGAGAGAGAGCAGGGGGAGGGGCAGAGGGAGAAGGACAAGCAGACTCTGGGCTGGGTGCTGAGCCCAAGGAGGGGCTCCATCTCGAGACCCTAAGATCACGACCTGAGCTGAAATCAAGAGTCAGACGCTTCACCCACTGAGCCACCTGGGCACCCCTAAACATGTTATCATTTCTAAGGGATGTCTTTATGTAATGTGGTGAAACTGCCATACTCACGGAGAAAAGCAGGCCAGGACTCAGAATTCAGTTTATTAGCTGCTGCCTATTTCCTCTGAGGGAGGGTGGAGATTTGTCAGCATCCAGAGCAAGGCTTGCCCTTTGGCCTTCATCTTTGGGTTCTCTCTCCTTTTTCCATGATTCCTCCTTACCCAGACTCTCAGGTTTTTTTAGGTTGACAGAAATGTCCTGGGCCTTCCCTCATGAGCTCTTAACCTCATTGCCCACAAATTGATCATCACATGGCTGCAACCTGATCCTGATCCCGTTGACTGGACTGCCAGGGGTTTTCAGGAGAGGCACTTATGTTTATCCTAGTTAAAAATGAAGCATCTGGCCTTTGGCAGGCACAGGAAAGAGAATCTGCATGTTTCTGCTTCTGAGAAAATCGGCTCCTGGACCGGGCTCGGGTGAATAGCTGAATCCTTACTGCCTTCTCCTGGTGGAAAGCGGGCACTGCTAGGAAGAGGCCAATGTAAATTAAGTTCAGGCCAACCCAGATGATTTAAAGACAAGACCTTTACCCACACAGGCCCTGAAAGTTATTGGCTTTCCTGACCAATGGGAAAGACAGTGAGATGAAACTCCGTACACCTGTAGGTTTACTGTTCCCCCCGAATACCTTGTTTTACAAGTGTGTGAAAATCCCTGCGCGCTCTGCCGTGAGCTGGTTTAAGTGGAGGGTTGTTGAAAGAGATGAAGGAAATCTTTGAATGTTTCCAGTTATTGTCTGCCTTTTTAAAATTAGAGGATGCTGGGTTTAAAATGTCTCACTGAAGATCCCATGGGGAATTAAAACAATAATTTCTCCGTCGGTAATTTGATGAATGTCACTAGTTTTTAAAAACAGTGATTTGGATTATTTGGAAATTCCCCAAGTACGCATCTTTAATAACTGTGTTATTAAAATAAAAATATTTGAGAACGACTGAAATGGAACACTAAAGGAACATAACAGTTATCAGATCGTTTCTTTCTCCTTCAGGATTTGGTATTTATTCATTTCTTATTAAAGTTGGAATTTTGGAAGATTACTTCATAATTGTCTTTTCCCCTCCTTTTCAAGTAATGTGCTTGGTTTCCCCAAATATTGAGAGTAACCTTGAAGACAAATGTTGAAACATACCGATTTTCAAAACCATCTGAGAAATAGTTCTCCTCAAAACAGTATGACCGAAGAAACTTGAACTAAATTGTTCAAGAGTTGTGCACACTTGAGACAATTTTTATAAGATTCTATTTTTAAGTAATCTCTACAGCCAGCTTGGGGCTCAAACTCACAGCCCTGAGACCAAGTGTTGAATGCTCCACCAACTGAGCCAGCCAGGTGCCCCAAAACTATTTCATTATATGAAGGAGAAATTGCAATCAATCCCTGATTCACAAATGCCATTCCTCCCTGAGAAGAAGAGATGATCGTAGCCAGGTAATTTAGTAGCAAGTTTTATTATTTTTTCTTAATAGAGTTCTTTTTCTTTTTAAGATTTTTTATTTATTTATTTGTCAGAGAGAGAAAGAGAGCGCACAAGCAGGGGCAGTGGGAGAGGGAGAGGGGGAAGCAGGCTTCCCGCTGGGCAGGGAGCCCGATGTGGGACTCGATCCCAGGACCCTGGGATCATGACCTGAGCCAAAAGCAGACGCTTAACCGACTGAGCCACCCAGGTGTCCCTAGTAGCAAGTTTTAAAGTTGGTCAGATTCATTCATGCACCAAACAGAAGCCAGCATGTTGGCCATCCACCTGCAGCTCTGCCCATCCTGGGCTTTCTCAGCTACTGTGGGGCAGGTCCACGCTCCCAGCAAAAGCCAGCCGTCCCCTTGTGCAGTAACCCCTATCTCCGGTCTTGACTATTCCAGAACCTCGTTCAAGCGAGTCTCCTCCTCTTCCCCACCCTGTGGGATCTCCCCCGTCATCAGCATAGAAGCCTGCCGCCAGCGCCCCACTAGTGATAACCTCTTCCTCCAGCTCCCACTCACGCATTTCTCCGCTCCTTCTGCGGCAAAACTTGAAAATATTGTGTAAATTTCCTGTCTCCAGTTTTTCTCCAATTTTCTTTGGAAGCCGATCAACCTTTTACCCTCCCCATTCCACCAAAAGTGGTGGTCAAAGTTGACCAGCGATCACCATGTGGGGCGTCCAACGGTTGATTCTCATTTTGAAGCTTATTAGACCCCAAACATCACAGGACCCAGGGAAACACGGATGCAACTTGCGTCCCTGCTCCTTCTCCGTCTCCTTTTCTGGGGTGTCCCTCATCCCCCAGGCTCCTTTCACATCTCTTTTCTATACACACGGGTTTCCCCAGTAATCTCCGTCTCATGACTTTAAGTTCCTTCTGTAAACTGACGACCCCCAAATTTATATCTCTGGCCTCAACTCTCCAGCGAATTCCAGACTCTGTGTATCCAACTGCCTGCTTCCACATCATCACTAGGATTTGTAACAGACATCTCAAAACAGAATTCCTCCCCTTCTCCCCTCAAAAATCATGCCCCCCACCAAAAAAATGTATGTCTATGTCCTAACCCCCGGAAAGGGTGAAAGTGACCTTGTTTGGATAAAGGGTCTTTGCAGATATGATTAAGGATCTGAAGCTGAGTTCATCCTGGATTATTTGGGTGAGCCCTAAAACCCAAGGAAAAATCTCTCTGAGTGACTGACATCTCACTACCCCACTCCCATCCTGTTGAGCACCACTGATCTCTGGTATTTTGTGACGAAGGTGGGATAGGGAGGAAGGAAACAAAAAAATCACACACACACACACACGTGTACACACACACACACACCCCTCACTCCACTCATTTCTATTCCTTTAGACCTGAATTACAATTTCAGAATCTGTCCCATAAAGGTCATGGTCTTCTCACATGCAAATAATTTAAGGAAGACAGGATAAAGATATTTCTAAGAGCACAAATATAATTAAGCTATGTGCTGTATTCTTCTTCTTTTAAATGATTTTATTTATTTGACAGAGACACAGCGAGAGCAGGAACACAAGCAGGGGGAGTGGGAGAGGGAGAAGCAGGCTCCCCGCCGAGCAGGGAACCCGATGTGGGGCTCGATCCCAGGACCCCGGGATCATGACCTGAGCCGAAGGCAGACGCTTAATGACTGAGCCACCCAGGCGCCCCTAGGTGCTGTATTCTAAGACAAGCTTTCTATAAATCATGTCCACACAAAGAGATGCAAGCGTATTTTCTCCAAGCCTGTTTCTGATAGAAGCCATAATTAAAACTAGTTTGAAGAACTGACACAGTGTGCGGTGCTGAGATTTGTAATCTTTCAGCACGAACTCGAAACTCAAAGATACAGATGTATAAATCCAGCAGAAGATGAAAGGATAAAATTATCACTTACGGAATTGTTTGGGTTGAGAAATGTCAAGAGGACTGGGGTAAATTATCTAGCATGAAATGTGGAAAAATCAACCAACAAACCTTTCCACACTTCTTGAGCACTTCACTTGTGCAGGGCTGTCTGCAAAGTAGGGAGGAAAATGGGGGACAGCAACCCTTCCTGTGAGCAAAGCGTTCACAACCTAGTTGGGGAGAAAGAGCAAGAACCTACCTAGCAAGGGCGGACAAGCTGCTGGAGGAATTTCTCCAGAGGGGAGGGAGAGAGGCTGGAACGAGACACTGCTGGGGGGAAAGCGGGGTTTTGGGCGTGCTGCCAAATTGCCCAAGAATGAAGAAAGGGACCTGTGAGTCCTGCTGGAACATTTCAGCCTTCCATGGCCCCTTTCTGTATAGTCTAGCTTGGCATTTATCATTATAAATAAATAAATAAATAAATAAATAAGTAAGTAAATAAATAAATAAATAAATAAATAAATAAATATATATATATATATATATATATATATATATATGTTTAAGGGCGCCTGGCTGGATCAGTCGGTTAAGCATCTGCCTTTGGCTCAGGGTGTGATCCCAGGGTCCTGGGATGGAGCCCCGCGTCGTCGTCCTCAGGCTCCCTGCTCAGCGGGGAGTCTGCTTCTCCCTCTGCCCCTCCCACTGCTCACTCTCTCTCTCAAATACATAAATAAAATCTTCAAGTCTACATTATTATTAATGCAGTCACTATGTTGTATGTTAAATCCCCAGAACCTATTTATCTTCCAAATAGAGGTCCGTACCCTTTCACCAACATCTGCCCACTTCCTTTACTTCTAGCCCCTGGCAACCACCATTCTACTCTCTGGAGTCATTACAGATAATTTTTAAATTGTGTGTGTGGGTGGGGGTGTGTGTGTGTGTTTCAACCATTTGGCAGTACTCGTGAGCATTGTTAAGAAAACTCTAGACTTTATCCATTTTAAAATCCCTGCCAACTATGGAAGTTAAAAAAAAACAATAATTTCATATTGTTGTCTTAATTTGGCTGCCTGGGGGGGACTGACAAGCTTTTATAAATACATTGGTATGTGTAATGTTGTGAATCGCCTGTAGATTTCTGTATTGGGGTAGATGAAGCTCTACTGCAGTAACAAGTAAACCCCGAAATCTTAGCGGCGCAACAAAATCCCGTTTCCTTCTCGGTCATGTCACAGTTAATGGGAGTCAGCAACTGTCCTCAGTGCAGCGATTCAGGGGTCCCCATATCACTTTGTGATGCTGCCCCCTGAACCCTATGCCCCTTGAGGACACCAGTGAGAGCCAAGCGACTGTCATGGTGGCCGCTGATAACTCTAGAGACTGGGGCAAGCTCCAACCTCTGAGAACCAGGAGTGCAGTGGAGGGTAAGACCGTGACTCTGGAAGCCGGGGGGCCAGACAGAAGTGCTATCAAGCCCGGGGAGGGAAAGATACCCCAGAGAACGTGTCATGTTGAGAACGGCCCTGCTGTTTGACGATTCAAATATTTGGGGATTGGATGTTTCTCTGAACTCCTGGCCCCAAACTGCTAGCTTTGCCGGTACTACAGGAAAGCAAATCATGCCACAGTCTGCCCGCAGGCCCGGGGGACGGGGCTTGGCAGCGGGGGCTTGTGAGATCTTCCTCCCTGCTGGCCCCTGCAGGGCCCCGGAAGCAATTCTTGTGAATAGATTTATTTACAGCGTACACTGTTTGAGCCACCACTTGTTTCCTCGAACAGAAATGAACACTGGCAGAGGGCTCTGGAGGGCTGTGTAAATAGCTACTTTTATTTTCATTTATTATTCATTTTCTCAGAGAGAGAGAGAGGGAGAGGGAGAGAGCACCCACAAGCAGGGGGAGCAGCAGAGGGGGGGAGAAGCAGACTCCCTGCTGAGCAGGGAGCCGGATGCATGCGGGACTCTCCGCCCAGCAGTGTCTCGTTCCAGCCTCTTTGGTGAGACCATGGTTCACTTGGGCTTTGGTTCCAGGACTTTGGTGAGACCATGGTTCACCTGGTTGAGCCATGTTTAGGTTCAAGACACGGAGACTCAACCAGAGGCAAAATGCTATTCCCATGCTCTACTTTAAGAATTGGTTTTTGAATCTGTTGGTTTCCCTTGTGCACCCTGGCATGTTCAAAAACGGCACTGTTAATATGCAGACTTTTAATGAGAAAAAGTACAAATTGCTGTCGAAAGTAAATTATATTGTCTATGCCACCAATACCTCATCTAGAGAAAAAGGGTGCTCTGAGCATGGGAAGGTAGGTAGAGAGAAATCTAGATCTCTTTGTACACACACACATGCACACACGACAGTTCAGTATCTGAGGCATCATTATCTAGGCTTGCTTTATTCCTTCTGAAAATAAAGTATAGTAACAGTAGTATAGTATAGCTATTCTGGTCTCTCTTTACACAGTAAGATTGTAAAACTTAGAATTCAGATTTAACTCTTTTAAAGGCAACGTTAAATTCAGACCGAAACTGCTGGCTCATACATCTCAAATCAGAACAACTTAAACACTTGCATTTATTCATCATAACGCATGCAGAACTTGGGAGACTACTACAGTGTACTAAGTTATTTAAAAAGTATTTAGCCCAAAAGTACATATTGCTTATATCCTATTTGTTTCTCTTCCTGGACAGAGTTACAGTCAATGTTTCCACAGCCTGTGCAAATAAGCTAAGCTTGATATTCCTTGGCGAGTCACTTGTGTGCCCGAAGGATAATTGAGCTTACCAGGGCCCAGCCTTTTCAGAAAGGCTGTATGTAAAAATCCTGTGCATTTTAACAAGCTGTATTTTTGGATGCAACTACATCACAGGACTTGAAGAAAATAAATCACTATACCAGGAAGCCAAATAATGAACTACCCACCAAATGTTATGATACCCTAAACAGATCTTGCTAAGAAGCCAAACTCCACTGTCCTTCTGTCTTTCGCCTCTCCTAACCCTCTGCTCCGTCCTTACATCTGTGGTCCCAACTTCAGTGCACTTGGCCACGTGGGGTGCTCGTCAAAGACAGATTCCCTAGACCACCCGACCTTGGACTCTGTGGGTCTGTGGCGGGACCCGAGAATGTGCCTGTGACAAGCACCCCCCAGGTGATCCTACTGCAGGTGATCTGGAATGCTCTCTGGGAAACCATGCTTTAAAGACCCGTCCTTTCCCCTCGGGATCACATGAATTACCCAGACCTCTAGGTACCCACCATTTTATTAATACGAATCTTCCCGAAGATGGTTTCCTTGGGTGCATAATCCGCTTAGCTCGCTTCCTCTCAGCATGCCTGCCACCAAGGAAATCACCAGCATTCAAGGCATGATCAACATTAAAAAGAATTCGGAGTTAGTCATCACTAGTAAATCCAAAAAAAAAAAAAATAAAAAAATAAGCCCAACAGTACATTCACCTTACTCAGAGGTTTCCAACACATTTTATTTTGTAGACCACTGGTCTGTAGCTTTTGAGGACCAACATCTGTATAAATCCCTAGAAAACGTCCAACAAATGTCAGTTCCGAAGCAGCCTTTCAGGTCCCGCACACCGTACTTATGGCTTGAGTTCCAGCTACACTTGGGAAAAGGCTGCCCTCTGGCTTCTGGTGGAGGGCGGGCACATCCAAAGGAAAGCCTCTTCAGGGCCGTCCTTTCCGGGGCGCGGGGGTGGCTTCCTTTGGCAAGAAGAGGATCTGTCGCCAGGGCTTTGGTGCCGTGCCCTTAAGCATCAGAGACTCGCAGGGCCGGCTGCTTTCTCTCTCAGGTGGACACTCGAAGAGTCAGCGCGCTGGTGCTTAGTGACCGCGATCCGTCCTTATGGTTTAGTGGGTTAAAATAGAAGGAAGCCTCTGTTTTTAAGTAACACAGATAAACACCTTTTTAGATCGCCTATTTGTTCTAGCACTACAAAATTTAATTCAAGAAAATATAGGCCCCATGAAAGACTTAAAAGTTTATAAAACTAAAATCTAGTTTTCCCCAATAAATTGTACTTTTAGCCAAAACCCTCCCAACGCTTCTAAAATGATACTAAAGGGGGCATCTGATTATACAAGAGCAATAAAAAAAAATTAAATATTTATTTGAATAACAAGTTTCAGTTCGAGCTGCGACGTTGGCAATGCAGATTTTTTAACACAAATCACAAAAAGCGTGCACAAAAAAGTACTGGCGCCAAGGACAAAATAATGCTAAGAATTCAGCTAAAGAACTGCTGAGTTTAGGAAAACAAAAAGCCTGAAATCACTATACAAAATATAAAATGTAGTAACCACTACCATCCAGAGAACAGTCTTTATTATTGATTATATTTCAAAATTATTTGTGTAGTTAATTATAGATTGAGTTGTAAATGAGTATTATACATGAATGCCCTTCCGGAAGGCCAATTCCTTGTTGCACTAGAGAACATCTAATTACATTGCAAAAAGGATCCTTGCTTGCTGTCCGTAAAGAAAACAGTTAATGGTATTACTGTAAATATTAGGAAGGCTACAAAAAAAGTTAATTTCTTTTTTTGTCCCCAAAGTGCTTTCCATGCAGAGTTAAGCACTTGCCTTGTTGAACTGAATACACTACGGGGAAAATGTCCTGGGTCAAAAGAGACGCTCTTGAATGAGAACGCTGGGCTTTACAAAGCAAGGACTGGAAGGAACCATGCAACCCTCTTGCTCTTGGGATACCACTGTGTCACTGACCAATTCCACCTTTCCAGAATACCATCCAAGACACTTACAAAAGACCAGACCGATAATGATAAATACGCACAAACTGAACAGACACCAAGTGCTATCTGACACCACGACGGGTATGTCTGTGCTACGGGAAAGCACCTTTAAAAAGAGCCTATGCGGCAAGAGATAAGTGTCTAAAGATTCAAAATGAATCAACAGTATTGGATAACAATATAATTCTCAACTCAGAAGCTGCCTCAAGATTAGGTGCATCTTCAGTTAATGTAACAGGAAAAAAAGGCAATGGATTTTATTTTATTAATTGCATCCACTCACAAATCGACCTAAGGTCACCAGATGTGTAGACACAATGAGATTTTTGTGGTCGTTTATAGTCTTTAATTGAAATGATGAAAAAGGAAATAGATCTATTTAAAAACAAAACCAAAGAGCTACTTGGGTCGAGATTAAGAGGTGGCCCCCGGGGTGGGGTTCACGTTCTGAGTGGCCACCTGCGGTGCGACTTCGATGATCCGGGGCTTGTCTATGATTCTGGCCGTGCGATTGCCCTTCTCCACGATCCCAATAATCCATGCTTGGTGGCCTTCCCCGTATTTGGGAGACTTGATCTCTGCACAGAACCGGGCAGCTTGCTCTCGCGGTAAACAGATTAGGAGGCCTCCTGGCAAAGAGAAAAAGAGAGAGAAAGGATCATCGTCTGTTAGGATGCCGGGCCGGCAATTTCTCGGCCCCGGGCTTCCCAGGGCACGTTCGCCCAGACGGCCCTCTGGCCACCAACCCGTTTCTAAGTGAGCTGCCCTTTCCAGTCAACTGACTTCCCGCAGAGGACACGCTACAGCAACGTGCGGCTTCTTGGTGAACCACTATATTAAAGGGACACACACAGTGAAGCTTCAACTGTGAAAATGACCTCGTGTGAATCACTGCAGGAGGGAGGTTTTGAGGGCGCAGGAACATACGTCGTAGCTACTTTCTTCTTCCCACACTGAGAGAAGTATTTCAAACCAAAAGAGAACTTTTCTTTTTTTGACTTGATTTTCTACGTGGATTCCTCCTTTTGTAAAAAAGACTTTCTGTATTTTTTTTTTTTTAACTTAAAAGTTAAGATCATGAAGAGGTGTATGCCTCAAAGTACTGTGGTCCTGTCACTGGCTCTGTCATCTTCAAAACAGAGAAAGCATAAAGTATGTTATGAGAGCCTCCCTCACGATGTCGGTAGCTAGGACAGAAAATTTTATGTATTCCTAAGTGGAAATAACACAGTCAAGAAAAAAATATGTATCTATACTTTTAACAAAAAGTAAAAACTTCTCATTTGTGAGTAAAGGAAACAGAATTTGACGGTAGTCTCTGCTGACTCCAGGCCCACCAGGCGGTGGGCGCCATTCCAGGCCGATGAAGGACCAACAGTTCCGGTGCCTGCTTGGAACTTTCTTACTAGAAACTGGATTGTGGTTTGTTGTTGTTGTTTTAAGGACAGGAAATTGAAGGGTCCTGTACAGAGGCCATGGGAGGCCTACCGGACAACCGCAGGCCCTCCCAGAGCGCTGGCGGGTGGGCAGGGCTCTGTGGCCCTCGCCTCTGGCTGTACCCCCAGAAGCCCACTGAGGCCCTGCTGGCATTCCTGCGGGCCAGGCCCACCCCAGACCGCCGCAGTCAGGCTTCCTGGGGGTCAGGTCTAGGCACCGGTATTTTTACATCCCCAGATGATTTCACTCTTTTGTCAGGGTAGGGAAACTACAAAGTTAGAAAGAAAAGAGAAATATGAAAAACTGAAAAGAGCAGGAGGATATCCAGGGTGAAACATAAGAGTCCAGGTAAGGGGCACTCTGGAGACATCATATACTATCTCATTCTTAAAATAGCAATTTTGCACATTTTCTTCAAGGAAAACATACAGCATGTTCAATGTAACGGAGAGGGAGCACAGTTCATTCAAATGCTAAGTTTCCCATGAAAGCCGAGGAAGGACCCATTTTCCCATATTCTCCCTCCCTCCAGTCCTGCCACCAAACAAAACTGAATTTCACGCTGCTGGATCACACACAGATGGGCAGGAGTCAGGTGACCTGCAGCACCTGGGGGAGCTGACGACATTCGTGCTAAGAAGGCCAAGGTTATCTACCAGCACTGACCTCACACACAGTGGGGTCGTGCTCACGTACTTGGCTTCTTCCTTGTCAGAGGACTTTCCATTAGCCTCGCTAGTTTAATCCTCAGATCTGGGCCCAGGATCCTTGTACCTGATGTCTCCGGGCAGGTCCCGTGCATGAGGCCAAACATGTTTCCACAGGCCTTGCTCACGGCAGCCATCTTGGCCAGGACAGGAAGGTTGTGGATCACGAAGGACACCTCGTTCCTCTGCTGCTTGGCCAGGTTCTGCGCGTGACCCAAAATTCCAAAGCCCGTGATGTCAGTGGCGGCGTGGGCATTGAACGTGTGCATGAGCCCCGCAGCTAAGAGAACACAGAGGAGCCATTTATTATCTGGTGACATAAATGAAGATGGAGAAGAAAGCCACCCTTCCTCAACTCAAAAATTTAAACACACTTTGATGTCAAAATTCCATTTGTCAGGGAGGTGGCACATTGGAATGAAAATGTAATTTCTAAAAAAAAAACCAACCAAACAAAACAACAAAAACCAGAGTGAATTTCTGAAAGCTGATTTCTTTTTTTTTAAGGTTTTTATTTGAGATAGAGTGAGAGTGAAGAGAGACTGAGAGAGAGGGCACGAGCATGGGGAGAGGGAGAAGCAGGCTCTCCAATGAGCAGGCAGCCTGAAGTGGGGCTCGATCCCAGAACCCTGAGATCATGACCTGAGCTGAAGGCAGACACTTAACCGTCTGAGCCACCCAGGCGCTCCTGAAAGCTTATTTCTTATTCTACAAGAACCATTTAGAACTATCAGCAGCTTCAATCAACAGTAATTTTCCAGTAAACTAAAAAAAAAAAAAAAAAAAATCTGTCCAGAAAAATCAGATCTAAGCCATCCTAAAATCAAAGAACAAGACTTTAAGACGGACCTAAATTCAAAGCACTCTTACTACAAGTGAATTGCCTAAAAGGTTAATTTTCTAATAAAAAAATAGTTCTCGAAGTAGTTTTAGGTTTAAAGAAAATTGAGCAGGAAGTACAGGAGGTTCCCGTATAGTCCCCGCCCCCTTCTCCCATTATTAACATCTAGCATTAGTGAACTACATTTGATAAGCCATTACTGATGCATTATTAGTAAATGAAGTTCATAGTTTACATAGGCGCTCACTCTTGATGTTGTACAGTCTCTGGGCGTTGACGAATGTGTGACACGCATCCATCATTAGAGGATCATACAGACTATTTTCACTACTCTAAAAATCCTGTGCTCTGCCTATTCATTCCACCCCTCCCCCCCACTCCTGGTAACCACTGATCTTTTGACTGTCTCCATAGTAGTGCCTTTTCCAGAACATCAGAATTGGAATCGTAGAGTGTTTGCTCTTTTCAGATTGGCTTCTTTCACTCAGAAATATGCTCTTAAGTTTCCTCCATGTCTTTTATGGCTTGATGGCTCATTTCTTCTTAGAACTGAGTAATATTCCACTGTCTGGATGGACCAGTTTACTTATCCATTCACCTACTGAAGGACTTCTTGGTTGCTTCCAAGTCTTGGCAAATATGAATAAAGCTGCGACAAACATCCGTGTGCAGGTTTTTGGGTGGACAGAAGTTTCAATTCAGTTTGGTAAATACCAAGGAGCACAACTGTTGGATCATGTTAGTGTTTATTGTATTACTATGCGTGTTATAAGGACTTTCTCCCAGTCTGTGGCTGGTCTCTTCATTCTTAGTTTCTTTCATGGAGCAGAAGTTTTTAATAAGTCCAATTTGTCAATTTTTTCTTTAATGGATTGTGCTTTCGGTGCTGTATCTTAATAGTCATTACCAAACCTAAGGTCACCTACATCTTCTCTTAGGTTATCTTCTAGGAATTTAACATTTAGGTCTATGATCCATTTTGAGTTAATTTTTATGAAAAGTGTAAGGTCTGTGTCTAGAGTTGAACTTCTGCCTGTGAATGTCCAGTTGTTCCTGAGCCCTTTGTTGAAAGGATGATCCTTTCTCCATCGAACTGTCTTTCCTCCTTTGTCAAAGATCAAACTCTACTTATGTGGGTCCATTTCTGGACTGTGTATTCTGTTCCACTGACAAATCTATCATTCTTTGACCAGTATCACACTGTGCCGATGACTGTAGCTTACACCGTCTTCAAACTGGGGTGGTGTCCATCCCCCAACTGCTCTTCTTCAACACTGTGTTGGCTGTTCTGGGTCTTTCCCCTCCGTATATAAACTCAGAACCAGTTTGTCAATATTCACAAAGTAACTGGCTAGGATTCTGAATGGGATTGCACTGAATCCATACATCAAGTTGGGAAGAACGGACATCTTGACGATATTGAGTCTTTCTATCCCTGTACCTGGAATACTTCTCCATTTATTTACATCTCTTTGACTTCTGTTATCAGTTCTACAGTTTTCCTCATATGGAGCATGCACATACTTTGTTAGATTCATACTGAAGTATTTCATTTTGGGGGGAGTAACTGAAAGTCTAATTTTTAAAAAATTAAATACCTCTTTCTCATGAAATGAAATACACCCTATGTTTACAGGAGTACCCTGGTTTTTTTTGGCACATTTTCTCTTTTTAGACCAACATTTCTTACTTAAGTGCATTCTCAGCAACAGAGGTGGAGAGAAGAATCGACACTTCTGGTCCATCACGGTGGTCGAGCAACCAGCCATCCCATTCTATTAACACACCCAGGGCAGGAGGGCAGCTGATGACATTTAATAGAAGCCAAGACGTGCACTTCAGAAGCTCTTCCCAGTGCCATCTTGGGTGAGCTTAGAGGACCAGACGATACAAGAGGACATGCCAAATCCTAGTCAGTAATAGGTATCGACCACCACCTCCTCCCCGCATAGGGATTACTGTTGCTAATGTTTCCTACAGGAATTTTAATGAAACACAGAAGCAGAGAAGGGTAGTACACTATGTCAAACTCCTGTGTGCCCAACGAAACCCAGCTCCAACCACTACCACCTTTCTGAAAGGGTCTTGTCTATTCCAGCCTACTTGTTGGGGGGTGGGATGGGGTGGGGTGGATCACTTTAAGGCAAACCTTAGTCCTACTACTTCACCTGTAAATATTCTGATATGTAACTCTTAAAGATAAAAATAACTTGTTAACCACAATACCATTGTCATTCCAATGCAATTAATATTGTATGTAACAGATCTCTCTTAAACCTCTGAATTTTTAACAGTTTCCCCTTTTTCTCCCCTATGCCCTCTGTTTGTTGTGCAAATGGAGTCACCTGTCCTGTAGAGGCTCCTGCATTCTGGATTTGGCTGTCTTCCCTGATGGTGACATGTTCTACAACCTTACATAAAGCCCATCCTGACAGACAGGTCCAAGGCTCGATGAGATAGATTCAAGTTCATTTTTTCTGGCAAGAGTACTTCATTGGCGGGGGTCAGGGGCACTTACCACCTTCACCTGAACCTTTCACCTAACAGTTTTAGCAGCTGCTGATGCTTGTTGTTGAGGTTCCTTAAATCAAGGGGGCAGCAAAAGTGGCAAGTGTATGATTCAATCATTCTTCCTGCATTTATGAGAAGTGACTATTCTAAAGAATTTGGATTTCCCAAAGTACAGTCCACACAAGAAAGGTGAAATGTGTGATTGATTCATTTATTTTCAGAATGTGTTGGTGCTCTAGCAACTTCCAAAGGTGGCCCAAAATGTTAATTATCGTTATGGTCTCACTGGTGTTTAGATAGTCGCTATGCTTCAGCTGGCTTCAGTCACTCTTCTTCTTGATGTTCACATTGCTCCTCTCCCCGTTTGACTGGTGGGAGCCTCCTCAAGATATGGTGTGGTGGCACGACCCCCTTGGTTGATATGTCCATTACTTTCAGGCACAGGAGGTCCCAGGCTTATCTTCTGTACTTCCTTTCCCAGAGTTGGAATCAGCCGTTTCCCCAAGGAGTCCTGGCACTTTTTCATGGGAAATGTTAACTTTCAGATCAGAATCTGGGCACTAGGAGTTCATTACTACTAGGTTATCGCTGCTTCTAGGCCTTCTCGATGGACTCGGAAATAAACATTTTTAGGGGAAAAAAAAATCCTGAGCTCATACTGATAATTCCAAAGTAAAGATTACAGTTATTAACTTAGCTTCTTCAGTCTTACTTCTTTTTATTCTTGAAATCTTTGTTCCAAACTGTATTAATTTATCTGTTTTATCATACTATCCCAATATTCTCACAAACAGAAGCCCACCGAGCAATGATATATCTTTGTGGGGTTTTGTCCCGAGGATACATATTGAAAATATCAGGCTCAAAGTGATTTGAAATAATTCTTCCCCATGTTGGGTTTTGCCACTAACTTGATATATGTTAGGCAGCTTTTTAAAAAATTTGGTTTAGGGCGCCTGGGTGTCTCAGTTGGTTAAGCGACTGCCTTCGGCTCAGGTCATGATCCTGGAGTCCCTGGATCGAGTTCCGCATCGGGCTCCCTGCTCAGCAGGGAGTCTGCTTCTCCCTCTGACCCTCCCCCCTCTTGTGCTCACTCTCTCTTTCGCTCTCATTCTATCTCTCTCTCTCAAATAAATAAAATCTTTTTAAATAAATAAATTAAAAATTTGGTTTAGAATTGTAAGCAATGCTATTTTTTATATAATTTTTTAACCATAGAAAACATTCATTTCGAAGGCAAACTCAGAGAGGTCTACTTCCTCCCTATTCCCTCTTAGATCGAATTATTTTTATTAGTGATTTATTTTCCCCTTGTTCTTTTTTGAAAGTATAAAATACACATTATTCACATATGAACACACAAAATGTAGCACACCATATACGTCCTTCTGTCCCTTTCTCGTTTGATTGTTCTCTTAGAGCATCCAGGAATAAAGATCTTGCGTTCCTTTCAATGGCTATTCTATTTCAATGGTATTCCACTGTATGCACGTAGACTAGACCACTCTGTAACCTACTGTGGACGTGTGGATTGTTTCCCTCTTTTGCAATTATAATCAGTGCTTCAATGCACAGTCTTACAGACATGCCCTCTCATATTCTGGCCACTGCAGCTCTGAGGCAGAGTCACAGAAGTGGGGCCGCTAGGTCAAAATACATGTCCACATAACTTGGTAGATATGATCACATACTCCCCCATCAGCTTCTGCCACAGTGTCGCTACCAGCAGTGTACAGAAAGTAAGGATGTGGAATCTCAAATGCTCAAATACGAGGAACTGAAAATTCATACAAATAAAAATCAATCCATTACAAATCCCTTTCTTACTGTTAAACGACTTAATTTGAAGAACCAGAAAAGGGAAAAAGACTCCTTGTACATTGTAAGTGGCACAGGAATAGAGAGGAAAAGCCTTGGTGGTAAGTGATGAGAGCATCTCCTCAAATTAATTAAATTATTATAATTAAGAATTAAATAATTGAAATAAGAATACAAATACGAATTAAATAATTACAATTTCACTTTGGAATACAGCCAAAGAAATATTCCTGGAATGCAGAAAACAAACTATGAAAAAATCTGATCCCCCAAAAAACTATTCAGGAGTCGGCAAAAGGTAAATTAATTATGGTGTATCTCTGGTGGATCATCCAGGCATTAAAAATTATGTATTCTAGGGTTATATAAAAAAAAAGAATTGAAAAAAGTGAAAAAAAAGAATTCAGTAATATTAAGTGAATAAAAGCAAATTCCACATACAAATAAAATGTATGATAACCACTAGTTGAAAACATGAACAACAGAACAATAAAACAATAAAACAGTAAGCCACCAACCAACCACAGGAAAAAATCCTGGAAGAAAACATAAATATACAGTAACAGAAGCTGTTCTGGGTTATGAGACTATGGATAAAGTTTCTTCTCTCCTTTTTTCATTTTCTAACAACTTCTATAATCTAAATCTATTGAGATTCTCCCAAAATCTAAATATTTTTACAGTAAAATATATATATATATATAAATAAATGGGAAAAGAAAACACATTACAGAAATTTTTTGAATGTAGCAGATCATTGTACGTCGTGGCATGAAGGCCCCCTGGAAAATAGTGAGCACCGTCCAGAAAAGCCACAGCAGCACTGACCTCTTACACGTTGTAACCAGAAGCCCGGGCCTAGAAAGTTCTCAGCAGGAACAGTAGACCAGACAAGTCAGTCATGGCGTGGAAAAGTACACAGTGGTGAAAATGAATTAAATACAAGTACATACACCAGGAATAACGCTCAGGAACATTAAGTGTGAACAAAACAGCAGGAAAAACACACAGGTGGGATTCAAATAAGCAAAAATAAAAAAACTAATTGCTTAAAGATACAAGTCTCTGTGATAAAAAGACTTTACAGTGATGACAATGAACGTGAGCTTCAGAGCCGTAGCTGCTCCTACAGAGGAATCCGGGGGTGGACTGTGGAAGGGGCACCTCTGGGCTTCCAAGGCCAGGCTCTGTTTCTCATACCAGATGGTGTTGCACTGCTGATCCTTAAGCCCTGCACAGATTTTATAAAATTCTTTTGTATCAACTTGGGATCTCATAAAAAAAAAAAAATCTGTTTTCACATTTTTAAGTAATTTTAAAATCACAGTGTCAGGCAAGATCTTTTAAGATCCTCTGGTCAACCCTAATATTTCTTAAATAATTCAAGTGTTACATATATTTGGTTCAAAGTCACCTGGAGAAAGGTGAAGAATAGAGGGGATAAGACAAAGAAAATGCATTCAAATCCATTTTTTTTTTTTTTTAGAGAAAGAGAGGGAGAATCTCAAGCAGGCTCCACCCAGCATGGAGCCCAACTCGGGGATCGATCCATAGCCCTGCGATCATGATCTGAGCTAAATTCAAGAGTCGGACGCTTAACCAAGTCAGTCACCCAGGCGCACCCCACATTCAAATCCATTTCTGATTGTCGGCTCAGGGAATCCTGAAAAACTAAATGAGTGATTTTTTTTTTTTTTTAAGTAGGCTCCATGCCCAGCGTGGAGCTCAGTGCAGGGCTCGAACTCACAACCCTGAGATCAAGACCTGAGTGGAGATTGAGAGTCAGACACTCAACCAAGTGAGCCATCCAGGCACCCCAAAGAGTGACTTTTTTTAAGGAAAAGATTTTTGAACTTCATCTTCCAAGTTACAAAATAGAATGCCACACAACCCATGTCCTTAAGTATAACATGCCATTAATGATGAGAAAGAAAACTGGTATTTCCAGAAAAAAATCGTAAGAATTTCCATCACTAAGCTTATCAACGTTGATGAAATGTGTGGTACTGGAGAAAGAGCAGTTTTTATAGTCAAACAGTTTTGGGTCTGAGAACAGGATCTGCCTGTATTAATGCATTTCCTCTCGGCCAGAGGGAAGAAACAGGGTCCAATTCACATGAGTATTAAAAAAAAAAAAAAAAAGTCCGTGAAGTACCAAAAAGAAAGCTAGCATGTTGTATGCAAAGTCAACTCACCCGGTCCATATTTAACGAGGACCTACAGTGAGAACGAGTCCCTCCTTCTGAGTGCTGGGGCGACCGCAGTGAACCAAACCAACGGAAATCCCCGCCCTCTGGGAGCTGACATTCTACACGCTGGTTTGCTTCCAAATCATCTGCACAGATGCTTTTCTAGAAACAGTTCCTCTGGCACGTCAGAGGTCAGGACTTCAAAGACCCAGGAGAAGAGCTTCCTTCTTAATTACACAATATGCCTGGTATTTTCTACATCCATATGAAAGCCAAAAAAAGGGGGGGAGGAAGTATAAGATACTTGAACTATATCAAGTAATTCCCTTGGCAAGCCTTGCTGCTTTCTAGAAGATGAACTGTGGTTCTTGAACTTTCCTGGTCATTTTAATCTGCTTTTGAAACTTAGTGGAATACCGAAGTATTTGCTCAATTACTGGGCATAAAGACTGTGGAATAGCTTCAATCTCTTACTTAGCTGTTCAGAAGGAATAGATGGTAATACTTAAAAGCAGTATAAGCAGTAGTTTCAAATCCCGGGTCCCCACTGGCGTGCCGTGGGACCTTGAGCGAGTTACTTCTCTGTAAACAGAGGACACCAGCAGCTACCTAATAAGGCTGTCCTAAGAATTAAGTAGGAAACTAGGTCAAGTTCCTGAGACTGATTACCAGATAATTGGTAGCCACTATTTATTATTATTATTACTTTCTACCCGTATTAAGAACCTAGACAAGAAACGAAATGTAAAGAAAAAAATGACGACACGAATGTCATTACTCATTTACACACACAGACGTGGGAATTCAAAGTAACAACGTGAACACCTCGAATTGATAAGTCAAATGCTTCTGAAAACATGCTACATAAGTTTCTTTTCCATTTTTATTGGGGCACAGAGGAATTCGATACTGCCCATCATCCCAGAAATTTAGGACTGGAAGGAACGGAGAGAAAACAGAACCTCAACTCTGTTTCGTCAATTTGGAAACTGAATTCATGAATCCATCCCTATTCTCTGGTTCTCCTCTACACTCGGCACTGTTGTCACTGCGAGGGCATTTACGCCGGGGGGCGGGGGGGGGGGGGACACAGAGGTGCTGGCAGAGCCACAGCGCCCTGGGACCCCAGGACGCAGCTGAAAGTGTGCTGCAGGAGGAGCTGCCGTGACCCCACGACCCCGTCTAACGTAGTGTTTCCCCCTAGTCCTCAGTCTTTCCTTGTCTCTCTTGCAAGTCAACATTTAAAACACATTTCTGCCAGGAACACACAGGATCTGGACTCCCGCTGGTGATCTAGGACCCCAAACCAGGTACCAACAGAAGGGGGTATGCAGTACCGGCCCGATCGGGCTCATGGCCTGTTCCTCCAGCCAAGAATGTGGTTTTTCACATGTTTAAGGAATTGGCACCAAGGGAGGAGGGGCAATGTAGCCGAGACTGGACGTGGCCCGCAAAGCCGAAAATGTTTCCCGGCTGGCTGACCCCTGCCAGAGACGAGCCCTCCCGCCCCGATACCTGTTCTGTTGAGCCTCGCCATGTTCATCATTGCCTCCTGGTACGCCAACTCAACGTCTTCTTGGGTGACCACTAGTTTGATCTTATTCCATTTTTCAGGCTAGTACCAGGAACAGAGGTTAGGAGGAAAGGGGGAAAAATGTGATTAATCTAACCACTCGAAGAAAAAGAGCGTATTTTGGGGGGCCACCTTCTGGGGGTTTCGTTTATCTAATTTTGTACACAAAGTAACATTTTCTAACTTTCGCTTTCTGTGACTCGTGTTTTAGGCGCCCCATTAGATGCTGAATCATGCCATCTGTTCTGTCCCTGACCACCCCCCTTCCGTGGTCCAGTTGTGCAGTTTCCTGGCCACGTAAGCCCGGCAGGACATAGGGCCGCAGTGCGGCTGCCCCCCACGGCCGGGCACGGCTCACACCGGGAATGGCTGCCGACGTACTCTGCTGTTCCTCCCCATCTCCTCTAACAAGCTGAAGGCTTGCATTGTCATACAATCACACTTTTACCGACTTGACCTAAATTCTGCCTTGAGCCATCTCGATGGACACACGAGGGTGAAAACAGCTTTGACTGCACGCACCCTGAGGACAGCCTGGGGTGACCACACAGGCGGTCACAAAGGTCAGGAGAAAAGAAGCTTCCCTTTTTCCTCAGTCTGATTTTCAAAGACTCTAGCATCACAATACTATCATCCTGCTCCATGAGTGGCCACCATCCAGGCATTCTTTTTTTTTTTCTTTTTTAATAATACCCAATAATCTACCACCCAGTGCAGTAACTGAAGTCCATCCATGTGCTCTTCCCTTAACCCACAGCTCCCCATATCTCCCCCAGAGCCAGTAACTATTCTGAAGTTTATACTCGTCCTTCTCCTACCGTACAAAATATTCTCGTACATACAGATGCCAAAACAATTTACTCTTTGGTTGCTTCTGACCTTTATGAAAGCGTATTATGCAGTTACATAATCTTTGGATCTTGCTTTTTTCAATTCTGAGCATTAAAAAAAAAAAAAGTAAAGGTGGTGTCAGGTTGGGGGTAGGGAGAAGGATCCCAAACCCCTCATCTTTGAGGGCCCTCTGCCTCACCTGCTTCCAGCAACCTTGCTAAGTTACTCAGACCTGGCCCTTCGCATGGAGAGTCACCGTGGATTCCTGGCCAGTCATGGCCTTCCAATCTGACTTACAGGTCATCATACCTGATGGGAGGTCTCCCCTTGTCACTGGATGGAAGGGAAAAGTAACTCAAGGATGTGGCTTAGAGATTTTCTCTACTCTGCCGTATCAAGGAAGATATATCTGGTTGATCAATAACATAAAATTTTTATTCTTTTTCAACTCTTTCTCAGGAATGGTAGTTCAGATGATAGTGGCAGAAATTAAAAGCACCAAGATACGCGAGAATATGCCACAACTGTATTAATTTTTGAATTGTTATGGCAAGGAGAAGAACCCTAAATGAAGTGTGATCATAGCTCAGTGGAAAAGTGACTCAGGATAAATATCTTCATATTCTAGAGGCTTTCTCCACAAGGTAATTACTTCTCAAAACGTTGGAGTTACTAATTAGTTTAAAAAGACAACACAACCAAACAAAACAACCAAAAACCTCGTGAATAAAACAATTAAAATTGTCAACAACCCTGCCTGTATTTATACCCCCAAACACTACACTTTCCATACATTCTCCTATGATTTCTCTTAGTAATGCTTAAGATATGAAAGATAAAGCACTCGATACATGGTACTGATTTAATAAAAAAAGACAGTCCCTAGAATTTGTGAAGGACGTGGCTGATACTCCACTCCAGGGTAGTGGAACTGAAGGAGCTCATTTCTGGAAGACAGAGTGAAACCACGGGGACGACCCAGATCTGAAACGTGCAAACAAGTCTGAGGGGCAGGGCTCGCTTACGGACGAGGAGCGGCGCTCACTCCAGAGCAGACACGTCTTCTCGAGAAAGCGTACTCCGCAACGAGCACACCAAGGAGACACTCACCGGACCCCGTGTGCAGAGTGAACGCTCCGATCTCCACACCCGCCAACAAAAACGACCCCAGTCCCGCCAACATGCTGTCCACCCCGCCCCCACGGCAGGCGGCGCTCCACTCACAATGTCCAGCCACTGGTGCACGGCCACGGCCACCTGTGTCCCCAGGGGCTTCGTCAGCACAAGCACGTCCCCCGGCACCGCGTTATCCGGCCTGAAGAGAAGAACAAGGCAGTTCAGTGTAATCAAAGAGGTAAACTCACTGTCAATAGATCAGGAGAAAGAAAAGGCTGTTCCAAGTGCACGTGTGTTTGCAAAACACTTCAATTTAAGCCAACCACCACCAGGGCAGTAGAACCTTCCTTGCAATTGCTACTGAGGCCACTGCTGGAGCAGAAACACTGAAAGAAGTGAAGGGTCTGCCAGTTACCTACAGGATCGCCCACAGCCCCAAGGAGTGGACAAAGAAGCAGACCACAGCCTTCAAAGGCAAAGGCCTCATCGGGCCACGCTCATGTGTAATTCTCAGTACAGACCCACCATGGTTCGGGGGCAACAAGACTTCTGACCCGAAGACCGTTTCTCACCATCACTCATGAGATAGAGACCCGTGGGATGTGGCTCCAACCTGCGGGTCTAATGTTTTGGTGATTTCATCAAAGTTCTCAAATTCAAACTGACCAACACTAAGTTCCCTACTTGGCACCCAGACAGACTCCTTGGTTGTTCCCTGTCTTAGACAGAAGGCCAACACTAAAACACAAAGGCCGACCCCCCAAGCGCAACCCCTATCACACTACACCCTCACTGCGGGGCATGGCCAGCCCTCGTGTCTTCCTTGTGTCGGTTCAAGCTGCCTACCCAGCCACTGTGCCCTCCAACAGTAGAGGACTATGTCACCCACGCCGATCACCAAGCCAGGGGCACAGACTTAAAATCAACTACTAGCTCCCCAGCTCATCCCGTGATCTCTGTATCCACTGTTAGCTTTGAAAAATGTTCATTTGGTAACGGTATCTAAGAAACTCCTTTTCCAAAAAGTAGGCCTTGAGGCATGAATGTCTTTCAGGTGTGACTCAGCCGCACCTCAGCGCTGGTATGTTCTTGGACAGCACAGGTCATGTGCCAGCCACAAGCATTACGACCCACAACTACCGGGTGATGTTCAAGTTCACAGGCACTACTGGATGAAATATAACCACGTGCGCACGCTCGTTCCTGTTTTACAAACTAAACATACACGCTGTTGACCAGAAAATCCACTGAAGCTTGTTTTATTATGTTTTCCTAATTTTAGCAATTGCTTAAGTTCTTTTTCTACTGAAAAGCTGAAATGTGGGAGGCAGATGGACCCACGATCCTCTCTGTGTGGAAGCTTGAGAACGAGCAACATAAAACACAGGAAAACAAAACTCTGGTGTAAGTAAAATGCAAGACCCTTCACAAGAAAGCTATCAGACAATGTCTCTAAAAAGAGCTCCCATCAATTAAAAAAATGAGCAAAAGACAAGAATATATGAAAAATATGCTCAACTTTCCTCACAAAGGAGTAAGGTTTAAGCCACCAGACAGACTGTCAAAGAACTGAGAGGCTTGTTTGCACGCTGTGTTGGTGGGGAGGGGGGGCCGTGGCAGTCTTGTTCACTGCTGGCCAAGCCTCTACGCAGGGCAATCTGGAGAAATCTATCGTGACTCTGCACATATATTTGACCTAGCCATTCTATTTTGAAAAATTTCTTACCAAGAGCTACGCATATACAAAATCATCTACGTATGATGGTTATACAATGAAGTACTATTTGTAATGTCAAAATAATTGAATAATGTAAATGTGAATAGTAAATTGGCTCAAACTTGGTAAAAGTAGTTCCCTTGTCCAGGAAAGGAAACCGGTGACAAGGGATGGGGGGGACTCCGCACTGCAGATTTTTCTCTACCGTTTGAACCCCGAATCATGTGAGCACAGTGCCTGTTAGTACCTGTTCACAGAAAAAAGCCAAACAGGGGTGCCTGGGTGGCTCAGTCGGCCCCGCGTCAGACTCCCTGCTCTGCTTCTCCCTCTGCCCCTCCCTGCCCCACTTGTGTGCAGGCCCTCATAAATAAATAAAATCTTTTTTTTTTTAAAGGTAAACAAATGGGACTTTCTACTTCCTTCAGAAAATAGGACATTTTCTTTTCTTAAAAAGACATCAAACATGTAAAGTTAACAACTTGTATTAAGACAGAATCTTTCAAAAAAAAAAAAAGGAGAGAGAGACAGAGAGAGAGAGACTCTTTCCCAAAGATCTAGAAATGGCCAGAAAGCACATGAACAGAGGCCCGTATGATTAGCTACCAGAGAAATGCCAATTTCACAAAGGGACATAGATCACCTCACACCTGCTAGGCTGGCTATACCAAACATGCAGACAAGAGAATGAGGACTAGTGAGGATGCGGACACTGGCATTCTCCTACGTTGCTGTTTCGGATGTAAAATGGTGCCACTGTTGGAAACCAGGGTGATGGTGGCTCAAGCTACACAGTCACCACGTGACCCGGTAATTCTTAGGTACATCACACCATGGGAAATGCAATGTATGTTCACAAAAACTTGCACACAAAAGTTCACAGCAGCATCATCTGTTCTGGTCCATCACACCATGGACTGTCGTTCAGCCGTAAAAAGGCATGAAGCAGTGACAACACGCCACAACACGGAGTCTGGAAACGTCACACTAACTGAAAGAAGCCAGACACAAAATACTGATGTATCCTAGGATTCCATTTATCAGAAATGTTGAAAATGGGCAACTTCACAAGACGGAAAGTAGATTATGGTTTCCAGGACTCGGGGAGAAGGGAGGTGGGAGTAACTGCTTACAGATACAGGGTTTCTTTTTGGAGTGATCGAAATGTTCTGGAATTGGACAGTGGTGATGGCTGCACAACCTTGTTAATACTAAAAACCAGTGAAGTGTATACTTTAAAAAGCTGAATTTCATGGGATGCCGGGCACAGTCAGTTAAGCATCTGACTCTGGTTTGGGCTCAGGTCCCATGTCGGGCTCTGGGCTCGGCATGAGTCTGCTTGTCCCCCTCCCTCCCCCTCTGCCTCTCCCTCTGCTCTAATAAATAGATAATTATTTTTTAACAAGTTGAATTTAATGTGATGTGAAATTTTGTTACATGAATTGTACTTCAATAAAAAAAAAAACCCAAAATTAAAAAAAATTAGGAGTAAAGTACTGCTATGTGCCACAAAATGATGAACCTTAAAAATATCATGCTAATATTGTGTGCAGTGAAAGGCAGAATGGGAACCGGGGGAATGTGGAGTGACAGTGAGGGGGATGGGTTTCCAGCTGGGGTGACGGAATGTTAGTCTACAATCATCTCTGGGGATGGCTACATAACTCTGTGCAACACCACCAATGGGATGCGAATTCATATTTCAATACATCTTTACTAAAAAATGAAAAAGAAAGGGAGAACCAGGCCAGGTGATGGGAAACAAAATCCACTTACATGATAAATTCATTGGGCTGGCAGACAGTCGTGGCCACTCCTCCCAGAACAATCCAGGGATTTAACACCGTCTGGCCACCAGTCACAGACGTCCCTGCCTCCTCTGCTGCGTCCTTAAAACCCTGTATAATTAGGGGCATCACTTTGTCCCTTTCCTAGGGTTGAAAAGAACACAAATGAAAAGTCACATAAAATTCAGTTCAGAACCCAGAAAAGAGAATCTACACTTAGTGTTATAAAGAAGATCATAAAACCCTAGAGGGGCTCCTGCGGTTTACAGCCAGGGTCGGGGATCAGAGGAAGAAGGAGGCCAAGGGCTGACATTGCAGCCATTTTATCAGGAGTCGGAAGGCGCTTTAGGTTACAATGTGAACGGAGCCCAGACAACACAGAATTAAAAACTGGAATTTGACTGGCTCCACAGGTCTGCCCTCCATCTGAGGGCCAGCTCTTTCAGGGGTCCTTAAGAATTCCAGCGCCCTCCTCCAGACGCTGTGTGGAAGCCATGACCAGCTAATTTCTATGAGGCGCGGCAAACCTCTTCCTGGGGCACAAAAACAGGTACCTTTCAAAAAGAATCTAATGGAAATCATCCCTGAGTCAAAGGACAGGGGCTGGTGGCAAGGCCACGGACACGGCTGTGTGAGCATGTGACTGCATGGGGCACCCCGCCGCGTCACCCCCCCCGCTGCGTCACCCCAGACGGCAGTGGCGTGCGCCCGGGGTCTGTAAGGCTAGGCCTGGGCCACAGGCCTGGCGCGGAGCTGCTAGGACTGAGGCCTCAACTTTAGTAAAGCAAACAAACATGCCTGTCTTGGCTTCGGTCTACCTGAAGAGAGAAAGGGAAGCAGGTGGTGGAAATGAGAACAAGAACAGGTCAGAGTCTCTAGTTTAATTCGCAGGTAGTTGCCAAAAAATAAATGGGGAGCCCGACAGAAGAGGAGAGCCGTGCAGCCTCGGCGCCCCGTTACGGACGGCGGGGACAAAGGGCTAACCAGTCAAGTGACGCCAGCAAGACAGCAGACTACTTACCCTGTCGGTCATTTTATTACTGATTCCGAGGAGCATCAGCATATTGTCGCATTCCGTGACCCCCATGGCATAGAGGTCACTGAGGACGTTGGCACATGCTATCCTGCCCTGGAAGAGAGGGGAGGCGTGACAGAGGACAACTGGGGTACTTTCCGTGTGTGCCTACAGAGTGCCTCCCAGGACAATTCGGGGACTTTCCAGGGACATGGTCCCCGCTTTCTGTGTCCTTTACTGCATCACACAACCACGAGGCCATTCCTTCACTGTTTCTCAGACATTCCTGTGACCACCTCTTCTTTCTTGTGCAGAACACAGAATTTCTGTGTTCTTTCCCATTCTGAATATCGGGAGAAGCCTGCAATGTATTTAGATGGGGGAACTGGGGTTGGGAGCAGATGCTGAGCCGAGCAAGGTTGGAGCTGATGGGTCTGGGAGGAGAGCTTATGGAATGAAAAAGTTGGAAAACAACGGTCTTCTAAAGCAAACTTGGAAACAGCCACGTATTCTAAACAGATTCTAAAAATATGTTCACTTTATTGGTTATAGAGAAAATGGTTTTTATAACACAGGGAAGGAGAAATTTTGGTAGCTTCTTTACAAGGCTGTAGAAGATAAACAGGAAAAACATCTTGCTTGAGAAATCAAAAAATAGAAGAGAGAAAAAACATCTAGGCCTGAAGTCAGACTGTTTTCTAAAGTATATAAAAAGCATTTCCAGTAAACTATATTATTTTGTAAGGAACTTTTTAATTCAATAGAAATATGATAATACAGATTTTTTTTTTTAATATCCACTGGAGATTTTTTAAATATTAAGTCGTCAGGGGTGCCCGGCTGGCTCAGTTAGTGCAGCTAGTGACTCTTGATCTCGGGGTTGTAAGTTCAAGCCCCATGTTGGGTGTAGAGATTACTTAAAATAAAATATTAAAAAAAAACAGGGGCGGGTGCCTGGGTGGCTCAGTCATTAAGCGTCTGCCTTTGGCTCAGGTCATGATCCCAGGGTCCTGGGATCGAGCCCCACATCGGGCTCCTTGCTCGGCCGGGAGCCTGCTTCTCCCTCTCCTACTCCCCCTGCTTGTGTTCCCTCTCTCGCTGTGTCTCTCTCTGTCAAATAAATAAATAAAATCTTTAAAAAAAAAAAAAAAACAACCACAACAACAACAACAAAAAAACGGGCGCCTAGGTGGCTTAGTGGTTGAGCATCAGACTCTTGATTTCAGCTCAGGTCGTGATCTTAGGGTCGTGAGATCAAGCCCCATGTTAGGCTCCATCCGCACTGGGCACGGATCTTGCTGGAGATTCTTTCTCTCTCTCCCTCTGTCCCCCAACCCCCGCTCCAAAAAATAAATAAATAAAAAATAAATATAAGTTGTCATTTCTAGACAGTGAAGGAGAAAATGACAAATTGTTCTTCTGACATGAGGATAATCAAACTCCCAAGTATGATCATTTCAGCAGCTGGCTCAGTACTCACTGAGGTTTTCTTATGACTTCCTGGCAGAATGGCAGCGAGCTCAGAAGCGACAATAGCAGGGGCAACAGGGCTTTTGCAATTCGGAGGTGCCTGCCACTTGGGGCCATAGCCACGTTCTGTCCCCTCTCTGATGCTTTTAAGTTATGCTGGCTAGAGGCACCTGGGTGGCTAGGTCCTGATCCCGGGGTCTGGGATGGAGTCCCGCATCGGGCTCCTTGTTCAGCGGGGAGCCTGCTTCTCCCTCTATCTGCTGTTCCCCCGGCTTGTGCTCTCTCCCTCTATCTCTGTCAAATAAATAAAATCTTTAAAAAAGAGAGAGAGAGAGAGAGAGAGATGCTGGCTAAAGGCTGAATTCTGGTCCTAGCCGCCTCTGCCACCTGGTCAGGTGGGGCACCTGTGGTATCTCAGAAGTACTGCTCCAGAGGAGAGAACCGAAGTGCAGGGGCCAGACAGGTTTCTAGTCAACTATCTGCTTGTCACTGGCACCTGAGAGGTGACCTTCCTCCTCCCCACAGTTAGCTGTCTCGGGGCCCAAGTCCCTATGCATGTGGCTTGAGTCCAGTGCCCTGGCACACAGGGAGGCCCATTTCTTTCTTTCTTTCTTTCTTTTTTTTTTTTAAAGATTTTATTTATTTGACAGAGAGAGACACAGCGAGAGAGGGAACACAAGCAGGGGGAGTGGGAGAGGGAGAAGCAGGCTTCCCGCGGAGCAGGGAGCCCGATGCAGGGCTCGATCCCAGGACCCCGGGATCACGACCCGAGCCGAAGGCAGACGCTTAACGACTGAGCCACCCAGCCGCCCCAGGGAGGCCCATTTCTTAACAGCATGATGCTCCCCGTTTCTTCATCGGCTCCTCATCTGGTAGGGTAGGGGGTTAAAGTCGGGCAGACCAGGAGGTTGCTGGCGTAGCCATGCACTGGGCAATTTGGAAGTAGATCCAGGCAGGGCCGTGATCAGTAGCCAGGAACTTAACGCCGCAGATCAGGTACGCATTCTACATGGTGACACATGACACACTGAGGTGCCTAGTGACCAGAGTTGGAATTGACAGTCAAGTAGCTTAACTGTGGTGAGATGCTAAGCTGTTTATTTCTGGAAGGAAACACCTTGCATCAGTCCTGCTACCGAGTGTGGTAACACCTCGTAGCCTCAAACACAGGAATGCAGAGTTTACAAACGTCAGAGAGAGAAGGCAAGAAGAAAACTCTAAGCACGTCCATCAACAGGTGTGCTGAGAACACAACAGGTGTTTGCGCCCAGACACACCCACAGGTACAAGAGCGGCAGAGGGGCTCCCCGCGCCTGCCCCCACTGCCTTCCGCCCGGGACTGAGCGTGAGCAGGGCAGACCCAACGGCTGCAAGGGCAGAAGGCAGGGCAGCGGCGGCGGGATGGTGACAACTGGTGTGTCAGGAAAGCCAAGTCCCCAGCCCCAAACCCAACCAACAAGCAGTTCCAGATGTAAACACACACCCGGGTCAAACTCACCATCATGTAAGGGTCATCGACGATAGGATAGATGTAATCTGTGGTTTGAACCAGAGAGAGACCGCCATGCCTCAAAGGAATGACGCAAGTATCCATTCCAATGCCTGCAAAGACGAAAGTCGTCAGCATCCAAAAACCAAAAGGAAAAGCCATTTCATTTTATACCATCAGTGTTGCGAATAGGAGCAGTTTCGTGCACGATGCTTATGGAGCACTGAGCCCTGCCAACAAAGCAATGTGTTTCCTATCAAGACCGTAAGTGAAATAAACGTGAAACGTAACTGGCTTAAGATGGAAAGTGAGAATAAAATTTGTTAGTCATGAAGACTCAACTTCAATACGGTACAATTTTTAGACTTTAATGATGCCTCCGATGGAAATTTTTCCTTTGTATTACTGTATCATGTGGCTGGCACCACAGAGAATTCCTTTAAAGATGAGAAAGCATCAACGGAACTTGGGTTGTCTTAGCTACAGTTACTTTTCGAGTAGATCTTTAGGCGTTATTCTGTTTTCCCCAATAAAAGTCTGTAAAATCTGGGGCACCTGGGTGGCTCAGTTAGTTAAGCGACTGCCTTCGGCTCAGGTCATGATCCTGGGGTCTTGGGATCGAGCCCCGTATCAGGCTCCCTGCTCAGCTGGAAGCCTGCTTCTCCCTCTCCCACTCCCCCTACTTGTGTTCCCTCTCACGCTGTCTCTCTCTCTCTCTCTCTCTGTGTCAATTAAATAAATAAAATCTTTAAAAAAAAAAAGTCTGTAAAATCTTTTATACATATAATAAATGTTATTATTACTTCTACATTTTAGTCAAAAATGAAAATGACAGAGGTGGGGAGGGCGCCTGGCTGGCTCAGTCAGTTGAGCGTGCGACTCTTGATCTCGGGGTCGTTGAGTTCGATTCTCCACGTTGGGTGTAGAGATTACTTAAAAATAAATAAATAAGCTTAAGTGAGAGTGAGAGAGGGAGGGAGGGGGAGAGAGAGAGGAAGGAAAGAGAGAAGGACAAAGTTGGAACAAGTATTCATCGTTTCCAATCAAGCTTGGACAGACACTGCGGCATCTGTGGGATCTGGTATGTAGGTTACCAAAAGTATTTTCTAAGAGGAAACTTTAAAATTCCACGTTATTTCTCTTACAGAAAACCTGTAAATGTCACCTCTACTAACTTACGCTATCAAACCTGCAGGAAATAGTTCAATTTATTAAAAATCGTTTCTAAACATTTAGAAAGATAATATGGACAATGGATGGTCTAATTAGAAATAATTCCCTTTTACTGAAATCGGTTTAGAAATAGTCAAAACTAAGCTACTATAGACAACATTTCTTTGGAAATCACCTGTAATGGGGACATATTCAAATTCAGACTGGCCCTCCCACCAAGCACGCTGAATACAGAGCGCTTTCCCTCACCTCTCTCGAAAGGATACCCACCTGCCCCCTTATGAGGATTTCAACTTGGCAGCACAACAGCTGAAGGTGGGGAAAAAAATCAGGATAAAATACCAAAGGAAGCAAGTGGATGGCACCCTCGTAATTCAGAATTGCAAACGGAACAAGAATAAATCATATCTGCATCACACTGAGACGAATATCCGAGCACCTTTCATATTCTGCTTGAGTAAAATTGCTGCAGTACAACGATCTCAGCACCACAACGCCAAAATACCCACGAGAGGCCGCGTCACAGGGGCACCTTATTTTCCCAGGCCTTGATCCGTTACTACTAAAGCAAAAATAAAAACCGAGTTTAATAAAAAGCCACAGACTTTGTGAAGGCGGGCTGATTTTCCACCACACAAGATGGCAAGGCGGTGTCCGGAGGGCAAGTCTCACGGGTGTGTGACAACGAAGCACACTGCCCAGGTCATGAGTGTCCATGTGCATCAGGTGGGAACACGTGTGATAATTCATCTAAACGACATATGTACACACCTCCCAGAAACTTCACCTGACAACTGCTTTTCAGCACTTAAGTGGAAAGGGCAAGAACCACAATTTTACTCATACTGAGTCTCCCTAAATTGACCCAAGAGGTCATTATGAGGATATTACTGTTCGCTTCAGGAAAGAGCAAAATACAGTTTTCTTTGGGGTTTTCATGTATAAACCACAGGCCTCCTGAAAGAGACCAGACATAGCTGCTGAATGTTAGCTTTAAATGTTTCTCATCAGGGCGCCTGGGTGGCTCAGTTGGTTAAGCATCTGCTCAGGTCATGATCCCCCGGTCCTGGGATGGAGTCCTGCTTCAGGCTCCCTGCTCAGTGGGGAGCCTGCTTTTCCCTCTCCCTGTGCCCTTCCCTCTGTTCATGCTCTGTCTCTCTCTCAACTAAATAAATAAAATCTTTTTGTTAAAAAAAAGTTTCTATTCTGGTTAATCCAAATTTGAATTAAATAAATTTGATTTGTGAAGGATTTAATTTCTATTTATATGTATCATCAGAGCATTTTAACTGATGACTCTTGAGCATGTTTACCAAAAAACCCAACATTTCATTAGCAGTATTTTATATCAATTACATGTTTAAATGAGGTTTTTAGGATTAAGTAAAATATGTTAGAATTAATTTCACCCAATGCTCTAGGAAATTTGAAATTACATGTGTGGCTCACATGGTATTTCTCTCGTACAGCACTGGTCCATAGTGACTGGGGGAGAGAGGGCACATCTGAGATGAGCCACTGGCCTTAAAAAACTAGAGGATCAAGTTGAGAGGGAGGGACAGTCCAGGGAGAGGGCAGGTGGTAACAGACGAAAATACCACGGGGGGCGGGGGGGAAGCCTCAAATACCAGACCAAGCAGTGTTATATTTAATTACCAGTGGGTGGTGGGGAATTCTGGGTTTTCAGCAAGACTGAAACCATCCATCAAGCAGAAGAGCCCAATGATCATACTACCACCACTTGCGGGCAGTGATCAGTACTTGATAGCTCTTATGTCTCAGACAAGAAACACTTATTTTAACATTTCTTTAGTGAGAATACATCTAATCAACACATGTACATTTAACAACTGTCACCATCTTAGGATCCAGGAAATCTGTCACTCGTTTAGAAAAATAGTTTAAAAACAGATAAACACACTGATGTGTATATATTATGTGTCTATCTGGGTAAAGATACACACGGTACATATACACACACACAATTTCCGGTACTTCCAACACTTAGAAACAGTAAGTATGATTATCTCATTCTGAAGATTGGTACACTGTCGCTCATATTAACATTAGTGACTCCTTAGTGACTGTGTCCGGACAAGAATCTAGATCTGATTCCAAAGCAAAGCTTTGGCTATCTAGATGTTACCACTTCTGGACGAGGTTTTAATACTATGCTTCCTTCAGCACCCATTTGCTTGTAACCTGGGGTCCTTCTGCCCCTGGAGAATGCCAGGAATGCTCAATTTCATGAGTGGGCCTTTTTCTGGGAAAGGTTCCTGGCTTCCAAATGCTTCCCCAAAGCCCTAGGAGACTATACTCCTTTGCGCTAGTATTCTTCTACCAGCTTTCTTCTGCCTCTCCGCTTACTGTCCCCATCTGTCCCCTTTGCCACTGCTGGGTTGTACCTTGCAGCCCCTATTCTCACTGCAAACGTGTTGGACTTAGAAACAGGGTGACAAACGGTATGGTGCGGGGAGGAATCAGAAAACATGGACTCCAGGTCCTGACCCTCGCCAAGTGACACGGGATGGGTTACCCGGCCTTCCTGCGCATCATGGGGCAGAGGGAAGAGCAATGAACTGACCCATTTTCAAAGTGCTTAACAGTGCATGGCATGCTCATAAGGTCAACGGGGGAAGTTATAAAGAGGAATTACTACTATATCCATGAGGCTTTTATTGCATTTGGTTTTGCCCATTTCGCAGCTTATTTCTCTTGACAGAGTTATCGGACAGCTTTCTCAGTACATTCTTATTTCTTGACAAGACAACATCTAATCCAACCCATTCACGTGGCATTTCTCCATGCTTAGACATCAGCTAGATGAAGCTGGTTTTTGAACTGAGCTCCTGGGAGCCAGCCCTGCGGCCCTTAGAGTGTGGGGTGTGAAGTTTCCTCTCCTCCAACCAAAGCAGCTCTGCTTTTATATCTCCTTTACATATCAGGGAAGAAAGGAGCATCCTGGGTTGTGAGACAGAATGTTGTTAAGACAGAACTGCACAATCAAACAATGGGTGAAAATGAACAGAATGAAAACCTTATGTAAGAAAGCTGATCGGGTCACACACTGTAACTACCAAACATTCAAACTCCTAGAATACACACCAAACACTCAGAAAGCCAAGTGAGCACGGTCTTATGCCACGTCCTTAACGCACCAGACAATAAAAGCTAACAAACAATATCCCAACAGGCTAGAATTTCTTTCTGAGCTCTGTGTTTGGGAAGAGGCAAACCACTAAAACATCAGGAATTTAGTAAAGAAAAAAAAAAACACACTCTCCGTGCCAGATGACGTCCTAGGGTCAGGCACACATTCAGTCCAGTCTTCTAGAACCTCCTCCCTAGCAGAGCTCATCAAACAGTGCATACTGCAGAGGAACCCAGGAGTCTCCCCCCACCCCATCACTGCCCTCAAAGCATCGCACAATGACAGGTAAGCACTACCCTTCCTAAGGCAAAGAAGAGAATGCAAGTGTTTTAAGGAAAATTTTAGGACAGAGGCATAAAGGAGTTTCTGCTTAATCCTCAGCTAACTACAAAATTCAATTTAGTAAAAAATTATCTTACTATAATAGAATTGTCTCAACTGCACACTTAATAGTTTAAAAATGGCGAGAGCACATTTCTTGATGCTTTTCAAGTACTTCCTCCAAATAAGTTACAATAATAGAATACTTATCGTTGCTTTGCTTTTTGAAAAAGGCACCACGGGAGGACAGAAGTTTGGCTTTTGACTCATTGACTACAATCGCAGCCAAGATGCTCTACTTTGGGGAAGTATAAAAGAAATAATGGTTCACATACCAAGCCTTGGCATAACTGCTCCCAGAAATTGCTCATCTTCTTGGAAGTGGTTCTCTTGTAAGGATTCCAGCAATTTCTGCAGGACATCTTGGGGCACTTTGCAGCCAGTGCCCTTCAGTTCAGTGAATCTGGTTAGCCGGAAGCTCTTGTCCAACTCATAACTTTCCGGGTTAAAGGACTCCCGCGTAGACATGGTTCTGGGGCGCACACACCTCACAGCTGGGCTCCTCCCCTCCCTCTCCTAGCAGTTGGTTTCTTTACAGATCCACCTAGGTAGCGCCAAAACACAAAGACACCATTAAAAGAATTCTCACCAGTACTTGCTAAGAATCAAGTGAATACAGGACAGTGACAAGTAAGTGTGAGAAGAGCTGAAATCATCCAGACCACAGGCATAGGGTGATTGGAGGCCGTAACAGTTCATTACAGTGAGGCATAAGCCAGATTGAATCATTTTTAAAAAGTGACTGTACCATCACAGACATCTTCTACTGAAGAAGACCTGACGTCTGTGTTGCCGTAACTGTGGCTCTGAGGGGCAGCCAGGACACCTCCCCTGAAGAAGGCACTATGGGCCAGCTGACACATGACACAAGGCCATCTTGAGCAGTAGGTCCCAAAGGTTCTTCTGGCGGCCAGCATTATGAGAAAACTTCTAGTCACTTCATCTGTCAACCTAGAAGCACTACGGTTTAGAGATTAGAAGGCCTGGCTAAAGGGACTTCTCTGGAAAGCCTTTTAATATCTTCTGCTATCTCACATAGAAAAATAAAATGCCCATTAGACAGACACTCTGCAGGAAAAGGATGCTGATGGAAATGCACTTGATGAAATTCTTCATGATGCTCAATTCAATTTTAGAAAAGCGTGTTTTCACTCTGGGCCAAAAGTACAACATGATCCAAAACTAAGGAAGCCTCACTAAAGAACACAACTCAAAAAGTGGAATGGCTGTTTAACACAGCAAGATTAATTTTCTCCAAGAGAGCAGTGGAAAGTTCTCTAATGTTTTAATGCAGTGCTTTTTCCTAGAAAGCAAACATCCCGCCCAACAAACCAGTACACACACACCGACAAAATAAATATGCTTGCCCCTGCTCATTACGGTTTCATTGCAGAACTAAAATGAGAAATTAAACTGTACTAAATCACTGGCATTTATGGTACTTGGTACCACTGGAAGTTTCTAGGGCAAACCCTTCTAAATCTGAAGTCTCAGAGGTTAAACCAGAATCTTATATGTGCTCCCAGGGTTTACAAACCTCCAGACTGATATTTTATTGGGCATAGAATTACAAACACCCCAAGTTTTAGAGTTAGTTTCCCCTATAAAATTTATGATTAAGAACATAATTCCCATTTATAGAGTTTCCGATCTCCTGGGAAGCACATCACTCATTTAAAATAAATCTCTTTCTCACACACACACACTCACACACACACTCACAAAATAACTAAAATAAATCTCACAAAGCCCGAGTTTAGGCAGTGATCCAAACTGTCCTTACAAAAACATGTTTGGGGTGAGCAATCATTTCGGTTTGAAACCTACAACTGTGCAGGAGTAAACCTTCCAAGATTCCAAGAAATCAACCTGTCCAAAAGGAGGGTGGCAGGAGAGCAAAGCAAAATACCAGAGGGGAATTCTGAAGCCATTTTAGAGTTAGGAAAAGTCCAGTAGCACTTTGACTTGGAAGAGTTTGGAACAAAACAAGTCCTTTGCTCACAAAACGCCTCGCACTTAACATCGCCTCACTCCTACCAGGGGGAAAAAAAATCCAACTCACGAGGCATCCAGTTATTTTCCTACCTCCAACCCTACCCTTCCCCCCCGAAAAGAGGCGGGGAATTTGAGGGACTAACTTCCTTTTAAACATAATTTATATTTTCCCAGATTTTTAAGAGGAAAAAAGTTTAAAACACCTTAAGTCCAGAAAGCACTCAAGAGTTTTAAAATTCGAACTGGAACGAGGGACACACATCCCACTCTCACATCCGAACCTTGAAAACTTACAGTTTTTGGAGGGTGGGTGAGCGAAAATGGGGGGGGGTGCTTGGGGAAATCGTAATTAATGGGGGGAGTACATTTGCATAATAAGAGGTAGCCCGCTCCAACCCAGAAGCCGCATGTTTACACCTTTAAAACAATGATATGAATATTTAAAGACAACGGTTAACCCTTTCCTTCTCGGCCACCTTAATTTTTTTTTTTTTTTTTTAACCGAGTGCGCCAGGCGGGCCGCACAGCTCGGGGAGCACGGTAAGCGGGGACGGGAGAGGGTGCAGCCGCAGCCCCGTACCTACCTCCCTACCCCCAAGCCCCTAAGCCCAGGAAATAAACAAAGGGGTGGACTCCGGGCCCGGCGCGCGGGGGCCGGGCGCTCTCCATGCAGCACGCGTCCAGGAGGCAGCTGGAGCGCGGAGGCCGGCACGCGGGGACACCTTAAGTCTCAGGCTGCCGCCTTTAAAGGCAGACCGGGCCTCGGCTCTTTGTGCGGCGCGGCGCGGAGGGCTAGCCGCGGCCGGGCGGAGGCAGCGCGGCGCCGCCACCGGCTGGGCCATGCCCGCCCGCTCTCCCGGCGGCGGCGGCGGCGGCGGGAACGGCAGGGAGGGCGCGAGGCGCGCACGGCCAACCGGCCGCGGCGGGGCGGGCGCGAGCGCGGCGGGACCCCGGCCCGCGGGGCCGGCTCGGCCCGGGCGCCCAGGGTCAGGCGGCGCCCGCGGGCCGGAGGGCGCGCGCGTGGGGGCGGGGAGGGCCCCGGAGACGCCGCGCGCCGCGCCCGGAGACCGGGCTGGGTTCTCCCCGCCGCGCGCGCGGGCCGCCGCCGCCGCCGCACAAAAATGTCGGCGGGCGAAAAAATTAACCCTTGCGTCGCCGCCGCCGCCCTCCCCCTCCACTCCTCCCCCGCCCTTTCCTCCCTCCCTCCTTCCCCGGCTCCGCGCGGCGGCGGCGGCGGCGGCGGCGCGGGCGGTGCTTCTTTTTTAAAGCGGCCCCACCAAGCCCTGGCTCTGCCCCTCTCCAGGCAGCGCTGGAGAGCGCCGGCCGTGCACGGCTCCCGGCGGGCCCGGGCGGCCCGGAGGGGGATCTGCACGGCCGCCATGGGCCTGCGGACGAATATTCCCCTTTAAGCCTGGCGTCGCGCCCCCCCCTCCCCAAGCCAGGCGCTTACCGGTTCGCTTTGCGCCCTCCTCCTCCTCCCGAAAACGGGACTCCGGCGCTCCCACAATGCACCGGGCGCGGCCGGGCTCCCTTAAGCGTCGCCTGAATAAAAATGCCGCTCCCGGCGGCGGCGGCGCGGAGGGCGGGAGGGCCCGGGCCGCGCCTGGGCACCGCGGGGGCTCGGCCTGGCTCGGCGGGCCCCTGCCGGGAACCGGGCCGCCGCGCTCCGCCGTGCGCCGCGCGCGAGGGGCCTTTAAGGGCCGGCTACCGCCCTTTAAGAGGCGGCGGGCCGCGGCCGGAGCGGCTCGGTGGCTGCGTGCGGCCCGGGAAGGGGGCGGGGGCGATGTGCAGGCCCGAGCGCGGCAATGATTGGTCTCGGGGGAGGGGTGGGGGGTTGCAAACCCGAGGAGCGGTGGCATCCGTTGCATGATGCAAAAAGGATTGATTTCAAAAGTTGCGAGTTGCATTGGCAGCAGCCTTTGGCGCCCGGGCCACCACCTACTTTTCCTCGACCCGCCGGAAGGGCCGGGAATGTTTTCCAAAACCTGGCCGGGCTCCACCAAGCTACACCCCTGCGGGACGCTGTACCTGCTCCCCGAGCGCCGCCGTCGTTTCGTGCTGGGAGACAATGACCGTGGAAACACTTTGAAAAAGAGTAGGAGCAGAGGAAAAGCCGCCTCTGCCACGAGAAAAGATTTTTTAAAACATAAACGGCGCGTGTGATTAGTAATGACTTCTGTCGTCTCTCCTCTCTATTGTTTAGCCTGGGCTCGGGAGCTAACGTGAGCCTTAGTGGATGTGCCGCCGTCCCGCAAAGTTTCTTGAATGTTCAACGTGCTTGGTAGGGAGTCCGAGCTCAAGGTTCCTCGGTTACATTGTTTGCTCTTCACATGTCCAAGTAAACATGGCAGGCTAATACTGTGTGTGTTTGAATTAACACTGATAGAAGAGCTTCCGCATGTGAAAGTGCTTTCTTCAGGTTTTCGACTCTTTAATGCATTGCTGATTAAAATAAAGCAAAAACGCTTTCCCAATACTACGTCTTTTAGGGCTTCCCCCAAAACCAAGGAGTGTGGAGGAACGCCGACCAAACTTTTCTAGGGTGGTTCAGCATTTTCTAAATGGATTTGGGGGGGGCAGGAATGTTTTTGGTCACCGAAAGGGGCTTTATGTTGTGCGTCAGGTTTGCAGGCTATGCAGATGCCCTTTTCATTCTTAAAATTTCTGCTTGAGGATTTCTCAGGGTCTTATTCTCGGTGAGGATACAGAAGTGATGTAACCTAGCAGACCGCCTGATGCAGGCTTTTCCGCTGTGTTTTTTTTTTCTCGGTACCTCTACAGTAAGTTAGGAAAGCACAGAGTAGCCTGGATTCTCTGATGTGAGTTGTTGGACTTCTGTAAGAATGGCACAACCCTGTGTTTGGCAAAGCTGGATCTGCCTCTGAATCACCTGGGAAGATGCCTGTATACACAATCCCCAGGCAACCCTCCAGACCTCCCGAATCAGGGAAAGAGGATGTAGTATCTTTATTCCTCCCATCCTCTCCCTTTTGACATTAATTTTGTGAGTTCTTGTGGGGTTTTGGGTTTGTTTGTGAGGGGTTTTTTTGGCAAGAAAAGTCACAACTTGGAAAAAAAAAGATTGGGGGGACTAGAGGCAAGGTGAGTAGGGCCCTACCTGAAGATGATGTGTCATGCTGGGGAGTTTGGTATTTATGCCGTAGTCAGCAGAGTTTGGCAGATTTGGTTTTTACAAGTTGAGCTCGTAAAAAAAGGCTGTACCAGATCTGGGAGGATGCCCTCCCCCAGAGGGGACAACCGGGCCATATCTCTAATTAGGAGGTAATTGTAATAGTCAAGACTGGAGTTGAGGGGATTCGAAACGAAGCAGCAGGACTGTAGACAAAAAAGTTGAGGGGATTTAATATGGGGTTGGAGGAAGGAGCATAAGATGACCCCCAGATTACTAGTTTTGGGGGACCGGGTGTGTAGTAATGCTAACTGAAATAGCAACTATGGGAAGGCAAACAAGTTTAGGGGGGAGTTCAGCTTTGGAAATGTTCAATTTCAGGCACCTGCCAGATATTCTAGGCTGAATGCAATTGGTCAAACTAGGGCTTGGCACTTGGGGTGGGGGGTGGGCTCTTGAGTCTGAGATGCAAATGTGGGATCCATCAGCATGTAAATGGAGTTTAAAGTCTCGGAAAGAGGTGGGATTAACCAGGAAGAGGAGTTCAGGATGAAAGTGAAGGAGACCTTGGACAGAGCCCGGCGGGGTTTCCTAATGGAATGGCTGGGCGAACTGGAGGCTGATCCCTGTGGAGTCTGCGGGAGGCCAGCATCCTCAAAACCTACTCCTTCCTCCCCCAGCACCCCCCACCCCGGGTGTGGAGCTCTTAGCAGCTCCACAACAACTGGAGTCAAATTCTTCTGGGCAGAGGCTGTAGACTCTTCACTAAGCTAGGGATGCCTTCATTCCTATGGAGTCCGTCTCCAACCTTGGGGCCCGATAACCTACTGGATCTCTCCACCCCCTTCTTTGCCCTAAATGGATGGCTCTCTGTGCTTCCCCCCAGTCTGCTTTTCTCTCCCCAGCCTTTTCCTGAGTCTTCCCCCATGGAGCCATCAGAGCCCCATTCCACTGGGAGCCTTCTTCCCTGAGTTTTCAGGTCCTACGGGCTCCAACTAAAAGATGGTTCTCCTGGATTGCTTTACCTGGTGGACCCTTGTTAAAAAATACACATTTAGCAGCCCTGCCCCCAAAGATTGTAACTAGCTGGCGTAATGGGTTGAATCGGGAGAAAGATTCTTTGTTTGACCAAACTTTAGTCAGGCTCCTGAAACTTCTAGCTAGGCCCATCTACAGCTCCCTTGTAAAATCCCGTTTTAGCAAGATTCCCTCCCCCACCCTCAATAATCTAATTGGGTTCCCCACCCCCCCATCCCCCAGGCGATGTCTGATCACCCCCCCCCCCCCCCCCCCGCCGGCCTGCCTTTAGCAAGAATCCTGTTAGGTTGATTTAGCCAGAATCCCCCCCACCCCTGTTATTTCCTCTTAGTAGTTTTCCACCTACGGGTCCTCACCCTGCTCCTTGACTATAAATTCCTCTTGCCCATGCTGTTCGGGGTTGAGCCCAATCTCTCCCCCACTGCAAAATTCTCTTGCGATGCGGGGTGCCTGGGTGGCTCAGTCGTTAAGCATCTGCCTTCGGCTCAGGTCATGATCCCAGGGTCCTGGGGTCGAGCCCCACATCGGGCTCCCTGCTCGGCGGGAAGCCTGCTTCTCCCTCTCCCATTCCCCCTGCTTGTGTTCCCTCTCTCGCTGTGTCTCTCTCTCTCAAATAAATAAATAAAATCTTAAAAAAAAAAAAAAATTATCTTGCGATGGTCCTGAATAAAGTTTGCCTTACCATGTTCAACCCATGTCATAAACTGTTTTCTTTAATAATACTTGTGTCCCCCACTGGAGATGTGTTGAAGTATTAACCCCTGGTACCAGTGAATGTGGCCTTATTTGGAAGCGTCTTTGCAGGTGTGATCAAGTTAAGATGAGGTCATGGTAGATTAGTGTGGGCCTAAATCCAATGACTTATGAGAACAGGGAGATTTGGAGACAGAGACACGCGGGAAAAGGCCATGTGAAGAGTGGGGCAGAGATTGGAGTGAGGCACCTTCAAGCCAAGGAACGCCAAGGATTGCTTCTGGCCCCCAGAAGCGAGGAAGACCCTTCACTAGAGCCATCAGAGAGAGCACAGCCCTGCCAACACCTTGACTTCAGACTTCTGGTCTCCAGAACTGAGAGAGAATACATTTCTGTGTTCTGCATTAAGCCACCCAGTGTTGTGGTATTTGTCACGCAGCCCCAGGAAACTAATAGAGCTGATTGGGGGTATATGTCTGGGGGGAAAGAGTACTAAGAATCCATGCTTTTAATGGGCTCCCCTGCTGATGCTGGGGGGGCAGTTGGGGGACACTACTCTAAAGAATTCTGCTTTCTCAGACACTCAAGAGGGACAGGAGATTGCCTGTTCTCCTCCCACATTCTATGAGCTCCAAAGCAGTCTTGGTGACATGACTTGCCTCCTGTGCTAACTTTCTCACTTTGGGTTTTTACTATCCAGCATTACCACCACCTGTTGCCAGGATAGTCACTCCCCTACATTGCTTGTGTTGTGCCCGTTCAAAAGTGGCCCCTGATTTGTCATCACGGGGGGTAGGAGGACTCTCTGGTCATGACTAAGACCTGGTAGGTGATGGACACCCCAAATCGAATGACTTTTACCTTCACTTCAGCTACCCATTCTCGTGTCTGCGCTATAAACTATTTCTTCTCTGGGAATATTAAACATCAGCATCCTATCTCTGGTCCTATAATCCTCTCATTTCTTTACACCTGGCCACCTGCACTTCCCCCATATGAGAGTCACGGGTCTCTCAAGATGGTCCCTTTTCCTTCCATCCAGCCTGGAGCCTTCACTACGCTCCACAGTCTTGTCTCCTACACTGTCCTTTGACCACATCTACCCTCAGACATTCAGCCTTACATCCCTTCCCTCCACCATCTTCCCTACCACTTTACCAGGCAGAGAAAACTCAGAGCTTAGAGATTGTGCTATGACAGATATATGATATCCAGTGCCCACTGGGCTTTCCCAACAGCTCAGAAATCCTTAAGTATGCTCTTCCAAATGTTCATTATTGTCCCCAAAGTCTGTACCACACTGTACTGCCCTCAGGAGCAGATGCAGCTCAAGGAGAAAATGGATGCCCTCAGAGGAAACCCTCCAGTTTTCCCACTCTGTCCCCACCCCACCCTTCTGACCATCAGTGTCTCAGGGGGAGAACCATCTCTGTCTGTCTGAGTCTGGCCCCTCCCTGGGCACCAGCTGTCCCCCTCCAACAATAGCTAACTTAGGTTGAGGACTTACTATACACCCTACTCTGTAGACTCTTTTATGAACATTGACTCTTAGAATTCTTACTAACAGCCTCGTGAGCTAGGTACTGTGATATATTTTGCTTTCATGGTGGAGGAAACTAGGGCTCAGACTGATTGAGTAACTTGCCCAAGATCACCGTCTTCCTTAAGGTTCCTCTGAGGCAGATCTCGAGATGAGGATTTAGAGGAAGGGAGCTTATTTGGAGGTGATCTCAGAAAGCACAAGGCAAGAAGTGGGCAACACGAGTCAGGGAAGGAAGAAAGTCCAAAAGAATATAAGTTAGTGGGTCACCACTGTGGGCTCAACCCTGTTGGCAGCTATCTGGGAAACTGTAAGCCCCTTTGAGAGGCAGACTAATGCCCCCGACCCCAAAGATGTCTGTGTCCCAATCCCCGGGATGTGTGAACGTGTTATGTTATAGGGTAAAGAGGAATTCAGGTTGCAGATGGAACTAAGTTTGATCTTAAGGAGGTTATCCTGGATTACCTGGGTGGGCACAGTGTAATTACAGGGTCCTTAACGTGGAAGAACCAAAAGAGAGACCCAGAGCCATGGCAGCGTGACAAGGATTCAGCCCAGTGTTGTCAGCTATGATGGAGGAAGGGGCCACAAATCAGAGGAAACAGGAGCCTCTGGAAGCTGGAAAAGGCAAGGAAACAGAGTCTCCTCTAGAGCCTCCAGAAAGGACTGCCCCCTGCAGATACTTTGATCTTCGCCCGTGATGTCCCCATCCAACTTCTGCCCCACAGAACTGCCCGATCACAAATGCGCCTGTGTTCACAGAGTTAGTGGTCATGTGTCACCGCAGCAATAGAAAACAAATACGCCCTCTTGGAATCACAGCACTGGCAGACAGGGAGGCTGAGACATTTCTCCAGTGAGTCCCTGGGCCTCCCTCCCCCTGGGCAGGAGCCTCAGAACTTCCTCCTGGAGGAAGGAGCCCTGCTGTCCGGGGCAGGCAGGTGACCGAGGGGGGCATGCTGTCTGTGGGCTGGACACTGTCCTTGAAATTTGGGTGAACTCCGAGGTAGGCCGGGCATCGATGGCATCTCCAGCTTCTGCCACAGTGCCCCGTGATAAGCGGTCAAACCAGGACTCACACTGGGGCTAAGTCTGGAGTCCATGTGCCTGGTCCTGAGGGCCTCCCTGCAGCATTCGAGGCCACGAAGCACATTCCTCTCCTCCTCTTCTTGAAATTCTCGGCAGGTTCATGTTAGCTCTTCCCTCATTCTCCTCCTAACCTCTTTGGCTGCTTCATCTTTTTTTTTTTTTTTTTTTTAAGATTAGCCATCAGGGAAATTCAAATCAAAACCACATTGAGATACTACCTTACACCAGTTAGAATGGCAAAAATTGACAAGGCAAGAAACAACAAATGTTGGAGAGGTTGTGGAGAAAGGGGAACCCTCTTACACTGTTGGTGGGAATGCAAGTTGGTACAGCCACTCTGGAAAACAGTGTGGAGGTGCCTCAAAAAATTAAAAATAGAGCTACCCTATGACCCAGCAATTGCACTACTGGGTATTTACCCCAAAGATACAGATGTAGTGAAAAGAAGAGCCATATGCACCCCAATGTTCATAGCAGCAATGTCCACAATAACCAAAATGTGGAAAGAGCCGAGATGCCCTTCAACACATGAATGGATAAAGAAGATGTGGTCCATATATACACTGGAATATTACTCAGCCATCAGAAAGGGTGAATACCCAAATTTTACATCAACATGGATGGGACTGGAGGAGATTATGCTAAGTGAAATAAGTCAAGCTGAGAAAGTCAGTTATCATATGGTCTCACTTATTTGTGGAACATAAGGAATAGCATGGAGGACATGAGGAGAAGGAAGGGAAAAATGAAGGGGGGAAAATCGAAGGGTGAGACGAACCATGAGAGACTATGGACTCCGAGAAACCAACTGAGGGTTTTAGAGGGGAGGGGAGTGGGGGGGTGGGTTAGCCCGGTGATGGGTGTTAAGGAGGGCACGTACTGCATGGAGCACTGGATGTTATACGAAAACAATGAATCGTGGAACACTACATCAAAAACTAATGATGTATTGTGTGGTGACTAACAACATAACATAACATAACAAAACAAAACAAAAAACAAAACAAAACAAAAGAAAAAGATTTTTTATTTAGGGCACCTGGATTGCTCAGTTGGTTAAGCATCTGCCTTCAGCTCAGGTCATGATCCCAGGATCCTGGCATCGAGTCCCGCATTGGGCTCCTTGCTCAATGGGGAGTCTGCTTCTTCCTCTACCCATCCCCCTTGCTCATGATCTCTCTCTCTCTCTCTTTCAAATAAATAAATAAAATCTTTAAAACAAAAAAAAAGTTTTTATTTATTTAAGTAATCTCTACCCCCAGTGAAGGGTTTGATCCCAGGACCCTGGGATCATGACTTGAGCCAAAGGCAGAGGCTTAACTGACTGAGCCACCCAGATGCCCCTTGCATGTACTTCTGACTGAGCTAGATATTTTCATTATTCTTTTTTGATGCCTCTCGCCGTCCTTCCCTCCCATTCACACCCCACGCTGGTGTTTGTCAGGGTTGTCCTGAGGTCCTTTTGCTCTTTTGTTGCACATGGCTCCTAAGCCGTGTCGTCAATACAGGGGCCATGCTTCGTGGTGGAATACTGAGCACTTGGCATCTCTGGGGTGAGATGTCCTCTCAGTGTAAAAAAAAAAAAAAATGCAATGGAGCTTGAAGACTTAAAACGAGAAAAAATGTAAACTATCTCAATAGTTTTTATATTGATCCATTTTGAAATATAATGATTCGGATAGTTGGGTTCTATAAAATAGATTATTCATTTCATATGTTGCTTTTTACATGTTTTAATGTGGCCACTTGACCACTGAAAAGGGCATGGCGGGCTGACAGTGTATTTCTGCTGGACGGTGCTGCTCTGAAAACTGCCCCAGACACAGGCATTCACGTGCATCCACCAGCAGCCCTCAGCACCTCACATTCAGCAGATGTGAGGACCGAAGGAATCATTTCCTTCCAACCCTGACCCCCCCCACCCCTGCACCCTGCCATCGACTCTCCCCCTTATTGACTATCCTGGTGAATGGACAGTTATCCATGGCGTTGTACATGCTGGGACCTCAGCAGCTCTCCCCAGTCCCCCTTTTCCTTTTCCAATCTTCACTATCGTCCAGCTCTTCTACCTCCTCAGTACTGTGGGCATCCAGCCCTCCCCTCCCCTCCCCTCCCCTCCCCTCCCCTCCCCCCCCCCCCCCGTCTTGATTCATTTTCTCATCTCTCACCTTGACGATTGTGAAAGTATGCTAATTTATGGTCTTTTTGTTAATAATGTTCATTGATTCCATTCAGTCCAAAGAAATTAATGCTGCCAGAAGGATATCTATCAAAGGCAAACCTGATCGTGTTCTTTTCCCTGCCTAAAACCTTCAGGTGGTTTGCACTGCTTCTGGCTGTTTCTCCAAGTACAGTGCTCATTCATGGGTGTGCGTGGGTGATTTTAGGTGGTAGATGCAAAAACATTTTTATTTTGATAGTTATGTATTTGTCTTAACACGCATTGGAAAGATAGAACTAACAAATAAAACCTGTGATTTCGGGGACATTAGTCTTTAGGACAAAAAAAAAAGAGTCAAGAAAATTTGAAATTGTTTAAATTGTTATTTATTTTAAATAAATATTTAAAATAAATAAATATTTTAAATATTTAAATGAATACTTTGCCACATTTATTTAAATATTTAATAAATTATTAAATTAAATAAATTAAATTGATTAAATATTTAAATAAATACATAAAATATTTAAAATAAATAAATATTTTAAAATATTACTTTAAATTTTATTTATTTATTTATTTATTTTAGAGAGAGAGAGATAGGATCTCCAGCAGACTCCACGCTGAGCTCATTGCCCAACGCAGGGTTCGATCTCACAACCCTGAGATCATGACCTGAGCCGAAACCAAGAGTCAGGTGCTCAACCAACTGAGCCACCCAGGTGCCCCTTTATTTATTTATTTATTTATTTGAGAGCGTGGGGAGGAGGGGCAGAGGGAGAGAGAGTCTCAAGTAGACGCTGCTCTGAGCACGGAGCCCCACGTGGGCCTCGCTGGATCCCAGGACCCTGAGATCATGACCCCAGGCGAAATCCCATTCAACCAACTGTACCACCTAGGCGCCCCGGGGTCAAGAAAATTTTAAAGAAACAGTGGCCCACGTTAAAGTAATAGCATTGTTCAAGTGAATTTCAGATACGTTTCAGACTCTTTACTATGGTTTTAAAAAAACCAAAACCTTGTAATCCAGCTTCTACTTTGTCTCCCTAATCTGGTCTCCAGAGCTTTCTTCCCATTCATCAGCTATACAGCCAGACTAAGTGGGTGCAGATCTCCAGGCTCACCGCCTCTCTTTCTCCGCTTAGCGTCTCAGCAAGCACTATTCCTTTGCTCATACCCACCGTGTCCCCCCTTCTGGCCAATGAGAACTAAACCTGTAAGATCCTGCCCCAAGAGGCTTCTCTCGAGAGTTCTCTGGCAACTCCACGGGCAGAGACTATACCATCTGCGGTAGGCAGAACCGTGGCCCCCAGAGTTGGCCACATCCTATCACCTGTGAATATGTTACGGTATGTGGCAAAAATGACTTTGCAGATATAATTTAGTTAAGGATTTTTTTGATGAGGAGATTATCCTGGATTTTCTGGATGGACCAATGCAACCACCAGGAGCAGAGTGATCGGGAGCCACAAGCCAAGGAATGTGGTCGGCTTCTAGAAGCTGCAAAAGGCAAGGAAATTGATTCTTCCCTAGAGCCGCCAGAAGGAACACAGCCCTGCCACCCCATTCTGGTCCTCATCTTGGAACCAATCCTGATGATTTACAATTGTGCCATATACCTAATCTCCCTTCTCTCCCCAAAACCCCTGAGTTCCTTGTAGAGACTGTCTCGAGTATCTTTGCCTCCCAGAGCCTAGCGCATTCCCTCGCATCGGTAGGAACAGCAGGAGAGTGGTACTCTGGAACTGGGGGGACAAAGAATTTTAAGAAGGTGGGAGGAGCCAACATTGTCACGTGCTAGAGAAAATCGAGGTAAGGTCAGAATTGAAAATAGATCATTGGGTTTAAGAGGTCCCTGGTGGCCTTGGGGGGAGGTACTTATGTGCAGGGGCTAGGGTGGAAGGCAGGGTGTAGTGTGCTGGGGAGACCGTGAGTGTAGACGCCTCTTTTAAGAAGCATGCCGCAGGGGGCAACTGGGTGGCTCAGTTGGTTAAGTGTCTGCCTTCTGCTCAGGTCATGATCCCAGGGTCGAGTTCACATCAGGCTCCCTGCTCCGTGGGGAGCCTGCTTCTCCCTCTCCCTCTGCCCCTCCCCCTGCTCACGTGCGCACATGCACGCGCGCGCTCTCTCTCAAATAGATAAATAAAATCTTTTAAAACAGAACAAACAAGAAAACCCACAATTGGGGCGCCTGGGTGGCTCAGTTGGTTAAGCGACTGCCTTCGGCTCAGGTCATGATCCTGGAGTCCCTGGATCGAGTCCCACATCGGACTCCCTGCTCAGCAGGGAGTCTGCTTCTCCCTCTGACCCTCCCCCCTCTCATGTACTTGCTCTCTCTCATTCTCTCTTTCTCAAATAAAAATAAATAAAATCTTTAAAAAAAAAAAGAAAAAGAAAGAAAACCCACAATTGCTCGCTGTATGCTGGCCCTCTTCTTGGAGCTCTACATATATTAATTCATTCAGTCACCGTAACAACCCTATGAAGTAGGTACCATCATTATTTCCATTTTAGAGATGAGGAAATCAAGGCACAGAGAAGATAAGTAACTTGCCCAAGGTCACAAAGGCAGAAAGTAGAGAACTTGGATTTGAACTCAGGCCCTCTGTCCCCAAGTCCGCAATCATGGATGGAGGCACTCAGTAAGCAGTTGTCAGGTGAATGAGGAATGGCGCTAGCTTCTCGCTCTCCCCGGTAAATAGCAGGATGAGTCTGCTCTCCTGCATCTCTCTTCCTCGTCCCTCCCAAGGGGCACCCTCAGCATTGTCTTCTCATAGACGAGGCTTTGGTGAAAGGTCCAGCTGTCTACTGGACCAGGGTTGAGGCCGCAGAGATGCCCGAGATCTTATCCTTTAACCTCCATCTGGAAGCAGGACCCCCCCAAACTCGGTTCCATTAGCATGACACCTTCCCAGACACCCCCCTCTTCCCTCCCCCTACATCTTGGCTGAGGCCAGAACGAGGATTCACCAGGCCAGCCCTTGCTTCCCAGCAGGTTGCCGGAATAGTCTTTCCACATCGCCCCCTGCGGGCTTGGCTTCACCGCCTAGAATTGTCTGATAGCAGGGCTTAGCAACTTGAAAGCAAGTGTCCAAACCCTACTGAAGGTAGGTTTCTGTGGGGGAGACAGAAATTCAGATGCAGAACCAGGAGGGCCGGAGAACGGAGGAAGGCAAGATGGGGACTTAACAGGTCAGGCAGGAAAGCAACATGGAATCACTTGTTGTGGATATGCTTGCAGGCAGCGTTGTCCTGGCAGGTGGATTCTGGAAAGGAACAAGTCCCCTAAGACAAATTTTAGGCTGCATCTTGATCTTTGGGAGGGGAGGTCCCCTCTGTTTTCTCCTAGGCCCCTGTTGAGGCTTATTTGTATAACTGCACATTTTTCCATATCAATTCTCCCAAGGGCTTAGGTTCTGGATCCTTGTCTGGATAAGAGAAATTGGCTCTGTTTCTTCATGCTATAAATTTTCCAAGGGATCCAAATCCTAATAAAAATGGAAATAGCTGAAAGACCAATAAAATATGTTTTCTTGCACAACATAAATATGTGTTCTCCCTACATCTAAATATCTTTTCTCTCATTCCGTCTTTCTTGCCTTAAAAAGTCAGGTTAACAGTGAGTCTTATCTTTGAGCAACTACTGGTTTGCAGGTTTGACCCTAAGAATAGGTCAAAATCCCAATCAATGAAAGGATTGCTGTAATACCAAGTGCTAGGTGGAGGTCTCAGAATTTTTTTTTTGCTTTTGGAGGGGAATCTATGAACCTTCTGAAATTATGTGCAAAATTGTGTCTACTTGTGCATTTCTGGGAAGAGCGTTCCTAGCTTTCACCAGCTCCTCAGAGGGGTCTCTGACCCCAAAACTGAGTAATATGGTGGCAAGTGCTACGGGAGAATAGAATTTGAATTTGGAAGAGAAAGTTGAAATATAGGGAGTACACTATTTTTCCATTAATTCATTAATGCTACAGTAATTTCAGTAATCATCATTCACTTTCATCAGTGGTCTTTTACAATCTGCAGTAAAAACCATAGGTTTTTTGGCAAGACATAAAAGGTCACGAGAAATTTAAGTCATGGCATTGGCACTTCTGTGTTTGGTTTCAGAAACAGTGACTTGATTATTTCTAAATGAAGGACACTTTAAATAGAGTCAATCCCAGTTAAGAAATCCCCCCCACACAAGGCCTCCCCCAGGGTCTCCTGAGTGACACCCCCCTCCCCACTGAGCTGGGGGCTCCCTCTGAGACCTCCTCCCCACAACGCCCTCCCCCGCGTTGTGTGTGGCTCTGTGGTTGGGCTCAGGAAGGCTCATTGAACCATCTGAGGTGGCAGATTGGTGGCAGGATGAAGGATTCTGACTCTGTGTATGCACTAACATAAGGGGACATCTATCTGATGAAGATGGACAGAAACACGATCCCCAGTGTGGTCGGTCAGGGGGGTGCTCGCCACTCAAATGCAATTAACAATGAGGCAGTTTCCAAAATTCTGGCTCTGCACCTCCCAAAATGTAGCCACATTCTGTAAGATCCCACCATGCCATGGTATTTTCCCCAGCAAATCCTGTTTCTCTTGAGCACAAAGGTGATTACTTTGGTACTGTAAAGTGAAGATGTCATTGTTTGCACCCAGAGAGTATCTAATGCTACAAAATTATCAAGTTTTCCCTTTGTTTTTCTCATGCATGAAAGATAACATTGGGGGGGGGTTATTTTCTTTTATTGCATGTTCCATCCCTCTCCCTTCCTGTCTCCGCTGATTAAAATGAGTCAAGTTTTGCATCTAATGTCCAAAAATGCACAGACCACCCCCTCCTAAATCCGGAAACCCCGATAGCCACCGCCTCTTGATTATTTACCCAGTTCTTCACTCAAACATTCAATTCTCTTCAATTCTCTCTTTTAAGAAAAGCTGCTCTGGGGGCACCTGGCCAGCTCAGTTGGTGGAGCGTGCGACTCTTGATCTCAGGGTTGTGAGTTCGAGCCCCATGTTGGGTGTAGAGATTACTTAAGGAGAAAAAAAAATGCTGCTCCTGCCTTCTTATCAGGTAGCCTATCCCAACCATTTCCGTCACCCCCAGCCTCCTGGGATTCTGCAGCGTAGGAAGAGAAGAGTCTTGATGACCTGGGTTTGGGCACATCTCTTCCCATTTTTCTGCATCACAGGTAACTGGCTCTCTTCTGTCCTCCACTCATGGTTATACTGTAATGAATGGTGGTTGTTAGAAGCCAGATTTTCCTGCGTATTTGGCGGGGACAGGAGAGGAGGGGAGAGAGGTAGAAGAGTTAAGTGGAGAAGCTACGTGTATGTGGATGCACGTCTCAGGCTTCCTGTCTATCTCCTGTTCTCAGAATTGGTTGAATTAAAATTGGCCCCAGAGCTAAGTCCTAAGTTAACTAGAAGTCACTGTTCGCCAAGCAGAGGAGCAAGCTATTCATTCACAGTCTTTGTTCCCAACGCTCAATCCATGACAGACTTTACCCTTTACCCCCCCCCCCCACCCGCACCATCTTCCTTAATTATCTCCTCTGGCCAGAGGTCACTTGGGGAAAATACTTACAAATCGAGTTCCTCCTACCCAACGGTGACTGTCCTTACCTGGCACTCTGTGTTGGCGCTGTGCTGGGCCTACACTCAGGAGTGGACATGGCCTTGGGGCCTCCAGACTCGAAATTAGACAGACATGATAAATAAAGGCAGGGTCGAAAGTTGTTTTTATTTGAACTCCCTTCAGAGTACCCACATCTGGAACACAGGGTCCATGTCTGGTTTTGGACGTTGTTCAGGTTTGGCCCTCAGCTCGAATTTCTCTGCGCAGAGCCAATCCTCTGTCCTTCGAGGCATTCCATTTTGATGCTTGGCAAGCAGACGTAGCACATGGGTGGTTGTACTGGATGCGCACTGAGAAACTTTTTGGCCTGGGGACTCTGTGATTCATTTGAGGGGGAGGCACACCCCTGATGGTTTGCTGGTGGTGATTTTCTCTGCTCAGTCTGGCTTCCAGGTGATCCTACTTCTCTGAATATCACTCAAATCCATTCACTTTCATCCTTCTCCCCTGATTCTTCGTAAATTCATGTTTCACTTGCCTGAACGACTTGCAGTGGTCTCTGGCTAGGGACTGGATCTTTGTTACCTTCCAAGATTCACCCTCCGGTACTGGTAGTGGGAAGCGGGGCCTTTGGGAGGGCCTCAGTGTGGCTGAGATGAGGTCATGAGGGTGGGGCCCCATGATGGGATTAGTGCCCTCTTACTCTGCCCTGCGAAGACACAGCAAATGTCGACACTTGACAAGTGACATCTACAAGTAGGAAAGGGCGGCTTCACCAGACACGAATCTGCTGGCATCTTGATGTTGGACTTCCCAGCCTCCAGAACCGAGAGCGAATGTTTGCTGTTTCAGCCCCCCATCTGTGGTGTTTTGTGAGAGCCACACGAGCTAAGTCTCTAACTGCTTCCGTGCTCTTGTCCCAACCCTCTCCCCACTTTCATCCGGAAGCACAGCACAGGGAATGCCTGAAAACCTAGAGCCCCATTGTTTCTCACTCAATGTCAAGATGCTGAGACTCCACTCAGCTGCTGAAGGAAGCCCTGCCTTGTGTAGCGAGTGCCTCCCTCTCTGAAATTCCTGGAAATGTCCCAGGTGCTTGTATGTCCCACAAAGCAAGCCCAGTTCCTATGGCTCATCACACAGTGCCAAATACTCTTGTCCTCGCTCTTGAAATGTGGAAGGTGACTACCAGAGGCCCGCAGAAGTCAAGAGCGTAGAGGCCAGTGTGTCTTCCATTGCTTGAGCTTTGACCTAAAAAATTAAAAATGACAAAAATTGTGAGCGGGAGTGGTATAACTGAAATGTATGTATTTCACAAATTAATGGTTTTCACATCCATACACAAAAATCAGTGCATTATAATTGTGCAAGTTGCAAGTTAATTATAAGGTTTATTGGGGTGCCTGGGTGGCTCAGTCACTGGGTGTCTGCCTTCGGCCCAGGTCATGATCCCAGGGTCCTGGGATCAAGCCCCACATCGGGCTCCCTGCTCAGCAGGGGATTCTGTTTCTCCCACTCCCACTCCCACTCCGCCTGCTCCCACTCCTCTCTCGCTGTGTCACTCTCTGTCAAATAAATAAATAAAATCTTTAAATTAAAAAGAAATTATAAGGTTTATTGAGGAAAAGTAAATCTTTACACTTATAAAAGGAAGTATCAGAGTTTATGTCCTCTGAGCAAGAAGGATTTCTTTCCTTTTTTTTTTTAAATTTTATTTCTAAGTAATCTCTATACCCAGGGTGGGACTCGAACTCACAAGTCAGAGATCAAGAGTTGCATGCCCTACCGACTGAGCCAGCCAGACACCCCGAGAAGGATTTCTTAAACAAGACAAAAAGCACATATCAGAAAGAAAAATATCGGTAAGTTTGGCTATATTAATACTTAAAACTTCTGTATAATAAAAAAATTCTTAAACCAAATTAAAGGACTAGGAGTAGACATTTGTAACTTGTAATCAACAAAGGAACACTTTCTAGAATATGTAAAGAACTCATACAAATCAATAAGGAAAGAAAATCCAACGGAAAAGAAATGGTAAAAATCTGAATGGGGAATTCACAGAAGAGGACGTCAGAGTTGCTAATACATGAGAAGACATTCAACTTCCCCAGTAATCAGCAGAATGCAAATTAAAACAAGGAGCATTTTATGGCCACTAGATTAGCAAAAATTAGCATGACCACATGTGGTCAGGAATGTGGGGGAATTGGGGCTGTCTGATGCTGATGGCAGGAACAGAAATTAGTAAAGCCATTTTGGAGAGCAATTGGACGCTCTGTAGTAAAGTTGAAAGGTGCATATATCTTCGGACTCATTAATTCCTCTGGTAGGTGGGTGAATGCACAAAGAGACGTACACAAGGGTATTTGTAAGAGCCAAAAATTGGAAATAATTTAAATTTCCATCAAAAAGGGGGGCGCCTGGTGGCCCAGTCAGGTGAACATCGGCAGACTCTTGGTTTCGGCTCTACACTTACCATTTCCCTCCTAGAGATGTTCTTGGACAATGGTTTGCAAAGGCTGGTCTCACCTGGGGAGTTATTGGAAATGCAAATTTGGGGGCCGCCCCTAGACCTGTTAACTCGGGTGCTTCCAGGTTGGGGCCCAGCAGTCTGTGTTGTGATGAGCCCTCCCCATGATTGTGGTGCTGGGGCAAACTTGGGGAACCCTTGCTGCTCTTCTGTAATGAAGAGATTGCTGGCTGCTTTCAACGCCCTATCTGAGGCGGGGAAGTGTCCATCCAGAAATTTCCCAGAAGTGCTACAGCTCCCATGGAAAAGTGGAATATTGCTACATACCTGGGTACGGCACGGGGGTCTGTGCTCCACCAGCCCACAGACACTCCCCCCACCCCTAGCCCTCACTCCCAGCCCCTGTTTGGTCAAAATATCCTTCTCTCCTCCTTAGCTTGGCTTTTAAGTCCCTCAGGAACCTGACCCCATCTGCCCTTGTCTCTCGCCTGAAAGCACCTTAGGCTCTGGAAAACAGCAGTACTTGCTCATAGAAGATACTCGCGCTTTCCTGTCTCTGAGGCTTGTATTTTATTTTATTTGTATTTCTTCCGTCTGGAAGAATTTCCGTATATGACAACTCCATCCCCATCCCCCACCCCATCCCCACAGACATAGCTTATCATTTCAGATCAGTCTCAAATGCCTTTTCCTCCTTCTCTAGCTGGAGGCAATTGCTTCTTCCTTTGTGTTCGCCTTGTAGCGGGTTTTATCAGCCTCTGTAACCTGCCATTTATCTCTTACATTCCATCTGGTATTCCAGTTTATGCATATGTCTTATTAGGTCATAAAGCCTTTTATTCAAACATCTTAGTCAAGTTGAAGCCTTTAATAATGCTGAGCATATTTTCAAATTCAAGTGATACAAATACGTGTATTATTAAAAAATACCTAAAACATGCTCTGTCCTCAAATTTCTGGAGGTCTAGAGGGCGACAGAGACACCTATAAACAAGGCAACAGAGCTAAGGACAGGGCGGTGGTTGCCGGCAGGACAGACAGACTGAGTTAGCTTGGGAAGAGGTGCAGGGGTGGAGGTGGGCAGAGATTGGGGAGAAGATAATACTGGATGCTGTCAATGAGGAGATGCTGAGACCAGGCATAGACCTCCTCCCCTATTTGGGGGGTTTGGGTGTCGGGCAGAAAGGTATATGGGGCAAAGAAGAGAAGTAAGTTCAGTTTCACAGAAGCCAGGGCAAGAGTATGGAGCTATAAACAGAGCGAAGGACAGGGCGATATGTTTTTTGTTTTGTTTTGTTTTGTTTTAAGCACAGAGATGCCATAGCAAAAGGACACCATTACTGCAAGACTTATTGTGGGAAGTACGCAAGGTACATAATCCCCAGTACAAAGATAACGTCTGTGCCTTGCACAGTTTCCCCGGAAACTGAAGGCACCTCTTAGAATTTAAGGCGTGGTTGCTGTTTGAACTTCTTCATTTGCATGATTTAGAATGGTGTTTTTCAATCTGGGGACTGCAGATATATTTAAAAGAGATTTTTTCCCCCCTTTAGAAAGAGTCTATTACCGAAGCACTGAATTAACAGTTTTCCTGCCTGTGGGTCTTGTGCAGTGTCTCATTGTGGCCAGTAGGAGACAGCACAACCTAATGTTCTGTGTCAGGATCCTCCTTGCCAGAGTCAGCTCTGGCCCTGGGAAGGAGGAACTGCCCACCAGTTCTGTGCTTGTATTCTTTTCTCTATATCCTGGGAAAGGTAGGAATTAACTAATAGCCAGACATCTTCAAACATTCAATGATGTGGGGGTGCTGTGCCTTGTTCTCATTTCTGCAAATGGAAACTGGCATGTAATTCACAGTAGACATATAAAATGTAAAGTTCCAGGAAGATGCCTGGTGGATCTCCGGTGTGCAGATGTAACTGAACTAAAATAAACACCTCACCAAACTTCCACCTACAGGTATGAAAAAGTGGAAAAGCATGGAGAATAAACATATAGCTATAATAAGATGTTATGTGAAAAATGGTCATGTGCTCATGTATGTGTTTGGACTCCCTGCCTGCTACAGTCTCTTACAGATTCATAATGCACTTTAGTGTACGGGAAGCTCAGAGTAGCTCTGTCCCATAGAAATAGAATATGAGCCGCAGGTGCAGTTTTAAATTTTCTAGCAAGCCACATTAAAAAAGTTAAAAGTGGGGGGGGGGCGCCTGGATGGCTCAGTCGGTTGAACGTCCAACTCTTGATTTCCGTTCACGTCATGATCTCGGGGTTGTGGGATCGAGCTCCGCATCTGCCTCCACGCTCAGCACGGAGTCGGCTTGAGATTCTCCCTCTCCCCCTCTCTGCCCCTCTCCCAGCACCCCCATCCCCGCTCCTGATCTCGCTAAATAAATAAATAAATCTTTAAAAAAGTAAAACATAAAAAAGTAAAAAGAAACAGATGAAATTAATTTTAATAATATATTTTATTGAACCCAGTATACTCAAAATAGTATCATTTCAATGTGTAAGCAGTATTTTAAAAAACCGAAGCCTCTTAGTCTTTGACATGGGGTGTGTATTTTACACCTCGAGCACATCTCACTTTGGATTAGCCACGTCCCAGTCTCAAGGGCTCGGTGGCCAACACGTGGCCAGTGGCTACTGTATCGGACAACCCGGGCTCAGAGGACCCGTGCCTAGAGGGAATCCCAAGGAAAACCTGAAACATCACCAAGAAGGTACAGGGAAAATAATGGAAAAGAATCGAAGGCGCATTTAGGTTAATTTAAAGGCCAACAGCTTAGAAGAGAGCCTGTCCAGGAAACGTGTTAAATGGCAATGACTTAAATTAAGATGAAAAACTCTTCCTTGTAACTGCATTTCTCCTAATACCGCAGGCAGAGATCAGGCAGGGTGCTTGTGGTCGAGGCCAGGAGGTGGTGTGGCCTTGTGTTTATTTGCTGCTTTGGCTTCTAGTTTCATTTTACGTTAGGTGCTTCTGGGTGTCTACAGGTTGAGGCTATGAAGTATTGGGCGATTTTTTTGTTTTAATCTGCAAATCATGTATAGTAACAGCAACTACTTCTCAAACTCTTTGGCATCAGATAAGTTTAACTTCCCATCTCATCCCAATTTTCTGGTTCCCAAACTTTTCACTGTCTGCATGCTGGCATTCTCTTCACTCCCCCTCCCGACTGCCCCCCTCCCTTTGTCTCATCTTTGGGCCAGGTTCCTCCAGACAGAAAAAGTGACAAACCTGAAGTATTCGGTCCCCTCCTGACCTGCTCTGATTCATACTCCCCACTCATGCCTCTGTAAAAACGTTGTATGATCCACCATATTAATCGGGGTGGTTCTTTATCAGTGCTGCATGATTGCACCAGGAACCGCGATCCTAAGTCAGAAGACCTTCTCTAAACCTTTCTGCGAGGGCTCTGGATATGGTTGTGTAGGAGGAAGATGGCAGTGGAATTAGACACTGAGTCTTTGAGGAGAATGTCCCACCTACCTCGAAACTCATCCAAAGGCTATTTGCTTTTCCCTCTCAAGTACTTCGCTTGTTCCACGGTCTGTTAACAATTTAAGAGCCAAATCCTCCTCTAGGGTTACTGAACGGGTATCTCCTTTTGTTATGAAAGAAGGTGTGTAATTATTCTGCCCGGGTTCGGACACCCGATCCAAGCCAGCAGATCTCCGGAGGATGCTCCTTAAGCGCTCCCTTCCCCAGTTACTTTCTCCGGCGGGCAGTGCCACGAAACTAAACCTGCTATCGGATTGCCCCTCTTGGAAACCAGCAAACATCTGCCCGGCTCAGAGGAGCCTACGTAAACATGCACAGCTTAACTCTGTCATCTTGTGACTTGTGCGTAGATCCAGGCAACTGAGTTGGGACCACATGCTTTCGATAATTTTTTTGGCAAGTGAGCACTTCCTGAAGCCAGGATTTCTCATTATCCTTTCCCTTCCTTAGCTGTTGAGAAAAATACGTACATATTTTGTTGATTGCACTTTTTGAAAGTCACTTGTCTGTTTTTTGGTGTCTAAAACAACTTTTATAGCCAAGAGTGTTGGTTTTGCGTTACTTTCCCTCCTGTGGGTGAAGTGACTTTCCTTCTATGGTGGGAGCAGAAAGGTGGGCAAGGAAAAATGACCCGCAGAGGAAGAGGGAGGGTGGGTTAGGGCAAGGTGCCCCCATGCTCCTGTCCGGGGCTCCTGTGACTCCCTCCTCCCAGTTCAGGTTTGCTCTTAGGAGCTGATAAAAGTCATTTATAGCTTAGGTGTTTTTTGGTTTTTGTTTTGTTTTGTTTTAGATATAATACACGGATCATAAAATTCAATTCTTTAAAGTGCTTTTTTATTTTTATTTCATTTTAAAAAAATATTTCTTTGAAAGATTTTCTTATTTATTTATTTGAGAGAGAGAGAGAGAGATCATGAGCAGGGGGGAAGGGTAGAGGGAGAAGCAGACTCTGCATGAGCAGGGAGCCCAATGTGGGACTCGATCCCAGGACCCTGGGATCATGACCAGAGCCGAAGGCAGACGCCCAACCTACTGAGCCATCCAGGCCCCCTAATGTGCTTTTGCAGTATATTCCAAGATCTTACCACCACCACCCCTACGTAGTTCCAGAATATTTTCATCACCCCAGAAAGAAACTCTGTACCCATTAGCTGTCACTCTTCTTGCTGCTGTGAACATTTCTTTTTGTACAGGTTGCTGTGTGGACATGTTTTCATTTCTCTTGGTTATATACTTCGGGGTGGAATTTCTGGGTCATATGGTAACGCCATGTTGAACTTTTTGAGGAACTATTCTCCAAAGAAAGAGACTGCTCCATTTTTGCCAACAACGCAGGAGAGCGCCAGTTTCTCCAGGTTCTCGCAAACACTGGATATGGTCTGTCTTTGGGTTATGGGCGTCCTCGTGGGTTGGGAAGTCGTATCTCCTGGTTGTCATTTGCATTTCCATAGTAATTGATGATGTTGAATGTCTTTCTGTGTTTATTTCATTGCATATCTTCTTGGGAAAAATATCTCTTCAAATCTGTTGCTCATTTCTCAGTTGGGTTATTTGTCTGCTCATTGTTGAGTGGTTAAGAGTTGTGTATTCTGGATACTAAAGATTTGCAAATACTTTTTCCCATTCCGTGAATTATCTTTTCCCTTTCTTGACGCCAGCCTTTGAAGCACAAACGTTTTTAATTTTGAGGTAGCCTGAATTATCTATATTTTATTTGGTTGCCTGTGTTTAGGATATTTTTAAGCTACAACACCTCCTTCAGTGTACTGATGTTTTATTTATTTATTTTTAAAAATTTTTTATTTATTTATTTGACAGAGAGAGACACAGCTGGAGAGGGAACACAAGCAGGGGGAGTGGGAGAGGAAGAAACAGGCTTCCCGCCGAGCAGGGAAGCCCGATGTGGGGCTCGATCCCAGCACCCTGGGATCATGACCTGAGCGGAAGGCAGACGCTTAACCAACTGAGCCACCCAGGCGCCCTGCGTATCACTTTTGACTCACTGGAAACTTAACTACTAACAGCCTCCTGTTGATTGGAAGCCTTACTGATATCATAAACAGTCAATCAACACATATTTTGTATCTTGTATGTATTATAGACTGTATTCTTACAATAAAGTAAGCTAGAGAAAAGTAGACATTAGGAAAATCACAAGGCAGAGAAAATTTATAGTACTGCACTGCATTTATTTATTTATTTGAGAGGGAGAGCGCACACGCACAAGGGGGGTAGCGGCAGAGGGAGAAGTTAACTCCCCGCTGAGCAGGAAGTCGGACGTGGGGCTCCATCCCAGGAGCCAAAGGCAGATGCTTAACAGACTGAACCGCCCAGGTGCCCCAAATATGTGTTTACTCTTAATAGTCTCCTGATTATTTTAAACACACACACAGGGGCACCTGGGTAACTCAGGCAGTTAAGCGGCTGCCTTCAGCTCAGATTGTGATCCTGGGGTCCTGGGATCGAGCCCCGCATCGGGCTCCCTGCTCAGCGGGAAGCCTGTTTCTCCCTCCCCTCTGCTGCTCCCCCTACTTGTATGCTCGCTCTCTCTGTCAAATAAATAAATAAAATCTTAAAAAAAAAATAAAATGCTCCCCACTATTAAAAATAAACAGACTCCATAATTAAAAAAAATAAACACACACACACAGAACGCTTTTAAGTCAGATGGCAACAGTTTCAGAATTTAAGCCACTTGCACCTATTAAAGAACTAACACAAAAATTACAGATCACAATTAGAACAGGTCGTTCCCAGGGGACCAATGTGATAGGTCTGTGCTGGGGAGACAAGAGCTGGGTAAGCTAACGGCAATCTTGAGCGAACAGGGTGGCAGGGTCCGGCGGGTACCAGGCACTCCGTAAGTGGTTACCGAAGCCATGACCTCCGGGACCGAAACAATTATTCCCTTGGTTAACATAGTGAAAAGGGGACCAGCCCTGAAATGGGGAAGCCAGGGTTCTAAGCTCGATTGTATGACCCTGGCTGGGATGTATGCTCTCCCCCCTCACCGCCCTCATCAATAATGGTGTATGGGTGTAGACCCCTAACTTTGGACTCATGGATTGCCGGCCAAATGTGATCCATGGAACCTGGAGATTCGTTCTTGCTCCCTCTCTCTGGATCTGTCTGTGTCTCTCGATGTATTTTTTTTAAAGATTTTATTTTATTTTATTTTATTTTAAAGATTGTATTAATTTATTTGACAGAGAGAGACACAGCAAGAGAGGGAACACAAGCAGGGGGAGGGGGAGAGGGAGAAGCAGGCTCCCCACGGAGCAGGGAGCCCGATGTGGGGCTCGATCCCAGGACTCTGGGATCATGACCTGAGCCGAAGGCAGATGCTTAACGACTGAGCCACCCAGGCGCCCCTAAAGATTTTATTTTTAAGTAATCTCTACACCCAGTGTGGGGCTCACATTCATGACTGAGATCAAGAGTCGCATGCTCCGCTGACTCAGCCAGCCAGGTGCCCCTCTCTGTGTATTTTAATGCAAGTAAAATTCATGTAACATAAAGCTAACCATTTTAAAGTAAACAATTCAGTGGCATGCAGTACATTCTCAGTGTTGTACAAACACTACCTCTGTCTAATTCCAAAACATTTTCACCACCTTGAAAAGAAACTCCACACCCATTAAGCAATCACTCCCCACTCCCCGGCCCCCCCCCCCCCCGGCCCATCTGCCAGACCTCTCTGCGGAGTCCCCTATTCTGAACATTTCCTATAAATGGTTGTACAGTACGTGACCTTTTGTATCTGACTTCTCTTCACTTGGTATAACGTTTTGAGGTTCATCCATGTGGTAGGATGTATCAGTTCTCCATTCCTTTTCTTGGCTGAATAATATTCTGTTGAGTTGCCCAGCTAATATTTTTTAAGCAAAATTAATTCCTTACTATCCAGAAGCAGATAGACCAACGGTCTCTCCCAGCCCTTTGCCGTGTTATGTAACCGCAGCCCGCCGGGCAGAATGTTGCACTAACTGGATTGGACCTCTTAGTCACTGTAGTCAAAGCCGACTCTAATTAATCAGATAATGTGAGCCATTCCAATTTAATTCCACTCGAATAACATCATGACATCTGGGCACTATCAGGGATTATTGGCAGAAGAAAATAGATAACTATGATTAAAGCCTCTGAATGGATTTGATTCCTTTTTTTTAAGATTTTATTTATTTATTTGAGAGAGAGAGAATGAGAGAGAGAGCATAAGAGGGGGGAGGGGCAGAGGGAGAGGGAGAAGCAGGCTCCCTGCTGAGCGGGGAGCCCAACCCGGGACTCGATCCCAGGACCCTGAGATCATGACCTGAGCTGAAGGCAGATGCTTAACTGACTGAGCCACCCGGGTGCCCCTCTTCTTCAGTGTCTTTTATTCTTTCTCAGATATAGTGGGAGAAACCAAGGGGCCCTCACTAAGAAGGGAAGGAGCAGAGCCGATTTTTTTAAAGCAGTGGCTACCACATGAATAAAGTGGGTAGGGAAGAAAGTTGCGATTTAGAACTGCACGAGGTGGTCAAGTTGAGTCCTTGGGAGGTGGGATCAGAGAAGGAAAAGGATGAACCTCTCAAAGCCATAGTTTACTCAACCGAAAAATGCGAATGATAATCAAAAAGCGCTTTCCACTTATAAGTGAAATCAAAGGCTATTTGTCTTTCTTTGGCTTATTTCATGTAGGATGATACCCTGTAGGTCCATCCATGTTGTTGCAAATGGCAAGATTTTATTCTTTTTTATGGCTGAGTGATACTCCATTATATATATATATAATATATATATATATATATATATACCACATCTTCTTTATCCATTCATTTCTTGATGGATGCTTGGGTTGCTTCCATGTCTTGGCTATTGTAAATAATGCCACAGTAAACCAAGGAGTGCCTATATCTTCCTTTCTTTTCTTTTTTTTTAAGATTTTATTTATTTGTCAGAGAGAGAGAGAGAGCATGAACAGGAGGAGCAGAGGGAGAGGGAGAAGCAGGCTCCCCGCAGAGCAAGGAGCCTGATGTGGGACTCGATCCCAGGACCCTGGGATCATGACCTGAGCCGAAGGCAGACGCTTAACTGACTGAGCCACCAAGGCGCCCTGCATATATCTTTCTGAATTAGTGTTTTCATTTTCTTGAAGTAGACGCCCATCAATGAAATTACTGGATAGGATGGTACTTCTATTTTTAGGATTTTATTCCCTTAATGCTCCCTTTATTTATTTATTTATTTATTTATTTATTTATTTATTTATTTAGTAAACTCTACCCCCAATGTGGGGCTTGAATTCACAAGCCCAAGATCAAGAGTCCCATGCGCTACCGACTGAGCCAGCTAGGCGCCTGAGCTATCTTTCGTTTTTTGAGGAAATTTCCTACTGTTGCTCATCATGGTGGCTGCACCAATTTACATTCTCACCAACAGTGCACGAGGGCTCCCTTGTCTCGACATCCTCTCCGACACTTGTTATTTCTTGTCTTTTTGATACTAACCATGCGGATGGCCGGCATACTATTGTGGTGAGCATTTTATCATGTGTTTAATTGTTGGGCCACTAGGTTGTACACTTGAAACTAATTTAATATTACATGTTAATTATACTTCAATTAAAAAAAAAAACCACTTCCCACTGTGAGGTATCATAGAAATTGTCAGCATTGGTTGCACATTCTGGTGATGCCATTGAAGGTCAGGATGTGCCACTCCAAAAAATGCTACCTTGGCGCAAGGATTATTTTGAGCTGAAGGCAATTGAGGATCAACAGATGCAGGAAGAGTTCTCTGGCCTCCCCTTATCTGCCTAGAGGCAGGGCATCAATTTCCTTTTGTGACAGTGTCCTCTCTTGTACCAGGAAAAGCAGAGCAACTTATCACTGGAGACAGAATCAGCACTGAGATGAGTCTGCGTAAACAGATGTTACTAAAATAACTCTTACCTTCCATTTGTTCCCCCATATATATCCTAGTCACTTCCCTATAATTTTTCATCCCTTGAAGCCCAAACCCCTTTCCTTTGTTAAAATGGTATATAATGGGGCACCTGGGTGGCTCAGTCAGTTAATTAAGTGTCTGCCTTCGGCTCTAGTCATGATCCCAGGGTGCTGGGATCGAGCCCCGCATTGCATCGGGCTCCCTGCTCAGCGGGGAGCCTGCTTCTCCCTCTCCCACTGCTGCTCCCCGTGCTTGTGCTCTCTTGCTCTTTCTGTCAAATAAACAAATAAAATCTTTAAAAATAAATAAATAAAAGATGAAATGGTATATAAGCCCCCAAGTCTAACTACCTCTTTGAGTTTCACTTCTTTCTGTGAATATTAATAAACATTGTGTGCCTTTTCTCCTGTCCTTTGTTAGTTTAATTTGCAGGCCCTTGTGAATAGAACTTAAGAGTGTTTTTTCCCTCATACCATGCACCCTACAACATGTGTGGATGACCCTGAGGGGTTCTCTGCCTTTTGCCACTGGAGGTGAGGGTGCCTCCTCACAGCTTGATTCCATGCCTCGGCATTGTAGGAATTTGCCAAAGCTATTTTTGTGACGGCTGTCTGTTAGAACGGTTTAGTAAATACCTGTTGGCTGATTGGCTGAGGACATGTTAACAGGAATTAGCAGAGAACAGCTTTCTTCTAAGGAGTTGTAGTCAGACTCAGAATGGAAAAGGGAGTAGAAATAGTCAGATGGTAAGGTGGGGCTTGGAAGAAGAATTGAAAACGTGTTTCCTGAGAAGTTTGCTGAAAATTGTCAGAGGTACAAAGTGGTAATGTTGTTAGTTTCTTTCATTTTGCATAAGAAAAAAGGAAGCTCACCAAAGGTAAAAGGGACTTAATACAAACTGTTGGCTGATTTGAAAAGAATTGACCACCCAGTCATCTAGAAAGGATGTTTCTCATCGGAAAAATATTCCAAGGCAGGAATTTTGTTTAGAGAATGTAGATTACAAAGTCTCTTGACTGTAATCCCCAAAGACATGTTGGTAAAATTTAGTTTCCTAGAATAAGTATGTTATTAAGCCTCCGGAGAAAGACAATACATGACACATCTTTAAAAAAAAAATATTTGGGTATCGTATGGAGAAGATGAATCACTATGTTGTTCACCCGAAACGAATGTAACATCGTGTCAACTCCACTCAAATAAGAAAACTTTAAAGAAATATTTAGGGATCACAATGGGAGCCTCTGATTCAATTTTTCAATTGCGCCACACCAGACAGGACAAGAAACAAACTGCTTTTAAGTCTTAAATGAGAAATAACGTGGTTACAAAAGGTTGCTGGTTTAGTGTGATTCACAAGCCATTGCAATGCCAGCCAAGGAAAGTAGGAGCCAAACCCGGGCTGTGGACCGAGGACCGGACAGCCCCACCCGGCAGGGGGATGGTGGAAACATCCTTCCACGTCTGAGAGCAGAGCGAGGTGAGCCTGTTACTGGAGAGCCTGAAGCGGACCAGTCTGGCTGTGCAGGCTTCAGGAGGTCCTTCGGCCAGGTGGTGAGATACCATCTCTGAAATGGGGCCGTTTGCCCCGGGTCAGACTAGAAGAGGCTGGGGTAGGGGTCTCCCCACCCACCGCCACCCCCGGCTGGCTCACATCACGGAGACCTCAGTGCAGAGGAAAGCAAAGAGGGAAAAAAAAGAACCCTGGATCGGGAGTATACACACACGCAAATAGGAAAAGTCTGGTCAGCTGAAAAGGAAGGAGGAAAAAGGGGAAAAGAAAAATGCAGCGTGGCTAGCCCTTGTGGTCAGAAGCGAGAATCCGTGAAAACTGGTCGTTCTTACTCTCTGTGGGCAGAAGTTTCAGCCGGGCCAAGGGCAGATAAAGGAATCCAAGGCCGATTGCCAAAGACCGGAGGTAAAAACTCCGGAGGAGTTCAGAAGTTCAGGAAAATAAAAGAGGATTATCGCTGAAGGGTTCTGTGAACCAGAGATTAGGTGAAATGACAGGAAGCCCTGGGAGTGGCCGGGGGCGGGGGTGGGGGGAGAAGGACAGGCACTGAGCGCCAGCCCCGAAGGCGGTGTGTGCAGGGCGGGGGGGGGGGGGGGGGGGGGGGTCGGTGCTGGAAGGCGGGCAACCTCAGGTAAGCCGATTGAGGTGGGCTAGGCTTGCTTTTCAAAGCGCTTCATCAACCGAATGAGCTCCTAAAAAAACAGATGAGGCCGGCGAGGACAGTGGAGGACTGTTTCCAGGCAGGCTCCGTTTTCCCAGTCTTGGAGAGAAAATTCCTTCTGCCATGGCCTTTCCTTTTTTGTATGTGTTCAAAACGTGTCAGTGCTATATGTGTACGTGCATACATGTATACACTGTACGTATATACATATGCACCTGTACATAAATGCGCACAGGCACACACACGCGCACGCACACACACGCGCGCACACACACACACTTCCGTTTTACATAAAACCATGCCTGATTAGAGAAGGCGTTCAGAGAGCTGCATGAACAAAGGAAGACAGAGAAGCAGGACTGCGCTCGGGGCAGCCCCCCCTTGGGGGACTCCCCCACCCCCCTCCACGGAGTCTAGGCGGTAGGAGATAATGAAAAATATGGAGAGGTAGTTAAGTGGGGTGTAGGCAGGGCAAATCAGAGAGCTGAGTTACTGCACAGAACAGGAGACAAATCAACAGGAAAATATTGACAGCAAAGGAAGAAAGAGGGAAATCTATGTAGATGATGGGTGTGAAAGATCAAATGGAGACCAACACACACGAAAGAATGAAATCTGAAGCAGAAGGCAAGGCAGGTCCTAATCAAAACCTGAAGCAGGAAGGCCCATTGGGGAGAGGGGAGGGAGTCACAATGTGGATAAAAATTAAGATAAAGAAAGACTGATGAAAAGAATTTTGTAAAGATACAATTTTTAGTATGCTCGTTTCGAGGCTTTCCTAAGAGGAAACAGATGGGATAGAATATTTAAATTTTAAAGGCTGAAATTAGAGCTTGAAAGGTAAGAAAGAAGATAAAGAATGTGTTTTGTTGTTGTTGTTCAGCTAGACTTACTGTTGATTTAAAAAATAATAATTCTCAATATTTGGTCATAGGGTTTTGATGCATTCTTAGAAATTTGAAATGACAGCCAAAAAGTAATTCAGAGATAATTTTTTTAAAAAGACTATTTATCTACGAGAGAGAGAGAGAGAGAGAGAGAGAGAGAGCGTGCACGCACAAGCAGGGGGAGGGGCAGAGGCAGAGGGAGAAGCAGGCTCACCAGGCAGAGCAGGAACCCCGATGTGGGACTCGATCCCAGGATCCTGGGATCATGACCTGAGACGAAGGCAGATGCTTAACCGACTGAGCCACCCAGGCGCCCCCAGAGATAATTTTTTTCAAAACACAATCTATTTGCTCTATTTCTTTCAATCTCTCTGGGTGCATACACACACACACACACATTCAGATATTCTTTTTCTGAAACATTTGCAGACATCATGATACTTCAGTATGTATTTCCTATGAGTAACAACATTCCCCTACGTGCCCACAAAACCACCATCCTACCTACGAAAACCAGTAATAATTCCACAGTATCTAATGAGCCGTCCTACCAGCAGTGCCAAGAATCGTTTTAGCTGTTTATTTTTAAACAAGAATCCAATCAAGGTCACCATCGCATGTGCTTATTTTGTCTCTTGGGAGTCTGTACACTTTCTAGCCCAACCTCATCATTTGGGGCATGAGAAAAATTCTGTCGGGACAAGGTGACTTTGGCTCAAGGCCATTGCTCTGAGCACCTGCTCCATTTTACCTAGGCGAGATTTTATGGTTAAGATAGCTTTAAGTTTTAAAATAACTTAAAAACGATCAGTATCAAAACTGTCATCATAGCACAAGAATTACCACCGCTCCAAGCAGTACTGAGCCCTCTCCGTGTGTCAGATGGTACCCGGGACATCTGCATGCCGGAGCTCAGTTAAGGCTTCCGCACACCCCAGGCTGCCGGCGTGGAGAGCCCTCTAAGGTCCCCGTTGGTCCCCTTCGCACAGGAGAGACTCTCGAGGGCTGGCGGCCGGCGGAGGACCCAGATGGCCCTTCTCGGAGCCTTTTTACCACTCTCCTGGCCCGACACCTCACAGCGCCAACGCATGCGGCTGCTTCTGAGTGTATTTCAAGACGTTATCTGTGAAGTGCATGCGACTCTGGAGAAAAATGGCAAGACGAGGTAAAATCTTCAGTCTTTGCCGCTTCGCCCCAAGCAGACTAATGGGAGCCGTAGGCCACTTTTTGGCAATAAAGGGAGACTGTAGCATACTTCTTAACACTAAGAGGAAGGACAGATTATGCAAATGAGAAGTGCTGTTTGTGTTGACAAGTGAACCTCTGTTCAGAGGCGAATTAATAGAAGTGGATCTTTCTCTTTCTGCTTTTTTTTTTTCCTTGTAAATGAAATGAAGATGCCAGGAGGTTTAGGGTAGATATTATGCTTTATTCGCCTTTCCGTTCCCAGGATTTAGTGCATCATCCAGAATATACGTAGGTATTCAGATAATACGTTGTTTCAGCAAATAGTTCCTGAACACAGTCTGTGCGGTGTTGTGCGGGCCCCTGCCCGGAGGTAAGAAACAGACACACAGGCTACTTCCAGGCTGTTCAGTACACAGGATGGACGATGGGGCAAGTGCCTGGTGTCCTGGGCACCAAGGGGGATCACCTGATACAGGTTAGGGAGGGACAGGAAAGGCGTCCAGGAAGAAGTGTCATTTCAGTGGAGACTGAGGGTAGAGTAGCAATTCAAGTTTGCTGAGCTGAATGGGTGGATTTTCTTTTAAGGAGCTTGAAGCCACAGGGCAAAGTAAACCATTTACACAGACCTTTCTTGTTTGAATTGGCAAATGATATCTACAGTCCATGAGCTGCAAGAAACAGGTGACAGGGGTAGCCTGTGTGTAGGAAACCAAGTCACCAGGGCAGAAAGGTACACCCTTTTGCACCTCTTGAATTATTTACTGATTTTTTTGAGTTATTAAAAGTGAATGTATGTTCTCTCTTTTTTTTAAGATTTTATTTATTTATTTGTCAGAGAGAGGGAGAGAACAAGCAGGGGGAGCAACAGGCAGAGGGAGAAGCAGGCTCCCCGCCGAGCAGGGAGCCCGATGCGGGGCTTGATCCCAGGACCCTGGGATCGTGACCTGAGCTGAAGACAGATGCTTAACCAACTGAGTCACCCAGGCACCGCATGAATGTATGTTCTTGATGTAAGGTCACTGCAGGGAACAGACAGGGAAGGACGTAAACATATCCTCCTTCAGTTTAGTAAAACTTGAGGATGCCGTGGAATTCACAGTTGTCTGAGGGAAGGAGCCATGCTTTCAAATCTGCAACCACTCTGTGGGCTTCTTCAGGGTCCAAAGATGGAAGACCGTGTCGGTGAAGCTGTTGGAGGGAAAGAATGAAAGTGAATGGGTTCGTTAAAGAGTAGTTTTGATGAGGAAGTTTTTTTGTTTTTTTGTTTTTAAAGATTTTATTTATTTATTTGAGAGAGAGAGAGAGTCTGAGAGAGAGAGCACATGAGGGGGGGGAGGGTCGGGAGGGTCAGAGGGAGAAGCAGACTCCCTGCCGAGCAGGGAGCCCAATGCGGGACTCGATCCCGGGACTCCAGGATCATGACCTGAGCTGAAGGCAGTCGCTCAAGCAACTAAGCCACCCAGGCGCCCGATGAGGAAGTTTTGTAAAGGCGACGTGTCTCATATGTTAGCATTACTGTGTTAGAGTGTTCAAATGTGAAATTTTTTTTAATGGAGTGATTTATTTTTTTAAAAATTTGGGTAAGGGCAGCACTTTCAAGAAAACATAAGACTTCTGATAGTCCCGGGGCGAAATAAGAAGATGCTCTGTAGTCTGCAGGAAGGGTGTACATATAAGTCAGAAGGGCTAGAGTTTGAAACCTGGCTCCGCACTCACTAGCTTTGGGACCTTGGGGATATTATTCCATTTCTTTACATTGTCATGGCTTTATCAGTGGCATAGGGGGCGTAGCCCACGTGACAGGATTGTTTCTGTAGGCAACAATGGAGTGGCAGCTCACAGCATCTTCCTCGGGCTACTTCCACAGGGCGGGTTGGCCAGAGTCCTAGGACACCGCCGATCTCGTGGGTGGGGAGCATGCTGCTACTGGTTCTGGAAAAGAGCTGTGAAAAGTGCGATCAACCCACCAATCGACAATTAATTCCCAGTTGCTTCCTGGGTAGGTCAGTTTTTCAGCAGGGATCGAGCCCCGCTTCAGGCTCCTTGCTTCTCCCTCTCCCTCTGCCCCTGTCCCGCTCGTGTGTGTGCTTTCTCAAATAAATAAATAAAATCTTTAAAAAAAAAGACTATTAAGGGAGAATCATGTAGGGAAGTCACTTTCCTAGTCAAGAATCCATATCCTCTTCTTTTTTTTTTTTTTAAGATTTATTTATTCATTCCAGAGAGAGAGACAGAGAGCAGTGGGGGTGGGACAGGGGTGAAGAGGGAGAGGGAGAGAGAGAAACCCAAGCAGACTCCATGCTGAGTGTGGAGTCCGATGTGGGGCTCCATCTCACGGCCCGAGATAGACCTGAGCCCAAACCAAGAGTCAGACACTTAACCGACTGCGCCACCCAGGCGCCCCATAAGTGTACCTCTTGTCTGGGTGTTTGAGACCTACTGTAATCCTGCCAGTGTGCTCCCTTAGGGAGGGAGAGGGTCAGAGAGGAAGGAAAGAACATACTAGAATGACTTTGGGGAGGAGGTAGCAGGAGAAGTATAGAGGTTGGGGAGTTGATTATAAGAGTTGGTTGAGCAAGTGCCTTGCACTTTGGGATGTTTGGTGAGACTGGTGGCAGTGGTAGTCTCTGGGTCACCAACCTGGAGAGCGTACTTTGGGCCATCCTGTGAGAAGCCTTTGTTGGCAGGCTGAGAAATTTCTACTTAATTGGGTAGCCTGTAGGATTCCCTGAAGGTCTTCAAACAGCAGAATGACACTGAATTGTGTAATCTCAGAGCTGAAAGAAGAGGTAAAGGCCTTTGGTTTCACCCAAGGTTTGACATCTCTGTCTGCCAAGCGCGGGCTTGGGCGCTGCGTTCTCCCCACCATGAGCTTTAAATGAGATGATACTTACAAAGCACTCAGCTCAGGGTTTGCCATGGAGTCAAGCTCAATAGACATTGATATTGTCATTGCCATCCTACATGTGCTTCCTATTAGGAAGATTCTCCTTAAGCCTTCTTCCACATTTGTCCTATTTGAAAACAGTTATCCCATTCCTATGGGAGCCTTTTCTTGTCCAGACTGATTATTCCTGGTTTCATCCACCTGCCCCCATTCTTGTATCTTCCTATCTCCTCCTTGTAAAATGTGGCACACAGAATCCAGTTGTTTGATCTCAGCTGACCAGAGCAGGCCCTTCCTTTCTCATTCTATAGGCAGTGCCTGAATTGGAAGAAAAAGAACAAACACAAGAAACAAACTCGGATTTTTGCCGGCAGCGTCATCAACCTGATTATAATACTGATTTGAACTCCCACGCCCTTCCCACGTGCACTCCTGCTAAGCTGCAACCTTTTCCACTCTCTCCTGGCACTTGGGCCCTTCACGCAACTTCACATTGCTTGATGACGGTTACGTTTCCCCTTAGTGTCGGGGACAATCATGAAAGGCCTTGAAATGGGCAAAATGATCACTGAGGCTCTTTCAGAGGATTGCTGGGTATCAGCTGGCAGGTGCTGCCGGGTTGCCTGATTTTACACAGCTCTGTGTCTTCCACCGTTCCGGACTGAACTATGTTGCAACTGGAATTTGTAGAAAACCGATCGTAATGCAAGTAACTCTTGTCCACAGAGATACAAATGAATTTTGTCTGGTGGACGTGCCACTGATTTCCACCCTGTGAAACAGGCCACTGGTCTTGAATCTATTCTATTAGCAAATTTATTTCAGCATTTCCAATGGCTTTTATGTGTGTCTGTTCTTCGGCTACTGCTTTGAACCAGTTGTAATATTTTACTGCTTCCATCATTAATTAATGAATAGTTAATTGGTGGACATGTTTATTTTATATTTGTATGAGAACCCTGATTCTTTTTTTTTTAAAGATCTTATTTATTAAAAAAAAGATCTTATTTATTTGAGAGAGAACACATGAGCATGCCTGAGTGGGGCGGGGTGGGGGGAGGGAGGGGCAGAGGGAGAGGGAGAAGCAGGCTCCCCGCTGAGCAGGGAGCCTGATGCGGGACTTAATCCCGGGACCCCAAGATCATGACCTGAGCCGAAGGCAGATGTTTAACCAACTGAGTCACCCAGGTGCCCCAGAACCTGATTCTTAAAAACAATCTTTGACACAGATTTTCTCATCCCTTCACAATTGGAGAGGTACAAAGAGGGCAGAAATGGAGACTAATCAATCAAACACTAAAGACCCTGTTTTAGATTGACATGGGTCTGTTACGGAACCTGGACTGGAGCGCCCGACGGAAGAACCAAGCGGCACTCGGAGATCTTGGAGGATAGGAGGTTTATTTAACGCCGGCAGGCTCAGAAGAGAGTGATCTCTAAAGGTCTGAGCCCCGAGCACAAAGGGGGCAATTTATACACGTCTACTTCCGCATACTTGGCACTTTTGGCGCGTGCGCGAAGCGGGGCAGGGAGAAGAATCCGGAAGCGCCCCGGAGCAGGGGCTGGGACTCTCTCGCTGGCTCGGTCGGCCATCTTAGGACACAGATTTTCCTTATCATTCCCCCCTTTGATGCCCCTTTAAACACCTAGTTTAGAGGGCATCATCTTCATCTTCTAAGGGGCGATAGTGAGTAAGGAGTAACTGGAGTCTGATTTTAGCATTTTGAGTAGTGATAAACCTAGTAAGGTCATTAAGAATACAAGGACCAAATGCTACTATGAGGAGGAGCATTAGGAGGGGGCCTACGAGGGGGGCGAACCAAGGGAACCATTGTGAGAGGGTATCCCACCAAGTTGTCCGCTGGAGTGATTCCCACTGGCGATGTACTTGTTCCTGTAATTGGGTCAGAGTTTCTTGGACCACCCCCGACTCATTGGCATAGAAACAACATTCCTCCTGTAAGAAGAGGCAGAGCCCCCCCTGCGTGGCCGTGAGTAAGTCGAGCCCACGCCTGTTTTGGAGGACCACTGAGGCCAGTGAATCGAGTTGGTGCTGCAGGGCCAGGGCCGACTGAGTGAGGGCAGAAAAGTCCGCCGTGAGTTGTTGAGTTAACCCCTGGTACTGAACCTGAGACATCCTGATGCCAGTGGTGCTGAGGGCGACACCCGACGCGGCCAGCAGGCTCACGATAAGAGGGATGGCCGCAGGGGAGCGTCGAGGGCAGCTAGGAGGTCTCCATATGAGTGGGGCGTCGCTCCCGGGGAGGACTGAAAGATCAGGTAAGAGGCTGACAAGCATGCATGATTGATCGTGCGGGGTGATGCAGATGTATACACCTTGATCACAAGCTAGAAAAGTGTTGTTAGGCTCACAGACCCGACTGTGGCCCGTGACGGGAGAGGAAGAGTTGCCATACAGCAGTACCAGAGCCAGAAAGGGATAATCTGAGGTTCCCGGTGCTGAGGCGGGAGGTGACACGGTGGATTGGTTGATGATGACACCTAGGTATTGGACGGGACCGGGCTTCATACAGATCCAGCAGTCAGATGCTAGGGGTGGATTTGAGTGGTTAAGCGCTTGGTGGAAGGCGTTAATCATACCTAACGGTTGCGCTATAGATGCTTGCTGCATGTGGCTGGGGGACCCAGGGATGTGCCAGGACGAGTTATTTTCTGTCTGACTCTGGGGGTTGACTGTAAGGCTTGGAGTGAACATGGACTTAATCATAAATTTGGCCATGGGGTCGGTCCCCATAGGGTGATATTGGCCCAACAGGAGAAGGATTCCTGTAGCCCATGATGTGGCATTGGGTTCTAAGACTGAGAGGGTGAGCGGTATACAGTGATCATTAGGGCAAGAGGATGGGGCGGCCTTGCATGACAAGGAAATCCGGATGTCATTGCGCTGTTTGAGGCGCCACCTGGTGGACCATCCTTCCATTCCCGGCCAAGTCGCCATCCATGACTCACATCCCCAGGCTTGCGAGCAGAACTGAGGGCAGGAGTTTGGCTGTTGAGGCATAGGGCCCCCACAGATGTAGATATCTACCAGCCGGTAACCTGAGTGAGGGCCATGGTAGGAACACCATCTATGAGGTTCCCAGGAGGTATCAAGAAGCTGGCATCCATCAAAATGGAGGTTAACCTTCGGTGTGTGCACATCCCAGGTGGAAGAAGTCAGTGGGGGCGCTGGTGCAGGATTGAGGGGGATAAGCTGGAAAGTCCATTTGCCTGTAACAGTGATATGAAAGTTTGCCCCCCTTGCCTGGCCGGACAAGCTAGAGGCAGTGCGGAGGAACAGCACACCAGGTAGCAGAAGACCAAGACTGACTGAGGCCAGGAAAACCATGGTGAAATGCACTCAGAAGTAGAAAGCAGAGGGCCATGAAAGTGGGATCTATGACCTTAGGTAGAGGGAGCCATCGTGGTTAACCTGTCAGCAGATGAAACCCGTGGACAAGTAAGTGCAGTAATACACCCTAGGGACACCCAATAAGCAATGACAATAGTAAGCCTCTGGGGGAAAGTCCAGTGAGGAGGGGCAACAGTGTAGAGTGTGACTCCCAAGATGAGGGAAATGACGCTGATGAGAGCCAGGGACCACGGTGAGCAGGTGTCCATCAGTCAGTGGGGTCTTGTCGAAGGTGAAGCTGGAGTCGGTTCGTGAAGTCTGGCTGGACTCTCCACTGGTGTGACTCCTCGTCCGAATGATGAGCTTTCTTCACTCTGGAGTGGTGGACCCACGGGGTGACACCTGAGACCTTGAGGGCAGTAGGGGGGTTAGGACAACAGTGTGGGGCCCTGTCCACTGAGGTTTGAGGGGGTCTTTCTTCCAATCTTTGACCCAAACTGAGTCCCCTGTCTGGAAGGAGTGTACCTGAGACCCTAAGGAGGTTGGGGCCGTCCCGATGGTGTACTTTTGTAATTTATTTAGGGTGGCCCCCAGGGCCTGAAGCTGCTCCGTATCCCTTTACCTCCAACCTGATGCAAGTTTCCTGGAAGGCTTCCCAAGCACGGGGGAGGCCATCCATATGTTAATTTGAATGGAGAGAAACCTGATGTCCTGGACGTGCAGCAAGCACACAGGAGAGTTGGGGTAGCAGATCCGGCCATGGGAGGTTAGTCTCCTGACAAAACTTTGCTAAGGTTCCCTTGAGGGTGTGATTCATTCGCTCTACTTTCCCTGAAGTTTGGGGCCGGTAAGCGGTGTGGGGTCTCCAGGTGATGTTGAGAGATTTGGTCAAGACCTGTACAATGTCTGCCACAGATGCGGGTCCACTGTCGCTATGGATTGTTAATGGCAGGCCGAACCGGGGCACGATCTCCTGCAAGAGGACTTCAGCTACTTCCCGGCTTTGCTCCGTCCTAGTCGGGAAGGCTTTGACCCACCCAAAGTATGTGCATACTATTACTAGGAGATATCTGAACCCTCCGCTTGGGTGCACATCTGTGAAGTCTACCTCTAGATCTTCGAGGGGGGTTGCTCCCACCCTCTGGACACCTGGCGGGGGCCGCGGTGCAGACCGAGCATTATTTTTAGCACATGTTAGGCATTGTTCACTCGGTGCTCGGCATAGTGCTGGCAGCTGACTGACGTAGTAGTGCTTCTTGAGAAGGGCCTCTAATGCAGTTTTCCCCAGATGAGTGAGTCAGTGGTGTTCCTTGACTAGATGCCCTCCAGTTGCTGTTGGAACAAAGATGCGCCCGTCTGGCATCATTCACGGTCCCTTTTCAGTCAGGGTGGCCCCCTCAGCCATGGCCCATCCCTTTTCCTTTTTAGTGTAACTGGGTGGAGGGACTTCTTCCGGGGGTGTCAGGGCCATGGTGAGGGAAGGGGCCTGTCCATGTCCTCACTGGCTGCGGTCTTGGCTGCCTCATCTGCCAGACAATTTCCCCACGCTATGGGGTCGTCTCCTTTCTGGTGTCCCTTACAGGGCAGGATTGTTACTTCCTTTGGAAGCCAGACGGCTTCGAGGAGTCTCAGTATCTCCTTGTTCTTGATAGCTTTTCCTGCGGCGGTTAGGAGGCCCCTTTCCTTGTAGACGGCTCCACGGATATCTACAGTAGCAAAGGTGTACCGAGAGTCAGTATAGATGTTGACTCACTTGCCTTCACCGAGGGTGAGGGCTCGGACTAAGGCATGTAATTTGGCCTGTTGAGCTAACCATCCAGCTGGTAATGCCTTAGCTTCTAGGACTTCAGTGGTTGTGGTTACTGCATAACCTGCTTTCCGGGCACCCACTTGTAGGTAACTGCTGCCATCGCTGAACAGCGTGAGCTCTGGATGCTTTACGGCTTGATCCCGCAGATCTGGACGGCTCACGTAGACTTCCTCAGTCACCTCGGAGCAGTCATGGTCTGGTGTCCCCCTCTTCCGTGGGGAGAAAGGTTGCTGGATTTAATGTCCTTACTGTTTTGAGGGCGACCCGCGGGTTTTCACAGAAGAGCCCTTGGTATTGTGCTAGCCGAGAGTTGGAAAGGAAGCCGTGTTCCTGTGCATTCGTGAGGGACACAACTGCATGAGGGACCTTGACCTTAAGTTCTTGCCCAGGGTAAGTTTGTCCGCCTCCTTGATGAGTAGGACTGTGGCTGCCAGCGCCCTGAGGCACGGTGGCCATCCTGCTGCCATGGGGTCCAGCTTCTTTGACAGGTAAGTGACTGGCCATTGCCAGGGCCCAACAGTCTGGGTGAGGACCCTGAGCACTATTTTTTCCTTTTCATGCACAAAGAGATTGAAGGGTTTTTCTACATCTGGTAGGCCCAGGGCTGGAACCCGCCCCAGGGTGGTCTTTATCTCTGTGAAAGCAGCTTCTGCTTCCTCAGTCCAGGCAGGGGGTTCTCGATCGGGTCCCCCTAAGAGATCATAAAGGGGTCTTGCTATTGCCGAGAACCCAGGGATCCAGATGCAGCAGAATCCTGCAGCCCCCAGGAATTCTTGTAGGCTCCTTTTTGTCTGGGGCTGTGGCAGGGAGATGATGACCCGTTTCCTCTCTGGCCCTGGTTCTCTTTTCCCTTGGGTGAGGAGGAAACCAAGGTATCGGACCTGTTGTTGGCAGATTTGTGCCTTCTTCCATGAGGCTCGGTATCCCGAGTCTGACAGGAGCTGTGGGAGGGCCTTGGTACCTTTTGTGCAGTCTTCTTGTGTGTCACTGGCGAGGAGGAGGTCATCCACATGCTGGAGGAGGGTGCATCGTGTGGCCTCTCTTGGGGAGCTGGCGAGGTCCGCGGCCAGTGCTTCCCCAAAGAGGGGTTGGTGAGTTTTCAAACCGCTGCGGGAGGCGCGTCCAAGTCAGTTGCATCTGGTGCCCTGTATCAGGTTCAGACCATTCAAAGGCGAACAGTGGCTGGCTCTGGGGAGCTAAGCGGAGGCAGAAGAAGGCATCCTTCAGATCTAGGCAAGTGAACTATCTGGGGGGAGGGGCAGAGAGGGAGGGAGAGGGACAAGCAACTCCACGCTGAGTGTGGTGGAGCCCGATGTGGGGCTCCATCCCAGGACCCTGAGATCACGACCTGAGCTGAAGGCAGACATTTAACCGACTGAGCCACCCAGGTGCCCTGACGGCAAATTTTTTAAGGCAAGGCAAACCTGAGGATGAGGAATGGAGTGAGCTGAAGAGTCAATTAACCACCCACTCAGATGCCTTAATTTTGCACTTGACTCCATAGTGCCCTCATGCACTTGACTTTCCATTGTGCCCAGTCTGCCCAGCCCTACCTCGGAGAGCTAAATTCCCTGTCTTTATGGATGTTACATTCAACTGAAGTAGCCAGACAATAAGTAGTGGTATAGTAGTAGTAGTAGTAGTAGTAGTAGTAGTAGTAGTAGTAGTAGTAGTAATAGTAGTAATAATAATAATAATGATGATATAACAGGGCTGTGAACGAAGACAAGGCAGCGTAAGAGTTTAGAGGGCGCTGGGGAAGGGATAGCAGTTATCTCAAGATGGCTGGATTACAGATGGTTTGCATTTTTTTTCTTTGTATTTTTCTCTGGTTTCCAAAGTATTTTCAGTAAACACGCGCCCCTTTTGTAATTAGAAAAAAACTAAAAGTGATCTGGAGACGTGTTCTAGTGTCCCACCTGGTTTCCACTCCTCCTCGGTTATTATGTGTCTATCCCCACAATGAAAAAGAGCGCCTCAGGGGTCGTCCAAATCCACAGCCTCCACCACGGACCACTGTGGTCCAGCCTCAAGGCTCAGTAGGGATCATGGTTGATCCTTACTGAGCCCCCGCCAGCAGAGCCCTCGTCCCCACCCAGTGCCACCCTGAGAAGGATGTCTGCAGCCCCTGGCTTGGCGCTCAGGGAACTGAGCCCGCGGCACCTGTCTGTAACCTGCTTAGCAGTGATAGAGTTCATGGGGCAGAGTCATGTACAGATGGTAAATGGATAATAGGCCGCTTTGGAATTCAGCATAGAGAATCTGAGGAATTGAAACCAGCTGTAGGCCAGTGTTTTAAGAGAAACAGCATAATATGAGATGTTGGACAGAGATGCTGGGGCCAGATAGTAAAGTTCTGTAAGTTCTTGGAAGTTAATGCTGTTAGGTCTCTACGTGTCACTTGTTGGGATGTAGAAATCCTCCGGACATCCTGGTTTCTTCGATTTTTCAAGATACTCTTCAGCACGTTATCTCCCCACCTAGGAGATTCTCAAATAGAAAGTCTTTCCTTCCATGATTGGATACAAGGATGAAAATGTAAATTCTGTGCTATGGATGCCAAGCTTGCTAAGACCTGGTTCCGGCCCTCAGGGGAACAGTGTGGTGGGAGGTGGGGCCCGGTGCCAGGAGAAGGGCAAGATGAGGGAGGCAGTGGACACAGGAATGGGACCCTACATGCAGGTATAATTTCCATAAATTATACAGCTCAAACGCGAATGAATTGTCAGGGTTGTATTTGTAGGGAGAATTATTTTTCTTTGGGATATCATTAACTGAATCCATTCCACAGCCTACCTTTTCATAAGAGAACACCACTGACTGATAACATGCTGGTTAAGCACAGAGTGGCCCCTCCTTCTGGCTGTCGGCACTGGACCCAACTCTAGTGCTGTTTGCTGAGGAACTTTAAAAGTCATGTGGATAGGGGCGCCTGGGTGGCTCAGTCAGTTAAGCATCTGCCTTTGGCTCAGGGCATGATCCCAGGGTCCTGGGATCGAGTCCCACGTTGGTGTCTCTGCTCAGCGGGGAGTCTGCTTCTCCCTCTCCCTCTGCCCCCCAACCCCCTGCTCATGCTCTCTCTCAAATAAATAAATAAATAAATAAAATCTTTTTAAAAAAAGTCATGTGGGTCAACTACAAAGTGAATTAGTGTATTGTGGTTCGTGAATGATAATACAGGAATAAGGTTTTACGTCTGTGCATTTTTTCTTTTTTTTTTTTAAAGATTTTTTATTTATTTATTTGACAGAGAGAGAGATAGCGAGAGCAGGAACACCAGCAGAGGGAGTGGGAGAGGGAGAAGCAGGCTTCCCGTGGAGCAGGGAGCCCAATGTGGGGCTCGATCCCAGGTCCCCGGGATCATGACCTGAGCCGAAGGCAGACACTTAACGACTGAGCCACCCAGGCGCCCTCATGCATATTTTTCTTATTGCTGCTGTAACAAATCATCTCAAACCTGGCGGCTTAAAAAACACAGATTTATTATCTTATAGTCCTGGAGGTCTAAGTCCAAAAGGAGTCTTAGGGGGCTGAAATCCAAACGTCTAGGCAGGGCTGCTTTCCTTCTGGAAGCTCCAGAGGAGAATCTGTTTTCTTAGCTCTTTCTGCTTCTCGAGGCTGCCCACATTCCTTGGCTCCTGGCCTCTTCCTCCATCACAAAGCACGTTCATTGTTCCAGTCTCGGCTTCTGTCCTCATGTCTCTTTTTTCTGACCTTGGCCCTCTTGCCTCCCTCTTCATCTCCATTGTCATTTAATATATATAACACAAAACTGGCCATTTAACCAATTTTTAAAGTGTACAATTCAGCGACATGAATTACATTCCCAAGGTAGTGCGGCCATCTCGATTTGTAAAACCCTTCACTACCCAAGTGGAAACTCTGTACCCGTTAGGAAATAACCCCCACTCCCTCCTCTCCTGGCTGATGCTGACTGCAAATCCGCTTGCAGCATCTATGAATTTGCCATTCTAAATATTCCATGTAGATGGATCCTGCAGTATTTGTCCTTTGTGTTTGGTAATTTTACCTAGCATAAGGTCTTCAAGGGTCATCCAACTTGTAGCATGTTCTAGAACTTCATTCCTTTTATCGCTGAATGATATTCCATTATGTATACATATTTGCATATATATTCATACCACATTTGTTTATCTGTTCATCTGTTGATGGACTTTGGGCTATTTCCGTCTTTGGCTATTGTGAATAATGCTGCTATGAATCCTGGAGTACAAGTATCTATTTAAGTTCCTGTTTTTCATTCTTTGGGGTATATACCTAGGAGTGGAATTCTGGGATTATGTGAAAATTCTATGTTTACGTTTTTTTTTTTTAAGTAAGCTCCACATCCAACATGGGGCTTGAACTCAGGATGCTGAGATCAACAGCCGCATGCTCTATAGGCTGAACCAGCCAGGTGCCCCTATGTTTAGATTTTTGAGGAGCTGCCAAATTGTTTTCCCTAAGTAGCTACATCACTTTACCAGCAATGTACAGGGGTTCCAATTGCTCCACACCCTTGCTAACGCTTGGTTGTCTGTCTTTTTGATTCCAGTTATCCTAGTGGGCGTGAAATGGTATCTCCTTGTGGTCATGTATTTCCCTAATGACGAGGGATTAGATGCATCCTTTCATGTGCTTGTTGGACATCTGTGTATCTTCTTTGGAGAAATGTCTGTTCAAGTCCTTTGCCCATGCACTAATTGAGTGGTTTGTCTTTTTGTTGTTGAGTTGTAAGAGTTCTTTACATATTCTGGATATTAATCCTTTATCAGACATTTGATTTGCAGATATTTTCTCTCATTCTTGGGTTGTCTTTTCACTCTCTTGGTGGTATCCTTTGCCTCCTTCTTCTAGGGATCCTTGTGATTATACCTAATAACCCATCTCAAGATCCCTAATGTAATCATATCAGCAAGGTCTATCCCTTTGTGAGGTAATTTACTGATAGGTTTTGACGAAAGGATGTGAACATCTTTGGGGGAGCCATTACTCTATCACCGTTCCTTTCAAAAATGTCTACAAGGTCAGAAATTGTGAATGTATTTTTGCAAAAAGGTGAAAGCAAGCAACTTTGAAAGAAAGAAACCTGCTTGGTATGCAGCTTTCACTTAGGGCTTCTGCCCTGAACCACCACTTTGGTGGGGACACCCTGTGCTGGGTTACTTAGCGTCTCTGTTCATTCTTAAAATGTGACTAACTGTCCTTCCTCCTGTCCTCCCATGAGTTTTAAGGGTAAGAGATAAATAGACTCAGTTTGGGACTTTTTGTCTGCACAAATCAGAAGTCCCAAATATAAAAGCCATTTTAGGGAACAGCAAGAAAGCAGGAGCATAGTGAATGCACAAATACATACCAACAAATACAGTTTCTTTTTGGGTCTCTATCAGAAAGAAAAATCACAGACCCGTGAAGATTAATGAGACCATATCTCTGGAAACCTTTGAGCCCTTTGGAGGAAAAGCGCTTGGTAAATGCCAGCATTTCTGTGCCCCTCCTCACCTTTTCCCTACTAGCAGCTGTTTTGCCTTTTGATGCCCTGTATCTATCTCAGCACCCTGTAATTACGGGGAGTCCTAATTGTGCTTGGGTGGAAAAGTGGGCAGAGGGTGAAGGTACCCCTGGTAGGAACGTAGGACCAAATGTTGGATTAGCATCAGGGGAAGCCCCAACGAGTTCTTCCCTGACCCATGAAGTCACAGGCTTGGAAAGACAGCGGTTTTCCTGTGCTCCAAAAGCCTTGAAGGCAAACGTGTCCATGTTGTAGGAATGTAGCCGAGAGAAATTATCAGAAATGCAGGCAAGCGTGTAGGCCAAAGATGTTTGTCAGCATTATTTGTAATTGTTAAAAACTGGAAACAACCTAAATGTCCAATGACTGGAAATGGTTGAGTCAACTGTGGTCTGAAACACCATGCAATATTATGCAATCATTCAACATGTCAACGGATCCTTTATTATTATTATTATTATTATTTAAATTTTTTTAATTTTTATTTATTTGAGAGAGAGCACGCGTGAGCACGAGCAGAAGGAGGGGCAAAAGGAGAGGGAGAAGCAGACTCCCTGCTGAGTGGGGAGCCTGACGTGGGGCTTGAACCCAGGACTCTGGGATTGACCTGAGCAAAAGGCAGACGTTTAACTGACTGAGCCACCCAGGTGCCCCTAAAAATTTTTTTAAGTAGGCTCCATACCCAGCACAGAGCCCACTGTGGGGCTTGAACTCATGACCCTGAGATTAAGACCTGAGCTGAGATCAAGAGTCAGACGCCTCAGCCACTGAGCCACCCAGGTGCCCCATCAATGGATCCTTTTTAATGATGTTTGGAAAAGTGTATGATAAAATGTAACAGAAAAAGGCAAGACTCTGATTTCAATATAAAGGATGCTCTCAACAATGTGAAATACTAGTGGATGGAACAACAGGAAGAAGGGAATACAGCACACGTGACCATGAGTCTTTCCTTCGTGGTGGGATTCTGGATGATGGCGGTCAACCATGCCCATGGCGGCCCTTGCTCGCCATCTTGCTCCTTACTGTAGGTGATGGTAACCTGCGGGGTTGTTTTTTGATATCTGCCTTGCTTTGGGGATGGATCATAGAGCCAAAGTATTAAAAAAAAATCTAGGAGAAAACCATAGCTAACAAATTCTGAGATTTGAACTACTGTAGGTGTTGTTTTCATTTACAAGCAGTGAGAGTAGAAATGAAGATAACAAAACAATGCTGTTTCTCTACCTCCCTTGCTAAAAACTGAGCTATTTCCAGTAAGTGAAACAAAGCATTATTGATTGGACTTGTGCTAATGCCGTGTGCAGCAGAGCCTCCCAGGTCCTTACCTACCGTTATGGGCTGGATTGTGTCCCTCACCCCCAGATTCATATGGTGATGCCCTAACCCCCAGTCCCTCAGAATGCGATTGTCTTTGGAGATAGACTTTTAAAGAAGTGACTTAGGGGCGCCTGGGTAGCTCAGTTGGTTAAGCGTCAGACTCTTGATTTCGGCTCAGGTCATGATCTCAGGGTCCTGGGATTGAGCCCCGCCTGGGGCTCCGTGCTCAGCGGGGAGTCTGCTTGAGAATTCTCTCTCTCCCTCTCCTCTGCCCCCGCTCCCCCCGCCCCCTGACCCATGCTCATTCGTGTGCGTGTGTGTATGTGTGTGTGCGTGCTCTCTCTCTCAAATGAATAAATAGGGCATGTGGGTGGCTCAGTTGGTTAAACATCTGCCTTTAGCTCAGGTCATGATCTCAGGGTCCTAGGATTGAGTCCCAAGTCAGGCTCCCAGTTCCTCGAGGAGTCTGCTTCTCTCTCTGCCCCTCCCCCAATTTGTTCTCTCTCTCTTTCAAATGAATAAATAAAATCTTTAATAAAATAAAATCAATAAATAAATCTTTAAAAAAACTAAAGAGGTGATTTAGGTAAAATCAGGTCATATGGGTTAGACTGGCGTCCTTATAAGAAGAGATTAGGACACAGACACTGCTATGGATTGAATGTTTGTGGCCCCCCAGAATAGGTTAAATCCTAACCCCCAAGGTGTTGCTGTTAGGAGGTCGGGCCTTTGGGAAGTGATTAGGTCATGGACCCGTCAGGAATAGGATTGGTGCCCTTATGAGAGAGACCCCAGAGAGCTCCCTCACTCCTTCCACCGTGTGAGGACATGGAGAACCAGGAGGTGGGTCCTCACCAGGCACCAAATCTGCTGGTGTCTTCATCTGGGACTTCCGGCCTCCAGCACTGTGAGCAATACAGGTCTGCTATTTACACGCCACCTGGTTTCTGATCTTTCGTTATAGCAACGCAAACGGACTCCCACGGACACGCACAGAGGGAAGCTCCCAGGAGGACACGATGAGACACAGCCGTCAGCAAGTCAAGGAGGGAGAACCCCACATGGCTGGCACCACACTCTTGGGCTTCCAGCCTCCAGAACCGTGAGAAAATACACTGCTGTTGTACTGGCCGCCCAGTCTATGTTGTGATGGCAGATCTAGCAAACTATGCAATACACACACACACACTAAAATGTGTTTGTGTCCTTTATTGAGGATCCCAAACACCTCAGGGCAGAGATAGTTACGGAGTAGTTTGAGGTAGGAAGAAGGGTGGGCAGGGGGTGAAGCGTACATGCCTTAGGTAAGGGCCCTGTGCTTCGGGACAGTGAAGCAAGAAGATGTGGAGTGTTTTTTAAATTAGAACTTAAACTGCTCTCCTCGGATTTCCTCCTGCAGGGCTCCACATCCCCGTTCCCATGCTCCTCCTGTGAGCCGGGTCCCTCACCTCACTCACGGCCAGGGGCCGCGCACTTGCCCATGAGGACCATCCCACCCAGCCCCTGTCCCTGGGGCCAAAGGCCTTCCCACTGCAAGAAGAGGCCTGAAAGGTAAGGTCAATGGCCATGTCAAAGGCAGTGGTGATTGAGCCGGTTAAATTCAGACTTGGGGACAAGGCAGGTGGGATTCATACCCAACAGGAAGTTGAGGAAGGGGTCTGCTGTCTCAGTGCTGTGTGGCCTGGCCCTGCCTGGGCCTTCCCGTTCCCCGCCCTCCCTCCAGGTCATTCAGATTGTGAGGTTCCGCTGCCTTCTGATCTCTTGCCACATCTCGGGCTGCTTGGCTCTTTCCCCTGACGAGGACCTGAGTGAGGGAGGCATTTTGCATCCCTGTCATCGAGCCGTTTCTCATCCACTTCAGTGACCCAGCCTGCCCAGAGCCCCAGCGGGCCTGTGGATTCCTGACAGATTGGGATGTGCTTCTGAGCGAGGGAATTCTGGTCTGTAAATGGGATCCACATGAGTGCTTTGCACCTTCCCTTTCGCCAGCCGGCTCTGACTTGGCTTCGTCAATAGGAACTTCTGACTTCCTTGGTCCAACCATGGCATCTCCCCAGCTGGAAGCCTGGAGTTTCCATGGCTTTGGCGTGGCTTCTGTCTGAGAAGTTTGATTGATAACACCACAGAGCAACCTACAAATAGCACAGTAACCCCCATCTCTTGAAGACCGAGGAACTGCAGACCTGGCCCCCGGGTCCACCCGGCCTGGGATTGGGGCTCTGCCCCTCCTGACCCTGCGGGCTGGCTAAGGGCCGTCCTGACCTTTGCTCGCACAGCAGGATGCCCTCCTGGCAGCACATTCTCGGGACGTCTCTGGTCATAGAGTAATTTTTCCAAAGGCGACGAAATGATTTGTCGAAGAAAAGATCAGAAACCAGGTGGCGTGTAAATCGTACCCCCCCTTCCTTTGCTGGCTGACTTCTCCTCCCTCTGCAGCCCAGCCCTGTGCTGGGAACCATGTCCAAATATGGTGAAAGGCCAGTCCCTAGCTGCTTGTGAGCTCTCAAGTCAGCCTTCAATTAGAAACATTTCTTTTTGGTTTGGGTTTTGTTTTTGTTGTTGTTTTTTATTGTGAAATGTGTTCTTCTATTACATGACGTAATCTCTGTTGATAGGTAATACAGTCGGTTTTTAAAAAAAAAATGTTTGGGAGGCACCTGGGTGGCTCAGTCGGTTAAGGGGCCGACTCTTGATTTCGGCTCAGGTCATGGTCTCGGGGTCCTGGGATGGAGTCTCATGTCAGGCTCCCTGCTCAGCAGGGAGTCTGCTTGAGGATTCCCCCTCTCCCTCTCCCCCCACCGTACTCACGTGCACGCGCTTGGGCTTTCTTTCTGTAAAACAAATAAATAAATCTTTAAAAAAAAAAAAAAAAAGAAATGTTTGGGCTCTGGTCCAGACTGCCTGAATCCAAATCTGAGCCCGGCCATTTGGAAGCCGCGTGAGCTTTGGCCCATTACTTCACGACTCTGGTCATTGGTTTTCTCGTTTGTAAAATGGGGTTGATGATATTGTACCTACTTTCTTTTCTTTTCTTTTTTTTATTGTTCTCTGTGTTTATGAGTCTGCTTCTGGTTTGTTGTTGTCGTTGTTTGTTTGTTTTGTTTCTAGGTTCCACATATAAGTGAAATCAAATAGTATTTGTTTTTCTTTGACATATTTCACTCAGCATAATACCCTCTAGGTCCACCCATGTTGTCAAAAATGGCAAGATTCTTTTTTATGGCTGAGTAGTTTCCACTGTGTATGTACACCACATCTTCTCTATCCATGTATCTATGGATGGACACTTGGGCTGCTTCCATATCTTTTTTTTTTTTTAAGATTTTATTGATTGATTGATTTGAGAGAGAGCAAAAGCGAGAGAGATCACAGAGGGAGAGGGAGAAGCAGACTCCCTGCCGAGTGGAGAGCCTGAGGCAGGGCTCGATCCCAGGCCCCCGGGATCATGACCTGAGCCAAAGGCAGACGCTTAACGACTGAGCCACCCAGGTGCCTGGGTTGCTTCCATATCTTGGCTATTGTAAATAATACCGCAACAATTACATGCTCACCCAAAGTGCACGAGGCCTTCCTTTTCTCTACATCCTTGCCAGCACTTGTTATTTCTTGTCTTTTTGGTACTACTCATTCAGACAGGTGTGAGGTGATTCCTCACTGTGGTTCTCATTTGCATTTCCCTGATGATGAGTGATGTTGAGCATCTTTTCGTGTGTCTGCTGGCCATCTGGATGGGATGTCTTCTTTGGAAAAATGTCTATTCAAATCCACTGCCCATTTAAAATTTTTATTTATTTATTTATTTATTTATTTATTTTTAGAGATGTATTTATTTATTTTAGGGAGAAATAGAGAGGGGATGGGGCAGAGGGAGAGAATCTCAAGCAGACTCCTCACTGAGTACGGAGCCTGATGCAGGGTTTGATCTCATGATCCCGAGATCATGACCTGAGCTGAAACCAAGAGTTGGGTGTTTAACCAACTGAGCCACCCGGTGCCCCCATTGCCCACTTTTTAATCAGTTGTTTGTTTTTTGGTGTTGAGTTGTGTAAGTTTTTTTTATATAGTTTGAATGCTAACCCCTTATCAGATATGTCATTTGCAAATATCTTCACCCATTCACTAGGTTGCCTTTTTGTTAATCATTTCCTTTGCTGTGCAAAAGCTTTTTATTTCAGTGTAATCCCAGTGGTGTATTTTTTGCTTTTGTTTCCCTTGCCTGAGGAGACAGATCCATAAATATGTTGCTAAGGCTGATGTCCAAGAGATGACTGCCTATATGTGGTATCTACTTTAACCGACTGAGCCACCCAGGCGCCCCTGTGGTATCTACTTTAAAGATTATTATGAGGGTTGGGGCGCCTGGGTGGCTCAGTCAGTTATGCATCTGCCTTCGGCTCAGGTCATGATCTTGGGGTCCTGGGGTCAAGCCCCATATGCGGCTCCAAGCTCCATGCTCAGTGGGGCGTCTGCTTCTCCCTCACCCCCACCCCTCCCCCTGCTTGTGCTCTCTTTCTCTCTCTCAAATGGATGAATAAAATTGCTTAAAAAAAAACAACTTTTATGAGGGTTATGTGAGTTTTAAATAATGAAAGGACTTAGAATAGTGCTGGGCATATAGGAAGCACTCAATAAATAATAATAAATAAGTTCTTTTTTTATTGTTATGAAATATACAGAACATAAAATTTACCATTTTAACCATTTTTAAATGTACAGGTCAGTGACATTAGGGTACGTTCACATTGTCGTGCAACCATCACCCCCGTCCATCTCCAGAACTTTTTCATCTTCCCAAACAGAAACTCTGTCCCATTAAATACTAACTCCCCATTCCTCCTTCTCCCCAGCCTCTGGTAACCATTCTATGAATTCGACTACTCTAGGTTCCTTATATAAATGGAATCACACAATACTTGTCCTATTGTGACTGGCTCATTTCACTTAGCATAACGTCTTCAAAGTTCACCTATGTGATAGCAGGTGCCAGAATTTCCTTCCTTTCCTTCCTTTTTTTTTTTTTTTTAAGATTTTATTTATTTATTTGAGAGAGAAAGAGTGTGTGAGAGAGCATGAGCAGGGGGAGGGGTAGAGGGGGAGGAGAAGCAGACTCCCCGCTGAGCAGGGAGCCCCACCTGGCGCTCACCCTGGTGCCCCAATATCCTTCCTTTTTGAGGCCGAGTAATATCCCATTGTATATGTATAGACACATTTTTTTTTTATCCATTCATCTATTGATGGACATTTGGGTTGTTTCTGCCTTTTGGCTGTTGTGAATAATACTGCTGTGTACACAGGTGTACAAATATCTATGTGAGTTCCTACTTTCACTTCTCTTGGGTGTATACCCAGAAATGGAATTGCTGAATCATGTGGTAATTCTGTGTTTAATTTTTTTGAGAGACCGCCGTACCGTTTTTCATAGCAGCCACACCATCATTTTCGTGTTTTATATACCACGGGCTGAAAAATTCCAGCTCTATGCCTACAACGTTAGGTCTTTTCTGAGCTTTAGAAAGATATACACAATTGCCTACTCAGTCTTGTCAGGGAGATGTCTCACAGGCATCTTGAGATTAAACAAGTCCCAGATGGAACCTTTTACCCCACCTCCTACTCTTCCCCATTTTGGTAAATGGCAGTAATGAAGCATCTAGTTGCTCAAGCTGGAAACCTTCAAGCAGGGCCAGCTTCATAATTTGCCAGACTTAGTGCCCCAGCCGGGCAGGCAAGTCCGTGCCTTCTTTCCACCGGTCTGTTGCCCCATCCCACAGTGGATGGGCCACCTGCAAGGGCTAGCTGGCAGCCTGCAGGCTGGGATGTGCTCAGTCCCCTGGATCCAGGGTGGCAGAGAGCCCTCCACTGAGGTCACTGCCAGCCCGAGGTGGGGACGGCTCTTGCACTCATCATGCACCCATGTAGCTGGCCCCACCTTCGATGAATCCTTGATTCCTGTTTCCCTCACCCGCCAAATTCACTTTGTCACCAGGATCTGTAAGTTCTAGCTGTAAAATAAATCTCAGCCCTCTGCTACTCTGTCTCTACTGTCATGACCCATCTCCAAGCCACCACCTTCTTTTTCTATCAAACCACCCAGCGGCTCTCCTTTCCTCACATCGGCCCCTCCCACCACATTCCACATAAGAGCCAGGGTCATTGTGTCCACAAATAAATTAGTCCATGTTTACGGCCCATTTTTAGAACATGGGCTCCTTGCCATACCTAGAACAAGATGGCAGCTTCTTGCCATGGCATACAAGGGCGCATACCGTCTGCTTCCACCCACTTCCTTGACTGACTTCATAGCTGTTCTCTCTTCTGTTCTTCTCCAGGAGTGGTGTCCTGCTTTCTACACCTTGAAGGTGCCAAGCCTGTGATGGCCTCAGGGCAGGGTTTCTCAACCTCGACACCATTGACTTTTTGGATAATTCTCTGCATAAGGGTTTTTTCTGTGCAAACCGTAGGATGTTTATTTGCATCCCTGGCCTCTAACCATTAGATGCCAGTAGCATTGTTCTCTACCACCATGTTGTGACTACCAAAAAGTCTAGACATGGCCGGATGTTCCTTGGGGGGCAAACTGTCCATATTCTTGAGAACCCTTCCTTACAGCCTTGGGCAGTGATTCGTCCCTCTGTCTAGATCATCGCCCCCATATCCTACAGCACCTTCCTGCTTCTAGTGCTTTCTTGCCCTTCAGGTATCAATTTAATGTTGCCTTCTTAAAGAGGCCTCGCCTGACCAACCGATATAAATCGGCCGCTCCATCATTCTCTTTTTCTAGTTTCAGTTGCTGTGTAAACCCCCACCAGTCTCTGATCGCTCTTCTGGGCAGTAATTTCCATCGTTTTGTTGGGTGCTATATTCCTAACACCGAGAATGGAACCTGCCACAGAGTGGGGGCTCAGTACATATTTGCTGAATGAATGAATTCATGACCCTTGGAATCTGTGATCTTGCTCGTTCCTGTATACTTGTTAGGTCATTTTCATGTATTTCTAGTTCTTCCACTGCTTTCCATTTTTTTAAATTGAAGGATAGGGGTGCCTGGGTGGCTCAGTAGGTTAGGCATCTGCCTTTGGCTCAGGTCATGATCTCAGGTCCTGGGATAGAGCCCCACGTCCAGCTCCCAGCTCAGCGGGGAGTCTGCTTCTCCCTCTCCCTCTCCCCCTGCTTGTGCTCTCTCTGTCTCTCTGTCTCTCTCAAATGAATAAATAAAATCTTTAAAAATAAATAAATAAATAAACTGAAGGATAGTCAACCTACAGTGTTATATTAGTTTCAGGTGTACAATATAGTGATTCAACAATTCCATACATTACTCTGTGCACATCATGATGAGTGTGCTCTTCATCCCCATCACCTATTCACCCCTCCCTCCCCTCTGGTAACCACGTTTGTCTCTTTTTTTCCTTCGTTTGTTTGTTTTGTTTTTTAAATTCCATGTAAGAGTGAAATTGCATGGTGTTTGTCTTTCTCTGCCTGACTTACTTCACTTAGCATAATACTCTCTAGATCCGCATCATTGCAAATGTCAAGATTTCATTCTTTTTTATGGCTGTATAAAATTCCAGTGTGTGTGTGTGTGTGTGTCTCTACACACACCACATCTTTATCCATTTATCAATCAGTGGGCACTTGGGCTGCTTCCATATCTTGGCTATTGTAAAGAATCAGCTTTTTATAGCTTCCACTTCCACTTTGTTATCCCCATTTCTGCTTCCTGTTGTCTTTTTCTCTCTCTTCATCATACCGCAGGTGATATTTCCCTCCATTACTCTGATTCAACATCTTTCACAACAGAAACTCAGACTAGGAAAACGGGATACAGATAAGGTTTTGGTGCAGTTATCCCTAAGGAGCAAGATCTGATGGTAAGGGTTTGTTGAACTGTACACAACAGGAGGATCTCCCGGGACACACAGTCCCAGCAATTGACTGGAACTGGAGAAGACAGCCCTGGTGGGAACCTAGGTGGACCTCTTGCCCTGTCCCTTGTCTTTCCTTTCCTCTTAGTCTTGGCTTGATTCTTTAAAGACCAATCCCCTAAGCCTCTGTTCATCTGGCAGCCCAATCAAATGGTGCTGCCGTCCGCACCTCAATAAGCTGTATTAAGGAATCATGCAGACTGAGCTAAAATATCTTTTTTTGTTTTTAAAGATTTTATTTTTTATTTATTTTTGCAAGAGAGAGAAAGAGAGCACGAGAAGGGGGAGGGGCAGAGGAAGAAGCAGACTCCCCCGCTGAGCAGGGAGCCCGATGCAGGATTCAATCCCAGGACCCTGGGGTCAAGACCTGAGCTGAAGGCAGACGCCCAACCGACTGAGCTACCCAGGCGCCCCTGAGCTAAAATATCTGTATCCCAAGCTCAAACCACTGGGGAGAGATTCCTTGGCTCAAGCTAGGGTGGAAGTTGTTCTTACTAAGTGTCTGCTGTGGGCTAGGTGCTCTCCAGGTGATGAGGATCCAGTAGAGAACAGAACAGACAAAATCCTATTGCCATGGAACTTACATTCTTATGTTACTTACTCTATGTTTATGACTAAGCACCTATCAAGTTGTGCAAAATGCAGAGCCATAATTGCATATGGTGATAAATTCATTCATTCACTTAGTTAGCTTTCTAGATTGCTATATGGACATACAGTAAGGGGACTTGATCTGCTGAGGGGTGGGGCTGGGAAATTAAGCTTAAGCTTAACTGAGCCACCCAGGCGCCCCTCTCTGTATTGTCTTTACAATTTCCCTATAAATCTAAAACTGTTCAAAAAATCTGTTCTAAAAAAACTTCCCCTATTATTTACATCTTCCATCACCGTGGTACATTTGTCACGTGTGGTGAACCAATATTGATATATTATTATTAACTAAAGTCCATACTTAATTCACATTTCCTTAGTTTGTACCTAATGTTCTTTTTCTCTCTCAGGAGCACATCCAGGATATCACATCACATTTATTTATTATTTATTTATTTATTTTGTAAGATTTTATTTATTTGTCAGAGAGAGCGTACAAGCAGGAGAAGAGGCAGAGGGAGAGGGAGAAGCAGACTCCCTGCTGAGCAGGGAGCCCGATGCAGGATTCGATCCCAGGACCCTGGGATCATGACCTGAGCTGAAGGCAGATGCTCAGCTGACTGGGCCACCCAGGCGCCCCTCATATCACATTTAGTTGTCGTATCTCCTTTAGGCTCCTCTTGGATGTGAAAATTTCTTAGACTCTTCTTGTTTTTGATAAGCCAGACAGTTTTGAGGACTACTGGTGAGTTACATTGTAGGATGCACCTCTATTGGAATTTTTCTCATGGTTAGACTGGGGTTATGGTGTCTGGAAGGAAGACCATAGGGGTAAAGTGCCATATTCAACACATTGGATCGAGGGTACAGACTTTTAACTTGACTTATCATTGTTGATATTGACCTTGATCACTTGGCTGATACCATTCTTGTCAGGTTTCTCCATTGTGGACATACTTCCCTTCCCTCTTTCCCTTTCCATGCTATCATCCTTGGAAGGAAGTCACTATGTGCAGCCCACATTTAAGGGGGGAGGGTGCTCTACCTCCTGGATAGTGTTGTTAGCCTTTTAAAAATAGCTTTAGTGGGGTGCCTGGGTGGCTCAGTCCTGAGCATCTGCCTTCGGCTAGGTCATGATCCCAGGGTCGTGGGATCGAGCCCCGCATGGGGCTCCCTGCTCAGCAGGAAGCCTGCTTCACTTCTCCCTCTCCCACTCCCCCTGCTTGTGTTCCCTCTCTCACTGTGTCTCTCTCTGTGTCAAATAAATAAATAAAATCTTTAAAAAAATAAAAAAATAGCTTTAGTGAGGTATAATTTACATACCACAAAATTCACCTGTTTCAAGTGAACAGTTTGATGAATTTTCAGAAATTTATACAGTTATGCCTGAGGGGATTGGTCTTTGAGCTGGCATCCGAAAGATGAGGAGAAGTTAAGTAGGTAAAGGAAGGGAAAGACTATTCCAGGCAGAGTTAACAGCACGTTCAAGCCCCTCAAGGGAGCGTGGAGCATTCCAGGAACTTGGGTTAACCCTGAATTGCCCAGAAAAGTAGAACATGTCACCATCCTTCATTTAATATGCTTCATAAATATTTTCTTCAAAACATTTAAAAATCAACAGCATTTTATTGCCTAAATGTATAAACTTTAGTTCTTTGAAACACTTGTCTGGAACTGCTCAGCCTCTGATGGTTTATCTAAGGTTTTACTATAACAATAAGTAAATATTAGGGTAGTAAAATGCAGAATGGTCCCCGAGGAGAAGAAAATGTCATAAAATTTCCTTCCCTTTCAGGCCTTGTTTAAACAAGAATGCAAAGTGCATGTACTATTTCCTTTCTGATAAGCCCTTGATTTATTTCCCTTTGGGACAAACACACCACAACAAAGTGAGAATGGGGAAGGTAATTCAGAGGTAGAGGGACGGAAAGGAACTATGCTCTGAAATATGTCCCCATACAAACTTAGGATTGAAAAAATCCAGTTAGCAAAAACACTGCAAGGCTTTTTCCATGTGTGAAGTAGACAATAGGTTCTCTCAGAACTTCTGTGGGTCACTGGAAAGTCTTGGCGCATATGGGCACCCTATTAGTCCAGATAGGCAGGGAGTGCTGCAGTAACAAACAGACCACATGTTCTTAGTGGCTTCATCAGATAGGTCCTTGTTTGTTGGAGCAATTGAGTCAGGAGTCTAGGCTCTGTTTATCTTGCCATAGTGTCATCTTAATCCTATGTCCTCAAAGTTTGCCAAGGAGGAGGCAGAGTGAGTGTGGATGATGCCGTAGGGGATATTATGGTGTGGAAGTGGTATATCTCACTCCCGCCGCATCCCTTCGGTGAGAACCCGGTGACATAACCAGAACCTAAGCATGCGGGAGATTGGGAAGTGTAGTTACTTCATGTATGCAGGAAGAAGAAAATTGAGTGGGATTTGATGAATGTATTTGCCACGAGCTCCTAAACTTTTTTTATTTGATGTTTTTCACATGATAAAATAATATGTGCTTGTTATAACAAGGGAAACACAGGTGTGTAAAAGTGAAACTAATTATCTGCCTACTTCCTGTCAACTCTGGCTTCTCGCTGTCTGTGTATCCTGCCACACCTTCTTCCTTGTTCATATGACTCTATTCCACATATATGTGTGACTCAGGGGAAATGAACTCTGGCAGACACTTCCGAACTGGAGGTTTTCTTGATAATGCTTCTGGTTGCTAAGAAACACTTGAATGAATTCTTCATCCAAGAGGTACCTCATGCTGACAGAGGAGAGAGAGAATTTTGCTGGAATTTAAAATTGAGTGCTTTCGTTTATGTTGGTCTTGGCTTTTCTACAGTTCTTTGGCAGTCACGCCTCCTCTGGGAAGGCTCTCTGGGCTCCCTTTGTCACTAGGGGAGGCTGCACCTCTGAATGATACCAGCAACCATGGCATCAGAAAGATCTGGGTTCGAATCCTGGCTCTGCCGCCTATAATCTCTGTGGCTCTGGACAAGTAATAAACTCCTCCCAGCATTATGGAAGGATAACCACCTCATATTTGAGACAAATCTAGGACCTGTCACTTGGGGGTATTTTCAGTACTACGAGATAAAGTCTACTCTTAAATCTTCCGGGTTACTGGACATCTGTGACATCTTAATGTCCACAACTAGAGACCAAGGCAACTGGTATTTAGAATGTGTACAGGGATACCCGGGGGGCTAATTGGTTAAGCATCTGCCTTCGGCTCAGGTCATGATCTCAGGGTCCTGGAATTGAGCCCCGCATCGGGCTCCCTGTTCAGCAGAGAGCCTGCTTCTCCCTCTTCCTGTGCTGCTACCCCCTCTCGTGTTCTCTCTCTTTCAAATAAATAAATAAAATCTTAAAAAATATAAAAAAAGAAAATGTGTACAATGTGACCAAGAAGCTGAAGTAATCCTCTACAAAACAAAATACCATAAGACAGGGAAGAAAGGGAGAGAAAATCTAGACTGGAAAATGTTAGTGGGCTGAAGAGGATTTGGAGTATTCATTTAGGAAGGAAAGAAGACGTATAGGGAAATGAAGATCGGAAGATGTAGAAGTTATTAGAAACATGTTGAGACTGATCAGGCCGGGTTGCTCCCAATTTTCCTCTTCATTAGTTATGCATAGCTCCCATCAACAGGGGCAGAGTCCTGCTGTGGCAGACCTTTTTTGTTAACGACCCGGTGGAACAAAAGTTTCACTGGAACCTGGAGGTGTTCCCAGAGAAAGGGATTGGGTCTGCTCGGTGTTTTCAGGTTGTTTTGCAGTTGAATATAACGGGGTCTAAAAGCAGAGAAGCTCAGTTAGGGGCAAGCATCCAATTTTGCCAGTGTTGAGAGGGTGGTAGGAAGAAACATAATGGCAACCACAAAATTAACAACAGGAAGATCCTGTCGAAGAACTCCAAAGACAGAGCACAAGGAGCCAAACACGAAAACTTGGGTGTCAACACAAATATCCAAAAGAAAAAAATGTAGAAAAGAAAAAAATATCGATGGTTCATCAGTAAGGGTCTGGTCAAGAAAACCAGAAATCACTTTAGCTATTTCAAGGGAAGAGGGATTTAATACAAAGAATTAAGTCTTAAAGCTGTTGGGAGGGCTGGGAGAGCAAAAAGGCAGAAGGTATCGATTGTTACCCAGAGATTGGAAATTCAGGAAGCTGGGATCTATCCCGTGCAGTTCAATTCTGGACGTGGACCGCTCTTTATCACCCAGTGTTTTAAGAACAGCTCTGTAGCTTTCTGGTCTTTGCACCTTCTATCAGTGTGGATTAGCTTAGAATCCCAAGCCTTAATTTTGTGCAGTTTCCTGTAGGTGCTCAAGGCTCTGACAATGATAATGTAGTAACAGACAGGCTGTGAAAACTAGTCCATGGTGTCTCAAAACTTTGGCTTGCTCGTGGCCATTTACACAGATGGGCTGCTAAGAACAGCTCTCTTAGTTTTGCCTTTCTCTGATGCAGGCCAGGAGTGTGTTTGCTCTGTAACTGGCTGATGTTTGTGTAAATGAAGAGATGGTGGGAACTACCTTTTCCTCTTAGGTGCGTTTCGGAGGGAGAGTGGTTCTGGGTTCCAGGGCCTGAGTCTAACGTACTTCACGGCCAGTCGGGCAGCTGGGTTGGTGAACATTTTCATGGAGTGTTTGGGTTCCTGAGTCTTTGAAAGGAAGCCATTTGGGAGGAGCATCATGGTGACTTTGTGGCAAGGTATGGTGTGGGGAGACCTTTGGTGGTTCTAGGTAGTTCCCCCGTGAGCATCTTTGTTGCAAGCCATTTTGCTGGGTAACTAATTGACCGTAAGGCGATTTTCCTGTAAAAGATTAAAAAAAAAAAGCTGGTTGACCGTTTGGTTTGACAGTTTGTTGGTTTCATCAATGGGTTTTATTTCTTCATTGACGCAGTACTCCCATTTTTATTGTATATAAATCTTAGCCCTCATAATGGTCTATACAGCGCTGCGAAGTTTTGAACCCCATTTCCCATAGAACTTTGGACCATTTATCAATGGACATCTGACAATATGCCAAGAACAAACAACAGTGCAGAGGCTTTCAAAATGCTGAGGTTTTCACGGTGCAATACGAAACTCAGGTACAAACATGCATCATTGTATTTGGAAACCGATACTTCTCTTAATGAAGAAAGACATCTTAGCAAAAAAAGAAAAAGTGTGCTGTCAAGCCAGGATATGAATCAACATACAGAAAAGAGAGAGAGAGAGAGAGAGAGAGAGAAAGCATAGTACTATGGAGGAGAGATTTCGAAGACAAGTGCTTAGGTACAACCCACAAAATAAAATCGGTTATTTGTGCCGGATTGGCGTCAGTCTACACACATGTTCAACGTATTCAAATATTTTGTATTTTGCAATACAGTCTTTTTAATTTTGTTATACACTTTTCATGTTTCCTTATGTGCTGTTTCATGAAGGTCCCTCTTTGATTTTTTTTTTGCTAGTTTGTCTTTTACGCAACGTTGCTGGCTGGCCGAGCAGGTGGGGAAGATGCTAGCAGCCATGCTGGTGGACGCGGGAATGGCGCGGGGTTCCCTTGCAGCCTCTTCCCGCCCCCCCGGCGCGTCCTGTCCTCTCTTGCACCCTTGGGCCTGTCCTGCCAGCGCCGTCCCTCCCGCACAGGCTGGGAGAGCTAGTCTTGCTTCCCCGCTTCTCTCTGCCCCTGTCTTGTTAACACGTGTTAACACGGAGCCCCAGCATCCCAGCTGATCGGCGGTGGCGGCTCTGTTGGCAGAGTCCGGGGGGCCTGCGAGGAAGTTCTAAGCGATGGGTTTTTCTGCTCTGAGCGCCTTGCTTGCTGCTCTGGAGCAGATTATTGGGGCATTTTCACAGCAATGTGTGTTTCGTCTTTGGCCCTGACCCTTCACCCAAGATGGGAGATTATGCATCAAGAAGCAAATGCTGCCTCTCAGTCCTCTCCCAAAAACCTTTCCAGTCTCTCGAAAGTAGGGGTCAGCTTCCCCAGCCTGAGAAGTTTGTTTCAGACTTGGTGTGGTACCCAACCTGTTCTGGAATCTACCCACCCCCCTCCCCGTGTGCCCTGGGCTCTTCCAAACCAGTCACTGAGTAGGGTTCTCCCCCAGCCCCATCCTCTCGGATCCCACATTTAGTTCCCTCCTTCACACGGTGCCTCTGCTGAAAGCTTGCGCAGCAGGGTGCGTCTGACGGCGAGTGTCTGCCAACACCTCCCCCAAGCCCAGCCTGCCCCAGGAAGGCGGCCTTCTAGGCAGCTTCTTAGGGGATATGTTCGGGCAGCGTGCCCGAACACCTCATACCTCTCCCGAGTGTGATCGCTGGGAAGGCCAAGACCCAAGAGTTCCTGCCAGCTGATGGAAGGCACGCAACTTCTCCCATGCAGTGTGATTTACGGTTTGCAATGCATCTTACGTCCTAACACACATTATTAATTTGATCCTCATGTTTGTGATTTTTCACAGATGACAAAATTGGAGCTCAGGGATTAGCGTACTTACGCCTGCTCACACAGTAGAAAGGTGGGGGAGAAATCCACTCCAAATCTTCACACTTTGACTTCTAGACCCTTCTACCCATACCAAACAAGGAACTAACCTATGAAGCCGTATGAGTGGGAGTGTTTACAGCGAATTTGTCCTTCCAAGGTCAAAAAGATGAATCTGGGGCACCTGGGTGGCTGTCAGTTGAACATTGGACTCTTGATTTTGGCTCGGGTGGTGATCTCGGGGTCGTAAAGTCAAGCCCCATGTCCGCTTTGCGCTCAGCGCAGAGTCTGCTGGAGATTCTCTCTCTCCTGCCCCTCCCCCCACTTGTGCACTCTATAAATAAGGAAAATCTTAAAAAAAAAAAAAAGATGCATTTACCCTTCCGAGCCTGCTGACAAAGGAAAGGAAGAAGATGGGGTAGAAAAAGGAGAGGTTTAAATATACATTATATTCACCATGAGCCTTGTTTTTCCTGGGCCATCATTTCGTGGGCTTTACTGGCCTGAGAATATTCAGGGAGAACTGTGGAATAGATGAATTTGAACAGTTGTTCTCTTTCTTTATCTAAGCATTTTGCATCATTGCTGTAATAGAATCTTGTTTATTTTAGTGTGTAATGTGTTCCTATCTCTCAGGGAAGATTGGGAGATAGAACAGTCTAGTGGGGGAAAAAAAGCATGAGCCCTGGAGTAATAATCATAGCTCGCCTTTGCTGACTTCTGACTTTGTCGTAGACATGGTTCTAATGACACCTGACATGTACTGACTTGTCGTAATCCTATGAGATAAGCACTATTGATGTTTTATTGTACAGAGGGGGAAATGAGGGTTCAGAGAGATGAAGTAACTTGTCTGAGGTCACACAGCTAGTAAATAGGGGGGTTAAGATTTGAACCCAGGCTATGGGACTCCAGATCCCAAATTGTCCATGCCTCCCCCATAAGATCAGGATATGGCTCAAAGTCTCTGAGCTTCGGGATCCTCATCTGTAAAATGGCAATAAATACAAATCATACCCAGTGGTCAAATGAAAGAATAGACATAAAGCATCTGGCGTGCAGTAGGTACTTAGATATTAGCTGTTATTATTACCACATTTGAAATCTGCCCAGTGGTTCTTCTGAATTAAAACCGGGATGTGAGGGGCGCCTGGGTGGCTCAATCGGTTAAGCGTCTGTCTCAAGTCATGATCCCAGGGTCCTAGGATCGAGCCCCACATTGGGCTCCTTGCTCAGTGGGGCGCCTGCTTCTCCCTCTCCCACTCCCCCTGCTTGTGCTCTCTCTCTCTCCTCTGTCAAATAAATAAATAAAATCTTTTAAAAAGAGAAAACGGGGTGTGGACCCTGACAGTGTGTGGAGAAATAAGCATCTGGGCCCCCCTCTAACAAGCTCTGTGACTTTGGGGAAGTCGCTTCATTTCCCTGAACATGTGCCTCATTGGGAAAGGATAATAATAATATTTCTCTATTAGGGTTGTTGTGAGGATCAAATGAGATCATGTGAGCTTGCCAGGCATGTGAAACGTGCTCAGTGCTTGGGAGCTCTTATTATTATTTATTAAGGGTACATTTTTTTTTGAAGGAAGGCTCTTGTGAATGGCAGTGGGGTGGGGATATGAAAGCAGGGTATGGCAGTGGAGGACCCCCCTCTATTGGGGGAGCTATTTCAGAACATTTTCCAGGGACACCTGGGTGGCTCAGTCGGTTAAGCGTCTGCCTTCGGCTCAGGTCATGATTCCCAGGGTCCTGGGATCGAGCCCCGCATCGGGCTCCCCACTCAGCAGGAAGTCTGCTTCTCCCTTTGCCCCTCCTCCTGCTTGTGCTCTCTCTCTCTTTTTCTCTCTCTGACAGATAAATGAATAAAATCTTAAAAAAAGTAAATTATTAAGAAAACATTTTCCAAAGGTAGTGTCTTTTGATTTAAAAAAAATATATATATTAGAAAAAGCAGCTCTGTTTGATATATGGTTGAGAGAAGAGGGGTTTGACATTAAAATCCCCAACAAATGTAGTGGAATGTGGTGTAGTTTTATGCTCCAGTCTCCCAACCAGGTTCATCCCTCTGATGCTAAATCTTAGGTATCCTCTCAGAGGAGAAGGAGAAGAGGACTCGAAATATATTGATTTTTCCCTGCTGTGACACCCGTGGGCCCTACACCTCTAGTATGTTGAGAGTTGCTGACCAAACTTTAAATCTCCAGGATTCAGGCCTCATCTGGGGTTGCCTGTGGGTCTGGTGGGGCAGATCCTAGCCCTACCCCCAACCCTGAAGGGCAGTATTTATTTATTTTAAGATTTTCTTTATTCATTTTTAGAGAGAGAGAGAGGGAGAGCGAGGGGAGGGCAGAGGGGGAGGGAGAGGGCCAAGCCGACTTGGCACTGAGTGCAGAGCCTGGCGGGGGGCTCGATCTCACGACCCTGAGCCAGAATCAAAAGTCAGTTGCTTAACCGACTGAGCCACCCAGGCGCCCCCGAAGGGCAGTGTTTAACACAGCAAGGCCACCCATCATCCCCTTGATTCCTCAAGGAATTTAGGGTGCTTGGAAACCTACACAGGGGCCCAACATGGGACGGGGGGAGGTGGTGATGATCCAGGGTTCTTGTTCCTGGAGGGAGAAGGCGTACCAGCAGGTGGGCGGCATCGTTGTCCCGGGGTGTTGCCGAGCAGCCCCTGCTTGACCACCGACACGTGAACAGGAGGCAGGACGAGGGTGAGGCCCCTTGCTGGGGGTTGGGATAGCACCTCTCCTTGTAGTTGGAGAAGGTAGGGCATGCCGCCTGGCTGTGAGAGGGCACAGAAATCCCCAGATGTGAGAGGTCTTGTGGTGACCGAGTTACCCTATGGTGGCAGGTGGGGGCAGAGCCAGAGAACTATGTAGGACTTCAATGTGAAATGTCTTGTTTGAGGTCTGTCCCCTGCCAGGAAGCAGAGTCCCCACCCTCCTGTCGAGCAGGTATTACAAGAGATGGCTGCAGGGCTCAGAAGGTTCACCTTGTTAGTGCCCAGGTTTGGTTTGGCTCAAAAGAAGGGCATTCTTTCTGCTCAGGAAACCCCAGACCAAGGGCTTGTAATCTAAGGTATGTGTGGCAAAGGTGGCAAGGCGTCTGTCTTTTGTTAGGTTTCCAGTGGCCCAGATGTAGGCCCTTAGTCTCTAGAATGTGACATGCCCCCGAAATCTGAGGGTCTCTCTCCTCTTAGGGGCAGGGCCAGCTTCACGTAGAACCCCAGGCACAGAAGGGACCTGCCCTTGATTAATGCTCCATTGCTGCCGTGTTGAAATTCTTATTTTTTCTTATTTAGTATATATATGTATATATTTTTTTAAGATTTTATTTTTGAGTTCTCTCTACCCCCAATGTGAGTCTTGAACTCATGACCCCAAGATCACGAGTTGCACGCTCCCCCAACTGAGCCAGCCAGGTGCCCCAATAAATTTTCTATTGTGGTAAAATATATATAACAGGGTTGTACCATAATTAAAAATAAAACGTATCATAAAATTTGCCACTTTTAAAAATTCCAGTATAATTAACATACAATGTTTATGTTAGTTTCAGGTGTATAATACAGTGATTCAACCCTTCCATACATCACCCAGTGCCCATCACAACAAGCGCGCTCCTTCATCCCCATCATCTATTTCACCCATCCCCCATCCCTGGCAACCACCAATTTGTTCTCTATAGGTAAGGGTCCGGTTTTTTGTTTGTCTCTTTTTTATTTTGTTCATCTGTTTTGGTTTTAAAATTCCACATATGAGTGAAATCATACAGTATTATTTCACTTAGCATAATACTTAGCTCCATCCGTGTTGTCACAAATGGCAAGATTTCATTCTTTCATGGTTGAGTAATACTCCATTGTGTGTGTGTGTGTGTGTGTGTGTGTGTGTATACCATATCTTTATCCATTCGTCTAACGATGGACATTTGGGTAGTAAAATTTGTTTTTTTTTTTTAGAGACAGAGAGTACATGCGAGCTGGGGTGGGGAGAGGCAGAGGGAAAGACAGAATCTTAAGCAGGCTCCACGCTCAGTGTGGAGCCCAGTGCAGGACTCATTCTCAGGACCCTGAGATCATGACCTTAGCTGAAATCAAGAGTTGGACGCTCAACTGACTGAGCCAGCCAGGTGCCCCTAAAATTTGCCATTTTAAAGTGTACAGTTCAATGGCATTAATTACATTCACAATATTGTGCAACTATCACCACTCTCTGTTGTCAAAACTTTTTCTTCATCCCAAATACCCACTCTAAAGCCATTAGGCAGTAAGCCTTCATTCCCGGCTCCCCTCCTCCCCTCAGCCCCTGATTACCTCTAATGCAGTTTCTGTCTCTATGAATTTGCCTGTTTTGGATATTTCATGTAAGTGGAATCATACAATATTTGTCCTTTTGTGTTGGGTTTATTTCTCTTAGTATAATGTTTTAAGGGTTTATCAATGTTATAGCATGTGTCAGAACTTAATTCCTTTTGGGGCTCCTGGCTGCCTCAGTCAGTAGAGCCTGTGACTCTTGATCTTGGGGATGTGAGTTCGAGCCCCACATTGGGGGTAGAGATTACATAAAAATAAAAAATCTTAAAAAAATAACTTTATTACTTTTTATGGATGAATAATATTGCATTGTATGTATAGACCATATTTTGTTTATCCATTCCTCTTTTGACAGACACTTAGGTTGTTTCCACCTTTAGGCTATTGTGAATAATGCCACATTGAGCATGGGTGTGCAAATAATGTGTTCGAGTCCCTGTTTTCGATTCTTTGGGTAGACACCCAGGAATAGTATTGCTGGGTCATGGAAATTCTGTGTTTAGCTTTTTGAGGAACTGCCAAACTCTTTGACATTCTTAGTTTTTGAACAAGAGGCCCTGCATTTTCATTTTGCACTGGGCTCTTCAAGTTATGCACCTGGTCCTCTCTCAGGGCTATTTTCAGAGGATATCACAGTCTAAGACATACCCGAATTACCTCTCCACCTTGGGTGGTTCAATATGTTATCAGCCCACTATAGCCAGAAATTAGCCACCACACCTATCCTAGGGCCTGTGGACAAACATGGTCTACTTGTCTGTTTATGTCGTGCTCGAGAAGGAGAATGGTTAATGTAAGCTCTTTAGCTTGAGGACTGAAACCACCAACTCCCACTTAGCTCACATATGTCTACAGCGATGTGGCTGCTCACTAAAAACGTGACTTAATTCCACTGTCTTTACCAATATAATTTTATTATTACAGAAACACTTGCCAAAGATAAAAGTTGCAAATAGCTATTGTTTTAGGAACTTACCCAAACCCACTTGAAACTGCTTAACTTCAAAAGATAGCAGTAAATGACTATTAACTCACCTTGCTGTGCCCACAATCCTGAACTTTTATATCATGAGCCTTAGTCAATCCTAATCCACTCCACACCGAAACACCCACCATAAATGATGAATGTCCGGACTTCACCAGTGAGCCCCACTTGGAGACACTATTAAAACTGCTAAGAAGAAAACACCTGCCTGGCTCAGCCGGTGGAGTGTGTGACTCTTGATCTTGGGGTTGTAAGTTTGAGCCCCACTTTGGGTGTAGAGATTACTTAAAAATAAAGTGTTAAAAAAAAAAAACAGCCAAGAAGTGACCTCTCTTCATGCCAAGAGCTGTGCCTTATCAACAGGTTGTCTTGGTATTACTTTATGGGAGCCCGTATTAAACAAACTGCAGTTTTACCTTCTACACTATGCATTTGCTCCAATCGTATTTTGGATATTTCATCCGATATCCATTCATCCATTGATATGTTGCATGCCTGCCATGTGTTAAGCACCCTTAGACACTAGCTCCGTGATGACTGGGACAGATACATCTTTCATTTTTATAGAGCTCACCCTCTCCTTCATCCTTAAATCACATTCCTGCTGCTAGGGAAGGTAGAGACAAAGAACCCCTCTCAACTTGAATTTATTTGAAAATGGAGCTTCTCCAGCAAACAAGCTAGATCTCTGCTTTTTCGATCTGGATGTCTTGATATTGTTGGGGAGGAAAAACTTTTCTTCTGCCCTCTTAGGTTCAGTGCCTGGGGGCCTGCAAATTTAACCAACAAAAGACAAACAAACAGGAGAAAAGGAATACAAATTTTATTAACATTTTTCTTGCACAGGAGTTCACAGAAAAGAGGTGGTTAGACTATTTTGGGGGCTTATATGCCATCTTTATCAAAGGAAAGGAGATTTGGGCTTTAAGGGGCCATACACTGTGAAGTGATGAGGATATGTATGGGAAAATGAAGGGTTTTTTTTAGTAAGGTCTGTTAATGCAGGCTCATCTCCGTGATGACTCTCTTGGTAATAAGAGTTACTCTCTTCCTAGTATGGGAGATGGGGATACCTTCACAAAAGGAAATTTATGTCCTGCTTTTAGGCAAAAAAGAGGAGGGAGGAGAATTTTTCCTGCATTTTGTTGATTCCCAGATGCCTTCAGCTTAAAATAATCCTTATGCCAAGGTAGCATATATTGGGGTGGTATATATATCTTAATCCCCTTCAACTTGATCTTCATTTTTTTAAAGACTTATTAATTTATTGGGTGCCTGGGTGGCTCAGTCGGTTAAATGTCTGCCTTCGGCTTGGGTCCTGATCCCAGGGTCCTGGGATCGAGTCCCGCGTCGGGCTCCCTGCTCAACAGGGAGCCTGCTTCTCCCTCTCCCTCTGCCGGCAGCTCCCCCTGCTTGTGTTCTTTCTCTCTCTGTCAAATAAATAAATAAATCAATCTTTTTAAAAAAAGATTGATTTATTTATTTGAGAGACAGAGAGAGAGAGCATGCATGTGAGTTGGGGGAGTGGCAGAGGGAGAGAATCTTCAAGCAGACTCCCCGGCGAGCACGGAGCCCCAGGCGGGGCTCGATCCCACAAGCCATGAGATTATAACCTGAGCTGAAAGCAAGAGTACGACACTCAACCAACTGAGCCACCCAGGCGCCCCCAACTTGATCTTTAGAAGGCGAGGCAGCAAGATGTTCTTAGAATGAGTTTGTCGCTCATAATGATTACTTGTCACTGCCGTGCTGCCTTGCCTCCAGGGTACTCCTTGCGTCCTGGTGCTAATCCACGCCACTATTGCTGGGACAGAGCCCAGGCTTGGACCTCGTGAAGTGGTCCGAGCCTCCCCAACATAGCTGCTTTGAAGCCCCGTGTCCAGTTGGTGAAATGACCCCCAGGAGGCACAGGAGAGCCCCCAGAAGGTTATTCCCAGGATATGCGATCAGTCTGGTAAGTAAGAGGCCCCGATCAGAGGCTTTACCAAGAGATACGACCTGCCAGACCAGTTTGTCAACCAGCTGCAGCCACTTTGGGGTGACTCTGGTCCATCTGGATGAACGCAGATCTGGATGCTCAAACAATTCTCTCAATGTCTGGTTTTCTTTTAACTGAAGAGGGGCTTACATTTTTCTTCCCGTTTTATCTATTTTGCAGCTGGTTCTTAGAGATGCTCTAGCCCAGTCTGTTGGTCTTGTGAGTTTCAGAAGGCGCACCCGCCCCCCCACTCCCATGGCTCCTTCCCCATGTGATTACATCTTTCCTTGGTAATGGGGTTTTGACTGGCCTTTTGTAGCATGCGAAGCCACAATGGGACAAGAATATTCTCCCCTTATTTTTATCAGGCGCTTTTATTTCCTGAGCTGTTTTTGTAAGTGTGCTTGTTTCTGGTTCTGCTTCTCATCTGGAAGGGGGCCCGGGATTCAGGGATAAGATTAGATGCCCTGCTGTGTCAATTGGTCTTTTAAAAGAAAGAAGCAAAAGTTGATCACATGCTGAAGCTCAGGGCCGATGCAGAGCTACCTCCCAAGAGGCCAATCAATTTCAATTAAGGAGATTAAAAGCCCCGAGCACAGAGAGGCCTGGTCACGGGTTTCTGAATGCCTTGCTCCTCCAGCAGCCTAAAAGCAGGCAGCGGACCCCAGAAGCGCTGGATCTTATCCTCTGGGCCATTGGCAAGACAGTGAGGGAGCGCATGCAAAAGAAGGAGCTAGCTGAAGGGGCTCAGTGATCCTTCACGGCATCTGGAGCAGGACCGACGAGTCACTGTCCTCACCCCCACTAAGTATCCAGACGCAAATTACTGGGCCAAACCTACCCAGTGCAAACTACCACCCCATCACACTTCCCAGGGGACAGAACTACCCCAGGTTCTCATGGTCTGTCCCCTCCCCTTCCGAGGCGGCGGCCCTCCCCACCAGATTCCAGGTCGCCACCTTCCCTAACTGCTCGGGCATCCTAGAGCCCACACCGCTGAGGGTGGGGAGGGGACCAGAGCGGGGATGCCCGGCGGAGGAGAGGGGCCTTAGCACCACACAGGGTCTGCCTCTTACCAGCTCTGCATTGGCTCTGAGTCAGCACGTGACCGAGTTTCTTTTTAAGACCGGTTGGCACACCAGGACATCACCTTAGCACCCAGGTATCTCAGCGAGCCTCACTTCCCATGTGCATCAAAACGGAACCATCACCCACCGCACCGGGTTGGCCAGGCTCCCAGGAGGTCACGCATGTTTACATCAAGCACCTGACACCCCCTCACCGCCCTCCGCAGGCAGCCCTTCCGATTACAGTGGCCCTGGGCAGACAGGGGAGGTGGGGGGGGTTACATTCAGGCCCCCCGCCCCCCGATCTGGTGGTTTTTGTTCAGAAGCCAGTGAATCAGCAGTCCTGTTAGTGCCGGAAGATCATGCTTTGTCTGCCGTGAATGCTGTGTAAATATCGACGCTGTGTCACCTGCCGGGGCCAGGAGAACCAGGGCCGACGGAGGGGTGTGCAGGGATGCAGGGGAGGGGGCTGAGCCCGCTGCAGCCCCTGGCAGGGCAGGAAGGAAGCAGGGCTCTCTGGGAGGGGAGTAGCAGGAGGCTGACGGAAAGCAGTTACTTGCTGAGCAGGAAAGAGAAGTGGCCAGGAACTCAGCTTCATGCCCAGGAGTAGTAACAAAGACAAGATCTAGCAAACTCCAGGAGCCCGAAGCCACCGTTCCCCTGGCTTCTCTTCTCTGCTCCTTCTCCTCGGCTGCTATCCCATTTTCAGGCCGGCCTGGAGAGGGAAGGTGGCCGAGGAGGAGGCTCGGTCCAGGCCATGTGGCGGCGCGTCTGTCATCTAAGGGACAGGAGGGGCCGCTGTGGAACACCACACATCAAGAAACACGGGGTCACAGTTCTCCCAGCCCTGTGGGGTGCCAGGTGCCAGGCGGCTCGTACACTTGCCCAAGGTCACTCTAGTCCATGGCAGAGCCATTTCCCGGGGTCCTTCTCCCACACCTCCCTGCCTCCTGGGCCTGCTTCCATCTCTGACCTACTTCTCCCAAGATAATTGAGAAACGAATGACCGAAGCTGCAGGACTAGGCTTGTGAAGGCTTGGGATGCTGTTCGTCAACGTGAGAGCATCTGGACCTTTTTTTTTTAAACAACGAGAAAAGTAAGTCTTGTGCAGATTGTATTATATACAAATGCCATTTTTCTGGATACAGATTTATTTTACAAATGTAGAAAAATGGAACTTACCATTCACATTGAAGAGGAGAAAACTTGCTGTGTGGAGTTTAAAGGAAGCTTTAAGTTGCTAAGGAAGGAGTAGATGAGCTTCCCAAAGGAAGCCTTGCCTCGAGGTGGGACCAGCTTTGTGGGAGGGAAGGCATCGCCGGCCACCAGCCCTTCCTTTAGAAACCTGTGGGGTGGCCGCCCCATCAGGCAATAGGAAGGGACTGGGGTGTGATGTGCCCTGGGACCTGCCTTCATTTTTTTTTTTTTTTAAGATTTTATTTATTTATTTGACAGAGAGAGAGAGAGAGCACAAGCAGGGGGAGCAGCAGAGGGAGAGGAAGAAGCAGACTCCCTGCTGAGCAGGGAGCCCGACATGGGGCTCGATCCCAGGACCTGAGATCATGACCTGAGCCGAAGGCTGACGCTTAACGACTGAGTCCCCCAGGCGCCCCTGGGACCCGCCTTCCAACAGAGCACCTGTACGGGCAGGTTTGTGTCCCGGGGAATTGGCTTGGTCATGCCAGGGCATGGGAACCCAGGCCAAGTTTGATAAAGACCCCGGGGAAGCCACGGCTCCTTGCTTTGTCAGTGGCGGAGCCTGGGTCTCGGTCTGTCCGGGCTGGCACAGCAGACCCCAGAGACTGGCTGGTTAAACAACACAGACGTTGACCGCTCACGGTCCTAGAGCCTGGAAGCGTCAGGTCAAGCAGGTGCCGGCCGATGCAGTTCCTGCTGAGGATCTCCCCGGCTGGCAGACGGCCACCTCCTTCCTGTGTCCTCCTGTGGCCGAGACCGCAAGAGCTCTGGTCTCTTTTCCTTCCCTAGGGACGCTAATCCCATCATGGGAACCCCCACCCTCACGACTTCATCTAAACCTCATTTCCTCCCAAAGGCCCCGCCTCCAAGTACCATCAAAGTGAAGGGTCAGGCGTGGGTCTTTAACCCCTGGTCTCTGTGCTTCTCTATGATGATCTTTGTGCCTCCTCCGTCGGTCATGCTGAGCTCTGGGCTGAGCTTCTCCAACTACCCTTGGCGAAGTTTTCTTATTTGCAGTAGGGCATGATGTGTGATGAGAAAGATGACATTATTGCATAAAAAAGACATGAAATACGAGCTCATTTCTTTTTTTATTCTTAGATTCCACTGACATAGCACTGCTGTTAAATTGGTGTGGATGCTGCTGAAGGCTCGCTGTCCCCTCTGTGTTCATCTCCCTGTGGAGCCGTCACCGAGCCTCTCAGGAACCAGGCTTCCTGCATGGGCCACCTTCTGAGGGCCGCTGCCTAGAGCCCCATGAGATACACTCTTGTCAGCCCCCACGTCAGTGGGACGCCACCACTTCCAGAGACAAAGACTCGCATTGGGGTCCCAGTGAAGATGCAAGACTCCTCCCCAGAGGACAGAGCAACCTGCTTGACAAGAACAGAGGGGTCCTCTTGCCCAAAAGCACTGGATGTCAGAACAGAGGGGTCTTGGGTGGGCGGAAGCCTCTGGGAATCTGGACAGGAGTGAACATTTCCCAGCAGAAACTTTTCCTGGCAAGAGAACTGGAGAGGGAGAGGTAGGATATCAAGTCAACCTCCAACCAGCTGACCAAATTGCAAATCTCTCATTAAGATTTGCTGACCAGGGGTGCCCGGCTGGCTTAGTCCGTGGAACATGCGACTCTTGATCTCGGGGTTGTGAGTTTGAGTCCCTGTGTAGAAATTACTTAAAAATAAAAATCTTTTGGGGTGCCTGGATGGCTCAGTCGTTAAGCGTCTGCCTTCAGCTCAGGTCATGATCCCGAGGTCCTGGGATCGAGCCCCGCATCGGGCTCCCTGCTCAGCAAGAAGCCTGCTTCTCCCTCTCCCTCTGCCTCCTGCTCTGCCTATCTATGCTCTCTCTCTGTCTCTGTCAAATCAATAAATAAAATCTTAAAAAAATAAAAAATAAAAATCTTTAAAAAAAAATAATTGCTGACCAAAGAGGAGAGTGGAGCTGTGGATTTACTCCATGTCTAAGCTAAACATGGAGCTTGTGAGCACCTAATGGCTCGTATGGCTGTGCTTTCTGGGCTCCGGTATAGTAAAGCCCCACAGGCGTGATCCTGGGGCCCTGGGCTGACTGTCAGGAGACCAGGCGTCTCTCTGTCATCATCAGTAAAGTGGTAGCAACAGCCCCAATATTAGTTGGCTGGGGATGCCCTAACCAAGCCCCATGGGATGAGTGGTTTAAACAACAGAAATGTATTTTCTTACAGACCCTTCCCTCACAGCCTCAGGAGGAACCAGCCCTACCCACGGCTTGATGTCAGATTTCTAACCACCGGAACTGTGAGAAAATAAATTTTGCCAGCAGTGAAATAAGGGGCGAGCCTGCAATCCCCAAGACTCAGCCTGATCGTAAGCAGATTACATCTCCGGGCAGAACTGTGCCCCAGCCTTCCCACGCCGCTGAATGTGTGACTTAGGCCATGTAATCTCTCCAGGTTAAAATTTATTTATAAAGCACAGATAATAAAAATAACATCTATTTCTCTCCCCAGGTGTTCTGAGCCTTCAGTATGGTTGCAGGGATGATGCATCACAAAACGAAACAAATTAGTCCTTGGGACAGACGACCCAGGGGCAAATCAGCCACCACAACAAAAAAGACAAGCTTTCAAACCAACAAGAGAAGACAAGATTGTAATGCCTTCCTAACAACGTTGCTTTATTGATGCGATGCAAGGAAAACTACATTAGATTCTATTGATTCTCTTTGAGATCTAATAATATGCTTTATTCAGATCTTACTCACATACCACTTCCTCCACGGTCTTTCTCAGGAGCTGAAATTGGCCAGTTACAAACAGAATTTGTTCTCCTCTCCTTTGAAATCACAGAAGTGGACGTGTTTTAGAACACAAAAGATACTAAGCTTTCTCAGGGAAAGAAAGCAGAGCTGGAAGAAAAAAAAAAAATCTCCCCTCTAAACAAAATTGAAAGCATGCCTTACTTTAGATTTATTTGATTACAAAGTCTTTCTCGGAGCTAATCAGTTTTAGAACCCGTTCCTATTGGCGCCAATGAGCCAATAAAAAATCCAGAAGGAGAGAAGAAGTATCAACAACTCAAGGAAACAAGGTTGTTCGTTTTTTTTAAAAAAAGCATTGAATTAATGTCTACGCCGCTGAGTCAAATTATTTATACACATGCTATAGGTTTTGCATCCCCAGAATTTGTTAGCATTCAGAGTATGATAAATTGTCCCTGACTGACTTGTGAAAAATCATCTCAAGAAGGATTTTTTTTTCTTTTTCCAAGCAGGAAAATATGTAGATGACACACGGTGGTTTATTGAAACTGTTCTTCAGATGAACAGCCTGAAGGGAGAGGCAGGTTTTTAGATGTCACAACGATGGTTAAGAATTTCGGCTGTGGGGCAGTGTTATAAAGCTCATGAAGTCACTTCACTCCTGTACCTCGTGTTCTTCATCTCTCCAGTAGGTTCCAAACTCAGGGCTTTCTGCAAAATTCAGAGGGATCATACGTGAGCCCTCCCAGGATTAAGAACCTAATAAGTGTCAGCCTTTGTATCATTATTATTATAGAGAATCTTTTCCTAGTTATATTTCACCTGCAGAAAAATTACAAAAAGGATTAAATTTGTTGGAAAAACGACAAAGTAGGTCTTGCGCCCCCTTAATGCATGTGCTGTGTCAGTTCTAAGAAAGGATGTTAACAAGTGTTAGTAAGCCTGTGTGTTGCTGGTGGGGTGTTAAACGGTCAGACCCTTTGGAAAACTGGTCGTTCCTTAAAAAGCTAAATACAGAGTTACTATATGGACCAGCAGCTCCACTCCTATCGGTATATATATACCCAAGGGAATCAACAATATACATCTGTACAAAATTTGTCCACAGATGTTCATTGCAGCATTATTCACAATAGCCAAAAGGTGGAAACAGCTTAGGTATCTATCAGCTAATGAGTGGATAAGCAAAATGTGATAGAATATTATCTGGCACAAAGTAGCAATGATACACTGGTAGATGCTACAATGGGGATAAACCATAAATACATTGTACTAAGTCAAAGAAGCCAGGTCTCACAAAAAAACACCTCTTGTATGATTCCATTTTTTAAAAAAATTTTTGATTTAGAAGTTTTATTTTTATCACTTGCGAATTGTATTTTCTTTTCTGATTTTTTAAAAAATCATTTATTTATTTTTTAAGTAATCTCTACACCCAATGTGGGGCTTGAACTCACAACCCCGAGATCCAGAGTCGCATGCTCCAACGGCTGAGCCAGCCAGGTGCCCCTCTTGTGATTATTTTAATACAACATTGTTAGTTTCAGGTGTATAACAGTGACTCACCCTGTGCGTGCATTCTGAAATGATCACTTCAATAAGTGTAGTCACTGTGGATGATTCCATTTATGTGAAATACCCAGAACAGGCAAATCCAGGGAGACCAGAAAGTAATTAGCAGTTGCCTAGGTTGGGTCAGGGAGCAGTGATGGGTATGACTGCTAACAGGTGTAGGGTTTCTGGAATTGGGTAGTGGTGATGGTTGTACAACTTTGTGAATATACTAAAAACTACTGGATTGTACACTTTAATATGGTTAGTTTTATGAATTATTTCTGGGAAAAAAATTTTGAATTCTTAATGTGGAAGATAAGAAGGAAACAAAAAAAATTGCAGCATCCAGAGATAATCACTGCAAGTGTTTTGATGTAGATCCTTCAGACTCATGCAAATATACACATTTAAAAAAAAAATAAAATGGGATCATACAGGGCATACTGCTGAGTGGAAGTTTTATCTTAATATTACTATTCTATATTAGGAAATTGCCTCTACACTTCAGTGACTTCTACCTCTGAATCTTCCCGAATGTCTGGCCTTTCCACATTTCTTGCCATGTTCTTCTCTTTCCAAAGCTCTTCAGGAGGACTTTTCAAACTATTTTGCACTCCTCGGATCGTCAGGGTACTTCCAGTCCTTGCTGTCACAACTTGCCCTGTGTTACAAGATATTTCATTAACACCTATGATTTCAATAGACTTGATTCATAAATCCACACTTCTACCTTGACTTTTATCCCCTCTGCTGGTCCTCCATCTCCAAAAGCCCACTGGAAATTCCCACTCGGATATTCATCACTGACATTGTCATATGACTAAAATCGAACTCATTATACTTTTCAATGCCACAGCCTGGCACGGCAGAAGATGTGCTGAATGTTGAATCTTGAAAGGAGAGTTCATGCCCACACTTAACCTTTCTGATTCAAATCAGGCTTCTTGGAAGTGATGGAGACCTACTCTGGCTAATTTAGACAGAAAAGGGATGCAGGGAGGGACGTGTGGTCGCTCCCGCCCCAGGCAGGAAGGGCAATGAAAACCAGCACCTGTCCACTTTGCTTAGCCTTGATTTCCTTAAATCAAGAACGATGGAGATAATTTTACCACCGGCCTCATGGGATTTGTAAGGAAGCCAGAGCTGGTATTGTGGAAGATACTTTGTAAACCAGGAGCCCCTGCACAAGTGTGAGGTTGTTTATACTATAAAGTGAGGTTTTCTTTCCAACCTCTACTCTGTTCCTGACCATTTGTACCTTTGTGCCCCCTCAGCATCCTCACTTACCCATTAGCACCCCCTCCTCGCCTCGGGGCCCCCTCCCCCTCAGCCCCTCCGTATCCAAGCCACAGGGTTTTGTTCATTATTCCTTCCGCTTCCTCCCACCTTATTCAGCTGCAACAATGGAAACCAGTCTTTCCCAAGCTTGATTACACATAGCACTCACCTGGGGCAGTGATTCTGCCTCTGAGGGCCTGTCAAGACCTCCGAGGAGGGCTGCATTCTTAAAGATTTTTTTTTTATTTATTTATTCATGAGAGAACGAGAGAGAAAGGCAGAGGGAGAAGCAGGCTCCCAAGGAGCAGGGAGCCCGATGTGGGACTCGATCCCAGGACCCTGAGATCATGACCTGAGCCGAAGGCAGACGTTTAACCATCTGAGCCACCCAGGCGCCCGGAGGGCTGCATTCTTAAACAAGCTCCTAAGGAGGGCACAACAGGAACAGGTCCACCCACCCCCGGGCATCTTCAAACCGAGTTTCTCACCTGGAGCCCTCATCACCAGAAAGGGGTTCCATGTGGAACTAAGTTTGGAAAACGCCGCATCCATCTCCCTCTTCAAGATTCACAATTTCAAGAGGTCCTGCAGGTAAGATACCTGGGAGACTGTGCAAAGGTGTAAGGCCTAGGAGACTGCAAAACTGTTCTGTCCCATGATACTATGGTTTATAGGAAGAAATACATATTTGGCCTTGTTTCTGGCGTAAAATTCCCCAAACCCTTGGAATTTCCTCAATGATGAGAGCAACAAAGGTGTCGTTTGTTATGTTAAGGAGGTGCCTTTTGGACCCCAGCTAAGGTTAGGGCTGGTTGGCAGGAGAACCAGACCTGCCCACCCTCCCCCCCAAGAAGCCCCCCTCCACTTTCGGTGAAGGGAGAGGAGCTGGAGATTGGCCAGTGTTTGAATCAGTCATGCCTGTGTAATGAAACCTCTGTGAAAACCCAAAAGGAGACAATTCTGAGAGCTTCCAGATTGGTGGACATGGGGAGATTCGGGGAGAGTGGTGCGCCCAGAGAGCGTGGAAGCTCCTCACCCTTTCCCCCCACCTGGCCCTGTGCATCCTTCCATCTGGCTATTCCTGAGTCCTACCCTTTTAGATAATAAATTGATCATCTAGTAAGTAAAATGCTTCTGACTTCTGTGAGCCACTCAAACCAATTAATCGAACCCGAGGAGGGAGTCATGGGACCCTCTGATATATGGCCGGGCAGTCAGAAGTACGGGTGACAACGTGTGTCTGCGACTGGCGTCTGAAGTGAGGGTGGGGGGGCGCGGAGAGCAGTCCTGTGGGACGGAGCTCTTCTTCTGTGGGATCTGATTCGGCCCCCAGATACATGGTATCAGGACTGCTGAATTCTAGGAAATGCAGCTGGTGTCCCCATAATTGCTTGTGGGTGTGGGAAAGCTCCCCACACTGGAATTGGTACCAGAACCCGTTTAGTCGCAGAACATCTGTTAACATTCCGCAAAGAGAATATTATGAGAAACACACACATTGGGAAACCATGGCCTATAGTATACATTTTAATTCCAAGGTTTTTGACCACTTGGCTCTAAGCTTCACCCCCCACGTCTCTACATATACTTGCAACGCTTGCCAGACTCCCTGCCTTCCAACATAACGGACTATGAGCTCCGTGTATGCGGCCCTTTCTCATGCCCAGCCTTCTGGTACTGGCCCTTTTGCAGGTGTGACTGTCACCGCTCTCCCCCACCCCCTCGACCAACGCCCCCGGGACTCAGCTCCGGTCCCTCTTCCTCCATAAAGCCTTCCAACAGCATCCCTGGAGATTTGGGCACGTCCAGTCGCTTCTGGACTGCCACCCACTTCTCTCCAGTCAGAAGGTAAAGGGCAGTGATGCTATCTCAGGGAAAGCTTTGAATCTGCTCTAATTCATTGAGGGAGCGAATTCACACCTTGTTCTCGTTGGGCACAAGTTACTGGTAATCTCCTTCCTGGCTCCGAGGGCGGGGGGGTGCCCTGCCTACCTCCCAGGTGCCCTGGGGCTGTGGCTCCCAAAGTTCAGCGTGCGTCAGGAGGAGCTACGGGGTGTTAAAACCCACCGCGCCCCACCCCAGAGCTTCTGGGTCAGCTCTGGGGGATTTGCAGCTCCACCAAGTTCCCAGATGACATCAGTGCTGTCCCTCTGGGGAATCCCGGGTTGAGGACCACTGGCTTTTGGCATCACCTGCAGGAAATGTCTCCTTCCTAAAGGAGGGGGTTCTCAGTGATTTCCAAGGCTTTCTTCATTCTGGAGATAGCCTGCCTTCCATTTAGTCTCCCCGATTCCTGTGTGGACAGATGGACAGTGGAGAGTGGGAGGAAATCAGGGATAAAAAGATACCAGAGCTAAGTAAATGGCAGATCCAGTATTTAAACCCTGGTCATTCTGGTTGCAAAACTCCTTCTTTTAACCACTCTGCTGTGTTCTCTTGGAAACTTTTTAATAATCTGTCGTCAAGTTGAAGACACGAGCTACTTCTCAGCAGTATGTTGGGGATATTTCAAACAAAATGATTCAAGTAAAACACTTCAGGACTGACATAGACCAGATATCCAACACCTTTATGGAGAAATACATCCTAAAGCATAGGGATTAGAAGCACAGCCTCTAGATCAGAATGCCTGGGCTTGCGTCCTGGCTCGGTCACATACTAGCTGTGTGATGTGGGGCAAGTTATTTCAGCTCTTTGTGACTCAGTCTCCTCATCTGTAAAATGGGCACGATCATACTACTTCCGGATTTGTAATGGAGATTAACTGAATTAGTATGGGTAAGATACTGAGGACAGTTCTGGCTCTGAAGAAGCCTCAGTGAACATGTGCTATCATTCCTGGCTGAGTGCTTTTGGGCAAACTAAGGTATAAGGAGCAGCAGAAAGGTACATCATATAAGCCCATCTCACCGGGATTCTTCTAAAGGCTTCTCTCATGGGAATGTGGGGGAGTCGGAGCCCCATTCCCTGGTTTCAAATCTTGACTAAAACCAGTCCTTAGTTCTGGGAGCTGGAACAGGTTACCTCCCTTTTTTCCACCTGTTAAACGGGGATAATAATCGTATCTACTATGGTTATACTGCATGCGGGCTCGACACCTACAAGTCTATCAGGTCAGTGCAAAACTGCACAGATGAATAAGAAGCCAATGAGCGAACAGACTCGCACCGCCTGAACTGCTTAAATTCTTGGCCCCATTTGCCACAGCAACCCACCCCGTGTTTTATTTTTCTTAGGTAGTCATTCTCCAAATCCCAAAGGCCCTGACGGTATTGTTTTTTGAACTGATATGTCAAATGCACTTCTACCTCAGAAGGGCTTCTTCTTGTCTTGCAGCTAATACATTTTTAATACAGCAGCATCTCCAGTTTCCTTTCAAACTATGGAGAGGATATCCTTTTCCTGTCAGGCTGCGCAATGGTTTTTTGGTTTTGTTTTTTTTTTTTTTCCTTTCAAAGTAAAGCATTAACCTCCAGACTCCTGTAAGTAGGTTCAGTGGACATATGATCAGAGTAGCAAGTTGAGGTTTTTACTGGAGCTCATGTGACATTTCAGAAGCCTGTATTACAAGAGGTTATGCTGATATTTCAGGTTCCTAACGGCATCCAAACGGCAAGCATGACATAGTCATAGATACATAGACCACTGAGCCCTTTCTTCCTACACAGATTTCTTTTACAAAATGTGACCAGGCTGATGGTAAAATATCATCTGTACCTTTTTAAAGCTGTAGGTGGCTGTTGGTATACATTTTGGGGACATGTGGCAATTTGTCTGTGTTTGTAGTTACAATTACCGTGACTTCTAACTGAACAAAAAGAAATGTGTTTCTGAAATTAAGAAGTATGATCAGGCTGAACATACTATTTAACAGTAAATATATCATGAACATTTCTCCACGCCATTCAATTTTCTACATTACTAAAAAATCTTTAATTTCCCTTCTCATTGCAAAAGCAGCATGTTTTTTACCGAAATATTAACTCAGGTAAACAACAGGAAGAAACTTTTAAAGTACCTATAATCTCACCGTCCAGAGATAACTGTCATCAACAGTTGGGTGTATGTTCTCTTAGACTTTTTTTTCTATGATTTCGTGCATTCCAAAAAAAAAAAAAAAAAATTCCTACAGTACCTATTTTTGTGTGACCTGCTTCTTTTTCAATTAATTGATTGTGGATCTCTGTGTACATTACTTAAGATCGCTGCATAGTATCCCATTTTAAGGAGGTATTGGAATTTAAGCTATTGTTGGACATTGTAAATTGTCTTGGTTGGTTTTATTATTTTAACTATGTGTGATGAACATGCTGTGGCTTTGTGGCTTAATCTTTGGGTAAATCTTTATTGCTTTCAGAAAAACTCCTCCAGGCACAATTGCGGGGTCAAAGGTTTTAAACAAATTTGATTTATGTTGCCAAACCGCCCCCAGAAATACCGTACTAATTAACCTACTTATCAGTCGTGTCTAAGTTCCTTTCATTACAAGAAACACTGGTGCTACCTTTCTTTCAACTTCTGCCAGTTGGATGAATAACCAAAATATTTCCTGCTACTATTTAAATTTGTATTTCTTGGTTTCATTTTAGCATTTTAGTATTTATTGGCCATTTGATTTCTGAGTTGGGCATGTAATAAGTATACTCTTAACAACCATTTACTCTGCAAATATTTTTCTCATTTTGTCATTTGCTGTTAAATTTTGTAAAATTTTGGGGCACCTGACTGGCTCAGTCGGTGGGGCATGTGACTCTTGATCTTGGGGTTGTAAGTTCGAGCCCTGTGTGTAGAGATTACTTAAAAATAAAATCTTTAAGGGGTGCCTGGGTGGTTCACTGGTTTGGGCGTCTGACTTCGGCTTAGGTCATGATCTCAGGGTCCTGGGGTCAAGCCCGGCCTCTAGCTCCGCGCTCAGTGGGAAGTCTACTTCTCCTTCTCTCTCTGCCCCTCCCCCTGCTTGTGTGTGCTCGCTCTCTCCCAAATGGATGAGTAAAATCTTTTTTTTTTTTTTAAAGATTTTATTTATTTATTTGAGAGAGAGAGAATGAGAGACAGAGAGCATGAGAGGGAGGAGGGTCAGAGGGAGAAGCAGACTCCCCGCTGAGCAGGGAGCCCGATGCGGGACTCGATCCCGGGACTCCAGGATCATGACCTGAGCCGAAGGCAGTTGCTTAACCAACTGAGCCACCCAGGCGCCCAGGATGAGTAAAATCTTAAAAAAAAAATCTTAAGAAAGATTTTTTTGGTAAAGTTTTGAAAGTATGATTTAAACATTTTTAGTTAATGAATTCATTTTTACTTGATAATTTCTTCATGTTTGGGAAATCCTTTCTCTCCTCAAGCTTATGAAAATATGAATTTAAAATTTCCTAGTATTTTTATTATTTGTTTTGCTTGAATCCTTGAAATACCTGGAATCAATTGCCACATCCAGGGTAAGGTAGGAGGGTCTAACTTTATTAGGAGTTTTTATGACCTCTTCGTTGAGATAGAATTCACATACATAAAATCCACATACTGGATTCTGAACATTCATGTAGAAGTCTTTTGTGTACACGTTTTCAGTTCTTTTGGGTCTCTTCCTAGGAGTGTAACTGCTAGGTCTTACGGTGAGTCTATGTTTAACTTGTTGAGGAATTGCCAATCTGTTTCCCAAAGAGCCTGCACCATTTTACATTCCCACCAGCAATGTTTGAGGGTTCCAATTTCTCCACGTTCGTACAACACTCTGTTGTCTGTCATTTGATTCCAGCTTTCTTTGTGGGTGTGAAGTGGTATCTGGCAGTTTTGATTTGCATTTCCCTAATGACTGTGATGTTGAGCATCTTTTCATATGCTTATCAGCTTATTGGCCATTTAGATATCTTTGGAGAGAAGTCTGTTGGAATCTTTTGCCCATTTTTTAAATTGGGTTATCTTCTTATTTTTGAGTTGTAAAAGTTCTTTATATATCCTAGATACAAATTCTTTATCAGATATATGCTTTGCAAATCTGTTCATCCCTTCTGTGAGTTGTCTTTTGACTTTCTGTGAAGCACAAAAGTGTTTCATTTCTATGATGTCCCATTTATCTATTTTTCTTTGGTCACTTGTGCTTTTGGTGTCCTACCTAAGAAACCACTGCCTGCCCCGAGAGTGTGAAGACTTACCTCTCTGTTTTCTTCAACAGGTTTTATAGTGTTAGCTTTTACATTTAGGTCTAAGATCCATTTTGAGTCTATTTTGTTCTTACAAATGGCTGGCCAGTTGTCCTCAACGCTATTTACCGAATCATTTGTCCTTTCCTGCCATTTAAAATGGCATTTGTGGAACCAACAGCTCAATGTCCCCAGTATCCATTCTCCCACTCCTCCTGGTAGTAACAGAATCCAAATTTTAGCTGGGCACATAGCCACCCGGCTAGAGATATATTTCCTTGCTCTTCCTTTGCTGTAGCAGAAGTGATCTATGCAACCCCAAGATCATGTTTTCATAAGGAAATTGTGCCCCTCCACTAACTTTTTCCCACCTTCCCATAGGCTCAAATGTAGACTTTCCGCTGGTGAGCCAGCTCTGACCACATGGACCTGGACATCTCTTAGGGGGTGAGAGAACAATAAGATACGAATGGGTTTCTAGATGAACTCATGGAACAGAGCTACCTACCAACACTGTGGACCACCCACCCGCTTCTGGGCTATTCTGAATTAGAGAAAAAAAAAATCTGTATTTCATTTGAGCCCCTTTATATTTAGGCCTCTTGTTATTATAATACCTTCAATGTATGCTGTATATGTCTCTATAGGCAAGGTTTTCCTTAAATTCCCATTCTAGTTTATTGATCTATTCTTATACCAAAACCACAGCTTCAATTTCTGTAGTTTTATAATATGTTTAAGTGAGGGAATGAAGGGAGGGGAGTAAGTCCCTGTCACAGTTTCTAAAGCATTTCTTGGCTCTTCTCCTGCGTTCAATCTGTCCAATGAATTCAGACTAATTTTGTCAACTTCTACCACCTCCTCCTTCCCACCTCCAAAGTCACTGGGTACTCTCCAATCAAAAGTCATTTCTTGGTCTTTGAGAGTGTGTCTATTTTCTAAAGTTGTATGTTCTAATGCTAGCTGAGGCATGATGGAGGGCCATTTTGGCTCCTCTCCCTTCATAGGGGCAGCAGCCCGGGGTTGAAATACGCCCACTCCACCATGACTGGTGAGCCAGTCCCATGAGGACAAAGTCCCATGAGCTGTGGTTCTCGCTCCCAAGGAACCCCGACACGATGGAGGTGGTAGGACAGACATACTTGAACATACGTGACACAAACCACAGAAACAGAATCTTCACGATGAGAGTCAAGGCTGTAGGTCTGTGTTACAGGGAGAATCGGCGAGAGGAGTGAGTGGAAGGAGGTGGGAGTGCTTCACACAGTGAGACCGCTCCCCTAACTGGGCACTGTCACCGTCTTCCTCACAAGAGGGGGATGGGCTTGGCATGAGTCGCTTGCCATGAGTTGCTTCTGGTCTCCAGTGCTTAGAAACACATCACTTTTGGAGGATGCTTCATTCAGTAACACACAGAGCAAGTGCCATCTATTATAATGTATTCTCTCTTTCTCCCCGTCGCTCGAGTAGAGCACAGAGTTGTTTTTCCTACCAGAATATGCAATTGGTCCACCACTTAATTGAACCAATTTAGGACGCTCAATTTCCTTTGTAAAATTGATTTTCACTCCATATTCACATCGAGGGCCCTCCACGTTTTGAATCTGTTACGGCGTCGTGGTGGAGAATGTGAACAACTGTAAGTCAAGAGAGCTAGTTTCTGGTCACCTCCTCCATCTCACAGGCTCACATCAGCTGCATTCTGGGAAAGCATTTTAAAGGAATTATCTAAAGTAGCTTAGTTTCAAACTTTAGGTTTAAAATGTCCCTCAGTTTCTCAGCATTAACAGATAAAAATGGCAAAAAAAACCAAAACCAAAAACAAAAACCCCACACAATTAAAAAGGCCCTTAAGTATCAAGTCTGTTTGGAACATCAGTATGTGTAACGCACAGCATACTGCAGATTATCCCACCTGGGCTTCGTTTCCAGACTGTTCTTTGGCTTTTTCATATATAGGGGGATGAGCAGTTGCATACTGTTGAGGTTACAAAGTACAGACGGAGTTGATTTGTGTAAATTCAAAGCGTTGCTCTGAATCATTTGAGTTACCAAATTCTCATGGGCCACACCCTGCATGTCCTGTGTGGGACTACTGACACAGTTTCTCCGCTGTTGATGAAGAGTGTCCGTACAGGGACAGAGGAAGGGCATGGGGTCTAAGACTACGGGACAGAAGAAGGGAGAGTGCAGTACCCAACATCCCTCATCTGTCACAGTCCACCCTTTCTCCGGGAGAGGGATGTCCTGAAAGTGTCTTCACCAGGGCCTGAAACCTTCATGGTCTTACAGGTAAGGTCTCTGACCTCGTGAGGCTTAGATGCTTCTGGAAAGCAGGCCATAAACAACCACGTCGTTAAGCAAGACAGTGTCAGAGAGTGGTAAGTGACAAGAGTGCACTGAGCCTGTGACCTGATGGGGACCAGTGGCTGCTTATAAGCCGCCAGTCAGGACTCGCTCTGTGCTGATGTTTCGCTGAGACTCGAATTACGCTGAATGAAGGGTGCTTCAAATCTTGATTGCCTCTAGTCTGGGCCTGAGCTCCAAGTTCAAGTTCCTTCTCCAGTTCAGGCGCACACTGTGCCTTATCTGCTGGTGTTTCCTCCCGGCTCACACTTTGTGACGGTCCTGGTGGGCCCCATGCACACGGGGACTTTGGCTCTCTGCTCTACTGGCCTCTAGAACAGCACCAGGCCCATCCCAAGTGTTCAGCACACACGTGAATGAATGAATGGATGGAGTAACCTCGCACACGAACGCGTCTGTCACTCTTCTCCCGATGGCTCCTCCCCACGCTCCGTACCTTAGGGAGCACAAGGGACACTGAGGTTCCCCAGCCAGAGCCCCCCTCCTCCCTAGAGCTGCACTTCCCTCTCCACCCCAAGCTAGTGAGTCACCGAGTCCCGCTGGTTCTCTTTCTTCTGCTTGGGCATTGGGGCTGTGTCCTCATGGCAGCTCCATCTATCCCTAGCTATTCCCACAGCTTCTCAATGGGACTCCCTGCTTGAGGCTTGCCCCTGCCCCGTCAGTGTACCATATTTCAGCCAGACAGGTCAATACGGCATATGAATCTGATCAAGATCTCTTAGGGGGCCTCAGTGGTCCCCGTCCCCCACCCCCTCCTGCCCTGCGTCTTCCCAGTTTCTTGGGATGGTCTACGCGGCCTGGCATGTTTGGCACCTGGCCAGCCTTCCCAGCCTCGGCTCTCACTGCTCTTTCCCTTGCTTCCGAGCCCCTGCCCTCGGTGGGTGTTCAGTAAACGGCTGAGCTGGACTCAAGGTGCAGCTGGGGAAGGAGCCAGCCGCCGCTCCCAGTCACTCCTTGGGGGGGGGGGGGCGCAACTGAGGCAGCGTGTGAGCTTTCCGTCCACGGGGACTGGACACAGTCCCCTTCCCAGTGGCGCCTCCCGTGGTGCACCTGGGCCCCTCACACTGCAACCCTTCAGGGCTGTCAGTCGGTCGGGTGACACATAAATGTGTGGGAGCGAGGGCATCCTAGGGCCTTGGGCCAAATAACATGATGCGGGGCCCCTCACAGATCGTTCCGCGGCCCAAAGGGCCGCACGGACGTCTAGAAGCGTCGCGGGGCAGGCTGGTGTCGGGCTCCCAGCTTCCAGGAGGTGTGGGTACGTGAGACGCTCCAGTTGGCTCTAGTTTGGGTTTTCTTGTTTTTTTTTTTTTAAAGATTTTATTTATTTATTTGACAGAGAGAGACACAGCGAGAGAGGGAACACAAGCAGGGGGAGTGGGAGAAGGAGAAGCAGGCTTCCCGCGGAGCAGAGAGCCCGATGTGGGGCTCGATCCCAGGACGCTGGGATCATGACCTGAGCCGAAGGCAGACGCTTAACGACTGAGCCACCCAGGCGCCCCTGGGTTTTCTTGTTTTTGCAAGCCCCTCGCCCTGCCGCCTTCTCACCAGCGACCCAGCTGCTTTCTTCTGTGGTCGCTCTTGCCCACCCCCCACCCCACGCCCACCTCGCTGGCAGCTGCAGAATAGCTCCGGGCCCTCCCAAGCCAGGCCCCAGACCCCGAGGAGAGGCCAGGAGAGAACGCACAGACCCGCCTGGGGGTGCTGCAGGCCGGGGCGGGGGGGGGGGGGGGGGTGGAGGCGGGAGGAGGTTGGAGGGGTAATGAGGAGCAGCGCCCTCCTGTGTTCAGAGAGGAGCATAAAGCAATTAGGTTTGACTAGCCACTTTGCACTAAAGAAGACGGATTTGTCCTTCTGATGTGTTGTTTCCATAGAAGCAGGGCTTAACCTTTTAAGTGAAGATTATAAAGCTACCTCATTCATTTAAAATTAGGCTTCGAGCCTATCCGTACTTAATGCTCAAGTGGTACACGGGGACCGGCCACAGCCGTTCACCGGACTGCCAGGCACAGCCTGAGACTTTCTGTATTTGAAGACACTCTTTCTGGTGGCAATCTAGTTTGTTTGTTTATTTTTTAAAAATTAGCTTCCTAAGGAGATGTAACTCTCTGTGTAAGATCACCCGAGTATTAATAAAATACCTTTTAATTAATGATTAGCCCTGACTCCTTTTCATAAACACACGGAGGACTGGCACACAGGCACAAAACAGCACGTTCAATTAAAGTAATTTATTGTATTCTTCTGGAACGGACATAAAGAGCATCTTGGGAATTGATATCACAACACAATGTTATACACCATTTCACATCTAGCCTTGTGTTGAAATTCTTTTTAAAGAACATAGTAATTTTAAAAAATCTAAATATTTACATATTAATAAAACATATATACAGAAGATTGAGACATCATCCATAGATATGGAATTTTTTTTTTTTTTACTAAGAAAGCCTATAAAAAGGATTTCTGAATAAAGTCTGAATAGTAGTCACAGTAAGTAAACACAAATACAATTTTAATGTACAAAATATGATTTTACTGCTGCAGTTTTGTGATATGTATTTCCAAATTGTGGATGCATTGCACGTACTTGTGAGTTGAGCAATCCCCACCCCTCCTCAAGTATTGAAAAATCCAAGCTGTCACCCAGTCTTGGAAGGAAGTGCTTTCGAAGGTTCGTGATGCATATTTAACAGATCCCACAGTGGTAAGGTAAATGTTTCTACCTTTATTGGCAACATACTCATCTCACTGTAATAGAGTTGAAAGGTCACTAATTAATCTTTTCAATTCCCTTGAGAAATATTTCCTGCTGGGGGGCAGAAGACAAATTTTAAAACATACGTTGCAGAAAAACAAAAGCCCTGGATGTAGGACTTCATCAGGGCCACTTGCTGACCAATGGGACCAGTTTCAGGGAAGGGATTCCAAACAGGCCTAGAAATGTAAAACGCTAATAACTATAGGATGTGACGGAAACCATTTCTCTGAACCTTCCTTGTAACTTCAGAAATAAGGCAAAAGACACACGGATATGGGATGGAGCTCTCTAGCAGTGAGACTGATTCTATAAGCCACGCCTGGGACCAGCTTTGTCACATTTCAGGGATGCCTCCCATCTCTCGTCTTCGGCTGATGAGCTGGCCTTCGGTGGACCCCTGCATCGCCCCCGAGCTCCCCTCCGAGCTCAGGTGGAGCGGTTCGGTGTGCTACGGCACGAGTCCTTCGGACAGGGTGCCTCTACAAGAACTCTGAGCTCTAATGCTCTAGGACCTCATAAAACAGGAGCTAGGGAAATAGCAACAATTCTTTCCCCCTCTGGCTCGGCATGTCTACAGCCCAAATTTCTTTCCGGCTGATTTTTGGCCTTTGGGTCAAGTGCCAAAGATTTTATGGTAATTTGCTTTATACAGTGAATGAGGTCTACATGCAATGTTTCTAAGTAAAACGGTATTTTTAAATTCACCATCTTTTTGGAGAAGGGAATCTGGAGGTAAATATTTCTATAAAACAAATACCCACATGGCAAGCTATCTCTTTAGTATAAACCCTTATTTTTGTATGTTGGTTTCATACGAAGTGGAGGGCGCGTGTACTAGGCGCCAAATGAAATATATAATATTAAGTCCATTTGTGGCTGGTGGCCACACGGTGCCAAAACCCTGGGCCCCGCAGCTTAAAATCCTCTGTGCAAACCGTTGTTAGGTGTCGTGTGGGTCACTGGTTACTTTGAGTTTCTCGCCTTTTAATTAGTCATTTTGTCACTGTGTTGACACGTCTTTGTGAAAGGTCTTTCTTCCCTAAGAGTTCATAGATCATTTGCACTTACTCAGCTACACATGGCTATCTTTGGAGGAACCGATGTTACAAATGATTTCATCTAATAGGTCAGAGCTATCCTGTCTCCCAAAACAGCGTTTTCATCTTCTAAGCTGCTGAAGGCCTAATTAACGTTGGCCTTCCCAACTGCTCCCTCAGTACTGGAAAGAGCTGTTCTCCTTTATTCTGCATTTCTAAGGCGTGCACATTAAAATAAGTATGCTTCAAAACTCTATATATTCACATTCAGCTTATGGAAAAAAAAAACAAAACGAGAGAGAACTTCTTTTTAGTGAACAATAAACTCACTGGTCATACGCTGGACTTTTAAAAGGTAACAAACGAGTCAACTCTCAAAATGATTTCTAAAAATCTTAACACTAAATTGGAGGCTTGATCATCACATACGACAAAGAAAGTATACGAAAACTATTCAAATGTGACGGGAAAACTTCACAGAACGCCCACACTTTGCAGGAACCTGAAATGCTACGTGGATCTCTGAGGGAATTCAACGGAAGGAGTTACATGTGCTAATGAACAGTGTCACTAAAAGGAAAGTCTAGGCAGTGAAATCTGGCTCTGTGTCTTCTGTGTTTTCTCTCCTGGTGTCAAATATATGACCTACAACAGAGACAAGACAATGAAGGGGGGCCGCTTCTCTAAAGGAGAGTTGTACACCTTCTATGACGGGGCTAGAGGCAAGGAGGCTGGCTCGGTGGAGACCCTCGCTGATGAAGTATCTGTTTCACATTTAAGCCACTAATTTTTCAGCCAAGGCTTTAGTTGTGAGCACTGTTAGCCACTGGAAATTTGTACTGATTATTTTTACAGGAAAGTCCATGACTGTGTGTTACTATTGGAGTATGTCCACATACTGTCCAGGAATAGAGTATGGCTAAATAAAATACAGTTTACCTGTAAGAGAGAACATGATGCAGCTATTAAAATGATGTGTATGAAGATTTGTGAAAAGTGGAAAATGCTTGTGAGGTTAAAAAAAAGGAAAAAAAACCCCTCAGGAAACAAAAATTTTACGTATTTGGGTCTCCATTGTGTAAATAAAATAGAAAAGTCTGGGGAAAAATACCCAATAATGGTTGTCTGAGTGGTAAAATTAATTTATATTTTCTTCCTTTACTTTTCATTAACTGTTTAGAAGTATGTCAAAGATGGCCAATTTATGAAAAAAATTGCTAGGCCCAGGTGAGCTCTGCGCTACCCTCTTTCAAATGAAGAAGCCTCCTTTGTAAATTTTAGAAAGCACTGTTTCAATTTTACTTTCTCTGTACTTTTTTTTCCTCCCCAGCAGAGCGTGTCCCCCTGTCGTGGGCGGGTCTCAGGCCATCAGAGCGCGCTGCTCATGCTGCCTGCCCCACGCAGGCCCGGGGCTCCCTGAGGGCGGGTATTGGTTTCCAGAACCTAACCACGCTGATTCCTGGGAGCTGCTCCAACACGCTTACTGACAGGGTTGTGAGGGAAAAGGAATGAAGAAAACCCGCTCTTATTCTTGTTAAAACTAGACCCGCAGAAGGTTGCTGAAGTGCAGCGACTGAATCAAACATCGGCGGCCTGGCTGACCGCACCCCTGACCTGCTCAGTCCCGGTTCGTAGACGCGCTTAAGGGTTACCCCCCTCTCCCCGCCCCTCCCCAACACACACGGATTTGGAAGGAGGAAAAAGACCGTAAAACAGGTAATAAAAAAGGTGTTGCTACATCTTTCAAAAGGACCCACCGTCGCCAGCTGAGATCAACCAGAGAAGGAAGGTCTGACCAGTGAGTCTCAAATGCAGGGGTGAAGCCACCGGTGCAGGAGAGGTGCACTTCGCCTCAGCAGCGGCCTCCTGCGGCAGAGGTGAGGAGGGAGGGCCAGCAGTGGTGCTCTTTGCAGAGACGCTGCCCAGACCGGGGATTTTACTTTAGAGGCGATCCAGACACGCTACTCTAACCAAGATGATGTAATTCCAATACTGTGACATTTGAGCACCAATCTGCGACTTCTTTTCCCCTTTTCTAAGTGATAAACGGTATGATTTATCATGCTGTGCAGTAATCTGCATCAAACGCCAAGAGTCTAGTGAAGAGACCTGGCTACTCCTACTGTGTCCGTCAGGACCTCACAACCTCGGGCAAGAACTGAGAAAGAGCTGCAGTGAGTGAGTTCCAACTGCAGAGGACTTCAGGTAGGCTTATGACAGACATTCTAATTGTGAAGACAGACAGTGGAATGGAATCCTAAAGGGATTAGTACATCCATCGACTCTTAGGATCTTTAGGAAACATGCAGAGAAAAGCTGGCTTTGGCTTAGGTATGAGAAAGCTATGCGGTAGAAGGGCTGGAAGTCGAGAGGCCGGGGGTCCGGCCAGGCCACCAACCAGCTGTGAGACCTTGAGAGAGTCATTTAGGGTTTCTGGGCCTCAGGCTTTTTTACCTGTAAAATAAAAGGACTGGATAAAAAGAAGGGAGGGGACTAGATGATCACTAACGTTCCTTCTTTCTCAGATTCCTGGAAATTCTTTTCAGTTCCATGAGGTGGTTCTACCATCCCGGGTTCAATTTCCTCATCTGAAACATCTCTCTGCCTCCATCTTCAGACAGGAAAATGCAAAGGTATTATTTCAAAGGGAATGGCTTTCAAATAGTAACAGCAGTACCGCTAATGATAACCAAGCCCACAGGGTCAGGAAGATGGTGAGGAAGGGCAGTACCTCGGCCCTGGGGGCACCGGGGAGGAAGGTGGGCTTCCTCCAGACCGCCTCCTGAAATGCACGGAGCCATTACTGGGAGTAGTAGTTCGTGGGTCTGCTGGGAGTGGGCCAAGTGTGATCGGAACAAGGCTAATGCGAGCTGTCCTGACGGACAAGGACATTAGGGGAAGGAACAGTAGAGATCATGCATCTCTGTTATCTTAACTCATAAATGTGGAAACATAGCCAAACAAGCGGAGTTTTAGATTCCCTTTCGTATGAGGGCCGCATCTGGTAAGGACTTGAGGTAAGCAGGGCTTTTTTGTACTAGGGGCCGCAGTTCCTTTATGTGACCATCCATCTGTTGCTTAGCTACGGAGTGACCGGGAAAGCCAGGCGTCATTTACACAGTCAGGGCTTTCTCACTGTCCTGACCCGTGCCTGTCCCACGGCTGGGAACTCTGCTCTCCTTACCGTCCTGGGACAGGTGCTGCGGTGAACACGCGACCCAGCAGCTCAGCAGCGCTCCTACAAGGACTAGCTCTTCCACTTCTATTGGCCGGATTTTACTTAAAACTTGTCACCCTAAATCTGGAGTTGGGCTTTTTCCCTTAGAAGGTTTTTGGGGTGTCTGGGTTTTGTGGGCAGAAAATCGTCAGGTTGACTTTGGAGGGTGGTCAATAAAGAGTCCTGCCAGCAACTGAGGGAGTAAATTGTCGCATGGCCCAGGGATGGGGCTCCGTCCCTCGGGCTCTCAGGTATAAGCCGACACAGAGCCAGGAGGCCGGGGTCGGAGTCAAATACTGTGAAGTTGGAATTATGTGTGTGGCTTCCCGCTGTAGCAGATGTTGCAGGCTGATCTGCTTCTAGAACAGGGAATCACGCGGCCATGCTAGAGGGACTGGCTTATTCAGTCACTCGCACGCGAGGAACCAGTCTTTCTTCATATAATGTGTGCCCATTATATGAAGAGCCATGACTGCCTCTCAAAACCCCCTTGGGGGGAGGTGGACGAGGACAGACCGGACATGAATTTTATCATGAAACTGGTGATCCTTGTTCTAGACAGCAATATCATTTCACGTTAAAGTCCTCTTAACGTCCACAGGTTTTGGGAGGCACGATGTTGTGACACTAAGTTCTTAGAACTTGCTGTTCTGAGGCTCTTGAGAATATGAGACAGTGTGAGAAAAACGGAGCTTTTCAGACTCAGTGTAAAAATATCTCTCAACACAGGGCACTGAGAACCTCTGATTACTAGGGTCTGGGCCAGAAGCCGTCTGCTCAAGCATCTGGATCTCTGACGTTACAAACATTTTCAATGCAAATGTTTTCATGTGCTGTATTTTCCAGTGGGTGATGAAAATGTAAATGTGTTTTACCTGTTGGTGGTAGGGAAATGCTGTCCAGTCTTTCATCACCGTCAGCTACCTCTGCTGGTTACAAACATAAAACACATATCTCATTAATTTCAGGGAACACATTCATTTTCCTGAATCCAGTAATACAATTTAAAAACTCCAGTAATGCATGATTGTTTCAACCTTCTTCCCCCTTTGCAGCTTCAGTTGGTTCACATTACAGACGTCAGTACCAGTAGTTAAAGTATTTTTTTAAGATAATGATATAAAATCTTTTTCCCTGCATTAAATTTCTTTTTGGTATCTTATGAACCTAATTCTGTCAGTCACTGATGATTTCAGTTCATTTCCCCTTGTTTGCCTATGCTTAAATATCCACCCAGAATCTGGGGGGAATTGCTTAAGTATGATCATGGAAGGACAGAGGTCAGTGAATCCCTGTGGTAGAATTTTCCCTTGTCATCCCCAGAACCATCCCTGTGGGGGAGACTTAGGAAATTCTGAGAACCAGCCTTTCTTTGGAGAAGATTGGAAACTCAGATCCTAGCGCTGCCCGTCTAAAACTGGCATCAGTTCAGCCATAAAGAAAATCAGAAGGAATAAGTGTATCTTCAAAAGATTCGTCACGTCTGTGTTTCAAAATGCAAACGGTTTTGCTCATGCCTGATATGTTTTAATCTCCTTAAGAGTTTTCCAAAGGTAGCTCCTTCAGTCACAGAAAACCTTCCACTAAGTACAAAAAAGAAAGTGCTCCTATGTCTCCCGACAACTGATGGGCTCATCAGTCTCCCCAGCATGCTGGGAACAGGTCAAAACATTTCATCAGGGCCATTTGGATAATTTTGCTAGTTGCTCTGTGCGTCCCGGGGCTTGTTCCCTTGGCAGGTGCGTGTGAGGCCAGTCACATGGGGGCTGCCATTTGCCATCACGTTGGAAGGCTGAGCCGGTGGGAAGCCAAAGTAATACTCCGCTCCTGTTTTTATTGCTGTGGCTTTAAACACAATCGGGGGGGCAGATATAGCTAGAAACACTCAAAGGCTTCCACTCCGGTTCATTCTTTGACACCTTGTCCCCAGATCGCTACATGCTGGCATCAGTGAAAGGCCCATGGTCTGCGGACCCGCTAAATCCACCGCAGAGAAAACGCTGAGAGGAGACAAAATAGTCAAGACCAGTTTGGGCTGGAGAAGAGTTTCTGCTCTTCTCCTCTCAAATCATGTTGTAGGTGACTATGTAATAACAAAAACATTTGATTCAAGTGTGAGGATAAATGATAAGACTAAAAATTTTAAAAATAGGCTTACAGACAAAATACAGGACATACTAAAATGTTAACAGTGTTTCAATCTGGATGAAAGGCGTACAGGCATTTAAAATTTTGTTGAGTTTTAAAAATCATTGTATATATTTATGAAATAATGAACATATGTTATCTTTATACTGAGAAGACACTGTTTTCTTCTAATTGGCCTGAGTGAATTTGATTAGGGAGATGAGCTACATGGTAGTCCTATCATCGTCTAGGACTTAAAAAATTTTTCAGTAATAATACTAGCAACGAGAGCCACCGCCATTTATTAAATGTTTACCATTTACTGAGCACTTTACACACATCATGTCATCCAACTCTTAGAAAATCCTACAAGGTAGGTTGGTTATTATGCCCGTTTTAACAAAGGAAACAACAGAGACAAAGGAGACAGACAGAGGTTGAGAGACTAAGGTAATACAGGACGCCTGGCTCGTTCAGTCGGAAGAGTGTGTGGCTCTTGATCTTGGGGTCGTGGGTTTGAACCCCACACTGGGTACAGAGATTATAAAAAAAAAAAAAAAAAAGAGAGAGAGAGAGATTAAGAGAATGTGGCTAGTAAGTAGCCAAGGCTGTGAGTCAGGTTCATGCCTGCGCTCTTAATCTCTTTGCTATTAACAGTCCAGACATATATTGCATGCATCACTGTGAACAATTTTTAAAATCTTCAACTTCTAGTTCATTTTATACTTTAGTAACTTTCTCTACATGTATAATGACTTTCTCTTTAGTTATAACAAAACCCCTCCCTTTGTAATTTAGCCATCCTCACTTTTAAAAACCAGGTCTATGCAATCCTGTGCTCTAATAAAAACGGAATGTATACATCTGAAAAATACAAATTATTGTATGCAAATTAGCGCATGCTGGCTGCATGAACAGGGCCAAGTGTCACGGGTGAAGGACACAGCTGTGTTCCTTAAATTTAATTATAACATCTGTCTGTAACAACAAGCTCATAGTCTTTCTTCTCAGGTGACAGTCAAGTTGTGAAATTTAGAAAAGATTGAGCAAGTCCAATAAAAATTTAATAGCAGTGAAAGCTTTGCTCTTGGATCTAACACAAATAAAAAACTGTGGTTTCAAGCTCTGAGGAAATAACCTAATGAAAATGATTAAAAATCCACACTGGGAAAGGAATCATTCCAGTTACAGGAGGAAATTATTACATGTGACGAGAGCCCCAAATGAATTTCTACTTGAACTCGCAGAACCCCCTTTCAGCTCTGTGTGGGGCAGGGTGGGCTTCCCGCCACAGCGAGCTGATGAGCTCGCCCAGTTAGAGTCTGTACCTAATTCCAGGAATGGTGCCCAATATGATAAATAAGGTTGAAGATGTGGAACATCTATGAGACACTGTTTGTATTACCACTTGGACTGGGAATAATCAAGACAAAAAAACATGAGCAGGAGCAACATATTGATCCAGGCCTCTCATTCCTTGAATCAGCCTCAGGAAGGAAAGGCAAGGGTCCCACTTTGGTGCCGCTTGGGGAGAATGAAGTGTAACAGTGTTTGACAAAATTGGAAGAGAAAGCCTATCTGGCAGGTCACCGCTGATGTGCTGTCCCTTGGTCTACCCTGGAGCCACCTCCCCTTCTCAGATGCAGAAGGAACTTGCCAAGAAGGCAGAGAAGTGTCAAGGCGCCCATCACAAACAGCTAGGCGGATCGTCTAAACCCAGTGGTCAGACGTGAAGATGCCCTGAGTCGAATATGATGCTGACTAGGGAACAGGGCAGACAACATCTGAGCCCGTGAGAGGCTCCCACGGGAAGGGAAGGATAGGGGAGTTGTCCACAGTTTGGATCCCACTCTGCAGAAGCAGGCGTGTCTGTGTGAAATGTGTGTGTCCTGTGATTTACTAATACAGATGCTGGGATGGTTAAGAAATGTGCTCACTGGCCAGTCTGTGGGAAACAGAAGCAGGAACGTGGAGGAAAGTGCCCACTGTGTGCATGTGTGTTTGCGGGGGGAGGCAGGGAAGGGAGCTCATCATAATTGGTCTCAGCACCTGACACTAGGGAAAAAAGGTATGCTTATGTATAAAAGATATAGCATGAGGAAACAAAATTTTTTTTATCAAATATAAATTTATATCAAGATCAACTTTTTTCCCAACTAGCTTACAAATGGATTTTCCCCTTGTTAAAAAATGAATGGTACGAAAACTATACATTGAAGATGTTTCCACACTACCTTACAACGAGGAAACGAAATTTAAACCAAACTCCCTATTTTAGTCATGTAGGCCGTTTCCAGGGTTAAAAATAATACAACTGAGTAAACGTGAGGATCTAGTTGGCTTTATGAAGTGATCAGGAATCAGGCAGCATCCCATTGAGCAAACAGAGGGAGCTCCAAAGGGCTCCAGCAAAGCATGAAGGTTTTAAAAGACAGGACGAGAAAGTCATAAACAGAAAAAGGATTATTGTGGGTAAGGCCACCTTCCTTTGGGGACAAAAGGGTCTTATTAGGTGGATTACCTCATCTTGCTCTGGGAGATGGAGAGGGTCCATGTGACAGATTACTTTATTGGTGCTGACCAGAAAATTCCTGACTGACCAGTTAAGAGCACATTCCCGGGGGTGGTTGAAAGTGCAGTCAGGTTAGGTACTATGCCCCGGTCTGGTGATGTGGCCCTAGTACAAGAGACTCCATTTTGGGCCTGTGGTTCTCCTTTTAACACCAGAAAGGCTGTTTCTGTGTCTCTGAAAATAGCCTTCCGGAATACACTCGATATATACTCAATATTCTCCCTGCTTTTCATGTCTTCTACCTTCAAAGGTTCCTCTTCAAACTTAAGCTTTTCAGGTCCCCCAGGGACTTGTAATCCTTCTCCTCAGCTGGAGGCACATGCTCTGTAACACAAAGCCCTCTTCTTCCTTCCTCCTTCCTCGGAGTTGGCTCTGTCGTTCCTGAATTAGTAGCACCGGTACTCTGGATTCATACAGTTCTTTTCCCTCAAGCTCCCAAGTTGCTCCAAGTATTTCTCACGTTTTCCCATTTCCTCTGTCCACCCGCTGTGGAGGAGGCAGAGACCAGGCAGCTTCTGTGGGTTCTAGGCAGAGGAACTGAGGCGCACGAACATACTAACCCACCTCTGGCTAGAAGTTGGTGTCCTTCTTGGGACCAGTGCGTGGAAGAACCAAAAGGTAGCCAAGTGGCCAGTTCCTGGGGTTCTTTGGCCCTTCCCCTCTCTTTTGGGCTTACAGAGTATTAAATTCAGGTCTCTTCACTATGGCAAATTTTAGATTTCTCTCAGGCCTGACTGTTCTCCTTAGCGTCTCTGTTTTTTGGGCCTCAACAATTTCCCCAATAGGCAAATGAAGTTCCTACATACCCAAACAGTCAAGATCGCCAAGGTAGAATTTCAGTAACACAAGACCAACTTAATACTGTATACTAGCAAAGACACCATTCAGGCTTAATAAATGAAATTTCACTTGGGATATAAAACAGAGGAGACACAGCACCCAACAGGGCATCAGGGCTCAATAAGGGGTGATTTGCTGTGTACTCTACTGGACAGTTGTCATTGTTAACACCCATCATTCAACTGTGACCCGTTCCCCCCCAACCCTTTCCTGGAGCCTAAAGTCTAAGGAGGCTGAAGTAATAAAAAGGGGCCTTTGTGAGGCAAGTAAGGCTGAGGCAGAAAACCTTTAGCATAAGAAGAGGTGAGAGACCCACCAGGGGAGTTAATCTTCCTAAGTATTATTCAATGAATCTACCCTGAGTGAGGTCAGGCCACTGTGACTCAAGACTCTGAACCTTTGGGGGAGGAAGGGAGAAGAGAGGAAATCATGAGGGGACTAAGGAGGTAGGGTGCAGAGAAGGAAATGAGAGAACGCGCTTGAGGAGGAGGAAAGAAGGGGAACTCAAGGACGACCATGTGAGCACCACATGGGTCCCCAGGAATCCTAGGGACCTCGTCCCCAGGGACAGAGCTCAGGGATGTTGCCATCCTGTGGATTCTGGGGGCCATGGAATAAGTATTTGAATGTCAAGTAAGGAACTGATAGAATATTATCCAAGATCTCATGTGACCAGGATGAGCTGAACGATAAGACCTTTTCGTTGTGGATTACTGACTCTTCTTTTCCACTGACTGATTTCTTCTGTTCATTCACCAAATAGTCTTGTGTGTCCACGATGTGCCACATGCGTGGGATGGAAACACGACTCAGATGTACCCTGCTCCTGGGGATCTCAGGGTTGGTGGAGGAGACAGGAGTGCCATTATTCTGGTGGCAGAAGACCAAAGAGCTGGGCCACCTATGAAGGCTCCAGGAGGAAGTGTCCTTTAAGATCTGTGACAAGAGGAGGTGCTGTTTCCCAGGCAGAGAGCCCAGCACGGTTAAGAACAGGGAGGCGTCTGGTGAGGCGGGGGCAGGAGAAGGTCCGGGCCCGCCTCCAGGCCCATGGCAGGGGAGGAAGTGGGCAAGGAGGGTGGGGCTGGCTGTCAAGGACCCCGCCTGCCATGCTGAAGGGGGTGTGCAGAAGGGGTTGTAGCTGGGGAAGACCGGAAGCTAGAGGAAGTATCTAATTCTCAGAGAATGAAGTCTAGGGTCCTGGGACACGGACACGTCTGGAGCTGCACACTGGTGAGCCATCGATGATGGGACGGTTCAAGTCCTGGGTGAGGTGTTAGAATAACAACAGCACCAAGAATGGAAAGCAAGCCGCTGGGTTTCGGAGGTGGGCCCAGGAAGTGGGGGCTGTGGACTAACCCAAAGGCAGTGCGGGAGAACGGGGAGGAGAAGCAAAGACAGGGAGGCCCCAGAGCCCAAGGGAAGAGATCCCATGGAATCAAAATCAACAAGCAGGTCAAGTGGAGTGTTAATGTCAACAGAAAGTGAATCTGATCATCCCACCCGAATGCAGCAGGAGTTTCTGTACAGGGGTGGGGCCAGAGGGCAAAGGTAATGGGTTCTGAAGTGAACAGGGACGGGGAAGCCAACTCAGGCAAGGCAAACCCTTTGGGAGGAAATCTGACCAACACCGTCCAGGAGAAAGAGACAGTGGTGGTTTTAAGAAATGGCAGGGATAAAGGAATAGTTCTGCTTTGTTTGGGGTTGGCCAAGGGAAGGAGGGTAAGGGCATGAACATTTTTTGAGCATTACGTGTCAGCTCTATATTAGTGGCAATACTTACATTGTCTGATTCTAACTCTGAAAACAGCCCTGAGACAAGTATTAGCCCTGTTATACGAATGGAGAGCCTGAGGCTCAGCTAAGGTCCCAGGAATTCAGAAGTGGCAGATCGGAGCTGGGAAGTCAGACCTGTTCTTTGCAGAGTGCCCCCGCTGCGTTCATTTGCGGTGATTTGTCGATTAAGAAAAAGAAGGCAGAGGAAAAGGAGAGCCCTGGGGGAAGGGCGAGTGTATGATTTATTTATTATCCAAGCCCGAAAACCTGCGCAGGCGCAAAGGGCATAACTAGCAGTTACACAGGGACAACAGGAGCGGGGGGACCGCGGGGCACACTAGTTTTGTTTATGGAGACATTAACGTAGGACATACATCTGGAACCTCGTGACAACTGCGAAGCAAGCTTTTTCTGTCCCTTCGTGATAGAGACACTGAGGACTGGGAAGCTGGAGCGACTTGCCCGAGGTGCAGGGCTGCTGAGGAGCAGAGGAGAGACCCGAAAGCCAGGTCTGGACTCCACTACAACTTACTGCCTGATGCAACACTACGTTTCTACCGCCGACAAATGTCAGTAGTCCACTGCTCTTTATGAAGAGCGTCAATGCATGTAAAAGGGAGCAAATGGGGGAAAAAAAGAGGAAGGGAAGATTTTAATTAAAAAAAAAATCATCTGTGGCTAAATACTTTGGAGTCCTGATAGCTACTTTACAGAAGAGAGAGCTGTAAGGTTTTTCACCCTGAAGATGCACTCGGTCGGTCCCTTGCTGCCTGTGTCTCGCTGCACTGAGGGCGTTCCCAGCCTGTGCCAGGAGCTCTCCCTGGGGGCCCGTCACTGTTCCAGGGACCCTGGGAGCGCACGCGCGGGGTCTGGCGCAGACCCCAGCCCCTGCACGCGCGCTGCTACTCTGCTCTTCTCCGGGCCTCCGTACCAGCCAGCTGTGTGGCAGGCAGCATCTGGAAGCTGCCCCGAAACCCGCACTCCCCGCTACAGAAGCACGGAGGCTCTGAGCAGGCCAGGCGGCCTGAGGTTTGACTGGAATCTTCTGTTGGTTTAAAAAATAACATCTAGAGGTTTGTGGCCTCCTAGAGATGATTATTCTTACACGATGGCAGAAAACTGACCTCAAAGGAATGCTTCACTGGTATATCGGCCCACTGTCATTTGAGACCTCAAATGACCAAATGTAAATAGTCATAATTCAACTGGTATTCACGTTCCTGGGTAAAATCATCTCAGAACTGCCAAAGCCAGATTTGAAAAATATCTATGTGACTTAAAACCCCTTTGTCTATTTCATGTGGTGTTGCTGGTAGAAGAATTATTGTTTGTTTTGTTTTGTTTTGTTTTTTTACTTCAAGCAACTGGTACTTTTTATAAAGTCACGCAGCTCCAAACAAACAAAACTCAAGCAAATAGAAGCGGATCACAAAAGAGAGACCCAGCCTCACAGGGAAGACACACAAGGCCATGAACAAGATGAGCAGTCTTCTTCATTTGTACTAGTAAAACGTAAATGGCCTGACATAATAATGTTTACTACTTAATCTTCAGATGAATTTCAAAACTCAGTGGAGTAAGGCTTTAAAATGCAAAACCACGGCACATTCTATAGAATTTTTCCTTCAAAAGACAAAAGACAAAAAAGTGCCCTAAAGCAGAGGATTGTACTTTGCCACATCTGAGAATTCAGGAAAGGGCTGCTGGTGACTCTCTTCCAGCAGCTGATCCATACCTGAGCCTCTTTTTAACCTTCTTCTGGCCAGTTTGATTTGATCCTGCAGAATCTGCACCCAGTCTCTCGGGCCAGGAAGTTTATCCACGTGGTTAGCAGTGCAGTACTTTTCTGTGAAGACTGAGAGAAAATATGAAATATTGTTAAACACTTTCACAAATAAAACCATGCAGATATGAAATAGGAATATATCCCAAGAAGAAAAAAAAAAGTGTATTTCTAAAAGTGGCTATCTTCAACGTCTATATTATGATGTTCCCTTGGTAAAGATGGAGGCTGGCAGGACCCCGCTCACATACACTGGATGGTGCCTCAGAACGCAACTGGCTATATGGAACCGCTCTTTCTATCTGTTCCACATCCGTGTATATATGTCTTACGGGCAGAGGAGAAAGTGCTTCCTCGGGGTCCGCTGACACCATGACAAAATTCAGCCAGTGGATTATTACTGTTGGTAAATTGAATCTTAGGCAAGATCACACACAATGCAAGATGACACAAAAAGATGGCATTCCCATGGTGCTTCCCATGAACTCAGTCAGTACTCGCTTAATAATGCAGATGTGTCTTAGAGTCCCAGCTGGACAGCGAGTCAGCCTCTGGCATGTTGTGCCAGCACCCAGGGGAATGCTGCCCGGTGAGCGCGTGGGGGACCACGGAGGGGGTCGTGACAGGACACGAGGGAGACAGGACGGTGGCCTTCTCGAAAGGCGCGCAGTGTGTGGCTGCCCATCCCGGCGCTGCTGTGGACAGTTCTGCTTCCCTCCGTCCTGGGCGCTTTCACACCCCATCTGTGCAACTCGCTCCCCGCAAGCAAGAGACCTAGCATGCGGTCAACTCACCCTGCCTTCGTGGTATTTGAAATACTGGCAGTTTTAATGTTTTAAAGGTTTCTTTTAAAAAGAAAGGGCAAGGGAAAATGTTGACAGATTCAACTCTATAAAACTGTAAAACTTCTATTGAATGAAAAAGAAGCATTTCATCAGAATGAGAAAAGCTGGATGCGCTAAATACGACCAAAGAGGTTCAATATCTACCACCAAAATAAAAAAAAAAAAAAGTTCATTCAAATGAAAGAACAACTTCCAAAGGCTCTATAGACAAATGGACAAAGTGTATCTAGAAGAAATGGTCAGCCAATATATAAGCCAAAGAACTGCGAAACACACTTTATATCTACTAACTCAGAAAAACAATGTTAAAAAGCTAATACTTTATATGGATAAAATAGTGGGGACCAGGCCCATTCAAACATTAGAGTGAAAGTGGTGGGGGTGACTGGCCCGGTATCCTGTGACCTGGTGAATACGGGAGAAAGGGAGAGCATATGGAGTGAACAGAGTGCTGGGCCAAGCACAGAGCCAGAGGGAACCCCAGCCGGAAAGTGAAGAAGACACAGGACTGGCGAAGTCAGGAGAACCGGGAAGTGCGGTCTCGTAAGGACCAGTGAGTGGCCTAACGAAGACAAGGGACAACAGTCTGAAGCGCAGAAGAGAGGGTCAGGCCCAGCCGTTTGCCAAGTGTCACTGGAGCTCCTCAAGGGAGAAGTGGGGCGGCCACACATGACATTCCAGAAAAACCAGGTTCAGTTGGGGGAAGGAAGAGAAGAGGGGCCCGTGGGGGGCGCTGCAGGCTGGGGAGACGTGAGCATGGTTTACATTCTGGAGAAGGCAGGATCCAGGAGAAGGAAGGAGACAGTCACAGGAACCACGCCGGAAGAACCGAGGTGGTAGGATCTGGAAATGGGGCTGCCCTTGAACAAGAGGAAGACTTCCCCCTCTGTGCCCAGAGGGAATGGGAGCTGGGGTGGATTTAGAAGTGGTCTAGGTTGGAGCAGTCACTCCTGGGACCTCAGTGACTCAGTGGCAAGGGGTAGGGAGAGTGTGGGCAATGTCTGGGATTGCCTCTGAGAAGAAGAGGAAGAGGAGAGCAGCAGACTGAGGACGTGAGGATGCCGAGCAGAAGAGAAGCCTACGCGCCTGTGGTGGCAACAGGCCCGTGGCGCCTTGCAGCTCCGAGCTAGGAGTGGCGCCACTGGATGGTAGGACTGGTCCAGGTCAGGGTTCTGCTGGACGGTTCTGGCAGGAGGACAGGGACATAAAGTGCTTGCAGATGCCAGCTGGCCTTCATTACCTCTGCTTTCTTCACTCCCCGTCCCTACCCAAATCTGGGAAGGAAGCAAAGCCAGAAAAAGGCCCAGACGCTTGGAAAAACTTAAGGGGATCAGGGAATGGAGTATCAGTGAGGTTGGCAAGGAGGTGTCATAGAGTGAGGGCAATTGAGAGTATCACGCTGGAGCGGAAGGCATCAGCGGCACAGCAGCTCTGTCTGAGGATGCTACGGTGTGGCCACTGTGGATGAGGTCTGGACGTGAGGCAGCTAGGGGGTCAGGATCTTTCCTGAGGACAGCGAAGTTACTCAAGGTGCCAGCAGGACCTGGGAGGGAGAGGAAAGCGTGCAGCTGTGATAAGAGCCTTGGTGGAAAGGGTCCACCCCAGCCCCAGCCGAGCAGAGGAAGGGAGGTGATTAGGAAGCAGAACTGAGGATCGGGGAGAATGTCAACCTGGCTGTCCAGTATATGGCCTGTGGGCATGAGCAAGCTGGCGGTCTCTACTCAGGAGGGAGGCAGACGAAGTGATATCCCCAGGGGCAGGTGTGCTCTTGAATCTCCTACACCAGATCAGAGACTACTTCAAGGGTCCTCATTTATCTTGTCTCCCTCAAAGCACCGACCACAGTGCCCTGTACTAAGCAAGAAGTCAATAAATATTTGATGAACACACATATTTTCCAGTTTTGTTTCTAATGGCAGCAGATACAATAGCTCATGAATTTAGACTACTTAGAAAGTTTTAATTCATGGAATACAGTTAAAAAAGGCTATATTACATCCAAATGCCCACAATAACATTTGCTGATCAGAGAACTGCCAAAAGGTTCTGGAAGTTCTATTTTAACAGAAAGAAAATAATTGTATTTAGCACACTGTTAGTTTATATGAAAATGTGTACCACAAAAATGACTGAATATATCATCTTACCAGGTAAACATTTCCCTCCCTGTGACCTTATTTGTATAATTAATTTCCATAGCAACCCCTCTTTTCTTAGATTGTGAAATGCATGTGTCTAAATTAGCACACACTAGAAAACAGTGGTTCGAAATTACAAAGTCACTGTGGGTTATGCCAACATCAAAATGACTCCCAGCAACCACGCATGTCAATGACCAAGTTTAGGAGAACCAAAGGGAAGGCTCTGGAATGTTTTCTCCCACTCTGTGAGGGACTTGCAAGCAGATCCTTCTAAGCTTATCTTGGGCTCAAATATTCTGTCACCCGCTAAAAAGGCAGTAATTTCTATTTCTTCTTTCTCCTTTCAGTTAAAATTTATCCGGTTACAATAAAAAGAAGCCAGGGAAATCTTTGTCTTCTGGGTCTGTGTCTAAGACCTTTGAAGGCACAGCATTAGGCTTCTCGGAAAATACCTATACCAACAAATATTTCCACTGGGCGTATTACTGACATTCTATTTCATGGATTACATTCAAATTTAAAAGAGACTTTTAACTTGGATCTATCTACTGAAGATGAAATCCTATTCTCTGTTACATGCGCAGATGAGGCCTTAGAACAAGGCCAAAAGATTGTCATTGTATTGATCCGAAAATGCTCAATATGCTATGTGAATAGAGGTATCGAGTAAGCAGAATATATTTTGCTGTCTGAATCTACAGCTAAAGGTCAAGCTATTATCCTGGTAACAGTTCCATTAGGAGTAATGATGTGAAAAGAGGCATTGCATTAATGCACTGGGCTTCCTACTATGTTAATGGTGGGTCATTAAGAATCATAGAACAATTTGCATTCATTCTTAGGATGCAATAGGTACTAAGAAGAAATTTCCCTCTTTTTCTATTTTCATATATTAAGGAGAAGCAAGGACTAATTTTAAACAAGTCCGAATAATCCGAGCAAGCGGATTAAAGCCAACAATTAGACTAAATAAAAGAGTTAAAGCATCTCTTGTGCTTAATATAATTTGAGGTCCCAAGGTACAAAGAGTATGTTAAGTCACTAGGGAAATGACAAATGTTCAATTTGATCTGTACATGAATAATGACTTTTCTCATATGCTTGTGTTCATGTGAACCGTGCCCTTTAATTGTATATAAATAATGAATAAGCTGGTGGTGGCTGAGCAGATCCTTCCCTGGGAAACGCAGCATTTAATGTAATCACCAATGAACAAGCTGGTGTATGGCGTGTCTGAATGTGCCATGCTGAGAACACAGTAGATTGGCCGCGTTCCCCAAACAGCTATCTGTTCACGCGGTGGTTCCTAGAGGACCTTTCCTTTGGATTTTTCTGGCTCCCTATGCTGGGAAAAGCAGAACATGGGGTGGACTTTTAAAGGAAGTCACTGGATCGCACAGATACTTGGAGAAGCAGGAGACCTGCAGAGCTTCAGTTTCTCTGTGGCACCTTCAGACGAGGCTACAGCTGCCAGCAGAGAGAGCCCAAGTTCTGATCTGATGACGCAGTTTTAAGTTATGGTCAAACAGACAAGTGGCCATCAAGGTGGCTGTCAAGCCAAACTGAAGGCGCCAGGTCCTCCCGGCCCCCGCCCATCTCCCAGAGCACGAGAGGGGCCAGGGACGAGTGGAAAGAGCTCTCTCTGTGGTCGGGTCTTGGGGCTGTGCCAGGGAAAGGGAACCCTGGGGCCAGCCTGCAGGGGGAGCGGATGAGGTTTCCCTGCAGGCTGCCCACGTCCCCCCTCCTCACATGTGAGCAACCCGAAGACCACCAGCACCCTCCCACGGCCCCCTCTTCCCTTTACTCTTTTAAAACTATTATGTGGAGCTTCCCATGAGCTAAGCACGTTATAGATCTATTTCATTTAATGGTCGCCGTAACCTGATGGTGCAGGTGTAGTGATCCTGCCTTAGAGACAAAATCAAAGTACAGGCGGGTTAAGTAACCGGTCCCAGACCACACGGCTAATAGGGATTATTTTCCACATAAATTATTTAATTTTTAATTTAAAGTTATATATGAGCACATAGATTTTGTAGAAGAATAATGATTGAATTCTAAATATAAGCAAATCAATAACTAAGTTAATGTTGTGAACATTGGTCTTACTTTCATCTACACAAAACAGAAGCACGGGGACAAGAAGGGAGAGGACAAGGCAGGTCTGTGAGATCACCTCCCCTCCAGATCAAAGGGATCGGTTGGCCTGAGGCAAGGAAGGGAGAAGGAGAGTGGGCCTTGGGGAGGATGGGTCTACAGGTATTTTCAACTCTGAGACTGAGGACTTTGGTCCAAATTTTATATGGATCTAATAGAGAATATATTTTCTTTGATGATAATATAGTGCTTCATTTCCCAAATTCCTGGGGACAGCTGAAATCCACAAGTCATAGGCTTGATATCCATTTCATTAATTTATTAAAGTCACAAGAAATGGGAAAGTTAAGGTAGTAGGAGAGAAAGAGAAAGAGCTAGAAGAAGGGCTGGGCGGATAGTGCATGGTGTTCTGATGCTCCAGATCTCGGGCAAGTTCTACTGGTGTAGGAATGGGCTCTCGGCTGTGTAGCTTCAAAACTCTGATTGTATCAGACCACCCAGGGGTTCATGCCTGAGACACCTGCTCACAATAACTAAACCTACAAGGGGCTGATCAATAAGCTACGATGCAATTAATTAATGTGTAAGGGGGGATTATCTTTCTAGTATCTGAAACATCTGATGTCATAACTCAGTACTCTCACTTTTTGGAATCAAGGTGCTAGAATGAAAAACTCAACAGAAGGTTTGAGTTGAAGCAAAGGCACCTGGATGGTGTGGGGCTGGCCAAGCTCAAGGATGCCTCTGGGAAACCGCCCCCCCGACCCAGCCCCTACTGCCAAAGCGGGCAGGAATGTTTCATACCTGTGCCCTCAGCTCGGCCACAGCAGTGATGGGCACTTGGCCTAAGGGAAGCCAGGCCACGGACTACACAAAAGGATGAGCTTCTCAGAATAGCAAGCAATGAGAGGATGAGGCTTGAGCAGTAGTGGGCAAAGCTGAGACCTCACGGCGTCAGTGGACCCGACACACCTTGCAAGCCAGAATTGTGGGGGGCAGAAACCAAGTGGAGGAAGCCAGCTGGTAAGGAGACGGAACAGATGTGCAGAGAGAAGGGAGTCAGAGAGACTGGCAAGTGTCGCTTGGGAGGAAGGAAGGCAGAGCAGGCAGGTCAAGAGCGTTTCTATTTTGCAGCCTCGCAAAACAGCTTCTTCCTAAAGGAGTGTTAGTGACACTGTGTTTTGAGACCAAAAGAGCCTTCTTGCAGAGAACATTTTATACACACTGGAATAAAGCCTGATTCTTCTTCTTCTTCTTCTTCTTCTTTTTTAAGTAAGCTCCACCGTGAAGCCCAATGCAGAGCTTGATCTCACGACCCTGAGATCAAGACCTGAGCTGAAATCTAGAGTCGGACGCCCAACCGACTACTGCCATCCAGGTGCCTCAAGCAAAGCCTGATTCTTAATCCACTATCGATCATACATGACTACCAAGCCCTACTATCACAATTACAAATTAGGCAACCAAGCAAATTAATAAAAATATATACCTAGACTTATAATAAAGAAAACAGAGAATACCAAAGGCAAAGAGATCTTAAAAGCAACTAGACAGAAAAGACAGGTTATCTACAAAAGAACCACAGACTGAAAACAGCAACAAAATCTCGAAGACAGTGGGATGTTTTCAAATTGCTCTGCAAAAACAACCCTCAGTCTAGAACACAGTACCCCACTGGACTCCTCATCATTCATCAGTGAGGGTGAAATAGAGAAATGATCAGAACAGAGACTGAAATAACACACCACACAGACCCTCAGTCAAATAATTACTATAGGTCATAGCTAAGGAAGAAGAGCACTGAGCACAGAGGGGAGGAGGGGAGGAGATACTAGGAACTCCTGCAATGCCAAACTAATGAAAACTGTAGCACTGGCTAAGAGGGGGACAAAAGACCAAGTGTGAACAGGGAAAGTGCGAGCTCAATATAGCACTGAGAGGGAATTACAATTCATGTAAAAAAAGAGGATGGTGTTAAAATGATTGAGTGCCCAGAGAGAAAAACAAATTAAATCCTTCCCTCACATTTTAGGCAAAAGGAAATTCCAAGGGGATGAAAGATCTGAATATAAAAGATAAAACTTTAAAACTTTGTTGGGGGAAAAAAAATCAGGAATACCATTATATATCATCATGGTAGGGAGAATTTCTTAAAACGGGCACCAAAAAAAAAAAAAAAAAAGAAAGCATAAGGTAGTCTATCTGGTTGTTAAATCTAAACTTTGGTGTGATAAAAGAGGTCATATGCAGAGTATTCACAGGTGAGAAAATAAAACATTTGTTACAGATGCAACTGACAAAAGAATTCATAGATGTCAATAAGACTACAGCAGCCTATTGGAGAGATAGGAAAAGGATGGAAATTCACAGAGGACAATAACCAAATAGTAGTAAATATGAAATGATGGTCAACCTTCTTAATAATCAGGGAATCCACCACTGGGGTGCCGCTTGAGACCAATCAGATGTGCAAAAATTGAAGTTTGTTAACACCAATCACATGTTGGCAAGAATGAGGAAAAATAGGATTTCTTATTCGTTGCTGGTGGATAGGTAAGTGATGTGTCACATGAGAGAGCCATTTGGCAAAATGCTTAATGAAGCTGACGATGCTCATATCCTCAGTTCCCCGGTGCATCCCCCAGAGAAACTCCTACACGAGCCGCAGGAAACGCAGAAGTGACTGTCGCCATCGATAACCGTGCAGAAGAACCACCCAACTGTCCCTTAACAGAAGACTGCAGAAAGAAATCGCTGTGTTTATAGGGTGGTTAGCAGTTAAAGTGAATAAACAAGATTTATAATGTATTGATATGGATAAATCTTGAAAAAAAAGGTCGCAACGTTGCAAAAGTACAGTATGAGGCTGTGCGTGTAGATTCATAAATTCACAAGACAGTAGTACAGGTGATTTATGGACACACACTTAAGCAGTAATGTAGAAAAACATAAGGGAGAAAGATTCACACCAACTTCAGGTTACTCTGGAGTGGGAGGGAGAAAGAAAGGAGATGGTAGAAGAACATTTTCACTTTTTTTTAAGGAGGGGGAGGAGCAGAGAGAGAGGGAGGGAAGGGAGAGAGAGGATCTTAACTGGCTCCACGCCCAAAGCAGAGCCAGACACAGGTCATGACCTGAGCCAGAATCAAGATTTGGACGCTTAACCGACTGAGCCCCCCCCAACCCCAGGCGCCCCGAATATTTTGATTCTTAAAAAATAAAAGGGGGGGTATGAAGTAAATATAACATCTGTTTTAAACCTCAGTGGTAAGGTGGAGAGAAAATGAATCTTGGAAAATGTCTTCAACGCATTCAAGATGGAGAGGAATTCTATGTCCCCTTCTGGCCTAACAACCACTGCTAATGGGGACAAAGGACAAATGCCATTCTTCCGTCAGCCTATGAACCAGTCAGAGAGTTTCTCCCAGAACGATGCTGGGACGTCAATTCTGACTGATCTCAAGTCTGCTGCTTACATCCACTCTCGGGGGTTGGGGGGGAGCCCCCGACCAGACGCCAGTACTTTGCCTGCCAAGAGCAGCAGGGGGAAGGCATCAGTCCATCACCTGCCCCCTCCCCCGCTCTCAGCTGAAATAAACGCGACCTTCTCAGGCAAGGCCCCCCTGAACTCCTTAACCAGTGGTTTTCAAAATAACAGCATGTAGGGATCACTAAGACTGCACTTGGCAAGGCCAGAGATGGTGGCTCCCTCACGCACGGTGGCTGGCCCATGTCAGGCAGCAGTTCGTGAAAGAATAAACCTGAGAAACGGTTTTCTCTGGTCTGTGACTTCACTTCAAAGAACTAGAGAATTTCTTCAGTAAATAGCCACAGGTCTTGAGATCACACCAAGCCCTCAAGTTCATTTGGGATTTCATTTAACCAAAAGATTCAGCACAGTTCATCGACTAATGCACCTAAAGATGAAATCTTTAAAGTTAACAAGAAAATACAGTAATGCAAACAATAATGCATTCATTGATGAAATGAGAAGATCCTCCCGAATTATCTATGCAGGAGACTGCAGGGCAGTCAGCTGGTCAAGCGGAGTGAAGGGTTACCATAATGACCACCGAATTCTTTGTCCCCTAGTGCTGATCCCTGTGCAGGGCTGTAATTTTCAGTTGGCTGTTGTAAGGAAAAGGGCCTTAGGTATCCATAAAATTGATTCCCAGTTATATTTATTTAATTCTCTAGGATTACTTCTGAGAATCTGGACTAAAATTACTGAACCATAGAATTTCTGAACTGGCAGAGACTTTAAAAATTAGCCAACCCACACCTCCCCCCAACCCCAAGAGAAGGTAGTGTTTCAAGACCTTAATGGCAGTGTCAGGAGTGAGTCTACACCCACAATGCTCCTTTCATGATCCCCAAACTGGTGGGACTTTGAGGTCTGGGCAATCTTGTTTAATCACAGCGATCCTCAAAGATCTGAGGCCAGAGCAGTCTGGGGGAAAAGAACAATATCCCTTGTCTTCCTTTTGCTACAATGGCATCTCTGTCTAAAAGAAAGTGCCTTTAGTGGTTTCTCAAATTAAAGTTAATTTTAAATTTACTTCGATTCAAGAGAACCCTCAGCAGAGCTCATCTATAACACAACTTAGTGGGAGATATGATTAACACTTTCCTTTGGCTCGCTGCTACAACACATGTTTGTTTAATGTGTTTGGTATATTTCAAGGGAATAAATTGTATCTGCGAAATATTAAGGTCTGGATAATAACCAGTTTTGATGTCATGGTGTTTTACTATTTACTCCCTTTTTTGGGCAAAGAAAAATGTTTCAAAAATCACAGATTTATAGAAATTCTACTTGGAAGGCATCTTGGAAATAGTATAACTCACTTAAGTATTTTCTAGATCAGACCTGAGAGAACCATTGGTTCAAGAAGTCAGGCAAGTGACAGATTCTCCCTCTACCCAAGCTCTGCTGCACGGGGCGCTGCGGTGTTTGTTTGCTCTGCATATAAATGATGAGGACAATGTACTGTGTTTTTCTCTCAATTTTTAAAGCTAGGGTTTCTGGGGCGCCAGTGTGGCTCAGTCAGTTAGGCATCTGACTTCGGCTCAGGTCATGATCCCAGGATCCTGGGATTTTGAGTCCCGCATCAGGCTCCCTGCTCGGTGGGGAGTCTGCTTCTCCTGCTCTGTCTGCCTCTCCCCCAGCTCATGCTCTCTCGCTTGCTCTCTCTCAAATAAATAAATAAAATCTTAAAAAAATAAACAAAGCTAAGGTTTCATGCAATATGAACTTTCGAAGTCATTCCATGAGGTGCTGACTTCACACCCTGGCCAGTAAATTCGGAAGCTGTACCCACAGTACCAGAGTAAGTTAGGGAACATTCTGGAAGTTCAGGTACCATCCTGTTCCTCACCACCACCTATACTCAGAGATGGCTAAGGTCAGAAGAACAAGAGCGATGAGCTAGGAGGGCAGTGGTAGTGACAGGGCCTCCCCTACGGGGCTCAGGTCGTTGGATCAGTACGCTTGCCACCATCCCTGCCGCTCCCGGCCTGTGGGCGTTGTGTGGTGGTGTGACATCAGGGTGATGACCCCGGGTGTCAGGACAGGCTGATGCCTCAGAGGCTTTTGTTTCCCGATCTTTCTTAATGGTGACGACCCCCTCTAATTGAGATCGGCTACAGGGGAGTTTTGAGGCTGACAGTATAAAAGTGCTCTCCTCTTTGGTACTGTCTTTGAGGCACCATGTCGCCATGATGATGAGTGCTGAAAAGACACACGGGTGGATAAGCATACTGAGGTTTCAAGAAGCTCTGAGATGGCAAAAACAGGAACCGGCATCTTGAGCCTGCTGATGGGTTCCATTGTGGGGTTTGTTTAAATCACAGTCCCACAATATCATTATTATACGTAACACTGGAAGAGGATTGCTCTCTGGTATGAATGAAAGTACAACATGCTTCCACACTGCGGACTGAGGAGGCTGCTCTGTGACACTCAACAAGTCAGAGCTTTCTGGGCCTCCACTGGACAAAGCGGGTTTGATATTCGGGATCCCCGTGATGCTTCTGACTGACGAGATTTCTCCCAGCCTCGACTATTGTGCACCATCTGACTTGTCTGTTGGTGTTGTTTCTTCTCATCTTCAGTCTTATATTCTGCCTTCTGGAATTTCAGCTGCCCTCCTCCGAGGTGTCGTGGAGAAGTGGTGTAGTTATCCCATTATTTGTGCTCCGTGTACATCCAATGTAGCAGAGCTGTGTTGGCATTTTTAAGAAACCACCTTTTTCCATGAAGATACGTTGACTGCCTTGTTCCTTCCATTCCTCTTTCCTTCCTTCCTGTATTTATTTATCACTGATTATGTGTGTGGCACCATGTCACACGCCGAGGACCATGCAAAGCAAATTTAGAAGGTGGTCTCCGCCCCACAGGGGCTTGCAGTCTTGTTGAGAAGACAGGATTTCCAACCGTAAATAGGATGACCACATATCCTATTTTGTCCAGGATGGTTCAAAATGCCTGTTTTCCTGGGGAAATGATCAAGAGCACCATCTTCACTCTCCAAAGTGTCATAGTTTGGGAAATAAATGATACTGTCATCTTCCACATAAACCATGAGTAGCAAAGCAAAGGGTTATTTATTGGTAAACTACACAAAGGTAGTGTGTGCTATAGGAATGCAGAGAAAGGAGAAATCAGGGCAGGCTGGGACACTGGGGAAAGTCTCACAGTAGAGGTCATGAGATGTGGCCAGACCACTAAGAGTTGGATTTGTTTAGAGAGAAGAGAGAAGAGTGTTGCAGCTCCAGAACACAGCGTAACTCAAGAGTCCATGATGAGAATGTGATGCCTGAGGAACAGTGTCAATGCTGGGCTGGCTCACCTGGTAGGAAGGAGCACTGGGACATGTAGTTGCGAGGAGAGAGAAATCCAGTAACGGCGAGTCTGGAAGAGGCCCGAGTTTGGACTTGATTTAATGGGCAAAGATGGGTCAGGTGGGGAAATGGCAGGACATTTTGGTTTACAAGTAAGTGTTACTTCGCCACATGCTAAAACAGCAGAAACTCGAGGCAGAAACGCAGGGCAGGGAGGATATTCACAGAGATTTTTCCAGACCATCAAGGACAAGGTGATGCACGGCTGGATTAGGATGCTGTCAGAGAAGCTAGAGACCAGTGACGAGGGAGCGAGGACAAAAAGAACTCACAGGGCTGGGTGAGTAGGCAGGACTAGGGGCAAAGGCAAAAAGGCACCGAGGAGGATTCTGAGCGTTCAAACATAAAAAGCAGAATGTTGATGCCTCTGCCAGCAATGTGGTTGTGAGGGGGTGTTATGTCAGAAGCCCCATGCCACTGTTCGGGGGTGTGCTGTGCGGGTAAGAAGGACACACCTGACTCTTTCAAGAGAGGCCAGGCCAGGCCCCAAGCCCTGCGAGTAAGCTGGAATGTTCTGCATATCTTCGTCCTCACTCTCAACTATCTCACCTGCTCCTGGCTTCTGTGCACATTTCTAATTAGGACTGGCCCCCACTTAGCTGCACATGGCTAAACTGATGGTCTGGCTGGTGATGAAGAGGAGTGGGAAGGATGTACTTAAAATAACGAATACTGGATTTGTTCTGTGATCAAAGGCACATGGTTGATGAGGAGAGGTGAAGGTTCTGAGAAATACCAGGAGCTGGCCATGGAGAGGCATCAAAATCTCACCAAGAGCCGGATGCAAGAAAGAAGAACTTGGAAACACAGTCAGTGTAAGAGGAGACTCGAGTGTCAGGAGCAGCCCGTGGGAAGACTGGACTAGTCCAAGAGGCAGCCTCTCTCTCTTCTAAGGGTGCTTTTAACAGGATAGACACAGCCATGCTTGCTTTTAGTCAAAGATGTCTTAAAGGCGGCCAAAATCGATGACAGCTTTCAGTTCAATTTTAAATGAAAGTCTATGGATTTTCAAGGGGTTTTCTTAATGGAAGCTGACATACACCCTTAGTTTTTTTGTGTGGTACTACAGGGACCAGAAGTACTCCATGATCATTTGCATACACACCTTTAGGGCAGAAATTCAAGCGAGTCTCAATTCCTGCGTCTCTCAGATTTTTGAGGTATAGCTTGTATGAGATACTCAATAACTGTTTATGGAACGGAATTGAAACTCGTGTCAGATTACTGGCACCCACGACAGGTCCAGGAGGAAAGCTACAAGGAATGTAATTTGACCAACTGTGGGCTTCTCGTACAAGTCCTCTCCCCTACAGTGGGAAAGAAAACAGAGATGTGGCATTATTGCCTTATGATGCTGGTGAGCATCGTGGATCAGCCATGCTATTGAGGAATCCACACAAAAAGGTGATGGGCCACGCCGAAAACACCGCTTTCTATTTCCGGGGCCACGGCTGGCCCGTATGGTGCCGCCGTGCAAACCAGGAAGGCGCCCCTTCCTCGGGACATTTCACTTGCGCCTGCCAGAAAACTGTCATAATAAAGAGACAAATCAGCAATGTCAACAACGGGAAGGGTGCCCGTAACATTGTGCAATGCACAGTCACGTTGGAGTGGCCCTGTTTGGGCTACAGAAACTTATCTCTTTTGACAGGAGGCTGGTTTTGTCAACCCAGGCAGCGGTGTTAAAATGCAGGTTTTTAAGAATCCAGTGACTGGGAGTTAGAGTTGAATCCTTGCAGGTTAGCCCACAACTAGTTCCCGTCCATTCTGTGAGAGGCTGAATGAAGCCACGAGAAGCCGCAACCTTCTTAGCAAATCTCTCCCCATTTCCGCTTGCTCCACATGTAGCAAGCCGATGGATCTGGAATTTTGAGGAAGGAGAGATTCCTTTTTTGAGCTTATGGAAGACTGGTGACAAAGCAAGGACAGACTTCTGACTTGCCGTGGCCTCAGCGCCCCAAATTCTGATTTATCAGGCCTGGGGTGAGGCCTTCAGAAGCTCAGGAAGAAACTTCAAGAAGCGCAGCTCTGGCTGAAAACTCCTGGGGTGTGTTTCCCTGGCATCTACATTCACGGAGTTAAACACTTTAAGGAAAACAGGTCGGTGAGGACTCAAGGCCCATCAACTCAGAACAGACTTCAAACAGTTCTGGGGGCAGAAGGCTTCCACCCAATGTTTTATTTAATTTCGGCCTCATTAAACTTATCCTGTAGTTAACCCTTTCCATCCCCTTTGCATTTGATACACTTCTCATCCTTCATGGTCTAGTTCAGAGTCACCTATTCGGCGAGGCCTTCTCTTCCAGGGCTGTCCCTCCTCTGTGCTTTCTCTCTCCGTTCAGTAGTGGGTGCTGTGACATTTATTTTGTTCTGTCCTGGAGCATGGTTCTGTGCTATGGCTCACCGTTCATGTGTCTGAAGCTCCACTGCCCTGCACGTTTCTTAGGGTCCGAGGCCATGCCTTACTCCTGTCTAAGTCACCGGTTCCTGGCGCCTGGCGGGTGGGTACCCAAGCTGGTGCTGTTAATGGAAATGTCATGCCTGCTGATGATTTCTGCGTTTGTGAGGTCAATGATACTGCGGAGGTTCTGGTGTCCTTGTGACTTATGCGGTGCTGGAGAAGCAGCAAGGACCACGGTGTCACACATGGTAAAGAAGTTGGCTACACAAGTGCGCCAAACCTATGATCGAGGAGACGGGCCACGAGCTTGCCAAGAACGGAGACCACGCTTTCTTCAAGCCCTTAACGAGAAGGCCGTCTGGAAAACTATACAGCTTTGTTTAGTGATCCAGATGTGAGAGTCGTGCTGAAGTCTGGAAAGGCCTTTCTGCCAGCTTGGTAAACGAGGCCGTTATTCAGGGAAGTCCTGTGGAGGCATTGCCGGCGTATCTGAAACCGGGACCCTTGCGTCACACAACAGATACGAATAGTTTCCAGCCCCGGAGGTTCAAAGGATGAGAGCCTTTGACACATGCTATCTTCCTCTCATTTGTTCCAAGAGAGAAGTAGGGCAACCTTCAGAAAAAGGAACAGAGGAAGGAGGCAGAGTTTCACAGAAGGGCTGTCGTATGTTAGAATCAGCCATCAGCATCAGAAGCTCCATGGCGTGGCTTCCCAAGGGTGGTATGAGACCACCTACAACAGTCAGTCACCTGCTGTTGCTTGTCCAAAGTCAGATTTCTGGGACTACCCTACATCTACTGAATCAGTCCCTGAGGATGGGACCCAGAAATCTGAATTTTGAACCAATACCTCAGGTAATCCTGATGCATACTAAAATATGAGACTCGCTATGGAAGGGGTTGAACATACAGGGCTCTACACATCAAATGGCCAAGATTCAATATTGCCCATCTGTCACTGGGCCTCCATAAAAAGTGGGAAAATACACACAACAACACAACCACAACCACAACAACAACTACGTAAGAGTTCCCGAGCCGAGAGACAGCTATGTATATGATATAATTATAGAGTTGTTACACATTATTTTGCTGTTATATATTATGCAGTTTATCCTGTTTTAAGCTGATCTGTTATGTAAAAATATGAACAGATAAATTAACAAATGATTATGCATCTTCCAAAAGGATTCTTGAATTAAAGCATTCATCAATTGGTTTCAATTGCCAAACAGTTCCGCTAGAATTTAATTTACAGACAACTTTGAAAAATTACTTACATGCAGTGTGACTTCCAAGCTCCATGTATTGGAAGAGTCTCAGAAGTGTCTCTTTTCCTTAGGGAGGGGATCACACTTCGATTCTCCCTAGCAACGATGGGACCGATTCTCACTAGCTTCAAGGGAGGACCTGCCCTTGAAGTTGCTGAGTAAACTGAGCTATAGTTAACCCTTTACCCAGAAATTCACTTTGAATATGCTTTGCATACACAGTAACCGACTGGCCATTTTAAATAACTAGTATAGCCACCTTCCTAGTGGAATTTATAAAGAATCCAAAAATGCTAAATTTTCAGACAGAAATTTAAAATTGGGACACCTTCCTTCTTTCCCTTCAGATATTCCTCAGAGAAGGAAAGAACTGTGCTAGACGGTGACTTTGGAGCCAGACAGGCCTAGGGCCAAATCCTGGCTCTACCACCTACTACAGGTTTATCCTTAAGTTACTCAATTTCTCAGAGCTTCAGTTTCCTCTCCTGTAAGTGAAGATGAAATCACCGACACAGTGAGGGTGTTCAAACCCAAGCTGATGGCCCATCCTTGATCTTACAGAGAGTTCTCAGGATACACAAAAGTATCAAGAAATAAATAACAAATCGGAGGTAAATCCCACCCCAACTATATTAATTTACGTCTCTGTGGGGTCAAATCGAAAGCAGAATGATCTGCAAAAAAATGGAAAATCGAAGTATTTTGAAAGGACTCCTACAGACCCTACAAGTCTCCAGAGTGGCTGGGATAACATATGAGGTTTTGGTGGTCACCTTGGCAGAGTCTCTGAGAGGGCTTTGCTGACTCTGGTCAGGCTTTCTAGTCTTGCTAGGGGCATAGTTAAGTTTTTGGAGGACCACCAGCCAAGGAGAGTTCCCTCACAGGCAGGCTGTGACCCCCACGGCTACCATCAGCGCTGACTGCCCGCCGGGGAGCCGCAGTTTGGGTTTACGTGTGTTCGTATTTGCATGGAGTAAACTGAGAGCAGTCAGTCGGGTCTTTCATTGGACAGGCGTACAGAATTTCCATTGAATGCAAGAAGATTTGAGAATCTAGTATAGTTTGATAGTAATAAAACTTTCCCAACTAATCACCATGAAGCTGAATTAAAAACTAGAACCCAGGTCCTAAAAATTGCTTTATAGCAACTCCATTTTCTGAGAAGCGTTGGAGATCCGAGGATTACATCAGTATTTAGATAACTCTCACTGAGGCAAACTGTACGGTCTCCTGGCCTATGATATCAAGAATTAGCTGATCTTCAGCAGGTATAGCATGATGCGAGGAAAGCGTACCTGGGTACTGACCTCCACTCTATGTTCTGGCCATGAAATCAATTCTGAATTCAATCCAAGATACTAAACTATCCTCAGCCCTAAAATCTACGGCTCCGCTTAATAAGATCGTTAAGTTGCTTCTTTCCAGAATTAAACTCAAAGTGCTCAGGTGACTGCTTCTAATTAAAGATCCTTTCATCATCGATACTTTGTGTCATATTTATAAATGAATTTTTAATGAATTATTACCAATAAGTGTTAACCACCAGGAAACAGATGAAAATATGCGAAAAGTGTGATCTCTACGAAGAGACTTATATTTTAGTTTCAAGATACTCTCATGGGGAATATTAATTATCACTACAAAGAGCCTTGTTAATAATCGCACAATAAACTCTTTTTCAGTCCATGTCTGTTCTTGTTTATAAGCATTTTACAGACTTTCGTTCATCTTCCCCCCCCACTCCTGTTTTAAGCAACCTAATCACTTCATTTGAAACAAAATTCAGCCCCTGCTGTTACTTTTAGTTTTAATATTTTATAAAATTGACCAGTCTTTGTAAATTCCTAGGTTGTAGGACTCTTGAAATTAATACGGTATTTGGTGTATTATCACTGAAAGGATAGAGGAAGAAAGTATTTAATACTTGTAAAATCTTGTCAAAGTACGTGGCAGACACCAGCAATGACATGAGTGGTTCTGCCTCCATTATGTACAAGAAGCCATTTTATCACTTTCCCAGATGACTCTGATTCAAAAGACTTGGGTTAGGGAAGTAAACTTCCCTTTTTATCTCTACCAATAAACAGCATGAAAAACTGGGAGAGTTCTATTATAAGACCTTCAATTACTAGCTCCTTTCAAAGACCACTTTATATTGTAATGTGTGGGTTAATGAACTTTTAGCTGGTGGAAGTATGGTTATGTATGTAAAGGAAAAAGGTTTTAGGGAATTAAGAGAGTTGTACCCAAATTTATACTGAATTTTGGCTTCCTTTTTTTTTTTTTTTTTTTGCTTTCATTGGCATTTTATTAACTGGTAGAAATTCACAACATTATTCACAATTATTTCAAATTGGTTGGGAAAAGACATAAGGATGGGTATTTAGTATAAGAGCCATTTGTCAATAAATGAAGGCCAAAGTCAAAGATAAAAAATAAAAACCCAAGGGGCACCTGGGTGGCTTGGTCATTAAGCGTCTGCCTTCGGCTAGGGTCATGATCCCAGGGTCCTGGGATCGAGCCCCACATCGGGCTTCCTGCTTGGCGGGAAGCCTGCTTCTCCCTCTCCCACTCCCCCTGCTTGTGTTCCCTCTCTCACTGTGTCTCTCTCTGTCAAATAAATAAATAAAATCTTTAAAAAAAAAATAAAAATAAAAACCCATGTCTGTTCACTCACCCAACATGTACTGATGGGAAACCCTACTATATGTAAAGCTCTTAGTGAAGCACAAAAGGTAATAAAAAATATTTAAGACAGAGCTTGTCCTCAGGGTGCTTATGAGAAATTATCAGAATAAACCAGGTAAAAATGTTGGCTGACCATTACAAACAGAATGTCCTTGTAAGAAAGACAAATCTGATACCACAGTCAAACTCTGAATAAAGATTTCAGGGGGAAAAAATATAGGAATGTAGATAGTAACTTCTGAAGAGTGTGATTATGGAGGCCTTTTAGCTTTCTATACATTTCTATGGTTTGGAATTTTTACAAGCATGTGCTAGTTTTGTAACTAGGGGAAAAATCTAGATCGAAATATACACGTTTATGAGTAAATACTGCAAGGAAACAAGTGAATATATGGTATTTGTTGACTTAAGTTGGTGGCTTATGGTTGGATTTCCCTCCGTTTTAAAGTGTTTTTGTTGTTTTAACAGAATTTTAATGCCAGATTTAATGCAACAATAAAAGAAGTATATGGAAAATTTAATTTCTTTGATTTGAATAATCTGCTTTATTGGGTATTAGGAGCAGAAGACTTGTTACCATTTTTACTTCTAACTAAAGAGGAGGGCCATGAAGGAAATGAAGGCATATTCTCTATTTCTCCGTGTAACATACTTTTTCAAACTATCGTATGATGACCAGTCTCAACTGAAAATGGTAGAATAAATCCCTATCACTCTACTTGTAATGACATATTTCATTACCATCTATTATTAAAGTAACTCCTTTACTGTCATTAAAATGGAACATGGGTTCCCTAATTTCCAAATACTTTCATACTGTTAATACACTGTCCTGAAAAAAGAAAATTAAAACAATTCCTGGCGACATTTCAATGTGTTTAAAAGCTTCAGCATGAAAAGCATCGTCAACCTTGACCTTTGTGTTTCTAGAAGGCTCCAGCCACATTAAATCGAAATGGGACCCTTCCTGACTTTCGCTGGTCTCAGTTACATCACTGACCATTTTTCAAATTCAGTAATCTAGTTTTTAGTGTCACTTCAGGGTGAATCATTCTTTTCAGAAATGACACAGATTGTGGTATCTCTGTAGCTTTTCCTATTTAATACAACTCAACTGTCCCTTTAAGTGAAAAAATTCTGTTGGAGAATGAGAAATGTTCTGTTAGTGAAGGCTTATGTCCTTTTGGCCACGAACAAAGGCTGTTTGGTACTTGCTAACTCCATTTAAAAGTCACATTATTTTGTAAAGTTAATTGTGGGTTTCCAAGTATCCTTTAAGCGCTATTAAATTCATTTACTCATTTTGCAAGATAACGGGGAGCAGGAGTGGGGAGGGAAGGCTCTCCGCGTCCAGTCCCAGGCCGCAACCCAAGCAAGGCAGGGACTGAGGCAGTGAAGAACGTCCTTACGAGCAATTCGAGTGTAAATTAAGGCCTGATCTCAAATTCCATTTTCATGGTAGTTGTGTTTATATTTGAGAATTCATTTACGTTCTTTTTTGAAAATAACATATAAGGACTTCTATTACCTGAAATTATGTTTATCAGAGTTCTACATAAGGACATTTTAAAGTGAAGAAATAGGTTAAGGATGTGGAACTGGATATAAATGAACAGCTACTCATACGTGCACCTGCACGGCTATTGTAATGCAGTGGAGCTCGGGTATGTGTTCACAGGGCTGAGTGGGAGAGACTCACGGTTTTCTCTGCACGTAACTCGCGTGACTCCGCACACAGAAACAGAGGGAGCAGAACAGGCCAGGAATGGGTGGAGATGCGCAGGGTTTGGCTTCACAGTGGGCTCACTAACATTTAAAATGTCTTTAGAAGCCATGACCTACGTAAAGCAGCTTCCAAACTTTGGAGAGAACTGTTTTCCTTTATTTTCCAAAAAGCATCATAGCTTTATTCTTATTGACAACTAAAAATTTAAGTCAAGATCATATTTTGCTGAAGTTCTTAGTTAGAAATTACTAAGAGGAAAGATACTTTTTTTCTTAAGAGACAATTAAGGAAAAACTTTTTGGCTCTGCAGCAGAACAAACTGGCTCTGAAATCATGATTTTAACAAGCCAACGTCACCTTGAAATACCAAATTCTAGTGATATTTGGGGTGCTGAGTTACAGAACTCATGCCCCAAAGCCACACCAATGGGTAAACTGCCAAGGGCAAATTCAATTAGCCTCTCGTTAGGTGACCACAGTTTCAGCTGCATCTTTATGCAACGAAGGCAAAGCTCAACAAAGAACCCATAAAATGAAATGATGCAGACCAACCTTTTATTGCACCCACAATATTTTGGTCTAGTCCTTTTCGGTTGTCATTGAGTCCTCTTTTCCTCTTCCCATTGGGTAAGGAGTTAGCCAAAGTCTTGTCATCAAAAAATGCACACACCAGCTTTCTAAACAGAAGGCTTCCTGAGCGAGTGTAGTTTGACAATATAGAGTCCAGCTGTGATTTAGGCATGAACACATCAAAGCCTTCAGCAAGTTGCACTTCTGGCTACCAAAAGAACATAAATATTTCATTAAAAGCAACATTTGAAGCATTTGACTTTGGGCATATGTGCAACAAAAAACCATCACTAGCTACTGCAATGTCCTTATCCTACAAACGATGTGGTTTCAGCTTTGTGTGCCAGTATTTGCAGTTTATAAAACCAGTGACTGGTTCTTACAAAATAAGACGCTCTAATTCCAGCATTAAGTCTCTCCAAAAGCAACGAGCAGGAGCACGCTGCAAACGCATTCTTGTCCTCAGAAACAGTCAAGAGAAGGCAGGTCATCACAAACGCATGTTAACTGTGGGGCTACAGGGAACTTGAGATTTCTGGGTGAAATACCCTCATTTTTTTTTTTGAAATGAAGGAACTAAGGTCCAAAGAGATCCTAACAAAATGACTTAAAAATAATCTGAATGTACTCAGTGCATTACACTTGACAGATTACTTTCTCCTACATGACATAATTTCACTTCATTTGCCTAAGCACACGAATACGGGGCTACCCACAGAGGCCCATGGCTCTTTTCACTCTGCCTGTGATTTTCAGCTGTGGGACTGCATTTTTTTTCCTCCAGTGAAAACTTATGGAAACTAACCCATAAAATAAGTAGAAAGGATGAGTAGGTGCCCCAGGCAGTTTAACTCTATCTTTCGCCCCTATTTTGGGGAGGAGAATCTGAAGCCATGTCCCAGAGCACCCGAAAACCAACGCACTGGTCACCCTGCTTCCCCATCAGGGATTTTCTGCCTGGGATGCTGGAGCAGAAGACCTGGAAGGTACCGTTCAACTTGGACTCTACGTAGTAGAATATGAGCTCAGATGGTAATAATAGACTGTTAGCACTCTGTGGACACTTAGCTTGTCTTTTCCTCCGGCAACCCAGTGAACACTTGCATTTCCAAGCCTTTGCGAACTCCTGCCTTCCTGTGGAGGCGGCCACGCACTCTGTCACTGCTCTTAATGTGACATACTCGTATGGCTGCATTTATTATACTGTATAATTATTTATTAGATTGTGGCCCTTCCTGATGCCCGCAACTCAGACTTTGTATCTCTCAGGCTTGGCACATAGTAAGTACTCAATAAATTCTTGAATAGATAGAAGTTCATTAGTCATAATTTAAACTATTAAGTCATTTACTGTTGATTATAACATAACTCTAAAATAATAACTTTAATATGAAGAAACGTAGTCGGTAAACTTTCATTAGGAAAAAAAGAAGAAAATCTCACTTAAGTAAGATGTATTATAAAAGTTGATTCTTGGATAATCATACTTACCACTTTGCAAACCTGGTGCTACTTTAGATTTTTAAAACCACATTAGAAAAGAGGATCTGGGATTAGTTTTTCTCCTGGAGAATAGGAATTTTTACTTTTGTTTGTCCTAGTGCTTCTCAAAATGCCTAGCACACTGCGGTCAGAGTAAAGAGGGTGTAAATGATTCAGATGATGCAGGAAGTTTGGGCCCTGCCCTTGCCAAATGCTATTCTTGACTGGATTATCCACGAAGTCATTGCATTTCTCTGCTTCACTTTGCCTTTCAACTTTTGGTCCCTGGATGCTTGGTAAACATTGCTCACCGAAGAGTGCTGTCAGATTGGTTGCTGAGTTTTGGGTCATGCTGCTGGTAAAGGGTGTGTAGGGGCGTTGCTGGGAGCCAGAGGCTGTGCCCTCGTCTCCTGTCCCACACCGGGTGCTCAATGCATATTTGTTGAATGATTCGATGTGGAAATAGTAGATGGAGAGATTTTACCATCATCATCTAAGATGAAGTTTCATTCATAACCAGAATTTTGCTATGCATATCAATGGCTGAATTCAGACCTTATTCTAAATCTACTGATCTCAGATTTTTGCTAAGTGTTCCTGTATCACTCAAAAAGCCATTAAAAAAAGTAATCTCAATTTACTTTATAGAAGCAGCTGCTTGTAGCTGTATGAGGCGCTAAGGGGTATAGAAGCTTTTAAATGTTCAGGGGTCAAAAGGGGAAGACACCAACTGCTCTCGTTTATATATCCCTGCTGAATTCTGGTGCCATCAACCAGGTGCTTCAGACTCAGCCACCTGACCTGAGACTCCAGAACCTGCCCAGGACCCACCCTGGAGGACTTGACCCAGGTTTGAGGACTACGGACCTCATCTAAACATCAGGCAAAAATGAGCCCCTCCTTTCTTCACAGACTCAGTCTTTTCTACCAACTATATTTCCAGCACTTTCCGCACTGCATTTATTTGGTTGGGAGTTTGTGTTTCTCATGAGAATATGCGCTCTTTTGTACTCAGCCAAATGCCCAGTCACTGCCCAATAGGTATTTGTCAGAATAAGCAAAACACTATGTAAGAATTTGTTCAAAATTCATTCATTCAAAGACAATATTGATTTAGAGACCTTTTGGCCCAATGTAAAGGAAGTGTGTTTGAGAGTCTGCCATGCGGTGGCTCAGCGTGCCAGTCCTCCTGGGGCAGCACTCACGCTCACTCAAGGAGCAGACTGCTCGGGGACCACTGAACTGACTGAGTCCAGACGTATTTACTGTGTGTGTAACTCCATGCGCAAGGAGTTTCAGGGCGGGCTCCCTGGATGAGATATAGACACAAATATCTATATATAAAGTACAAAGCGATAATGCTACAAGAGAGGTTCAGGGCACTAGGCAGCGTTTGGCGGGTGAGGGGCGAGAGGGGTTGGGGAGGGGTCAGGACAGCATTTTATGAGGGCCTTACGGCAGGATTTAGGAGACAAGAGAGGCAGTTGGTGTTTCTAGCATTTGCTGCGACTCCTAAAACTAAATATCGGGAGGTGTCTGTGGAGCCAGGAGACTCCCTATGGGATCATAGAGTGTCTTGATTTCTGAGACGCTCTCCTAATGCAGAAACTGTCAGTACTTCCTGGCCCACTTTCTACCGACGGACAAATACTGTTGTTTTGAAGTGTTCTTACCAGATCAAGGAACGTGAACTTGCCCAGTTATGAGCCTCTTACAAAGGAGTCGGTTTTAGGACTTGAGGCAATAGCAGTAAGAGCAAAGGTGACTCATATTTGCCCCCTTCCTGCTCTCCAGGCCCTTTTTCTTATGCAGATTCCTTAGCTCCTCCTAGCGCAGCGCTAATGCTCTACCAGGTGCCACAAAGCAACAAACTAATTCCTTAAAAACAAAAAGAGGGTCGCTTTATTTTCTGAAACATAGAGAAAACTAATCTCAAATTTCCACTATGAAACCTTCGGATTTCCTCCGTTTTGTAAATAAAATCACCGTGCATTACTACCATGTAATGAGCTATAATCTGCACGTATATTTAAAAACAGGTTAAAACTCCAATTGTATCGTTGAATCTCCTCTTTTTGTTTACTAGTGCTAGTTTAAATGAGCTCTCTCTGCTTACTAAGGATGCCTGTGATAGAAACCACACTATTCCAAATGAATATCATTTTACAAACCAGACTTTCTTTGACAGCATCATTCTCTGCTCTTCAAGCAAAGACAGATCGCTAATACACTGACAGATTCTATTGTTTACTGAGGTAGTTCGATCTTTAAAGGACAACATCCAAAGTGTGGGGCGGAATTTACGACACTTAGAGTCCTCATCTTACGAGTTAAGAGTCTGAATTCGTGCTATAAATTTGGATTTTCATGAATGTCTTGCCCATTTTCGGAACTGCAGCTACTTAGCACCAGAGTATATCAAACGTTGAATTTTCCTTATGCAGTGGCATCATGTCTTACACCCAGGGAAGCTCTGGAGGCAAAAACCACGTGTAGCCATAATGACCCTTAAAAATGTTCACGGACTCAGGCCTGTGGGCATTAACTCTCCTGTTCCCCTTTGCATTTCAGTCAAGGCCTTCCTTTGCTTAGTAGAAGCTGGGGTCAAGATCCAGTATGGGTGGGGAAATCCCCTAACCAGGTAAATTAAAAGATTTCCCCCTCAGTCCCTATGAGCAAGCGTATCATTTGATTCCCTGTATAATCTAAAGAAAAACATGTAAAACAATTTTAAAGAGATCATATCAATTAATCACAGAGGGAACAAATCTGATAGAGGCTATTTTCCAGAAGGTACTATCAATGCCAAATTACAGTAAAACATGCAAATAGCTAAATGTGGTTCCTGGTTAAAAGAGTAAAAAAAAAACTGCATGAATATTCATACTGGAATTAACCTCAAATTTTCAATTGCAAATTAATAAATTACACACAATAGTTGGTATACTCCACTGGCTAGCTAGTTGGCTCAAGAGAAAAACCGTGCATGAAGAGGCAGGATTCTGTGGAATAAGACTAACTGATTTGGGGCTGAAAACACATAACGGAATTTTAAAGACTGTTTAAAGACTATGAATTTAGTCTTTCTGCTCCTAATACTTTCATATACAGTTATCCTTTATTCTCATTTAGTATTTATTTTGCAGTATGTTAGATGTGTTTCTAGGAAAATGAGCTTTAGTTTATGAAAAGAAATTTTAAAAAACCACAAAACCCCTTCACAATGGATTTTGTTTTGCTCACAAACGTGCTCTTGGTTCTGTTTGGGAAGAACTGAAATCATTTCCTATAACTCAGGTCTGTTCCAGGTAGATATAGCAGGAACCACTATTACTATTTATTAAATGCAATGCCACAATCATGGCCAGGGAGGTGGGTACTCGTAAGAATATACCAGATCACAAGGCAGGCCTGCTGTAGCAGGTCTCGCTGGGAGCTGAGGATCTCAGTGTCGATGGGGCAGAGTCTCCACCTTGGATGCACTATATCAAGACTTGATTTTTTTTTTTAAAGATTTTATTTATTTATTTGAGATAGAGAGAGAGCATGAGCAGGGGGAGCAGCAGAGGGAGAGGGAGAAGCAGACTCCCCACTGAGCAGGGAGCCCCATGTGGGGCTCGATCCCAGAGCCCTGAAATCATGACAGGAGCCGAAGGCAGACGCTTAACCGACTGAGCCACCCAGGTGCCCCCATCAAGACTCGATTGTAAGGTGGATGTTCTGTAGTAAGTAAAAAATGCTTGGGCAAAAGTTCTATTACAGTCTATATACTAGCATATATTTAAGGTTGAATTGGATAAACATGACAAGAAGTCATTAAAGGGCCAAGCCTTTATAGATTTTTTATTTGACAAAATTTTGGTAGAACTAAGCATTTAACTAGAAAATACAATACAACTCGACCCCTTGAAATTTCTCCATGCACTTGCATAATGAGATACTCCAAAGTCATTTAGAGATGTTTTTAGCTTTTTCCTTCCTCAGGTGGTAAATTAATGGCTCTAAGCACTATGGCTTGATTTATGCTAAAGATATTTGAGCCCAAATGTTGAAGACGTAAGATTTTAGCCACTGCCATCCAGCTTTTTCCATCCTAACTCCAGTGCACCTGCTCCTCGGAGCTCCTGTCTTTGACCCTCCTGGCAGAGGGCCAGTCCTGCTCTTCCAGGCTCCCCTGCCATCTTCTGACTGCCACAACTAGAGCTAACGTCCTATTATACTGTTACTATTGCTTATGTGTTTTCCTCCTATGCTTCTTGCAGGGCAAGGACTATTTTGTTCATTTAGGTACACCCCGGAAAATGGTGATGTCATTAACATTTACTCGATACTCCATATTCCAGGCTCTAGGCTAACCTAGGTGAAGTGGGTTTTTCTAACTTCACCCTCACCCTGCGAAGTGACTATTTTATTATCCCCAGTTTGCAGATGCAAAACCTAAGGCTTGGAAAGGTCAGGTAACTTGTTTAAGATTATCCAGCTAATTAGAGACGAAGTAAGGATTTGAACCCAATCAGTCTGCACTGGAACCTCCTCTCTCAAGCATATACTGCCTTAAGTTCAGTGGGTCAGCAAATAAAGAGTCGCCTGCTCCGCTGATTTGCTTTACTAGTTCCCAGTGGATGATGTATTTATTGGGCTAAGAAGGTGTTAAGAAAACAGATTCTGATTTCAGAAGTTACTTATGTTGAGAGCAATACATTTTATTTATTTTTAGAAGAATGACTTAGTATAAACATTAATGAAATTATCTTCAGGTGATGGGTAGCCATAGATTTATCTTCTGATAACTTTTAAATTTGGATAATCTAGGATTACTGGAAAATATTCACAATAATTCCAATAAAGAGAAAAAAGTGTCCTACTATTAATAATTATCATACGTATCATATATATATATATTTGTTTTTTAAGTAGGCTCCATACCCAGCTTGGAGCCCAATGCAGGGCTCAAACTCATGACGCTGATGAGATCAAGACCTGAGCAGAGATCAGAGTTGGACGCTCAGCTGACTGAGCCACCCTGGTGCCCCTCACAAATATATTTTTAAAAATTGATCTGAGTGTTTCACCAAAGCCAAAAAACAAGCCAAATCCAAAAGCAACAACAATGAAACAAGCTTAAGCCACATATATCTACCCTGAAAACCACAATTTAGTATGTCCAACTAAGTAGGAAAAAACTGACTGCAAAAAATTCATGGCTGCCTTGTCTGAGTGAGGGGAGAGCATGGAGTTGTGAAAGAAAGAAGGAAACATTATATTTAAATTTGAAATTCGGTTTTGGGTTTTGGGCTCCTGGTTTGGCTTCTGTGGAATTTAGGCTTGAATTTTATTTAATGTGCTAATTTAAAGTGGGTCAAATAATCTTGCCCCAAAGTAGAAATATTTCTGGCCACTCTATTTTTGTAAACACTATTTATTCATGTGTATTTGTTCATTCATATGTACACTTCAGTTTATTTAACATTGAGATTTGTCCCTATAAGGTACTTAGCTAGGACTGCTACAGTTTAAAAAAGAACCAATATTTATTGAGTGTTTAAAATGTACCAGGGGGGCGCCTGGGTGGCTCAGTCGTTAAGCGTCTGCCTTCGGCTCAGGTCATGATCCCAGGGTCCTGGGATCGAGCCCCGCATCGGGCTCCCTGCTCCTCGGGAAGCCTGCTTCTCCCTCTCCCACTCCCCCTGCTTGTGTTCCCTCTCTCGCTGTGTCTCTCTCTGTCAAATAAATAAATCTTAAAAAAAAATAGATAAATAAATAGAATGCACCAGGAGCTATTCTAAGTGCTTCATGTAGATTACTTCATTTAACTCTTCCGCAGGCCAGTTCTAGGAGGTCAGCATTACTGTTATTCCCATTTTATGGACAGAAAACTGAGGCAAGGGGTTACCCAGCTGAGCTTCTCACCCAGGCAGCCTGATTTCAGAGCCTGCACATTTAACCATTCACTTCTCTCCTAGAACCTTCCAAGTAAACAGAGTAAACTGCCTTAGTCCAACCTTTCGGTTCTCCTCATACAACGATCATCCTGTGACTGGTTACTGAGCGTGGCTCATGTACAGGAACGGAGCTAGAACGGACGCCCAAGTGTGTCACTCGGTGGATAAGGGCAACTGCAGACCTGGGTGTGAGAATCAGCTCTACCTTTCTGGCTGTGAACCTGAGCAGGCTACGTAAGCCGTTTATGCCACAGTGTCCTCATCTACGAGGACAGTAATGACACCTCAGAGAGTGAGGATGATAGCAATATAAAATTATGGAGCAGAGTGTGGCACACAAATACCACTATTTTCATATAGCCCCTGCTCTGGAGAAACTGGCATTCCTTCCTGGAAGGAAGAAAATCATATAAATAATTACAGACAAGTATAGAAAGTTCTATAAAAGACAGTTATGTTGGGAGCACCTTGGGCGCTCAGTCGGTTGAGCGTCCGACCCTTGGTCTCGGCTCAGGTCATGATCTCAGGGTCGTGAGATTGAGCCCCACGTTGGGCTCTGCGCTCAGTGGGGAGTCTACTTGAGATTCTCTCCCTCTCTCTCCCTGTGCCCTGCCCCCCACTCCCATGCAAGCACATGTGCTCTCTCTCTCAAATAAATAAATCTTAAAAAAAAAAAAAGAATTACGTTGGAGCCTGGGGGGCAGGGGTACTGAGAGAGGTAATGAGGAGAGAATGAGGAAATGGGGAGTTAAGGTGAAGAGAGGTTTCTAATTAAAGCTGAGCCCTAGACCTAAAGTTTCAAAAGTTTATTTTGTATATTGTGCTTCATGCAAATGCAGACGCTTTGTCATCTGCAGACTCAATCACATTTATTGAGTACCTTTTATGTGCCAGGCACTGCAGGAGGACAGTCTCACCTGCTCTCTATCATTTAGTGTTTACAACACTCTGAGGGTCAGTGCAATTGGTTTTGACGAGAGCGCAGTATTTTTCCACATCTGAGTAGGGGTAATCATTGTCGCTCAGATGACAGGTGGTCTCCCTGCAAGGCCCTGCATGGCCCCTAGACAAATCTGTATTCGGGTGACCCTAAAAGTCACGGTGCAAAACAAAGACTTAATACACTGTGAATTAGAAGAAATTAATGTGAATTTTTACACCTGACAAAGCATAGGTTTTACATGTCTTTTTCTCATTGCTTCTAGCTCTGATCTCTCTCGCCCTCCAAACATCTAAGGACCATTTTGCGATCCTAAACTTACTTGTGCTTCCCATCCGGAACTGAAGGCCTGCTTCTGCCCTTGCTTCGCCCCCGCAGTTAACCGAGCACCTAACCTGGTTTTCCAAGAGAGAAATGTGGGGGGTTGCTTTCGACTGAGCCACCAAGTCCTCTGTGTGGGCACTTCCTAAATGGCTCCTTTCTCTTTCTGCAGGCTCACTGCTCGTGTAGACCCTCCCACACCCGACCGACTGTAACTGTCTTCCTCCTGGTCTCTTTGTCTCTACTTTCTTCTCTCCATCTCTCTACCAGCCACAAGGCAATGCCACTTGCCACTCTGTTAAGACACAAGTATGATCATTCCTCTACTTCAAACTTGCAATGGCTCCCTAGTGTCCACAGATGAAGGTCAAGGGCATCAGCTCGGCATATTTGGGCTTTCATTACCTGGCCCCATCCTACCTTTGTATCATCATCAGCTACCAATGCTGGCCAGACGGCTGTTCCAGCGGCCTTGGACCACTTGCCCAGTCCTACAGCTTTGGACCTAATCCTCCCAATGCTGGGTACTTCCCAGGGCCCATCTTCAAATACACAAGTGCAGAATTCCCATCCACTTATATGTATCCAGTTATATTACGTTTTCTCAAATCCATTTTATAGAACAATTCCTACAAGATTATTATAATATTTCCTGTTTTCTCCTCTGGACTTCCACCAAATTTTAAAAGGACTGTGGCTAAGAAATAATAAAGAATAGAAGGGCACCTAAATTTGGATGCCTTTGCACTGACGGTTCCATCACCTAAGGGAGTCAGTCCACACACCCCTCCTTCCCTGCCCAGGGACCTTGGAAGCGGGCTCATTAATGCCAGTGAGCACTACGTGTGGACACAACTGCCTCACCCAACGAAGGGGTTCATTGCACAGCCCTCTAGGTGCGGTTACAGTTTCTGTTGAACAGGTGAATCAAATGGCGTATCAGCTGGATAAGGTAAAGATAATTATCTTTATTTTTTGCTTTTAGAAGCACGTTATTCTTCCGTCAAAGATAATCAGCACCTAATTGAGTTTTCATGGACAATTCTGAATGTGCTTTGTTACATTTAACAGCTCTTGTTAGCAAAAATAATCACGAATAAAAAGCAATTTATTTTTATTTGGCATATAAACAAAATTATAATGCTGATATCAGTAAAATTCTATTCTATTAATGTACATAAGGCCTTTATCAGATCTTCCTCAGTTTATCTCTGAAGTATATTTGGAGTTTAAAAATAAAGGAGAAAGTTATTAGCACTAGAGTGACCCATTTAGGAGATGATTTACACAATTCAAATGATTGCTCCTGATACATTAATGTCTATCAGAAAAGAACCCTTAGAAAGTTCAAGAAAAATATAAAAGTATTATGAAAACTGCTTAAGATTGAATGTACTTTGTGTTGTGGAATAATTCACCTCTGTTTCCAAATATGTGATCTACCTGGGTTTTGAAACCAGGGCCTTAGTTGCAATAAGCATATGATGTAATCAAGTCAGCGGACTGGCCTGGGGTAGAACATTATCATCATTAATGATTTTTTTAAAATTAAGTTTTGAGTCGAGAAGAACTGCTTCATAATTTTAGCATGTGTTCAAAGGTAAAAAAAACCAAGAAAACCCTTTCACACTAAGGACTGGATAAAAGTTCAAATGACTTTCTAGCCTAAAAATGTCGCCTCCCTTTGGTAAAGACCCAACATGGATACATGCTAGCAAACTGCCTTTCTGCAATTTGAAAGGGAACACTTTTTTTAAAAAATAGCAATTATTTTTTATTTAAAGTTTAAAAGGTAGGGCCAAACTCCAATCCCATATAGGCCTGTGGGTGTTCTCAGCAGGATTCTCATCCTATGCAAACTGATAATAATAGATCACTCACTCCTGTTTATTTTAAGAACTCCCCCAACAAGAGGGGTTCGCATCAATGTACTTAGATAAAGATATTGTAAATAGAGTACGCAGTTACAAAGATAGCATATTCTTAAAGACATCAGTTTATAGTCATATGGCTATAAAATGGCTAGTTGGATGGGTATCTTAGATGTCATCCAACATCTGGGACTGCACCAACTTTCTAGCTATGATATTAAAATAGAAAAACCGTTGCAGAGCATTAACCTATCATTACACAGAGTAAGTGGCATGGCACTGCAACCTAATTGCAGTGTGGCTTGCATCTATAAAACAGAATTAGCACTACTGCTCTTTTTTTATTATTAGTTTGTGTTTCTAGAAAGTGTGACCTTATCTGTAAGGTTCTGTTCATTTATGCCCATTTACAAAGGATTTAATTACGTTCTTTTAGCTCTCTACACTGAGGAAATTGAAAATGGCCACTTCAGAATTAAAACTGTTAAAGAAATTAGTGAGCAGATTATTTACTCCATCACCCTTCTTCGTGCAGGGATAAAGAATGGAGGCACGTTCAAATAAAGAAGGTAGAAGATTTTGGGAAGTGAAAATTCTAGGCAAGGAAATTATTAATGGTCTTCCTTTCCTCATTCTCACATGTCTTTTGCAAGTTCCCCTAGTGTTCGTGGGAGGAACGAACTAAGGGGAAAGTGTATTAGTGCTATAAAATTCCTGCAAGTGACATCAGTTTTGTGTCAGTAGCCAGAGAACATGGACTTACATCGGAGGCAGGCGACTCCAGGACGATGCCAAATCCCAGCACGTGGTTCTCCCCGGCCGAGGGGGCCTCGGCCGCCTGGGAGCCAGGCTGCTCTGAGGCCCCGGCTGTCTTCTTCTCCGTTTCTAACACGCCAGGCTTCTGCCTCACAGTCAGAGGTTCAACAGTCTTTGGGGGCACTTTTTTCTTTTTATTTCTCTTGCGTGAGACAGCAGTTCGCTGGGAGCATATAAGGGAAATCGGGGGTTGTTGTCTGTTTGGGGTTCCAACTGTGAAAAATGAACAAAAATAGGGTACAGGCACCTGAGTCTTACTTGGGAGAAGTTATCACCCGTCCATCTACACGTTCCACAAGCTGAGACTGAAATGGGGTTCAGTCAAGGAAGGAGACCAAAGTCAATCTCCCGTGGGACCTGTAGGACACCAATGTCGTCTCTGGAGTGCTTTCGAGTTCTACATGCAGAAGAGCAACCCAGACAAAACTCTGTGCCCGATGCTGGTAAATCATCACACTTACTGCTACCACTGGGTTCTGTGGAAGAAAGCAATTTTGAGCCACAGAAGAACATCTGAGGGTCTTCTTACAAGTCGCAGGACATTTTTATATAAATGGGAACTCGGAACTTAAGTTCAGGTGTAGCTGTCCGTGCTTCCTGGTAAGCCAAACTCAGGAATATTCTAATCATCCTTTTTTTTTTTTTTTTTTGGTTTTATGTTTTTAATTTAATTTGTATTTTTATCAAACCAGTATAAATGAATGGTTAAAAAGACAGAACAAAACATATAATGAAAACAGCAGCGTTCTGTGTCATATTTTCTTACACCTGATTCTTATCCACTATTCCTCATTATCTAATCATCCTTTGAGGGTAAGCTGATCAGCTGCTAGCAAGCTACAGGCACCAAAATGGACTAAGACTGAGCAATGATGATCATTTTTTAAAGAATGAGTCTGGAATGATAGCACACCCGTGGGCAAAGCCTGCTGCTCATTTATCAGGGCCAGTTACTTCTTCCTCACAAACCCATATTGTCCACACACAAACCATCTCTGCAGCACTGCACTCAGTACTGCATTCTGACCAGGCTGTCCTCCATACCTTGGTTTTAGGTAGCTGAAAAATAGGAATGACATAGTTCTGTGCAAGTCAAGAAGACCAGCAAAATCTGGAAACAGGTGGAGTTCCAAAGATGAAAAGCACTGAACAAAGACCAAGTATCAGTACTGCATCTACACTTAAGGAAATCAAGGATAGTAAGTATAGTTTTCACAGATGTACTTTGGCAAGTCATGTTTGTTAACCATTTAGAAATATTCTGATGGAAAGTGTTAGAGAAAAATATGGCATCATTATTTAAATCTTCATGTATCAATATGGCTTACTAAATATGATCATTGGATATGCCTGCTTTTTTATAGAAAGAAGCCAAATGAAAACTAAAGATCTTTAAATGCATATAAATATGGATCATTTCCTATCAGTTTGCAAATAAAGGCTATTTATACTTTGAACTTGGTATTTGCATCTCTAGACTGGCAAGAAATTTACAAGTATTAGAAACGAACTACTTGGGGCGCCTGGCTGGCTCAGCTGGAGGAGCATGTGACTCTTGATCTTGGGGTTGTACATTCGAGCCCCACGTTGGGTGCAGAGATTACTTAAAAAAAAAAAAGAAAACAACTCCTTGCACTGCATAGGAGCACTGAAAAGGTTTTTAACCACCTGTGCAGTACTAGTCTAGTTTATTGGTGCTTGACCTTGGCTGCACGTTAGAATCACCCGGGAGCTTTAAAAAAAAGAAAAGTCTGTGCCTCAGCCTTACCCCAGACTAACTGAATTGGAATTTGTAGGGGTGGTGCCCAGGCACTGAGATCTTTTTCAAAGCTCCTCAAGTGATTCCAGTGTACAAGCCTGAGTGGAGAATTTTTCTTCTCTGGATTTTCACACAAGGCCAGGTCTCCACGCCCGAAGTCAAACAGACAAGGGAAGCAGTTTTCAATGGTCTAGGACTCACGCCTCTCCAAGCTTCGCTATTCTAAAGTAAAAGTGAAAATGCTTTGGGTTTAAAGAACACAGGGACTATCTGACTTTTTCTCCTCCATTGGCAAGTCTAGACACAGCAGTCCTCTCTTGCTTCCAGATCTTAGGGCTTCATCGTATTCCTTGTCTTCTTCCTCAAGTAAAGGTGAAACTTTCTAAATATAATTTAAATCTACATGTTATAGGCAATAAGCCTTAAGTCAATCTACCCACACAACACAGATTCTTAAGTTTAAGGAAATTAAAGAAGAGTAATTTTTTTGGTTTATCCTTTCTGCTCTCCTACAAACTCTGGAATCATTTACCGCCCTAATCTGCAAAGGTTCAGAAAAGAAAACACGGTGACAAAGTGGCATTTACTTAATAGATTCCAAAAGGGCTTCAGTCAAAGATTTAAATGGTTGCAATTTGTAGTTTGCCATTTCGGTAGTAAGGAGCTTAAGTAACAAAATAAATCATTAGAATTTCATATGCATATTTTCTTAAGTGCTAACAAATTCTTCCTCCAGGAAAAGAATCTGTACATCATGAAGGAGACTTTCTTTCTGTGCTCCTCATTTAAGAGATGTTAACTTTTGCCAGGTCAATAAGAACATGGGTTGTTGTGGTGGAACAAGATGAGTGAACGCTTACTGGCCTCACCAAAATGCTTATTGTTTCCTTGGGCTAAAACCAAATTCAGCACATACAATTAGATGTTGCTTTTCAGAGGGCCTTTTGTTCACCTTCCTTTCCTGCGCTCTTGGGTGATGGTGTGTTTACGTATTAAGCTTTTTATATCAAAACCACATCACTGTATATTACAATTTTGCTAGAATTCACTAAATGGCACCAAGTACGATTTCTGAACGATGACCTTCCTGAATCTCTTTACAGTGCAGGGATGGGAATGCTGGCCACATATGACTATGCTATTTCCTGCTCAAGGAGCAGTCTCCCCTCACCAGAGGAGGCCTTAATGAAATGATTTATTATTTTCTGGATCTGTGACCAAAAAGTTGCATTTTTGAGTTGAGATTAGACACCACACTCGCTGTGGTGGTGACCCAGACTTCTATGAACCCGCTCCTGGTCTTTAGAACAACACTAACGAAATAGTTTCTGCCTGTATCATGCTTTACAGAGTTCATTTACATTTACTAACTCATTCTATTTTGAAAACCATCCTGTGAGTTAGATATTAATGCTCCAGCTCCAGATGAGAAATCTGAGCACAGAGAAGTCACACAGCCTCATGAGGACAACAGGGACGCTGACCCCAACCTGCAGACTCACGGCTCTTCCATCCTTCCACTTGACTAACACGAGTGAGAACAAAAGAGGCGTCATGTAACTAAGGAAGACAGGACACGAGGTGTCTTCGGGCTTCTATATGCTGAATATTAGGGAGACAAGCCGCAAGCAGGGCCTAAGAGGCAGCACCTCATGTGCTTACGCTCTTGAAAGTCTCCGCCAGGACAGCCCACGCTCCCGAGAGGGCCCTGCAACACCTGTACGACAATGCGCGGCTTCCCTACTGTCACGCTGCGCCCCACAAGGGGCAGGGACGGGCGTAGGGGTTGTTGACATGCAGGCAGCCCCCAAATGGAGCACCTCGGGAGGTAAGAGGAGTCAGCCACACTTCTGTGGCTCGCGCACACGAGTGTATGAGTAGTAGTATCAGCAATGAGAAACCTGTTAGATTTGCTAAAGGAAAAACGTGTTGAAAAAGCACAGCGAGACAGCAAGGTGAGAAGAACCAAATACCAAGAGCACAATAAACGGCCCAACTGAAGAGGTCAAAGGCATTAAAAGTCAGGGGCCTGGGGTCAGTACCTGCTTGAATTTGCATTAATTTCCGCATGGTCCTGAGTTCTTGGAGGATGGCTTGCAACGTTGACTGGCAGTTGCAAGTACAGCAGTTGGATCCAACGGACGAATTCACGGTGGGAAGTTCTCCTAAGCATCAAAGAAAAGAATGGCACACTCCAAATGTCAACAACAAAATTATAAAGGGGGTGGGGGGGAAAGGAAGGTATCCTGATAGCATTTTGAAGCACGTGCGGTTATTATGAAACAGTGCCTAAGGAAAATGTACCCGATATCTGTTAGCACCTGAATGTCGGGGGCCGACTTGATCTAATTATCCAGGCTTCTGCGCCGTAAGGTGCGTGCGTCTCGCGGGACGCTGGATCCCGCACGGACGTGTGCCCACGCTCGCGGTCACGGCAGGCCTCCCTAGTGTCACACCAGTGCATCTCAGGTGACAGCACCATAAAAATTCACTAGAAACATACACTCTGTTGCAGAAAAACACGAACTCTGAGAAGAACGGCCTTCTAGAAAAACCCGGTAGCTGCACGTTCTAAAATCTCACGTTAAAAATCAAATGTGTCTAACTATTAAAAAAATAGTTTTTCTAGTATTTCCCCAAATTTAGAACTGTCAAGACATTAAAACTTTTAGAACACTCTGGGAGTGGGACGTCTGGGGTGGGGAAGAGCCGGGGGGGCAGAGTGTACATGGGAGGCTATATTCGGTGCTGGCTTTTCTCCACCTTAGTGAAGGAGACCCTCACACCTCTTTTCCCCCTCCCCATGTCTTACGTTTCCCTCGCTTTAGCCTCCTTATCTCTGTTTCAATTTAGTATCTTTTCCTTAGTAAAACCATCCTATTAAACATAGGTTGTCCCCTTGTCCTTGGGATACAGTGGAACATTTGGAAAATCCCTCTCCCTGCAGCGTTCCCTCTGGTGTCTGTGTCCAACCCGACCACTGGGAACTGGAATGTGCTGTCACTCAGGGTGTCCCCAGGCACAAGGGGAAAGTTTGAAGGCATGGATCCAATTGCATCTTTTGTTATACATTAAGTGTAATTTTAATTCCACAGTATGCATTGTTTGTGGATACTATAAAAAACTTCACCACGGCAAAATCACAAAATACGTACGGACAACTTAATGCTTGGAGTAGCGTAATTATTTACACTCAAAGTTGCAGCAAACTGAGATGTTACAACTTTTAAAACTGCAAATAATTTCAATGAAATTCGGAGTAGTCACAGTTGTATATGATGAATTTCTACTGAAAATAAGCAAACAATAAACACAAAAAATCTGTTTCAAACCAATATGGGGGAATTTATGTTTGTAACTTTTAACGTTAATAACATTTTCCCAAGTAAATCCACCATCCTTGTTGCATCCTGGAAAACAGAATGCTCTTCACCCAAAACTTATTGATGTGGGGTGAATTAACTTCATACACACCTGAGGGTGTCCTATTTCTCTTACCGTTTCTTCCATGGCAGTCGAATTAGGAGGGCCTTAAAGAATATTCCTAGTCACTATTGTAAGTACTGTCTTTGTCATTTTTAGAGGACAAAACCAACCCTTTCCAACTTGTTATAAATCATTTTCTAATTTTAAGGAGAACTGACTTCTCATTTTTATGGAGGAGTCTTTAAAGAGCCATGTCCCCCTAACCTGGAAGCATGCCAGCACATGAATGTGATCTGGCTTATGCAATATTGAGAGAAAGAGAAGACTCCCGTACGTCTCTTGGGGTCCCTCCTGTCTCATCAGCAGTGTCTCAGGATGGCTTTTCATGCCTCTGAACTGGTTACTGCAAATTGTGTTTAAAAAAAAATCAAAACAGTTCTCTTCTTCTTGAAGGAATAATGAATGGAAAAAGAAAATCCTTAACTTTTCAAGGAAACTGAAAATGCAGTCTTGCTTTTTCTTGTTCTCTTTCTGAAAACTACAGATCTCCACATCCATATAAAATTTATGGGACAACTAACATCCAAGGTTCCTGGATGGTAAGTTAACATGTCCAGAAAAAAATTATCAATTTTTTTTTAAGCTTTGAAAAAAAAAATTACCTTTTAATTTTTTTTTCTGAACAGTTAGGAATTTAAATTAAGGAAATTTTACTCTAAAGGGATAATTTTCAGCCCTAATGAAGGAAGCCCTACAACAAGGATCATCTGCTGCAGTTACTGGAATGTGCCATAAAAGCAAAGGTGTCACTAGGATGCTGGGATATGTGTCTCCCCACCCTGCCCCCCGTTCACCACAACCCTTGTGATCATGAAGAAAAGCAAAAAAGTAAGCAAGAGGATGTATTAATGATACACATATGACCAGAAGCTCCCTTTGATGACAAATCTTCTGCCCTAATGTTCAGTCTCTTGTGACAAAAGTATCGGTGTGTTGGCAAATGATAGCTTTCACTTTCTAAAGGGCTAAAATCCCTCTAAGAAATCGTTATTTCTAATATAGAGCCTTAGTCTTGCTTCTCAATTCTGGTTTTTATACTCTTTGTGTTACTCAGCCAAGGCAGGGGACTAGGGGAGGGTTTAATGTTTGGGTTTGAACTCAAAACCATGGTGAACACTTAGAAGTAGAACACATTTGGACACCCCCCCCCACCACCACCCCCACGAGCATTCTCAATGTCTCATCATGACCATACCGTTGGAGCTCCCAGTGCTGTGGGGCTGACTCTGGAAGGTTCTAGAGCGGGTGCCATACTGCCCTGAGAACTGCCCGCTGGGGGGTGGTAACTCATTCCACGCACCACGTGAAGAAGGGTGGAGGCTCTGTGGGGCCTCAGCAGAGGAGTTCAAACGTGGAGGCCAGACTGAATCCAAATCCTGGGGTTCTTCCTTTAATTTTTCTCCTTCTTTGCCCACACGCTGATAGATCCTCCCAGTGCTGTCATTCAGTAATCTTCTCATTCCTGTGATTTGTTTTTTAATTTCCATGCTTTCATCTCCTAATGGAAACAGGGCCAAAGAGATCACTGTGCATGAGCAGAAGAAAAAATAATCCTCCGCCAAAAAACACACCCCTTCTTTGGAAATGGGAAAGATTCCTGAGTCCAAATGCAAGCTTTCAGAAACTTAAGTAATCTATAAAAATTAAAGGCAAGAAAACTGGCTATGGTCTGAAGAAACCCATCATATTCCTGGTGCATCTCATTTTAACTTTCTTTCTGGCTAAATTCTCTTAGGATAAAAGAACTTTTCTGAGCGGGTTTCATCTCTTAAGGTGTGAAGAACACACCTTAAATTCCCTCTGAGTGAGGGTGTCCTAAGAAAATGAGCTGAGGCAAAAGACCCCCCATGATGGGACTACAGGGCCGAAAGCCTGGGCTTGGATCTGCCGCAGACGTTCACTTGGGAGGGACGTGGAGGCCAGCCGGCCTGCTCACCAACCTGGCCGGCAGATGCAAGTACCAGGAAGAACATGTGGCACGGGTGGGATGCAGAGCTTTCTGAGGATGGGCTGCTGGCACAGGAGGCACCGACTTCAGCAATGACAGTGTAGGAGCAGAGAGACATCCAAGGCGGTGGAGGAGAGGGCTTTGTCTTTCTCCAGCCTTGACTCACGGGGGAGATGTCCCTGCAACTATGCATCCCTGGAACTGCCCAGACCAAAGCCACTGCCATCTCCACCTTGTAACTACGTGCCTTCTTTTTTTTTTTCAATTATGGTTAAAAAACACGTAACATAAAATTTACCATCTTAATCATTTTTTTAAAAAGGTTTATTTGAGAGAGAGAGTGCATGCACACACACACTTGAACAAGTGGGGGGAGGGGCAGAGGGAGAGAATCTTCAAGCAGACTCCCCACTGAGCGGGCAGCCCGATGAAGGGCTTGATCTCACGACCCTGAGATCATGACCTGAACCAAAACCAAGAGTTAGACGCTTAACCAACTGAGCCACTAGGCACCTCACCATCTTAATCATTTTTAAGTGCACAGTTCAGTTAATGATATTTGCATTGTTGTGCAACAGATCTCCAGAACCTTTACAATGACTTTAAGATTCCTTTTCCCTAAGGGGATTTTGTTTTTGAACTAAAGTATCTCTGTACTGCACTGGGAGTACTTAATAAATATTACTTAAAGAAAACTCTAAAATTATACAGATATAAAATATTTTCCATAAATAATAACATTAGAGGATGCTATTAGGAGCTATTTTGAACATCCTATCTTTTTACACTATGCGTCAGCTGGTGTCTTCCCAAAGATTGAGAGGAGTGGATTTTTTTTCCTCTAACCTGGGTGTTAAAGGGAAAGTGTTATGCCAGAATTTTTTTCTCTCTAATCTGGGTGTTAAAATAAAAGACTCACGCAGTCACACCATTAAATGCTTGAAATTTAAACTATGATAAAAAGAAAAGGCCTACAGAAAGTATCTATCAGGAAAAGCACAGCTCCTGCAAATAAATACAGCACATTTAATATAATGATGTTTTAATGCACTTAGCATTGTACAAAGCCAGATTTCTCTGTAGAATTGGTAACTGTATAATGAATCTAGGTATTTTGTGTTGCCCAGCTAGATATTTAGCTAATTAATACACGGATATATTATTGAAGATAAGGAAACTTTTATATACTGCTTTGAAATAAGTATCTCCAATTTTTAAAAAGGTAATAAAAATATTACTTCTGCCTTTAATATCTCACACGGGTGAACACAAATGACACAGATTTCCAACTTTACAATATTGTTATATGTTGGTATCTGCCTGAGAGGAGAAATATTTTCATTCGTAATGAAACTATTTTTACATCAAACACCTGTGAAAATGACAACACAGATACAGTAAGTGATAGTCCAGATTTTATGAGAATGAATGACTAAGCACGATTTAAATAACGCAGAGCCAGCAAAATCGACGACCTCCTCAGGAGGTCTATGGCACGGGCTGTGTCTGGAAGCGCTCGGGGAGGGATCCCGAAGGCAAGCTGCACGCAAATGTGCTGTCAGTTTCAGCACCCAAACACACACTTTCCCGGCTGGGGAACAGCCCAGTCTGGGCAAGAAGCTTCTTTCCTGTGGGGTTTTCATCCTCCATGTTCTCCCTGCGGGAAGCTGTGCACGCATCAGAGGCTGCAGCGCGCTGATCTCAGCGGGCACGGCTGGTGGCTGCCACATCCCCTCCACCGGGCGCCCGCTCGGCCGCCTTCAGCCTGCTTCTCCAGCCAGTGCCAACCCACTTCTCCACACGGACCCTGACACCTCCAGCTAAAGGCTCCCCCTCTGCTCTGGAGATCGAGCTCTACGATAAAGGGCTGTCTTCAGGGGGAGAGAAAGAAAGTCACAGGATTCGGGAACCTGCTAAAAGCAAATGTGCTTTGTCACGACCTGAGTCTCTTAGTTCTGAAAATTACCAGAATGAATAGGCCACTTGAGTTTCACATGCTTTCTACGTTTGTGTGGAGGACCAGCATCTGACCTGAGTCCAGAAGAGGAGGTGAGAGTATAAAGGGAGCCTCTGGTTGGGGGTCATCCCAGCAATGTTTAGAAACATTTCTTCCAAAGTCAAAACAAAAACCCACCAAACTACAACAAATGAGGAACCGGTGGGGCCCAAGGAAGGAGGATAGCCGGGGCCACGGCAGCCCCGACGGGCTTCACTCAGGAGACCATGCACAGTCTATCTGCCTGCGAGGGATCTCAAAGGACAGAAGACAGAGAACTGCAGAAGTCAGAGCTGTAGGAGTCAATGAGGGGAAATCAAAGGGCAAGGCTGAGGAAGGCTGATCTCAGAAAGCTCCTTAGAAGAGACAGGCCGGGCGTCCCTAGATGACAACCAGGGATGCGTGCAAATGGTGTCGGGGTAACTGAACTTGTCCTTCCTTTGGCCAGAGAAGCCGGGGGCAGCCCTGAAAATGCCACCTGGGAAGAAGTCCTGGAGCCCCGCTACACATGCAGGCGATGGGGGTCTTGGGCAGAGGGAGGGGAAACGCTGTCTTGCCCGGTGGGGGCAGAGGGGACAGAGCGTCAGAAATGAGAGCTGGAGACCAAAAGCAGGGATTACAAAAGCATCCAAATGAACAGACATAAACTGGGATGGAGTGGGTGCTGAACGCAGCAAGCAGGGTGAGCGGGGGAGGGTGGGCGGAGGCTAGGCCAGCAGGTGCTGGTGTGGTTCAGTGGACAGGCCCGCACTGGACCCCCTTCCCAACTGTGCTAACGTCCAACTCCCAGACTTCAGCTTCCTGAATCATACACTGAAGGTCTGAGCCAGGGGCACACAGACGCAGCTGCAGAGGGATGCTGGTTTACAAGAGGTTAACAGAGTGAAAGTCACAGGTATCCTTCTCAGAAAAAGTGGGCTTAATCTGTCCTCCCAGGGGAGCCCATTGTTTTTTGTTCTTTTGTTTCTTTTAATTGAAGGGACACAAGTTCTTTGACTTAAAAAGAAATGGTGAAAAGTGTGTAAGAGATTGAGATGGGAAGAGTTAGTTGACTTCTACTTGTCTTTCCAGTTGGGATCAATGTCTTCGCCATGTTTAATGCCAGGAAGAGGAAGCTCCACAAGCATGATTCCATATGGAAATGTGTGCACTTTCCTCATTTCTTTCCAAATCTATCTATGTCTTTACTTACACTCAACTCCAAGAGGCTGAATCTTTTTAGGAAAGACAAAAAGAAATCTTACTAAAAGGTAAAACAACCTTAACTGAAATCCTTTTGAGAGTTTGGACAAGGTCTAAAAAAAACCGCAGAATGAAATCTAACTTTGGCTAAATTTCCAGACTCTACCAGATCACTTTTTTTTACATAAACAATATACAGGTATATAATAATAACTATTATACATATGATGGTTATGCATAATAATACATACAAAGTCTTGCAACACAGAAGTAAGTCATCATACATGATCTCTCTTAACTTAGCCAGGAGAGAAGAATATGCTACACAGACCATGATTACTCATAGTCTGGGATGATAAAAGAAAAAGATGGTAACGTACAAACATATAGTGAGAGATCGTATGTAAACATCTTATGTCTATCTCTAAATGTCTTACTATGAAGATTCGTGAAGAACAGTCATCATATCTTTGCCCCACAAATGTTCTAATGTAGATGTATGGTAGGTATTCCATAAAACTTTCCTAAGTGGATGAAAGAAATGGCTTTTTGAAACCAGAATGAATCCAGTAGAATTAAATGTAATATTAACGTTATAAGCAAACAATATATTAATAGAGTGGAGTGAAAAAGTAGCAGAAATAAATTGCTCAACAAACATTATCAAGCACTTTCTGGGTCTCATCTGGTACCAATTAAAAGATAGCCCCTCTCCAAATCTCTTGACATTTTTTACCCAGATTGCTTTATACTGATTGTTGTTCTGAAAAATAGTCCTGATTTTTCCTGGCCTGTTGACCCCAACTCTGTTGACTGTGTGCCCCAGGACTTCAGTGAGCAAACTGTCCTACTATTTGCCGATGATTCTGCTTCCTGTTAGAGCTAAAGACCTTCCCTGACGGTCCTGCTTTCCTGAAGCCCCAGCATGAAAGTTGTTCACCTCCCATTGGGGCTGGGGATGGTGGCTCCCCAAAACATCACACTTCCGGCCCCAGGAGAAAGCTCAGTCTTGTCTGAGTTGATGCCCCAGAGCTATCGCCTCTTCCCCCTTCTTCCTCAATGGCAGTTCTGTGTGCCAGGGGTTCAAGCTCTCTAAGGGGAAGGACAGGTGATGAAGTTGAAATGTAGAGCGAGGTCATCCCATTAAGGGCAATACACGCCAGGCGAAGGAAGAATAATTTTACACTGGAGATACTGGGTTATTACTCCGGGTAATTTTAGATTCATATCTCTTTCAGTAGAAGGATAGTAAATAATCAGGTCTATCCTGTAGAAAAATAATTCTGGCAAAACTATGGGGAACGTGGCGTGGGGAGAGAAAACTAGTTACAGTGTCATTGCTGAAGGCTGAGTGAAGGACCTGACAGTCTGTGCCAGGACTTGGGGGGGGGGTGCAGCTGGAGAGAGACCCCGAAGAAGCTTCAGCAGATAGACCTGGTGCTGGGCTGGACATGGGGACGGTGGGGGTGGTGAAGGACGGGAACCCAGGAAAGAGAACGCCAAGGTTTCTAGCTTGGGTGACTGATGGATACTAACACCAGTCAGGGAATTAGAAAAAAAGGTTGCTGCGGAGTGAGGTCATAATGAGCCTAGTTCTGACAAAGAAAATTCCGTAATAAGCAGGCGACTGAGTGGGAATGCAGCCGCGTTCATGGCTGGGACATAGAGCCGACTCCAGAGCCATCCTGTTAGTAGTTGCTACCACTACCAGTAGTCACGGGCCCTCTGGACTGAGTAAGCCCCTGGGGTTCACTAACAATTCCAGGGGCGGAAGGGCACCTTATACAGAGATGCCAGGTTTCCCATCAATCTAGCGTGAAGACAGTGCAAAACCCCCATCTCAACAGGAAAAGAGCCATGAGCTCATCTGTTTCCAAGCTGGCAAAGTGGGTCACCCCATTCCTCCTGGGCTCCCTACCCCTGGGGCAAGCAGCGGTCACCTTGGTCAGAAGTGAGTCATCTGCAAGCCCTCGCTCCCCCCGCCCCCAACATCAAGCCCACCGCAGGGGTGCCACCACCCGTGGAAACACGCCTCACCTGGAGGACTGACAGAATCTTAAAGAACCGAGGGACACTTCCACCATATTCGGTATTGGTTGACCTTCGTTATACTATCATGTCCAGTTTTGTACTATTTTAAAGAGGTTGTTGAGAGTCTTTAGGAGGTCATGAAAAGCCAACAGGAAAGGTTAAAGGGACAAGGACAGGCTCCAGGAGTTGGGTGTCTCACTGAGAAATAAATGGTTATCAAGTGACTTGTCTTCGACTATACTATGGGTTGTTACAGGTAGGACGTTGTTCTTTATGACCAAAGGAGAAATGGATCGAACTGTAGCTTCCAGGCAGGAGGCTGGGCAACATATGGTCTTCAAGAGCTGACCCTTCCAGCTCATACACACCAACCACACAGCAAAGACGCATCTGAGAACATGTGCAGAAGGAGGGACAAGAATGCTTTTCTGTTTGGGATGATGAAAAAATTCTGGAAACTGATAGTGGTGGTGGTTGCACAACACTGAATATACTTAAAAAATAATGTTTTAAAACTCTTTGCATTTTTCAGGTAATGACATGTTAAAAGAGAAAAAAGTTGAGAGCATCAGTAAGAAATACTAAGATGACCCGGACTGATACTAAATTGTCCAACTCTCTCTTCTCAAACACCAGTAGAAGCAGCATAGAGCCATGCTGTAGAAAAGACTCACCCACAGCTGGTCAAATGACAGCAGTGAGAGAGAGAACAGGAAAAGGGGACAGGGTCCTTCCTGCCAATGCTACAGCTTTCTTCAGCACAGATCTCAACAAACGGGTCTCAGAGCAGAGGAATGTGAAGCAGACTCCGTGCTGTGGGGAGGCCTGAGGTCGACACCCTCAGTCCAAGCCCATCCTGACATGCAGATGCTATCAAGGTCCCCACCTGGCCACCCTCAGGGCTGAGAGCCATGTTGACAAGGGACAGACAAGACTGGGATTCTACCTCAGCAAAAATGGTCTGGAAAGCATTAGTTTGGAGAGCAATGGTTTCCAAGTGAGCCCTTCTCTCTGATGCAAACTTCAGTGGAACCCCAATAAATAAAGCAGAGTAAATCCTGCTTTAGAGAGCATGCCAGAACCCACATTCCTGGACCAGTCCCTGGAGTGCATTCAGGAACTCTGTGGGCACCACACAACAGAGTCTATATGCCACTGAGATGGAAGGAGGCAAAGAGCATCTACAGAATCATTTAATTGTTCAAATCAAGCACTATGGTAAGGAGTAGCCAACTGCGTGTGTGTTGGCACGTGTGCGAGGACCCTGTTAAACTGAAAGTTAGAAGTGCAAATAATGAAGCAGCTCAGTATATACATGGCATTTCCATTTAAAGGGCAACTAAGTTCCTTTCAAATCTATTTAGAGAATATCAGGTTCATTCATCCATTCAATAAATATTTACTGTACTACTACTAAATATGAGATACCGTGTGACTAAAAAAAGGAAAAGAAAAAAGATAGAAGCTCCAGTGGCTCCCCGTCAGGAGTGTGCAGTCCAGCAAGGGAGACACGTGAATGTACGAATGATTTTAAAAACACGATGCCCCTCTTCTAACGAATGGCAGGCTTACCCAGGATAAGCCACCTGAAGCCAGGGTGGGAGGCTGGAGCTCTTTTTACCTAAGACTGAGCATGTGAAGCCAGGACGGGTACCGAGAAAGAATGCCATGGATCCTAGATGGAAAACAGGCCTTCAAAGCAAAAAAGAATGAGATCTTGCCATTCACAACAACATGGATGGACCCAGAGGGTATCATGTTAAGTGAAATAAATCAGACGAAGAAAGATAGATACCATAGGTTTTCACTTATCTGTGGAATCTAAAAAACAAGACACCCAAACAAAACTGAAACATACTCTTAAACACGGAGAACTGGGGGTTGCCCAAGAGGAGAGGAGTAGGAGGATGAGCAAAATAGATAAAGGGGATTAAGAGGTACAAATGTCTAATTGTAAAATAAGTCAAGGGGATGAAAAGTATAGGGAATCTAGTCAATCATATTGTAATCACGTTGTATGGTGACAGATGGTGACTACAGTTACCACGGTGAGCACCGTGTAATGTATAGAATTGTCTGTTCGCGATGCTGTACACCTGAATCTACCATAATGTTGTATGTCAACTATACTTCAAAAAAATAAATAAAACCAATTGGACAGCTATAAAAAATGGGCTGTCATGCTACTTCTCAAATGTGTCCCTCAAAGAACACCTACAAAAGAGAATAAACACCTATATGAAGTTCGGGGGCAAAGTCCTAAAAGGGGAGTAAGGAATAATTTTATTTGGGGCGCCTGGGTGGCTCAGTTGTTAAGCGTCTGCCTTTGGCTCAGGTCATGATCCCAGGGTCCTGGGATCGAGCCCCATATCAGGCTCCCTGCTCGGCGGAGAGCCTGCTTCTCCCTCTCCCACTCCCCCTGCTTGTGTTCCCTCTCTCGCTCTCTCTGTCAAATAAATAAAATCTTAAAAAAAAAAAAAAGAGTCTTATAGCGGGGGCGCCTCAGTGACTCAGTTGGTTAAGCGTCTGCCTTCGGCTCAGGTCATGATCCCAAGGTCCTGGGATCGAGCCCCGCATCGGGCTCCCTGCTCAGCGGGAAGCCTGCTTCTCCCTCTGCCACTCCCCCTGCTTGTGTTTCTGCTCTCGCTGTCTCTCTCTGTCAAATAAATAAATACAATCTTTAAAAAAAAAAAAAAGGAATAATTTTATTTGATGTCTTCATATTTTACCTTAAAAAATGAATGCCAATACTATACTTTGCTCTCTACCCACCAAGATGTACAGGTTCCTGGAACCTGTGGAACAACGCTGGGCACTAGTTACAAGTCCGTAGTTTAAAATGCACTGGCCAGAGGGAGGAGGGCTGGATGGTTACAGAAGGCCAACGGCTCAGCTTTTTAAGTCCGGCTTTTGAATGCCCCCAGCGACTTTCTAGGAGTACACATCTAGTGTCCACGGCCGAACAGACAAAACCAAGAGATTACATGGGACATGCCTTGGACATTGCATGAATTACAAGTGTTCAGGAATTGAGAGGAAGAGACCATTTTAAACTGGGAGGACTATGGCCCGTGTCATGAAGATGGTGAGATGTGAGTTGGTGAACAAAGATGGCTAGCATTTCCACGGGCCCTTCTGGGAAGAGAAAGGAGGGAACGGTATCGAGCAAAGACTGAACGCAGAGAAAAACAAAATGGGTAATGGTAAATAAGCTAACTTAGCTGGAGTTGAGGCACTGAGTGGGTAAAATGAACAGAAGGACCTTGATGCTTTTACTTCATTCTGCAAATGATAGGAAGTCAACAAAGGTTTTCCACGAGACCAGGATATATAAAAAGTAGCTGGAATTCCCCAACCAATTCCAAGAGAGGGCCTGCTTATCTCTCCCTCAAACGTTCTTATATGATGGAAAATGAACTTTTATTTTATAATAAACATAACATGGCTGCCCAACTGAATGCTCCTTGGATGTGTAATTCCAGCCATCATTAAGTGAGTAGGTCAGAAGCCATCACTTTAAGCAATGTTCAAGAATAATTGAGCCGAAGAGTTAAAATCCCAAATACAAGAGAAAGGTCTTGCAAATAGTGAGGAAGACAAACACCAAAAATAGAAAACTGGGCAAAGGACATAAACAAGTAATTCACAAGAGGAAGAGTTTAAATCCCTTAATCTCCATAATTATTAATGTAATGAAAATTAAATAATGTGAAATTCTTTGTCTATTAATTTGGCAAAGACTGTAGATTCATAAAACCCATTTTTGGTGAAGGTGTAGGGTTATAGTCACTCTCATATGCTGTTGGTAGGGAACCTTTCTGGAGGGAAATTCAGCAATTCCACTTCCAGGAACTGATCCTATAGAAATATCACAGTGAGTACCCATGACATATATACAAATATTCACAAGGGCATCATTGTACTCGTGAAACTCTGGGAACCATCCAAACATTTATCAATGGAGCATGACATAAGTGAGTCATGGCATGTCGGTGTAATGAAATTATGGTGTATGTTTACATATCTTGTAAAGAACGAAATAGCCCTTTTTATAGGCATTTGGAGGTATGCACAAGATAAACTGTAAACTCGTGACAGTTGATATCACAGTGACTTCACTCACTACTTTATATCCAGGGCTGACTGCCTGTCTCAAACTAGCCACTCAATTCTTGGAGTGGAGACTCGGTTAAGCAAAAAAGTTACAAAACATTATATAGCATGATCCCATCTTCCTTGCATTGTAACGCACGCAAAAACAACTCTACTGTTAACAGTGATTGTTACTGGAGAGTGTGATGGGGACGGGATGTTTTCCTTTTTACTTGATACCTTTTTTTCACCTTTCTCAATTTTAACTTTAAAAATGGTTTTGAAATTAATACGTATTATTTCTTTGTAAGAAAAAATGACCTAGGAGAATTATATACAATCTTGTCCCTATGATATGCTGGGTAGAGTGGCAGCTTTGGACGTGAAAGCTTACAATGTCACCCGGAAAGACGAAGTCGGACAGGAATGAGCAATAGGTAGCTAGAGAGAGCACTGGAAGCAAGTCAAGGAAAGAGGGTGCTGGGGTGCGGTCTATTTTGCAACTCTTGGTGTACAGGCCTAAGATTACTTTTCCTTGAAGCTCATACAAGCCATGTATTCTTTATTTTTTTTCAAGTTTGTTTATGTATGTGTGTATGTACATAAGTAATCTCTACACCCAAGGTGGGGCTCGAACTCACGACCCTGAGATCAAGAGTCACACGCTCTTCCAACTGAGCCAGCCAGGCGCCCCAACCCATGTATTTTTTTAAAGTAATTTGGCAGTATGTGGGGGGGAAGTGTTACAGCCACCATTCACGGAGCACGCACTATATACCAGGCCCTCCGGCAAACTCTGCCAACTTTCAATCCTGATGACAAGCTAAGAGGTTCGAATGTTGATGAATACATTTTACCCAGGAAATAACAGAGACTTTGAGATTAGAGTTTTAAACTGGGTAGATCAGGCGCCAAGGTCCATGAGCTACCCTACTAAAGTGCTCAAGGAACTGGCTGACTGGCAGGAAGGAGGCCATTCACAAAATAATCCAGCCGCATGGTATCCAGGAAGCTGTCAGACGCACACTGGGTGCTGTTTGAACTAGTTAGCACCTTAACCACCCAGCTAGGTTAACAAACATACGGTAGAAACAATGGATTTCAACTTAGTTTCTAACGAAGGAGAATAAGGTTCAGATATTTCTTTTTAAATTGGCAGCACGGTTCATGTGAATCCTGTGAGTTCTACAGAAGCCAAATATTAACACTTAGAAGACATGCAATCAATTTATTTATGTTCATGATTCTGTGAAACACAGCAAAAGTCTTTGAATGTGGCAATACACATAGGTTAAATATAACAAGACTGTAGATTAAGAGCTGCTTCCATATTCCTATAGTAGCATAACCAAAATCTTGCCTTCATTCAATAAGGGATAAAATGTTCATAATTTACTGTCTGGAAAGAGACAGTCCTTTTTGATAGAATTTGAAATGCTGATCCTCTGCCTTCCTGTACAGAAAATTTCTAAAAGAATGCTAATACAGACGTGCAAATCTCCCCTCACTGAGCCGTCAATTTACACATCCACATCACGCATCAGTTAAATATGAACGTGATTAAGTACTGGCCATACTGTATTTCTTCAGCCATTTAAAATTTTAAAATATTCCAAGTTAAATATACATGCTGTTGTATAGTCTCATCTTCAAAGTAAATAGTGTTACTGATGATGAGAAATGGATCATATTCACAGCACCTTTTTCTTCCAAGGATTTCAGGGAACTCCGCTAAGTCTGGGTCCAAAAGCACCTGGAGAGTGTAGTCTTTCTCGAGTGAGACTAATGACAAATCTCCAGGGGTAAGGCAATCATGGCTTAAGTCAGTGGGTTCCAAACTTTTTTGACCATAGTTCATAGCAAGAAATACATTTTTCATGATGATTTCACACACTTCCATACACACACACACACAAACACACATGCACACTACATACGTAACTAAAAAAAGATACATGAAGGGCGCCTGGGTGGCTCAGTTGGTTAAGCGACTGCCTTCAGCTCAGGTCATGATCCTGGAGTCCCCGGATCAAGTCCCGCATCGGGCTCCCTGCTCGGCAGGGAGTCTGCTTCTCCCTCTGACCCTCCCCCCTCTCATGCTATCTCTCTATCTCATTCTCTCTCTCAAATAAATAAATAAAATCTTAAAAAAAAAAAAAGCTTTAAAAAAAAGATACATGAATTTATCCTTCCTGCGAGCAATGCACTCTGACATTTTCTATTCTACTCTATCTTTGTTATTATTATTACTGTTATTGTTGTTAGCTCATGTGGGTGACAATCTGCTAAATTGATTTCATGACCCACTTACAGGTCACAACCACTGGTCTGAAAAGCCCTGCCTTAAATGTCGAAGGTTTTCAGGATGTTGCCGGGCAGCCTTCTCACTCCCCACACCCTTTCTGGACCCTCGATCCTCTCTCTGGCTCCAGTGACCATCTGTATGTGAGGATTCCAGCCCTGATCCTACTTTGGGGCTCCAGACCCACACACCCAGTTGCCCACTGGACAGCCCCACTTGCAACAGCAACCTTAAATCCATGTCCAAAACTGTATTTAATGCTGACTCTCCGTGAGCACCAACCCGGCCATCCAAGTCAGAAACCTGGGATTTCTCTCTCTCCCTGCCCTCCCACAGCCAATTAATCACAGAGTCCTGCTGATTGTGAATTCTGAATCCTTCCACTTCTCTCCATCTGCCGGTTCCCATGGTCTCTTGATGGGGCTACTGCCAAAAGCCTCCAGTGTCGCGCCCCTCCCTCCAATCCCTCTTCCACCCGGAAGGCAGTGTGACCTCTCAAACATGCAAACCTCATTACATGACACACCTCACTGGATGCCAGCCACCTCCGGAAGGAGCCCGGCTCTGCATCTCCTGGCCTATTTCTCCAGTCAGCTCTTGCCACGTTCCCTCCCTGACCCCCACCTCCCTTATTCTAAACTGGTGGCTCTCAGGTCTGGCTGCACATTAGGATCACCTAGACAACTTTGTAAAAATACCGGCGCCCAGGCCTCACTTCAGGACAATTAAATACCAATCCAATTAGTGGCTGTAATGGATAGCCGGAGGGCTCTCTGCTTTCGTTTAGAAGGAAGGTCTCTCAGTGGTCTGGAAGCGCTCTCACTTCCTGGCCTTCACACAGCCTCAGCTCCAGCCCCACCCCACACTTATCCTTCAGGTCTCAGCTGAAATGTCATGTCTCAAGGCCCATATCCCCTAATCCCCCAGGCCTGGCCAGGCCCTCCCCATTCTGTGTTCCCATATAATCCTTCATCCCCCTATCGCAACCTAGTGAGCTTCAAAATCTCTTAGCTACTCACCAAACACCCACAAAATGAACACAAGAATAAGTCAATTCTGGGATCAGATATGCCGAGAAGCTGCAGTTGAGGAAAATACCACTGACGGGTCAAGACGTAGATCAACATCTGTGTTGTCTTAGATTCTCATTTCCATGGAGTGTGTAGGGTTGGAAGCAGAGGCCACTTGGTGCCTAAATTCAATCGTGTCTTCCTATGAAAGCTTTCCCAAAGGAACACAGCTCATCCTCATCGTGTTCCTAGTTCATCAGAGGTGACAGACAGGGACTCACGTGCCCCACTTAACGAAGGATAAGACTAAGTTGCGTGCCCAGAATGACCAAAGCAGACCAGAGGAAGGCAAGTCAGATCTGGGCCGCGCATGTCTGTGTTGCTCAAGGCAGCAGGCTCTGTCTTCCAGAGTAGAGCTAAACAGCAGAACAACGAACGTACGGAGAAAGCTAAGGCTAACATTCCTGCAGCAACTCCTTTTCAACCGTATTTCACACGATGCTTATTACAGTACCCATTAAAGTCTTGTTAGTAATTGAAAAAATTATATATGTGCAATGAGCATGAGTTAATGTTAACAGAAGAACCTTAACTTTTGCATCTCCCGACTTTTTACTTTTGGCTTGTACCTTAACCTTGCATTTTTGTGGGGTTCTTTACATTTTATATGGAGGTGTAAAGTCACATTTGAGATATAATTCCATTAGCCATACAAGCAATTTCATAAGGCTATTATGTTGCATCAACTTTTTCTGTAAAAATAAATTGTTAAGGATATTATTCCTGGAACAGAATAAATTCTTGGAATTACTGAGTAACTTATGTACTGTACCACTGTTCCAAGAACACATTACTTATTTTATCATGACAAAGGAAAGTTATTAATCTCTGGCTTCCATTTCAACAATGAGAAATGCCGTGAGATACAGAGACACCTGTGTTACATTTCAGTTCAACTTTATATCATCCATAAACATCTCTGTTTTGGACACCTCATCCAAACAAATGCTCACAGAATACTTCTATGTAGCATTCGATTTTATGAAACTATAAAAGTTCCTTGCTGTTAATTACAGAGACAAATGTCTCATCACCCATTTGGTTACCAGATAGCATAATTAGTTTTCTCCATTAACCTTTCAGATATAAAATTTGATTTCTAAGTAAAAAAACATTGTAAAACCCTTGCAATTCAAATGATACAGTATATCTGGACATGTTTGGAAAAAAATCCAATACTAAGAAAACAATTATATGGATTCTTATTTACAAGGATACTGATTGTCTGAAATACTGAAAGGAAATCTGTCTAAACTTCTTAATGATTTTAAAATGTATGATCGAATATGCATGTAATAAGGTGTCCTTTGTATAGAAAGGAGGCTCAGTAACCTGACCATGAATGGAATGTGCCCTTTGATCTCGCCCTGGGTATGGTGATGCGGCTGAGTGGGTCCACCTTGGCCCCTTGTTTCTACCCCCTTCACACGGGCATCTGGGAGAGAGCCAGGTGAAGGGGTGTCTAGTCTAGAGCAAGGCAATAGCGTTTCTCTGCTCAAAGCTAACTGACCCCACAGCCTTGGCCTGCAGAGGACCACGTGCCAGCCGACATGTGTAGGGGGCGGGTGCTCCTGACATTTATATACATTGATGCTGCCAACATTCAGTCCTCTTGTAACATGCGGGACAGTCCTGCACAAGAAAACCGTCTCGCTGCAATAGACGGTCCCACTCAGATCAGCTGATAATTGGCAGCAAGTTGCATTTTTAACATGTTTTAAACATGGTACTCATTTGTTTGTTCAAAAATAGTTACCGAGAATCGACTTTGTCAAGTATCGTGTACTAGGAACACGGTCAACGGAGTCTTGCCCTGCAGGAATTCAAGCTGAGACTGGACAAATGAAGGCTCAGAGAGACAGGGCGGTAGAGGTCATACCAGGCAGAGCCCAGCAAGGGCAGACGCCAGGCCCACAGGACTGCAGGTCCCGGAGATGCCCACACAGGATGGTCTATCGGTGGGGCGCTGGGGGCTGGGGGCTGGTATACACCCACAGGCATAGAGGTTCATCCTCTTTCAGGGTTAAACTTTAAGAGGGGGTCCTGCCATTAACCTAATCAAAAAGGAACAAAAATAGGAAATGAAAAATAAAGCTTCTATGGTCAGTCAGTGTTGACAAATTTTACTCCTGATATGTGAGGTCCAGTTAGCTACTAAGAAGGAAGTGTAAACTTTCACCCCTTGAAGCCAGGGCGGAACTTAGAGGTGAGAGTTGAATAATAAAGTTTCCAAGTGGCTGATTCCACCACTTGACTTTGAATTTAAAAGTGGACATCTCACTCATTCCCTGAGCGTGTACTGATGATTATTACGTGACCAGCGTGGTGCCAGGCAGTGGGGACACAGAGATGATTCTCGGGGAGTTTACACCCCGGTCGGGAGAGAGAGAGAGAAGTAAACCAGCAATGCCTTTGCTTTGATGGCACCACACTGTGGAGGCTGCGGAGGGAGAGGTGAGGGGAATCAGAGAAGACTGCCTGGAGGAAGTTACATCAACTTGGAGTCTTTAGGGAAAAGAGAAAGCCAAGCAAAGAAGAGGGAGGATGATGCAAGTGTGAAATTCCAAGCAGAGGAATTTCTGTGGCTTCCGTGCAGCCACCAGGGTGAGAAAGTGCCTGGCTTCAAAGGCGAGGACGGATTCCTGTTGCAGGAATGAAAGCGGTCTGGTATGGCTGACGCCTGGGAGCTGGAAGGACAGCGTCAGCAATAAGCTCCAAGGATACAGGTGGCAGTTCATGCAGAGTCTTATCTGTCAGGCTTAGGGGTCGCAGTCCTAACCTGAAAGCCGCAGACAATGAAGACATCCAGGCAAGGAGCAACCCAAGTGGCCCAGTCCCTGGATAAATCCCTGCAGATTTGGGCATCTGCTCCTTGCGGGGTCCACGCCCCCTACTACTGCAGACACGCATTCGGGCACATTCGATTCCAGGTAGCGTTCTCTCCAGTAATCTGTGACTTATGAGAATAACAGAGTTCCTTTGTAAATGTCCTAGATCTATTTTTAACTTGGAGATGCAAAACATACTGTTCCAAAATCTTTATTTTATCTTATAGATGGCCATGTTATTTTCTTCCAAAAGTAAAAATCCATATTCCCATGGGAACAGAGAGGCTAAATTGTTAATACATCTCCTTTGAGCCTGTCCTTTTTGGAGGGTTGTTTGTTTTGTTTTTTTTTTCCTAATGATTTGGTCATGATCAGAGTAGGAACAGCAAACGATCACAACGTATGGTACATTTTACCCCGAGGGTGGTTCCTGAACCACACCAAGTCTTGAAGAGAAAAAGAAAGAAGCAACTTTTTCTCGGGACACGTAAGGGGGTTGGTGAGCGGGCATAGCGTGTGTGCTCCCTCACGGTGTGACCCGCACCAAGGCCTCTTGAATGCTTGGCTTTTGGTTTTCCTGAAATTTAGGTAGGGAAAATCGCTTCCTCTGGAACCTGAGAACCAGACAATGCCAAAAAGCAGTTGATAAACAGGTCAGTCCTCTCTTAAGCACCCTTAAGAGGGTACACCAATGTTACAGCACAATACGGAGCCAGGAGAGCACAGACCATTTTTGTTTTGATTTTCAACATGTCGCTGGCTTTCGTACATGAGGGCCTCTCCTTTTTGGTCTTTTCTAGACTTGAAGGGAAAAAAAAAAGATTTCAAGTTGTATCTCACAAATCAACATCAGAAATCCCAAATTTCTGTGCTAGTTGAATATATTATAAAAGATTCTTCCAGTTAAATGTGGCATATTTTAGTTTGGCTCACTAAATGTCTCCAAAATCTCAACAGAGTGGTGTATTTGAAAGCAACTCTTCAGGGGCGCCTGGGTGGCTCAGTCGGTTAAGCATCTGCCTGCGGCTCAGGTCATGATCTCAGGGTCCTGGGATCGAGTCCCGAGTCGGGCTCCCTGCTCAACGGGAGCCTGCTTCTCCCTCTCCCTCTCCCCCCAACTTGTGCGTGCTCTCTCTCTCAAATAAATAAATAAAATTTTTTAAAAAATAAATTAAAGCAACTCTTCATTGGTCTGTACGACAGTGTCCAACATATTCATGCACTTAGATATTTGAGTACCTATCATCTGGGTACCTATTATGAACATTACACTGTGCTGTGTGCTTCAAAGGATACGAAAAAGAATCCAGGTCACACTTGCTCTGTGATCTTACAATTTACACGAGGAGAGATGGTGCAAATAAACAACCACAATTCAATGTGGTAATTGTTCAGGTTTGGGGGCGAATGGGGGTGTCTGCAGGGTAACTTGGAGCACAATAAAGCCGTGTACAAAATAAGTAGGTATTAGGTAGTACATGGTAAGTGCCATAAAAGAATGATGTTATTATTTAGTGCTAAGACGTTCAGAAGAACATTTAAATTCTATTTCCAGAAGGAGAAGGGACAAAGGGATAATAAAAATAATACAGCATTTCCTACTTTGAAAAAGTGTTTTGTCATTTGGGGTTCCTATATACCGTAGGGGAACCTGCTGGGGAGGTCAGGGCCAACATTACTTTTCTATTACAGAAGATAAAGAAAACCCCTCAAGAGTTTTGGGCAAGGTATTATTTATTAACTGTTAACCTGAGATTTAGACCAAGGTTTTCTGACTTTAAACCTGACTTCTCTCTACTGTGCTAGACAAACTGAGAAGGCCTCCAGGCCTAGGTAATGTTTGAATTGGGCTTTAGAAACCAATAGGAGATAGCACTGTAATAGATGGAGTCTGGAAAAGGGCGAAGACATGGGAGCGCCTGGAGAGAGCAGGCTGGTGAGAGGCACACACGTGGGCAGGGCAAGGTGCTCCCAGAAGGATTGCTAAGAGACCAGGCTGACATAAGCACATGTTTTTAGTAGGAAGAAGAAGGAGATAAGACTAGAAAGGTGAACTAGGAGCAGACAACGAACAGCAAAAGGAGGAGGACAGGGGGCCTGGCTTTCTCAGAGGCTATGGCAGAGCAGAAACGCCAGGCTCTCCTCTGCGTGCTCTCTGACCCTGGGCAAACTGACATTTCCAAAGACATCTCTTTTTCATTTAAAAATGGAAATAACACTACTCCTCCAGTACAGGAAGTGCCCCGCGCACAGCAGATGTTCAAGCCACGTTACTTCCTTTCTTCCCAAGTGGGTGCTAGGCTCTGCCCAGTCGAAGCTTCTGCCCGCCCCTCCCTTCTGCCGCCAGACGGTGCCCCCTGTCACATTTGGAGCCCCGCTCTGCCGCGGACAGGCTGAGGAGTCACACACCCCGCTCAGGCTGTGTGACCAGAAGGGCAGAGGAAGGCAGGACAGCAAGCAGCCCTGACGTGGTGAGAGAGCGCAGAACCGGACGTCGAGGGACCTGGTTTTAAAGCATGCTCAACTACTAATTACCGTGAGCCCTTGCGCAAATCACTTTCACCTCCGAGCTCAGCTTCCTGTCTCCATAACAGATATAACACCTGCCTCACGGTGTAGTTGAGATATTAGCTAAATGATTAATCCAAGTACGCAACCGGCCTAACTGCAAACACCTCCTGAACTTTAGGCAGTGAGTGACATCTAATAGCATCTAAGTCTGCATCTACGGCTACAGAAGCATATTTACACGTGCGCTTCTATTCAAGGAAGCCATCAGTGTTCAAGAGTCTCTCTCAACCTTGACTTTGCTTGCAATTGTTTTGAAGCCATTTGTGGACCTAGAGGATGAGCAGGCCTACTTTTAGTGCTGTAGGAAACCTTAGAAACCATTCAGACCAGAGGTTTTTCCATGGGGACGAGGACACCCTAAAAGGTGCAAGACGCCCGCAGAGGTGGGGAGGCAGAGGTGGGACGTGTCACCTGGGATAACATGCAAAGTTCTTACCATAGTGCCTGGCACACAGCCAGCTCTCCCAAAATGATACCTACCATTATTGGCCATGTTTCTAACCCCAAGAAACACTCAGGCCCACTTGGACCTTCATGTTATTTGAGGGTGCTTCTCACTCATGGAACTCCAGCCACAGGTGAGGTGACACATCGGGGCCCCTTCCCTCTTGGAGGAAACAGGAAGCAGGCGGGACCCAGGCCGCCTGACTCTAGGTAAAGAGCACCCCCATTTAACACATGCACCTGCCCACTTCTCCGGGAAGGAGACTTACATTGCCATGAGAGGCTGACTCCCTAGCCTGGAAAAGTGGGTAGGGATTATCTGAGTGTGTCATCTTTGAGGAGACTCTGGGGACCCTGGTGGGGGCAGCTGTCATCAGCAAAGCCACTGAAGAAGATTTCAAAATTCAGACATCTCGACCCCGCTCAACTGGCATGGCTATGATACGCTGTGCTTTGTCTTCTGAAAGCTGTGTAACAGAACTGAGGATCAAAAGGAACTAGAACAGGGCCAGGGCCTGGCATGTAATTGGAGCTCAATAAATATTTGTCGAGTGAATAAATGAGTGAGACCGAACGCCTGAAAATCAGACATGTTCCAAATTTATATATAATGACAGTAAATCTAAAACAAAACCCAATGTCTCAAAAGAGATTTTATCAAATGTCTGTGTTATTGTTACAAGTAATAAACTCACCATCTCACTAAAATATTTTCCAAAAGTGCCTTGCTATACCAGGTAAGGTCTCCTGATGATCCCTGAACTGTCTGGCCCGACATGGTAGAGGGGAAAGATCTCTGGACAGGAGCCATGGGTCTACTCCAGGTTCCACTATTTATGAGCAAGTTGCTTTACTCTGAGCCTCAGTTCTGTCCTCTAGGTAATGGGAATAAGGACATCTGCCCCAGTGACCTTACAGGAATACAGTAAAAACCACAGGATGACAGGCGTGGAAGCAGTTTTTAAACGGGCGATGCTCACTTAACGTCTGATTCTAAGGACCCTTCCCTCTCTGCTGTAGTTTCTGGCACCCTTCCCACCTGGATCTTCTCCAGCTCCCCTCTGCCTATCCAAATCGTCCCCAAGTTCGAGGTCTAGCCTTTCCAGAGCTCTCCACTTGACCCTACATTTGATCCTTCCCTTCCAACGCAGCTTTTGCTCATTGCCCTAGTGGTTCCTATTTGTCAGTTAATTATCATTCACACAGAGAGGCATGCAGTGGGGTGTTTCCAGCACAGGCAATGTGCACTAGGATCCCAGCTATGGCACTTGCTACTTGAGAGGCCCTGGCAGGCTACCAAACATCCAAGTCTCATGTACAAAGTGGGGATGACAATGACTTACAGATTTGCCCTGAGAGGTAAATGAGATAACTCATGTGAGGTACTCAAGTCAACACCGTGCACGCGGAGAGTGCCCAATGACTGGAGCTGTTATGATTATTGAATATTGCTTCTTAACTGTGTTCTGAACTTGTCCCATCTCCCCAACTGGACTTAATCTTTGAGAACAAGGTCTCTGTCCTTTCCATTTCTTTGGTTACCCCAACCCCACTCCCATTCCAGAAAAGCGCTGGGTGCTTTTCTCAGAAAACATCTGTTGGATTGATTAAAACAATTTTTTGTTTTTCTCCAAACAGGGCTCAAATTTTTATGGTAGCCCGTCACAGCCATCCTGACAATGTCAACATCCACAGGGCAAAGTAACCTCCTCTGGCCCTATTATCACCTTAAAAATGTGTGAGTAACTCCCAAAGCACTCAGCCAAGCCATTCACACTATTGAGCTATCCTACCATGTTGGATGTGCTACATTAGTCAACAGCCTAAAAATATTCCAGAGAAATAGATTTCATGTGGGAACTCTGCCAAAACCCAGAGCACTCACTCTCTTTTCCCGAGACATGAACTTTAATCTTATAGGTGCAGATAATATTAAAGATAATACATATGTTTGAACACAGAAAATCTTATACAACACCCTAGGGGCCATGTTTTAGGACTCAGATTATAGTTGAAACAGTTCTTCTGGCGTTTTGCTAACAAACTCCCTTGGATGTCATAAACCTCACACTGAATTCTACACCCTAGCAAGTAACATTATGGATAGACTCTAGCAATTTATAAAACAAACATGCTTTAAATCTATGTTTTGGGAAGAGTACCTATAAACTAAAAATGCCTGTTTTAGAACATCGTCAACAACCAAATTCTTAATTTGCTATGTTTTCAGTAACTATTCCCAACTGCTCTAGAAATTATGTTAGCGTAATCATTTGCTCTTCCAGTTTTTAAAAAAATTGACCTGGAAATCACAAAACACAAATGTTCTCTGGGAACCATATCCCACTTCCCCCAGAATGAGCAAGACTGAGAAGTAAGCTAGGCACACGTTTGCACTGTTCAATCTTTGGTCTCTTGATGTCTGAGGCCGTCTTAACCAGCAACTTGAAAAGCTTATCCTGACCCTGGTCTTTGGCTAATGTTTTCTTATCTTCCTGGACTCAAGCTGGGAAAACTGAAAGCAGCAACGTGTGCCCCCTTCAAGAGTTTGCATTTTACTGAATTCTGAGCACCAGCATCTTCCTGTTCTTCATCCCCCTACTCTGTCATATCCAGAATTACCTTCACTGTATAGCATCCTTACTGTTTTCCAAATACACAGCAGAACGGCGGGGAAAAAAGCCTGCTTTGTTGAAGAATAACTCAACCAAGGACATGATGTTCCATTTTTATGATAAATGTAAATTTTCTACTAATAGGCAAATTCCTCATTTCCAATGACTAAGACGAGGGGTACTTAGATACAGAATTCCAACCAATCAAGTTTAGGGAACTGAAACTACAGAATTCCAATTGATTCAGTTTAAGGAACTGAAGAGAGTACAATCCAAGAATATTCTTCTGGGTTGTAGCATTTCACTTGATGATTCACTTTTTGGTTTTTAGTTCTCTTAACCGTAAACAGGTGCTGAGCATAGTTGCCGGCCTCAGTGACAGTCTGCTCGATGCAAAGATCTACGTGCCTTCAGTGGTCGCTTATGTAAGAAATGCTGAGCCTTCCCTCCTGTTTCACCTCTATCAAGTATCCGTTTTGATTTCTCAGTCCTTCGCAACCCACCGTTTCTCTCCCTCAAAGCCAAAAAGAGAGATCCTGGTGACAGAGTACTCCACCATCTGGCTTTCACGTTGTTGGGATTTGCAGTACTACGCACACTGGGTCTGAGCAGCAATCCTACTTCCTTCAGCCCTCGATACTCCCCAGAGAGCTGGCAAAGCTGGCCCTTGCTTTTCATCACTCCTGCCCTGTCTCCCACTTTCTGCTGCCTTGCCGCGCAGCACCCAGCTCTCACCCTACTACCGGGGGTGGGGAAGTGTGCAGGATGGGCAAGGTGGAAGCCACATGCCACCGTTTACTCTCTACTCCTACTTCTCCTACTTCTCCTACTTTATGGGTACTTCACTCTTAGTGGCAAAATCGCAGGTTGTTTGATTTTGGGTTCATGGTCTGCAAATAACAAACTGCACATGCAAGATCCCTCATGTACGGCATTTGTACCAAAAGCTGCACTTGGAGAGACTGGCAATGCTTCTGACTACCTCCTTATTCATCATGCAGCTACCCTTGTCGGATGGTCTCCCAGACACTGCTTTTGCTCAGCCTGTCCCTGAGGTGAGCTGGGAATGAGGAGGGTAAGAGCAAAGCATGGCTAGTCTCTCTGCCCACAGATATTGGGGGGAGATGCACACAAGGCCAGGAAAATGATAGCTAGTACTCTCAAGAGGTGGTTGGGCGGACAATCACACTTTGATTTTCCTTACGCTTTTTGACTGTAGATTTAATTTAATTTTGTCATGGCAGGATTAGCAACCAGGCCACAGAGGTGAAGGGACATTATAATAAGACAGCATATTAATCCTCTGTCCCACCCAAGGCAGAAGCAAAACCAAACAAATAGCAGCTTCCTGGAAATTGAATTTCTGTTATCCAGATGTCAAAGATGTAATACCCCAATTACACAGACTATTGCTAGTGAAGCATGCCAGCGAATATGCAATGTAAATGGGGTGAGCACAGAGCGACAAACCTGCACCGTCAGCAGCTGGCTCTGGGAGTGAGTGATAATTAGCGCTGTGTGTAGACACTAATAAACATTTATGTCTGAAATTACAACTTTTAGCAATGTTAATAAGGGATATATTGGCAATCTGTAAAATAAAAGGTCTTGAAAAGAATGTCATACATTAAGCAATGGCAGACATTTCCCGTTCTGGCACAATCTTTTTTTTTTTTTCCCCTTCCCCCTAATTGCAAATGGCCACACTGTTTTGCTGAGAAATTAATTGACATAGGAACCTACCTAAATAAATGGGTTGGGTCTCTTTGGCCTCCCCATTAACATCGTTGCTGAATTCTGAGATCTTATATACCTCATGGTGATAATCTGGGATGAGAAAACAACCAAAAATTAAAATTCTAATGACCTGCAAGTTATGAATAAACAATAAAAACTAGACTCTCATTATATATAAGATGTAGAATCTATACTTAAATAAATTATAATTTCTAATAACTCGATTAACCACCGAATTCGTAGTCACTAATAATCCCTAAAACTTTGCTTACTCTGAAGAAGTACACAAACTTGAAATATTACCTTGACTTTAGAAAACAGCTTTGCTGATCACATGGTTTTCACAGTAAATTTGGCCCAGAGATGCCAATTACTAGGCCTTTTTGCTTTCAAATGACAAGTATGTTTATAAGGGAAAGAAAAACCTTGCCCAATCATAGGCCAGGGGGTGATTCCAAAATTATCTCCACAACTCATTTCCATGAGTACAGTATATCAATAGCATGCTTTAGGGCAATCCAACACTCAGTTTTCTCAGTTTACCCAGCAAAATCCCAGCCTTTAAGCAGCTTACCGGAAAGCACACACGAAAAATACTGATTTGTTATTTCAAATATAGTATAGTCTAGATAAGAAAGCAAGATTCTTGTCTTTCACACAATCTTTTGCATTCAACTACTGCACTTTAATATGCAATAGTTTATTTGCGAAAAATGCACCTGCAGAGCAGAGAGAAGAATCAAACCCATAATTTAAAGAAAAGGAAAATGAAAAACTTGCTATGTCAGTCAAACTTTAAAATACAGTACTTTATGAGCTTCCTTATTCTCTACGGAGGCTGCTGGGCTTGCCAATGGTCTATTTCTAAAAAGTAGGATCGTCTAGGTAAGAAAATAGAGGTTCCTTCTTAACAGCCATTCCCTTTTTTGTGGCAGGAGACCTGACAGGACAAGGTCTACAAAACTACTCTCACTTTTCGGATAAAGTAGTTAAGTTCCCTGAGGTCATAAATAAGAAAGCAGCCTACATTCCTGAATGAATCAATAGACCAACAGGCCAGTCACGTATGGAAGATTTTTAAAGTACAAATGACTGAGTAATCCACACGGAGAAAGAGGGAAGAGCCATATATTTTGAATACGTAAAACTATTTCAGGCCTCTTTCATTAAACAGTATCCAAACTAAATCAGGGGAAACAGATATGTGCAGATCTTCAAAATGTCTATAGTCAAACCATTTTCAGGCTAGCCAAAAGCAGGCTTTATTCAATCTACATCATAGTTAGCTCAGCTTAGTTTGAAAAGCTCTATTACTTGGAATCCCCCTCTAATTTTCATCACCTCACATGTGACTTCCCCAGGTTGTTGAAACAATCGCCTTGCTCTCTGATGCCAACGCTAGATAAAACAGAAGAAAAAGGACAGGTTCTGTGGTTTGGTTTTGACCTCAAGTTGACTCAAAGAAGATATTTAAACAGGGTGATTCTAAACTCAATATCAGGATTTGTGACATTAGGACGAAAAAAGTCACCTGCCTCTCATTTAAGGTGACACAATGCATTTTAAGAGACATATTTTAATGTCTGCTCTTAAGTTCTCATCGTCTCTGACAAAGTCCAGTAAGGAAAATAAAGCCTCTGACAAGTAACTGAACACAGGCAAGGCGATTCAACTTTCCCCTCCCCTGATAAAATAGACCCAAGCCAGAAAACCGCGGTGTACACCTGTTAAATCGTCAGCAACCGGCTGGAATTTTTTTTTTTTTTAAATAGGGATACTTTTCTGACCGATAAGGGATCTATTCCAAAACACCTTTCCAACCCAAATAACGTCTCTAGAAAAGATGCCGGAGGTCAACAATTCTCATTTGGCCTCGTACACCTAATGAGCTTCTTTCTGGTTCTTAAAAGAACCACCACCTTTTTTGCTACTGTTTGGGGGAAAAAAAGCAAACCCACAACCATTGGTCGGGATCCGTGTGTGCACGGCCTGCCGGAGAGGCAGTTCTCCCCCAACCCCCAACCTAGCCACAGGAGTGGAATACCAAAGAAGGCTCTCGGCTCCCCAAGTGTCATTGTTTGCTAATTTCCTGATGTGCCCTCCGACTTGTTTACGCTGAATAACATCCTGCCTCCCCACCGCACAACTTTCCCCGCCGCGCGGCGTGTGCGGCCGCGGCCCCCGAGGGAGGAGATTCGGGGGTCCCGGAAGCCCGGACCCCCGGCGTGGGACGCGCGGCCGCGGCGCGGGGCGAGGGGCGGCGGGCCGGGCGCGGGGATGTTTACGCGGCGCCAAGTCCTCCCTCCGCCGCCCGCACGCCCCCCGCCCGGCCCGGCGCGGCCCGCCGCTTACCTCGGCTCACCAGTTTGAAGCTCTGGGATTTCCTGCTCCTTTTCCTCTCGGAGAACTCCATGGTGCTGGCAGGAGGCAGGGGCTGCGGCCGGGGGGCGGCCGGCGGGCGGAGGGAGCGGCGGCCGAGGCGGCGGCGGCGGCGCTGGCTCCTGCCACCCGGCAGCGGGAGCACCAGGACCAAGGTCCGTGTCTTGAATCCGCAGGGGGAGGCAAAGGCAAGGGAAAAACCACCTCGAGCCCACTCGGGGGCTGCGGCTCGCGGGGTCGGCAGGAGGCGCTTTCCCGGGCGAAGTTGCCCCCGCCTCGCCGCCGCCGCCCGGTCCCCTCAGCACGCCCCCCGACCCCTTCTCATTCCCGGTCTCTGTGCCACACGCAGCCGGAGCCGAACTTTCCGTTGGGGAGCGAGTTGGGGGCGGGGAGGGCGCGGCGCGGCGGGCCGGGTGCTGCCGGCGCCCTGCGCGCTGGCCGCGGGCCGGCCTGGGCGCTGCTCCGGACGCGGCGGCGGCGGCGGCGGCGAGCGCGGCCCCGGGGACGCGGCGGGCGGGCCGAAGGCGGGCGGGCCGAGGGCGGCGGCGGCGGGGTGCGAGCCGGGTCGGGGCGCTGACCGCCCCCGCGGGAGGAGGGGCGCCGGGGAGGAGGCGGCGCCGCCGGGACCCCGGGGCCACCTGCTGGCGGAGCGCGGCCGCCGCCATCCCCGGGGGCCCGGACCGCCGCCACCCACCGGCCTGGACGCGCGGCGCCCTGAGGAGGAGCCGGAGGCCGCGGCGCAGCGCCCTCGGCCGGGCCAGCCGGCCTTCCCGCGGGGACTGCGGGCCCGGCCGGACGCGGGGGTCGGGGGATCGGGACGCTGCTGCTCGGGGCCCGGCTCTCCGCCCCGAGCTCGCCAGCCTGTCGCCGCCGCTCCCCGGGGCCGAGCTTGTTACACGTAGTGCTGGGTGTCGGGGACCCTCCGGCCAGCCCACTCCTTGCCTTGAGATCCAGGATGTCGGAGGGCCACACTCACGGGCTTATGCAAGTTTTAGAAAACACACACACACACACACACACACACAACTTACCCCTCTGCGCTCTGCAAGGAAACTAAGAGATTTGAGAATTTACTGGTGAGAAGAGTATAGAAAAGAGTGAGCTTCAATTTTTCTTTACCTCAATACAAAGAGGGTTGTAGGAAGACCTGGAGTTATATTCAAGGAGACAACTTGGAATGTGGGGCCTGGAGAGGGTGGGAGGAGTGAGGGGTGCAGCGTCAGTGGGTGCTCGATGATAGTTCTGCTGACTCTTAGGGAAGAGATGGCCAAGGCAGGTGCGGGGGACTCTGCCGCTTGGTGTAATAGTGCCAAAATAATTGACAGCAACAGAATGCTTTTATTACTTTCATGTAATATTCTTCTCTGGGGAGCTAGGAGTACGCCGTTTCCTTCTCACAACCTCTTTAGGGTGGGAATGGAAGAGAATTTTACACCACCTGGGAATGGCAGTACAGGACTATAATCGGACATGCTTAAAAGTACCTCACCAAACTGACCGTTCCTAGACCTAAATACAAAGAGAGTAAAGAGGTGGACAACCCATTCAGCACGGTAGCAAACTCAGGTGGCCCCCAAAAGAGTGGCGAGGAATAAGGGAAAAGGGTATGTTGGTAAATGTGATACATTTCACCATGGGTCGCCCTCAGAGGAGGAGACAGCCACTCTGTTTCGCTGGGATACACAGAATAGGACAATTTAGGAAGGGGGAAGTTGGAGGCAGCTAGCATACACACACCAGGAAACAAAACCGAGGAACAAGGTAATCAAATAGTGGAAGCAGGACCTGGTATGCTTTCTGAGGTCTTAGGGGGTAGGCGGCAAGTGAGGAGGCTGGTTATACCTGGCCAGGTGTGAGGAGAAATGTCCATTCACTTCCCTTAAGCAAACCTTAACCAAGAGGTTCTTAACCTTTTTTGGGTCACTGTTTCCTTGGAGATTATGCTCAAAGCTCAGGGTCCCTTTCCCAGAAAATATGTGTAGGACACACAAAATTTTGTATCGTTCTCTGGGAGTCACTTAGACCCCTTGGAGCTCTCAAAGGTGGCAAAAGAGACTAAAGTGATAAAAAGGGATTAAATCCACTATGTTACTTGGTTCTCTTCCATCCGTCCCCCTTTCTTTCTTTAAAACCAGGCAGTAAACATCTGATGATGTTTTGAATGTTTCTAAAGAAACAAGCATACTATTTTATTCCCTAGCCTGGGATCCTTTCTTTTTTGTGATGTTTACTTAAATGCTATCCCCGAAGCCACAAGGTTATGCACTATACTGGTTGAGGAATATTTAGGATCCTTCCTGCCTTGGAGCATAAAATGAGATTTTATTATGCTTAAACTCTGGTGAAATCATTGAAAGTGTCACACCAAGAAGCAAATCCCTAGGGTAGAGATGAACAACTTTGCATTTTCAGTTAGAATAGAAATACGAGTTCCACAAACAGAAGAAAATATTTTTTATATAATAAAGAATGAAATATTTTGAAGTAACAATATTTTTAGATAATAATAATTTTCCCCAACCCTTTTACCTGGCTCAACGTAGATGGTCTATGAGTGAGTTGGTCTACAGAGGCCATAGGTCAGACCTGTCCTATTAACACATAGAGAAAATCAACAAATACTTTTTATTTTTCACATTGTGCAAATCACTATGTATTTTTTTATTTTTCATATGTGTAGAACATCTTTTTTTTTTTTTTTAAAGATTTTATTTATTTGACAGAGAGTGAGTGAGCACACAAGCAGGGGGAGCAGCAGAGGGAGAGGGAGAAGCAGGCTCCTCGCTGAGCAGAGAGCCCAATGTGGGGCTTGATCCCAGGACCCTGGGATCATGACCTGAGCCGAAGGCAGACACTTAACTGACTGAGCCACCCAGGCGCCCCTCACTATGTCTTTATATAACAAAAAGTATGTATTCATAAATAGCCTTAGGTAAAGATTAATTACGATATTTAATAAAAAAGAGATTGCTTTAAGCAATGGGTGTCTGTATTTGTTGCTTGAGCTGCCATAACAAAATACAGTAGACTGGGTGGTTTAAACAATCGAAATTTATTTTCTCCCAGTTCTGAAGACTAGAAGTCCCAGATGAAGGTCTGGCAGGCTCAGTTGTTGGTGAGAGCTCTCTTTCTGGTTTGTAGATGGCTGCCTTCTCACAGTGTCCTCACATCACAGAAAGAGAGTTCTGATCTTTTCCTCTTCTTTAAGGACACTAATCCCATCGTCAGCACCCCATCCTCATGACCTCATCTACACCTAATTACCTCCCAAAGCCCCTACGTCTAAATACCGTCATATTGGGGGTTAGGGCTTCAACATATGAATTTGGGAGAACACAATTCAGCTCATAGCAGTATCATTTTTGGTGAATTGAATGTAGCTTTTGTGTTGGGGTGTCCTGGAAAATCATGTTGGAGATCTATTAAGGTTATTTCTTTGCCTCAACAGTATAAAGCCCTGAAAAGTTTTAGAACTACAGGTTTACATATTATTAAAGTTCAGGGAAACCTGGTTAAATATTCTGTGACTTCATGGGGGCCAAATATACACCATTCTAAAACTCAGTTGATTATAAAGATTCAATATAGATTTTAATTGTTGACAAAGACAGGTAATTTGGCTAGAAAACATTTAAGCAATCTTCACCCTAATTCTTAAAACTCTTTTGGAAATTCTGTCTTGAGAGAAATAGCGTTATGAAAATTTTCATCTTTAGCTCTCTGGAGTCCAATAGAAATATAATGCAAGCCATATATAGAATTGAAAGTTTTCTATTAGCCACATTAAAAAAACTAAAAATAAACCAGTTAAATTCATTGTAATATACCTTATTTAACCCAGTGTATTAAAAATGTTATCATTTTGACATGTAATCAATATGAAAATATTAGTAAGATATTTTATGTTCTTTTCTGTATGAAATTTTGAAAATGGTATGTATCTTATACTTAGAGGACAGATCAATTCAGATTAGCCAAATTGCAAGTGCTCAGTAGCCGCATACGGCTAGTGGCTTCCACACTGGACAGCTCTGATTTAGAGGAACTATGTGATTTGAACCATGCTATTTATATATAGAGAGAGATGATTGCAACCTTGTTTGTTTTATAAATAACTCTCAAAAAAGGAGATAAGCAGGATGGTATTATTGGGCTTGAAACTTTATAAATCTTTGATTGGAGTCTCTGGAATTGAGTATCCTGTCCTAGGTAGATTCTAGAATCCTTCAGGAAGATTTAACATGAGGATAAAGATTAACTTTTCAGTTGAATGATAATTGCCCATCAGAAGGGTCATGGAAAGAATGGGCAGCTCTACTTTAGTACCAATTATCAATTTATCAGTTTGTTGCTGGCCTAACTCAAGGTTCCTCTTTCATTTACTTTATGGGTTTTAGTTATTGTATTTTAAAAGAATGGAAGTACTATTTCTAAGAGATTACTTAAATGAAAATGGTATCTTGGAATGCTCCACAAATATTACCTTATATTGACATAGGACTTCTCTTATAGGAGTGCAAAGATATTTATACATTATCTAATTCTCTTAGTTGCTGTATGAGGTTGGTAAGATATTACTATTCCAATTTTGCAGATGAGGAAAATCCTAAAACTTTTTTAAGTGAAACTTAGGAATGGTATACTGGTTTTCTGATGATCTTAAATGTGATGTATTAACCTTGCTACATTTCTGTCATTTCTTTGAAATAAATATTTAATGTTCTTTTTTTATTAAGATCTAACTTATATATGGTAAAGAATATAAATCTGACGTGTACACTTCAATTCCTTTTACTTAGGTATGCATCCATGTAAATTCCCTACCCCCAGATTAAGATACAGAACATTTCCAGCCCACCAGCAGGCTCCCCTGTGGTTCCCCCGCCCATAACCCCCTAGGGAAACCACAGTTCTAACTTCTGTCACCATACCTCAATATGTGCCTGTTCTTGAACTTCATATAAATGGAATCATAGCGTATGCTGTTTTGTGTCAGGCTTCTTTTGGTCAGCGTTCTATGTGCGAGATTCATTCATGTTGGGTATAATGGCAGTTCACTTTTTTCCATTGTGATGTGTTATTTCATCATCTAAATCTACCACAGTTTTTTTTTTAGTCTATTCTATTGTTGATGGATATTCTTGTACATGTGCTTTTTTCTATTTTAATTGAGTATATTAACGTACCGTGTTACATTCATTTCAGGTGTACAGTGTAATGATTTAACAATTCTATACATTACTCAGTGCTCATCAAGATAAGTGTGCTCTTAATCCCCTTCTATCTGTTTCATCCATCCCCCACCCCCACCTCTCCTCAGGCAACCACCAGTTTGTTTTCTGTTTTGAAGAATCTGTTCTTTTATTTGTCTCTCTCTCTTTTTTTCTGTTTGTTTGGTTTGTTTTTTAAATTCCACATGTGAGTGAAATCATATGCTATTTGTCTTTCTCTGACTTATTTCACACAGCATTATACCCTCTAGGTCCATGCATGTTGTACATGGCAAGATATCTCTTTTTTATGGCTGAGTAATATTCATGGTATATCTATACCACATCTTCTTTATCCTTTCATCTATGGATGGACACTTGGGTTGCTTCCATATCTTGGCTATTGTAAATAATGCTGCAATAAACATTGGAGTGCATATGTCTTTTCAAATTAATATTTTCATTTTCTTTTGATGAGTAACCAGTAGTGGAATTACTGCATCATATGGTAATTCTATTCTCCATTTTTTGAGGCATCTCCATACTGTTTTCCATATTGCACCAATTTGCATTGACACCTACAGTGCACGGGGGTTCCTTTTTTTCCACATCCTCACCAACACTTGTTGTTTCTCATGTTTTTGATTTCAGCCATTCTGACAGGTGTGAGGTGGTATCTCATTGTGGTTTTGATTTGCATTTCCCTGAACATCTTTTCATGTGTCTGTTGGCCATCTGGATGTCTTCTTTGCAAGAATGTCTATTCAGTTCCTCTGCCCATTTTTAAATTGGATTATTTGGTTTTTTGGTGTTGAGTTGTATACTTTATGTATTCTGGATATTAATCCCTTATTGGATGTATCATTTGCAAATATTTTCTCCCATTCAGTAGGTTGCTTTTTCATTTTGTAGATGGTTTCCTTTGCTGTGCAAAAGATTTTTATCTTGGTATGGTACCAATAGTTTAATTTTGCTTTTGTTTTCCTTGCCTGAGGAGATATATCTAGAAAAATGTTGCTAAGGCCAATGGCAGAAAGATTACTGCTTATGTTTTCTTCTCAGTTTATGGTCTCAGGTCTTACATTTAGGTCTTTAATCCATTTTGAGTTTATTTTGTGGATGGTGTGGGAAAGTGGTCCAGTTTCATTCTTTTGTATGGAGCTGTCCAGTTTTCCCAACACCATTTGTTGAAGAGACTGTCTTTGCCGTATTGTATATTTATGCCTCCTTTGTCATAGATTAATTGACCATGTAAGTGTGGGTTTATTTCTGGGCTTTCTATTCTGTTCTATTGATCTGTGTGTTTATTTTTAGGCCAGTACCATACTGTTTTGATTACTATAGCTTTGTAGTATATCTTGAAGTCTGGGATTGTGATACCTCCAGCTTTGTCCTTCTTAAGATTGCTTTGGCTATTTGGAATCTTTTGTGGTTCCATATAAATTTTAGTATTATCTCTTCTAGTTCTGTGAAACTGCTATTGGTATTTTGATAGGGATTACACTGAATCTGTAGATTGCTTTCGGTAATATGGACATTTTAACAATATTAACTCTTCCAATCCATGAACATGGAATAGCTTTCCATTTATTTGTGTCGACTTTAGTTTCTTTCATCAGCGTTTTGTAGTTTTCAGAGTACAAGTCTTGGTTAACCCTCCTTGGTTAAGTTTATTCCTAGGTATTTTATTCATTTTGATGTAATTGTAAATGGAATTATTTTCTTAATTTCTTTTCTGCTACTTTGTTATTAATGTATAGAAACACAACATTTTTTTTTTTTTAAAGATTTTATTTATTTATTTGACAGAGAGAGAGATAGCGAGAGCAGGAACACAAGCAGGGGGAGTGGGAGAGGGAGAAGCAGGCTTCCCGCCGAGCAGGGAGCCCGATGCGGGACTCGATCCCAGGACCCCAGGATCATGACCTGAGCCGAAGGCAGACGCTTAACGACTGAGCCACCCAGGTGCCTGAAACACAACATATTTTTGTATATTGGTTTTGTATCCTGCAACTTTATGGAATTTTTAATGAATTCTGTAGGTTCTGTAACTATTTCTGATAGTTTTTTGGTGGGGTCTTCAGGGTTTTATATGTACAGTATCATGTCATCTGCAAATAGTGACAGTTTAACTTCTTCCTTACCAATTCAGATGCCTTTTTATTTCTTTTCCCTATCTAATTGCTGTCGTTAGGACTATGTTGAATAGACAGTACTATGTTCAATGAAAGTGAAGGGAATGGACATTCTTGTCTTGTTCTTGATCTTAAACAAAAAGCTTTCAGCTTTTAATGTTGAGTATGATATTAGCTATGGGTTTTTCACATATGGCCTTTATTATGTTGAGGTATGTTCCCTTGAAACCCACTTTTTTGAGAGTTAGCATAAATGGATGGTGAATTTTGTCAAATGTTTTTTCCACATCTATTATGATGATCGTATTATTTTTATCCTTCATTTTCTTAATGTGGTATGTCACATTGATTGACTTGCAGATATTGAACCATCCTTGCATCCCCAGAATAAATTCCACTCAAACATGGTAAATGATCCTTCTATTGTATTGTTGAATGTGGTTTGCTAATATTTTGTTGAGGATTTTTGCATCTATGTTCATCAGGGATATTGGCCTATAGTTTTCTTTCTTTTTCTTTTTTTGTAGTATCTTTGTCTGGGTTTTGGTACCAGCGTAATGCTGGCCTTGTAGAATGTATTTGGAAGCTTTCAGTCCTCTCCGTTTTTTGGAATAGTTTGAAGAGAATAGATATTAACTCTTCTGTAAATGTTTGGTTGAATTTACCTGTGAAAACATCTCATCCTGGACTTTTGTTTGTTGGGAGTTTTTTGATTACCAATTCAATTTTGTTACTAGTAATTGGGCTATTCAGATTTTCTGTTTCTCCCTGATTCAATTTTGGAAGATTTTATTTTCTATGTAGCTTGTGTTTTCATTCTCAATGTTCCCCCCCCCCTTTTTTTTAAGATTTTATTTATTTATTTGAGAGAGAGAGAGCAAGAGGGAGCACCAGCATGGGGGTGGAGAGGTGGAGGGAGAGGGAGAAGCAGACTCCGCACTGAGCAGGGAGCCCGATGCAGGGCTTGATCCTAGGACCCTGGGGTCATGACCTGAGCTGAAGACAGATGCTTAACCACCTGAGCCACCCAGGCACTCCCATTCTGCATGTTCTTAACATCCTTCATTTTATTTTTTGAGAGAGAGAGCGAGAGTGAGAGCAAGTGTGCATGTGAGCACTTGGGGGGGTGGGGCAAAGGAAGAGGAAGAGGGAATCTCAAGCAGGCTCCATGCTCAGCGTGAGCCTGGCGCAGGGCTTGATCTCACGACCCTGAGATCCTGACCTGAGTCAAAAATCAAGAGTTGGAGGCTTAACCGACTGAGCCACCCAGGTGCTCGGCATCTTCATTTTAATGACTCTAATATTGTAAAACTATTTATGTCATGTTTAGAAATTATTTTCTATCTGTATAAACTTTTCTTTTAAACTTGAATTTGTCAGTATTTTAGTTTCCTGAGGCTGTTGTAAGACATTACCACAAACTTGGTGATTTAAAATGATAGAAATTTGGTCTCTCACAGTTCTGGAGGCCAGAAGTTGGAAATCAGTATTGCTGGGCTATTGTCAAGGTGTCAGCAGGGCTGTGTTCCCTACAGAGGCTCTAGAGGAGAATCTGTTCCTTGTCTCTTTCTGTGCGTTTTCTCATCCAGCTTCTGGAGGCTACGGGCATTCCTTGGCCTGTGGCCACATCATTCCCATCTTTGCCTCTGTCTTCACAACATCTTTTCCTCTGCGTGTGTGAAGTCTCTCTCTGCCCCTCTCTTATGAGGACTCTTATGATGGCATTTAGGGACCACCCTGATTATCTAGGATCATTCCCTCTCTCCCCTTAATTTAATCACATCTGCAAAGTTCCCTTTTCCATAAAAGGTTATATGCACAGGCTTCAAGGATTATGACATGGATCTTTTGGAGATCCATTATTCAGTCTTTTAGTCCAATTCACTCCAGAGTAACTAAAACTCAAGGCAAGATGGTGATATTATAGACAAAGTTCTGGCTGGGAGTTGGAAGACTTGAGTGTAACTAGTTGTGCAAAATTTTAATATCTGTGGGCTTCAGCTTCTTTATAGGAATAGTAATATATGCCTTATCAACTCTATAGTTGTTTGGTGGTGAAATTCTGCATATAAAAGGGATTTGAGGGACGCCTGGGTGGCTCAGTCAGTTAAGTGTCTGCCTTCAGCTCAGGTCATGATCATGATCTCAGGACTCTGGGATCAAGTCCCACATCAGGCTCCTTGCTCAGCGGGGAGCCTGCTTCTCCCTCTGCCTGCCGCTCCCCCTGCTGTGCTTTCTCTCTCTCTGACAAATAAATAAATACAATCTTTAAAAAAAAAAGGGATTTGAAATATTAAGATTAGGGTTGTGTAGTATTAATCCATGTTATATTTGAGGAGATGCAATTCAATACTTTACTCCTGGATTGCAATTCTCATTTTTGCAGCCCCAGAGGGTCCAGGCTGTGGGGGGAGTTAACCTGGATTCTATCGCAAACATTGGAGACAGTGTAGCTTCATAGTTTGGAGTGTCCCTCTGGTATCAGACTTTTTGGGTTTGAAGCCCAGCTTGATTGCTTCCTAGTGGTACAATCTTGGACTACTTGGGGTCTGAAATAATAGAGTACCCTTCCAGCACTCTATCCAGAGACAATTTAATATAAAGAATTGTTAACTAGTAGAAGGGGCTAGCTACTTACAGGAGTAAAAGTTGCGTGCCAACCACTACCTCTTGGCTGAGGAGAGGAGACAATAAAGGAACTAAGGGCCAGGCTGGGAGTCAGTCCTCTTCAGAGAAGCTGTGGGTACCTCAGGAACATGCAGCCTGCTGGTGGGAAAAGACTTTCCAGAAGGTAGGGCCAGAGCTGTGCTGCAGAAGCAGCCAGGGAGGACAGTGTGGCCCAAGGTACAGCTGGGACTCCTCCAAGTGGCCTCTGGTTTCTCCTGCCGAAGAACAAACGTGGAGGGCTGGGGCCTGCAGGGGAGGGTCTTCCTGGGGCTGCAGCCTTGCAGTGTCCCTCTGGTGCCCTCTGTTGACACAATATTTGGCCAGTCCCAGCTCACAAAACAGGGCAAAGGAGGATGGGTTTGGAGCTGAGAAACAGTACATTGATAACCGGCAGTTATTTATTCTCTTACGCTTTATGTTCTTTGTCTGAGAAGCTGCGGATAATAATTGTGTCCCCAGGTAAAACTATTGTAAAAAGTAAATGAATTAATGCATGTGAGTGCTTAGACCAGTGGCTAGCATAGTCTATATCAACTGTTCCAACCGGTCTTATTTATTCCTCATTCCAGGTCTGTGTCAGAAGCTGATACAGAGAGAACAATGCGGCACTGCGTCTGCCCTCATGGAGCCTCATCTTTAGCACCTTGGATGACATGGTCAGATCTGAGACACTTCCTAGTTTATATTTTAAGGAATAATACTATCTCAAAGCCTACCCTCAAGAATTTAAAAAACTTCTTCCCATAGGCCATAGGAGAAGAATTTTTTTTTTTTTTGGATCTAGTTCTTTTTAGCCAAGACATATGCATGCTATTTTTCTGTCTGACTCTGTAAATGGAGAAATCAGTGCCAAATAAGTGACTTCCTTTAACCAATCCTTAACTGCCTGCTGTGGGTCAGGCAGTGTTCTAGGCACCAGGAATACAGAAGTGAACAAGACAAAAACATAAAATTTCTGTCCTCATGGAGCTTAGATTCTAGGTAAGGGCCAGAGGAGACAGACAATAAACAAACTAAAAAATAACGTAAACGTGGTAAATACTTGGGTGAAAATTAAAACTGGGAGTGAGGATAAACTTGATTCTTCTCAAGTCTCACTACTTAAAAGGAACTGTGTGCGTATGTTTTGCTGCCAGATCCTTGTCCATTCAGCAATTCTGTATCAGTTGTGGAAACCAGAAACCCCAGGATCCCAGCAGAGCCTATGGTGGGAAAATTTTCCTTTTCACACAGAGGAATTCTGGTTAAATTGGAGTTAGGTTCTCTTTTTTTTTTTTTAGTCTTCATACTATAAACATGTGCACTTCTTCATTCAATTCAGATTCAGTGTACCCAGTTTCACATATACTCTGTGGGCAATAATGTCCTCTTCCTTAATTCTCTCTTAACTGCCAGATTGTTGGTGACGATGTCTAGGGAGTTTGCTAAACCTAATCTTTTTCACCTGTATGTCTGAATGGCCACATCTCCTTAAATCTGACTAGGACCTTTGTGTTAAATTCTTAAAAAAAAAAAAAAAATTCTTTCTCTCTTAAATATTCATGGGAATGGCTGATCTCCAACCTATGAAATGAAAGGAGAAGCTTTAGGCTAATCTCTTCCATTTAATTCCCCCCTGCAGAGACTTTAGAAACAGGTCTGAAAATTATAGGAACCACAAATTTAAAAAGTGTTAGTTTGATATGTCTGAAATTAATGCTTTAATTTATTCACCACAGAATGTCTTCACACATCGCTGTTTTGTGTAATTTATACCATATACTGTCTACTCAAGTTAATGTGTGAAGCATGGTTAAATTATGCCTAAAAAGGAATATGAAAACTATCTACAATATGGTGACGGGAAAAGGGTCTAAGTAGGAGTAATGGGGCAAAATTTAAATAAGACAAATTGAAATAGAAGCTTCAGAAAAACTGTCAGGTGTCTAAGATGAGCCTAACTGGAACACGCTCCCCAGAAAAGACTTCAAGACATTCAGAGAAGTCTACTGGGAAAGGGGCAGACAAAGTTCTAGAAAATATTTCTATAGGGAACACGTAATTGTACATGTGGCCTAAAAAATGGACTAGATAATCTAATAAGCTTTTGTGTGTCTCTTCAGTTTTTAGTCTTTGGTTAATCATGTCAAAGAAGCTTTGGGATAAAGATCAAATGAACAATTCTAGAGAAAAAGGAGACGTATTTTGTCAATATGATTTCCCCAAAGTGTATAGCATGCTGACAGGACTGTCATTCATTTTTCTTATGGCTAATTTAATGCTGGTAAAGGGTGCCAAACCCACAGCTCGGGAGAATTCGGTCTGCCCTTCGCTTCCCCCGACCTTGTGCTCGGTCTCCTTCTCAAGGCGTCTGGGGGAGAACCGTAAAGGCAGGATGCTCTCTGGGTGATCTGGTTTTGTTTTGTTTTTGAGATTAATAATACAATACTAGTTAGTGTTTTTAAATGTTAGCCATTTGGAGATTGCATTCATTAATTCACTGAAACTCCTACTTATGTGCAAAGCTCTTGCTGCTAGGTTTTAGGCCATGTGGGAAATACAGGCCTGTGGTAAACTGCGCCTGACCTCAGTGAGTGTACAGTTTGGAAAGCTGCTAAAATGAGAAAGAGCTGCTGTCTTTACATGGGCCATCACTTCTAAAACACTGAAGGCACAATGGGAAATGGAATTCAGATTAGGGGCTGGGGAGAGGGGATGTGCAGGAAGAGGTCACTAGGTTGGGTGGGTCTAAGTTTATTTCCGGAACTCTGTGATGTTTAATGGCCTTGTTTTTACTCTTATGTTAATCAGGGCTCTCCAGAGAAACAGAATCAATAGGGGATATAGATACAGACACAGAGAGATTCCTTTGAGGAATTGACTCAGGGGCTAAGGAGTCCCACAGTCTGATTCTGGAAGCTGGAGACCCAGGAAGGACAGTGGTGTAGCTCAGTCCAAGTCTGAAGGCCAAAGAACCAGAGGGGCTGAGGCTGTAACTCTCAGTCCAAGGGCAGGAGAGGACTGATGTCCCAGCTCAAGCAGGCGGGGAGGAAGCCAAAGGGGCAAATTCCTCCTTCCTCTGCCTTATCATTTTCTTCAGACCCTCAACGGTTTGGATAATGCCCACCCACTTGGGGAGGGCGATCTACTTTACCGGGGCCACCGAGTCAAGTGCTCATTTCATTTGGAAACACCTTCACAGGCACACCCAGAAATGACATTTAATTTGAGTGCCTATGTCCCAGTCAGTTTGATGCATAAAAATAACCATCACACCTCTTAAGTCGTATTTCAGCAAAATAGCCTAAGTTTTGGACTTTGTTAGAGGAGACCTCGCAGGACAGTCTCTTACCTGTTGTCCGGGCCTTCACTTAAACCTCATCCTCTTTCGCTCACACCCTGAGTGCCTCTCCTTGATCCCCTGCTGTGTTCTCCCACGGGGGGGGGGCGGGGGATTGGGGGGGGAAGGCTTGCTCTGTTTTCATGTGGGCTGAATCGCCTCATTGAGCCCAACCTCCTATGAGCCCCCAGCTGCCGCTGCTGCCCCCAGAACTAGCACAGCCCCAGTCCACTCTGAGGACGGGGCCAACCAAGGGCCTCTCATTGTCTCTGCAGCATCCTGGGTATTTGAATCTTTGCTTAAGAACGTTTGAATGAGATCTGTGTCTTTGGGGGGACATGTAGTTTTTTTTTTTTTTTTTTTTTTTTTTTTAATTTTTTATTATTGTTATGTTAATCCCCATACATTACATCATTAGTTTTAGATATAGTGTTCCATGATTCATTGTTTGTGCATAACACCCAGTGCTCCATGCAGAACGTGCCCTCCTCAATACCCATCACCAGGCTAACCCATCCTCCCAACCCCCTCCCCTCTAGAACCCTCAGTTTGTTTTTCAGAGTCCATCGTCTCTCATGGTTCTTCTCCCCCTCCGATTTCCCCCCCTTCATTCTTCCCCTCCTGCTACATTCTTCTTCTTCTTTTTTTCTTTCTTAACATATATTGCATTATTTGTTTCAGAGGTACAGATCTGAGATTCAACAGTCCTGCACAATTCACAGCGCTTACCAGAACACATACCCTCCCCAGTGTCCATCACCCAGTCACCCCATCCCTCCCACCCCACCCCCCACTCCAGCAACCCTCAGTTTGTTTCCTGAGATTAAGAATTCCTCATATCAGTGAGGTCATATGATACATGTCTTTCTCTGTTTGACTTATTTCGCTCAGCATAATACCCTCCAGTTCCGGGGGGACATGTAGTTTTTAAAAAAGCAAAGCAAAACAAGTAAACTGGATGTCTGCTATAAAACTTAAGTGATCTGGTACATCTGGTTTCATAAATTGATTATTAGTAATTAATAATCCATGTAAATACGTTATACCATTCTAGTAAATTTTGCTAATTTCATTGAAGTAGTTTATGTTTCAAATAAGATGTAAATATATTCCGTATTTGCTTTGAAAGTAATGATCAACCCCCGTGAAGCTACGGGGCACTAGTTTCAATCTCTGAAGAATTAAGCTGAAACTGCTTTTTCTTTTCTTACGAGGGTGAGCAGGATTGGAGGGTAAGCAAGTGAGAATAAACCAGATTAGACTGTGTTTATCTCTGAAAGTCTTCACTTTTTGACTCAATCTGTATTAGCGTTTTTTAAGACAAAAACATCATGAACTTTTGAGCACTTTGGCCGATGCCTACCCTTCACCCCTAAGTTTTCCAGGTCATCATGGTTACATTTTACTGTAGTGTCTTTGATCTCTTTGTCTTCTCAGTTGGACAATGCAGATTTCCTCTAGATTTTTGTATGTTCCTACAAGCAGTTTGCTTTGCAATTCCCATCTCCCTTTCCAGAAACTGAGAAGAGACTTTGAGCTCATCCCTACAAGTTGTGCTGACAAGTAAATTATCACATGGCTACAGCATCATAAACGCTTTAAGGACAAACCGACTTAGTCTCTAACTCCAGTACACCAATAAAACATTTCCAGCTACTTAAGCATCTTACTACTCCAGACTATATCTGATCCTGTTGTTTTCAGAGAGAGCTTTTTTTTTTTTTTTATATTATGATGTTTTAGGTACTTTTTAAAAAAGATTATTTATATATTTATGTATGTATGTATGTATGTATTTCTTTCTTTATTTTTGGGTGTGGGGGAGGGAGAGAGTATGCACGAGCAGGGGGAGGGGCAGAGGGAGAAGCAGACTCCCTGCTGAGCAGGGAGACTGACGTGGGACTCCATCCCAAGACCCTGGCATCATGACCTGAGCCAAAGGCAGCTGCTTCACCGACTGAGCCACCCAGGCACCCTTCTAGGTATATTTTTAATGGGCAACTCAAGAGACAGTATCTACCTAAGAATTCCCATTTTTAAGCCTAACGTATTCATTCCTGGTTGATATTCTTCTCATTGATTGTCCTAAATTAGGGTTACCAGATCTCCAGGATAATTCAAACAGGAATGCTCAGTTAAATTTGAACTTCACATAAAGAATGAATGCTTTTCGGGGCACCTGTGTGGCTCAGTCGTTAGGCGTCTGCCTTCGGCTCAGGTCATGATCCCAGGGTCCTGGGATTGAGCCTCGCATCCGGCTCCCTGCTCTGCGGGAGGCCTGCTTCTCCCTCTCTGATTCCCCCTGCTTGTGTTCCTTCTCTCGCTGTGTCTCTCTCTGTCAAATAAATAAATAAAATCTTAAAAAAAAAAAAAAAGAATGAATGCTTTTCTTTAAAGTATAAGTATACCCCATGCAATATTTGGGACTTACTCATACTAAGAAATTACTCATTCTCTATATGAAATTCAGTGTACTGTGTTTTATTTCGCAATCATAAATGGGAATTTCTGCTTTGCAGCATCTCCACCCTTCAATCCCCAGAATTTCTGGGGTTCAGAGACCAAAGGTGGGGGAAGGGGAAATAAGAGTGGATACTTGGCTTTTATTATCAGGTCTTTGGTAATTTCTGGGGCTTTAAACTCCCTTGGAAGCCTAGAAAAGTGATACCTGAGGTATTCGGTGAAAGGAGAGGGACCCCAGCAATAAGGTAGCCCCAGGGATGAGATAGTTCCTCATGACACTGTTTACACATCCATTTAAATCAATATCAATTTATCCAGACCCCAGCAGGTCTGCAGCAATATATGCCGGTGAAGATGTGGTCCTTGAACTGTTCATCTAGAGTCCATAGGTGGGTCATGCTGTACTTTATGCTGTCCTCACAGTGTATCTGGCTGAGGTTACTCATCATACTATTTCTGTTTAGTGAAATGGAATTCTGCCTGTAAGATGTCGGTATGACAAGGGAAAAGATTCATATTTCAGGATTCACAGCCTCTCCCCCTCCTCACCTTGAAAAAGAGAGTTTCTTTTCATTTGCTCTGTGTCCCTGGTCCCAGGATTGCATGGGACCAGGTTAATGCATGAGGAAGGATATTAATACAGCCAAGGCCAGTCCGATTGATCTCAGGAAGCAGCACGATGAGAAAATAACAGAGGGAGAAGATGAGGGGGGTAGGCTGAAAAAGAATAGGGTGCTCTGTGTGTGGAAGGGGGCATGGGAGAGAGAGTGAGAAAGGGGGATTTTAGAGGAATATGACAGGAAAGAAGGAGGTCTGCAGGCAGTGTTCCTGCCGGACTCCATGAAACACCAGAGGAGAAAGAAAAGATTGGAAGTTGTGCCGTGGGGTGTAAGATTTGTCCCCCTCTTGGCATTTTTTGAGAGACTCTGGTTAATATTATTTTTATCTAATGGCTCTTGCTTTCACAGAGATTTCCTCTGAATGTGAATGGTCTGAAATACACCTGCATATACCCCGGCTTCTGCCATTTACACAACATGGGGAGGGAGGACAAAGCAGGGCAGTAAGGATCCAGTAAATTCTGATCAGACAGTTGTTGGGCAGCAAAACTGTAAAACTCGTACCTCATGATTTCATCATTATACCATTCCCTGGGAGGGGCTAAAACCATTATTCCCGACAGGAACATTAAAAAATAAATCAACGCTATCTATTCATGTCTTTATGACATTATGGATTTTCTCTCTACCTTCCTCCCCTTTCCTCATGTAGCTAAGTACATGTGTGACATGATGTATATGTGACATATGAGCAGGAGAGAAATAAACTTATATTTTGGTCATGCAAGATAGAACTTACACTCCAAATTAATGTATTTTCCTTCCATCGTTGTCAACATGGGTGCTGCAATCCTTGCATCTGTGCATCATTTCCACACGTTGCATTGTGTTTGAACACTGCATTGTTCAAAAACATTGGGATCTCCTGTTTTGGCATAACCTTCAGAGTCGATGTCAGATAAAGTAATTTGGTATTTTTAATAAAGATATCAAAGTAAATTATCTTCAGTAATGGGAAATCTTCATCCTTAAGGATGCATTTGACTTTTAGAAACAGCCAAGGCTAATTTGGAACACGCTTTGATGGATAAAGTACATAATCATAATAGATAACACTTCTGGGGGCGCCTGGGTTGCTCAGTGGGTTAAGCGTCTGACTCTTGGTTTCAGTCATGATCTCAGGGTCATGGGATTGAGCCCTGTGTCGGGTTCTGCGTTCAGCAGGGAGTCTGCTTGAGATTCTCTCTCCCTCTCCTCCTCGCCCTGGCCCTGCTAACGTGCATGCTCACTCACTCTCTCTCTAAAATAAATCTTAAAAAAAAAAGGAACTTTAAAAAAAAGATAACACTTCTGGATAAAAACAACATAGGAAAATTGATGAGACTTTTTGTATAGTTCATAAACTGAAAATAATTATAAAAATAAGGTAGTCTAAGTTATTTTTGAGGAATGGATTGAGTTGAAAAAAAGTATAATCTACTGAAAAACTATTTCAAAATAACCATTTGTTTGAAACTGTGTTTATTTTTTCAGTCATCTATACATTCAACATTAATTCAATAGACAGACCTTGAGGACCTACCCAATCTTAAATGGTAGCTCTGAGAATACCAAGAAAAAAAAAAAAAAGGAAAACTAAGTTCTTGTCCTCAAAGAACTTCTAATTCTATAGAAAAATAGATATACAAACATGATTTTAGTATGCAGATCTTATCTGAAACCTTTGATGGGTTTTAGAATTCAGAATATTTCACATTTTTACAAGGTAATGGGAGGATATTCCAATCACTGTGGCTGCAGAACATTACCTAAAATTTTGTACCTTAAAACAAAATTTGTCTTTCTCATAAATCTATGTTTGGGGCAAGGCTTGGCATCAGCTTGTCTTTGCTTCACTCAGCCAACAAGTGGGGGCACTTGAGTGCCAAGGCCAGGCATCATCTGCAGTTAACTCATTCTCATGTCTGGTAGTTGATACTGGTTGGTCATTGATGAATACTGGTAATTGAGATCTTGGCTGGGGTTGTGGCCTAGAACAGCTACAGGTGGCCTCGCTACGTGGCTGAGCTTCCTTACAACATGGTGGCTGAGTTCCAAGGGCAAGCATTTTGAGAGAGGAAAGGAAAATAGGCAGAAGCCATATCACCTTTTATGACCTAGCCTTGGAAGTCAAGCAGTATCACCTCCATTACTTTTATTCATAAAATCACTCCCATTTTCAAGAGGGGAGAGGGAAATAGACCTCTCCTCTTGATAAGTGGTAAAAGTTCTAGAAGAACTTTGGGATGAGACATGTTGCAGTAGCCATTTTCGGAATGGTGCACATACTAGAGGTGCGTATAGTATGTGTTACTTACCATTGCCAGTGGGGTCTGAGGCTTCAGTCTGCAATGAAACCCACTAATATTTCTGCAGCAAAATTCATGAATATTAATACAAATTGGAATAAATTGAGATTATAAATATAAGTAGTTCCATTCAGGTTTTGTCACCAAATGAGTTACCAAAAATATTTCAGTTTTAAGAGATTTTCTGGATTTCAGACTTTCTAGTAGGTGGTTTTTGAGCTGTAATATAAGTTGTGCTGATGGAGGCTATAGGTATCGACAATGCATCTAGAAGAAGAGACTACAGGAGAACTGCAGGAGCAAGAAATCTTCACAGACAGGTAGCTGAAAGTGGATTATTTAGGAAGGATGTTCCGAATGAAGAAACTCCAAAAGAATGGATGTCTGAGTGTGGAGAAAACCAAGATTTTCAAAATAGCTAGAGTATATACATTAGAGAACATGAAGGCCCAGATCATGAAGAGTCTTGGATGCCATATTAAGGAATTTGCATTTTATCCTATAGAGACAAAATGAAGCCAATTAAGGGTTTTAAGCAGGAGAGAGATGTGATCATATTTGCCCTTTGGAATGATAATTTTGGTGACAGACAGTAGATTGAGGGGGATGAGGATGGGGTTCTTCAATAGGCAACTAGAAGTGATGATCACCTGAAATAAAAGCAGGGAAGAATTGTTGTGTTTAGCTGCCATTTCCTTTTGTGCTAAGATCAGAGTTAATCATGAAAACTGTGATGTGGAGAGGGAGAGGAGTTGTCAGATTGTCTTTTTTCTAATTAATTTTTTTTATCCAAGTAGTGCATGTATCTTCTTTACAATGTTAAATAGCACAAGACATAGAATAAAAGCCAATGTGCACTGTACCGCATCCCATTACCCCCGTCTTACTCCTTAAAGGCTACCACTTTCACCCCTTTAAATGTTTCTTCTGGGATTTACCTCTATGATCTAAATAAGGGGTCTCATCTGCTGCAAGTAACAAAATAAACCAATTTGAAAATATCTTAAATAATAACACTTATTCTCACAACAGGAAGTCCAGACTGGACAGGCTTCAGACACCATATTTGCTTCCATCTCAGCTGGCTCCTCATCACGATCATAAGATCAATGCCTCTGTTCCAAGAATCACATGAAAAAACTCCATTGTAAGAAGAACGACCATTGTTCTTGTGAGTCTTTGGGTTTGTTTTGTTTTGTTTTGTTTCATTTTTAGTTTATCAGCAAATAGCTTTTTTCCAGAAGCTCTGCAGCTCCCTTTCCCTCCTGTGTCTTTGGCTAATTTGGGTCACATGCCCTGTTTGAATTATCTGTGATCAACTTGGCATCACCACCACCCCTTCTAAAGTCTCCTTTACTTTGAAGAGAAGCCAGGAGCTACATTTGCTAGATTCCCCTTTGTTGTATGGTCCCAGGCTGGAGTGTATTGATGACAGGCATCCTTGAGCCAAAGTAACGGAGAGTTCATTACTCTCCAGTCAGTTGCAGCCAGAATTGTGGAAACTTCAAGGCGAGTTTTGAAAACCACCTGCTTGAGCACTCCAAGTTGAGAAGGTCAGTAGCAGTTTCTCTAACCATTGCTCCCTTAAGGCTTTTTTTGGGATAAGCCACCAATTCCCTGTGTTAAAGCTCTTTATAGCTAGACTGCAAAGAGTAGCTTCGGGTTTCCAGACTGATCTATGACCCTTCCTAAACATAGCACCGATGCAAGGGAAATGAATTACAACACTGACATAGACAAATCAGGATTTAGGTATGATTCCAGTATGGAGAACAATAGTAATATGGGGAAATTTGACTTAAGTAATGGTAGTGTAGCTCGGTCAGGCTAATCTTCCCACAGGTAACAATGATAGAATCTGGATGGGAATATTAAAAACCAACTGTTTGAAGATATTTGACAGAGACTAGACGCAGGCAGGTATTGGAGAGGAGTCTACCTTTAAAAGATTGGAATTACACCATTGTGATTTTTGATTGGAGTTTTTGCTCACAGTTGTTCACCAATCCATTATGTGGCTCAGAATGAAGCCTCCTGAATACTGGTGTCAGAGTATAGAGTTCAGGACTGGAAGAGCAACTGGGGAGCTGGGAGGGCATATCCTAGGAGGGAGGGGGTCATAGAGGTGGTGAACCCCAAATCTCCATATAAACTGCTCAAATTCTTGTCCAGCCACTGAAATATGCATCAGTAGGAGAGACCACATAGAGTACAGAGAAAAAGTGACCACTAGAAACTGAAAGAATTGAGCAGATATTTCAGGGTGTCACCCAAAAACAGAGGAGACAGACTTAGGAATTTGAGTCCAGCCAATTTAATTCCCTAGTAGAACAAAAATTGCACTCTTCCGAGCAATATAATAGAATCCAGAATTTCTACAATGTATAATTCCTAATGTCTAGTATACAATAAAAATGACCAAATGTGTAAAGAAACGGGAAAATATGACCCATATGCAAGAAGGAAAAAACAATCAAGGAAAACCAAACCTTACGTGGTACATAGTAGACAGAGACTTTAAAGCAGCTATTATAAATATGCATAAGGACTTACAGGAAAATGTAGTCTTGGTGAATGAACAGATGGAGAAACAGCCACAAAATAGAATTAAAAGTCCATTTTTGTGTGTTTGCACTGCTCTAACAAAAACCCCATAGCCTAGGTGGCTTAAATAACAAACATTTATTTCTCACAGTTCTGGAAGCCGGGCAGTCCAGGATCAAGGCACCAATAGATCTGGTACTGCTTCCTGGTTCATAGATGGTCACCTTCTCACTGTGTCCTTGCATGACAGAAAGAGTAAGGGAGCTCCCTGGGGCTTCTTGTAGGAGGGCACTAATACCATTCACGAAGACTCCATCTCATGACCTCATTACCTCTCAGGGGCCCCACGCCCTAATGCCATCACACTGGGGGTTAGGATTTCAACATGTGAATGGCAGGGAGAGACACATTCAGTCTATAGCAGACTCAAATGAAAATTCTAGGTGAAAAATACAGCAAGTAAAAATGAAAAACTTACTAGATATGCTTAATGGCAGATTGGAGAATGCGTAAGAATCGGTGAATTTGAAAGCAGATAAATGGGAATTGTTCAGATTCAAGAAAAGGGAGAAAAGATAGAAGAAATATGAATAGATTTTCAGAAAGCTATGGTTATTTCATTTGGAAACACCTTCACAGGCACACCCAGAAATGACATTTAATTTGAGTGCCTATGTCCCAGTCAGTTTGATGCATAAAAATAACCATCACAGCTCTTAATTCAAGCAGTCTAATACATGTGATTAGAATACTAGAAGGAGCCAAGAGAGTAGGGAAGAAAAAATATTTGAAGAAATAATGGCTGAAAACTTAGCCATTTGGTAAAAACACTAATGGATCCAAGGTCAGTGAAGCACAAGCAGAATAAATACAAAGAAAACAATACTAGGCACATGACCAACTGTTGGCATCTAAAGACAAAGAAAAAGGAGCCAGGAGAAAAATAAGGCCTATATTTTACTTAGAGAGAAATGATAATACAAATAAGGCAGACTTCTCCTGAGAAACAGGGGAGACCAGAAGTCTGTGATACACACCCAGCTCACATTAGTGGAAAAACCCATTGCACCAGCTGGGAGGAGTGCCGTCACCAGACAACCTTCTGTTTTCAGCCCCTTTCGGGGGGATTGCCTCAGCTGTAGAGTACTGACTCACTTAAGATCAAGCCTCTTCCTGGGATACCTACAGCCAGGGGTTGATCAGTGCAGGACCTGACCTTCTTGGCCCAATGCAAGACAAATCTGAAGGGCCATTCTTGCTCCAGATCTCCCCCAGGCGTTGGCTGAGGCTACTATAGGACATGCATCAGAGCTCAGTTTTTCCTTCTGACTACTCTTGCTTCCTTCTTTCCACAGGTTTTGATACCAAGGAGACTCCTTAATAAACATTCTGCTGGCTAAATTCCACCTCAGAGTCTACCTCCTAGGAAACCCAACCCATAACAACGATTGAATAACACCTTTAAGTACTGAAATAAGTAAAGCTGTCAACCCAGCTTCTATATGCTACAAAATTATCTTTCAAAAATGAAGAAAAATAAAGATGTTTTCAGATGGACTAAAGCTAAGAATCGGTGTGTTGTGCTGTAAGAAATACTTAGGGGAATTCTTCAAGTGGGAGATGAATGACACCAGATGATAACTTGGATTCAATGGAAGGAATAAAGAGCACAGGAAATGGTAAGTATTTGGGTAAACATGAGAGAATGTACACATTTTCTTTTCTTTTTTTTTAAGATTTTATCTTTAAGTAATCTCTATACCCAAAGTGGGGCTTGAAATCATAACACTGAGATCAAGAGTTACATGCGCCACCAACTGAGCCAGCCAGGCGCCACATGTACACATTTTCTTAATTTCTTGAAAAAGCATATGATTGCATAATGCAGCTTATAACACAGTATTGTGGGGTTTATAACGTAAGTACGTATAATAGATATGACAAAAATCTCACCAAGTTGAGAGAGTGGTAAATAAAACTATGATATTCAAAGGTTGCTATATTTTATGTGAAGTAGTACAATATAAACTCTAAGTAGATTGTGGTAATATAAAGATGTAAATTGAAATCCTTGAAGTAACTACTAAAAATAATGCAAGATATATAGCTAAAAAGCTAACAGAGAAATCAAACTGGAATACTATGAAGTATTCAAGTAACCTGAAAGAAGGAAGGAAGAGAGGAAAAAAGAATAAAGTGGACAACCAGAAAACAAATTGAGTGTATTATTAATGTATATTAATGATCATGGGAGCTAGGTTTCTTATTGTCAGAGAAGGGAGTTATAAATGTAGAAAGTAGAATGAACTAGTCGTGTTGGAATTTACTTATGTAAGTAAATACATAAATATGGATATAATATGTGTATATATATGCATATATACCTGTGTTTATGTCCATGAATATGTATGTATATGTGGGTATCCATAGATACCCATAGATACACACAACTATATTATTTCTAGCTGTGACCACTGACAAGGTTTGAAAACATCAACTATGAGCGTATTTAGAGGCCCAGTCTTGATTTCTGAAAATGCTTCTCAATGTAAAAGAACCAAGGCTTTTTGTTGAGAAATGGCTGATTTGAGGACTGGAGTAGGGAATGTACAAAATGAGCCTGGAACATTTTGTGCCCAAAAGTAAGGAAGTCCCTGAGGAATGATGGTGATTTGTCAAAGGCCATAGAATCCAGCTTGACTGGGCTTCCCACTGGTGAAATCTGGAACACTATGACTTCAGAATAAATAATAGTAACAAATTGTAAGCTGTTGAATAAAACAGGAATCCATGAGTCCACATTTGCTCTGAGTAAATATGTGAATAAATTGAAAGTTAGGTGAAGGAATAGATATCTATATAGTCTTAAATTACCTCCTCGTGAAGCACTTATTGATTACAAAGGGAAAAAGTAACTTGATAGTGGGAGAAGCCTGGCAGACACCATCTTAATCAAATGAGCCAAGGCAACATCCCTAGTAATGGGACAAACTGAAATCAGAACCGCCTGCTAGAACATAACGAGAAGAACACACAAAACATCACTTCCGCGATAACTCCTGTTGAAGATTCATAAGCTGAATCTAATAGTGAGGAAACAGCAGAGAAACCCAAATTGAAGGACATTATACAAAATAACTGTTCTGTAATCTTCAGAAAATTGTCAAGGTCATGAAAATCAAGAAAAGACCAAGGAGCTATTCCAGATAGAAAGAAACAAAAGAAACGTGACAAGTAAATGCAGTGTATTATCCTGGACCGGCTCCTTTTGCTATTAAGATTGTTACTGGAACAATTGGTGAAACTTAAATGTGGTAGAAGAATTAAATAGTACTGTATTAATGTTAATTTCCTCACTTTGATGATGGTGTTGTGATTATGCAGACTATCCTTGTCTTTAGGAAATATACACTGAAGTATTTGAAAGTAAGGAACATGATATTAGCAACTTCTCTCAACTGGTTTAAGAGGAAAAGTACTTTGCACTGTACCTGTAACTTTTCTGTAAGTTTGAGATTGTTTCCAAAATAAACAAATACCCACTTAGGAACAAAACCCACAAGACACCATTAGAATGGTTAAAATAAATTAGAAAGGATGATAGAAATGTTGAGAGGAGGGTGAAAAGCAATGAGAACTCTCATAAATTGCTGATGTAATGTAAAATTATACAATCACGTTGGAAAGGTTTGGTAGCTTCTTATAAAGTTATCCCTTCCTTTGAGCCAGCAATCCCACTTCTAGGTATATACCCAAGAGAAATGAAAATGTATGCCAACACGGATAGTTGGACAGGAATACTTGTGGCAGCTCTCTTCCTAATAGCTAAAATCTGGGACAAAAGACCTATCGGTAAGAAAATGGATTTAAAATTTTTGATATAATCATACAGTGTGATATTACTCAGTGATCAAAATGTACTATTTATACATGTAACGGTATGGGTGAATTTCATAGACATTATGCTGAGTGAACAAAACTGGAGTACATACTGTATGATTCCATTTATGGAAAGCTTTAGAGGAGGCAGAACTACTTTATGATAGAAAAAACTCAGAACAATTACTGCCTTTGGTGGGATTAACTAGGAAGGGACACAAGGGATATTTGGGGGGTAGGTAGATGTTCTATATCTTGATGGAGTGTGGATTACACAGGTGTATCAATTAATCTAAATCGTAGACTGTTGACATAGACAATCCTAAGGAATCTACAAAAAAAAAGATGAGAATTTAGCAAGGTTGCAATATACGAATTTACAGTTCAAAAATCAATTTTAACTTTATATACTAGCAGCAAACAATTGGAAATGAAAATAATTTTTTTTTTAAGGGAGAGAGTGCATGCACAAGCAGTGGGAGAGGGGCAGAGAAAGAGGGAAAGAATCCTAAGCAGACTCTGAGCTGAGCAAGGAGCTGATATGGGGCTTGATCCCATGACCCTGAGATCATGACCTGAGCTAAAATCAAGAGTCAGACGCTTAACCAACTGAGCCACCCAGCCACCTTGGAAATGAAAATTTTAAATTCCATTTACAGTAATGTCAAATTCAACAACATTTAGGAAGAATTTAGCAAAAGATATGCAAGACCCCTATCCTGGAAACTACAAAATTCCTTTGAGAAAAAAATAAAAAAATATCTCCAGAAATGGAGAGAGATACCATATTGAAGAATTGGAAGACCCAATATTGCCAGTGTGTCACTTCTCCCCAAATTGATTTCAATCCAACCAGGCGTTTTTGTAGAAATTGACTAGACAATTGTATTTTCATAGAATTGCAAAGGACTTAAAATATTCAAAGCATTCTTGAAAAAGAACAACATTAAAGGTGTTCCTCAATTGTTTAGTGATCATGGGCTGTCCTTTTACCTACAGAAATAGATATTAAAAAATAATAATTAGAAGCTTAATGTGTATGAATAGGGCTGTTGTCTGGTGGGCTTCGCTGGAGGGTAATTGTCAGACACATAGTTGTTTTATAGGAATACCACCAAATGCAAATGTCTCTGCACATTTTCTCCAGGAGGATAGGGGTAGGTGAAGGGTGGTGGTGTGGTGCAGTGGTGGTTGGTGGTACACGCTTGGGAGATGATAGTGGGAAAAGGGACCTTGGATGGTATCATTCACTATGCAGACTTTCATGCAAAAATGTTTCAGGGACATTTCTTCCTGCCTTCCTCTACAATGTTTAGTGTCCATGGCCAGAGTGTAGGGTTAAACTTCTCCAAAAATACAGTGAACCTCTTATCCCTTCTGTGGGTTGGTAGAGGAGTTTATGGAGTATGGGAAAGATTTTTTTATAGACACTTTAATCCCATTCTCACACCCACCTTCTGTCTTATTTGGTGCCTCTAATGTCCAGGCCTTCCCAGGGTTCTTTTAGGTGAATTGGATTGCTTCTTGTTGGTATGCTATTGCCAACAAGTCTGGATGTGGTTTTTTTAAACTTTCTCCTGTCTTGCTAAGAAAATTTCCACTCTATCATCTGTTTTCCATTTTCTAAAATTTCATTGATAATACTTATCTGTTGTTTCCTTCCCTTTCCTTCTCTCTCTCTCTCTTTTTTTTTTGTGGCTTTGCATTTTTTTAATTCTTTACTATTATTTTTGTTTGGTTTCAGGAGTGGGCAGGTAAAAATACTTCTGTTTTTTTTTTTTTTAAGGTTTTATTTATTTGACAGAGAGAAAGACAGCGAGAGAGGGAACACAAGCAGGGGGAGTGGGAGAGGGAGAAGCAGGCTTCCCACGGAGCAGGGAGCCCGATGTGGGGCTCGATCCCAGGACCCTGGGATCATGACCTGAGCTGAAGGCAGACGCCTAACGACTGAGCCACCCAGGCACCCCTAAAAATACTTCTTTAATTTGATCTTTAGTTTAATCTACCATGAAAAATTAGAAATCCTTCTGAGCTTTCCTAAAAGGTATTATAATTTGGAGCAGTAGAGAGTTGAGGGGAGGGTATCACAATTGGTGAGAGATGCCGCAGATGGAGAGAGGGGACAAATACAAAAAATATGTAGATATCATTTTTTAACCCAATCCTATTACTTTATATTCTTGACTATATAGCCCCAATTAACCTAAGTATTTAATCATTCTACTATACAAAGAATGTAAAAAAATTTTCTTTCTGCACAAACACATGTGGATTATTGTAAAATAATATGTTTTACTGCTGCTCAAAAATCAATTCTTCCTCAACAGAATATTAGCAAATCAAATCAAACAATGAATAAAAAATGATACACCACAACCAAGTGGGATTTATTCCAGTTACACAAGGCTAGTTCAACATTTGAAATCAGTTAATGACATCACATCAACAGGCTAAAGAAGAAAAATTATCTGCATATTGATAGATGCAGAAAATCTGACACTTATTCATGGTAAAAACTCTCAAAAACTAGGAATGGAGGGGAACTTCCTTAACTTTATAAAGAATATTAAAAAACCTACTCAACATTATACTTAATGTTGGGGAACGAGATACTTTCCTAATTGATTGGGAACATGACAAAAATGTACTCTTTCACCATGCCTATTCAACCTCATACTTGAAGTCATAACTAATGGAATAAGACAAGAAAAGGGGGGAAAGATAAACAGGTTGAGAAGGAAGATATAAAACAGTCTTTGTTGCAGATGATATGACTGTCTATGTAGAAAATCTCAAAGAATCAACAACAAAAAAATACCTGAAACTAAGTGGTCATAGCAAGGTTGCGAGATACAAGGTTAATATATAAAAGTCAATTGAGGGGCACCTGGGTGGCTCAGATCGTTAAGCGTCTGCCTTCGGCTCAGGTCATGATCCCAGGGTCCTGGGATCGAGCCCCACATTGGGCTCCTGGCTCAGCAAGGAGCCTGCTTCTCCCTCTCCCTCTGCCTCTCTCCCTGCTCATGCTTTCTCTCTCTCTCTGTATCTCTTTGTCTCAAATGAATAAATAAAATCTTAAAAAAAAAAAGTTGGGGCGCCTGGGTGGCTCAGTTGTTACGCGTCTGCCTTCAGCTCAGGTCATGATCCCGGGGTCCTGGGATCGAGCCCCGCATCGGGCTCCCTGCTCCGCGGGAAGCCTGCTTCTCTCTCTCCCACTCCCCCTGCTTGTGTTCCCTCTCTCACTGTGTCTCTCTCTGTCAAATAAATAAATAAAATCTTTAAAAAAAAAAAAAAAAGTCAATTGACTTTTTAGGAACTAGCAATAAGCAAGTGGAATTTGAAGTTAAAAACATAATACTATGTGCATTAGCACCAAAATTGAAATAGAGATCAAAGAAGATCTAAGTGATTGGAGAGATAGTCCATGCGTATGGGTAGGAATATACAGTATGTCAAGATGTCAGTTCTTTTCAACTTCATCTATAGATTTAATGCAATCCTAATCGAAGAATAGAGAGCCCAGAAATAAATCCACACAAATATAGTCAAGTCATCTTAGACAAAGTAGCAAAAGGCAACTTAATGGATAAATAATAGTCTTTTCACCAAATGGTGCTTAAACAACTGGATACTCACATGCAAAAAATGAATCTTTACACTTTTCACAAAAAGTAACTCAAAATGAATTATAGGGGGCGCCTGGGTGGCTCAGTCGTTAAGCGTGTGCCTTCGGCTCAGGTCATGATCCCAGGGTCCTGGGATCGAGCCCCGCATCGGGCTCCCTGCTCTGCAGGAAGCCTCCTTCTCCCTCTCCCACTCCCCCTGCTTGTGTTCCCTCTCTCGCTGTGTCTCTCTGTCAAATAAAATCTTTAAAAAAAAAAAAAAAAAGAATTATAAACTTAAATATACAGAACTCGTAGAAGATAAAATAGAAAATCTAAGTGACTGGTTTTGGTGATGACTTTTCAGATAAAGCACCAAAAGCATGATCCATGAAAGAAAAAATTGATATATTGGACTTCATTAAAATTAAAAAAACTTCTCTGCAATGGACACTGTTCAGAGAATGAAGTAAGCCAAAAATTGAGAGGAAAATCTTTGCAAAATGCATATCTGATAAAGGACTGGTATCCAAATATGTAAAGAACTCTTAAAACTCAGTAAGAAAACAAACAGCTCAATTTTTTTAATGGACAAAAGATCTGAACAGTCATGTCACCAAAGAAGATACACAAATGGCCAATAATTATATGAAGAGGTGTTCAACATCGTATATCAAAAAGGAATTGCAAATTAAAACAACAACAAGAGGGGCGCCTGGGTGGCTCAATCGTTAAGCGTCTGCCTTCGGCTCAGGTCATGATCCCAGGGTCCTGGAATTGAGCCCCGCATTGGGCTCCCTGCTCAGCGGGAAGCCTGCTTCTCCCTCTCCCACTCCCACCGCTTGTGTTCCCTCTCTCGCTATCTCTCTCTCTGTCAATAAATAAATAAAATCTTTAAAAACAACAACAATAAGGTACCACTATACATCGCTATACATCTATTAGAGTGGCCAAAATCCAAAACACTGATAACACCAAATGCTACTGAGTATGTGGAGCAATAGGAACTTGGTGGTGGGAACACGAAATAATACAGTGAGTTTGGAAGACAATTTAGCGGGTTTTTTTTTGCGTTTTGTTTTTGTCTGGTTTGTATTTTTTATAAAGCTTGAACATACTCTTACCATATGATCCAGCAATCATGCTCCTTGGTATTAAATGAGCTGAAAATTTAACATTCACACAAAAATCTGCACACTGTTTATAGCAACTTTATTCATGATTGCCAAAACTTGGAAGCAAACAAGATGTCTTTCAGTAAGTGAATGGATAAATGGACTGTGGTACATCCAGACCGTAGAATATTATTCAGTGATGAAAAAGTAATGAGCTATTAAGCCACAAAAAGACATGGAGGAGACTTAACTGCATATTGCAAAATGAAAGAAGCCAATCTGAAAAAGCTACATAGTGCATGATTCCAACTATGTGACATTCTTGGAAAGGCAAAACTATGGAGAAAATAATATCAGTTGTTTCTAGGGATCAGAAGGTGGGAGGAAAGAATGACTAGGTGAAGCACAGGGATTCTTAGGACAATGAAACTATGATACTGTAATGGTGTATGTATGTCATTATACATTTGTCAAAACCCATAGAATATACAACACAAAGTGTGAACCCTACTGTAAATTTGGACTTTAGATAATCATAATCTATCAATATTGGCTCATCAGTTCTGACAAATGCACTATACTAATGCAAGGTGTTAACAATGGAGGAAATGGGGCAGAAGTGAGAGGGGGTATCTGGGAACTCCGTACGTTCTGCTCATTTTTCTATAAACCTAAAACTGCCCTAAAAAGAAAGAAAGTCTATTATTTTACATATGTATACATATTTTTTTACGTAAACTACACCCAGCGTGGGGCTTGAACTCACGACCCCAAGATCAAGAGTCTCATGCTCTATGGACTGAGCCAGCCAGGCGCCCTAATCTATTATTTAAAAAGAAATAAAGAAAAAATAAAGAGAGAAGAGGCTATTTAATAAAAAGCCAAGTCCATGAGGAGAGTCGTAGTGAAGGAAGTGATGTTTACACATGTGTATATGTTAATCAAAACTCATTTAACCATACACTTAAGATCTATACATTTAACTGCATGTAAATTTTATCTCAATAAAAAATCAACTCTGTATTATTATCTGTGCTTAATTTGGCTGTAGTCAACTAAATATATGATGCAACACTGAAAAATTTAAAGGAAGCAGGACTCAGCTATAAATAAGTGTTCTTGACCTTGAAGAGATGCTGCAGTGTTCTTGAGCGTCATGAATAGGTAGAGAATGGCTCTCTCAAATGTATTTCCTTGTGTGGCTAGTCTTCTTTCAGGTTAGTGAATATGTTGAGGGGAAAATTTTAGCTCCAGCTCTCATTCCTCTGTGGCTTTTTTCTGATGCCTCATTATATCTTTTCTTTTGGATTTAATCAGAAGGGAATTGCCACTTCAGGTTTGAGCCCACACGTGGCAGAAGTCTTGGTAGAGAAGCATTGGTGTGAACTTGAACTCTTGAAGGAAGTGAGGGGTCTGCTTAGGCAGAGAAATTGGGATTCACAGCAGCAGGAGTGGCCATGATTTACTGGTGAATGCTAGTGAACAAGAAAGAGGCAGAGCTGACCTGACTCAACAAGAGAAGGGTTGTATTCAGGATCCATGAGAGATAAGTACTTAAACATAAGAATGAGAAATGGATTTGTTTGAGTGGCTGTGATGGTTAATTTTATATTGGCCAGGCTATGGCGCCCAGTTGTTTGGTCAAACATGTTTAGAGGTTGTTTGTTCAATGACACTAGCATTTAAATTAGTAGAGTTTTGAGTCAAACAGTTACTCTCTGTAATAATGTGGGCCTCGCCCAATCAGATGAGGGTCTTAAGAGAAAATGGCTGAGATTCCCCAAAGAGGAAGAAATTCTACCTCTAGGCTGCCTTTGCATCAGGACTGCAACATCGGGGCGCCTGGGTGGCTCATTTGGTTGAGCGTCTGACTCTTGATTTTGGCTCAGCTTGTAATTGCACAATTGTGGGATAGAGCCCCGCATTGGACTCTGTGCTCAGCATGGAGTCTGCTTGAGATTCTCTCTCTCCCTCTGCCTTTGCCCCTCCCTCCACTCGTGTTCTGTCTCTCAAAATTAATAAATAAAATCTTAAAAAAAAAAAAAACCTGCAACATCAACTCTTCTTGGGTGCCATCCTGCTGGCCTGCTCTGCGGATTTTGGACTTGGCAGCCTCCACAATTGCATGAGCCAATTCTTTAAAACCAATCTCTCTGTATATTCATATAGACGGTTGGTTCTGTTTCTCTGGAGAACCCAGACTAATACAATGTCTAATAGTCCACTGCCAGCTCTGAATTCCTCTTGCCTTCTTCTGCCCTCAACCCGAATCCACTTCTAGCTAATTCTCAATTTGTGGAGAAATAGAAAATTTACATTGAGATATTGTTTATGTGAAGTTGATAGGGCATTATATATCTTTTTAACAATGATAATGCCTTCGGGCTAAAAGGTTGGTGGATTGTACCATACGTAGGCATCTGATTATCCATACATCAGTATGTGTTTTCACTTATTTGAGTTTTGGTTGGAGTCTCTTTCTGGATGTCAGTGTCTGCCAGCTGCAGATAGGGGGTGCTGACAGCAGCAGGCTAAGTCTTTGTGGTCCTGTAATAAATAGATCTTCTCAGTCCCTGGGTAGTACATTAAGAACCCAGGTCTGGGGGCGCCTGGGTGGCTCAGTTGGTTAAGAAACTGCCTTCGGCTCAGGTCATGATCCTGGAGTCCCGGGATCGAGTCCCGCATCGGGCTCCCTGCTCAGCAGGGAGTCTGCTTCTCCCTCTCCCGCTCCCCGCTCTTGTGCTCTCTCTCTCTCAAATAAATAAATAAAATCTTTAAAAAAAAAAAAAAAAAAAAAAAAAAGAACCCAGGTCTGCTAGTTCCAGACATAGTCCACTGCTCTCAACCAGACATCTCATGTGGTGATTCCCCCAAAACCCGAATACTTACAAGCCTGCTTGCTGCTTTCAGGCAGACTTCCCTACTGTCCCTTACACGGGCCTGGTTTATACAACTGGGCTTCTCCCCTCGTTCCTTATTTGCACTCTAGTAATCTGGTAGTTCTGGAACCATGCCACAAAACAAGACCAATTTGGCTGGGCTCTGATCCCCTGTCTAGTTTATGTTGGCTCCTATACCCCTGGGTATCTGACACTGCTCACCCCACTCTAAGTCTCGTTCAACCTGGATAAACTTCTCTCGAACTTTGATTTCTGGTTCTGCTTGACTGTGTGTGTTACCACCCCTCAGTGACCATCAATGCTGTGTCCTTGCTGGATAAGACCTCCTGGGTGGATCCAACTTGAACTGGACCCAAGTTTTTCTTGCTTCAGTGGACACTGTGACAAGCATTTAGGGACCCACTATTGTTCCTGGGTTGGTGTATTGTGAATCTAGTCCCATTGGCTCCAGTTTATTCCCTGGTTCCTGCCTGTTAGCCTTTGGGGGCCCAACACGCTTTACGTTTTGGCCTGTAAGGGTTATAATAGAGTAGTCCAATCATACCACGTGGAAGACAGGCAAATAAGGATATTTTAAGTAGGACAGTGATATGATGAAAGTGGTATTTTAGGATAATTAATCTCTTAGTGTTATGCAGGACAGATTGGAAGCAAGGGAGACTGGCTAGCATGTTAATCTATTAATTTGGAGATGTGATGTTTAAGATTAGGCCTAGAGTGGTAGTGAATATAAGAAGAAGTAAAGAATCTTAACACCTAATGCCAATAAAATGCTATTTGCATAAAGATGTTCACTGCAGAATAATTTATAACAGCAAAAACTTGCAATGACCAAATATCCATTGCAGGGGAATGATGTAAGTAAATTTTGGTTGTAGCCCACTTCATGAAATGCTATATAGCTAACTAAATAAACTGTTAAGAAGGCTATTAATCAAAATGTGAAAGTGCCTATGATGTAATAGAAAAAAAAAAGCAGGATACTAGAAATGCAAACTGGTGCAGCCACTGTGAGAAACAGTGTGGAGTTTCCTCAAAAAATTAAAAATAGAATTACCATATGATCCAGTAATTCCACTAGTAAGTATTTACCCAAAGAATACCAAAACACTAATTTGGGAAAAGATACTTGTACCCCTGTGTTTATTGCAGTATTATTTCCAATGGCCAAATTACAGAAGCTGCCCAAGTGTCCATTGATAGATGAACCGATAAAGAGCATGTGGTATATACATGCAATGGAATATTACTTGGCCATAAAAAGGATGACATCTTGCCATTTGCAACAACATGGATGGATCTAGAGGATATAATGCTAAGTGAAATAAGTCAGAGAAAGACAAATGCCATATAATTTTACTCATATGTGGAATTTAAGAAACAAAACAAACAAACAAACAAAAGAGACAAACCAAAAAACAGACTCTTAAATGTAGTAGAGCAAACTGATGGTTACCAGAGGGGAGGTGGGGGGGGAATGAAGGAAATAGGTGAAGGGAATTAAAGAGTACCCTTACCTTAATGAGCACTGAGTAATGTACAGAATTGTTGAATCACTATATTGTATACCTGAAACGAATAGAACACTGTATGTTAATTATACTGGAATTAAAATTTTAAAATGGGTACAAAATATGCACACAATTATTACAAAGTCTGTAAATATGCGTATAAAATATGTACATAAGTTGTATGACATGGTAACAATGATGGTGGTAGAGTTGGAATTATGTATGCTTTCATTTCTCTATTTTCCAAATTTCTATAACATGGTTATATTAGTTTTAAAGATTCTATAATTCCAGCTTCCTATTGAGACTAATTCTTTCTCTCATTTAAATGATTATTTTGACAAATCTATTGGTGTTCTCATGTCTCCCAGGTCCTGGAATGAGCCTTGAGTGAGTAGAAGCCTAGCCATTTTGAGAAAGTTGTCATTTCATTATCAAAAGCGGTTTTGGCCATTGATGAAAAATAAAAACAAAGAAGCAACAACAACAAAAATATCTTTTTCCAGACACTCCAAGGCAGACCCACTTACTGAAAATCTCTGCATTGGATTTATATTGATTTCTAGCATAGCTGGGCTCTGGCGCTCTTCTGGACGACCAGGTGGCCACAATTTGTACTCACTTTCTCTTCCTCTTTGGCCGTGATGGGAATTAGTGTTGAAATCAGTAAGCTCTAACCATTGTCTCACTGACATGGGGTTCAGCTGTGCTTTTTTGTCCTCCAATACTGTTCTTCATTTTTACCTTGAGGCAGTGGTTGGTAAGATCATAGACTTTGAACTAAGGCAAATATGGGTTCAGATTCTAGGTCTTCTGCTCATAGCTGTATGACTGTGGACAAGTTACGTAATCATGGCATGTCTTTGTTTGCTCAGGGGTGATATTACTTACCTTTGGGGATTGGTAGGTAGTTGAAGCAAGGGAAAGGAAGAGCTCTCCATAGAGCCATCACTCAGTTTTACCAAGTTGCTGCTGAGGGAGAAGGGCTCTGGCCCCTGAGTGGATCCTGTAACTTCCACTCCCCCCTTTCAGGGGAGGTCGGGGCAGGGCTGTGCTCAAAGACCTTATGTTTTTGACTCAATGGATTCTGAAATATCATCTGCATTAATGACTCTCCTGGGACATTTGGAAGTCACTATGATCTAGTGCCCAGATACTCTTAGGCAGCTACAGAATTTATTGAGGATAATAATTTCCAGAGGAGGCTGGGAAGGTGGCACTCTTTGTACACCTTAATAGTGGCAAAGATGAACAGCTAAGTGAGTAATCCAGAAATAACCTCTGAATTTATATATAATAGCTCTCTGAACCCCCCTCCTCTGAATGCTCCCTTTTGTGGTATTTATTGCTTTACCACCACCTCTTTCTGCTATGATCCTGAACCTCTATGAGGTTTCTACCTCAAATGTTAGCACCTGTTCTCTATTACACACCCCAAAGACTCACCCCAGCAATCTTATATGAAGCCCCAAACAAGTGATTGGTGAGGTTGATGTAGCCACAGCCTCTAAGAATAGTTCTAACTCTGGCCCAATGGGCGGGGCCCAGACTGAAAGATGCTTAAAGGATACTCATACACAACCCAGAGGGCAACTCCATTTCTTAGTCAAGAATACCTAGATGGGTAACTCCAGGTCTATCCTGTCTGATAGGAGGGACATTTTGGAAGAGATTAACCTGTCTGTGTCCTTAAACTGGCCAGCTACTCCTAGCACATGAGTCCAATTCTCAATGTAGATGAATTCCTGCTCTAATACATTGTGCACAGCTTAGAATGTCAAATATTTATTTCAGGATTGCATTCTGCTTTGGGAAGATATTTCTAATGCCTTTGGCTCTTGATCCCTTGCCCCACCTCCTGTTTATGGGCATATACTTGTCCCTCTGATCTCATGCTTAGCGTTGTCCTTGGGCATGAACTTTTAATTTCTCTTTACAATGACTTTGATTTACCCTTAGGATTACCTCTGCTTCTACCTCTTTGAATCAACACTTATGCCTGGTTTAATCCTTCCCTCATAACACCTGACATTACCTTCTCATGGCAGGTATTTTCACCCTAGCCCTGTTAATAGGAACCACATATAAGAAACTAACATATCAGTCTACCATCTACTGTAAGGACTATAACTCTCTGGCACTTTTCACCTCTTTTACCCCACAAAACCCGTCTAGTAACAATCAGGGGAAAGGTTTATGGAGAACAGAGTCAGAAACCATCCCGGTATGAACACTTTAAGACTGACAGGGTACTGGGGTGCCTGGGTGGCTCAGTCGTTAAGCGTCTGCCTTCGGCTCAGGTCATGATCCCAGGGTCCTGGGATCAAGCCCCGCATTGGGCTCCCTGCTCGGCAGAGAGCCTGCTTCTCCCTCTCCCACCCCCCTGCTTGTGTTCCCTCTCTTGCTGTCTCTCTCTCTGTCAGATAAATAAAATCTTAAAAAAAAAAAAAAAAAAAGACTGACAGGGTACAGCAAAAAGAGGTGTGGCGTGCAATTGGGAAGCTGTAAATAATACATTCATCTAACTGTCTTGCTCATGGACTCTGATATCTGCACTTTGTTACCTATGTTTCTTCTCTATCTGTCTGTTCCTGACTCTAACCTGTTTCCTCTTGGCTGAATCCATTAACTTGTTGGCTGTTCTTCTTGATTTACCTCTTCCATGTTTCATTTTGACAATAGCCCTTATTCTCTGTCCCTTACCTGTCCTCCATCCTGCCTCTCCAGTGTGGAATGATCAGGTCCTCCTCTACCAACTGCTACTCTTTTCCTTGTTTCAGGGTCTAGTTCTAATTGAAAACCTCACCAGAATTGACTAGAGCACCCCACTCCTGAGCACCCCAGCTCCATCCCATCAACAACAGATACCTTTGAATAGGATTAATACCCCCTATGGGGAATTTAGAAGAAAAGTGGTTAAGTTATAGGAGGAGGGGTTGGGTGAAGCCAGGAAGAGCCATGGAGGGAGAGGAAGAATTGTAAGGTTATTCAGGTAATATTTGGGGGATAAAACATTTGAAATAATGAAGACAATGGTAAATGGAATTCTCTGAGAACAAAAGTAAAGTATGTGTAGGTGAGAGCTAAACATAGGAAAAGAAAATGGGTGTAATATTCAGAGGGGAGGTGTGGCAGGAGTGAGCACTGGGAAGGTGAGATACAGGGCCATTCCAAGATGAAATGATAAGGGTGGGCAACTAAAACATTAAGCAGATGGCTCCCATTAAAGGGCACGGTCATAGTTCTTATCTTGAAGAAAGGGATATTCTAAAGTTTATTTATTTATTTATTTTAGTAATCTCTACACCCAATGTGGGGCTCGAACTCACAACCCTGAGATCAGAAGTCACATGCTCTTCTGACTGAACTAGGCAGATGCCCCAAGAAAGGGATATTCTAAAAGATGGCTTAAATAAGCACAAAAATAACCATACAACAGGGCAGACTGTTAACCACAACCAGAAAAGTACAAATAAAAGGTAAGGGGGTATAGAGGAAAGGATGCCGTGGCAGTCAACACTTAGTGCTGTGCCTGTATGGAATATATACTCAACAACACCATTTCAGGAGAAAAGCTGACATTGGAAAGGGTACACATGTGCTTTTGAAATTGCGTAGCTGATGTTTAATTCTCTACTAGTGTTTCTCAACAATGGATGCACATAAGAATCCCCTGGGAAACTTTTAGAATCACTGATATCCAGACTCCACATTCAGAGATTCTGGGTTAATGGGTCTGGAGTAAGGCCTGGGCATTAGTATTTTTCTAAAGCTCCCAGATGATTCTAATGGTCAGCCAGGGTGAGAAACCTCTGGTCTATGTGTATATTTTTTTTCTTTTGAAAGATTAAGGGGCTTAGAATCAAAGGATAGAAACACAAATTTGGGAAATAGGAGGCACAGATTCTAGATTTAGCACTAATGCCTATTAATACATCTTGGGTAATTTCCTGTCAGGGGCGCCTGGGTGGCTCAGTTAGTTGAGTGTCTGACTCTTGATTTTGGCTCAGGTCATGATCTCAGGGTCATGAGATTAAGAGTCCAGCATTGGGCTCAGGTGCTGCTCAGTATGGAGTCTGCTTGTCCCTCTCCCTCCCCCTCTGCCCCCAGCTCGGGCTTGCTCATACACACTCTCTATCTCTCTAAAATAAATAAATAAATTTTTAAAAAAATTTTCTTTCATCAATACAATTAAAAAGTGGTATATAAACTCAGGGTAATATATTGTTTCTGTCCCTTGTCTCTCTCAGGAGTTTGGTGAATTAAACTTGGGGATTTTTCAGTAGGCAGTTACTATGTAAATACATTTAAATACTATAATCAATCAAAGGAAAATCGTGTATTTTTTTTTTTTTTTTTTTTTTTACTTTTTAAAAATTGAGGTTGGGGCACCTGGGTGGCTCAGTTGGTTACGCATCTGCCTTTGGTTCAGGTCATGATCCCAGGCTCCTGGGATCGAGTCCCACATCGGGATCCCTGCTCAGTGGGGAGTCTGCTTCTCCCTCTGCCCCTAACCCCTGCTCATGCTCTCTCTCTCTCACTTCACCTCTCTCTCTCTCAAATAAATAAATCTTTTAAAAAATGAGGTATAATTGACATATGACAGTTCCAGGTGTATCATGTTATTTTTGGTAACAAAAATCTATTATGGTTGAGTCCATTTATCATATTAATTTATGTATTTTGACATCCGTCATCTCATTTGTTTCTCTCAAAATCTTTGCCGGTTAAGTATTATCTTTATTTTGCAAATGACTGACCTACAGTCACATCTCCTTATGTGGCAAAGCCACTCTCTATTTTTCTTTCTTCAGTCTTAGGTATCTTTCTAAATCTTTGTTGACATGGTATATTTTACAATGAGTCAGTAGCATTGGTTTTAATGTAAAGAGTAAAAACTATAGCCCTATTCAACCAATTGCCTAACTGATAGGATGATGGAATGGAAATAAAATATATTGTGGATAATTAAGTCAGGAGAAATTGGCATTTGCCATTGGCTGTTGCTAAGCAGATTAAAAAGACAAAAAACAGTAACAAACTACAATAAACTATTCAGGTTTTAGCATCATAACTGCTAAATAAATGTTGAAAGAATTAATAAATGAATGGGTGAGTTTTAAAATACTTGTGGAAATGACCATAACGATACATAAAATCATTGAATACTTACATATGCCATGCACTATGTTTAGCCCTTTACATGAATTATCTCTCCCTCTCTCTCTCTCTTTTTTAAGATTTTAAGTAATATCTACACCCAGTGTGGGGCTTGAACCCACAAGTCCAAGATCCAGGGTTGCATGCTTCACTGACTGGTGCCCCTGTGTTATCTCTTTTTAATCAACACTAATTCTTTTAGGTTGTTATTATTATTATTCCTCATTTGGCAGATGAAGAAACTGAAGTCCAGAAACAGATTAATTATAGTGCTCATGCTCTGTCCCTTAGCTAGGGTCCCCAACGTCCTTAGCTACCGAATTTCCTAACGCAATTGCCTGACCCTACTGTTCCTTGAGCAAGCCAGGCCCAAGCGCATCTATTTGTCTATTCTGTTTGTGGTGCCACCTGCTGGAGATGGGACCTGCTCTTGTTACCTTTCCCAACCACTATCTCTTCCAGCCATTTCTAGTAGACTTCCTGTTCCTGTCCGCACTGCTTGCCGGGGAACCTCTTCAGCCTTAAGTGGGGACAGGAATACGTGGCCACAGGGCTGATAATTTCATACATAACATGGAGACTCTGGCCCAGGGCATGGATTCCAGTCCTCTGGATTCTGCCTTTTGGCTCTCATCTCTTTGGTCTTACCCTTGTCAGCCACAACAAAAACCTGTGCCTCCTCTGTCCAGCCATTCTGCAGTTTATTGATTCTGTGGAAGCCATCAATTATAAGGTGCACCATTAAGAGAAATTTACTATTAAGAAAAATAAACACACCCAAATATTATTTTATTTTTATTTATTTATTTTTTTAGAGAGGGGGTGAGGGGGGTTGTGCAGAGGGAGAGGGAGAGCGAGAATCTTAAGCAGCTTGCACATCCAGGGCACAGCTGGATGCAGGGCTTGATCTCACAACCCTGAGATCATGACCTGAGCCCAAATCAAAAGTCGGACACTTAAGTGACCAAGCCACCCAGGCACCCCATAAACACACCCAATTATAATGACATGATGTCACCAATTGAGAGATGCATCCCTGTTTCAGAGAAGTTAAAATGTGTAAAAAAAAAAAAAAGCATCTTAAAATTGATGAAATAGAGTATATGAATGTGTTCTGAATGATTTTTCTGACACTTAGAGGCTGTTCATAACCAGCTTTTCTCATGACCACTGCTATTGCCAACTTGCAATGTTTGTCCCTTGTTTTAGATGCTGTGAACTGTAGCAGCTTTTGTCACAAAGAGGGCTTTCCTCGAAAAATTGGTGAAGTGTGTATATTTTGGGGTGTGGTGGTTCATACAGGAGAAGAGAATGGTAGAGCGTGCTAAGGAATGGATGCAATCAGAATGTGGGATATACCAGATGATAGGGAGTTCAGGGAGGTTCTAGAAGTATCTCTTTTACCACTTCATGATGTGTAATATTTCCATCCCCCCAAAAAAGTTCCTTCCTGCCCCTTTGTAGTCAGTTGCCAGTCCAAACCCCAGCTCCTGGCAGTCACTAATCTGCTATAACTATAGTTTTAACTTTTTAAGAATTCCTGTGCATGGAGGGGCACCTGGGTGGCTCAGTTGGTTAAGCATCTGACTCTTGATCTCAGCTCAGGTCTTGATATCAGGATGACTTGATCTCAGGGTTGTGACTTCAAGCCCCACATTGGTGTCCATGCTGGGCGTGGAGGCTACTTAAAAAAAAAAAGATTTCATGTGCATGGAATCATGCGGTGTATGGTATTTTGTGTCCAAGATATTTCACTTAGCATAATGTTTTGAAACTTTTTCATGTCGTTGCATGTCTCAGCTGTTAATTCCCTTTTATTGCAGAATAGGACTCCTTTGAATGGATTGTACCGCAATTTATTTATCCATTTATCAGTTGGTATACATTTGGGTTGTGCCCCAACCCAACAGGGGCACAATTCAGTCTTTCACCATTTAATATGATATTAGCTATAGGTTTTTTGTAAATGCTCTTTTTCCGAGTTTGCTGTCTTCTGCTGTGGGTGTTGGATTTTGTAAAATGCTTTTTTCCTCTGTCACTTAATATAGTCACATGCTTTTTCTTCTTTAGCCTATTGATATGGTGGATGACATTGATTGATTTCTGGATGTTGAACCACACCCTTGCATACCACTTCATTAAGGTATGTAATTCTTTTTATACATGGTTGGATTGAATTTGCTAACATTTTGTTAAGGAATTTTGCATCTTAAGTTTATGAGACATGTTGGTTTGTTGTTTTCTTTTTCTGTACTGTCTTTGGTTTTGGTATCAGGGGAATGCTGGCCTCATAAAATGAGTTGGGAAGTGTCACCTCCTTTTCCATTCTCTGAAAGAAACTGTCCAAAATTTGTGTTAATGCTTCTTTAAATATTTGGTAGCTTCTCTTGTGAATCTATCAGGGCCTGCAGATTTCTGTTTATATCCCACAGATTTTTATACCCTGTGCTCTGTTTTTCATTCAGTTCAAAATACTATCTAATTTCCCTTGTGATTTCATCTTTGATTCTATGGGTTATTTATAAGGGTGTTTAATTTCCAGTATTTGGGGATTTTTCTAGATGTCTTTCTGTTATTGATTACTAGTTTAGTTTGTTATCAGAAAACATACAGTACATGGTTTTAATATTTTTAAATTTATTGAGACTTGTTTAATGTCCCAGAATATGATCTGTTTTAGTGCGTATTCCAAATGGACTTTAAAAGAACATGTATGTAGGGGCACCTGGCTGGCTCACTTGGTAGAGCATGTGACTCTTGATCTTGGGGTTATGAGTTCAACCTCCATGTTGTGTGGAGAGCTCACTTTAAAAAAATAAATAGGGGTACCTGGGTGGTTCAGTCGTTAAGTATCTGCCTTTGGCTCAAGTCATGATCCCAGGGTCCTGGGATCGAGCCCCACATTGGGCTCCCTTCTCTTCGGGAAGCCTGCTTCTCCCTCTCCCACTCTCCCTGCTTGTGTTCACTCCCTCGCTGTGTCTCTCTCTGTCAAATAAATAAATAAAATCTTTAAAAAAAATAAAAATAATAAAAATAAAAAATAAATAAAAGAGCACATATGCATTCTGAAGTTCAGGGTAGATTGTTCTATAAATTTTAATTAGCTCATGTTAGTTTTGATAGTGTTCAAGCCTACTGTATTCTTAATGATTTTCTGTCCATTTATTCTATCAATTCCTGATAGTAATGTATGGAAATCTCTACCTATAATTTTGGACTTGTTTACTTCTTTCAATTCTAACAGTTTTTGCTTCATGTATTTTGATGCTATGTTATTAAATACATACACATTTAGGATTGCCTATCCTCTTGTTACTTCAACATCTTTATCATTATAAAATCTCTCTTGCTCCTTAATAATATTCCTTATTCCAAAGTTTACTTTGTCTGATATTAGCCACTCCCAATTCTTTTTTATTAATGGCAGCATGCATATATCCTTTCCCATCCTTTTATCTTTAACTTATTTGTGTTTTTATATTTAAATTAGGATTCTTGTGGATATCATATAGTTGGGTCTTTTTTTTTTTTTTTAATCCACCTGATAATATCTGCTTTTCAATTATACTGTTTAGGCAATTTATATTTAATGCAATTATTGATTTAAATAGTTTGTTACCTTTCTTTTATTTTTTTAAATTTTATTTATTTATTTTTTAAAGATTTTATTTATTTATTTGACAGAGAGAGACACAGCAAAAGAGGGAACACAAGCAGGGGGAGTGGGAGATGGAGAAGCAGGCTTCCTGCTGAGCAGGGCACCCAATGAGGGGCTCGATCCCAGGACCCTGGGATCATGACCTGAGCCGAAGGCAGATGCTTAACAACTGAGCCACCCAGGCGCCCCAGTTTGTTACCTTTCTTTTAAAGAGATTAAACAATTAGGAAAAATCTTTTATATTTTATCCACATATTTAGCATTTCCATACTATTTTTAGTCCTTTTGCAACATTTTTCTTCCATATGAAGAACCTCAACATTTCTTTTTTTATTTTTTATTTATTTATATATATATATTTTTAAAGTTTTTATTTATTTATTTATAAGAGACAGAGAGAGGGAGAGGCAGAGGGAGAAGCAGGCTCCCTGCTGAGCAGGGAGCCCGATGCGGGACTCGATCTCATGACCCTGGGTTCATGACCTGAGCCAAAGGCAGACGCTTAACCATCTGAGCCACCCAGGCGCCCAACATTTCTTTTTTTTAAAGATTTATTTGTTGTAGAGAGGGGGAAAGGGGTGGACAGGGAGGGAGAGGGACAGACTTGGTCCTGAGCACTGAGCCCCATGTGGGGCTCTATCTCAGGACCCTGAGATCATGACCTGAGCTGAAACCAAGAGTCGGATGCTTAACCAAATGCGCCACTCAGGTGCCCCAAGAACTTCAACATTTCTTGTAGCACAGACTTGCTGATGAATCCTTTCAACATTTTTTGTCTAAAAAATTTTTTTTAGTTCATTTCCATTTTTAATGGATATTTTTGCTGAGTGTAGAATTCTAGGTTGGCAGTTTTTTCTTTCAGTACTTTAAAAATGTCACTCCTTTGTCTTCTAGCTTGTGTCATTTCTTTTTTTTTTTTAAGATTTTATTTATTTGAGAGAGAGAGAGAGCACAAGCAGGGGGGAGGGGCAGAGGGAGAGGGAGAAGCAGACTACCCACTGAACAGGGAGCCTGATGTGGGGCTCAATCCCAGGACCCCGGGATCATGACCTGAGCTGAAGGCAGATGCTTAACAGACTGAGCCACCTAGGCACCCCTAGTTTGTGTCATTTCTAATAGGAACTCTAGTCATTCTTTCCTTTGTTCCTCTTTACAAAATGACTTTTGGGCGGGCAGCTTTAAACATATTCCTTTATCACTGTGTCTCACAAATTTGATTATGATGTGCTTTGGTATAGTTTTCTGTTGGGTTCATGAGCTTTTCTGATCTGTCTGTTTTCTAGTTTTCATCAAATTTGGAAAAATTTTGGCCATTGCTTCTTGAAATATCAACCCCCCCATGTGTCCCGCCCCCCCGCCCCGTGCAACCTCTGACTTCCTGGGGCTCCAATTACAGACACCTTAGATTGCTTGATATTGTTCCACTGGTCACTCATGCTATATATATATTTTTTTCATTTCATTTCAGATATTGTGTTTTTCATCTCTCGAAGTTCTATTTGGTCTTGTTTTCTTCCCTTTCCCTCTTTGTTATGTTTACGTTTTCCTTTGCATTCCTGAGTATCTGGAGCATATTTATAATACTGGTTTAGAAGCTTTCCTAGTTCATCATCTCTGTCATTTCTAGGTTTATTTATATTGATTGACTTTTCTCCTGGTTATGGATTATATTTTCTGCATGTCTGGTAATTTTGTTTGGATCTCGGGACACTGGATTTTTATGTTTTGGGGTGTGGGATTTTGTTGTATTCCTTCAAAAATATTGGCCTTTTATCTGACAGGCAGTTATGTTAGCTGGAATCAGTTTGATCCTTTTGAGGCTTGCTTTTCTGCTTTGCTAGGGTGAATCAAAGCAGTCTTCAGACTAGGATAATTTAGCACCACTACTTGGGTGATTCCCTTCTGAAGACTTCATCTTATGTCTGGAAAATGCCCATCCCTATACGAGCTCTGGGCATTGTATGTCCCACTGCTTTATGTTGGTTCTTTACTCAGTCTTGGGAATTTCATCCAAATATATGCAGATCAGAGGGCGCCTGGGTGGCTCAGTTGGTTAAGTGTCTGCTTTCAGCTCAGGTCATGATCCTAGGGTCCTGGGATCGAGTCCTGCGTCTGGCTCCCTGCTCAGTGGGAAGCCTGCTTCTTCCTCTCCCTCTACCTGCTACTCCACCTGCTTGTGCTCTCTCTCTGTCTGTCAAATAAATAAATAAAAATTCTTTAAAAAACAAAAAACAATAAAGAAATATATGCAGATCAGGATTCAGCCAATTTTTTTGAAGGGTCTCCTCTGCAGATTTCTTGAGAGCTCCCCCTGGACACCTTTTTCCTCTCTAGTACTCTGCCCCCAAAAGTAGCTTCCTCAATCTGCCAGCACTTTTCCCTCAACTCAGTGAGACAACTGGGTGATATTTAGATTTCCTATATCTGCGTTGTATCCTGGAAACTGCCTCCATGTAGTAATCCTGGGCTAAGGCTCACCTCATTTGTTTTCCTTCTCTTAGGAATCCTAGCCCTTTGTTGCGTGTTGTCCAATGTCTGAAAAATAGTTAAGTTTCATATATCTTGCCTGTTTTTCTAGTTGTTTATGGTGGGACAGCAGTTTCTATAGCAGTTAGTCCTTCAGGCCAAAAGCAACTGTCCACTATACTTTTCTACCACTTTTGTGACTATTATTGGAAATGTATGCTTCTCTATGATCTTCAAGGTCATTATCTCCTGTTACAAAAACCCTGCTCCATATTATAAGTGAAACATGGAACTTATATATTACCTTTCGAAAGTTGATATTTGCGCCGAATGTACAAAAGCAATAGCAAGTTTGCTGATGCATTGGCAGGAACCAAAGCAGTATCACTGAATTGCACAGGGAGTCCTATTCATCATCTGCCTGCAATCACACACACAAAAGCCAGTTTCACTCAAGAAATGTTCTTAAACAAAGTAAAAATTAATTTTACCAACTCTTGACGCATGAGTAGGCATGTTTTTAATACTCTGTGTGATGGAACGGGAAGTACACATAGCAGTTCTGCTGCATACTGAAGTATGATGGTTGGCTTCAGGAACAGTGCTGTGTAATTGTTTGAATTGCAAGCTGAACTAGCCCTTTTCTTCGTGGGGCACTACTTTTACTTAAAGGAACAACCAGTGGACAAACACGGTTATTCAGATTTGGGTATTTGGCGGATGTTTTCTTGCAAATAAACAAAGTGAGCCTGTCTCTTAGAGAAAACAACTGACAATATTTGTTGCTGTTGATAAAATATGAGCTTTCGGTGAAAATTAGCATTTTACAATTAGTAAATTGTGTCTGCCACCATGAGCTTAATAGCTTCCCAATAATTAAAAGACTTTTCTGATGAGATTCAGGGGGTGATATTAACGGATGTGATTTTATTTTATTTTTTTTAAAGATTTTGTTTCTTTATTTGACAGAGACACAGCAAGAGAGGGAACACAAGCTGGGGCTGTGAGCCAGAAAGTTTGAATTATCTGTTATTTATTTATTTTATTTTTTAATTTTTTATATTATTTATTTATTTATTTATTTGACAGAGAGAGAGCAAGAGGAGGGACACAGGCAGGGGGAGTGGGAGAGGGAGAAGCAGGCTCCCTGCCAAGCAGGGAACCTGATGCAGGACTTGAACCCAGGACCCTGGGATCATGACCTGAGCCGAAGGCAGACGCTTAACTGACTGAGCCACCCAGGCGCCCGTGAATAATCTGTTCTTTAAAGATTGCATGCAGTGAAAACTTCAGGATCTGGTTCTTTTTGAATGGGGGATCTATAATCACCTTTTCTTTCTGCTGTAATTGCTTATTTCAGTTTTATACTTTCAGTTGAACAATTCTCGTAAGTTTTTGTTAGGAAATCATATCTTTTAGGTTTTTTAATCTATTGCCATTGTGTTGCAGGTAGTATTACTCACATTTCCTTTAATGCTTTTTGTACTCTAGGTTATTTCTCCTTTCTTATTCCTAATCTTGAATTTTTTTCTCCTGAACCCACTCTTTATTTCATTCAGTGCCCACATCCCACTAATAAAACAGTACAAAAGCTTTGGGATGAAGGGAATACAAGGCGAGACCACAGCAGACAAGCACTGTCCAGGAAGACAGAAAGGGGACTGATGGGTGTGTGGGCTGTCCCTCTCGTTTGATCGCTGCGAAAGTTCCAGACAAAGAGACGTCAGTGGGGATTGCCAGCTGGTCTCTCAGCCTAGGCTTCACAGGGCCGTTGTTTGTAGATCCACCAGGATCCAAGCATTTCTTCTCAAATTTTAACATCCTTAACTTCAGTTTTGCATGTGTTACCAGATTTGGATCAGCCTTTGGGGTAACTGGCTAACCCTATTCACAGAAATGGCTGATGTGAAAGCTAGAATGCCAATTTAATAGTTTCCTAACAAATGAACCTGAACACCTGTGTCTGCTGATCAATGCATTGCTTTCTTTTGCATGCAAGTGTTTATGGTCTCCTAGATACTGCTCCTGGAGATGCATCTGTAAGGGAATGAGGAAGGCAGGGTTTGGCAGAGAGCCTTGCAACTCAGACCACCTGTGACCCCATGGAGAGCTCTGCAGTGAGAATGACCCTTTGAGATGCTCAAAGTTGAGGCAATGAGCTGGACTTTGGAATCCCCACATCACTCGGTCATTGGTCATGGACACCGCCTGGGAGAGCCTGTAACCATGGAGGACACAGGTCCATGCAGCCTGGGGCTTCGCCCAGTGAGGGATGTGCGCCTCCTACTCCCAGCTGATGGGGGATGGGTGCCTGGGTCCTAAAGAGAGGTCCTAGGCAGAACAACACCACAGCATTCACTATAAACACATTGGTTGTAAGATACATCCTGAATTCAGAAACATTAACTGTGAAGAAAGTGCACCTTAAAATAAGGGTGGAAATATGTTGTAAAGATTCAGTAGTGTTTTTTGGTATAGAGATGCAAGCTGGACTCCACGATGAATCCAAGTAGAGAATTGGAAATCCAGAGGGTCTCAGGGATTATTCTCCGTTGTCTGTCATTTATGATTTTTTTTTTGAAAATCTATCTTTCTCTTCCTTCTTGATATTCCAACTTTCTTCGCTGAAGAGTTTAGCAAAGCCCACATAGGAAGTGGATGATGGCCAGCACTGTGCTGGTGAATATATAAACTGGCTCTCTGGTGGAAAAGAAGTGTGCATATATATTCATGTAATTACCTACTGATATCCTTACCGATATAAAGCATATGGAGGACACAACATTAGGTAATAATTAATAATAATAATTATTAGGTAATAGTGAATACAATATTTTTTTGCTGTGAGTTCCATATAGCCAGCTGATTCTCACAGAATGCTTTAATTGATTTTTGCAGAACTCTTGTATCCCCAGCTAACCTGTGGTTATAAAGGATGAATGAGTCTAGCTCTGACATGAATGCTAGTTAATATTTTTGCCTAAATTAATGAATAAGGCAAAAGTGAAACAACAAAGATACACATTAGAACTTCATTTGTTTGTCATGTGAGATGACTTCTTTATTGAATCAGATAATAGTTCTTGAATCCTGGAAGAATATCTCCCTCAGTCTTTTTCCTCTTTACTTACTAGGCAACAGCTGCAGACACAACACTTTTAAATTTCATTTGTTATCAGTTGTTTTTGACAGGCGAGAGATTTTGCTCCTCAGGGGACGTTTGGCAATGTCCAGAGACATTTTTGCCTGTCATAACTATAGAAGGAGGGTGTTACTGGCATCTAATAGATAAATAGATGCCAAACATCTCTCTCCCTAAAAAGAATTATCTGCTCCAAAGTTGAGAAACCCTGATTTGTATTAGTAACATTTTTTTCATAACTCTTTAAAGTTTAGACAATCAACAAAATAATAAATCAAGTCCAGATTTGTAGCGGTTGCCAATTTCGGTGGTGTAAATATTCCCACTGTGGCTGATTGAATCTACCAATATGACATTTCACAAGTGTGGAGTTGTTGAAAAATGTGCGGTAGCACGTCACGTGGAATTTCCACCACAAAGAGGCAATAGTTAAAACTAACTGCAAGAGTATAAATTATAGTAAAATGTAATAACATGATTGTATGTAATAGGTTCTGTGTATTTATTACCTGTATTTATAAAGCACTTATGTAAATAAACATTTAACTTTTAATAATGGCGTGCTTAACAGCTGACTCATAAAATTCTTAAAGATTTAGCAGTTTGCTCTTGCAGGTGAGTAAAGACTGGTCTGGCTCCAGCTTGCTACTGAAATGGCTATCCACCACTCGAATTCACATTTATATTTCCTGCATCTTAGAAAGATTGACCCGGGGCGCCTAGGTGGCTCAGTCGTTGGGTATTTGCCTTTGGCTCGGGTAATGATCCCGGGGTCCTGGGATCGAGCCCCACATCGGGCTCCTTGCTCAGCAGGAAGCCTGCTTCTCCCTCTCCTGCTCCCCCTGCTTGTGTTCCCGCTTTCGCTGTGTCTCTCTCTGTCAAATAAATAAATAAAATCTTAAAAAAAGAAAAAAAAAAAGGAAGATCGACCCAATTCCAATGCCAGTTTTCCAGGGAATGGACTCTGGTTGGCCCAGATTGGGTCAGGTACCTGCCCATGGTATAGCCACACAAAGCAGGTATGTGAATGTGGCTGAATCCAAAGGCAGCCTGTCCCCTCCCATTAGGAAATTTCTGGAAGCATCACTGGGCGTGGGAGGGCACCCTCAGAGGAGTCCATAACTGTTACAAATACACAGGCACTTGCTTCCTCCTCCACTCCTGTTTATCAAGACTCCATGCAGACTGAGTTTCTGACTCATCCACTTTTTCCTCCCTGGAGAGATTTCAAAATAATGTATTAGATCAGTGGTTCTCAAACTGTGGTCCCTGGATCAACAGCAGCTGCTTCACTTGGGAGCTTGTTCAAAAGGCAAATTATTGGGCACGACTCCAGACCTCCTGACTGAGCTGTTCTGGGGATGGGGACCAGTAGTCTGGGTTTCAAAAGGTCCTCCAGGTTATTCTAAGGCAAACTGAAGAATGAGGGCCACTGTACTAGATTATCTAGCTTTAAAAAAGTTACATTCTGTTCTTTAGGACAGCAACAAAACAAACCCAGGTCATCCTGATTAAATTTGGTATTTCTTCCAGTCTTTAGAAATGACAATCTCCCTTTGGATGAGTTACTCTAGCAGAGCAATAATCTCATCAATCTTATATTGATTTTTACTCTTTCTTCTTTTAGAAAATGACTGGTCTTTTATTTCTGTGAATACTTTATTATAACCTCATCTATGCTGTTAAATCATATTTATCTTACATAAGTTAACTTTTCAGGATCTATTTCTTGATTCCCAAGCTAGCTGGTAATATCCTCAAGAGTAGGGGTGACATTTTGTATTTGGTTTAGGCCACAGAACCTAAAGTAGTATAGAGCTCGCAGAAGACACCTAAATATTGGTTGAATAATTATGAAGATTTACACAAATATTTAGTGTCCAATCCCTTGCTTTCTTTTATCGGCATTATTTAAAGTTTATCACACATAATTTCTAAAGTAGTTACCCTGGAAAAATTTATGAAGAATTTCAATAATTAAAACAGAAAATGACTGCTCTCTAGATATTTTCTCCAAATTATGGAACTTGTATCAAGTTATGGTGTGAAGAAGAAAAGAATCACCAGTGGTTACTATTGACAGATAACAAGCCAATATTTTGATATGTTTCCTTCCAATAATTTTTTTCTAAGTTTATATGCTTTTCTAATCGAAAAGTGACCATATACTAGATTTCTAGTTATATTAGTTTACTTTTTCATTAAGCACTATATCATGAACATTCTCACATAATTGAATATTTTCTGAAACATGGTTTTTAATGTTCTAGATTATTCTGTTCTTTGTATGAACTGTAAGTTATTTAACCATTCTCCCATTTAGGATATTTGGGTTGCTAACAATATTTCACTTTTTAAATAACTACTGTGATGGAATGGGATGCAGTTTTTTTTTAAAGGTTTTATTTATTTGTTTGTTTATTTATTTAGAGTGCATGATCAGGGGGAGGGGAAGAGGGAGAAGGAGAAAGAATCTGAAGCCGACATCCAGCTGAGTCTGGGGGGGGCGGGGCTTAATCTCATGACGCTGAGATCTTGACCAGAGCCGAAATCAAGAGCCAAATCAAGAGCCGGATGCTCAACCGACTGAGCCACCCGGTGGCTCCAGGATGCATAGGTTGAAAATGAACACATTCTCCCTTAGAGTTAGGATGGGTTGGTTCTCTCCTGGTTGTCTTTTTTCCCTTCTGTATTGAAAAGCTTACTCATCAGTTTGCTTGTTCAAGTACACATCTTTCTTCCATCTCAAGCCTTTGTCAAGATTTAATGCACATGTTTCCATAAACACCGAAATCAGCGAGAGTCTGAAATTTAAAAGGAGCCTGTTTTTGGTAGCTAGTTGTTTCTCTGGTTTGCATTTACTGTCTCCCATTGGCCACCTGTTCCTTTGCTGGAAACTTCCATTATTGTTACTATCATCCCTGTCAGTCCTTCATTCAGGTTTCTTTTTTTTTTTTTTAAGATTTTATTTATTTATTTGAGAGAGAGAGAACATGAGAGGGGTAAGGGTCAGAGGGAGAAACAGACTCCCCGCTGAGCAGGGAGCCTGATGTGGGACTCGATCCTGGGACTCCAGGATCTTGACCTGAGCCGAAGGCAGTCACTTAACCAACTGAGCCACCCAGGTGCCCCTCATTCATGTTTCTGTGTAATAATCTCTTAACCCTAAAACAGGCAAATGCTAATAAATTATTTGCTTAGGGAATTATAAGTGACTCGGGAGACCAATAGCCATATAAGAGGGTCGCCGTGTTTATTAATTCAAGGACCTTTTCTGTGTAAAATATTTTAAGCTTTCCAAAGCCCTAAAAATTAGCACAGCATCTTAGGTCAGAGAATGAGTTAACTTCCTATGTTGATTTATTTCTGGTAAAAGTCAGCTATCTTTTGGGTGAAATGTAACCAACACACACACACACACACACACACACACACACACACACCCACACACACACACAACTTTGTAAATTGATCGAACAGTTCTCTACCATCTTTTATTTTGATAAATCATCTTACTCAGTATTGATCGACTGAACTGAATGATATTTCTTTCCTTTTTGAGTGGGAAAAACTAGCCTGTCAAATATTGTTCAGTTGTGATTTATCTGGAATTTCAAAAACAGCTTCAATGGCATAGAACCAAAGATAAATGCTTTGTAAACAGTTCTTAGGGTCTTTTTAAAATTAAAATCTTAGACATAATTTTTCTCCACAATTTAATTTTTCTTCTTGGGTTGGACTTACACACACACACACACACACACACACACACACTCTTTCTGATTACATCTCCAATCATGTCACTGAAAATCTTGATTGCTGAACACATGACCATAACAATTATCTCAGTTAGCTTGGGGTAAGTGTTCAATTATCACCAAGATTTGTAAGCAGTTTAGAACTGAGAAATGAGAGACATTTACTTCTGAAGCGACTTAAATGGATATAGTCGCTTAACTTTACAGGAAATTTAACAGGGTGGCAATCAACACTGCCCCTTTATTATGTCTAATGAACTAACAGTATTGCTCAGGGTTTTCCCACTTTATTTTTTTTAAGAACTGTTTTTTTGTTTTTTAAGATTTTATTTATTTGACAGAGAGAGAGACAGTGAGAGAGGGAACACAAGCAGGGGGAGTGGGAGAGGGAGTAGCAGCCTTCCCGCCGAGCAGGGAGCCCGATGCGGGGCTCGATTCCATGATCCTGGGATCATGACCTGAGCTGAAGGCAGACGCTTCTCGACTGAGCCACCCAGGTGCCCCAAGGGTTTTCCCACTTTAGTGCATTCATTTTGGCAAGCAGGTAACTTCAGGAACTCCGGTGTGAACTGGTTTAATGAGTGAGGATCTGGCCCTAATTAATATAATTGAAGTGTTCTATGAGGAGGCTTTTGCTTCTGAACTAGCAAATACAAGCAGGTGTAATAACTTCTCTTTAAAAATACAGCAGGTCGACCTCCACAGGCTTCAAGAAGACTCCTGTTTCAGCCTACTTCCCATTGTTATCTCCACTAACATAAACGACAGGCGCGCTGCCGGAGGGCGCCGCCAGGGGGCGCAAGTCTACAGCGGCTTCGTCAACAACAGGGGCCCTGGAGCACTCCCTCCCTTCCTCTCGCTTGCTTCAGCTTCCGCCGGAAGCGGTTCTTGTCAGTCGTTGTCAGGTATTTGAGCGTGTTTGTGGTGGGTTCGCGGCGCCTGACTAGGTGAGGCTTGGTTCCAGGACCCCGAGAGGGAAGCTCGAGCGTAAACCCGGGCAGCGGGATGGACGTTCTGAAATCGGAGATCCTCCGGAAGCGGCAGCTGGTGGAGGACAGGAACCTGTTGGTGGTGAGGATCCTTGGGGGTCGTGGGGCTTTGGCGATCGAAGACGTGTGTGTGTGTGTGTGTGTGTGTGTGGTGGGTGGGTGGCGCTGGGAGTGAGAGGAGGGGTGAAGGGGTCTGGGCAGAGATGAGGCTTGGTGGGAGCTCCGCAGCTACCCGGAGCGGCCTGTCTAGACCCACCTTTTGACACCTCCCTCGGGAGTCTTAGGGAGGCGGGGAATTACAGCAGAGCCCAAGATTTTGGCAGTTTCTCCCCAGCTGCCCCTTTTCCCTCGAAGTTTCCCTGTCTGCGCCTTACACCCACTCCCATCTGTCCGTATTCTGCGAACGTGCCCCGGTTCTGGTGGTTAACGTCTGTCGTTTTACTAAGGGTTTGTGCCCGGCTGAAACGAGAGTAAGGGCAGGCCCAGAATTATTTAAAATCTGTGACTCCGTCCTACTGTTGAAACCTGAGTTTTTATTACATCCCCCCCAACACGTAACAAAAGTCTGTTGGCCAGCCCTTCGCTTGATAGGACGGCTAAAACTGTTACAGACAAACAGTGGAGTAAAAGGAGAAAAAGGAGAATTGCGTGATTTACTAGATGTTCATGACTTTGTTGCGTAACAATAACTGAGACCAGGGGTTCTCAGAGCTTTGGGCCTCCGGAGCCCTTTACACTTTTCCAAACTGAGGATCACAAAGGGCTTTTGTTTATGTATTTATCGATATTTACCGCATTAGAAGTTAAAGCTGACAAGTTTTTCTTATTGAAGTTTAGTTGACTGTATGTCAATTTTGTATAAATTGTATTAGTTGCAGGTGCATAACATAGTGATCGACAATTACAAACATTAGGAAATGCTGACCATAGTGTAGTTTAACATCTGCCACCCACAAAGGTATTAAATGTTATTGAGTATATTCTCAATGCTGTACTTTTCATCCGGTGACTTAATTTTATAACGGGAAGTTTGTATCTTTTAGTCCCCTTTACCTGTTTTGCTCGAGCCCCACCCCATCACCATTTCTGTGTATTTGTTAGTTTTGGTTTTGTTTTTTTTAGATTCCATATATAAGTGAGATCATATGGTATTTCTTTCTCTGACTTACTTCACTTAGAGTAATACCCTCTAGCTCCATCTGTATTGTCCCAAATGGCAAGATTTCATTTTTTATATGCAACTATATAATTTTATATAGAATCGACGATTTATAGTCTTTATCTTTCTGCTTCGAACCATCCATCAGTAGTTTTCAAATTTTTTACTGCCCCAGTCACTTTAAGAAATTTTTATGTTTTGCTCTGATATGTATATGGAAAAAGTTTCATGAAACAGTTCTTACCTTAACTACATGTGATTCTATCGTGTTTTAATCGGTTGTTTGATTTAAAAATGCTGGTTGGGAATCACTGAATTGTTTTCATTACCTTATCTGTAGCTGGAAAACACTTGTCTGTGTTACATTGTTCTTCTGGAAGAGCTGCCTCAACTTGGTCATTTCAAATGATGTCGCAGCTTTTTATTGTTAGTCCGAGAGTTGAAATAGTAAGTACTTACTGTGAGTGCCTCTTTGTTAAATTGGAGAAGCTCCTAAAATAGCCTCCTGTCACCTGTCCTAAATGATCTGCCTGGTGTAACTACTCAGAGGTAAGTGTATTCTCTGCATTGCTCTCATTCCAATGCTTTGGGGCCTTGGTGTTGGTGAATCTTGAGTTAACACAGAGCATCATTATGTGGAAAACCCAGGGGGCTTAAGAAACAGTGGAGCATAATTAGCAGTTTTCGTTGTCATTATGAGGATGGGCTTTGCGTAGAATTTTAGCTTTGTTTTTCTCCCCAGTATTTATTGAATGTTTTCTATATATTTCTATATATGCTACTCTGTGCCTCAGAGGATTAAAAAAAGTCATGCTTGATCCTTTAAGGAATATGCATTCAGTTTCACAGAAAATAGAGAAGCCAGCATGCAAGATATTCCTTGCCTTTTCTCCCGTTAAAACAGGATGAGGTGTCTGTTAAAGCTTGTCTCAAACCTTCCACCTGCACGCTGGATCCCAGCTCATCCTAGCACCACCAGGAACCTGAATGTCACGTATCTCATTTCTTCCTGTGCCTTCAGTTTACTGGCCTACCCCCACCAGCCCTGGAACATACTGATGTCTCTTCCACCTTTAACAGGGTGTTTTTGTTTTTTATAACTAGGCTTCTTAAAATAAGTTTTAATTCCTACACGCTCCTTAACATGATGCACAAAGGTTCCTGCCCCACAACGGTACTGAATCCATTCTAATCAGAGACAGCAGTGACCTCCATGTTTTCTAGCTGACCTCAGCAGCATTTGACACTCTTGACCAGTCTTCTTTCTACATGTGCCCCTCCACCTTTCCTCCTTTATGATAGTACTAAAAGGATCTTGGACTTAAAAGGGTCAAGAGTTAGTAATTTCTGTGCCGGTGAAAATCTGTGCCCATTACACCCTAGCACCAGAGTTCTGGCTCTTTTGAACCTTTTGTCATTTTTTCAGTTATTTGAACTTGCCTTTCTCACTCATCCTTTTCTTTATAATAGTCTTCTATAATTTTCTTTTTTTTAGATTTTATTTATGTATTTGACAGAGAGAGACACAGCGAGAGAGGGAACACAAGCAGGGGGAGTGGGAGAGGGAGAAGCAGGTTTCCTGCCGAGCAGGGATCCCAGTGTGGGGCTCGATCCCAGGATCCTGGGATCATGACCTGAGCCGAAGGCAGACGCTGAACGACGGAGCCACCCAGGCGCCCCAATAGTCTTCTATAATTTTCTTCAGCTCCTTACTTCATGGTCAGTGAGTAGCCTTTGAAAGGTCCTTTTTTTGGTTTTTTTCTTTTTCCTAGTGTAGCCAAAAAACAGTGTGGTAGGGACTTTGCTGTCCTGTTGATAGCGTATTTTGACATCTGCAGAGTAGATTTTTTCTTCATTTTACTGTAAAAATTTTCAGTTGTGCAGAAAACTCAAAATTGTACAGTTAGAGGGGTGCCTGGATGGCTCAGTCAGTTAAGCATCTGCCTTAGGCTCAGGTCATGACCTCAGGGTCTTGGGATCGAGCTGTGGGTCAGGCTTCCTGCTCAGCAGAAAATCTGCTTCTCCCTCTCCCTTTGCCCCTCCCCACCGCTTGTGACTTCTCTTTCTCTCTTTCTCTCTCAAATAAATAAATAAAATCTTAAAAAATTTAAAAAATTGTACAGTTAGAAACTCACATGCCACAACCTAGATTCTGTAGTTAAACCTGCATTAACATTTTGCTCTATTTGCTTTATCATGTACCTGTCCAGAAACTACTTCAGAGTAGTTATAGCAGTCAGAACTTTTTAGGATCAGTGATAGGCTATTTTAGTAGCTTCTCCACAGTTTGATGAAGGGCCACTCACAAGGTTAAGTATTTCAACTCTCACAGCTTAACAATAAAAAGCTGGGACACCACTTGAAATGACCAAAGATGAGGGAGCTCTTTGGGAACCATACAGACAGGTGTTACTCAGCTGCAGATGGGGTAATGAAAACAATTTAATGATTTTAATATATTGCAAGTTAAGTTACAGACATTGGTACACTTTACCCCTAAACAATTTGGTGTGCATATCATTAATGAGCGTTCAGTGTTTATTTATACGTCTTTTTATGTGTATACACAAATTTATATATTAAGAAATACACAGATCAGTGAATTTTGACAAATGCATATGCCTGTGTAATCACATCTGTATCAAAATAGAGAATATTACCTCATTCCATCTTCCAGTGATTCCCTTTGCCTACCACCCCCAGGAGCCACCACTGTTCAGATTTCTTTGCACCACTGGTTGGTTTTGCCTGCTCTAGAACTTCACAGGAGTGTAATCATCAGACTGTGCTCTCTTCTGTGTTCCACTGTGTTTCATCATAATGGTTTGCGTTTTATTCATGTTGGATAGATCAGTTGTTCCTTTTTTTTGCTGAGTAGTATTCCATTGTATAAATAGAGCCGGTTTGTGAATCCATTCTTCTGATGTTGGGCTCTTGGGCTGTTGCCAGGATTTGGCTCTGAAGATGAAAGCTGCTGTGGAACTTGCTTTATAAGTCTGATGTTTGCATTTCTCTGAGGAAAATGCCGGGGAGTGGAATTGCTAGGTCATAGAGTACATACATGTTTTTATAAAAAGCCACCAGACATTTTTCCAGTGTGCTTGGACCATGTGACACATTTACCAGCAAGGAGGGTTCAGAGGTCCTCCAGTCGCGCAAGCAGTTTGTGTTGTCAGTCTTCTTAATTTCAGCCATTTGGAGGATTCTAGTGATACTGCATTGTGGTTTTAATTTCCATCTGCCTGATGATGATAGTGCCTTCCATGTGGTTTTTTTTTTTTTTGACCATTTGTAGCTCTTTTGTAAAGTGTTAAAATTGCTTGCATTATTTTTTAATTGGGTTGGTTTTTTCCTTATTGTGTTGAAGGAATTCTTCATATATCATGGATTCCAGGTTCTGTCAGATACGTCAGATATGTTTTGTGAATATTTTCTCCCAGACTGTGGGTCTTCTATTCATTTTCTTTCTTCTTTCTTTTCTTTCTTTTCTTTCATTCTTTCTTCTCTCTCTTTCTCTCTCTCTTGTTCTTTCTCTCGTTCTTTCCTTCCTTCCTTCCTTCCTTCCCAGGGAGAGGGAGAGAAGCAGACTCCGCTGTGGGGAGCCCGACACGGGGCTTGATCTCACCACCTGAGATCATGACCTGAGCCAAAATCAAGAGTCTGACGCTTAACTGACTGAGCCACCCAGGCGTCCCTCTATTCATTTTCTCAATCATGTTTTTTGAAGAGCAAAAACTTTGAATTTTGATCAAGCTAATTTATCAATTGGTAATGGTTATTGTTCTGTGTGTCCTGTCTGGGAATATGAGAGTACAGCTAGCTGGAAAAAAGTTGGCAGTTCTTAAAAATTAAACATACCCATACTATATACGATCCAGTCCCTCCATTCCTAGGCGGTAATTCAAGAGACCAAGGTATTCTTTTGTACTCTAAAAGCTTTTTGTTTTTATTTAATAAACAGAATTCTAAACAATTTTGCATCAGTTTTTTTGTATGATGTGAGGTAGTGGTGTGGTTTATTGCATTCCATGTGGATATCCAGTGGTTCCAGCACCATTTACTGAAAATAATTATCCCTTTGGATGGTTTGGATTATTTGACAAAAATCAAATAATTGTGTAAGTGTGGCTGCATTTTGGGTGCTCACTTCTATTCTTGTAAGCTGTTTGTTGATCTTTATGCCAATGCCACACTGTCTTTTGATTCCTGTAGCGTTATGGTGAGTCTCAAGGTCAGGCAAGGTCAATACTACCACCACTACTACTACTAATTTTTTTTCTTTTCTTTTTTTTTGTCCTCCTCTTCCCCTTTCTCCTCCTTTTTATTCTCTTGCTGTGATATATTTTTTTTAAGCAACTTTACTGAGGTATGATTGACATACAGTAAACTACACATTTTTTAAAATGTGCAGTCGGGTGCATTTTGACATAGGTATATACCTGTGAAACTTTCACCACAGTAAGAGCGTGAACATGTCCATCTCACCCCAAAGTTTCCTTTTGCCCTTTTGTAATCCCACCTTCCTGCCTCTCCCTGCCCCCTATACCCACTCTGTCCACAGGCAACCACTGATCTGCTTTCTCTTACTTTGAATTAGTTTGCATTTTCTTGAGTTATTTGAGAAATTGTTCGGTATGTTTTCTGTCTTGTCTGCCTCCTTTCATTCAGCCTGATAATCTTGAGATTGATTCATGTGCTTGTATATATCAGTACTGCATTATTTTTGTTACTGAACAATATTCCACCATTGTATGGGGAAATCCCAATTTGTTAATTAAACCGTTGAAAGGCATTTGGGTTGTTTGCAGTTTTTGGCTGTAACGATAGAGCTGCTATGAACATTCGTGTACAGGTTTTTATGTGGATTTATGCTTTCATTTCCCTTGACTAAATGCCAAGGAGTGAGATGGTTGGGTCATATAGTGGTTATGTTTAACTTTATTTTCTAAAAGAGTTTGTGTAAGATGGGGTGTTATTTCTTGCATACAATTTTATATAATTGTATATGTTTTATAGCATATGTAATTACAGAATAGATTTCATTTGTGCAAAGTAAATTTTCATGTAGTTTTCTCCTTTGGTGATATCAGTGATAAAATACAGCCAGCAGGATTCATTGGCATTTAATAGTTCTTTCATTTTGAAAAGCATTGTGTCTTTTTTTTTCCTTCGGTGAGGACTTTTAAGTTTTACTCTCCTCAGGATTTTCATTTTTCAATTTTCGAATGTATAACAATAGTCGCCATGCTATACACTGTATCTCCATCAGTAATTATTTTATACCTGAAAGTTTGTACCTTTTGATCATCACCCATTCCCCACTCCCAACTCATGCCTCTGGCAACCACTAACCCGTTCTGTGTATCTGTGAACTTGGTTTGTTGTTGTTAAAATCCCTCGTGTAAGTGGGATCATACATTGTCTTTCTCTCCTAGTTTACTTCACTTAGAGTAATGCCCTCAAGGTCCGTCCATGTTGTTGTAAATGGCAAGATTTCATTTTTTTATGGCTGAATAATACTCCATTCTGTGTGTGTGTGTGTGTGTGAGAGAGAGAGAGAGAGAGACCTTTTTTAATCCATTCATTCATTGATGGACAAATTGTTTCCATATCTTGGCTATTGAAAATAATGCTGCAATGAACATGAGAGTGCAGACATCTTTTCAAATTAGTGTTTTCATTTTCTTTGGATAAATACCCAGAAGTGCAGTTGCTGAACAATATGGTGCTTCTGTTTTTAAGTCTTTGAGGAACCTCCACATCATTTTCCATAGAGGCTCCACCATTTTACATTCCCACCAAGAGTGCACAAGTCTTCCCTTTTCTCCACATCTTCGCTAATGCTTGTTATTTCTTGTCTTTTTTTTTCTATTTATTTTTTTTATGTAGTGTTCCATGATTCATTGTTTGCGTATAACACCCGGTGCTCCATTCAATACGTGCCCTCTTTAATACCCATCACCAGGCTAACCCATCCCCCAGCCCCCTCCCCTCTAGAACCCTCAGTTTGTTTCTCAGAGTCCATAGTCTCTCATGGTTTGTCTCCCCCTCCCCTCCAATTTCCCCCCCTTCATTTTTCCCTTCCTACTATCTTCTATTTTTTTTTTCTTTTTTTTTTACATATGTATTAATTTGTTTCAGAGGTACAGGTCTGTGATTCATCAGTCTTAGCACAGTTCATAGCGCTCACCATAGCACATACCCTCCGCAATGTCTATCACCCAGCCACACCATCCCTCCCACCCCCCACCACTCCAGCAACCCTCAGTTTGTTTCCTGAGATTAAGAATTCTTGATAATAGCATTCTGACAGGTATGAGGTGATAGCTCCTGGCTTTGCTTTGCGTTTCCCTGATTAGTGATGTTGATTAGCATTTTTTCATGTGTCTGTTGGCCATCTCTACATCTTCTTTGGAAAAATGTCTATTCAGACCCTCTGCTTATTTTTAAATTGGATTATTTGTTTTTATGCTATTTAGTTGTACGAGTTCTTTATATATTTTGGATATTAACCCTTTATCAGGTGTGTGATTTACAAATATCTTTTATTGAGTAGGTTGCCTTTTCATTTTGTTGATGGTTTTGTTTGCTTAGCAGAAACTTTCTAGTTTGATGTAGTTTCACTTACTTTTTCTTTTGTTGGCTTTGCTTTTGGAGTCAGACCTAAAAACTCCTTGTTAAGACAGATGTCACAGAGCTTACTGCCTATGTTTTCTTCTAGGAGTTTCATGGTTTCAGGTCTTACATTCAAATCTCTAATCAATTTTGAGTTAATTTTTATGTCTGGTTTAAGATAGTAGGGTAGTTCAATTCTTTTGCATGTGGCAATCCAGCCCCATTTTTTGAACAGACTACCTTCTCCTTGTATATTCTTGGCCCCCTTGTTGTAAAGTAATGGATTATATGTACATAGGTTTATTTCTGGGCTGTTTTTTTTTTAAAGATTTATTTATTTATTTAGAGTACAAGCAGAGGGAGAGGGAGAGAAACTCAAGCAGATTCACTCCTGAGCACAGAGCCTGACTCGGGGCTTGCTCTAAAGACCCTGAGATCATGACCTGAGCCGAAATCAAGAGTTGGATGTTTGACTGAGCCACCCAGTCACTCCTCTGGGCTTTCTGTTCTGTTGCATTTCACCTGTCTGTTTTTATGCCATTACCTTACTGTTTGGATTACTTTAGCTTTGTATTATAATTTGAGATGAGGGAGTGTGATGCCTCCAGCTTTGTTCTTCTTTCTCAAAATTACTTTGTCTATTGAGATCTTTCGTGGTTCCATATAAAACTTTAGATTGTTCATTCTATTTTTGTAATAAATGCTGTTGTAATTTTGATAGGGATGGGGTTGAATTTATAGATTGCTTTGAGTAGTGTGGACGTTTTCACAGTATAGGCATACCTTGGAGATACTGCGGTTTTGGTTCCAGACCACTGCAGTGAAATAGAAATTGCAATAAAGCGAGTCAGATGAGTGTTTTGGTTTCCCAGTGCATATCAAAGTTACGTTTACACTATATTAAGTGTGTAGTAAACTCATGTCTATAAAAATATAACTTAATTTACAAATATGGCTAAAATATTGCTAAAATATGCTAACCGTCATCTGTGCTTCCAGTGAGTTGTAATCACTGATCAGATACCATAGCAAAAAATAAAGAATAATAAAAGTGAAAAAGTTTGAAATATTGCTAGAATTAACAAAATAGGGCACAAAGTACACAAATGCTGTTGGAAAAATGATGCTGATAGACTTGCTCAAGTCGGGGTTGCTACAAATCTTCAATTTATAAAAGACTTAATATCTGTGAAGTGCAGTAAAACAACATAAGCCTGTACTAATTCTTCCATTCCACAAGCACAGAATATCTTTCCATTTATTTGTGTCTTCAATTTCTTTCATCACTGTCTTAGAGTTTTCAGTGTATAGGTCTTTCACCTCCTTGGTTAAATTTAGTTTTAGGTAGTTTATTCATTTTTATGCAATTGTAAATGGAATTGTTTTCTTAATTTCTTTGATACTTTATTAGTGCATAGAAACAACAGATTTGTATGTTGATTTTTGTATCCTGCAGTTTTACTGAATTCATTTATTCTTACAGTTTTTTGGTGGAGTCTTTAGGGCTTTCTATATATAATAAGTCTTCTGCAAATAGTGACAGTTTTACCTTTTCATTTTGGATTTTTCTTGCTGTGGCTAGGACTTCCAATACTGTGTTGAATAAAATTGGTGAGAATTGATACCCTTGTCTTGTTCCTGATCTTAGAGGAAAAGCTTTCAACTTTTCATTATTATTGAGTATGATGTTATCTATGGGCTTGTCCTACTTGGCCTTTATTGTGTTAGTATGTTTCCTCTCTACTGCTTTTTTGAGAGTTTTTATCATAAATGGATGTTGAATTTTGTCACATGCTTTTTCTGCATCTATTGAGATCATAAGATTTTTTTCCCCTCCATTTTGTTAATGTGGTATATCACATTGATTTGCCGGCATTGAGTGATCCTTGCATCTCTAGAATAAATCCCACTTGGTTACGGTGTATGGTTCTCCAAATATATTGTTGAATTTGGTTTGTTAATATTTTGTTGAGGATTTTTGCGTCTATATTCATCAGGAATATTGGCCAGTAATTTTCTTTCCTTGTGGAATCCTTGTGTGGTTTTGGAATTGGGGTAATGTTGGCCTAATAAGATGAGTTTGGAAGTGTTCCCTCCTCTCTTTTGGAAGCATTTGTGAAGGATTTAGTATCAATTCTTTGAATGTTTAGTAGAATTAACCAGTAAATCCATTTGGTCCTGAACTTTTGTTTTTTGGGAGGTCTTTGATTACTGATTCAATCTCCTTACTAGTAATCAGTCTGTTCAGATTTTGTATTTCTTGGTGATTCAGTCTTGGAAGGTTGTAGGTTTCTAGGAATTTATCCATTTCTTCTAGGTTGTCCAATTTGTTGGCATATGATTGTTCATAGTAGTTTCTTAAGATCTTTTGTATTTCTGTGGTATCAGTTGTAACATCTTTCATTTATGATTTTATTTGTGGACTGTCTCTTTTTACTTGATAAATGTAGCTGAAGGTTTGTTGATGTTTATCTTCTCAAAAAAACCAACTCTTAATTTCATTGATCTCTTATCTTTTTAGTCTCAATTTTGTTTATTTTTCCTCTGATATTTGTTAATTCCTTCCCTCTACAAACTTTGGTATTCATTTGTTCTTTTCCTAGTTCCTTGAGGTGTAAAGTTTAGGTTGTTTGAGATTTTTCTTGTTTCCTGAGGTAAGCTTCCCCCTTAGAACTGCTTTTGCTGCATCCCATAAATTTTAGTAAGTAGTACTTTCATTTTCACTTGTTTGAAGGTATTTTTCGATTTCTTCTTCGATTTCATTGACTCTTTGGTTGTTCAGTAACGTGTTGTTTACTCTCCACATATATGTGAAATTTCCAGTTTGCTTCCTGTAATTGATGTCTGGTTTCATACCATTGTGGTTTGAAAAGATGGTTGATGTGATTTCATTCTTCTTAAATTTATTAAGACTTTCTTTGTGGCCTAATACATGATCTGTCCTGGAGAATGTTCCATGTGCACTTGAGAAGAATGTCTATTCTGCTTTTGGATGGGATGTTCGTATGTATGTGTTACGTCCAGCTGGTTTTAAGGCATCATTTCTTTATCTCGATGACCTGTCCATTGATGTAGCATTGTGTCTCTTCAGATTGTGTTTGTGTGTCCTTCCATTTGGTATATTACCTTAGGGATTTTAAGGCTTATTTTCATATTTCAGCAAGATGTTGACCCTGCTACATGGTTGGTGAACTCATGTATAGTGTCTTTTTTTTTTTTTTTTTTAAGAGAGAATGCATGCAAGAGAGCGTCGGAGCAGAGGAGGGGCAGATGGAGAGAATCTTAAGCAGGTTCAGCTCGAAGCGCCATGTGGGGCTTGATCACAGGACCCTGAGATCTTGGCCTGAACCAAAATCAAGAGTCGGATGCTTGGGGCGTCTGGGTGGCCCAGTCGTTAAGCGTCTGCCTTCGGCTCAGGGCATGATCCCAGGGTCCTGCGATCGAGCCCTGCATTGGGCTCCCTGCTCCGCGGGAAGCCTGCTTCTCCCTCTCCCACTCCCCCTGCTTGTGTTCCCTCTCTCGCTGTGTCTCTCTCTGTCAAATAAATAAAATCTTTAAAAAAAAGAGTTGGCTGCTTAACCGACTGAGCCACCCAGGTGTCCCTATAGTGGCTTGCTTTGCATATTCAGGCTGTATATTTGTTGGTTTTCCAGTGTGTTTTTGTAGAGCTCTTGATGATGTTTGTATCTAATATATATAAACACTAAAAACCTTAACATGATTGAGGAAGGCTGATTTTAAATTAATGAAATGTTGCCAGTCATGGTTGAATGTTTTAAATTTTGATTTTCCTTTATTAGTGTGGGCAGACATTTCAGGTGATATGGTAGATAGGTTTCTGTACTTCGGACCTATGAATCTCAGTTTTATAATCTAGAAAGTACAACTTGGATAGAGTCCAAGAATAACATTTGTGAAGCAGCATGTAGGAATTAGGTTCTGTCTTAAAAAGGAGAAGCACTTTTATATATACCCATTTCACATTGTTTTTTAAAATCTGTCAGGATGACAGGGCCAATAGAAATGTTAGGTGCTTTAGGAGAGAATCCAAAGAAATTTAAATCATCCGTTCATATGCTATCTTAAAATGTATACCAGCCACTTTTAGACTTTTGTGTTTGTAGGTCTTTATTATGCATTCTGTAGTTAATTCAACAAACTTCGAGTTTGAATATTTTGAATATAGTTCGAAAGGAAAGTAAATTTGTAAAATGAATAAACAAGTCATAAAATCTAATTGTGGCTGCATCCCTAGATAGCTCTGTAACTTTGGGCAAGTTATCTAACCTGCTTGAGTTACCTTTAAAGGTGCTGTTTCGCTGATATTTAACTTTTAATACTCTACAATTTTAATTCTATCATAAATGTGTCCCCAGCACTTTATATTTCAAAGTGTATTTTCAGTGTACTTTGTAAAATAACGTTTTACAGTTAGAGAACCTTTAGTTGCTCTTTCAAACTGCTCTTTTTTTCTAAATAGAAGGTATATAAAGAGTGACATTTGAAACGTGGGTAACCTTTTGTTTTAGACATCCTTTGTTGTCATAAAATAAATGGTCACTTAGTATAAAGCAAATTATTTTTATCTTATTATAATTCCAAAATGAAAAGCAAATTAATTTTATTGTTAATAATTCATTCAGGGGCAGCTGGGTGGCTCAGTCGGTTAAACATCTGCCTCAGCTCAGGTCATGATCTCAGGGTCCTAGGATCGAGCCCTGCATCAGGCTCCTTGAGCAGCAGGGAGATCTTGAGATCTGGAATGCCCCTGGAAGGGATTGGCCTTAGGCAGGAGGAGGGTTTCCTTTTCCATTCTGAAATGAAGAAAGAATTGGTGCAGAGCCAGTAAGGATTGGTACTGGGAGGACTTCTCTTTCAATGGCTTTCCTTTTCTCTGTAACAGAGTGGCTTAGTCATTTGCTGAGAATGAGGGGGAAATGAAGGGATAAGAGGTCTAAGAGAGTGGAGAATGTGTACTGGTCATTGTAGAGAATAGGAGAGCAAACTAAATACACCAGGATCAGTGGGCAGCATTGAGGCCCAAGTGGTTTCAGTATTGCTTGGCACACTAGGTAAAGGCATAGGGAGGGCCAATGAGGGGATTCTACTAGGACCTTGGTTCTCACTTCTTGATTTCAGAACCCCTTTACATGTTTAATTGATGGCTCCAGAGAGCTTTTGTTTATATAGGATGTATTTATTGATAATTGCTCGATTAGAAATTAAAACTGGGAAATTTAGGGGCGCCTGGGTGGCTCAATCAGTTAAGCATCTGACTGTTGATTTTGGCTCAGGTCAGGATCTCAGGGTATTGAGATCGAGCCCTGTGTCAGGCTCTGTGCTGGACGTGGAGCCTGCTTGAGATTCTTTTTCTCTCTCTGCCCTCCCCCACTCCCCTTACTAGTGCATGCGTGCACTCTGTCTCTCAAAAAGAATAATAAAGAATTAAAAAATTAAAACTGGGAAATTTAAAAATACTTATATTCCATGTTGACTTCTATTTCATACTATAATAAACCTGTGTGTGTTAACATAATTCTTTTATGAAAACTGTATTTTCCAAGACAAAAGAAATTAGCAAGAAGAATGACGGTTTACAATTTTGCAAATCTTTTTAATTCCTTTCATGTTAGAAGACAGTTGGATTCTCCTGTTTCTCCATTTAACCTGTTGCGATACATTGTTTTTGTTCAAGTATATGAGGAAACCTCATCTTCACACAGCTAGGTAGTTGGAAAGGGTAGTATTTTAATAGCCTGTTCGGATAATTGTGGATATTCTTCTTTGATACTATATTAAAACTACACAATGATAAATTTTTTAAAGATGAGAGTATGGATTCTGACCGTTATCAATTAACTTTTTTTTTTTTTTTAAGATTTTATTTTTAAGTAATCTCTATACCCAATGTGGGGTTCGAACTTTAAACCCCTTGATCAAGAGTCACATTCTCCACTGGCTGAACCAGCCAGGTGCCCCATCAGTGAACTTTTTGTATATTACAATCTATTGATCTGTTATGCTCCAGATCTGTTCTGATCTATTCTGCTCATAAATCTTTTGCCTATGCATAATTTTGGAATTGTTTCCTTTGTACTGTCATAGTTTGCTGAGTTACATAGATCTTCTACATGGTGATATATTTCATTAGATGATATTAAAAAATGGCATTCATTAATATCACCACTGATTCATCAGAAAAGTTTTTAAGTATTGGGAAGCCATCAAGTTCATAGTGATGGCTGCAAGTTTGCCACCATCTGATTTTTGCTTGAAAGATGGAATTTTATCATAGGCAACAAATAGTATCATTGTCCTTTTAGTAACAGGCTTGCTTTGTTCAGTTTTGAGAAAACGTCTGCCAAACAGGAGACAACTGTCCTACTTTATTATGTAGCAAAACTGCTTTATATGTTTGATTTCATCATACCAAATATTAAAAGACGAAGAATACAATGAACTCTGAGACATAAAGATCAATACTTACCTTTATTTGTGCTGAGGTTCCAATGATTTTCCTCACCACTGCTTTTGTACCATCAGTGCAGGTGTGATTGCAGGGAAAAGGGGGGCGCATAACCTCTCAGTATTATTATGATAATACGTCTGACCTTGCAGAACCTCTGAAAAGGTCTTAGGAACCTCCCAGAGGTCCATGAGCCACATTTTGAGAATCAGTGTTCTGGGCTAAGATTTTCTTAGGTGTATTCCATGGAATTGGGGCGTGCTAGTAAAAGATGCTACCGCAGACTGCACCACAGACTCTGGCCTGGAGAGTCCTTTACTTTTTTCCTACCTATCCGCTCTTTCTGAGAGGATACCAGTATGTGCTTATCAGCTTATTTATATGAAATATGACAGCTAGGGGCTCCTGGGTGACTCAGTCGGTTAAGCGTCTGCCTTCGGCTCAGGTCAGGATCTGGGGTCCTACTCGGCGGGAGTCTGCTTCTCCCTCTCTCTCTGCCCCTCCTCCCACTTGTGCTTCTCTCTGTCTCTCAAATAAATAAAAAAAGCTTTTAAAAAAATACAACAGCTACATGCTATGTAGTCAAAAGAAACAGTTGATGCTGGGATAGGATTTTAGGAGTGAAGAACTGTAGCTTGCAATACTGGATCAGTTCAAAGGATTTAAGGACTAGAGTTCTAGTTGTGCGTATTACTCATGAGGCTCAGTAATTGTGAAAATGTCCCCTGCCCTTTCAGGTCTCTCATGTCTAAACTGGGATTAATATTATTGCTTTCTCAGGTAGTATTGCTGTTGGGATGATGCCATCAGTTCCTTATTCCAGACAGTACCTTCAACTTTACATCTATAAAGCTGTGCTTAGTGTGTGGTAGATGAATCAGTGAATGTTCATTGAGTTAATAGACTAAAACAAAACTTTATCATGAGAAATTTAAACATATACAAAAAGAGAATTACATAATGAACCTCTTATCTATCCTTGTCTTAACACTTGTAACTCTAGAAAATAAGAACATGTTCTTTAATAAACGAGATGTGATCCTACCCAACAAAATTGCAGTTAGGTCCTTAATATCATTAAATACTCCTCTCATGTTCCAGTGTCCTCAATTGAATTAAAATATATACATACATGTTTTTACAATTGGTTTGTTCAAATCCGATCCACTCAGTCCACTCATTGCATTTGTTTACTATGACTCTTGGTTTCTTTTAATCAAGAACATTTTCATTCACACCGCCCCCCCCCCTTTTTTATGCCTTTAACTTGTTGGAGAAACTTGCTAGTTTGGTAAATGTCCCAGTGTTTGCTTCCCAGTGATGGTGTTTAGCTTATTTCCCTATTCCCTAGATTTCTAATAAACTAGAGATGAGACCTACCATCAACAGATGAATGGATAAAGAAAATGTGTGTGTATATGTGTGTACGTACACACACACACACACACACACACACACACACACACACACACAGGAATATTACTCAGCCATCAAAAAGAATGAAATCTTGCCATTTGCAGTGACATGGATGGAACTAGAGGGTATTATGCTAAGCGAAATAAGTCAGTCAGCGAAAGACAAATACTGTACGATTTCACTCGTGAAATTTAAGAAGCAAAACAGATGAACATAGGGGAAGGGAAAGAAAAATAAAAACAGAGGGAGGCAAACCATAAGAGACTCTTAGCTTATAGAGAACAAACTGAGGGTTGCTGGAGGGGAGGTGAGTGGGGGCACTTGATCTAATGAGCACTAGGTGTTATTTGGAACTCAGAAATCACTGAATTCTACCCCTGAAACTAATAATACACTATATGTTAACTAAATTGAATTTAAAATGAGACTTGAATGTGTGATTAGATTGACATGTGGTTTTTGGGCAAGAATACTTTGTAGATGCTATGTGTATCACATAGGGGACACATAATGTTTTCCTGATGCCAGGCTTGACCGGTGCTTTCAAGTGTGGCAGCCTGAGCTGTCCAGTGTTCACTGTCAACCCTTCTTGTCATGAACTTAGCATCCATGATTATTGCCAGAGTGAATGAGCTTGGGAACTGTGAGGTGCTAAATACATGTGTGGAGGTATTACTTAGGTACTATTACAGTTACTACTAATAAAGTAGGGCAGTAGCTTTATTTGAGCTATATCATTAGTGGAATAATATCCAAGAGGAATAGCAGTAGACGGTAACAACGTCCAAATTAGGAACTGTAGGTTTAACAATGAGAATAATGTACGTAGTAGAGAATTAATATTGTTTTCTCCTACAGATTTAGAGCTTGTCTCATAACACTGAATCTTATAAAACAAATAGCTTTAAACGATTTTGTTAATACTTTCAAACCATTTCATGTTGAGATTAAGAATTAATACAATTTTAAGACTTGATTAATACAAATACAATTAATTGATAAAAAAGATTCCAAGTGACAAGAAGAATTTGGACACACCTTGCAGCTCTCTGGGTAATGGGACTTAAGCTGTCAGATATAGTTAACCCTAAGTTTTGTTCAGTTGTTTCTGTCGGGAGAAAATAAAGCATCCTATTTTATGTGGTTCGTAATGAATTCATTTGTAGAAATTATCATTGAAAGCAAACATTGGGAAATCAAATCAAAACAATGTGAACATTTGGAAAATATTGTTGGTTTCTTCTGTTTGCTGTTGGATATGCCTGTTAAACTGATGCTGTAAGAAAAATACTTCATATTTAGAGCAGGGTAAGAGGACAGGTGCCATGTTCAAGAAATCAGTATAATCTCTATAGAATCAAACTTGACCATGCTCTTGAAAAACTGAAGAGTGTTTTTAGGTTGACTATGGAACATGAAATTTTACCCAGGGACCTATTAATGTACTTCTTTCTTCAATAGGAAAATAAAAAGTATTTCAAGCGTAGTGAACTTGCAAAAAAAGAAGAGGAAGCATATTTTGAAAGATGTGGCTACAAGGTATGACTGCCTGCTTTTATGTTATTGTATATTTCTGAGTTTAAATTTTTACAGCTGTTGTTAAAGTGACAAAATTATTGATCTCTGTTCACTTTATCAATGTTATACATTAGCCTATAAATGAGAAGCCATCTGGAGAGGTATGAGCTTTTTTCTTTTCTTCTTCTTTTTTAATCTTGAATTCAGGAAAATACATGCATGACTTTTGGCTTGGAATGGTTTGGCTTTTTGTGGACAGCATGAAGTGGCTTGAGATCAAAGCTTGAATTTTTTTTTTTTCTTTTAATTCCTGGATCTGATACTGCCTCATCTTCATCTCCACCACCACTCCTTTCCCCACCTCTCCCAATAAAAGTCTATTTTAAAGGGTTTCAAAACATTTTATTCAATCACAGTGGTATTACCAGTGGTATTTTCCCCACTTTCACTTGAATATTTTAAGCCATTGTTTTTATGTTTGCATTGTTAATAATTCCTTTTGGCGCTGAGTACCTCTGCCTGAGATAGAATGCCATACATTTATATGCTTTTGTGTAATAAGGTACCACATTTCAAACACTGCTTGTCTATTGTATAGAAAATATGTAGAAATATTTGTTAGAAACAAATGAGTTGTCTGGAAGACTGTATATTTTTGAAGCATGACTAAAAGTATCCTTAAGGTTACCCTATTATTATCCTGTTCAGCTATTATCCTAGTTGAATAATATTTTGGGGTTTTTATTGGGAGGGGTTAAATGTTATGAGGTGAAATTCTGTTTAAATTACTTTAAAAGAAGACAGTATTTGGTTTGATAATTTTTTAAACAAAATTTAGAGGTTCTGTTGAAATATTTTTGCCAGATCATAAATCTGACATCAACTTTTTGCTTGTGAAATGTGTATAATATATTCTTGTGCATGTGATGGGGAAAGTTCTAGAAGTTAATTTATCTGGCATAGCATTTCTAGAAGGAAGCATGAGGAATGCAAATTTGGTTTGGTTTTGTAGTGTTGGCAGAGGGCAAGTGTTAAAAATGTAGTTTTACATTTCTGATAGATTTCTAAAATACGAAAGTTTGCATTTGTATTTTGATATTTTCCATAAATATATTGGTTTCATTCGCTTCCAGTTTAGGAAGTTAAAACACAATTTATGTAAATAGCCATCGAATACTCAGAAGAATTCTCATCTTTTGCTTGCCCATCGTTGTCTAAGGGACACTTGATCTGGAGAGAGAATCACTGACTGTGCGTTTAGTGTGCTCACTTGTTGCTTTCCCAGATCCCTAAATTTGAACCTTTTCAACTTTTTGGTAAGGTAGGGAAATAATTTAAAACAGGGGCAGTTTTGTGTTGTTTCGTTCGCTTCAGTGATATGTTTGTACTTTCTTGTTTAGAGAGAAGCACTGAAGCAAAATAAAGATCCTGATTGTAACATTGAGTCCTGCTGACAATATATCTTCAGTTTTTTTTTTTTTTTCCTACAAGCAATGAACTGGCATCCTGTAATTAAAAATGCTTTTCATCCTGAGATTTTGGGAGAAATACCTGTTTTTATGCTTAAAAAGAAAGCGTAGGGCTTTCTCTCTAAAACATGTTTAATATTTCCTTCTTGGTAGTAATGAAAATACAGCATGTATTACTTGTATTCCTTTATGAAAACTAGTTACCATTTATGAGGCTTGGTGCCGATTTGGTGTGTGAAAATATGGAAGTTTAGTTTTTTACTTCAATTTTCTGTCAGCACCGATTAACATAATCTTTAGCCATTAACTACAGAATCAGAAATGATATAATTTTAACCATATAGCCTTTCTTAATTGAATGTTTTTTCCTTAATGTTGACCTCTTATGGTTTTTTTGATCTTCTTTTGGCATTTTAGATTAGTCTCATGATCAGATGGGAAACCATGTTTCAGTATGTTTTTACAGACCACACACACCATGGGGCTTATAAATTGCTGAGCTTAATTTTCCTAAACTGTGAGCTGGGCAGCAGACGCAAAACACATGAAGAGATTTTTTTCCCCTGCAGGTCCCTGTGCATAAGAATGTCCGCTCTGTGGGATGAGGGCAGAGGTGCTATAGCTGTCGTTGATGCTGCAGTGCTCTTCTTTCCCCAGGGTTCCTCGCTCCGTTCGGGGGCAGATTCTCTGTAGCTTTGAGAGTGTTTGTACATGTCCAGCAGTGATTTCGGTGCACTTGGAATCCTACCTGTCAAAAAGGAGGGTAGGAAAAAGCAGGAGCTTGAGGCTTCACAGGTTTCTTAGAAAGCAGTTCTTTTTTTTGAGTCTTCACTTAAAACCCAGAGCAAGGATCAGATAACTCTGTAGGATGATTTTCTCAAGGAAGAGAAGCAAGTTGATTGTTTTTAAGAAAAAAGTAAAACTCTTTAGAGTCTAGGGAGAAAGGAGTCTAAATTTCAGCCCTTTTAAAAGGTTTTGATTTTGGAAACCATTATATTTCTGTCACTTTTCAGTAGCAAGAATGCTGTCTCCTGTGTGCATGTTTGCTACTTGTGTCTCTCAAACGGAGGAGTTTGAGGAGTTTTCAAAAGCATGTACATTTATTAGGAGCTTTTTCCTCGGTAGAACATTTAGAAAACCTTCAATATTTAAAACATGTTTAATTTCCATGACCAGTTAATGCATAGAATGGTAAATATTAGCTGTATTATATTTTAAAAAACTGTATTTTATTTCTTTTGGCTATTAATACAGATACAGCCGAAAGAGGAGGACCAGAAACCATTAACTTCTTCAAATCCAGTGCTAGAACTTGAACTGGCAGAGGAAAAGTTACCCATGACTCTTTCTAGGCAAGAGGTAAGTTTATGTAGGGTGTTTGATGGAAAAAAAAAAAAAATCTTCAGAGCATTTGCATTTATCTCCAGTTCTTTCCAGTAAGCTCTGTGTCATTATTGCCTATATAACATGTCTGACTGAACTAAACTAATGTGCAGCTAGCCAGTTTTTCTTCTTGAGGTTCTAAATTAGTCTCTGTTTTTGGTTTTTTTTAAGATTTTATTTATTTGAGAGAGAGATCACACATGCATGAGCACAGGGGTAGGGACAGAGGTAAAGGGAGAGGGGAGAAGCAGATTCCCCGCTGAGCAGGGAGCCAGCCATGGGGGCTCAACATGGGGGCTGAGGGGCTTGGGGGCTCGATCTCAGGACCCTGAGATCATGACCTGAGCCAAAGGCAGATGCTTAACTGAGCCACCCAGATGCCCCAATCTCTGCTTTTCTCGATACTCTTAAACTTTTAAAAGAATGTTTTTCTAAACTTTAAAAATTAAACACATTGTTCTAAAAAAATATATATATTAATTATACATAAATTATTTGTCTAAATTATTTTAAACATACATTTTGTAACTTAATACATCTTTCTAGGTCAAAATACAGATCTGTATAATTTTTTATGACAATATAATTTCCCATAATTTAGAAACCTATTATTTTAATAATGGTCATTTAGATTGCTTCAGCATTTCCTGATTGTAAATCAAAGTAAGATGAACGTCTTTATACAGATGGCATTGCATGATGCTAATGTATGATTGTTCCCTTTGGAAAATTTGCTAGAAGCATGGTTTCTGGAGTCTGTTGACTAAAGACTGTGCATTTCTATGACTTGGGGTACGTATCACCACAGGGCTCTGTAGACCTGTTGTCCCAGTTTGTACTCTTTAACTACAGTGCTCGTCTATACTCTGGTCAGTATCAACTATTACTTTTATGAAAAAGCCAAAAACAACAAAAATTTCAAGATAACTCATGTGACGTGAAGAATGCAAACTCTACAGAGGGGTACCAAACAAAAATGGAACAGAAGGAAAGGGAGGAAAGGACAGCTGACTCTAAACGCTGTCATGGGGAAATTGGATGAAGGAATTTGGAATACCTAGCCCAAAGAGAAGAATATTGGAGACCTAAAAAAAAAAAAAAAAATCCATTGATAGCAGCTGTAATTTTGAAAAAGAATTTCGTATTCTCTGTGGTTTCATAAAGTAGAACTAAGATAAGTGGGTAGAATTTTGAGGGAGGGAGGTTTTAGTTTATTGTGAGAAGTAAAACCTATCTGTCCAAAACTGGGATGAAGAGATGTGGTCCTTATCATTTGTCAGTCACGGACCTGGTAGAGGTGTGTTTGAGGTCATTTCTGTATTGATGGGCGATAGCACCGGATGGCCTCTTAAGCTGCTTTTGAATACCAAGCTTTGGTTAACTCAGTGGAGCTCGACCAGTAGTTTCTGTGCTACTATTTACGTTTCCAGATAAAGTTCTTGATACTTAAAGAATATTTTGGATCAGCCTTTATTTTTCTCAGTTATTTTTTCTTGTTATGAAATGGAACATGTATACAAATAACATACTAAACATGCATGTGCAATATAATGAAGGATTATAAAACAAACACCCATTAACCATCACCCAAGTCAAGACACAGTATTATCAGCCCCTCAAAAGCCTGACCTGTGCCCTGCCCTGATCATTACTCACTTCTCTTCTGGGAGATAAGTGTTTGGTTTTAATGTAGTCTTGGAGTGCTGATGCCAGGCTATGGTCCATGAGTTATCAACTGACTCCGGACTTATTTTCCTTCTATATAAAAAAAAAAGTATATAAAAGTTATCACTCCCGTCCATCTTAATGCTTTTCTTAGGTATTCTGTGATACAGATGGAGCCTTTGCTGAAACGGTCAGCCGAAGGACCTTAAGCATGGTAGGGTTTCTTAAGGTGTGACAGTAACTTACTATATCCATTCACGGAAAATTAAAGAAAAAACAAACACAACTGACTTTTTCTGTCTACATTTTAGAATAAGTATTTGGTCACCTAAAGGAGGAATTACTGTTACTCAAAACATTGGAATTACTTTTATTGTTATTACTTCTTACAGGTTATCAGAAGATTGAGAGAAAGAGGAGAACCAATCAGACTGTTTGGAGAAACTGATTATGATGCTTTTCAACGTTTAAGAAAAATAGAGATCCTCACACCAGAAGTAAACAAGGTAAGAAGTCAAAACAAAACTTGAGAAAGATTACTGTACCACATAAACAAGAATAGTATGGAGTTTGAGTAATTGCATTATTACAGGCAAAGATGGAAAAATAAAGTTGCCAGATTACTGCTACTGAATGTAAGTTTTCTTTAATTTTTTTAAAAAACACCTATCGTAAGCCTACAGTTCAGTGCATTTTGACAAATCCACTCCGAGTATGTAACCACCACCCTTAGGAAGATACAGAATGTTTTCATCACACAAAAACATGCCCAGTGCCCCTTCTTAGCCAGTCCTATTCCTTCTACTCAATGCCTGCACAAACACCTTTTAAAATTCTATCACTGTAGATTAATTTTGCTTGTTCTGCATTTCATATAGATGGAGTCATAAGAGTATGTCTGGCTTCTTATGCTGAGCATATTTTTTAAATTATTGTTTCTGCAGAAATCAGTAGTTTGTTCCTTTTCATTGCTGATGATAGTTATCTGAATATCCCACCATTTGTTTTCAACTTCGGGCTGTTATGAATAACACTGCTATGAACATTCTTAAACAGGTCTGTTTTTGACCTGTGTTACTTCTCTTTGGTAAATATGGTCTATCTCTTGGTAAATATCTGAAGTAGAATTGCTGAATAATAAGAGTAAATGTGTGCTTTAGTTTTTAAGAAATGCCAAGTATTTCTAAATGTCATCAGTATTTGTTATTTTAAGTCTTTTAAATTGTAACCATTCTCTTGTATGTGTAGTAGTATTTCATTGCAGTTCTATTTACAGCCTCCTGTTAACTAAAGGTAATGAGTATCTTTTCATAGACTTATTGCCCATGTATTTCTCTGGTTAGTGCGTGTTAAAATCTTTTGTTCATGTTTTAATTGGGATATTTGCCCTTTAATTTTTGAATTGTAGTTCTTTGTATGTTCTGAATACAAGTCCTTTGTCAGATGTACCGATACATGGTTTGTGACTATTTTCTGCTAGTCTTTGGCTTACCTGCTCTTTTCATGGTGTCTTTTGATGGGCAGCAGTTTTGCATTTTGATGAAGTCCACTTTTTTCTTTTATGGTTATTGCTTTTGGTGTTTTCCTTAAGAAATATTTGCCTATCCCAAGGTTTTGAAGAGATGCTCTTTATTTTCTCTAAAAGCTTAACAGTTACAGCTTTTAGGGCTTTTATCTTGTTTTATACCTCAGCAGATGGTCTGTCTTGGTGAATATTCCATAGGCTCCTGAAAAAAATGTCTTTTATACATTGGGTAAATGTCAGTTACAGTAGTGTTGTTCAGATCTTCTGTGGCCTTAATTTGCTGTCTCTACCCATTTGCTTTCTCAATTACCGAGAGACAGGTGTGGTGATCTATGGCTGTGTAACAAACCACCCAAAACTGAAGAGTTCAAACAATTTATAAAATCTTTTTCAGGGGCGCCTGGGCGGTTCAGTTGTTAAGTGTCTGCCTTCAGCTCAGGTCACGATCCCGGGGTCCTGGGATTGAGCCCTGCATCTGGCTCCCTACTCCGTGGGGGGCCTGCTTCTCCCTCTCCCACTCCCCCTGCTTGTGTTCCCTCTCTTGCTGTCTCTCTAATAAATAAAATCTTTAAAAAAATAAAATAAAATAAAATCTTTTTCAGTCCTCTATGCCTATAACAAACCACCCTGAAGCTTAGTAACTTAATTTATTATTATCTCTTACGGTTCTGTGGTTTGATTGGGTGGGGGTAAACTGGACAGTTTTTTTTGCTTGGAGTCTTGCATGTGATTGCAGTTAGATGTGGACTGTGGCCAAGGTCATCAAAGGCTCCCTTGGACTGGCCTTCCAACTGCATAATATCTTAGAGGTTCATCTATGTGATAGTGTAGGTCAAAATTTCCTTCCTTCCTAAGGCTGAATAGTTCTCTCTTATATGTATGGAGAGAATTTGTTTATCCATTCAGCTTCGATGGGCATTTGAGTTATTGCTACCTTACAGCTATTGTGAATAATGCTGCTTCGAACATAGGTTTACAAATACCTGTTTGAGTCCCTGCTTTCACTTCTTTTGTGTACACCCCAGATGTAGACTTGGTGGATCATGCAGTCATTCTCCGTTTAACTTCTTTTAAGCATAAATGAATTAAGAATATTCTTCCATTGTAATGTTCACAGCAGTTTTACAAAAAATTTTCAGTCCTGTTTAAAACCTTAAATTCTTAGAGTTAGTGGTTTTTATAATGCTTCATTTTTACCAACATTTATTTATTTTCTATATTCTGAGTTCCTTTCTTAACCAAAGATAGTATTAACATACTAATGTGAACTATTAGTATGTGATTTAATTTTTCTACTAGTCATGTTTCATTCCTTGAAAAATTCCTAGTTACTAATATTAATTCATTACAACCTGCTGTATTTTAATCTTGCTCAAGCTTGTCCCAGATACTAAAAAGAGTTTCTCATTTGTAAAAAAAAATTTTTTTTTTAAGATTTTATTTATTTGACAGAGACACAGCGAGAGAGGGAACACAAGCAGGGGGAGTGGGAGAGGGAGAAGCAGGCTTCCCGCCGAGCAGGGACCCCGATGTGGGCCTCGATCCCACGACCCTGGGATCAGGACCTGAGCTGAAGGCAGAAGCTTAATGACTGAGCCACCCAGGTGCCCCTCTCATTTGTAAATTTTTTTTAAAATGAGGTATAATTGACATATTAGTTTCAGATGTACAACTTAGTGATTTAATATTTGTGTATGTTGTGAAATGATCCCCACAATAAGTGTAGTTAATACCTGTCACCATACATTTTTTTTTTCTTGTGGTGAGGACTTTTAAGATCTACTCTTACTAACTTTTAAGTAGGCATTAACTGTGGTCACCATCCTGTGCATTACATTCCTGTGACTTATTTTCTAATTAGAAATATGTGAAGATGATAACATAAGTGTGAATGCATTCTAAAGCTCTCCATATTTACTCCTCCTGGCCACATCTTAGGTTTTTGATGTCACATTTTACATGTTTTTCTTATGCATCCTTTAACTAATGATTGTAGTTAGTTATTTTTACTACCTTTGTCTTCATAAGTGATTAATCTACTACCTTTACTGTATATGTACCTATTCCAGTGAGATTTATACTTTCATATATTGTAGTATTACTAATTAACCCCCTGAGCTTAAAGAAGGCCCCTTAACATTTCTTTTAAGGCTGGTTTAGTGGCGATGAACTCACTTAGTTTTGCTTGTCTGGGAGACTATTTCTCTTCCAATTCTGAATGATGACTTTGTGAGGTAGAGTATTCTTGCTTTGAAGTTTTTTCTTGCAGCACTTTGAATATAGTATGCTCTACCCCCTTTGTCCTACAAAATTTCTGCTGAAAAATCTGCTAATAGTCTTATGTACACAACAAATGGTTTTTATTTTGCTGCTTTTAATAGTCTCTCCTTGTCTTTACCTTTTGATATTTTAATTAGAATGTGTCTTGGTGTGACTGTGTGTAAGTTTTTGAGGTGATTGCCATACATTTTCCACAGCAGCTGCACCATTTTACATTTCCAGCAATGAAGGGTTCCATTTCTCCACATCCTAGCCAACACTTACTACTACTATCTTTGATCATAGCCATCCTGATGGATTTGAAGTGGTATCTTATTGTGTGTATTTTTTTTTTTTAAGGTTTTATTTATTTGAGTGAGAGAGCACAAGAGAGAGCACGAGCAGCGGGAAGGGGCAGAGGGAGGGGGAGAAGCAGAGTTCCCGCTAAGCAGGAAGCTCGATGCGGAGCTCAGTCATGATCTGAGTCAAAGGCAGATGCTTAACTGACTGAGCCACCCAGGCGCCCCCTTATTGTGGTTTTGATTTGCATTTCCCTAATGACTAGTGATGTTAAGCATCTTTTTGTTTGCTTATTGGCCTTTTATGTGTGGTCTTCTATTCAAGACCTTTGCGCATTTTTAGTGAGTGGTTTTTTGTTGTTGTTGTTACATGTAGCAGTTCTTTATATATTCTGGATATCAGTCATTATCAGATTAGTGACTTGCAAATATTTCTCCCATTGCACAGGTTATCTTTTCATTCTATTGATAGTATCTTTGCAGAAAAGTTTTTAGTTTTGATGAAGTCCAATTTTGTTCTTTTGTATTTTGGGGTTTTTTTTGCCTGTGCCTTTGGTGTTGTATCCAAGAAATGATTGCCAAATCCAATATCATGAAGCTTTTCCCATGTGTTGTCTTCTGGGAGTTTTATAGTTTCAGCTATTAAATGTACATCTTTGATTCATTTTGAGTTAGTTTTTGTATGTGGTGTAAGGTATGGGTCCAGCTTTAAGGCTTCTTCTGTTTTTACCAAATGGTCACAAACTGGATATGAATAGATGGTGGAATTTGCTGGTTTATTAGAAACCTAGTGAAAGCCTAGGATATAGATGAGACATTAGTTTCATATTATTGACACTGCTGAATGTTAAGGGAATTCAGAGTAGTTACAGTGAGGTTAGACATTTTAAATAAACTGGGAAAATGGGTTGAAGGCTCTAGTGGAGACCTGGTCACTTGCGCTAGACCTCATTAGAAAATTTCAGCATTTATGAATATTCTCATTTGGATTGGTCAACACATATGTTTTATTTTTCTGACCAGAGTAGCTATTGTGCATACATTCTTTAAAATTTAAATATGTTCATTATAATTAACTTTGGACAATGATGATAGCTGCGTAATAAATTGAAATCTTAGAGTCTCTAGTTTTACTAAGCTCTTAACTCCTGTGGAGGAAAAAAAATGAATTGTACTTATTAGTAGTGAAAAATCAAAAGGGAAACATCAGTGAAATTCCATAATGTGTGTATTTTTTCACCTTTCTCAGGGATTGAGGAATGATCTGAAAGCAGCTTTGGATAAGATTGACCAGCAGTACCTCAATGAGCTTGTGGGTGGTCAGGAACCTGGAGAGGAAGACACACAGAATGATTTGAAAGTTCATGAAGAAAACACCACAATTGAAGAGTTAGAGGTAATCTTTACACCCACCTGATCTCATTACCCCATCATATCCCTTCATTCTCTGGGGCAGATGCTTGAGTTCATCATATTGTTCAGTTCAGAGCACACTACTATGGTCTGTGGTCATTACAAAGACCTTTTTTTTTTTTTTTTTTTTTTTTTTAAATTTTGTGCTTTTATTTATTCACTCCCTTTTTTTTTTTTAAAGATTTATTTATTTGACAGAGAGAGACACAGTGAGAGAGGGAACACAAGCAGGGGGAGTGGGAGAGGGAGAAGCAGGCTTCCCGCGGAGCAGGGAGCCCGATGCGGGGCTCAATCCCAGGACCCCGGGATCATGACCTGAGCTGAAGGCAGACGCTTAATGACTGAGCCACCCAGGCGCCCCATTCACTCCCTCTTTACTCATTTTCCACTCACATTCTGATATATTTGATGTGCATCCTCTTATTTGTTGGCGGTCTTATAAAACCAGTAGTATTTTGTATGCTTGTGTTTTTAATATACATAAATGATACTATACTGTGAATTTTTTTTTTTTTTACATTTCTTTTTTCCACTTTGAACTGTATTTAAGATCCATCCTTGATGCTTTATGTATATCTGAACCATTGATTTTTAACTCCTGCATAGCATTTCATATTTTGTGGCATTCACTGCCTTTTACTTTTTGTTGCCTTGTAATGAGAGCTGGATTGCTCCCAGCTCCCTATTACTACAGACAGCTTTGTGATGAATAGTCTTGTATGTAACCCCTGTGGACTCAGAAGTAGGATGGCTGGATTTTTATATGTGTAACTTGTCCAGGTTCTGTCACGTTGCTCTCTGGAATGGCTGTACCAGTCTACACCCCTGTCAGAAGGGTGTGCGAGCCTTTTACTCCCACAGCCCTGCCAACACTTGGCAGTATCTTGCTTTTTAATTTTTGCCAATGTGTTGAATGTGGAGTGATACATGTAATCCTAATTAAAAAGCTGTGTTGTGCTATCTAAATATCTAGCTCAAGCAGAAATTATGGCTTAGTTGAAAGCTTCTACTGCTTAATAAACATAAACTGCTATTTTTCTTTTCATTCCTGGCTGTGCTCTTCATGAGATCATAGTTGTTTTAATTGTGCCTCTCCTCCTACCACCCCCAGCACCTTTCTTTGGACCCTAAATTTGACAGAAATAGTGCAAGCAACCATTTCTGGGCTTTCTTTTTTCTTAAATAGCTTTATTGAGATATTTACATACTTTACAGCTTACCCATTTAAAATATACAATTCACTGGTTTTTAGTATATTCGCAGGTTGATGCAGCCATCATCACAACCTAATTCTAGAACGTTTCTGTTCCTTTAAAAAGAAATCTACCCATTAGTTCCCTAAGCCCCCCTTTTTTTGTCTTTTGATTTATAAACAATACCTTGCTCTCTAAATTTCAATGACAAATCGGTGTTTTCTTGTTTTTTTTTTAACTTACCTAGAAATTCCTTTAGGTTTTTTAAAAATAGAAGTTAGTATATGTAATAAAGGTCCATGTTCATACTGGTGTTGAGAACATCTGTTCAGCTTTTGGTCTTTACTAATGAACAGAAGCATTGTTTTTCTGCAGGCATTGGGAGAATCTTTAGGAAAAGGCGATGATCATAAGGACATGGATATCATTACCAAGTTCCTTAAGGTATGTGTTTTTAGGCTAGGAAAGGACATTTGGGTTGGTTAAAAACTGTTGTTGAATTTTTGGATGATTTAAGGGTTAAGGACTGGAAAGGGAATCCCTCAGTAAACATGTTTTGCACATATACAGTTTATGATATTGCTGTGCACTGGGATATAGAGGTTAATCAAAGGAGATATATATTTACTTCACTGCTGCACTTTAAAACTGACTTGTTAATGTAAACACGCAGAATCAAAGCAGTGGAATGAACAAGAAGTTGGGGGAGTAAAAAGTTTTTTTTAAAAACACTCCAGGAGGGAGTGCAGTGAGGGGAGTGTTCCAGAAGCTATTATGAGTGGTGATGACAGTAAAGAGAGGAAGGAGGTGGGAAGACCTTGGCAGTGAAAAAAAGCAAACCCATCAGCAACCTTTCAGAGACTGTTCATTTTCTCAGTTCTACAGATAGCTGCATATTCCTGCTATGATGAGCTCAATCCATCTTTCTCCTCAGCATTTCTTACTTTACTGGTTTAGGTAGAGTGTGTGTAAATGCCAGATTCATTTTAGCATTTATTCACAAACTATTTGTGTTCAGGCCAAGAGATTAAAACGCAAGAAGTGCTTTTACTTGTATTAACAATTTAAAAACAACATATTAGTCGTCAAGATTCTCAGTCTATTGAGGATATAGCATGGAATTAGATAGGCATGGGAACTAGTGTGAACTAGAATTTTCCTTTCTGAGTGACAGCCTCTCTTTATAGAGGCTACCCATAGGTAACGCCACTAGGGGGGTATGTCCTCTGCTACCTTCCCTGTGTACCTGCCTCTAGAAACCATGTTCTTGATGCATTTAAACCCAAGGGCCACTAGGGTGGCTTTCCAGGGCTGGGTGGAGGGGTTATAGTTTATTTCTGTTCTTTGTTTTCCTTCTTTCTCCTTTGTCAGGTGCTCTATTGGGAATATTTAACTAAATGATCACCTCTACTACAAAAGCAGAAAGTCCAAATAGAGGCGTACCCCATTTTATAGTGCTTGGTTTTATTGTGCTTTGCAGATAATGTGGTTTTCTTCGGTGGTTTTTTGTTGTTGTTTTGGGGTTTTTGTTGTTGTTGTAGTTTTTACAAATGGATGGTTTGTGGCAGTCACGTGTGGAGCAAGTGTATCGGCACTGTTTTTCCAATAGAATTTGTTCACCTTGTATCTCTGTCACATTTTGGTGATTCTCGCAATACTTCAAACTTTTTCTTTGTTACTATATTTGTCATGGTTAATTGTGATCATTGATTAGGACGTGAAAGCTCAGATGATGATGAGCCTGTTTTAGCAATAACGTATTTAAATTTTAAGGGGGGAGGGGGAGAGGAAGAGAGAGAATCTCAAGCAGGCTCCATGCCCAGCGCAGATCCTGACGCGGGGGCTGACTCTCATGACCCTGAGAACAGAAATCAAGAGTCGGATGCTTAACCGACTGGGCCACCCAGGCACCCCAGCAATAATGTATTTTTTAATTAAGGTATATATATTGGTTTTTTTTTTTTTGATGTAATGTTATCCTATGCTTAATAGACTACATTATAGTGTAAACATAACTTTATATGCATTAGGAAACTAAAAAATTCACTTGACTCACTTTATTGTGATACTTGCTTTATTAATGCGGTGGTGTGGAACCAATCCCGCAGTGTCCATGGGGTATGCCTGTATCATAACATCATACTTGGAAGATTAATTATCACAGCACATACGGTATTATGGCAAATAAGTGTAGGTGGGTTGAATTTTAGTAGAAATACGAGTAAAAGTTTATTTCTGTCAAAGTTACCTATGAAATTTGAAATTTGATAGTTCTTGTTAGGGGGAAATTGATTATCTTTGAGCTAGGAATACATACATATATAGAATAGGGAAGTTTGTGACTTGCCAAAAGCACTACAAAATATACGTGTTGTGTATGACAAAATAAGCAGAAATAGTTCATTAATTAGATATTGATGCTATTTTAATTAGAAAAAAATTTACTCTAAATATGATAATATATTGTTTGTGTGTTAGATAACTTTTAAACCTTTTGAACCACTGGGTGGCATCGTAGTCTAAATTTACGCATTCTTTCAACAGTTTCTTCTTGGTGTTTGGGCTAAAGAACTGAATGCCAGAGAGGATTATGTGAAGCGCAGTGTGCAGGGCAAACTGAACAGTGCTACTCAAAAACAGACTGAGTCCTATCTCAGGCCCCTTTTCAGAAAGCTACGGAAAAGGGTAAGGTTCCTCGAAAAATGCTTTTACATAACTGATTTTTTAAAAAAAAGAATATATAAAGTTTGAATAAATGGCAGTCTGTAATTATACACAGTAGCTTCCAAAAATAGTTAACGCTTTTTTTTTCTTTTCCAGAATCTTCCTGCTGATATTAAAGAATCCATAACAGATATTATTAAATTCATGTTGCAGAGAGAATATGTAAAGGTACATTACCATGTTGGGCATCAGTATCATGGTTATGAGCTTATCTAGGTTGTGTGTGCATAATACCTTCATTTGGTGTGGGAGTATTTTACATAGGAGCTTTAAGAATAAATGTGAAATGAATTAGTAGTAAAAAAAAAAAAAAACCCAAAACCTTTTATCTAATTCATTGTCAACTTTATTATTAGGCATTGATAATAAACTTTACTGACCACATTGGTTTTTCAGTCATTTTTAAGGTAGGTGTGAAGATTCTTCAGAGCATGAACTGGATCTAGGCAATGTTCATTTCATGAATGGGATTGAATTTCAAAGATTGTTCAAGATTATGGCTTGGAACAAATTTTCCCATAGAAGCAATGTTATGTAGATTAGTTTCCCACTCCAGCTATAAAAGCCTACTTAATCTGTAATATAGATAAACTATTGTACTAACGATACAATGGAATTTAACCACCCTTTATACTTGTATGAGAAAATGTTCCAAGTAAGGCCACCAGAATTCATCCCTCCCATTTCAGAACAGCAACAATAGCAGACCCCTTGTTAGGGAAGACTTTTCCCCTTGCCCCGGTGTCTTTGTTCCCGAATGGGCTCGAGGAGGAGGCGACGGTGGCAGGAGGAAAGAGCTCCCCGTGGCCCGGCGCTCCTGGAGTGGAGTTCAGAAAGGGGAGTGGGAGGCTGTCAGTCAGTGCAGGGAACGTAAAGAGAATGCCTGCTGTACCAGTAGTGGGGATTGGAAATGTGCCCCTGCGTCTGGCCCATCAGCAGAGTCTCAAGAGGGAAGCTTCTAGTGGCATTGCCTCTCAGGAGTGAAGAGGAGGGAGTTTCGGCCAACAGTTCTGCTGCCCATTCCAGAGTAGTAGGTGGGGCTCTAGCAGAAAAGTGGGGGTGCCAGTGCTTACTCCTGCGCTTGGAGTTTCTGTACTCAAGCAGAGGGTGGGCTAGCACGTGTGGGGGCTGTAGCCTCTGGCTAATGAGGCGAACGTAGTGATTTTACTCCCTCTGTTGGAGAGCCAGTTTGTTTTAGCAAGGGAAATGTTTTTGTTTTGTGCCTATAAATTTTATTCCTTTATAGTTTCTAGTAGTTGCATGGTACTTAGTAAGGACAGTTGCCTTGGAATAGATGGATAAGGTCACCGTCACTGCAGAAAGAAATCAAATCACTTGCCAACTAGTGAGCATGCCTTCCCTCTTGTTACTTTTTGCATTTTCATATGAGAGGAATGTGAAAGTTTATTTTGTGTAAACTGCTGAAGAACCAAGAAACTTTAATAACCTGTTTGGACAGCTTTCTTTAGAAATTTGGGGGAACTAAATATTGGACATTTTATCAGTTAATATCCAGTGTGAAAAGTGATACAAGTCAGAATCTGTGTGATAAAAGTGTGTAACATGTTCTTTAAAATTAAATTTTATAAAACTGAGTAGGGCAAATTCAAATTTGTCTTCAGGGTAGAAATGATCTTCCAGTTAGCCTATTTGTAATACCTGATTTTTAAAATCAACTCTGCATATCAATCACATAGGTCTTTGGTTTTCAAAACTAAAATCTCCTCGAGACCTGACTGTATGAACCTCCCTGAAACCCTAGGGGTCTTTCAGAATTTACTTGATTTCTATTTTATTTTTTTTCCTCCTAGGTAGCTAGGCTTGGTTTAGAAAAAGAGCGATTTGTCTTCATCGGGTTCTATCCTTACATTCTGTAGCTTTTCTTTTAACGTTCTTGGCAGGTGGGAGGTGTAGAGTGGCCAAAGTGAAACGATCTCATCCTGTAACTATTCGGCTCGAGGGTTAGTATTTAATCTCTGTTTACACCTCTGCTGTGGACCCTATATGATAGTCCCAGCTCACAGAGCCCCCACTGCTTTCAGAGGCCTGCAGGGCTGTGCACACATAGTTGCAGGTTGGATTCTGAAAAACCAGTTAGCCTCCATCTTCAGCGTGTGACCACCTGCGGAGAAGACTGGGTCTAGAGGAGACCCAAACTAGAGTTTCTGTCAGTGCATCAAATTACCTACCTGGTAATTCCAGATCTGAAATGTATTAGTTGCCAGTGCACAAAGGCTGCAAAGGAATGTTTATCTTTTTACTCACAGGATTAGCTTTGGTTTCTGGTTTTCCATGGACCTGGGCAGGGCAGTCCATCACCTCATATTTTAATTTCTTTTGTTTGAATAATGGGAATGGTAATACTTTCAACATGCTCAAGAGATGGATGAAAATTATGTCATAAAGGGCTGTGAAATACTTCACAAATTGGGACCAACCCAGTATTTTTGCTTTTCTAATCTCTTAAACTTTCTTTTTAGGCTAATGATGCTTATCTTCAGATGGCCATTGGAAATGCCCCTTGGCCCATAGGTGTCACCATGGTTGGTATCCATGCCAGAACTGGCAGAGAAAAGATTTTTTCTAAGCATGTTGCACATGTTTTAAATGATGAAACACAGCGGAAATATATTCAGGTAAGCAATTGGGAGGGAAAGAATTGCTCTGGAGGTTAACATTCTACAATTCCCAAACTGTCAATTTTGAGAGCAAGAGAAGAATTATAGCAAATTGGATGTAGTATGATAGGACACAAGTCCACTTTTAAGTACTTATGTTTAAGACCTCTTCACAGAATAAAATAGAAACCTTGTAAGTTTCATATATGACACAAGACAGGGTGAGGCGTTGTGCTTTAATTAACTCAGCATTGAAATAATGCTATTTCAGTTGGCTTTGGAAGTTTGGTGAAGAAGCACAAGTTTAGACTATTTAGCAGTAAATCTCATTTTGTTATTTTCCAGATAGATTTAACATCTGGGTTAAAAAGAAGGTATGAGTAGTAAAAACCTGGCTTTAATGAATATTAATTATTTTTCAGTAACATTTAATGACCCTTCTTGACACAAACAGGGCTAAAGGGTTAAGTTTATTTTCTTATGGTCCTCTGTGCCTCACATAAACTTGTTTGTGTTGTTGGGTAAAACTTTTCTCAGTGGGGTCAACTGTTAATGCCACTTTTGCCAAATTGTCAAAAATCCCAGATTGTGTCCAATGACTTGTGTCGGATGTTAATTCTAAAGTTTGAAGATGATATTCAGGAGGTTTACTTAAAATGTAAAATTTGCTTAGAATGCATAACGTGCTTTCAGGTTTTGTGCCAGAGAGCAATTATTACCATATTCATGAATTATCTTGTTACGTGATTTCAATCCCAAGTGCTGAAGATTAACTTGTGCGTCATGCTTTATGCCTTATTCATACATATTAGCATTTTCAAATAGTTCAGCTTGACTCCCTAATATGAATTGTAGAATTTATAGAGTTCAGATATACTTGTTGAAATTCAAAGACCTTTCCGTTTTTTTAATAACCACCAGTGACTGTATTGAAGGCAAAAAGTTTATTTCGGCGGAGGGTTGGGGTGGTAGGGAAAGTCGTTTGGCTTTTAACAACAGAAAACAGTTTCCAATGATTAAATTTGCTATTTGTGTTCAACTGTACCATGGCCAAAGCCAGTGTGTCTGTAAAAGTCCATATAACAACATAAATTGTCTCAAAAACAGGTTTTTGCTTTTCAGGAATGGCATGATTTCCACTTCCCCTCAAACTGATTTTCTTTTTAAAAATATATCTAACATTTTTAAAGATTTCTGATTTATTTTTGGAAGCTGTATAATGACCTGTTCTTCTTCCATTGGTCTTCCTTTTTAACTGTTCCCTTCCCATTTAAAAAAAATCCTACTTTTCCCCCCAAGATGATTAGGGAAAATTGGTAAGTAACTAACCTTTAGGAGGGTGTTTGACTTAAACCCAATAATTTTCTTGTGGACAGATGTTAATTTTTTTTTTTTTTTTAAAGATTTTATTTATTTATTTGAGAGAGAGAATGAGAGAGAGAGAGCATGAGAGGGGGGAGGGTCAGAGGGAGAAGCAGACTCCCTGCCGAGCAGGGAGCCCGATGCGGGACTCGATCCTTGGACTCCAGGATCATGACCTGAACTGAAGGCAGTCGCTTAACCAACTGAGCCACCCAGGCGCCCAGATGTTAATTTGATAATACAGTCAGGTGGACACATAGCTGGTTGAGTGCGGGATGCCGCAGAGGAATGAATAATGGATCCATGTCTAGGTGGATGCTAGTGAGATGTCATGGGGTTCTTAGTTACCTCAATATTGTCCTGTTAAACATTTTAATGACTGATTTGGTTGACTCTACAGAGAGGTTTATTTATCAGATTTACGGACAACAAGGGTAGGGTGTGTGTTAAGGTGGAAAAGACATTGGCATTCCAAAAGTTCTTGACAGACTGAAGGAAAGAACAGATTCTAAAAATATAATATTGAGCAAGGATGACCATAAAAAAAATTTGGATCCAGTGCCCTGCTTGCTTGACTATACAGTCTGAGCAGTGTATATATGAGAAAGGATTAGGGAATTTAGTAAGCTATACATGCAATAAAATTGATAGTATGATACGGCTGCTACAGAGCCTAATGGTAGCTTATGCTACATTATTAGACATAATAATCTAATTGTAGGTTCCACAAGGCAAGAACATAGTTCACTGTTATATACCCAGAGTCTAGAACAGTACCTTACTCAGAGGTGGGTGCTCCATAAATATTTGCTGATTGAATGAATATTGTATAGGACAAGAAATGTGAAAGTCTTGTTACTTTTGTAGTTCTTTGAGAAAGGAGACTGTTGGGGATCTGGGCAAGAGAGCTGTAGATAATGGGGGAACTTTCTGGCAGAAGAGGGAGTAAATTTGTTCTATAGTTAAGGATCAGTTAAAGTAGAGGAAGGAAGACACATTTTTAATCGGTGTAGGGAAACAACAGTTTTCTTTTTATTAAACATTTATTTTTAGAATAATTACAGATAGATTCACAAGAGGTTGCAAAAATAGGACAAAGCTTTTTAACAGAAGTGCCCTGAGACAGTAGTAGGGCCACTGGGAAGATGTGAGGGAGATCCCTGCCACTTGATGTTTGCAAGCATCACGTTAACTCTTGCCCTTTTTGCTCCTCGGATAGCTTTGATTCTGCTCTGCCATTTTCCCTTGAGGCCGTTGCTTAAACCTAAGGTTGCAAACTCACATGCCCATGACAGTAGTAAGTGAGCTGAGTGGTAAGAAACACTTGACCCTCTGTCTTTTGTTTTCCTACTTTCATATAGGCAAAATCAAAGCAGTATTTCATTTTGTCTCAACTCTGTCATAACAGGGGATGGTGGAGGCTAGTGTTTAACCCTCACTGGTGCTGGAGTCACTTCAGCTCGTTGTTCTCTTGGAGGGATAGGGGTCAGTGTTGCTCCATCTTCCACCTTTTTTTTTTAGTATGCCAAATATCTTAATTTTTTCTAAAAAAAAAAAAAAAAAGTATGATTCTATTTTTAAAACAGTGGCACCAAATTAAGTTAGCATTGTGTAAGGACAAATAAAATGCTGGGTTTTTTTATGTCTTAACATAAACCTGTGGTGCTGATCAGCTCAAGGCCAAAGAACACTGCCATCCCCACGTGAGAGTTTTATGAAATTCTTGATGGCGATGAACGGAGTAATTTGCTGTCTTTTGAGTCCTCCTCCTGTTAAATATATTATTTGAAGATTAAGTCAGGGGTTGACAAACTTGTCTTAAAGGGTAAGATAGAAAATACTTGAGGCTTTGCATTTCCCAGGTGTCTTTTGCACCTCTTGGACCCCACAGCTGGGGTGTGAAAGCAGCTGGTGGCTGCGTTCCAGGAAAGCTCCACTTAGGAAAGAAGCCCTGTGGACCCTAGTTTGCTGCCCTCTGGTAACTGCCTGACTCACACATTTTCTGCCTTAAGATATTGGCTGAGTAGGTAATCATGGAAGTCCTTCAATAGGGTAACTGTCTTATTAAATTGAGATACAGTAGACCTCTAAAAGGCAGTGGGTGTGTGAGGTGTACTCCTTCTTCATTGTACAGCCCAGTGATTCTTGGTATGCATCATAATTTACCAAGACAGAAGACAACATCTAGATACAGAATGCTTCTAACAGCACCCCAGAAGTTTGTTCCTGCCTTCTCCCAGCCCAAGTCCTCTTGCCATCAAAAGTTAACCTATAGGTTAATTATGCCTGTTTTTGGACATCATTTAATGGAATCTTGGATGTATGGAGTAATTATTTAGAAATCCTGGTGAGAAATATCTGTGTTAGGAAATATGGTTGAAAACAATTCAAGGGGCTATTTTATTGTACCATGATTTCATCTTTGGGTTTTATGCAAACGTCTATAGAATTTAAACCGTGAAAGTTGTTTGAAGTGTTCTCTTGCTCACAAAAATTAAACACACCACAGGGAGGGTTTTTTCACCATGCAGATCAAAGAAAAGTTGTATAGTTTATTAGCTAGCCTCAAATCTGGGGTTAGATTTTAAAATGGTGTTAGTAACTTCAAGAACTTTGTTTGTTTGCCAAATACAGATGTAACCTTTGGCCCAGATTTGGGTAAAGCTTCTTTTATACAGATTATAGTAAGCTCTTGGTTATTGAGAGACTTCATAATTGAGTCATTTAAAGACCTCTCTTGAAAAGGTTCACGTCTTGGGCATTCTTGTCTGTAAAGACGAGAAGGAGGAAAAGCTGAAATGCACATCAGGTGGCTGTTTGCTTGGCAGGTCCACTCTCCACTCTTCCTCACCTTGTCCTGTGCCCCAGAAACCTAGCTTTTATGAACACTATTGACAGGCTCCCTTGCCTTTTGGTTCCGATTGGGGTAGGCAATGAGAGGGACGGGAAGGCGTTGTGTAGGTTTCGGGTATTTATTTCCTTACCTTCCTCCCTGTGAGGTCACTGAGGGTTGATGGCACCTCCTGCCGAAGGCCGTAGCTTCTCCCAGATGGCCATCTGCATAGTTACCATCTCTGGGCTTCGGTTAACTACCCCTCCCCCTTCCTTGCCCCTCAGAGCACAGGCTGGGTGCCGCTTCCCAGTATTGCTAGCTCTGGGGCACTAGACTGTCTCCTGTTGGTCCCATGTCCTGCTCAGCCCATGTCTTTGTGAAGTTCTTGGAATTACTGCCATCAAGTTTTCGAGTTTGAGTATGCTCTTTGTTTCCTGCTGAAACGTCCCTGATATATCTAGATTAATTGATCTGTGTACCGTGTTACAACAGATTTTTTTGGGGATTAGATGATTAAGGAGTAATATTCATTCTGAATAATTTTTCTTAGAGTTGCACTATTATAAAAGGCAAATGTCCTGTAACAGTCTGCTCTGACAAGTTGTTTTCAGTAATATAAGTTACTAAATTCTCTAGTGAAGACATCATCCCAACATTTTCTCTCCGTTATTTCAATCTGTATTTCAGGTTTTGGCATATATACTAGCATTTGCCAAATTTATTTGTTCATGGAACGTTTGTAAATTTATAATATATACATGTATTGCCCCAAATGGTAAAACAGACACTTTAGTCACTGCACTGAGTGGTCACAACTTGATCCATATGTTGAATATACAGTCTCATGGTTAGCTGGTAAACATTCCCTAATCATCGAAGTATATGTCACATCTGTGGGTCATGTGGCTTCATGCTACCTCCTGGCATTCTTGGCTATGATCCACCCTTTCTTAAAGGCAGGTTATTGCATGATACATACTGTTGACCCATTTAATACTTTCTGCCATATTAAATTTTTAGAGAAAAATACTGCTAGCATTTATCGATCATATACATCACCTTTTAATATCACAGAATACCAGTGTTCAGTAGAAACACATTTTGGGGAATGCTGATTTAAGCAGTGCGTGTTTCTTTTTCAGCTGACAGCTGAACTGATTGTAAACAGACATTTAAGTTGGGGTACTAAATCTATTTCTCAACTGCGTGCTTGAAAAAAAGATCATCCTGCACTGGGAAAGCCTGGTAATCAAATAAAGGAAATCTTCTCCCAGATGGGTCATTTAGTATAAATCCTAACTTAGCTAAGCAGGCAAGTGCTGTTTTCAAAATGGAATTCTCACTTGTGATTGTACTTTGTTACTTTCTGTGAAACAGTGAGCCTATGAGCTAGAAATACGTTCTGTTTCTCTCTTTTTTTTTTAATATTTTATTTATTTGACAGAGACACAGCAAGAGAGGGAACACAAGCGGGGACAGAGGAAAAGGGAGAAGCAGGCTTCCCACGGAGCAGGGAGCCCGATGCGGGACTCGATCCCAGGACCCTGGGATCATGACCTGAGCTGAAGGCAGACGCTTAACGACTGAGCCACCCAGGCACCCTTAGAAATTCGTTCTCTTAAAGAAGTATTCAGACAAGTGGAAAAATGAATGCAGCTCTGCTTCTTACCATAAACAATAAAGGCAGACTGAGTTAGTCCCAAGTTACCAGTTTTGCTTAAGTGTCCATTAAGTTCTGCAGATACTGAAATTCTTATACTTTTGATACTTGCAGTGGGACTTTTCATCATCCCAAGTAGCAAGATCCAGATAAGTTATTTAAAAGGCTAGAATGAGTTATTTAGATGAATGCGATTTTAATGATCTTGGGTGAAAAGAATTCCTGTAGACAGTTTTTGAAGGAATGGGCCTTTTATTTTATGCCTAACTATGGGTGTTAGTTGAAATTATAGAAGTTAACTTTGCATTATTAAGTACACGTTTTTTGAATATTCTATTTCAGGTCAACTGAGTATTCCTTCAGTCCAAAGTCAGGATTAATTCTTGTGTCATGTTAATTCATTCCTTTATTAGAACTTTGGCAGCTCATTGGCAGAATTTTAAATAGCTAGGTAGAAAATGTCACTCATGGAACACTACATCAAAAACTAATGATGTACTGTATGGTGACTAACATAACATAATAAAATAAAATTTAAAAAAAAGATGTCACTGAGCTAATCTCTTATTCTTCACATTCTTGGGCTGTATCACTAGACAGATCTGTACTTTCATTTTCAAGACTTTGTTCTTAGAGTGTAGACTAGTGACAGGGACAGAAATAATTGATGTGATGAAATGTCTTCTTTATATTTCAGTACAAAGATTACTTAAGAACAACAAAATCTTCAAGTCCTAGTAACTAATGAGAGTTTATAAAAGAAAAGGCAAGTCTAGCAAAAGAATTGTGATTGTAGTTTAGTTCGGTTTTAAAAAGTTACTCTTTTCTGCAATAATAAAAAAATTGGTAATTTTTTAATGGATGCAAGTTGATGTTATGGTTCATTGATTTATCTGGGTATAAGCAGCTTTCATTATGTAGAATTTGTATCCTGTATCACATGCTATACTACACCAAACTGTATCTGTATTTGATATTTTTATACTTTATCTAAAATATTCTGTAACGCTTTCAATTAGATTTTTGGAAAATTGTGAAATACACAAAATTTCACTTCATCGCGTTCATCACTTTTAAGTGTACAGTTCATCAATTAGACTTTTATTTAAATGCATATATTTTTCTAGAAACATACTGATGAAAAATAATCAGTTTGGTTAAATTTGTGTGGGGAGGAGTCCTTAAGGAGCCATTAATGTAAACTGGGTAGAATCTGGAAGGATCAAGATGTGGGGCTGTTGGGCACTTCTTCTAAAAGGCCAGACTATGGGATGGGGCTGAAAACAAGGGAGTGGTTGAGAATTTAGGGTAAGTACCCTAGAGGTTCCTTCTCCCTTACCCAAGTGGGCCCTTCTCTAGCAGAAAGCTAGTTAACTTCCTGAGGGATTTGTACTGTTCAGGAAGGGTGTAATGCTGTAGTGAAAACAGTATACTTAACTGAGAGCCTGTGTATTGACAAATGAGCCCTGTAGGTCCTATTTTGCCCTGGTTCTGTGAGGCTGGAAGCCGGGTTTTTACCTTCCCACTGAGGAATTGAGAGGATTCTTCTCTTTGAACTGACTCAAGAGAAAAGATCGGCAGTTATTGACACTCAGTAGTCCTCCAATGAAAAAAAAAAAACTAGCTTTCTGCCATATTGTCCCCAAATGAAGCTCCATTGACAAACCCTATCCATTCAGGGAGTTTCCCTTAGCTCTTCAGTGCCTTATTCATAAATATGAATGTTCACCTAGGATCATCAGACCTTTAGGGAAAGTTTACAGTGTGAAAGTGACACAATAAACCATAGAAAAAAAGGAATTCAGAGAAAGAAGGAACGGGGAAAAAAAAAACCCTTCAATTAAAAGCTTGCTTAATATCCTTAGCTAAGGCTGTAACCATGAAATAACAGTATGCCACAAAGAATAGAGAATCAAAATTAGCTCTTAGAAATTAAACATTATAGCAGAAATTCAAAAGTTAAAAGAGTTAGAAGGATAAGAGAATGAGGGAGTCCATCTAGAAAGATCTGCACTATTCAGATTCCAGGAAAAAGCGAACAGAGAAATTGGAGGGTAGGAAATAAAGATTAATGCAGAAAAACTTCCCAGAGCTGAAGGATATGAGTGTCTAGAATGAAAAGCATCCTAGCACTGAATACATAGCATATGAACAGGAAAGCTCTCACATCAAGACCTAATATAATGAAATACTGGAAGGCCAAAGATTTTAAAAAAAAAAAAAGACTTTAAATGCTTTGGGAGAAAAGAAATAGGTCATTTACAGGGACTCAGGAATTCAGATGCCATCGTACTTCTCATTAACAGTTCTGGAAGCTGGGAGACAGTGGAAGAGTACCTGTGTCATAGCAAGGAAAATAATTTTCAACTCAGTTAACATTCTTCTCTGAACTATCAGTTAAGTGTGAATATAGGCTACAGATATTTTCAGACGAGTCTCAAAATGTCTTCAGACTGTGACCTCTCACATGTCCTTCTCTGGAATCATTATTATAGCTAACATTTACATAGTGCTCACTGTGTGCCTCACTTTAGCACTTTAGAGCATCAATATGAGGTTGATGGTACAATTTCTCTGTTTTCCAAGTAGAGAAACTGAGCCATGGAGAAGTTAGTTCCCAGGGTTCCACAGCTAGGAAGTGGTGGAGTGAGGACTTGAACCTGGGTAATCCGAAGTCCACTGTGTTAGATCGCCTCTACTCGAGGACGTGCTCCACCACGGTGACGGAGGGAAACGAAAAAGATCCAGGAAACAAGATCCAGCACAAGAGTGGATCAAAAGGAACTGCCAGGTTGGAGGTGAAGGGATGCTCTAGGATAGTAGCAGTACAAAGATATCTGGAATTCATTTGTCCTGGAACATATGGAGGGCTCCAGGAGAAAAATGGAACAGATATATTACCTGTTACGTTCAGTCATACGGAGCGTAGTCTGCTGGCGGAGAATGAATTGGTGGTATCTCCATAAACAAACACAAAGAGACAAATATGAAAGGGGATATTGTCATAATATACCACGTGACTCTGCTTTGGATAATATTTGTATAGACAGTCTGCAGTAAATCCGGAATGTTGCCTTCACCAGGAATTGTGATTGGGGAGGGTGGGGAAGAGAAACGCCTTTAGATGTGTGTGCCTGTGAAGGGCCAGTGGGTGTGGTGTAAGAGGATTAAATGTCTGCTTTCACAGTAGGAAGTCAGTACAGACTATTTTGAGACAGAAGAAAAATCAGGCACTGTCAATATTTAGAAAGATGGCAGTAAATACCAGAAGAAACACGAGATTTAAAGTGGTTGCCTCTGGGGTGCTAGAATTAGGGATTGGAAAGGCTGAGGCAGAGAACTGCCATTATTTAAGTAATATATGACTTCAAAAAAATAATTATGTATACACAAAACATGGCATAGTTTTCCTGTCTCAGCCCATAACCTGTGTGTTGGCAAACCTTGAAGGTTCTATATGCAGAGTATATCTGCGGTCTGGCCCCTTCTCCACACCATTACTGTTGCCACCTGGGCTCAGCCACCAGCCTCTCTCCCCTGGGTTACTGCAGTGTCTCCTGTCTGGACTCTGAGCTTTTATCCTTGCTCCTTTTTTTTTTTTTAAGATTTTATTTATTTATTTATTTTTAAAGATTTTATTTATTACAGAGAGAGACACAGCGAGAGAGGGAACACAAGCAGGGGGAGTGGGAGAAGGAGAAGCAGGGAGCCTGATGTGGGGCTCGATCCTGGGACCCTGGGATCATGACCTGAGCCGAAGGCAGACACTTAACGACTGAGCCACCCAGGTGCCCCTTAAGATTTTATTTTTAAGTAATCTCTACACCCAACGTGGGGCTTGAACTTAGAACCCCGAGATCAAGAGTCGCATGCTCTACTGACTGAGCCAGCCAGGCACCCCCTATCCTTGCCCCTCTTCAGTATCTGCACAGCACCCAGAGCGATGCAGTTAAAATATGAATCCGATTATGATGCTCTCTTGCTCAGAGCTCTGCTGGCCACCCCCCATGTCCACACACACCCCTTCCCTGCTGTATTTTTCACCATAGCATTTATCATCTAACATTAGGTGTTCTACGTACTCCTTTTGTTTCTTGGCTGTGTTCTCTCATTAGAAGATAATCTCAATGAGTGTGGGGATTTTTGTCTGCTCTGTTCCCTGTATTCTCAGCCTAGAACAGTGCTTGGCACACTGTAGCCCCTGAATAAAGATTTCTTAAATAAATGTACTGCTTTCATGGGAATAAAAATTACATTTAAAAGTAGCACCAGTTTTTAAGAAGCTATTTGCAGTAAGCTAAGCCAAGCAGTTCATTGTCTTACTGGCTTAAGCATCCTCAAGCAATTTGAAACAGAAATCCCGGGAGATCTAATTGAAAAGATTTGTTTCCATTTGGAAAATAACCATATGCTGTCCTGACATTACGCCCCTTGAAAAACTTGTGCTGCGTACTAGGAGTCCTTACTGCAAAAATGAATCGTAGTGTTTCCTGGTAACTATTTATGACTCAGACTGTTGAATTTCACAACCATTTGGCAACTAAGATTTCAGACAGGATACTGGTATTTATTTTTAAATCCTAGAATCTGCTTAGTGAGGTTAAGTAAGCATCACAGATATCTCCTATGAGGATCCAACAGCAAAGATTCCATTTCTTACAGGGAAAACCGCCTCCAGCAGTCTGAACACCAGTTGGCCTTGTATTCGCTCATAATCATTCTTGCTGTGTTGCGGCCAGCTAAGGCTGCTTGTGTTTCGGCGGGGCGGGCTTTCTCAGCCCTCTTCCTTCTCACCTCTTCGTTCAGAAAATGTCAGGTGCCAGGCCAGTGCCATCACATATATCCCCATGGCTACAGATCACATGTCTGCATACACATGGTTAGAACTCCCAGAAGGAGAAGTGGGACTGTGAGAGGGAAGGGTCTTCATCCTCGGGCTGGCCCCGAGAGCACGTGAATGAGGAGCAAGGCGAAGGACACAGTCTCTCTCTGCACTGCCTGCAGAGGTCTTCTTGGAAATCAGCTGAAACCTAACCTTCCTCCACACTCCTACTTCTTAAGTAGCAGAATGTGGACACTCTTCGAATCTATGAAGGACTTTAAGATGTTTGAAAATCATGACCCTCGGATGTCGAATGTGTTAGATTATAGTTCAGTTTACATTGGAAAGGATGTGTTATTTGTGTTTAGTTAACTGTGACACCAAAGAGGTTTTGCAGGGACTTTTTTGGTTGTTGTTTTGTTTTGCTTTTGGTGATTTCCCTGAGTGTAAGCGTTGTTTGCATACTTAGGTGATTACGGAGTAAGAGTTCTAAATGCTTGACGATGATTTAGGTCCCCATTATATCAGTGCCTTTTCAGGCTGCGTTCTGCCCTTCCTCAGACTTCCAGATATGCCCTTCTGTTATTGCCTTGTATAATGATAGCCACACACGGCTTTTCCTGCTAGGTCATGAAGCTCTTTCTTGTTTAAAGAGCCGATGCTATTTCATTGTATCATTTTGAGGAAAGATAATGAATCCTGAGAGAATCCTAGTTAAGTAGCAGGCAGTGTGCTGTATACATTTTCATATTCAGCATCCAGTAGAGCTCTGACCATAGTCAGCCTTTGGCCTGTGATAGGATTTCATTGTTCTCTTTACTATGATAGGGACTGGGTGGCTTCAGTTTTTGCAAACCCAAGGTGAGAAACCTTAAACTAATTTGTGCCAAATAATGCCTTGTGAGTCATTAAAATTAAGTGCCACTATGCTTGGTGGTGGTGGTTTATATATAGATTGCAATAAAACACTGGGCAGAGTGTCTCCTTGTAAACAAAGAAGTTTGTAGACTGGTAGACGGAAGAGTTGATAGGATTCACTGCTGCTGGCAGAGCTTTTCCCAGAATTGTTCTGGAGAGATCTGTAGTGGCCTGCTGCAGGTTTCTGCTCTTGTCCCTCTCTTGTTGGTGAATTTGGATAATGACTTAGAGGTATGTTTGCTCAGTGGTGGATGAGAAAGCTAAGATGGATAACTAAAAGCCAAATGCCAGCTAAGGATGTTGAAAGATCACAGAAGGATCTGTGAAGGGTGAGCTGAAAGAGACCGAATGAATTCTAATAATGACAGTTCTTGTCAACAATTTAAAAAGTTGCTACAAAGTTACAGATTGGCCAAGAACTGGCCAAACTGCAGAAGAAATAAAAGCACTTGAAATTTGTGAGATCCGAATTTGTGTGTGTCGTAGTTGCCTGAAAAGAATCAGAGTCTGGTGACAGATGCCAAAGGTACAGAACAGAGGCAGTACAGGGATCCTTTGACTAAATTCTGAAGGATTAGCCAGGTTAGGTTTGGGATGTTGTATTGTGTTCTTACGATTACATTAGAATGTTTTTATCATGTAATATTTGGTAATACAAAAGAATACATGTAATATGTAAGTTAGGAAAGAAACAAAAAAAACCTATCTAGAGACCTGTTTCAGCTTAAGAACTAGAACATTCTGAAGATCCTTGACTGTTTCCTCCTCTACCCCAGAAGTAACTGTTAGTCTGAATTTGTCATTGCCTTGCTTTTTCAAAAGTAATTCTACCACATTATGCGTGTATTTATAAGACATATATTCTCTTTCAAGTTGATTTTCAGTTTTATTAAAATGACATTATACTTAATGTAGCCTTTGCCACTTGCTTTTTACATTCAACATTGTTTCTAAGATGCATGTGTATCAGTTCTCAACCAGAATCCCTCATCAACAGAACTCCCCCATGAACACAGAAGATGATTTGAGTGGCTCTTTTCTCAGTTCTCACAAGGATGGTACATACGCAGCACTTGCTAGATACGCAGGAGAGCTGCTGTCTGGGTACCTAGCGTGGGTGCGCAAGCGGGGCACTTGGGGCTTCACTCTCTGTTGGAACCTGCTGGAGTTCTAGTTAATTCACGTTTACTGCTGTAAAATGTTCCACTGGTGAGCATATTAAAGCTTATTCATATATTCTCTTCTCGTGGACATTTGGGTTGTTGCCAGTACTTTTGTTGTTACTGTGGACAATTTCGCTCTATGTTGTATGTACCTTGGGTGCATGTGAATAAACATTTCTCTCCATGTACATCTGAGTGGTGTTGCTGGGGACTGCTATGTTCCCATGGGGACATTGGTAAACCCGGGAGTAAAGTGAAGGGCAATTCAGAATAGTTCAGCTATTCATAACCAGTCTTTATTCTTATTTTCTTAGGGATTGAAGAGGTTAATGACCATTTGCCAGAAGCACTTTCCTACAGATCCATCAAAATGTGTGGAGTACAACGCACTGTGAAATCTGTGTATGGTGTCTTAAGTAACGAGAAACTTAAGTGGACGTGCTATACGGACTTCTGGAATTTCCAACAGGAACGAGGGAAGAATAATGCGGTTTCCTGTGTTTGAGTTCTACCTAACGCTGCTCTCTCGGTTTTAAGAAATGGTGTTGGCTCTCCTATCACGTCTGGCTGCAAACTGATTTTTGTGTCATTTACTTTAAGTAGTCAAAAAATTAAGTTCTAAAGACTTTTCCTCGAATTTAAATGTGTAGACAACTGTCCCAGAAGGGGGTCTAAAATGACGTTTTCCCTCTAGACCTACAAGCTGGCACTTAGAGGATTGAAAAGGAACATTTGAGGATGGACTTAATTTCTTTCTGTAAAATACGGTAATTTTCACATTGTCTTTTATGTAGCATTTATAAAAAATATTTTTATATATTTCAACAAAAATATGGAACCATTTAATGAAACTTTATAGTCCTTAAATGTTGCTGAACTTTTGCCATCTTGCAGTAGAATTGGAATGTAAATGTTATTACTGTTAACTCAAGTGTTGTTTTTCTTGCATTTCAAGGCTTGCTTTTGCCTTCTAAGGAGTGTAAATTTTAGTATTTGTCATCTCTTTGGGACAGAAGAATTAACAGGAAATCGCAGTTCAAAATAGATGGTATATTATACCAACAGAAGTTTAAATTAAGGAAGCCCAGTGCCTCAAGGTTCAAGGTGGGGCAGTGGATTGTCAAGCCAGCCAAGGATGGGGACGTTGTGACACCACTGGTTCTTCCCAGACTAGGACTGCCTGTGAGTCTCCCTGTTGCAGGGCCCGCGGTGGACCGCCGCTCCCGGCCCTGTGCCACCGCGCATAGGAGCAAGGCGCCGGGACTCTGGTCACTGCCTGACACAGTAGGCCATGCGTCTGAGTTGGCCCAGATGAGGACTTCCAAATCTCACACAGTGTCCTGTGCAGATAATGGTATAATGGTGACGAAATGCTGCGCTCTGCAAGTTGAGAGGCCTCGGTTAATAGAGGAAGGTGGGTGAATGGAACCGACCTGCCCAGGGGGAGTGACAGTGTCGGGTAGCAGTAAGGGGGTGCTCCCGAGTCAGCACTGCCGAGCTGGAGATCCCAGCTCTCCCCCTACAAGTGCGAGACCCTGGGCGTCACTCAGCCTGTCTCTGCCTCCCTTTTGCCCCGTCTGCAAACGGTCGCGAGGCCCTGGGGTGTACACCTCAGCGCGCCGCTGTAGTGGTCAAGTCAAATAAAATGCTTAGTGCGCTGCCTGGCAAATGAGAGCTCAGTGGGTACTGGTTCTTGTGTCCTCGTTCCTAGAGTGTTACTGCAGTAGCGTTCCTGAGCCCTGTGCCGAGGGGCGGTGTGTGCTCAAGTCAGGGTAACACCAACGATGGGGGGGTGGCAGCGACAGCCGTAGGGGTAGGAGCGGTTACCAAGCAGGGACTGTGTCTGGGCTCGGTGACTGCTCCCGATTTCAGCCAGTTGGGAGTTGAAAGGGTGAGAGGACGTGGTGGGAGCTAGAGTCCGCTGAGTCGTAGGTGGGGGTAGCTGCCCATAGCTCCACGGTCACCTATTCTGGCCCCTTTGGGAAGGCTCGAGAGCCTCTTGTGGTCACCTGTGTATGGCCATGCCTGTCGGATCATTTCTGCTGGGTTTCTGCACAGGGTGGCTGGAGCCCGCCGTCCTGAATTGAATTAGGCTTATTCCCTACTCCACTCCCCACTTTGGAAGCCATTTCATATGATTAAATTAGTTAGGACTTAGGAGAGCTTACTCTAGGGCAAATGAGAGAAAGACTTTCGTAAGATAGGACGCTAGTCTAGACTTGAGTTATGTAATCTTGTGTTGGACTTGTTGATAAATACTGTTGAATGAATACTCCCCAAATTACTTCTCTTTATTCACAATCAGACCACAGCATGGCAGTCCGTTGTTTTCATGTTGTCTTTCCATTTGCTGTTAGTTAATACTCCACATAAAGAAGAAACTGTATCAGGTGACGCCAATACCTTCTAAAATTGATCTGTATGGGTAGAAGGTTTAAAAAAAAAAAACGGTAACTTTCTATAGTCCTGTGAATGTTAACCATTGGGGCTTAGGTAGAGGGAAGCAGGTTTGTAGAAAAGCTTTCCATTTCCCTGAAATTAAAGGTCTTCTGTTACGTGCAAATAATCACGTGGCTATATAGAACAGTGACCTCCCGCGTTCTCCACATCATGAAAATTTTAGTTCAGCAGATACGACATACTTCTGGTTTTAGCTATTTTTAAAATAATAAAGGCATCCTTTAAGAATCAGTCACAGCCCTGAAATAACCATTCTTCCCTTTCTTCATTACTGCCGGCCCAGACTCCTGTCCAGAGGAGTTCTTTCTGGAGTCAGATTTAATAAAATGCTGGTATTCTCTCATAAGCAATCCTGTATTTTCTGGGAGTGTTCTTGCCAACTGCGAAGACCAAGCAGTAGATTTTAGCATTACAACACAGAGCCTGTGGCAGCCTGGAAGCCAGGGCTGTGCTCTCAGTCTTTGGGGAAAATGAGGAAATGAAGTTGAGGCCAAAGACAATTGAGGGAGAGAGAATGAGGATGGTCCCGATCTCCTGAGGAGAAGGGGGAGGTCCCGAGAGACCCGAGCTGGGAAGGCAGCTGTCAGGAGTCACAGAACTGAGGGATCTGCTCCGAGCTCATCGAGAATTGGGAGGAATGGGAAATAGGATTGATAGCAGAAGGGCTTCTTGGTGTTAAGTTCTTCCAGCTGGTGATTTCCTGACCTACTCTCACACTTTCGATTGCCCTGGGTTTTGACCCCCGTAAATACTTGAGAAACACAACTGTCTTTTCACTTGGAAGTCATTTATTCTGCGAGCAGTTTAGAAAAGACAACAGAAAAGTGTTCCAGAGTCTTTGGTAGATTTGAATTTGGGGATTCGTTATCACTGGCTCCTTTTCAGCCACACAGTCATCCCCTTTTAAGGATTAACATAGGAGATGGTAGAACTCGGGCAGTTTTAGTGAAAGGGGGGCGTTAAATTGCAGTGTCGCGATTGCCTTTGTCGGAGTGTCTTGGAGATGTGCCTCCCCAGTATGCTCCCATGAAGCCCCTCGCTGGCCAACTTGACCCCATAGAAATGTATGGTATGGGACCATATTGGGAGTCCTGAGCTGCAAGCCCTTCCTCACGGCTTCTGATGTGGGAGTTTCCAGCTGTGTGAGGAGCCAGCACCAGCCCCCCGAGGGTCACTACGGGACCACTGTTATGGCAACTGGTTTTCATCACAGACCCAGTAGCTCCATTGGCTGAATTCTAACCACACGCTAGTACTTTAATGGTTAACAGTATCCTGAACATCTTTTGAAATTTAAAAACAAGTTCTGGGGGTGTGGAGTAACTCGGGGGAAGGCAGTGTGGCTGGCGGCAGCTGTGGTGTGAGCCGACCCCATTCAAGATCTGGGAGCCGTGCTCGTTTAAAAAAAAGGTTTTGTATATTTACCAAAAGAGCTTATTATGAAAGCTTTGATTACTTATTCAGTTGTGCCCGTACTAAACCCCGGGGTCCTTGGTACAGCTTGCTGGAACTAACCGTCCTCGCATTGCTGGTTGGGATTGCTCTGCTGAAGCAGGCGGCTTGGTTTTGTGGGGTCCCGCCTCCCCGCCTATAAGCACCGGCTTTGAAAATACTGTCAGCCTTCCCTCACAGCATTCAGGCTGGATACATACTTTCACCGGGGAGAGCAGCTAAGAAGTTTCAAGCTTCCTTTCGAGTATGATCGGTGACCTCAGAAGTGTTCACTGAGCTTCCTCCCACGATGGGCAAGAGTCATTTGGGCAGTCTGCTCTCTGTGCCTTTCTGAACTCCCAGTTTGTCATTGCCAAATTGCCTTTCCTGTCCAACTGCTCTGCCTTTAAGACTTAGGAACAACCGGGAAGCTTTAGTGTTGTAGTCTGAGCTTGGCTTGGAGGTTCTGCCCTCCCGGGAAGCAGGAGAGTTAAAGCTGTAGCTTTGGAAACTTTCTGACCACAATTCAAAGTATAACCGTAACAAATGTGTGCATACATAAATGCACATATAACTGAAACAAAAGCACTCACATACTCTTCTCTTGTATTTCTTTTAAGAATATGCTGGCTGTGACTCCAAACAGGGTTACGGCGCATTAATGCACTGTGACCAGTAGTTTGAAAACCACCCATTAAGACCACCAATTATCCGTAGAGTTAAGGATGGAAATAACCTGGTAGATGAATTCAGGGCAGAAGGACTCTACTTTTTGTTTTAGCCACCTAGGTGCCCCTAAATTGTTGATTTTCCCATGTAAAGGCAAACAGGTATTGGCTTTCAGGGTCACTACAAAGGTCTATTACAGTGAAGGTTGTGCTTTCTGGAGATACAGCTGAAAGTGGGGTATGAGGATTTGGCACAACTGGGTGCTGGGGAATAACTATATTGTTGATAACTCTTTAAGTCCTGAACAAACCTCCATCCTCTTCCATGTTTTTTTTTTTTTTAAATAACATATAATGTATTATTTGTTTCAGAGGTGCAGGTCTGTGATTCAACAGTCTTACACAATTCACAGTGCTCACCATAGCACATACCCTCCCCAGTGTCCATCACCCAGCCCCCCCATCTCTCCCACACCCCTCCACTCCAGCAACCCTCAGTTTGTTTCCTGAGATTAAGAGTCTCTTATGGTTTGTCTCTCTCTGTGGTTTCATCGTTTCATTTTTCCCTCCCTTCCCCTATGATCCTCTGTCTTGTTTCTCAAATTCCTCATGTCAGTGAGATCATAGGATAATTGTCTTTCTCTGACTGACTTATTTCACTTAGCATAATACCTTCTAGTTCCATCCATGTCGTTGCAAATGGCAAGATTTCATTTTTTGATGGCTGCATAACATTCCATTGTGTGTATGTGTGTGTGTGTGTGTGTGTGTATCACGTCTTTTTTATCTATTCATCTGTTGATGGACATCTAGGCTCTTTCCATAGTTTGGCTATTGTGGACATTGCTGCTAATTGGGGTGCATGTGCCCAGAAGGACTCTACTTTTTTTTTTTTTAAAGATTTTATTTATTTATTTGAGAGAGAGAATGAGAGACAGAGAGCATGAGAGGGGGGAGGGTCAGAGGGAGAAGCAGACTCCCTGCCAAGCAGGGAGCCCGATGCGGGACTCGATCCCGGGACTCCAGGATCATGACCTGAGCCGAAGGCAGTCGCTTAACCAACTGAGCCACCCAGGCGCCCAGAAGGACTCTACTTTTAAAAAGTTTTTTAAATACCGAGCTACAGAGATCACACTCAGCGTTCAAGGTTAGTGTGAAGTTTAGCAGATTATAAAACCTTTCCAATGCTAAGTACTTGCAAAGCAGCAGTTCTTATATTTCAGATGAAGAGACTATCCCCCAGGGGCAGGATAACCACAACACACAACATATAGTTGGCAGCATGGTTTGGTGACCACCTTATGCTGGCTGTCAGTTGTATAAAGGGAGATGAACCAAGGTATAAAATAGATGGGAGCTCAGAGGTAGGGTTGAGGCAGAGAAAGATACATAGAGGCCAGTATCGTGCATCAAATCTCTATTGAGGGTTGGCTCATGCCTTTAAAGATTACTTCCCAAGGCTGAGGTAGGGCTGGATTACATTCCTTTTTATGTAAATTTTTAAGCAATTGTGTAATATAGAAAAATGTACAAATAAGACTACCATATCCTGATACATTTTTCAAAGTGAATATCTCCCCGAAGTCTCCAGCACCTGAGTCAGGAAAGAACGTCGTTAATGCCCCGGAAGTCTCCTCATGCCCCCTTCTGGTCACAACCATGGTCCTAATGTCTAACATCATTACTGCTCCATAATGTACATACCCTACAATTCACCCATTTAAAGTATATAGTAGATTTAGAATATTCAGAGTTGTACCACCATCGCCACGATCTAAGTTCAGAACATTTCATCACCCCTAAAAGAAACCCTGTACCCATTAGCAGTCACTAATAGGTTAGTTTTGCCTGACTTTTCATCTGCTCATTTGTAAATGGACTCAGTGGTCTTGACTTGTTTTATGTTTGATTTCTTCTGGTTTCTGATCCTCCTCCTCATCACGTGTCATTGTGATTCGTTCATTCTCATTGCCACATCCCATAATTTATCTGTTTTACTGTTGATAGACTTTTGAGTTGGTTCTAGTTTTTGTATGAATGTTGTGTGTGCATTCTTTGGTGAATACGAATCTCTGTAGGGTACACACCATGTTGTGAAATGTCTGGGACATAGGGTATGTGCATACTCAGCTATATTAGATACTGTCAAGGAATTTTCCAAATGGCCTGTACAGTGGACACCCCCCCAGGCAGGATTTGAAGTTCCAGCTACTCTACATCCTGGCCACACATGATATACTCTGTCATTTTCATTTTAGCCCTTCTGGTGGGTTAAAGTGGTATGCTGTGGCCTTAATTTGCATTTCCCTGCTGACACATAAAGGTGGGCACCTTCTTTATGTGCTTGCTGGCCATTTGGATATTCTCTTTTGTGACGTTCCCATTCAGGATCTTATTTTTGCCCATGTCTTTTTTTTTTTTTTTTTTTAAAGAATTTTTTGTTTATTCATTTGAGACAGATACAGAGAGAGAGAGAGTAGGAGCAGTGGGGAAAGGTGGAGGGAGAGGGAGAAGCAGACTCCCCACTGAGCAGGGAGCCTGATGCGGGGCTCGATCCCAGGACCTGGAGATCATGACCTGAGCTAAAGGCAGACGCTTAACGACTGAGCCACCCAGGCGCCCCGCCCATGTCTTCTGTTTAATTGCCTGCCTTTTTCTTATTGATCATAGTTTGTTCTTCTGGCTAGGAGTCCTTTGTTGGACACGTTTATTGCAAATACTTCTCCCACTCTGTGGCTTGCCTCTCTGCGAGGTTCCTTTTTATGCAAAGGGGAAATAACCTTTTAATGAGCTCAGATATTGACATAATCTTTGCTACCTGTGCCAGGTTGTACAAAAATCAAATTATGTGTTAGTCTTACAGTGATTTTTTCTCTTGATTAATGATGTCATCGTCTTGGTGTGCCTTTAAGGGTATAGGATTTGAGAGAGAGGAAATCATGTGACTTTAAAAAATTTTTTTGCTATACTTTGGTTTTATTAGATTATTATTTAAGACCTGGTGATTTTTCTCTTCCTTTGGTGTGCAAGTATGTACACCATATATGTGTGGTGTAGACAGCGCTCGCTGGTGGCTTACCCTGTTTTCATTCTTCTCCTCTTTGCTAATAGAAGCTTAATGTGTTCAGAGCTGCAATGCGCACAGTTAAAACTGCTTGCTCTCCCAGGACCCTTTGATGTTAGGGTTGGTTATGTGACATGTTCTGCCAATAATCTGTGGAGAGAGTCTGTTGGGTAGGACTTCCCGAAAGCTATTGCTTTTCCAAGAAACAGAAATAGACTTGGCTGACAGACATCTTTTGCCCCTTCTCTGTTCTTTTCTGGAAGGTGGTTCTGAACTTCAGACGCTTTGCTGTTGTCCTGTAGTCATTGATGGTGAGAGAGACATGCTAAAGGTGGCAGAGCTAGTTCTTGGGTGGTACCGTGGAGTCACTGTATAAACCTTGAGCTGCCTTCTTAGGGTTCTCCAGAGAGAGACCAATAGGAGATGTATGTATGTATGTATCTATATCTGTCTAAAATAAATGATGGAAATTTATAAATATATATATTAAAATACAGAAACTATATGTAATTACATAAATGTATATATATTATAAGGAATTGGCTCCTGTGACTATGGAGGCCAAGAAGCCCCATGATTTGCTGTCTGTAAGTCTTACTCTGAGGGAAGGAGAAGACCAATACCCTAGTTCAACAATCAGGCAGAGAGAGCGCGCGCCCATGCGCGTAGTCTCCCTTACCCTCAACTGATTGGACAGGGCCCACCCACTCTGGGAGGAGCCATCTGCTTTCCTCAGTCCACTGATTCCGATGTTCATCTCCTCCAGAATAATGTTTAACTGGACATCTGGCACCCCGTGTCCCAGTCATGTTGACACTCAAAACTAACCATCACAGCTGCCTTCCTCTGGGCCTCCTGTTTTATGAGAACAGTGTGGGGTCATTTCCCAGGACTGTGTTCCCATATATAGATTCAGTCCCTAAGCAACATGTACGTTACTCAGATATTTCTTGGCTTTCAACATCACTGAGACTTGTGGCAGGTATGGGATGGTGCTCTACGGGTGCATCTGTGTCTGCTGGACTAAGATTGGACTTCGCCACATCCTGCGAAGGTAAAAGTACCTGTAACCGCGTTCATCTGAGTGAGTCCGGTGGATGCTGGCACCAAGTCACCAGCTGCAGAAAAGCCCTTAATTAGGCCGATGTTAAAGGCAGTTCAAAGACAACCAGGTATCTGAGACCCAGAGGAGTGCTTCCGGCGGGTCGTGAAGATTCTGTCACCCAGCTTATTAGACGGAAGCATCTCGCTCTTGTCCCTCTCAGGGGTTTTCCCCAGATCTTCATTAGAGTAAGAAATGACTTTGAGAGGACAAACTCCTAAATACTTGTTACGAATATGAAACATACTTGAGAAAATCAACGATTGGGACTTCGTTATTTTGGGGGAAAATAGGCTTTGGCTTGCTCTTCCTTCTGAGACCATGACTCACTTTACACTCCCATGGGCCAAAAAGATACTTGTGTATCTAACATTTTTTTAATCTAAAAATTGAAGATTGGCTTGCTCTTAACATGGCGGTAGCTTTTACAAGTCTCTCTGCTTGTAGAGCCTTGGGGTCCGTGCGTTGACGAGGCGCCGTGGGCCTGCTAGTGAGGCGACGGGGACAGCTCGGGGCCACGAGGGCCGGTGGGTGTGGGTGGCGAGGTTCTTCTTTCCCCGCTTCCACCACCCCTTCCGTGGCGGCTGTGACACGTTTCTCCTTGGTGGCTGGCTTATTGGGTTCCCCTGACAGTGGGCACACGAGAGACGGGAAGCTGGAGGAGGGAGAGGGACCTGCTCCTCTCTGTTGGCTTTCTGTCCCTCACAGCCCAGCAGGACCCTCAGTTCCTGAAGAAGGAGCTGCTTTCCGTGGGCAGTTTTCCACACACGGAGCAGCGGCTTCATTCTGCCACTTGGGAGATCTGCGGGTTCTGCCACCTTCCTGGGGCACTCGGCAGCCGGCCACCAAGCTGAGCAGCACCCCTCAGTCTGCTCCTCAGAGGGCTGACTTCCAGCTCCGCGGGGCACCTCCTCATGCTTCTGGGTTTTCCCATTCCCTCGCCTTTGTTTCCCTGCCCTGAGCGCTGGCCGCTTCCCTGGGGTCCTCTTTGAGATCTAGTGTCCCGTTTTGCTGTCCCCTCTTCACCATCTGGGTGACAGTCCAGCCTTTCATAGGAAATCATCTCTGTTGAGATCATGGCCGTGGTCTTGGGACTCCCAATCCAAAAGGCAGCCAGATGGGCAGCACCTGCACGAAGGGCAGGGGTCCTCCTCCTGGCACCCCCAAGCTCGGATGGGTTTCCCACTAGCGTGCATCAACATACATCGAGACTTTCCTCCTAGATGACAGGATTCACCCCCAGGGGCTGACTGAGGTCATGGGGGAACCTGTATTTTCCCCGCTGTCTGGTCCCGAGGTCCTGTCCTTGCTGCCTCCCTTCTTGCTCCCCGCTCTGCTCTTCAAGACATCCTGCCCATTCTTGCGGTGGCCTCAACTTCCTCAGGACCTTCTTGGCTTGGCTTTTCCCTGAGGCTCCCCTTGTCATCATTGCTGTCACTCTCCCAGGACCTTCTCCTGTCGTCTTACCCCCTTTTTTTTTTTTTTTTTAAGATTTTATGTATTTATTTGACAGAGAGATAGCAAGAGCAGGAACACAAGCGGGGGGAGTGGGAGAGGGAGAAGTAGGCTCTCCACAGAGCAGAGAGCCCCATACGGGGCTCGATCCCAGGACCCTGGGACCATGACCTGAGCCGAAGGCAGATGCTTAAGGACTGAGCCACCCAGGCGCCCCTCGTCTTACCCTTCTGTGCTGCCCCACAGCACTACAAAAACCAAGCTGCGTCATCCCATCAGAGTCCTCCAGAGCCGCCGGATGGTGTTGACTAAGTGTCCAGTGTCCCCTGGATCCCAAGTGATACTGGGATATTCTCCATCTTCTCTCCTCTTGGGGGCCGTTCTCAGCTGACTGCTCTCTGCTGACCCCGCCCCGCTGTCTCTTTCCCCTCACGCTTAGCTGTGGCCTCACCTGGCTTTGCTTGGGCCAGGCTGACTGGGGGGGGGGGTTGTCAGCGCCCCATCTGCCTCCACACTCACCAGCAACATTTCTTACCTTACTGGGAGGAAAAGCTGTTCTTCCACCTGTCCTAAGGCTGACCCTGCTTTCTTAGCACCTTTCTGTAACTGACTTATTTTCTCCCCCCTCCCTGCACTCCCGATCTCCTAGAAGTCTGTTCAGGGCACGGATGCCGCATCTCTCTGGTTTGCTGCAGATGGGAGGTGAGAAAGAGAGAATGACTGGGTGATCATCCAGTGGGGTTGGCCCGATGGTGGGACGATCCCAGGACTTCTGGCCTGACCCTGGACTGCTCTAGAGCCTGCAGCTGAGCTGAGGAAGGTGGTGAGGGAGCAGATTCCGAGGGGAGGCTCAGAATCTCCGCTCTGGCCATGTTAGCGTGTTAGACCTGCAGGGGAGATGTTGCCGGGCTGGAAGAGGTACAAGTTCAGGAATGCGGGGGATCAAGACAGGTGTCGTCAGCTCCTAGATGACACTGAAAACCCTGAGGCCAAGGGAGAGCTACCAGAAGCGTGGTGGACGATGAGAGGAGCCCAAGCACAGAGCTGGGACACGCCGATGCCCGGGTGCCGGGGAGAGGAGAACCGCCAAGGAGGCTGGAAAGAAGGGCCCCGACCGTTGTGAGCAGGAAACCCCAGAGGGCGTCGCATCCTGGCCTTCCGGAGCAGGACCTGAGGGGATCCACAGTGTCGTGTTACTGGTAAGTCACATGAGCTGAGAACAGAGAATTAACCATTGTCTGTGGCACTGTGGGAGTCCTCCTTGACCTTGACAGCAGTGGTTTTGGGAGAGTGGGGGAACGAAAGCAGGCCTGGAGTGGGTTTGACAGAAAACGGATGAATGAATGAAAAACAAAAGGAACCTACTCGTGTGTAGGGATAGCAGTTGATGGGGAGAGAAATGGGTTTCTGATAAAGAAATCTTGTACAAGTGTAAATGTGTGGGCTCTGTCAGTCTGCTTGCTGTTTAGACCCCTGCACTGCAGGCCCCTCAGCTCCTGTCTGAGGGGACAGTGGCTGTGCCCCGGGGGAGACTTTGTGCACAGCAAAGAGGGTGTAATGCAGGAGGTTCTTGCCCTCTTGGCGGCCGTGACTCCCAGCAGCCGGCTCCGTGGACGAGGTTAGCAGTGAGATCCCGTTTAGACACTTGGGGATTTCGTCCCCTTTGGACTCCTTTGAATCTTTTCCTCTGTTTCATGTTGGCGACTTTGTTTGCCCTTACGCTGTGGTTGTGGGTCCGTGTCTAATGTGTGTGAGCGTAAGCTTCTGGAGACTGGGCTCCTCCCCAGACGTGCAGTACGTGACTGCTCACCAGCCCTGGCCAGTGGCTCTCTGGCGCTCGCCGTACAGAGGGTCTTACGGATGGGCTGTTTGGAACTGGTACTCTGGGAGAAAGAAGCAAAAGGCCTGGGCTCTGTTTACTGCTTTCTACTGGGGCTTCTGGGTGTTTGTGTTCTCTGATAACTGAAATAATAGCTGTGTAGAACTGCTTTGTTAGCACTGTGTGTGTGTGTGTGTGCGTGCATGCGCGCCCTGTAAGAGGTGGGGAGAAGTGGGAAAGCAGTGTCTTCCTGCGTTGCCTTCATGGGATCGTCGGAGCTTAATGAGGAGATAGTGGATTTATCTCCTGAGCTGTGACATGTTTATGCAGAAAAGACAAAAGATCTCTGTTTGACATGAGCGCTGATCATCTTGAGATACAGAGCCGCTGGTTGCTTTCAAGGGCTTAGAAGTGTAAAATGTCCTAATGAGCTCGCTTCCGACATGCTTCGCGTTCTCCGTGGATTGTTTTCATTTTGGGCAGGGGTTAGCTCGCTCTAGTGGCAGATGCTTCAGCAGGGGCTTTCCATCCGGGGGATGTTCTTGGCTTCCGGACTTCTGGGCTCCTGCTAGTGAAGAGATGCCTGTTGGGCCAGGGGGCCGGGGACGCAGCTCCAGCGCAGTCTCTGCAAAAGTAGGCCAGTCGCCGTCTTGTCGTTAAGTGGGGGCTTTTGGTGCCCATGGGCCAGCCGGCTGCTGTGTGGATGATGTGATTCAGGTGGTGGGGGACAGGGTTTGAGCGGTAGGGTGAACACAGGGCTGCTGAGGAGCCTGAGCACCCTGCCGTCTCCCTGATGGGCCCTCGGCATCCTGCACAGGCCTCGGGGGACCGCATGGGGGCGGAGAGCCCACGGATGGCCTCCGAAGCCCACATTCCCTCAGTGTCTCTTCCACCACATACCGCTGTGTGGGAATGGGACCCACGCCTGGCATGGACTGCATACGGGTAACTATTTGTAACCGCCAGTGTCCCGACAAAGACTGACCTCTAACCTCAGATCCCTTTTTGTGGCAGGAATACATAATAGAGAATGTGTTCTCTTTGTATACTTAACAAGGCAATTAGAGTAAGGGAGAATTAGCCTTGACTACACAAACTGAGCTTATCTGCATCTAGCAAGCCAGTAAGATCAGCTTTCGATTGACTTTAAAAAAGAGTCCAGCAAGGCCACAGGCACTCGAATTAGAGATTTCCAGAGCCTGTATCACTTAGAAACAAAATCTCCAAGAGGCAACTGAGATCTTTTCATTTTGAAAATGCTTTAATAAGTGTTGACAACACTGTTTTGCAAAATGTAAAGGTACTATACAAATTCTTAATACAAAAAGAATAAATTAAAAGCAGATTTCTTTTTAATTCTGCAACTTTGTCTACAACATACATCCTTTTCATTGATTACAGTTGAACAGAATCCAGTAAAATCATTTTCCATGCTCTACAGTCAGTTTCAGGAGCAACCTAATCCTTTCTCCCCATTATTAAACTAGAGTCCATTTTACACAACGTGTAATAAACTATTGACATGAATGTATATGTAAAACTTTACACCTAGTTAACTAAGCAGTAACTGGTCATCCGATAGCACCTGGAGGGGGTCTGCTCTATTTAGAACTAACACTGAATGAAAACGAATTGGGATTTTAACAGTTTCAACACTCACCTGCATATAATAAAATAAAAAAAATCCACCTGTCTCACAACAAAGTCTGATGTAGGTGTCCCCACCAGTCTTCAGGCTAAACAGGCAACTTCTTACACGTATCCAAAGAATCCAGTAGGGGCTTTATATCAGACCAGGGGCTTCATATTCCATCTTAAAATTTGCTTGAAAGAAAGACGGATCTGTGAAGAGCTTGCAAGCGCTTGTTTACAGTAACTACCATTCCCCACCACACTGATCCTTAATCCCGTGGCTCTCAAAGGACTAACATTATGTACATTTGTAGTAACCGAACGCAGCTCAACAGTAAAACCTGTTTTACTTCATCTCTGTCTTTCCTACCAGACTATCGTGGCGTTTGTCTGAACTGTAGTTCCCCTCCCTCTCCGTTCCTTTCTGCCTCCTGAATTCAAAACCCAAGTGTTGAGAAAGATTTTTCATCTCGCATTCCCGGTCACCCAGCTGGGCTAAAAGTGCGATCTGGGGCGGGGGGGGGGGGGGGGGTACTGCAGCCCCGATTTGAAACCACGGGACATGCTGTGTAACCTGCAGCCACGTGACCTCGTCTCCTCCTCTGTTTCTCTGCACTTTTCCTGTCGCACACAGTTCAGTCTGATTAGCCAGTGTGTCTTTGGGGTGAAAGAAAAATGGCCCAGTGTATAATGTTCTGAATGGGGAAGGAAAAAAAACCTGTTGGCCGTAGCTCTGATCGTCAAAATACCAGCAACAAAAATACCACCCCTCCGTCCCCAGGATCTGGTAATAACATTAGAACCAGTTTTGTTTATCCCGCAGGGTTTACCCAAGTGTTCTGTGAACGTTCGCCCCTTCCCCCAAGCTGTGTCACCAGTCCAGTGCCCACAGGCCTGGGGAAAGCAGGCCCTGAATTGTCTGGAGTGGCCCCAGCGTGCCGTGAGCCCACAGCGCTTTCCAAGCTGCAATAGAGGGAGCGTTGTTAAACTTACTTTAGGGTCCATCTTCCCTCCTGGTCTGGTAGAGTCTCGTTCTTCTTGGATTACACATACATAAAAAAAAAACGAAGATTTTTCTTTTTACGCTGAAGCTAACTGTGGTTCTGCTTTCCCCCAAAACTAACCCTCCCCCAACCAGCTCCTGTCCCTGGCTGTCAAATGCCTTTCCAATAGGAAGTCGTTACAAGTGAGAAAAACCGTCCCTCCCCCCGCCCCCCCACTTGCGCCAATAAGCACAGCGTCCCACCTCTGTGGAGACCGTGTTTGTGCCATTTTGAATAACCCAACTAAGAGTGTGCGCTTGTTAGGATTATAAAAGTATTTTTGAGGCCTTTGAAGATAGATGGCTTTCCAGTTGTGTCTTAAGCATAGCTCAAGACACATGTAAACGTGCGGCTCTTTCCTCCCCTCTGGGTTTCTGCGGACGACTGTGGTACGTCAAGGTAGCTGCCGACGCCGGAGGCATCCGGGCCCTCTGGGAGCTGGCGTGCTCTTCAGCCTGCTCCGCCTGCTAGCTAGTAGACGCGGGAGTCAACTCTTCCTACCTAAGGGCATAGTTGGGTTCTTGGAATAAGTGACACATTGGTAACCGGGTGCCGAGAGAAGTCGGGTCTGAGCTCTTTGTCACACAAGTGCTAACAAGTATAAAATGAGCCACAACAGTTAAACACTCGAATGGATCGCAGTGTGCTTTTTCCCTTGGTTTCCCATGAAAAATAAAATCAAACACTTTGTGCAAAACAATAGGACACGCTTTTACTGCTTGTTTTAATGAGAGAGAAGCGCTTTTGGCAATCCCCACCTTCCGTTTCCTCCAGATCCCAGCAGGAAAGCAGTGAGCTTGGACCGGACCCCCGTGCAGACCGGGCTGACAGTGCCCCCCTGCTCCCTGCCCGCAGGCCTGTCCTCCATGTCCACACCCCTGGGGACCCGAGGCCACGGCGCCCCTCTGGCTACCTCTGGCTCCCTCCACTTGACCATCATACCGGGTTAGTTTTCCAGGCTCTGGCCTGAGAGAGAAGGTGGGGCGTTAAGGGCGAGGGATAAAGAGGGGAAACAATTTACAAATGGTTGACTTTTCACTGTGATGAGTTAGTAGCAGTTGAGAATTTAAAAGATTTCATTGCAGAAAGAATGTCTTCCTCTTGGCCCCTCTCATTTTTTTTATTTTTAAATTTTTTTTTTAATCTTTGGCAGCATAGAACTGATTGTGATCCTCGGATGCATCTTGGACACGTGAAGCTTCCTTTTTCAATCTCCTTCCCCTCCCCCAACAGCCACTCCCCCAGGGAACATGTCAAGTGTCAACTGAGTGTTCGCCGCACACGCGCGAGGCATCCTCCTCACCGAGCGCGGTGGGCCTGCGAGGGGGGCGCAGGCTGGCCACAGCGGAACAGTCCTTCGGGATCACCCTGTACGTAAGTCTCCTTTCCTGTTCTCCTGCCACTTGTCCACGGAAACTGGATGTCCGCCACCTTCCCTGATGGTTCCTGGCCTGGGGGCTGTCACGGCACGGGGAAGCCACCAAGGTGCCGCTGAGGATTGGTGCCTGGCTCTCCGTGGGCGAGAGCGCCAGGGGGACACACAGTGGGACCGGAACCTTCCAGAATGTCTCCTCAGTCAGGTTTTTGAGGGTGAAGGGGATGCGGAGACGGGAGGAAACAAAGTGCTGAGGGCCGAAGCTGGTGCGGGGTGACAGTGCGTCTGGGTAAGGCAAATGAGAGGCAGTGAGGTGATCTCTGAATGGCGTTGAGGCGGTCAGATCGAGGCCGGCTGGCTCACACGAGGGTGCCGGGCTTGGCTTGCTCCTGCCCGTACCACTGGACGTCGGCTAGTTCGGGATAGAGGGAGGAGTCCAGGAAACAGCTGTCGGTGTAGCTCCTGCAGGGAGGGCGAGGAGGAGAGCAGCGGGTTAGCGGAGCAGAGCGCCCAGTAGGGCAAGCTGCTCCCAGGCATGGCAAAATCCACCTGCAGGAGCCCTGCCGCGGGAGCCCCCGTGGGGGGCGGGGAGGATGGAGGCGGGGCTGCTCACGCCTGGCCAAGACCTCTCCGAAGTCCTGCTGTCTGGGCCCTACCCTCGGCGCAGCACGGGAGCTTCCAGAGCTCCGGGCTTCCATGGGATTCCGCTTTTTGGAGAACAGCTGCTTGGGCTGCCCTCCAGGAGACCCCAGGCGCCCCCAGCTTTGCCTACATACTATTCTGTCCCAGAAGCACGTTCAAAACGTCAAGTGAAACGGAGAAGTTATTTGGATGGGAGTCTAAAAAATTTTTTGAATGCGTCTTATTTATTTAAACATGCATTGTTTTCTGATTATAGAAACTGTATGGAAAACATACCAGAAACTAGAATGAAAACAAAAGACTTAAAAAGTCTCTGAGGTATGCGTCACCATGGAGGCTGGGGAGAAGCCAAGAGGTAATTACACAGACACGCTGAAGCCCATGTTCAGTACTCGGAAAAATAGCCCCTTGCTGATCCCAAACTGGCTCTTTTGGGGCAAGAGTAAAGGTCAGGAGCAGCCCCTGCAGCCTGAGGAGGTGGAGGGCCCCCTCACCCCCCCTTGGCTGGCTGCCTGAGCTCTGCGCTCTGTTCCTAAACTGCAGGTCCAGCTTGGAGCCCCCTGGGTGCTGTTGCCTTTGTTCCCAGCGCAGCTCCTAGCTCCCTCTGAGTGTCAATTTGTACTGATTCCTACAGGGATGAAACTGGGGGCCTTGAGCCTCCAGGTGTTGAAGCGACATGTCCCTTGGATGACACTGGTCTGTGATTCCGGGTTATTAGGTCTATGTGTCTTTAATGCCTGGTGCTAGGGTTCGGGACGGATGGGTGAAGGAACGTGATCCTAATCCAGTGTGGTGCAGAGAACAGCAAGCTGAACGAGCACCTTCCTCCCAGCCCCGTGAGCGAGAAGCTACAGTCGTGCCCATCTTTCTCATTGGCTGACCTCTCTAGGAACGAATGGATGAAGGCATTGTGGATTTTGTAAATGTTTCTCATCTGGCTTTTAAAAAACCCACGGATGTTGGAAAACCCAAGGCATCGGTGGCATATGGTGGCCTTTGCTGAGAGTCCTGGGCCTGGAACTCCTGATCTAGTGGGAATGAATGCTGCTTTCAGAAGCAAAATGACATACAGACCCTTTCTTCTGATGCCGGCCACGGGTCCCTATTACGGTACGTAAGCGCTAAAGGGCTAACTCCCACGTACCCACCCTGACAGAAGTGCCTTTTGCCATGTGCCTGAGGGACTAAGAACGTTTTTCCGGCAGAAGGTAGTTGGATCCACAGGGACATAGGCTGTATTTTGGGAGACAGTCCCTCTCGAACTCCTTGTGGTCCTGGTGGTGCCCTTCCCTCTCCCCCAGGTGGGCCAGTTAGAATCCTCCAACCACAGTCACTGACTGCTTCAAAGAAGGGCAGAGGCCCAAGCAAGGCCAAGCAGCCTTCACCCCAGGAGTATGTGGGAACAGGAAGCAGAGGCAGAGATGAAAGAGAACTAGCCACGTCTGGCTCTATGTGCCCTAAACCACGAGTCAGGCACGATAGTGCAAAACCCATTCATGTATAAAAGATCAGTTGGATCCAAATTGTGTTTCTGGAAGTTGGAATAAATTCAGGTTACCTGCTCAGACGGCTAAAGCATCTGTGGAGAAGACACTTAGGATTTTCATTCACCTAAGTTCCAAATAGCCTTACCCTCTTTTTTCCTTCTGGTAGGAATGACCTCCCTGAAGTTTGCACTTCAAAGAAATGGCCTACAGGATAGGTCCTGGAGGAGACCAGATAGAGCATTTACGTCTCAAAGACACAGGGAATGAAGGCAAGTTCCTCCCAGAAGGATTTTGTTTCTTTTTTTTTTTTTTTTAAATAATAGAATTTTTTTTTTTTTTTTTTAAAGATTTTATTTATTTATTTGCTAGAGAGAGACACAGCGAGAGAGGGAACACAAGCAGGGGGAGTGGAAGAGGGAGAACAGGCTTCCCGCTGAGCAGGGAGCCCGATGCGGGGCTTGATCCCAGGACCCTGGGATCATGACCTGAGCCGAAGGCAGACGCTTAATGACTGAGCCACCCAGGCGCCCCGGATTTTGTTTCTTAAATCTAAATATTTTAAAATATCTGCAAGGCCTTTTGAGGTGAATAGGGGAGGTTTTGGAATTGGTAAAAATAAACAAAAAACTATGGGTAGGCTTTGAATTGCTTCCAGAGCTGTGTGACTGTTGCCGTAAAGACTGAATTTGCAAGACAGGGACACATGTTTTTAGTTCCTCAAGGACTGGGGTTGCAACTTGATTGAGTAAAGGCCAGTAAGATCTTTAAAATTTACTCAGTTGAATTGTTTTCTAACAGTTTGGTGACAGCAGTGGGATCCCAAGGAGACCTCAGATAGCTTCAGGGACAACATGAAACACAGGCAGCCGTACCTGTGAACCCCCTGAGGTCTCTGTCAGCATTTCCGAGGGCCATGGGTAAGTTCCTCTCGGTTCTGAGCTCTGCTCTTTTTGCGTTAGGCTCCCCATCGAGTTGGCTTCCCAGTCCAGCATTAACATTGTCTGGACTGACGGGAGGCTCTCACAGAGTCCCTGGCCCTCGCTTAGTCTGCAGTCCCAGGCCAGGGCTTGGCACCTGGCACCTCAGTCCCGAGCCTCCAGTTAGTCCCCAGTGCCCATGTGTTGGGGGTTGCTGGTTCCGTCCATAGTTCCGTGCTGGGAACTGCCGGTGATGTGCACCTGCGGCCTCCTCCTGGCCAGCCCACAGTATCCTCTCTTCGGCTACTACGGGTCTGCTAATGTGCCCGTGAGGTAAAGCAGTAAGAGGTCTGTTGTCAGTGAGAACCTCAGAAGCCAAAGCTGCAAAATTGGTGGGCACAGGTCAAGCACTTAAAAGCCGTTAGAGCACTTGCCCCCTAACTCGAAGACCCCCGTGCTAGGGTAAGTTGGTTACAGAATGGGTTAGACGGCCATCAGGTCTCCCACTGACCTCAAGAAAACTTCCACACCACGAGGTACACTGTGAAATGTCCCAAGATCCCCAACCAGTGGCACATCCGTATTCATTTGTCTCTATGAGACCGAAGGCTCAGCTGAAGAACAGGCATCCCCAGGTTCCAAAGAACGGAGTGTGCCACCTACCAGCACAGCTCCTTACTTCGCGTCTAAGAACTGTGGTAGTAGAACAAGCTAGAACTACAGTGGCCACTGGGAAGCGATTTCACTCCACAGTGAAACTGGAGCCTCTCAGGCATGTGCCCTCAGAAGACCGGAACCTAAGAGCTGAGAGACTGATGTCCCGTTAAGTGCCTGATCTACAGAGGAATGAGACTTCTCTCCTGAGCTGCGAACACCTGCCCAGGATCTCGCCCCATTCTCAAGCCAGTGAACTGGGACCATGGACACTGCTAGAACACTCGCCCCCTTTCTATGAGACCACCTTCTGCAAAGCACAAGACTCCTGTGTAAGGATAAGGGCTTATGGACAGGCAGGTTTCACACCAGGTCACCTGTCACCCCCCAAGACAATCCCGTGCAATGAGGGACACCTGGTCTTAGACAAGCAGGGCAAGGGCTGTCCCCCAGGAAAAGGAAATACCCCATCAAAGGCACACAGTCAGTTTTCCTCTCAGGAAAACTCCAAAAATGGGATCCCAGTCTTGTCAAGGCTCTACGGGTGCCCCCCACCCCCCCAAAACCCCAGGGGTTTTACACTAAAAATAGTTACAGTCTCTCATGCACATGGACCAACAGTACTGAAGACAACCTAGAATCCCAGCGGTCATTACGAGGAATGTTCCAGTTAGACAAGTTCATTCATTTAAGAAATGCACGTGAATGCAGGGGTTCCTAAACAAACAGAATGGGATACCTGTTATAATTGGCACGCAGAAGCCTCCAGAAGGCTTCAAAATTCTGAAACTGCTTCACTGAGAGATTCATTGCAAAAGGGTAATGAAAAGCCCAAGACAGAAGCAGTACCTAAAACAAAAGACCGTCTGACTGCTGGGACTCCTGCCACTCTCCTCTTCTACACCCAAGTGCTCGTGGTATTCGTCCTGTATCTGGATGGTCTTCCACCCGCAAGAGACATGTCTGTCAGAGGAGGGTCCCCATACGGGGCTTGAAGAGTTCCCAGGACTTGGGGGATTCTCTTGTAACTGCCACCAGTTATTTCTGAAACAAACAGCCAAGGGGAAACTAAACCTGGGACACCTTGTCAAGTTCTGGTAATGCAGGAGTTACACTCCGTACTTTAAACCCCACTTGCTCTGGAGCCCACAGATGGGAATCCTGGAAGAACTAGCAAGAATTCTTACCAGAGTCCTCTCTCCCAAATCTCTGTAGCCCACTTGAGAGAGGAAGGTAAAATTTGGCGTCCCTTCCTTTCCAGACCCACGGGTTGCTGAACCTTTCTCTCCCAGCGACAGCTTTTGCCCTCCTGTGTCCTGTGAGCCTGGCTTGGCACCGTCACGTTGGGGCTCCCAGTATATGGCCAGGCAGAGAAGTGGGTTGAACTCTGTGTACAGCTGGGGTCCTGTGCTTATTGCCAGTCCTTGGGAAGCGTCTCAGCCTCTGTTTTTGGTCATCTTTGAGTGGCTCCGGCTCTGGGACAGTGGTATTCTTTGTACCCTCTCTGAGGACACCTTTTGTGTCCGTGGTGGTGTTCAGTACTAGCCAGGAATATTTACTGTTTGAGCTCAAGCCTGACAAGAGAGCCGAAAGGATTTTTAAGTAGCTCTATGGTCAGAAGTTGGCCAGATTGGAAGTACAGAGTCCTCATCAGAGCCTGACAGCAACTTTTTGGGGGGCTTTCTCCCCTAAGCCAAAAAGAAACCATGTGCTCAGAGGGAAAGAAAAACATTTTGCAGCCATCTGCAGAAGGATTTACTAGAACAAGCCAGAGACTAAGCTCTAAAATCTGGAACACAGGAATCTTTTGATTTCCATCCTAACTGAAGATCTTGATATAAAGCAGCAAACTGAGGATAATGTAGTGGGATGGGTGGGTCAGCCTGTGACGTCACTCAGGTCGCAACCCAATTTCTTGAGGAATCAAAAACGGGGGTCCCTGTCTTAGAATAAATCACATCTTTATCAGAACAAATACAGCTCTAGTAGCAAAGTCAAATCCCACCTGTCATTTTTACCAATCCCCAAACCTTCCCAATTTGTCCGAAAAGGCTTGATCTGGATTTAAGCAACAAAGCCCTTCTCCGAGGAATGTTGGGAAGGTTCTCCTTGCAGGAACTTGTCTTGTAGGCCATCCCTTTCAAGTGCAAACTTCAGGAAGGTCATTCTTACCAGAAGGAAAAAAAGAAGGGGAAGGCTGTTTGGAATGTAGGCAAATGAAAATCTTAAATGTCTTCTTCCCAGATGCTTTAGGCTCCTGAGCAGGTAACCTGAATTTGTTCCAACTGTCCTTCTGTAAACTAGTCAGTTTTGTATTCTCACCCTGGTTTCATGGCTAAAATTTAAAACGAAAGCTGTAAGATCTCTGTATGTCTGCAGGTGGGTGACATTTTCCTACCTCTGGTTGGTACTGCCAAAATTAATTTGTAGAAGTTTTAATTAATTGGCTTAAAAAGAAGCACTTATTAAAATGAGGTATTCTAAAACTGTCACAAATACAGGAGTAAGCCACGTATTTTTCAAGTTCATGTGATCTAGGATGAATCTTCAGTAAATAAAAGCTAGTTCAAGTTTGTGGGTTTAATTAAAATGGGAATGTCTTCAGAGAGACCTATACCTTTTATTCTACCTGCGTTTGCTAGTGATTTGAATTCGTGTTATCTCTGTTACAAAACTTGTTCGCAAGGAAGGGAACTTTAATGTCTTGAGAAGTTTTCATGATTAACATGAACATAACTGCTGCTGATCCCAGAGCACGCATAGTCCTTCCTACGCCTCAGAGGCTGTACCGCCGTGTCCCCCTCAATCTCCAGGACTAGTAGAAAGGACTAAAGGCATCATTAAAACTCCATTAGGAAACTTCTCTGCACCTCTAGGATTTCTCTGGACCAAGATGCTGTCACTGGTTGTTTTTGAATCTAAAGTCCTTACCTTTTGAAAAAATAGTAACTGGCAGACCCATGCATTTGCCTCTTTCCCAGTACTCTGACCCTCAGATCGCCCAACAAGACCTATCAAAATATTGCCACTATTTCCAGAAACCTCTCTCACAAATTCAAGAAGCTTATGCTGAACAAGAATATAACCTGATCTCTGACTCCCTTCAGGAGCCACATCCCGGAGAATACTCGTACTGGGAGAGACTCCCTCTTCCCTGAGGTGAAAGGACCTTTCTGGTACTGCTGGCCAGTTCCTGCATAGCTAAGCCTGGAGGCATCTGCCCCTGGATTCATCTGTCCCGACTTCCAGGAGTCACGGGACCTGGAAGGAACAAAGGCAAGAGCTCCAGCCGCAGCAGACGGCTAGCCCGAGGTCGGACCAGGCCTCTATCACCGTCCGCCTTTACTGTGAAAATTGTGATGGGCAAAAATGAGTCAGACTCCTCCACCTAAGTGTTTTTTTCCTCCTGTTTGCTCTTTTCTGTTGCTCCTTGACTTGGAAAGAAAGACCGTACCTTCCTCTGCCGAGGGAGACAGCCTCTCAGGCTGCTGGATCTGCCTTCGCAAACTCTGATCTGTCCATGATTTGGGGGACCCCCTGGGCTTTCCTGTGGCCACTTTTCCTTCGTGAACCACGTCCGAGTTCCCTTCGATGTCAGCTGATACAGTTAAAGTCTCGCAGCCAGGCTTTCCCAGGGCCCTTGCCTAGTGCCGCCTCTACCTGACCAGTGAGGTACCCGTACCCCCGCACCTCAGTACAGGCGTCACCAGGCTCTTACGAGTGTCTGAGTCCCACCTGCCCCCGGCACAACGACCTCTCAGCAGAAGCATGTGCTTTTGCAAGGCATTTAGAACAACTCTTTATTTCAGGCTGGGAGACGGATTTCCTGAATATGCCAAAAACCTAACTGACCCCTGGCTTGAACGAGCAAATGTGACAATGAATCCATGAACAATGCTGCTTTCGCGGGAGTGGTCTGTACCCCGACAGGATTTATCTTTGTCCTGGGTGGTGATCATTCTCCTGGAGCCTACAAGTGCCCGGACTGGCATATAAGCAGGCAGCCGCTCTGGTTCTTCTCTATACCCTAGCTGTCCACAGCCAAACTGAGACACCTTATCGGTCAGCTCCCCTGAATTTACATTATCAGGTTAGAGGAGACCAGGAAGCATTCCTAAGTCAGGAGTTGCTTCCTTTGGCCAATCTCTACTTCCCTGGTTAGGAGGGGGTGCAAATGAGGCTAGGGCCCCAAACTCTGCTTTAACCCATCAAACAACTGCTGACTCTAGTGCTAAGGCCATAGCTAACCCAGCAAAACTCCCTAGATTCTCTGTCTAAAATTGTCCTTGCCAGTAGGCCAGCCCTTGATTCTCTCTTGGCTGCACAGGATGTCTGCGCCATAGTCAATCAACATGCAGACTTGGCTTAACACTTCTGGGGAAGTCGAGGTTCAATTACATCAAGTCTGAGAACAAGCCCATTGGTTACAACAAGTCCAGTCTGACCCATCTTGGAATTTTGATTTATTCAGCTGGTTCCCAACAAGACTGGGCTTATTACAATTGGGTCTTTCTATCTTATTTGTCATTTTGTTTTGTGATTTTTTAAGTACTGAGTTACCCATCCAGCCTTTGTGAAAATAACAAACGTGACAGCATTTCAAAGCCTTGGGCAAGCAAATGTCTGACATGTATACCCTGACAAAGTCTCCTTGCCTTGACCCAATATAAGTTGCTGAAGTGTGGCCTTTTGCTTGCTACTATTCCCGAAGCTGTTCTCACCCTGAAGAAGACATGGTAAAGAAAAAAGATCCAAGTATGATAAAAGAAAAAGACACAACGAAGAAACAGCATGGATCATCAAAAGGTGAGGTCCATGCAAAAAACACTTAGCAATATATTGGGTGATTGCTGCCCCTCATGGGGGCTTGATCAAAAAGGGCAAATGCAGAACCAAACCAAAATGGAGTCATTTAATGTCGGACAAAATGGAGACAATCACTGCAGGCTCATAAAGGAAAATGAACCTATCCTTAACACAAATTACAGCTCTTCCCAGAAATCAGCAGAGCACACCAGCCAATCCCCCAAAGCCAATTCTGTTTGGGCCCTTTCTGAACTTCCCTGTCCCCTGCAAATATGCATAGTTTGGTTTTTGGCATTGCTACTTTTCAAATGGGGCCAATGAAATCCACTTTCCAGTTCCCTCCTCTGGGGTACACGACACCTGAGGATGGTTTTCCTGTGCTCCAAGGGACTTGTGCTCCATCTAACAACATCTTGGATCAAGGGAGGAAAAAAAGGGAAAACAATGCCTAAATAACATGATCAGTGATGCTTTCTTGAGCAAGAGTGGGGAATGTGAAAGGATTTCAATCTAAAATGAAACCAGAGGATATGAAGTGAAGAATCTCACGCATGTCCCTTCAGAACAACAGAACTTAAGAACTCAGAGACTGATTTTCCATAAATGCTTGACTTACAGAAGACTGAGACTTATTGCCTAACCAGCGAACATATGCCAAGGATCTCTTCCTGTTCTCCAGCCAATGAATTTGTTTAGTCTCTGGCTAGACTTTTCCCTCTTTGCAAATCCAGCCTGCCCCAAGCCCTCAACGCTCACCTGTAGCTTGCTACAGCCTGCATTTCCCAAAGTGCAGTTCTTCTGCCACTCCCAGATAAACTCCATTTCTGGTCATTTGAGCCTACCTCAGTTGACCTCCTTATTGAGGTTGTTAGCCATTATTGGGAACATTCCAGTTGGATGAGATCATTTAAGTGAACCTGAAAGCAAGGTTTGCCAAATGCAACAAATGGGTTACCCATTTTCATGGGTATGCAGAAGCTTCCAGAAGGTTTCGTGATTCCAAAGTAGCTTTGTTAAAAGAAAGAGTCATTGCAAAAGGAAAATGAAAAGTGACAGAAGAGGTACCTAAAACCAAAGACCGTAACATTGACTTGACTCTTACTACTTCCCTTTATCCTCTCTTACCTCTGAGTACTCATGATCCGCTCATCCTCTTAAGTGCCTTTTCACTCTGCAGAGACTACATACTGTCAACAGAAGTCTGCCCCGTTACTGGCCTCAAAGGTGGGCCCCCGTATGAGCCCTTTGCATAGTTGACGGGACTCTGAGGGGTTTCCTGGTAACCTGTGACCGTATTCCATTAAACAGCCAATGGGAAACTAAAACGGAAATTAATGGAAAGCTTTGCCCAATTCTGGTAGATTCCAGGGCTGTATGCTCTACTTTAAGCCCTATTGCTTGGGACCCTGCAGGTGAGGGCCTGGGAAGAGTGGCAAAAGCTGGCAAAGGTGGGAATCCTGACCAGAGTCCGTTTCCCTGATTTATTATGACTCGAGTCTTTACAAGAACAGAAGTGCAGCAATTCACATGGAAGTAATTCAAAGCCCACCTAGCATTTTTACCAACCCCCAAACATAACCCCTTCATCTCAAAAGGCTTGTAGTTACTGTAAAATTCTGGCCTCGGGATAACAGAATTCTGTCTTGAAGGAACTTGTGCTCTTTCTCTGTGCCGTAGGGATGTAAGTGTTCTATCTGGTCTTCTCTAGGAACCCAGGTTATTCTTATCAGAAGGGAAAAGGAGCAGGGGGAACAAGTTATTCAGAAACTAGGCAAATGAAAAATCTTGTCTTCATAAATATCAGTGAAAAGTTTAACCCATGTCACCTTAACCTTTTACCAGGAGCACGATTTGGATCCAACTATTCTTTTATAAACTGGTGGGTTTTGCATTATTTCACCTGCCTCATGGCTAAAAATTTAAAACAAAAGCTGTGAGATCTCTGTCTGCATCTGTTCCTATGATTTTATATGTCCATGCATGCATATTACACACGTGTGGTCTTCTCTGCCTCAGGATGGTATTGCCAAAATTAATGTGTCAAGAGCTCAATTTAATTGGCTTAAAGACACACAAGGGCTACACAAATTATGCATACTCTCAGAATAATAGAAACCCAAATGTTTTTCAAGTTCATGTGATCTAGGGTAATCTTAAAGCTAGTTTAAGTTGGTTAGTTTAATTAAAATAGGCATGTCTTTAGAGTTAACAGCATGAAATATAAGGAATTATTTCCTTCCTAGGTTAACTAAAAGCCAAATAAGCTTATTTTCTGTTACAGAATTTGTCACCAAAAAGATAATTTGACAACTGTCTAAATACTCATGTGACTTTGAGTCATCTAAAAATTGTTAACAAGAAAATTAATAGGTATAAGTAGGATAAAAGTTTATAAATGAACTTTTCAACAATCATTATGCTTATGTTAGGTCTACTTAGAAAATAGTTTCCAAAACCTTTTTGTTAACTTGAAACCTTACAGCTATAGTGAGATAAGTTAAAGGATGGACTTTCAGTGGTATCAGATAATTTCCAAATAAAGTACTGAAATTGTTACTTACTGGACACAGATTTATCCACTTCTCACTTCCTTTTACAGAGGATATAAAGATATTCGGGTCTGTTAGTAAACATGTTCTGTGCCATACAGAAAAATTTACTGTGAGGAAGAATATACTTCTAGAAGTCATGAAGTGTCTTTATAGGTTTGCTAATCCATAGACTGTTCGTGTAACGGACAATCCACAGTTGCTTTTTAGTTTTTACTAGGAATTAAGAATTCTTATCAATATATGTAATTAAAATTACTTAGAAATAATAGAAGGAGACTGTGGATAAAAAGTAGGCAAGGGAAATAAAAATGGCTGTTCCAGAATGAGGGAAAAATAGATAAATGGAACAAAATCTGAAAGGATCTAAAAACATTGTAGGTGGTTTGTGGGAAAGGAATCTTGGGAAGGGAATTTGAGGTGTGGTCAAGCTGGTTAAGATGGGAATGGACTTAAGATTTTTAATGAGTTTTAATATCAAAAGCAGACAGGTGCAAAAATAGAATTTGGTTTTGTCTGTTAAAAGGACAAAGTTTTCTTGGACTTTTGGTCTGCCTTTGATAAGCAATTGTGAAGGATTCTCTACCTTTTAAGTCCTCTGCCTGGTCAGCAAAGATTTTGTGTCTTAGCGAAATAATTTACCATGCTTCATGCGGTCTTTTATCAAGTCTTTGGCTGCGTAAGAAAACTCCCATCTTCTCAATATTAAAAGACCCAAGTTTTGTTCACAACTACTATTGCCTTTGTCACTTTGGTTAGATAGATAATTCTTTCATAATGATCTGTGATCCTGTTTAGTCCTGTGTTCAAACCTGTTGATGCTCTAACAACTTCCCATAACCAGATTCTTAATGGCGTCTTCCTGACCTGAAAGTAACTTTGAGATTTCCCTAGAGTGTCCCTGGAAAATCTCAAAGGATTTGTCTCTCCCCTTATAAAAGATGTTACACTAATTAGATTTATTTGCTATGTTAAATTACATGGGAAGCTTTGTCACATAATAAAACCTTAAGTTATTTGTATAAACCATGTTATTAGTATAAATGGTCTTGAAACTGTATGAAGTTTCTGGAAATCTGATAAGTCCTGGTACAATGTTATTCATAATTTCAGTTATTATCTTTAAATGTTGTATATCACAGAAGTAACCAAATTTCCTTATCAATTTCATTATAATGAACTCTAATCAGATCTAAGCATCTTAAAGTGTTTTGTCATTTACAGCCACTTTTTTGTTTTACTCTGATGATTTTGCAAAACTGGGACTCATGGAAAGGAACCCTACCAAGAACTCTTGACCCCTGACACCGGTGCCAATTTATAAGGTGCTGAACCCTGGGTGCATATTTTATGACTGAGGAAGGCTCCACCTGACATCTGGTCCGGTGCAAAAGCTGGCGACCTCAAAATCAAATTGACGAAGAAGAGAGGTTGTGGACATCAAGGTTGACAGCTTCCTCCCAGGGTGTGGCATAAGAAAGTTTCCATTCCCCCTTCCCTCTCTGACCATCCTTCCCCTAATTCTTACTCCATGAAGGTCTTCATGATCCTTTTGTCCACCTTTTTCCTGGCCCTGGCCTGCAAAGATAATGCCATTGTTCACCCGTCTCAGGCCACTGCAAAGGGAGAGGTAATCTAACTTCCAAAAGACTGTTGGATGTCCCATGATACTCGTGCTCCTGCAGTTTTGTCCATCCCAAACTTCTGCCTGATTGTCAACGCTTCAGTTTCCCTGGGCCAAAGCCAGCCCCTCTCTCCATCATGTCACAGTCCCTGGTTAAGAACCCCAGGCCCAGGGAACTTTGCATCCAGGCTCTGTCCAAAGAAAGGGACACCAGGCAAGGGTGACCAAATAAAACCACAGACCTTCGAGTTGTACTGGCCCCCGTGCTGTCCTCCTCTGAGTCCCAAGCCACAGACTCAAATGGGAATGACCAGGAAGCATTCATGAATCAAAGCTCGTTTCCCTTGGCAGATCCTACGCCTCCCGGACAGGAGTAAGCGCAAGCGAGGCTGCATTTGGGGACCTCTCCTTCACTCTCACAGATGTTGCAGAATCGGCTGCGAGAACACGAGCTGCCTCACAAATTCCTAGGCTCTCTGCCAAAGTTGTTCCGTAATTATCTTTCAGCTGAGGTGGTGCTGTGGCCAACACCACTCGCTGCACTCGGATAGACGCTTCTGGGAAAGTTGAGACTCACCTACACAAGACCACTGCACACGGCAGCTGGCTTAAGAAAGGGACTCCTTCACCGGGGTCTTTCTTGGACATACCTGATTCTAATTGGTTTGGGCCCTGGGGACCATGGCCCCGAAGGACGTTCTAGACATTGGGCGTTCTCCTGCTCTAATAACGACAGCAGTCCCACTGGTGCACGCTTTAAATACATGTTTGCAGCCGCTCACCACCCAGCAAAGGATCTCCCTAAGAACAGAACTTCAGAAAAGGAACAAAGAGAATGACCACCGTAAAGAATGAACCTGATCGCATGACCTGTGAATACCACACAGAGATTCAGCAAAAACCTGTGGTAACTCCCAAGCATTACATTTTGATCACATCTCTTGGTGAGGCTGAGAGTCTGATCAAAAGGAGGGAATTGTTAAAAACAAGAAACCAGGCCCAAAATAGAGTCACTGATGCTAAGACCCATGTCACCAAGCTTAGACCTCAACTTAGTGTATCAGTTCTCCCAGAAATGGAGTCTTAAACTAGTCAATCAGGCATCACCTGATCAGCCCAAGTGAGGTCATGTGTCTGATAGACCCCTGCCATTTCCTAAAGGAAAGTGACCTTGCAATAACCAACTGACTTTTTGCCTAGTATAAATCTGTGTTCCTGCTCCCTTCTGCTTATAGAAGTCTCATCTTGTACAGCTCCTTTCATTTAGCAGATGAAATGCTGCCCGATTAATGAGTTGTTGAATAAAGCCAATAAAGTCTTTCCGATTTCCTCAGTTGAAGTTTGTTTTTTGAGCACCATCTTCCTCTCAAAGGCCCCTGTTTTCCTAGTCTCCCATCTGCCAACTTGGGAGAATTTCAATAAAAACTCTTCCATGTCTCCTCTTAATTTGTTCAGGACCTTGTCCTACCCTGCTTTTTAGGGGGAAGTCTGGCTCGCTCTCTACAACAAAATGAGGTTCTTTGCTGTTTACCCAACACCCTTACCTGTTGCTGTATCTGTGTTTTTTGCCCATGGAATGGCCCCTCTCCACGTCCCTAACTGCCCCCCTCACCCCCAACCGCACCCCCAAGCCGTGGAAGCCAGATTCAAGAGGTATCTCCATGAAGCCAAAGTCCTCCCACTCCCCCTTGGAATGCTCTGAAGTCTCAGAGTAGTTAACACCTAAGTCCTGCTCTTCCTTCCTCTCCTTGTCTGGCTCCTGTTAGATTTTTCAAGCTGCAGATTTGACCGTGAACTCTTGGAACTCTGGTCTCAAGCATGGTTCCTGGAACATAGGGTTCTGTTTTTTGGTTGAATAAGCTTACAACTTTTTATCTGCTTCTGAATGGTATCCTTATCTTTTTTAGTTGACCCTTGAAATACTATTTAAATCTCAACGTTTTGTCTGCCAGATAGATTCTGGTCCCCTGGAAGCAGAACCAGACCAGGTGTTACTGGTTTTCTGCCCACTAGAGCAGTGCTTCGCAAATTTGAACATGCATTTGATTCACCCAGGGACCTCATTAAAATGCAGATTCAAATTCAGTAGGCCCAGGAGTCTAGTTTTCCAACAAGCTCCCAGGTAATAATGATGGACCACATTTTGGAAAGCAGGGCACCTGTCCCTCAGGAATGCTGGATGAAATCATGGGTGCTCTTCAGGGGACAAGGTCAACTCGGTCTGCTTTAGGTGCTTTGAAATGTCAACCTGCAGGATGCTCTTCTCTCCATGGATTAAACCATGGTCACTAAACCAGTATGTACGCAGAGTCTGGAAAGGGCTAAGACATATTCTGAGGTCTTTTCTGGGAAGTAGCATGGGGAATATCTAACATCCAATAGACACACATACATATAAACAGAGCTCCACATGTTTCCAGAAATAAGACATAAAAATAACAGCTTCCACACCATTCGGAAGTTGCCTTCTGGAAATGACGATATGGGCAGGGGGGACACATGCAGCACATCTGAGACCACAAACTCATGAGCAGTGAAAGGGGGGAGGGCTAGGAAAACCAAACATTCCCTTACGGTACCTCTATTCATCAGTGCTTTGGTGAGTTGGAGACTCAGACCCATCCATAATGGGTGAGTTTTCTGTTGCTTCTCTGAACAAAGGAAAGCAGAAGAAGGAAGAGAAGAGAGTTCATGTTAAAGAGAAGAACTGACACAGACATGATTAGTAGCTTATTAATACATTGGAGAGATCAGCTGACTCCACACCCCAGCATTAGTGACAGATAATCCCAGCATGCAGAACTTTCAGCCCCCGGAGTGTGAGTCAAAGACCTCTTTAGTTCTGTGAGGAAGGCAGCTTTGGTACTTTTTACCCATTTCTCATCTGGTCACATTGCGGAGAATAGTTACTGGTTGTTAATGATCATTCACCTCAACCTGATGAAGGTTCACGTCAAGGACCAAAGTTGTTCCCAATTTGTCCTGAATCCTCACCAGCTCTCTGTGGTGAGACCCAGGTTTCAAGGCCAGCTCAAGCACGTAGGCATTGAGGTTGTGCTCACCCATTTCAGGCCTGCCGTCGGTCATACATTCAGATCAGGGGAGACTGGGCATGACCCAGAAAATGTGAAGGACCCAGAAAGAGAGGCCGCAACCTGAAGTTCTTATTTGGGTGGAAGGGTTGGGCCCCTGGGGGTGCCATCTAGACAGCAGACCTGACACTATTGTTTGAGTTCATCTCGGTGCACGACTGGGGCCCGAGGCCTTGCAGCAGCTCCTGACCACACCAGGTGGTGCTGGCGTGGAGCTGGTATGTGACGGAGGGTCCCAATGACCTGGGGTAAGGACAGAGAGGGGGCAGCTGCTGCCCCAAAGGCCGACGGGGAAGTAGGAGCGGATGCAAGATCCCCGCACTTGGGGCTGTGGGGTTTCCTGATGCAAACGGACGCGGCAGCAGGGGGCACAGCTCAGGGCCGCTCCAACTCGAGCAGGTGTCAGAATCTTGTTCAAACCCAACTGCCCGGCCCCACGCCCGAGCTTCTAATTTGGGAGGTCAGCAGGTCATGGATGGGCCCGGACTCGGCATTTCTCGCAAGATCCCAGGCCACAGGTGATCAGGCTGCTGATCTGGGGACAGCACTGTGAGAACCACCAGCCCGGTGGGGAAAGACATGACCCCCGAGGCCAGAGAACGCAGCTTCATTCCGCCGCGTGACCCCGGGCAGGGCACGGATTTCCCCCAGGCTTCATCTGTCAAACCAAAAGATCTGTGTGTTGCCCCTGCGAGGCCGCAGTGAGGGATCTACAGACCCCTCCGCGTCAGGAACGCTCCCAGCCTCTGAGCACACAGCAAGCGCTCAGTGAACAGCAGCTGCCCTCGCTTCCGTCAAATCCTGAGGCCCCATGAAGCCTGCCTTAAAATCACTACAGATAAATGAACCGAAACAAAAACACAGCTGCCAAGCGCAGGAGCAGGAAATGCAGCGGAGCCAGTCCGGGTGCCGCTGTTTCCCGATGACTCCACTCACACACGGCTGTCACACAAGGGGTCCCCGGCTTCTTTACTCCCCCCATCACTGACAGAACGGGACAGCCGGTTGGAGGCGACGTGTGAGGAGCAACAGAAGAGGCAGGAACTGTGAGGACGGCAGCTTACGTGTATCTGCTGGGCTTCGGGAGTCACGACACCCAACTGTCCCCGCCATCAGAGCGCTCGACGCCAACACTGAAAGCTGGGACAGGGCCTGAGTGCCGGTTTCATGACTTTTCCTGTGGGCCACATCTTACGGTTCTCAGGGTCCCCGTCCCCGGTCCCCCATGTTGGTTACCAACAAGCAGCTGGCCAGGACCGAGATGGGCCCGGAGCCTCCTGCCCTTTTCCCTCACAAGCATCCTGGTTCCAGGAGGGGACACCCTTAGGAGCGTGTGAGGCCGGCGCCCAGCGCGAGGTGCTCAGATCCTCTCTCCTCTCTCCTGGCCCAGCAAGTCGGCCTGAGAGAAGCCGAACCCAAATCAAATGCCGCCTGGGACTGTGAGCAAAGAAGTGCAGTCTGCCTTCGGGCCCCTACCTTACCCATGTTCCTGGGACCAGCGTCGAGAGAGCCGAGACCCCTGGCCCGTCTAAAGGGACAGCCATGGAAAGGAGCCAGGTCAGAGGGAACGGCGTTCGCGAGGCTTCTTCGGGAAGGAAGAGGTTTCCCAGGAACACACCCGCATCCTGTGTTTGCTGATAAACCCTTCTGTCACTAGAATCTTACACCTGTTACTACGTCCTTCCTAACTGACAAGGCAGGCTGAGGATCACTCTAGAGCCTGGAAGAGGTCTGAAAGGGGGACTCACCCAGTCTGCCAGGTTAGGATGTGGTGGGGACTGCTTGGGGGCGTCGCTCCAATTTCACTTGACGGTGTTGAGCTTCTCTGGCTTTGAGGTAAGGCAGCTGCAGAGAAGGGATGCAGAAGAGACAGGGGTCAGACACAGGTCAGGTGAAGGAGCTTCCTTCCAGAGATGCCGGATAGGACCCTGCAGCGGGCTCACAGTGGGGAGATACCTGCCCCTTGCCCCACGTTTGGCCAATTCCATTTTCTCCCCCAAAGCATGTGCTCCATTCTGAGTCAAGCTGACCTGGGGATCCCGGATCCCTGCTATGTACTGGCAAGTGGCCACAGGGATGGTGACAGCCCCCACTGTGGCAGAATCCAAAGCCCCACAGAGCTCGGAGGGAGACCTGGGCGGGCTAGTCAGGGAGAGCCCCTGTCTCTAGACACCAGGGAGAGAGGCCTCCGGGCATCTTCAGATGTGGCCCCAGTGTTAAAACGGTGCAATGAACAGAGAACTTCCAGAAAGGCGCTCAGCACTTGCTCCTTGTTTCAGGCTTGGGACTGACCACTTGAGGACACTTCCAAGGCACAGGGCTTTTATAGGAAAGCTCATCCAAATCTGGCTACGAGGAGTTTATCGATGTGGGCAGGATTTTTCTAGCTGGGAAAATTCACTAAGGTAAATCCTCCTTGAACGCATCCTCTGCCTTCCTGGGAACGGAATCTTTCTCATCAGTAAACCTCAGATACAGCCGCTTAGAATTTGTCGTCGAAAATACGCTTGCCAAGACTTACCAAATTGGTCAGGGAAGCCAATCTACTAGGCGAGCGCTACAGTTTTGACAGAACAGAAACACTCGCGTTCCCGTCAGCTGGCTGCTAACACGGTCACAGAGGCTCGTGTTCTTTACTAATTTTTTTTTTAAGATTTTATTTATTTAGACAGAGAGAGACACAGTGAGAGAGGGAACACAAGCAGGGAGAGTGGGAGAGGGAGAAGCAGGCTTCCCACTGAGCAAGAAGCCCGATGAGGGGCTCGATCCCAGGACCCTGGGGTCATGACCTGAGCCGAAGGCAGATGCTCAACAACTGAGCCACTCAGGCACCCTGAGACTCGTGTTCTTTAAATGGTAATATATGTAATGCATCCATTCGTTCCTTCTCAAAATCTGCCTGGGGGAGTCCAGGGCACATTTCCCTGGGCTTACGTAACAGATGAAGGAGGAACATGGAGAAGGTTCGAGGACCTCAAGTCCATGGTTCTCTCATGACCACCTGAATCACTTCTATTCTTGTCTCTGGAACTTGTCATTTGGTCGAGGGGCCGTAATGAATGAATCAACGGGGACAGAAGGCAGGAGCCAGGAGGTCTGGTGCACCCAGGTTGCTGGCCTGTCCCTCCTCTTTGTTCCACTCGCTCCAGGTCCCAAGAATCCCCTCTGGTTCCCCAAAGGTGAGCCCCCTTTTCTGTCCTTCCCCTGATCTTTACCCTCACCTAACTCTCTCCCGTCACAAGTCGGATCCTGACTCAGAGTTCCTTCTGTTTGCTACTCGCTCTCACTTTATTTTTCCGTTTTCAGAAATCAATTTATTATGTCTCAACATCCTCCCCTCTCTTTCCCTATGGTCAGTCTGAGTAGAGCCTCCTGGCCGAGCCGCCCCCCTCTGTGCGTGCTGAGAGCCCTGCCCGGCACCGCTGAGCACTGATGGCCACTGTCACCACTGTTCTTTCCCAGGGAGGGACGGGGAAGGGAGAGTAGCTTCTGAAGCCACCGGTGGTGTGTCCATTCTGGCTCTGCTCAGTGCTCTTAGTACAAGAATAAAAAGTAACCCTTCCATAATTAAATTATCAAGTATTGAAAGTCCTTTACCAAAATTCCTCTGGTCACCTTCCTAACATCACGGAGATGGGGACTCGGGAGCAGTAGGACTTAGCTCTAAGAGCTGACCTCCAGTACTCCACCCGGCCGCTGCCCTGAGCCCCACCCAGGGGACACCGCGGAACACCGGGGCCCCAGCGCCCAAGCCCAGAGCCAGCGTCCCTCCGCACGGGGCCACTCGGGTCTGTAACTAGCGTCTCTGGACAAAGGCTGAGAGCCGTCTGCACGGAGCGTCTCTGTCCCTACAAGAAGTGGCTGGACGGAGGGTTTGCGCCCCGACCTCCTCGGAGGCTGAAGTGGGGGCCAGTTAGCCCAGCGCTGCCCGACCCCGTCCGAGGTCTTCGCCCCGGGCGAATCCCGGGCTGGAGCCAAGGGCCTGATGGAGGGGGCCTGCCCGAAGGCCTCCAGTCTCAGCTGTCTGACGCCAAGGTTTCTAGAACTGCCGATACTCTGAGCAAACCTGGAAGCCCCGGAAACGAGCCGCCAGTTCCCACCCCGGCGACGCCTCCCCCCGCCCCCCGGCCCCCGGCCCGGTCACTCCCCGCCGCTCACCTGACGTGGCCTTGCACATCTGGGGCATCCTGGTGACCCTGCTGTGCGCCACGAAGGTGCTCTGGGAGGAGGTGCTGTACTGGGAGCCGCTGTCCGAGGAGGTGGAGCTGGTGTGCGACAGGCGGCTGTGCTCCTTGTGCGAGGCCGTGGAGCGCTGGTACCACTGGCGCAGCTCGTCCGAGACGGCGGCGCGGCCCGCGCCCTTGTCGTGGGCGCCCTCGCGGCCCAGCGACGGAGTCCGCAGGATCTGCGAGCGCGACGGCGTCAGGCGGCCCGCGTCGCCCTCGTCGCCGCCGCGCCAGCTCTCCCTGAACAGGCCGCCCGCCGTGTACGAGTTGGAGGTCTTGAACTGCGCCTTGACGCTGTAGTGGCCCTCCTGGTCGCTCTCCAGGCTGCGCACCACCACGGGCGTGGCGCTGCCCTCGATGTACAGCGGGTACTCCTTGATGCGGTACTGCGAGCTCGGCTGGCTCTGGCTGTGCAGGTAGACGCCGTGCGCGCCGCCGCCGCCGCCGTGCGCGCCGCCGCCGCGCGCCGCCAGGTTGGGCATGCTGCCCGAGTTCGCCGCGCCCAGCGCGCCCGCCGCCCGCTGCCGCTGCCGCTGCCGCGCGCGCGCCTTCGACGGCGAGTCCTCGGCCAGCGTGGAGTAGTTGGCGTTCATCTGCGCCGGGTAGTAGTGCTCCGAGCTCGAGTGGCTGGTGCAGGAGGAGCAGTCGTCCATGGGGTCGGAGCCGTTGCTGCTACGAGTCCGTGGGGTGTAGAAGTCGGGGCTCCCGGTGTCGTTCTCCGAGCCCAGGAGCTTGCCCTGGGACTCCAAGCTGGAGCTCCGGTGCCTAAAGTGCAGGGCGAGGCTGTGCAGCCGCGTGGGGCTGAGGTCCACCGACCTAAGGGGGGGAGACGGCGGGTGGGTCGGGGGCCCTGGGGGAGGGCGACGGACGGGGGGCGGGGCGGACCCGGGATTGTCATCTGGTCGGAGCCGCCAGCGAACACGCGTCTAGGAGCCCGGGTAGAAGCAGGACTGCCCCGGGAGTCAGGGTGCTCCCTGCTGACGCCATGTGAACACAGGGACCGGAGGGGACCGCAGATGCCTGGAGGCCAGCGGGGCCTCGCCTGCGATGCCTGATTCCGAGCGGGCGTGGGACAGGAGCGGGCACCCACGGAAGGGTGTCCCCTGAAAAAATACGCCAGTAGCCTGGCCTGTTTTTTTTTTTTTTTTTAAATGGGGTAAAGGGCTTCTCTAGATACGAAGAGAACCAAGAGAATCCCTATTCTAGCATTATGTTAAATCAGATGAAATGCCCACTTTTTGTAGCTCAAAAAACAGTCCAACAGAGGGCACTTCACAGGGTTCAACCAAATACTATTATGAAACCCACAACAATGGATTTCCATTCCCCTGAAACTCTAAAATGGAAGGTTGCTGGACCACGGGGCACTTAAAAATTATCCGTGCAAATACTTACCATGTTACTACCTTGTCTACAATCCCCTCTTTTTTTTTTTTTGAGTCCACACTATAAACATCCATCTCTGTCGCTGGCGCGGACAATGCTAGGATAGGTGTGACAACCGGGGTGGCCCCACTGGCCAAGTACAGGAAGAGGTGAGTTCCCGTTCTGACGGTCACTCAGGGTAGAATGTGAAGTCCCCAGCGAGGGGCCCTCCAGTACTCGGTCCTCAGTTTCCTCTCTGGTCCCACCCTCTCCATCATTGGCTCTGGCCATACTGGCCTCCTGGGAACGTGCCAAGTGTGGGCCTGCCTCTGGGGCCTGGACCCTGCCGTTCCCTGAGACAGCCTTAGAACTTGCTACCCCATCCACTCAGGTCTCTGCTCAAATGTCACCTTATTAAAGAGAACTTCCCTGTCCCTGATGCTTTTACTTCACACAGAGTCTTTCTTTCCACTGTGTAGGCTCCTGTCCAATTCCTTTTCCTTCTTTGTGCTTATCACCACTTGACATATTTCTTTCTTGTGACTCCCCACTGCTAAAATGTCACTCCACTGAGAGCTTGAGTGTGGTCTGTTTTGTTCACTGCTCTATCCCCTACGGGGGTCCCTGGTACATAAAGGCACTTGATAAATATTTGTTGCATGAAAGAATGAAGGAGACAATCTTGCCTGGAGGGCTCAATCTTACCCTATATAAATCCATCCTTTGAGCCACAGTCCTGGGCAATCAGTTTTTGATAAAATGGAATGATGGCTTTGGTTTTGCCTCTTTTCAGAAAAAGAAGGTGTGATTCACAGCTTCACTTTTGCCTGTTCTTTTTGCTTTTCAATGAATGTATACCTTGAGGCATTAAAAAGTCCAGGATAAACGGAAACATCAGTCAGAAGCTATGTGAAGGCTACAGAATAGAGCTCACCCGCATCCGTGCAAGGCTGTTGTGTGTGCAGCATGCTTCCCTGCTAATCTGGCTAGCCTGTCCTGCCTCCATGTGGATTAGCAAAGCTCCCTCCATGGGGCGCCTGGCTGGCTCAGTCAGCAGGGCACGCGGCTCTTCCTTTCAGGGTTGTGAGTTCGAGCCCCACGTCTGGTGTAGAGATTGCTTAAATAAACAAACTTTAAACAAATCTTAAAAAAAAAAGGAAAGTTCCCTCCATGCCCACTGCCTCCAGAAGCCGGGGAATTCTCCAGGCGACTCCTGGCGCCCACTGGATGGAGCCACTGGGATAAGAACGGGCCCGTGGCTAACGTGGGCTGCCCGCTGCCTGCTGGGGTTTTCATCCTGCCTCGCTCTAATAGGAACCTGCCTCGCTGGTTCAGGCCTGACCATAGTTCACCAATTCTCTGGGTCAGTTTGGGGCCAGCGATGCCAAGGCTCACAAAGGGAGGTCCGCTCTAGGGAGGGAAGTGGCCTAAAGGCCTGGTACACTCACCTCGTGGAATGAACGTAGTGGGGACTCCGGACCCGGAGGTCTGGGGTGGACGGCATGCTGGACTGTGAGTTCCAGTGGGGCAGGCTGCGGATGGGGCTGTTCTGCAGGGAGCTGCTGCCCCCTCCAGCTTCGGCACAGCTCCCCGTACTGGGAAAGCGCTTGTGGGTGCTGCAAACCAGAGGATACCAGGCTGGTCACCGCCAGACACAACTGTCCCTCTTCCCAGGGGGCGACCCAGCCGCGGACATCAGCCTTGGTGTCGGGAAAGCTTGCCCAGGACCGCCCCACCTCTCCCTCGGATTCCTACTGTGGTACTCAGCTGTCCCCCCCCAGAAGTGGGTGGGGGTCCCCATGCCTGATCCCCACGGCAGTGTGAGACAAACACCCTCATCAGCCTTGTTCTGCATAGTCCCTGCCCTCAACCACAGTTTCTGGTTTCCAGCCGACAAATATTTACCTGTCTGGACAGCCACTGGGAGCTTTAAAGGGCGTAATTAAAGGCAACGAGAAAAACAGAGAAACGGACCAAAAATGCCTTCCAAACATGCCTCTGCAATCTCAGCCGAGTAACGAGCTGATAACGCACAGCTAGCACGGCAGCTGTCTGGCTCCAGAATCTTGGCGGACGACGCTGCAGGGTTCTGAGCCACTCTGGGATTCCTACGAGTGGCCTCTCACTTGCCATGCAGAGTAGTGCTGCCCCCGACTTGCTCGTTGACTCGCGTGTCATTGCACAACATCCTAGCCCTGTGCCGACACGCCCACTGTGAGCCCCAACCCCCTTTCCTTGTGCACAACCGAGCTGCACCTCGACAGGTTCAGCAGCAGAGGGCGCTGTGAGCGCAGCACGGCGGACCGGCCGCCCGGGGGAGGGAGGGCGGGCATCAGCCCGATGCGATCCTGCGACTTGTGGATGCTATTTGGGACAACCTTTGTTTTTTGTTATTTGTTGTTTTTTTTTTGTGGCCTCCCTGACCCGGCTCACCTGGAATGGCCGTGGGAGGAGCGTTTCTTGACCTTCTCGTAAGGCTCATCCAAAGAGGACTCGCTCCACATTTTGGGCTTTATGGGGGACTTGTCATAGTCGTTGCGGTGATAGTGCATCTGCCGGAGTCCCTCCAGGGACTGGGGAGGGGGGGGCCTGTTGTGTGACGGTGGCCGAGGAGGGAGTCCCTTGTGAGGAGACTGTAAGGGGGACAGTGTGCTGGTGACCTGAGAGTCTTCTGCGCAGAGATGGAGAGAGACGAACTGAGCAAGGGCCCCTCCCACCGGCCCAGACAGCCCCGCCCCGCCCCGCCCCGCCCACACCCCACCCCTGCCAGGCTCAGTGAGAGCACCCCGCGGCTTCCCCACTTGCCAAGACAGGTCAAACGAGAACAAACCAAACCGACACTTCAAGCGGCACTCAGTGGGGAGAGGAGTCTCACTTTGGATTAGCTACAGACCGAGGGGAGCCCGAATTCCATTAAAGACCCACAGCGCATGATGGCTTCATACCAAACAGCAGAATGGAGCCCTGATTATACTGCCAAGTTGTCTTTCCGTGGACCCGAAGCGTCTGATTCGCTCCGGAGCAGTTTTAGCTCTGTGAGGGTTCTGTTTTGTTCACTTCTACCACCTCAGTGCCTGGAATGATGGCACACAGCAGGTGCTCAATAAATACTTGTTAGAAGAAATGAAAGTATGCGTGTTGAGTGTCACTATCTGTTGGTGGCTCTGGGTGTCCACCCTCTCTGCTTTCCTCAGATCTCTATTGTCTTTTCATGTGTTCCTGGTAGTTTTCCTCTTGGACCTGCCTTTGGTTCCTCAGGAAGGAGACAGGCCACAGATATCAACTGAACGGAAGATTACTCCTTGCCTTCAGGGGAGTCACGATCTATCCCACCCCATGTGCTGAGGGGAATTCAGCAGCGGACGGGCAGAGAGGAGGAAGGGAAGAGCCCAGGGCCATGTCCGGCTGGGGTGGTGGCTGGTGAGGAGGAGGAGGGACAGAGGGGGAAGCTCCTGTCAGGGGCTAGTGCAGCTGACCTGCTGTGCCCCCAGAGATGAGCAGGGTGCCCCAGCTCACAGGGGGCCTTCGATTCCAGCTGAGGAACGGGGATTTGGTCTGAAAGCCATTAGAAGACTTAGCAACTTTGTAAGCATGGATGCGTCAGGATGAAAATCCTGTTTGAGAGCCAGTCAGCTGTCCGGGTTCAAAACGGGCAAGGCCGGGAGAGGGCCGAGGCAGGGGTTAAGGGAGAGGGAGATATCCAGTGTGTCCACCCCTCAAATCAGTGAAGGCAAGAGCCCCTAGAAGGGGCCAGCCTGCAGTGGGAGTGGGGGTCCAGGTGAGGCAGTAATGCCCCTCAGGTCGCCTGGGGCTCCGGAGACTAATCGCCAATGAGGCATCCACATAAGCTAACAACAACAGGCTCCTTCCTCCCCAACTTTTCTCTCACAACGGAATCTCAACAACTGTCCGTGTTCCCTCTTTTGGAGAGACTGCAGTCCACAGAGGCCAGAACCAGGGCTGGATCTCCCATGCTCACAACGTCTCCCTGCTCACCTGCAGCCTGGCCTCATCCCCACCCGTGTAACGAAGCAGATAATAAAAATATTACGACCTGACTGCTAAGAGCAGGGCCAAGACCTCCGGGTAAATAACCTGCTAGCCTCTCCCCACATCAATAGCACTATTATTAGGCTCGCAATGATCATCATGACTCTGCGCTGGGTAGACTGTTTTATATTTTCTGTCTGAATAGCGTCTTAGCACTGCCCACATGAGGTTTCCCTAAAGTGCAAAAAAAATTAACTGCCGCTTAATATATTTCCGTATCATTAATGTCCTGGCCTTCCAAGTTTTGGCTTAAACCCACAGAACATTCTCAGAGATGGTCCCGTGCCTGGAATTCGTGTGTGTGTGTGTGTGTGTGTGTGTGTGTGTGTGTGTGTGTGTGTGTGTGTGTGTCTGTGTTGGGGGGTAGGTATGAGGGACTGGTTCTAAGAACTCCCCAAGAAAATATCCTGATAACCACTGGGTTTTCAGAGGTTAATGGAAAATAGCAAGACAGTTTCAAGGCCTGACCAGCAATCTAAAGGGACATCTTCCCTTTCGTCTTCACGATTTCTCAGGATGATGTGGAGGGCTGGTTTTTTTCCTGCCACCCCCAGGCTTTCCTAGTAGGCTTCCATCTTTTGATTTGTGATCCAACCAAAGTCCACATCTTTCCTCCAGAAATGATGAATACTCAAAAGGCAACTGCACCCAGTGTTTAGATACAAATGTGGTTTTAGCAACTACAACACAGAACACCATTCACGGTCTATCACCTTAACCGCTACCTCTGGGCCACAGGAGATACTCAAGTTCCAACAGATATGAGTTGACCTTGAACCCACCCACTCCCAACCACTCGAGTGAGTGCTGGGGACAAGGGCCTCGCGGAGCACCCAGCTGCCCCCTGGGCCCGGCTCCTGCCTTTCCACCAAGCTGTGCCCAACGACGCACCGCTTAAAGCCCGTCTGATCTGGGCCCGAGTTCTGAAGCAGGAAACGAACAACCTACCATCCTCTAGCACAAGGGCATCTGAGAGGGAACTGTCTTCACTGGCAATATTTCCATCTGAGAAGACAAAAAGCAAAAGTCCACGAGTTTCGCACATCCCCCAGACAAAGCCCAATCTGTAAAAATCCTGCGTTTAAGACCATCATGTCCTCCTCCTTCTGATCAGAAAGATGGCATGAAACACAATCAAAATGCTGGTTGACATTTCTTTGGACAGTCCCTGGGGTGGCGGGGCGTGTCACTGGCACATCCCCCGCACCTGACGCTTGCGCTGTGCCCCAGGGTCTCTGTCTGTCTGTCTGTGCTCTTGTTTCCCGGGACCCGGCAGTGCTGAGTAGCTTAATATCTAGGATAAAGGCCGCCTGGCCTGGTGAAGCCGCACCATGTCCCGGCCCAATCTCAGGGCATGTTCCAACTGAACCGAAGGGAGCTAACTGCTCTTTATCCTACACACGCAAAACCAGGGTGAGGAACTTGGCTTTGCTCTTATGGCCATAAATGTCTTCTCCATAAACTTCTCAAGTCATTACTAGTGAAAACAAGCTGCTAAGTACAGCTTCTCTCTCTCCAAGGTTTATTTTTATAGATACTAGTTAATCATGAGGACGCACCCAAGAGGGAGCCAAATGATCCTCCCTCTTTTACATCTGGGGAAACTGAGGCCCGCCTAGGGAGGAGTCGTTTCTAGGCAGTTGGTCTGCTCTCCCGGCAAAGGGAGCCAAAGGTCCCAGGTCTGAAGTTCCACGTTTGGTGTTTTAGCTCTTGAAATAAAACACCAGGCTAAGGAACTACAGAGAACTGGAATTATTCCTCTAATTCGGGCACAGAAGAAACATGATGTCAAGGATGCAGCAAAATAAAGAAGGTATGTTCTTGAACAGTTTAAAAAAAAAAAATGGCTGCAAACCTGGATGGGACCCTGTGTTGGGGGACAGACACAGATGTGAACACAGACCGTAGCAGCGGGGCTCACAGAATAGCCCTCGCCAGGCAGGCCAGGGACAGGTGCCCCTCCCAAGCTCGGCTCTGGTGACCATGCTGGATGCTCCCGCAGAGCCGCGACTCCCCGAGGGCCTTCGAGGGCCACAAAGATGTCCCTAAAGAGGCATCACACAGACAAGGGTTCGCAGCAGCTCTGTTCGGAAGTGGGCGACAAAAGGACAAAGTCTTGGCCAAGGACGATGGGGCAGGATGGGGAAAGATGGTTATTCCAAATTTCCTAGAGGGAAAGGATTTGTTTATGGCCTCTCTCTTGTTTTCCTCAACTCGGGAGTCACTTTAATTGTATTGCTTGGTGGACTGTGAGCAACCACGGGGCAGAGAACCTTGACTTTGGCGTCCTGGGAGTTTCTGGTATAGGGTGGCTTCCCTAGTAAGCCCATATTCTAAGGTTGCACAACTATATTTTATATGTTATATATCACTTATATATATATAATATATATAATTGTGGTAAAATATACACAACATAAAATCTACCGTTTTAACCACTGTGAGCTGTATCGTTCAGTGGTATTAAGTCTATTTGCATTGCTGTGCAACCATCATCCGTCTCCAGAATGTTTTCATTTTCCCAGACAAAAACCAGTACCCATCAAGTACTAACCCCCCATCCCACCTCTCTGAGCCCCTGGGAACCTCTATCCCACTTTTGGTCTTCCTAGAGCCAAAGTGTTTTAAACGCATAAACCATGAAAGAACACTTGACATATATTCTAAAGAGTCTGCTAAACATAGAAAAAAAGGATTGTAACCATTGGAGGACTTGATGGTGTTGGTGGATTCGGGGGTATTTCCTTCTAGTGTTTACCAAATAGAATCACCCAGATTCCTGACCCCTGCTGACCTGAGCTCAGGGGTCTGGACAGCAGAGTGGGGCGGCCCCGTACTCCCCAGCTTCAGCTCTGGGCCAGGAACCCTTGGAGCTGGTCTGTCTGAAGACAGAGGCTCTGCGGGGGTGCTGGCCTGCCGTGTACCCCGGCCACCCACAGGTAGGGTGATCAGGTCCCTGAGGTCAGAGCCTGGGCAACTCCAGCAAGGCTGAACTGGCACGGTGAGCTCAGCCCGGCTCCTGGTGAGGGCGGGGAAGAGCCTGTAGCTCGGGCTGCAGGTCTCCCAAGGGGGCACCAAGTAGAGATCAGGACAGTTTGACTTGTATAATCTCCTTCCTCGGTGGACCTGAGTACCCTTTATTGCTCTCATTTGGTATCAGGCCTTATTAGCTTCGCTTTACGGATTAAAAAAAAAAAAAAAGATAAGGCCCAGGGTAGTTAAAGGGCTTGCTCAGGTCCCACAGGGAGCCAGCTTTGGACCTGCTCCCTGGGGTGGGCCTGGGTCGTGAGGCCCCGGGGTGGGGGGGGGGCGGGCTTAGCACTCACCGGCGATGATCAGGGAAGCCCTCTGCGTGGGTTTCTTCCCGGACTTGATGCGGTTCTCGTTGATGGCATTTTCAATCTCCTGCAGCTTCTTCAGTGCATTCAGATAAGAGGTTTTCCTTTGTTTCTTCAGTTTTTTGCTGACATTGGGGTCACTGGCGAGGCGGCGGGCAGCCTCTGTAATCTGGGATTGAATGGCGAACTCTCGTTCCAGGCGTTCCAGCTCAGCTTCCTGTGGGAGGGAGAGATGGGGCTTGCTGACACTTCGGGGACACTGAGCCAGGGGCTAAGGGAGGCACTGTCCTCCCCGCCCCTGCCCCCAGGCCAGCGTGCCCTACTCTTTGGGAGACTCTCCTACTAGGAAACCAGCACTCCCAGTACCTAGCCCCAATCCTGCCTGGCCCCGCAATGGCCCCTTTCCTGAAATCTCTGCCCGCCAGGCCCTGGGCACTCCCACTTTCGAGACCCTTGGCCCCTGTTAGGGTCAGGAGACGAGTGTGGGTCGCTACCGGGCAGCATCACCCAGAAGCAGAGCTTCCCAGCTGCAGGCCAGAGGCAGGGGGTCACTTGGCTTCATCTCCTTGATCTCAAGGTTCACGAAGACCAGACCCTCGCAGAAATCAGAGCCTATTTGGTTGGCGACTCCTTGCCATCTTGGGCTGAGGATGCAACATTACTTCCAGAGCGGGCTCCTATGAGTTTGCAGTAGGGAGCTCACATGGGCCCTCTGCCTCTCGTATTTTGAGCCCTTCGTGCTGGGACGTACCCTGCCCCCCAGGACCTCTTTCAGAAGCCCTTTCTGTAAGCTCCTGCTGTCCTCATACCTGCCCACTGGCAGCTGCGCTGGGCGGCGAGGCACGGACGGGAGGGCGGAGGAGCCCGGCCCCTCTCCTGGGACTGCTTCAGGGCATTCTCCGTCCTCCCCTCGGGCACCTCCCTGCGGCCTCCACCCCTGCCTTTGGCCAGAAGGAGCAGATGGGTGGATGTGCCCTCAAACAGTTTTGGTCCCAGGAGAAATGTGGCTGTGGCCGTCGGGGCTGGGCGGGTGAAAGGGGACGGCCTGCAGGCTGCCCACCTCTGCAACAATCTGACAGGAACGGACCAAACCACGAGGGAACCCATTACCGTGTTTGGGGGAACGGGCAGATCTTCCTGGTTACCGGCCGCATAAAAGAGGCTTGCCTCCGGGCAGCACGTACCAGGCTGGGAGCCTCCATCGAGCCCAGCACCCTTAGCCAGATTCATTTCTGTTTGAGAACCTAAGCCAGAGGGGAGCAGGGACCAGGAAGGAGAGGGGAGTGTGGAGATTACACAGAACTACTTCGGAGATCATAAACTCCTTCCAGATCCTTCGAACGCTGGTTGCGCTCACTCTCCGGAGGGAGAGGAACATGGGGATGGGTTCCCGCCCGGGGTCTTGAAACCAACAAGGCACCAGGACGAAGGCTGGTCTGTGAGGCTTCAGTGCTAGACGCAGCTGTTCTCGGGCACTGAGGGGGGCCCTGGCCCGGGACCTGACCCAGCGTGGGAGCCCAGGACCAGTTCGAGCTCCCGGCACGGACACGCACAAGGCCGCCGGCCCTGGCTGTCCAGATGGCTGCCTGCGGCGTGGACCGGGAAGCCAAGTGCGTTCCCAGGAGAAACAGAGGCGGCGACGGAGCTGGGGGTGGGGAGCCCTTCCTCCCTACAGGGGCTCTGCACACGCTCGTGCCGACTCGGGGGTGCTTCCTGTCACCAACTCTGGACCAGTACATGCAGGGACAGGTAAGGGAGACAGGGGTGCACACAGACTTCTCGGGGATGGCGAGGCCTCGCTTACTGGAGAGTGGGAAGGAGCTGCTGGTGGGAAGGCACTCAGGGCTGTGGGCACTCGCTAAGGTGGGGTCTGCTCTTCAAAGTTTAGTCCAGCTGTCTGTCCAGCAGAAGAGAGTGGAAGTTCCTCAGGCAATCCCGGTGACAGCCGGATTTGGAAAGTACTTGACCTGATGGTCTCCTAAATCCCAGCCACCCTCACCCTTGCTTCTGCTGTCTCCTCTCTGCTCGCAGCAACCCATGCTCACTGAGCGCGAGGCAGGTGTCAGGTAGCAAGCTAAGGGCTTCCCCCACGCCAGCGCATGTAATCCCAGCAACCGCTCCGAGACGTAAGGATTATGAAGCTCCTCTTCCGGAAGAGGAAAACTGCAGAGCGTGAGGTGTGGCTGAAGCCTCTGGTGAGTCCGCCCGTCCCCCGGGGCCCTGCGAGGGCCCATCTCAGACTGGTCCCCAGCTGTAGGCTGCTGGGCACGTGCGTCCCCCACCCCGAATTCACCCTCCCACTCACCCACGGCGACTGTGACACAGAACACCAGCTCCTCTCAATCCCTTTTGTGAGACTGTACATTTCAACATGGCCACAGCATTCCCCACCCTTCCCCCTTGGCTTTATTCCTGTCCTTGTAAGCCCTCTGGTCAACAGCATTTTAATTAGTAACTTCATTCAGAATAAATCCCGGAAGACTTTTCCTGGACGTGACCTTGAGGCCTAAAGGTTTGCCTGGCCTCGTATCTCTCTTGATCTGAGGCTGAAGAGCTTGTTAACCAGATGGAGACCCAAGTCCCCGCACCTCCCCAGATCTGGACTCGCCTGCCCCAGCCCCCAGCCACATTTAGTGTCAAAGAGGACAAATGAGCAATGCTTCAGTGGCTCCTCCAAATGCAGACAAATGACATCAGGACGGCCCAGCATCTTGCTCATCCTCTGGCAGCAAAGTTAGCAGCAAGGTGAAGGGAAGGCCCCTGAGGGCAGGCCCTACGGTCTTTCCCCAGCCAATGGCATCCTTGAGCCCATCGGCATGACCCGAGTTTCCTTTCTCCTTTGGTTGTTTCCTCCCACAAGACGCTGGGCTCTGAGGAACAAAGAGCTGGAGGCCATTAATAAGACAGGTGCACCTGAGTGTCTCTGGGATGGTCTCCCAAGCTTCACTTACTCACTTGTGACGGGCCTATCATGTTAGACAAACAACTTGCACAGAAATCAAAATGCCTACTCATGCAAGCTAACGAATCCTCCCAGGGGAGCTCCACAGTGACTGAGCAGCCAACTTAAAATGGAAAAGGGAAGATACTGGGGAGGAAAGGGGAAATGGCCTTTGGCATTAGGGTAGAATGAAGACCTTGTTACCGAAAACCCGGACGCCCCAACATTTGGGACAAATATGGCTAAGGTGAGAGAATCCAACAACATCACGAAGGACACACCTCTCCTTTGGGCAGGATTTTCTGTTCATCCAGCTTGAAGGCTGTCCCGATTCTTCTTCGAACAATGGGTGGTTCCTCCCCTGGATCCAAGGGATATTCAACGGGCAGCTTGCCTGTCAGCTCCTGCATACATGCAACAGCACGAGAACAGAAATCAGAAGAGGGCACGCGCTCCGCTTCTAGGACGCATGCGTGCTCATGCCGTGCTTCAAAGCATAGATTCAGTGCATAGACTTGACATCGTCAGCTCTGGCAATACGTCTAAGGGCTCCTGAAATGCAATTTCGTTTCTAAGATTTGAGAGAGCGCGCGAGAGAGCGAGTGCATGCATGAGTGGGGGGAGGGGAGAAGGAGAGGGAGAAGCAGGCTCCCGGCTGAGCAGGGAGCCCAATGTGGGGCTCGATCCCAGGACCCTGGGATCACGACATGAGCCAAAGGCAGACGCTTAACCGACTGGGCCACCCAGGCGCCCCTCATTTCTCTAAAAAAGCGTGAGAGCAGTCCTTTCTTTACAGAGCAGATGTGCTTCGGAAAGTTTCTCCCAAAGTAAATTTCTTTTGGGTAAATAAAATCGCCATTGGCTTTCATCATAAAACCCGAATCTCACCCATTTGTTCATTTCCCAAGTGTTCCCCCGTGCCCGCTCTGCGCCCGGTGGGGCCCCACAGCCAGGAGGGGGCCCAGCCAACACGACAGCTCTGGTCTTTCCAGTTTCTACTTCATCAAATATGCCCTCACAAATATCTAAGTTCAAAATGTCCTTCAAATGAGTGTTCTTAGGAGGAGTGGTATCTAAATGGCAAAGCCAGGAAAGGTGCATATTACATAAATTAGAAACTGAACATAAATAATAATTATTCCACTCAGGCTAGGTGCTCAAGGAGCAGGCTGAGCTTAAAAAACATTACATGTATACAAATAAGAGTTTCAGTAGAAACTGAAAAGATAATCCATTTTACTGACAAGGCCATTAAAAAAGATCTGTTGTGCATTGTCAGCCCTTAGAAATCTAATTGTGTGAATATGACGACAGTGAAGTTCGTTGATGGATCACCACAGTGACTATGGCCCCGGCAGCCGCCGGTCTGTGGAGTGATTCCGGATTAGAACGAGGCTCCATATTAGGGATCATGTCTGGGAATAAAGATCAGATTTGAGTCAGTGGCTAATCCACGTAGTGGAGCCAAGTCATCAAGCTCACGGAGTCACTTCCAGGGGCCGGAGGCATGTGGGAGAGGCACGGGCAAAGCCCAGCCCTGGGTTTCCAGGCCCCAGTCAATGCCTACGGGGCCGCTCCGACACGGAAGAGCTCCCTGTCCGTCCGCACAAATACCTTCTGTTCCGGGCAGCCCAGGGCGAGTGTGCAATGGGTGAGGAAGCCCCAAACACCGGACTCCAGGTGTTCACTCACCTTCTAATAGGAGGAGGGATCTGGCCTTTCCCCACTGCTGTGTGTGTGCACACTGGGGTGGGTCCATACACTGCGTGTGTGTGTGTGTGCACAAGTGTGCACCAGGCTGTGTATGTGTATGCACTGGTGTGTGCGTGCGTGCACTGGGTGTGAGATGGGTGTATGTGTGTGCACTGGGGTGGGTCCATACACTGCGTGTGTGTGTGTGCACAAGTGTGCACCAGGCTGTGTATGTGTATGCACTGGTGTGTGTGTGCATGCATGCACTGGGTGTGAGATGGGTGTATGTGTGTGCACTGGGGTGGGTCCATACACTGCGTGTGTGCGTGTGTGCACAAGTGTGCACCAGGCTGTGTATGTGTATGCACTGGTGTGTGTGTGCATGCATGCACTGGGTGTGAGATGGGTGTATGTGTGTGCACTGGGGTGGGTGTATTAGTAGGGTATCTATGTGCACTGAGGTGTGTGTAAGTGCAATAGGGTGTGTGTACTGGGATATATGTGTACATACACTGGGCAATGTGTGTATATGTGTGTGCGGTGTGTGTGAGAGACTAGGCTGTATGCGTGGGTGCTGGTGTGTGCATGCACTGGGGCGTGCATATGTGCACGTGTATGTGTGTGAGAGAGAGAGAGCAACTGGCATGCACAAACACACCCACCGCTCACTCTCCTGAGCCTCTCTTGTTCTGTGTTCAGGCCACCAGGAAATGAACTCTTGGGCTTTTCACTCCCTAGTGTAAGCATTTCAGAACATAATGGCCAACTATTGAGTATGAAATGCTCTGCAGTTTTCTTCCCTGTTTTTTAAAAAAATGTGGTTCAAATGTCTCCAGAGTAGTTATGTGTTTATTCTACAACATTTTTATCTACTCCCCTAGAAGCCGGTCTATAAATAACACAACACACTGAGGATTTTATATTGTTAAGACTTCTCCTTTCTACTTTGAGACTTACAAAAAGGAGGGGAACACTAACACAACCATTGATTTATAACTCTAAAGTGTCTGTGGTTTTGAAACCGACTGCTTTAAAAACACGAGGCTCCTGATTTTCCACCATCCGCTGGAAGGTCCTGGAGTCAAGCCCTTGACTCTCCATATTTAATCTGATTTCACATGTAAGAGGCGCAGGGGAAGGAGCACTCTCACGCGCTCTTGCCTTGCGGAGGGGCTCGGCCTGCTCCCTTCTGTTCTGATACTGCTTTCATCCAGCCACACGCTCAGCTCACTCCCCAGCAGACAAAGAGCGCTTCTCGATACCAAGCTGAGGATGCATGGTGTGACCCAGAGAAAGAACGCAACACTTACTGAGAAAGTTATCCCGCCCCTTCACTCCGGGGGTGTCGGGAGCTGGGCTGAGCAAGCACAGAAGCCGTCTGCCCCCAGGGCCCCTTTCCCCAGAGAGGCGCCTCCTTCCACTCAAGTTCTGTTTTCTGGTGTCGACACTCTAAGAAGTGGGAGCTTTGTTTTCCTTATTTTGCTTTTATTTCAAGAGAGACAGGGAGGCCTTTATAATGCATGCTAACCCTGCCTTGACATGTTTCTCCAATTTTCTGATGCGGATTCCCTGCTGGGTTTAGGGACGTTTCCTTTATTAAAAACAAAACAAGGCTTTACAAATTATTAAATGCAGACACCCAAGCCCATATTTTTTCAATGCTTTCAGCATATTCCCTATGAAAAGGTGACTAATATTGAGAGTATCTCAGAGCACATCCCATCCCCTGGCCAGGCCAGCTGCTTTCCAAAGCTTTGCAGTGGAGTGGATTGGTGCAAGTGGGTCTGCTTTGGGCGGGCTCCAGTTTAAATCAACCCAGAGCCTAATTAAGCCAAGTTGAAATGTAATGCGATCTAATTCTATAGCCCCTTGTTTCATTCTTCCTGGGGCAAGGCCCTGGGATTTGGGGGGAGGGGATTACACTCTTCAACTCCGCTCAGGAACCTCTTTTCCTTCCCATTCTGAACTGTTGACCTGCAGAGCTCTTTGTAACGTTATGCAGAGCATAGCTGCTCTCCCAAGGGCCCCCACCCCATCGTATCCGTGTGCAAGCACATGCTCATGCATGTGCGTACACCCCCCCAGTCACCTGTGTTGCATTAACAAATCAACTTTTCAAACATGCTAACAGTCACGGAATGAACAGAAGATAGAAGTGGATGTTCCAGCACATACAGACAGTGGCGGGCCACAGCGTCTAAATCCCAAGGCAACACGAGACCAGTGTATACATGGGCTGGAGGAAGACTTGCTTTGCGTAAAATTTAAAAATATCACTAGGCTGAGACTTCATTTAAAAAAAAAAAGCGAAGCACCAGATCATGAGTTTTAAAGGGGATTATATATCAAGCAAAATCTTGGGTTTCCTTGTTGATCCCCATTGAGGCTTCTCCAGAGGATTTCCAAAGACCAATCCATGTGAAATATCCTCAAGATACCCTCAAGAGAAGCAAAAGCCACCATGACAATAAACTCGGGCACAAATTTTAGGAAGGTGGTGGCAAGCCAGTATGTCCGAGGAGGTAATATCACAGGAGGAGACGCTTCATAAACTATGGTGCACCGCGCACACGGAAGGGACCACCATTACACTTGTCATTTGGTCTCCAGTGGGGCCGCACCAAGGATTCGGGCAGAGCCGCTCCACCTGCTGTTCCCGTGTTTCATGAAGGTCCACCCCTATGTTAATGACAGGGCCATGGGACGGGTTGGGAGTCCCACGTTCGTGCTTCAGGAGCCGTCCTGCCTCCCGCTGATGTGCTCTGTGCGATCCCCACCTTTGCTCTTTATAACTATGTGAAGACAGAGGAACACACACACACACACACACACACGAAATGTGAACTGCTTACAGCTTCTCGAAGACAGAGTTTCTTCAGTTCCTCCAGCCGTTGGCGGAGCGTTTCCTCCAGTGCTTCCTGCCTGGATTTCAAGGCGGCCAGCATGTCTTTCTTGGCCGACTGAGAGCTATCGGATTCCTGAGAACCTGTCAATAAACAGTGGGGTTACTCGAGCAGCGGACGGGGGACGGACACACATCCGGAGGTGGCACCGACCCAGGAGTCAGGGGAGGGGACACAAAGCAAGGTGCTGCAGAGTCCCAGGCGTGAGGAGCGCATTCTTGGCACTTAGTGGAATTTATAGCTACTCAGAGGACTGGCAGGAAAATTGACATGCCTGAAAAAGAAGTTTCTCTTTCCTGATTATCTGAAGATATGTAGCATACCTGTTTGACTTTTTTTTTTTTTAAGATTTTGTTTATTTATTTATTTGAGAGAGAGAGAGAGAGAGAGAAACAGCATGAGAGGGGATAGGGTCAGAGGGAGAAGCAGGCTCCCCGCTGAGCCGGGAGCCCGATGTGGGACTCAATCCCAGGACTCTGGGATCATGACCTGAGCCGAAGGCAGTCGCTTAACCAACTGAGCCACCCAGGTGCCCCCTGTTTGACTTTCACTAGCACATCTTAATAGGCTTTACGCAATGAAGGGGAAAGTTAAAATTCAGGCCAGTAATTTTAATATAAATATAAAAATACAAATAATTTTTTTTCTATTTAAGAATGCTTATTTTTGGCTTAGTTCAAAGATGATGCATGTTTGTCATAAAAATTTTGAGAATGGAGACCTGTATAAAAATAGTCGATAAATAAGTCCCCCAGAGATAACCACTGCTTTGTATTTTCTTTTGATCTTTTTATGTAAGCACATATATTTTAAAAATAAAATTTGATTTTCATTATATATATGTATCTTTTTTAACTTAATACTGTATCATGAGCAAATTCCCTCCTGATGAAAGTTATATATTTTACCACTCAGGGGGGAAATATCTGCATGATGATTCAAGCAGCAGACTGCTAGATATGAAATCGTGGTGGAAGGCAAACTGTGAACCAAACGCAAAAGGAAAATATGCTAGAATGCCAACTGGAGGAATTTAAGTTGGATCAAAAGAACGCTTTCCGGGCTGCAGCGTTTGGATCCTGAAGTGGGTTTCCAGCAGTGAAGCTGTTATACACGTTTACCCTGATGGGTTCTGACAAGGCCCAATGATGCCCTGGGAAAGGAGAAGCTGATTATTACTTTGCTTCTCATACCCATGGAAGTGGATGGGTGTTACTGGGTGTGCATTCAAGGGGTTCGGATGATGATGCCAGTTACAATAGCATCAAAGAAAACCAAATACCTAGGGATAAATCTAGAGAAAGATGTTTGAGATCTCTACAGTGAAAACTATAATACCCTGCTGAGAAACATTAAAAAACCCTAAAAAAATAGGTATACCATGGTCATGGATAGGAAGCTTGATGCTGTAGAGGTATCCATTCTCCAGGCATTAAACAGGAGAATTGTTGCAATTCCAGGAAAAATTCCAGTGGGATTTTTTTGGGAGAGGCAGGTAGGAACTGCATTTCCATATGAAACCTTTTGGGACAAGTCAGTGATCAGATGACAGACTTGAGAACAATGCAGTCAGAATTGCCACACTCAAATGTTCTGTCTCTTCCAATGGTGAAGAAAGCATCCTAGAATCCTCAGATAGGCTAGAAAGGTCTTCTATGCCTTTGCATCAAAAAGCTCTGCTATACTCAAATCATCCCCCTAAATACACTATTCTTCTTAGTCTTTTAGCAGTCTCTTACCACGCAACTAGGTTCCTAGAACCCTAACACTCAATAAGTCTCAATGGCTACATACATTTTGACTCCAGCTTGGGCTTTTTACTTTTTCTCCCCCAGACCATCTTAGCTGGAAATAGAGAATATCTATCACTGCAGGAATGTATCATCTTTATGCCTTCACAGTAGCTAATAAATATTACCTTGAATAAACACACACATAAATGTCATCAGTCATACTCTTGGATGCTATGATTAAGCTGTAGCTCATCTTGGTAAAGAAATCTAGTACCTGTGAGTACCTATAAGTTATAGAGCCTGCCTTCCAAACTTTTATTAATTTTTGTAGCTCTTCCCTGGATTTTGTCATGCTTAGTTGCAGGACTCCAACTTCAGTAGTAAACCCGAACAAAAGCTTGAATCTTACTAAGGCTCCCGTGACCTCATGGTTGTCAGACATGAAGCCCGCATGCAATACATCAATGGACAATACTGCAGGCCCCCCTCCTGATATGGCTCAGATTTCCGACCTCTGTAAGTCAACTACCCTGTACCTATCAGTCCTCAACCATCTCTAGTTTACACCCATCCAAGGTCCCACAGCTCAATCACTGTGCATCTTAATCTGGTTCTCTGAGCCACAGTCACCAATCAAAATGGCAGACACAGAAACACTTAATGGGGTTGTCTCTGTTCCACCATCTAAAGCATGAATAACAATGTGACATAATGTGGGGAAGAAGTCAGACTTTAGGTCTAAAAAACAGGACTGGAGAAAACTGGACCCAAGAAGATTAAAGGATTTCTAGCTCAAGTGAAAATTTCATTGCTTTCCCTTTCACCCCTGCCTAACCTCTCAAAGGAAATGATGATCTGTTAAGTCTAAGGATTCATTATGTTCAAGAATGGCAGAAATCACAAGAACATTCAACTCCAGGAGGCAAAGCACAACATTTTCGGATGATCTGGTCTCTAAGCTTTGGTGTTGAATTACAGGGCTCATTAGTGCTACTTAAATATTATTATTTATAATAATTAGTCTAAATACCAAACCCACATAAAGACAGAGTGGATGGCTCAAGAGGCCCTTTCTGTATCTGAAACCATGAATACTGGCTGGCTCTGGTTCATACCTTTATTCTGGAAATTGCCTCATAAGGAATGTAGTGCTGGGTACCAAGTTAAATTTTTACCAAGTAACTGAGCTGGCCTGGCCTGGCCATGCAGATGTTTTTTTAGTGCTCACTCGATGGCGAGCAGAGGTCAAACAGACCTGGTTTTGATGCACTCTACACCACTCACTAGTTGTGTGACCTTGGGCACATGACCTGCCCTCCTTAATCTGGTCCTAAAGACTAAATGAGATAATGCACATACAATACTTATCATAGTGCCTGGAACAGATCAATCCTCAGATCCAGGGTAGATTTAATAGGAGTGAAACACACACACAGCAGAATTAGAAAGAAAGAAACCATTGATGCTACCCCTCCTTGTTGCTGAAGAAAAGACCTCACTATGCAATTCTGCACACAAAGGCAGTATTTTCAAACTCTTTCTTGAATGCGTGAGTTAGGCTTTTGGAGCTGCTGTACATGAGGGTGGGAACAGGGTCATGGAGATTCAGGGATTCAGGGTCCCCCCCCCCCCATGCTCCTCAAGCTAGCGCAGCTCTGCATTCACCTGTTTATGCATTTGAAACACTGCATTTGAAAAGAGGTTCCCAGTGCCTTTGCTTCTTAAAAGGAAATCCAGGGCACTGGGGGGGAAGGGTTCTGAGCCTGGGGGGCTGTTCCCTGCAACCAGGCAAACATGGCGACCACAAGAAGAGGTGACTGAGTGTGATGCCCAGGCAGCTTCCTATTGCCTCCCTGGGTGCCCTCAGGCATCCCTGGACCATCATGGCGGACACATACAAGGGAGGCCAGCAAGCGGGCCTGGAATCAGGAGGCACTGATTCACTGCTACTCTCAACTAACCAAGAGGGACTCCAGGAAGAAACCCAATCAGGGAAGGCCCTCAGGTCAATAGGAGTCTCACAAACTAAAAATGTGTGAATAAGAAATGATGCAGGATGGAGAAATCATTTCCCATCAGCACCTGGACTTGGTGAAAAGTATAGAAGTTCTCTATTGCTCTGGTTTATCCATTTCTGGTTATTTGAACACTCTGAGGTTGTAAGTTTCGCCTCTTGGAAATCAAAAAAGATGTCAATCTGCTACCTTTGAGAAGAGCAGTGATGGACAGAGAAGGGACCTGGGGTTCCATCATATATCTGCTATTGATTGGTGTAAGCCCTTCCTTTGGTCACTGAACTCTTGGAGCCATGATGTCCCCATTCAGAAAATGACCAATTAACCAACCTCCAAGATGCTCCCGAACTTGGAGACTGTATTGCTTAATAAGCAGCTTACGTAGGTAGCTCCCTCTTGGCCCCAGCAATCCTTGCTGCAAATGTTACAATTGTTACATAACCGTGTCAGCTTCCCTCTTCTTTACCATTCTTGTTTTCAGAAAAGACAAGCACCCTGCCAACTCTGGTCCTACCCCCAGTTACTGGGAGAATTTGCCTGGAACTGGAAGGGAATGTCTAATTATCAAGCAGGGCTGAAAGGATTTACCCCTCCATCTCATCAACAGACCAAAGCACATGGGTCTAAGTTTGGATGATAAAAAAGAGGTTAATCTGAGCTGTCTTTGGGATTAATGAAGCAGGAAGACGGATGGAACCTCTCCGCTGCAGACAGAGGAGTAAGACTGCAAAACAGTAGCCAAGTGCTACTTGGAAAGAGCTGTCCACACGTGACGGATTCGTGCAGGAGCCAAAGAGAAAACAGAGGTGATGTGAGCATTTTTGAAAGATATAATTGTTGTTCAAAGTTTTAAAGCAGCACCCCATTTACAGAAGGAGTGAAGTGAATATTCTTTGGAAAACACACAGGCCCCAGAAGCTCCCGAGACAGAAGTCTCCAAGCCAGTGAGTGGTTTGGAGCCCGCAGGTCTGGGCTTGTGTCCCAGCTCCGCGATGCGCTAGCTGCAGGGACTTGGCAACAGGGCCCCACCTCCCTCAGCCTCGGATTCCTCCCCCTACAGAACAAGAATGAACCCAGGACTTCTTCAGAAGTTGGGGAGATGATGCCACAGAGATGCCCAAAGAGAGAGCCTAGTAAGTACTACGTGGGCATCAGTAGTTTTTGTATTAAATGGTGTGCCTGGCCTTTAGGGGCAGTTGGCACCCCAATTCCAGGGAGCCCCGTAATGTAAAAAGCCGCATTAGCGGGCAGGCAAGATGCGCGGCAGGCTGGTGAAGGGCACTGACCACCAGGCCCTGTCCCCTCAGGATGCTCGGGAGGAAACGGAGAGGGAGGGGCTTTTCCCAGACTCCTGACAGGAGCTGCCACATCACAGTTCACATCATCTTCACGAAAACATTGCCCTGTTTTCACAGAAGAGGTCCCTGGGACACAGGGAGGCAGAGCTGGAATTCCAGCTGGGCGGCTCTGTCTGGTCTGTTTTGCACCCAGAATGGAAAGGGCACGGGAGCTGGAACTTTCTGTCTCGGACACTGCTGGGTTGCCACAGTAAAAAACCATGCAGCGTGCAATAGTATCTGCCTTTCATGCCCGGACTCTTTCTACATCCCGAGTGGATTGCACTGTAATGCAGGCCGAGGGAAGGAGGAGGAGCCGAGGGGTTCCTCAGATGAACCAATGAAGACTGAGTCTCTGTGAGCAAGGTGGGGTGGAGGGGACAGGTAACCAGATGTGGGCCCAGCCCTCAGAGAGCCTGGAGGGGGTGAGGGGGGGTGGGGGACATGCAAAGCTGCCTGCCAGGAAGAGGTGGGAGATGAGCAATGCCACCTGAATGAGAGAGGGAACAGCATACAGGAGGGACCCATCACCTGGGGGCCAACGAGGTAATTCACCTGGAGAGCTGACGGTCCCCTCCAGGCTGAGCAGCTGAGGTGACCCCCCCGTGTTTCTCACTGCCAGGAAGCAGCGCGTCACATTAGCGCTCTAGGAAACCTTCCCGGTTATTGCTCAGTAACCACCTGTTTCCATGACACCAGGTTGAAAATACCATCTTTTGGTTTTGGCGATTTTATTATTATGTTTCAATCTGAATCCAAAGAATTTTCTAGAAATAGGTCACTAATAATTTAGCAATTAAATTTAGGAGGGGGGGAAGAGGAAAAAAACCTGACCTCAAAGAAGACAATTCCTATCCATCCAGCCACAGCCAGAGAGTTTTTGACCGATGTGCTCAGCGGTCCGAAAAAGTCGCTTTCAGTGCCTATCTGGACATCTTCTGAGAGAACTACTGATCCTATGGTACGGACGCTGTGGAGGCTACTGGCAGAGATGTGGTGAAAACCTGCTTGGCTACCTCCAGGAAAAAGCCTCCATGACTTTCTTACTTCCCAGCTGGGGAACTCCAGACTTCAGCCTGTGGGCAGCCGGTTGCCGGGGGTAGGATGTGGGTGGGTGGGTGGGTTGGGGGGGGGACAGCAGCTCCCCTCCAGCTGGCAAACAGATGGAAGGATATCCTCATTCAGCTGTGATGGAGAATTTGCTCCAATCTTTCCAAAGACCCTCGGCCACTCAGCACCGGATATGAACACGCATCCTATGAAGAGCATGTTGTCAGGAACTGTGGCTCATCTGTTTTTACACAGATGCAATACTGGTGACTAGCCCGCTGATCTCAGAAGACAGAAGGGGTGCTTTCCTCTTTGAAAAGAGGGGAAATTTGAAACAAACAGTACCCCAAAGAAGAAAGAAATCTGTTGTCCTGAAAGTAAGGGAAGGAAATGACTATCTGTTCCAGCCTTCAGGGGGGAAAAAAAAAAAGAAAAAAAGAAGAGGAAGAAGAAGAAGAAGAAGCATATTCCCAGCAGATCTGTAAAAGCTGTAAGGAAAAGTTTTGGCAGACACCTCAGGAATAAATATGAGTGAAAGGTTTGAACACTTCCTTAGGATGAAGAGATATTTATTTCCCTTATAAATCCTCAATGATGAGTTCCTTACATAAAAGATGTCCTAAGAGACCCTGCGAAATAAGGTCACATTGCAGATTTTGAGATAAATGTATGATCTCTGGAGACCGTCTCTGAGAATTAAATGTGATTTTTAACATGAAAAAAACGTGTGTTTGGACGACTCCTCATCAGGCTCAGAAATTGTAAAAATAAAATAGTTCACTTCAAAGAGTAGTGAAGTGAAAGCTCTGTGGAAAAGCGGCACCTCTGACAGAAACTAGGCATTTCTGGAACAGCCTTACCGTGTGGTTGTTTCCTTGCCCAGCGGCACTTTTGCCCATGGGTGAAGTGGACAAATATAGTTGGGGGGAAAGGGACTGAACAGTTGCTTATAAAAATTTGCAGCAGCCTCTAGTAAAAATATACTAAGAACGATCCCTAGCTGAAACTACTGTTTATGAGTAACTCGTATGATTTCCCTTTCCTATATTGTGGAAGGAGGGGGCTTACCTTTCTAGCTCCCAGACTCTGTTAGTTCCCTTGCAACATCAGGAGGGCTGGCCCAAATGGGAACAGAGCCGTGCCTAGCAGAGGTCACAGTGACACTTATTTTTCAAAGTTTAAAATCTCACCGTTGGAGAGGAGTTCACTTAGGTTATCCATGGTTACTCTGTTCTGGTTCTCTTCATCAGGCAGAGCTATTCCTTTAGCACCAACACCCAAGGGCAGAAATGTATCACTATAAATGACTTAATTAGGCTCCCCCCACCCACCCAATATGCGATCAGAAAGGGAAACCGTTCTCCCTTCTTCTCAGTCTCGATGCCGGCCCATCCTACTCCAGCAAGCCCAGAAATATCCATTCCACAGAAGGGGAGCTCTCAGCCCTCCCTGGTCACGCAGTCCAGCAGGAACACGGCCTGCCAGAGGCTGTAGGGCTGTGTCTGCCTGCAGAGCACTGAGGTTATGAGCAAAGTTAAAGCCCCTGGAATCCTGCTCACCCCTAGACCCAAAAGCAGAGGGGGCAGGGAGCTGGTAATAGAGACCTTTAAGAGGCTGGAGAGAGACACAGGGAGAGGAGAGAGTGAGGGCAAGAAAGAAAGGAAGAAGACCCAAAAATCCAAATAAACCAAAAGACAATGTGATTTGTGGCAGCGCGAGGCAGTGCATTCTGAGCTGAATATAGCCGTGACCGTAAAGTTGGCTGATGCCGATCAGATCACCTCTCCGTAGGGAGCGAGGTCAGATCCTGGCATCCTCATTGTTATATTAGTTATTAATAAACTTCCTAACAATGGAAGGAAGTGCCAGCCCTCAGAGAAGGGGAATGTGTGAAAGGGTGAGTAATGAACGCGGACAGATCCCAGGCGGTGTGAGGGCCCAGGTCGGCACATGTTTCCCCCAGAACGGAAAGTGTCGGGGCTGGGGCACGATCACACACCACGGGGGGGGGGGGGGGGGGGGCGTGGTGTGTGTGTGTGTGTGTGTTTTAAACCAAAGATCCCTCGCCACATTCTTCGCAATCCTGATCACGATGATGACTCAACTGCCATCTCGTTAATCACACAGCCTATTTATAGACACAACACGGCCCTTTGTTTTATAGCAAATGGGTGGCTGGGGCCAGCAGCAGTCGCATGGTTTCATCCCTTTTAGAGAGGACACACAGTACCATGTATTTATTTATTTTTTGGTCTGGGAGGCTCCTGCGACAAGCCACAGGGGCCTCAGAACACTGTTGTTTCCCAAGTAAGTTTCCACCATTTTCTTTAAATAGGCGGAGAGCAAAACCACATCTTGCTTGGCCCCCTGTGCTCCCACGGGCCTCAGCCCCGCTCCACAATGGCGAAGCCTTAGAACAATGCTCAGGACAGCCCTACGCTGCCTCCCGCTTTCACACAAGCTATGGAGAGGCCGTGCACGGCCAGCTACCAGGACAAGCGCCCTTGCTGGTTTGGTTTTTGTTTTGTGACTACATTTTTTTCTCCTCTCCCACCTTTTTTTTGAGATTTCAAGAGATGGGGGAAGGGAAGAGAGGTGCAAACCCGTGGAAGTCCCACAGAAAAAGATTTCGGATGCTTTTTTTTTTTTTTTGAACTTGGAGAACATCATCACTGAATGGTTTGAATTCACAGCTGTCCTCTCTGCCTCTGTCTGAACTTCCACAGATTTGTTACCTGAAGCACAGACGAGCCAGAGCCACGAGAGGGCTGTGGGCAAACTGGGAGGAACCGGGCAGGCTCTCCCGGGGTGGAGTGGAGAGAGGGCCCTGCTGCCTGCCCCTGCAGCAGTCAGTGGGTTCAAGGGGCACCCAGTCAGGCAGAGCTTGTGAGGACGCCCACCCAGCACCAGGCGTGTGGCTCTGGTGGCCTGCCTTGGCACCTGAGCTGTCTCGACGTCCCTTCTTCCAGGGGACTCTGGGAAGACTGCACCATCTCTCAGCTGATGTGTTCTGGGCACAAGGGTCCTCACATCCTTTCAAGCCTGACCGCCAGACCCCTCTACAGATGGATTCGGGATACGGGTTCCATAGCCTTCTTGTGGTCTGAATCACATTCGGTGCCTTTTAGTCCAACACCGGCCTTGCATCTCGGGCTCAAACATCTCACCGCCTCTCAGGGTGTCTACTAGGACAGGGGCCTACGGGTCTGAGACGGGAGGGCCCTATGCATCACCATCGAAGAATTTAGGGGGCCTAGCCCTAAGCCTCAATAAATGGTTTCAACTATGTGGACCCTTACTTTCTGAAATGCCAGCCCCTGGCTCAGGGCATTAGTGAGTGTAGACTTCTGACTTCTTTCATACGTAGCAATGACCCTGCTTTGTTTCTCTAGCAACTCATACCTCAGATGCCAAGTACGGGACATCAGTAATTTTAAAGGTATTTACATGCCTTTAGTTAAATAGGAAAATCACCTTCATCATTACTAAGAGCTTGGAAATATTTTATCTCTGTTAACATCAATAGACAGTATGAAGCACTCTGAAGAGAGGGACTCTAACTTTGTAAAATGTTGTGTATAGTACCAGGCAAGATCTGGGAGCTAGGAAAAGGGTTCACACCATAGTGATATTACATTGTCGTTACATGGCTCAGCCACACCACAATCCGGGGATAGACCAGGGTGAAAAAGTAGATGGAAGACAGCATGGGTGCACACTACTTGCAAAAGGAGCCTGATCTGACTAGATGAACTTTTCAAGGTCTGATGCCAGTGTACACGGTGATACGGGACAATCCGAGGGAGAGTATCGGTGGTGGGTATCTGAGTTCTAGGCAAGGCCCAAAATGCCTTACACTTCAGGAACACAGAAGGTCCTTAAAATGCAGCACGTGCAGGATTCTTGCTACTAGTCTTCCAATTCTGACTTCAATAACCCTATACCATGGACATTGGTTTTGGCAATGATTTTTTGGATTTGACACCAAAATCAAAGGCACCTAAAGTAAAAATGAACAAGCGGAACAACATCAAACTAAAAGCTTCTGTACGGTAAAGGAAACCGTCAACAGAACAAAAAGGCAGCCTACTGAATGGTGGAAGAGATTTGCAAATCATATATCTGATTAAGGAGTTAGTATCCAAAATATATAAAGAACTCATACAACTCAATAGCAAAAAACCAAACAGTCCAATTAAAAAATGGGCAGAGGATCTTACTAGACGTTTTTCCGAAGACATGCAAATGGCCAATAGACACGAAAAGCTGTTCAACATCCCTCATCATCAGGGACGTGCAAATCAAAACCACTAGAAGATATCACCTCACACCTGTCACAATGGCTAGAATCAAAACGAGAAGAAATAACAAGTTTTGGCAAAGATGTAGAGAAGAAGGAACCCCCGTGCACTGTTGGTGGGAATGCAAACTGGTGCAGCCACTGTGGAAACAGTATGGAGGTTCCTCAAAAAAATTAAGAACAAAACTGCTACATGATCTAGCATTCCACTTCTGGGTATTCATCTGGAGAGAATGAAAACACGAATTCAAAAAGATACACGTACCCCTCCGTTCACTGCAGTGTTATTTGTAACAGCCAAGGTATGGAGACACCTCACCAATGAATGGATGAAAAAGATGTAGCATATACATGTAATGGAGTATTATTCAGCCATGAAAAAAGATGAAATCTTGCTGTTTGGGACAACACAGATGGACCCTGAGGGCATTGTGTTAAGTGAAGTAAGTCAGGTGGAGAGAAACAAATACCGTACGTATAATCTCACTTATATGTGGAACTTAAAAAACACAAACCCAAAAAACTGAAGCTCATAGATACACAGAACAGATTGGTGGCTGCCAGAGACAGGGGTTGGGGGAGATAGGTGAAGGGGTTCAAAAGGTACTATTTTCCAGTTACAAATAAGTCATGGAAATGTGATGTTAAAAAACATTTTTTAAATCATGTTTGGAGTATCTACTGGATGTCAGGCACTCGCCTATAAGCAGAAAAAAGAATTTTCTTTTTTCTTCTTTTAAGTAGGCTTCATGCCCAAAGCTGAGCCCAACACAGGGCTCGAACTCATGACCCTGAGATCAGGACCTGAGCTGAGTCCAAGAGTCAGATGCTCAACTGACTGAGCCACCCAGGCACCCCTGAAAAAGGGATTTTAAAATGAGAATTCACTTCTCAAAATATTTTTAAGGAATATTTATTAGACAACTTTTTTGTCTTTCCTTCTCTCTCGCTCTCTTTTTTTCTTTCTTTCTTAACATAAGGCAGTAGGTGAAGGAGAGAGACCATGTGACCAAATAGGATACTGAATTAGATGCATCGTATTTTCTAAATGAAAAGCAGAACATGGGGTCTGGCAAGTGTAATAAAAAGAGTGTTTAAAATCAGGGCTTTCCTGGAAGAGTAATGCCTCATCCATCTGTGGGAGTGCATCACTAAGGAATGCTCAAGAAACAGGCAAGAGGATGCCAAAGGACAAAAAAGAACGGAGTGGGACACCAGCCAGCTGTGGAGCCATTTAAGCCAGCTAGACAGACGTCCTCACTGCGGGGGACAGGAAACCCTCCCTTCCAGGTGGGGCTGCAGAGGGCGTGCCCCAGGTGAGGGCAGAAGACAGACGGCCAGCGATCAGCAGCTGCAGGGGCAGTGACGACCAGATCTGTGGACACTTGAAATTCCCTTTGTTAACTGACGGCCTCTATTCTTTCCTGTTTGGGATCTCTCCCCGCATGGTCTTCCTAAGTCACTGGAGGGAGGCCTCCCCACGGACCCTCAGCCTTAGCCTCAGGCTCTGGCTGGCAGGACTGGGCAGGGTTTGAGGCGCTGCCTGGTCTGGTCATGGGGCATGGCTCATACTTTCTGGGCTTCTCATCTCCTGGGGCTTTCCTCTCGCACAGTGGCGCAGCAGAGGGTGGACAAGGAAAGAACCCAGGGGGTCAGGGGCCACGGATGTTGCCCCTCTGAAAGTGGAGAAGGAAAGGTCTTTAGCTGCCTCCAGCAACTCCCAGACAGCTCAGCCTGGGGCCCCTGAAGCGAAGTTATCACCCATTTGAAAATCACTTTAATATCTTGGTATAAAGATGCCTTATTTGATGTTATTCTATTATTCTGTTCTATCAGGCTGGCGGCAGTCACACAGATGCACTGCTTTCTAATCTTGAAGATGCCTAGATCTCACTTGCTGATGACCGAGTGATGTCCGTTCTGGTCAGGAGGTTTGGGCTTCCCATGCACAGCCGGGTCCGTGGCTCTGTTAGGTTACTGGCATGGCGGCCCCAGAGGCTGACAGATAGGAGTGGCCAGAGGAGACAACCCAAGACACAGGTCTGGAAGACACTGAGCAACCCTGTCACCTCAGGCTTTTATCTCTTCCTCAGCGGGAAGAGTGGCTCAAGGTGTGGTCCCCAGACCAGCTGCATCAGCATCTCTTAGGAACTTGTTACAAATGCTAATTCTCAGGCTCATCCCCAGACCCGCAGAGTTAGACACCCTGGGGCTGGAGCTCAACTCTGTGTTTGAACTGCCCTCCAAGTGATTCTGATGCGCCTAGAAGTTTGAGAAGCCCTGGGCTGCAAGAATCCATTCTCCTTTGGGATAGAACCCAGAACTCCTTTGGGAAAGTACCCAGATTCCCAAATGGATATGAAACCACAGCAGGGATGCACACCTCGCTGAGCCTGAAGGATGAGCTGGGCTCATGTGTGGCTGGAGGAGGAGAACCGCTGGCAGATAAATCCAGACTCGAATCTCAGACCCTGGGCTTTAACAAGGGTCAGAAGTGTCTAGACTACAAACACAGGGGCGGGTGCTGGCTCTGCCCTCTGCCTCTCGGCAGGGGGTTGAGAGTGGCTGTAATTTGAGGCAGGGGTCTGGGGCTTTGTAGGACATCCTCTTCAATACAAGACAGCAACATTTTCTACAACTTTCACTGTAAACCTCAAGGTCTCAGAAATAATGATCATTTGGTTCGCTGTGCTAATGAAAACATTCTGAAGAATCTGAGGCAGGGAGGGGTTTATGGTAAACTCTATGGTGACCTGGCAGAGGGAGATCCAAGTTTTGTGGGGCATGAAGCTTATATTGGTGGCTTCATTTAAGGAAAAGAATGCAATTATTACAATAGCCAAGATATGGAAGCAACTTAAGTGTCCAGTGATGGATGAATGGATAAAGATGGTGTATATATACACAATGGAGTATTACTCGGCCACAAAAAAGAATGAGCTCTTGCCATTTATGACAACATGGATGGACTTAGGGGGTCCTATGCTAAATGAAAGAAGTCCGAAAAACAAATACCGTATGATTTCGCTTATATGTGGAAGCTAAAAATCAAAACGAATAAACAAACAAAAAGCAGAAACAGATCCAAAAATACAGAGAGCTGGTGGTCGCCAGAGGGGAGGGGGCTGGAGAGAGGGGCAAATTGGGTGGAGGGGAGTGGGAGGTCCAGGCTCCCAATGATGGAATGAGTAAGTCCCAGGGATGCGAGAGACAGCACAGGGAATACAGTGGATGATATGGTATTAGTGTTATAGCGTGACAGACGGGACCTACACTTGCAGGGAGCAGAGCATACCACAGATGATGAATCACTGTGTTGTACGCCTAAAACTCATGTAACATGTGTCAACTGCACTTCAAGGTAAAAAAGAAAAGAATGCAAAATGTGTCATGTTCACAGAAACACATGGGCCCTCCCAGGGCCTCTGAACGGCCTGCCTGGTGTGGACCCCTGAGCTGAAGCTCCATTAGCCCCCCAGTAAATGGGCCTCCTGGTCCTGAAGGGGCACATCCTCCCCCTCGTCCTTCGGGTCTATGTTTTCTCCTGGCTCTGACCACACTCAGCTAGCCTAGGAGCTACCTAGACGCTTCAGCCTCTCCCCTCTGCGGGCTCTTCCCCTTCTCCCTCTCTCCCACTGCTGCTGTGTGCAGTCACTAGACGTGGTTCCAGGAAAGACCCCGGGGACCGACGGGATTTTATTGCTATGAAGACATCACTTTCCACTGCTCATGCTTGCTTACTTGTTTCTCTTTGGTGATATTTTCACTTCCATCCTTTTACAACCACGGAAGCACCGGGGAAAAGAAAAACAATGAAAAACTAGGAGAGAAACATAATAGGGAAGGTGCAACAAAGAGGAAGGGCAGTGAGGGGTGGAAGAATCTAGACCAAGCCGATGGAGGCAGGAGGCAAAATCCGGGCAGGCAGGATGCCTCCGTGAATGAAGGCGTGCTGGCTCCCCCGTCAGCAGAGGGTGGAAGAAAGGGCAGCAGAGAAGGGAAGGCTGGGTGTGAAGGTGGGGGGCCTCCGTGGACCGCATGGGGCGGGGCCTCCGTGGACCGCATGGGGCGGGGCCTCCGTGGACCGCATGGGGCGGGGCCTCCGTGGACCGCATGGGGCGGGGCCTCCGTAGACCGCATGGGGCGGGGCCTCCGTGGACCGCATGGTGCGGGGCCTCCTTGGACCACATGGGGCGGGGCCATCACAGATGGAGGGATGCTCCAACAGGGGTAGAACAAAGGTGACGCTAAGGACGTAATATTCAGAGACAGCTCCTAGAATGCTAGGGCAGGAAGGAATCTTAAAAATAAAAAAAAAAGAAGAAGAAGAAGAAAGAGCAAGCACTCTGGAAGATGGGGGAGGGCAAACGAAAACTTTTTGCTTCTCTTTCATGGCTCGGAGGCAAGGGACACTGTCCCCAGGAACAATCAGCCTTTGATGGTGTGGCCTGGGGAGTGACCTGCATTAGTTATACTTTCTAACATTTCCAAACAATGATCGCCTCCCTCCCTCTTCCTGCACTCCTCAAACCTCCCCCTCTTCCTGTCACTGCAGCAAAGGGCCTCCCTATTCTGGACATCAGCCTCCTCTGAATCCTCAGAGCTTGTCCGCCCCTCCCGCATCCAATGACAAAATGACTTGCCCAGGGCTCTTAGAAACAAGCTTGGAATCAGAGCCTTGGACTCAGTTGCAAAAGGCGCTTATCTGCTACACCGCATTCCGTGACCAAGACTCTCCTTGCCGAAGGCCAAGAGTTTCTGTACCTTCTAAAGTCCTGAAGAGTTCCCCTGCGAATAGGATGCAGTGTTGCTCAGCACCACGAGCCTGCCTTCAGCCCCTCCTTAGTTTAATTCTCGTTTAAGGACACACAAGTGAACCAACCCCACTTCGTCCTTGGACTTGACATTCCTGACAGTCGGCCTTCAGCATTCAGAAGGCTCTGCAGGGTGCCTGAGGAGAGGTATGGAGCCAACAGTCCTTCCCACACGGCATGGTTCTGCTGCTTCTTATTCCACCCCCCTACCCTTTGGCACTTTTGGCGGTTTTCTCAGATTCCTATTTGGCTCAAAACCTTGGTCTCACAACCGGAGCCAGCTCCTTGTGAGCCTGCCAAGCTGCGTCCTCAGCGGCTGCCACTCCCGGACCTTCCCCGGAGCCACTGTGGGGTGGAAGCCACCCTCAGCCACAGCCTCTTCCCCGGCTCCCTGCATGGTGGCTCTCCAAGAAAAGCCCACTTACCTGACGACAGGAGGCTCCCGCTGCTGCCACTGATGATCTTCCCCTTGCTCCCCATGTTGGCCAGCTTGGAGGTCTTCAGCGTGCCCGTCTCGGTCAGGTCAATGGCGATCTCACTCAGGCTTCGTGCGGCATGGATTTTAGACTAGAATGGAAAAGACAGCCGGGTTATAAAGAGGTGTTCGGAGAGAGAACGCTTATCACCCACGGGCTTGGGGTCCTGAGATTTAGCAAATGGACTACTGTCCTGGCTTGCAGCACTTTTAGGTTTCTGTTCTCCGGCTCCGTCCCTAATCACGGAAGCTCCCTGCAGGAGGTATGGCTCTAGAGCGGACATGAGTGATGCGTTTTCCAAGCTATTCTATGGGCTCTACTATGCCGTGCCCAGAGCAGGGACTCTGGCATCAGACGGACCTGGTCGGAGTCCTGGTTTGGGGAAAGTCCCTTGATCTCACGGAGCCTCATGATTCCCAGCTATAAAATGGGGAAAAACACTACCTACCACTGACGGTTCTGTTAGGGTCAAAGGAAGTAAGGCATGTGAAGGGCTCCCCTATGCCGTCCCCTCGTACACAGCTCTCAATAAATAGCAGTGATTATATTTTGTGTTTAAAGGAGGAGGAAAAAAATAATTTTCAGCTTTGTGAACGACAGAAGTATATGAAACAGATTTATGAAGTCCCCATAGATTCTGAGGGGATTTAAATGCCTTCCAGTGTTAGCCCCGTGGCCATGGAACGTTTAGAGGCTTGGCACGTGATGGTGCTCTAGACATACAAGGAGCATGTCTACATGTGTAGAAGCCACTGAACAACTGCTCGTTTGGACGCCCAGGCCCCACCAATAAGCGTCTGACACCGTGCTCTGCTTCTGTTTTGATACCTGTGTGCTCCAAAGTCTTCAGATTATAGTTAACGCTCCACTCCATTTATCCTGCATATTAACTGGCCTGCCCTGGCTAACAGTAACACCGGGCTGGATTAATTAGAAAAGTACTCTGTTATCACAATCCTATTCCTAAAAGTGTTCGTTTTTCACAAAGCTACCTTTTTTAGTTACTGCCCTCAGTAGATGAAAATGGGTTTGCATTGCCTACACATGTGTTTGATGTTTGCTTTTTTTTTTTCCCTTCTTCAGGAAATCAATTTTTGTGATCGTGCTTAAGGCAATAGACTTTACCCACAGCACGAACTTAATGAAAAACACTGTAAATGCTAGTAGAACCCACACATTTGCTGAGGTTTCTTTCCGTGGCCATTGGCTATAGCCCATACAACGATGGAACTAGGTGATGTCCTAAACCAAGATTTTCAGTCCCTTCATGTGTGTCCGCCCCCACACACCCAAGTCTGTCCCCCACACAGGAGAAGCCGGCAGAGGGCGGATACGGGGGCCACGGCGGGTGGGTAGACGCTGCCCATTCTCTTCCTTACTGACAGTCTCTGCCCAGGTGCCCTGCGCTGTCCAGCAGAGGCTCTCTGAACCCCCATGGCCTTGCCCTTCCTCTGGCCTCCACACTGATGCAGACACTGATGAAGGACCATGTCTTCCAACAGCTGAGCACTTTCCTCTTATTATAAGAGAGTCTAGGATCAAGGAAACATGGAGTGTTTTTGCTTGTTTTGTTCTCTGGGTATGAACAATCATCTCATTGGTCCTTCCTTGACTGATGTCTCCTTTCTGACCTCAACTCTGAATGTCCCTGCACTCAGATCCAGGTCACCTTCCTCAGGTCAGGGCCTCCTTGCTCAGGATATAACCCTGGCCACCAGGGCCCCCCACAGCACTCTGGCTGGGGGTGTGGGGGCTGGGGGGCAGAAGCAAGAAGTGCCTTTTGTTTCGCATGGACAGCGCATGTCCACAGGGCCCATCTGGTTGAGCTTTACCCTCTGAGCAAGCAGAGGGAGCACACCCATTACTTTCTGCAGCACTCTTCTTTACCAACACCCACGCTCGAATAAAAAGAGCTGTCGCTTGCAGCTACTTAATGACTCATGGAGACACAGAACAACTCAGCGTGGTGGGGAGGCGCCCATGCTTTGAAGTCAGAAAGATCTGGACTGGAATCTTGGCTCTGGCCAGTTCACCACTGTCTGGCCATGACCTTCAACCTGTCTGATACTCAGATCCCTGCTTGTAAAATGGAGCTCTTAAAACCCAAATGGCAGAGTTGTGATAAGGACTAAATTAGATAATATAATGTTGAGGCCACTGGAATTGAAATAGGAACAGGATCCAAATCAGGGCCTGGAAGTAATTTGCTAAATGAGGTGAGACTGATGGCTCAACCTGGTACTTGGGGGAATCTCATTAATCACACGGAAGACCTGTCCCCACCCCACCTCCATTCCTGCCACACATCGGTCTGAGAGGCAAAAACCAAAATATGGAAAAAGGGACCAACAGCTATCCTTCCCAAGGGAGACTAGATTCGTCGAAGTTTTAGGAAGTTACTAGCTTCTCTCCAAATGGAAATAGGACAATGACCAAAAAGACCCAGTGCAGAGAGCGATGCTAAGAGGAATGAGTACAGATGGGGAGATTCTTTTCTCGAAAAGTCGAGTCTTTGGGACAACACAAAAGAGCCTCCAACATTCTGAACATTGTGCTTTGAGGGTCTTGCCCTACTGAGTTTTATTACTGTTATCTCACAAGCAAGGTTGCGTTGTCCCCTACCATGCTGTCACTCTGCTTCTGATCTAGATGGAATGAAGAACAGAAGACAGATCAGAAAAAAAAAAAAAAAACAAAACAATTAAGAAGAAGGAAAGATGTCTGGACTGGAGGCCAACTTGAGAAGTCCCCACTCTGAGTTCAGAGGAGAGGTGTCTAATGTTTACTCTCAACAATTTGAGCTTTCAACTATTTTCCTCCCAAGTCAACAAGACATTCCTTAGCTCTGGGTTCTGGGCTCCAGAGGTTGCTGGGATCCTTGGGGTCAGCAAATATAAGTTACCAGTTGTAATTGGTGCCTGGACAGCCTCTCATTCTGCATGAGCCGCAGGAAACCAACCAACAGGGGCTCTTTCTGTTGTCTTTGGTGATGGAAGGTGTTGGTGTGTGTATGTGTGTGTGTGTGTGTGCGTGAGAGAGAGAGAGAGAGAGAGAGAGACGCTGTTCTTACAGGATTGGCACAAGGATCCTGAAAGAGGAAAATGCCTGAGCGCCAGGGAAGAGCCTGAGACTGCTCGGCCACCCACTCCTGCTGACTCAGACCACTAGACTGCACTTGTCTCTGGGGCTGATAAGCATCACCTGGGAGGCCTGGGCTTTGCCGAAGCCCTTCAGAGAAAGGAATGGATGGCATGGCCTGGTGTAGCAGGGTGTGGGGCAATGGCCCCTATGCTGGCCAATACCGGCTACTTAGAAATATTTTGCAGCCCGTCCCAGGTCTCTCAGCCGTCACTCACCAGAGGTCATTCTGCCCATCAGAGACGGATCACATCACCCTTGTACAGAGAATGACATTCCAGAAGCGAAAGGTGTCGTAACGTAATTCCTAAGGGGAATTTTATCATCTCTGACTTCATCTGGGAAACTCTGAGAGAACTTAACCTTTACACAAGTGTTGGCCGGGGAACAGTATGTTGGATTAATGATGATGATAAAAGATAGCACATATCTCCTAAAGCAATTTCACACACACTGTGTCATCGGGCCAATCAATAATTTCCGTATTTTCTTTCTTGTTCTCTAATCGGGAAAGCAAAGCAGGAGCAATGGAAGACTTGCCCAGGGTCACAGAACTGGAAATGGAGTCCCTGGACTTCCACGTGGGAGAGTTGGTTGCTCACCTGCCACTGTGGGTTGAGGAATGGGTTCCTATGAGAAATGGAAGGGCTCTGGAGCATCCGTGAGCATTCAGAGCTTACTGGGGGAAGTTCTGCTCCTGGGTGGATGTGTATTTCCTTCCGTCCCCCAAGGGTCACCGAGAAGGATGGCTGAAATTTCCCTATTGCTGTGGGCACCTGCTTTGGCCTTTTAAAAGACACTTCCTGTTAATAAATGATCTTTGATAATTACTTTTTGAAGTTGACTTGCTGCATCAGAGGGCTGACCTGTAAGCCTGGCCAATAAGGCTTCTCCAACTGCAGAGTAAGACCATCTTTGAGAACGGGGAAGAAGGCCCTGCTGAACGGCCTCTTGCGTTGCCCAAGAGACCCTCAATGCAAAGAACGAGCATGGGGGTTGGGGATGGGAGGGGTAGATCTCAAACCGCTAATGTACTAACCTAAGGGTGAGATACACTTTGTCTCTTCTCCTTTCAAAATTGTGCCGTCAGTGTGTGTGGGGTCTGCCCACAAGAGGAACTGGCAGTGGGGTTTGGGAGGGCTGCCAAGGTCTCTACCCCTTACCACCCATTCCCAAACAATGCAGAGGATGGAATCGATGTTTTAAGGTTTGGACCTCCAACTCCCGAGACCCGAGGGCAAAATGCTGACACCCACCTACTGTCTCAATCTAAAGCATGAGTCAAAACGCTTTGGCCCTGTTTCTTTTGATCTAATCGGGCTTCAAATCCCTGTGCCAATGTCCATCATCACCAGGAAAGCTGTGGAATGCTCCCATTATGCCTAACAACAAAAAAAAACCCCTCCACTCTGTGCCCATTCACCCCAGAAAATGACCAAAAAAGGGGTCAGGAAGAAGACTTAGCAGAGGAGAAAAACATGTTACAGAGAAGAAAGTGACAGCTACCCAGGAAGGGCTCAGATTTGAAGCTGAATTATGAGTTGAGAGATTGTTTCCTTTTCTCCTATTTTTGTAATATCTTTCTCCTTCCTCCCGCTAGATCCCAGGTTACTCCTTCCACTCCCCTTCCCAAGCCAGGGAAAGAGCAACCCCATCCAGACGGAAAATGAGGCAGAAGAAGAAGCTGTAAGGATCCAAGAGGGCACCGATCTGATGAATCTTGGGTCCAGTAAGCCTAGGGTCCGGCCACTTCCTTGCCTCCCGAGAACCCACATGATGGGACAAAACCTCCCAGGGGCCACCGCCCAGCTCCTTCCATAGCTCTGCAGCCCCTCCCCCCACACCAGCAGGATCCTGGGAAAGGTGCAAGACCCATCCTGATGGGGCTCTTCAGCAGAGAGCTAACGAATGAGAATGGCTCGTGGGGGGGATGCAAGGCAGCACAGAAGACGGGCTGGAGGAAGAGGGGGCCGAGTGTTGATATAAGCTGTGTGTGAACCAAGGAGACGTCATTCTCCCACCCGCCAGAAAATGCACCTGCGTGTCTGCATTGGGGCTGGGTCAAATCTCCCTTGGAGGATGATTGTTTACCAAGGCCCGAGGCTCCAGGCCTACCTTAGGGAAACAGGGTTGGGTGCTGCTGCTACTTTTTTTTTAATGTTTCCACTTCTGACTTTTAAAAAAAAATGGAGGTGGCAGTTGGAAAGGCCTGAAGCGCTTTCACAGCAATTATCCTGAACAGTTAGATGGTGTCTATTAATTGCAAACGGTTGCTTTTTTTTTTTTTTCCTCTCTCAAAAAGCAAACAATATGCCACTGTTTAAACACCATACAGGGCTTCACGGCTTGTTCCAGGGAGAGGTTCCTGAGGTTCAGAAGCATGCTCTGAATTCCTCAAAAGGGCCCTACCTGGCTACAGTAAACGGTTTGAGAGGCTGCAACCGTGGTTGGGCCCGAGCCCCTTAACCAAGTTGCGTGGAACGTGCCCTTTGGAAGAGCCCGTCTCCTTCCTCCCTCCCATAATTCTTTCATACCTGTGCACATCTCGGGGCAAGGGACACGGGGCTGCCCCCACCCACCCAATTCCCAATCCCTCAACTAGGAGACACGGGCCCTCGTGTGCCCTTAGGTAAGCCTGCGGTGTGGTCAAAGGGCCGGTCATTGTGGAGTCCCTCCCAGCCCCGGAGAAGGACTTACCTTACTCTGCTTTCTGTCCAGATAGAACTGGTGTTGGCTAATGGCCATAGCCCAAATGGACTTGATCAAAGCCGGACATGCATACCACGTATGCACTGCAATGCCGCTGTGTCCAAATGTCCTCCTTGTCACTGAAGCCCTGGGATGGCAAGAATCACAAGGTTCAACCATGTTGATGATGCGGGACTCCAGTGACTGGTTGACAGCTTTTACTGAGATCCCCATGGGATTTAAAAGCCCTTGCATAAATGGGACAGATGAGCGCACACACACGCGCGCGCGCACACACACACACACACACACACACACACTTAGGGAAACTAGCTAGCAAAGGCCATCTTTTTAATTGTTTAATAAAAATCGTATATATTTTCTTTAACCATTCATCAATGGACTTTTGGGCTCTTTCCACAACTTGGCTGTTGTGGACACTGCTGCTGTAAACATTGGGGTGCATGGACCCCTCAAATCAGCATTTTTGTGTCCTTTGGATAAATACCTAGTAGTGTAATTGCTGGGTCATAGGGTAGCTCTATTTTTAACTTTTTGAGGAACCTCCACACTGTTTTCCAGAGTGGCTGCACCAGCTTGCATTCCCACCAACAGTGCACGAGGGTTCCCCTTTCTCCACAACCTTGCCAACACCTTTGTTTCCTGACTTGTTAATTTTAGCTATTCTGACAGGTATGAGGTAGTATCTCATTGTGGTTTTGATTTGTATTTCCCTGATGATGAGTGATGTTGAGCATTTTTCATGTGTCTGTTGGCCATCTGGATGTCTGCTTTGGAAAAGTGTCTATTCATGTCTTCTGCCCATTTCTTAATTGGATTATTTGTTTATATTTCTTTATATGTTTCGGAAATTAACCCTTTATCTGACATGTCATTTGCAAATATCTTCTCCCATTCCCTCGGTTGCCTTTTACTTTCGTTATTTCCTTCACTGTGCAGAAGCTTTTTATTTTGATGAGGTCCCAATAGTTCATTTTTGCTTTTGTTTCCCTTGTCTCCTTAGACAATGGAGTATTACCTGGTGATCAAAAAAAATGAAATCTTGCCATTTGCAACAATGTGGATGGAACGAGAGTGTATTATGCTAAGTGAAGTAAGTCAGGGAAAGACAAATATATGATTTCACTCACATGTGGAATTTAAGAAACAAAATAGATGAACATAGGGGAAGGGAAGGAAAAATAAGATGAAATCAGAGAGGGAGGCAAACCATAAGAGACTCTTAAAATAGAGAACAAGCTGAGGGTTGCTGGAGGGGAGGTGGGTGGGGGGTGGGCTAAATGGGTGATGGGCCTTAAGGAGGGCACTTGGGATGAGCCCTGGGTGTTGCCCGTGCGTGATGAATCACTGGATTCTGCTCCTGAAACCAGTGCTGCACTCAATGGTAACTTGAATTTAAGTTGAAGAAATTATATAAATTTCAGGTGTGCAACAGGATTTGATATACATATAGTGAAATGATTATTACTGTCAAGCTAATGAACAGAGATCATATCTTCACATATCTGTCATGAGAGCCCCTGAGATCTACTCTCCTAGTTCATTCCCACTATTCAGTACAGCATCATTAACTATAGCCCTCACACTGTACCTTAGATCCATAGGCTTATTGTTCTATGTAACTGCAACTTTGTACCTCTGACCAACATCCCCCCATTTCCTCTCTTCCCTGGCCCAGGTAACCACCTTTCTACTTTCTGCTTCTACATATTTGACTTTTGAGAGTCCACATATTCATGAGATCATGCAGTTCTTTTTCTCCCCTCACCCCTGCATCTGGCTTATTTCACTTAGCATAATGTCCTCCATGTTCATCCACATTGCTGCCAATGTCAGGACCGCCTTCTTTCTTACGGCTGAATAATACTCCATTGTACATATACACATCACCATTTCTTTATCTGTTCATCCCTCCATGAACACTTAGGTTGTTTCCATATTTTGGCTATCATGAATAATGCTATTCTTTTTATTTACTGGCTCCTTAGGGTTCAGAATTTGTCCATCCTCTGCCTCATCTGGGATAAGATGGGTCATTCTAGGTCACTGGACGGTCCTTTCTGAGCTTCAGCTCCTGGCGCTGGGCCAAGACAAACTTCAGAAACAGGAAAAGCCTTTGACAATGTCCTTTATTAAGCAGGCAATGCTGCCTATGGTGAAGGATAAGTAAATTCTGTTCTAATCACCAGCACAGGCCACAGCCTGTGGGATGTCCCGAGGGAGTCCGGACTTCTCACACTGCTCTAACTCAGTGTTCCTTGAAAGAGTTGGTTATCAATCTCAAATTTAGTCAGCCGGCAGGCAGGGTATAAGGAATCAAAACAGGGATGACAGAAAGGAGTGCAGCCAATCTTCCGCACTACCCACCGACACATACACATTTACAGAGCAGCTAGGGCATATATCCATCTGGGGTACACAGAGGCAACCAATGAAAATCAATGAAAAGTGGGAAATGTGGGTTCCAACATAATTCACCACATCCATGATGTTGGGGGGAAAAACAGAGTGATAGGATCATGCTTTCCGTGAAGTGTATTCCATAGACTAGGCAGATGATTTTGCAAATGAAATCTGAGAACATGTGTTTGCATGCACACGCGTGTGTGTGTCTGAGTGTGTGTGCGCGTGCGTGCACGGCAAGGTACTGGGGTGGGGCCCAGGGTATTTGATGTGAACATCAGGAGAGAAGAGTGTGTTCTCAGGTTTAAGATACCTAATCTGGAAGAAACTTGGGTCATCAGGACTCATGAATAACTGTTTTTTTAATGACACATTTTCCCTGGAAGAAAATCTAGAGCTGTTCCCATCAGTTTTCCTTGGGGGCTAAAGACCGAACAGAGGGTCTTCTTCAGACCCACCTTTAGGGAGAAATTCAAATCTGGTGGCTCGTTAATGCTACTGATTCTAGGCACAGTAATTCCTCGTTTAGTTAAGTTAGGAGAAAACGTCAGCTCATGGGACAGAACATGGTTGAAAATAATGGGGAGGGAGCCAGCAAGAGAGTTAGGAGGAGCACCCCACCGATCTCTGTAGAAGTAAAAAGAAACCGATCAGAACTCCCACGTTGGCTTCCACAGCCGTGGCTGCTCCTGGGAATACGTGCAATCTTTTCTCCCAGAAAAGCTGAATTAGAAAGGAGAAGTAACTGGGCGTGTGTCTGAGTGAAAGCATGAGTGGGTAGGGGCCAGGTGCTTGTGTTTGTAAGGGAGGGGAGGGAGGAAGGGTTCAGGAGGTTGGCCAGGTCTAGGAGGTTCTGCAGGAACACCACATCAGACACTGGGAGTTTTCTCCTGCTCCATTATTCATTTATCTCTTCTCGGCATCTTTCCCTTCAGGCTCTTCCCACCCCACTGACTTCTCTGTTTTGCCTAAACTTTAGAAACGGAGTATTTGCCAAGCCCGGAGAACCACCGAACCCATGTGGCTATCAAGTTGGGGGGTCCATGTATAGGAACACAGATCCAAGGTTACCTTCTATGGTCCCACCCGGGACCAGGCGACCCAGGACACACGGCACCCTCTGCCTGGGCTGATGCCCAGTCCCCACTGTGTCCCACCGGTGGCCTCTTCAGGACATGATTCTCTTCCTCACTTGCCCTCCCATCACTTTGGTTCTGACCCCCTTTCCTGGCTGGGACCACCCCAATGTAGAGTCAACCAGACTGGTCTTCCCTGCTCCAAATAACACGGCAACAGCTTTGGGCGCAGCGGGTAATGGAAGGAGCGCCCTGCGGCCGTGGGAAGGGAAGAGGTTCAGGGCAGAGCAAAGGCACTGTGCCAGGGAGCTAACCTGCAGCAATCCCCTTTGCTTGCCTCAGTGCACACACGGAAAAGGTGTCTTTAAAGCATCAGGGCAGACACCCCCCTGGCCTCCCTCCCCGCCCCGCCCCCTCTCCGCCTGCCTGCCTCTAGGCTGGTAGAGGGCTGTTTTCCTCGGGGAGATGTGATCACACTCTGTGCTCCACCTGCCTCTAGCACCTCCCTTCCCTCCTCTGTCTGACACCCACCTGACGAAGTCTTCATCCCCCCCCCCCCCACCCAAGGGCCGACCTTCAGCTCGAAATCCTAGTCATGCTTTGAGGTTCAGCTCAGAATCCCTCCTTCTCAGGAACCTGTCCCAACCAGCCTGGCTTCTGGCCACCTTCAGTATTTATGGTCCACGCCATCCGGCACTCGGGCCCCGGTGTGTTGTGTGGAGCGTAGCGGGATGCCTGTGAGCTGTGCAGTCAGGCTCCCTGGGTTCAAATCCTTCCTGGACCACTTGCCAGCTTTTTATAACCTAGAGCAGGTGACTTTGTTTCTTGGGTGCCTCAGTTTCCCCACACGTAGAACAGGAAGCTAGCAGGACCTCTTTCTGGGCCTGAGGCATAGCCCCTTAGATGATCTAATCCCCAGTTTTCATTCTGTCAGGCAGCCCCTTTCTGCATCTGACTCACTGTGGCAACATGCATTTCAGTCTTCACACACAGGCTTTCCCTCTCCTCACGCTTCTAAGACTGGTCTGGTTCGCTTCACCTGGAAAAGCTTGGCTGGAGTATTATTCTCAGCATCTGGCTCTCCCTCACCGGGCCCCGCACACATGGGTTCCTGCTCTGCGGAGGCAGGGTCTCCAGACCGAGACCCTCCGCAAGACCCCGAGAAACGCTGGCCAGGTCATTACTCCGCCAACGTCACCGCCTTCATCTGACTGTGCCCACTGGGTCTCCACAGTGTTCTCCACTTGCTGGTCGTGTGGGGGCTGTGGGGCGTGGGCCGAGCTCTTCCCCGCTGCGGAGTGGCTGTCTCACGCAGATTACACGGCGGGGCAGAGTGGCCTGTCACCCCTGCTGGGTTATCGCAGGCGGCAGGAGCAGGGACACTGCCCAAGCTCAGCCCTCCGACTGGGGGGCTGGCGTCCTGGTCTCTGAGAGCTCCCTGGGAGGCAGAGAGGCTTGTTTTGCTGCTCAGAGGACATGTGTGAGGGGGGCTGGGGCATCAACGGTGCCTAACTGTCCCCTTGGCTCCTCTATAGGGTCTGACCTTTTCACTGTCTTCCTAGGGCTACTTTCTTGTAAATCCACTTTGGACCTACTGAGAGCAATTTATCCTTAGGTGTCAGGCCTGTTTTCAGGGAGTTTTGCTGCTGTTTCTGAGCTGCCTCTAAGTCCAGGACCTGCCGGCAGACAAAGAGAGGAAAAGCAGCCGGGATGTGCTGCCTGAGAACCTTCCAGAACCTTCCACGCAGGGCTTGCTGCATTCCAAACCAGGACCCTATTGTTGGGCATGTGACTTAGAGAGCCCTGGTTTTCACACTAGTGCTCCCTGGGACACAACATGAGATGGGGAGAAAAAGAACTCTCTTGCTTTCGACATCCACCCACACCAACACCCAAAAATTACAGCTCCTGGAATCAAACAACTTCACACAACTGCTTTAGGTCTAGATTCCTTTCGGTGCCGACTGTCCTCCCTGAAACATTCTCAGAAGCTCTGACAAGCCATCCTTCAGACTTCTCTGGCACAAGCTGCCGGAAAGGACTCGGAACACTACCCAGTCTAGTGTGGTGTTTGTTACCAGGTGCCATCCATCTGCCCTCGAATGCCCCGGCATGCAAAGATAACACCACACATGAACACCGAACACATGTAGCCAGAGGAGAGAATCACGGAATTGCCAATTCCTCTCGTGCACGCACACGCAAAGCATGCTTGAACCCTCCGCATCTATCAACATATTTAGTAGAGAACAAAGCTTCACCGTCAGATTGGCGTATGCTCCCCACGGGCAACTATCCTCCTCCCGCTCCCCAAAATGAACAACGACAGCACGAAAATAGTCATATAACTAACATGCCGGCTGGGCCACGCACTCCCAGAAGGAAAGGACTTTTCTAGCTTACCTGCGGGGGTCATGAACTTCCACGGAAAACTTCTTCTCTCTGAAATACAGGTTTTCCAACTGTCTCCATTGGAATATCTGGACAGAAAACAATGCGGTTTACATTCAGGAGTGGTTGGCTCAGGGCTCTCGTCGTCTTTGCAGCCTAACTTCTCCAGCTAGCCGCTTCCTTATCAAAGCAGAGACTGCACAGTTGTTTGCACGCCCTCCGCCTCTTGCTGGAGACACACACACGCACACACACACACACACACACACGCACGCCGCTCTCCAATGTGGGTGTGGATTTTCCTGCAGGTTTCTTAACGGGAACAAAACAAGTTCTTTTCAAGTTGGTCTCCTCCGCTTTGCCTTTGTTGCATTATCCGAGACCCAGACGGTTCCCAGCTCCGCGGACTTTTCCCTCCAAAGAGAGGGGGCGAGCGGGGGCTCTAGGAGGGCGGGCTGCCGGGCGGGGAGCAGGGCCCGCTCTAGGAGGGAAGCGGGAGCCGTCTGCGCAGCGCTCAACTGAGCTTCCTCCCTCCAGTGCTGAAATGGGAAGGCGGTCAAATTCCCAGCCTCCCATCGGGACTCCACTTCCTGCCCACTAATGTGGAAGAGCTCGGACTCGCCCTGGCGATCCGGCTCGGGAAGCTTCCCCGCAAAGGGCGGGGGCTGCTGGAACCTTATTTCGGGGGCAGGCAACTCGAGATAACAATATGAGCTTGTCAAGCCCCGGCTTCTTTCTGCAGCACAAAGCAAATCCAGAGTCCGGCTGGCGGGATGCTGCCGCCAGGGGCTGGCTGCCATCAGAGAGGGGGGAGGTAGAAATGAGGCAGTTCTGTGAAGGGGGGGTGACGAGTTCCTGCCGCTGCCCCATGCATGCCCTCGGGCTCTGGTGGGCACCCCGCCTTGCAGGAGGGAGCCTGTTAACGAGGAAACTGACTGCAAGGTCTGGGAGTGATTAGGGCAGCCGTTGCTGGCAGGGGAGGGAGGGGGCCCTTTCATCGGAAGAAAGTTACTGAACCCTCTGGAAAATGTCAAAAGAGGTTAAAGTTGTATGCACACATGCCTGTATTTCTATTATTTATGCTTACATTTGATACATTTCGCAGCCCCTTCTAGACATCTAGAACTTGAGTTGATTTTGCCCAAAGTAGGGTAAAATGGGAATCCTGCGTTCCTCTTCATCCTGGGAGCAGCTGATGCCTCTCTGGGGTCTTCCCGTTCTCTGCGCACTGCATTGAGGCATATGCTTTTCAGGGTCTCCTCCTAGCCCCAGAGTCCTCTCAGCTGGGGCTCCTGACACTCCCTGACCTACCCCAGTTTTTGTCTCCTTAAAAGATGTGACAGTGATTTCCCTGTGCCCCATCAACCCTGCCCTTCCAGACCCAGACACGCCAGCTAGTCACGGCTTGGCCAAAGGACTCCACCCCTTTGTCAAACTGGGCTGGAAGAAAATCTCTTTCAAGAATGGCTGCATTCTTTTCACGACCTGCTCTGCCCAATGTTACAATTATTTTGTCTGCATAATAGGGAGGAGGACATCTACTCCTATGACTCTTTGGTCCACAGTTCAAAGACCATTTTGCTCTGAAGCCCAAGGAAAACTGTACTTCTCTTTTTCCTTTAGCGTTGGTTCCAAGTGGGGGAGAGAGAGACATTTCAAGGCAAGCAAGTGACCCAAAGCCCTACCTTGGCTCAGACAGCTTTGTGTGAGGTCATGGATGAAATGCCCCCTGAGTAGAGCCCATTACTCAAGTCACAGATCTGAGTTTCACGCTCCTGTCGGATGCTCTGCTAAGCTCAATCCTTCAATGAAATACCTTAAGTTCCTCTCTGACCAACCCTCTCCCCTGTTGTTAGATATTTATAGACATTTATAGACATATATTTATAGACATATAGACACCTGAACGTAGCCACAGACACAAAAACGCCAGAACTAACAGACCGCAGACACTGACCTCCTAAACGGGAGGTAGTAAGTATACAGGACCCAATGGCCAGGCACACACGCCGGGGAGTCTGACTGCATCGGTGTGAATACAGGGTCCCCGACATCCAAGTTGTTTGACCTTAGGCAAGTGACTGTACTCCTCGAGCCTCAGTTTCCCCATCTATAAAATGGCAATAATGCCCCTCCAAAGTAGAAGCAACAGATCCTCCACACGGTGTCAGCACAAAGTAAGTGCTCCATGAACTTCAGCTTAATGGGATTCCTAACTGTTCTCCCTTCTCCCAAATCTTGGCAAATAACAGAGAATTACCAAAATAATGTTTTCCTTAAATTTCCGAACTCAAGAGCTGACATCAGGGTTTAAGAAAAATAAAATTTGATTATTTGCATGCTGGAAATCCTGGACTGAAGTGTACAGAATTACTCCCCTGCCCCCCCTCCTGTTCCTCTCTGAAAAATGGGGTGGAGGGCAGGGGGCTGTTCCCTCAGAGGCAGCCTCGGCCCCTGCGCCGCACCCATCTTGGCCATAACTGGCTTCATGTGTGTGTGAGGATATGTGCTCAGAAGAGCCCAGTGCTTGGTTTGATGTTCGGCTGTCTCCAGCCCACTAAGCTTTGATCAAGCGGCCCCGCAAGTTGTGTTGCTGGTCCCAGTCTCTGGTCCTGGCTGGTGCTGGGACCCCAGACTCGGTCCTGGGCAGAGCAGCACTTAGGGTAAGGGGCCTTCTTGGAATCTGATGGGGGGGACTTCCAGGGGCTTTCTCCTCCCGGTCATGAGGAAAGAAGACAAACCTGTGCTTTTGAACACCTCACCTGGGCTTTTGGTGTGACGCCCCCTCCCACCGGGCGGAGAAACCTAGAGCCCATGCTCAGAGGGCTTGGTGCCCTGGCACCTCCTCTCTCCCTCTCCTTGTAAAGCAGGAGGCAAGCCGAGCCTCCCCAGCTGCTGGTGCTGTGGAGTGCCTCACCCCTGCCCACTCTGCCAATGGGCCCCAACGTAAGCAGCAGTACTTGTGATCATGTACAGCAAAACAGGAAAGAAAAGCCACCGTATAGGACTAAAAAGATTTGGTTTTATACTTCCTCCTTACAGTCACATTGCTGCTCATTTGTAAAAATAATTCCGGGCTCAGCTGTGGTCCTGCTCCCGGCATGGACCCTGGTGGCCTGGCTCCTGGCATCTCTCTGGGACGCTATATGCTTGTGGACATTTTCTAACAAGGGGCAGAGCGGGAGCTTTCCTTCAGGTCTGTTCTAAGCAGGGAGTCTGTTTGCAAATCAAACAATGGGAAGGGAGGGTGGGAGCGAGGTGAATGAATGGACAGGTTTTTTTGGACAGAATGCACTGGGGCATTAACGGGGTTCCAGGAACGGAAGAGGAGGTGCTCGTGTGGAAACACTAGCCTGATCCTTTTCGCCTTATGCAGGGGGGAATGGGAAGGGCTAGGGGCCAGGGTACGATGGCAGCTAAACATATTCCACGTCCCCTGACCTCCCTGTGCATCCAGGCAGCTGTTGGCCACTAGGGCGTTCACCCCTTGCTGTAAATGCACTGTCCCTTCCTGGAGGGCTAGGCTCTTCTGTCCCCAGGCCCCTGTGCCCCACAGCTCCGAGGTCCAGCCTGCTAAACCCTCCACTCTGAAGCTGACAGAGTACAAGCAGCAAGCAAACAGAAGATGTTCGACCTCGCCTCCTCTTTGTAAACAGGGTCTACTGGGCTCTGATGTGCTGGTTTTGGAGGCGGCCCCAGATCATCTGTGTCATTTCAGAGAGCCTTCCTGGCTTGCTGCAGCTGTCCTAACCCAGCTACCAGTTAAAGCCATCGATGTGCTTTGTGAATCCACATAAAGACACATCACACACACACAATCATTATGGCTCAGCTAATTCCTTTATGATTTTGCATGACCTCTGTGACCACTGAGGCCCATGGAGCTAATTAAAAGCTAACATACTGTTTATCAATAATCAAAGGATTTATTAATTAATACCTATCAAATCAAAGCCTTTCTAATGCACCTGGGCATCTTTAAAGCTCTGCAAACATCACTTCTTTGATCTTTCAGCATCCTCCCAAGAAGAACGAGTGGGAAATTTTCTTCCTGGGGAAAGTGAGGCCCAGAGAGATTAAGGGGCACTGCCTAAGGCCACACAGCAAGTCAGTGAAGGAACCAGAAGCAGGAGTCAAGGGCACCTGGCCCATTACTCTATGCTTCTTTCCACATGGGCCCCCTAATTAGTGGGAACAGCTCTGACTCACTAATGGCTGGGTAACTTTATGAGTGGAATTATTTTTACAAATGAGCAGCAATGTGACTGTAAGGAGGAAGTATAAAACCAAATCTTTTTAGTCCTATATGGTGGCTTTTCTTTCCTGTTTTGCTGTACATGATCACAAGTACTGCTTCCTTCTCGTATAGAGACCTGATTTCTCTGGTTTCCTATGTACAGTGAAGCCTCGGTACATTGCAGCGGTTCATCAAGGACTAACAAACAACAAGAACCAGGAGTAAGAACAGCCTTTAATAATTTGGGCCTGCCCTGAAAACAAAAACTTAGAGAAACTGTCCAGGGGTGGTTTCACTGAGACAGTGTCTATCACCCTTGTGGGGACCACAGCTGGTACCAGATGTGATTTGTAGTTTTTGACCCCGACATGTGATTTCCAAGTGATCACGGGCTCTCCACCTCTACTTTCTAATGTAGAAAACAGGGAGATGGGAGAAGTTTATCCACGGAGAGCAAACAAGAGTGGCTAATAAATACCGCTTTTGAGCCCTGAGTGCAACAGGGTCCACTATAAACACTTACTGAGCAGACCCGGGCACTGGATCCTATTAGCTAGTCTGCTGGATTCCCACATCCTGTGTATCGCTGAAGGTCAGGGCAGAAAACAGCTAATGTCCACTGCCCACACCTGCCCTCCCCCCAAGCCCTGTTCCTTCTGGGTGGGAGAAGGCACGGCAGGGCCAAGTGTTTACGGAGTGCCGGAACAGCACGTGGGGTGGTGGACAAGCTCTCGAAATGATGCGGACATAAAGGCCTGACAGGAAGCTTGCTTTAATGGCTCCAACTCTTGAGCAGGACTTCAGGGAGCCTGTCTTCCTCCTGTCCCTGAGGCTGAGTCACCAAGCTTCTTAATGACCTCTGAGTAACTTCCTGTTTCTACTGGGGGTGGGTGGGGGGGGGGAACTCTACAGAATTCCAGCAGCCATCTGCTCTGGCGTCCTCCTTCCACAGATAAAGCAAGCCCAGTGGAGAGAGGTTAGGGGCCGGGCAGAGGTTAAATAAGCAGCTGATGTCAGGACTCATCCTGGGACTGGGTCGTCCTGGGCTCTTTCTAACACCAGGAAGACCTGAGGATGAGCGAGAACCAAATTGTTGCAAGCCGATGGGTAAGGACATGATCGGAAATGATCCCTTCTTCAAAGACAGTGTCAAGATCCCGCATGCTTTCCAAGCATCAGCAAAGAGTTCTCTTTTAAAAAGAATTAGACTCACGGCCAGGAATAATCTCCGAGCTCAGAATGAAACACACAAACTAGAAATCTCGCTTCCTTGTTTCATTTCTGCTCTGTTCGCCTTCTAGAAGCAGGGCTGTCACTCACAACATGGTGGGCTCACACCATCTATCAGGGTTGTTGTTGTTTTTAACAGCAGTTGCACAAGGATTCGATATATTTTACTTTATAAAGAAGAGAGCTGAGGCCCTGGGCTTTTAGGCCACATCTAATCCCCACCCCTCTCCAATCTTTCGAGAAGTGGGTGTCTTACTTTGTGCCAACCCACGCTAATAGGAAAGAGGAAGGACATGATGCCTAATGCATGTTTATATTTGTCAAGAGCTCACAATCTCATTGGGAAGACAAGCCAGACAAAAAGTAGACTGTAGAGCAATGATACAGCAATTTAACTTCGTGATGGTGCTCAAAATCATCTACAGTTTCTAGGTTAGACTTTTAAAACTCTACAGAGGCACCACACCTTATTCAGATAGGTTTCATGCTTCTGCCTCAGATAATCAATATTCATGACCATCGCTTATTCTCTGTTTCAGTTTATCATTTTTAGAGGCAAGAACTCTGGCTTGGAAGTCAAGAGGCCTCGTGATAGTCCTGACTCTATGTCCCTCTACATCTTAGCTGCCTTTACCATAAAACGGGGTGTGTGTGTGCACGCACATGGGCATTCCTAGATCCTATGCACGGGTTGAAGGTCAGCACTGTAAATCCAGGCAGTATATTAGTGCTACTCCTTGGAATTTAAAAATAAAGTTGCTGGTCTTAAACACTTCCTACTTCTGAAACCGTACAGAATAATACTGATTAAAAGCATGGTTTTCAAAGCTATACTGTCTACCACTCACTGGCTGTATATTCCGGCGATGTCATTTCTTTGGGTCTTAGATTTCTCATCTTTGAAATACTACGACTAACAAGTTTTTTTTTTTTCATAGAGCTGTTGTATTAATGACTAGATATAAAGTGCTTAACATGGTGTCCAGTAAACAGCAAAAAATACTACTTATCATTATGCTCTCTCTTCTCCATCATTTACAAACCAGTAGCAGTCTTCACGTCAAAATACAGTTCTGAACACACATTAGCTCAAAGTACAGGTCATGTAATTTTTTTTTTTTAAAGAGATGTCCAAAATGGTGTCATTAACCTTCTAAAAACTGTTTTCTGTTACTTGGATTTTTCACAATGCAAGCATCAGCCTAACCCGGGCTCTTGTTCATTGCCTTCCAGTTGGCGTTTGCTATCTTCTCTTTGGGCTCTTTGGTTCCAGTTATCCAGCCAATTCCCAGGTCCACTGCAATTTTGACCAGAGTCAGTATTGACCATTTACCTACTATAACTTATTAGCTCAAAACATTAACCCTGGGAAGAAAGCATCCTACCATAATCCGGCTGAGTATTACATGGAATGGGCTATACTGGGAACCAAATCAGGCCCTCCAACATAGGCAAACTAGGTCCACAGATAATGAGCTTAGGAAGTGAACAGGAGTATGGCCTTCGTTACCTGCACTGAAGGAGGGCTCCTTGACCTCTATCTTCTTCTGGGAGGGCCACATAGCCAGCAAGGAAAACAGCGGCTAATTTTTCTCAGCAGCCAGACGTAATGGAATCAAGATGTCGCCCCAGCTGGCTGCCTACTCCTGTCAGACTCCATAAGCTCGAAACTGATTTGGTTAATTCAGTGACAGATGCCCAGAGCGCCAGGCCTTGACCCTTTAATGGATGACCTCTTCTTAACCCATCAGAAACCTCTTAGCTTCCTTTGGCTTAAGCGTCATTACTAGGGGCAGAGAGAGAAAGAGGGTCAACAAGTACTTAACAGGCCCAGAGAAACAGGCCACTTTCTTTTCCCCATTGGACTACATTGCCTTTTATTGTTCTCCCTGGTGGGGGAGGGGGCATCTCTATTATCTTCTTGTGTGTACTTTGGTCTTTCTTAAAGAAAAGACCTTACCAGAAAGCTTTGGCAAATGTAAAAACCTTAAAGAGAAGGTGAAAGTGTTTTTCCCTTCTTATCTTTGGCCTCCTGATGTAATTTCTTCCCTCCTCAGAGTGTGTTTCTGGGGGATACTTCAGGGTTAGTGTTGAATGGAGAAGTTGGCCAGTGATTCTTGATATCTAGATCTAGCTTTGCTTTCTCTTTCTTTTTAAGCAATGAGCACTGTGGCCCAGTTCTGTGTAGCTCAACCTCTCTGAGCTCCCGGCTTTCCTTTAAGAAACATTCAAAGCTCGGGGTCAGGGGGTGGAAGGGATGGGTTAAATAGGAGATGGGGACTAAGGAGTGCGCTTGTCGCAATGAGCACAGGGTGATGTAGGGAAGTGTTGGCTTACTATGCTGTACACCTAAAACTAATATTATACTGTATGTTAACGGAAATGAAAATAAAAACTTAAAAAAACAAACCTTCAAGGCTAATCACACCTGCCCTGACTTCTGTCAATGGGATGCTTCATAGAGGGAATTAATGAGACATCTGGTACATCTGGTGGGAAAAAGATGAGCATTTTCACCCGCAATGGCAAAGACCTCTGGATTGCTGTGAAGGGTTTTTGGTTGCTTTGGGGGAAAACCTGTATTTTTCTATTGTGGGGGGAGAGGGGCTGGTTGTCATCAGTCCTCTTATGCCTGGTGGCTCTGTCCGGAGGTGTGGCCTCACAGTAACACCTGATTTCTCAGGTGGAGGCCTCTGACTCCATGAAGATGGAGACAGGATAGAGAAGAGCGGGTTGGCAAGCCGTTCTCCATGGAAAGAAAGGTAGACTCTCACAACTAAAACGGGTTAATCAAGCTAAAAAAAAAAAGCCAAAATGACAGTCCTCTACCTTAAAAAAAGATTAGTAAGGCAGCAAGGGCTCTTGGGGAAGAACTAAGAGCAGCTTATGTGCACTTTAACACACCTCGTGCTTCCAGAGTTGGCCGATCCCCTTGGAAGGGGGGAGGTCTTGCAGACCGTGGTTTTTGCGGGTTCCAGGAGAGAGGCAGCCGGGCAGCTGCTGGGAGCTCAGGCGTGAGCTCCGGGCTCTCCTGGCTGGAAGCGTCTTACAGCTGCGGCTGAGCGGGCACCGGACCAGGGCTTGGCAGCCTGCTTTTCGAGGCAGCTTGCAGCTGAGAACACGTGTGGTCTTACAGTGGGGACTGCAGCCCGCAGAGGCGGGGAGCCGGCGACTGCCCCACTTCAGCCGGGCTGGCTGCTGGAGGGTCTGCGCCCTCCCGTGGACAGAGGCACGGAGGGCCCGGGGCTGAGCTGCCAGCCCTACGGGGTGCGGGTGGGGGCCCTGCTGGACTGTGGGGATTTCTCCCTCCGGATCTTCTTGCTGGAGCAGTTTTGTTCCTGCACCACCGTGTTCCTTCCCAGAAAGGGGGAGGACAGGAGGTTTCCTAGAGGTGAGGACTTTGACTCTAGATTTTCTGTCTTTCCCCTTTTATCCCCTCTTCTGTAGATTCTGAAGTGCGCAGGTCAGTTTGGGGGAACTGTGCATTTAGGGGAGGTGGGGGGAGCCGAGGAGGAAACGGATACTTGGACTCAACAGCCTGCTCTTACCTGGGCTTTCTTACCAGGCTCTCCCCACCCCCAGCCTGTTCTGGATATTCACGTGTGTACTTCTGCCAAAGCAATGACCATCCTGTATCGCAAGGGTCTTTTCTTCTCCTCAAATGTCTTCTCGACTAGACTGTAAGCCTCCTGAAGGTACCTTCCTGGCACCTAGCACAGTGCCTGGGGCTTATCAGGCACTCCAACAATGGTCTGTTGGGGCAGTGAAGAGCTTTAGGAGTAGGTATTATGGCAACTGAAGCTCAGAGAGGTTAAGACATTTTCTCAAAGTCACACAGGTGATAAGGGTCCAGATCCCAGCTCCCATCACTTATCTGTGTGCTCAACATCCAGGCAATGTCCACACTATGAAGAACCTCAGGGGTTGGACCTAGACATCTGGTTACAAATAGATCTCTCAACTGGGAAGGCATGTGGCAACAGGGAAGTGACAGTGAGGGCCAGCCCAAGAGCTGCAACCTAGGAACCATAGCCCTTCCCCCTCCTGGCAGCCCTGTCTGAGCTAAACTCTATTCCACGGTCAACCAGGGAAGTCCACAGTTGCAAGCTGGAATTCGCCAGACCTGGAGTGATTCCCACAACTCATTCTGCCTACAAACTGCCTGAAGTCGGCTCTTTGTGAGGCTCAACATGGGGCCCCCTGCCGTAGGGTCTTCTACCCCACCTGCAGGTGCCCATGTGCAGCCCCAAGGAGCCAGGCCTGAGGGCCTCATGATACTCTTCTGGCTATGCCAGCATTTGGGGTTCAACAGGCTCACACTTTCAGGAAGGTGAGGTTAGCCTGGGTTTCCCCTTAGAATCATGCTCATTAAAAAACCCCCAAAATCTCAGAGCTCCCTATCGCATGGCTCAGCAGAAACAAGCTGCTAAAGTTCTCCCCAAGACAAAGAGAAGGTTACTGGAGTCAACAAGCAAGGTTTCCCAGCAGAGGGTTTCCTGCTTGAGAAAGAAAAGGCCTCCAGCCTTGCCAGCCCGGCTCCACTGTCTGCAGTATTTCAGCGATGCACCCCTGATGTCCAAGTACTGTTCGCTTTTTGGGTCCTTTTGGTCCAAGAGGCAGAAAAATAAAATCGAGGGATGGTCCAGATGGAAGGAACTCCTATGCTTTTCATATTCCGATCAACAAACCTAAGCTGTGAAAAGCTCTGGTACTTCCCTCCGCCCTCTTACCCAGGGCTTTGCTCTCACTGGAACCCTCGAACCCTTCCTTGCAGGAGCGACGTGCAGCTTCCTTGCAGGAGCTGACGTCCACGAGGCCAGTGCACGCACGCACGCGGACACGTCCCCGCAACCGGCGGTGGGACGCAGCACGCTATACTCGGCCCTGCTTTTACTCACTGAGCAGCTATTTACGGAGTATCTCCCACGAGTCAGGCAGTGTGCTAGGCAGCACACATATGGGACTGGGAAAAAATAAAGACCAAAATCTCTGCATTTTTCTGAGGGGGGAGGCGGGCAAATAAATAAAACTACACAGTATGGAAGTCCAAGGAAAATAGGTTCCAAGGACAGCCAGACAATAGGGCGGGGCTGCCACGGTTAGTAAGGTGGTGGGGGAAGGCGTCACTGGCACGCCATTGCAGTGCGTTCAGAAGGAAACTGGGGGCAAAGCCATCTACCTTAGGCGAGGATATGGTGAGTGCAAAGGCCCAAGGCACCCCTTGTGGGTGTGCGTTTGCTACGTTAATGCAGAAAACATGGAAGGAAACATGAGAAGACAATGGAATACTCTTTATCATAAAGAGGAATGAAGTCCTAATTCATGCTACAACATGGATGACCCTTGGAAACATTCTTCTAAGAAGCCAGACTCAAAGGACACAGATTCTAGGATTCTACTCATATGAAATGTCTGGAAGAGGCGAATCCACAGAAACAGAAAGTAGGTTCAGGGTGCGTAGAGCTGGCAGGGGGTGATGCGGGGAGTGACCAAGAGCTCCCTGTGGCTTTTCTACACGTTTGACGGGTCAGTCCTAGTCTGGGTTGATCACGAATCCCAGGATGCTCTTTGGTTAAAACTTCATAAAGCTAACTACTTAAAAGGAGCCAGCAGTCCAAGATAAAGGCCCCCTAATCCCTGGTGGCGCCCTTTCTCTGTAAGAAGCACTCCCAACCTGTCGGAAGATTCTCCTACCAGGGTCCTCCTCTTGGAGTTTCTGTGGTGGCCTCTGCAGATGACAAGGGACCTCCCCCAACTCTGACATCTTGTGGGGAGAGGGTGAGGGGTGTTCTCCTCAGTGGCTGCAGGACCCGTAGTCCTTCCCGGAGTTGGCTGGTGAAAAAGCTGGTCAGGGATCTGGTTTTTATGGCTTTTCAAGCCCCACAGCTTCGAGCATAAAGTCAATGATGTGCCTAAACACATTCACATGTGCAGCCACGCAGCGGCGACTCCCTCAGCTGGGGCTCCTAAGGCCTCTGCAGCCAGGGCTGGGTTTTGGTTTCCAGTCAAACAAGAGGCCTGGAAAGACGGGAAGTCAGAGCTCCCCTGGCTCTTTGTGCTCCCGATAAAAGGCCAGGACAGAATATCCAGCACAAGGAGGCTCAGTCGGCTCTGGTCAAGGGGAGTCCATGGACCACATCTGATGGTAGCTTACGCTTTCTAGAATGATTATAGGGATTGGTGAGGGGGCTTGCAAAGCCCCACGGAGCCATCAGAAACACCCGTTGGCGATGCTGGAAAGAACTGGGTGGCGGATGGTCCAGGATTTCACCGGCCAGGGCTCTCTGGAGTCGCCCCAGGTGTTGGCTCAACACAGGCTTGTGACGAGCTATGCTGTGTGGGGGTGACAATGTTCCAGCAGAGCCGTAACGTGGGATATGGAAATGGAGGCACCAGCTGAGGCTTTAAGATGATCTTTCTTGTTAGAGGGACCAGTGAGCAGACCACCCAGTAGTGGAGGCCAAAAAAGGGTCAAGGGCAGGCTCAACAGGCCCCCCACGAGCCTTGGGCTGCTGGGACAGCCCTGATTGGTCTGATGTCGTGGTGTGATTGCTCGCCGGTGCTGTCAGTCACCATCTGAAGTGTCCTGGTTTTGATATGAAAACCCTGTGGCCACAAAAATACGAATAGTCTAAGATTCCACTCAGATGAAGTGCCCAGAGTCGTCAAACTCACAGACACACAAAGTGGAACGGTGGGTCCCAGGGGCTGGGGGGAGGGGGCGCAGGTGGTTGTTTAAGGGGGACAGAGTTTCCGTCCTGCACCATGAAGGAGTTCTGGAGACTGGCTGCACTACAACATGGATATACTTAATACCAAGGAACTGGACCAGTTTAGATGACTTGAAACTCCTCACTTTCAATTGGGGTATAAAATGTTTGGGGGCGCCTGGGTGGCTCAGTCGGTGAAGCGTCTGCCTTCGGCTCAGGTCGTGATCTCAGGGTCCTGGGATCGAGTCCTGCATCGGGCTCCCTGCTCAGCGGGAGTCGGCTTCTCCCTGTGCCCCTCCCCCTCCCCTGCCCCTCCCCCTGCTGTTTTTGTGCAAATAAATAAATAAATAAAATAAAATCTTTAAGAAAAGAAGCTTTAGAGAGGTGGAATCTGAGGGAGAATGTTAGGGGGAGAGAGGTGTGCTGTAAGCCTCCCGTACCTGGGGAGGGAAGTGAAGGATGCCTTCTGTAAACCTACTAAGAGAGAGCTCACTAGGGGCACCGGGAGAGCTTGAGGGGTGCCTCCCGAAGTTAGGGGAACCAAAAACCACTGCCTGACTCCTTCCTGCTCCAGAAATTGAAACAATGAGAAGCAGGCTTGGCCAGGTGAGCGGGAGAAGGGAGAAGATTTAACTTTAAGCCAAGCTTGGAGCTTTGGTTGTTAGAAAGGACTAGACACTAATTACTTAATGAAATTAATTTTGCTGCTCAAAGTGACCATGAGGCTTTGTATTTAACAGTTGGAAGTGATCCAACAAGTCACAGGACTGCCCCTGTTTTTAATCTAGGGAAGAACCCATTTTTAATAAACAGCGTGAGATAAAAGAGATTTACCCTTTGAGAGTCCCAGGTGATCAGTGTTCTTGTTAGACTAGCAAAGTCTTTGAGTTTTCATAAGCCAGAGAAACCGAATCTGTTGCTAAGTCCCTGCTGGCTCATGGTTCCTCTGGAGTGGGTGAGATTACTGGATGCTCTTTAGCAGAGGTCTGGGATCCAACAATAGCGTTTGGTTTTGATTTGCTTCTTCAACTTGCATCCCAGGTCAGTGGGGCTCCCTGAGTAGCGGGAATCTGTTTCTGTGACTTATTTAGAAGACAGTCTCCAGGGGGCTGCTGGCCTGTCTGGCTGGGTGTTTATTTGCGTGCTACGAATACCTAAGCTTGTGTTTGACCCCTACTCTCCACACCATCACTGTGGATGTTTATACAGCCTCCCTCACGCTGTCACATGCACCCGTCCTCGTCGGGAGGAAAAGATGCCTGAGACCAGGCACTGCTCTGGGAAGTGGCTGAGACCTGGGAGACCTCACGCTTCACAAAAGGGACGGGTGTGTCACTCAGGGAGAAGAGCTGCCTCTGCTCATCTCATCAGGTCTCCCTTGGGCTCTGTCCAAACTGGGCAACCATCAAAGACAGGGGTTCGCCTACTTAGAAATGGGCATTTTCTCCCTCTACCACTTTCTTCTGAGAGAATATTGCCTTTCATTCTTCCTTTTGTTAATTGCTCCCTTCTAGCTTTATGACGAGCTCGCCCCTTGCTTCATTCTCTTTAACTGTTTTTAATCTCTTGATTCTCCCCACCTCAAGAGTCTCGATTGTCTATATTAGCCGCCCTGCTGATGAGGAATCTGAGGCCTGGAGAAGTGACTTGTCTTGCAACCCTAGAGCTAGGACTTAGTTGTCTTGACTATCATAACAGCTATCTTCCTACTACAATTAACAGTAGGAGGTAGGAACAGGAATGTGGTACCCAAAGGGTTATGCCAGGCCTGGAGGTTAACCCCCACAACCAGTCCCCCTGGGGACCATCTGGGTGGAATCTTCAGGGCAGAGTGCACCCACCTCCAAGAGGTGCCTTCCAGCAGATCACCCCAGGAGAGATTTGGAGCTGCCTCTCCTAAAGGAATAATTATATTCCTCTCCTTCTGTAGTGCTGCCGAGAAACTGCTCTCCCATGACAGTTTCTTTCTAAGGATGACCCACCTGGATGGGGCAATGCTTTTATTTTCTGCTCACAGACATCATCTTCTGCAAAAGTGACAGTCTGACACCAGCATGTTGGGACAGTTCCAACAAGAATGCAACAAGATACAAGCGGGTGTCCTTGGAGTTTTGGATAACTCAGGACTAGGTTCCAACATGGCCTTCATGGGGACTTGTGGGAACAGAGGGACCTTGGGTTCCCAGATCCAATGACCAAGAAAAAAATTCAGTCCTCTTAACAAAGAGAGACTGTTTGCTCTTCGTGGCAATTCTGCCGCTCAGGCCCGGTATAAAAGAGGCCACCGATACTTGCAATGTCAAGGGCAACAGCATTTTTAGAGAGAAGATACAGCTCAGAAGTAAACATTCAAGATGGAGGAAATCAGACTCTTATCTCATGGCTTAGTCTCCATTTCACAGATACAAGAAGAGAGGCCCACAGAGTGAATGGGTTATCACAAGTTTTCTGAATATGCCGGAAAGACTTGTGGACACAGAGTGCCGAGTCCCACCCTCTGAGTGTCTGAGCGCACGGCTCAGGTGGGGACATGGAGTGTGCACTTCTCACGGGTTCCCAGGGTGGATGCTGCTGGTCCACGGCCACGCTCTGAGAACCACGGCTATAAAATCTACCATGCCCTACTGTCTAGCCTCTCCCTTCGGGACTGAAGGACTCATCCCCTCTTTGGGAATCGCCCTCCACGGTAGGGAGCCACCTTGCCCAAGGTCATGACCCCTTCCCTGTGGGTCCCTTGCATCTGGTGACTGGGGATTAAGCTCGGCCCACCTGTCTCAGAGTGATGGCTCCTTCCGAGCTCCAGAGCTTGGTCCAAGCCTGCATCCTAGCTCAGCCTCCCTGTCTGCGTAGACCTGCTTCCTTCCCCTTCCCCACTGGCGTTGATTCCCAGAGTATTTCCTGCGTGCGAATCCGCCTCTGACGCTGCTTCCCAGGGAGCTGGATGTGCCCTTTCTCGGAGGGAGGCTCACTTCAATGTCACCTGCTTGGAGAGACCACTCCTCACCATCCGCCACTCCGCCGCTCTTCTGACTGACTTGTTGTCTTCCTGGAACTGGAGACTCTGACACAGTGTGTTGTAGACTGCCTTCATGTCACCATCGGACCATCGTCCCCACTGGGCAGTACGTGCTGGGAGAGCAGGGGCCTCTTTCGTGCCCTAGAGCAGCACCTGGCCCAAGAGAGGCAGTTCTCAAATGGGGACCGTTTTATTGGAGAGGATTTCGAATCTGACGCCCTCGACGGAAGTTCCAAAGCTCCGGTGACTTCGGTTCTCGTGCAGGAGGAGAGACCGTGATTCCCATTCCAGACAGAGAATTCAGCCATGCCTCATGTTGGTGCTTTGAGAACAGGAGGTCTTGTATTGATATTCTGCGAAGGGTATTTCAACTTCCTTAGAAGACAATTGCTTTTTTCCCCTTTCTCTTGGGGAGTTCAGATGGCAGGCTCTGGTAACGCTCTATGCCCCTCACCCCCACCCCCATTACCCTCCCGGCAGGCCTGCTCCGCGGCTTTGAGGCAGGCCCCTCTTGATGACCCATGGCCAGGGCCCGTCGCCTACAGTCCCTGCACCCTTCTGGGTTGGCTCCGCACCAAGGGAGGACCGATAGGGGGCAACCGGAGGATCCTCTGATCCAACACTGGGAAGGAGCAAAGGCTGAAGAATGCTAAACGCATGACGCGGGGGTTCTTCTCCCGCACAGTGCACAGGCTGTGGTGTCCAAGAGGGATACCGACAGTGGAATTGAGGGAGGCACCCACCCAGGGCCCGCCGAGGCAGAGGGCTCAGCAACCCGAAAATGAGTCAAGTGCATCCAAACAGAAGCTGAAAAAGAAGTCGGCAGTGCACTTAATGGAGCACTTATGGCTAAATAATGGAAGCAGGCTAGCTCCACTGGGAGTCAGTTCACAGTTAATGGAATATTTCCTGTAAATATTATTTTCTCTTCCTGTCTCATCATCAAAAATCTTTACTAATCGGGGGAGGTGACAGTAATGCATCAATTCCCCGAGCTAATGCCCCTGCTTCTGAAATACTCCCAGGAACCCTAGGAAGCCCCACTGGCTGCTCGGGACGGGGCAGACCATTTACTCCGGTTCCTTCTCCTAATGTCTCAGAGGGGCCCCCACAGGGCTCCTAATTGTGCATCTAAGTGTACATAAAAGCGCCCCTAATTGCATATCAAATAAATAAGTAAATGCTGTCTGCTGACTACGTAACAAAGAGCGCACTGCCATTCCTCCCCAGTGGGCAGATTTCATCAGATGTGGGCTGGGCTGTGGGTCGCAGCCATAAATGATGAGGCGCAGATATTGAACATCCCTTCTGGGGAAGGTTCTGGAGCCACGCGTCTCATGCTGTTTGTTCTCTAATGCCTCAGACACAGCCCGCAGGAAGGATGACTCGCACCCTCCTGGCGCCCCACTCAGAAAGCCTTTCCTCTTGTAATTTATGATGGCTTCTGAGGGTTCCGTGGCTGGGGTGTCCACGGGTTTGAGGAGCACCAACTACAGCAGCATGGCAGAGAAGCAGCTCAGCGTGGCACTGGGTAGGAGCGGAGTCCTGAGTGTGGGGCAGCCTGGTGTCCCAACACCTCTGGTCCTCGCGCTCCCAAGAAGGGACAGATTGTCCCAGAGATCCAGCTTTCAGACTTCCTCAGCTTTGCTCTAAGGAATGCAAGGTCCTCCTCAAAAAGAGAGAAACCGATGGAACAGATTTCATCCAGCCTATTCATCTCTGCCCCGTGTGACCCAGTTCCTTGAGAGTTAATAACCAATGCCTCCTCAAGATCTATCATGTAATTTTCATTCAAATGTTCATTCAAATGATGTCTGCGGCAGGTCACCACTGAGAGTCCCTTTACATAGCTGGCACTCAGTCTTTTTTTGATGGATTAGGTCTCTTTGTTTGGCTGTAAATGCAAACTAAGACGAAGCTCGAGATTGACTTCAACTGCCCAAACGCCAATCTGACCGTGTTTCATTCTTCCCTGAGGCCATGAGGACTGAGGGTAACTTCTCAAATCAAGAACCTCTTCCTTAGGCAGCGCCCCCTTGCTACACAGGGGGGCACATGCAAAAATGAAACGTAGCTAGGAGAAATGGCGTAAGATAATCTCTGCAGCTGCAAGATTTTATTTTCTGACCACTGTGACCCTCCTCCCCCTTCTCTTAACGGTGCCAAAGCCACACTGGCAGATGCGTGGACACTGCGGTTCCTGTACAGGGAAACCACGTTCTCGACTGTACATACAAACTGTCAAACCATAATGTGGGAAGAGAGGGGAGCTGACGCAACCAGGGGGATGTTTCCAAGCGTCACACAGTATTTTAGTGTGAACATCCTGGAGTTCAGGAGTGGGAGGCGGGCACAGGGTGGGAGGGAACACATCACTGGGGAAACGGGAGAAGCAGAAGGATTTGCTGAGAGGTTGTGGCGGGATATTTAAGAGCTTGTCACAAATCTGGATCCCTAGCTTTGGATACTGTTTGGGGTGCTCCCCGAGCTTTTCAAAAGAACTCATAAATGCAAGCAAGGGCTCATGTTCTGGGATATGTGAATGTATTGTAGATTTCTATTTTGATTTCGTTCTATTTGTGGATTTTTTAGTTTTTGGTGGGCTATTCTTCTGCACATGCAGTTCTAAAATACTTCTGGGGGCAACCTGGGTGGCACAGGTGATTGAGCCTCTGACTCTTGGCTTTGGCTTAGGCCGTGATCTCGAGGTCCTAGGATCAAGCCCCGTGTGTCATGTCGGGGGTGGGGGTGGGGTCCATGCTCAGCAGGAGAGTCTGCTGGAGATTCTCTCCCTCTGTACCCCACCCCGCTCATGTGCGTGCTTTCTCTCTCTCTCTCAAAATAAATAACATCTTAAAAAAATTAAAAAAAAAAAACTTCTGAAGTTGGTCTTGAGCTTCTGAACATACACACAAAAGCCAAAACACCCTTTTCAGGTGTCCCCACGTGTCTAGCTGCTCCTGACACGTGTGCCCTGAGGACAAAGAAGCTGGTTTTCTCCTGATAAACAGCAACAGCTTGTATTTGGGGCTGTGCTTCTGCAAGCCGGAGCCCATTTGTGTAGAAGGTTCAGGTAGCAGGTAGGAGCGTGTGATTAGGAAAGGACTTCCATGTTCTCTCTACTCCACCCGTGAGGGACTCTCTGTTTTACTCCATGTCACCCAAAGCCACCAGGGGCTCAGAGTGACGATTAAGCAATTTAGGGGAGACTCTGTGACCACAAATGGCAAAGCGCACCCAACAAGAGACGCTGGAATGAGCCAGGGTCCCACCCCTTTCTGGACAGCGATCAGCTACCCACCCCCCCTTTCCCAGTGGATCATATGGAAACACTTGAGTGGGTTCTCACGGGCAGCTTCTGAGTTCCTGGGCTGTGTGGATGGTTTGCTGATGCATACCAGAGGATGCCTCCAGGCCGTCGGAAGGAAAGGCAGCAGGCTCAGCCTGTCGCTGCCTCTACTTGAACGTTGGCTCTTAGGATGGCGGCGCCTGTGACGGAGCCGCGGTAACTGGGTCAGAGTGTCAGGCAGGGCCTCTGCCGGGGCTGGAGGTGCAGCTGCTGCTAGAGAAGGGCCTCCGGGCGCAGAACTGGGCGCCACTCCCAGTCTCCCGAGCCACGCTGGGGGCCTACCGTGGCGGAGCTCCGTCAGCCTGGGCCCTGAGCAGGGGTCGTGGTGTTGCTGGAAGGCCGCCCTCCCAGGAGCCGGCTGCCTCGTGCCCTGGGTTCTGGGGCCCTGCGGCTCTCCCCGCGCGCAGAGGCGCTGCCAGACGTACCTGCCGAGCCCAGCTACCTTCCGCGAGTTCGCAAGGGAAGCACAGCTGGCTGCCGGTTCGAACTCTGGCTGCATTGGGGAACTGGCCGGGCCAGAGACGGGGCAGAGTGGAGCCGGGCGGCTGTGGCACCTGCAGAAGGCCGGCCTGGAGCAGTGCAGACCGACTTCGGGCACTTTCTGTGTGACTCCTCATTGGCCCGCGCAGCTCCGTGCGCGCACAGCTCAGGTGCCAGGAGTGCAGCCCGTGTCCCCAGAGACTCACGAGTGCCTTCCACATAACAGACGGCCTCTTCCTGACGGTGGTGTTGATGTTGGGGGTGAGAAGGAAGAGGCTCCCTGCCATGTTCCTGCCGCCGCGCCTCAACCATGGCTCCTCAACCATGGCTCCGGTTTAGGTCTGGTTTTCCTGCAGGTCCCACCCCGCGTCTTTGCAGACAAGGACACTCCTCGGGCTAATGAAACTCAGGCATCTCTTCGTCTTCCAGCCCTTGCAAAGGCCTATTCTTATTTCTTTTTTAAATTTTTTTAAATCTTTTTTTTAAAGATTTTTATTTATTTATTGGAGAGAGAGAGAGTGAGAGAGAGCATGAGAGGGGAGAGGGTCAGAGGGAGAAGCAAGACTCCCCACTGAGCGGGGAGCCCGATGTAGGACTCAATCCTGGGACTCCAGGATCATGACCTGAGTCAAAGGCAGCCGCTTAACCAACTGAGCCACCCAGGCGCCCGGCCTATTCTCATTTCATGTGCAGACTATCCGTTAATGTCTTAAAGAGGGCTCCCCAAATGTCATCGGGTTCAGGCTGCACCACCTGGTCCCGCCTCTGTCACACAGTGAATGTCATGGTGGGGAACCCAGCCCAAGTCTGCTCATAGCTACTGGAAATTTCTCTGGTGTGCCAAGTGTCACTCCCTCTCCATCTCCTCTCCACTGCCCGTTCAGTCTCTGGTTCAGTTATGCTTTGGAAATTCTGCACACTCTGGAGCTCCCACTGAATACCCAACTGCTTACCTGTCACAGCAAACCCAGATGTCCCATCACGCCTCAAACTCTGCATGTCCTAAACTGCCCTTATATCCCATACTCTGGCTGGGAAGCGTCTTCTGACTGCCACCCTCTGGCCCCATACAACTGATCAATCTCACCTCCCTTCTAAACATCACCCTATCACTGACACCCTGCGCCCCTGCCAGTTCTGGCCTATGCCACTGTAATTACGTCCCAGTTTGCAAGTTCTGCCGTGTATTTCTCCAGCTCATCCTCCACTCGCTGCCAGAGCGCTGCTTCTAGGACAGGGAGACTCCGATCTGGCCCCTCCTCCGCGTCAAATGTTTGGTGGCTCTCACTGCCTCGAAGATGAAACCCCCTTCACAGAGCCTTCAGGGCTCCCCCAGCTGCCCGCTGGGGCCTCTCAGCCTCCTCTCTGGCTGGCTTCCTCTGCCCCTTGCTTCCAGCCCAGTGGGGCTGTGTGCTTCTCCACCTGGCACGCTGCTCCCCTTCACGGGGCTTCCATGCAGGCCTGCACGCCCACCTGCCCCATGCTTCCTGCTCCCACTTTGCCGCCTGTGAAGACTTTTCTTTCCTCCTTAAACCCAGTGACTCTCCTTTAATTCCCCACCGACCCTCACGCAGAGCTCTCCTGGAGCACCTGGGGACACCGATGCAATTATCATACACTTTACTCCCTGAGGGCCTGGCCGGGTCTTGGGTTGTATCCTCTGAGCCTTCCGCTCGGCTTGGCACATAACGAGTATGCAATAAACATTTTTCTGAATGAGCAAATGAACGGTGACTTTGGTGGCTTGGTTGCCCCTCGATTAGTAACAGACTCAAGAAACTCAACTACTGGGGCGCCTGGGTGGCTCAGTTGTTTGGGCCTTTGCCTTTGGCTCGGGTCAAGATCTGAGTCCTGGGGTCAGGTTCCCCGCTCAACGGGGAGTCTGCTTCTCCCTCTCTCTCTCTCTGCCCCACCCCCACCTCGTAACTACTTCCTCAGAGGCCACAGAAACATCAGTTATTTTACATAACAACTCGGTTTGAGTACAGCCAATGCCCTGAATAAATATCCTGACCTTTTAACATTTTTATTTTGCTGACCTGGATAAACTCAACAAATGACAGTAAATCCTCTCAGTCAATGGCTGATTATCCACACCTTTGGCTTCGTACTTTTCCAGATCCTGAAGCCTGTCACAGAGTCCTACAGGAACAGCGACAATTGATGGAGTCCCTGCAATGTGTCCGCCCTGAGTCTCCCGTCTATTGGGTGCTCATTAATTCTCTAATCTTCATTAGTACCTTAATTAGAGAAATGAAACCAGCTTACACTTATTACTAAATAAAACCAAATGCCAAAGAATACATGTTAGCATGTCTTTTCCACCCTCAGAGGGAGAGCAGACTTCTGCTGCATTTGAACAAACTCTGCTCACTGGCAACTATGCACGTCGGCCTTGGTCTTCCACCAAGTGTGGATGATTGGGAGCTTGAGGGATTGGAACCAGGGTTTCCTGAGAGGATCTAGGAGGGTTCTCGGCTCTTGCAAGCAGGAAAAAAGGCCAGGCAAGTTGCAAAGAGAGGAGAGTGGATGTCCAAAGAAGGAGGGAGGGAAGAGACCATGCAAGAAAATAAAAATTTAAAAAAAGGCACAGAAACATACAAAGGCCATGTGGGAAAGAGGCAGAGGGGAAACCGGAAGAAAAGAGACAGTGTGGAAGAAGCACAGACCCTGCGACTGAGAAAAACACAGAAGGAACCAATCACACAGGGCCCAATGCACGTCTTGCAGCATAGAGTGGCAACTGGAGAGATCTGGGATTTAGCCACCGAACCACGTGCCCCTGGACAGCCAGGTCCCTACTGCACTGTTCCCAAGGGAGAGCACCCCCCTCACTTGCTCAGGATCTTTTCTTTGAACTTAACTGACTTACTGATCAACAGAGTGAAAATCCTCCCTAGCCAAGGGCCATTTTTTCCCCCTATCATTTTAATAAAGAAGCTGGCTAAGGCAGATGCTAAGCAGACAGCCTATGATAAGCCCAGATATGTAGCATGGATTTCCATCCCGTTCGTGGATAAAGAAGCTTTTTGGAAAGCAATCCAGAATGACATAATGGACCAATATTGCTTTCTCTCTCCCACAGCAAGTGTGGTTTTGATAGACTTTTAATATGTATTTTGGGGCTTGAACTGCATACTGTCTTCTCCATTATTCTCTGCCAGAGGATCTGAATGACAGCGGTAGCCCAGAGATATTTTTCCATTATAATTTTTCAATTTGTTCTGGTCTGAAAAACGTGTGTAAATGAAAACAGAGAAAAGTCAAGCACCGTGTCCCCTTCAAACATTCTGTTTTGTGTTTATGATGGCCTTGCAGACCCCGCTCTGCTTCCCTTTTTTTTGGCAAATGACCTTATTTTTTCCAGATTTCTGATCACTTCTAATATGCCATAAAGTATTTACCCGATTTGCAGGAACGCCTCTGACTCTTCTTTAATTTTCACCCTGTTTTGACCTACAATTTCTTCTTTTAGCTCCCCGCCACCAACCCCCCCCCCAAAAAAGACCCCCAAAACAAAACAAAACAAAACAAAAACCCAACAAAGCGCACCGACAAGCTTTGGGAAAGCTCAGATTGGCCTCAGGACTGAAGAGAGATGTTCCCTCCCTTTCCCAAGGGCACGGAACCCCCACCCTCCCCGGCCAGGAAATGAAGGAACAGGACAGTCCCTCAAAGCCCTTTTGCCCATCTGCTTTGGGAGAGCTGGGCCCGTCTCCTTACCTTAAATAATCACAACAGCTCAGGTTTCCCTAGTGACCGGGAGAAAAAATATTTACCCGGGAACTCAGACTGGATGACTGTAGAGTAATTTGTATACACTCAAATTAGCAGAGGATTGGTGAGCCCGGAGGCCCTGAGGCTGCACGGTATAATATTTTTACTCACTTCTCTCTGCGAGCCATCCGCCCACGGAGGAGAGAATGCTTACCTTCCGCGGCTTCACTTTATCGTGGTAGTCATATTGGAAGATTCCTTTGTAGCTCAGTCCCAGCCACCATGGTATCCCCTGCTTGTCCTAGGACACGGAAAGGAGCGCGGGTAAATACAGGGCCAGAGAACACACATGGGAACCAAGGGAAGGCCTCCTGGCTCATGTGATAACAGAGGAAAATACAAATCCCTTGATACGGATGGAGCCCACCTCTCTCCTTTTCACCTTAACAGATGCGCCACATCATCAGATGACGCGCAGTTACATGAACAAGTGCCATGCAACATGCCCTGGGGCGGGGACCCAGCTCGGTTCCTAACCAGCAGCACACCGTGATCCTCCCCGTCCCCCTTTAGGAGTAAGTGACAAATGCCTTGTTCTTGGTCCTCCTTCTAAGACTCCAGGTTTCACCACAACAGAAAAGCTGAGAGCATTCTAATAAAATGACCTTCTGAGCCGAGAAACCGTCATCGACTATCAGAGCTAGAAGGGACCGTGGAGAAGGTGACTCCTCTAAAAAACTTTTTAAAAGACTTTCTTTATTCATTTTTTTTTAGAGAATTCTGAGGTTCATAGCAAAAGGGAGAGGCAAGTACAGAGATGTCCCATACACCCCTGCTCCCATACCTGCAGAGTCTCCCTGCTATCAACATCCCCACCAGAGGGGAACATTTCTTATAACTTGATGAACCTACATTGATACATCATGGTCACCCAAAGTCCAGAGTTTACATTAGGGTTCATTCTTGGTGTGGAATCCTCTATGAGTTTGGACAAATGTATAATGATGTGTATCCACCATTATAATAATATCACGCGGAGTAGCTTCACTGCCCTAAAAATCCTGTGTTCTCCCCCTCCCAGGTTCCGGCAACCAGTTTCGCCTCGTCCAGAATGTCATATCGTTGGAATCACACAGTATGTAGCCTTTTCACCTTGGCTTCTTTCACTAATATGCATTTAAGATTCCTCCAATTTTAAAGACAAAGAAGTCAAAGCAAAGGGTTGGTCCTGCTCTATTCAGGACCCACCCCATCTCTCCAGCAGGCCAATGGCAGGGGCCACCATGTGGTCCTGCTCATCTTGAGGGATCCGCTGGACTGAGTGGCTCATGCTGTCAGACAAAAGTAGCAAAATCGAAGCCTAGATCTTCCGAGACCTGAATTAGAAACACCAAGTCCCTCTCTTTATTCCTTTAACAGAGACCTCTTGCCACCAGATCGTAAACTGTGATCCTACATTCAGGTAGGGATGACTCTGAGCTGTTAATTACAGCTCCTGAATGCTAGGAGCTGAACGGGCATAGGAAGCAGCCTCCCCCCTACATTTGTCCTAATTGCCACACCATGAATAACCTAGTTCACCCCATTGTAGATGTCTTAGCAACTCAAAATTGGCTTCGTGCTTTTCAAATACCCATGAGTTATCTTAAGGTAGGCACAAAGATAAAAAGGGGCAAGGAAATACATTTGGAATTTTTAGAAAAGTTTCAGGGTATATGATTTCCTACAAAATTTTTTTAAGGTATAAAACGTCTGTCTCTGGAAAGTGCCTGTGTGTCTTGCAACAGTTCCAGAGAGCAGCACAAGGGGGGGGTTCAAGACCACCGCCGCTCCGGGGTGACCAGGTAAGTGGTCACCACGCCACAGAACACGGCATCTGTGACATCGCGGGGCCACCAACTGGCGAGGCTGGAGACAGTTGGTGTGGGCTTGCTCTTTCTCCAAATAAGTAGGAGCGCAGTTGCTTAAGCCCGGAGATTCCGAGGGCCAAACATGCACACACTTCTGGAGCTCTGCACATCACAAGGTCTGCTTCTGCTCTCACGGATTGCAAAAGAGCCTGTTTCTCAAGTTTTATTGTAAGGCAGAGAGCACATACATCAGACGCCACCTTTTGTCAGGCCCCGGGGCTGACAAAGAGATGGGACATGCGTTTACACAAGGAAAAGACCGGATGAAGTCTCTGCTCCAAGATTTCCACTCTGTCTATAGCCGAACATCTACCCTACCAAGGCTACGCAAAGTGTTGTGCGGGCTGCCATGAGGGACACAAAGATACAGGAAACACGGAGCACGTTCTGGCCCAAAGGAATTAAAAATACAGCTGGATGGAAACATGGGGAAAAAAACTAGCCAACGAGCAAGAGACTCTCAGTTTGGATTGGGGGGAACCGTCTTGCATTCAGGAGTATTTTCTGCTCTTTGTGGCTGGACTTTGGGCAAGGACTTATACTTCTCATGTTGGGGTAAGTGGAGGGAGGAAAATTATCCTTTCTCATCATAGATAAGGGCGCACCAGCACATCATTATCTATTATTTCAGGGAAGGGATCCCAGGCAGGGGCATTGTGGATAAAATTAAAGTGAGTCTGGAATAGGGTCCATGTTCCACTGGACTTCCACACCCAGAAGCTCTGCAGTCCCGACCTCCCAGGATTCTTCTGAGTCTAAAAGGAAGTAGTGATTTATTATACCCACTTTACAGGAGGGAACATGAGTTTTGAAGAGAAACTGCATCAAGTCTTCCCACACAGGGGAAAGTTCCAGTGCCCCAGCTGCCCCAGCACACAATCCTCCTGACCCAGTCCTCCGCCACGCCCATCTCCAGCCCCCCACCACATCTTCAGTCAGATTAAAAAGGAAAAAAGTGAGAGTTGCTTGTATGTTTTTTTTAAGGGCAGGCTTGGCACTTACCTTCACTGCGTAATAGTGAACCCCGTAGGTTGGGAGAGACTCCACGATGCTCATGTAGCTGGGAAGACAGACAGACAGACAGACAGACACACACACACACACACACGAGGGTGGTTATTCAGCAGAACTGGAATCATATACGTGTGTGTGTGTGTGTGTGTGCATGAAAAAGCTCTCGGAGTGATGATTTACTTGAAAATGACCCTGAACCATTCATTGCCCCCCGGAGATTGGTCTTTGCGAGCAGAACCGAACAGCCGTGACACATGCTGTGGGAACACACACAAACACAACCTCACAGGCACCAGGACGGGCCACTTACTTTACAATTGCTTGACCTCTGGTCTGGCCGTTCAATTTCTTGTAGTGTTCAATTACTCGATCCTCGCTAGAATTACAAGACAAAGATTCTGTTATATATGGTCCCTAGGTCACCGGCCAGCACCCAGCTAATGGAGATACTTCTTCCGAGCCTGAGCAATCTCTGGAGAAGCTCCAAGGAGCCAACAGCTCCTGGAGAAAGGATTTATCCTGCGTGGCATTTCTGAACTCAGCCTAAGTGAGGTGCCTCGGGCTACAGATCTCCTTGGGGTCAGCTCCCTGTAAGAAATGCTACCATGTGAGGTGAGGAAGCAGCAGTGAGCATGCGTGTCACTGGAGAGGGACGCAGAACAGGGGACGGGAGGGAGACTGGGGATCAGGGCGGATGTTCTGAATGCCCACATGTCTTCCTTGCCCTCCTCATCTCCCAAATCCTGTGTGCACAGGGCCTCACGGTGGCGGGGCGGGGGATGGGGTGGGGCAGACGTTGACCTCAACAGAATGCCCACGACTTCCCTATCATGAATTAGTGGTCAGGGTTGAGGGCTTCCAAGGAGGATGGGAAAGTTCTGGAATCTGGGTCTGGCTAACACAAACCACAAGACAATAAAAGGCCCAGAGAAGCACTGGGAAACAAACCAGCTACGATAAGTGAGTGAACTGGGAACACCTTGATCTCCTGAAATCTTACTTCTAAAACAAGAGACCAGCTCGTGCCTTGGGAGACACTGGCCAGCCAAACGGCTCTTTGACAGGGCAGAGGCCATGAAGGGACTCTCTTGAGAAGTGACTCTGGTGCCCAGGGAGCTATGGCCGCTGGCTTTGGAAGCACATCCCACCTGCTGAGAAGTCAAGTCCAAACCACTGGGCCTCTGCGACCCGGCCACACCACCAGGAGCCCCATTTTTCCACCTTCTGCCTTACGCCTCCCTCACCTCAGGCCAGTGGGCTCCTGGTAGTGTGGCAGGATGCAGCCCTAGGGATGAACCCTCCAGACCTCCCTGGTTGGCCTTCATTACCTATTATTTAGTATCCCAGAGTTGATCTAAAGCCTTTTCTTGCCAACATTTTTTTTAGGAAAAAAAAGGCCATTTCTGGGGGGTAATGTGTCCTATATGTTCACTAACTACTACTTGGGGGTCATTTATTGTTTTGCCAATTATTATCTTAATCTTTAATGGCTGTCTCTTCATTTTAGTATTCTGAAATCTGGTGTGTGTATGATCATCTGACTCTTCACAAGCAAGTGTCCTTACAAACACCCAGAACAGGAACTGGCTAGCTACAAGGAGCCCTTCTCTCATTGCAGAGTCATTTGGATGGGGTCTGGACCCCCTCTGTTCACAAAGGGGCAGGTGCAGCTGTTTCTCCTCGGCTCCCTGGCAACCCTGGACGCTCTACTCGGAGTGTGAGAAAGCCCCCTCCCGAGAGAATTCTCCAGCAGCGTCCTGCCTGGGGAGAACCCCACCTCACCAGACCTTCGGGGTCATGTCGAGACATTCGGGGGCTGCTCTCCTAGCTTGCTCTCCTCCCACCCACTCAATCAACGGCTGCGTTGGGATGTTTCTACCATAGGATCTAGCATTTTGTGAGGTCAACTCTTGGATCCAGGCTCAAGCAACTCAGTGTAGATCTGAGCCGATTCCCTTCAGCGCTCTGGGAAGGGAGGATCCCCGGCCTGGGCCAGGGAGATCGAAATCAGTGTAGTGCCGTAGCTTCCCAGCTACACAGTCGAGGCTCAGACCAACACCAGGGAAAGTCAGAAACACGGGTAGGCAGCTGTTTAGCTGCTTCCCGACTAAAGTCTTCTCAGTGCTCGACAGCTGCAGGGTTCGGCCACTCCCACTGCCCCCTGGAGCTCCTCCATCGGTGAGGGCACCACATCTAGCTTCTCCTTCCTCAGCTTTTCCCACTTCTTTGGGCCCAATCGAAACACCGTGGGCCCATCCTGTGGATACACAGGCCAGGCTGACTGAGAACCCGCTCTGCCCCCAGGCCTGCCCCTACTTCCTCTGGAATTTACAGATGGCTCAAGTGCGCTGAGCTTTGCAGAGTTTCCCAGCGACCCCCGAGCTGTGGTATGGACTCAGTGGAATAACTATAAAAAAATGCACCAGCCGGAGCAAACAGAACCCCAAAACACTAATTGGAGGACACTGTGCTGCATGAAGGAAAAAGACAGGTGATTAAGGCTGACTGTGACTCGCCATAGCCATAGTCTTTCAGTGAGGTCATCTCTCCGCAGGCAAGGGGCCCAGGCAATGCATGGGGGATTAGGAGGAAACATGGGGATGGCGATATGGTTTCCTGTCTTGGGGGAGCCATCGCCTGCAGTGGGCAGTGATTTTGGAGGAAAGGCTGGTGTCCCTGCATACCTGGTATGGGTGGTGTGTGGGAGGGGGGCGTTCAGCGTTTGCAAACTTGGCCCTGGAAAGTAATCCAGGTCAGGGCCCTCATACAGCTCTGTTCTGTGGCCCTGGGCACATAATTCTTTTTTTTTTTTTTAATTTTATTTTATTATGTTAATCACCATACATTACATCATTAGTTTTTGATGCAGTGTTCCATGATTCATTGTTTGCATATAACACCCAGTGCTCCGTTCAATATGCTGGGCACATAATTCTAACCTCTGCCTCAGATGCCTCCCGATAGGGAAATCCCGTGGAGTAGAAGTCCAAGCTTGTTACACGCTTGGGGAAAATTAGCAGAAAGGATTACGGCACGATTACTCAACATTATTATGTACCTTTCACTATTTGCTAATTGCATCATATGACTTCTTACTTCCGCTCTTCATTACAGTCTGGATTGAGTTGGTATGGTTAATTCCGTTTTATAGCTGGGAAACTGAGGCAGCGGAGAAGTAATTCAAGCTTCCCCGAGCTGTCTTTACCCCACTGTTCAGAAACGTGGCTGGGATTCTAAAACCCACGGCTTTTCTCTCTAGGCTGTAATGCCTTTCCTGGCTAGTGTGGATGGGCTCCCTATGGCTTGTTCTGGCCTGACGATTGTCTGCCACATCTGCGAAGGCCAGCAAGAGCGGGAGAGCCTGGAAGAACTGCAAATCTGTGTCCTCCATTCGGGGATGATCAGGGCTGCAGGCAGCTGGATAGAGATTGTGATGTCAGGGCAAGTGAAGGTCTCCTCCACCAACAAGGGGTCATGTTTACTCATAGAGATGCATGATGCTGAGGCCAAGGGACATCTTTGAACATGCTTGGCTGCCAGCTCTATGAAGCACGAACATCACTCATCCCTTCCTGAAATCTCTGCTTTCTTAAAAGTCCAGATAAGTGGGTTGGAATATGAAGGCCAACTACAACTAGCCAACCACAGCGAAATAAGGTGTTTTTCTAGCAATGAATCAACGGGATGGTCCATGCTGCTGGCTTGTCTGTATACAGCTGGGCTGTAGAGCCTGGGGGCACCCGCTTCAAAAATGCCCCCCCCCCCCAAGTTCTGCATCCTCTCTGTGAGTGTGCCCCTGGGTCTACATGAGGCCCAGGGAAAGTGCCGGCCAGGTCACAGAGACAGAGGGATGCTCTGGCAAGATAGGTATAGATGTGGGTAAAGATGAAGATGTTCATGTTGACACAAGAGAAGATAGGACCATGAAGAAAGGCATTTCTGTATTACTAATAACGTGTGAGCATGGAGCCGACTGTGGAGATAATTAAAGAGAAATCCAGAGAGAGATGGAGAGGGATCGAGAGGGAGGGAGAAAGAGAGCGAGAGGGAGATTGAGAGAGAAGGAGTTGGTAAGCACAGGGTGTACAAAGTGTCTGGAAACAACTGAATGAGGAGACGGTTGAGGGCTGGTTTAGGCTGGAAGCAACTTTGACCCCAGACAACCCAGCAACGTCACAGCCCCCAGCCGGTGAATACAGCCCCTTGGTGGAGAACTATTGGTCTTCAGAGTTATAGTCTTGTGTCTCTAGCTCCTTCACTATTGGTTCCCTAAACATGAACAGCTGGGGGGGGGGGCACAGAACATAAGGCCCAGGAGCGTAGGGGACCGGGAGAGGGCAACAGGGCTCCAGGGACAAGGGAACAAGAGTGTCATCTGTTGGTGTTCCCACGTGCAGACAGCCAAGCCGGAAGAAGGCACAGTGGCAGGCTAAACAGATTGTGTTCTGGGGGTAGATTATAATTCTATAAAGCCGCAGCGTATTGACACCTGTGTTAGCAAAGGACGAATGGCAAAAAACAGCTCAGAGAGATGAGACCGGGGCGGGCCAGCAGCCTGGAGGGAGCTCTCTGCCCCAGGACTCGGCTTCTCATTTCTGCTCCCGCTACCCCATCATGTGGTCTCTTGAGGAGAACCGACTTCTGCACTGGAGTTTCATCCGGCTCATGCCCTCGAAGCATGTCCCATTCCAGCCAAAGGGGGCTCTCAGAGCCACCTGCATGGCTGAGCCACGAGTGTGCCGACTGCATACGTGTCCAGAGGTGATGACATGTTAGTAATCCGTACGTTTCATAAAGCAGAGTAAAGAAGTGCTTAGAAGAGTCACATGATACAATTGATCAGGATTGACCTGTTCTGCGATTTTTGTTTTATTATTATTGTTGTTTTATTATTATTATTTATTTATTCTTACTATTTTATTATTGTTGTTGTTGTTTATAAAAGCAGTCAACGCTCACAGCAAGTCAGAGGGACATGAGGGACGCGGCATGCTGCCTGTCGGGGGGGTGGGCAGCGGCCAGGGCCCGTGCACACAGAGTTTGCACACATCACCCAGGAATGCAGGCCCCGCTCCACTGTGACCAGAACCGTAATCCGGGACCCTTTCGCATGCCCGTTTTGTTCAGAATCAGTAATTCAGGGCCTGGCAGATGAACTAGGGCGGAATGTTACATGGCAGCCAAATCAGGAGATATGAAACATTGTGGGAAAATCAAAGAATCAATCTCTCTCTTCTGCGAAGAAAAAAAAACAACAACCCCGTAGTCCTCCCACATCTCAAAACCTCACACATCCTGTCATCAAATGACAAGGATTCCAGTACGAAACTCGAGCAGCACATGAAAGGGTCTCCAAGGAGTTTGCAAAGCATCTAAAGTGAAATTTTAGAAGGTTTTTTTTTTTCCTCTTGTTAAAGAAAATAGAAAAAGGAGGTCTCACGCAAACCATGGCATCTAAATACATGCGGGAAATGGTCTGACTGAGGCCCAAGCCACTCAGACAAGATGGAGTCGGTCGGGCTGGGGTCCAGCCTGACCCTCGGCCATCCCGAGCCCCCGGCGCCCCGCGCGGGCTTGCTCCTGAGGGGTGTGTGGAGGGGGTGCAGCTTACCAGTAGGCCAGGGAAGGGTGCTCCTTCAGGGCTTGAGTGGGAAGCGCAGGCAACTTCTTCAAGTCACTCCTCACCACCTCATTGCTGGAAGAGAGGGAGGGGACAGAGAATGCCAAGGAATGGCTCACCCTCCGTCCAAGAAAGCCACCGCGTGCTCTGGGATCTGACCTGACCCAGGAGCCTTGGCCGAGAGACCCCATATCTGTTCCCTTTGAATGAAAAGTGGCGGGGGGAGGAAGAGGTGCTCCCTTTTAATTAATTAATTTACTAAAGAGGAAAGAGAACATACAGGGTGCAGGGCCCAGCGGCCCTCTCCCCTGGGGTGCGGAATAGGGCAGAGCAGACTGCTCACAGGAGGCGGCTACACGGAGCGGGACACAGACCCAGTGCCCCCCGAGTGGCACGAATCTGGGAGAAGAAGGGTCACCAGGGTCCTGTGGGAGAAGCTCCCAGGGATCCGGCAGGGGCTCAAGGGCCTCCGAGAATGGACTGCTTCTCCTTGAGAGCTGTTTCCCTTGCTGACACCCAATGCTAGTTTTCTCGGCTTGGATTGACCACACGCTGGAAACTGTTGATCAAAATATGACAAATAACTTTTGCTTTTGATAAGGCCTGTAAATGACTCTGAGAGTGGGAAGTGGATTATCTGGTACCGGTAGGAGGTCCTGGCACCAGAAATCCTTTTCCCCCCAGACTCCCATGTTCTCAGGTTTGAAGGACACTTAAAACTCTTCTGGGTTTTACCCAGTGCCTTTCAGAGCCTTCACTCCAGTCCCCACACTCAGCAGCCCCGCAGCCCCACTGGGCCAGTGCATTTGCCGTTTGTACCCACTCTACCTCCAGACGCAATCCCTGGCCTCGGCCCCGGGGCGGTTTTGGTATTTAGAGGTCCCGCAAGCGTCTCATGGCCCCTGCGAGGCTGGCAGAGGCTCACTCCACAGAGCCCGCCTTGGTCCTCAGTTCTAACTTCTGTGCTCTCACACAAAGCAAGGCAGATTTTGGTCACTGGGACACTGGGCAGTAACATCAGAAGAGCAATGAGTTAGGAGTTCAGTAAATAGATACGGAGGAAGGAGAAGCACAGTCACAGACGGGGAACCCCCGAGGCATCTGCACAGCAAACCCCCCAACACCCATGCTGCTCACCGGAGGATGCGCCCTCCGTGAGATCCCACCCAGCCGGGAATGCCGTCCTCGGCAATGGATCAGCAGCCCCCTGGGGATACCCCGTGCCACTGGGCAAAACCACTCCAATACTTTCAGTTCATCGATGTCGTGACAAAGAAACACACGGATGTTGGCTGGCGACACAGCCGCTCGCAGAAAGGGCGTTTCCCAAGTGGAGTGAGAAACAGTGCGGGCGATGTTTGTGAGTCCTTGGCTTTGAACCAACCAACCGGAAGGCTCAACTTGCTACTGCTCGAATCAATAAATCCAAGTATTTCAACTGTTATCACCTAAGTGCTAAGGCAAGGATTTATCAACCAATCACTGAGAAGCTGAAGGTATTTGGGGAGCCCCTGCTGTAGGGAAGGTAGTGCAGGGGATGCAAAAATGATAAGCCACAGTCCTCATCCGAGAGGGGCTCATGAGTTAGTCGGCAGGCAGGACGTGCGAACAGAAAGGTAACTGAATGTAAGGGCAGCGTTTGATCATGTTGACTCAACGAATTCAGTAGCTCGGAGGAAAGAGAGCCCCCTGGGCTCTTGGGGAAGAGCAAGCTTTGGGGCAGGGTTTGTATGGAGAAAAGGATATTCCTAGGAATAGGACACAGTGGAGTGTGGTGGCAGGTACACTGAGCCAGGAAGATCGACTGGAGTGTGTGTGTGGGGGGGTGGTGAGGGGAAATAAGGCCAACTGCTAGGCAGATCAGGCACAGAATTGTGAGGACCTTCAATACCAGGCTCAGGGAGTTCAAACGCATCCAGTAGGCAATGGTTAGTCCCTGGAGGTTTTCAAACAGCGAAGCTTCCCATGTTCAGGACAATTCAATTCCCAAGCAGAGTTTGAAATTTTTACTCCCACGCTATGAAGGCATAGTGTAAAATATTCAGTTCACCAAACCCTGGAGAGCCCAAATGATGAATTTCTGGAGCTTACCTCTCCCCTTTTAAGTACAAGCACCCCGATAACAGGGATTTGAGTCTCTGTAAATATTGAAAAGCACTCTTTGGGGATGAACTTTTACTGGCCAAAGCTGTGGGAGAAGCAGTGAAGCTGAAGCTGGAATTTGGGTTTACTCACACTCATCCCATTTAGAGTATATTTGGGGAAGGAAGGAACTCAAGGAGGAAGGGATTGTCTTACCCACCAAACACTAGTTTGTTGGCAAACAGGTTTCCCCCACGACAATCACAGGCTTGACTTCCTTGCTGGAGCCTGCAGGGGCTTCTCCAGCTCTCCCCCAGGGCAAGGTTACACAGACAAATATAACAAGAAATCACTAAGGCGTGAAGCCCATCCAAATCCATTACATTCTGGAAGGGATCCATGGCTCTTAATCCTTCCCAAAGGACAACTATGTAGAAATGTTCTATTTGCCTTTCTGCTGTCCGTAAACATCTGCACTAACTTAGAGGTAGTCAGCCCTGTGGAATGATCTGGCCCCGCTCTGTGGCCGTGTATCACACAGTTGCCCCGATGGGAGACCTGGTCACCCCATCTCCAGAGAAGCTAAAACCTAATGAATATGCTAGAAGTTCCCAGCTTCCTCTCTCAGGATCTTCCACTGACTTGGACATCTCCCCCAGAGTTCAGTGCACCTGATAAATGCTAACTTAGAAGACACCTGAAAACAGTTCATGTTTCATTTTTAGAAAAAGAAAAATGGTCTCTTGGAGAGTCATTTGCTAAACTGAGAATAAAACCAAAGTTTTTCTTATTTTAAACATTAACCAGATTCTTTTTCTTAAAAGACTTATTTATTTATTTGAAAGAGAGAGGGACAAGCAGACTTCCTGCTGAGCAGGGAGCCCGATGCGGGACTCGATCCCAGGACCCTGGGATCATGACCCGAGCCGAAGGCAGACACTTAAATGACTGAGCCACCCAGGTGCCCTGTTAACCAGATTCTATTAAAAACTTTTAGGTAGTTATTAATGTTGCCAGCAAAAAAGGGGACTCCCGATGCTGCGCCAGTCTTTGGTTTAGGGGGCTTTTTGAGATGATGGGTCTCTCTTCTACCACCTATACTGCTCATCAAACATAGGAAGTTTGAATGATCTACTAAGAAAACTTTCTAAGATTTCTAGGAATACATCAAACAGGGAATTTGCCTGAATAACAGCAACGACAAATTTAACAAAGACACCATAAAGCCAAGGAAGCAAAAATCAAATCTGAGAGCAAATCAGCAAAATCCACACGGGTTTGTTTTCCTTTAAAAAAGTGAGGAGGGGCACCTGGGTGGCTCAGTCATTAAGCGTCTGCCTTCAGCTCAGGTCATGATCCCAGGGTCCTGGGATCGAGCCCCGCATCAGGCTCCCTGCTCAGCGGGAAGCCTGCTTCTCCCTCTCCCACTCCCCCTGCTTGTGTTCCCTCTCTCGCTGTGTCTCTCTCTGTCAAAATAAATAAATAAAACCTTTAAAAAAAAAAAAGTGAGGAAATACTTTTTCAGGAGATGTCCATAATTTGCGGGACAAATCTGGGGCAAAGAGAACATGCTTAGTGCGGCAGAATTCTTCCTGCATCCAGGGGTTTTGATGCACATGGTACTAAAACACTAAAGAGCACTAAACAGGGAGCACTGCCCTGAAATTCAGAAAAGGCAACATGATGCTCGTGTCACACTAATGTCTCCATGCCTCCCATCATGAAGCTCAAGTTCCCCAGGGGGAGGGACTTCATAAGTAAAAGAGTCCTCATGATCCACAATTCCCAAGTCTGAAAAGCTCTAAGAAATGGACATTTCTTAACCCAATTGGTGGCAAACCTAAACTTTTCACACAAGGCAATGTTTGACCTTTCTCTGTTCCACGTGGTGCACATATCCATGTTCTGGCGCAGGCACGGTAAGAGACGGGGCTCCCGGTGCCCCCCCAGACGCTGACATGGTGTGCAGGAATACCCCGAATCACTGTCTAAAACCTACAAATTTCTGAATTTGGAAACACAGGGACTAAAGTTTCAGACATGCACTGTGGGTCTCAACAACTTTATTCGATGGTACAATGAATCTAGAAACCTCTGAGATAGATTAATAAGGGAAGCTGTGTATTTTTTCTTCTTAAGATTTTATTTATTTGACAGAGAGAGAGATAGCAGATAGCGAGAGCAGGAACACAAGCAGGGAGAGTGGGAAAGGGAGAAGCAGGCTTCCTGCCAAGCAGGGAGCCCGACGCAGGGCTCCATCCCAGGACCTTGGGATCATGACCCAAGCCGAAGGCAGACGCCCAACCACTGAGCCACCCAGGTGCCCCTTCTTTGCTGATCTTTAAAAGCCATGCAGGAGGGCGCCTGGGTGGCTCAGTCTGTTAAGCGTCTGCCTTTGGATTTCCCTGATGCTGAGCGATGGTGAGCACTTTTTCATGTGTCTGTTGGCCATTTGGATGTCTTCTTTGGAAAAATGTCTGTTCATGTCTTCTGCCCATTTCTTGATTGGATTATTTGTTCTTTAAGTCAATCAGAGAAAGACATGTATCATATGATCTCACTGATATGAGGAATTCTTAATCTCAGGAAACAAACTGAGGGTTGCTGGAGTGGTGGGGGGTGGGAGGGATGGGGTGGCTGGGTGATAGACATTGGGGAGGGTATGTGCTATGGTGAGTGCTGTGAATTGTGTAAGACTGTTGAATCACAGACCTGTACCCCTGAAACAAATAATACGTTATATGTTAAAAAAAAAAAAAGAGAAGATAGTAGGAAGGGAAAAATGAAGGGGGGGAATCGGAGGGGGAGATGAACCATGAGAGACTATGGACTCTGAGAAACAAACTGAGGGTTCTAGAGGGGAGGGGGCTGGGGGGATGGGTTAGCCTGGTGATGGGTATTAAAGAGGGCACGTATTGAATGGAGCACTGGGTGTTATACGCAAACAATGAATCATGGAACACTACATCAAAAACTAATGATGTAATGTATGGTGATTAACATAACATAATAAAATAAAATTAAACAAACAAACAAAAAGCGTCTGCCTTTGGCTCAGGTCATGATCACATGGTCCTGGGATCGAGCCTCAAATCAGGCTCCATGCTCAGCGGGGAGTCTGCCTCTCCCTCTCCATCTGCCTCTCCCCCTACTCATGCTCTCCCTCTCTCAAATAAATAAATAAAATCTTAAAAAAAAATGCAGGGAACTATTTCTTTCTCCTTCTTCCTTGTGAACCAAGTTCAAGTCCATGTTATAACAAAGAAAATGAGACACTTGCCGATCTCCTTCCTATCACCTACTTTTTTTTAGGTGTGTAGGGAGGGCTCGAAAAGCTGTAGCTGGGATGTTGTCTGTAAAGGTTCTCCTGGCAATTGTGTGACCATCTGCAGACAAACGGAAGCACCTGCCGCCCCCCCCCCCCCCGAGACTTCTCTAGCATGGGATTCTAGATTCTAGATTCCAGATTCTAGATCCATGGGCATGGATCATGGATACACAGGCCACACTGTACAGAGGGGCAAAATTACAAACATTATGAATTATGTGCCTTTATTTCTGATGCTAAGTACTAATATATCTAAGTAAAGATTTTTTTTTCTTCACTAGTGAGTTTGGCTTCCTAGGGTGATGCAAAACATTTTGTGAGTTCCTAACATAGTTGTAAACTTGTAACATTCAAAACCAGTTTTTAAAAATTTTTGTAAGTCTACAATTGAAGACAATAATCTTATATAGCACAAGAAGAAGCAACTGATGAATTTGCTACATCACCCTTTAGAGTGGGCATCTTAATTTTGAAAAACTGACGTCGTGTTAAAGCCATGAGCTGCTGTGCTATTCACAAGGTCAACTCGAAAAAAGATATTGACATTACATAAAGGCTTCACAAAAGAGACAGCTATCATAATATAAAACCTCCTCCTTACTTTAGATCTAAACCATTCCCACAGGATTTGAAGATTAACATCCTGCAAAATACCCTATCTGAATACTTTTCTATGCTCAGAAAATGTGAATTACACACTTGAAAAGCTCAGTAAAATGGCCTTTTGTGCTTAAAACAAAGATTTCTGTAACAATTTATAACTTTTCCACTTGAACATTTTGTTTCAAATTTTCACAGATTCTCTTCCTTTCAAAAGGCCTTGCCGGCGTGAAAGATTCCGGCTGTTTCTCGCTTAAATCATGGGAAAAACATCACACACCCCTTTCTCTCTCTCTCCTTCTCTCTCCCTTCCTGTGAAATAATATAGGAGAATTATATAAATTTAAATTCTTCCCACAGAAACTCTTCTTTGGGCTGACAGATGTGTTTCAAGCTTAACAGATAAATTTTCTAGAAAGTTTCCAATAGGGACATTGCAAATTTGGTGTATTAAAGATACTATGAGGTTATATCAGTTATATTCCAAATGTTGACTATTCCAAACACCACTGTCTGAGACTAATTATCTAAGAGTCTCAGCAACTCTATTTGGCTCACTCTATGATTACTACCAGTCTGTTTCTTTCAAGAGGCCAATTAAAAAATTGCTGGAAAACATATGCCAAATGATCAAATGCCCTAATAATGATTTAAAGCCAAGCTTGCTTTAGTAGTAGTAAAATTTATGGAAATGCAAAGTAATGATATCAGTGGACTGGGAACTGTGATTTACAGACTGGTGCCTTAGATTAATCAACTTTCAACACCGGGCAAGAAAATAACATTGTCATCTTTGTAAAGATAGCAATCTACACTAATGTTTATGTTACTAAAAAAGTCTTTCCGAAGAAAACCAGCTCTTTGTCTTCTTTTCCTGTGGATCTTCTAAAATTCTGCCTTTAACTTATGACTGCCTGAAAGGTCTCGTTCTGGTCTGACAAAAAGGCCCACAAACCTGGAGTTTTCAGACACCAGAGGGCCAAGCTTCATTTACGTTAATGCAGCAATGCTTGTTGAAAAGGCAGAAAAGATTTCAAACAAAAGACAAAAAATCAAGAGGGTATACTTTTTTTGTCACAGAAATTTCATTTTGTCTTTCCAGACTAGTGAACATATGGTCCCACAGTTTACAGAAGATAAAATATTAAAAGGTCATTACTTTTTTTTTTTTTGCTTCTAACTATACCCCCAGAGACCTGAGAACATGCAGCCTGTGAAAGTTAAAGGGAATTTTCCAGCACATATAAATACTCCAACACCTCTCCTGAAAGGGAGGGAAAAATCAATTTCCCCTGTGATGGAGGACTGCTCACTCCTTAGTACTGACTGAGTAATGCAATGCTCTGTTTTAGAAAACATTATAATTTCTATTATTAATATCTTATTATTATTTTAAGAAATGGAATTAGAAGCCTGTAGGTTGCTAAACGGGACACGGTGAAATTTCTTACCTACTCCTGAACTCTGCTGAGCTAATACTTGGACCTGCATTTCACTTTGTACAGATGTCATATAAACTGACCCCAAGTACTCGATCACAGCTTCACTTCTTTTCCTGTGGTTGCTGTGTTTATTTTGGAACAGAAAGCCTGCAGATGTAGGTTTCCCTCCTCCTGCCCCTTAGGCACATGACAGGCTCGGCAGAACAGGTAAGCAAAATGTGGCCCACAGACCTTTACGTGAAATGTTAATATCAGTGTTTTCCAGGTGCTGTTTGCTTACTGGTCCTGATAAATCTTATACTGGTAGAATCCTGTTTTAATGATTAGCATCAGTACATCTGGTCCTCTATAACAAAGATATTTCCAGGTCCCAACAGACAGCCCAGTGTAACAGAGCTTTACTGATCTGGTTTCAATAAATCTTAACAAAAAATTCTATATAACAGATGTTTTTTCACTAGTCCCTGTTAATGTTTGGATGGTTCTTTATATTAAAGGTAGTGTGATTTGGGCATTTAGTTGTGCTGTTCAGCATTAGCTATTTTTTAATCAATTGACTGATTTGATAAAATGTTTAAGACGATTTTTCTTTCCTTTTCTCGTGGCACCCTTTTGGAAGTATCAAAAGGGCTGATAGAAAGTAAAATGTGAGGTGATTCTCCAAATCAAGATAAGAGACTGGTCACGAGGCTTTTCAGTAAAGGTCCCCTTAGAGAAAAAAAAAAAAAAAAATCAAGTTTTTGCATACAATGTAGCAAGAAGTCTTCTGTTAAATTACATCAGAATGTAACTATACAATCTGGATGTCCTGTTCAGTTGATTCAATGAGGTGTTCCGGCACTGACCTTTTTAAGGAAGAGATTATTATTTTCCTATAATAACTCAAGGTTTTTTCTTTAATTTTTTAAATAGGAAATATCGGTGTTCAGTGCTCAAACCACTGCAGCGTTTGTGATGCATAAAGTATGTATAAATCACGGGGAGTATTTGTTAGCTGACCAATGTCCAGGAGCGATTATCAAATAAGAACTTTCTGTTTTTAAACAGCGCTGATCCTTCTCAACCTAACATCTGCCTACAGAGCCGCCACGCTTAGCAATTCTTAGGCTATTCAATGGTTTTTAAACAGAAATGCCAACTCTACATTTCCGGATTGTTGATGGACACTCATTTTTGTACACAGACACCAGGAAGGGAAGTACGATTATCATGCTGTGCTAAGGAAAATAATACAAGTGAGAAAATATTATTTTTAGATAAGACCACTTCCTAAACCTTAATGCTATCTCACAAATCTGTCCCATTATGTTAGAATATGAACATGTATGACACAGATTTCTTCCTACCAGGGACAATGCTTCGTATCTATCTAGACCCCGGTCATTTTCTTTCAGCAATGCTCAACCCAGCATTTCATGGCCAAGTCCAAGAAGACAGGACGGTGAGCATTTCCACTCATTGGAAAGAAAAGGGAGTTATGTAAGAATAAGCCTTCAGGGGTCTGCTGGGCAAAATGAGTCCAAAAGAAGAAACAACAGCCTGTGAGGATTTTGATTCTGGGTTGTCCATACACAGTTCTCCTTCTATTAAAGTATATCAGCACTTTTGACTTCTCCTTTTTGTAAAAATAACCCGTTTCCTCTTGTATTTCAAGGAAACTGCTCCCATAATTTGTAGATGTTTAATATTCATTCCCCTCAATGTAATTCATATATATTCACTGACACGTAAATATATAGAATAATAGCACCCCCAGGGGCAAAATAGCCTTCTAGGAAGTTAGATTCAGGACCCTCCGGTTATGAAAGTGTTACTTTGTCTTTCATGTGTGACCATTAGTTAAAAAAGGTTCTTTAAGCCTCTAGATTCTAGAATATCCTAGACTTAAGCCCTGGATCATGCCTTATTTAAAAGCCCTCTGCAGGGGCACCCAAGTAGTTCAGTCAGGTAAGCGTCTGACTCTTGAATTCGGCTCAGGTCATGATCTCAGGATCCAGGGATCAAGTCCCGTGTGGGGTTCCACACTCAGTGGGGAGTCTGCTTGGGATTCTCTCTCTCTCCTTCACGCTCTGCTCACACTCTCTTTTTCTCTCTCTCTCTAAAATAAATAAATAAATCTTGAGGTGCCTGGGTGGCTCAGTCATTAGGCGTCTGCCTTTGGCTCGGGTTGTGATCCCAGGGTCCTGGGATCGAGCCCTGCGTCAGGCTCCCTGCTTTGCAGGGAGCCTGCTTCTCCCCCTCCCTCTGCTGTTCCCCCGGCTTGTGCTCTTGCTCTCTCTCTGTCAAATAAATAAACTAAAACAAATAAATGAATAAATGAATAAATAAATAAATCTTAAAAAAAATTAAAAGCCTTCTGTGGTGTTCTCTGTATTCTAAACCGACATCTCATTTTATTGACACTGTTCAGGAAGACGTATTATATTTACAGGGTATGTATACAAGTCGAGGTCTTCCAGTTAAATACAACTAAGGTGGCACAGCCCTGCATTAATTATTAATAGAGCAAAAGATAACTCTAAAATACTCAATTATGAGAATGGGACATCTAACATGCCTAATGTTCAGCCACCAAACCAAATATGATCAACGTCAATGTTCTGGGGCTTTCCCTGGGCATAGGTGGGAAGAGGCCCAAACAAGGAATTTAGAATTACTTCTCTTCTTCCCAAACTCCAGGTGGGAAGAGGCCCAAACAAGGAATTTAGAATTACTTCTCTTTTTCCCAAACTCCAGGCCCCGGGAGCCTCCAAACGGGCCTGCTGCAGACACCGGGTGTTTATCAGGGCACCCCACATAATAGATCACCTCCACCTTCCATGATGGGAGTGCTAGGCTGGCAGATAAACTGACCTCTGGGCTAAGTTGTCTGACCTCTCCCTCCCCTGGCGGCTAGTTCTCTCGCCAGACAGCTGGGGACAAACAAACCGAGAGGCAGCGCTTTGACAAATGAAGCTAAAGCAGGATCCTTTGTTTCCCTGAGGCCCACAAGCTGGCATTCCACACGCTCATTAGGGGGCCATGAATTACTGGGAGGCCAGGCCTACACATCCTCCTCCTTGGCAATCCCTGTGGCCACACGTTCCCATGATCTGGGGGGCCAGACTCCGCTGGTCCCAGTTCACATTCCATCCTGTCAGGGGACTCTCAAAAATAAATAATATTTACAGCAGAGTTCAGAGCTCGTGAAAGCCAAGGGGAGAAAAGTACCTTCAGAGAATCCACTGGACCTGTGGTTGTTAAAACGATTTTTCATGAGACCAGAAACCTTTGTAAGTATAATGACCCTGCACTTATCAACCCCCCCAATTCCAATGCTAAATGAAGGGCATAAAAAAGTAACAACTATAAAAAACAGGATATCTTCAGGATATAGAAAATGTTTCATTCAACAAATTTGGTCAATGGTCATTGGCCACCTACAATGTTTAAGGTCTCCAGCTCAGGCTGTAAAACAGCCTTAGTTTTAAAAAAAAATTGACTATCTCTGCTTTATAGCAAGAACTTGGGAAGCCTAAATAAAAGGGGCCTGGAGGTCTCCTTATGCAAATATTCAAACTGAGCTGAAGGGACTAATTTTAGAATCCGGGGTAAGCACCCTGCAACTCACCAGCTAGATCCAGCCCTCTCTGCCTGTTTTTATATGGCCCACAAGCTAAGAATGGCTTTTACATTCTTTAAATGGTTAGGGAAAAAAAAAAATCAAAAGAATAGTATTTCATGATACAAGAAAATGTATACAGAATTCAGATTTCCAAGTTTATAAATAAAGTTTTATTGGAACACTGTTACGTTCATTTATTTACCTACTGTCTATGGCTGCTTTTACATTTGCAAAGGGAGAGCTGAGTAATGACAACAGAGATTGTAGGGCCTGCAAAACCCAAGATATTTACGTTACAGATCAAATCCACCAAAGCATGAGAACACACACAAGTTCCTTCAAGGAGTAGAGGCAGGATTTGTTTTTCTTTTTAATGCCAATTTTGCTAATTTCCTATCGATAAGCCAGAATGCTACGCCCTGACACTCTGTTTTCTTGGACCTTTAGACCCTGATTCTAACACACAGGCTATCCCAGACATCTCGCAGGGAGTTCAGTAACACGGAATACCAGGAGTCACGTCTGTCTTTGAGCAGACAGTCCTGTTGGTGGGGGGCCCCCCTCCCTATTCTGTACAGGCTCCAGTCGCGATCATGAGAAGCTGAGAGGAAATGCAACCACATGGGGCGGCAGGCGATGCCTCAGGGAATGAACGGCAAGACTGAAGCTGGCATTTCTACGGGGTTAATAAGCAGCCCACAGTGTCCCCAGTGGTTAAGTGTTGACATTCTCTCCAATGTACTATCTAGAGAAGGAAGAAAAGTAGAAGCGGAGGACTGTAATACTTTTATGAAGGAAATCTCCCTATGGGATAGCATTTGTCCTCTGGAGGGTCAGGGGACTAAAAATGAGAGAGAGAAAAAAAGATATCCACATCACAGGGTTATCTGAAGCCCTATTCACACCAGAGTGGTGATTCCCGACTCCATGGACACACTTGGGCAACCTGACAACCCTCTAGACAATGGCCATGGGTGACACTGGGTGCGACTCTCAGCTTTTAGTCACCTCTAGGCTTTTCATTTAGTACAGAAGATCCTCCTCGCTATTATTACGTTTCCTCTGCCTGAGGTAGTTGGATCTCATCATTAATATATAATATGAAAGCACTGTCCTCCTACAAAGGATCCAAAGAATAATTTCTTTTAATAGAGATGTAACAGAGCACATGACCCCCCAAAAATAACAAAACCAAAAAACCCCCCAACCTTTTGTAAACTCACCTAGAAAAATCTCCCTTTGCCTCCTGTAGAAGAAAAAAAGTCAACGTCAGTGAAACGTTCCAGCCCAGTGTGCCAGACTTTCAAACACATTCCCTGGTCACGACAACTTCTCTACTGAGGAAGCTCAGCTTACTACTTCTGTTGTCCTATCTGCTACAGGAAGCCGACGAGGAAAGACCAGGCGTTTGCCACCTGAATCCGAGACACTAAATTACACTTTAGAAAGTTATATACAAAGAAAGCGATTCATAATGGCAAAACGCACATTTCGCCTTCTCGGACCCTGGTTTACCTTTTTCTAGTTTAAAGATTCGGAGTCGGAAGGTGTGTCTGGGTAGAGCTGTCTCTGTCTCGAGTTAATTGTGTTGTCGTGTACTGCGGGCTCCTTCCCGATTACACTACAGAGGAACCATGGAAACTTTAATGAATCTAGCACCAGGCCTTGAATATGGTAGTCGTTCAATAAAGCTTTCTGGGAGAAATAAATTAATGACCTCCTTTCAATTCATCTTGCCAGTGAGACTAATTTGTCATTGTTGCTAATTTTCATTGATAACTCTTTTACGCATAAGCTAACGGTCTCTCCTTGCCTTTCCATGCGGTATGAAATGATTCTCTTGACAATTAATTCTGCTATTGACTTGGCTTTCTCCAGAGCGGGGAGGGCACCAAACCTGAAGAAAATGGAGTCACTGAATGATCTCAGTTTCCCCCAGACTCAAATGATATAGACACAGTTTTCCTTTGCAGAGAGACACCGTCATAAAACTTGGGAATACCAGAAGCTCCTATTTACTGCTACGGCGTAGCTCCTTCCCGTTAGTGCTACAGATAATGAAGATGATGAATAGGGAGAGGATGTGGCAGCTAGCTGTGGATGCTAAATCTTATTCCTGTCTCTTCTGGGTCTGGCTCTGGGATGCACAGATGACGGAGAACAACCTACCTGTAAAATATAGGAGGCCAATTCAAATACCACCTCACTGTCAACGTCGATCAGCTCCTGAAAGGAAAAATCAACAAGGAACTTAAGTTTGGTACTTTTACTGATTTCTTCACAACATCTCCTTAAAAAAAGGCCCGGTCTTCCTTTTCTGAGCTATCCCCCAGAATCTCAAACCCTCAGAATATCTGTGGTCTGAATGACTTGACCCCAAATGCTCCCTGACATCCCATTCACGGCTTTTAGCCAGAAGGGACCCAGTGGTCCTGGGCCTTCTCAGTCACCTCAAAGGCCTTATCTTTTAAATCTTGAGAAAGCAGGTTGTGGGCCAGTCCCGAGTGTTTTACAAATTTGTTAATCTGGTTCATCAATGGAGTAAGGTTACTTGATATCCAATTGTGTTTTCTTTGTAAACTCTACCTTAGAACCAGGAGTAAGGCTTTATTGAAGGAAAAAAAAAAGTCGTAACAGGATTGTAACTCTTCAAATTAAAAGGAAATGAAACTAAAAATACAGTTTCTCATCGCAATGGCCTCATTGCTTCAAGCACTAACAGTTGGATGTAGCTGTTGTCTACCACGGGTTTGGAGCAGATACGGGGCACTTCCGTCATCGCAGACTGTTCTTTAGACCAGCATTGCCACATCATCTAAGTTTATTTATTTATTTTTTATTTTTTTAAAGACTTAATTTATTTATTTGTCAGAGAGAGCGAGCACAAGCAGGGGGAGCGGCAGGCAGAGGGAGAGGGTCCCCGCTGAGCAGGGAGCCCGATGCGGGGCTCCATCCCAGGACCCTGGGATCTGACTGAGCCACCCAGGTGCCCCACAGAGTCTAAGTTTAAAAATGCTTCTTTCCTATTCCTTCTTTCCTTAAATATTTAATCATGGGGCGCCTGGGTGGCTCAGTCGTTAAGCGTCTGCCTTCGGCTCAGGTCATGATCTCGGGGTCCTGGGGTCGGACCCCACATCGGGCTCCCTGCTCAGCGGGAAGCCTGCTTCTCCCTCGCCCACTCCCCCTGCTTGTGTTCCCTCTCTGGCTGTGTCTCCCTCTGTCAAATAAATAAAATCTTTTTTAAAAAAAATATTTAATCATGATCTATGGATATGGTCTTAAAAGGACATAAACCTCTCTGTGGTTTTTGAAAAAAAATCTAATACATATATATTTCAATATGTATATAGTTCATATCTGTTTTCTAAACACCTATTTAAGGTGTAATTGATACACAAAAACCCTGCATGTTTAATATATACAATTTGAGGAGTCAGGCCGTGTGCAAACATCTGTGACATCGTCACCACGCTGAAGGTAATAAACATATCCATCACCTCCAGAAGTGTCTTCGTGTCCCTTTATGTGTGTGTGTGTGTTTACCACGTGGTACAAAACACTTAACATGAGATCTACCCTCTTCATAGATTTTAAGTGCATGACACTGTATTGCCATATACAGTTTAGATCTTAAAAACAGAGGGAACTCTGGGGCGCCTGGGTGGCTCAGTCGATTAAGTGTCTGCCTTCCGCTCGGGTCATGATTCCAGCATACTGGGATCGAGCCCAGAGTGGGGCTCCTTGCTCAGCGGGGAGCCTGCTTCTCCCTCCCCCTTTCCCTCTGCTGCTTCCCCTTCTTGTGCTCTCTCTCTCTGTCAAATAAATAAGATCTTAAAAAAAACAAACAGAGGGAACTCTGGAGTCCATTAGCACAGAAAAATAATAAACAAATGAACTAATGTACTTCTGTTTTGAAACTTCAGTAGAAATGTCCATTTTTTTCTTTTTCTCTCTCTCGTATCACTAGATGCTACAGCGGATGACGGGACCACAGCACGTCAGAGCTAAGCGAGGCTTCGACGACACCAGCTAGCCCAGCCCTCTGCTTTTATTGGGATCAGAAATCCAAAAATGTCAAAGGACTCTCCCAAAGCCACAAGGCCTTAAGAGGAGGCTGGAAACAATCCTGCAACCTCTTGTCTAGCAGGTGACCTCCCGGAGTGCATGCATTCGCCTAAGTCAATAAGGATTCAGGGGTTATCACCTGACATTTGTTAGAATGGCTATTATCAAAAAGACAAGAAATTGCATGTGTTGGTGAGCATGTGGAGAAAAAGGAACCCTTGTGCACTCTTGGTGGGGGTGTAAAGTGGGGCAGCCTCTACAGAAAACACAATGGAGGTTCCTCAAAAAATTAAAAATAGAAATAGCCTATGACCCAGCAAGTCCACTTCTGGGTACTTGTCCAAAGGAAATGAAAACACCAACTTGAAAAAAGATCTTCACCCCCCTGTTCACTGCAGCATTATTTATGACAGCCAGCTGTAAACATGGAAATAACCTGTGCCCATCAACTGATGAATGGATAAAGAAAATGTGGGATAGACACACTATGGAATATTACTCAGTCATAAAAAAGGACGAAATCTTGCCATTGGAACACCATGGATGGATCTTGAAGGCATTATGCTAAGTGAAATAAGCCAGACAGAGAAAGACAAGTATTATATGATATCACTTATACGTGGAATCCAAAAGAAAGAAAGAAAATTCAAATTCATAGATACAGAGAACAGGTTGGTGGTTGCCAGAGGAGGGGGGGTGGCAGTGGGAGAAGTGGGTAAAGGGGATCAAAAGGTAAAAACTTCCCAGTTTATAAAATAAGTAAGTCCTGAGGATGTAATATACACCACAGTAACTATAGTTGTTATTATACCGTATATTTGAAGGCTGCTAAGAGAGGTAGATCTTGAAAGTTCTCATCATAAGAAAAAAAATGTATATATGGGGTGATGGATACTAACTAGACCTACTATGGGAATCATTTCACAAGGTACACAAATATTGGATCATTATGTTGTACACCTGAAACTACTATGTCAATTCTATTTCTGGTAAAAAAAAATAAGGACTTGGTCTCAGCCAACATGTTCTCAGAACTGTATCTATCATCAAAGTTAGCTAAAACTAGAGTTACTTTTCCCTTGAATTATAAACCAAACTCATGGTTTTCTAATTAATTTCTTTTTGTGGTCCACAACTGGATCACGGAATTCAAAACAACACACTCAAGCAAGCCTGTATCTTTTGAAGGAGGGATCTCATTTGGGCTCTTTCAGGCTCAGTAATTACAAAGATGGATAATCATATTTGCTCCCGAACCACCTTAGAAGTGTGGGCTAAGAGAACCAAGGAGAGAGCAGATGGAAGAATCGGGCACAATAATTCTTTATGCGTAACCAGCCGAGAGAGCTTTACGGCCACCATAATTGATATAGACTGTCAGGGCTGGGAGACAGAGAATGCGTGCAATTGCCCTTCGGGGATTACCAGATCCCATCAGAATGTAAATCATTTAACAGTGTACAAATTAACAGGAACACTGTCCAGGGTTTCCACAATGGCCCATTTCTACTCACACGCCGTTCCTTTCCATTCCCACCAAGGACATGCTGAGCGCTCACGTGCACGGTCCCGTACGGGGATGTGTGCTCTCCTGTCAAACATTTACACCCACAGTGCAGCTAATGGTCGATGGCGGGCTAATCGTTAACCTTCAAGGAGAGGCTTATAAGTAGCATGCAACTCAAAACCAGCCATCAGGAACAACCCTTTTAAGTGTGAACATAGCTTTTAGTTCATTATTTGACTCATCTGCTAAATGAAAATGTACCGGGGGGGAGGGGCAGGTTAGCAAAGGCAGAGGAAGGTCTTTGAAAATTTCATTTTATTTTATGCAGCCCGTTATAAAGTTCCAGGAGAGTCTGTCAGAGACAAACCTGGTGGTGAACGTGAACTGGAACGTGCCATTATTCAGAGTCAAACCTACCAAAAATGCATGATTCAAGGCCTGCCCCGATTTACCCAAGTTCTCCCTCACCGCACCCATCCTCAGGGTAACTGGGCACCCTCACCCTTCAACTGGGGTGAGTTTTCACCTTCTCCGACCTTGACCGTCTCCCAGGGAAGATATTAAAAAAACAGGGCGAGTCAAAACGTGGCCAGGAAGAGGGAAAAGGATTAAAGACTGAAGTGGCTCAGACAGCGTGCATGCTTACACAACCCGATGGAAGAGAGCTGCATCATTACTTCTTCCCATCTCTAGTTAATATTGACTGAGCTCCAGAATCGTCTTGCTGTCTGCCCTCAGAGGAGTCAGCCCAGACATCTAAATGGTGTGTGGAAGAACCAATGCAGGAATGTGGGAGGACATGTTCCGAACTGTGAAGAACATTCGTTCCTACCGTGCAGCCTCTACCCCATTCCCCGACGTCTCCTGCTCACAATGCGCTCCCCCCACTTTGACACCTGGCCCTCCCAGGGGGATTTAATCTTTAAAATCCACTGCGATGCAACAGCGTTCGAGACTTTCTGCCCACACCACACGTTTCCTCTTGTGCCTCAAAACCTACAAGCTGGGGGCACCTGGGTGGCTCAGATGGTTAAGCGTCTGCCTTTGGCTCACGTCATGATCCCAGCGTCCTGGGATCGAAGCCCTGCATCGGGCTCCTTGCTCGGAAGGGAGCCTGCTTCTCCCTCTGCTTATGCTTGCTCTCTCTCTCTCTCTCTGACAAATAAATAAAATCTTAAGAAAAAAAAAAAAAACAACCTACAAGTTGAGTTTCCCGAGTGGAGGGGTGGATAGATGTTTCCATCTTTCCATCTATCCTCCCCTCCAGTCACACATGATGTTGCCACCTAACCATCCAAAAGACAACTCTGCCTTATTCTTACATGACTTCTCTGGCAATCCAGAGGTGGTATCTTTCACGAGTCTCTGCTCCAGCAGAGAAAATAAGCTACATGAGACGACAAAGAGGGCATGCCAAGTCGGCGCTGGGTTTTCCCTAGCTGAGGACAGCATGGGACAGGGGGAGTGGGAGAAGACGCGTCAGGGAAGAGCTGTAGGTGTTGCCCAGCTGGCCTGACCCAGAGGCCAGGGTATGACCCTCCTCTGTGCCCCTGAGGCTCTCAGAGCCACTGGAGAGGCACATCTTCGGGGTGTTTGCTGAGCTCCAATCTTGCCTGGGAATCCAGGGTGGTCTGATGGGCACGTAAGAACTTTACCTTAGATGCACGGGTATGAAGAAGGTGCTGGTAGAAGGGAATGTGATGCCTTCTGGTTATTACGGCCATTCGGGGTGTACTCTGGGCATCTGTTTTACTTACTACTGAGTAACATGTTTGGCTTTCTTTGATCTTTTGAAAAATGCCACGGAAAGACAAAACGTGGCTATCCGCAGGTGTGTGCTTGGACGCTCAGAGCGGGGTTGGGGAGGATGGCCCCACTTCCTCCCACTCAGCATTGTTTGATCCCAGGTGATTCACTAGCCGAGAGAAGAGGCCTGAGGTCATTTATCAGCAGTGTAACTGTGAACAATATTCTCAGAAAGATTTCCATCTGTCGGTCTCCAAGAGTTCCAAATAAATGGCCCCAGGAGAACCGTGAGCGGCAGGTGTTAAAGACTTTTTCCAAAAGTACCGAGCACTGGAGGTCCTCTTCACGATCCCCTTGCTCTGAGGGGCTTGGTGGTGGTCTTCACACAGCTCAGGGATCTTAATGAAAAGCATTCCTCCGTGGTCGGATTTGAACAACAGAAATTCCAATTTTCCACATAAGATGAATAAGATAATTGTAACAGAAAACGTGATTAACCACCATACGATAGGTTGACAAGATTTCAGTGAGGATGATCTATACCAAGTCCATCCAGAACAATTTGCAGAGTCAGCCCAAGGGTTTTCTCAGTCAACCCTCACCAACCGCTACCACCCCTCTTCTTACCACAAAATGCCTAAAGATTACAGTTTCTTGCCATCCTCCTTAAGATCATTTCTACCCTCTCTGGAAAGTTCCAGGTTCTAGTTCCCATCCCCCAACAGCTCTGGGACATTGAATGAATCAACGGATCTCCTCGAGTTTCATTTTCCTCATCAGGAGAAGGGGGATCACGATTTCTTTTCCAATTATTTTACTGAGTTTGGTGAGGACACGGAGGGGTGATCTGGAAACCCCAAGACACACTACAAACATCCTGGTTGTAGTATTTATTTGGGCACACGGGGGTTTGTAATCTGACCTCCCCAGTGTTGCCTCTGTTCTTGAGCACTGTTGAGTATTTATAGGAATGGTTGGGAAGACATATTTTTTTAAAGAGGAGGACAGCATTGTGTGGGTGTGTGTCTACGAGTGTGAGTGTATCACCCAAGTGGCCCTGATGCCCAGAGTTGGCCTCCCTGTGCCTGTATGCGTACCCCAGGTCATTGCACAACCCATAACGGCAGCATGAAGATGCCTCGAGCAAACCTGGGTTGCGGTGAGGGACAGGACCGGCTCGGTCTTGCACAACCGTCTTCCTTAGCCCTTTGCCAGTGCTTCATCAGTCAAGTTACTTCATGTTTGGCTGATGAGCCACTGGGGTACATGCCACTCAGGCCGGGCGCCCATGCTCTCACTTTGTGGCACAGTGATTCCTCCTGCTGTCTCCTGTTTGCAGCCCGGGCCGTGACCCCGGGGAGTCTCTCTTGTAGAGGTCACAGGCACCACCAAGATGATGAGCCCAAGTGAATTTATTTCTAGAATTGAAAACAAAAGTCCCTCTCTGTCCTTTTTTTCCTCCCACCCCCTGTCATATGAGCACACACACTAACCCTGTAATAATCAAACTAAGAGATAAGGACTAGGATTCTGAAGGTCTGAGACTAAGACTTATGTTGGGTCCTTTGTCCTGTGGGGCCTGATTTGCGGGCTTTGTTTCTCTCATCTTCAGATGAGATGATACAATCTGCTCACTAGCAAAGCTCTTTGAAGATCTTGGATAAAGACCACTTACTTCAATTTCAGCAAGAGTGATGGTGTTTCGCCCTACATAGCAAATGTGGCCCAAGGATGCTTATTTAAATTTCAGTAACATGGGAGGTTCCCAGACCAATGTGGACATCTCAGAAAAGAAGGAGCAAGACCCCCAGCCCACATAAAGCAGGAATTTTAAGTTTTTCTTTTCTTTTTTTTTTTAAACTGATTTTTTTTTTAAATTTCGTTTATTTATTTGAGTGAGAGAGAAATGAGAGATAGCACGAGAGGGAAGAGGGTCAGAGGGAGAAGCAGACTCCCCGCTGAACAGGGGGCCTGATGCGGGACTCGATCCGGGGACTCCAGGATCATGACCTGAGCCGAAGGCAGTCGCTTAACCAACTGAGCCACCCAGGCGCCCAAGCTTTTTCTTTTCTGACATGATCTGCTCTCAGTGGGTACATGCAGGCACCAGACTTGCTAATTTCATAGGAAATACACAAATCCTTGCTCCCTGGGATTGGAAAGCAATCTATTAAGAACAATTTCCTGAGCATTGTCTATATGCCTAGTTCAGTGGATAGGTCATGGAAGGTGATCATAAAAATTCACGCTGAAGAACGCTCATGCCAACTTTCCCTCCAACCCAAAGAGGGACACTGCGGTCCATCTTTAGATGGTGATCATGTGTTCTGTTTCTTTGGTTATCATTGTTGGACAGGATAAGCGTTGAGATCAAGCATTTAAGTGTGACATATATATTTAAGAGTGGATGGTCAATCCCATATTATCTTTGGAATTCCTTCTTTTTAAAAATTTTTAAATTTAAATTTTTAAATTGTTAAATTTTAACATTTTATGACCTAGCACTTGTGGTTTGCAAGACTTTTGAAAATCATTGTGGTGACTAATTTTTGACAGCAATTTCCCTTTATCAGTGGAGAGAAGGCAGGATTCAGTCCCGTAGCCCAAAGGTGGGGCAAGAGCTGAGATCAGAATCTATATCCACCTAATCACTCCCATCGGGTGGGACAAGCCCACCGCCTCCTGCGGGGCTGGCCTATGGGCTTCTTCAGTTTGGCATGGGAATCCACTTCTAAAGACAGAAGCCTTGGCAGGAGTGCTCTGCTTTCTTGTGTGATTTTCCAGGAAACACACAACATCAAGGGTAGACTTCCCATGGGAGTTTCCCACCGAACAAGACACACATTTCTAAATGAGTTCTATCCATCCCCTGGTCATAAATGTTCTTTCCTCGTGAGTTAAAACACATCAGAGGGGCGCCTGGGTGGCTCAGTTGGTTAATAAGCATCTGCCTTCGGCTCAGGTCATGATCACAGGGTTCCTGGATTGAGCCCCGCATCAGGCTCCCTGCTCAAGGAGGAGTCTGTTTCTCCCTCTCCCTCTGCCCCTCCCCCTGGCTCATGCTCTCTCCCTCTCTTTCCCTCTCTCTGTCAAATAAATAAATAAAATATTAAAAAAAAAAACCACATCAGAAATGCTGTTGAGCATGCAGCTGTGTGGGGTGTCAGGGATCCCCATTCTGTACCTCATCCTGCTCCACTTAAAGTTCACGCTTAGAACCCTGTTCTCTCGTGACCATATTCTAATCCTCGGCAACTTGGATTGATTATGACTATATTTTCCTGCTCTTTTTGCACAAAACACGGGAATGTAAAGTATAAAGCAAGGGGATATGAGGGAGAAACCCACTGGGTCATGGGTTCTGCCTTCTGGTGAAGAAAGAGTGGAAGGCAGGAAGGTGGTGCTCCTAGTCTGGGGAAAATGACAAACAGAACAAAACAAAATGAAACATCTTTCCTCACTTTTCTGCTGTTGAAAAGGTCAGAGGTTTGTTCTCTGAAGAAGATGAACAGGAAGCTGGAATGAGGCCCCCATCAAAAGCACCAGGATTAGAAAGGGAGTCTATTCCCCAAGTGGAGGGGTTCCCTCCCCTACCCTGGAAGTGGAGGACGGGCCCAGACAGGAAGTGGGAAGATTCTCCTCTGGAGAGAATGAAGAGCCACGACAAAGGGCACCCAAACACTGCCATTCAGGCTTCCTACTGAAAGAACCAGCTTGCCAGTGGATCGGTCCCTAGGGCTATCCACCAGGAGACCACCCCCTCCCAGGCGCCTCACTCTTCTACATGGATGGATAGACCAAGATCAACAGACGATTGAGGCAAGTCTCCTATATGAAAGACAGAGACCAAACTAGGAAATACACAGGCAGGAAAAAAAAAAGAACCGAAAGGAAACAGAAAGGACACAGAACGTGCATAATTAATACTGAAACAATAAAAGAATGTTAAATTTAAAGGCAGTAACAGGATAAGAGACAATACAATGTATACATGTAACGCAAAGGTTAAAAAGCCAATAGAGATTAAACATCATATTGATGAAATCTTCCAGGAAGTAGAATAAAAAGAGGGAGATGGAAAATAGGAGATACAAGGTATCAAAGCAGGAGGCTGTGCCCAGCATCTAATTAACAGGAGTTCCATAGGGAGAGCACAGAGAAAACAGAGGAGACATCATCAAAGAAATAGTACAGAAAAATCTCCCAGAGCTGAAGAAGAATACCAATCTCCAGCCTAAAAGTCCCCAATGAATACACAACCTAGCGGATTTACAAAGACCCATTTCAGGGCGCCTGGGTGGCTCAGTTGGTTAAGCGACTGCCTTCGGCTCAGGTCATGAGCCTGGAGTCCCAGGATCGAGTCCCGCATCGGGCTCCTTGCTCAGCAGGGAGTCTGCTTCTCCCTCTGACCCTCCCCCCTCTCATGCTCTCTCTCTATCTCATTCTCTCTCAAATAAATAAATAAAATATTAAAAAAAAAAAAAGACCCATCTCAAGGCATAGCGCCCTAAAATTTCAGATGAAGAGGAATAAAGAGGAAATCCTAAAAGATACCATGGGTGGTGGCAGGAGAGGGGGAGAGGGTCCACATACAATGTACAGCACAGCAAACTTCTCTGGAGCAAACTCTAAAGCAACACCTTTGATATTCTGAGAGATGTCTTCATTCGGTATTTCCATATCTACTCAAACTATCGATCAGATATAAAGGTAGCAGAAAGACTTTTTCAGATATGCAAGGACCCTAACACTGCACTTCCCATATGCACTTTCCCTGGATTTATTGGGAGGATGCTCTCCAGTGAAACAACGGCATAAAACAAAACACAGGGAGACTCGGGATCCAGGAAACAGAGGACACACTCCAGAGCTGGGTGAGGGACTGACGGGATGGGGAGGGGGGTCCGGTGCTGAGGGCTGCGGACGAGGCCAGGTCCAGACTGGAGTGAGAGGATGGACGGTGGCTACAGGGAGGTCCGAGGACAAACTACAAAGGAGGCAACAATAAAAACCAAACCAAAGAGAGGAATGGATGAATTACTCGATGCATTTGGAAATTGACGTGCGCATTCATTTGGGAGTCTGTAGGAGGTCTTGGGAAAAAAAATGATGGGCCCATAGAAACTAAACAAGTAACAGCAAGGCAATTATTACCTTTAGGTAAAACGAGGGGTTGTCTAAAATGGGAATCACAACCAGAGGATGCTGCTTGGATTAGTCATACTAATGTAATGCTGTCGGCTGTGGGCTTTTACCCAGAATTGGGCTTACCACCATTTTGGGAAAATGGGAAACAGGAAAGTGTGGGTGATTGTATTGGAGACCTTAATCTTCACCCATCTCAGTTGGAATTCAATAAATCTAAAATGGATATATTCAAGGAATAATGCCTTGTGCCAACTTATTTGGATATAGAGAGGCAAAACCCAGAAGAAACAGCTAAAATTGTTGAAGGTGGTGGGACTTGGGGGTGGGCTTTTTTTTCATAATAAGCCTCTTAGAACCATCTGACTTTATTTTATTTTTTTAAATATTTTATTTATTTTACAGAGAAAGAATGAGAGAGAGAGAGAGAGAGAGAGAGAGAGCCCATGGGGGGGGAGGGTCAGAGGGAGAAGCAGATTCCCCGCCAAGCAGGGAGCCTGATGCGGGACTCAATCCAGGGACTCCAGGATCATGACCTGAGCCGAAGGCAGTCACTTAACCAACTGAGCCACCCAGGCGCCCCAAACCATCTGACTTTAAACTGCATCACATATTACTGTGATAAAAGTATTAATTAATTTGGGGCGCCTGGGCTCAGTCAGGTTAAGCAACCAACTTGGTTTTGGCTCAGGTCAGGATCTCAGGGTCATGAGATCAAGCCCCATGTTGGGCTCTGTGCTAAGCATGGAGCCTGCTTGGGATTCTCTTTCTCCCTCTCCCTCTGCCCCTCACCTCACCCGCTCCCCTGCTCGTGCACTGTCTCCTTCTCTCTGAAAAAAAAAAAAAAGTATTAATGCTTTAAAAAGTGAATGAAACAGCGCTTGGAGGAAGCAGGAACAAAGAGCTCATTTATCTGAACAATTCAGATTCTGGTACACTGCAGGGATCGTTCCCGGAGAAACAGGGAGGGAGCTGATATATGAATCCTGCGCTGGGTAAACGGAAGCCCCCGTCTACCAGCATCATGTCCAGGTTGTGTGTCTAGCACTGCCCTCTGGGCTCCTCCAGGCCCCCGAAGTGCTGGGGGGTGGTGTGGGTGGCACACAGAAACCCTCTGCCGAGACGAACAACTTGGGTCTGGATCCAAGTGAGCTGTATGTCCACAGCAGGAGCCCATAATGTCCCTGGCACAGGGTTAACCAACGACATTCATGCTTCATCTTGCTTCATCTTCCTACGAAGGGTGTGGGTCGGGTCCTTTAAAGATGTATTCATATATTTAGAGAGAGAGAGAGAGCACGCATGCCAGTGAGTTGGGGGTGAGGGGGGGCAGAACGAGAGCATCTCAAGCAGACTGAGCACAGAGCTGGATGCAGGGCTCGATCTCACAACCCTGAGATCATGACCTGAGCCGAAACCAAGAGTCGGATGCTTAACCGAGTGCGCCCCCAGGCGCCCTGGGTCGGGTCCTTTAATGTCCTTGTTCAACCAGAGGAAAATTAAGCTTGGAGACATCAAAGAAGGCATCCACATTGACTGCATGGACGATGAAGCAGAGCTACGACAGGAACCCAGGTGTGCGGGACTCCAAACAGGGCCGCATTGCCTGTTCAACCACTTCCGGTCCTTGGTCCTTGAGGAAGTCCCTTAACCTCTCTGACCCCAGTTTCTTTCTTGGTAAAGCTAACGATTCTGGCCCTACTTCCCTGTTCGGCTCAAATAAGAAAATATATGTGACAATTTTAAAGAAGCTTAAAGTGCCAATGCATGCAAATGCAAATATTATTTTTGATGACAGGAGGGAGACAGGCGGTCTTGTGACCCTACTTGGTCTCCTACATAAACTTCAGGGAAGCCAGCTCTAGTGCGGATCCTGAGAAGAGCCAGCTGGGGTTTGGAAGCCAGACAGCAGCTGGGTCAGCAGGCAGGCTGATGTGGCAGGCCACCTCCCCCTGGAGGACCTGTAATATTAAATTCTGAGGATTTCTTCTCCTTCTTCATTTTCTATGAATCCCAGAGTCTTCTGCGAGCACGGTGTTCAGAAACACCGCAGCCTTCAGCTCCGGGTAAGCATTTGTGACTGGAATGAATTGAACAACTTTGAGTGAAAAACTGTTTCTCTCCTTTTCCCCGGCGTCTGGACAAGCACGATTTGGGGCCACCTTTTACTTGGTTGAGCTGATTTCATCAGTTCGGGAACTGGAATTTCCAGACATTTACTGCCCCAGTATGCCCCCTGGTGGACAGTCTCGCGTTTTATTCCCTAACTTTCTCAATGTGCCTTCACATTCTTAAACAAAAACCCTCAGAGACTCTTGCAATCTGCAAGCTGGTCTTATTTCCACGCTAGAATGAGAAAACGCGTTTAGAGAGAGGAAGGAATTTGCAAGTTCCTGGAACTGCATTTGGTGTCTTTTTCCCCCATTCAGCAAAAACCCAAAATACTGCAGTCTGAGCGGTCTGGGTTTGAGCCCAGTTTAAGTCCTGGCTCAGCAACTGTCACCAAGTGAGGTCCTTTCACAGAATTGAATTTGATCCCTACCAGGCCTTCTATTATTGTGGACATTTGCATTTGGAGGGACTATTCTGTGCAATGAACGTGCTGAAGAACTTGCAGAAGAAAAACTGATGGCTGATGTACCAATCCAACTCGTGCGTGTGTTTTAATGTTTGGTGGGTTTGTGGCAATCCCCTAAAATAGGGTTTAGTTAAACTTGAAAATATAGGCCGTGGGATCTCTTCAGACTTCTTCCTCAGCCACTGACCACTTTACCACGAGTGTGCTTAGCTTTGAAGTCCTCTGTGGCTGCAGGGGCATTCTCCATTCTGGGGGAGAGCCTGCCCTCTGGAGCTCAGAGCAGCGCCGTGGCTGAGCTCGGGGACCTGGAGTCGGGTTGCCAGCTTCAGCCCCCACTGACATTGCCATTCAGTAGATCTGCGACCTCAGGCGAATCTCCTAACTTCCCTGTGCCTCATCTTCCTCCCAGGGGAAACAGGGATAAAAAGTAATATTCACCTCTAAGTGTGGGGAAGATTCAGCCACACAACTTACAGAAAGCACTCAGCACCTAGCGTGCCATAGGGGGATAGGCTGTGCTTCTCTGTGGCTGTTAATGAGCTGACCTGAGGTGTTGCCCTGAAGCTTGCAGTCATGACACACAAGGGAAAGAGTGTGGGTGTTTCTTTCAAATACCTTCTCCCGTGCTATTGCTTTTGTTGCACATATGAGTGAAACCATATGCTAATTGTCTGTCTCTGCTTGATTTATTTCACTTAGCATAATCCCCTCCAGTCCCATCCATGTTGATGTAAATGGTGGGTATTCATCCTTTCTGATGGCTGAGTAATATTCCATTGTGTATATGAACCACATCTTCTTTATCCATTCGTCTGTTGAAGGGCATCTCGGCTCTTTCCACAGTTTGGCTATTGTGGACATTGCTGCTATGAACATTGGGGTGCATGTGCCCCTTCTTTTCACTACATCTGTGTCTTTGGGGTAAATACCTAGTAGTGAAATTGCTGGGTGTTATATGCAACTAGTGAATCACTGAACACTACAGCAAAAACTAATGATGTACTATACAGCGGCTAACGGAACATAATAAAACAAACAAATACCTTCTCCCAGTAGAGAAGCTCAGCCCCGGTGGTGTCTGCAAGCCCCTCTCCCCAGGCAGGGGCTGTGTGCTGGAAACGTATGTGGGCGTTTTGGGTTGGCCAATAAAAGGAAACACTGCAAGCAGATGGGCGAACTGGATGCAGTGCAAGGGACTGTCCCACTCAACTGAGAATTGTCCCTGAACAGACATGTCTCTAAAGAAGATGTACAAATGGCCAATGAGCATATGAAAAGATGCTCGGCAACACTAATCATTAGGGAAATGCAAATCAAAATCACAATGAGATACTGCCCAACACCCATTAGGATAGCTATTATTAAAAAAAAAAAACAACCCACAAAATAACAAGTGTTGGAGAGGATGTTGAGAAATTGGAACCTTTACTCACTGTTGGTGGGAATATTATGTGGTGCAGTCCCTGTGGAAAACAATACGGCAGCTCCCCAAAGAATTAAATATACAATTACCATATTTTTGGGTATATACCCAAAAAAACTGGAAGCAGGGAGTTGAAGAGATATTTACAGATACATGTTCATAGGGGCATTATTCACAATAGCCAAAAGGTGCAAGAAACCCAAGTTTTCATTGATAGATGAATGGATGAAAAAATGCGGTCTCTATATACAATGGAATATTATTCAGTCTTAGGAAGGGAATTCTGACACACACTACAACGTGGATGAACCCTGAGGTCATAATGCTAAGTGAACTATGCCAGTCACAAAAGGACGAACACTATAGGATCCACTGATATGAAGTCCCTAGGATAGTCTAATTCATAGAGACAGAAAGTAGGATGGTGGTGGCCAGGGGCTGGGGGTGGGTAGAATGGGGAGTTAGTGTTTAGTGGGTACAGAGTTCCAGTTTTGCAGAGGAAAAGAGTTCTGGAGATGGATGGAGGTACGAACACTGTGAATGCACTTAAAATCACTGAACTGGACACTTACCAGTAATTATAATGATAAATTTTATGTGTATTTTAGTATAATTAAAAAATTTTGCCCACCTAAAGTGTCAATAGCATCCCTTTGAGAGATATTGCTAGAATATCTAAAAATAGTCAGATAATGCATGCATTTGGTTATAAGAAGTCCACTTACCCTTTGCATACAACACCCAGAGCTCATTCTATTACATGCCCTCCTTAATGCCCATCACAGTTACCCCATCCCCCCACCCCCCTCCCCTCCAGCAACCCTCAGTTTGTTCCCTAGAGTTAAGAGTCTCTTATGGTTTGTCTCCATCTCTGTTTTCATTAAATTCTACCCCTGAAACTAATAATACACTATATGTTAACTAAATTGAATTTAAATAAAAAATTAAAATAAATTAATTAAAAAGAAAGAACTATACAAACTATAGAACCTAATTAAGGGACATAAAAACAACTTACTAAATGGAGAAACATTTCATACTTATGAATGGGAAGAGTTAATGTTTGAAAGTTATATATTCTCCCTCCTCCTCCAAATTTCTCTCCATCATTCGATACAATTCCAATTAAGTTTTTTTGTGTGTGTGTTTGTTTTTGTTTGTTTGTTTGGCCACATATGACAATGTATTTCTAACATTTACCTGGAAGAATAAACCAAACAGACTTCTGCAAAAAAAAAAAAAAGTCCACTCATCCTTAGGAGACCTATCTGCATGGACTAGTGCATCTGCCCTCCCTGTCCATGTATCCTCTTTGTCTCAGCTGCCAGGGGAACGGGACCCCTAAAATCAGGCAAAGGCGCACTTCCAAGGAGCCAAAACTTAGTGATGGGATCAGGAGGAGTCCTGTAGTTAAATGGGTAGTATTGCTTCAGGACGTTCTCATTTATTTATAGCAATCCACTTATAAATTACGTTTACTAATCAACAGAATCACATTGGGGCAACAACTTGGGATTTCTGGCTTCAAATGATACTTTTGGCTTTCAGTGGAAAACTGAACAGGAGGAAAGTTCTTACCTTGTAGATACAGGACTTAGCATTCAGAAAGAAGAGCTCGATGGTAGCATTGTCCTTCAGGTATGAGATGCTTTCTATATAGAACCTGAAAGAGAAAAACTGCTAATGAGCCATAGAAGCAGCAACTGATCAAGCTGAAAATCAGCTGTTTTCTGAGCTACAGGATTTGACATGAGGACCAGAACTTCCCATCCTAAATGAAAAAGAAAAAGGTATCATCAGTTGTTTTCATATGGTTCCTTTTTGAAAGAAAGCAGAGTTTTTCAAGCCCCTTTCTAGCACATGAGGACTGCCATGCTTGACAACCTTGCCCAGAGCCAGGGAGCTGGGACTCCCACCATAGGGGGTTAAACTCAACCATCTCCTTTCTTTTTCTTGAGCCGCTTTCCAATTTTTAAATAACATTATTGGATTTTCATACATCGCTTTTTTTTGGTCCTAATCACTGTTGAGTTGGATTTCTTGAAGATAATTTTTTCTGCTCAATTGAAAAAGGAGGCCCTATTTCTCTTTAAAACGGTTATGACGTTATCTTCCCAAAGGTGGTGAGGTGCGATTTGACTTCTGCGAATCCAGAGAGCTGTGGTAAGTGCTCTTAACGCTGTGGTATTAATGCATATTAAGCCAAATGAGAATTGGATTTTTATCCAGATGGAGCTTATAGATTTCTTTCATGATGAGACATGCTGAAATTATTTACGTTTACATTTAATTCACCCTTTTATGCATCGACTTTGGCGTTTATTAAATCACGTAATCAGATTAGGCACTTGTACTTGTCTAGGGACCAGCCGCGTGCAGGGAGGGGGTGATGGAAGGCAGAACCTTGCCAGGGAATAGGCCCTGAGTGGGGCCACCGGATACCTGCCTCCTGGAAACTGGGGCTACCCAGAGGTGGCAGTGGCAGGTGTAACGGGAAGATAAGGGCTAGGTCCTTCTAGAACAGCGTTACAGTATGATGGAAAGAATCCTGGGGAGGAAGTCAAGAGACCAGCGATCTGGTCCCAGCTCTGTATGATTTAGGGCAAATCACTTCATCTCTCTGGGCTTCTGTTTTCCAGACTGTAAAAGAAGACCGCGGGACCCGGTCAGTGGTTCTCCACCTAAGAAGTCTACGGCTGTAAAATATTGGAAACTCATTTGGATGAAGACAACAATAACAGCAACAAAAACAACAAACCAACATTGCATGAGGCTAATAAAACACACCCCTAGGCAAGGACAAGCCCACAGACCACCAGTTTGCAACCTCTTGTCCGCAGACGGATGTTTTCTGTCATTTTTTCCAGTGTGGGTGTGCAGAGGCTGCTGTGATTAATATCATACAGATTCGTTTAAACTTGTGAGTGAATCCAGAGTAACTTCAGATACTAGCAGATATTTTCAATCAACAGGTATTAATACAATTTCCCCCCCAGGTGAGAGTCTACAAAATGTTTGGAAATTACAGTATGGCGCTCATTCTTGCAAAGCTTGGGAATGAGTAGGATCCTTGGTGGACCTCTGCCACCTGGTCTCTCCCTGCAAGAAAAAAAAAGAAGCACCTGCCTCTTGCTTTTTTGGAGCAGGTATTTTAGGTCATGGAGGCTCCATAAAGGGTCTACAGTGGTCCCAAAGGAACACCCGGGTGGCTCAGTTGGTTGAGCAACTGCTTTCGGCTCAGGTCATGATCCTGGAGTCCCAGGATCCAGTCCTGTATGCATCAGCGGGGATTCTGCTTCTCCCTCTGGCCCTCCCCGCTCTCATGCTCTCTCTCTCTCTCATTCTCTCTCTCAAAAAAAAAATCTTAAAAAAAAAAAAAAAAGAAATGCAGTAGTAAACTCTAGGTCTTATAAGACAAGCAGAATAAGTTAAACTGGATTTAATAAAAAAAAAAATCCACATTTGTTGTGAAGGATTTTTGACTGGGGGTAATCAGAATAGCAAAATCGGAAGGAAGGAAGGAAAGAAGGAAGGAGGGAAAGAAGGAAAAGGGAAGGAGGAAAGGGAGCGAGGGAGGCCGACTTGCAGGTGTGACCCATTATAGATGAATCTTGCTTCGTGCCTTTGTTCAAGCTATTGCTCTCCACACAGAAACCACCATCCTCCACACCCTAAACCACTCCTACTCCCTTCTGCCCTCACTCAGGAACACCATGTTTTCCTGGGCTCTGCTGATGGCCCCCAGGGAAGAGCTCTTCCCCCAGGCTCCTCCTCTGCTTTCCATGCTCCCCCAGGGTCTTGTACTTTTCTGCTCCCTAGGGCATCTTCTTTCTCGGCTGTGAATGGCCTCCTGGAGGGCGAGGCCAAATCCCATTCATTTTTGTTTATCTCCAGCACTGATACAGTGCCTGGCACACACGTGGACTTAGTAAGTGTCTGGGAGGGAAAGACTGTCAGCTTCCCTCCTCCCCGCGGGCTGCTGGGTGCTGCTCTCAGGAGGGACAGTGAGGGGGCAGCGAAGGCACTGCAGGAGGGGGAGGAGGTAAGTGACCTCCCACCCATGTCCCGAAATCCCCGGTCGGGGGGCTCATATTCCGCATCCGGGCCCTGCCCCCCTGCCCTTCACTCACTGTCAACGTGGAAAGTTGCACAAGCAAGCCACTGCTCCCCTCGAATCCTAAAGCCAGGACAACAGCCTAAGTTTGTGGAGTTTGACCTCAGTTCTGCAATAATCACTCTGAGTCTAAATCTGTTGGGTCCGAAATCATGTAATTTTCAAAGCAACACCTTGTGTCTTTCCTGCATTTGTTTCAATTCTTGAGAATTAAGGACTGAGAACATTCGCTACCCCTGCCATCCATTTTCTCCTCAATAGTATAAGAAGGAAACATAACACCCTTCCACCCCCAGCAACGGAAATTGGAAAGGACAGGGCAGGTTCTGTTCTCTGCGACAGTGTTCGTGTCCCCGGAGTTCCACGGGGTCTGGCTGGACACGAGGCAGGAAGGTAGAGAAAATAACCTATTCTGAGATGAGGAAAAATAAACCACCAACTCTTGACAGAAACTGGAAAGCAGTTTCCCGTTAACCTTTATCACCAAGAAGCAGCCTGGAAAACTTATGAGCTCCAGGCCTGTCATATTATTATTCTGTAACCCTGGATATTTAACTCATCCTGAACTTTCCATCCGCACTAGGGAACTTGTGAGTCAAAATGCCCAGAGAAAAACAGACCCCAGACATCTCAATCCACACACCGAGGCTCAGGGCAAGCTACGGGAGCACCAGGGAGCAGAAACTTCTGGGGAAGTGGGAAACATTGATGGTTTGGGTACAAAATCCGGATTTTTTTTTTTTTAAAACCAGTTCTGTTCTTTTTTATTTCATGAGAGCTCCTCGTTTTGCCAGTAGGTGGCGATGTTGCATTTCCTTAACTACCAGTGCGCAGGTGGGCGGGGGGAGCACTTCCTCAAAGACCTGGTTCACAAAGAAAATTCCGGGTCTCTGGGTAAAGCCGAGGAGCTGAATGCTTTCTTGTAGATTCACAGGGTCTGCAAGGGCAGTTCCAAGTCTGGCTCCATATTAACCATGGGTTTCTGGTGCTTTGACATCTGGGGCCTTGGTGGCTCTGGAGGGAAGGCCCCTCCCAGTGCTGACCAGTTCCTTAGAGGTGTGAGCTCGCCTTTCATATGCAGACCAGCCAATCAAGAGCTCACACACCCCTCCTGCTCCTCTGTGGGGCTCTCACCCTCCAGGTCACGACCCTCCTGCCCTCTCACCCCAGGGCCCGCGCCAGGGCCAGACAACTCTGGACAGCCCCGATGCCCCCAAGCCTGCTGAAATGATTCAAAGTAGCCAAGCCTAAACCTGATTACCCTGCCTCACCCATTCCTTCCTGCAGAAACCACAAAACAAAGGCTCTTCCCCACATTTCCCCCCACTCCCTCTGCCTCCTGACCAACGTCCCTGTCCCTGGGCAGCCCTGCCTGGTGTGGCGTAACCCCCTCCTCCTAGGAACTGTGAGCAGCAAGCTGTCTTTTCCATGGCCACCATCTCCTGATGTGTTGGGAGTACCTGAGTACCTGTCCCTGAGTACCTCTACCGGAGTAATAATAAAACTTACACTTTAAAACGGGCTCTTTGGGCACATTTAGCAGGACTGAATCTGATGGCTTTTTTTTTTTTTTTTTTTTTTGAGTCAAAGGGCCAACCTTTGCCCTAGGCCAAGGGCAAAGCTGGCTAAGTCTGTTCCCTGAAAACCATCAGCAATGTCACACCCAACCTGGCCCAGATGATACCGACCTGAGACATTGTATCTGACGCTCTGAAGCAGGAATAAATATGTGCTATGTTCCTACGTGTTTGGGCACATAAAATAATCAAGAGGCTCTGAGGCCTTGGGGAGTCTCGTCCCCTGTAACCCGCGGACGCCTCGGATGGCAGCAATCAGCCTTCCTCCTCTGAACCGCTCGCTCCTCCTCTTCCCTCCCACATCCACCCTGTGGCACTGGGGAATCACCGAATCTTTCCAGCAAGTGTTAATTAAATGGACCGCTGATTTCATTTTGTCACGAACACAAGGGTCACATTTGGAATGCTGACTTTTAGTAGCAAAAAGGAGCGACAGGAATGAAAAGGGTATTTGGTGCTGCTGTGAGTTTCTGGGGCCGAATATCTCTGATCTTTAGAATTTCACCAGCTCGAAAAAAATCTTCAGTGGGGCACCCAGTTGAGATCTAGCAAGTTCTGGTTAGCAGGCCCCTCATTTTAGGATCCCTGCCTTCATTGTTACTATGGTGACAGGAAAGAGCAACTGCTTATCTCAACCAGCCACGAAAGACCCCAACAGTCAGGCCATAAACTCGGCTATAAAATCCCCACTCCCGGAATAAAGCTTCCTGGGATCGTCTCTCTCCCTCTTTTTTTTCCCTAGTGCTCACTTCAGTTTACTGTTGGTGAACCTCAGTTTGAGGAGACAAATCTAATCTCTATTTATCTTCCTACAAACATTGGAGATGATCAGCGTTGCGGGGCCACTTGGCTGAGGACGACACGACTGAAGGACCAGCCCAGGAGTGGAGGGAACCATTCGGAGCACAAACGTGTTCCTACAGAAATACCCAGAGATTTCCTTGGGTGTGTAGGGAAATTTTTCCTATAATTTTTCTTGACCTATTTCTTAAGCTTGCCTGGTGAATACGGTCAGAGGGTCACTGTTCTCAGATTTGGGGAGCTTGTCTCGTAGTCCCAAGCGGTGGTCTGCAGATGGATGTGACCTTGCTCACACACTGATCGCTGGGCTGGTTGTAGAGTCGGTGTGTGTGTGTCTGTGTGTGTGTGTGTGTGTGTCTGTGTGTGTGTGTGTCTGTGTGTGTGTGTGTGCGTGTGTGTGTGTGTCTGTGTGTGTGTGTGCGTGTGTGTGTGTGTGTCTGTGTGTGTGTGTGTGTGTGTGTCTGTGTGTGTGTCTGTGTGTGTGTGTGTCTGTGTGTGTGTGTGTGTGTGTGTGTGCGTGTGTGTGTCGGGGGGGGTAAGGGAGCAGCAGGAGGTGAGGTAATCAGGTCAGACGGGACATGCAAAGCATAACCGCAGCGTGATAACGGGAAGCCAGGAACATTTTGAGGAGGGGAGCAGATGAGAATTCTGGAAAGCTACTCGGTGGTAACCTAGAGGAGAATGGAAGGAGCCCCAGCGAGGAGAGTGGTTCAGGAAGGGGGTGTTCATGGGGAGTCAGCAGTGGGTCTAAGACCTATTTAAGACACAGAAGTAACAGGAGTTGGTGAGTGAAGAAGGCAAGGAGGCAGGAGAGTCAAGGTTGACGCCCCAGTTTCTGGCTGGGTGTGTGGCGGGGCCAATCACAGAGATAAGGAGGTGCCACAGGAAGAGGAGGAAGTTTGGGGGGCAGAGAGATGAAGACGCCATTGATTCAGGCAGAGGGGGCAGAGAAGCGCCCGTGAAGTTTGGGGCCTAGAGACGGCCAGTGACCATGGCCGTGATGGGACAGCCACAAGCTGAGGAGCCGGTGGGATGGGGAGAAAGGAGACAAGGGCAGAACTCTCCTTCCGGATCTATGCTATGGACAGCGGTGGGAGCAAGGAGGCAGGAGCGGATGGAAGATACAGTCAGAGAGAGTATTTTCTTTTGTCAGGGTAGAAAAGTCATGGTTATGGGGGGAAGAATCCATGGAGAAGGGGTAGCGTAAGACGGGAGACTGGAGGCAGGGAGTTCTTGGAGGTGCTGGAAGGGGCTGGAACATGTGGACCTGGCCGGCCTTGGACGCTGGGCTAAGGGTCAGTCTCCCTCTGAGGGGTGTGCATGTGAGTGCGTGGGCACGCATGCAGTGGGTGGGCAAGGAGGCCACAGAAGGGGCGGGTACAATTAAGTAAGGGAGCAGGAAGCTGAAGCTCCCTTGGGCCAGCTTTCCTTTTCTCTACAGAATCATAAGCAATGTCACCTTCTTGGAGCAAAGGAGTGAGCTTCTGGTTTGGAGTCTGTGGCAGGGAGCAAAAGCCACCATGGGCATCACAGAGGGCCCCAAGCAGGTGCAATGGACAGAAGTGGCTAGAAACACTGATGAGCTGTGTGAGATTGGTCATAAGCAATCGTGCACCAACTTGCAGCTGTGTGACCCCCCTCCCCTGGCCCTGACCACACTCGGCAGCTCAGAGGCAGAAATAAAAGAAATAGGTGACTGGATGGATCCCATCCTACGTGTGTGTGCACGAGCACGCACAGGGGGCATGCAGGCATGTGACCGGCAGCAAAGGCAGGGGGTCCTGGGGAAGGGCTGGTTGCAATGGTGGTAACACGGATTGGACTGAATCGGCAGAGATGAGGACGGGCAGGCTGAGAGGGCCTGAGAATTAGGGGAAATGGATGCAGAGGTGCACGTGGGTAGGGGTTCGTCTGCTCCGCTCCCCGCTCTACCCTTAGCTCCTAAACTAATGCCCAACACACGGTCAGTGCCTGGTGGATATTTGTGCATCAGTAACTGAACCTATTGCCAACGGTGAATGTGCAGCTCAGTGTCCCCAAGGGGGGAAACTCACTCTCCAGAGCTCGAATGAGAGTGGGTCTTGGCTCTCCAGGCCCTGTAGTGATGCGGCTCAGGGTGCTGACGGGACCGTGGAATCTTCCTACATGAGAGGGAAGAGCACGGTGCGGGGAGAATGCCTTCCCACTGGTGTTCACCCTGGTTAGCAGATGGCAAGAAGTTCTCAAGTGGGGCTAACAACACATACCTCGGCTTCTGAAAACTCCTGCTTTACCATGTGTGAGGCCCCTTCCTCCGCCACTATGGAGGTTCCAACCTGCCTCCAAGTTTTGCGACTGCAGGATGTCCCCCCGCCAATGGGATGCTCTCTGCCAAGGCCACTCGGAGTTGAGTAGTGCCAGACCTGGAATGGCAGGCCTGGGAGGGCTACTGCTCTCCGCACCCTCTCTCCAGTGGGGGTGCATCCGCGCCTGACGCCATCTCTGAGGGTGGACCCTGGTTCTGCAGCCGCGGCCAAGTGTGGAACACGAGACGGCCCAAAGTCACTGATCCTGACTTGGTGGCCTGTGGCCCGGCCAGAGTCTCTGAGAAGCAATCATGGGGTCGCATTTCACTTGTGGAGAGAGACGTAGCATAGTGCAGCGGGGAGGGCCCGAAGTTTGGAGTCAGATCTAACTGAACAGAGGTGGCAATTTATTCACGGTATTGGGAGGAGAATCAGCATGTTGGGCCCTCATCTCCCTCTTTTTTTTTTTTTTTTCGAGATTTTATTTGACACAGAGAGAGAGACACAGCGAGAGAGAGCACAAGCAGGGGCAGAGGGAGAGGGAGAAGCAAGCTCCCCACTGATCAGGGAGCCCAATGCAGGACTCGATCCCAGGACCCTGGGATCGTGACCTGAGCCGAAGGCAGACGCTTAGCTGACTGAGCCACCCCTCACCTCCCTCTCTTTACCTAGGAGTAATAATACCTGATTCAAGGGCTGTGAAGATTTACAATCATCCTGAATAATGGATGGATGTTTAATAATGGATAGTTCCCTTCCCTCAGACCTTTTCCCTTTTTAGACCATTATTAAGACTCTGAAGGCTCTGTGATCACTCCTGGTGATCTGACTCAGAAGGAGGAAAGGGGAGGTCCTTTTTAGGCTAAATCATGGGTCAGTGAAGACGGATTTTCAGTCCTCTGTCCCGCCATGCTGAGAATACCCAGCAGCACGACACCAGCCTCAGGCCCTTTGAGGACATGCTCAGAGGAGAAAGCAGAATTCCCCGATTTCAGATTCATGTTATTTAATATATTGGGGTCTTATTTTTCATCATCGGTTGAATGGAAGTGGTAATTCTGCCCCCTCTCTCACAGATGTTTCGAATATGCATTACAGCAAGAGAATATATAATTGCCAAATAGTAAGCCATGCTGGGATGGCAGCCCAACTTTAGATCCCCAGGGATACGTGGTTAATATTTCCACTGGATGAATTCCCAAAACTTGACTTAAAGCAGTCAGCCTTTTCCATGGTCTTTTATTGGGTGCTTTTATTCTCACGAAGGCTAACGGTGCACGTGTTACAGGGATGAATCTATAGATGTTTAAACAAAAGGAGAGAGGCTAGGAGCGGCTAGAGAGACCGCTTGCAGGCACGCACGTGTGCTGCTGGCTGGGCTGGGGCTGCTCTGGCTGCCGCGCTCTTGTTGAGAAAGGAGGAAGGTCAGTGAGCTCATGGGGAAATCGCCCAGCCGGACGGGAGCTCCTTTATGGACCCCGGCATAGTCCAAGGTCTGAGTCCTTTATGAAGATAATTCATCCTGCAATTCCTTTGGAGAAAATAGCCTGCGGGCACCCCTGGAAAGGCACCGAGGCACAGCTGGGAATTCTGACCAGGCACCAAGGTAAAAATGCACAATTCACCTACGTGAGAGCATCTGTCTCCTCTCTTGGAGAAAACAGACTCTTGGTGTTTTGCTTCTGTGTTGCTCAGCTGGCTGCAAAGTGGGGACTCAGGAGAGTGGGGTCTGGGAGCCAGGATCCTCTGTGATGGGTGCCAAGGTGACACCCACCCTGGAAGGTGGTAATAGTTCAAGTGACAGATGATGGGGAGAGGGGAGGATAGGGCAGAGGGTGGAAGTAGCCAGAGAGAATTAATGCACCTAAGAATCTGAGGAAGAGGAAAGACTTCAAGGTTAAAGTCTACAGGACTGAATGGATAACGACATCACAGATTTGAGGGACCACAGAAGGCCTGGGGAGGTCCAGATGATGAGTTTGGCTTTGGAGCTGCTGAGTTAGAAGCACTCAGGTGGCCAAGGCTGGACACAGAAACCCGAGGCTCTGCAGAAAGAGCAGCTTTTGCAATGAGCTACAGAAGGAGCTCCGCCTTGTGACAATATTCTGCTAGGGGTCTGTCCACAAATGTGGCCCAGGAGAGTTTTTCCCTGGGCAACGTGTTCTCTGAGATGCCTACTGCAGCCACCTAGGAAAACGGGTGGCAAATGGCAGAAGCATTCATTCCTGCTTCTCCATATTGTGAGCCCGGGCCCTACCTCTGCAGCTCTCCTCTGTGTATCTGGTGTCACAGACAGAAGTCACGAGTGACTTGGATCGGCCAGCATATCCTCAGTGACAATTTCGTGGCGCCCCAAGCTTTCCTCCAAGGCTCGGTTCCCGAAACCCACCAATAACTCAGCTCATAACAGACCCTTGCAAAAAGCAGCTAATATACAACCAGCCCGGTATTCTCTCTTCTTGATTAATGTTGGTGAAAAGCAGCAGGAAGGAGTGGAGATCCTGATGTATTCTGGCAAGTGGACTCATCCACCTTTGATTACAGGTTAATGAAACACTTAAATTCAACTGAGCCTTGCCCGACGTTGCCGCACCCCCACACCACCCCTCGCCCCCCCAGTGGAATTGTGAACTCTCCTTTATGCAGTTACCTTTCCATTTATCTGAGAAAATGGAGCCACCATTAAAGAGACTGTGACATCAAGATCACACCCATCAGTAATGGAAATGGCTAAGGTTAGCTCTGATAGGCTTGCAGCTTTTAAACAAATAAAAAGGGCATTAAATTCAAGTTTAATTTTGCTCCGCCAGCAGAGGTGAAGATACATGTTCTCATCTGGGACATGGACCCTTTAACTCTTATTAGGCTCTCTGACGCTTTCCATGGTATCAGGATGGCTAAGATTAAAACTGCATTCCTGACCATGCTCTTTAGGAAGAACTGAACTGTGAGTTGTTTGTGTCCTGCTCTTGAACTTGTTAACATATATATATATTTTTAAAGATCTTATTTATTTATGTATTTGAGAGAGAGAGTGCAAGCGCACGCATGACCCGGGGTTGGGGGGCAGAGGGAGAGGGAGAAGCAGACTCCCCACTGAGCGGGGAACCCGATGTGGGGCTCGATCCCAGGACCCTGGGATCATGACCTGAGCCCAAGGCAGCCGCTTAACTGACTGAGCCACCCAGGCGCCCCATTGAACTTTAACATATTTTAAAAGGACAGGGTGCGTGTATTGGGTACGAGTGCTGGTGTCCACTGGAAGACGGAGGCATTCGGGCCTAAATGCCCCTGCAGTTGTGCACAATGAAGGTTCTGCACAAAAACTGCCTGGTGGTTCCAAGGACGGGGTGCTCCGGGAGACGCTGGATCTGGACGCTCAGATCCTGGCTTTGCCCCTGAACCCAAGACACAACCCCCCCTCTCTGACTTGCCAAAACCTTCTGCAAATGAAAGTGGTAAGTCCAGCTGACTTCATGTTTGCAAATGTGAGCCATGAGGAGCAAATTATATTCTCTGCAGCCACAGAATAAAACTTCTTATAATAGATTAGTGAACAGAAAATGCCCATCATTTCTGGTATTTTATTAAGCCGTATCCTCCCTTCCTGGGGAATGCATTGAACTATGGTTTGCTGCTGCATTTCAACTATTCCTATTTGGAATAAGATAAAATAGGCAAGTTTCAAGAGGCCAAGTGTCACTTGTGAGAAAAGGAAAGACTCAGGGGCGCCTGGGTGGCTCAGTCGGTTAAGCGTCTGCCTTCGGCTCAGGTCATGATCCCAAGGTCCTGGGATCGAGTCCCGCATCGGGCTCCCTGCTCAGCGGGGAGTCTGCTTCTCCCTCTCCCTCTGCCTCTCCCCCTGCTTGTGCTCTCTCTGTCTCTCAAATAAATAAAATCTTAAAAAAAAAAAAAAGGAAAGAAGACACAGACATTTGTGATGTAGCTCCAAATGACCGCCACCAATAATAATAATAATAACCCCAGGATTTGTGTTACTGTAAGAGACTCCGTTTAGTTTGAGACAGATGTTTGAGACAGATGGACCACAACGAACTTGATTCCCCTTTCCTTTAATCACGCTGCCCTCCCAGACTTCTTGACAAAGAAAAAACAAAGAAGTAAAAGGATGGATACAAGGCGTACATACCTGACACAAAAGTACAAAACCACTGGTCCTGACTTTTTGGGGAAGTCATGTTCCAATACTCTTCGGTCTAGTTGAAGCCAGTTTAAGTGTCCCCTGAGGAGAAGAGAGACAAATGGGTTAGGACTCTGGAGTTTGTGGAAGCTTCTGCAACGAAGGCATGTGCGCAGCAGAACATGTCGGATCGCAGATCAATGTGGACCGCTCCCTCACTCCTAAGTTCTCGGTATTTGAAGAACCTCAAGGAGTCATCTGGGGGGGATACTGAATCAGCGGCAGATACCATGTGACATGAAGGAGAGGAATGACAATCAGAAAGTCTGGGGTTCGCGACCTGCTATCCATTTCCTCGATTGTGCTAAAACTAAAATGGAATCCTACCCTCTCTCTCGTCCTGAATCCCCTTACCACCACCCACCTGAGTGCCTTTTTTCCCAAAGACTCAAAACCCACTTTAGAAATGTTAGCAATCTTCACATCTTGCTGGAAGCAGACAGGGTGGAAAGTGAATCACAGACAGTTTCTTAAAAAATGAAACTCACACCCACCATATGACCCAGACATTCTACGCCGAGGTATTTACCTGAGAGAAATGAAATCTATGTCCATGCCAAGACTTTTTTACACGCAGATGTGTAGAGACACTTTACTTGTAACAGGTCAAAATTTAGAACAACCCAAATGTTTATCAATAGGGGAATGAGCATGATATAGTTGTAGAACAGAATACTATCGCCCTAAAAAAGACAGTGAGCTATTGGTACATACATCAACATAGATGCATCTCAGAGTAATTATGCTGAGTCAAAGATGCCAGACAAAAGAGTACAGACTGCAGGATTTCATCTATATGAAACTCCAGAAGGTGCAAACTGATCTATCCTGACAGAGGACACATCGGTGGTTGTCTGGGGGGTGGGTGCGAGGGAGGGCTTTCAGTGGGGCAAGAGGAAACTTTTGGGAGTGATGGATATGTTCATTATCTTGATGGTAGTGATGGTTTCATGGGTGTAGACACATGTCAAAACTCATCAAACTGTACTCTTTACCAAGTGTTTATTGTATGTCAATTTTACCTCACGAAAGCTATTTTAAACAATGAACCACAGAGACCTTTGATGATATACAAATGGAGTGGCTTATGCATTTCTTCCTTCCCTCTCTTCTTTCCTTCTGTAAATATTAATTAATCGCCTTCTCTGAGAAAGGGTCTGGAGATGCAGCAGTGTACAAAATAGACACGATCCCGATTCCCCTGAGCTTATAGTCTTGTAGGGAGACAGACACTCAACCACTATTCCCACAATTAATGGCAGAATTACTAATCAGGGGGCGCCTGGGTGGCTCAGTCAGTTAAGTGTCTGCCTTCGGCTCAGGTCATGATCCCGGGGTCCTGGGATTGAGGCCCGCATCGGGCTCCCTGCTCAGTGGGAAGCCTGCTTCTCCCTCTCCCACTCCCCCTGCTTGTGTTCCCTCTCTTGCCTGTGTCTCTCTCTGTCAAGTAAATAAATAAATAAATAAATCATTAAAAAAAAAAAAGAATTACTAATCAGAACGGTATTAGGACCTAACACTTATGGTACAAGGACCATGAATAATGAGAACATGTAAGGACCTGATTGAGTTTGGGGCCCAGAAGTACTGCCTGGTGTTTGAGATTTGAAGAACAATAAGAGTTAACTTAGCAAAGAGAAGGGGGACTATGTTCTAAGCAGTACAGCCAGCATGTGCAAAGGCCCTGAGGCAGGGAGAAGTATGGCATGTTGGTGTCGTGTGAGTACAGAGGGATGAGGCTGGAGAGGGCAAGGACCAGCTGCTGGGGTCTGGGAGGCCACGTTGAGGAGATGGTTTTTGCCGAGTGAGGCAAAACCACAGGACAGGTATGAGCAGAGGAGTCTGCCTTTTCCTCTCCTCTCCTGACCCAATCTCAGTCCAGCAGCCCGGAGGGCCAAGCCCTATAATCCCCTTTACTCAGGAGGCTCATGTTGAACAGACACAACTGATACACGAAGCCTCCTTGGGTGCCTGATGCTATGAAACACGTTCATAATGTATACGCACGTGTGAAATGCTGGCATTGGTCTGTGGATAATGGGAGACAAAATGTGTCTGACTCACTGCATTAGAATGTTTGCTCCTCCAAGCACATGCTTGCCTCCAACAAATGCAAGACAGAAAAGACGCTAGAGGTTTTCATCTCCACTTTGAGGCTCATTCAAGCTGCACCTTTTGCACAAAATCCCTCTTTCAATGTGGCTCTAGAGATGGCATTTGGATCTGCTTCTGGAGAGTGTCCATCTGAGGAACTCGGGTTCTTTTTCCTCCTTCAATGAATCTCCATCTAGAAAAATATATTTTTTTTCTACTAACTTTACCTTTCATGTTTGGTTATTCTTCTCTGAACATAGTAACGATAAAAAATAATGGGAAAAAAGGTTTTCTAAATGAACGACTGGATCACTTTCTTCCAGAAAGGTGGGATAAATTCCCGTCCAACTAGAACACGGGATCTGGAAGCAGAGAGTGCCAACTTGGTCTCTGGTTGTACTGGAAATGCCGAGAATGCCCCACAGGGTCATACTTTTTCAGATCTCTGTGCCTGAGCTCATGTTGCTCTCTCTGCCTAGAATGCCCTTCCCCTCCTTCATCACCAAGTGAAGTCTGAACCATCCTTCAAGACCTGGCTCTCTTGTGTCTCTTCCAGAAAGCGCTCCTTGACCCACCTTCCCACACCACACACCAGCCTGGGCTGGGCACCTCTCTGGACCCTCACGGCACCCACCCCAGGCACACCTGCTCCCATGCTCCCCACCATCCGTGGAACGTCCCCTGCGTATGCTTTCTGTCTCCCTAGCAGACCCTTTACATCTAAAAAACAGAGACCTACTTCATAAGGTGAAAGTGTGTGCTTGATCAAATGGAAGGTATTAACACAAATATTATAATTATCCTAATTATTGGATAATAAATTACAGCCACTCTCTTCCTGCCTCTGAAAAGGTCCAAAATCTTCCAGAGCCTTCTCTTTAGGCTCAGCCTCTTGCAAACATGCCCCATGCATGCTCTATGCTGTGCCTTTGATCATGCTGTTTCTCCTAATTGGAATAGTCTCTCCTCCTCATTATCCGAACGCTAGCCATTGTTCAAGGCTGAGTTCCAGTCTTTCAGAGAAGTCATCCTTCATTGTTTCCGTCTGGGGTTTCTTTCAAACTTCTCCAGGCTTGTGTGTGTGTCATCTACAGAGCATTTAGCATATTTTGTACAACTTGTTATTTAAAGAATATGACCCGTCTAAGATGTTACGTTTTCAACACTGCTCAAAAGGACTTGCTCATTGATTGGCCACCAGAAGCAACAGATGTATGCCTGCATCTCAATTTATGAAAGTGACTGAGTGACAACACAGAGGTTAATGCTATTGAAAGAAAAGCTGAATGTTATCCAGAGCTTCCCCAGTGATGAGAGGTGCACCACACCACACAGGGCCATAGGGGAAGCGCCAGTGTTGGTTATGAGGCTGAGAAGGAATAAGGAGAAGGCAAAGGTCAGAGCCTTTACTGGGGTTTCCACAGGAAAGACAAGACAAGGCAGGGGAAACAGCATAGGGTTAGCTAGTTTTAATGACCCTGGCAGGCTCTGAGGCATAAGTAGGCTGCCCCCAGCTGTATGGTACCTGGCCCTGAACTGATTAAGGGCCGGGGCAGCCCTATAGAGAAGGTGGCTCAGAGGATGGGCTCTGGGTCAGAGGGGAGATGTAAACAGCTTCAGCTGTTCGTCTGGCTTTGGAATTAATGGATGCCAAGTAAACAGAGAATCTGAGAAAACTCCGAATAGCAATCCATCCAATGACCATGCGGATTTAAATTTTAATCTCTTGCCTGACGATAATTTGTGATAAAGGGTCTGGCAGGAAGAACCTTTTTATGATTGTCACAAGAGAAAGCCACAGCCCAGTCCAATGGCCCAACATTACTGACCACACGGACTGCTGGGGATTCGACCTGGGCTTTGGGGGGCATGATTCACTTGGTGAAGAACCTCCAGGTGAGGACACTGTGCATGACGGGACACAGACATATGTGTCCCTTGGATGCTACTCTGTTCTGTTCGGGGTGCTCACTGCTCTTCTTCATCCATGTGAACAGAAGAGAAGAGGAACAGATTCCCTCTCTAGAGAATTTCATTCCCCACATTAAAATTTTTTTAAAGATGGGCACTTGGGTGGTGCAGTCAGTTAAGTGTCTCACTCTTGGCTTTGGCTCAGGTCATGATCTCAGGGTCGTGAGATCGAGCCCCCTGTCGGGCTGTGCTCAGTGTGGAGTCTGCTTGAGTTTCCCTCTCTCCCTCTCCCTCTGCACCCCCTCAAATAAATAAATAAATCTTTAAAAAATTAAAAAAATTTTTTTTAAAGAATGACAGTTTCATAATAAATTTATTTAACTGGAAATTCCTTTGTTCGCAGCCATATATTGGTTTAGCATTTACCAAACACTGAAATATTTAGACAGTGAGAACATGATCAGGAAGCAGAGAGAACCAGGAGGCCAGAATCACCCCAAATAGCTAGCCTCCGAGGAAAAATGAATTTCCTTTCTCCACTTCCTCTGCTTGAACTCCTCAACCCCCAGCTGAGGGCTGTGAGGGATGGCATGACGCACACACGCATGCAGGGTTCTGACAACCATGGACAGGTGGACTCCCCACACCCGGAGTCTCAGGACTCGGGTGGAAGGAAGCGGCCCCCTCCGTTTTGCACGCCTGCAAAAATCTCTTCACCGCAGGCTGCTCACAAAGGCAAAGACCAGGGGCACCTGGGTGGCTCAGTCGAGAAGCGTCTACCTTCGGCTCAGGTCATGGTCCCAGGGTCCTGGGACCGAGCCCCGCATCGGGCTCCCTGCTCGGCGGGGAGCCTGCTTCTCCCTCTCCCTCTCCCCCTGCTTGTGTTCCCTCTCAAACTGTCTATCTTTCTGTCAAATAAATAAATAAAAAATCTTAAAAAAAAAAAAAAGGCAAAGACCAAAGGGACAAGTGACTCATCCAAGGTCTCTTATGAGAACTGCCTAATATCTGGTCAAAAGCTAAGAGATGGATTGAAATGCCAATTGGAAACTCCAGTACTTTGGGCTTGTTAAAATATTGTCTGCTCCTTGTATGTGGCTCCAAGTCACATCTGCTATAGCCAACAGCGTCAAGGGTCCCTCACCACACAGGACGCTTCCTTCCCTGCATCACACCCCACGGTCCCAGCACCAAGTCTCTTCCTCAAATACTTTTTTTTTTTTTTTTACGTTTGGGTGGGATGGGAAAGGAACAGGTCAAAGGAGCATCCTCTCTATTCAGTTTAACTAAGAGATGCCTGATAGCTCAGTTTTCATTATTCTCATTGATTTTTCATTTGAGAATTCACCTCGGTGCATTTACCAATAACAAAGCAAAAAATAAAAAAATGCCCCAGCTGACACTCAGAGTATTTGTGCTACTGCTTGACTGATAACTATCTTTAGAGCTGAGCAAGATAACACTCATTGGGTTTATGGTGGCAATAGGTCAAACTGTGGGGCTAGTAATAAATATGCAATTGCTTCCGGGCAACAGAAATTGGATGCATTTATTTAACAGATTGCTTTTAACTTCTACATATAATACAAATAGATTTTTGTTTTGAGTGTTGGCACCTTCAATAGAGATGGCCCTAAGGAGAGCTTTGTTTATAGGGAGCTACCGGAGGGTGGAGGTATGTGATAAGTCTGTCTGAGCTGATCGCCTCTTGGACCCCCAAGGGGGAACAAAACGCTGTGCCTTTTAGAGGTTTTTATGGTAGATAGGTTATTTCCTATGGAATGAATTTCCAAAGAAAGCCAAAGCAAGAGCATGAAAATTCTTATGGATGTCACTGGATGGGGGGCAGGGGGTTGGGCAGAGTGCTCTTCAAAGGGAAAAATGTTTAGCTAGTTCATGTCCTTAGAAATACATGGGCACATTGAGAACAGCTCAGGGAGAGTGATTTAGCTAGAAACTCTCAAATAGTGGCCTTCAATTATGTGAGAGAGCATGTGTGTGAGAGAGAGAGAGACAGAGAGGGAGACAGACAGACAGACAAAGATGAGTATCGAGGAAAACAGATGGCTGTTTGGTCCCACTGACTTTATGGCTTTAATTTTTTATTTATGGAGGAACTGTTTGCTCCACTATGTTCTCTTAAGGCTGTTCTGAATTTTCTTTTATAACACCTCCTACACTATATCTGATTATTTACCTCCTGAACTAAAAATACAAGCCTTACAGGGGGTCAAAGCTAGTCATTTCTCTATTTCCAGGGCTTAACAGCGGATGATAAATAAACCTTGCCTAAAGAACAAATACATCAGCTTCAAATATGCTCCATCGATCAATGCTGCCGGGGCGATGACAGCCATCCACGTAGAGATACAGCTCCTGCCCTAAATGGTCTCCATACTTGGGGAAAATTCACTGCTCACCGACTCCAGGATCTGAGCTCCACCATCTCGCTCACACTAGGAATGAAAAGGTCAGAAGACATGGATCCCTCCGGCCTCCTCAGATGGCCGCATTCTTTTTTATTTATCTCAGCTGCACACAGGAAGAGTCCTAGACCCCCTCTCTGGTCACTAAATAGAAGGTACTGTGGTTTGCCAGACATCTGGATGTCTACACGGGCTGTCCCCGGGGTAGCACTGAGCGCTGAATGCCATGTTCCCAGGAGCAACAGTTACGACCCAGGCACGGAGGTCTTGGCATCGATTTTCCTCCCCAGTCTCCTGGTACAGAGCATTTCATGAATGGAAATCCCAAACCTATTTCTAAAATTACTTTCCCAGCGCCGTATCCTCCTGTTGTTTCTCCTGCAAGGGGAAAACTGCTTTTCTACGTTATTTTCAAATTGCAGATAAGCTTGAGACTGGGAATGCTCTCCACCTAAGCCCTTCTCAGATGCCTCCGCCATTGCTCGTCATGCTTCTCCTGGAGGGGAGCAAGGACTCAGAGGGTTCTCCCCACTGTCCCGGCACTGGACTACGGATGCATTTCCAGTACGAGGCGCTCGGGACTTAAGTTATTTGGATAAATCAGACTGCAAATAGTACCAATCAATGATGCGATCAATGGAAACATAGCATGTTGTTAAAAAAAAAAAAAAATCCTTAATTGGTTCTTATGCTAGGATTCTGGCTTCACGGTGTCTGTGAACCCTCTAAAATTTGAGCATAAATTATTATGTGTGAAAATTTTGGTGGAGGTGATGGAACGTAACCTGTTAACAAATTTCAAAGGGTTCTGTGATTAAATAAGAGGTTAAGAACTAGTCATTTTCTTAATTGGCATGTGAAAATACACTCTAGCTGTACCTGGCTTTTAAAATATGCAATGATGGCTAAACAAGTTTCTTTCTCCCTCAGCTTTCTGAATACTTCTTCAAGGTTTTCATTACATGAATACTCATTTACAGCATCTGACACACAATTCGTCACATTTTTAATAGGAGATTCAAATTAAAATCTAAATACACTATGAAAATCATTACTTCAACTTGCGGTGTGTTTGACTAATTCTGTTAAATAGACTAAAAGTTATTTAAAAAATTTATTATTACTATTTTTAGAGATTATTTATTTTAGAGATAGAGAGAGAGCATGAGCGGGAGGGGCAGAGGGAGAGGGAGAAAGAATCTCAAGCGGACTCCACGCCGAGCACAGAGCCTGACATGGAGCTCGATCCCATGACTATGAGATCACGACCTGAGCTGAAAACAAGAGGCAGATGCTCAACCGACTGCGCCACCCAGGTGCCCCAATTTTTATTATTATTATTATTTTAAAGATTTATTTATTTATTTGAGAGAGAGAGCACACACGTGCGTGCAGGGAGGAGGGGCAGAGGGAGAGAAACTCTTAAGCAGACTCCACCCTGAGCACGGAGCCTGACAGGGGGCTTGATCTCAGGACTCTGGGATCACAACCTGAGCCAAAACCAAGAGTTGGACGCTTAACTGACTGAGCCACCAAGGCGCCCCTATTACTACTTTTATAAGTAGGCCCTACACCCAACGTGGAGTTTGAATTCTCGAACCTGAGATCAAGAGTCACAGGTTCTACCTACTGAGCCAGCCAGGCACCCTTAGGATAAAAGTTATTTAGAGCTTTTGATGATGGGATCCTCTGTCAACAGTTAAAAACTTAACCAAAAAATTATACACCTGGCTATGAAGGGTGTTTGCATATGTCCAAACTCATAGAATTGCACACATGAAATATGCATGGTTCTTTGTGTATCAATTATACCTCAATAAAGCATTTTCCTTTAAAAAGAAACCGAAACAGGGGTGCCTGGGTGGCTCAGTCGGTTAAGCGTCTGCCTTTGGCTCAGGTCATGGTCCCGGGGTCCTGGGATCGAGCCCCGCATCGGGCTCCCTGCTCAGCGGGGAGCCTGCTTCTCCCTCTCCCTCTGCTGTTCCCCCTGCTTGTGCACGTGTGCATGTGCGCTCTCTCTCTGTCGAATAAATAAATAAAATCTTAAAAAAAAAAAAGAAACCCAAACAGAGGAAACAAAATGATGATGGAGAATAGATCAGATAACTACAAACAGGGCTTTACTGATTTAAATTATGCAACCAGAACCATGGGCTCTGAAAACAAAACAAAACAAAACTTGGGTGTTAAAACCAAATAGTCCATGGAAATATCTCAAAAATAAAATGTACAAATAACTTTCCTTCAATGATGGGAGCCAATGATGGGTAAGTGAAAATTTCAGTTATACCATATGTGCTCATGGAAACACTAAATCTGAGCTAGTTCTCAAAACATTAGGTTTCCTGACTCTCCCCAAAATGGAGAGAGTCCGTAACTGCGCAGGTCCCCGGTGTGTCTCATGACATAATTGGTCATGTCTGGCCCCAAATACTCAAAGTTTGAGTGAACTCAGCTTCCCTTCTTGGATCTTAGGGAGGATGCAGAAGAAATTCCCTCCAACTTTCCCCTCTCCCTCTAGAACAGGGCTTTTCAAACTTGGCTACTCATTACGATCCGTCGGGGAGCTTTGAAAGATCTGGATGTTCAGGCCACAGCCAGACCAAATAAGTCAGAATTCAGGGGGTAGGTCCCAGGCACTGGTATTTTATAAAATGTCTTGGTGACGCCAATGTGCGGTCAAGGCTGAGAACCGCGACTCTAGCAAAACATAATTATTTTAAGATCAAATTTATACCAGCTCTCACTTTGCTTCAGAATGTTTTAAAGGCTGCCAAAATGTCATTGTTTGCAGGGACCACCAGCATTCAGACCATCTACAGATGACCACTGATGTCTCTTTGTATTAGTTATTAAAAATAAGAGGGGGCTAAATGCAATCGGATCTTGGAACAGAAAAAAAAAGGGCATTCGTGGAGATACCGGTAAAACTCAAATGAAGTCTACAGTTTAGTACCAATAGTATCAGAGTTTACTAGTTCCCATGCTAATCTCTCAGTTTTGAAAAACGTCACACACTTTGTAAACTATAACAATTCGGGAAGCTGGGTGGAGGGTCTGTGGGGAACTCTGCTCTTTTTGCCAACTCTTGTGAGTTTAATTATTTCAAAATAAAAAGTTAAAAAGTGAAATTAAAACAGGGGAAGCAAGTACTAATGCCGCAAAACTGCGGATTAGCCAATGATATTAAATATCCTGGGGCCCAAAGTTGTGCCTGGTGGATTTAGGCACTTTATTAAAGAATATAACCTGATGGTGTGAGAGAAGCTTAGAGAACCTTCCAATTTCCTGTCTTCCTTCTGCTTTTATAGACCTCGTCTCCAGCCCCATCCAGATCCTACAAAATGTCATCAACAGCAGTTAGTACGAAAGGCCTTGCTGGCCATCGATGACCTTAAAGTCATCTAGTCTACTATAAGGAATCTGATACTGCTGGGGGGATCGTACACTTGTTCGGTATTTTACAGCTCACGAGCCCTTTCCAAATGTTAGTCTTGTTTGATGTGCATTAGGAAATAGGCAAATCCACAAGGTACACCATGGGCTGTAATAAAAGATGGAACTTCAATTTCTTTTTATTATAGGAGGCAGTGTTGCACCTGCATAAATCCCTCACCCACACACACCGCACATCATAGTACACACGCACAATTTGAACACACGGCTATTAAAAGATTCTATATGTTGGGGGCGCCTGGGTGGCTCAGTCAATGAAGCGTCTGCCTTCGGCTCAGGTCACAATTCCGGGGTTTCGGGATCGAGTCCCACATCAGGCTCCCTGCTCAGCGGGGAGCCTGCTTCTCCCTCTGCCTCCGCCCCCTCCTACCACTAGTGCTTGCTTTCTCGTTCTCAAATAAATAAATAAATAAAATCTTTTTAAAGAAATAAAAGATTGTATGTGAGTCTGGCAGCGCCCAGAGTGAGGGCCAGAGGTGCCTATCGCAAGGCTAAGTGCTCACTGATGCGCAACGACCAACCTAGGCGGGGGCTCAGCTGCAGGCACAACTTCATGGTGGCAACTGTCCTCCTCCCTCCTACCAGGAAAAGGAGGAAAGTTCAGATGACCCACAAGGCCATCAGCCAACATCTGTTGGCCCCAGGGGTTGTCAGGCCACAACTGACTGGGCCCTGAGTCGCGGCCACCCCTTTGTTTCTGTCTCCTTGGCTAGTCCCTTGGGGGCTCTGGTTCTTGATTTCTGCGGGGCCCCTGACACTAGCCGGGTCCCCGTGAGTCGGGCCCACCTGGCAGCTGCAGCCTTTGCCCACTGAGCTCCCATCAGCTTTTGCTGCTCTGACACTTGCTGGACGGATCCTCCCGCCTGGCCTGGGGTAAAGGGGACGGGGGTGGCCACACTCTCCCTGGACCCTGCCAGAGGATGGCTCCCATCCTCCCATGACTTCCCCCCACAGAGCCCTCCACACCTCCAGTTCCATCACTCAAGGGAGTAGGACGCCTCCTGGCAGCCTGGCCTCACACTCGCGTGCTCAGGGGCACACTCACGCTTTCCTGGCCAGCCCAGAGAACCGGGAGCACTAAGATCGACGGCACACAGGCTGGGTTTTTTTGTTTTGTTTTTAAGTAGGCTCCACGCCAGCATGGAGCCCAACGTGGGGCTTGAACTCACGACCCTGAGATCAAGACCTGAGCTGAGATCACGAGTCGGACGCCACCGACTGAGCCACCCAGGCGCCCTGAGGGTGCTTCCTACCTTACAGCTGATTCGTTCTGGCCTGTGCTGTTCAGGCAGAGAGGTGCACCATTCAGCAGGCGTATTTCTTCCTCGCTGGCCTGGGACAACATGCTCATTCTTTGATTCTTGTTTATTCAAAAGGGAAGTCTAATTGGGGCTCACGCAGGGTGCACGGATCTTTTACAAGAGTAAACATACTCGGGCAATGTGAACAATGGGATATGATTAATTGAAACTTCTGGTTTCCTTCTAATTAGTGAAATGTATGACTAGCAATTTAGAGGGTTTAACCGTGATTCTCAGGGAAAGGGGTAGAAAACATCTACGTCTGTGAATGGAGTTGCGATGTATATTTGTTTTAAAGCATTTATTTTCTTACTATGCTGGCTCCTTCCCACCAGGTTCCTCCAGCTCCCAGCCGTGCTCACTGGCCCTACTCGTAGGCACAGTGATCATTCTAGACAAGGGCAACTCTCCTGCTTTCCTTCCTGCCCAGTTCCCGAGGCCGACCTGGCCCCTCCTGGCTTTCCTGAGGAAGACAGAGCTCTGCTCCCCACGCCTGCAACCTGGTTACACCACCACGTGGAACGTTGCTAATTTAGAGGGTGAATGTTCCAGTTCATCCAAGACAGTCCTCATTTACGTGCCCTTTTACTCACACCGTCCCAGGGCAGACATCAATCAGATGGCCACCCTGCCCACTTGCAGCTCCTGAGGCTAAGTGCACCCGTGTGCAGGTACATCTGATGACCCTTCCAACTGTCCGATGTGGGCCCCTCCTGCCCTCGTGTCTGAGTCTGTCCTGCCTCGATGGCACCATCTTGATGGAGGGGGCACGCGCCCCCCTCCCCGTACTGTCTTGTCCAGCCACTAACCTAACCATTCTCTTTAATATTCTAGGAAATTGTCTCTGTAATTCTAAGCATTTGGAAAGAGAGAAAGAGAGAGAGAGAGTGTACACAAAGGAAAAAAATTGTGAAACATTTCCTTTTTGCATTTTATCTAGGAATCTGTGCAGGTATTCAACGTACTCTTTGGTAACAGTATATTAAGAAGGAAACTGAAATTTTAGCAAAGATATTCCTTGCCTGGGTCACAAAACGCCACTTTATAGAGCCAAATTGAAAACCACTGAAAACAAATGTACTTTTCATCAGATGAATGATACGAATTTTCGATTTTTATATTCTCTTTCAGCCGAGACAGTGAAACTGCGTAGATACTTTTCATTTTGAGTTTATCATCAAATTCATTTCCTGTTACTGTTACTTTAACATTGGAGAGAAATATTTAATTTCCAGAAGTTTTCGTTTAACTCTAATAGGAAACAAACCCATACAAAATCGACTTAAAAAAAAAAATAAACATGTCAGTTCTGAACATGGACCTGCTTGATTATAAGAACCAGTTTACCTAATAATTTTATATGAGCATTGCTCTAATTATATCCTTTGGCTGTTCCAGGCATGATCACAAGGTCTTTGAAATTCGGACGATGAACTTGGACCGACCCCATAGCACAGGACCCAAGCGGCCCGCTGAATGCACTGTTGACAGATGGGACAGCGCAATGTCAGGGTCTCACTCTCCCTGCAGGTTTGGAGGGCCCGTGGCGGCACTTACGTCTCATCTGTGAAGGCTATTCCAAAGTATTCCTTTTCCTTCAGATTGAAGTGAGAGGCCACGAGGTCCAGCAGCTCCTTGGCCAAAAGCTTGGGCTGGAGGAAGAGTAAGGGGGAGAAAGGACAAGTGAGTAGAAGTGACTTTTCCTAAGACACGCAATCTCAGGTTGATAGAATATTTTAAATGGGATGTCTCAAAGCTCAAGTACATCAACACAAATGATTTTTGGAAAACCCACAGGAGTAGGCAACGAGGACGCCTCCGAGCAAAAAGCCAAGCACAGGGTGACGAACAGGTGGAGACCTTCCGCCTTGTTGCCCTGGTAGTTTGTTCTAGAACAAATGGTACCTGCTCTTTGGCAGGTTGTCAAGCCCTCCGGCTCTTCTCCCCACACAGGAGAACATTTTATGCTGCACCAACAGGAAGATGCCTTATATGGATATATTTTTATGTATATACACGTAATATATAGACACATAGTATGTGCTACATGTCACACCCTGTTCTAAGCACTTGTATTACACAAATACCAGAATCTCTGCTCCTCATCACAACCCCAGGAGGTGCTCCTGTTATTAACTCTGTCATATGGGGCAGAACCAGGCACCAGAGATTAAGCAAGTGTTGGGACTGGGATTTGAATCCTCGCTCCAGAGACTCTGCCCTTGACCACTCTATCCACTCCATAATTCTGAATAACAAACATTAAAAGTACCCTCCTCCAGGAATGTTAAAATTAAGGCCAAAGAACCTTGGGATTGGAATTTAAGCATAAATGACAAATTCACCCTCCAGTTGCCTTTCCAAAGGAGAAGAACAGTCTTTATGTGAGAGTGTTTTTATCATAAACTCTTTTTTAAACACCTCTGCCAATCTAAAGGAGTGTGCCAGAGATTTAGGCATGAAACCACTGTCGAGGTCCATATTTTTTTTTTTTTTTTTAAGATTTGAGAGAGACACAGCACGAGAGGGAACACAAGCAGGGGGAGTGGGCGAGGGAGAAGCAGGCTTCCCGCGGAGCAGGGAGCCCGATGCGGGGCTCGATCCCAGCACCCTGGGATCATGACCCGAGCCAAAAGGCAGCCGCTTAACTGACTGAGCCACCCAGGCACCATGACAGTTTAATGTCTTATTTCACTTTCTGAGTGTTGCTATGAACCACACTGAGTCCCCTTCCAAATCTGTATGTTGAGGCCCTAAATCCCCTCTGTGGTGGCATTTGGAGATGGGACCTTTGGGAGGGGAACTGGGGTTAGACGAAGTTATAAGGGTGGCGCTGTCACGAATGGGATGTGACCTTACGAGAAAAGACACCAGAGAGATTGCTCACATTCTCCCTCTCCACCATGTGAGGACACAGGGCCAAGTCAGCCGTCTGCAAGCCAGGAAGAGGGCCCTCATGAGAACCCACCCAGGTCGGGCACCCTGGTCTCGAACTTCCAGCCTCCAGAACTGTGAGAAAATAAATTTCTGTTGCTCAAGCCCCCCAGGCTGTGATATTTTGTAATGGCAGCCCAACGTGACTAATTCAGGTACACTTCCCTTTAATTGAACAAATATTTACCGACTGTCTAATGTGTGCAGGGCACCTAGCCAATCCTGCAGGACACAGAGAAGTAAGTGGCACATAGCACCTGCCGATAAGGAGCGCTTATCAGGGGCACAGCCTACGAGCTCATGTTCATTTTAAAATGCCAAAGCAGATAGTTTCCTTTGCTGTCTCACTCCTGGGCTCACAGGGTAGCAGGGTCTGGGCCTCCATGACCATCAGTTTACCAATAAAAGCAACTGGAAACGACAGGACTGGGCTTGAAGCTAGGGCAGAGCGTCCTCTCCCTGGAAGCCGGAAATCAACAGGAGAATCTATTACGATAAACTAACACTATCTAATATATTATACTTCTGCTCATGCTAAAATGTGAAAAAGTGAATAAGTAATCCCTGTAACCAACAGGGAATTCAAGATTTTCTGTAAGATCCTCCTTCATAAACGGTAGACAGCCTACCGTGGGGATCCGGATGCGGTGGGGTAAACGTGGCTCGGCTCAGGATGTCACCAATCAATTACAAAGTAGATCAAAGGGGGGTGGGGTGCGGGCTGTGTTTGCTGCAGGCTCAGCACTACCTCCAGCCCCCCCCGCCCCCGCCCCCGCCCCAGAAGGTCCCTGGCTGCCCAGGTACAGAGCATTTAATGCAGAGGTCGTGACCGAAGGTAAGGTAGGTAGGCTGACTTTTAAATCGCAATGCACCATACTTTATCTATCCAAATGATTGCTATTCCTTTCAAAGTAGTCACAGTATTCCTATGATGCCTGCTAATTCTTAAAACATTTTTGATAATCTTTTGGGTTGCCTTTGAAGCTCATGTCATATTTGTAAAAGCATCCTCACTGGTGATAAACTTTTTGCACTCAGAATGGAGTTGATTTTTTTTTTTTCTAAGTGGCAAAAGTTACTTAAAGTCGAGTGTAGTGAGTGGGACAGAGGGGGAGGTGGAGGTGGTCCAACTGGTTTTATAAAATGAGGTGTGACTATTAGGTAATTATTGTGGGTTCTTGGGGTTTATGGTGAGGTTTCTGACCCCAAACTGAAAATGACAGAAACCAGATTTCCTTCCCTTTAAGATTAAATATTAAAGCCAACATCTCAATGGAACTGATCAGAGACACATAAACTCACCCAGGAAGGGAAAGAATTACTCTCAGGGCTAGTACAGTTTTTCTGTAACGTCATTAAGTATAGTAATCATTCTATGGAAGGTGTGGGGTGAATGGAAGGTGTGTGGGGGGAGAGGGATAGAAGGGGGAAGCAAATGGGGTCTTAGCCAAGAGGGCTTGGATACTGGGGCCCCAGCGGTAAGGCCTCTTATAGGCCAGACATGGAGGCAGGGGGCTACTTTAGCTGATCATAGGCAATGCTCATCCATGTAACTCTCCTTCTAACGTCATGCTTTCTAAAGAACTCACCGAAGCCCTACTATGTCCTAAACATGGTGCTGAGCACTCTCCCATACGATCGCCTTACCATCTAGAATAAGATCCTATCGTTCCTTTGCCAGTGGAGATTTTGAGACTTAGAGATGGCAGGCAGGCAGTCCTCGCTCTCACAGCAAAGCCAGGATTCCAGACAAAGTCAGGCCAGACTCAAGGGCCATGCGCATCACCCCTCTGCCATCCTGCCCCTGCTGACTCTCCTTCCTGGGCGGGAGGTCAAGGATCACGTGCCCCGAGGGCCCCGTCTGGGTGGGGGCTGTGCCGCTCACCGGAAGCCAGTACACTCAGTATGGATTTACACATTGGTACTTTGAACTTGAGTAATGTGGGTCTTCCCCCGAGGATGAAAAGTCATGTTTCTGAGTCTGCAGAGCTTAAGAACTGACTCGACATGCTGAAGAAATCACCAGAGTAATGGATGCCATTCCAGGAGCCTCATGGAGACAGATTTCTGGCTTCTCTGTGGTGACAGAGCCCTATGATTTAGCCTGAACCACAACCCTATCTACAGTGGGAAAACGAAATTTCTTGGTGACTCCTCAACTGAGCAACAGCAACACCACTGGATACATTATCATCTCAAACTAACCCTTTTAAAGGACTGTACCTATCTGAATGCTCATCTTCGGTTAAAAAATGAAAAAGGTCAGTCCCGTTGCTTTACACGACAGTTATGATGGGTCACATGCACCACTCTCAGTGAAGAAAAGCCTAAATTTATTACGCACAATTTACAAATAGGCAGATAAAGGCACTGAAGGGAAAGAGAGCGGATGCAGAAGACGCTGAGGTTACAACTTCTGAATCTCATGCCCTTTGAAAAGCCACACTCTTCCTTCTACTGTCACGGTGAGTGGTGACAGCCCGGCGGAGAGCTGCTGATCGCTGGCAGGGAGGGCTCCGCTCCCACTGACCTGACAGGTGTGTAGAGTGAGCGGTTAAGCCACTGTGACATTTGGGGTGGTTTGTCCTCACAGCACAACCTCGCCTATCCTGATTGATTCAGGCACCATATCAATGACTCTTTAATTCTCTGTATGGTTGGTTTAAAAACCACTTAAGGCATCAGCTCTGTGATTTCCCGATCTTGCAAACGGAGACAATATCCCACCTTGACATGCTAGTGATTAATGAACTACATTGTTCCGAACATTTCTTCAACTCACTTAGAGAAAGTTGCTGGGTAAGCAGAAAGCTTTATGCCATTATGTACTTTCAAGGGATGTTTACAGAATCCTGCTGATTACAGTTTGCTAGTTACTTGTGCTATAAACATTTGTGGGGCTTTGCAGGGACCAGGCTGGGAGCGCGGCCAGAAAGGCAGCCGGTGGCCCAATCAAGTTCCACTGGACACACTGGGCAAGCTGAGCGTGTCTCAGGTTAGAAGCAGCCTGTTCTGGGTCACGGGTGCTGTCCTGGCCCCAGGAGGTCAGTACATTTCAGACTGACTTTCTCCCAGCCTGTAATTAACTACGCTCGCTCAGTAGTCTCTCCCTTTTCATTTTCCTTTCTCTTCTCAGATTCTTTTTCCATTTGTCCTTCTAAGTTTTTATTCCTCTTTATATTTGACAAATAGAATCTCTTTATAAATGTCCCACTCGAAATGTGCTGCCTGATGGGAGCTGCTCAAGACACTGGCAGGATGGCCTTTCTGGGGCTAACAGAGCTTAGAAACCTGGGTTTTGGTCACATTCTTCAGGGAAAAGGGCAGAGTAGCTCTTTGGCATTGCAATGTGGCCCTACCACCCAGATTTGAGTTCCCCAGGGCTCTCGACTATTCCAGGGGGAAATGTGCTCATTCCCAGCACACACAGGCTTCCAGAATAGACCCTGTTTCATGCCTGGTCTGCCTTCCAAGGTGGGACATGATCAAAAGAACACTTCACACAGAGGGGGGGCTATGAACTGCTCTAGGGATGTCCCCAGGTGATGATCCTTCCAGATGATCACCGTGAGCCGCCTTGGCAGAGCCCAGAGAGAGGAACTGGATGACCAATGGCACCCTGGCTCCTCTCTAGTTTCCCACATGGTATTTTACCATCACTATGAACTTAACACGGCTACATCCCAGACGGATGCTCTTAGACAAAACGTACCACCTCTCTGAGCCTCAGAGTGCCCATTTCTAAAATGGCCAACTAGGTCCATGAACTGGATTCCTGCCTTAAAACATCCACCTTTATTTTATGCATCATTAATGTCATTTCTTGCTTCCCTAAAAAGTCCAGTGGAAATCTAGAGGGAGAGAGGGGTGCAGAAGGGCAGCTCCGAATACATGACGTCTGAGCTCATCGCCCCTTTGAAGCCCCTGCCTGTTATTGTGTTCCCGAGCAGCTGGGAGCCTGTCTCCTGCCCTCCCCTTGCCCCCGGGGGCTCTGCAATAAGCAGGCAAGCGCTTGTTGGCTGCCCATTATTCCTGGGGAGGGGGCGCCCGTGATGGAGAGAAAGCATGAGGTCATTCTGCACGGGGACAAGGGTCCGGCAGCACTCCCCTCCCCAGTCACCTCTTGATGCTCTGGCTGATTAGCTTGGGTGGGAGGCTGGCTTCCTTCCTGTGCTCAGAGCACAGCCCTGGGCTCTGGGACAGGGGCAAAGGGAGGCTGGGTCCTTTAGGCAGGCTGATGTGAAGAACAATGGGGCCTGGGGGCTTCCAGGCCCCCCCCCCATAGGTAGCAGGGGTCCTGAAGTTAAGTTGGTCCTGCCAGGGAGAGCATCTCTCTATTCAGAGGTCCCCATCGAGCCTGAACCCCAATCCACGAGAGGATATGAGACAAATGCTGTATCTTCAGCTTAGGAGTGGCCAGCAACGCAACTTGTCTGCAAAGCTAGCGTGGACACGGCCGACTAACAGCTTCTGTCCACGGGTGTGGCTTCTGTCCCATCACTGCCTGAGGTGCTTTACACAAACCGATGGGTCAGTCCTCACCAGCAGCCCAGGAGTAGATGCCGCTATCACCCCCACTTGGTGGGAGGAGGAAGCTGAGGCACAGAGAGAAGTAACTGGCCAACCCCCCACCCTAGTAACCGGCACATCTTAACCCTACAGCAAGTGAGTGCAGGTCACTCTGGAAGGCTGGGTCGTATAAAGAGCACGGGAGACCATTTACCCACCCCACTCAACTTAGAGGGGAGGAGACGAAGGGTCACGGGGTGGAGAAGCCTATCCAAGGATGAGGGAGTTCACCTTGGCTGCTGGCTTCCTGGCCTCTGCCCCCCAACACTGTCCTTCTCGGCAGGCCTTCCCCTGCCCGGTTCTGGGCTGCAAGCTGCATTTATATCATCTAATTTAATCTTCAGAACAATCCTGCAGTAGTTTCTGGAGGAGGACACGGGGGCTTACAAGTGCTAGTGTGTCCAAGGTCACAACCCCCCAAGGGCACAGAGTATATGCAGAGCTTACGTCTGTGAGTGGCTCCAAAGCTTTTGGCTTTAACGACTGGGTACGGATCCAGCAAGTAACCAACAGTGCCATCAGGAGGGGACTGAGCTGCTTTTTCCAAATGCAATAGAATTTTGCCAGACAATAAGTTCCTGAAGGGCAGGGATCAGGTTTTTATGAAATAGTGTAGCCCTGCACCCCAGCATGGGGCCCGACACACAGCAGGTGCCTAATACAGGTTTCTCATTGGTGGACTGGGATAGACTGAAGGGTCGCGTGGTTGACTGTTACAGCAGCCTGGCGGGGAAGCGGACCGCGGGAGAGGACACCCACATACTCTCTCAAGCACAGATCTGCCAGGCAGAGATTGCGTTGCTGCACCAAGAAGAATCCCAAGAAGGGATGCATCACGTCCGTGTTCCTAACCCCTATTTCAGTGCACCTCTTCCTCCTACCCTGACTCCTCCCTGATGCCCACTAGCCCACTAGGTCACAACCGGCTCCTTTAATGGCCTCCCTCCCCCGCCTTCCCTGTTCCCTCTCCTGCCAACAGACTCTGCCACTAGCTCGGAGATGGGGACTCCAGCAACAGCCCTCCACCTCTGTGCACTTCCCGGAGAGCATTCTTTCTACAATACTATTTTATCCCCTTGTTCTCTTCCTCTTATTTCCACATGGTTTCTTCCACATTTCGCTGAGAGACAGCCTGGTCTCAGGCCCCGAAAAGTTGGGGCCGCTATCCGTCTGGGAAGCTGCGTCCTTCTCATCCCTGCATTTGAATGATGCCCAATGGGAAGGCTTTGACAGGCGTACATAATTACCGCTCCTCCAGAAATGCAAAGTGCTTCTGCCAGCCGGCTGGGGAGCCTGCTTTAGTCAGGCTCTGCCCCCCTTGGGACTCTGGGAGGGTGGGCAGGTGTTCATTAGGGAGCGCCTGCTGATTCACATAGTAACCCCCAGACTCCAGCCCGCTCACGGCAATGTCACAAGGACTGTTCTTCCAGGGTGGCTCTCCTTGGCAGCCTCTTTGCAGTAATGAAATAACTGTTTCACTGAGACGAAAACACAAAAAGACACACAGTCGTCAACTTGGCTCTTCCGGGGAGGGCCGTCAAGTTTGCAGTCCTAACTCTGAGATATTTCTAGCAAAGAGGGGGATGCCGAGGTTCCTGGGATTCAAGCTTCATCCTCCACAGGCATCATGTCTACTGCTTGTATTTTTTTTCCTTTAAAAAGAAGCCGGCTCTACAACTTCGTCTTGACCCCATCTTGTCTGAGAGTGAGTAATAAGTCACGAGTTTGGGGTGTAAACTGCCCATACATTCACTGGGAGGTGAAATGAGTTTTCTCCAGGACCAAATGGGCAGATTACTTTTCCAGTCGGCCAAAAGGTACCAGGACCCAATTCGAACTTGAGGTCTTTCTGACATTGCACGCTGACCTATTCTCTTTGCTTGATGCTCAGGGAAGTGTGGAGAAGAGCGATGTTCAACAGCGCACGAAACTGGATCTTTGAAGTTGGCTGTCTCTGGTACATACAGAGGCCACGAAGCCTCAGGCCGGCTTCAATCATTCCAACCATCACTTTTATGGTCCGCAGTGGCTAGGAGCTCTTAGGAGTGTTGTCAGCGAAGGCACTGTATGGCCATAGGGCAGAGAGGACCAGCAGAGGTGGAACCATTTGCTGGGGTAGGTAATTGATCTGCTACCTTTCCAATGTCACGGAGAGAAGAAGTGGCGCTGGTAGTCCTCTGCCCTGGGTGTGGCTGGTGTTCAAACAAGGTGACCCGCCTTCTAGTAGGACAGTGGTGGGAGGGGGGGAGAGTCTCCGGTGGTGGGGGGGAGTGTAAGTGTCCCTTCATGATATCTGGGCAGTGGGCTTGTAGTCAGACCACAGGGCTTGGAAACACAATTGTACCCTATGTGTATGCTGCTCGGCCTTTACTTTTGCTTTGAAACATGGGGACAATGTGAAGATCAAGACAGGATCGTTTATAAAGAACCTGGTGCATGAAAGGTGCTCTAGAAAAGCAGGTTCCCCTTTTCTCCTTCGACCAGTAACTGAATCCCCACACAAATCACTGAACTTCTCATCACTTCGCCAAGAAACCCACTCTGATCAGAATCTCAATCCTCTTTTTGATTGAACTGTCACACCCTTTATGTCAGGAACCATGAATCAATGCAGTACGAAGTAAGGAGGCCAGAAAGCAGACCACTTCCTGTGGAAAGCAACTTATCTGGGGAGACTTGCCCTAAATGGCACGCCTTCTCCACTCCCGTGTCCGCTCAGTAAGACCTGCCTCATTCCCTGGAGTACTTTACCTCCTCCCATCTGTCCCCGCCTCCCACTTCTGCAGGGTTAAAATGACACTTATCGGCTAGAAGAAAAAGAAGTGTCTCTCCAGCTCCAGGGAGATGCCTGGAGACAAGGCACCAGCTTTCCATTGTTTGTCAGCATTTTATTTGGAAGTTCCTCAAGCCTCCTCCCTGTGGATCCTTCCCCCCGTTGCTCCTGCAAACTGTTGGCAGGTACATGCTGGAGAGACAGTCCATGCTCTGCTGATGATGTCATTTTCAATATGATTAAAACGGTACTCCCCTGGGGGTGGGAGCGATGAAAAAGTGCAGGTACGGGTGTCCCGGGAGGCAAAGATCAACTTTGCTGAAAAATATTTATTCCTGAAAAGCAGTTTCATTAAAGTCAGACAAGCAGCAATGCCAAAGGCACCACAGGCCCCCCCCCCCACCATGCTAATTAAGTGGATGAGAACAGATGATCCGCCGCAGGGTCCAGAGAAAAATTGTGCGTTCGTAATATCCTCGTTCTCAGATCAAAAATATTATTTTATTATTTACCAGCCCCCCCCCCAACCATTTCCAGGTTTGGAGAAGGCTTACAACATTTTAAATGGTATAAAATAGGGGGGATTAAGGACATATAGAAGACAGAGGCCACGGCAGAGGATGGGGCATAGGAGATAAACAAACTCCGGCCACCAGCAGACCTGACGAGGTCACACGGGCAAGTTCATCAGCAGGCTGAAGAGGCTGGCGAAGGTCCCACACACTTCCTTCCCTGGAAGTACACCAGACAAGGAATTCCCCGTACAGTCCTGCACGGAAGGGCCAGCAGAGAGCATGTCTTCCACCTAGCTTCTGGGACTGAAAGAAATGCAGCTCACGTTTGCTAATTTAGCTCCTGACAAGGCACCGTGCACCGTTTCTGCTGCTTGGAGCGGACTTTAGAGCCATTTCTCACTACTGGATGCTACATTCTGGGAGAGGCCTTAGATATTGTCGTAAGTGAATCTGGCCAAAAATTTTGGAGGCAATATTTTATTAGATTTTAAACACATGCTAATGTCAGACATTAGCAGTTTGGCATGGACGTTCTGTCTTGATTTGAAAGCCAAGCCGCCTAAGAAACGCGAAGTCAGTCCCCATCCAAGCAAAGAGAAACAGCCTCCTGCAGACCGATAAGATGAGAGGAAGGAACCGTGTTTAAAAAAACCACGTTCAAAAAAGTGAAAGCAGGTGAACTGAGCCAAGTGCTCTTGGATCCCAGAGGGATGGATGGGAGCCCTGGTCGTGGGCCAGGAGGCAGGGAATGGCCTGGGTCCGCCCTTCCCCTAGGGCAGGTCTACAGGCACACGCCTAAGAGATGGCCAGGAGGGCGGGTCGGAGAGAGGGAGGGCGAAGGGGGTCTCTCTGCTCCCACCTGCTTCTGCTCTTGACTGCCCGGCTCAGCTCTGCACATCTGCTCCCGCAGCCTCCGGGCCCCTTGCTCTTTGTCTACTGCCCAGACCACCTCTCGTTGGGGACCCTGCGTGCTGACCCCCGTGCAGACAGCTGTCTCCGTCTCACACCACTCCCTCCGGCGCCCCCCCTGCCGCCCCAGTGCTCCACGGCTGGCTCCGCTCCGGGAGGTACCCCTGCCTCTCCTGATGCACTTGCCCTCTGACACTTTCATCTTTGTTCACATCTGTGTCTTTCCAAGAATGACCACCTCCTGGGAGCAGGAATGGTGTCGCATGCTCCTTTCTGTTAAGCTCGGCCTACATGGCCAGGGGTAAAGGGTTCCATGGATGGATGGAAGAATCCATGGATGAGTGAGCAGGGAGGCAGGGAGACGGGAAGTGTTCCCCTGGGTTCCATTCCCAGGTCAAGGCCCCTCAATTCTCACACGAGCCCTGCGTGAGCTCATCTCTTCTCCTGGTTCGAACGCCCACCAAATTCAAGTGTGTCCCAACATCAGAGGCACCAGCAACTGCTGCGATCTCCACTAAGTTCAGCAGGACTCTTCCAGAGAAGGGCTGGCTTAGGGCCTGCTAGCCCCCAGCACCCTTACGAAGTGCAGCTGAGCAAATGGGGATGGTCTGACAATGGGAATAAAGAAAAGTCAGGACGCGGGTGCTCATCCCAGCCTGCTTTTGCCACCTGCCTGTCTCTCCGTGTCAAAATCGTTTCATCAAACTGAATCAGAGGCCTGGCCGGGCCACCTGCAACATATCACTTGAAGACTTTCAGCAAGATGATGTGTGTGCAGTGTGGGGGACCCTCTGACCCCGCTCGTTGCTGGTGTCTGCGTCCAGCAATGGCTCAGCTGGGGAGCTGCCCGTGTGTTCCTCCAACTCGTCCTCACATTCTCCTTCCCAGCGCACAGTCAATACGCTTTACATTCATAATAGCGTGTCAATCTGGAGAGAGAGAGAAACCATCCCAGGTTGTGACCCCACGGCGGCAAGTGTCACTGGTTGCTAGGCAGGGTGTCCTTTGGGCAGGGAGCTGTCACTCCTGGACCCTCCTTCCTTCACTTCTAGGAGGGAAGGGTCAGACGAGGGCCCCAGTCACTGGCACAAAGGAGACTTTGTTGTCTGGGCTGCTGTCTTTCAAAGCCTCTCTGAAAGTCTCCATCAAAGAAATCAAGGATTCAACTTGGCCGTAGCATTTGAATGAGAAGGTGAAAAAAAAAGGCAATGCAAATATAACACATCTTCATCCCAGAGCTTCTCTAAAGTCCTTGCTGTGGTAGGATGAGTCCCAGGCCCAGCTCAGAGTTCCAGGCGCTTCTCCCGACTCTGCTGCCCCAGAGTTCTGTGCTTCTAAGAGCAGAGGGGTTGGGATATGCAGTCGATTTCCCACTGCTTGATTTCACCTATTCTCATCCCCTGCAGAACCAGCGCGAGGCTCCAGAGAAACATAACTCCAGCGTTGCCACTGAACACTTCATAAGATACCAAAAGGAAAGTCTCACCCTGCAAGTTCATGGTCAGGGTCATACAGTGTGTGAGCATGTGCATATGCACACACACGCGTGCACATCTGCCCTCAATATCATGACTTTTGATTTTTTACTTATTTTTATTTTTTTAAAGACTTATTTATTTGAGAGAGAGTGTGCGCACCCATGATGTGAGTTGGGGGAGGGGCGGAGGGAAAGAATCTTCAGACTCCCTGCTGAGTGCGGAGCCTGACTCCCACAACCCTGAGATCCTGTCCTGAGCAGAAACCAAGAGCTGGATGCCCAACCGACTGAGCCACCCAGGCGCCCCAGTGACTTTTGATTTTTAAAAATTACTCCAGACCGATGTTCTTCCACATGATGCTTCTCAGATGAACACAGAGGCATGAGAGTGGTGGGACCCTCGCTTTCAGTTTGCCAGGTTTTTAGACCAAACGTGCCTTCTCTGATACCCTAGTAGAGCTTCCCTGGATGAAACTGACCCCGTGAGCTGCCAGCTGGAGTCCTGGGCATTGATCAGGGCCTTAAGGACCCAGGATCTCTCAGGTTAAGAAACAGGAGCAGCCTGGGGTCAGACACCTGGATTGGAATCGGGGCTCATGAACTGTTGTGGGATCATGGCCAAGTAGCTTCATTTCTCAGAGCTTTAGCTGCCTTTCTGTGAAATGGGTTTAATATCGCTGACCTTACAAATGTTGTGAAGATGACATAAGACCGTATGTGCAAAATGTAACTCAGTTCTTGACACATGCTTATGAAAGAATGCCTATTAATTCCCTACACACTTTCTCTTTGCGCTTCCCCTGCCACACCCCAGCTTATGTCGACATCCTCATCCCAGGCTGCCTTCTTTGCCTAGGAGCTCCCCAAGACTGTCACGACCAGGGAACACGACAACATTCGCTGGGGCTGAGGTACACTGGACGGGCCTCGTGTGTGTGTGGATGCACACCTTTATCAGAATTCATAAGCCCGCTCGATACCCCCAGACCTTCTTAGCTGAGCCCAAGAAAAGTCTCCTCTTGGTGCGTACCCTTCAAGACTTTCACTTCCTCGGTCAGAGAGCAGAGGGAAGAATGAAACAGAGCGAAAGTAAAAACAAAGCCCCGCTCTGACTTCCATTCTAGTGCACGTGGGGTGACAAATTAGACCACGAGAACCAATTCTCCTACGCGGCTCCCCGGAGAGCGAGCTTGGACGCTGATTCCCTCCCTGCACACCTCTTCGGAGATATATCCCAGGCTGGCCTTTCCAACTACATGATTCAAATGCCCTCAAAGACGAGCCACCATACTCCCCAAATCTGTTCCTCAAACAGAACCTGGTGCTTTGTTCAGAGCTGGAGGTTCTAGAACGGGAAGCAGGAAATGTGGGCAGAAAGGTCACCTGGGATGTTGTTCTAAATTCGTGATTTCCAGCCTTGGCTGCACAGGAAGATGGCCTGGGAAGTTTGAAAAGCCAGAGCCACCTGAGCCCCAGTCTAGAGAGTCTGACTGAACGGGTCTCGGAGGGGCCCAGGAACCGGCTGGTTCTTATGTGCAACCGGGATTGAGATTCTAAAGGAAGAAACACTGACTTGGGGGGACGTTTACCTGTGGTGTTATCAGAATCCTGATACCTTTCAGTTTATAGACTGTCTTCACATATATGTTCCCCTACAGCGGCGTGGCGTTCGTAACGCACGCACTCTGTGCTGGGCCGTGTGCTGGGCGCAGGGCTATGCGACAGGAACTCACAGGGAAGCAGCCCCAACTCCCAACACATGGGGCCCCCGCCACAGGCCGCGTGGCGGAGAGCCCCGATTCCAGGGCTACGTGGCCTCGGCAAGTTAAATGAACCTCTCGATAAATAACAGCACTTACTCATCCTCACATTGTGAGGGTTAAAAGCCTGGCAGCAAGTAAGACCTTAGAACAGCATCTGGCATCTCACAAGGCCGTCAGAAGTGCTCAGGGATATACACGTTACCGCAGTTCATCTCCACAAGCCCATGAGACAAGTACTGTTGTCACTTTTATTCCTACAGCAAAGGTCCCACAACTGTCATGGGGTACCCGGGGCTTCAAACTCAGGCAGGCAGACTCTAGATCTCATGCCTTTACCCGGGGAGGCCGTGACTCGGTGCTTCCGGTGCTGTTTGCGGGGAAGAAACAAGCAAAAAACCAACAGACTGCCCACTAAATGTGACCCGATGTGTGAGGGGTATCTGACAAGCAGGCCAGCCATGATTCAATAAAGCCTGGTTGGGTGAATGATAACACACCAAAGATGGGTGGGGCCCACACAGGAGGGGCCTATTAGGGAAGAGAACGGGCCTCTGAGCCCTGTCACAGGTTGGGATCTGATTCTACAGGTTTAGGTGGGCGGATGACATGACCAGATGCTATCACGACAGTTATGAGGAACTTGAGAAAACGGAACTGCTCCAGAGACTGAGGCACCATGGTCAGATGGATCACCCCAGATCACAGAGCCAGCAAGGGGCAGACTCGGAGTTCAACCCGGGGCAGAAAGACTGCTGAGCCACGTCTCAGGCACAGTATGATACTGCTTCCTGTCAGCGGGGAAAGTTTAAGACACCTCTACTCCCATTCCGAAGAGAAGCTGTAATTTAATGCCCTGTAGGGTCCCCTAAATACCTTAGCATACCGTCTGGGAGACCAGTAGGTTAGGTGGTATCCCATGGCCAAGGTCTGAGATTTCAGCTGGGAGCAGAACGTTCCAGAAAGTCAAAGGGCACCGCCCTAAACAGGACCCACCAGGAATCTTCTGTGCTTTCTGGAGGGACAGTGAGTAGAGGAAGCAGAGGAGGCAGCAGTCTCTGACCATGAACTTCCCTGACGTCCCCCGTTCCAGAAGCATCTCCTGGCCACTCTCCTTTCCTGGGAGTTGGTTCAATCACGGGAGAGGCAGAGTTCTCCTCGGGATTTCCCGCCTTTCTCCAGGGAGCACCCTCTGGGCAGTGGGCAAATCTGGCCACTTTTGGGGGCTAGGTCTGGAGGAAAGATGGTTGGAACTCCAACCAGGGGGCCTCAGAGCCTCTGGGGAGCCGCCCCCTTCTCCTCTCTTTTCGAGCATCAAGTGGTCAGGAACGTTAAGCAGGGTTACTCTTTAAGCCTATTAGCGCTGATGAAAGCACACTGTACAGGTAGTGTTAAATATCTCTTTCTTTCCCCGAAAGAGGGGATGACATGAAATTCTGAGAAAATTAACACGGGCACGAAAAAATCCCTCACTAAGAAGGTTCTGACTACCCAAATGCTTTCTAAGAAAGAAGGCTGTGGCTTTTTCAGGTGTGGTAAGACATACCACCAAATTTACAATCTCAACCATCTGTTAAGTGTATAGCTCAGGAGTGTTGAGAGCATTCACACTGGGGTGCAACCAACCTCCAGAGCTCTTCTCATTCCGTGACACTGAAACTCTGTACCTACTAAACAAGGTATCGAGTCTATTATATTTGAAGGAAAATTAAATCAGCGCGGTTTTAAAAATTGAGGGGTAAGACCTAAAGAAGACATGGAGGTAAAGTACACAAACCTACAGGTCTTTTTCCATATACCACAAATTCAAAATTCTATAATCTATTCCTTTCCTACTGCCTCATCCTTCACTCCAGTGTTTCACACACACAGCGTATTAAATATGTAAGAAGTAAAGATTCTCAATAAATATGAAACTCCAGTTGTGGAGAAAACACACCAGTTCCCCTAAGAATCTGAACTTTGTAGCTCATTGACACTTTAGGAACCAAGGGCTTCCCTTATTTCATGCTGTTAAAACTGAATCTGAAAACGGTGCAATTTTTTTAAAAATTCTTTTTTTTATCAGAGCAGTCCTGAAAGGCAACCCTTAGTGACTTGAGACACCAGGTCACATTTCCTCCTGGGCTGAACTGGGAACCAAGCAACATATATGTGTTGCTCAAAGCAGCACCCCTGTTCCTCATGCATCCCAGATTCTATTTGTCTTTCAGTTTTAATTGACACAGGACTGGGCAAAAGGTCTGACCCTCAGTTTACCTTTACCCGTTTCTTTCTGAATAAATCATAACCCTGACAATTGAAGAGCAAGCCACAGGAACAAACTTAGAATCTTCATGGAGCGAGATGCCATGATGCATAACAGACAGGGTACATGGTACATCGTAATTCCAACAGGTTATGTACATGCCTTGGATTAAGTCTGTTAACAAAACTATGGGATGCAGACAAAGCCCTAAGGATGTTGGTGTGTTGCACTCAATCCGTGAAGAAGGATGTCCATGCTCTTCAACGTGGGGTATATAACCTTTTATGCTTGGATTTCTTTTCTTTTTTAAAAAAATATTTTATTTATTTGAGAGAGAGAGAGAGCACGAGTGGGGGGGGCAGAAGGAGAGGGAGAGAGAGACTCTTAAGCAGACTCCCCACTGAGCAGGGAGCCCAATGTGGGGCTCTATCCCAGGACCCTAGGACCATGACCTGAGCCGAAAGTGGACGCTTAACCGATTGAGCCACCCAGGTGTCCCTATGCTTGGATTTCAAATAACTGCCTTTGTATGTCAGAGGCACGAATAAAGTGGGTTATGTTTGAAATAAAAGTTTCATAACTCAACATTTTAAAAGTAACAGAACCTTGGTAATTTTTACTTTTTTTTTTTCTTGTCTATACACCTGGATGATACGAGGGTGGAAAGGTGGATGGCTCCATGGGACAGTCTGGGAAACATAGCAGGTCTAATTCTCGCACTGACATGTGCTCTGGTGTCCACCCCCCAATGCCCACCCCCGCCCTCACTGTCTGTGCCCTCCCTTCAGCATTTATTTTGGGTTTGGTTCCTGCTGAAATGCCTCAATCCTAGGACTCTTCCTGCCTGTCTTCCTGACTTGGTGCCGATGAGGAAGTGAAACGCTCCCCCATGCTGAGTGTGCTCTAGAACCCAGATTACAAGTGGCCAACGGTTCACTCCTCACCCTCACAGTCCCCATAAGCTTTTCAAGGCCAGGACACCCGGGCTTCAAGTCTGGGGGTAGAGGCATAGAAAAGTAAAAAATGCTTGCCTTTCCTTCACAGAGCCCCTAAAAATTTGTACTGTGGTTTCCAGAGAGCCCTGAGCATGCTGTGATAATCTGCTGGCCCAGCCATCCATGGACTGCAAGGTGGGGTGTGGCGTCCATCAGCTTCATCAAGCAGGGCTACTGAGTGCCAGGGCAGGGGGGAGGTCGGGGTGCTGGGTGGGCCCGGGGGAGACGTGCTTGTTGGTTGTGGCTGCAGAATGAGGGGTTTTTGATGGCTCCCAGGGTGTACACACACGTCAAAACAATCAGATTACACGCTTTAAATATGTACATTCTGATATATGTCAATTATGCCTCAATAAAGCTGTTAAAGATTACTTACAGACTTTGCTTTTTCAACAGAAAGATGGACATGATTCACAGTAAAAGGTATGCACAGTGAAGAGTCAGTCCCTCCCCACTACCCCGACCTCCAAGCCCCCGGTTCTAGGGATTTTTCAGACAGATGCTCAGACACAAAAGCGGGCGCTGGGTGCTTACACGTCAAACCCAAAGTGGGAAGTTCTCCCTGAGGATGTGGAAGCTGCTTCGAAAAATACCAAGTGTTGAGGCAGCAGAGCGGGTTTTCTTAAGAAACCAGTGTCTGGACACAAATTCGTTTAGTCTTCCTTAAAATATAACTCTGCCTGCAGACATGAGCTCAACCCTCTGTGCTCTTCTTCAGGAAGAAAAATGGGGAGTTATCGAACCTCTTACCCCTGAGGCTCCTTTCAGCTCCTCCAAGTATTAATTTTTGAATAGTCAAAGGGTACCAGAATTTGAAAGCCTGACGTTAAAAAGAAAACTTTTGAAAAGCCTGACTTCATCCCCCAGGGCATAAAGAAGACTGCATTGATGTGCCTGAAATTTCTGGTCCGGAGAACAGTCTTCAGGGTTACAAAGAACATCAATAGAGAAAGGAATGGGGGGCCACGGGAGGGGAACAGGGAAAAGAGATAGGCCCAAGCTAACGTATGACATACTTCCAGGAAGGCCATTAAGACAGGGTGATTTACATGAGCTCGAGGGAGCACCAAATGGCTTTTTAAGCAGACAGGGTTAACATTTCTCTTCTTGACTACATAGACCTCACTCTCACCTCTCAAATTCTTCTCTGCTCAGCTTTTTTCCTTAGTTCCACTTTGGCAAAGGGACTCGCAGACAATCAGATCATCCCCGTGACGGCTGTGTGCACAGAACATCATCTCAGATCAAGGAGCTGGGCTGCTGAGGGGGCCTGAGATGGAGGTCACCAGAACCAATTCGAAAGAAACATACGGTCTCTTTCTTTTCAAAATGCACTCATTTGGCATGGCAGCAAATATAATGGCTGAGAGCAGGGCTCTGGGACCAGACAAACTTGGGTTTGAGCCCTGTTCCTTCACTCCTGGAGCTGTGTGACCTTCAGCAATTGACTTAACTCTTTGTGACTCAGTTTCCTCAACACCAGAACGGACATTGGAACAGCTGTTCCCAGAGTTGTCATGATCAGTAAAAACATACAACTGTATTTAGTAGTGTGCCTGGCATGTAAATATTCTCAATTTTAATATGTTGTTACATACTTTTATATACAGCTACATACTCTTTACATATCATTATTTTTATTCAACAATTCAGTGAACATCTAGAGAGTACCTATGATGGGCTGGCACTACGGGGCTCAGTAGAGAATTCAGTACAGAATTTTTCTTTAAGGAATGGATGTCAGTTTTTCTTGGAGGGAACTCTTATGACGTTTATTGGACATTTTGGTGGCACCATCTTCCTAAAAGTTTCAGAACATTTTTTTGTTTTTTGTCATTTCCTTGATCTCGATAGTTTCTGGGGAAGGAAAAAGAGGTAGTATAGAAATCAACATTTTTTGTGGGGGAAAGTGAGGCACAGGAAGGCCAAGTGGCTTGTCCAGAGCATCACATTTGGGACTGGAAGCGCTCAGAGAGGACAGGTGTCTTGGAGTGGAGTCAGATGGAGCATTTCTCAGAGTGTTAGACAGAGTCCTGGGAAGACTGACTAACCAAGTACCTCCACAGCAAGCCTCCTCAATGACTTTCAGAGCAAACGTGCCCATATCTCAGATGGGAACGCACTGTAAGGCAGTTCTCAAACTTACTTGACATAGAACCTTCTCCTCTTGGGAGAACCTTCTGGGCCTCACGTTCCATGGAGCACATCTCAGGGAATGCTAGTTCAGGGAATGGTTTCCTCAAGGGGGGTGGGCTTTTGAAGGGACCATCCAAAATTAGAAATACAAGTTTAAACCAACCAAACTGCCTCCTTTCTCTTTCCCTTAATATGGTCACTGAACTGGAAAGAAACTTCTCCTGAAGCACAGTGGGCTGAGCCCAGCAAGGACCAAGGGCCCTGACATTGGGATTCTGGAGTCCCAACTGGGCTCTGAATCACCACTTCCCCGTATCACACACCAAGAATCCAAGAATTCCAGCCAAGATTCTTGACCCTGTTTAACAGAACTGTTCAGAGATTTCCATAAATCAGAATGCCAGCAGTGGGGAACGCGGATAATTGCAAAGGATCAGAGGGTCACGTTTGCAGCCACCGTCCTTCTTCCAACAGTTGGTCAAAATGGGCAGCTTCTGCTTTTTTTATATCCTTGGGTAATATTATTCTTTAATTTCACCCCTATGTTGGCCTAACACACATGTTCAGCTGGTGCTCCCACTCTGACCGTGTAACCCTGCATTCACCGGTAAGAAATGTGTGAGTGTGGTGCGATCTTGACTTCCTGCTTTCTTCCCTTCAAATCCCCATCCCACTCTCTGCTAGGTGTTCCGACAACCGACATGACTCTGGTCACACAGAACCGCCGGGGACCTCCTGTCCACTTCCTCACTCTCCGATCTGCTTCATGTTCGGACCACAGCAGAGCAGTCAGGAATTTGTCTCTGGCCTCTATGGTAACCCACCCAGGGAGCACCTTTAAAGAGGATGGAAGAGGAAAGCACACTTAATGCCACCGGAAATCATCCTTTCCGGGAAAGACAGAGAGTAACCTGTTCTCTGCTCATCCTGCTCATCAAAACATCATGGGAAACATCTCTGACTTCCCAGGTACCATCGTGGTCTGCTTCCATAAGCTCATCTCTTTGTGCTGTGCTTCTTGGTTAGTCCTGTTGCTTCTTCTCTGAATTGTTTTCTACGTATCTGACTGTTCTTTACACTGTAAGCTCCCAGGGGATGGAGAGAGTGCCGATTTTCCTTATGATACCATCCAAAATATGGACCATGACCATGACATTGAATAAAGCCATCCACTGATGAAACAGATAAACACAATGATTAACATAACTTCAGGGCCAGCTGGAAGAACCATTTCTCAAGACATTTTGAGGAGGTCACCGTGTATTTAGTTATCCATCTGGACAGAAGACTAAGGGAATTTTATTTCTGAGGAAATACTTTCTAAATCACCCTCCTCGGTGGTCATCTCAGCCAACAGGCTTCCTGCCCTAAAATGCCGACTGAGATAAACCTGAGTCTGTAGAAATAGTTGTAAAGTTCTAAGGTTTTCAGTGAGGTCCCAGATAATTTGGCTTTGGGCACAATTAACATTCTCCTCTTTTCTTTCCCCTTTTAAGTTTATAGAACACGAGGGTTCAAGATTAAGATGGTGTGCTTTTCCAGATGGCTATGTCAAAGACAGCTGGCTCAATGCGCATCAAACCCAGGCCATCACAGCTCATGGCATACAGTTTCCTGGCTCACCGGGGGAAGGAGGGGCGGGGAGCCTGAGGAGCGGTCACCCATGCTTTATGGTGACTGAGATCAGGCAGTAGCAGACACCACCACCAGAGCAACGGCTCGGGTCCCAGCTGGGCATGTGTTGAGTCAGCCAGCATCTGACTCCCTCTGGGAAACACCCTGTCGGAGAGCGACCGCGGCCTTCAGAGCTAGCAACAGAGAAGTGGTCTCGTGAAACATTCACTTCCCAGGTGAGAAGCCAGGGTCTCATCCCAGGCAGCACCCCAGGGTGTCCCTATACAGACAACGGCAGGAGGCCTGCTGCATCCCCTCAGGACACCTGTGGTGGGCAGCTCTACACACTCTATTGCTTTATGCCTCACAACTGCCCTTTGAAGAAAGAAAGAATCATTATCTACTTTCATTTTCTTTTACTTACTTTCCTAAAAAAAAAAAAAAGATTTCGAATCCCAGGCTTAAAGAGGTCAAAATCACTGTTATGAACTGAATTGTGTCTCCCAAATTCCTCTGTTCAAACCCTCACGCTCAATGTGACTGTCTTTAAAAAGATAGTTAAGGGGGGCGCCTGGGTGGCTCAGTTGGTTAAGCGACTGCCTTCGGCTCAGGTCATGATCCTGGAGTCCCAGGATCGAGTCCCGCATCAGGCTCCCTGCTCGGCAGGGAGTCTGCTTCTCCCTCTGACCCTCCCCCCTCTCATGCTTTCTCTCTCTCAAATAAATAAATAAAATCTTTAAAAAAAATAAAAATAAAAATAAAAAGATAGTTAAGGTTAAATGTGATCCTAAGGGTGGGGCCTTAATGCAGTAGGATCCGGGTCCTTATAAGAGGAAGGGACACCAAGGATGCTCTCACACAGAAAAGGCCATGGGAGGAAACACAAAGACGGCCATCTGCAAGCCAAGGAGAGAGACCTCAGGGGAAACCAACCCTGCCTCCAGAGCTGTGAAGAAATAAATTCCTGTTATTTAAACCACCCAGTCTGTGGGTATTTCATTATGGCAGCCTCAGCAACCAACGGAGTCACACAGTTAAAGAGTGGTCTGATGTCTAAGTTCATGCATGGGGGCAGTAGAGACCTCACACGTTAACTCTGGTCTTGTTTCAACAATCTGAGAACAAGCCTTCAGATTCTGGATGGCTGCCTCATCAACTATTATTGTATAACAAAGAATTTGATTTCGTTTTTATCCCCGATTCCTCAGAATGTCCCCAGTAAGGGAGTGTCTTGGATATTCACAAGCCCCTGGATCACACCTGACTTCATGCTAATGGGATGACTCAGATTGGGGTGGGTCACCCCCAATCACATGATTAGAGGGCTGGGGCTCTGAGCTGCGTCCTATCAGCCCAACCTACAACCTCTGGAGACTGGGTCCAATCACACGGCCAACGATTCAGTCAACTATGTTTATGTAACTGTTGGTGGGAATGTAAAGCCACTATGGAAAACAGCACCCAGGTGCCTCAAAAAACTAAAAACTGAATTTCCCATCTGATCCAGCAATCCTATTCCTGAGTACATACCCAAAGGAAATGAAAACAGGGTATTAAAGAGATATCTGCACTCCCATGTTTATGGCAGCAGTATTCTCCACAGCTAAGACATGGAAACAGCCTAAATGTTGGTCGATGGAAAAATGGATAAAGATGTGGTGTATGTACACACACACACATAATGGAATACTATTCAGTTGTGAAGATGAAGGAAATCCTGCCATTTTGCAACAATGTGGGTGGATCTTGAGGGCATTATGCTAAGTGAGATAAGCCAGACAGAGAAAGATAAATTTGTATGTTCTCACTTTCATGGAGAGTCTAAAAAAGCCAAATTCATAGAAACAGGAAGTAGAATAGCGGTTAATAGAAGCTGGAGGGTCAGGGAACTGGAGAGATGTTGTTAAGGGATACTAACTTGCAACTAAAAGATGAGTAAGTTCTGGGGATCTAATGTACAGCAGGGTGACTATAGTAAATAAAGACATGGTCATTATGTCATATGACAGAAGTGTTAGGAAACACTACAGCGGTAACCATATTGCAATATATAAATGTACCAAATCAACATCTTGTATACTTTAGACTTACACAATGTTATATGTCAATTATATTTCAGTAAAAGAAAAAAAAAGGCTATATAATGAAACCCTAATAAAAATCTCTGTACACTGAGGCTTATTGGAGCTTCCTGGTTGGTGAACACATTGATGCACCAAGAGGGTGATGCATCTCTGGGGAGAGGGCACGGAAGCTCTGCATTCGGGACCCTTCCAGACCTCACCCTTTGTGTCTCTTCATTGGTGGGTCTGGGTTTATATTCTTTATGATAAAACTGTATAACCATAAATAATCAGGCTTTCCTGAGTTTTGTGAGTCATTCTAGTGAATTATCAAACTGGGGGTCACAAGAACTCCCAAAGTTACAGCCAGTTGGTCAGAAGTGCAGGGGATGTGGGGGTCCTTGAACTTGCAGCTGGCCTCTGGAGGGAGGGTCATCTGATTGGGAATGTGTGCAGTCTGCACTGAGCCCCTGTGCTTAGCGCCAGAATCACAATCCAGCGTGTAGCACCCATCCACTCTCACCCGCTCGCTTGGCACGGGGCGCTGTATCACCTTGTGATTTGTCAGTTACAGACTGGCTATTATTATGCAGCTGAGCATGTGAAGACAGAGGTGTTGGGAGGCCAAGGAACAACCAGCCCCAAGGCTGGCTGAGCTTTAGGAAATTAAATGATTATCCCAAGAATAATCACTGGTGAGTCTGTGCCCCATTCTTACGTTCCTCTTTCTCTTTTTTTGAATATCCCCCAGTTCATACATTTGGATTCACTGAAAAATAGTTTGGTTGCTCCTTCTGTCCAAATAAATGAGGACAGAGGCCACAAACTGAAGAAAGGAGAAGTTTTCATTTGATGTCTATTCATACATTTGTTCATCTGTTCAACATTGGTCCACTTTTTGGTGACAGCAGTTACCATTTACTGGACACCCATGGCTAGGGTACTTGGCTCTGTTATCTGTACTTCTCATCACAGTCCTGCAAGGTAGATACTATAATTCCCATTTTAGCAACGAGAAAGCTGAGGTTCATAAAGGTAAATATTTCCCAAGGCCACATACCGTCTGCATGGGAAAAGAGAGCCAGGATTCAAACCTGGATCTGATTTTAGCCTAGGCGTGAGCTTTATCACATCAGTGGCTCCTAAGCCCCACTACATCTGTCCACAGGTCAGTGGTACGACAAGAAAAATAAGATTAATATATGTAAGTTTTTTATACATTTAATGTATCCTATTTAAAGACAGTTTTTTATTGTTTTCCTATTCTTTTGGTATGTTTCTCTTTTTATTATGCAAATTAAGATAAAAGCAGTCTGCAATATTTTTTCATACCCTTACTCGGCACAAAACAAACCTTCCAGTCCTACTTTCCCTTTATCTTTAAATTTTCTGGTTGCTTAAATGCCAAAGTCTGGGAACCACTGCATCACAGTGGCCCTAGCTGTGGGCCACAGAGGAAAGCTCCAGAAAGGTGAGCCTCAATACTACTGCCTGAATATCCAGGGTGCTGGGAAAACACACAAGCTCCAAAGGCTGCCTCTATTGGATCACGTTCTGGCTCTGTTCGGGGTGGAGTCTGAAAAGTTGCATTAATAGCATGTTCTTGACCGATGCTGATGCTGCCCATCCAGGACCACACCGCGAGATCACTGAGTTACTCAAGCCAATCCCATGAATCCTACCTCCCTTGTCAGCGACTGGTCCAGACAGGGCAATATGAACCAACTGTGGTCTGGGGTGGAGCAGGCACATGAGGGACAGGGAAGGCCATCTGGGAAGGCTTTATCCCCCATGAGAAAAAGAGTTAATGAGAGGAGCAACTCCCCTTCCTGCTTTCCAACATTGCTGTGTGAAGATGTGGCGGCAGCCAGGCCATGACCAGTCTAACTATGGCTGGGAAGGACACAAGTCAAGGAGCCCACAGATTTTCCTTAGAATTGAGAGCATTTGATTTCACTGTGCTCAAACAAAGTGAAGCTGAATGGAAAAATTAGTATTTCTCTTCATGCTTCTGAGTACAATCTGGTGAGGACACTGCTGTGGAACGTAGAGCTGTCCACGGCAGAGCCCCTCCCCGAGATTTACGTGTTGTGTGGGTGTATGTATGCACGTGTTTAACAGAGCCAACTGACTGCTGAAGGCATTCTGATATCACAGTATTCACTAGTATAGATATCATTTTATTAGTCCCCAGAAGGCGGGTGAGAAGGCGGTGGCTCCCCTACACCTCTCTGGTTCTTATGGATCTGTGGTAAAATGATGCAGAGAACTGAGGTCAGCTGCAGGATCAGTGCGGTTCATACAGACCTTTGTAGGAATGCAATGATACCTTCTGTTATTTTATAAATCACGAACCCTATTAGAAGTAAGGAAGGAAGGCTAACGTAAAGGAAGGCTGACACAGGATTTTTATAAGGCCGACATATGGCCCACTTTGATGTTGTAATATGTCCTAGGCTCTGTCCACAATTTAAAATGTAAGAATCATTGTCTGGCTCTATGCCACCCTCAAAGGGCTCTGCATGGGATGTTATAATCTTCTTCCCTTAAAGAATAAAATTTTGACCGGTTTTGAACTGGCAGTCAGGCCTTTCGGGAGCCATGAGGTTCTCCCGGGTTTCATCAAAGGCTGCTAGGATCCAGCAGGCTTGGGGAGGCACGTGTTCTTCTGAGCCTCGCAAAGTTGCACTGAACACATCTAAATGCCCCAAACTGTCCACCTGCTGTGCACTACAAAATCTGGCTAGCAGGCCGCAACCTCTGCAAAGGATACAACCCCTAATGGGAAGCAAGAGTTCATACGTGAACTTGAGAGCAGTTGAGTTCTGAGTAATGGGCTGGGAAACCAATCACTAACTTGTGTACAAGGGGAAGAATGTGCCTTCGGTCCTACCTTCCCACATATCACAGCCAATATGATCCATCTGTATATAATTATGCACCAGCGTCACTTTAAGGTAAAGCAGTAAGGATAGGGTCACTCATTAGATACTGGGCCGCAACCATCAAAAACTTTTTTTTTTCTATTTTTATCTCCAAGAATGGTAAGTGATTAACATGCTTTGACATACTTGGAGGTCAAAACCAAATTCACTGATGTAGGTGGTTATCGGTACTCTGCATGAATGCACGTCCATATACATCCTGCCTGTCCTCATGTGACCTTGTCATGAGTTATGGATGACATTGGGAGGATTAGCATTGCTAACCAGTGTTTATGAAAACATCAGGGGATGACGTGTAGGAAAGCCCGGACAGTGAAGCAGTGAAGACATTTGAGAGTCAACCCATCACAGTCATGTGAACTTACATGAAATCCACAAATACACCATAAAGCCTTGCACAGAGTCATAGTGAAGACCAAATTATTAGGAGTGATAGCACAGGAAATTATGCAGCATGTCCCCCAAAAGGCAGAGGTAGTTTATGTTCCCATTCTACAGATGAGGTGGCAAAGGCACTTGGCTTGTCCAGATTACCATAGCTACTAAGTAGTCTAGCCTGGGCACCCGACGCCTCGTTAAGACAGTGCCTATGAGGTGCCAGGAAGTCTGCTGAGCACTTTCCATGTTCTAATCTATGAATCCTAATCAGAACACGAGGATGCCAGTAGTGTTCATTTACAGATAAAATTATAGCAGGAAGACTGGAGGCCGTTATCCTTCCCAGGTTACAGATAAAGAAACCAAAGGTCAAAGAGGTTGCATAATTGGCCAAGGTGACAGAGCTACTGAGATTTGGAGTTAGGAACCCCATGGCTTTGGCTGATTTTGACTTTTGGTCCGGTTTCGAAGCCAGGCCATCTGGCTCCAAAGCCTGTGTTCTCAGCACGCTGAAGTCGCTCTTACTCTGGAGTCACATGGCCTGACTTTGAATCAGGTCTCTACTCTTAACTAGCTGGGCCACTCTGAATAAGTTACTTAACTTCTCTGTGCCTAAATTTCTTCATCTGCAAAATGGGAACAGTGACAGTTACCCAGCTTCTAGAGTTGTGGAAGTGATTGATTATCAGCTGATGATTTAGCATGTAGGAAGCACTTAGAACAGAGTTTGGGACAGAAAGAAGTGCTCAATTAGCTAATGCGATGATTAATCACTAAGCTATAAAGTTTCTCATAGCATTTAAAAGATGGCTTATGTAATTAAAATTTGATTTACACTTAACTGTTCCAGAATGCATGCATTTGCATAGAGCAAGGAATACTTATATTTTGTCATCTGCTTTCTTTCCAGAATAATGAGTTCCAAGCCCTGAGGGGTCTACGGAGACCCCTCAGGGGAATCGCTGTAAGAGGCAGTGGACGGCAGGTGGGATTCAGACCTCCTCCACTTATGCGTACTGGATAGAGGATTCTACACGTAAGAGAAGTTGGAGAACCACTGGTTTCAAGGACTACTGTGGGGTCACGTGGTTGCTTCTGTATGGGACCATGGATATAAGTCCCCACAGTTGTAAAACGCAGGACATCAGCTCTGCTGGGCTGAGGCTGGTGACTACGACCCCCTAGGGCACACCCAGAGAGGGGACAGTGAGGGACAACACAACACTCTTCTCGGCTTCAATATACTGCTCTTATAAGAAGGACGATTCAGATTATGGAGGGACGTGAGAGTCCAACAGAGGAATTCAAACAGAATGAACTGACAGCTTCTGAGCAGAGACATGTCACAAAGCAGTCCTTTCGGAAGAATAATCTGGTTGTGTCGAGTAGGACCAACTGGAATGGCCAAACCGTGGCATTACGGGGGTCAGTGAGGAGGCTGCTGTAGGACTCCAAGCAAACAGCGGTGACAATGTCAAAGCCGGGTGGTGGTGACTGTCTATCTAAGGGTCATGAGAACTGGAGAAAGAAAGAGACCTGGCCACACTTCAAGATAGGGATGGAGTGAGGAATAAGTCAAAATAGGAGCTTGGTTGCCTTGGGAGAGTGGTGGGCTCGCGTTCAAAGAAGGTGCGAGAAGAACATGACGTGGGCTTGATGGGGGGGGTGTGGGCTGGGGGTGTGGGACACGAGCTGCCCCCTAGCTGGCCACTTACATACACCCAGCTGGCAGCTTGGGCGAGGTTTGGAAATCTTCCGTGTTGCCTGGACGGCGAAATTGTTAGTTCTGTGCTGGGCTTAGCGAGGGACCAGGAAAGCAGAGAGCATGAAGGGCTCCGGGGAAGGCCCACAGGGGCGGAAGGGTCCTAGAAAAATATACAGCAGCTGAGATTGCCCCCAACTTTTTGATTCCTTGCTCCGCCGCCCCTGGCTGCCCTACAGCTCTATTTCTCAGGAGAGCCGTTGCCCTCCTTCGGTCTTCGGGCGGGGTGGGACAAGGAGCCGCGGGGCTGCGGGAATGAACAGATCTACCCTCCTTACAAGGGAGGACAGGGTGCGGTGGGCACAGGCACAGGGGGGAGGTAAAGAGAACACGCAGCCCATCGCAGGAAGAGGAACCACCCAGCCCTGGATGTGTAAAAAGTCTTACGACCTGAATAATTTCTCCCCTCTAGACAGAACCTCTTGCCCCAAAGGGAGGCTCTCAGGTCTGCAGCACCCACTGGTAGACAAACAAAAGAGATTTACCAAATGAGCAAGTATCCGAATTGAGCAGTGTGCCGAACACCAATCTGTGAGTTATGGATGAAAAACCAAAAACACCCAGATTTGCTAATTCCCAGATTCCTGTGATGCCATCCCTCCCAGATGGCCCCTTTTCTCTCCAGAGCCATACTCTTCTTGGGGGTGTGTGCACGTATGTGTGTCTTTCCCCTAGAAACACAGCTACTCCCATTTTGCTGAACTGCACTGTGTGTTAAATCTGTTCTAATCCCTCTACCCCCCCACCCTGTTCCACCCTTCTCATCCCCCTTGAGCAGAGAGACGAAAAACTAGGAGCCTGTGGTTTACAGCCATCTCCCAAGATTCCTTATCTGCCAACACTCCTACGGGGCTGCTACGGAGAATATGTGGAAACGATTTTGTAAAGGGATCAAAGAAAAAAATAACTCAGTGAAAACACAACATCGGCTTTCTGGAGGGTCGTCCCTGGAAGGCCAGGAGCTGCACTGTCTCCCTCTCCTTTTCCTCATTCTCCATCCCATGTGGTGTGTGAGCCATATGGAACTGTCCCTTCCGTAGGACAAAGTTGGGCCCTAATCGGCCATTTCAAATGGTTCCAGCTGATACATTTTCAAACTGGTTAAAATTAGCATCCAGGGAGAATGGGGGTGGGGGGTGTTTGGAAGGAGGGTCAGGTGGGGGAGGGGAGTGGAGAAGGGGTTGTTGCTCAGCAACCAGAGCCTGGACGCCCCCCCCCACCACACCATAGCCCCAGACGGCCTCTTCCCCTTACCCCGTGCCGGGATGAGCTGTCTGGTCCAGGAGCTGCGTGTGCTTGTGTGTTGGGGGTGGGGGTCCCTGGATGACTGCATCAATCTGCTAGACCCTGACACTCCTCCCTCCATCACTGCCCCACAGGGAGACTGAGAGTCTCTTTTGTTCTCATCCAGAGCACAGCTCACCAATTTCTCCATCACAGCCCTCGCTGGCGCGAAGGGAGACGTACGGGTCCCTCCGTCCTTGCCAAGAGGGAGACTCGTTAGCTGCTTGTGTCACCCAAGGCTGTGTGTCATGGACTATTTCTCATTCCGCCAGGCCACTAAATGAACGTTGGATTACATGTAGAGTTAGGCTTGTGGTATCTGCCTCTAATCTATACCTTAGCATTGATTTGCTTTGTCCTGTGCCTTTAAAATGTTAAATATGACTGGCCACCCGCAGGGGCCCGAAAGACATCTGTCTGGCTCATTTGGGGGAGGACCCGGCTTTGCAAAGAGCCGAAGAAATGATGATAGCAATCGTGGTGAAGTCTGAGGTCAGCCCAAAGCAGTGCTGCCCGACACCTTTCTGGCTCTCGTTCCATGAGGCGGCCGGGTGGCCTGGGAGGTCCTGGCAGAAGGTTCCTCCCACCGAGGCCCTCAGTCTGCTTCCAGCCCCTGCACACGGCTCCCCACTCGTGGCTGACACCATCCCTCCTGCTGAAGTCAGACCAGACAGGAGCAGATGGTAGACCCGGCTCACGCTTCAGCGGCTGGGCCAGCAAGCAGAGCAGGCTACCCTTCCCAGTTGCGCAGATAGGGAATCGGCTCTGCTTTTTTCTTTTTTCTTGGCCACACGTGCTTTGGGGGAATCCCTGGTTTACTTGGTAGAAAACAGTCCCTTGTATTTTTTTTTTTTTTTTAACAGAAGAACATCCTTAACCACGGAAGCAGCGGAGGATGGTGTGAGGGTGAGCGTGCACACATAGAGAGAACCCGAGTCTGTTCATTTATTCTAGTAGCACTATTAGAGTACCAGATTTTTTACCGTTGGGTTTTTTTTTTTTTTTTTTAAAGCCCATTATAGGCCAGAATATTTACTTTGCCCTCCATGCTGCTTGACTCAGGGACCAGAGTATCTTACTGAACCTCTAAGCGGGAGTATCACCAGCACGGCCGTCAGACAGAGAAAAATGATCAGAAGGTTCCATCTGTTGTGGCTTGTTTCTTCCACACCTGATGTCCCGAGGCGGACACCTGATGTGGAAATCCTTCACCACGTGCGCCCATGTTCAGATCTTCACCAGACAGATGAGGAACTTAGCTCAGAGACATGAAATGACCTGGGTAAGCCCATCTTCGGTTCTAGACTTGAGATGGGGGTCGAAGCCTTTAATTCCAGTTGTTTCTGATGCTGGTGCTGGGGGCCAGCACAGTGGCCACGTTACAGGCGGACTCTCCCACGTCCCGGGTCTATATTATACATACTTATTACAGCGCAGAGCAAAAAGGTCAGGGTGTACCCTGCGTTCAAGCTGTATATACCACTACTACGACTATGTGACCTCAAGCGGGTTATCTGACCTTCCTGAACTTCTGTTTCCTCATCTGAATTAGCGCCGGCTTTACACAGTCGACATAAAAATTAGATAAGATACGCCCCAATGACACTCTATGAGGAACTATAAAATGTGGTCCTTCTTGCGGAGGACATCCAGCATTAAAGCTGGGTAATTTGACTGTATCCACAATCTTTTCTCTTGTTTAAGTGATCTTCTCTCCACCCTTTAGAGATAGCTGTCCAACAGAAATACAATGTCAGCCACAAATGTGAGCCCAGTATGAAATAAAAATGTGTTAGTAGTCCTATTACACAAGGTGTGATTAATTTCAAGGATGTATTTTCTTTAACCTAATTATTATACCCCAAAATATTTCATTTTCAACATGGAATCATCAATATAAAAATCGTTAATAAAATGTTTTACTTTTTGTTTTTCATAGGCGACCTTCAGAATTGGGTGTATATTTTACGCTTCGGGTCAGTGTGGACTGCCCACGTTTTGAACGCTGCTGCTGCATGACACAGTCCAGCTCCAGATCCTTCCTGATGTTTCTGTCCCACCAGCTTTCTCAGAATTAAGGACACCGTGTCATGTACAACAATAACCCAGCTACGACCTCTCATTCTCCTGGAAAAAAGCTGAGGTTTGCGCCACTTCTCAGAATCACAGAACACTCTGTTCCTCTATTTTAACAGCAGTGGATGATGATAAAAGGGCTGCCAATGGCCACTGAGAGACTGGGTCAGACCTGGCGGGCCGAGGATGCTGGTGACATCACGGGGCAGCTTCCCAAACAAAACAAAAAGTGGGGTTCGTTGAGGCAGTAGGGGGTGGAGAGGATTCTGATTTGCAAAGCTCTATCATCGGAGGGAAGAATTCCTGCCAACAGAGCGTAACATCTACTCATCTATGGGGTTGGGGCAAAGCCCTGAAACGAGGAGAAGGCACACGTCTGTTTTTCACATGCTAGCTTGTCTTCCTGTGAGAAAGGGTGCCACGTAATGTCATAAGCCTCAAGAAACCTAATAAGGAAGGGCCACACCTCAGCCATTCCAATCAAGTGAAAATCTATTCTATTTTTAAGAGATTCAAGAGAAAGAGCCCGGGATCTTCCTTATTAACTGCTTCCAGGATTCCATCTACTGTCCCTCACTGTCAGGAAATTCTTCTTGGTCTTACTTCAATTATTCTCACTAAGGCTAACGCACATTTCCCTTTCCTGGCTTTCAAAATGCTCGCCTAAATATGCAGGGGAAAAAATGGAGAAACTTATTTTAAAGAAATAGCCATAGGAAGATAAGACTTGAGAATTTTACTTTACTACAAAACATTCAAGACACCCTCCTAGCTGGCTACAGAAGCATCAGGAAGAGGCTGACAGAGAGACATGCATGACGGCAGCCTCTCTCATTCTGATGCAGGCTTTTTCGAGTACATTTATGATTGGCTGAAACAATTTTGGGTGACAGGGCAAATGACACTGTCTCACGTTGGATGGGAGGGTGATGTGGCTGGAACCTGCCGCACATAGATGACCGAGGTTGGAGGCTTGGTTTTGTTGCTGAAAGCTCCCATCATCGTTCCCACTGTCCTTAAGTGGAATTTAAGGACTTATGGAGTCACGTGATAATACTGTGGGTACCAGGGACCTGGCTGTGGATTTTGAGATGAACCTTTCAAATATCAAATCCCAGTACGTGCACGCTTGACCTTTTCCCTTTTCCTGTAAGGGTAATGTGGGATTTACTCAGGGCAGTCAGGGATTTGGAAGCATAGATTCTGCTCAGTAATCTCAAAGGGCTTTATAAGAAGCATTAAATGTTGGGATTATGGCCATTTTGCTCTATAACCCGAAGAAGGGAAATGCTATAGTCACAGGGACCAGGTCTACACCACCACCGGAAATGATCTGTATGGGTGTCTGGTTACCAGAATCCTTCTGGGGGGAGGGAATCCTTGGTAGGTGTTGATTCCAAGTCACCTTGCTCTTCTTTCAGGCTGTTGGAGTTTTGCGAGGTGTGGCCTTTGATGCATCTCTTACCCTAATGCTGGCTGAAAAACTCGACCTCCCACCTCTGCCACTATTTCTAATGTCAGCCACTCTTGTGTAAACCCGCTTGCCCTCTGTGGGAGAGAAACACTTCCTCCAAACCTGCCTGTGCATCTTACAAACCTTGTCGGGTCAATACCCACCCCGCCCCATCTCTGCAACTCCAGATCACAAGACTGAGAAGGGTGTTTCTTCATCCAAGGCTTGTTACAAATACTCTGAAATTCTTCTTCAGAGCAGCAACAGTAAAACCTTCCGCACCTAATATACTTTGGTGACTAAAGTATGAATGAATCTGCAAGGCTGTCACTCTGTGGACTTACACGGTATCAAAAAGAGAAGTATGGGATCCAAATGCTTTGTTCTATGAAAAACCTAGCATGGGTCCAAATGAACTCGAGAAGAGGGATTCCCTTTAGAAAAGGATTTTGTCAAGAGAACATAATCCGGGACAAGGGAACTTTGTAGAGGAGAAAGAAAAGTCATATTTAACTTGGTGTTTGTCCAATAGTTTTAACCTTGCTCCTCTATGTTCTGCTGAGGTCCGCTTTGTAATCATGCCGAAAGGAGTTTAGAAGTGTTCCTTTTTTTTTTTTTTTTTTGTCTATAGTTTTTTTGTGCGAAACTAAATCCCCCGCCAAGCAATTGGTTCTATGACAAAAAGTCCTTTGGGGAAATAATACCAAGGCATTTTAGGATTAGCCCATTCTTTCATTCCATAAGGATTTGTTTAGTGACATTTGTGCCAGGCATTGGGCTGGGTGCTGGGGATACACAGGGATCATGACGCAGACCCTGCCCTCAAACCGTTGGCAGCTCTGGGCAACAGAATAAACAGGCAGGGACAGTGAGCTGTGACACTGAGTTGTGACAGCGCAGTGAAAGGGACCCATGGGGGAGGGGGCGCAGTGTCTTCTAAGCTGTGAATTGGAGGCTTAACAGAAACAGAAGCAGAGTTCTAGAAAGAGGAAGTAACACGTGACTTGTGTGGGCAGAGTAGGACTTCTCTTGCTTGGCCTAATTCAACATCTTCTGGATTGTGAAAGGCTGAGGATGAGCCTTCCAAAGTTGCGCACAGCAGTAACTAAATATCTTTTCTGTGATTCAGGTTCACTTCCAATGCCCTGGTTCACATCTTCCCGGAGGAGGCTGGCCGACAGACTATAACTTCACTGCCACTTGAGGTCCCATTTCCTGTTTCAGAGAGTGGCTACTTTCTAAGCCTCTAAGTGTTGATATATATTTTTTTAAAAAAGCATCTTAAAAACACTGGACCACTCACCTATAAACTCTTCATGCTGATTCTTAACAACTGAAAGCTCCAAATGCTTTGTCAGTGATTTTGCTAATGGAAGAGATCTTGCTCACTTTACAGTTCCTGTCTCCTGCCTCACCTCACCCCCCAAATCCAAACCACAAGTTTGACTCTTAATAAGACTGTAAGTCTTGGAATCTAGCCTAATAAGGACATAATCCAAAACATAGAACTCTGTACCCATGGGTAAATTAATGACAGTGTTTACTGATAGTAGCGGAAAAACCGTAAAACAAACAAACAAAAGCCTTAAATGTGCCCAAATGAGTGAACGATTAGATAATAATGGTATATCCGTTTTTGGACTTTATGCTGATATTAACAAAGATGAACCTATAGTAACTTGGAAAATGCCAACGAAAGACAATGTTAGGTGGAAAAATAAAATAGAATTACATGCATTATGATTATAACCATGTAAGAAATAGAAATCTGAAAAATGCTGGAAAGAAATTTGCTGAAATGAGACTAATAGGTAAATGAGTGGGCTGTGATTATGAGCTTTTTCCTACTTTGTTTCCTACGTTGCCTTTATAATTTAAATCTAATTTCAAGTATTAACTCCTTCAGGTTAGCAATTTGAACATTTTCCAAATCCAAGCAGTATATACAAGGGGACGTGAGATAAGAGTATTTCTACGCATATCTTCCCATTGTGACAGTATCGTCTGTCCCCCCCTCCCCCCCCCAGTGAATGAGCATGCAGGTGTCATTTCAACCTACCACCAAAGAACTACAGATTCTTTGGCAAAATATTCTGGATAATGAGGAGCACTGCTCTAAGAGTTTGATAGACATTTGAAGATTTCAAGCAAATACAGTTCTGAAAGTTGGAGTCAAACAACAGATTTGGAATTAAGTTCTTTAAATCAAGTTGGGCAACTCTGCGATTCTTCAGGGCTCTAGGTATAATGATGATTTCTTTCGAGAGTAAGCTGAACGAGGCCAGGATCTATGATTCTAATACAGCTCTGACTTCTTTGGGACTCTGATGAGTGGGTGCAAAATTTGTAGATGGACTGACTGATTTCCTGCGTGTCCAGGGACACATAGATGTTCAAGAGTGATGCAACGAGGACACGTGGGATGGGGGTTACTCGGCCCCTGAAGGGGAGACAGAGCCAAGAGATTGCCTCTCTTTCCCCACACTTACAGAAGATTCACTTGGAAACAGCAAATGGTTTTCCACCCCTCTCTGAGCAGGAAAGATGACCATATCAGTTCTAGTTGCAGCAAGAGTTATTTACATTATATTCGAGTTAACTCTGGCAAGTAGAAATTGCTAATGGCAGTTGCGGAATTTCCTTTTCTAGAGATTTGCAACAATAGGTTAGATATACATCTGGCCTTGAATGCCTTAGGCGTGGTGTACAAAGAAACAGAATGAACAAAAATAGCACTCACACACACAAAAATACCATGGTGTGCTGCCCTTCTCTCCTAGATTCTACCAGATACCGATTAAAAACTGTTTATATCGTCCCCCACCCATCAGCTGAATCGAAGTCCAAACCACATAAGCCTTGGAAGAAACTCAGAACATTGGCCAAAAGTCAGTTACCTGCACTAGCAGTTCCAGCTTCCTGTCATCAAGAAGATGTACTTGACATCGACGGCCCTCCGTCATCTACGAAGAAAGACAAATGATGGTCACTGAGAGTCTGACAGCCTGACGCATCTCCCATTCAATAATTTCATCACACACATTAGGGACAGATTTCAGTATCCAGGCTCTGCCACCGTGTCCCCCTTACTGAGCACCTGGGAGCAGACGAGCACCCCTCTGGCAATTGCATCTGATTTCTGTGAAGCTTCTTTCTCCACAGGATTTCTGTGCTAATCGTTTATTATCTAGTCCCGACAGTGCTTTCCCCGGTGACAGAGGAACCCGGGAGCTAAACACTCACGGCTAAACCTGACCCCTCACCCTTGCACGTTTTGCTACGCACACACTGCTGTCAGCGTAAGAGAGAGAGAGAGAGCCCGGACAGGCATCGTTGGGTCGTGGCCCCACCGGGTCTTGGGTGCGTTCATCTCTGCAGCCCCGTCTCATACACAAAAGCGAGTGGGCTGAGCCCAGGGAAATGCAGCTGAAATGTTTAATCGCTGGCTTTCTGTAAGGAAGAAGCCTTCATTTGTAGCATTTGCTGGAGCCCTGGCGACACTCTCAGAGGAAATCCTTTGAAGAATGAGGCTTCCCTTCAATGTCAGCTGGCCACCACTCTAACCGAAACTTGTCTTGCTACACTCCAGATAGCTTCCCTGGTTCTGATTTCAAGCTACTGTCCTGACAACATATCTCCTACACATACGGTAACCTTAAATAGCCCCAGGGGCAAGGTGATAGTAGAGTCAAATAATCAGGAAATTTTCCATCCGTGAGTGATGGGTTTTGAGTATTTATTACCTCTGTTTTTAATGTAAGGTACTTACCTCTAAATTTATAGAATTTAATTTTAATAATGGTTCTGTTTTTACCACTGGCACACAGAATTCCCAAAAACGTACCAACGGGCTCTCACAACAGGTAAGAGCTGGCTCCAACACCACTGTCTGGACCAGAAGACCCAGAAGGTTCTGTCCAGCCCTCGTATTTTCTATGACTCCATAGCCGCCACTGAAACCACCTTCTTTTTGCCCAGCTAGCAGCCACTTCATGCAGATCAAGGGGAGGGAAGCAGGTGGGCAGATCCTGGCCGCATCTGCATGCCCAGCCATCACAGTCCCTTCTCATGAGCGCTTTCTCCAGGAACAATGCAATAGAGATCATCTTCTCTTCCTGTACAACAGGGATTATCCTCTAACCATCAGCATGTCCAAAGCTGGCATGGACTCTGGTGGGAAAATCCTCTTATTCCTTCCTCAGAACAAGCCAACCCCTCCAACTACCATCGAGTCAAATTTCCCTAGTTATGGGATCTTAACCCATACGGCACACCCTGCTTGGATGGGGCCAAAAGAAATGTCTCTTGAATCTGAGTTAGAAGAATGACTCAGCAGTCCCCAGCTCTGAGAAAAAGCACCAAGAGAAGTTTTACATACCCACAGGCACTCCAACAGAGGTTAAAATAGAGTTAAAACCCAAGGAAGCCTTCAGTCCAAAGGTCTGCCATTTTGCACATATAAGCCGAAGCCGGCGGCCATGGATGTGAGACCGGTCTATGACAAGTCCTTATTCATTCTTTGGACTCTTAACTGTCAGTGTTAACTGCCTTAAAAGGAGAGAGGGCTCAAATCCCATTAGAATCTACCAAGTGTGCACATAGGAGTCATCCTAGCTGACTGACTTCATTTAAAAAATCCGTCAGCTGCAAAAAATACCCAAGTGGGACAACATCATAATAAAAAGCTCCTGCACAGCAAAGGAAACCATCAACAAAGTGGAAAGCAACCTACTAAAGAAAATACTTGTCAATTATATATCTGATAAAGGGCTAATACCTAAAATATATAAAGAACTCAGATGACTCAATAGCAAAACCCCACACAATCCTAGTATAATGGGCAGAGAATCTAAATAGACATTTCTCCAAAGAAGACATCCAGATGGCCAACAGACACATGAGAAGATGCTCGACATCACTCATCATCAGGGAAATGCAAATCAAAACTAGAATGAGCTATCAACCTCATATGTGTTAGAATGGCTATTATCAAAAAGACAAGAAATAACAAGAGGTGGATGTGGAGAAGAGGGGAGCCTCGCACAGATGGAGGGTCCTTTAAAAATTAAAACGAAGCCACCATATGATCCAGTAATTCCACTTCTGGGTATTTATCCAAAGAAGAGGAGAATACTCATTCAAAAAGATAAATGTACCCCCATTTTCAAGGCAGCATTCTGTATAACAGATAAGACACAGAAGAAACCTAAGTGTCCATGGGTGGATACATGGATAAATACGTGGTGTATATATACAGTGGAATATTATTCAGCTATAAGAAAGAAGGAAATCTTGCCATTTGTGACAACATGGATGGACCCTGAGGGCATTATGCTAAGTGAAATTAAGTCAGAGAAAGACAAATGATCTCATATGTGGAATCTAAACAAATAAACAAAATACCAAATTCGTGGATACAGAGCACAGATTGGTAGTTGCCAGAGCTGGAGGGTCAGGGGGTTGAGGGAAATCGGTGAAGTGGGTCCAAAGTTCAAAACGTACAAATTTCCAGCAGCTCAATTCTTAATGGAAAGAACCCAAGGTTAACATAGTGGAAGTTCAAGGAAGAAAAGTGCTACAACCATCCAGCATATTACTTTGAAATTCCTTTAAAGACATTTATTACAGGTTTCAGAAAATTCTCTGTAGGGTGGGGACAGAGGAGAATTCAAAAAAAAAAAAATGCTGCTGGTCCTTAGCATCTTTAGAACACAAAGTTTTGAGCTTCCTTTTATCGTAAAAGGCTAAGGATATAAACACATTCTTGACTTCCTTATCCACATTCCAATAAATTTGACAAAAATAAAGGGAAATTGGTATCACCAAGATATTACTGTATCAAAGAAGTTTTAACTGCAATAATAAAGAGGTAGATATCATTTTCCCAAAATATTTCAGAGCACACAACGCGTGACGTGACACTGAGTTCATGCCTGTACCTAGGAGTTTACTGTGAGGTTCTCATTTTCATCTGAAAAATAAAATCCTCATTCCATTAAATAATCTCACCTTATCTGCTCAGCAGTTGAAGGAATTAACTATACATCAAGATGTTAAGATCTACTCAAAGTTTTCCAAGTTCATTCTTCTCTTCCAAAAAGCCTTCAATTTTCAGTCCCGGGGAATTTATTTCTAAGCACGCTCCCTATTTGAACAGGGAATTTCTAAGCTGCCTCCCTTTGGGAAGGCACAATGTCCCTGAAAAAAAAAGCAGCCCAGAGAAGTGCGTCCAAACAGAAACTCAACTTTGAATCATCATGTTTTTGAAAGTACGCCTTTCTTTGGACGGCACTGCTGTGGTTTTTTTTCTCCAAGGGGGGGATGGCCTGTCCTTCCTGACTGAAGGAAGACTGGAGTGTCCTGTTCTCATCAGTTCAGAAAAGGTTTACCCTCCTGGGTGTGTACCGGGAAAGAGTGGACATCTGTAGCTTTGTCTGGCTTTCCAGGCACACTGAAATTTTCTTTTGAATGCTAACAATTGTAAAATAATACGGCTTTGCTTGTTTTCATTTTCAGCGGCCGAGGCACAATTGCAGCGTCGGCATCCCCCTCAGAGGAAATCCTCTCGGAGAGCAGGGCTTCTGGTAGATGTCAGCTGGCGACCACTCCGACATAAACCGTCTCGCTACAATGCAATTCCATACCAAGCAGAGGCCTGCCGAAGGCGCTGTGATTCTCAAGAAATATACAGCGAAGTGTTATTTTGGAAGTGAGGTGTCCACCCCATCGCTCCAACTTTGCTGTTAAGACACACACTGAATCGGGAAGACTATTCATAAACAGAGAAATGCATTTATGATACTAGCTTAAGGGAGCATAGCAGAATATGAAATGCTATGTGTGTCCTATCAAGACAGCCAATAAAATTATCGTGCACTTGGACAGGAATTGGGAGGCAAAAAAATAAAATAGTTGATATGCTAGGGGAGTAGGCTTTTGGGTAGTGTCCTCCCATCCCATCCAATTATGACTTAAACTTTTATTTTTTTCAGTAAAAAAAAAATGTATAAAAACAAACTTTATCTAGAAAAATGAATGACAGTGTTTGAGGTCAGCCATAGGAAATGGATCCTGAGAAGCTTCGTTCCCAACGATTTTGTTTTAGATTGCCTACGTTTTTAACGCATCAAATCAAGTTTATTAGTTTACAACTGAGAATTACAATTGTCACACAGGTCAGAATACTGGAGACGGAAGGTCTGACACAGTCTCTCCAGGCAGGTGGAGTTAATGGGAAGCCAACTGTGATCAGAAGTTGCTCAGGGAGCACAGAACCTGAAAAGGGGTGGCATTTATAAATATCTATGTCTGAGGGCATCTTTTCTCCACTATCCTGATATATTCCTGTTGGTGGAAGGAACCACTGTCCAAATGTGGTGGGGGAGTCCCCCCTCATTGGTAAAAAACAAATAATAACTAACTAGCAATGACAAATGCCCCCTCCATGGGGATTTTCAGATGCTTTACATGGACAAGGGCAGGCTACCAAGTTCAGCCCATGCAAATACATTTTATTAGGAACATTTTGTCTTCAAATTCAAAACTAAGTAAACCCCATTTTAATATGTTTTGTATTATGACCCTTTTCTCTACATGTCACCGCTCCCTCCCTCTCTCTCCCTCTCTCCCTCTCTCTTAGCCACTGCGTGTCCTTTGCCAAATAAGTTACACATTATGGTATACACACCTAGTTCCACTGTGGACGACATTTTTGTTGAAATCTAATGCAGTTGTACAAATGACTATAGGGTCACTGATTCCGAGCTTAGCAATGCATGTGGCTTTCAAAAATAAAAACTAAAAAACATCTCATCAGCACGTTACTATTGTATTTCCTGAGGCACATTTATATGGAGACAGTTATCCCTGAGGCACCGGGGAATGGGGTGAGGGCAGGGTGGACACCGGGAGGGGAGGCAGTGTTCACAGACCGCAAACACAGCTTTGAACACGCCCACTTGGTTTGTCTCTGTGCACAGTAAGTTACTGTCTTGTGACTCATATTCATTTTAGAGATGGTAACTTTCTGAGACAACAAAATAAGAAATATTAAAGCCTCACTAGGATTCTATAAAGGGAAGAATTAAAATTTCCAAAACATGCTTTATTTAGAAAAGTTATTAATACTCCCCCCTCCAAAACCTGAAATCCTATCCTTTAAAATTCCACCATCCAATAGAAAACTCAGATTTCAAAAGCATCCAAGCCGAGGTCCGACCACAGAGCCCAGCCTCCCCTGCTGGCCTGGTCCGTTAAACCCCGGAGCATCCCAAGGCAGCCGGATGGGCGGATGTGCTACGGCAGCACCTCACAATCCGCCCTCTGACCTGGGCCGTTCTGCGGCTCAGAAGGAAATTCCAGAAACATGACTACAACTTCCCAGTGCAGCTCACTATTGGAGCCTCTGCTCTCGGGGTCACTTCAACATGTGACTGACATTCCTCTCTCCACTTCGGTTTCCTCTCAGACTGATGAAGGCCCAACGACCCAACGAAGGTACCAGAAGGTCACAGGCTCACGAGATCTCAATCATCATCAAGCTATCACATCCAGGAGATGAATGAATGCGATATGTTCACAGCGGTCTCAAGAAATGCAACTCACAGTAAATATACAGAAAGGACTTCGGGCAAATTAAAATTTACTGAAAATATGCATCCATTTGTTGCTGCTCATGCTTAACTTGTACCATGGAGATGCCAGACAGAATAAATTATTATAATGTAATTTTATAACATCGTATGAGCCTCTGCCCATAATCTTTAAAGGTTAAAGGTATTTTGCCCACTTTTATAATAATTTTCCCCCTATTCAAGCCTACCTTTTTTGTCTTTCAGTGACATATTAAAATAACATGACAGGGGAAGGAGACACATGGTGCTAGACACCAGAAGTCTGATTCAGAGAGAATGACCTTGTCCCTGTTTCGCCCTATGTCCTCTGGCAGATTGTTTCACCTCTGTCGCGACCATGAGTCTCCTGGATGTAAAAGGACACACACAGGCACGTCCTTGAGGCTCTTGGCTGCTGAATACAGTTGTAACTTATCAAACCCAGATGAAAGTGATTACATTCACGCGGCGATCCGACGGATTATAAAAGTTGAAAAAGCCTTGCATTCTCCCAAGCTCAACCTTCCACAAGTTTGCATCTGATGAGGTCACAAGCGGGGCCGGTGCTTTACCAGAGGATCTTGGGAAAGCATGTGTTGGGGCCGCGGTTGCTCAGATCCCGCTTCTGCCTTCAGCACAAGGAACCGGAGCGTTCTCTGATAATGCGGGGAGAGAAGTCATGGTGTCATGGGTGCACTCGGGGCTAGGGGGCTGCGCGGGGCCGCTGCTCTGGGGTGGACCCCACTGCCCGGAGGACCGCTGCCGTGTGTGATCGAGCCACAGGTCCTGGAGGACAATCCATCTCAATCTCTCCAGATGGTACTGCAGGGCAGAGGGTCAAGAAACACTAACAGTCTCTGGGCCTAAAGTTTAGAAGACGAGGAATGGACCCAGACAGGTAAGCGGTGAGGACAGCCAGGGAGCTCCAGTGATGGGCTTTGTGATCCCAGTGCAGTGGAGCTGTGAGCCAGCGCTAAGCTGCGGACTGTGGAGGAGGAAGGGAGGAAGGGTATCCTTCCCACCTTCCAACAAGATATTGCAATTTGAGGACAAGCTACTGATGTGGAGGTGGGACAGGTCCGCTGCAGATGTGGAAAGACAAGGCGGAGTGGGTGCCACACAGGGCCACTGTGGGACAGGCCATCACTGTCCTCTGTCTGAGGCCAACCCCTCTGAGTACGCCCACGGGACACGGGCGCCGGGAGACCCGAACACACGGGCCCTGCAGGCTGGCTGTGCGTCACGGACACCAAGCCGGTGAGCAGGGCAGTAAGCTCACTTCCATGAACTCATGTGCAAGAAGCGTCCAGGGTTCTGGAAGACCCAGAGCTTTCTGCCTTTCCTTCCAACTAGCCGGATGCCTAGAGAGCAGTAACTGGATGGTCCCACTTGGGTTCTGCTGGAGCATCTTCTGCAGACAGACTCTCCTTTATCTCCGAGTATGAGCCCTCCCTCCCCTCACTCACCACACACCTGCAGCCTTCTGCCGCCCACACTCTGCATCTGCAACAGAGTCTCTGAAGACACAGAGAAACTTAAGCCTCTCGACAGGGAGGAGGAGAGCATTTGAAATACCTGATCGGGCCTCATTCCCTGGTCTATGTCACCGAGACAATCACAGTGCCACCCCCGTGGGGCTGCTGTGACGAGTAACTCAGTTAATGCAGGTAAAGAGTGTGGATTTCTGCTTGGTGCACAGAAGGCTCTCGATCAGTATTACCTTTAGAAGTTTCCAGTCCAGGAATTCAAGGCTCCTCTGAGCAGGAGTGTCAGAAAGGCAGCAGACCATGTACCTTCACCCCCACCCCAATTCCAGAATGGCCCCAGGTGAGGCTGAGGCCTTCTGTCCACTCACACAAGATTTTTTGCTATGTGGCAGGGTGGGTGGGGAGGCTGGTGTGGACAGGCTTCATCTGGGTGGCAGTCTCCTGCCCTGAGCAAGCGTCCGGCCTTCATGGAGCAGGGCTCTGTGGGGGCCTGGCCATCCCTAGAGGGGACGCTTCATCCAGATAGGGGGCCTGGACAGCCAGTCCTTCTCCCCAGCCGCAGCAGCTCCCAGAGTCATCCTGTGCGAGCCGGCCATCACCAACAGAGAGCCGATATAGGGAACGTGGAGAAGGCCAAAGAAAGGAGGTTGAGGAAAGTCAGTGCATGACCTGTGGGTTGACCTGTGGGCTGGCTGGACAGTGGGCACTGCCAGACCACAGTCGGCAGCGCGAGTGGAAGAGATCAGAGCTCTTGCACCTGTTCCTCTGGGCAGGTTCAGGGTGTTATTCTGTTAATCGTCACTGTTCACAGCACAGGTGTCCGTGTAGACAACCTTTAAAGGCGGCTGAGTGAGGTATAAACCCTGATAAAACATAACAGGCAAAGAAACAGCAAGAACCTACGTACCCAGCTAACATTCCACTGTGCTCCCTGAAGTAAGGACAGATGCAAGAAAATGACATATGTTCTCAGTCACGTGGAGTTCTGGACCTAGTATCTTAGTGGCAGAGTCTTGGGGTGGAACGAAGATGCTTCTTCCAAAGGAAAAGGCAAATATCTCTTTCTTTGGCTTTGATGACTGTACCTGGAATTTGTTTTTTAAAAGATTTTATTCATTTATTTGACAGAGAGAGACATCAAGAGAGGGAACACAAGCAGGGGGAGTGGGAGAGGGAGAAGCAGGCTTCCCGCTGAGCAGGGAGCCCAATGTGGGGCTCGATCTCAGGACTCTGGGATCATGACCTGAGCCAAAGACGCTTAACAACTGAGCCACCCAGGCGCCCCAGTACTTGGAATTTTTATAGTAGGAAAGGAGGACGGTGTTGTCAGACAAGGACCCCAGACACAGGGGAAACAGTTTTTAAAAGTCTAGGAAAAGAAATAAAAAGGTTGACTCTATGGACCTAAGAGAATATTGTTTTTATGAGACGGAGACTTTACAGGTAAAATTTTCATAACCTAACAAAAGTAAAATTGAATGAGAGAGTGAAGAGTGAGATGTCCAAAGTACACAGAGTGATTTGCAGAGAAACTCCCAAAGGAGACGAGATTTTGGTATAATATATGCAACGTGTCAAGGGTGCACGGCACGTTATACGTACTCTGTACAAATATGAGGAATGTTTTCAGTGCGTCACAGACTGACAGGGATGGAGCTGGAAAACCAAAGCTGACATGCGAAGTAAGGAAAGTTTAAGAACAATCAAAGAACTTTAAAGATAGGTTCAAGCAAGAGGAGAGAGGAAAGGAATATTTTCATTGTCTGGGGCAGATCAATTTTTGTTAAAAGGTGAACTGAACTACTCAGTTCTGGGTTGGTTTCAATCTTCTGAAGCAAGAAGGGAAATGGTGGGGCTAGTTACTACAGTATAAACTAACTGCACCTCCTTCCCCCAAATAAATTCCTCCCAGTGTTCATAAAGTGAATATTAAAAATAGGTAATTATTGGGGTGCCTGGGTGGCTCAGTTGGTTAAGCATCTGCCTTCAGCTTCGGTCGTGATCCCGGGGTCCTGGGATCAAGTCCCACATGGGGCTCCTTGCTCAGCGGGGGGCCTCCTTCTCCCTCTCCCTCTGCTCCTCCCCCTGCTTGTGATCGTGCGTGCGCTCTCTCTCTCTGTCAAATGAATAAATAAAATCTTTAAAAAATATAGGTAATTATTTATTAGGGCTTTCTAAGCACGAAAGCAATGAGTGAGCCCAAAGGGGAAAATATACACTGGACTACCTTAAAAATACTTCTATTTAAAAAAAAAAAAGTAATTTTACTTCATGAACACCCTGAGCAAAAAGAAAAAGCAACTGCAAATTTTGGGGGAGGGTGATAACAACTACAATGAGGGGTTAATGTATTAAAGATAAAATTATTTAATTAGTAGATAATTACAAATTAATTTGCAGGTTACTAACACCCTACAGGAAATAAAATTACACAGCAAGTGGCTAAAAAGTTCCTTTGGCTGGGTAATTTCTCTTCTAGAGAAGACATGTATCCATGTCTCCAGTACTCTAGAGACTAAGTAATCTAGTGACCAACCCATCCTAATGGAATAAGCGGTGGGGAGAGGAGGGGGGAGGTTAGAGGGTGATAGATAATAATGTCCACCATAGTGTGTGTTCAGCAAGTGTTTATGGTATAGTGTTATATGCAGGGCATCTTATTAGATATACAATGATGAACATGATTTTGTTCCTATATTTAATGAGCTTGTATATCCCACAGAGGAGATACTGAAGTTAACAGGCCATTACAGGGTATTCTGTGTGACAACAGGGAGGGTATAAAATGTTCTGGGCAGAGGGTGGGAGGGACCTTAACTCACACCGGAGGGACCGGTCAATACTCAGCTGAGGAAGTGGGATGTGAACATCTGGCAGAGGTAGCCTGATGTAAGAAGGTCTGGGATGGGAGGGAACAGGGCATGTTCTGGAAACATCAATTGTGCAGAAGAGGTGGGAGCAGAGAGTGGTGGGTGGACCAGGAGCGGTGAGAAAACCAGCTAGAGAATCCTATTTATGATGACAAGAGAGCCATATACTCAATGGCCTGAGGGCAGTACACTCACTGGTGAAATAGTAAGGAGCCACGGAACATCATTTTCTTTTTTTTTTTTTAAGATTTTATTTATGTATTTGAGAGGAGACAGAGAGAGCATGAGTGGGGGAGGGGCAGAAGGCGAGGGAGAAGCAGACTCCCTGCTGGGCATAGAGATGGAGCCCCCTCCATCCCAGGATCCTGGGATCATGACCTGAGCCAAAGTTAGACACTTAACCAACTGAGCCATTCAGGCACCCCTGAACATCATTTTCAAATCAATTTCATTCTAACTGATGCAGAAATGAGGGGAGTCTGGAAAGAGGGTTCTAACTGCAAGTGTTGAAACTCAGTGCCTAAAAAGATACAGATGCACTTGGAAAACCGTAAGGAAATACTAAATATAAGCTGTCTTTCTCAGTATCTGCGTGACCCCCAATGACTTATAACTAAACGAAGAACTTGTGCTGACCAAATGTACAGTTGACAGGGAGGTTTAGATGGTAGCTTCAAAATTTAACAGCTGGGATCCTATTATTTATAGTTTGGGGTCCTATTCTTAGTTCACATGCTAGAAGCATAACTTCCTGAATAATGGAATTAAGAAGCCTCCCACACTCCACCATGGTTAAACCATTTCTGGAAATCTGTGTTCATTCTGGGCACCATATTTTACACAGGAAACGAAAGAGAGTGGAGCAAGGCAAAGAAGAGTAATCAGATTGGGTAAAGATCTGGACACTATGTCTTCTCAGGACTGACAGGAAAACCACATACCAGCTGAAACAGCAAAGGCTCTCGTGGAAGGGTAACCCTATATCATCTATTGTCCATGTCAAGACACGTGAGGGAGGGAGAAGGGAAGCGGTTATTGATTTCATGGAGATAACATATAAATCCAATGGGGCATGCCTGGATGTGGGGACTGGCCAATTTAATAATTGTATGCTAATCTGATGATTACATTTAATAATTTAATGAAGAGGGAGAAGAACTTTGCTTTGGTGGGCAGAAATGGAATCAATGAGCAAAAGTTCCAGAAGACACATCTGAATTCAACAGAGGGAAGAACTTTCAAACAAGCATCGTTGTTCAAAATGGAATGTGTTGCCCCATCACCACCACACGTGATCAGGAAGGGGCCAGAAGACCTTTAGCCAGGGACAGTGTAAGAAAGGACTGTTGAACTCCAGGGGATGGGGGGACAGACACACTGTAAGATATGTTACGGATATATGTGCTCACCCACAGACAAGAATTCAAAAAAAAAAAAATTCATCAATAACTCATGTATTTACTTATAATGCTTCTGTTACAATATTACATTTGATGAACCAAATGTTTGCAACATCCATTTCCTGCTTCAGAAGAGTTTTTTTAAAAAATCACATTACAGACTGGTAGGCATGAACACATCATTCTACTTTTTTCCCTACCAATTTCCTTTGTATAAATATGCAAGCAGGGCGCCTGGGTGGCTCAGTCGGTTAAGCGTCTGCCTTCGGCTCAGGTCATGATCCCAGGGTCCTGGGATCGAGTCCTGCATCGGGCTCCCTGCTCAGCAGGGAGCCTGCTTCTCACTCTCCCTCTGCCTGCCACTCTCTCTGTGTCAAATAAATAAATACAATCTTTAAAAAAATATGCAAGCAGGGCGCCTGGGTGGCTCAGTCGTTAAGCGTCTGCCTTCGGCTCAGGTCATGATCCCAGGGTCCTGGGATCGAGTCCCACATCGGGCTCCCTGCTCTGCGGGAAGCCTGCTTCTCCCTCTCCCACTCCCCCTGCTTGTGTTCCTTCTCTCACTGTGTCTCTCTCTGTCAAATAAATAAATAAAATCTTAAAAAAAAAAAATATGCAAGCAAATGTCCTCTTTTTAAAATATAATGCTGTGGAGTGGTTGGTTACATGCATCTGTTACTGGTTTGGTATTCACGTATTTGATAACCAAGAACCTCAATGACATTTTCTTGGTAACACGAATTTGCCTCTTTTGCTCCAATGTCTAATTCAATCTGTCATTTTAAATGAAAATTTTTTTTTCAATTTCTGCTTATATTGTTATTAGTGGGATGAGATCACACTGTTACAACTATGGGTCTTATGAAGCAACAGGTTATCCCATTTTTACTGAAAATATTTTGTTGACATTAAAATGATATTTTATATGTGTGATCGAAAGAGAATGACCCGACTGTGATAACAGGCACTCAGTACGTATTTTTACATGAATTAATAAATATATATCCAAATAACATACATCCTTATATACCATTTCAAGGACAACTCCAAAATCTAGGTACTATACAACTTAATTTGCATTCAGTGAGATGTTTTTAATTTGCCTATTCTGTAGGAACATACCCTCACACCCAGGCTATGGAACACATGCGTTCTTTGTAGCTAGAGGACCAAGCGTGAAATGAGTAGGACTCTTGTCAATCTTCAATCACTGGTAGCTGGGGCATCTTGCCACATAGTTTGGGAATGGGTTCTCCTTCACGTAAACAATCCCCTTTGTGTATAACTACAGGCAAACTCTCCATTATCCCTGGGGATGTGGAGGGGGGGCAGAAAAGACCGTCAGCAAGCTAGTGCGATTCTATTCTTAGGTGACTCTTGAAGCACAGGGGGAGGCAGCCGCCTGAGACAGTGGAACGGCCCACCTGCCTTCACAGAACCTACGTGGGGTACGAAGCCGCCACTTGCGCCTGTCAGGCCTGAGTCCAGGGGCCCTGTGCTCAGATGCCAAGTCCTCCAGGTGTGGAAGGAAGCACTCTAGTCTGACAGCTGACCCTTTTTGAGATTCATGCTTAAATCAGACCGAACTTCCAGTGGCATCCCAGCAAAGCACATCTGAAGGCCATGGATGGCTCCATCTGGAAAGCTACAGTCCCGCAGGGTGGCTCCCAGCTCCTGGAGACGGTCCTAAGCCCTCGCCCTCCCTGGCCAAACGCCCCAATAAAGAGGTGTAGGGAGAACTTAGGAAACGGAAGTGCTTGCACTGAGGGCAGTTTCTCCAGCTACCTTTGACATCTGTACGGGGCGGTCCATCTGGGCTGGAGGCTGCTGCCTGGATATTTACATACCCAGAGTTCTCTGGAAAGGGCTCTGCTGGAAGGCCTAGCAGGGACCCCCACCCCCACTTGCCCGAGCTGCATCGGTGGCTCCCTGCCTCTGTTCACCTTGTCTGAGGTTTCCACACTGGCTGGCTGCCCCATGACCACCCCAGGCCCTTCTGGAGACCTGCTCACGGGGCTCCTGATGCTGCTTCCACAGCACGACGCGCAGGACGAGTTTCTAGAGCTGTTCCACTTCTTCTTGAATACCACTTAAAAATGGGGGTGGGCACGAGGCCGGAAAAGGAAGGGAAATGAAGGGGGGTGGGCAGAGGAGGAAGGGAGAGGATTCTGAAACCAAAGAGGGTCCTCCCCTCTCCTTTTCACCCACGGTCCACAAGCCTCTCAGTGGAAACGCTGTTGCAGGAAATAATGCAGTGCCTTGAAACTCAGTGGCCCTTTGGCAAATGGTAGATCTAAAAATATTCATCAGTGAGCAGTTACAGAAGTAAAGACGTTCTGTTGTATCTGTGAGTCAAATCAAAAATTCTAATTGGACACAGAACAATTTCTCAAAGCTTTCGGCAGGAGGTAATTATTGTGTTGATGACACACAGAAATCAGGATGAAGCTGAGCCTGCTGTTTGGGCTGTCTCCGTGGAAGGAGGAACGAGGGATGGGTTTTTGCCTGTACCAGCACTGATTAAAGGATGGCAGGGTTCCTGATCTTTCCTCTTTCCTGATTTCACCAGGAGCGCCGGTGTGAAAGGGTTTACACATGACATTCCAAACCCTGTGGACACCAAACTTAAGCGTACTTCCAGCAGAGGCTTTAGGAGAGAGAACTGCGTAGGGGAAGTCAAGATGTTGCATCAGAAATAAAGGGGGCAAGGGTAGTGTCTACAGTTTAGATCCTTCCTACTGCCTGGCACAGAGGTTTAAATACACCAGAGTCTCAGGAAATATCACTGCTTGAAAGGACGGAGTTAACGGTTCTTGATTGTGGTGATGGCTTCACGGTGTAGACATGTGTCAAAACTGATCAAATTCGATCCTTTAAATATGTGCAGTTTATTGTATGTCAATGACCCATCAACAAATCTGATTCAGGTATGAAGGTTAGAGATACTCTTTTCACATATCAAAAAAGAGACAGACCCTCAGAGGATATGGAGAGCTCCACCTGCAGTGGGACATCTCAACAGAGTTCTTCACACTTCAAGGAATTATTTCATTTCTTTTTTTAATTTTTTTAAAGATTTTATTTATTTGAGAGAGAGAGAAAGAGTGAGCACAAGCAGAGGAGAGGTGGAGGGAGAGGGAGAAGCAGACTCCCCACTGAGCAGGGAGCCCGATGCAGGACTCAATCCCAGGATCTAGAGACCATGACCTGAGCAGAAGGCAGACACTTAACTCACTGAACCACCCAGGTGCCCCACTTCATTTCTTTATATCTTATATTCTTTTTATTTGACGTTTGGTGCTTGCGGTTTCCCCCCAGATGTTGTCATATTCAGGACTGAGGTCTGGCATCGTTATGCATCACTCTAGGTGGCTAAGCCCCACTTTGCACCTCCACCCGGAATTCCTCCTTTCCCAAGCTTGTATGTGATTCTGCCTAAACCTGCCCGCTCAACATCTGCATTTGGCTATCTGTTAGGATCTCAGGCTCAGCATGTGCCAAACAGAGCTGCAGACCTGTCTTCTTCCCAAAACCAACTCCACCCATGGCTTTCCCCTCTTGGTAACGGCCACTCCATCACCACGTTCTATTCTTTAGGCCCCAGTTGGGGGACTTCTCTCTTCATCTCATATCCCACACCCACCACAGCAGAAAACCTCATTGATTCTAAAATAACCAGACCCTGAACACTTCATCATCACTTTCTCACTTGCCCAATTCTTGCAATGGCCACCCCCCTGGCACCTCTTGCCTCGCAGTCTAATCCCCACACAGCACCCAAGGGGGGCCACGATGCTCCCCAGATCCCTGTGCAGCCCAAGGGGGGCCACGATACTCCCCAGATCCGTACTCTCCAACAGCCCCCCTCCCCCAGTCGATGCCTTCAAGGCCCCACACGATTCCCACCACTACGCGCCCCCTCCCCCCAGTCTGCTCTTCCACACTCACCTCCTTACTGTTCCCTCCGAGTCACTCTTCCCTCCCAGCCAGAGCCTCTGATGAGCTCCTTCATCTGCCTGGAATGTCTCCCCACACAACCCCATGGCTCACCTCTTCACATCCTTCAAAGCTCTACTCAAATATCACCTTTCCACAGTGTCCCTTCTGATCCTGTATTTAAGATGGCAACCTTGCCAGACTTTCTGATCTCTGCTTTAGTTTTCCTCAGCGCATGTGCCACCTTCTAGTGCACCATATAATTTACTAGGTTTGCTGTCTGCCTTTTCCTCTTGGACCGCGAGCTCCCTGAGGGCAAGACTTTTTATCAGTTTTGTTCATAGATACCTTGCTGGGACATAATAGGCACACCATTGTGTGTTGAATGACTGACCGACTGACTGAATGACTGAATGAATGAATTGGGGAGCTCAGGTACTTCCCGCCAGCTGGGGTTTGCAAGACCAGCCCTCATATAGAGGATGACAGTTGTCCTGTGCCATCTTTACTCTTGGCCCTCTGACATGGACACATCCAGAGAGAGAAATCCCGGCTGAAAAGCAGAGAGAGAAGAGCTGACAGATGGGGTAAGGACACCAGGCTTACGCAGGGGAAAACTCATTCTAGCTATCTGCAAACAAGCAAAGAAACGGGAAACCACAAGATGTGACAAATAATTACTCAGTTATATTTTTGAGCACCCACCAAATGCCAGACATAATATTAGGTGCTGCAGAATCAAAGATTAATAAAGACACGGTCCTTTCTTAGAGAGCTGGAAATCCTACAGAAACAGGTCATTCCAATTCAGGAGATGAAACCCGGGGCTGGGCGCTGTGAGGACGCTTTGGGGCGAATAAAGGAGGGAGAGCCGCTCTGCTTGGAGGAAAACGAGAAGGTAGCATTGGAGGTTTGAATTCAACAATGAGCAGGGGTGTCCCCAGCACAGGAGGGATGGGAGGGGCTGCTCAATCCCCAGGATGAGCGTTTGCAAGAGGCTGACATGCAGAAAAGGCCAAATGTGCTTGGGGAAAGGCAAGGGGGGTGTGGCTGTGTACAAGAGACTACACGTTTGTGCTGCTTCCCCAAGCACCGCCCCCCCCCCCCCAAGAAAGTCTTGTGTTAAGTCCTAACCTGCAAGTGGTGGTTTCTTGAGGTGGGGCCTCTGGGAGGCGATGAGGTCATGGCGTGGAGCCCTTGGGATGGGATTCGTGCCCTTATGAAAGAGAGCCCGGACAGCTCCCTCCTCCCTTCTGCCTTGTGAGGACAAGTGTGAAGACAGCCATCTATGAACCAGGACGCAGGCCCTCACCGGACACTTCCCAGCCTCCAGAACTATGAGAAGTAAATGTCTGTCATTTATTAAGTTCCCCAGCCTATGCTGTTTTGTGGCAACCCAAACAGCCTGACACAGTGCGTCAGAGTTAGTGTAAGAAAAGAAGTTTAAGAAATGAGGAGCTGCCAGGTTGTGCTGGGTCCCTCTAGTCCATATTAAGTCCTGTGGGTTATAGGAAATGAAGGCGGGAGGGGGGCAAAGAGGCTGGGGAGGGGATGTGCGTGCACTGCACATACGTGTGTGTACGCGTGTGTGTGTGTGTGTGTGTGTGTGTGTGGCAGGAAGGCGGCAAGGGGGTAAGCTGTGATGATCTTATAATCACCCAGGAAAGAACGGGGAGGTGCTGAACTATGAATGGGCACCTCACCCCAAAGGAATTTGGGAAGGAAACATAGGAGCAAGGTGTTACAGAAATTCACTGTAAAGGCTTGAAGAGCTTAATCCCAGTCATGCAACCAAGAGGAAGAGCGAGGCGGACAAGTGACTCGCTGACCACAGGACAATGGTTGTTGAGCCTGGGAGGAGGAGGGAGAGAGGTCCCCAGACACCACCGGTCAGAGTAGTCAGAGGTGAGACGCGGCACCGCCTTCGCTAATGCGGGAATACTGTCAGGGGGTGCTCCTTTGAGGGGTCACATTGCGAGAAAATTGATAAATAGCCAAATGGACAACTGGCCATTTCAAAGCCCATCTGACGGGCAGCCTCCCTCCCTCAGTGAGGGTCTGAAGAGAAGGGCAAGAGCGAAGGCTATGCACTGTTCTCATGCTCGCCTCCTTGTCACTGTCACGGGGAAACTGCAGGAACCCGAGCATCCTCGCTCCCACCTGTCTTCCATGCTAATAAGCACGTGTGCTCACATACTGACTTTTTTCCATTTCCAATGTGAAACCGAAAACAAGATAAAACTCAAGAGTTTATGGGATTTTTCCGTTGGGTTTTGTCAGTTCCCTAAAAGTGTGGTCAGTCCTGTTGGCAAGAGGAAAAGAAGAATCTAGCTGTATAAGAAAGAAACAAACAAAAAACCCCCTGTGGTTTGGATATTCTTTGAGTATCTGGATATCTTTCCAAGTTGGAAGTTCTAGATCTCTGTATCTAAAGAGTATAAAATCTCTATTGGCTAAGTTGCAACCTTAGCAACAGGGGGGCAGACAAACCACACTGTGCAGGGACAAAGAAACCATATTTTCCACAAGAAAGAAAGAAAGAACCACAAACAAGTGTCAGTTTATATTTTCTCCAGAAAATGACTGGCTCACTCCACCCTGTCCAGGCAAACTATTGCCATAAACTGTCCCTGAGGGTTCATCTAAAATAGATCCTTGTCCTGCATACGGCTATTCTGTGCCTGTTTAATCTGTCTCCAGAAGATGGACCATCTCTCATTCCGATTTATTTTATCCAACACCAAGAAGGTTATTAAGTGCTTAAATAATTTCCGATGTTATTATGCAAATCGGTATGTTGACTGCTCATGCTACAGAGAAACTCAATATTTCCAGAGTTGTCAGGCGGTGGGTGCAATGAGAAAAACCTCCCACAAGCATCTAGGACACTCAGCTTCTAGGCTTGTTTCTGCTACTAACTCTCTGCAGTAATTACTTGAGTGAAACATAAATAAGTGAATAGAAGCTGAAAATCTTCCTAATAATGGCAACGAATGGGAAGTAATCAAAGAACGTTACCCAGCGATTGGATTTTTGCCTCTGTTGTGAAGAAGAAGATGGCATTACCATGGATTGGCATAACCTTCGTAATTCTTGTTTTGATTCTAGCATTCTTTTCCAAGAGAAAAGCCCTCCCTTATCATTTTTCAAAACTGAAGAATTCAAATTCTCTCTCTGCTTTTCAGTGTAAAAGCAAAATCATCTCTTCTTCTCTTCCTTCCCCTCCCCCAACCAATCCTCCCCATATTAGCGTTCCAGGACTCACTAGAGTCTCAGGGATGCGGACGCATGCGGAAGGATGCCCACAAGTCTTTTCCATCCAATACAAGAGGACTGCTGGGGGATGCCTTTACCGGCAGAAGTCTTTCTGGGAGACCACATGACACAGAGTATCAGAGCGAACAGTTGTTTCCCTTATGCTACTTTCTCTTTATAAAATGCATCTCAGGATTGGAGGTGAGGAGGTACGACTTCCTTGAGTCGTGTCTCCACGGCCAGTGGCCTCTCACACCCCACTGCGTGTCCCTGCAGTTAGCCGTGCTGAGCCTTCCGGTGGCATAAGCAAGTCACACTGGAAGGCGGGGGGGAGGACGCAAAGACAACATCACTTGTTCTAAGAGTCTCTCATATTTTTGTGCTAGGTGTTTCACGGATGGTGTCTCACTGGCTCTTCTGAATGTAACTTTTCTTGTCAATGAAAAAAACTGAAGCTCCGAGAGATTCAGTGATGCAGTCATTTGCCCGAGGCCTCGGAGCTAGCAGGAGGCAGAACCGGGAATCCGAGCCACACGAGATGATGCTACGGTTCCACTCTCTGTCCACCACACTTGCACAGCCCATCTAAGTCCTTGCCAGGCGATGGGGACTCCAGGCTTGGTGCTGTGACTGAGGCCTCGGCGAGGTCCCTGAGCATCTGTAAGCCTCTCTTCCTCTGTTAAAATGACCTATATGCCCCTTCTCATTCCTAGAACTCCATCCATCTGAAATCTTTGACTTGACTGATAACCCCCAAATCCCGCCTGTGCGTGGTTCACAGCCTGCACGGAACATTCAGCGTGACGTCAGCCCCCACTACCCTACCGGGTTCGAGGCCTCTGCCCTCCAGCCAAGACCTGCAAGCTACATCTGCGCCACTGCTCAATCTGCAGTTACTCGGTTACAAAACACTCGACCATCCCAATAAAAGGGGATTGAGAAGGCAGAACACTGCTCTCCATTGTGTTCGGCTCCAATCTGGTTCTTGTCCTCACCCTCTCCTCTCTTCTGCTCTCTCTCGCTCGCTCTCTCTGAGACAGTGAAATGAGTATCTGATATCTATTGGGGGTAGCCAGTGGGAGCAGAGGAACGGGTAAGCCAGCACTGCCTTCCCCAGCTCAGTGTGTAGGTACGGCGCCCAGCTCCAGATGGCTCCACACCATTCGGTTTCCGAGTTTGGGTTTATCACATCTATACACTTGTTCACAGGCGTGTGGTGAGAGCATAATTGTGCATTTTATGGTTATGAACGGCACAGCCTGGCAACTCTCCGATCATCATTTCCATTCGCTGTCATGCATTATCAATCTAATTCCCCATTACACGCCTTATTTTTTTCATGCATTCTTCTTACAGCAAGGACAAAGAAAGGCAAAAGCCCTGCAAAGAAGACTGAATCACGAGAAGAACAGGCTAGTCTTGATGGAAACTGTGGAGCTATCGCCTTAAGTTTGGGAGGGATAGCTTTTGGCTAATTTGAAGTGAAAATTATTATTAGAAGGTTTAGAGTTTTTCATCCATACCGAGACTTCTGGCCCTAAGGTCAGCAAGGCCACACCACAGTATAGACTAAGACAAGGTAGACACCGGATGACTTCACAGGGTACATCTCACTTTAGGCCATGGGGTGTTCTAAAGATGCCTAACTACATCCATGCGGGAGCATGGTATGATAAAGTCACTCGGTGACTTACTTATTCCGGTAGGATACTGTGTGCCCATCACGATCAGGGACTTCAATGCAGTGAACATTAAGTGAACACGAAGTATGTAGTAACCATGGGCTGGCAAGGAATTGCTAGTAAGAGGGAGACCAGAAGACCCAAGTGGATGTAGTCAGAGTTTAGGGGGGAGAGTGTGTATGTACAGATATTCTCGACCATGGACAACTAGTTTCTTCTTGTATTGCATCATGGAATGGCCAGGGTTCCAAGTTTAAAAGAAAAAACTAGAAACCACCACAGATGATAGAGATCTAGCATAACAAGCTAGATCCTAGATTCTCCATGTCTGAATGAGAGTTAGCTATGCCCGTGTGTACTCACTCAGTTCAGACCGAGGCTACCAGCCTTGATTTTTATTTGGTTATTTTCCTTGATTCTTATTTGGTAGTAATAAGGCCACTGAGCTGAACCAGATCCCTTATATCCTTCATATTCCTTCCAATAATCATAGTCTTTATTCATGGCAGTAATTTCCATCTTCAAAGGGAAAAGCATTTCTCTTTGGGGGAAAATACCTAACTTCCACTGATACAGTTAAGAACTGAACACACACAGGGCGCCTGGGTGGCTCAGTCAGTTAAGTGGCTGCCTTCGGCTCAGGTCATGATCCCAGGGCCCTGGGATCGAGCCCCACATCGGGCTCCCTGCTCAGCGGGGAGCCTGCTTCTCCCTCTCCCTCTGCTGCTCCCCCTACTTGTACTCTCTCTCTCTCTCTCTGTCAAATAAATAAATAAAATCTCTAAAAAAAAAAAAAAAAAAAGAACGGAACACACATACACATACTCATGCACAAACTCAGTAGCACCCCAAATAAGCATTAATGTGATTCACTAAATAGGAGCAACACCTCTGATCATCTTCTGTGAGAGGAAGAGAGGCATAACGATCGATACTTTTAGGATGATGCTTCTAGGGGTGGAACTGACTGCCATAAATGTAAGGGTGTGTCTAAATTATTCCTTATAAGAGAAAGACATGCTGATCCCTTGGGACACAGGAAAAGGGTGGGAGCTGATGGGTTTGGGGAACCAGAGGAAACTGCTGTGGAGAGAATTTTTGATAAGCTGGATTTATGCTGATTCAGAAAACTTCTTGCAGGACACGGTAGTGAAACCAGCAGGCCTGTGTGTGCAGTGGGGACCCTGAAGCCCAGAGCTCCAAGAGCTACTGTTCCAGCTTTTCAGATGAGACGTCTTGGGAAAAACAACAAAGGGAAATACTACAGACGTACTAGAGTCTGATTAGGGATCAAATGAACACAAGGTAAAATACTCAGATCCCACCATTCCTCAACAGTGCCCACTTTGCCCCAGATTCTTTATGGTCCTGCTTTTGCTTACTGTAGGACAAGTTCAAGTATCTGTGTATCCTATGCAACTGATGGAATGGTCCCTGTTACTCCTTTTCTCACTTCAACTCCAATATTGCCTTTTGTTGCTTTCATCACATTTCAGAGAGAGATGGACAGCAAAGAATCAGAAGCGGGAAGGTGGAGTACACAGACCCCCACCATGTCCTGGGGAGGTCATGAGGGGATGTGAGCCTGAGGCACCTTTGCTCAAGGGGACTACAGTTTTGGGTAATTTAGATCAGAAGAACCATTGGAAGATCTTTATCCCAAGGCTTATGCTCCTTTGAGGTCTCAGAAATCATCTCTAATGGAGGTGCTGGGATTTTCACTATGAGTAAACCTAAACAGAGAACTGCCACACATTTTATTGACACATCGGGTGGCACTAGAAAATAAAAGATGTGAACAGAAGTCATCACTGGATCTGGACTTATCCATTCTGCTACTGTGTGGAGAGTGGATGACATAACTTCAAGAGCTCTTTAACCGTGATCATGGTCTACTTCTCATTTTGACATATTAAACTAGAAGTTCTCCAGAAACTGCACTGTTCCTTCCTTTTAAAAAAAGAAGTATTTATATGCAAAATTACCTAAGAACAACGCTTTAGATTTGGAATCACTTGTTCTTTGAGTATCAGGCTAAACGCAACCTTTCTAACAGACAAGTGTATGGCCCGGGAGTAGAAATGTAAGTATCTTACACACGCACGCACGCAAGCACACACGCACCAATAATGTGAACACAAGTGGTACACATATGCGGTAAAGTCGGTAGTGATCTCCCGCGGAGGGGGTCTCACTCCTCCCCACACTTACTGAAGCACCCAGGTACCCAGCAGGTCCCTCATACAAGATTTCCCGCACCTTCATCTCTTCACTGCCTTTCCCATCACAAACCCATCACACTTTTCCCTCGACTCATCAAAGTTGATTCTAGAGCCGCTTCCTGCATGAATGCTGGCATATCCACTACAGAGCCTTCTCCCAAGTTCCAGAACCCAAGCAAGGACTCATTGTTCTTGGCCTGTTCTCTGACCTCAGCCTGTGACTTTGCTGTTCCAATAAAACTGAGCACTGTACACATCTGGGGTGCACTTCTCATGGATTATGAAATCGGTGACTCACCGAACCTCAAGGGGTCTCAGTTTCCCCAACGACAAGATAATGCTAATGGCACTAGCCACCTGCCAGGCTATCCGGGGACTTGGCAACAGCGTCTACAAATCACCAAGAGGCCCTATGCCATAAATAACAAGTCTTATTAATAAAATTAGTTCAAGACAAGTGCCAAAGAGAATATAGCTCTGCCAGCGGCAGATCACACTTGGTCAGAACAAAAGAGGGTGGAGGGATTCTCTGATCCTCATTTCTCTTAACAGTGCCTCCCTTTAATACAAGAAGACTTTAATCTTTCTTTCCTTTTTTTTTTCTTTCTAAAAGGTTACTTCTACCCATGCAACTTTGCGCATCAGGCAAAACTTCATTCCAAGTTATCAGGCGGCAACATTCTATTCACTGGCAGGACAATATAGTATTGATTTCAAAGCACGTCCAAATATTGCTTCCAATTACATTAACCACTCAGGTTGTGGCTACTTAACCACTCAGGACCAAATGGATTCTGATCTATTTGCTGCATGACCCTCATTCCTGTCGTGCCTTAAAGAAATCCAGATTTCATTTCCAGCAGCGTGATTCCCTCAGCCAACAGAAGTGGCTCAGCCTCTGGTACTCTGGGTTGCAGGAGCTAAGGGACACTTTGAGAATCAAAATCAGGTTTCTACTGATCTGAGGGTTTGTCCTTCTGGCCTTGTCCAAGTCAGACCCCAAAGAAATGGGGTCAGATGCTCTGAATGAACATGAAACAATGAAAAGACCAGAAACAAAACAGTGAAATGTGTCCTCCCTTGTCTCCTTAACCCCCACACTTTTGTCCCATATTTTCAAGATGGCACACACAGCTAACTTCCAGTAAGTGTAAGGTAAAGATTTTTGCATCCAATTCCTGAGGTATTGCCCCAGGGCTGGCAGTGGCTTCCCTGGATGAAGTCAGAAGTTGGCTCCTGGCTCTCTGGCTGGTGCTTTCCCACACCTGGCAGTCACGCTTTTGGAAAAGGACAAGACTTAGGGGATGCTGAGCCGGAAGGGGTGTCTAAGCAGCTGCTCAAAACCCAATCAGGTAAACGCAGATCAAGTCAGCCTGACCAGGTGTCTAAAAATACACTGGTAGCTACTCCCATACTGAAGAGGCCGACAGCACTGAAGAGCTCAGATTTAGAAATGTGCCTGCCTTAGGTGTTCTGAGAATCCCTTTCATGCGAGGCGGTGCGGATTCAAACTGCAAGACGCCAGAAGAGAAGAGCGGCAGCCTCTATCGGGATGTTCCATTCATAGGGGAGAGAGAGAGCCTCATCCATTCATGGTGGGGTCAGGGAGTCCTTTGCCGGCATTGGATCGCCCGGCTCAGCAAGCTGAGCTGCCGGCAGCCGGGCATGGCTGCATCATTCAGAATGAGCATGTCTATTAGGAAACCACCGCCAGCGCTATTATTAGAAAGGCCACCCCTCGGAAATTTTGCAGAATTTGCTTGAATCTACTGAGCGGTTACTCTGCTCACAAGGTATTGGAGAAAGGCACCGGGCTCCTGATTACACAGGGGCGGCCCACACGGCTTTCAGAGTGCAGGACTGGTTAATCTTCTCTAAAGGCAATAGGCACAAACGTGTGGGCATCTGTCTGCAACATAGAAGCAACGCGTTTGGTCATTTTTAAATGACCACGTACTAAAGGTTTCCTCCTGTTCTCCTCCCCCTTTCTCTATGCATCAAACTTGCTGCAGCCATTTGGAGTGTAAAAGAGCAGTGTATTTTAGCAGGATCATCTGCCTGCTTCCTGCCACCCTCGGGCACCCAAACGACAGGACTCCCCTGTCACTTCCATAAAAATCGTTTTTCTTAAAAAACAACAACAACAACAACAACAAATCCCACCCAGGGCTGCTTTCTGCAATGTCCTTTCCTTTCTCCCTGGGTAAATTCAGACAGTGTGAGGTTGAGATGCCAGAGAAAGTGTATGGGGGGAGGGGGCGGGGAGCAGAAGGGAGTGTAGTAGGTGCCGCACGTGGGGTTTGCATTGAAAAAATGTCACATCCACGACATTAAATACTCTACGCTTCCAGTAAAGAAGTGTCATGTCCCTTTTACCGGCCCAGCATTTAAAAATGGACACACAAGTGCGGCATAATCAACCGCCTCCCAGCAGTCGCGGCTGCGAAACAAAGACACATTACCTTTTATTTGTTGCGCTTCGCTAGGAGCCGAGGAACTTCAGGTTTGCAGCGGCGGATCCACCGAAACGGGCGTCCCATTCGCCCCGGGGTGCGCAGGCCCGTGGCCTAGCAGGCGGCATCCGCGCCCGGCGCCTCCGCCTCCTCCGCGGCGCCCGCAGCCGCCCCGCCGGGTCCCGGCGCGCCCCCGCCCCCGCCGCCGCCGCCGCCGCCCCGGCCCCGCCGCCCAGCCGCCGCCCGCCGCGGGTCCGCCGTCAGCCCATCGCCCGCTCGCGCCTCTCACGCCGAGCCTGGCCGCGCGCCAGAGCGCACCGCCGCCGGCCCGCCCCCCGCCCCCCGCCCGCGCCCGGCCCGCCGCATGCTGCGGGGCGACCTGCCCGCCTCCCCGCCCCGCCCCCCGGCGCCCCCCCCGCACCCCGCCGCACCCCCTGCGCGCTGGCCCCGGCGCGGCCGAAGAGGGCAGGCGGGCCGCGGGAGGCCGGGCGGCCGCGGGGTGGTGCGGAAGGCGGGCTCCGGCGGGTCCCGCGCGACCCGGCGCGCTGCCCGCGCCCGGACAACAATGAGCGCCCGGCCCCGCGGACGTAGCGCCGCGGCCCCTTCCACGCCGCGGGAGCCGGGGGCGGCCCGAGCTGGCCAAGCCTCGCGTTCCCTCGCCGCTGCACGCGCAGCCAGGACGAAGTTAGGTCCCCACGCGCCTGCTAACCGGGAGAGGCTGTGCGGAGTCAGGCGTGCGAGAGGAAGAGCAGGGATTCTGAAACGGAGGATCCCACCCCGCCCCCCCCCCCAAACCCCACCAGATCCACCGCGGGAGGCCCTCTCCTACCCTGTGAGCCGCCCAGAGAGGCCACCTGGGCTGAACTGGCCTGAAGATGCAGCTCCTAGCCCTCGACGTCGTCCAATTGTTTTGAGTCTTTATCTCCCTCAACTCTTTGGAAATGGAAGTTCCTGCGAGATAACCTAGTCTTAGGGCTATTGTCAAGGATTCGCAACAATTACGGCGAAGGAGACTTCCATTTCAAGAGACCCGGGGGAGGGAAACAGGCTGACACTTTCTCTTTCCAAAAAAGAGAAACTCAGAGAATATCCCTACCAAGAACAATAACTCAATTCACATTATGTGTCTAAATGTTTATTGCTTCAGCAGCTCAATTTGCCCTAGACACACTTTTTTTTTTCCCCCCCACGAATTGTCAAAACATGGCTTGATAAAATAAAGAGAAGCAGACAGGAGCACCCGCTTATCGTGGGTGGGAAAGCCGGTTTGTCTCAGAGGTAAAATCTTTCTCTAAAACTCACTCATCGCTTGAAATCCCAACATCTCTCCATCGATCCATCCATCCATCCATCCATCCATCCATCCTTCAAGGGAGAGATGCCTTCCCCTTTCACCATAGTTGAAGGATCTGTTAAATCTAGCGCAGTTATTTCCCTGACACTGGCAGGAGTGAAGGCTTAAAAAATTCATAATAAAAAAGAAACATTGCATATTCTTCCTTCCCAATGGTTGAAGATTAACTCCAGACACAGTTCGTGTATTCTTCGCTAAAGATCTTTGGTGAAAATTTCTGGCAGTTCAGGAGGTCTTGTCACAGTCAACAGAAGGGAATCTCTGTTTTCATTATAGCCTTGGAGAAAAAGGTGAACGAACACCTGTGATAAGGATGATATATCTTATTTCAACCTGCTGTCATCACAGACTTGTGACTGAGGGACTTGACTTGATTATCTGAATCTGAGTCATGGGAAGCCGTGTTTAAATGGGAGGTTTCTGTACCTTGGGAGTCCCTGAAAGCCGTTTTAATGCAAAGCCCCATTCTTTCATATAGTTGGGGGAGCACTCAGAGGGAGCGCTATTTCTTTGGAAGAGCATTTCCAGTGCTAATCTGTTTTGACTGCACCAGCTAGTGAAGGGGTGATAGTGTTTGGACCTTTCTCTTGGGGTAATTAGTTCCCATCCTTTGAAGAGTCATTGGATTGCTTCTACATCTACCTGCTGCTTTTCCACCTGGGCCGATGGAATTGTTAATTTGTCCTGAACTGAACTTGTCCCATTGGCAAATTCTCTTTCCAGGTTCCCCATCTTCCTGTACAGCTTCCCTCCTCCCTCCCCCCCCCCCCCCGCCACAAATGCCAGAAACAGGTATAGAGGGGTCTTTTATCTCCTTCCTTTCTCTCATCCCTTACACTCCGGTTATCATCAAGCCTGTCCTCATAAATGGCTCTGGAAAGTTCCTTGAGAGCAGCCCCTTGTCTGACTTGGTCCAACAGTGCCCTGGTGATGTTAGTCTTTGCCCCGGGCCTCATGAGTCCCTCTCACCTTTCACTGGGAGGTCTCCAGCAGTCTCCTGACTGGACTGCAGGCTTGTCCCTCCAACACACTGTCCACACCAGCTCCACTCATTCTCCTAGAACTCAGATGGGATCACAGGACTCCTTTGCTTCCACCTGCTCAGGGCTTCTCTGGCTCTTAGGAATAAAGGCCACACTTCTTCAGATGGCCGGAATGTCCTGAGCACCAGGCCCTCCTGCTCCATCCAGCCTTATCTCTTGCCACCTGGCCCCACCAGGGTCCATGTCACCCTCAGCTACATAACCCTCTTCCAAGTCCCCTCTATTCCAGGTTCTCACTCATCCCCTTGTCACCTAGCAGCCAGTGACTTCAGAAACAACTCACATCGTGTCATGATCTCTGTGACTAAGCATGTCAGTGGCTTCTCATTGCTCTTGAAAGCATCTTCTCCATGCCCATCCCATGCTCCTCTCCCTGTCCCCCCGCTATGCTTTGCCACATGGGCCACATTTCTGCCCTTGAGAGACTCTTTCCTCGCTTGGCTTTTTTTTTTGCATTTCTTTTTCCTCCTGTCAGGAATACTCATCTACCCTCCTGGCTCCTTGTCATCCTTCAGGATTCAGCTCAACAATGCTGCCTCCTCCATAACCTTTCCTGATCAACACAATGAAAGTACCCCCCCCCCCACCTTGCCCCACCAGGTAGCCTTTGTATCATTATCCTGTTTATTTCCTTGTTAACACTTAACCACAATCTATATTCATAGCCCTGTGCTATGACTGCCTGGGCTTGAATCTTGCCTTGGCCACCTGATAGCTGTGTAGCCTTAGACAAGTTTCTTAACCTCTCTGTGCCTCAGTTTTCTCATCTAGGAAGTGAGAATAATAAGGTTGTTATGAGGATGAAATGAATCAATGTACGTAAAACATTTAGGACAGGGCCTCACTGTATAAGCATAAGCCCCATGAGGCTGTCCTCATGGCCTGGGCTAGTCCTGACACAGGATCCCTTTACCCCCTATACCTTATATGTTTGGGGCCCAGACTAAGAATGGATAAAAATTTAGGGAAGAAAAATTTTATCTGAAGAATTTAAGTACCAAGAGACATAGGCCATGGTAAAACTTGATGAATGAGATAAAATTCAAATTTAAATTATCTGGAAGTTAATGGACATATGAAGGAAATATATCCTCTGTTTCACCAGTGGCGATCCTGGGAGTTGATGGATGGCAAGCTTTGCCAGTTGGAATTCTGTAATGGTTTGTTTTCCGAAGAGCAGCTGATTCCCCCACCAAGAATTCAGGCAGTTACTTGCAAAGGCACAGAGAATCAAAGGATCTTTGCAAAGTGTTGGTCCATCAGCCAGTCCTAACATGCAGTCTTGATGAAAGAATACAGTGTTTCCATTTTCAGCCTGAGTTTAATACTTTTTGAAGAGTCTTAACTCCGAAAAAAGAAAAAGAAACGTGGCAGGCTGGTTTCTGGACATTTGCCTTTGTGTTTCCTTCAGCTGCTGGAGAAATTCAGAAAGAAGGAGAAATACTTTTCCTTTTGCCCTTCCACAGGGCAAGCAGGATTTTGAAACTTGAATGTCTAGGGTTCCCCTTGCCTCTTACCCAGAGTTAGGGAGCTTTATTTTGAAAAGAGCTGAACTCCCAAAGGGTGGAGAGGTGCTCTGAGGCTTGGAAATTGGGGATGGAGACAGGTAGCAGCACCCCCAGAAGGAAAGGAGTGACATCTGCAATTAGAGAGGCCCATACTTGGTCTCTGCCTCAAGAAGGCGCCAGACATCTGACGGGGCAGCTTGTGGACACTGGGTGGGGGTACTAAGTTCTAAGAGATGTATCTTTGGCACAGCAAAGGATCTTGGGGTTTGGTCTCTGAGGGATGGAGTCTTTGACTTTCAAATGGACCTCAAGTTCTTGGGTGCTGAGCATCTCAGTGGCGACTAGGCTGGACTGATAAACAGCAGACCACTTTCTGGTCTTAAGGTACAGTGTGAGCTGGGGGAGAGGAAAGAATGAGTAAATTCCTACAACCTTCGTGAGTGAGGATGTAGTTAGATTTCACTGGGTGTAGAGAAGTAAATTAGTGTGATGTTTGTTATGCCCAGAGTTGCAGAGCAAAAATTATCCCTGCTACACTAGTGAGAAAAGTACTACGTTCTTAATTCCGAGATCTGAAGTCACAGCTTTCCTAAACAAGTTCTGGGCGGTAAAGGGGCCATTAGCAGAAAGTTCCTCAGCTCAGATCTTGGCCAGGCTATCACGACTGGTGAAGAAAGATGGCCCCCACTCCTGCCTTTGTGTAGCTGCCTCGCTGAGGACAGACGCCAGTGTGGGAGCGGGTCTGAGTCTGTGCTACATAATCCTTTCTAGTAACTTCAGATAGCCCTGGACTCCCACCTGGAAGGTCCAGTGTGACCTTGAAGGAATCTCTTAACTCTTTGGTGCCCATTTCTTCACCTTTAAAATAATAGACCTGATGATAATATCTATATCTTCAGCCCTATGAAGACTATGGGTTCAACACATACTAAGGATTTTCACAACCATACAACTGATATCTAACATTATTAGGAATATGTACTCTGTACCAGGCACAGTGCTAACTCTCAAAACATTCATTAATTTCATCATCCCAAGATTCCTATGAGATGGAGACTATTTTTGTTTCCCTTCTACAGATGGGGCACTTGGGGGTTTAAAGAGGTTAAGTAACTTGCTGAGGCCACTATGTTAATTGGACTTGAACCGAAAGTCATCCTTTTGTGACTTAGAGACCTCATCTTTCATGCTTGACTCATATATATATATATATATATATATATATATATATATGGGCAATCACAGTGAGCAAGGGGAGGTGACCGTAACTTGTCCTGATACATTAGTTCCTAACTATGGGACACTGGCGTCTTTTCCTTCCATACTCCAACCAGATTTTGAGGACAGGGAGAGACCCCTCTGCAGCAGGTTGAAGTGCTTGATGGATTTTAAGTGAACCCTATTATATTTTTATACCCAATCCTTCTTTCTCCTCACTCCCAGATCAATTCAAGGCCAATTCTGAACCACTTCAATCAAAAAGAAAGAATTCCATCTCCTCTCATGGCTTGACAGCAAGTACTTAAGACCACGTTCCCTGGGGTCCATGAAGAAATCATTTAATAGCTGTGTTTTATTTCATTATTTTTTTTAAATAGCAATATCGTTTTTTTAATAGCTTATGTTTTATAATCTTGTTATGTTCTCGTTACATTAGATTATTGCTTATTATTTTTTCCTGGTTGGGATCATGGTTTTGACTGCCTCAACTCATAGCAACAAAAACCCAGGGCAAGGCTTTCTGAAACACAGACAAGAATCAATCAAAACATCACAAGCTAATTAATGTAATTTGGAGCCCCCGGGAGCAGCTGTATTACAGTGAGTACCGCAGTATGAAACTGGTGTACGTTAGAAGCATGCTCTAATATGCAGGTTAGCTCTCTCACCAAACCCTATTTATTTACACTCAGAAATAGGCATTAATAACCACAGTCAACACTCAGTTGGCACTTACCAGGCACCCGAACTGATTATGTGCTTTACATAGAAGTCATTTAATCTTCTCACCAGCCCTATGAGGTTGGTACTATTATTAACCCCATTTAGGAAAAAGGGAATTAAGGCACAGAGAGGCTGTATTTATTTATTTAAGGTTTTATGTATTTGAGAGAGAGAGAAAGAGAGAGCATGAGCAGGTGGAGGGGTGGGGGGTTGGGGGGAGAAGCAGGTTCCCCACTGAGTGCAAAGCCCGAAGACTTTGAGCCCGATCCCAGGACCCCTAGATCATGACCTGAGCCGAAATCAGACACTTAATCAACTAAGCCACCCAGGCGCCTCGGCACAGAGAGGTTTTATAACCCACCTCAGGTCCTATACCTGACAAGTAGGCAAGAGCCAATTAGCAAACCCTGGCCACCTGACTTCAGAGTTGGTATTAGTAACATTCACTCATCTTACCTGCCAAATTCAGGGCTATGTAGAGGCTTGCATTCCTTACAGTGCCTAGCACAGTGTTTGTCAGCTGGCACTCAATACCCGTTATTTATTTGTCAGCCCACTGCCTCATTACAAAAGGGAATTAAGACAGAAATATTTGTGAGATTGAATGGAAAAAAAATTCAGCAAGTATTCTGTTTTCAGTTGTAACTTCTAATAGTGTGGGAGCTTATGCGCAGGTGACATCAATCAATCAATCTCGCAGGCAAGCAATAAGAAGATATTGAAATGATGAGTCAGTGTGGGAGGAAGAGCCCCCAGGATTTATGAGAACACAGACCCCGGAGCCCCAGGGAGAAAAAGGCAAGTCAGTTTCTTGGAGTTGAGATGGGGCTGGAAGCTGTCATGCTTGTGAAATGATGATTTCTTCAAAATCAAATCCCCCAAAACCAAATCCGACCTACCCCAAATTATTATGGCAAAGAATGGTCATAATACACATTATACATTTGGTGAGTTCAGTGTAGCAAATTTCTAGAGTTCTCACTCACCAAATAGGAAGCTGGTTCGCTCTTCGTTGAGATGGGGATTGGATATATACAATTAGAACTCAAAAAGAGGGGTGCCTGAGTGGCGCAGTCGGTTAAGTGTCCAACTCTTGATTTTGGCTCAGGTCCTGATCTCAGGGTTGTGAGATCGAGCCCCGCATCAGGCTCTGAGCTCAGCACAGAGTCTGCTGGAGGTTCTCTCCCCCTCTCCCTCTACCCCTCCTGCTGGTGCTCTCTCTCTCTCTCAAATAAATAAATAAATCTTTTAAAAAACTCAAAAAGAGATACCTGGCTGGAAAATAAAAAAAGCTGACAATGCCTATAACATAAGAACATTGAAACCTATAGAAATTGATGGAATCATCTAAGAAGATTTTCCAGGAAAGTAGGGAAAGAGGAGGGCTCCGGATTCAGCTCTAAGATAGTGGTTCTCAGACAAGCCTGCATCAGGAGCACCTGGAAGGCTGTCAAAGGATGCTGGGTTTCACCTCCCCCCATACTCCTGAAGTTTCTGATTCATAGTCTGAGTAGGGGGTTGGGAGTGTAAGAATTTGCATTTCTAACAAGTTCCTGGGTTATTGATTCTCCTGGTCAGCTGAGTGGATACTATCTTCCACTTTGACCTTGACTTTGCTCCAGGCACCCTGGCCTCCCTGCTGTAGTCTCTACTCTTCAGGCTCTCTAGCCCCAGGGCTTTGCACTTCCCTCTGCTTGGAATGTACTTCTCCAGATATCAGGAGGAATCAAGCCAGCATCTTTTTCAGATCCCTGCTCAAATGTTACCTTATTAGTGAGATCTTTTTTTTTTTCCTTTTTAGTAGAGAGGAATGGAAGGAAGTTTTTTTCCCCCATAATTATATCACTCAATTCTTTACATGCTCCAAATCACAGTTGATCTATGACCATCTTCCTTAAAAATGGCAATTCCTCCCACTTGCCCTCCTGCCACTGCCCCTCTCCCTAATCCCTTCCCTGTTTTTTTCTCTATTGTCCTAATCACCTTCTAACAGACTGTATACAACTTACTCACTTATGTGCTTTATTACCTGTCTCTCCTGGGAGAGCAGGGATTTATGTCTGTTTTGTTTATTGCTGGCTCTCCTGAGCCTAGAACGGTCCCTGGCACATATTAAACATTCAATAAATATTCATTGAAGGGATGAATAAAATGAATGAATGAACATTCTCAGATGAAGAATTGTGGTTTTAGGAATCCTAATTCTGATGGAGGCACCTGGGTGGCTCAGTGGGTTAAGCATCTGCCTTCTGCTCAGGTCAAGATCCCGGGGTCCTGGGATCAAGCCCTGAGTTGGGCTCCCTGCTCATCGTGGAATCTGCTTCACCCTCTCCCTCTGCCCCTCCCCCTCCCCCCACTTGTGCTAGGCACACGTTTTCTCTCTCTCTCTCTCAAAAAAAAAAAGAATCTAATTCTGATGGACACCCTTCCTAACTGGTTGCCTCCCTATCAAAAATGAAATACAAACATGTTGCTCCATTCTGAAAACACCTGCTCTTGCACCAGGGGTAAAGCTCTTGCCTGGGTATAAATTCATCAGTAGGTACTGGGTGGGGCTGGGACACGGCAGGGCACGTCCCTATCTTCTTTTGTTGACCACCCTCTCCTGCCTGTGCAGCCTCTTGCCTGCTTGCCACCTCCTAGTGGGCGAGAAGCACATGCAGGTCCCCGACTTGCTCACACTGCGCTTCTACCCAGGAGGCCTCCCTCCCCTCCCTTCACCCATCACCCCTCACTCTTCACACTCACCTTCTGGGAAGCTTTCCCAGAGGCCCCCCTCCAGCAGAGCCCATGTGTATCTGTATGCGTAGCACTTTATCATCTGTATTTGCACACGTGCCTGTATTCATCACTTTACGGGCAATTCCTCACAGGTAGAAATCATGGCAATGCTTTGTGTGTTTTTGTTTTCAGAATTGTGTTGTGTTCCAAGTCCTCCAGATGTATTAATCTGTACATGGTGTATTTAATTTTGCTTTATCACTTTCTTTTGGCCAAGCATTGTGATAATTACCCCATAGATTTTTATAATTGAATCCATCTTGCTAATAAAAAACAGGAGAAGAGCCTGTGATGGTCGAAAACAGCGTTTGACCAGTGTTTATAAGCAATTCCATATAATTGTCTTAATAAAGGCGGCCCAAATTATGGCCACTCTGAAACTGTCTCTCATAAACGAGCTTGGGCCTTTCGCGATGGTACATGCCAACACCAAAGCCCAGCTTTTTTGGAATGCCTGCAATATGTTCTAAAGATTCCTGTGCTTGTGGAGGCCTAATCAAAACACTTAATAACCCAGCAGCTATAATTTCTATCTTAAAATGGTTGTCCTTCCATCTCTCTTTTTAGTGTCTACTTAGTGACTCTACATTTTTCTGGTGTTGGCTGGCAGAAGCCTAAGGATTTCCCTTTGTTTATATTCTTTCACCTTCTCAAGTATGTTTTTGAGAAGATCTCCCCTGGTTTTTTCTCCTATCCTACCGCTTTCAGTGCCCCCCAAAAGCCAAAACAAAGCAAATAAACATTAAGGTCGGAACAGCTGATCCTAAGTAGAGGCCAGGAGGCCTGAGGGTAATTTTGGTCTTGAGTTCAGTAGAAGAGGGGATATATAATGGAGAGAAAGGAAAGTATCTTTCAAATCTTCAGAGAATGGCCCCCTGTGCCTTTACAAAGAAAATTCCCTTGCAAATGGTTCTCACCTAAACTAGGACTAGCTACTCATCATCATCATCACTATCCTCATCGCTCTTCTTTACTGAGTGGTGCTGGGCACATCCCGTGTGCCCTCTACAATCCTCACAACAACACAGCACAGTGGGTATGATTCATTCCTGTTGTGCACAACCAGAAATTGAGGCTCATAAACATTAAGGAACTTGCCAAAGGGCCACACCCAGAAAGAGGCAGATTTGAATTGGAGTCTGTCTTCCAAGCCTCCAGCGTGTTCTGTCTACTGAGGCTTAATTTTGAGCAAAAGCAGAAATTGCTCAATGAAGGACTCTTAGGAAGAAGCGTCTTGGGATGGTTTCTAGTGGAGTGCTGTGGATGGGTGGAGGGGGAGCTCAAGGAAGGAAAGGGAAGCAGGAAGCACCAAAGATAATATTCAGCTATGGGATATTTTTGCTGATCACTGCCCCTTGCTGACCCTGGCCAACAAAATCATCCCCACCTAAGCAGAGCTCTACAGACACACGGGGGTATTTTCCGGTGGGACCAAGTCCAATGGTGGGCATAACTGAGTCACTGCTGGCCCCCAGTTTGCTAACCCGACATAATTCTTGGTATACACTATTACAGCAGTTATTGAAGAATTCTATTTTCACCATGATCCTTGTGGTTAGCACAGTCACATCTCTGATTCTGCTCCTCATCCCTGTAGGGCTTTGAACGGGTCAGCTGAGTCTTGGGGCAGGGCCTTCCTTATCCGTCTACCTAGCAGGCTGGGACTGGGGTTACGGTCCACTTTCCTGCCCCAAGATGCCGAGAGCGACAGTGTTGTGGTTAGGAGTGCAGACCAGGAAAAACTAGACTGCCTGGTTTTGAACCACAAGTCAACAACTTACTGTTGGGTCACTTTGGGCGAACGAGTTCTAAACTTCTCCCCGGTTCCCACTCATAGGTTTCCTCTGAGGATTGCACTGCATAATGTATGTGAAGTTTTTGGCACGGAGCATGTGTTTAATAAAACATATGCTATTAATATTCTTACTTGCATTATCTGCGTCATCCAAAAGCATGAAATCTGGCAGCTTTTGTGTCTGCATAATGCCCCTTTGCCCACTATCTTAGATGTTGATTCTTGGTTGAAGCCCTATACCTAAGTGTTGTGAGCTTTAATGAGATCCCAGGTGAACTAAGCCCCTGTAAATAAATCATAGGAAATATCCTTGCCCTAAATAATTGTGTCCTGAATTCCGTTCCTTTCCTCTGAGTACATTGCATGCCCTCTCCCTGTAGAGAGTGTTCACCCTGCTCATCCGTGACTCACTTAAGAGGGATTCAAGTCCATTTACGGAGCCCATGACTTTGCTCACCTGTTGAGGCTACAACGTTTGCTTTAAATGGATGCCCCTAGGAATGATGATCAGTCACAGCATTTACCCCTATAGGGTCACTCCATCTCCTCCTCAGATGTAGGGTATAGCATACCCACACCCACATATGGACTGCTGTTTCCTTCTGCTGGCTCAGACCCTTGTAGCCCCAGGTCACTCAGCAAGTTAGTGAGAGCAACAGTGAAGTGAGGCAGAGCCTCCAAAATCATATCCCATTTCTTAGGAATCTAAATTCAATTTCATTTTATGTAAGACAAATTCTGTAGTGGGAAGGAGGAAATGAGCCTGATTTTCATAAATTTGTTCAATCTCCAGTTCAGTAGGAAAGCCAATGGGGGTTCCAGACTAGACAAAACCAAATGCCCTGACCGGTCCCTCCTGGGACACTTACAGTGCCTGCCCGGCTATGGTCCTGTTCATCGTTCACAGCCACGTGCTGAGAGTCCTAGGCTTCTGTCAGCGCCTCTGCTGGACAGATGAGGAAACAGGTGCTAAGGAGTTCCTAGCCAGCCCCAGGGCTCCCAGTGAATTTGTGGGACATTCCGAATTAGAACAGAACGCTTCTCACACTAGGTCATGAGCACTGCACACTGATATTTGTCACCTCGTGACCCATATCTGCATAGGGCTGTTGCTAGATCAAATATTTATACACTCATAAGTTACTTCCTATTGTACTATGAGTTCCTCATAATACAAAGGTACCTAAAATTCTTTTTCTTTAACTTTTGCTGTCCTTCTTCAAAAAGTATTTTAAATAATAGAACACATAAGCATTGAATAACTACCATTAAGATGGAACATTCAGCCTTATAGGCTTTAGATTGCTTTTTTTTTTTTTTAAAGATTTTATTTATTTATTTGAGAGAGAGAGAATGAGAGACAGAGAGCATGAGAGGGAGGAGGGTCAGAGGGAGAAGCAGACTCCCTGCCGAGCAGGGAGCCCGATGCGGGACTCGATCCCGGGACTCCGGGATCATGACCCGAGCCGAAGGCAGTCGCTCAACCAACTGAGCCACCCAGGCGCCCCTGCTTTTTTTTTTTTTTTTATTGAGATATAAATGACGGAGAACATCGTGTAGGTTTGTGGTGTCCATCAGGTTGATTTGATACATTTATATTTTGCAATTTGATTACTGCTATAACACCTCTATCATGTCACCTAAGTATTATTTCTTTTTTGTGACAAAAATAATTAGGATCTAGTCTCTTAGCAACTTTGAAGTTTATAATACAATATTGTTGACTGTAATCACTATGCTGTGCATTTAGATCTCCAGAACTTACTTATTAACTAGTTGTAAGTTTGTGCCCTTAAACAACATTTTTCCTCTTCTCCCACCTGTCACACTCTGGTAACCATCAGTCTACTCTGGTTTTTATGAGTTTATCTTCTTTAGATTCCACATGTAAGAGGCATCATACAGTATCTGTCTTTCTTAGCCCAATTTATCTCACTTAGCTTAATGCCCTCAAGGTCCATCTGTGTTGTTCCAAATGTAGATCTTACTGAGAGAGAGGGAGAGAGAGAAAGGGAGAGAGAGGGAGAGAGAGAGAGAACGAGAACCACACCTCTCAATTTTTCTCTTTCCTCCTTAGGCTGAGGTTCTCCTAAAGTTCCTGTATATCATTCCCATGATTGTTTTGTCCTTTGATTACATATGGATGTAGCCATGAACAGCATACACTGTTTTGTGTGTTTTTAAACCCTACAGAAATACAACCAAACAGATTTATCTTTTCACAAAAGATAATGTTTTTGAGATTTATCAATATTGGCACATGTAGATTTTGTCCATCCAATTGACTCCATTGTACAAATAGACCACAAACTAACCTTCTCTTCCTATGGAGCAAGTTACTTCTAAGTTTTCACTATTACAGTTGGCCAGAACCTTTGCCCCTACTGTTTCCTCTGCCTGACATGCTCACCTCCCAGTTACTCGTTCATTCAACAACATTCTCACAATGTTCACTTGATTTGGTCCCTTATTCCTGCAGGGTGTTACTCAACTGTCACTAGGATTGCCAGATAAAATACAGGACACCCAGTTATATTTGAATTTCAGGTCAATAAGGAGTAAGTGTGTAGTAGAAGAATGTCCCAAATATTGTACAGGACATGCTTATTCTTTTTTTGTTTGCTTTTGTTTTTGTTTTTTGAGAGGGAGGAGAGGGGCAGAGGGAGAGAGAGAATCTTAAGTAGGCTCCACACCCAGCATGGAGCCGGATGCAGGGCTTGTTCTCACAACCCTGAGATCATGGCCTGAGCTGAAATCAAGAGTTGGATGCTTAACTGACTGTGCCACCCAGGTGCTCCTAGGACATACTTATTCTTAAAGAAAATTCACTGATTATCTGAAATTCAAGTTTAGGGGGGTGTCTTATATTTTTATTTGCTAGCTCCAGCAGCCCTAATTGTCATGTTGTCAGTGAGGCTCTCCCTGTCCATCCTACTGAAGTTTTTAATCCCCTCCCAACACTTCCTATTCTCTTTATTTTTCTCCATAACACTTACCACTCAATCTACCTGCCATATATTTTCCTTACTTAGTTTGCTTATTTCGTGTCATCCTGCCCTAGAACATAAGCTCCCTGAAGGTGGAATTTTTGTTTCTTTTGTCATCTGCTATATCCGTAATAGATACGTGGGACACAGTATGTGCTCAATAAATATTTGCTAGATGAATGGATAAATGAATAAAAACATGCAGAGATCATAGATGTCACCTTAGCACATGTCTGAGAACTTCTGCAGGATAAACACTCAGAAATGGAATTGTGTTTTGCAGGCCATGTGTCTTCGCCAGGGCTTGCGAATCTACTCTTCAAAGTGATTGAACCAATTTTCATTCCCATCAGTCATGTCTAAATGTCCCCATTTCCCCATATTTGCATGCTTGCTTCTCTCTCTCCCTTTCCCCTTCTCTTTGAAAATACAATAACTTTAATTTTGTAGCAATAGTTAAAACCAGCGTGAAAACATAAATTTCCCAGTAGTGAATTACAGTTTGTGAATTCATAATTAATGGTGATCGTTAATCCAAAAGGTTTCAGATGTCCTTAGGTGCTTATTTAAAAGATGGCTTAGTTCTTATGGATGTGAAAACAATCCTAAACCATGGTATCTCTCATGTAAGAAAATAAACAAAAATTACACAAACCCATCACGACTGCAGGGACATTGAAGATGCCATTATACACATTTTGAAGGAAAACCACCTTACTATTATTATTTTTCAACTAAGAAGAAGGAAGTCTTGGCCAATAACCAGTACTAAGCAAAGCTATGAATGTTTTTTCCTGCACATGGTTAAGAGCCCTTCTATAAAAAGGAAGTTCTACAAATGAATGCAAAGAGTTGATGGGGAACAATTAGCCTTTTGTAATCCTAAATTCATTTCATGTTATGAAAACGATCACCATGAGGGTCAAATAAAGAAGAATACTCTCAGTCATCTTCACCGAAAGCCTTAGATAGCCAGGAATTTAAGAGACTGACTACTGGACCAGAGACGCTCTCAGTCCCCCAAATGCAAGAAGATGTATTTTTTAACATCTCCATATGCAGAAGCCTCAAAATGCTCCATAGTTTGGTAGCATCCCAGGGAATCTTTAGGGATTATGCTGGCATAGTATGTAAAGCAGGGTGAGAAATGTTGCTCTTTCTGCTCACATATGTAGGGGCATCCACGTCCTCAAAATGCGAAGGCACCAAAACAAGGAAGGGAAACTCTCTGGACACTGAAACTGATAGCTTTCGTTTTCTTCACTCTTCTTTCACACAGCTCAGCTTTCCAAGATGAAGAGGCACCATTTAAATACTTCCCATTTTTGGTTTTCCTTGATTTTTCCTGATGGTAAGTAATTTCAATTCTGGAAATGAACCCTTTATATCATGGAAAGGAATGCAACATTTAAAAGGAATGCAAGATAAATAATGAGACTAAAAAGAAGCTCCTTCCATAACCAGTGTTGGTGAGGAGAAATTGGAACCCTTATGCATTGCTGGCGGGAATGTAAAATGGCGCCGCTGCTGTGGAAAACAGTCTGACGTATCCTCAAAATGTTCAACATAGAGTGACTATATGAGCCACTCCTAGGTCTAGATCCAAGAGAAATGAAAACATACATCACACAAACACTTGTGCGTGAGTGTTCATAGCACCATTAGTCACCATAGGCAAAAGTGAAAACAACCTAAATGTCCCTCAACTGATGAATGGATAAACAACGCATGTTTCCATCCGTACACTGGAATATTAGTCAGCCAGCCAAAGGAATTAGGAACTGGACAGCTACACGTAAAGGAATGAAACTGGACCAGTTTTTACACCATACACAAAATAATTCAAAATGGATTAAAGACCTAATGTGAGACCCGAGACCATAAAACTCCTAAAAGAAAACCTAGGCAGTCATCTCTTGGACATCAAACTTAGCAACATATTTCTAGATCTCTGTCCTCAGACAAGGGAAGCAAAAGCAAAAATAAAACACTGGGACTACACCAAAATAAAGTTCTTGCACAATGAAGGAAACTATCAACAAAACAAAAAGGCAAACTACTGAATGGGAGAAGATATTTGCAAATGATAGATCTGATAGGGGGTTAACATCCAAAATACATAAAGAACTTACACAACCCCACACCACAAAAACAAACAATACGACTATAAGATGGTTAGAGGATCTGAATACACATTTTTTTTCAAAGAGGACATACAGATGGCCAATAGACACAGGAAACAATGCCCAACATCACTAAGTTATCAGGGAAATGCAAATCAAAACCACAATGAGACAGCACCTCATACCCATCAGAAAGGCTAGTATCAAAAAGACAAGAAACAAAAGTGTTGGTGAGGATGTAGACAAAAAGGAACCCTCGGCCACTGTTGTAAATTGGTGCAGCCACTATGGAAAACAGGTTCCTCAAAAAACTAAAAACAAAAAGACAATACTATCCAATAATTCCATTACTGAGTATTTACCCAAAGAAAATGAAAACAATTCGAAAAGATACATGCCCTCTTGTGTTTATTGCAGCATTATTTACAGTAGACAAGCTATGGAAAAACTGAAGTATCCATCCATAGATGAATGAATAAGGAAGATGTGGTGTGTGTATGCAATGGAATATTACTCACGCATAAAAAAAGAATGAGATCTTGGCATTTGCAGCAACATGGATGGACCTAGAGGGTATTATGCTAAGTGAAATAAGTCAGACAGAGAAAGACAAATACCGTATGTTTCCACTTGTATATGGGATTTAAAAAAACAAATGAACAAATAAACAAACATATGCACACACAAACTAAGCAGACTCTCAAATATAGAGAACAAAGTGGCAGTTGTCAGAGGGGAAGTGGGTGTGGGGGGAATGGGCAAAATAGATAAAGGGATTAAGGAACACAAACTTTCAGTTATAAAATAAATAAGCCACAGGGGTGAAAAGTACAGCATAGGGCAAAGAGTCAATAATATTGTAATAACATTGTGTGGTGACAGATGGTGACTACACTTGTCATGGTGAGCACTGAGCCCTATGTAGAATTGTCGAACCAATATGTCATACACTTGAAACTTATATAACATTGTATGTTAATTATACTTTAATAAAAAAATAAAGTGAGGACAAAAGGGCAAAAAAGGACATTAAGGACTGAAACATGATACAACATGGATGAATCTTGAACACATAATGCTAAATGAAAGAAGTCGGTTACAAAAGAAGACATTTTTTATGGTTCCATTTATATGAAAAGTTCAAAATAGACATATCTACCTATAAAGATAATAAATTGGTGGTTGCCTAGGGTTAAGGGCTGGGGTGGGGTGGCAAAAGTTAATGAGTACACAGTTTCTTTTTGGGAATGACAAAAATGTTCTAAAATTGATGATGGTGATGATTGCATTATTCTGTGAATATACTAAAAATCCCTGAATTGTACACTTTCATGGGTGCATCACAAGGCCTGTGAATTGTTAGCATCCAGCTTTCATTATGGCCACTATACCCGGGTTCTAGTGAATGTCTTTGGTCTTCTCTGCTATTGGTACTGGAGGATTCTATTGTCCTAAACAAAAAGTCTGGAAACAATCTTCTCAAGTACACAAGCCCTATTTATTATTCTAACGAACATTTATTGAGATCCTACCAGTCAGACACTATTTTTAGTATTAAGGATATAGTTAGTGAACAAAAAAGATCTCCCCCCCCAAATTCTCTGTCTCTGTATACATGCAGCTGAATTTTGACAACACTTAGTGGGAGCCTAAAATGTCATGTGGTGGACCCAACAGTTAGTGCCACATTAGTATACAAAATAAATCACAGTGTTCTTGACAAGGGTGTTCACAGGACCAATGGATTCAGAACATAAATGATTTGCTGTGTTCAGTTTCATGGGCTACGTTTTAAGATGAATGCTTGCAAATTTAACAATGTCAACAATTAGTATGAACAACGAGGATGGGGAAGCTCTGAGGGCCAACTTCACTGGCGGAAGAGATGGCGAAGGTGGAAGGTGGAGAGCTGTTCCCAGGGAGGGCAGGTGTGTTGAGCACTGGTGCCCGAAACCAGGACCCCTACGTGGGGAGGGGCCAGACTTTACCCTCGGGAGGACTCAGAGCTGCTAATCCAGGGGAAGGCTTTCTTGTGAGGTGGTGGGCAGGGGTCCTGTCACCGGGAGTGTCCCCGCAGAGGCTGCTCACCACCTGTGAACATGAGTGGTAGGAACCCCTGCCCCTGGAGGGGGGTCGTTGGACTCCTGACGTCCCCCTGGCTCTCAGAGGCTGGGAGCAAACCGCACCCACTGAGAGCTCCAGCTGGCTGGTTGGCTCAGGCATGGGGGTTCCCAGCACTAGTCATTCCTATTCAGAGAACAAACACAACATTGCCAGATTTTAAGCAGCACTGAAGCCTGGGCTTTAAGAAGTAAACGTTATCTGGAATGGTGTTGGCTGCAAGTAAATTAGAAATGCAAATCTCTCCAAAATAGAAGTGTGCTGGCACCCTCTATGGCTGCCTAGCCCGGCTTGACCCACCCATACGTGAGCCCTGGAGTCCTTTACGAAGTTTTATCCCATCCTCCTGCTCCAGTGGACTATTTCAGGAAGCCCCTCTCCCAGCTCTGCCATCTGAGCCTCCTACGCCAATCTGCCCGGTCACCGCCGTAGACTGTTCGCTCGGGTTCTGCTTTCTGCCTTCTCTCTGCGGCACTGCCTCGCTTCCTGAGGCTGCCTTCCTCCAGCCCCTATGCTTCACTGCTCCTTTGGCTCCTGGGGTTCAGCCCTGTCTACCCGCCTCTGGATTTTGTGGACCATAGCCCAAGTCAAGGTCTTTACGCCCTGGAGGGAAGGTCCAATGGGTGTGTGGTTGGCACTCATTAGCCCCACAATAGTGTCATTTATTATCCACTATGTGCTAGACTCAAAGGGTGTATAGTTCATTTAGTCCCGATAATGACATTTCAGAGCAGATGTTATGCCCATTTTATAGAAGAGGAACCTGAAGTTCAGAGGCTAAGTAACTTGCTCACTTCCTCCATGAGCACAGATAGAATCTTATCTTCTGTCTGCCTCCCAGATCCACATTTTTCCCTAGTTTTGAGTCAGCACTGTACTAAAACTATACCAGATTTTCAGTAACTATTTGTTGATTATTTCTTTTTTGGCCATTTGTTTATTTTTAGGGGATGAAGAAAAATATTCCACTCATTTAAAAAAAAAAAAAGGCCATGATCTTACGACTTTTACATAAACAGTGGCTGAGCACATTTCACATGAAAGCTTTCTGCTTGACAGATTTACTTTGAGGTTTTATACTTGGATAATTCTAAGTAGGAAAAAAAATTGTCTCTGTGGGTTTACAGAAGTTTTGGCTCTCAAAACCTAATTTATGAATGAAACTAACAAAGTTTTCAGGATAGCAGGGATGACTCGTACTTCCTGACACGGACTCTCATCACCAGGAATTGGCTTTCCTTTGATGACTAACAAGTCAGGTGATGGTCCATTGACAAACGTACGCAGTACCAAACGTGGTAGGGAGAGCAGCTCCTAGCTGTGCCTCCCTCAAGATGTGTAAGTTCGGGATGGGTGAGGGGGTTTAGGCGCAGATTGTTGGGAGAGTCTTCAGTTTTACCTGATTCCTTTCTCTTGCTGTATATTAATACTCTTTACAGATTTCATTTAATAATAAACACACACTGCACTTTTGTTCCCCCTAGGGAGAAAACAAACAAACAGACACCAAACCCAGAAACTAAAGGTCAAACTCCATGAAACAGCAACTCTGAGCGGAACACAGATGCACCATGGTGGGCTTCCCCATTCTGCCATTGGCAGGGGGGATGCAGATGGACGCTCTCTCCACATCACCAGGCAGTGAGGACGGGAGATCCCGGCCAGTGCAGACAGCACCGCTCACTGGGCAGACGGATAAGCTGTGTAATCCCTCAGTTTTATCATCAATAACATGGGGACTCTGGAGACCTCACAGGGCCGCGGAGAGGATCAAATGAGGTCCACATGTGGGAGTCCATAGTGAACTCTACAGCATTGCAAAAAATGGTTACCATTACTTTAAGTCAACAGACTCTTTCCAGTGGGGAGAATTCAACTGACATGCTCTTAAAAAGGAGATCTCTTATGTAAAATTGCCCACAACAGGTTCTCTTCCCCATCACTGGTTTGTTTTTCTCCTTTGTACTTATCACTTCCTAAAATGACCCATGTTTTCTTTATTTGCCCATTGTCTGTTTCCCCATATTAGGTGACTTCCCCAAAGACATGGTTTTCATCTGTTTTGTTCTCTGTTGTGTCCCTGAGCCTTGAACAATGCCTGGTACGTACTAGGCTCAATACATTCTTACTGACTGTATGAAGGTCAAGTGATATTTCTAGTCTAAATAATCCCCATGCTAGCCCCCAGCTCTGATATCATGAATAAAATGTCACAAGATCATAGTTTTAGGAACTTGAGCTTTGGACGAAGGATTTAATAATGGTTTATTCATCTATGCATAAATTTTTCTGAGCATCTACTATGTACAAAGCTTTGGGCTAGGCAATGAAGGAACCATGCTGAGTGTGGGTCATAATCAAGAATATTATAAAATATGGGACACCTGGGTGGCTCAGCCAGTTAAATGGCTGCCTTCAGCCCAGGTCATGATCCTAAGGTCCTGGGATCAAGTCCCACATCCAGGCTCCTTGCTCAGCAGGGAGCCTGCTTCTCCCTCTGCCTGCCACTCCCCCTGCTTGTGCTCACTCTCTCTCTCTCTGATTAAAAAAAATATTATAAAATAAAGCAAGATGGGCTTTGTAAAAAAAAAAAAAATGATGTCAAATACATATTGAAACGACAAGTACCCCTAATTCCCAGGGATCATTCTATTTGATGTCTTCACAGCCCATTTACAGACATCTTTGCTTTTAGTGGCTTCTTTTTAGATTTAGGAGGTTTGTTTTAATTCCCAGAGTGACATCTGGTTGGATGCTGAGGGGAAGATACTATATTCTCTGGTCTCTTCCACACCGACTTCTAAAATAGTTGCAATTACTGGAGCTCTGCGGGTTTAAATGATAACCTTAGTAAGTGTGGTTGATGTGCAAAAAAGTTCCTCAGCAGAAAAGGTTAAAAAGAAAATCCCTGTTCTCATGTGATGACTTTTAAATGAGTCAGTTGTCTGTGACTTTGTTTATCCTGCAGTCGGGTATCGTTTTACTCAGGAAGCTGTTCATTCATCATTGTCCTAATGAGTTAATAAGTAACCAGATGCCCGTATTTTCCAATTATGTGCCCCACTTTATTTCTGGGCAGTGACAGAAAGAATGGTTTGAAAGGAAGGGCCCAAGAGGGAAAGAAAACTTAGAAACAGCTCAGAACTTTTAGAAATACGTTTGTGGTACACAGATTTCAAAGAATAACACATTATCACTGGATTGAGGGTATAGAAAATGCTTCACAATGGTATATATATACACAAAAAACACCAATAAATTTTAAAAGTCTCAATTAAGTGGAAGAATACCCATTTTGGAACCCAAGTAATTTTTTAAAACTTTGGATTGAAACTATGCTCCTACATGAACATCTGACCTGACGTATGAAACACAATAGGGACCGTGAAGGAAGCCAATGAAAACTCTAGAAACTACCCGCCCCCCCCCCCCCCCCCCGCAAGGTCCCACATCTGTCCTATCTCTCAGGAAAGGAGCAGGATCTGCAAAGCAGTAAAGAGTTCACATCAACTGAAGAAAGCCTTCAAGAGTGAAGAGATTATAGAATCGCACCAAATCTTTATGAAACCAGTTAGATGAAGAAAAAGAAAATCAGGCCTGTTAGCACTTCTCTAACACTCGGGCATTTTTGTGGTGGAAGCAAAACTACGTAGCTACTGACTGAATGCTATCCTTTCCATCCAAATGTGTAGGCTTTGTTAGGACAATACTGCAATGCTGTCCTCAAAGCTACGGTGAGGTTCTTTTTTATCAAACACCTGCAATGGCTCCTTTGCATCCCGCCTGTCCTCACACACTCCTGCCCGATTATTTAGCCAACATTAAACTCTTTCATCCAGGAGGCAGACATTTAAGGTGATTATAGGATTTCTTTCCAGGACGTAAGAACCTACAATACAATCTATCCTTTGGTTGCATCCCAATTTGAGCACATTCTCAGAACATGAATTTTAATAATTTAGATATGTATTGAAAAACCACCATACCTAAGTATTTCCTTGACATCAGCAGGAAGTCAGAAATTCAACACTGGGTTCTCCCATGGGAGCATTCTATTTGAGGCAAGTGCCCTTCATTATTATTCCAAAGTTTTTTTACACCCATTGTTTGTCTGGGCCTGGGAGCCAACTTTTATATTCAATGCATAGTGTTCTTTTTATCTTTTTAATCCCTCTGGAGCTTTTAGAATGGGACCAGGTATGTACGGGTGCTCCCATAGCAAAGCAATAAAGAACATTTGAGAAATTCTTCCTGTGTGTCAGACACTGGGCCAAGCACTTTATCTACCTCAATTCACTTAATCTTTGTTCCATTTTCTAGATAAGGGATACAGTCACAGAGCTTGTGAGAGCCAGAAGTGAAATTCGAGCTCAGACAGTGTGGCTCTAGGGTCCTTACTTTATTCCATATTATTTCTCATAGCAACCTCTGCCTCCTTATATGTGAAGAATTTAGGAATTTTATATGGTGACCGCTATGGACTGAACTGTGTTCCCACTGCCCCCATTCATATGTTGACGTTCTAACCCTCAAGGTGTTAGTATTAGGAGGTGGGGCCTTTGGGAGGAGATTAGGTTTGGATGAGGTCATAAAGGCGGGACCCCCATGATGGGATTAGTGTCCTTATAAGAGAAGATGCCAGAGACCAGAGCTCTCTCTGCCAGATGAGGCTCTAGGAAGAAGGCGGCCATCTGCAAACCACGAAGAGAGTCCTTACCACGTACTAACAAAATCCACCAGTACCTTGATCTCTGACTTCCCAGACTCCAGAACTGTGAGAATAAATGTGTGTTGTTTAATCCACCCAGTCTATGGCATTTTGTTATATAGTAGCCCCTCCTGCCTAAGACAGTGACAATTCATCTGTCTACCTCTGATACTGATGATGTGCAGAGAAGAATAAATAATCAAGGTACCATGAAAGTAAGTAGGTAGACAATGGTCTTTAAGATCAATGTGAATACATGTATTACAACAAATATTAAAGAATTGTGCAGAGCCAGAAAATTTGCTTGAGACAATGGAGTCCAACCCTTTTATTGAATAGAGGAAAGTAAATCCCAGAGAACTTAAGTGACTTGCCCCATGTCACAAAGAGATTAGTACAAGGAGTAGACAGATGGTTGTCTATTTTGTGGGGTTAGAGAAGATTATTTTCTATCTATAAGGTAAGTGGACTCTGCTTTGAAAATAAAAAGCTCTCATTCTTGTCCTACCTAGACTCAAAGTAGTAAGTACGATTCCTGTTTCATTATTCTAATGACAAGATCCCACCACTTCTGACTAGAAAAAGCCAAAATATGAGATGCAATTGGAATCATATGATGCCAGTTAAAAATTATTTAGAAACCAACAAGTTCAGTGCTTTTTAATTTTTTTCCCTTTCTCTAGGACATAGTTAGTAGAAGTGAATCATTACAATGAGACCTGTGACAGAAATGTTGACTCTTTCTGTCATGTCTGTCTATTTATGACTTCTTCAAACTACAGTAATTGTCAGTAATAAATAGACTGTATTCAAACAGCAGGACTGATTTGTTATTCAGTATTATAACCGACTGTGAGTAGTTCGTTCTTTGGTTAAATTATGCTCGTCAAAAGTGAGAAAATGGAAGGAAATAAAATGCACTCCATCTATAATGATAACCTAGGGTAATCACATATTTTCTCGAGAGGAATAACAGGGAATAAACACCTTGGACACAGAATAAATAGTATGGTGTAAGACTAGAGCGGGAAGTCAACGTGAGTGAAGATTTCCAGGGACAATCTTATCAAAAATGTCCACCTGTTTGAATTTTAGAAGCATCCACACACGGTTCCTTGAAGGCGATATTTAACTAACTCAGGCTTTCCCTTTCACCTCAGGGGAGATGAGACATCCATGTAAACTCATGTACATGGGCATAAATACAGTGTACATGTAAATACATGGCTTCCTTCTTCAGGTATCTGCAAAGCCTGAGGCCAAGCTAAAATGTGAAGGAACATAGCGTACCCAGCCACCGGACAGGTGTTCCTGAGTGTGGACCTTTCTGCTTCCAAACTTGCCAGTATCACGGCTTCAGATCTAGGTCCTGCAGGCTGGCCAGGGCCTTATTCTGATGAAAGAGAAGAAGTTCCTGCTCACACACGCACACTCATGCACACACACAAATACAGACACACACATACATGCAAATCCAAACCAGGAGTGTTAGTACCACATCACGTACCCCACACCGGGCTTTGGTGTGGGGTAAATGTAAATGTGCCAACCTGCTTAGACCATAAGTATATACTTTTTATTTTTTAGAGAGTTTTTTTTAAAATTTATTTGAGAGAGCGAGCGAGCGAGAGAGTGAGAGAGAGTGTGCACGCATGAGAGCGGGGTGGGGAGGAAGGGGAGAGGAGCGGAGGGAGAGGGACAAGCAGACTCCATGCTAATCTCAGGACCCTGAGATCACGACCTGAGCCGAAACCTGGAGTCAGACGCTTAACCGACGGAGCCCCCTGGGAGTCCTAAGAATGTACTTTTTTTTTTTAATTTTCTTTTTTTTAAAAAGATTTTATTTATTTATTTATTTATTTGAGAGAGAGAGAGAAACAGCATGAGAGGGGAGGGTCAGAGGGAGAAGCAGACTCCCCACTGAGCCGGGAGCCCAATGTGGGGCTCGATCCCAGGACTCCGGGATCATGACCTGAGTTGAAGGCAGTCGCCTAACTGACTGAGCCACCCAGGCGCCCCCTAAGAATGTACTTTTTTTAGAAGCAGCTACACCCCACGTATGCCTCGCACTGAGTTCAAGTTCTGCTAAAAATCAGACTTTTTTCCACCTGAACTGTAGTAAAGGTAGACCTTATCTATCTTATATATAAGCAGCTGATTTTGAATATATTTCATCTTATTGGTGCTAATCAGTCCTGAACAATTACTAAAGAACGCCCTGATTACAAAGACATTTTATTGAATTCCTACCGTGCACCAGCACCGAGGAATGGGGAGGCGAGTGAGCACCGCTATCCTGCCTTCAAGGGTGGCTCGGTGCTGAAGAGGAGAGAGAGGACGGAGCTCACAAGTCACAGAGGGAGCTGATGGTAGAAGCAGGCACCCACCTTAACGGAACAGCACCTGGGAGGCCTAACCCCGGGCAGAGGGTGAGTCTGCGGCTGAGTCTGGGGTGAGCAGGAAGGGCTTCACAGAGGAGGCTGCTATTTAGCTGGGTTGTAAGAGTTAAGAAGACATGTTTTTAAAATCTTGATTCTGGTAATGTCCCTGCTTTGTATTATTTGCAAGTCTCACGAACACACTTTCTGTTTTGGCCAGTCAGGAAATGACTGAAGACCACTTGGGCTACAGGGCCTGGCCTCTGATAGCTTTTCCTCCAGGCAGCTAGCTGTCTGAACAACCCTTTAAAATGATAAACCAGGATCACATTATGCCACAGTTCAAATCCCTCCAAGACTTCCGACTAATCCAGCTTAAATGTGACTAACAGCATTTGGAATGCCTTCTCCCAGCTCGGATGCATCTCCTCCCACTCTCCTCTCTCTCCCTCCCTTCGTTCCAGTCGACAGACCGGCCATGCTCCCACCTCCAGGCCATCGTCCTCCATCCCCTCTGCCTGGAACTCTCTTCCCCAAACGTAGTCTCTTGGTTAATACAGGACTTCTCTCAGAGAGACGCTTCTTGATGACCCAGTCTAATTAACACTCCTGCCCCAGCCTCTACTCTCTATCCTCTTCGACTGCCTTCTTTTTCTTCATGGCATCGCCCAGCATCTGGCACAGTCCTAACTTATTTTCTGTCTACCCTGGGCCCCCACAAAATGGAACTTCGTGAGAGTGGCAAGGGTATGTTTTGTTCTCCACTTTCTCCCCCATGTTTGAGGAGCATCTGGAACATAGTGGGTGGTCAATAGCCACTTGTCAAAAGAATGACCTAATAGACAATGCAATTGGAGCATTTCTTCATTGAACATAGGCTGCCTGGTGACGCAACTAGCGAGGCTCTGCAGCCACTTGGAGAGATCGCTGGGCTGGCTGCGACTGACCTCATCCCTGGTCAGGATTGAGAGTCAGTCACCGCACCAATGGATTTGACCACGGGGCTGAGAGAGAGAGAGAGAGAAGTACAGACATCACACGAAGAATTTCTTCGAATGGCAATTGTTACAGGCAGTCAGAAGCAGTTGCATGTTTATTTTTGTATAAAAATTCAATCTCACTGATCGGATCACTTCCCACTCCTGTTTATTCAGACCATTTTCCTGGGAAAGTTAATTTGAACCAGAGGAAGGGTATCAGTGCTTTTCAGTTTTTAACTTCTCTCTATTAAAACACACTTTCAGTATAACACAATGAAAGGGTCCATTGTCGTGAAATTTATTTATTTATTTATTTACTTACAGGTTCCCTTTTACTTCATGCTACGAAGATTTAAAAACCATAGTGAAGGAATATATTCAATTTTGACCTGTCTCTGCTTTTGCATCTTGGGCATTAACTGGGAATTACATGAAGACATAGAACAGAGGAGAAAGTGAGGTTGTATATCGGGAAACATTTCTCAACCTGCCCAGGCAGATCCTGAGCACAGATCCCCAGGGAGCCAGTGAAAACCTCCTTCTTGAGGTCATGTGCATCCAGACTGCTCCAGATACTTGAGATTTTACTGGAGGGAATAATGCTGTCTGGCCCCTGAAGGCACAGGGATGGGGAGGGGTGAGTATGATCTAACAGGCTTCCCTTTCGTAATGGGTATTGATTAATGCCAAGACAATACCCAAAGCAAGTCCAGTCCACGGGAAAAAAAACCCTACACAATAAGGAGCCAGCAATTTAGAAGCCAAAGGTAAAGATAGGAAGCCTGAATATCTGTAGGCTTCTTCTTCTTCTTCCTTTGTTTTTTTTAGATTTTTATTTATTTATTTGAGAAAGAGAGAGAGAGCGCGTGAGAGAGTATGAGCAGTGAGGAGGGGCGGAGGGAAAGGGAGAGGGAGAAGCAGATTCCCCACTGAGCAGGGAGCCTGATGCGGGGCTCGATCCTGGGACCCTGAGATCAGGACCTGATCCGAAGTCAGACTCTTAGCCGACTGAGCCACCCAGGTGCCCCTATTTGTAGGCTTCCTAATGTCATCTTTTTCTATTTATCATAAAGCATAATATTTCTTCTGTGACCCACCAGGTGCTGTTGACGCCGTTTTGCCTGCAGCGGTAAGGGGGGTGGGTGGGGGCTGTCTCACTCAGTGCCCACTGAGCATGCCTATCTTCACGTGTCCTCTTCTAGGTACGCCGTTTCCTTACAGGGACGAGTAAGCAAAATGCGCTCGGTGTCCGAATGCACGAGGATACACAAAATGAAGGGAATAAAGACACCCAGAAGCACCACCAAGGCCCGGATGCTTTTAGAAGAGAGAAATAAATAGCTGCCATAGGGTCACTCCAGGAATCTCCACCTTTATTTCTACTTACTGGATCTCCCACCTTTCCAAAGAAGGTAGTAGCATGGTCAAATGATCCCAAGTCCAGAGTTCCACATAAATCTCTAAGATTTCTATTTAGACGTAAGCCCAATGTCATTGTTCGCCTTCTAGCACAGAAAACCATCTAGTCAGAAAGACCAATTCTATGAGAATGGAAAATCTCCTAGAACCTGGCAGTCTTAGAGCATTCAGGCTGCTATAACAGAATACCACAGACTGGGTGGCTTACGAACAACAGAAACTTATTCTTCACAGTTCTGGAGGCTGGCAGTCCAAGATCAGGGTGCCGGCATGGTTGGGTTCTGGTGAGATCCCTCTCCTGGGCTGAAGACAGCCAACTTCACGCTATGTCCTCACATGGCAGAAAGGGCAAGGGAACTTTCTGGCGTCTCTTTTATGAGGCACTAATCCCATTCACAAGGGCTCCCCCCTTCATGACCTAACACCTCCCAAAGGCCCCGCCTCCTACTACCATCACTTTGGGGACTAGGTTTCAACATATGAATTCTGGGGCACAGTGCGGGGGGAGATGCAAACATTCAGACCATAACACTAGCCTTACCCTAAATTCATGTCTGCCCGTGAATTTCTGCCTGAATTTTTACAGCATAGTGAATCATATACTGGTAGCTGATTTTTTCTCATACCACTCAAAAAGTAAACATTTTGAATGTCAGTGGGGTTCAGTTGGGTTCTTCTGTTTACCTGGACACAAGTATCACAAGGAACAGCAAAATATTTTTAAAAGAGCCAAGAAATATCCTCCACAGCAGGAAAGGATCAGGAAAAGTTATTTCCATTCGGCTGTCTTCTTTTACAAGTGGAGCTAACATGATCATGACGCAGAGACTATAAATTCTATACATGTGGACAGACTGTCAGTACAAAAAAGAAGGCTGTAATCTCATAACAACATATGGAAAGTGAACACAATTTGATCTTTAAATTTTAAAATAGTTGGCAGTGCTTGAAATTCCAGAAACTTAAGTTCTTTGGGAACATGTAAGTTAAGCCGGAGATCCTAAGAAATGAAATTCATTTTTTTCTCTAGTATCATTTTTAGAGTCCATTTTAAGATTTTGGCTGAATTTATATTCAGGATTTAAAATTATAGCTCAATGATCTATTTTAAAAAGTAGAAGTTCAGCTGGAAGAAAAAGGATGCTTATACTTAACGTATCTTTAGCTGCTTTCACAACTGAGTTTTTCTCTTCTACTTAAAAAAAAAACAACCCTGAACTGTGGATTCTAATCAATGAAAATTGAATTATTTGCACAAGTATTTGAATTGGCATTTATATCTTGGGCTTGAGGCAAATGATCTAAATGCCCAGTTTTTAAAAAAAAACTTGTGGATTTAAAAAATAAAGACTCGGGGTGCCTGGGTGGTTCAGTCGGTTAAGCGTCTGCCTTTGGCTCAGGTCATGATCCCAGGGTCCTGGGATCGAGCCCCGCATCGGGCTCCCTGCTCGCCGGGAGGCCTGCTTCTCCCTCTCCCTCTCCCCCTGCTTGTGTTCCCTCTCTCGCTGTGTCTGTCTCTGTCAGATAAATAAATAAAATCTTAAAAAAAAAAAAATAAAGACTCTTTCTAGAAGACAAGCAGCAGTTTGTTTTTTTTTTGTTGGGTTTTTTTTGTTGTTTTTTTTAGTGGCTCCAATTCATTTCTTTTTACATTCAGTGATAAATAGGGATTATATAGTCTCCTGAATAGCGTTCTCCGTGATTTCCCCAGCAGCAAGGCTGCCTAGCTATATGTGGCCAAGGCTGCTGCACGGGGGCTCCCGCGGGGATGATGCCCCATCCCCATTCATCCACCCAGGGCTGAAGGACCCACTGGACACTCAGCCAGCACCCGGGAGGATACACGTCATGGAGGACTTTCTCCACTTTCCCTTTTCCTCTTCCACCTTCTCAGAGACGTGCAACAGAATAACGAGAAGCAGGAGGCCTGCTTGGAATAATGGTACATGGAATTTTTAATTTAGCCTCCGGTTTGTTCCAAACATGATTGAACATTTGGTGGCATGTTAGAATTAGTCCGAAAGTAACTGGACATGCTCGGGATCCTTTTCTTCCCGGGCCAAGCCAGCCTGCTATTCTCACGTTTTCCTTCCTTATTATTTGTAGACGTGTTTGGCTGCCCAGCAAGCTACAAATTATTGGTGGGAAGGCAGCCCGCAGCAATTTTTTATTTTTAAACGAGGTTACCACTTGACGTACAAAATGTAAATTTTCCGTAATCATACAGAGACAGTGGCAGCCCATGCTTCACAATTTGTGCAGATGGATGATCAGCAGACGGGCTGACAGACTCCCTCACGCGTTCTCCATGACGGGCTCTTGCCTAAGACAATCCTCAGTGACGGGGACAGGTGTCTTCCCTGGAGGCCCTCGGGGGAGGCTGGGGCTGGGCCTGGAGGCCCCTTGGCACCAAGCCCACCCGTGTCTATGGTCACCTGTTCATGGGAGTGATGCCCCTTCAAGGTTTTCAATGGCCCAGTCTGGTGGGGAGAAGTGTTGGGCACTTCCAGAGTGAAGACCAATATAGGAACATGAGAACTGCAGTCTTTGGAAGGGGAACCTGGATCACATAATGTAACTGGCCCATAGCCTGATCCTGCTACCTGAACTTGAGAGGGGAGAGGAGCAGAGCTCCTCAAAGCTGGAGGATATGGGCACGAAGGCATTCATTCCCAAGTGGGAACTTACGCACACTTTTTATAAATTCCGTATTTATATTCTCTGTAGGCAAAAATGGTGGGAAGGTCTCGGAAAGAGGCAAGATCTGGGGTCAGCCTCTGTGGGTGTGAGTCTTGGCCCCATGCTGCTTACTGGCTCTATGATGGGGCAAATTAAGTTACCTGTTCTGTGCCTCAGTTTGCTCATCTATTAAAGGGGGACAACATCTGCTTCATAAGGCCGTCGTGAGGATTAAATGAGATCTTCCATGAGAACCGTACAGACCAGAGCCTGGTACATAAAAAGCATGCACTACATATACACGTTAGCTGTGATGACTATAATTGTTACTATTCCATGCCAACACATACAGTGAGAATTCATCCTTTTTTTCCCAAGCAAAATCCTTGGAATATCAGCGAAGAAGAGTTTCCTCAGATAATACAGCATCTCAAAATTAGTAAGAAGACAGAGAGGATTTCACTGGTGCACAGAGCTATGTGTTTGTGGAGTGTTTCCAGTGAAAATTCCAGGAGGCTAAGTCAGGTGTTCAAGGGGCTACCTCCCTTCCTCATCATAGCCTCCTTCAAGCAGAGACAGTCCTCTGGATCTGGTGGCTTGTGCAGCTCTGGCTGAGAACTGGAATAAAGAGGTGATGAGTGACAAGAGTGTAGGCTCCTGCCACTATCTGACTGCTCGGGTAAGAGTCTGATAATGCTGGTCTATGCTAGATAAGCCACAGGGGTTTCTTGTCCTCTGTGAGCCTTCCAAGGAATGAGAAAGGAAGCTGGTTGGTGCCTGTGGAGGCTGGCAAATGGCCTGTGGATTGTTTTTCAACGAGGGACGGTTTGTTCCTACGGTGTACAAGACGATTCTCTCTAATCTACTAGAAAATCCAGTCACAAGCAAAGAGAGTCACTACCAGATAGTTCCAGAAGTGCTGGGGGAAAGAGGCAGATAAGGGGATTCCAGCTTTAGGGAATAATGCCGTTTGAGCAAAAGAACACTTAAATAGAAACATAACAGTGCAGAGTTAATAATAAGGTAAATGGACCCTTTAATTGCCACAGAATCCCAGAGCAGATGTTCTTCACCTAGATACACTAGGTGTACACTCCCGGGGAAGCTTTCTCACATTTTAACCTTAGACCCCAGGTGTGATGGAGCCTAGTAGAGGTCAGCGGGGAGAAGGGGATGGAGGTAATCCAGTTCATTGATTTGTTGTCAGGAAAGGGGCTCACTCTGGACAGACTGGCGAGTTGCTCAGGCTGCAGAGCTTAATCACAGCCAAGGCAGGACTAGAATCCAGAGCACTTGGCCTCTCACTCTGGGCCTTCTATACAACCCCTTGTCTCCACATGACCCTTCAGGACCGGGATAGCTCCAGCCAAGGGTGAGCTTCATCCCAGGACTAACCAAATCCATTTTTCCTCCCCACCTTTGTGCATTGTTGCACCCTTAGGATCCTTTACAATGGCCCTGGTTACTGATTAATTCCTCTGCATTCCTCACATTTCAGAGCTCAGACTTCACCACATCATTCCCTGGGAGTGTTGGTGGGATGCTCCTCTCCCCGTGCTTCTAAAACCCCCATCATCCCTCCATCACCACGTATCTCACACCTGTTATGACTGCCTGTGCCTGAGGGAGAAAATAAAAAAAAAGCAGCTACACAGAAACATAAAGATCCAGAATTAAGAAACAATAAGGCAAACCTTGTGCACTGCTGGTGGGAATGTGATTGGTGTAGCCACTATGGAAAACAGTATGGAGATTCCTCAAAAAATTAAAAATAGAACTACCCTATGAACCAGTAATTCCACTTCTAGGTATTTATTCCAAGGAAAGGAAAACACTAGCTGGGAAAGATATCTGCACCCCGCCCCCCATGTTCCCTGAAGCATTATTTACAATAGCCAAGATGTGGAAATGACCTAAATGTGCATCGATGCATGAACAGATAAAGAAAAGGTGGCATACACACACACACACACACACACACACACGCACGCATGCACACACACACACACTGGAATATTATTCAGCCATAAAAAGAAGGAAGTCTTGCCATTGCAACTGCGCGGATGGACCTTGAGGGCATTGTGCTAAGTGAAATAAGTCAGACAGAGAAAGACAAATGCTGTATGAGCTCACGGATATGTGGCATCTAAAGAAAGATACATAAATAAATAACCCAACTCACAGGTCCAGGTTGTCCGAGGCAGGGGGTGGGGGTGGGGGCGAATGAGTGGAGGCGGTCACATGTCCACACTTCCAGTTATAAGGTAAGTAAGTCCCGAGGACGGAATGTACAGCATGGTGACCACAGTCAGTAATACTGTATTGTGTATTTGAAAGTTGCTGCAAGCGCAAATCACAAAAGTTCTCATCCCAACAAAAAAATTTTTGAAATTATATGTGGTGAGGATGTTAACCAGATTTGATGCGGTGATTATTTTGCAATAGGTACAGATTAGAATCATTATATTGTACCCCTGAAATGAACATTGTTATATGTCAATTATATCTCAGTTTATTAAACAAAATTTAAAAAAAGTTATATCTCAATTTAAAAAGATGAGGTAAATGGCCTCTTTTCCCCATAGAATTGTAGAGAGGGGGTTCCTAAGTCAAACTATATTGCCCCTTTGGAAAACATTTTTGTTGGGGTTTCCCCCACAAACTCTAAGTTTTATAAAAGCAGCAACATGGTCCCTCTCCTGTTGCCCTTGGTTTCCTTCCTGGGCACACAGAAGATGCTCGACAAAGGTTTGTTTAATGGAAGTTGAATGAATGCATTCATTATAATCGAATCAGTCCCGTCGTCCCTGTAGCTTCTCTTCTTCAAGCTAAACATCTCCATTTTTTTCTGTTTCTCATGGTTTCCAGAATCTTCATCACCTGAATGCCTCTTCTGGGCCAACTACAGGTTCTTCAAGCTCTGCTGAGTTGGTCGCTCTGTAAGGCGACACCATGCTCCAAACGGAGCAGGCTGGCCAGTCCGATTCATTCCTCCCGTGAGCTGATCCCTGTGTTTCTATGAACAAGACTGAAGCTCGCGTTGGCTCCCTTAACCGCGGGACACCACTTTCGGATCATCTGAACATAGACTCATCTAAGCGCACCATGTATTTTTAGAAAGAGCTGCTCTAAAGAACTTATAGTCTATCTGGAGAAGTTAGGAACAACAATAAAGTGATAGTGGAATATACATTGCAATAGACATGTGTGTGAATGCGGAGAATGGAATTGATTTTATTCACTGTAACTACAAAACCATTTTGACTACATTTAGAAGAGTGAAGGGCTTCTAAATTATATACGTACTAGAAGTCACACTCGAAACTTAACTGGGAGGCACTAAGGCAGTATAGGAACCAGATATTCCCTTATTTTTTTAAAGTCAGATTTGTCCACATTTAAATTTTTCCCTCCCAGTTTTTCGATGTAAGGAGAAGTCTGGTTGTTTTGCTGGTATTTTCATTAATCATGGCCAGTGATTGCCTGTCTCCTGTATCTCTTTCCCTGGTGGTCCTTGGGGCACAGAAAGAGAGGACCTGGCATCCCCAAGGACCTGGGCAACAGATGAGGTGGTCAGGGAGGGGGAGGCAGGTGGTGAAACAGATGGAGAGGAGAGGCTCATTTCTGTGGACCATCAGGCAAGCCCAACCCTGGGAGTAACTGAGCAAAATATAGAAACATCACCAGTGTAACTGTGTGGGGAAATATAGCATCCTTGACAGCTCGATAACTATTATGCAGAAAATAGCAACACCCAGAATCATCCAAGGTTGTAAAGAAACATTAAAACCATTATGAATGAAGATCTAAAAAGACGTGATCAAAAAAAGTACTACAGGATTTGGCAAGCACCTGGATGCGAGGTTAATTAAATTTTCACACTTTGGAAAAAATATATGAGTTCTATGCCTAAAAACCACTGACGATGACAGCTTTGAGGGTGGTGAGAAATATCGAAGGGGTGCTGAGAAGGGCTGGAAAGAGCTTAGTTTTAGGGACACATTTATTTTATTATATCTAAATCAAATGATTGCTAGAACAAGGAACAGATTCTAGCAAGGTGTCGCCATCTAGTTTCTAATCACGCCAGCCAGCAGAACAGAGAAAACCATTTGTTTCAACATCTGGACATCAGAATTTGGAGAAAAGTCTGAATTCTTTCCCTCAACAAAGATCTAGGGATCTACTTGAATATATTCATTTAATTGCTGGATACATAGGCTTGATTTTATAGCTGGAAAAACAGGGTTCTAAAAGTGTCCTTGCCATCCACTTAAATTTTTTTTTTTTTAATTGAAGAAGTTGACTGTTCTTTAATGTTTATTGGCCAAAGGGCAGAGGGAACCCAGTTTTGCGGGGCATCCCACTTGATCTGTGTTGGTAAATATGGAAGATTCCTCAGAGTCTATGCTCTTTCACTACACACTAGCTGAAATAAAATACTCAGTCGCTTTGCTCTCAGTGACTTGCAGAACATTTTTACATCACATTAGCTTACAATGTTAAATAGTAGTTGTGTTTTCTTCCAGATAAACCAGAAATGGACCAAGGGCCAGTTACCTTGTTAAAAATTCGTTATCAGGTTATGAGGGGGACCGTGTAAACTCAAGACTAGAAGAGCAGCCCTCATTCCAGAAGTGATACCAAATCATTGATGTTATTCAAGAAAATCCCAGGATGATCTCCATGCAGTGCGCTGAGTAGAATAGTTTTATATAAAGTGTGCCATATTTTCTAGAGACTGGGCAAAAGCAAGTTTCTCATCTCTGATATTTATTTTTCAGTGGTGAAGTCCAGCAAAGCCGTCATTAGACAAGAGCCCTGGGAGCCCTTTCGTGAGCGCCCCCTACTGCCAGGAGCTGTGTCCCCATGGATCTTCCCTTCCCACAGATCTCCCGATTGTTGATTCTCACACCAACTAGGACCCACTCAGCTACTGTAATACTCCTACTTACAGACCCGAAACTGAGGCTTAGGGAGGTCTACAGAGTCCCTAAAGATATGTGTCTTTTCAGTGGAAAAAACATGACTTGAACCCAAGTCCGTCTGCCTCTGGGATCCATGTACTTCCCATTATAACAGGTTGTCCTGACAACGATGTTTGCCTTTTCTCTGCCCCCTTGACCTGCCACAGAAGATTTGTGTAAATAAGGGGAAATGTGTTTGCACAAGAAGTAGTTCTTCACACTCTCCTTTGTTCAAGCTGCTGGGTTAGACACTGTAAACAAAATATAAGGAAATGGGTATCATTCCTATCCTGAAGGGGCTAGTACACATATGTACACATCCAGGAAAGCATCACAGAAGGATCAGCATAGGAGCTTAGTGGAAAATCAAGAGCTTCTGGACTCCTTATTTCTGACAGGACAGTAGTCATTGTTTGAAGTCACCGAGGGGTGGTGACATGGCAAGAATGGCCCAGAGCTAGAGTCTGAGGACCCAATGGGGCTCCTTGGCCCAGGCTCTGACTCACGTTGGTGGACTGAGATGGCTCTTCATTGTAAATGCTGAGATGAGCCAAAGATGCGTGGGTTGCTTTGAGTCCCAAAGATGTAAGCGTCTACGTTCTACTTTGATTAAGAAAAATCTTTCTCATTTTGTTATGCTTTCATCACTTATGCAGCACACCCATGTGTTAACTAAAGTTTTCCCCTTAAATGAATTGTTTTGACGTTTCTTTGTGCTGCATCTGATCCATTTAATAAACACTGCGGAGGTCTCTGTCACCAATGACTAGACAGGCATCGACAGCATCTTTGGATGGGCTAGCCGCAGGAGCCTTTGGTTCTCAGCCAGATGGGAAGACTCATGATGGCAAAAGGGAGGTTGAAAAAGTCCTCCACGGGTGACATTTTTGCAAACCTTTTGGCGAGTAACCCTCTTTACTCTCTGGAAAGCATCAAATGCTTGCCATCCCCAGAAGCGACGTGTCTTTGGAGAGAGGAAAGAATAACTCTCATTTTGATAATAGCAAATCTCAGGTGGGTTGTAAAGGAGCTCCTCCTGTGATTACAGAGGTGCTTCCAGCAAGATCTGAGATAATTGACCCCATGGAGAATGCACGTAGGGAAGCAGAAAGGGGAAGAGGTAAAATCATAGTCAGCAGATACACTGAAAAATAGCTTTAGGGTCACTCTCTGAACAATGAAAGCCAACACCACAACCCTTCCCCCCACAACCCAGTGCCAAGCCTTTCAATGTCCTACTTATAGTTAGGGTGCTGTTCCTTTACTTGTGGTCATGGATGAGGAGGGGTGTCTTTCAGGTTTAGACCTGCTTTGAATTGAATAGCAAATTATCAGGCTCTTTTATGCTCATGCTGCTTTTTGGTTAACTGTGGTAGTGACGTTCATTATCTTCTGTGAGCCATACTCCAAGGCCCTTTGGGCATCAGTGCTCATAAATTAATATTTATGATGAAGATTAATAAAACTGAAATAAAAAAAGGGGACTTAAAATTAAAATTTAAAAAGCTCTTCAATCTGTAACTCCATTTCCAGCAAAAGGGATGGAAGAGCGGTTAGTATCATGCATGTTCTGAAACATTTATCGGAAGGCAAATCTCTTAATTGTAACCATTATATTATGTTATGAATGATCCACTAATCTCTCAATTTCATTCTCCAGTGTTTCTCACTTAGGCATATTCTTTCTTCCCTTGTATGCCTACTTCATCATTAAAGAAGGAAAAAAGCCTCTCGTGAAATAATTTACTTTTCTCTCGTATTCTTGTGTACTCGCACACTTTTCTGTTTATGCTTTTGTTCAATGTGAAAGAAACCAAACGAGAAGTTTGAAAAAAAGACTTAAAGGAAATTCCATTCTATTTACCCACCCCTCCCTAAACCACCCACTACAGATAGCCTTGTAATTTAATTTTTAAAGATTTTTGGAGTGGCACTGAATATCTGTCATTAGCAACTAATCTCAATATTTGAAAGTTTTTTTTTTCTTGTGTTCAGAAATCACTCCTGTGGTGGTTTCAATGTACTGCCTTTTGCTCTGTTCTTAGAAAGTCTCAATAAATCATGATAACATATTCAGACCGCACACATTCAGGTTAAGTCTTGGCAAAGCTTTGTAGTGGCCACAGAGGAGTTAACAGTGATTCTCAGCAAGGGGTGGGGGGGGAGACTTTGCCCTCCCTCCCCTCCCCCCCGCCCCCCTCCCCCCACCCCAGGGGACATTTGTCAACATCTGGAGACATTTTTAATCTCTACAACTTGAGAAGGGCTACTGGCATCTGGTGGGTAGGAGCCAGAGGTGCTGCTAAACATCCTCCAGTGCTTGGAACAGCCCCCGTGACAAAGAATGATCTGGAATGACATGCCAGTATCGCCCAGGTTGAGAAGGCCCTGGTTAGGAGGAAGTGGGGGCCACATGAGAAAGCAAGGCCCCTGAAACAGCTGTGGGGAATTAGACCCCAGTATCGACTTCGTGGTTCCAATTGTTCAGAGTCTCATGGGATTAATCAATGTGGAGTGAGATTAGGGAGCGCAACCGCCCCGGAGATCGCTTGAGGTTTTGAAAATTATTAACCACATGATTTTAGTTATATTTTGGATTTATTTCCCATTTTATCATGAGATTACCAACCCAATTTGCCTTTATTTTTCATCAGGTAAAAAGCTGTAATTCATTATCTGGGAATTCTAATTTTTCAGGAAACACTTTGGCTTGGCCAGCTTCACTGTCAGCCTCTTGATAGGCTTCCCCGGCATAACGAGTGTGATTTATTTGTCATATAAACTTCTGGCTGGTTAGTCCCTGGCATTGACTTGAGAAACTACCACATTCTGGGGGAGCTGTACTTTCCCAACATTAATGTGAGAGCATGAATGTTTTTTCCCCCTCCAGAAAAATGCCTATGTGTCAAATGTCAACAATATAAAAGTATTCCTAATTTCATAGCAGGCATGACTAAATATAGAATGAAATAAACTCCAATGACTTTGTGGAGCCAAAAACAACAAGATTAATCTACAGGGCTGCAAAGTGACTGTCTTGCCTGACAACTTCCAAATGTGCAACATGTCTTTTCAACAGGATGGTCACAAGGGAAGTCGATATAGAGCCCACGTTCAAGCAGATTTCCCACCTTGGCAGCAAAAGGGTTTCCCATCTCATCACCTTGGTTGGAAACGAAGGTCCAATGTCCTGACAGCGAGCAGAAGTACTTTGTAAACTGTAGAGGGATACACACTTGTAAGACTCATCCATGTGTTAATTTCCAACGTGTTAAAAAGCAAACAATGGAGCCCTTTGACGGAAATAAATATGGGAAAACTACTTGATACTTGCTCAAGTCCTGTCCACCACAAGCCTTTTGGCCCTATGAGTTAGAAAGAGAGAAATGTTACTACCACTCCCATTTGCTTGGTGAAACTGAAGGAGTTTGTGCAATATCCTTCCTTCCCTGGAGGGACTGACGCTGTTTCATTCAGAGCAGTGTCAACTCAGGCCAAGGTCCTGGGTTGACTCCTCCCATGGGCAGCCAGCTTCTTCAAGTCCTGTGACCAAAGCCCGCCCTCTTAGCCTTCCCTAGATGTCCATTTGAGAATATGCAAACTGCCATAATTGGAAGGCACAAGATGTGGGATCATTCCTACTGGTCCACTTCCAAGAAAGGCCATCCTACAGTGTAACATTGATTTCATAGTCAAAAGATAGGAGTCTTTAAATTTAATGTAGTGCCATATATGTCATCATTTCTTGTTCCATTAAAAAAAAATGTGTCCTTGTGTTAAAATTAGATTTCTTTGAAATGTCCATTTATTGGCCTGGGAACATTTCTCTTTCTCAACCCGGATACTGTGAGTCTGGAGGAGGAAAGGCTCCATCTCTCCTTCTTTGCACTGTATTAACTCTCTTATTCGGTGGATTCTGAGGGATTGAGGGATAGAGGGTGACAGGAGCAGTAATGGGAAGAGAGTGCTGACAGGACAAGGGTCTGATTGCTGCTACTGGAGAACAGCATCCAGATGGGGCCTATCCCGCTTGCCTCTCCGAGAGCCTGACCTTGTTACCTTATCCATAGGCTCGTGGAAGGTTACCGCTCAGGAAGACTGTGGGCCAGAGTGGGTAAGCGTGTCAATGATTACATAGGCAGCCAGTGGCCAAGTTGCCATCGGCCTTCTACTCTACACTGCCACTGATTACAAAGCGAGGGAGCAGGATGGACCAGCAGGAAGGTTGGAGAAGGAGACCAAAGACTTGAAATTCCAGTGTCTAAGAACCATGGGACTCTTAAGAGCCCAATTTTGTTGAATATGAAGTGTGGATGGAAAAGAAAACATATAGCTCTGCTTTCTCAAAAAAAAAAAAATGGCATACTAAGGAATATGAAGACTCAAAAAACAAAACAAAATTAAACTAAAGCATGAGGGGAGAATTTCAGGTGGTAGACCCCTGACAGGTTACCCAGGGGAGGCTTTCTGCTACCTAGAAGCTCAGGCTGGTAGAATTGTAGCAAGGATGTGTGCTTGTCCTTTGGGGAAGGTCACCACAAGCTCATAACTGCCCCTGGAATAGAATGAGCCCTCTCCTACTATACTGATAGAATCAGTGTTCCCCCGGCCTGGAACCTCCCTGCTTCTGGGAGGCTCCCACATGAGGGGAACCAAGTGGTAGACAAAGGGTGATGCCAGAAAAGGTTTGAGGTGTTCCAGAACCATGACTCGAGCTTGATGTGGGTCCCTGGAGACGTCAGACCCTGTTCCAGGGCCATCAGAACACGTGCACTCAAGATGAAGACCAGAGATGTGACAGGAAGCGGCAGAGAGGGGCCCGGCATGCCCACCATGCACCCTTAGCTTGTTCAGGGGAGCTGCCAGTGAAGCCTGCAGAGCTAAAGGCAGGGGCCTGGGATCTCCAGGTCAGCAGTGTGACCTCCGTTCTGGGTCGTATTAAATTTTCATCACTGTATCTCTGTGATGGAGGAACTCTGTCCTTTCTGATGGGGGTGACCCTCTCTGAAAACTGTTCTGTGACAGGGTAAATGAGTCAGAAAGTTTCTGATTCAGCCACAAATGAAACTGGGAAAGGCTCATTAAAGGCACTGATGAGTTGTCCCTTTCATTCCCGGGGCTGTCTTGACTTCTCCAACACTGTGGCAGCAGCGCTGGGCCCCTGTGCTCTTCGTGGGAGAGCAGACTCACTCAGGTGGAACTCTACGAACAAAGGCAGCATTCTCATCTGAAAGGCAGGTCCATCCTGAAGGCAACTGAAAAAGTCACGGAGCTACGGCTGCCAAGGCTTCCCAGGGCTGGCTGAGGGCTGGCCTGGATTTCTCCTCTTAGAACAGTATTCAGGACATACAGTGCTATAGATGGATGCCGTGCCCCACACCCCACTTCGTATATGTTAAAATCTGCCCCCCAGTTGATGGAGTTTGGAGGTGATTAGGCCCTGAGGCGGGCACCCTCCAGAATGGGATTAGTGCTCTTCCACCCTTGTGATGACACAGAAGGAAGTGTTCCATGAGCCAGGAAAGGGCTCTCACCACCACAGCATCTGCAGACACCTTGATCTTGGACTTCCTAGCTGCCAGAAGTGGGAGAAGCAAACTTCTGTTGTTAGTAAGCTACCCAGGCTGTGGTATTTTGTTACAGCAGCCCGAACGGATGAAGACATACGGCTTGAATTTTTCTGACCAAGATGCCTAGAAAAGGTGTGAATGAATTGTTTCACACCTGTTTTACAAAGATCTCTGAATTTTGTGCAAAAACAGAGAGCTTCTTCCCAGATGGCAAAGAAATGGTTAAGAAAGTTCTCTTCTGCTTTTATCTTCCTTGAGAGAAACAAGGTGTGGTGTGGCTTATGTCATAAAATGTCTGATCATTTGGGGGTCGTGGATTTCATGAATTATAAAATGCTGTTAAGTCATTCTAAAACTATGGGCTATATGTTTCATATGGAAAATTTCTACGACATTTGCAAATAACTGTGCTTTTTCACATGGCAAAATGTCCAGGAGAACACAAAAGCCCACCCTAACTTTAAAATATATATATATCATACATATATATCATATATATATAGAATGTAATATATATTAAATTTATATAAATATATAATTTAAATTTATATAAATATAAATTTATATCCATTATTTAAATTTAAATATATATATATATATTTTTAAAGATTTTATTTATTTATTTGACAGAGAGAGACAGCGAGAGAGGGAACACAAGCAGGGGGAGTGGGAGAGGGAGAAGCAGGCTTCCCGCGGAGCAGGGAGCCCGATGCGGGTCTTGATCCCAGGACCCCGGGATCATGACCTAAGCTGAAGGCAGACGCTTAATGACTGAGCCACCCAGGTGCCCCTAAATTTAAATATATATATTTAAAGACTTATTTTTACATTTGAGAGAGAGAGAGAGAGCAGGGACAGGGGCAGAGGGAGAGGGAGTGAGGGAATCTGGAGTAGATTCCACGCTGAGCGTGGAGCGCAAGGTGGGGCTCAATCCCACGACCCCAAGACCATGACCTGAGCTGAAATCAAGAGTCAGATGCTCAACCGACTTGAGCCACTCAGGCGCCCCGAAGCCAACCCTAATTTTTTTTATCAAAATAGTTAATTTGGTGAAAATAGACCTAAATCAAAAGTAATGTTTTATGTATAACCATAAACCAATAATTTTTATTCTTTGCAGATAATACAGAAGCCAATGATCTGTCTTTAAAAGTGCCTGACACGGAAGAAGGTTGGCATTTATGGGTTAAACTGCTGTTGAAAGTCTGATTCAGAAGAGGCTAGAGCAGGGGGTCCTGCTATGGTGGGAAGAAAAGCACACTCCATATGGCAGTGAGAGGATATGGTCATAAATAACTTGAGCATACGTGAGAACACTCAAATCTCAAATGTTTCTTCCACCTAGAGACAACAGAATTAAAGAGCTGGAGAAACCAGAAGAGGCCATCTGGCCAGGACCTCCCTTCAGGCAGGTGAACACTGAAACCATCAGGGTGGTCTGTTTATTCTTGGGGATCTTTTATGAGATGGGGACCACACACCCGCTAGGGTCTGACAGAGCATGACACTATTTGGTCTGCTTCATGTTCAAGGTGTTTTCCCTGGTTAGACAGAAAACCCCTGTTGCTATGTTTGTAGCTGTTTCTGGAGACCAACGCTGCCTCGGTTGCTGACTAATGACTTCTCTGTAAGACGGGAAGGGTTAATAAATGCACGCTGATGATGTGCTTTCTCTGCCTGTGCGTGCAGCAGCAAACAGGAAGCGACCCCTATCCTTCCAATGAAGACCATTGACTCTCTGAGTCTTTGTGAGACCCAGTCTGATGAGGACAGTCCTGGGGTATGGATATCATCGTGGGGAGGTCAGCATTTATCAGGTGAGGCCATGATTATGTGATGTCATGTGAGTGGGGCTCGGCATTGGCCTTACCCTGTGTCCCCCTCCATTCCTCTTCACCAGCAATGGTGCGGTGGGAATAACGGAGAAATACACCTGAGCTGGCGGGGAGTTGGGAAGGCACCAGGCTGCCCTAACCCCAAACCTAGAACCAACAGACCAGATGTAGAGTGAAGTAGACGAGGGAGCAAAAAGAAAAGCATTTCTCGGGTGGGTCTAGTGAAAACTGCCAAGTCCGTGTCTTAAATACTTTCTCTTCAGTAAAATTTTTATCTGTTACCTCGGGATGATGAGGTCTGTGTGGTTAGTCTCCTTCTAAACATGACGAGTCCAGATGCTTGGTTTGGTCATAAGACTTTTTTTTAAGGCAATGGTGAATTTTTAATAGGTTCCTTTCTTCTCTTTCCCTCCTACAGCAGACCTGGGAAAGGAACTTAAAACCAGAACGCTATCAAATTCTTTATGAAACATTTGGGGCTAATTACCCTTGCTGGAAGTCTCAGGATTTTTTGTCTTTGCTCCCCCTCCCCCCTTCATTTTAACAGAACACAGTTCAAGTCTCATAAATGCTTAAATATGTAGTCGTAAAGTTTGAGATGTCTCTTGGGCACGGCTGTCTGCAAGTCTGCCAGGCGGGGCTCTGCGGAGGTTCAATCTGAACTGGTTTCCGCCTCTCAAACGGAGAGTTATATAAACTGAGCCGGGAGACTTGACATGCTCCGCGTGACAAGTCATTCCATAAAGCTTTCTCGATGCTACACCCAGGGTCTCCCCTGGAAATCTGGACCCCCCACCCCCACATTTAAACAAGGAAGAGAACCGTGCATTTGTCTGTTGTTTCTCCTTCTTATCCATTTATCACCAGCAACTAGATCTTTCATTTCCTTGCTCATTAGTCCAGGTTTTGAGAAAGAAGCCAGACCAGGCCAGGGGGCAGATACTCCAGTTTCCCTTTTATCTGGCTGCAACTGAAGCCATAAATCACACATCCTCTAGGATTTGCCTGCCCCTCTCCCAGAGCAACATGCCAAGTGGTTTAGGGAGGTAAAAAACAGGACCCCGGTGCAGAATAATTTGGGGCCCCACAACTATGAGTTGGGACAGAACAGCGCAGAGGAAGGGATCCTGAATACCCCTAACTGTTTGCTTCTAAGCCTGCCGAAGCCAGCATGCCTGGCCATGGCAGGGAGAACAGAGGAGGGGCGGCCGGGGAAATGAGAGGCCCATGAATCCTTCCTGAACTTCAGAGCTACAAGAACAAACTTTCCAGACAGGCCCTTCCCGGAACACAAAGGACTGTATCTGACGGGTTGAAGATCTGAGCCTGGAATCGGGGAGCTGAGACGGGCTGGTTACCCAGAATCCCCTGCTCTCCTCAGGAGTCAGGGGATTTCTCAGGAGAAGTAAGCATTTTTCTCATCACAGCAAAGACTTCAGGTGCTCCTCTATAATGGTCACTTGTTTGTGTGCCTCATATCATTTCCCTAATCACACAGATGTGTCTTTCACTCACTGAGTACATTTTCATTTCTTTTTTTTTTTTTAAGATTTTATTTATTTATTTGAGAGAGAGAGAGAGAGCATGAGCAGAGGGAGGAGGAAAGGGAGAAGCAGGCTCTCGCAGAGCAGGGAGCCTGATGCGGGGCTCGATCCCAGGACCCTGAGATTATGACCTGAGCCGAAGGCAGATGCTTAACTGACTGAACCACCCAGATGCTTCTTGTCTTTTGTTTTACACCCTCCAACCTGCACTTCTTTTCTCTTACACCCTTTTCCCAGTTGAGCTGTAAAAGTAATTGACTGGTTAAAAATCAACATGGCAGCCTGTCTCTGTCATATGTCATGAGCCACACAAAGCACAACTATGGGGATGATAAATAGAACGTACGATGCCAAGTGTGAACCCTAAGGTAAACTGTGGACTTTGGGTGACTGATGTGTCACGTGGCTTGATCTCTGGTAACAACCGTACCATCTGGCGGGGATGCTGATGACGGGAAAGGCTATGCGTGCGTGGGGGTGGAGGTATGTGGGAGATCGCTGTACCTTCCTCTCAATTTTGTGGTAAACCTAAAAGCGCTCTAAAAAAAATAAAGCCTTTCCAAAAATTGCATATCAAAGAACCGGCCAAGTAGATTACTTGCCAAGTGAGTGGTGTGTTTAGTCAGTCAGTTGGTGTGTCTATCTTGACACGTTGGGTCTGTTTAGAATTTTCGGAAATGCCTTGCTGGTGAAGTGACTCTTCATGCCATCAAGAGCCAACAAGACGAACCCTGTATTGGCCTTTTCATCAGACCTGTGGGTGTCCACAAAGGACTTATCCAAGTGTTGTAGGGCTCTTTTTTTCTTGTGCAACCAAATATCTTTCCCATTGAATGGCCTTGTCATAGCCTGATGCTGTACGGTTATGCTGTTAAAATGTCCTCCTTCAAACCTGCTTTATACATTGGGAGTTGAGCAGATAATTCCACATAAAAAAAGTGCTTCGCTGCTGCAATGCTTGGCCCTGGAAAGAGGCAAACAGGAACCACTGAAGGTACCAGTACTTTAGCAGACAAGGGACGTATCCCGTGGTGGGTGAAACAAACACAGGTGAAGACAGTAGGATAAGGTTGGGGAAGGAGTTCAGGGCAGTGAGTGGGCAGCTCAAAGGTACAAGCTTGGGGGGAAAAGGGTCGAACAAGATGGCAGGTGGTAGAGATGGGGAGACAGTACCAGCAGAATTGATAAGCCAGTGGAAAGAGAGGATTTTTAAAAGGTAAAATATGAATAATTTATTTGACTGTTCAAACACCTTCTGACATTTGCAATAGATGCGTCCCCTAAAGGATGGCTAACTGCTGTGGTGTGGGAACTGGAACTTGCTCATTTTTAGGACTCATTCAGTCTTTCATTGAATTAAATATAATCCCAAACCTGGAATCGAACGATCTTCCATCACTATGTAGCCGCTGTTAAAGGCCTCTCACTTTCCAGATCAGTTAACTCAGTCAAAGCAGGTCTGCCACGGGGTACAAATTGTTGGTCCTAGTACGGGGCAGTTTATGAGAGGGGCTTTTGTATGTTCTAAATGAGAGGTTTTCTGCTTGTATTTTCTAAAGCTTAATTTTTTAGGTACAGCCTTGCTTACTTACACAGCAATTTCGCTCATGTGGAAATTAGTGTGTGACTTCAAGTTGAGTTTTCTTGGTGTGCTCATCTGCCTGATTTGGAAAATACAGCATGGGTCCTAGGAGCTCACATCTAGGGCCAGACTTAATCAAAAGGAACTCTGGGCATATTTCGTTCTTGTAGCTCCATATAATGAAGACCAGAATGGATACCGCCAGGACTTCTCAAAAGCTTCAAACATACTTAAATGTTCTAGGTCCTTTCAGGACTTACAAAGCAATTTCACAAACTTGTGATCTTCACACCAACCATATTAGCTAGATTTTATAAATCCCTATTTTGTAGATAAAGACACTGAGGCCCAGGGTGGGTAAGTGACAGTTAATAAAGCCTGCCAAGCTGATAACTAAACCTAGGTGTGATATTGTGATTTATAATAAGAAATGTATATTTGGCTTTCATCCCTGTTCCTGGCACAGAGCACCCAAAACTCTAGGCGTTTCCTAAATGGAAAGAGTGGTAAAGTTGTCTTTTGTTATTCATAACAAACCCCTTTCAATCACGTCTGAGTTTATGTTAACGGGGTGACTTTTGGAAAGCCCCAAAGGTTGGGGGCAGTAGCCAAGAGATCCAACTGTGTGGAACTTCCCAATCACAGGGACGGAAGAGAGGCTGGAGGTTGAATCAGTCTCCAGTGGCCAACGATTTAATTAATCATGCCTACATAATGAAACCTCCATAAAAAAACCAAAACGGTGACGCTTTGAGAGCTTTGCGTTGGTGAACACGTAGGGAATCAGGGAGGGTGGTGCTCTCAGAGAGCATGGAAACTTGCACCCCCTTCCCACCTACCTCACCCTATCCTCTCTTCCATCTGGCCGTTCCCTGAGTCCTATCCTTTTATAATAAGCCAGTGATCTAGTAAGTAAAATGTTTCCCTGAGTTCTGTGAGCTGCTCTAGCAAATCCATCAAACCCGAGGAGGGCTTCTTGGGACCCCCCCCCCCCGAGCTATAGCTGGTTGGTCAAAAGCCCAGGTGACAACTTGGGCTTGCAGGTGGCATCTGAATTGGAGGGGGCATGGTCTCGTAGGACCGGGTCTTCAACCTGTGGGATCTGACACCATCTCGGGTGGACAATTCAGAATGACTTAAACTATAAGTCAGCTGGTGCTGCAGAATGGCTTGACCTGTCACACATTGGGTGTCAGAGGCACAGCAGTGTTGGGACGACTACCGAGGGTCGGGGGGAACCTGAGCGCTTTCCTTTCACACTAGATTTTCCGACGCCAGGCTGCACCCTGAACTGCCGAGACTTCTCGGTGTTTTGTTCTAGAGGTGATGGTTACGGAGAGCAGACATCCACATCTGTGCGTGTGTCTCCGTGGAATGCACGAAATAAGACACTAGTCATTCTCCATGTCATCTCGAGTCAACCCTCCTCCTGACGGACCGCAACGTCCCAGAGAACGTTCAATGCGCAGTGGTTACCAGCTTTGCAACGTGCAGACTGCTTCCCCAGGAAAACCTTCTGGGTCAATTCAGTGCGACCTTATCCTGTGTTAGGAATTCTCCTCCACCCACAGCTGGTCCTGCGGAGATGAAAAACAGGCACACGCCCTGAAATCTTGTCCCAGATGAGTGGCTTTGGGGGATGCTAAATTCCCAGGCAGGCGGAGACAGAAGAGAGAGGGACACTTGGCGCGGTCGTTCTGGCTACCTTTCACGGATGTTTCAGTGTGATGTCATTTCTGGCACCATTTTGATGAGTGATTCGAAGACTGGTTTTTAACTTGGGGAGAGTCTGTCTCTTAGCAGATTCCATTTCTGTCTTATCTCCTTTGCTAACATTCAGCTAATTTTGATACTGTGTTTATCTAGTGCTGGAGGGGATAGAAAAACAAGTAAGATCTGATCTTTCCACTTGAGAGGCCTACAGTAGGAGATGTAAGACATTATGTGAATAATGCCATGACAAGGCAGAACGATAACAGTGAGAGAATTGCCAAATGATGTAGGAATTTAACATTTCCTGGAAGAATCTACCTTTCTAGACATTCTTTCTTCCACTCTCTCCTTTGCTCACCACCCTCTCGCCATGCTGTTTTCTTTCTCTTCCTAGAGCATACCATATTTTTTTCTGCCTTAGGACCTTTGCACCTGCTCTTTCCTCTGCCCTCCGTTCTTCCTCTAGAACTTTGCTTGCCTCATTCTTTTTCATCGTTTGGGTCTCAGCTCAGATGTCATTATGTCAGAAAGCCCCTCCTGATGACCTTATCTTGCTTGTGTAGTTATTGTCCTCTTGTCCAACAGAATGTAAGCTTCCCATATATATTTGGGAGCTGTGAATAAATTATGTTGGTGAACATGCTCAAAACATACTGAAATTCACAGGGAGTACAGTTAGTCCTTGAACAATGCAAAGGTTGGGGGTGCTGACCTCCCACACAGTCAAAAATCCTTGTATAACTTTTCACTCCCCCAAAACTCAACTAGTAACAGCCTACTGTTGGCTGGAGGCCTTACCGATAACATAAACAGTTGATTCACACAGATTCTGTGTGTTACATGTATTATATGCTGTATTCTGATAACGAAGTAAGCTAGAGAAATGAAAATGTTATTAAGAAAATCATAAGAAAGAGAAAATACATTTATAATACTATACTGTATTTACTGAAAAAAAAAATCCACATGTAAGTGGACCCGTGCAGTTCAACCTCGTGTTATTCAAGGGTTAACTGTATACAGAGAGAAGAGAACAAGACTGGCAGTTGATCTTCGGCTTCATCCATTTAGGTGGAATGAAGAACAAAAGACACCAGCAATGGAAGCTGAGAAGGAAGAGGAGGGGGGTAGCACGGGGAGAGAGAAGTCAAGGGTACTGGGCGCCTCCAAGCGAGAAGCTGATCCCATTGAAGAGGATGGGAGACTGGCATTGGATGTGACAAGTGAATGGTCACTGGTGGCTTCTGAGGAAAGCAGGAGCAGTGGGGGCAGGGGCCAAGATCAGGAGGGCTTATGGAGGGGGTGGTGAGGATGTGGGTTTCCAAGAACAGCACACTCCCCCTGCTTGCTGGTAGGCAAGGAAGGAAAGTTAGTGCGCTATCCTGGGAACACAGCCACTTGAGAGAACTTGCTTTGGGGATAGATGGGAAGGTCTGAGTTTGAATGCAGACCAAGAAAAAACCACAGAGGGGAAACAGGATGAAAGAAGCAGGGGGAGTTTTTACAGGAAAAGCTGCTGGAAGATTCAGGAGGAGGAGAGACAGAGGGGACAGAGGAAGGTTAGGGCCAGGCTTGGAGCCCGGAGTGTCATCCTAATCTACAGGAAGAACCCGCTGAGGATGGCCATGAATTATGACCTAAAACTCTGCAGAGAAGTGGTAGGTGAGACTATCTGTTCGCTTTGGGTTTCCAAGTTTTGGAGTTCTTTTCTTAAGATGTTCTTTCAGATTTTCCATCTTAAATTAGAAGTGCCTTGTTTTAGAGCCAATTAAATCTGGTTTAACGAACATCTCTGAGATGAAGGATTTTTTTTCACAATGTATATGGTTTTTCACCCCCTCTTTATGCTTTCTATTTTTTTAATTTTTCAGGTAGTATATGCTCATTGTCAGAAGCAAAATTGGAAAACACAGAAAAGTGAAAGGGTGTTAACATGTCTCTGTATTTCTACTACCCAGAAATAACTGCTCTAATACAGCATGGTGGCAAAGAGCAGGAATTCTAGAAGCACCCGCCATGGTTCAAATCTGGCTCCATCACTTCCTACCGAGGGATAGTTGCAAATTACGTAAAGTGTAAAGTTTCAGTGTCTTCCTGCATAAGATAGAGACGGTGGTAACAGTCATTGCCCAGCAGGGCTGTGGTGAGGATTAGATTGTATAATGTCTCCAGAACATACACCTGGTACCTCAAAAGTGTCTGCTGGTATGATAATGGAGCGCCTTCCACCTGACTCCTTGAACATATAGATGTTCTGCCCCTTACCAAATGGGGATTGCTTTGTCTGAATATTATGTATCCTGTTTTTGTTCCCACACACCATTCACTTGTGAACACCCTCCCATAACATCTACAACATTTCCTGTTATCCTAAGGTGAGCAACGGCATGATTCCCCCAGCTCGAAAGAACTGCTTGTTGTCATGACCTGGCGGGATCGACCACCCTCTGGAAAGTAGCAGAACTCCGCCTGTCATCATCAAACGAGGAGTTCACTTTACAAAGAATCGTCATAGGGCAGAAGCCGGTCCTTATTCCTTCTTTACATAAACAAATGAGAAGCGAAAACAAAGGATCCGGCACTGTGCCAGCATGTCAGTGAAGAAACAGACTGAAACGTACCCGGTTTCCAGTTCTCCACCCGGTCTTCGCTGCCTCTCTTTTGGTTGGGCTGTGTTTGCAGAAACACAGAAGGAGAGTCCCCTTTCCTACATGCTCAGTGGCGCCGGCGGTTCAAGTAATAGGAAAGGGACGCCGCATGAGCAACGTCCGGCAGCCCTTGCAGATGCTGGCTTCACGGGCCCAGGGTGGCATTTCCCCATCCCCACCTGCTGGCAGCCTACGTGATCGTTGGGGTCATGGGCAAACTCCTCCAGGGCAGCACCTGGAGGATATCACAGACACGAGGTCCTGGGTCCAAAACCCTGCACTAATGTCCCACCCTCAGAGTGCCCGTGCGAAACGCAGGGTCTGCACACAAACCTGACTCTGTCGTTACCCTTTTAATTGGTGATACTTTAGATCATTGGTAGGCTAGAAATAATCAGCAATTGTCTTTAAAAGCGATGTGAGTTTTCTTCTAATGAAGGACATTGACTTTAATTCTTTGAGCCACAGACACAATTTTCTTTCCCGGACAGGCCCCATTTATCAAATGCCACAGGATCTTAACAAAGCATACATCATATTCAATTGGGTGAGGTAGTCTTCCAACCTGGTTTTAATAACTGCTCTTAAATGCCATTTAATGGGTCATCGATCCATCGTACTCTTAACCCAAGTTACTGAAGTGTAAATGCACAAAGAAGGATCTGGAGGCTGGTGAGGCTGACAATTCAGCAGGGGTGGAGAAGGTTCTCGCTGGCTCAGGGTCTCTCCATTCTGCCCATGAGTGGTATTACCAGCCCATGGGCTTTTGCACAGGGCTAAGAGCTAACCCTTGAAGTCTGGGACTGCAGTTTCTTCCTTAATTCAAACCACATGGTAATACCAGAGATGGTGCCTGATGGCAGGCTGATTCACCAAAGTGGAGCCCGTACCCTACTGGGGTCTACTTTGTTTTGGAATCTCTAGTGTACTAAAGGCCCTACAGAGAAACTGTTCTCCATATGTGGAGATACCCAGCCCTCCAGAAAAGCAGAGGCGAAGGGAAGGAGGGGCTTTGTTTCGTAGTCAGCGCTGGGAGGGGGAAGAAGGACATTGTTCTAACACATAAAGCGGTATATGTGAAGACCATTTCTATATTTTCCAGGCTCTCCCACTCTTGGTTTGAAATTGGTAATGCATGTGAAAAATATCAAGGTGGTTTTTATTGTAAGCCCTTTCAAATTCCTCCCTGAAGCTGCTGCCAAGGGCCCTCCAAGCGAGGCTAGACTTCCAGGAGTGCTTAAATGATGAATGAAGAATTGATAATGAAACTACCACTATTTACTGAGCACCTTGGGTGCGCTATACAATATGCTAAGTGCTTTAGGTAGGATATCTTCTTCTCAAAACAATCATACAAGAAATTGATTTTCATCCCCCCATTTTGTAGATGAGGAAACTGAGGCTCGGAACAACTAAAGAGCTTGCCAGATTCATGCAACAGGTATATGATGGACCTGTATTTGGTGGAGACAGGTAAGGTGAACATGTATCGGTTCGACCCCAAAGTCTGCTCGTTTTAGGTACAGCATGATGCTAAGCTAAAATGACAAGCTGTACCCCCATGTTCCTTGCAGCATCGTTTTTTAAAAAAGATTTATTTATTTGTTTTAAAGAGAGAGAGTAGGGTGCCTGAGTGGCTCAGTCGTCAAGCGTCTGCCTTTGGCTCAGGTCATGGTCCCAGGGTCCTGGGATCGAGTCCTGCATCGGGCTCCCTGCTCCGCGGGAAGCCTGCTTCTCCCTCTCCCACTCCCCCTGCTTGTGTTCCCTCTCTCACTGTGTCTCTCTCTGTCAAATAAATAAAATCTTTAAAAAAATAAAATAAAGAGAGAGAGTAAGCACAGGCAGGGGGAGGGCCAGAGAGGGGAGGGAAGAGAGAGAAACAGACTCCCTGCTGAGCGTGGAGCCTGACACAGGGCTTGATCTCACGGCCCTGAGATGATGACCTGAACCAAAATCAAGAGTCGGACGCTCAACCGACTGAGCCACCCAGGCGCCCCTCCTTGCAGCATTATTTACAATAGCCAAGGCATGGAAATAACCAGATTGTCCGTCAATGGATAAATGAATAAGGAAGTTGTAGTATATATACACAACTGAATATTATTCGACCAGAAAAAAGAAGGAAATCTTGCCTTTTTGACAACATGGATGGACGCTGAGAGCATCATGCTAAGTGACATAAGTCAGACACAGAAAGACAAATACTGTATGATCTCGCTTCTATGTGGAATCTAAAAACAAAATAAAAAGCAAACTCATAGCAAAAGAGATCAGACTTATGGTTATCAGGGGCAGAGGATAAGGGGTGGGGGAACTGGAGGAAGGGGGTCAAAAGGTATAAACTTCCAGTGATAAGATTTAAAAGTCCTGGGGATTTAGTGTACGACCTGGTGACTACAGTGAACATTGCCGTCCGGCATATAGAAACGTCGTTAAGAGAATAAATCCCAAGAGTTCTCATCAAGGGAAAAAAACCTTTCTTTCTTTCCTTCCTCCTCCCTCCCTCCGTTCCTTCCTTCCTTCCTTCTCTCACTTCTTTTTCTTTCTTTCTTTCTTTCTCTTTCTTTCTTTCTTTCTTTCTTTCTTTCTTTCTTTCTTTCTCTTTCTTTTTCTTTCTTTCTTTTCCTTCCTTCCTTCCTTCCTTTTTCTTTCTTTTTTTCTAATGAGATGATGTATGTTAACCAAACTTATTGTAGGAATCATCTCATGATATATGTAAGTCAAATCACAGTGTTGTACACCTTACACTTATACAGTACTTATGTCAATTATATCTCAATGCAACTGGGAAAAAAAATAAAATCACTAGCTAGGAAAAAGAAGATAATTGTGAGTGTATGGCTGTGTATTTTTCCCAGTGGCACAGAAAACTGTGAATTGATTTGGCAGTGAGTTTTAAGATGCAAATGAATTCACATGAATTTCTGACCAGCATGAGCAATTTGGGGAACAGCACAAAGATGGATGAGAAAACAAAGCGAATGAACTACTCCCAAGTCTTGGCCCTCAGCAAATGCCTGGGAGGGGCAGAAAGCAGGAGATTTTGAGCATTTTTGAAAACTGAGATTCACTAGGAACTCCACATTCGGTTCTGATCCTCCCTCCCGCCTCCACACTGGGCACTTCCTCCAGGCCTGAGAACTGAGTGTCTGCTTGTCCAGAACATTCTTGTTAAATCACTGGCTTGGAAAGTTGTGAAAAGAGTCAGCAGACCCTGAACCAGAGGGTAACCCAAACAGTTTATAAATGACAAGACCAGCCCTCTCTAGCGGATGGCTTTGATTCCGCCCAGATGTGTGTGTGCAAAGGCAAGCCTGTCGTGAAGCTGAAAGATTAAACAAACAAGCAGGTACCTCTGACGGGCTATATTGTCCGACTGTTGATGTTTATGGATCTTACCCCTTCTTTTTGGTTTGTACTTTATCACAAGCAGAGTCCAGAGAAAAAGGAGGTAGTGTAAACCCCTCCTTTGCTGGGAACGCACAGTGTCTCCTAGGGAGAATCTAGCTGGGAACTGGGAATCCTTGGTGTTATTTCTGGCTGCAATAGTAATTCATACGGTTGAGCAAATCATAAGCTTTTTTCTGCCTTCTGTTCCTCGTTCCATTCATTCCGATTTGTGTCCTTGTATCTCTTTGCCCCCCTTCCCACCCCCCACCCCTACCGTAAGCCACTTAGGAGGTTGATCATTATATGGTAACATGGATATGTTGTATGCTTCTTCCCCTTTGCTTGCACTGTTCTTCTATGTGGAAACCCTCCCCTGAACTACAGCTTGGACAAATCCTGTCTCTTCTTCTTTTTGAATCCTGCTCTGAGCACCCCGGAAATCCAGCAGTGTTTGTCGTCTGACCTTCTCCTGGCCTCCTTCGACTCCTACCAGGCATGGCCATTACCTCTCCCCCACTTGCCTGACTGATTTCCCCAGCTGCTTTGGAAGTTGCCGCAAATATCTTGTCCTCTTCTTTTGTGTCTCTCCCTCAGTATCAGCACACTGACTGGCATGGAACTCAATAAATGTTGGTTGATTGAACGGTAAAACAGTGTCAACACAGTGGCTACCTTTTTTTTTTTTTTTATTGAATGCATACTGTCTCCCAGAACCATGCTAAGAGCTTTGCAATGCAATATCTCACTCATGACAACAACATTTTGGGGTCTCGTTTATGCTCATTTTACAGTGGAGGGAACTGAAGTTCATTAACAAGATAATGGTCATACAACTAGCAGGTGGTAAAACTGAGATGTAGCCCTAGAGCTCTAAGCTTCCTTTATGGTTCCACTCCCATGTCCCCCTGCCCCAATCAAGAAATACTTGATTGATTAAAACAACAACGATACAAGTTGGGAACATTTGCATTTGTGATTCATGAGGCCATAGGAATGGTAAGTAGGCAACTAAAACAGGAGAAGGGAGATAATGTGAGGACTCCACGCCTCAGCAAGAGCTTTGTAGGCAGCAGATTCTCATGTTGCATTCCCGTGTAGGCTGCACTGCTGAGTGCTTCAAACCCTGAATTCCGAACTCAAATGGACTGGGTTTGAATCTTGGCCCTATGACTCACTAGCTGTTTGATCTTGAGTGACTGACTTAAAGCTTCCTTGTGCATAGCATTGGACAATAATGGTACCTCCCGGGGTTGCCTGGGTGGCTCAGTCGTTAAGCGTCTGCCTTCAGCTCAGGTCATGATCCCAGAGTCCTGGGATCGAGCCCCGCATCGGGCTCCCTGCTCCGCGGGGAGCCTGCTTCTCCCTCTCCCACTCCCCCTGCTTGTGTTCCCTCTCTCACTGTGTCTCTCTGTCAAATAAATAAAATCTTTAAAAAAAAAAAAAATAATGGTACCTCCCTCATTTGTTTGCCTTGAGGATTCAATATATACATGAAAAGTGCTCATATAAATTAATGTCAGCTATTATCATCCAGAATGTCTTGGGGCACCTGGGTGGCTCAGTCAGTTAAGCACCTGCCTTCGGCTCAGGTCATGATCCCAGAGTCCTGGGATCGAGCCCCGCATCGGGCTCCCTGCTCAGCGAGGAGTCTGCTTCTCCCTCTGCACCCCCACCCCCGCCACATGCTTGCACGCTCAATCTCTCTCTCTCTCTCTCTCTCTGAAATAAATAAAATCTAACTTAGACCAAAGCAATTGAATCTAGGCTTATAGGCAGAAGTTGGGTATTTCACAGGGATTTTTTTGGGAAAGAGCTCTATTTTTACCCTTCCATTCCTAACACAACAAAGAAAGTGCAGACAAGTAGTTTCAGAAGAGGAGAAAGGCAACCCAAAGACCGTGTCTTAAGGATTACCGAATACACAGCTGCCATGTTGACCCGAAACTCGTCATGACCGAGGTGACAGCCAGGGTGGGCATCAGGAAGGTCCTCCTGCTGGTACACGGTTGATATTGCAGTGTATTTATTGGCGTTTTCTACAATTTCTAAACCCAGTGATGAAGAGCCGATGCAAATCTGGCCTGAGATTGTTTCTTAGTCACTAGGTGACCTTGGGGCTGGGTGACCTAACTTCCATGTTTTCTCTGTAAACTGCGGTAATCATAGTAGCTACCTCAGAGGATCCTTGGGAGCATTAATGTATATGTAAAGGACTTGGAACCAAAGAAACACCTTTAATTTATTTTACTTTTTATAGTTATAACCAGTCTAGACAAGTATTTCCCTTGGGTGGTTGTGATGTAGCCTTGACAGAACAGAAGGGCTCACTCTAGACTACCCTAACAAGATTCCCCAGTACCCCAAGTGTTTTATTCTATAAAGTGGATTAAATATGGGAATTTTATTAGGCAGCTTTGGCTGGAATTCTCAGAATCCTCTCTCAGCGATTCCCTCCCTGCCATGGTTATCTGATAACGTCGATCCAGATTCAGAAGCTGCGAATTTCTTTTTTTTCCTTTAAGGTTTGCTATCAGCAGGTGATACGCTCTGCATACCCTGCAGAGAGCTTTTGGAGGAGGGCCAGGCCGTGTCGCAACGGCTGAGCCAATTCTTTCCAAGGGTTTACCTAAGGCTTCATGGGCGTGGGAGGCCAACTAAATATAACATCGGTTGCTAAAAGGAGGCCACGCCAACCTCATCCGTGTCCCCGATTCCGACCCCGAGCACACAGTGAAAGCTGGCATTTCATCCCCTGTCTGCTACCATGCCTGGATCAGAGCCCTCAGCTGCAATTTGCCCCCCAGGGCAGAATATCAATAAGCACTTCCTCTTGCTCAGAAAATGCTTGGGGGTGCCCTGAGCTCTTGGCCAAGAGAGAAAACACACGGCAGGTTATTTGGCCCAGACCTGGAGACGCTGTGGAAAAGCCACAGCGGCCTCCCCAGAACAGGGAAATCACAAACAGAATGCTCCCTTAGGGAAACAGCAACAAAGCCACATGGTGTGGGAGACGCGGCCCCCGAGCTTGGATCCAGGCTCCTCGGGGAGGAGAGAACAGAGGGCCCTTCAGATTCCTAGGACCCACTACCCTGTGACTTGCATTCGGCTCTGAGTCCCCAGTGGCATCTGCTACCTAAAACACCCAAATTGCCTGCTTATAAGCTTGGGTCGCAGCTTATTTTCCGACAGAATTGTCCGTCAAGAGACTTCCTCAAATTTCCCCTGGAAACTTAAAAGGAAGCTCATGAATCACAATCCTATACACATTTTGGAAATTGAGGGTTTTTTTTTCTTTCTTCGAGAAATTAAGAAATATTGTTTTGTATCCCCACTCACTTCTCAGATGAGCTGATACAACATGACTGGGTATCCGCAAACTTGCTTCTATTTTGTAGCAAATGAATACATTGATAATAATGGTTTAATATTTACTGAGCCCTTACTATTTATCAGGCATGGTCTAAGTATTTTATATATAATGCCTCATTCCAGAGTTTTTATTTCCATTTTATAGAGGAGGTTTGGTCTAAAAATTGGGACTTACACTGACTCCAGGGGACATGCCCTTAACCCAGGCTAAGCTGACCCTCTGCAGTAGGTGGGCCAGCTGCCCATGCACCTGCTCTTCCCAGCGTCCCTGTTGGGGGTGGTCATGTGACTGTTCAGGCCAATGGGATGTGAACAGAAGGGAAGACCACCACGGCTAGGTCTGACACCTAAAAAAGTCTGATGGGTGCTTCCCTTCTGTCTTCTTTTGGTAAGTGAATAGGTCACTGGGCCCCTAGAGGAGGGCAAAGTCCCAAGATTACCCTGAGTGATCCCACGGAAGGCTGTCTACCAACCAGGGAACTGTTGGACTTACTATGAGTGAGAACTAAACTTCTGCCATGTCAAGTCGCTTAGATTTCCAAGCTACCTGCTGCAGAAGCCCAAGTTACTTTAACTGATGTGCCCTACGATAAAAATGAATCGATTGTCCACAGTTAAAAAGTTTTACTATTCGTGGAGATATGGCAGAATGACCATATAGTTCTAAAGTGCATGCTTTCTCTCAATCTGCAGGGTGTACAGCCCCAATGAGGAAATTCTCCTCTCACTTGGAAAGATGATAGGGACCACGTACCCTGCTTCCATCTTCCAAAGGGAGTCAGCATGACATGAAAATAATCAGATTGCACAATCATCATTTATTGGGAACCCATCTGGTGTGGGGATGAGCTCATAGTCTTGACAAAGAAGAAAAATTCCAGCTGAGGTTGGTCGGTGGGGCTTCCCAAATAGTCGAGCTGGTTTTCAGAAGGTCCAGCAGTGGGTTAGGACAACAGTAAGTGAAGAGCATCCAGTGACCACACTGGTCAAGCTGTATGGTCACTGTTATTGTAAATGATATAAAACACATTGCACTTACTAAAGAAGGGCATGTGATTGATGGGCCTAACCAATTCAGTATTCTTCTTCTGCCTACTGCAGCAACTTTGGGTCAGTAGCTGGTGTTACTCCTGCCTGTCTCACTCCTACCCCTTTGCCTTGTTCACTCCCACTTGCTCATGTGTTATGTCCTCAGGAATACTTCCCTGAACATATCTAAGAACAGGCAAGTTCACCAGGTACCTTGTCCTCAGAGCATTGACCACAAGTGTAATTTCACCTGAGTTTCTATAATTATTACACTAGCACTACTGAGTGAATGAATGATTGTCAGATCTCCACCACTGGTATACAACCTCTATAAGAATATGGAATCATGTTTGGTTTTGTTCACCACCCCATCTCCAGAACATAGCCAATACCTCGCACATAGGAGGTGTTTGCTCATTATTTGTTAGATGGATGGACAAACACATGAATGAATGAGTGAACCTGCATTTAATAAGTGGAGAAACTGAGGCAGACATAGGCCATACCCAGATTCACTGTAAAAGCTGGAAATGTAACTTAGAAGACTTGGCTCCAGCAGCTGCTGCTGATCATCGTTTTCCAAATGATTCTTGAAGGGGCTATTCAGAATCAGCTCAAATATGCATAGCTGGGCATTGCCCCAGAGCAAATGTCCAGCACTGCTCCTGAGGTCGTTCCCCAAAAGAGGCCAGCCACAAGCTTCCCTGAGCCTCGATGTGATGCCCTTTACTTATAACACCTCCCAGTGGTGTGGAGAACCTAAAAGAAGGGAAAGCATTTGAAAGCACTGGGTAAACTATAAAAAAGATATGCCTGTGTAGTTCTCTTAAAGGTAAGAAGTGTGAAAAATTGTCTCTCAAAGGATGGGATTTTGAAAAGACATCAGTTTGTGAAGAATAAGACATTTTGAGGATGTTAGGCAAAAAATCTCTGTTTAGTTAAATATCATATTTTCATGGCGATGGCAGAGAAACTAGGGCCCCCCTGGATTCCATCAGCCCCAACCCAGAGACGCCCAAATATACAATTTAAGTGAAAAATTGGCTACTCCCCTTCTAATGGGATTACTATCCGCAGGCCCCACCTAGGTAGAATTTAGAAGCTCTCGTCGTCCAAGGGTAGTCTGATATTGGTCCAATGCTAAAATTCTGAGTTGATTTGCACAGTGCTTTGAAAGTAGATTAGCATGTGTTGGGAGGGACTGAACCAAAGTGAGAGATGGTTGAAGTAGTAACTGATGGCTTTTTAAACCTCCAAAGTATTACTTTCTTACTGGAACCAAGGAAAATGCCTTCCAGGAGGATGAAAACATACCCCATGTCAGACTCAAGAAATATTTTATGAACAAAGTAAAAATCGAGTTCTTACATTGTTTGCAAATTCTGTCCACATCAAAGAATTAGAAAAGCCAAGAATGGGAGTTGTGCTCCCAGTCTGATTGCAGAGACGTGCTTCCGTGTCAATGTAAGAACATACTGTTGCAAACGACAGGGTGTGTGACATTCAAGCCCTGGTGGAAATGCAAACACATCATCCTTTACTGACAAGCACCAACCAGTGAGTGGCAGAATACGTTAAAACACACAAATGGGCAGACTTGACAAAACTTAGAAAGACATAGGATAAATTAGCTAATTGTTCTTCTTGGTGAAAGCCTTCCTTTTTTTCCCCTCCTTTACCCATAACACATGGTATAGATCACTGGAGAAAAGGCTAAGCCCCACGCCATATGTAGGCATTAAATAATACAAAGGGCACAGCCCTTTGAAAACATACATTGCCATAACACAATGATGAAAGGGGAACAGCAAAAATAGCAAATTGAGAATCAAAGCCTAACTTTCCACATGTGGAAACGTTTGCTGGAATCACGGCAAAACCCACTGGCCCCAGATTGGTTGAGTTAGTTGTTTCAGAAGATACAGATGAATCACTGAAAACCCAATCTCTTTTGAGAGGACTGGCGCGTCGTTAGGAGAACGTAGCACTGTCCTCACTATAACTAGTCATGCGGACAGCGGACAACATCGCACTTTCAAAATAGTTCAGTTTCCTGGGTGATAGACACTGGGGAGGGTATGTGCTCTGGTAAGCGCTGTGAATTGTGCAAGACTGTTGAATCTCAGATCTGTACCTCTGAAACAAATAATGCAATATATGTTAAGAGAAAAAAAGAAGAAGAAGAAGATAGCAGGAGGGGAAGAATGAAGGGGGGAAATCGGAGGGGTAGATGAACCATGAGAGACGATGGACTCTGAAAAACAAACTGAGGGTTCTAGAGGGGAGGGAGGTGGGAGGATGGGTTAGCCTGGTGATGGGTATTGAGGAGGGCACGTTCTGCATGGAGCACTGGGTGTTATGCACAAACAATGAATCATGGAACACTAAATCTAAAACTAATGATGTAATGTATGGGGATTAACATAACAATAAAAAAATAAAAGTAAAAAAAATAGTTCAATTTCTAGAACCTCTCAGTTTCAGAAACATGTTTTCTACTAGGAAGAAGACACACGAAGCTTTCTCGCTGACAATGAACGCCATCCCAGTATGGTAGGGCCCGTCTGTGGATTAGTTGACAGTGTGTGTGTGTATATCCAGGTCATTGGAGGCCTGACTCTGGGCCACAAAGAGTTAGGGGTAGAGACCTGGGATGAAACTGGTACATATAATTTAAAAAGGACTCTTTCCCGATTCCTGACACTTGGGTGGTCATGAGAGCCACTGGTCCATATTTCCTCCCAGAAGCAGCGGTGATGGGTGAATACAGATAATTTGAAAACCATGGAACAGAGCACACTTCTCAGAGGAAGGTGGGAATGTGCCCTGGGACATTTTTCTACTCCTACTTTCTCTGATACAGCTTCTATCCTAAAATCAGGAGGACCAAGTATGTGGCCTTTTTTGTGCTTTGTTCAGCAGGCACCAGAAAATAAAAAGCAGAAACAAAGTTGACAACTCTCATGAAGGGTGCAGTTTCTAGAAATAGACCAAAAATAAAAAGATAAAAAAAAATTTTTAAAACTGATGACATCCAACTTAAAAAAAATCACAATCTAAAACAGGCTCACACATGCCATACATATGTGATCCCCATCTTCGGGGCCAGAGGCAATTTATGGCACGGCAATAATTCAGGTTGTTGGTCTTATTTATTTTATTTTTCCTATAATTCATACTGCACAACCGGGGGGTTGGGGGGGTGGCTGGGAGGATAAGGGATGCATTCATCGCGAAGCTTAAACTCCAGGGTTCCTCGCTTCTTGGTCTCTCCTAGGTCTCCGGGACAATTCCTAGCAATATGTGCACCTACTCATATTTGCATAAGTGAGCTATTTTAATTGTCATCAGTTATGACTCATGGCTCTTTCCTCACTGACTTCCCCTCTGTTAAACCTCCCCTCTTGATCAGGTAGCATCCAACTGGCTGTGGGCATTTTTGGAATAAAGCTAAGGGTAAAGTTGAGTTGAGGTACTCGTAGTTTGAGTTTAGTGGGATGTATGTATGAGGTTCATAGTCATTTCCAGCTATGAAAAGATGGAAGTGAGCTGCACCAGTGTGGAAATGGATTCCAGCCAGGTTCCTCACCCCTAAGTGCCGACATCTTGTGTTGTTCACGACAGTCCAGAGAGAGACCTTACGCAGATATTACTCCATGTTACAGCACCTGGCTGTGGACAGGTATATGACCTCCACCCACACACGAGAAATAAGGTTTAAAATGCTAGGAGCAAGGGGCACCTGGGTGGTTCAGTCAGTTAAGCATCTGCCTTGGCTCAGGTCATGATCTCAGGGTCCTGGGATCAAGCCCCACGTGGTGGTGGTGGTGGGGGCTCCCTGCTCAGCAGGAAGTCTGCTTCTCCTTCTCCCTTTGCCCCTCTCCCTGCCTGTGCTCTCTCTCTCAAATAAATAAATAAACTCTCTTTAAAAATAAATAAAATAAAATGCTAGGAGCCAGAAGCTAGTCTGTGGAGAAACCTTCCAACCACCAGACCAGTAAAATTATAAGTAAAGAGATTGTTTCTCATAACACCTAGTCGAAAGTGGAAGTTTTTCCCCCTGTAAGAAGTTTATATAATATACAACATACACAATTACAAAAGCACCCTATAATTTTTTTTCTTATCAAAGGGAATAGGATGTAATCGAATTTTCCCAGAATTCCTGTGTTTAGAGGGCACACACCTGTGCTCTTACTGTAAACAAGTATGTTAGGTAACAGATCATATGGAAACGAAGCTTGGCAGAAGGCTTTCCAAATTTGACAGCAATTCTAAAAATTTGCACACTATTTCCAATAACGAGTGTGCCTGAAACATTTCTAACGTAACAGTAATGGGGGGCACATTCTGCTCCGCTGTGCGAGAGGAAGACAGAGCGATTTCCTCGTGAAGAAGAGATCGAAGAGTAAGGCAATCAGGACACCTGGGTGGCTCAGTTGGTTAAGCGTCTGCCCCCGGTCTGGGTTATGATCCCAGGGTCCTAGGATCGAGTCCTGCATTGGGCTCCTTGCTCAGCAGGGAGTCTGCTTCTCCTTCTGCCTGACTCTCTCTCTGTCTCTGACAAATAAATAAATAAAATCTTTAAAAAAAAAAAAAGAGGCAGTCAAAAGATGCAGGACAAAGAAGGATAACAGCGATGTGTCAGGCAGTTAATTAACAGACATGTCATTTCTCTGGATTTTGTGATGCTTACGGTATTTGTCTGCTGCCTTCCATTTGAGTGTGCTGTGATTTTCCATTCACACCTAAGTTTGCATCATTTTTAAGTCATTTTTCTTTCAAAACTCCTCCCCCTCCGATTACAGAATTATAGATTCTATATCGATTGTCGGCTCCACGATGAACCCTTGTCCGAGAGAGGGATGTGGGAAAGAAGTGCTGGGAGCCAACCACTGCTGAAAGGCGGAGGTCCCTGCGGGGAAGAGCCCGGTGCTCCCAGCAGTGTGACCTCGAGCTGGAGCATGATGGGGATCTGGGAATGAGGGGCGTTCCCCCAGGGACTGCAGTCGAGTCCTGTTCTAGATGGGGTCACTACATGCTGACTAACATCATACCCTCTGCGTGATCTCACGTGATCACGTTCGTTCTTGGAATAATAAAAGCAGCTCACATTTACGGAGTGCTTTGCATGTGCCAAGCAATGGGCTTAATTTGAACTGAGTTCATCCTCATGATGATCTCGTCCTTAATTATAACCCTCACTTTTTAGGGGTCACAGTGCTTTTTGTCTTCCATTAGTGGTTCCTACTAGTATCGTGGATCATATACAGAGTGCCAGCCCCTGTGCTTAGATATTCTGAATCATTAAGTCTAAGGTGGGTCTCATGAAATTAATGTATGTGTGTGTATATTTTAAAGTGGCCCCCCTGTGATTCTGCTGCTGCTTATCGAGGTTTTGCAAGTCTCTGCTTACTCTCTGACAGTAGAATGAGGCTCTCTGCTCAAGGACCCTCTAGCACATTAGAATCACCTGGAAAGCTTTAAAAACATACCAATGCCCAGACCCCACATCAATTAAATCAGAATCTCTGGGAGTCAGGCTTGGGTATGGGGAGTTTCTAAATCTTCCTAATTGAATCTAAAGTTCAGCCAGGATTGATAGCTATCACTCTGGGCCACAGAGAGACTGTAAACCATGAAACCATTGCTATGAAATAATAGAAAAAAGTATATATTGGTCTCTGCGCCTGCTTCCTGGCGCAGAGCTCCTAAAACCCTTGTAGTTTTCCTAAGTGATAAGAGCACGGGGAACATCTTCTGTTCTAATATTTGGTCTTTGACCCTGGTTCCTGACACAGAGCTCCTAAATCCCTTGGAATTTCCTGGGTGGTAGCAGTGTCTTTTGTTCTGATGAGGTGACTCTGGGTGGGATCCTGGATGGGGGCTGCTCACCAGAAACCCAAGCCATAATTAGAAGCTTGGAATGTTCAGCCCCACCCCTCCATCTTCTAGGAAGGGGAGAGGGGCTGGAAATGGACTTAATGATTGATCAAGCCTTCTTGAAAAAGCCTCCATTAAAATCCCAAAAGTACTGGGGTTCGGAGAGCTTCCAGGGTGGTGAGCACAGCTACCTGCCGGGGAGGTGGCACAACCCAAACTCTCCAAGGGGACAGGAGCCCGGGATCCTCCCAGACACCCCCTGTGTATCTCTTCATCATCTTTTGTCACATCCTTTATCACATCATCAACTGGTAAACGTAAGAAGTGTCTCCCTGAGTTCTGTGAGCTGTTCTAGCAATGATGGAATCCAGGAAGGGGGTCCAGGGAACCTCCGATTTGTGGCCAAGTCTTGGGGAACCTGGGACCTACTACTTGTGACTGGCATCTCACGTGGGGGCGGTTTTGTGGGTCTGAGCTCCTCACCTGGGGAGTCTGTGTCCAGATTGCTCAGTGTGAAACACACCCCGCCCTGGTACCAGAGTGTCATGAGGATGGTAGCAGGGTGTGAATAAGGGAGAACACACAGACTTTTCTCCAATTAACTAAACAAAATATATAGGAATGGCCATTAGCCACCTTATCACCAATAAAGACAATCTCGATCAATTTTTTCCCAAGATAGAAAACAGTAAGAGGACAGTTTGTTGAAAAACAGCACATCCCACTTGTATATGCTTTCGTATGTGAAACACACTCTCATGAACGTGCCCTTACTCAATCCGCGCACCACTTTGAACTATCATCCCTGCTCTAGAAGGAAGGAAGCAAAGGCTATGAGAGAATAAAAGATATTCTGGTAAAGTCTTCCCTGAGCAAAGTTAGTTTCTCTCTGCTCTTCCCTTGAAGACTCTATTAGTCAAAAACAAAATTTGGTTTCTCGACTCTTCCCCAGGAGGCTGGGACCTTTGGAGGATGAGCCTGTATTTTATTTTAAATGTCTTTTTAAACCAACCCTGCTTGCCTACGTGAGTGGGGGCTGGGAACAGGGGGATGGTAAGTCCTGTCTGGAACTCATTCCGGCCAGGTGCTTTGGGCTTTGGGCTCCCCTACCTACTCCCTACTCCTTAGCTTGGCTCTGCAGACTGCTGACTGGCCACCTTGGACATCTGGGTTAGTGAACTGTTTAGACTTGCCATCCTGGCTCTCCCCTCAGTGACTGGTTTCCGCTTGTACGTGTGGGCATTACCTGCCGGCTGTGGACAAGGCTGTGCGGGTTACAGGCATCTGCCCCTGGGCTGACCAGCCCGGCTCAGCCAGAGACAGGCGGTGAATGAGGCTGAGGTGCGATTAGCTAGCTTCTCACAGGGCTGGTGAACTGACCTGAGGCTGAGCAGAGACAATTTGTTTTTCCCAGGCCTGGTGGCCAATAATCCAATGTTCTCTTCAGGACACTCACAATGTTAAAGGAAGTTCTGTAAAAGCCCCCTGGGTGGGGCTAGCCCACCCTGCTTCCCTGATGTAGAGTCTTGGTTTTTATACAACTTGATGAGACATGAGAGGAGACAAACAAGAGGTAAATTGGGAGACCGAGGTAAGGGGTCAGGACCCCCAAACTCATGCGCAATCACAGTAACAACTGGGAAGACAGAATTTTCCTAAGGAATTATACCAAACGCCAACCAGGGGTTCAGGAAAAGCTTCAAATGGACAAACCAGCCACATGACTACTTGAATCTCCCATCTGGGAGATTTTTTCCAGAATTCTTTCAGATTCACAACTCATCATTTGGAAATACCGTATACATTTTTCAGACTGCTGTCCAATTTGGGAAGACTGCTCTCAAGTTTCTTTTATGATCTATTACAGATAGATTTGCTATTTGTAGTAAAACTCCAGGTATGTGCCCTTCAAAAACAAGAATTCTGGAAAAAGATCTCATTCCCAGAAACCACTTGAACCACGTTCACCCCATCTGCCAACAAGGTGATGAAGAAGCAGGACTGGGAGTCCTGGAGGGTTATGTCCCTCTGTGAAGTCAACACAGGGCTCTTGGGCATGTCTTCCAAGGAAACGTCCCTTTCCAAGGAAAGTCCAGACATTCCATGAGGTGGGGTCAGGGGAGGGGTGGCCACATGGCCCTGTACTGTTCAGCCATTACAGTTCATTAAGGGACTATATGCTGCCAAATTACGCCTAAAAATACAAAGGCCAGCTGTATGTCCTTGGTTCCAAGCAGTGCGGTGAGCCAGCTAACTGAGAGAGCAAAACCCACTCAAGTTGACTTAATGAGGGAAACTAGGTTGCAAAAACCATCAGCGGAGGAAGAGCTAGTGACATTCCCTTCGAGAAGCAGTCAGGGGAAGAGCTGCCCATTACTACTCTGCCTTCACAACCCCCAGTAAGGTCCGAGTCCTTTCTCTCAGTCTGGGCTGGGGAAGTCCCCGTGGCAAGCAGGACCTGGCTTCATGCCATCAGTCCGGATGGATGATGGGGAAACCAGACCCTCTCGTCTCCTCCATGTGAAGGGCTCTGCACCCCCAGCCAGTGGACTCAGAAGGGCCACCCTCCTGCAGAAAATGTTCTCTCTTGAGAAAAAGAGGCTGCGTGTGGATGTCTGACTTCAGAGGCTGCTGAGGAAGCCACCAAAGGGCAGGAAGGTGAGGACAGAGACTCAGTACTGTTTCTCAGTGTTCTTCCCTCCTTGTCTCCTGTCCCATGGCCACCTGCTCCTTACCAGCTGGTCACCACCCCCAACACACACACACACACACACACACACACACACACACACACACACACAAAATCTTTTGAGAAAACAGCATTTCTTCTGTGAGAGGACCATGAACCCATGCCTTTTTAGCCAGAAAAACCTTGCTTTAAATCACAGGGCTCTGTCATTTACTAACATGTGACTTTGAATGAATGATAAACCTTCCCTGAGTTTCAATAACCCCATCTCAAAACGGTGACAAAAGCACCTATTCTACCCCTTTGTTCGGAAGACTGAATTGCATCCTATTTACAAAGCACCTCTCACGGTGCCCGGTATCTAGAAGATGATGCTCAATTAATGTTAGCCCCTTCCCCACTATTACAACATGCTTCATAGCACTAGACGTGATAGCAGCTTACGCTCCTTCCCCACCATCCCCCTCTGATTTCTTCTGCTGCAAAGAAACGTAAGAGGAACTTCAGATCCCACCTGGTAGACAGCCCTGGAGATGCACCATGGTTTCAGCATCAGCTGCAGGACACGAAGGTGTCCCCCTCGACACGTCCTCAGCACCCGGGAAGTCAGGCCCCACACGGGACGGTCCCAGCTACATTGCAGGTCTTCTGAGCCCAGCGGCCCTGCAGCCATGCCAGCTCCAGGCCCCGCCTTTACCCCTCTGGTCCCAGGCCCCACATACAGGGCTGTGTTCTTTTAGTAACACAAAGTTCAAATGTCACCAAGATTTAATCGGGTAAGGGAAAAATGCAGTCAAAATAACTCTGTTTCCTCTGTCCCACTCTCCTCTCCTACCTTCCCTCTACCCTCACTAATCTGCAGGGACTGTTTTCCCTCAAGGATTAGCAAATAGCTCCTAAATCAAAATGTTTTCTCCCTGTCTCTGGGAACTAACCAGGGACAAGGTAAAAATAAGCCTCTCACCCTGCAGATAATCGTACATCCCTCCCTGTTGGGGGACTGCTGCGGACACAGAGCTGACTTTGGGGGCAGGTCCACCCAAAATCGAGGGAAAAGCATCAGCCCCGAGTCATCACTGGGTTCTCGTGGTTTCGAGATTCCATCCAGGGTGAGAAGCAAAGGGGACGGAGCTCTGGCTTGCCCTGCCAAAATTCCCAAGGCATTCCATCTCTTCTCTTAACTCTTTAAAACTTAGAGAACCAAAGATTTTCTGCATGGTGAAGCAAGAAGTCCAACTTTGTATCAACACTGGAGAGATTACTATTTCTGGGGGCACTTTACAAAAACGCCCACATTTTCTTTGGACATTTCCCAAGTTTACATTAGGATTAAAAGGGCTGCAAGAAAACCTATCTATCAGATTTAGTATCAACATCTGTGATTTTGGAGGAAAGCAGATAAAAGAAGGAAAGGCAATGTATCTCATTTCTCCCCATAACGGGGCATTTTCTGCAAAAGCTCTTGCAACTCTATTATGTGTTGGATAAGCCCCATGAAGACCTTAACCCAAGGAAAGACATCCAGTTAAACAGGGTACAGCTATTTGCCATGTCTATTAAGTTTTTTGAGTTTTGGTCATTTTTTTAGATTTTTTTATTTACTTGAGAGAGAGAGCAAGGGCCAGTGAGTGTGGCGGGAGGGGTAGAGGGAGAAGGAGAAAGAGAATCTCAAGCAGACTCTGCGCTGAGTGCGGAGCCCGATGTGGGGCTTGATTTCACGACCCTGAGATCATGATCTGAACCAAAACCAAGAGTCGGATGCTCAACCAACTGAGCCACCCAGGTGCCCCAAGTTTTGATCATTTTTAACCTTGTTTCAGAAGGGCATCTGCATCCGAATTCAATTGGTTATATGCCAAAAGATGAGATCCCTAAGTGGGAAGGGCAGGCAAGGTGTAGGGGAAGATTCAGTCACAACACAAGCTGTACAGTTAAGAGAAGAGGCGTGTTTAGTCTTAAATTTTGATTCCACGGTCCTGAAGAACCATAGTAGTTACTGAGGCATATTTGCGTTCTGCACATCCTTCCCACGGATTAATTGATTGATTATCTTGTCTCTTTAATTCAAAACCTTCATGTCATCAGAAAAATAGTCAAGCCTAACTCACTAACCTACTGGAGTGTCCAGGAGTCAGACGTACCTGAGTTTGAATTTGGACCTACCACTTAACTGTGTGACCTTAGACAAATTAATTGACTTCTCTGACTTATTTCTTTATCTGTAAGAGGAAAATCATAATGACCTCACAGGGTTGTTGTGAAGATCAAATGAGGTGATATACTTAAAGTGGGTAACACAGGGTATGGCATGTAGCTGATTTTAATTTTTTTTTTTTGAGCACTTAACCATGATCAGGCAAGTCAAGGACATGCCTACCACTGATGACACAAAACTCTTGTGATGATTTAAAATTTTGTGTTTCTCTAAATCATCTTCTCTTAATTCCTTTTCTCTTTTTGCTATGGATAAATGAATTCATTAATTAATATGTGAAGACCATTTTCATTTAAACTCTTCTTTGATGAATTTTATCACCATGAGTAATAGCTCTAGGGTAAAACATTACGCATGATTTCATTCCTGTATATTATTCCTTTATTTCCACACAGTCTGTCATAAAAGGTGAGGAGATACTAAGGAATCTTGCCTTTCTACAAACACGCCATCAGCAGATTGTTTTATTAAGACAGAAAGAAGGAAGGAGGAAGGAGAAAGAAAAGAAGGAAGGAAGGAAAGAAAGAGAAGCAAAGTTAAAAAACAAATAGTATGTGGAAAATGATTGCTCCATTAACATTAGTTAACCACCTTGGAATTCTCAAGAAAAAACAAAGGCAAGCTACATCATAGTTAGCTTTTGCCTGTGTCCCCGAGCTCATGGTCTCCATCCTCTGGGGATTTTGGCTGTGAACCAGGCTCTTATCCGAAGCATGTAATTATGGAATAGATAGGGACAGTTTTAAAGGCGCTGTTTTACTCTATGATTAAACAATGTGACTTAAAAAAAATTTTTTTAAGTTAAATATATATATTTAGCTTATGGTCTAGGAATCTTTTAAGTATAAAGGTGCCATAATAAGCTTTTAAAAACATGCCTGAATATAAACATATTAGTTCCTGAGAACAGCAAGACTTACTCAAACTGCCCTGAAACCTTTACCACTCCTGGGGACAGACACGTCCTCTGAGGAGCCTGGTAACTTTAGCAGATGGGCTGGTGCAGGACACTGCCCAGTGTCTTCAGCTGTCTCTGGTTCTGCCCTAGATCTGAGGTCGATCATTCAGACTTTGACAGGGCAGCTTCCCCAACGGCAGATGGGAGGTTGTACATGCAAACAGCACCATTACCATTGACCATGAAGCCCTGTGCTTTGAAGGCGATTTAGAATGCTCAGAGCAATGGGACACAGATGTGTGTGTGTGTCGTTGTGCGTGTCTGTGTGTCTGTACATGTGTGTCCATGTATGTATGTATATCTGCGTATCTGTCTGAGTTCGTGGGTCTGCGTATGCATCTGGGGGAGGAGATTACGGTGCAGAGGGTGGCAGCAGCCCGCGCAGACCCCATGCCTATTGTGATGGGACGGGGACAGGACCTCAGGGCTCACTGGGCAAAAGAAGGACCTGCATTTGCCTTACTCCTACCTCTTTCTAACCACGTTCTTTACTCTTTCCTGGGAAATAATAGAAAATCGGGGTTTTCTGGACAGTGTAGCACTTAGACAGTTGCTCACAGAACTTTAAAGAATGATGAATCAGTGGCCTTGTGGGTGCCCAAGGGGTGACTAACAGCATTTGAGATACCAGGAAGGCGTCAGAAAGAGCGATTATAGAATCACCTCTCCTTTCAGGAGACTTTTTGCTCATGTTTGGGGTGAAGAGAGTCTGAGGACTGAGTCAGTTGGCAGGACTGGCTCAGTTGCTGGGTGCTGGCCTCCCGTCTGCCCTGGGGGAACATCGCAAGGAGAAGCAGAAGTCTCGATCCTGTGGTTCCATATTTGGGAAGGGACCGAGACTGGAAACGCTAAATCAGGTGCTGACTGTGGGAAGGAGGCGGGGTGGCGAAGCCAAGAGTTTCCACCCAGGGCAATGGCAGGAGAGGCAGGTGGGGCATTGCACGGGACACAGGGCCACCGCGGGGCACTGTCCACCTCCGCCTCTGGGTTTTCTGTCCCTGCGCGTAGAGACTCTCGTTCACTGTATTTGTAAAGACAGAGGAATTCTTTTCAAAGCAATGAATGCCTTGGCCTGACTCTAGGGATGTTTTCAGACATAATTACCGCCTCGAGAAGGACTTGGAAAAACTCTAAGTTGAAAGTAATATGCGGCACAATTAGGAACAAAATTTGCAAATACATAAAGATACATGAAATTGCGTGCACAGTCTATTTATAGCAGCCCAAGAAATATATTCAGAAATGCATTCTAATGTAACCCATCTTAATTATTCAGTGATTATTTATTGCCATCTATTTTAGAAAATGTCAGCCCTAAGATGGATGGAGAACTCCTATGCTCTCTGTCAGGTGAAAGTCAGCTGATGGGAGGCACAAATACCATTTTTAACAAGATTCTCTTGGATGCGTTTTCTTATCTTTTACTAACAGAATCTGAAGGTCAAGGGCAGTTGCTCCCACATCAAAGCCCAGTCCAGTGGAGCTCCAACACCAAGACATTTCAACCAGAATGAAGGCCTTACTCCAACCAGATCTGTTCTCTTGGAAGGAGAGGGATCAATGAGCAATGTACTCCAAAGTGAGCCTGACAAGGTGCAGGAAAAGAAATGAATCCACAACAGTGAGGGGAAAGCAGGGGCATTTTCAGAAACACCCGTCAACCCTATTTCCAGGTTTTGTAGAAAGCAGATTCCTTTTGGTTTTGCAGTTACCATTTCTGTGCCACATGTGGACCTTTTCAGTTCTCAGCTACTAACTCACATTTTAATTCTACATTCGCCTCCTGACTTCCAACAGGACTCAAACTTGGGCTTAAATGTATTGCACATTTTGTTCTTTCCTTCTATTGAATGCTTGTTATTAAATCCCCATGTGCAACCAAAATGCTGATCGGGGGCAGGGCTGGAAGCTTTATTCTTTAAGTGAAGGTGGTCCATACTTCTTCGTTAGTATTCTTTTTATTTATTTTTTTAAGATTTTATTTATTTATTTGACAGAGAGAGAGAGAGAGCACAAGCAGGGGGAGTGGCAGGCAGAGGGAGAGGGAGAGGGAGAAGCGGGCCTCCCGCTGAGCAAGCAGCCCAATGCGGGGCTCGATCCCAGGACCCCGGGATCACGAGCTGAGCTGAAGGCAGACGCCCAACCGACTGAGCCACCCAGGCGCCCCCTTTGTTAGTATTCTTAAAAAAAAAAAAAAAGAACCCAACAATTGAGATATAATTTACGGACCATACACTCCATCCATTTAAACTGTGCAACTCAACCCTTTTGGAGTATATTCACGGGGCTCTACAACGATCACCACAATCTAAATTTAGAGCATTTTCATCACCCCAAAAAGACAGCCTGTACTTATTAGCTGGCATCAGCACTCCAAATTTTCTCAGCCCCTCCCCAGCCTCCGGCAACTGCACATCTACTGCCTGTCTCCATAGATGTGCCTCTTCTGAAAATGTTATGTAAATGTGATCTTTGCGACCGGCTTCATTCACTTAGCATAATGTTTTCAAGGTTCGTGCATGTCGCGGCACGTACCACACCTCATTTCTTTCTCTTGGTGAATACCATTCCATCGCATGGATGGATCACATTTTCTTAATCTGTTCACCCATTGATGGGCGTTTGGGTCGTTCCCACTTTTGGGCTATCAGCCATAATGCTGCTATGGACACTTACGGACAAGTTTCTGTGTAGATGTATGTTTTTCGGTTCTCTTGGGTAGATCCCTAGGAGAGCAACTGCGGGATCATGTGGTAACTCTACGTGTAACCTTTTGAGGAACTGCCACGGTGTTGTCAAGATGGCCACACCAGCGGCGTGTGAGGGCTCTAATTTCTCCACATCCTCACCAACCGTCTTAGTGCTCGTCTTTCTGATTAGAGCCATCCTAGTGGGTGTGAAGCAGTAGTGTTCTTGCTTTCCTAATCAAAGTCTATGACATGCCTTTGAGTCGAGGGATGTGGCAGCACATGGAAAGGGTGCCTCTCAGGGGCTACCTGCTGTCCCCCCCCCGACCGACTGAGCCCCGTGTTTGCTGCTGCAGATGGACTCTGGGGAAACAAGATGGAAGGTGCCGGAAAGCCCAGCATTTCCTCTTCCGTCCTCGACTGCTCCCTCCACCATGTCTTCCTTCCTATCCTGACCCTCTCACGCCCACCATCAGGGGCAAGAAGTCCAAACACTTTTCGTCCTCATTCGTCCCTTTATCGTCCTAGCACCAGCTCTTTGGGAAAAGGGTATTTAGAAATAGCATTGGTATGGTTAAGTGAGTGGGCGACACACAAAACCCAAACCCAAACAATCTTTTGAAATCCAGAGGCGTTTCAGGGCCGCCCACTAACATATTTAATCCCATATTTGGGTCTGGAAGATATCCCAGCTCTGACAAAGAGTCATCACTGCATCATCATTCCTCAACCTGAGAACCCAAGGGGCCCATTTATATAAAAGCTCGGGAGCTCACTCTGTTCATTTGGGAGCATGATTTTTTAAAAAAAATGCTTGGCTGTGTATATAAAAATATTTTGGGTCCCTGGGAAAGTAGAAGAGAGGCAGGAACTGCCCTCTGGCTTAAGCGCTTCCAGAAAAGCACGCCAAGAGCTATGTTTAGAAATATCTCCCCCACGCTCCACAAACCATTATACAAGTGGTCCTATGGCCTTAAAAGTGATGTCATCCTATCAATTACTGTGGTTATGAAAGTAAGTTTTCATATATATGCCAGGCCCCAACAGAAATACAATCAGGGCCGTCTGAATTCAATCAATCCAGGCCCTGAATGAGAAATTAAATGCTCTCGGCTCCTCTTTTCTTGATCTCTTATTATTTGGTTTCCATGGAACTTAGTGGCCAAGGGTAATTTTTGAGCATCAAATTTTGCAAGCGTGTGTTTATGAGATCATGGCCTTCCATGAAAAAACATATGCTTTGTTTTGTTTAGGACTCCCAGGACAATGGTTTGGGGCCTGTTGGGAGTGAAGGTATAAGGTTGGGGGTCCTATTCACAAAACAGGAGGTTTGCCTGTTTGAGAATCCCTTCCATCTGCTCTCACACAGGAAGATGCGCTAATTCTCATAGGAGAGTTGTTGACAGATCATCAACACTTGCCCTCCACGTGGGAATTGAGAAGATGTTAGAAAACTCGTATCTAGAAGCCGTGAAGAGGTTTGAGGATAACTCAGTGAGGAGGAAGTTAAGGTTTCTCCTCCAGATGTAAAGGGAAGCAAGTAGAACTGAGTAAGACATAAACCAGGATAAGAACAGTTTTTACCTATCGCTTATATTCCTTTTAACCCTTCACTCAGCTGTGGGTATTACATTGTTTATCATATTGCGTTACTTATAATATATTAGGAGGTTTTTAAGATAATGTGTTATTCATTTCCATGAAAGTCTATTTCCTCTCTAAAGCTCCTTCCAATTTAGCAATCTTATTTTTTAAAAAAATCCTTAGTGTTTGAACTTAATAGAAATGTAATGACTATGGAATGAATAAAAATGTGCATTTTATGTAAAAGCCTAGGCTTGTGGCTTTTCCTGCTGCTCTTGGGTGACCTGCCTCCATAAAATCTACTCTGGAGTAGCTTAAGTTTCCTAACAGGAAGTTCTGTTGTTCTTGTTTTGGCTGCTCAAGGAGCAGGCATATTAGGGTTAGCCCTCCATCCCCATTTCTTATTCAGTACTGAAGACATGACACACTATGACACAGACAACGCAGGAGGTTTGATGAATGGGAATGGAATGCCTTCCTAATGTACGGAGGGTCAATGCAGCTCTGTGGGTCAGAGGCAATTTTGGCGAGCTAATGACTTTGGGAAGCCATTTTCAAGGTTACATTTTTCTCTTGCTTCCTTAGAATGCTTTTCTCAAGGGAGAAAAAGAAAGCAGAGATGTAAAAGAGGTCTGGCCATCCCAAGAACCCAGCTGGGAGACTATCCGCTGACAACCACATTGTCCCACCCCAGGGCTCCATATCATTAGTATCATGGAGTCCAGAGGTCAGGACTTCAACAAGCCCAGAGCTACGCCTGATTCTAGAGACCATATTCCAACAGGACCGCGGCAGAAAATCTATTCTATTCTAGTCCATCCCATTTTCTGAAGTTTACAAAAGTTTTCTCATGAAAAAGCATCCCTAACAATGATAGAAAACCCCCAAACGCACAACACCAAACAAAAAGCAAGCATGAGTTCTTTACTCAAGTTGGTCAATGGGGTTTGGATTAATTAGTCCATGAGCTGGACTTTGGTATAACAAATTCCAAGTGAGCCAAAAAGCAAATCCTTTGATATATATACAAAGTTAGGCCTGTTTTAGGATAAGTTTATTGATGTGGTGAGTTGCCTAGACTACCATGGAAGAACTTAATACTGTACTTTTCTCATTAAGACCTCTCTCTCTCTTTTTTTTTAAAGATTTATTTATTTGAGAGGGAGAGAGTGAGAAAGAGAGGAAGAGCAAGCATGTGAGAGCAGGTGGAGGGCCAGAGGGAAAGAGAGAGAATCTCAAGCAGACTCCCGGCTGAGCACGGAACTGGATGTGGGGCTCGATCTCACGACCCTGAGATCATGACCTGAGCTGAAATCCAGAGTCATACGCTTAACTGACAAACCATCCAGGCACCCCTTTCTCATTAAGATCCCTTATAGGTAAAAGTATTATTTGGAGTGCTGCCTTTTGGAACCATTTAAATTAGCCAGACTATAGGTAGCAAGATCTTTTCTGCATCCATGGCTGATCGAGGATTGTAGGGGTGGGTTAGGATTTAGCAACAGAGCTTGGAAAACCAAGAACTCTGTTGGGGTTGGTGGGAGGTCTGGGCAAATTATGGTTAGGAAATCAGGACAGTGGTCATAGACATCCAGAAGGGGGGCCATGGCTGGTTGGAAGACTGAAGGAGAGCCAAGCAGGCTGAACCCAAAGTGCAGGTGTGCAAATGAGGAAGAGGGGAGGCCCTGCCAGGTACTTCTGTCAACCGCTTCAAATTCCCCGTTTGGATCTCTCCTATGTTCTGCCAGTCTCTGAGTGGCTAGGTGAAATATTTACTGAACCCAAGGCTCAGTATGTCCCCGAAACTGCAGGAGGCCCCTTTCGTCCTTCAGCAACCCTGCAGTCGGTGAACCAGGAAAACCACCGATGAAACGAAATATAATGTCTTTTAACGATTCAAGAGAAGAAATGTAATTACACCCGTGCCGGCCATGAAAGCAACTGAAAATCTATAAGGAAAACTAGCTTAGACTTTACTGTTGGATTTGTCACGAAAAATAGAATATAATGAATTTTTTCCCTTTTTTTTTTTTTTAAAAGTCTCTGTGTGTTACAATTTGAGGTAAGTTTCCAGGAGAGAAGAAGGAAATTGGATCCAGGTATTGGTTATTTCCCCCTTGTTGCAGAAACAAAGGTGATGATTTAAGATTCAGCTGGGAGGGGATGCGGAGGAGCTAAGCGCCTTCTGCTTGTGTCTCTTAATAAACCCAGGACAACAGCCTCATTGTACCGCAGCTGGGACCAGGCTCCTCGATAATTAAGCGCCAGTAATAGTCAGGTCTGAGCTCTCCTCGGTGAGTCTGACCACAATTAAGCGGCCTGAGGCCCTCTCTCAAGGGAGCACTCCACCTCCTCCACCAAAACTCAGGACGGATTTCAAAATGCGAAAACCAGAGCAGCCCACACGGCAGAGGTTCTGTGACATCGAACCTGTGTTCAGAGCCCAGACCCAGGTCGATAACCCCTTCCTCATTTCCAGTGGGACTCGTGGAAGCATTCCCCTGTCGGCTTTCACACCCCCAATCCTCCAGGTTTCAGATATTTATTTATTTTTTAATTATGGTAAGATATATATAACATAACATTTACCATTTTGACCATTTTTAAGTGTACATTAAGTATATTAAGTACATCACAGTGTTGTGCAAGCATCACCACCAGCCGTCTCCAGGACCCTTTTCATCTTGCAAAACAAAACCATTGTACTCATTAAACGCTAACTCCCCATTCCTCACAGCCCCTGGCACCCAGCATTCTACTTTCTGTCCCCATGAATTTGACTGCTCTCGTCTTGTGAGTGGGAGCGTACCACGGAAGCATGCAGTATCTGTCCTTCTGTGTTGGGTTTATTTTGCTTAGCATTGCGTCTTCAAGGTTCATCCATGTTGTAGCAGGTGGCAGAGTTTGAGTCCTCTTTAAGACTGAATAATATTCCACTGTATGAGGCTAGACGGCGTTTCATTTACCCGTTCATCTGTCAGTGGACATTATGGTTGTTTCCGCCTTTCAGTTGTTACGAATAGTGCTGCTATGAACATGGGTGTACAAATACCTGGTTGAGTTCTCTGCTTTCATTTCTCTGGGTATTTATCCAGAAGTGGAATTGCTGGATCATATGGTGAGTCTATATTTAATTTTTTGAGGAACTGCCATTCCATTCCGTACTCATCTTTTCCATCTCCTGCCGCTACCCTGTCCGTTCCTAGGCCTTTCCGGAGGCAGAACAGGACTTTGCCCACCGACGGGCACACAGCCGCTGACATCTAGGAGTTGTTTGTCCCAGTGAGTCCTGTTCATTAGGTGGCCCTGAGGTAGACCTATGCTTCTCTGCATGCAGGAGCCTCCGCCTGCCCTAACCTTTACCATGTCTGCTGGATTTGCATCCTTTTTCCTAGGCTGGACCTGGGGTCCAGCTCTGAACTCTAGCTCAGGTATTTGGTGCCAAGCACTCTGCGTGGCCCTCACAGTTCTCTCCTCCGGGACATGCTGTGCTGGCCACTCTCCTCATCATGCCCCATAGGGCTTTAGTGGTCAGGCAGGCGGGTTCCTCTGCTGAGGGCTGGAGAAAGGGAAGGAAGTCAGGAATGGCTGGGGCCCACTGAACAAATCACATTGGTCTAGGGTGTCTGGGGCTGATTGAGGCTGTGGCCCCATGTAAATTACCCTGAACATAGGCTAGTGGTGGTGAGTGAGGGTCAGGCATTGGGATGTGAGAAACTACCAGACAGGGATGAGGACCCTTTCCGATTTGAAGAAGGGCCCCCATCTGGGAGCAGGGTTAGGAATAGCGAAGCAGGGCATTAGAACTAGAGGCCTAGCAGGTTCTAACCTCTGTGGGAAAGCAGACGCAAGTCAGGGTCAAGGGCCCGAACCCACCGGTTTGGCCTGGGTTTAGGAAGAAACATGTACAACCTGGGTACATGTGGGTCCCTGGCACACCCTAAGCCATTGGATGCCAGGCTTCAAGGCCAAGGCTGACAGTTTTCACACCTGCAGCTGGGAAGGGCTAGAGAGGTGGCCTCTGACACGATGCTGCCACCTGGCCCTTAGTGAAGCCCCTTCCCACCCCCACTGTGCCCACTGATGACAGGAAAGCCACCACAGCTCTGTGGCCTGGCATGGCAAGTGTGCAGGTCCTGCCCGGACCCTGACCCATGGACTGCAGGCTCCCTGTCCCGGGCATCAGCACCCTCTCCTACCTGGTCCCTCCTTTCCTGCAGACTCACTCATGGTGGTCTACCCCGGCGGCTCGCTAGAGTCACCAGGGAAGTTTTCATGAAATGTTTTGACTCAGGCTCCCCCCCTTAGGGATGCCAATTTTATCCACCTGGGGGAAGGATTTGGTATTGATATTTTTAAAAAGCATGCCAGAGGTTCTAACGGGCAGCCAAGGAAAAGAAGCAGCATGGAGGTCTCTGTCCTGCAGACAAGTTCCTTTGAGTTGTGTGGTTACCAGGTCTCACACTGTAGCCTGCATTAGAATCCCCAGGAGGGTTTCTTAAAACACGGATCTCTGGGTGGGGGTGGTTGCTGGGTGGCTCAGTCAGTTGAGCATCCGACTCTAGGTTTCCACTCAGGTCATGATCTCATCGATCGTGAGATTGAGCCCTGTGTTGGGCTTAGCAGGGAGTCTGCTTGAGGATTCTCCCCCCGTGCCCTCCCCCCACTTGCTTGCTCTCTCTCTCTCTCTCCAATAAATAAATAAATCTTTTTTAAAAACCCCACAGATATCTGGGCCTCACCCCAGAGTTTCTGACTCAGTAAACTGGGTACAGGGCCTGGGCATCTGCATTTCTAACACAGTCCCTGCTAAGGCTGAATCTCTGGCCCTGAGACCACACGCTTTGAGAGCCACTGATCTAGGCCTGCCATAGCCCTTAATTCTCACAGTCAGGGTGACTGAGAGCAATGCAACTGAGCTGTGCAAGTCAGTTTACTGTGTATGGGTTGCATTCTTCAACAGCCTCTCCAAAAGCCCTGTGCTTGCCTCTGAGTATCACGGGAAGGAGCACTCTGGTGGAGTAGCAGGTCCGGGGTAGAGGCTCATAAATGACCTTTTCCCCATACACGAGATGGAAAATCAACAGTTAAAGACCTTCCACCCAACTATTGCTTTAATTATTCCTAGAGAATAATTAAAGAGTTAAAAGAAATGTTTTGGTAAAAGAAATGGAAGTTTCCTCCCATCACAAGGATCGCATACTGACTTGAAAAGCCTGAGTATTAGTAACACGTGTTTATTTCTAAATTAAAATGGTTTCTTAATGACGAGATATTTCAGTCCTTGGGTTCCCCAAAGGCAGGAATGAAGCAGTCAAACTGAGACCCTGAATCACTCACTCCTTTGTCCTTGCGGCTGGGAGACCAGAATGTTCAGAGGTTACAAGCTGCCGTCAACAAAGAGCATTTAGACTCTTGTTTTAGAAACGAGTGACTCATCTTTGGGTCATTTTCTTGTCTATCTGTCCTCTCTCTCCACTCTCCCCTAACCGTGAGGAAACTGCAGGCGACACCCTTGCTCTTCTTTATCTCGATGCACAAAGAACACAAATGTTGCTGATCGCAGAACCTGACTTCCTGTTAAGGAGGATATCCTACAATTTAATGGAGCAAGATTTCTAAGCAAAGCAGAAAGTCAAATGATTTCAGAGTTTGCTTCCCACCTACAATTAACAAGGCTACAGCTGTAGAGGAAGAGGGAAAAAAAATTAAATCACTCCAAGGCAGGAGTACTCGCTATCATCTGTGGCTGAAAAATAAGTACTTCATCTTTTTTTCTTAAAAAAGGAGCTCTAAATTTAACAGAAACAAAACATTTGAGATATGATAGAAAATGAAAAATATCTGATCAGACAATAGACAAAGGCTGGTGTCTCAGGCCTACTTATTTTATTTCCGACTTGTACAAAACAGAGAGAGAGATGCAATAATCTCCTTCCTGCCTAAAGGCCATGATCTGCCTTCCATCTGTGCAGGGGACTTTTTTTAAAAGGATGATGCACAGCCTATACACATTCCCTTTTGGTCATGCAAGGGTTACAGATTTTTTTAAGACCCAGGACTGTTTCAGGTCTGTAGGAGTTCCAAATTCGGCAAATGTAAAAGTCTCATAGCGGACTCTTTGACCTTGGGAGGATGTCAAAGAGGGAGAGGCTATTTCTGAGGGCATTGTATTTTAAGTGTCCGCAATATGCAAGGAAGGAATGTTTTCAGAAAGGGACATCTCAGTGTGCTGTGTTCCTTCCTTTCTCTCTTATAACCTCCTGCACCAGGAGGATTTCATTTCTTGTCGAGTGCATTGGACACTCACACTGATCTTGCCCATATGTCTGCATAATATGGTCAGGGTAAAGATAATAGATAGGTATAGGGACAGTCAAAGAGATGGATGATAGATGATATCTGAAATAAAGAAGAGGAAAAAAAATAATCTACGTCCATGTGCATCAGTTAAGATACGTCAGAGTCTTGTTACTCAAAGTGTCTTGCGCGGACCCTGGTTTCAGCACTACCTGGGAGCTGGTTAGAAATGCAGATGCTCGGGCCCTGCCCCACGCCCCAGACCTAAAGAATCAGCATCTGCATTTGACAAGATTCCCGGGTGATCCCTTGTCCACTGAGGTTTGAGAAGCCCTGCTTTTGAACATAACAGCCTAGAACGGAGAACGGTGATTTTTGGTGACTTGTAAGTTACGGAAATCTTAGCCCACATGAAATCTTAGATGGGAAACACAAGAACGATGGCAGAAGTGTTCTTGTGAGGCAGGGCTGGGGGAATCGAAGTCTCCCCGGTGCCCTCGTGGCACCTCCCACCCCCGTACCTCTGTGCAGCACCTGCTTTTCTCCTCTGGGGGCAGGGAGAATTCCCAGCGCACGTACCCTAACATCTATGGCTTAGAGAACGCAGACCACCACTTGGAGTCTTCTGAACAACAGCGAAGCCCTGGCATCTTATGGGCCCTCAAACAATAGTAGATGATCATTAACAACTGATTTTCAAGCAAGATGATGCACCAAAGTCGAGCTCAGAAATTGCACAGAAGGACCTAGGAGGAGAAATCAAGGAAAGCAGGGGGATAGCACACTGAATACAAGAGGAAAACAAGAGAGACAGAGAGAAGGAGAAATGGAAGAGGCCCCGATCGTCAGGGCTGCCAGATAAAATATGGGGCACCCAGTTAAATTTGAATTTCGGATAAACAACACGAGGCATCCTTACACTAAGCAGCTATTTGTCGAAATTCAAACGTAACCGAGTGTCCTGTGTTTTCATTTGCCGAAGCTGGCCATCCTGGTTCCTCCCTCAAGGACACTTTTCTCAGCAGCTTGGGCCCCAAGAGTCCCACTCTAATTTAGACCCCAGTCCGATCCCTGGAGTCAAACTGCCTGGATTCAATCCCAGACCCGCCACTGCTGGCTGTATGACCCTGGGCCCATGATTTCATCTCTCCAGCTGTTCTTCTCTGCTCTACACTGGGGATGCACACCCACACCTGCTCATTGCATAACTGTACTTTACATTGTTGGCTATCAGGTCAAAGTCTCCCGGGTCTCGGCAACGTTCTCTCTGACTTTGCTCCCGGTCATTTTCTCGGAGACCTGAGATCAGTGTGGAAAGGTTGAGGAGGGAGAGGAAGATGAGGTGCCTGAAAACCCGTCGAAGGAGGTGCTCTCCCCTCGGTCCCCAGGGGCCTGGCCGGCGCGTCTATCCGATCAGTGCATTTCCTTCCTCCTGTTCCCAGAGGGCTGTATCTGGGGATGTGCTGGGGAAGGAGGGAGGAAAATGTGTCACTTGATATTTGCTCCTTGACCCTGGCTGACCCGGCTAATTCACTGCAGGATGGAAGGAAGCACGATGCAGAGGCCTTCCTTTGCCAGAACTTCTTGGCCTGACGTCTCAGCCATCAGGGAGCGAGATCTAGCTTCCTCGACACTTTAGCTGAGCCATGGGAGAGCCAATTGCCTGGCAAAGTGGACAAGTCCTAGCACAGTGACATCTTCTATCTCAAGGTAAAAAATTCTCAGAAAGCTGCTAAATCCCGGAGCCAGCGTTCGGGGATGTGTTATTTCTTCCTCTCGGAGTAAACCTGACCCACCAATGAAGCCTCGTTGTCTTGAAGCTTTTCTTACCGTCTTTCTTCCCCGTGAACCGCAAGATCCGAGACTATATTCCAGTAATGGACTGTTTTTGAACATTAAAACAAGAAAGCCAAGGTACCTGGAAGCATGTGGGGCTCAAAGTCCCCCTCACCCCCTGGAGGAGATCATGGAGCCAGGTTCCGAGGTAGACGCTGACTCAGAATCCCTAATGGAATTGAACAATGATCCCGAAACTGCTATCTGAATGCTGTGGTTTCCCTAAAACAGCGTTCTTGGCTTTACTCCTCTTCTTGGCACTGACCCATCGCAGGCAGCAGCAAATCTTTCCCAGGAACCTATTGTTACTTGTGTATCTGATAGTTTACAGCAGAGCACACTGACGGCAACATTTAGAAAGAAAAGGAAAAAAGTAGTGTAGGGTGAAAAGGACAAAACGGAGGCTTCCAACATCCTGGAAGAGGCAGAAACTGCCTCTTTTTTGGCCCTCTGCGCGGCGGGTTAAGACGCTATAGAAAAGTCATTGCCAGGCCTAGCTGCAGCCTGTATGGAAGCTGGGCGTCAGACGCAGAGATTCCAAACAGGAGTACGCACTTCCTGACCCTCCACTGGGGATACCCATCTCCAGTGTATTCTCTGCAACACCCCTTCAACTGCCACCAAGGGGCTGTGCTCAGTCACCAGGTACGCACAACGCACAATGGGGTGAAATGGAGCAGCTCTGTTTTGTCGGGGCTAAACGCTCCGAATGCATTCATTTCCTTCTGGGAGAAAGAACTGCCTTGTTCAGAGCGCGATGTTCCCATGTCTCAGCTTACCTTTAAGCATTTCTGATACACCTGTTGGGATCATTAGTTCTGCCAAGAGAAGGAAAGTAGGATACTTTGTTCTATTTTTTACTCTCAATGGTCTGTGTTGCCATTGTGTTGGTTTCCCTTTCAGAAAGGAACACAAACAGGAGGGGAACTTACAGGATTCTCTGCTGCTTGGCAGGGATGGAAAATATAGGCATATGAATAAATACATGGAAAATAAGAGTAAACTAGGAAATGAAGGATGATAGAAAAAGAAAAAAGAGCTACTTAAAAGGGTGGGATAAATGTGAAAAGGCTTCTGGAATGAGCTGCCCCATTTGTTAGCTGGCAACAAAGGTAAAAAAGGTAAGCAAATCTTATCATCTCCTAAAAGGAATGAACAGGGTGGAATTTATATAAGGGATACTGAAAAATGTAAGGAACGATATCTTGATTTATTTGAGAGAGAGAGAGAAACAGAGAGAGTGCAAGCCTGGGGTGGCAGAGCGGCAGAGAGAGAGTCTGAAGCAGACTCAGCACTAAGCGCAGAGCCCGATGCAGGGCTCCATCTCAGGACCTGAGATCACGACCTGAGCCGAAACCATGAGTCAGACGCTTAACCAACTGCATCACCCAGGTGCCCCAAGGAGCAATATCTTTAACTGTCATTTTGAAAAAGCCTCAGAAGCATTTTTGTATGTTTCTTTTCTTTTTTTTTTTTTTAGATTTTATTTATTTATTTGACAGAGAGATACAGCGAGAGAGGGAACACAAGCAGGGGGAGTGGGAGAGGGAGAAGCAGGCTTCCCGCCGAGCAGGGAGCCCGATGTGGGGCTCGATCGCAGGACCCTGGGATCATGACCTAAGCGGAAGGCAGACGCTTAACGCCTGAGCCACCCAGGCGCCCCTGTGTTGTTGGCTTTCTGATCAAGGTGGTCCATTCCCCACCCGCTCCCTGTGCTCAGACACATCACAGCTGTGTAAGGGTTTCACTCAGTTCGCCCAGGCTCTTCCTCCCACCTTCTGCTTTGAATCTACTTCTCTAATTTCTCCGGCCTCCGTCTGACTATTTGATTGCAAATGCTTCCAGCCCTAACACTTTAAGACTCATGCCCCATTCACCTGTCTGTGGGGCTTGTTTCAGAGATCATAGGCACCAGCAAACCCTCTTATCTGGCCTTGGTTTTATCTTCTGAAACTCCTGCCCCCTCTGCTCCGTGTCCTGCCTGAGACCTAGGTCTGGGGCCGGGTTCAGGCCCAGAATGAGCTGCTGCTTGTCGGAAAAAAGGAGGCTAAACATCGAGCCTCAATAAAGATGAATAAAATCTTAACTCAAAATATTCCCTGCAGAGTGTTGAGAAAATATGGCCCAGGTATATTGATATTTGATTATTTAACTTCCTAAAGATATAGCACGAAGGAATTAAAGTAATGAATAGCTAACAGTTCCATTGATCTGCTTTTCCTGGGGACGGATGTCCTTGGGAACCCTTGGGTTAAGTGCTAGAAGGCAGTCAGTTCACAGGGACCACATCTAGGAAGAGGCAGAAATAAAGCTATTCTGAGATGAAAATGAAAGAGACACGTCTCTGTTGCAAATATGACAAGTGAGTGTTGCTATTCAGAAGGGACAGTTAGGAAGCGAGACTGGCATTGTCTTCCAGCCTGGAGCACCCTTCCACCTGGTTAGGATCAGGAGTTCTGATGGGAAGAGCCAACGCGTTCCTCAGAAAGGGAGCTGTGAATCCGTTCAAGTTCTCCCCCGGGGACTTGGCTGAGACCCCAGAACTCCCTTCCATCTAGCATGAAAGAAGTGATTTAGAACTAAAAGGTTTTAGTTCAGCTGTTACCAGTCAACCACCTTGATCATAAAAGAACCTCATTTTGGTTCTCATGTGGCCTCTGGTTTTGAGTTGGACCACACACTGCTGGTCTGTAAATATGGGTTAGCGGCAAACTATAGACCTCTGGGTGGTGGGGCGATGGCTTCATTGGCTGAAACTGTTCGATACGGTTTCCTTTAACACTGGGAACATCTGCTGAAAGCAGAAGAATGTGGCTGATGCTAAGCTGTCCTATCAGGCAGTAATTGGACTGTAGGTTCAGTTGCTCCCCAGTTCTTTTCTCCTTGCTAGGTGATAAAACTATGCTCTCAGCGAAGAGGATGCTGTCTTCCTATTTCCTATAGCTGGAGGACATGCATTCAATTTATTTAAATATATTTTAAAATTTGCATTTAACCTGTCAAAAGAGTTTTTTTTTCTTTTCTTTTTTTTTAAATAAATTCTGATTTAGCAGTAGGATTATGATGCCAGCTGGGAGGCCTGAGGATCTATTCCGGGATTAGGGTTTTTTTTGTTTTGTTTTGTTTTTTAATTGAGATGTCTCCTTTTTATGAAATTCAAGACTGGGGAGAGAGAATACATAGATGTTTAGGTTGGGGTGGCAGTCTTTTTATTGTAGAGGTGAAAAATTGGCATCTTGTGGGCCAAATGTAGCCCACAAATGTGCTTTGTTGGCATGCAGTGCTTTTCTTTGAGCTTGGATTGGTTGCCAGCATAAAAAAATTGAGATATTTCTCTCTCTCTCTCTCTCACACACACACACAGACATTTTCCCTTAACTTAGAAAAAAATTGCACAAAAATTTTTTTGGAAAAGTCGGAAGTGCAGGACCAGCAAGCCCTGTCTCCCCGGTGGCAGAGCTGAGTAGTACTGGCCCCATTTGCTAGGGCCCCTTTCCTTGTTGTCCTAGTTCTCTGACTGCCTGGCTCGTATAGGGTTTGAGTTGTAATGCCCGGATGGGGCCTTACTTTACAGGACACTGAATGTGAATAGAGGCATTCCAGGATTAACATGAAGGATTAGGTCCCAAGGGTACCATAGGAAATACACATAAGCTCTTGAAAATAACCATTTTCTGATTGGTGAGTCTCCGAAGGGACAGGAAAGTCTTGGCCTGCACATTACACACGTTTCTCTCATGCCATCTTAAGGCCATTTGATTGAAGGAAAAAGGAAGTCACAAAGTCTCAAAGATACTTTTATCTGCTGTTGGGCATGTTGGTTCACTACTGTCCAGAGGGGACCGCAGAACACACACGTCTAAGGAATTGTACTAGAAATAAGGGACAATGAAGATGCTCTGAGCATGGACCCTGACTGAACAAAATGCCACAGGATATTGGTATTATCGCACTGAGAAGACGTTGAATGGGATGGCACATGGCCTAGGGAGCCTGGCTCCTGCTTTTTGGACACCGGTCCTTGGGAGAGACTGCCCAGCTGCCACTGGAAGTGATCACGTGAGTGTATCGCTCTGGGCTGCTGAGTTCAAATCAGTAAGTGTTTCTGGAGGATTTTAGTTTTCTTTCGCAGCTCCTCTTCCTAAAAGCTCTGCTGCTTGAAAACTCAGAGCCGGAGCCCAGCAGGATGAGGTGTGCCCTCCCCTCTCCCTCTCCTTAAGTAGCGGGTTGACCTTTTCACAACAGGGGTTCTAGGACCTCGCACCCGCATTGCTGCCTATACGCACGGACTTGGCCACGCAACACAGCCCTGCAAGAGCAAGGGTGTTACTGCTCGTGTGCAGAAGGGTGTGCTCCGAGCACTGACAACTGAGCTCACCCGTGCCCAGGCCCACCAGTTCCGCTCCACAAACAAAATAGTCTTATCCACCATCATCAGCTCAGAATCCTGGGAGGGACCCACAACACGTCTGCTATTAAAACTGTTCTCACACTAGTTCTCACACTGGTAGTTCACACTCCCAGAGGCACCTCCTTACCTAGAAGGGGAACATGGGCGGTGATGGGGAAGGGAAATCTGCACGCTGGAACTGGGTGAACCCTCTGATGGGATCTACCTCAAGGACTGTGTTCGCATCGCTAATGGCTGTTATTTTCCTTCAACCCAACTGGCAGTTAAGAGCGCAATTTTCTTCTACAAGAACGTCATGAAGGCCCAGTGAAACAGAGCCTGATGTCAAAGACATAACTTCTTCCATTTCAATTCAAACGCATTTGCTTTTGCAGGCCAGCTCCGAGGCCTTAAATCCAGAGTTCAAATTAGGACTTGCTCTTTTCAGTCCCTCAGTGGCTGGCTCAACCCTAAACTATACTTTCTAAATATATTCTGGGACTTGGCTGGGTTAGGAAGCCCTGACACATGATTACATCAATCCATTTTTTTAAAAAAATTTCAGAAGCCAAACAAAACAAAAGAGGTCTTCTTCAGATAGATCTTAGGAAAGCTAAAACTTCGAGGGGGAATGTTCGCTTTTGATATACGTGACCAACAAAAGATATTGAAATTTGTCATCCTCTTTTTTGTGGGTTTATTTATTTATTTATTTATGGCTGGACAAGCTGTAAGGGACAATGCAGTTCTACCTTTCTGATACGGTGGTTTAAGTGTGTGTGGGGGGGGGCGGGGGTTGGAGATGTCAAATAGGAACACTGTGTTTCTAGGGTGCCACCAGGAGGAAGACTCACTCGTGGCCTTTGTTGTCATAAGCTTCCTTCCCCTCGTTACTCCCCATCATAGCCTCTACTTGCTGTGTCCGAGATTGACTTTGGTGGAGTGAAAATTGTCCCCAGACTCTCTCTTCTCCTGTCTGCATTCTTTCCCCCTTCCTAGGCTGTGCGCTCTTCTCTTCCTCCCTGGTGCCTCTGTTTCTGGAAAACTATACGTCAGGTACTGTTTCTCAAACTTGAGTCCATGTTGTATGGCCCAGAGGTTCAGATTCAGTATGTCTGGGTTGGAGACTAGGCCTCTGTGATTTAGAAAATGCCCAGCAATTTTGATGCATGCCGTTTGCACACAGGCTTTTTGATAACAGTGTAATGAGGTGATTTCCTAGTCCCTATCTTCCATGGCTAGCAGCAGCATTGGATAGCCTGACGGTCCCTTCTGAGAATTTCTCTCCAATTCTATTTCTACCTCACTGGCTGCTCCTTACTAGTCTTCGTTGCTGGATCCTTCTCATGGAATTGACCTCTAAACTCTAGAGTGGCCTCGGGTCCAGTCCTCAGACATCTCCTTGTCCCCATCCACATACATTCCCCAGGTGACATCTCCTGGTCCTGCGGCTTTAAACACCATCTGCTGGCGGTATCCTAGTTTAACTATCAACTCGCTAGGAAAAAAATAAGGCCTGATTTGTAATGTTTGCTAATTTGTATGGTGCATTTCTCCCACCATGACCCATCTCAAGCTGCCCACCTGTCACCACTGAATGGGGAATTGGGAAGAGATGCGCACAATCAGCTCTTGAGAGCCTGGACGAGCCAGCTTCAGGGCACCCATGACGATGTCCACATTTACCTCCATAGCCCGGAACTCTCACCTGCACATGAAACTTATATTCTTAATATCCTCCATGTGAATTTTAATCATCTCAAGTTCACTCCATCCAAATAGAGCTCTCAGTATCCCCCCGCCTCTGCTGTCACTCCCACTGGCCTCTCGGCAGTGTCTCCAATCTTAGTGTCGACTCCAGGTTACAGCTGCCCAGGGGTCAGTCTTGACCCTTCTCTTCCTCTCCTCACTTGCCACCCGATCCATCAGCCAATCCTGTCAACTCTACCTTCTAGATAAATCCAGAATCCATTCATTTCTCATTTCTCAGCACCTCCAGAATATCCTCTGATCTAAACCATCATCATCCCTCATCAGGATTATTACACTAATGACCTAGTGAGTCACCCTGCTTCCGTCCATTTTCCTATCAGCCTTGTAGCCACAGGGATTCTTTCAAAACATGTCAGCTGATGTCACCCTTCTGTCCCCAGGCCACTGGTCTTCTGTCTCACTCAGAGGAAAACCCCCAAGTCCTTATCATGGCCCACACAGCCCTCTGTCACCGGAGCTCCTAGCACTTCCCTGATGGCTGCTCTGTTCCATGTACCCCATCCCCTCACTCTGCTCCAGCTCCAGCTACCCGCCCCCCCACCCCGACTAGTTTCCAAGCCCATCAAGGATGCTCTGGAGTTGCATCTCTTATATACTGGTGGTTTCCTCTCCTGGGCACAGTCCTTCCCCAGAGGGCTCTGTGGCTCATCCCCTAACTCCTGTATGTCTCTTCTCAAACATCTTTACCGAGAGCCACATCATCTAAAATTGCAGCACCTCCCTGCTCTATTTTTCCTTAGAGGCCTTAGCATCACTTAAGAGACTTTGCTACACCTCCTAGGTCTTGAGCACTGCCTGGCAGGTAGTAGGTATTAAATAAAAATCTGTGGAATTAATAACTAATGTATTGGGTCCTAAGTATTACATTCCCTGCAGTATTTGTATTTTGAGACTGATCTGATTGAACTCGGACCACATTTTCCAGAAATGATCAATATACTTCTAAGCCTTATTGGTTTTCCTGATTAATGTTCCAATAGAGGTATCAGAGGACTATGTGGAAGCATTATCCATGTGGAAATGTGACCTTGGCATTTTTGCGAGAAGTTAGCAAGCAGTAGAGGAAAAGGATCAGAGACATATTTATTGACTATCTCAAAATACTCATATACAGATTCTGACTGGGAAGGAGGAGGACAGCCCACACACTCAAAAGTGTTAATTGTGTAGAGGAATTTCAATAAGTTTTTCATGAGCAAGTTCTCTACCAAGAAGAGCTAGCATCCTAAAATAAGTCACCTCTTAGGACTAACAATGACACAGATACTCATCTGCATAAGAAAGGCAGGCACTTTGCAACCCTATCCTTCGGGTGACAATTCTATTTGATTAAAGGACTGAGTTTATGACAATGAAGACATTCTTTTTATTCATCTATTCACATTCATTCAATAAATATTTGTTCACCCAATATACATGCCAGGCACTGTTCTAGGTTCTGGAGCTTAGGAGAAAAACTGACCAAGTCCTTTGAAGCAGTTACCTATTGAGCGACCAGAAAGGAAAAGAAAGAATGAAAAATCCACAGATGTGGTGGATCCACTCCCAGATTAGAAGACAAAGGTCCATGGCCATAGTTTCTTCCATATTGTTTTATACACGTAAGATAATATTGTTCTCAGAGGTGCATTAATGAATCAATACAAACAAAAGTGTACTGTTTTTAACTGTGTGTCCAAAGAAACTCTAATGTTACACAGGTGGATAGTATTCACTCTGCTAGAGCAATTTATAAGAGATCTGTTTTCAAAACATCCACAGAAAGTGTTCAGAGATTACATGATTGATTTTGAGGACTTAGCTGCAATGTAGCAGGTTGAAGAGCTCATTCTGGCCAAGATGGGAAGTCATTGGTTTAACCTGACATAAGCTATTGTAAGAAATAAAATCAGTGTCAGTTCACCAAGTTTGGGTCACTTAGAATTGCACAGGACTAACTAATATGGGGGGAAAGGGCCTTCCACTCGGCCTGTGAACCAGAGAACTGGAGTCCCTGCTAGGCCATGTTCTTCTCCAGAGAGCGCTATATTTATAGAAGGAACAAAACCTTATGCAGGATGAGGGGGTTGGATAATAGTATGTGTGAATACACTGATCTGTCTGAACAGTTTCTTGGCTGTCTGCTTTCAATGGTAATAAATATCCACTAAAAGCCGTCTGCTGTATGTGTTTCTGGTAAAGTCTCACACTTCCCTGCATGAATACATTCAGAATATAAGCACCACACACTCGACTATAGAGACTCTGTTGTATTCTGAATCCTTAAGTTATGCAGTTTAGCAGCTGTGATAATGTAATGGTTTGCAAAATAATAGACTGGCAATACGTCAACCTGAAATAACACATCAAATAATGAATAATGTGGGTGCAAAGAGGTTTAATTTATACTGCGTTAAAAATACTGCTCCAGAAATATCACACCATTTCAGTCTTTCCAAGACAAAAAAAAAAAAAAAAAAAAAATCCTTTCACTTAAATATTCAAATAATTGTGGCAAAAGAGAATGCTTTCTTGTTTCTTTTTTTTTTTTTTTCACCCAATAAAGATGTCAAATTTACATTACTCTGTGAAGAGACATATAAGCTGAGTCTGGTCAGTTGTTCACACACATGCTTCCTTCTACTTTAAGACACATGGTATGGTCTAAGAGTTTAGAGCATTTGTCTCCTCAGTTTGTATGAACACGTAAGAGCAAACACATTTCCCGTCAGCAATAACTGGGCATGGGGTAATTTAATGTAAAAAAAAATGAGGCTGTTTCTGTTTATTTCTTAATTCTGCTCTTCTTCCCAAATTTTCTCTCTGAGGGAAGTTTATAAAAAACTGTCAGATTTCATTTATTTTTCTCATCTAGTGAATATTTATCACAATCCTGTTATGAGCCCGAGACCAAGATGTGTTTCCTGCCCTCAAGGAGCTTGTCATCATGTGGAGATTTTACATGACAGAAATAGGATGGAAACAGGGGGATTCAGTGCAGTGTGATCTGTGTTGCTGTGGGTAGGGGAAAATGCAGTGCGTAGGGGAGCCCAGAGGAAGAGCACTCATTCAGACTTGGGGAGGGGGCAGGGTTTCTGAAAAGCCTTCCCAAGGGTGTTAATTTTAGGCTGAAAGGATGTGACTGGGAAGTTAAGGAGGTAGAGGGAGGAGGCAGTGTGTGTCAGGCAGACCAAAGCACATGCAAAGGTCCTGAGGCAAGGGAGAGCATAGTGGTTTAGAGGAGCCTCAGACGTGTGCAGTGTGGTTGGAGTCTAGCACTCTCAGGGTAAAGTAGGGGGAGAACTGAGGCTGGAGACGGTAGCAGGGTCCTAATCATGAAGGCCTTGTAATTATATTTAGGCATTCATCTAAGTACTTATCTTGAAGCAGGAACCACTTAAGGGTTTTAAGTAGATGAGTGGACACGACCATGCCTCTGTTTTAGAAAGATCACACGGCTGGGGCGCCTGGGTGGCTGAGTTGTTAAGCGTCTGCCTTCGGCTCAGGTCATGATCCCAGGGTCCTGGGATTGAGCCCCACATTGGGCTCCCTGCTCCGCGGGAAGCCTGCTTCTCCCTCTCCCACTCCCCCTGCTTGTGTTCCCTCTCTCACTGTGTCTCTCTCTGTCAAATAAATAAATAAAATCTTAAAAAAAAAAAAATTCTGTTAAAAAAAAAAGAAAGATCACACGGCTGCAACACAGAGCATGGACTTGGGGGAACACAAATGGCAACTGTTGGAAAGTGAAAGATGATGGTGGCCTGAGCCAAGAGGAGGGAGGAGGCAGGGAGGGCACCTGGGTTCTGCTCGGGGTGTTCAGGTAGCTGGTGGACTGAAGGAGGAGCAGGATTGTGAGCAAGATGACCAATTCCATTTTGGACATGTTGAATTTGAGGTATTGCAGCATTCAGGAGAACAGAGATGTCCAGCCCTTCCTGGCATATGTGGGTCTGGATGCTAGAGAGGATAAATCAGCAGGAAGAGGAGCATCCTTCATAAACACACATCTGAAACAGCGGGCTGGGCCACAGGAAGCTTTGCCTACTTATTCTTGGGTTTTGGAACTCTAAAGAAAGATAATTTCCAACATGATGACATTTCCTCATGGTGTAGGGTCATAGTAGTTTCATAAAAACATTAACCCCGCTCCAAGGCAAACTCCCAGGAAAAAGGTCCACATTTACTCTTTCCTTAATTCATTTACATGTTGTGCTCTTAGATTCATGAGAATTTTCCATGAAGTTCATTTTTACCTCTGGAGTAACAACATCTGGCTTTGGAAGGAAGGGACCCTATGGAAGCATATGGGCTTGAGAAGTTTAGTTAGTTGGCATTTTCGTGCAATGAATTTGAAACATTTTGTTTTCTAAGTGTCTTACATAAAATTGGGAGTCCAAGGCAAATTATCACCAGGAAATCCTGTCTGTCTTGGCTTTACTTGGTAAAGATCCCTAAAGGACCTCTCCAGGTGACAGTGAAGTGTGACCAAGAGTGTGATGACCAAGGCCATCAGCTATGAAAAATACAAGCTGAGTGTTCCTCCACTCAAAGTTAGGCAAACTTTAAAAATACTCTGTCATTAATGACTGTTTTCTATATGTGAGGTATTGTGTTAGGTCCTTATTTACGTTCCCTCTAATCCTTAACAACTGCCCTCAATGGGGGATAGTGCAGATGTATAAACTAAGAACACTGAGTAAGTCTGGTCACTCTGGTCAAGAACACACAATTAGTAAAGGGTGAGGCTCTCAGTTTTGGGGACCCGGTGACTGCAAGCCCTACCCTTTCTATCCCACCTTCCTGCTTTTGGTAGCACCTAAATTGTCTTCATTTCTTGTTTTGTAGCTAAATTCGTGCCCTGTTATGTCAATACTGTTTTGTTTATGTAAACCTGTATCCCTAATCTCTCTTGTCTTACCAAGCAAAGTATTTATATTTCTGCTGTTTTTCCCACCTCACCTAGCTCCGTGATGGGCTCGTGGTAGTCCGTGAAACCATGAACAAAAACTGAGCCTGGTCTTGCAGCCCGAGTGAGTGTTTCTGAATGAGGATTTGATAGAGGTCTAGACAGCATAGTTAAAAAGGTGTGCTTCTTTTCTTTCAACTCAACCGGCAGTTGGAAAACAGGAACAACTATGCACTCCTGGGTGCCTGAGGGCACATGACCAGCCCTGGAAATCGTTTTCTCCTCGGTCGTGAGTCTTCTATATTCCCTTTCATGGGAAGTCCTGGTGACAAGTTGCTTACAATCCTTTGCTTGGGGGCAGGCTACCATGTTGATGCTCCCCCAGGGAGCAAAGGTGATGAAACAGGGACAGAAGATACTGGGTCCTTAGACATGGGTCCTGCTCTGTGGTCGACTCTATGTCCCTGGACAGAAGATTAAACCCCTCCGTGCCTTGGCTTCCCTGTTCCTACAGGACAAGAGTGATAACCCCCATTCTCTGTGTCTTGCCAGCAACTCAGGATCGTAATACGAAGTAACGAATATAAAAGTGCATTGGAGTAAAGACAGTACAGACGCGAGATTTAAGATCATCACATATCGCGAGACAATGGAAACCAACCCGAATGTCTGTCACCCTCTAGGCTGCTGATGTAACTGGAAAAGGGCCACTGCTTTTAAGTCAGGGAGTCCCAAGAAAAGAGTGCTGGTTCTCAGTATCTGCCCTTAAAGCAGATGCTGCGTCTCACCTTTCCTGCCCTCCTTTTACACAAATGTTTGACTCTGATTCTGAAAATTGTCATCAAGTCGGCAACAGTATAAAATGCCCAGTTGGAATTGACACATTCATCCTAGGTTCCAATTAGTGTCAACCTCCCTTAGAGTGGAAGGGGAGATGGGCGGCTCATAAGGAATGCAGGGGCACTCTTCCTATGAGCGATGGTGTCCCAGCCCCATCGCTTCACCTCTAGCAACTGAGATGAATAGGATGTCTGATGCTCCAGTGATGTGTGCTTTCTCCTAAGGGCCCAGCAGCTTGCAGATCTAAGACGCAGGTAACACGGGTGCGTGCCCATGGGCAGAAAATAGGTCTGTGTGTTTTGAACGTAAGTAGATGCCAACACATGTGACAATGTTTTATGTATGACACCGTGTTCATAGGCTGTCCGTTTTTCTTAAATTGGTTAACAATGAATAACAGAAATGGTAACTGCATACATCTGGATTTATTAAAAATCCACGATCTATCAAACATCCATCTGGAGATTCTAATGGTTAAATAAAGGTTCCTATGGAATTTTTTTGTGCCTATGCCCAGATAACTCTCTCCTAAGTACTGCCAGGTTCCAGAACTCCAGCGTGTACAATTCATGTTTCTAAATGACTAGTTGTGCACAGAACACATGATATAAACTTAGTTACCGCAAAGGTCAGGAAATTCTCAACAAAACCTAAAATCATATCCAATATAAGCCTGATATACTTTTAACATTTGCCGTAACTGTTAGTCCTATGCTCTAAAGCTATTGGTATAGAAGGGAGCATGTGATAGGCACTTACTGTATACTAGTTGATGACTCTGATATTGAGCCCAAGACATATGTCTCAAAATAAAGACCTACAGACAAACAGAATAGGAAGTGAAGCTTTCTTCTCTTCATCAGCACTCAAGTGGCAGAAAGAACGACCCTCATTACACGTCATGAGATCAAGCCCACCTGCATTCTAAATAGACCCTCATATTTTAAAGTTTCAACTGTGCTTTCCTTACATTTAAAAATCACTGAGTACTAAGTATACCAGCCAGAAAAAGTGACTCGAATTCAACCCTGTTCCCCTTTATAAGATGCAGCACGTTGCTTATCCATCAAGAGAGCTTTTTATGAAGTTATTTGCCTTATGGCTGTTAGATCCCACCTTAAACCAGGATGTCTAAGTAGACTCTACAGCCCACAGAGGGGCCTGCCGTGATTCAAACAGGAACTTCGGGGTTTCTGAGACCCACAAAGCATTCCACCCCTGCAGGGGTGTAGGCATTTGTCCCTCCATGAACGAGCCCAACATCCCAAGGACAGCTAGCTTTGTATCAACTTCAGTCATCCCCAAAAGTGCATTAGTCACTCCGGAGAAGGACAAATCCTTATTATTTTACAGGATCATCTCTGCCAAGGGTTGCCATAAAGTAAGCACGTTTCAGAAAATTAACAGAGTCATTTCGAGCCTAAATCCATAGCATTAAAAAAAAAATCCAAAATGATAGCAAGGTATGTGAAACAGCGACAACACAACAGAGGGGATTCTCTTCAATGGGGGCATAATTTAAACCCCCCAGGCATCAAAGCCTCCCTTGAAGACACGGTCACCCCACAGAGGAAATTTGCAGCTGTGTCGTACTAATGCATCTGCCTGCAGCCCCTGCTCTTCTCCCCAGGCACTCACATCTTCCCATCCCGATTCCAAAGGAAAGTCCCCACCCCAGTCTCTACCCTCCTATCTCATCTCTCACAGCACCCCCAACATGCACACCTGGCAAAAATTTGTTTCAAATTTTTTCATCATCCTCTGTTAAGAAAAAAAATTTACCCACGACCTAGTATTCTACCGTCCCAGGAATTCAAATTTTTCAGGAAAACAGGGCGACCAGAAGGGATGCTATGTACAATGAAAACAAACAACTCCTTTTCTTTGGAGCAATTGCTCCACGCAAAACAAACAGCCCGCCACGTCGCTTACCCTCTCCACGCTGCGTCTTCTCAGAGATCCATAAGGAATTTTCAGTAAAAGTCTTTGAGATCTGTTCGGGGCCACTGCAGCCTGAACCACCATGGTGTAGAGCCGCGTGTGTGCGTTCCTGTGTGTGTGTGCGTTCCTGTGTGTGAGTGTGTGTGCGTGTGTGTGTGTGTGTGCGTGTGCGTGTGTTCCCAGCAAAGTGAGAGACAAGGCTTCCTCCAAACTAAGTTATGGTCTCCTGGAGGTTTCCCAAATATCAAATAACCGAAAGAGTTTTTTCTTTCGACCATATGAGTCAAGATGTGGTTCGTCGGGAGGCGGGGGGATGGGGAAGCAGAAAAATAGCCCAAGTTCTCCAACTTCAGCCCGCCTTCAGCAACAGCGTTAGCCGCCCCTTGTCTGTCCCTGCCTGTCAGTCCTTCGGTGAGACTGCGTGTCCCAGAAGTTGGCAAGCTATGCCTCTGGGGAGAGTGATCCAGAAATGGCAACTTTGCTTCTCGTGGCTACAGACGGTAACCAGGTCAGTTGTCTAATCGAAGAGCTATCAGTCGTATTATTCATTCCATCACGTGACTCCAAAGCCCCTCGGCCATACAGTAGGTCACATGCTCACCTTAAAAAGACTGTTTGGAATATCACCATCTGGTGTGGAGATTAATGTGAAATCCTGCATTCTGATTTCACTCTTTTCCGAACACAGGAAAAATATTTGCAGACCCGTGACATAACGCACTGGGGACTTGGAGGGATCCTTCCTCACGGTCATAAATTACACGTATGACCCTGAGCATCAGATGCGCCTCTCTGGTTTTTCTCTCCTGCTTTCCAGTGCATAGAAAAATAAATGTAGGAGTGCAATTAATTATATATGTGAATGTAGTCCGCAAAGATAAAGTGTGAGAGAAGGGAAAAAAAAAATGTTGGGGTATCACGTGGTCTAGATGAATCGAATATAAGAGACAGACTCGCATTTGGCATCTCTTCATTTAAATGTTTGTGTTATAGAACATTTATTTTTATGTGTGTCAGTAAATGTGAAGAAGTTCTGTTTGATTTTACAAGGCTCTGAAAAGGACTAAGTTCAGATTCATCCATCACGTTTGCCTATTCTTTTCTAAAAATAGCGTGTAATTCCAGATCAGATAATCCTCTGAAGGATGGTACACATGGCCTAAAATTTTAACTTTTCTGTAATATTTTGTAATTGATATATTCGTCATCTATGGTCCCCTCTCTCTGCTCCCCCCTCCAAATATGCTTATCTATAGCAGAGAAAATTACAATAAAGAAAAACAAGTAAGGGGCTTCCAGAATTGGAGGGTTTTTTTTTTTTCTTTTTTGTAATGTATTTCTACATCAGCTGCTCCTCTCCATTCTGGGTTTTGTGAAAGGGATGCCATTTCCTTTGTAGTAATTCATGCTTTTTGGTGTTAGCCTGATATCACTTATATGCTTTGGGATCCGGCTTTTATTTACTCTCTGCAGACCAGTTTATTGTCAACCATGGAAAAGAAAGTTCTGTTTATTCAAAGATTCTAATAGGAAGTGGGGCGGGGTGCAAGGGGGAAGAAGTGGAGGTTTACATGCTGGAAAATGAACCAGGAAAGACTCTCAGAAGGGGGGTGCTGGTGGGGGTGGGGTGGGAAGGATGGAAACGTGGGTCTGGTCACCCAGTGCAGACACACATTAAAAGGCAGTTAAAGAAAGCATCAAGTTGATGTGGGAAATTCCAAATATACAACAATCGGGCTTTGTTCGTAATTGGTTCCATATGTGCATGGGGGAGCCAGTGAGGGGGTGAGAGAGAAGGCCAGCAACAAGGAGAGACTTGCGGAGCGTCTCTGGCTAGGTGGTTGAGGTTTATATACCTTTTTCCCCCTTTTCTCGCTTCCTTCCTGCACTGCCTGGTTTCAAACTATTTTGGGGTGGCAATAGATCTGGAATGATACCCAATGATTGGGCCAAATGCGTCGAATTTCCTTGATAAAACCCCACTCGACTACGTAACCGTTTTGAACAAAGGACAGGCACATTTTCAAAACACTTATCTGTCGCGAGTCCTGGGACTGCTTCCTTCCAGGGCGGTTTGAGAGGGGGCGCTGGACCACATCAGCTGAGAAGTCACTGTCTCTCCTCCCTGACCCGGACCAGGGCAAAGCCCCTGGGAACTGAATTTATTTATATTTGACTAAATGCAATTTCCTGTTTCCCAGGGGTATTAATGAGTGTTTCACTGAAGAGCTTAAGGCCTCATGGCACAGTTCAGATCATAAAGGACACTTTGATGAACTAAGTGCAAATAAAACAAAAACATATGCATTTGATTAAGGTTAAAATACATATAGAAGAGAATGTTAATGGAAACAAAAATAACCCTGAGCCAGGCTCGCACACAGTTGAGCCCCATCTACTCTACCCCCCGGAGGGTGAGGAGCAGGATCATTTCTCTATCAGCACCAGTGCCTTCTCCCAGCTAATGGGGAGGAGGAGGTTGGCTCTGGAGCTTTCTGCAGTCCCCACAGAGTAGCCAGCCACCTCCTCAGACAGATCTGAAGGCTCTCAAAGGTCAGCTTGTCCAAAACTATCTTTTTTATGGTTTTGCTGTAGGTGTTTAAGATTTACACATTTAAAATTAGTTATTGAGACAAAAGCATTTAATTTCAGAAGGCCACTGTTATAATACAGATCTGTTTCCCAGGAAGGGATATGCATTCACACCTTTGCAGATCTGACCACTTTCCGAGAGGTGAGGGGGACTAACGTTTACTGCGTACCTAGCAGTTGCCCGGCAGCGTGCTAGAAGGTGACCCAAGGCTATCTCAACGCAGAAATGAGCTTCGGGGTCCATATTTTACAGTTGATGAAACTGGGGCTCAGAGAGGTTAATAATTTGACCAAGGTAACACAGCTAGAACCGTCAGATCTAAGATGAAACCAAGGTCAAGATGTTTGATTTCAGGGCCTGACTTGGCCCATTATATACTCTCACGTGACACAGAGGACTTCATCAGATTACAGCAGGTTAGAAATCCAGAAAGGACAGATATCCATGGGACCTAACAGAGAAAGTGAAAAATCCCTGGCTTTGAAAAAGAGAGAATTTAAGCCAGGAAATGGCATAAGAAGGAGCAGTTCTAGAGTCTCCGGAACTGCTGTTCTGCTCTCCCTTGGTGAGGAGCATGGGTGACAAGAAGAGCAAAGAAGCCCACAGGAGCTAGGGAGACAGGACAGCCCCTGGCCTGAGGGGTAAAGGGAGGAACCTAGGGCCCGGGTCACCTTGTAGAGGCTGGAACCCTGTGGACCCACGGGTGAGACCTGATCACTGCTGGAGCCCTGGGCCAAGGCCAAGTGGGGGGCAGGGGGGAGGGGAAGGAAGGCCCTGCTCCTCCCTTCTACTCCCCTCCAGCCTCCTCGCTGCATCCTTCATGCACTGATGCCAGCCAGTTGACCGGGAGCCCTGGAAACAGCCATTGGGGCGGGGGAGGGAAAGAGGAAGAGGAGATCTGAAGGTAGATGCCCAAGATCAGCACTGAGACCAGAGACTTGGGAATAAAGGACTGGGAAAGGGTGAATAAAGAGTAACTATAAGACAACAGAAAAGCAAGGGGGAAATATTTGGAACAGAGTATTACTTACAGAAAGCATGTTTTTGCCAGGATGGTGGGCATGGAGGTCCCCCGCATACCCAGGGCACAGTGTAATGGCCCACGAGACAGATGGGGAGCCTGCTGCGGGGATGCAGTGAGTGAACCCCCAGGAGATGGGATGGAAAAGACCCGCTTCTGCTCTAGAGCCCCTGTAGCTGCTGTGTTTGATGCCTCTTGGAGGAGAGCACCCAGGCCTGGTGGAGTTTTTTTGTTTATTTTGAACATTTCCTTCCCATCTCAGTGAAAATGTTTACATTCAAACTCTGGAATGAAAATGCATAGGGATCGATTGAACCATATTTCAGGAAAATCAATGGTCTTGACACACCAAAGCAAGATGTATCAAATCCAATGGGTGTTCTTGGTCACAAATAGCAGGAGGTGGAAGAGGGGGCTTGGGGGATAATGGCCTGTCAGGGAAAAAGCACGTGACAACACCAGAGCTAGTTAGTGGGGGGCAGCCGCAGGAGAGGGGAGACCTGCTGCTGAGTGTGTGGACAGGGGCACGGCAGCTGACACAGATCAGGCCAGCGACTGAGCTGGCATGTGCTGAGAAGCCATGGGAAGGTTGGCGGGGGGTGGAGGGGGGGTTCCTGATAGGATACTGAGAACTGACACAGAAACGGGGACACTGGTCACTGCAGCCTCTTGTCCAGACTGTGCCTGGACTACCGGCCTCCAGCGTTCATCCCAACTGTGGCCCAGTGCCTGAAATGACCATTCGTGAGTCTCATCCCTTTGGCCCCCCGAAGCTCCCCGTGTATGCGTATCTTACCTCAGACTTGTAATCACTGGTACTAGGTAAACTCGTCTGCACGGCTTTATTTTGTTCACTTGCCAGAATCCGGAGAGAAGGGATAACGGGGCAGAGAGGTTTGGGCCAGGTTTTTGGGGTGGGAGGAAGGAGGTAACAGGTCAAAAATGGGTACAGTGGGGTGCCATAAGGAAGCTCCTGGCCCGAGGGCAGCCTGGGGCCACTGTGGCGGTGGGGGGGGGGCAGGGGCAAAGGGCAGTGAGCTGAGCAGTGTTGGGAAAGTGAGTTGAAGCGCCCTTCTGGAAAATAAGGACAGAAGCATTTCAAGAAACGGTATCCTTGTCTTCTTTCATTCTCTCTCTGGTAAAAGGTGAAATACCACTTACATTAAGGACACAGATACAAAGCTGACAGTGTAAATGCCTCTTCTAATGTCCATCTCAAGCCATTATTTGTTGTAAATTTAGCAGCATGTTCAAAGGGGACTCTCTCGGTTTCATAGGTCTGAAGACCACAGGTGCCAACCATTCCCTCCTTCTCCGCGTCTTCTCGAAGCATGCAAAGGAAAGTCTGAGACCAGATTTGAGGTCCGTGTTGACCTGGTTCTGCAGGCTGTCAGCAAAGGAGTCAGAAGAACGAGGAGGGTGGGAACCTGCTGCCCCCTCACCTCAGGCCCAGCGAGGGGCTCCGAGAAGGAGCCTATTGGGAGGGGTACAGCAAGTTTTTTAGGGGATAGGGCCCGGTTGAGCATGGGTGGCAGCCAAGAGAAGAGAAGAATGGTGTAGGGGAAGTAACTTCCATCCCATCATCTTGGGTCAGCTACGAGTGCCTAAGAGAGCTGGTCTGGGTCCGTCTCAGGTGCTCAGTGTGGTGTATGAAGGGCTACAGAACCCCAGGAGAAAGGGGCTGGGGCTGTGGGGCAAGAAGGGATCTTAAATGACTAAGTAGAAGAAAAGACATCACTTGTGCCAGGGAACTGTGGTGGGAAGGGGACAGGGTGTTCAAAGAACCCACAAGGCACTCCACTCCACAAGGACCTAAACACTAGGTTTAGACATCCATCAGCCCCACAGAGAGAGCCCAGACGTGCTAGAGGCAGCTCAGGGAGCAGGGCCCATGGGGAGGGACATGGAGGAGGAAGCCAGGAGCCACATGCCAGCCTTTCCCACAGCAGCCCTGAGCCGAGGGAGGGAAGACAGGCTTTGAATGAAGTTTGGGGTATATACTCCTTGTCCTATAAAACAGGTGGGAGGATAAACAGGATGAGATTGAACCAAAGACACACACGAAGAACTCCTCAGCAATTTGGAACATTCCCGGAGTAGGGGTGAGGGGAGTTGGGAAGGGAAGCTCTGTCTTTCTTTAAAAGCCCCATCACCCTTCCCATTAGCTTCTAACTCAGCTAACCTGGGTCATTCATGTCACCTTTTATTAGAGTAAGCTCTGACTGAGGTTATACAAACATAAATGCTGCCTGCATCCATAATTTTATATTTGAAAAGTGGCTGGAATTTAGGCCAAACACGAAACCCAATATCCCCAAGAGCAGGAGGAAGATAAGCAACACAGTTATCACCAGACCTCACATGCCCAAGGCCTGTGAGATTATTCACAGTCCCCCCTGGGGCAGGAAAGTTGAGGGTTCTCTTGGTTTTAACACAGGTTTGCACTGACGAAGTGCATTGTTGACATCGTCCATCTTTGGACAGATTTTTCTCCTCTTAGGGCATTTGAAAGAAACTGTAGGTATAATTACAGCTAGGGTGGGTAGGCAGATAAAATCTTCCTTCCTTTCCCTGCTTTTCCGTTCATTCTTCCTTCTTTCCTTTTCCTTCCTTCCTTCCTTCCTTCCTTCCTTCCTTCCTTCCTTCCTCCCTTCCTCTTTCAATCTTCCCTTGTCTACTTGGTCTACATTCTGGGCTTTATTTAATAGTTCTCTTCCATGACCAGCCAGACAAAGAAAATAAAAGAAGATTGAACTGAATTGTTCAGTTTGACTCCTAATTGTTGTTGCTGGTAGAGGTCTGGTGGGCTGGGATGAGTCTGCTACTTGCTTCTGATATTACATTGTCTGTGCTCTTCTTGTATTCCATACCAAGCTCTACGCAATTGGCCTTGCCCTTGTCTAAACCAATTTTTAAAATATCCTTTTATTGCTTACTCTGCATGATTCATTCAACAGTTACTTTCTTGAGTGTCTAACAGAATAATGGCAACCCCCTTACATGGCACAGTCTATTGCAGGCCCTATTCTAAAGGCTTTTAGATGTATTGATTCTTTAATTTTCATAACACCTCACCAAGAAGGTACTTTCCTTTTCCCTAGAGGAAGATGGAGACACTGAGGCACAGAGAAATGGAGTAACCTGCCCAGGGTCACACTGCAAAAGGTTTTGGGGTCCATTAACTGCTAGATAACTACTATGTATCAGGTGCTGGGCCAGGAGTTGAGGATACAAGGGAGCTTCTGCTTTTTGGAAGAGTTTGCTTTTGTTCCTCACACTTAGTTCCCCCTGTGATGAGGTATCTGTAGAGAAGTAAAACAACCTTTTACCTGATTTACACCTGGAAGTGTACTGAACAGCTACCCAACAGGATGAAATGAAATTTGTCAAAGTTCTTTGTAAATGGGACACACACACAGACACACACACACTTTCCACTCTCACTTCTGCACACTGTTTTCCTGTTGCCTCAACATAACAGCCTTCGTGGATCTCACCATCCACCTCTCTGCCTCTTCATACATATTCCCCTATGACATCCATGTTTTATCCTTCTGCATTCCTTAAAGGTTGTGCAAATTAGCTACATACATTGGGTGGTAACGAGGCTTCTTCTTGGACCTTTGAGAACACCCTGTTCAGTAGTTTCATTGGAGTAACTAGGAGTAGAGAATTAATTAGCCCAGAATAAGACCCCCATCCCCATCAACTCAACAATACACATCCCATCACAAGGAAACCAGACTACATTCTTCCAAGGTAGGGAAAAAAATACAGCATTTGCTGCATGGAAACCTCACGTGCTAATTGGGCATCCCAGAATCTCATTCAATCTTTCTGGCAATGATCATGCTGTAGAGAATGTCAAGTGGAAAATATTAATGGCCTGTGTGGAGGATTAGTCCATATTGTCTTAGCATCCCTTGCTTCACAGACATCAAATTCCAGGTCATCGGCATGCTGGCAGGATTATTCAACTATCCACCCAGAGAAGGAGAGGCAGGGAGACATCCTGCTTGCAAGTGGCAGACAGATTCTATTCCTCCATATGAAAGTCCTTCACATCTGCCCTGGATATGATTTGCCCCCATCAGAGCTCCACTTGCCCTTCCCAGCATGAGGCTAAATCAGGCAATCAACGGCTGCAGCCCGGGATAATGGCTATTCTGCATGGTGGTAATGGATTATTGCATGTGCTATTAGAAGTGATGTCATGTCCAGGTTCTGAGGAATCGATAAGATTGCCAGGATGCCTGTGTGATTAATCAGGTAATAAGCTGACCCGTGTGGGGCTGGCTGTGTAGATTGGCTTTCGAGACCATTTTGCAAAGCTCTTTTTCATGGGCTATCCATCCATGCGGATGGATTTTGATAACTAGCATTGATTTGCCATTTTTATGAAGTGCAGTTTGCACAGGGTAAACTGTGTAATTGCACCCAGAATGGCAAAATAAATAATGTTCTTATCTATGGTATTGATTACCCAGGATTAGCTGAATATATATAGTACACCTCCAAACAGAGTCAATGGATGTTGACTTTTGATTTTTACTAGGCTCAGCTCTCAAATTTCAGGTGTCTTAGATAAGCACTGGGTGGCTAATGATCAACTTTTAAATCTGCTTCTAATTTCCAGGCTTCCTTTTTCCAGGAGGAGAAGTTTAATGTAATTTCCTTCAATAGGAGAATGGTTGTCTTGGTTCAAGTAATCCCTCTGGTGCTGCAAAGGAGGATGGCTTTCTTTGGGGCATCAGATTGCTTTCCGTACTGTGCCCAGGACCATGTCATTCCTAAGGGCAAGTGCCCATTTGCCCAGGGGTCTCTGGGATAAGCCACATGACCTGTATTTTCCCAAGGTGAGGAAGGAAAACACTTGATCTGATAAAAAGATAGGTACTGGGAAATCTCACATCATGAGAATAGGGTTTATCTTGAGTGTGCCCTGGAAGGCTGCCAACATCCCAGTAGTCAAAATGAGAAAGGGTTACCCAGTAACAAGGCAAAATATGTACAATGGACACCTGCTGAGATGTAAATGAGGATGCCTGGGGGATGCTCACTGCTACTATCTGCATGGGGTACTCCACTCCATTTGTTTTTTAATTTTTTAATTTTTTAAATTTTATTTTATCATGTTTTGTTAGTCACCATACAATACATCATAAGTTTTTGATGTAGTGATCCACGATTCATTGTTTTCGTATAACACCCAGTGCTCCATGCAGTACATGCCCTCCTTAATACCCATCACTGGGCTAACCCACCCCCCACCTCTCTCCCCCCTAAAACCCTCATTTTGTTTCTCAGAGTCCATAGTCTCTCATGGTACGTCTCCCCCTCCGATTTCCCCTCTTCACTTTTCCCTTCCTACTCCATTTGAATTTTAAACCTTGATAGCACAAATGCAGGTAATAGACTTGTTGAGAAAATTAAGTGAGGCAGTAGAATCACATATGTGGGAACAAAAGCAGTAAGAAATGCCATCAGAGCCAGGTTCTGACATACATCCTATAGAAAAATATATTTTAGACCTTATTCTGTGAGCAACAGGGAGTCATTACAAGTAACTTTTTGCAAGGAAGTGATACCCATCTAACTTGAATTTTTTGAGCTTGAGTGGTAAAGACTGAGTGGTAGAATGGAGAGCCCAGATATATCTGAAGCCAGGAGAGAGGTTGCAAAGTTACTGCAAATGTCCAAATGAGTGGCGATTAAGCCCAGAACTAGGACAGTGGTGACAGGCTGAATATAAGATGTTGGGGAACAATAAATGCTAGAGGGATGTATACGGTGATCCTCTATCATGAGGGAGTAGAGGAAGGATGGTCCTATTAGCTAAGTACCCAAGAGAAGGGGCAGGTTTGGGGAGATGATAATGAGTAGCTCTGGACATACAGAGCTCCTGGTGCCCAAACATTTTGACCTGTAACATAAGAGGGGAGTAAAGCCTGGAAATGCAGCTTTGGATTTCAACCTCAGACAAGGAACCACTAGTCAAGTTATTAATTAAGTGTAAGGGAAGACATTCAAGAACACAAACGTTGACTTCTCACGCACCTTGTCTCAGGAGTTTACTGGAAGAGAGTCTCCAGTAAAAGAAAGTTAAACCTACAAAGAAGGGATTTGAATTCTAAGAAAAAGAGAATGAATCCCAGGAGAGCTGAAAAGGAAGTTCTTGGAATAATGAAGAGAGGAGCCCCAAGGACCCAGTCACACAAGGGACTCAGAGAGGAGCTAGCCCAGGTGGTACAGGAACTTGGAGAGGCCCAGGAAGGAGGGGTCTCAAAAAAAGAAAAAAAATGTATGGATTGAGTATCTAATGAGTGTGCCAAATTGAAAGGAGATACAAAGCTCTATTAAAGTTCTCAAAGAAAAATGATTGATAGGTATACAGAATATCAAGCCCCCAATGAAACCAGGCAACTAGTACCACCTAGGAAAACCTAAAGTTGTAAAATCCAGGGTATGTAATCATAATATACACTGTTTCCCCACTGTAAACAATGGATTGGTAGTCATAATAAGATTGAATTTTGATTTAAACTGTGATATTGATATATTGGTAAAGATCGAGGGAAAGAGATACATGGGTATTTTTAGGGATGTGGAGCAAGGATTTAAGTAAGTCAAAGCCTCATCTTTCAAGCGATGTCCCTGGGGAGAAGACTCAGAGATTGGGAGAAAGGGTTGGAAGCCTGGTATTTTTCCTTATTAGTCTTTATAGTACTCTTCAACTTTAAAATGTTATGAACATTGCCATGCACATGTATTATTTTGCTAAAAATGAGTTGAATTGTAAACAGAGGAGCAATGTTCCAGGCAGTGCGCGCAGATGAGGGCTGGGAGCAGTGTGTGGCATTCAAGGGTCACTGATGGCATTGAGAAAGTGTGCACAGAGGGCTGACAACAGAAGCCAGGCTGCAGGACAGAGAGCTAGAGCCGCCTGGCCTCGTTCTGAATGGACAGATTTGAGTCTACATCCTGGGTTATTGAATCTGACAAGTAATGTTTCAGGAGCCCTGCTTGATCTCCTCCGTTTTCCTTTCCTTCAGTGTATGTTTCAGGGCTCTTAGTCTATGGATTTGCTGTTGAAATGGCTGTTGAAAGAGAAGCCTCCACGCTGTACCTGGAAAGGAAGAACCTTAAATCCTTTGAAACTAGTTGAGGACACACGGACAAAAGGAAGCAGGCCAAATATGTCACCAAGGGCATTGCGGACAATTCTGGAGATAGTTCTGAAGAGTCATCTGTGCACTCTGACTGGGCCTTCTCTGCACTTTACTTTGGTGTGATATTGTGTGTGTTTGCATGAATACACTCCTGCACACGCACATGTGTTATTTCCTCTAGTATTGCAGCAGCTACAGGAGCCCCAGAGTGGTGACAACTAATTATGAAACACCAGGTCTGATATGTCCCTCTTATCGAATCTTGCAGAAGCCTTGCATTCCCACAAAATCCCCCAGTGGCCCTTTGTAATCCTGGAAAGGAAGTGCCAATCTGCAAACAGCTGTTCTTGAGATAGTGGGATGACATCCTAATGAGCATGCCATGAGCAACAGAGGAAACCCAAGGCTAATGGGACTGTGAGGCAAATATTTTTTCTAGACAATTAGACTCACATGAGAAAGCCTATATTCCCTAGCAAGGCTGAGAGGAGAGTCACTGACCTAATAGATGTCAAGTCCCCAAGCCCTGTGGGATGTTGGACACTTTCTCCGGCTCTCTCCCAGGAGATGGCTCTGGCAAGGCAGTCCAAAGTCACCTTGCTCAGAGGCTCCACTAGGGAAACCCAGCTGGAGAGCAGAAGAAGCCAAGTACAGGCCAGTCCCCAGGGCTCCATGCCCCTGTTGGCTGCAGAGCTCAGGACCAGGTAGCTCCTGCATTTTGGGAGCAGGCAGGGAGAACGGCCACAGATTGATGAAGTTGAGGCCAGGAGTAAATGTTTTTGCTTCCACAGAACCAAACTCCTGCTAATTCCAGGGAGAAGGTTGAGTGGGAGTAGGGAGAGAGAACTTAGGGGTAGAGAAACAGAAAATGACTTATTGCAGTTCAGGGTTTGAAACAGATGCCTTTTCTAGGGGAAGGCAAAGGAAAATGAAGACTAACTCATGACTACCTCCTTTGCATCAGGCATGGCCCTCGGCACTTGCACTAAATTACCTCTTTTAGATCTTCACTATGATCCTGTAAGCTGGGTAGCATTAGCTACACTTTATTGATAAGGAAATCAAAGCTCAGAAAGATTAAATGCTTGCCAACAGTCAACGCAAGTAGGACACGATGCTGAGCTGGGATTGAGACTTGGTGCTGGGCTGCTCATGTGACTCTAAAGCTCATTTCCAATATTTTTTAGGGATGTGTACATGGAAACGGGTCAGAGCATTCTGTCCTTAACAAGGCCTGCCCTCAGGAGAAACTATTTTATGAAAGCCTAAACAATGGGGAAGGGAAGCCTTTCTGGGGAGCCTCCCTGGGGAAGTGAAATACTCAACTCTAGCTGGCTCTAGTTTTCCATGTGGGGGAGGGGAAATGCCTGATTCCAGCCCATCGACCCATCCTGTCTCACCTAAGGGAAAAAAGCACCCTGAGAAACTCTGGTGTAGTTCACACCCCAAGGCCACACGCTCACTAAAAGACTGAGAGAACTAGCATAGGACTATACAATGCCTCTCCTCCTCCCATACCTTACCACCACATTACTAAAGGCCTATTTCCCACAGTTCCTTTCACACAGTACATCATATCCACTTTGAAATTAACAAGACATACTAGGAGGCAAAAAACACAGTCCAAAGAGACTGAACAAGCATCAGAAAGAATGAGATACAGCAGGAAAGTTGGATTTATTAGACTAGGAACTAAAAAATTAACTAAGATTTATATCCTAAGGGCTTTAATGGAAAAAGTTGACAATATGGAAGAACAGATAGATGGATAATGTAAACAGAGAGATGGAAATTCTAAGGATCAAAAAGAAATTCCAGAGATCAAGAACTGTAAGAGAAGAGAGTGACTTGATAGATTTATTAGTAGACTGGACACAGACGAAGAAAGAATCTCTGAGCTTGATGACATGCCAAAAGAAACTTCTAAAATTGAAAAGCAAAGGAAAAAAAAAAGACTGAAAAAAAAACCAGAATAGAATGCCCAAGAAATGCAAGACAACTATAAGATATATAACATAGGCATAATGGGAAACATATGCATAGTGGGAATAGAAGGAGAAGTAAGAAAGGAACAGGAGCAATATTTGAAGAAATAATGACTGGAAATTTCCCCAAATTTAATGTCAAGCACAAAACCACAGATCCAGAGAGCTCAGAGAACACCAAACCAGATAAATGCCCCTCCCAAAACAAAAACAAACAAAAACAATCCACAAAAGCCCCAAATAGAAAAACCCTCCAAAGTACTTCTAGGCATATCATAGTCAAACTTCAGAAGATGGAAGATAAAGAAAAAGTTTTGAAAAAACCAGAGGAAAAAAACTTCTTACCTATTATAAAGCAAAGGTAAGAATTATATTCAACTTTCCCTCAGAAACCATGAAAGCAAGTAGAAGGTGGAGTGAAATATTTAAAGTGTTGAGAGAAAAAAAAGTCCACCAACCTAGGATTCTGTACCCTGGGAAATTATCCTTCAAAGTTGAAGGAAAAACAAATATTTTCTCAGATAAACAAATATTGAGGAAATTTGTTGCCAGGAGAACTGCCATGTGAGAAACGTTAAAACAAGTTCAGCAGAGAGAAGGAAAATTATATAGATTAGAAATTTGGATCTATGTAAAGAAAGGAAGAGCATCAGAGAATGAATAAATGATAGTAAAATAAAATTTTACTCATTCTTTTTGTTGTTGTTGTTAATTTATTTATTTTATTTTTTTATTATGTTATGTTAATCACCATACATCATTAGTTTTTGATGTAGCATTCCATGATTCATTGTTTGCGTATAACACCCAGTGCTCCATTCAGTATGTGCCCTCTTTAATACCCATCGCCAGGCTAACCCACCCCCCCACCCGCCTCCCCTCTAGAACCCTTAGTTTGTTCCTCAGAGTCCATAGTCTCTCACAGTTTATCTCAAAATTAGGAACAGAGAACAAAGAAAACAAATAGAACATGGTAACAAATATAGGAAATGTTAATCTAACAGTATCAATGATCACTTTAAATGTCAATGGTCTAAATACATAATTAAAAGACAGATTGTCAGAGTGGATCAAAACACAGGACCCAACTATAGGTTTTCTATAAGAAATCCACAGACACATATAGATGGAAAGCAAAGAGATGGAGAAAGATATACTATGCTAACACTAATCGAAAGAAAGTGGGAGTAGCTATATTAATTTCAGAATCAGCAGACTTCAAGTAAAACGATCAGGAATAAAGGGAGTACTTGATAATGATAAATGGGTCAATTCTCCAAGAAGACATAACGATTCTTAACATATATGCCCCTAATAACAGGGTGTCAAAATATGTGAAGCAAAAACTGATAGAACTGCAAGAAGAAAAAGATAAATCCACTATTATAGTTGGACAGGTCAATACCCCCCTATCAGAAATGGACAGATATAGTAGGCATAAATTTAGTTAAGCACATAGTTGAACTCAACAACACCATCAATCAACTGGATATGATGGACGTCTATAGACTATTCACCCAACAACAGCAGAATACACATTCTTCTGAAGCTCACATGGACCATTCACCAAGATAAACCATTTTCTGGGACATAAAACACACCTTAACAAATGTAAAAGATTAAAAATCATACAGCGTCTTCTCCCAAACCACAGTGGAATTAAACTAGAAATCAATAACAAAAAAGATAGATAATACTTGGATATTAAACACCATAGTTCTAGATTAACACATGGATCAAAAAAAAATCTAAAGAGAAATTAAACATTTCTTGAACTAAATAAAACTGAAAACACAACTTATCAAAATCTGTGGAGTGCAGTGAAAGAAGTGCCTTGTGGGAAATTTATAGCATTGAATGCATAAATTAGAAGAGAAAACAAGAAAGATCTAAAAATCAGTAATATAATAGCTTCCCATTAAGAAAAGTAGAAAAAAGAAGAGCAAATTAAATCTAAAGTAAGCAGAAGAAAAAAATAAAAATTAGAGCAAAAATCAATGAAATTAAAAATAGGAGATCAATAGAGAAAATCAATAAAACCAAAAGCTGGTTCTTTGAAAGGATCAATAAAAGCAGTAAGTGCTTAGCCAGGATAAGTTAAAAAAGAGAGAAGACACAAATTACTAACATCAGAAGTGAAAGAGGAGACATCCTTTGGACATTAAAAAGATAACAAAAGAACACTATGAACAACTCTGTGCCCACAAATTTGATAACCTAGATGAAATGGATTCATTCCTTGAAAGACAATCTGCCAAAACTCACACAAGAAGAAACAGAATCAATAATTGATAACCTTACAAAACAGAAAGCACTAGGCCCAGATAGGTACACTGATAAATTCTGTCAAACATTTATGGAAGAAATTATACCAATCTTCTACAATATTTTCCAGAAGATAGAAGCAAATGCTTTCTAATTAATTTTATGAGGCCGGCATTGCTCTAATATCAAAACTAGGAAAACACATTACTAGAAAACTACAGACTGATATGTCATGAACACAGAGGCAAAAATTCTCAAAAAAATATTAGCAAATTGAGTAAAATAATGCATAAAAAATTATATACCATGATCAAGTAGGATTTATCCCAGGTATACAAGGCTGCTTCAACATTAAAAAATTAAATAATGTAACAAAAATGCAATGAATAAAATGCTGAAGAAGAAAAATCACATAATCATATCAATTGATTCGCATCACATCAAAAATGCTAAAAAAGAAAGATCACATAATCATATCAATAGATGCAGAGAACTATCTGACAAAATCCAACACTTGTTCATGACAAAAGCTTTCAATAAAGTAGGAATAGAGGGGAACTTTCCCAACTTGAGAAAAAATATCCTCAAAAGCCTTCAGCTAACACCACACTCAATGGTGAAAAACTTGAAGTTTTCCCACTAAGATAAGGAGCAAGGGAATGTCTTTCTCACCATTGCTTATCAATATCCTATTGGAAGTCCTAGCTAGTGCAATAAGACAAGAAGAAGAAATAAAATATATGCAGATTGGGAAAGAATATATATAAAACTGTCTTTGTTCCCAGATGACATGATTATTCATGTAGGAAATCTGAAAGAATTAACAAAAATACTCCTGGAACTAATAAGTGATTATAGAAAGGTTACAGAATACAAGGTTAATATACAAAACTCAACTGCTTTCATATATACTGGCAATGAACAAGTAGAACTGGAAATTAAAATATGTTACCATTTACATTAGCACTCCCTAAAGTGAAACATTTACGTATATATAGTTCTAACAAAATATGTACAAAATCTGTGTGAGGAAAATGAGAAAACTTTGATGAAAGAAACCAAAGAAGAACTAAATAATTAGAGAAATTCCATGTCCATGGATAGGAAGACTTGATATTGTCTAAATGTCAGGTTTTCCCAAATTGATCTATAGATTAACACAATCTCAGTCAAAATCCCAGCAAGTTATTTTGGGGATATCAACAAACTGATACGAAGTTTATATGGAAAGGCAAAAGATCCAGATTAATTGATTTAATGTTGATGGGAAAAAAGCCGGAGAGCTGACACCAGCCAACTTCAAGACTTACTATAAAGCTACTTTAAGTAAGACAGTATGGTATTTGTGCAAGAGCAGACAAATAGATCACTGAAACAGAATAGAGAGCCCAGAAATAGATCTACATAAATATAGTCCAGTGATCTTTGGCAAAGGAGCAAGGGAAGTACAATGGAGCAAAGGCAGTCTTTTCAACAAATGGTGCTGGAACAACTGAATATTCACGTGTAAAAAAAAAAAAGAATCTAGACACAGACTTTATACCCTTTACAAATATTAACTAAGGATGGATTGCAGACTTAAGTGTAAAACCAAAACTATAAAACTCCTAGAAGATAGCATAGGAGAAAATCCAGGTGACCTTGGATATGGTGATACCTTTTTAGATATAACACCAAGGCAAGATCCATGAAAGAATAATTGATAAGCTGGGCTTCATTGAAATGAAAAAACTCCCCTGGAAAAACTTCCAAGCGAATGAGAAGAGCCACAGACTGGGAGAAAATACTTGTAAAAGATGTATCTGACAAATGGCTGATAGCCCAGATATACAAAGAACGCTTAAAACTCAACAATAAGGAAATAAACAACCAGATTAAAAAGTGGACAAAAGACCTTAACAGACACCTCACCAAAGAAGAGATACAGATAGAAAGTAAGCATATGAGAAGATGTTGAACATCATATATCATTAAGGAATTACAAATTAAGACAATAATGAGGTACCACTACACACCTATTAGAATGGCCCAATTCCAAAACACTGACAACACCAATCCATGTTGGCAAGGTTGTGGAGCAGCAGGAGTTCTTGTTCACTGCTGGTGGGAATGCAAAATGGCACAACCACTTTGGAAGATAGTTTGGTGGTATCTTGCAAAACTAACCATTTACCACACAATCCAGCAGTTGAGCTCCTTGGTATTTAGCTCAAATGTATGGAAACCTATGTCTACACAAAAACCTGCACACAGATGTTTATGGCCGAATTGCTAAAACTTGCAAGCAACCCAGATATTTTCAGTAGGTTAATGAATAAATAAACTTTGGCACATCCAAACAACAGTCTATTATTAAGCGCTAAGAAGAAATGAGCTATCAAGCCATGAAAAGACATGGAGGAAACATACATGCATATCATTAAATGAAAGAAACCATTCTGAAAAGGCTACATATTATACGAGTCTAATTATATGGTATTCTGGAAAAGACAAAATAGTAAAGGCGACAGTAAAAATATTAGTGGTTGCCAGACATTAGGGAAGAGGAGTGATCAATAGGTAGAGCACAGTGGATTTTAAGGGCAGTGAAACTATCTTACATTATTCTACAATGGTGGATACATGCCATTATATGTCAGTCACACACAGTCAACCCCTAGAGTGTATAACACCAAGAGTGAACCCTAATGTAAATTACTGACTTTGAGTGATAACGATGTGTCAGTATAGTCTCAGTAATTACAATAAATGTATCATTCTACTGTGGGATGTCCATGGTGGGAGAGGTGAGTGTGTGGGAACAGGAGTATATAGGAAATCTCTGTCCTCTCTACTCAATTTTGCTAAAAAAATATTTTTTAGTAATTAATAGAGTGTAAAGAGGTTGATCTGGAGATGATAATCTAGGATGAACTGGAGGAGAAATTGTGGATACAGGAGAATAATTAGATGGTTAGTCCAAGTGAGGGGTAGTAAGGACCTAAACTGAGGCCATGAAATTATGGGTTGTATTTACAGAAAAGGAGGGACTATGTGACTGCACTCTCCTCCAGGAGAGAGTGTATCTGGGAGTTCCCAAACAAGATAATAGTGGTGGGAGTATTAGAAAATAGTGTGCACGTTCTGCATGGAGCACTGGGTGTTATGCACAAACAATGAATCATGGAACACTACATCTAAAACTAATGATGTAATGTATGGGGATTAACATAACAATAAAAAAATTTAAAAAAAAGAAAATAGTGTGTGTGGGGGGGCAGTTAAGGAGAGAAGGGGACTACATTAACAACTTTGTGGTATTTCAATAAAACAACTTCCTAATTAATTTTTCCCTGACGTGACCAAGCTCACACCAACCCCTTGGTAAGCCACAGACTGCCCCCACATAAGACCCTACAGCCACCCACCACCAGCCACCACCATGGCAGACCGTGGTGGTTGGGCAGAGGGTATCAGCTGTCAAAGAAACTTCCCATCCTGCTGCTCAATCTCTATTTATACTTCAGAAAATAGCGATGCTGTCCATGAATCTCCCATCACTGGAAATCCAGGTTGCTCTCCCTTCTTGACGCATAACTTCCTGACCCTCCAGTCAGAATGAATGTGAGGTACTGGGGATCCCGGTATCCAGCCTGGAAAGGGCGATTCCATCTGGGAATCCTGCCAGTGTAATGTTGCTTCAATTAGACGACAGATTATAAATTAATAAAGAAAAAAAAAAGCGCCAGACTCTAACGTCTGCCAAAACACACCATTCCCTGTAAGGTTCCTGAAAGGGACTTAGTGATGTATAGTGAAAAAGCCAACCCCCCGCAGCCTTTTCCAGATTCAAGACGCAGACTGGCTGGTCCTCAAAATGTACCACCACCGCCTTTCCCGGGGGAGCGCCAGTGTTGTTCTTGGAAAGAGAACACCTTTCTTTCAGCTGTATTACCGCCGGCATGCTTCACCCAGTCTGTAGCTCTCTGAACCCCCATCAGTAATACAAAACAGACCTGTCACCAACAGAAAACCCTGAGAAAAGAGTAAGAACGGCTGTGGTTGGTTTAGGGCAGAAACGATGTTTAGGTTCCTATGGATGTCAGGGGTTTTCAAAGATTGTGTTTCTAAAATCACGGGAATGAAAGTATCCTTATCAGCTGCCCCTTCTTTAAAAAACAGTCACTCAAACAGCCTTATCCCATAAAATCCGTTCCTGAGAAAGCAATGGTGACCTAATCCCTAGGAAAGTGGCCAGGATCCAGGCGCTGGTGCTCTGCACAGAGTGATGTGCTCTCTCTACCCTTACCCTCAGCATTCCCCGTGGGAAAAATACGGTATGTTGAGCCCACCCTCCCCTTTGTTTTCTGGAATGATCACTTCACTTCACCAACAGATCCGAGTCTCCCAGGGAATACCTACTGAAGCTGCTTTTGTCTCTTTGGGCAGATGTGTTCTATTTCTTCATCCCATTCATTCAGACTCCTGGACATTACTTGTTCTCAGAAGCCATTTCCCTGCTAGGTCATCTGCACAGACCATTCCGCACCACTCAGGCATTTAGCGATTTTATAGTCTTGCCCCCCCAAGGCACATAAGCATACATAAAGCCACTGTGTGAGCACTGGACCATCGTAGAACAGAATCCTTGTCGGGAATGGGGACAGAGTCTTGAAGACTCTGGGGGTGCAGAAGGGGATCTGTTGTGCAGAATAAGGGAAAGCCTTTACTTACAAACACATCCATGAGGAGATGTTCCAGTGTCACTTCAAAGTCTTCCAGTTTGGCAGCTAAGGTCATAGCGAACGCTCCGATGTGCAATGAGGCCCCGCTGACGGCCCACGCCCGCGAGCTCCTCAGCTCAGAGAACACGGCAGGTGTCAGATGGAACCACAGGTGGGAATGGCGCTAGCGGGACGTGGACTAGAACATCACAGACGGCACGGATAGAGCCCTGTAGCCAGAAATCTCCAAGGGCTAATGAGAAAGCTAGATTAATGGCACAGGGGGATCAGACCTGATGCAAAGAGACGTCACCAGGTGAAGAATGCAGCCACGGCCTGCTCTTTGCAGCAACCTGGTCTGAGGTGCTGTGCAAAACGAGGGAAACCCCAACAGTGGGCGAGGGAGAAGGCACCGGGGAGACGGTGAGGGGCAGCAGGGAGAGAATGGAAGAAGCCGTCTGACTCTGATATTTATAGGGCCACATGTTTTTGACTCTAGCCCATTTCTCAGTTCATTTCTGACCTTTCATAAATGGCCAAGCACACTGGGATGTATTGTAGAGCGGGGGCAGTGGGTCCCACAGAAGTTGGCTGTGACCAAGGCTAGGGCAATTCACACAGACACGCCATCAATGGTTCTTTGTCAAAAACCCATCAGACCTTGTTCTGTACACGATGACAGAAAAGCACATAGTCTTGTGAAAAACAAGGAAACGAAAGTCGTGGGGGTACTAAATTTTTCCTTGGAATATTATTAGATCCTTACACTCTCCCCCAGTCTCTGTCCTCCCCACCCCCTCCTCTACGAGAGTAGATAAACATCAAGGAAAAAATTTAATCTCTTGTGTCAACTCCTCAAGCTTCTGCCAGTAAAGAATATCCACTCTATCTCGCAAATGTCATTTTTCCTTTTTGGTCTTCAAAATTTGACTTTTTTTTCTTGCCTAAAATATTGTAAAATTGTGGTAAATACACTTAACATAAAATTTATCATCTTCACTGCATTTTATGTGTCAAATTCGGTAGTGTTAAGTACATTCACGTTGTTGTAGGACGCATCTCTAATCTCATCTTGCAAAACTGAAACTCTGTACCCATTAAACAAATCGCCATCCCCCCTTCTTCCCAGCCCCTGGCACCCACCATTCCATTTTCCGTCTCTGTGGATTTGACTAGTCTCGGCACCTCATATAAGTGAAATTATACAGTATTTTGTACCAAGTCCTTTTGTGTCTGGCTTATTTCACTTAGCGTGTCTTCAAGGTTCATCTATGTTATAGCGTATGTCAGAATTGCTTTCCCTTATAAGGCTGAAATCTCATATCCTAAGAAAGACCCCCATTTTGGACAATTTTTCAGTCCTGAGAAAGTCTCTCAGGGACACTTAGCCATCAAGTCTTTAGTGGCCATTCTTGCCGTGACTGTCCTAACAAAAACAGCTTTGCTCTGCAAGTGAGTGCTGTCCTGTTCCCTAAACAATTTCCAAGCCAAATGATCCATGAAAAGTCTAGTCTCTGACTCCAAACAGGGTGTGACCACTTAACAGTCAATATTGATGCCAAAGAAGAGGGGGCCCCACGTGAAGTCGAGGAAATATAAAAAATCTCTGCTTTACGATGAAACTTCTCCCCTTCTTGTCAGAGCTCTTGAAACTGGGAACAGCTGAAACTGTCCAATTTAGTATCTTCCCATGAATTTTCATTTTCCCAAAGGAGATCCAGACCCACTTAATTCAGCATTTAACATTTAAACAAAGCAACCATAAAGTAAAGGACAAGGAAAAAATTGATAAAAAGCATCATATTATTTCTAAAGCGGATTTGGAGTCTGTCAGACTAGTTTTAGCTTGACAGTTGGTCATAAATTGTCCATAAATGTTCTTTGAGTTATGGTTTTGATTCTGTTTTGGGGCCTCTCATAGAGGAATTACAGTGGCTTCATGACAAGCATCTCTGTTTAGGCAAAGGCACCAGGGAGGGGGCGGCGATGCTGTGATGAACGGCTCCAATAGCCAAGAATGTACAGAAAATATATTTCCTGGGTGGGTGAACTCATAGTCACAGCACTTCCTATCAGCGAATGCATTTGCCGTGTCTACGGCTGGTACAATGACTAGAGCAAACAATGTCATCAACAAAGACTCAGTACAAGTCAACTTCTTGCCAGGTAGTTGTCATGTTTTGTTAAAACTAGGGCTGTCCAGCAGAGATTCAAAAACCCAGGTGCCTTCTCTCACCAGGAAAGAGAGCGTTGGGTGAACGATCGGCCATATGATCAGGAAGATTACTGGGGAAGACAGGTGTGCCATCTCAGGAGGGCTTTCAAAATCAGGTTTTGAAACCTGCTCTCTTTATGAATTAAATTTGGATGAAGTATTTTGAATGTCTGGAATTTTGTAAAAAGGATACTTGATTCTTTCATTAATTTTCTTCCTGGGATGGACAAGGCATGAACCAGTGGAGAAGAGTGAATATTTTTCATTTAAGGCAGGCAGTCTCCCAGCCCCAGCAATGAGTTTACATGGTCTGAGGGAACAGGCAGTGGCTTCTCTAGAATATAAACAGCAAACTTCAGGGACAAGAAACTGTGCATAATTTGAGCCATGTGAGTAGTTAGTATTCTGGAACTAGGGCTCTGAGGAGGATGTGTTGAGAATATACTCCTTTTAGGAACAAAATGGCTTTAACAGTCTCCAAAGGGGAGAAATCGACCAGAAGGGAGCCAGCATGAAGAGAAGACGTAAACTGGTAGTGAGTTGTGGATGTCACCCATAAGAGACATTTATTATGAGTTCCAATCTTAGTGGATGATATGAGCCATGTGGAGTTAAGCGGGTTCCCTCGAGGCAGCAGGACCACACCAGCCTTAAGGCAGGGAAACTGTTGATACTTAAGGCAAGTTCACTGGCATCAGTGCTTATGAGAATCTGGTGAAGGATGGCTTTGGTAAACTGAAGGTGGAAGTTTTTTTAGTAACTCTGTTCTAATTAATATATATTTTTGTTAATGACAGACGTTTTCTTGATGCTAATGTCAACTCTGAACATTTATTTGTTCATTCATTCATGCATCCTTTCTACAAAAACTTGTTCAGCACCTGGCCCAGAGAGTGGGACGATGGGTGCCGGTGCTGCTAAGCTGAAGACACAGCTCTTTCTTCAAGACCTTACAGTCTTGAGAATACATGGAAAGATGTGCTGGTGTAATTCTATACTCTCCTTTTTTGAGGTTATGAAAAAAGAGTATATTTCCCTGTCAGGGGCACTTACTCTGGAACTTGGGGGTTGAGGGAGGGCTCACTGATAAAGGGGGAAGGGAGAACATCACGCCCACCTTATGGGAAAGGCATGAGCAAGAATAAGTGAGAGGCAGAGTCCACCCCCGGATGGATTTATAGCAATAAGTGGCAGGGGCATGGCTGCGGGCAGTGATGGAGACTAGGGGTCCGAGCCCAAAGACCACTGTATTTGAGAAGGTGGCAACCAGGTTCTCAAGATTCACAACACAGGATCCTGATATCATCCCACAGACATGCCTTTGATGGTATAATCTCATTTGAGAAAAAAAAATACACTTTAACCATTGATCAAAGCTTCTGGGCCACCTGAGAAGGATCTGACATGCACCACCGTGCTGGGGCTCCCCATTGAGAACAATGAGTTAGCAACACACCTGATACAGGAGGTAAATGCTAGAATTTGTTCTTCAACTTGAATAATAACATTGGAGTGTATGGTTTTAAATCTCGAGTTTCTTCCTATTTAAATCTTGGGTGACCATCTTCTTCTCCCTTGTTTATGAAAAATCCCCCCAGCAGGCTCAACATTTTGGTGATAGAACTCAATAAAAGGAAAATCTTTGGAAAGTGGGGATTTGACCGAATTCCCTGTACAGTCTCCCTCAGTGTCCCCAGGGGAGCTGTGGGTAAACCATCCTTCTAGAGAGTACTGTGTTTTCTGCAACCCTGAAAATTAATGTCTACTTCAAAAGCCTGAGTCTTGATGGAGGTAAGGTCTGTGGCTCAACTAGATCACAGTCCAATTCATATCAAACAATTTCTATTAAGTACAATGACGAGCAAGCCCAAGGCAGTAGGCAATTGGATAGGCAAAAATGTTTTCCTGGAAAGGTCTTTCTCTTTCCACCCTAGAGCAGTGATTTTCTATTCAGTAAAACCATTTATTTAAAGGTCAGGTACAAAGCACCTGACGGATCAGACCACCGTCAGGTCAATCAGAATCGGTCATTGAGATAACTTAGTAACCATTTTAGTGCCTTGACTGGTGAATCTAAGCAGAAATTTGATCCAATGATGAAATAATTACTGAGATTTTTTTAAAGCAAAATCACTGACTTTTATTTTGATCACTCAATTGTGTCCCACAGACCCAGTTTATAATACAAAACACCTCCACCAATATGTATAAAAGCAACTAATATTAATGTCCTATTGATGACCTTGTCTGTCAAGCTTCTGCCTCGCCTTAAAACCAGAAAGGGAGGGTTTTTAAAGTACTCACGCTTGTTTAAGTAAACCAGACTCTTCTGATGGCCCTAACAGACAGCTGCCTGTCTGGGTCTAGTTATAAAGGCTCGCCTGTCTGCCTCTTGGACGACAGACATGGTAATTTAAAGGTTTGTCTCTATAGGGCCCCTGGCAGGCTGGCACAGCCGTGGGTCAGGGCTTGGCTATCAGCAGACCACGCTCTCAGTGTCTGCCCATCCTTCCCGTGTTGGTGTCGGATGGTTAACACAACCAACCTTGTCTTCCCTGCTCACAATGCATTTTCAATTTCGACAGCCTCTCTGACAAGTACAAAGGCTCTATTCCTCTATATCTGTCCCCCACCCCACTCCGCCGGTCTCTCCCACCCGCATCCCCCGCCCAGTCACAAGGAAGAATTTCAAGACTTTCAAAGCCAACAGGCAGTGAAATTCGTGTCAGGCACATTCAGTGATGCCCTGGGCTCATGATGGACAGAAACACATAATAACTCGCCTGATCTCTCAGTCTTGCCACCTGTCATGTGCTCTACCACGGTGAGTAAAGGAGGCTTGTGGGGGTTCTGAAGCCAGCACCAGCGGGGCACAGTGGGGATGTGCCAAGAACAGTCACCTCAGCTCTGCCACCTGTGTTTTCTAAAGACACCTCGCTTTCCAGAGTTCAAACGCAGGTTTTGGAAACACAGATCCTTACCACATTCTCCCAAATCTTTTACGGATGTTTTTGATGACTCTTTCTCATCTACAAAAGTTGCATGGGATTTAAAAGATTTCCATGCCTTCCAGGGTTGTTTTGAGAACAAACATGATAAAGGTAAAGCACTTAGAGCTAGTCCGAAATGAGAAGCTATGCACACAGGAACTACACGATGGTTACTAGTTGCTGGGGACTGAACGTTTAGGTTTCCCCAAAACTCATAGGCAGAAAAACCTAACCCCCAATGTGATGTTATTTTGAGGTGGGGCCTCTGCGAGATGATTAGGTCATGAAGGGGGGAGCCCTCATGAATGGAATTAGTGTCCTTATAAAAGAGGCCCCAGAGAGCTCTCTTGCCCCTTGCTACTGCCATGTGAAGTCACAGCTAGAAGGCAGTTATCTACAAACCAAGAAGTGATAGGACAATGAAGCCAGAAGTGGGTCCTCACCAGACACTGACCTGGCCAGCGCTTGATCTTGGACTTCCCAGCCTCCAGAACTATGAGAAGTAAATTTCTGATGCTTGTAAGGCTCTGGTCTGTGGTATATTGTTATAACAGCCTGAACAGACTGAGACACTACTGTTACATATGTTCCTTTTTGGGGACCTATGAGTGACAAGTTGGCTCAGTTATGTCATTGCCCAAATGAGTGAGTCTGCTGGTGGTAAGAGAACCACCATCCATCTTGAGTAACTGACTTGGATTGGGTTTTCTCTCCCCAAAAGCCTTCCTCATGTTGCCTTAGAATGATCAATGACTCTTAATCCTTTCAGAGTCAATGGTCTTTTGTTACAATGAATCTTTTATAATGTTCCTTACTGTCCTCAAGTGAAATCATAGATAATGTAATCTGCCTACACATAATCTTTAAAAAATATCAACACAACTCTCTGCTACGTAAAGAAGCAATAAAACAAAAGTAATCTATAATGAAATAACACATACCAGTATACATAAAAGTCTTTGTATAATGCAACTACACAGAAAACATGGTGAACCGATCACTTAATCACTGTGAACGCAACAGGTCCAAATGCAAACTGACATCAGCCTGCTCTCCATGATGTCAGTGTGGTGGTCAGCCTCCCCCCACCCCTCCTCTCTCATCTGTTGTTGGGGGACAGCCTCCCTGGGCTTGACCAGTGGTAACAGAAGAGAAGAGAATCTGGATGGAAGGAAATATGGCTGTGAGTGTTTGGGCAGAAGAGAATGGTGTTTGGGACTCAGGCATGTCCTGACCAGTCTTAGTAACTTAGTAGCCTATTGCTCCAGACCAACTCAAGAGTGATTTGAGAGGCTGTAAAAATTACCAGACAGGCCTGGAATGGAGCTGAATATCTACTCATCTCCAGTATATTCTTGAGATACTATGTCCTTGCATAGCAAGAACGATCTAGTGTAACTTGAACATTTTTCCATTTGGACCTTAGGGTCCTCCACTAAGGACAGGCCAAGAGGCTATGGCACTTGATCTTGACTTTTCATTTTGACTTTTCCCAGGGGCTGATCAAAATGCATGTGTTGTATCTTGCATGTCCTGGCCTTACTCCTCAAGCTGCAGGGGAGATGACCGGGCCCAGTGAGTCGACCGTGGCAGGCTGGCATCACATGAACGAGGTTCTCTAAGAGCTCATAGGTGATCGGAATCCCAAGACACTGGCTCCTAACTGTTGCTCCGTCCTTCCTTGGGCACAGCCCTGTGTTTTCCATATATGATCTCCAGAACTTGGAAGAGCATTCTGGGTTTGGCCGGCTACATAATTGCAGTGGGAAGATGGCTCTTGACCTTTAACCCTTGTGTGATTAATATAATCCCATCACTGAGAAAAATGAAGCTTCCACAAAACAACAAGATCAATATTTTTGTTAGAGGTACTCTGAAGGGGTATGGATCTTGGGTTTTGGGTGGCCTCTACCCACACCTCACAGCCCTAATCAATGAGAAAAACCTAAGCTTCAGAGGCAATTGACAACGCCCTGGCCAAGGTTAGCTAGAGCGCGAACCCGGATGAGAGAAGGAGTTGAAATGACGTGAATGTATCTCGCCACGGCAGTACTGCTCCAGAGACCAGGCCCTAACATCCTCACTCGGACCGTCTTTGAAGGGAGGAGGGCTCATTGCGTCATAGGTTCTCTGACATTTCCACAACAACTACAGCTCTTGGGGCGATTTCATAGTAGGGAGATGAGCCTGCTAAGGCAGGGGCACGGAGGAGCTCTTCACTGATCTTCCTCAGCCTTGAAATGGAGTCCAAAGCATTCAGGTGTCTTAGAGTTCTGCTTCTCTTCTGAATCTATGCAACGATCAGAGTAGAGTGAATCTTTTTCAAAATATGGTAAGATGAAAGACCCACTGATCACATCAAGACAACAAGGCATTAAAGTGTGAAAACCTTAGTAACGGATGCTCTACTGAGTGTATTATTAATGACGATACATAAAGATGAAAGTTTCTACTTGCTTCGTGACTTGTCCCAAGTTATTAGGGCTGTCTCCATAATTAATATTGCTTCTCTCATTTTTTGCATAGGACCTTTGGCTTAATATGGAGAGCGAATGACCCAAGAGCTAATTCCATGGGATTGCTTCACAAACAGCCAGGATCTGCTGTAACTTGCTTTCCACGTGGCTGCCAGTGGGCTGGCTGGTTGGAACTGGAAGTCACAGGCACAGTGAGGACAGGGCAGTGTGTACTTCTCCCTGCACAGGGAGGCTGTCCTAGGGCAGCCGAGGCAGGAGCAACGCTGGGCTCCCCAGTCTGTGACTGTAGAATCTCAGCCTCTTTGGCTCAGTTTCCGCCTGGGTCCAATTCCGGGCAGAGATTAGACAAAGGTTTCTAGATGTTGGGCATTATGGCACAGTACAATTTGCACATCAAGTTAAATACTGTGGGGACCAAGCTGGGATTGCCAATATGCTAAGTTGGGGCATTAAAAAAAAATAACAAAAACAAGCCAATTATCATCTGCCATCACCATGATTTTATTAAAGAAAAGACAGTTCAACACACAGCAAAAATGGAAGAGATATAATCTCAAATTCTAAAGTGGAAGGAAGTCAGCTGGATGGCCAAGTCCCTCTGTTGTCTGTGTGTATTTTCTGCCATGCTCCAAGGACTTTATTTCAGGCCTGTGCGGATCAGGGACTGGGCCCTGGAACAGGAGGATGAGAGGGTCCTCAGCTGCAATTCAGCCCTGACGCCTGTGGCTTCATCTCTAGTTTTCAGTACATCCTCACTGCTACTAAAACAGACTGAGACACGCAGGAGTGAGCTGATAGGCGAATCACTGGAGATAGATCCATGTGATTTAACCCCTCACCAGCTCTCTTAGCATTGAGAACAACCTCAGCAAGGCAGAGAGGAAAGCCTAAATAAACACTCTGCCTTCACCCTGAGAGGTGTGGAGAAGGAACGAAAGCCGACCAAGGGAGAGTAGAGTGACGCTTATTTCACTTCTCGATCAACGCACATCCTTGCAGGCTTGTACTGGAATGGGCAGTGCTCTCTGGGAGCTACAGCCCTCACCATGATGAAGACTCTTCCCCAAGCGAGTGCTTGGGAGGGAGCAACCTGAATTCTGTCCACAAGACCGAGGCCCTCTTTTTTGAAACTTGTTTTGTTAATGGTTTAGAATAGGTAGTATATGCAGATGATACAAAATTAAAAATTAATAAGAGAATACAACTAAAAAGTTAGTCTCTTTTATACCTCTGACTTATAGCCACCCAGTTCCCCTTAGAGGCAACCCTTTACTATTTCCGGAGATGTTCCAATCAGATTCAGGCATAAAATATTACCATTTGTGTATGTGATATGTATATATAATATATATATTGTAATTATTTACAACTGTAAATAGTATTTCATTGTCTGGAAGATTTCATTTAACCTATCCGCTATTAATGGTTGCTAAGGCAACATGAAAATGCATTTTGCCCAGGTGTGAAAATATTTTTAAGAGTTCTAGAAGTGGAATTGTTGGCTCAAAGATCATGTGCATTTAAAAAAAATGATATTGTAATTTTTACTCTCTGTAGCATTTGTACCAATTTATACTCCCACAAAATGGAGAGTGCCTGGTTCCTGACACCCTCAGCCACAGGGTGCGATAGCTAGCTTCTGAACCTTGGGCGATGTGATGTGAAAAACAGCATCACGTTGAAATTCAATTTAAAATTTAAAATTTAAACTTCAATTTAAAATCTCCTTTAATAAGTGAAAATATTGTTCACAAAAATTCCTTAATACTAATTCCCTTTTTTAAACCAAGGCTTCATTGATTCAAATGGGTCCAGCAGTGTCTCATAAACATTCTAATGATGGGCATACACTAATGATCAGCAACAAGATGACCCATCTACCCACTGAAGTCCACATTTAAAGGCAATTTAAGAGAATCTTTATTAATGGTTCCCTTATGCATCTCTGTATTACATACCCCCAAACACACCTGTTAGGATGAATGAAAATTAAAACCACCCTGAGCAAGAACAAAGGGTAATTCATCCAAATAGTCCCCTTTGTAAAATTTCCCTTTGGCCTTGAGAAGAGATATCAAAACCACGAAAAGGTTGAATCTTGACAGACTTTGGACCATGACACCTGGTCAGATGTGGACTGGACGAAATTGATAACACTTGTCAGGTACTCAATTGCGAATCTCCCAAACTCAGAAGCTAATCTCATGGAGGATCAGTAGGGTAGGCAATAAAGGTCCTCAGCATTTCCACCGTGTGCCGAGATATATGAGCGTCAACACTTCTAAGTACAGTTGCAGTTTCCCTGTGGCTTTGTTGAGCAGACCTGTTACCCATGGCTTGTATCGGCAAGGATGAGCCTCCTGCCTCACTAACCTCATGGTGGGCCTCTATTTTATTCCGTGGCTAATATCTGCTTAGGTTTCCACTTATTCTCCAGGTCACACGAGCTGTGTTTGGAAAAATGATCATAAACACTGACCTTCAGAATACCATTTCTTGGGCATTTTTGAAAGGGACAGTGTAGACACCGTGGATTTCTTGGGCGTGTAAGAAATCATTACAGAACAGCAGTCGACACATGAAATAATTCATTTAATTCATTTAACTTAATTTTAACATATTAAATATTCACCGAGCTTGTTTTCTATAGAGTTTGCATTGAGGTTGTAGTGATTTTTTCATATACTGCCAGCCCTGAGCTTTTAATTCTGTGGCTGGAAATGCTTAGACTCCTGAATTGTTAGACTATTTTATAGAGCATGACCTGTACTGAGGCCATTTACCTCTACTGTTGTTTAATAATATCCTTTTTGCTCACAATGGGGTAGATGTTGTATATACAACTGGTGAAGCAGGTCTTTCACATCTAAAGATTTGCATTTCTAATTTCTAAGTAAGATGTTATTGCTTGCTCCCTTGCTCATCTATCATCTATTATCTACCTACCTACCTACCTATCACCCATCTAATCTTTGCTCTGCACCAGGCACTATTTTAAGTGCCTTAAAAATATGAACTTATTTAATTCTCACAGTAGCCCAACTAAGTGGTTATCCCATTCCATCCCATTTCACAGATGGGGAAACTCAGGAACAGAAACATTAAGTCACTCGGTCACAGTCACACAGCCAGTTCAATGGTGCTGTCTGAACACGAGCTCAAGTCTCCTGGCCCCATACACTGGGCCTGTGTGTGTAGAGCATTCTAGTTTTGTGAGCAATCACTTGTCCCCTGTCACTGAGGGAAAATCATTCCTCTGTTGAATGAAACAGAGAGAGGTCTCGTGAGGAAGCAGAGCTGGTTACAAAGTGTGTGTGGTGGTTGGTGGGGGGGTTTGCTGGAAAATATCTGGTATCCATTTACAAGATACTCTTAATAGCATCTCTACTGTGTCATGGAGAGATTCAATAATGGTACCAAAGGAATTTAGTTGAAGTGAATGTTGGAGCAAAGAACATACAGTGATGTAATTCTTGAAGTTGGGGGAGGAGTATAATGTTCATTTGGGACTAGAGATGAGGGAACAGGCCCTTGGGGCCTTGGCCTTGGTTGGCCTGTCTGCCTAAGGCCAGCATGGAAACAGTGGCCCAGGTCCAGATGTTCTGTTATTTATCTCCTGTGCTCTCGCCTCCACCCCTGGTTAAGAGGACTGTGGACTCCTCAGACACCACAGATTAATTCAGGCGTCTTCTTTTTGCTCTCTGCAAATGCATTCTTCACAGGCACTGAGGTGAGCAAGAGATGGGGTTCAGCCGTGTGCTGGGTACAGCGGGTTCTGCCTTCCTCATGCAGGTGTTTTCTTTACCGAGGTCTTGATGGGAAGGTGGTGGAGACAGAAATGCGTGGAGTGTGAGAAGAGGGAATGGTGAGGTGTCTCACCAACAAGCCTATATAAATACACTTCTCTGGGCTTCGAAGAAGCACGTACCAGGCCTTCAGAGTGGAATAACTATTTTGCTTCCTCTTAATTAAAGGAATTATATGACTCCCTTGCGAGAAAGCAAAATGAGTTATTTTATCATAATTAAGCTTTTAAAACAGCAACTTGCAGTACTTTGAAAAAGTCATGGACTATATGGAGTTACACTCGATTCCTTTTTTGTTTTGTTTTGTTTTGGTGCTGAAATTGGGCAATTAGAACACTTCTTCTTTCTCCAAATGGAACAGAGCTCTTTCTGTCCTTCCAATTTTTCAGAGCTGCTTCTTAAGGAAGCCTACCAGCTTCCTTATGACATTTCTCAAAAAGCCTTGCTTTGCTGTAGTGTTTCCAAAATTTCAACATTTTATCTACAGATTAACTTTCCATCCTTAAAATTCCAACTAATTGGAAGTTCTTTTGTCTGTTTATCGATTAGTTTTCTGCACCCAAAGGGAAACACATCATCATCTTCATACCTGAGCTATTTTGTTAAACAAAACTTAAAATTAGGAACATTTGCAAGTAAGTCCCATATCCAGGCATATTCCCAAAAGAAATGTGTCTATATGAGCACCAAAAGATATGCCAGGGATTTTCATAGCAGCATTATTCATAAGTGCTCCAAAATGAAAACAACTCAAATGCCCATCAGAAATAGAAGAGAAAAATACATGGTATATTCATATTGAATAATCATGTAATGGGATAAAATATATCAATAAAGATGAATGAACCTCTGTTATATTCAAGAACATGGGTAAATCTTATGAATATATTTTTGATTGATGGAAGCTAGACATAAAACGTATAGTGCGTTTATATTTACATATAAGTTCAAAAACACTGAAAATCTTAAAGGCATAGAGACGGGATAAGACTTAGAAAACTTTTTTCAAAAGGATACTTTTACTTGCAATATGTTACCATGTCATCTGCATATTGAAAAGAATGTTTTCTTAATCAAAAACCTTGAATGTATAATATTGAAGTTGCTGAGGACTGATTACAAATCTATTTCTGACAGACTTTCTTTTTATGGGTCATTTCCGCCATATATTCTATGTTACTTTGTGAAGAAATCCTCAAATTTGTTGTGCTGTGGGGATACAAAGGTAATACTCAAAGGAATTGTCCGAGAATATACGTTTATGTTTTAGCAGAGGATTAAATCACAAGCTTTAGCCACAGAACTAGTTTTTCCTTCCCTTTTCCACCTCACTTCTTGCCCACTGGCCTCTTAAATTCTCCCACTGCCTTTTCCTTCCCCCCTCTTCTTCTCTGATGTGCAATTAAGCTGTTCTCCCCAGTCCCATCTTCTGCCTTCCCCCTGCATCCCCTTGCCATCTGGAACTTTAGCTACTCTGATGATAATTTCTCTACCTCCTTCGGCTGCATTATTCCTAAATCCCCACTACCTGCCCTAGCGCCTGTCCAGCACTCTGGTCTCGAATGCCCAGCTGCCTGGTCAGACGCACATGGCTACATCTTTTGCCAAAATTATGCAATAAACATAAAATCAAACTCATTTCTCACTAAACTAGCTGTGGCTTTCTACTTGGTGATCTGGGTTGGTGGCACCACCACTCACCCAGGTTCCCGGCCCCCCATCTCTGGGTTACCTTTAACTCCCCTCCTCACCATTAATAACTAGTCACCCAAGGACACCAACTCTGCCTTTTACATTCTCTCTCCTCTCTGCCACAGGGTTGTCACCATCTTAGACCTTCGTCATTTTATCTCTCTGTTGCAAGGCTCTCCTCATGCTAATTCTTCCTGTGTTTGGCTACTTGACTGGGTTGAATAGTGTTCCCCCTCAAATTCATGCCCACCAGGAACCTGCAGATGTGACCTCATTTGGAAACAGTCATTGCCGACATTAGTCAGGTTAAGATGAGATCAAAGTAGAGTAGGGCTCGCCCCAAATCCAATACCATTGGTGTCCTTATTAGAAGAGGCAAATTTGATGGGGAGACATTATCACACGGAGAGAGAATACCATGAGAAGGCAGAGACAGAGATTGGAGTGGAGCATCTACAAGCCAAGGAATGCCAAAGATTGCCTGCAACCAGCAGAAGCTACAAGAGAGCCACACAATGGATTCTCCCCGAGAGACTTCAGAGGGAGCACAGCCCCACCGATGCCTTGATTTCACACTTCCAGCCTCCACAACTGTGACAGAATAAATTTGTGTTGTTTTAAGCCACCCAGCTATGTACTTTGTTCTGGCAGTCTTCATAAAGAAATAAAGCTACCACCATAGTCTTCACAAAACACTGCTTTTTACCATAATACTTCTCTCTTCCAGAACATTCAATGCCTCCCTCTTGTCTACCAGCTTAATCTCAGTGATGCCTTTACCAGTCAGGTGGTGTGCTCTGCTCCTTCTGCTGTTATAACTTCATGTGAGTTCTGCTACAGCCAACAAATCCGCCTGCTTCATCCCTTCCCAGCATCCACCTGCCTTTTCCACCCCACGTGCACAATGTTTGACGGGACTTCTCCCCTTGACTTCTTCCTGCTGAAATTGTGCTACTTTTTCAAGGTGTTCAAAGACTCAAACTTTTTTTTTTAATATTTTATTTATTTATTTGACAGAGAGAGAGCACAAGTAGGCAGAGTGATAGGCAGATTGAGAGGGAAAAACAGGCTCTCCGCCAAGCAGGGAGCCAGATGTGGGGCTCGATCCCAAGACCCCAGGATCATGACCTGAGCCGAAAGCAGCTGCTTAATGGACTGAGCCCCCCAGGCGCCCCCAAAAACTCAATCTTGAGACCCCGAGATCATGACCTGAGCCAAAGTCAAGAGTCGGATGCTCAACTGACTATGCCCCTTCGACATATTATTAAAAAGACACAGGGCAACATGCAAGGCTGTTCTGTAACTTTTTTTGAAAAAGTCTTTTCCCAGATCAACTGAGTCCAAAGGGCTTAATTTGACCATATTTTAAGGAAATGAAAGGCAGAATTATTCTAATACTTGTTAATGCCAAAGTGGAGGTCATTTTCAGCTTTACTGGTGTCTCTGGTGATCTTACTCCTGGCTCCAGCCTTTCTGATTCCTGACTCAAGAGAGGAAATCATTTCTGTTTGCTCAGGGCAATGATCAAGGCCCTGACCTTGGAGCACACAGCTAGAACACTTTGATGAGCAAGGTTTCAGTATCCTGCCGGGCTTTGGCCTAGAGCAGCCTAAACACTGGGGAAGGGAATGGTTTTGTGGCTGCGCTAATGAGGAAAATCCAAACTGATCCACATGTGGAGATATCATATCCCACCAAGTGATAACTGCCACTATTTGGAAGCATGTTTATCAGGGCTGGTTGCTGGAGATACCGAGAGAAGGGAAAGAGTGAGATCTTTATGAACTGTGGACCATGCTATCCATATTCCTTCTGATTTGTTAAGAGATGCATTGGGCTTCCATCTCCAACATCACTCTCAGACTGTTGTGGAATAACCCTCTGTGAAGCATAGTGATGTCTTGATCTGAACAGAATTTTGATGACTTGTGTCAAAATTTTAATTCCATTAAATAGATCCATTGAGTAAGGAATAGATTCTTCGTGGTGGAAATACATCATTGCAAATTGCTTTGTTTCAATTTCTTTATCCTTTGCAATTTTGTTTTTATTGTTGTCCTTGCCTGGTGGAAATGATGTGAAGAACAGCTCCCTGGTTCCTTAGGAGTGAAGGTTGCCCACAGATTCTGATATGGTTTGGTTGTAGTAGACCAGTATCTCATAGCAAAGCTCCCATACAATACCAACTGTCTTGGCTGTCCAGGTAAAAAAGTTCTTCATATGCCTGCCTACCAGCATGTAGTCTATGGGCATTCTCTGCTCTCTTCTTGTCCCCTGATGAGAATGGAGTGTTGACCCTCAAGGAGCTCTGTATGAACTGGCCTATGTGGAAACATCTGGAGTGGCAGCCAAATGGGTCTGCAGGAGGCAAAAGGTCCAGGCCTTAAGCACTGCAGACCACACTGGAGGGTGGCCCAGAGTTAGACATCCCAACCATCTAGGACAAAGTAGAAGGTAGTCTTCTGGAGCCCAAGGCTGAGATGACTAATCTGGTGTTGGCTTTGCAAATTGCTGGGAGAGAAAGAGGGTCTTAAAGCTAGAGTCCACCATAACCACTGCCTGAGTCTAAGATTGACCACTTGATGGCTTTTGGAGCCTCTCCTTTTAAAAACTGCCAATTCAGTGTTGATCATCTTTACAGGAATTTTTACCTCGAGAACCCTTGGCTTCAAGAGGACTGGGAAGCCTCAAAGACTGTAAATAAAATGTGTGTGAATACATGTATAAGAAAGAAAGAGAAGCCATTGTGTTCATTTCAGTTTTTCAAACTGGGGCGTAGTTAGTTTTGGTTATTTCAGAAACCAGATAGTCAAGGGGGTTGATGGGAGCTCTGTACCATCTTTAACCTCTGCAGTCTTTAATCAGCTGATTATCAGTGGATGGGAAAGCTGATTTCAACATTCCTGTCTATGTCTCTCCTGGCTATGCTCTGAACACCTAAAGAAAAACCCCATTGTACTAGTGCTGAATAACAGAAAGCAAAACTGACTATAGCATGAAACATGAAACTTTAGGTTTGGAAAGTACTTCCCATCTTAGAAATTTCCCCTTTGAGGAATTTCCATGTCCAAGAAGTACGGGAGAATGTGACTCTGGGGTTTTAATACCAGTGAGTGGCAAGGTAGCAGCATGAAATAGCAAGAGGCTTTGGAGGTATGCAGAGCAGAGTTAGAATCATGGTACTGCTCCTTCCGCACTGTGGGGCCTGTGGCAGACCGTCGAAATCAACTCTCAGCTTCCTTCTCCACCAGGGGTGACAATGGTACCCACCTCATAGAGCTGTTCTGACCACTTAATGGAAAATGTATGAGGCATTTAGCGCACAGCCTACCACATTGTTGCTCTATAAACAACAGACATCATTTCTGTGTTCTTTCTCAGTAGGATCCCGAGATAATGCAAGAGGGAAGTAGAGACCTCATGGAGGAGGAGGAAGTTAGGGGAAATCAAGGAAGGATGTATGTGTGTTGGGGGAGGTGGGTGGGCACGAGGCAGTAGCCAAAGGCCTTGGATCAGGATGAAGAATGAACCAGCCTACCAAGATATTACTAGGATGGCTGCCACTGCCCTGAAAGTCCTGGCCAGCTGCAGACTTGGAAGGATCCCTGTGCACATTCAAGCCGGAGCCAGGGGACTGGAATGGATTTGGATGGTGAATCACGAACTTAGGAAAGTGTTGCGAGACTGCCTTATTCGTGGCATTTGCCTCTTAAATAGCACAGTTCCCTCCATTTTGCGCAACTGATTTTTTTTTTTTGGTAAACTCCCCACTTATTACATTATGGCAGAGTTTTACAGTAATAAAAACAGTAGTAATTTTTGTTAGCAGAATGGGACTCTCCCCGGTTGTTACTAAAACAAAGCTGTTTCTTTCCTTCTGGCCCTGTGTCACCAGCTAGATCCCAATACCTGACCTTTACTGTCTACCTGCTTGGACCCACTGACCTCGTCCTGCAATTTTCCTTAAGCTCTTCTTTCCAGCTTATCTCTTAACTCAGGCAAAGGACAGTATGGACACAACGTCCCATGATGGGAACGGAAACTACCCCACCAGCAATAATGACTGCCCAACTCTAGTGGCCCAGACCATCCAGACCAGCTTGAGTTAAAGCTCTGACTCGCCCCTGCTTTAGGTGGACCGTGAAGTGACCTCTGGAATGACTAACAATCACCTTTATCTCATTAAAACACTAAAATCTCCACCCAAGGAAGAGCACAAGCCTCATTTACATACCATACCATGTATGTATAGGCATGTTTCCATAAGGCGCATGCGTGACCTTAGGCCCGCCTCTACGTACCACGCAAATTGTCCCTATCTAAATATTCATCCTAACCCTAAATAGAAGGAACCCATTCACTCTTGGTCGAGGAATCATGGCTTTGGAAGTCATTCCCCATGATCTCTTTATTGGCTCTTTATCATTCCCCATGATCTCTTTATTGGCCCCATGATCTCTTCCTTTGTGACAACTCGCCTGAGACAGTGTATCTTTGACTCACTAAGGAGCGAACTCACCTTAGTTCTGTGACACCTGGAGATTTCCATTCACTCCATTTCCTAAAGTTCGCTCGGAAATGTGGTAAGAGCTGACCTGAACAACAAACTCTCTTCCTGGCAGAACATGGAGAACCACCTTGTAGTTCAAAAAGCAGGATAGTCACACTACCAGGGTTTGTGTCAAACAACAATCTGGGACGCACAGAATGATGTGAAAAGAAGGTGAGAAGCAGTCCCTCTGGGAAAAAAGTGTTGGTTTTGCCCTGTGCTGCATTCCTGATTCACTGATGTGCTGGTTTAATTTGTACCTGAGACCTTTCTCATACCTTTTTCAAGTAAAGAAGGTTAAAGCTAGTAAACAGAGCAATTAAGCTCATTAGAATTACAAATGTGCAATGGGGGAATTTGGGGTGAGGAGGTAATTGTCCGTATAAATAAGCAATTTATGGTGAAGTGTAGAGTTTCACACTAGATAGAGTCTTTAAAATAAGGACAGGAAGTTGAAGACACGTGCTGGCAAGCATTCTAGAACTTTAAGAACCACAAGTGGATGCTGGTTTTTGTTTTTGTTTTTTTTTTAATTTTATTTATTCACTTGACAGAGAGAGACACAGTGAGAGAGGGAACACAAGCAGGGGGAGTGGAAAGGGGAGAAGCAGGTTTCCCGCCGAGCAGGGAGCCCAACGTGGGGCTCGATCCCAGGACCCTGGGACCATGACCTGAGCCGAAGGCAGACGCTTAACCACTGAGCCATCCAGGAGCCCCGGACACTGGCCTTTTAAAACTAGGATCCCCCAGTGTGGTTGTTGGTGCATAAGGAAAGAGGTCAGCCAAAACTGTGTCCTTCCACTCATAATTCATAGTGCTCTAAATTTTTTTTCCTCTCAAATTTCCTTAGGGGCTGTTGGATTTATCTTTCCTTTCTTTTTTTTTTTAAGTTGGGCCTCATTGGGTAAGGATTTTGTTAAACATGAGGAAGTATTTTGCTTTTGTCTGTTGGCTGTGTGTTCACAGTTGTCCTTCTGCATGCTTAGCACACCTCTGGGTAGCCTAGACCCTCATGCCAACAAGGGTTTACTGAGCATCTACTATGTGGAGACAAGAGAGTCATGGTTTTGAGCAGAGGCTTTGTCTTTACTGCCTACAAACTGCCTTGTGTCAGGCACTTCTTTAATTTCTCAGTTTTCTCATCTGTAAAATGGGACTAAGGTTATTCATCCCAGAGAATTGTGAAGATTAAATGAGTTAATACATGTAAAGCACTCAGAACATATATCAAAGGCACATTCAGCAGAAACTGCTGTCCGGTACTGAACCATTCCCTGGTGCCAGGCACTGCCATCTTGAGAACTTTGTATGAATTAACTTACTTAATTCCCACGAGGACCCTGTGCGGTAGGTACTATTATTATCCTCTTTTGTGGATGATGAAACTAAGGCTTACAGAAGTTAAGTGATGCTCTAGTTATTAGAAAGACTAGCAGAAGTCATCAAAGAGTAATCAGTAACATAAGAAAATATAAAATAGTATTGTGGTATAATTAAAAAATAAATATTAGGTCTTAGTCCTTGCGTCCTGGCACAGAGCTTCTAAAACCTTTGGAATTGGGGCGCCTGGGTGGCTCAGCCAGTTAAGCATCTGCCTTCGGCTCAGGTCATGATCCCAGGGTTCTGGATCAAGCCCCATGTCAGGTTCCTTGCTCAGTGGAGATCCTGCTTCTCCCTCTCCCTTGCCCCTGTGCCTCCCCCTGCTTATGCTCTCGCTCGCTCTCTCTCACTCCTGCACTCTCTCTCAAATAAATAAATAAAATCTTTAAAAAAATAAAACCTTTCAAATTTATTCTTTTGTATGCTACTGAGATGGTTTACTGGGGAGTAGGGGCTACATAGCTAAAGGATGGGGCTGGTCCCCAGAAAGATCAAGCCATGGTTAAAGGGATGGAACTTTAAGCTCCGCCCTCTGACCTTTGGGGATGTCAGAATGGCTGGAGATTGAGTTCAGTCACCAAGGTCAATGATTTAATTAAGCATGCTTACATAATGAAACCTTGCTAAACCACTAAACAACAGGTTCAGTGAGCTTCTGGATTGGCGAACACGTCAAGGTGCTGGGAGGGTGCTCCAAGAGAGGTAGTAGAAGCTGTGAAGCTGTACACTCTCCCCTCCCCAAACCTCACCCTATGCATCTCTTCCATTTGGCTGTTCTTGAGTTATAACCTTCATAATAATCCCGTAAACATAGCAAAGTGCTTTTCTGAGTTCTGTCAGTTAGTTTTATGAATTACTGAACTTGAGGAGGGTGTCATATGACCCGCTGATTTACAGCCAGTTGGACGAAGTATGGGAGGCCTGGGACCTGTGATTGGCATCTGAAGTGAGGGCCATCTGTGGGACTGAGGACTTTAACTTGTGGGATCTGACACTAACTCCAGTAGATAGTGGTAGAATTGAACTGAATTGTTGGACACCTAGCTGGTGTTTTAGCATCGAAAATTGAGAAGTATTGGTCTGACCTAAATCTCTTGCCTCTAGGTGTCTTCTCTTTTTCTCTTTTTGAACTGAATCTTCATCTCTTCCACTTTGGAAGGATTCTCCTTGCTGAACATCTCACCCCCATCCCTATCTCTGCATTCCCATGACCAGGTCACGTGTGCCTGCTCAATGGTCACATTATTTCAACTATGTCTCCATGTTCATGTGAGGACTTAGACCCATCTGAGCATGTTTGGGAGGATCCATGGTGTAGCAATGCCTGATGTCCCTGAGGGGGTACGTGTAGCCTCCTGTAAATAACTCTAGAGGAGGAGAGCATCATGTCGTGCAAGAGAAGACATCATGTCCTGCGTTGGGAGGGTGGGCTGAGTGTGAGCATTGCAAGTCTGCTACTCGGCTTGCCCTAGTGCCTCTATCCCAAGGACTCCCGCTTGGGTCCCAGAGAGGGGAGCTGGAAACGCAAGAGAGTCAGAACTCAAAGGGCAGTTTCCCTCAAACCTCCCTGGTTGACATCAGCCGGGGGAGGAGCCCAACAGGCTCTGTCACGGGAGGGTGGGGTGGCAGGGGGAAGGGGATTGGCACTGTGGGAGGGGGTGGCATCTCAGCTTTCAGTGGATGCATTGGGTGGTGTGGGTTTGCACAGGGCAACGGCAGCTTAGTGGAGCCTCAGTGGCCTTGGCAATAAAATTTCTCCAGGGAGAGGGCCCAGAGCAGGGCTGGAAGGAAACCAACACCAGGGAGTTGCTGAGAGGAACGTTTCACTTGCACGCAGTGCTGGTTGAGCAGTGGCCCTCCACCAACTTCATGTCCTTGGGACCTCAGAACAAGAGCTTATTTGGAAATAGGATTGTTACAGATATAAGATGAGGTCATGCTAGGGTGATCCCTTAACACAGCTGGTATCCTTGTAAAAAGAGAAGAAGAGGCTCAGAGACAGGCCCACAGAGAGGAACAGGCCATGTGATGATGGTGGTTGAGATTGGAGAGATATATCTACAACACAAGGACAACCAAGGGTTGCTGGCAACCACCAGGGGCTCGGAGGGAGGCATGGGACAGACTCTCCCTAAAAGCCTCCAGAAGGAAACAACCCTGCTGACACCTCAGATTTGGACTTCCAGCCCCAAAACTGTAAGAGAGACAGTTTTATTGTTTCAAGCCACCCACTCCGTGGTGATTTGTCATGACCGCTTTTGGAAACTAATATGCACATCTTAGACCTCTTCCTGAGCACTCCCAAAGTACATGGGGAAACATTTTGAAGGATTCCTACAGAGAGTGTGGAGCCAGAACCACGTAAACATTGTTTTTTTATTCTTTGATTTCTGTTTTCTCTCTCAAGCTAATAAGCGCTATGAGGGAAACGAGGTCATGGAACTGCATCTCTCACCACAGTGACTTGTGACCACTGATCCATGATGGCAGAGTATGGCTGATTAGCTGCACTGAAAGAGGACCAGGTCCCTGTGAGTAATTCTGGACCTGCATAAGGGACATCTTGTAAAACGTGAGGGTCTTGGGGTCGGAGTATGCAGGAAGCACCCTGCACATACTGAAAATCATGTAAATCATATGGCTTTGTTATCAGCAGAGCCCAGCCCTGCACATCTCCCCTGGCTGGAAATAGGAATGCTCTTCTTTTCCACGGCCCTTATGTCCCTAGAATTCTACTTCAAATGTATGTTTCCCATGATCCTTAGCTTACTATCCTCATCCAACACAGGCAACTCCTTTCTTCTACGTTCTCTGAGTGTTTCAGTCTCTTCCAGTTGCTATAACAAAAATACCATAGACTGAGTGTCTTAAAACAACAGGAAATTATTTCTCACAGTTCTGAAGGGGGGGAAGTCTGAGATCAGGGTGCCAGGATTACTGAGTTCCAGTGAGGGCTCTCTTCCAGAGTGCAGACCTAGCCTTATCCCCTCACCCAGCAGAGAGCTGAGAGGCCAGTGCTCTTGTGACTCAAGAGGGCACCAATACCGTAAGGGCCACACCCTCACGACCTCATTTAATCCCAATTCCCTCCCAACGTACCTCCTAATACCATCACATTGGGGGGTAGAGTTTCAGCATATGAATTTGGGGGGACACAGCATTCAGTGTATGACACTGAGTACTTACTTCTAGTTGTCGACTTTTGACCCTCACAGCTTAGGACTCACCCTCCTTTGAATTCTAAGCAAGGTTACACTTGCTTTTTATACCCAGATTATTATGGTATCAGTCTGCCTCCATCAAAAAGACCCCTGCTGTTTCTGAGCACTTCCTGAAGCTCTGTCTTCAGTTTGTTCTGGGGCAAACAGCTCTGGCCCCTTGGATTTGGCTCTTCCATCAACTGCTTATGCCCCTGTCATCTCATCTGTCCCTGGTGGCCTTGAAGAAATTATCTTTCCTGGTCTGGCCGCTGCTACCCCAATTCTAGTTTTAAGACACGGGATATTGCTCTTTCTTCCCTGTATAAACCTGTCTTAAGAATGGACACAAGCCTTGTCCTAATTTCCCAAACTACCCTGAGACAAAGCTGAAACTTTTATAAGGTTTTATTGAAGATTCAGCAATAACTAAAAGAAAAATTAAAATTGCTCTACAAGTATAGACCCATCCCAGAGTTTGCTACACAACCAGTATCCCACCTAATGCCTGGATAGTCTTCCATGGATGAGGGAGGCTGTCTAAATCTTTCCAGGCTTCATTTTCAGGAAAAACTGCCTTCTTGGATCCCATGAGAGGGAGTAATTCCCTCTACCACCATCTCAAGTCCACTTGGCTGGGTCTTCAATTTCTGCCTCTTCCCAGGAAGACAGTGAAAGTATGGATTCACTCCAGAGAAAAACCCACCTCCAGCCACATAGCATCATCTAGTCCTTTGCCCCCAGCAACTCAACCACACTCACTTAATTAATGTATCAGTGCTCCATTTTCTTCTAAGGAAGATGCAAGAAGCTTAAGTTATCAGGTTGCATCATGAATATGTATTAGTAGACCTGTTCTTTTCAGATGCAATGTTCATCTTCATGTCTGTATGACATCTGTGCTCCTATCTAGACAATAAGATTCTCAGTAATAGAGAGTAAGGGTTGTATTCCCTTTCTTCTGACTTTCTTGTACCCTCCATCCCTATGCTACACACACACACACACACACACACACACACACACTCAAGACCTAAAATCATGGATCCTGTATACACAGCAGGCACTCAATGATCACCAGATTGTTTGTTTTGTCACAAAGCTTCTGAAACAACTGAAGGATTAAAAAGACTGTAAATAATGCCTACTTCCATTCTGAAGATATTTGCTTTTTTCAGTTTTTACATGCTAAATTCATTAGCTTTTTCAAATTGAAAAAAATTAAAAGTATTTCTTTCCAGTATTTCTACAGTACCAGTCTCTGTCCCAATTACCATTTCTCTGGACCCCCACTGTGTGTATGGTGTCACTAATTTGCTATTGGCTTTCTAAGCTGCTACTCACACATCCTCCATCCTATCCAAACCCACATTCCCTGGGAGACCTCCCCACCATCTGCTCCCGTTCATTCACGCACAAATACTTAGTCATTTCAAATGCAAGCTAAGCTCTTTGCTGCTTCTTTGTCTCTTCTAGGGAGAGAAAAGAGCTGATATTCTTGCTTTCTTGAGTTCTTGCTTTCTGCCCCTCATACAATCAAAAGAGAAAGAAAGGTATTGCTTATGGGATATTTTGAAAAACAGTCAACTGTTCCCAACGTTTCCCCAAATAGCAAGTGAGTTTTTCATATTCAGCCCTGCCACGTCTGGCAGATGATGTTTTGTCATAAAACCTTGAAGCCATAAGTGGACTGACACGTCTGTATCTCTTTGGCCTTGTCATATTTAAGAAGCAGCAGACAATAGAAATGCAAGAATCTTCTTCAGTCAGGCTTAGGGGAAGAGGACTCAAAGAGCTTTGCAATTAAGGCATTTTGCTTTTAGGTCAGTGGAAGTTATGCAATGTAATATTGTCAATACAGACCCTAGATTCTTTTTCTTTTTTAGCTTTATTTATTTTTTGAGAGAGAAAGAGAGAGCATGCGCACACATTGGGGGCGGGGGGGGGGCAGAGGGAGAGGGAGAATCCCAAGCAGACTCCCTGCGCAGCACAGAGTCAGATGAGGGGCTCAATCTCCGACCCTGAGACCATGACCTGAGACGAAATCAAGAGTTGGAGCTTAACCGACAACTTAACCAACTGAGCCATCCAGGTGCCCCAAGACCCTAGACTCTTAAGTTATTTTTTTCTTGGATAAGGCAACACAAGCAGAGAACACACTGGTGCTTCACTTTTCAAATTCCAATAAGTACAGTGAAGTTCTTAATTAAATGAAAGCAATAAAACAGAGGGTTTTTTATTTTTTCCTACTCAGCACCATCTGAATATAGTACTTTCTTCACACATCATCTTCACCCTCGAGCTGGATTTATAAGGACATGTCATGTTGACAAATACAAGAAAATAATAAATACCAGGCTCTGTGGCTGTTTCATATTATTGCTTTAATTCGAGAAATTTCAAGGAAAGAGAGGCATGAATCAAACAAGACAAAAGGCAATGTATGTTGCAGCCAAGTTTGAAACCAAAGGACTCCTTTCCCATCCACTGGGTTTATTTATACTCTTGCTCTCATTTGATGTATCAGAATCTCTTAGAACCAAACTCAGTTTGCTTGACTGTGTTGGTGGATGTTATTAAAAAAATAAACTCACCCAGAAATAAAAGAGTAATTTTCATGACAGAAGTAATATCTAGTTACAGATAAAATAATCCATTCACCTTCACCTAGGTCTTAAGTTGAGCTCAGCATAAATGGGAGTATTTTCAGGTTCCATCGGTGGGTGAAAGCAAGAACAAATGGGCTTGGTTGAGGGAGGTGGTGGAGGGTAGGGTAGGTTCCTCTTTCCAAATACACTCCATCCCCAAATGCTAGCTTCCTCTCCTTCTTTTCTCAGTCCTCAGTGATGAGAAAGCACGGGGATTTGGCTATTTTCATACTGAATTCATAGAATTCATCAGCTTAGGGTCAATCTGAAGTTTGAACTTACATACCTTTTGCCTTTTTTAAAGGACAAATTGTAGCTAGCTAAATGCAGTTTGAAATACACACTTTCAAAATCTTCATTTCTCATCTTAAGAATCTTTTTCCCCTTTCTCCATTAGGAACACTGTCTAATCTGGATCAATAAAAACACTGGCAGAAAATAGAAGAGTCTGAGAAAGAAAAAAAAGGTAGAGTATTTTTTTTAACATCTATGTTACTATTCATATCCAGGACTTGCCATTTTCTATGGTACAGTTGAAATTGGAGGAAAAAAATTGATTTCATTTCACAAAAAAGGATAAATACAGACATTCATTGTTGACCAAGGACCTAATCCCTGTGAGCATAGAGTGGATTCTCATGGCCCTCTCTCCACGCCTTGTATGACCAGAAGGGGATGGGCTGACTACAGTGCTGTGGACCCCCCAGCATGGCAGTCTTCAAGGGCAGCATGCGGCCCTTTGGTGAAGCAACGTGCCACAGAGCTCCCTGCAATTGCAGAGTCTCCAGAGAGTGGACTGGCTGTGCCTGTTGACACACACCCACCGGCTAAACCACAGGTCCAAATGCAATGTGCAGCGCTCAGAGGCCACATGTGGAGTTTTAGATTGCCATAATCATGTATAATGCCTACCCTTGGTTTAGAAGATGGGTGGGAGCAGGAGAAAAATGCCCTGGTCAAACTAAAAATGTTTCCTATAGTCAAGGCAGTAATAATGGATTTGGATATAATTGAGGAGAAAGCAAAAACAAAACTCAATGCATGCCTACTTTCTGATAATTTCAAATCATATCAGGATTGAAAGAGAGAGCAAACCTGGTCTAAATCTAATGATGTTTTGTGAAAGTCATTGTGCAGTCTAATGTTTGTGTGTAGATGAAACCATGTGGCTAGCATTTCTGCTACAGTTCCAATGCTATTACTCCAAAACACAGAAAAATGTAGAAGCTAGAGGTGGAATTTCTTGGAAACTATCCCTCTGCTTATTCAGTTGCGTGGTTCAAGAAGGCAAGGTCCCCATGAGCACCCCAAAATCATTTTCCATCTTCCTTTAGTTCTATTGTCAGGATCTGAAATTGTCTGGAATCAAGTGAAGATATCCCCTGGATAATAAAAATAGCTTTTATGTATTTTACGCTTACTATGTATCAGGTGTTACTCTAAGCACTTTACATGTGTCAATTTATTTAATAATTACAGTAACCTTATGAAGTAGGTACTATCATTACTATCCCCATTTTACAGATGAGAAAACTGAGGCATGGTGAGGTTAAGTAACTAACCCAACTGGTAAGTGTTGGAAGAAGGATTCCAACCCATGCACTGTGAGTCCAGAGTGTGTGCCTTTAACGTTATGATGCCCTACCTCCAAGTTTAAGCAATAGCTAGCATTTATTATGCCCTCCCTCTGTGCCACACTCTGAGCATTTTACATGAATTCACTCATTTAATTATTACATCAATTCTATGAAATAGGTACTATTATTATTATCCTGTTTCGTACAAGAGAAAACTGAAGCACAGTGGGGCAAAGTATTGTGCTCCAGGTCATATGAAGTTACAACTTTTTGTAAGTGGACAACTTGGGAATCAAACCAATCACTCTTGGTCCAGTACCTGTACTTTTTAATAACAGGCATGGGTATGATTAAAGACAAACACTGGGTCTGATTCATCTCTGTTTCTACTTTCATCCATAAGCAAGGTGCTTTCAACATTGAAAAAAACCAGTAAATATCTGTTGAGTGCTTCATTTTAAAAACTGGTGTACAAAAATAATTTACATATAAGGGAATGAGTATCTTATAAAGATGGCGTTCTCCAATTACTGGGGAGAAGGTGAATTATTTAATGTTTGCTGGGACAGATGGATAACCACTTAAAAGAAATATTAAAAAAAACCACAGGTGAATGTGTTTTGATCTTTGAGTTGGCATGGACTTCTAAACTTAATAATGAAGCCAGAAACCATAAAGGGAAGCGTGATAAATTGGACTACATAAAAATTAAAAATTCTGAATGGCAAAATTCACCGTAAAGAATGTTAATAGGCAGATAGCCAATCAGCAGAGAAATTAGCAGCATCTAGGATCCTAATACACAGGACTTACTTTTCCTAATGTACCCAGAGCACTTACAAACCAATAAGAAAAAAAATTTTGAACAAAGGGCAAAGGATATAATCAGGCAGTTTTACAAAACAGCCAATAAATATTTGAAAAGATATTCAATAAGTAGATAAATATAAAAACAAGGTATCTTTTTTATGTATTATCAGATTGACAAAAGGCAGAAAAACAGGTACTGATGGTGAAAATACAGTGGACACAATCTTTCCGAGAACACCTTGTCAGTATTCTCCTCATCCCTAAACTTTTCTTAGCTATCACATTAGGTGTCCAGCCAATTCTGGCTAAGGGATACAAGAGGGAATTTGCTAGGGGCTTCTGGGAAACATTGTTCTTGGGTAAAAAGAGATGTATGGGAGGAAATGCCCCTCTTCTTACAGGTGTTGTCATGTGATGCCTGGAATTCTGATGCCATTTTGTAACCATGAGGGATAAGCTTGAGAACTGGACCAGTACACTGAAGATACCAGATGAACAGGATGGAAAAAATCTTGTATTTGGTGACATTACTGAGTTGCTGACTTAACCCTAGAATGTCCCAACTTCCAAACTTCTTGTTATGTAATTATACTCAATTCCTTATGTTTTTATTTCTTTAATCGGAACTCCTATTCTTTGTAACTGAAGGAATCTTGACAAAATGAATCAAATGTGTATATGCTTTGAATCTAAAATGTAATTTCTAGAGCTTCACCACAAGGAGATAACTAGACAAGTACAAAGAGAGTATATACAACATACTATACGCAGTGAAAAACTCAGAAACCATTTAAATGCCCTTCAAAGAGAAATTGGTTTAATACACAATGTATTTATGCAACAAAAAAAATGATGAGGCAGATTTATATTTACAGACAAAAAATGTTATTCAAGACATATTGTTTAGGGGAAAAATCAGGTTACAAAAGAGCATACATCAGTAAGATGTCATTTGTATAAGATTATGTATATCTGATTAAAGAGATGTGTAGAAGGATATTCACCAAATTGAGGGTTAAGGGTAGGGTTGTTAAGCCATAGATGCATAGAGAAAAGACCCTTCCAGAGACAAACACAGGCAGAGTCTGATAGGCCATTGCTCCTGGGAAAGTGAGTATTGGTCATTGGACTTCAAGGTTTTTTACCAATGGCAAAGCTATCTTTAAGATGGGGATAAGAATAAGGCATTGTAGTGGTGCCTGGGTGGCTCAGTCAGTTAGGCGTCTGCCTTCAGCTCAGGTCATGATCCCAGGGTCCTGGGATCGAGCCCCACATCAGGCTTCCTGCTCAGTGGGGAGCCTACTTCTCTCTCTCCCTTTGCTGTTCCCCCTGCTTGTGCTTCCTCTTGCTCTGTCAAATAAACAAATAAAATCTTTAAAAAAAAAAAAAAGAAGAAGAAGGCATTTTAGCCAAGGAACTTCACATTTCTGGTCTCACTGGCAAGACTTCCTCTTGTGAGATGGTGTATCCATCGGAGCCGGTGTCCTCTGTTTCTGGCCGGATGCCTTCAGTGGCAAGTTCCAGAATCCTCAACTTTAACCAGTGAGGAAATGATTATCTTGCCTAACTCAAGTCCTGAGTTAGAGTGGACTTGCGGTGTGATTGATTCATCAATGACCATTAGTCACATTCCTACTGCTGCACTTGAATTAACTGCTTGGGATAAGGATAGCATTGCCCTCGCCTACCTAGGTTTTCCAACAGAACTGAGGTTGGGTTGGCTTTTCCTGAGTGGTCGGTACCTGACCAAAATGTTAAGAAAAAAGTGGGGGAGGTATTTGAGTTGTGGGTGGGCACTCCACAGTGTCCACTAACTCACTGCGCTGGTCCTTATTTTATTACTCCAACTTCCTTGTTTTAATCCCCAGTGGTTTTGTCTACAGGGACATAATGTGCTGATCTTTCAGACATTGCATGTTTCCTGTTTACAAGCACTTCTGATAATAACTTACATCTAGTTATTATCTAATGAAGCACTTACCATGTGCCAAACACTATTTTAAGAGCCTTGCACATAGGAAGGAGAGAATATACTTATTTTGCAGATGTACTTATTTTTGAACTTATTTTTCCATTCTAAGTAATCAATCTAAAACTATAAAAATGCATTCAAATTAATAGCACCTTAGGACCCACCTCAGTCTCCTGAGTGCTGTGATTACTGTGTGTCTATCTCTCCAGCCTGCATTACTCTGGAAATTGACAAGAGTCAATCTCTGACTCTTCAAAGCAGAGGCAAGATCCAGATGCTTCTTCTAGCTTTAGTCCTGATGTGCCTCATCAAAATGAGCCAGACATTCGCTATGCTATTTATACTTATTAAGTTATCATTCTCTCAACAACACTATTAGGTTTATTTTATTATCTTGGGAGATTTTACAGATATGGAAACAGGCTCAGAAAGTTCAAATAACATATCCGAAATTAAAGATAAAAGCCAAAGTTCTTTCCACCATATTCCCTTTTCTCTTAAAAAAAAAAAAAAAGTCTTACATTATAAGCTTTAATTGCATATCCTTAATTTAGTGATCCACTCCTTATTGTTCTTTTGAAACGCACCAGGTTTCAACCAAATGCTGAGCATGTAGTTCTAGCTCAATAACTATCTGGCCATTATCCAATCAAATTAGGATAGACTGGGGATCACTGCTTTAAGCACACAATCTTGTATGTGAATTTAGCTGCCTCCCAGCTGGTATGCATTCTCCCGATGGTGCATTCCGAGCTACTTAGAGTTTCCTATCTGCCTCTGTATAAAAGACACTGTAGTCAAAACATGAGAATTCGTTGACTTGCTATATGCGTGCCATTGAAAAATTGCCCCACAGGTTTTTAGCTCACTAAAAAATTATGAAACAGAAAGAGAAATTTTACAGCTTCCCCAAGACCTTGGCATGGGGGGGTGGGGGATGAATGGTTCAAAAGCTTAATAACAGCAGCCTATCAACCAGGGATTTGAAAAATCAAGTCATGTTCTTCCTGCTACTTAAGTCAATACCAAGGGTAAAGATTTTGCAATCAGAAGCTCACTAGCAATTTTGCTGGGAAGTGCTCCACAATGGAATGCCACTTAATCCCCCCAGCTGGATGGGAGCTGTGGCCCAACAGTACCAAGTGTGTCGTCCTCTTAAAATATGACTCAGAAGCATTCACGGAGCTGAGATATTGAGGTCCTAAAAATAGCTTATTTTTATATTGGTGTTTTCCCTAACTACAGCCTCGCTGAAAGAATGCATGTGTTCACAGTTCCACTTTCCCTTTCATAGTGCTTTTAAATTACATGCCCTTACGGCCACTTCCAGGCCTCCCAGAAATACTTCTTATTGTAAAACAGGGTCCTGTGGAAGGCTGCCATCCGAGTATCCAATTCCCGCGCCCGACATTGCCATGGCCACCAGAGGGGAAGACTTCTCTTTAGCCTTTGGAAAACAAGAAATGCTTATTCTCAGGAAAGTATGATTTCTTCTGCCCCTGAACTTTTAAAGGCACTTTGCTGGTTCCCATGACTGTTGTGCTCTGATGAGCTTCAGCAATCAGAATATTTTGCTTATTTTTAACATTGAGGAAATGGATCATTCTTTGACATAGCAGCAGAGGCAATTTTAGAAGGCAAAACTGCAGTGATAATAACATATTATAATAAAGCCACCACATATTTACTGGATGTCATACCGTTTTTAAGCATTTTCATAGCACTACCTAATTTGAGTGGGAGAATAGGCTGGCCAGGTTGTAAACCCATGTCGTTGGCTTATTGGATCCTTGTTCACACTCATCACTGCTGTTTTATTCTACCAGTAACAGAAGGATGCAGATGGAGAAGAGTGGCCTTGCCTCATTCAGCTGAACTTTGTTTTTCTGGTTCACATTTGAAGTAGCATCGAAGCAAAGGCCTCAGTGCAGCCTCTCCAATTTCCCCCTGAGATACCTAAGTCACAGAGAATAAGAACTCACTCAAGTGCCTCAAACTGGAACCTCAAGAAACAGAATCTGGGAGAAATTTCCACTATTAGAAAGGCTGTTGGAATTAAAATAAAATAAACAGTAACCTAGCCATGCTTAATTTTATAAAACAAAGAAGCCCTATCCCCATGAAAAAAGATAAGGACACATCATTCCCTCTTCTTTACATGTCCCCCTGGCTCAGACTCAGGGCCTGAATAAAGCATGAAAAGGGTTATAGTACTCTCTCTCTCTCTTTTTTAAAGATTTTATTTATTTATTTATTTATTTACTTACTTACTTACTTACTTAGAGTTTGTGTGTACATGAGCAGGGGGAGGGGGATAGGGAGAGGGAGAGAGAGAGTCTCAAGCAGACTCTGTTCTGAACATGCAGCCTGATGTGGAGCTCTATCTCATGACCCCTGAGATCATGACCTGAACCGAAATCAAGAGTTGGCTGCTTAATTGACTGAGCCACCCGGGTGCCCCTCTAGTACTCTCTGCTAATGGACTAATTTAGAGGTGACCAGGTTCCTAGCCCCTAATTGACCCTAACATAATTATACTGGCATAAGCATTCTGTGACTTCCAGGAAACAACAAAGGAGGAAATGTGAAGTGGGAGGAATGTAGGACATGTGTGTATGTGTTGGGGGAGGTTGGGATGGGGATAAGAGACTGGTGGTAGCTCAGTGTCATCTGGACGGTACAGCCTTTGGATGTGAAGTATAATGGGTGTGGGCTGGTAGAGATACATGACGGGGAGAGAATGTTCAGAAATACTGCACTGAGTCAGAGTTGCAGAAACCTGGCCAGCTGAGGAGGAGACACATCTTGGTACAGGAGAGCCACGCTAGGAATTGGATGGGATGTCTTGCATTTCAAACTGCTGCTCTTACTGAAGATCCAAATGGGGGACTGACCTCCCCGCAAGGACAGTTGAGCCAATGCCTCTTCTGATGCAGATGACTGGGGAGCCAACCTGTGTGCTCAGGGTATGCGGAGGTGCATGTCTATTTCCTCAGTGCCTTAAGATCAGGAATCTGGCTGATTGTAGTTCAGGTAGGCACTTGATATTTGTTAAAGAAACAAGGCAATGCTGAGTCTGGATAGAGAGGATGAGTAAGGAGGATAAAAATTGCATATATGTGTGTGTTAGAAAAAGAGAGAAAACTATACAAAAAGCACACAGAAGTACAATAGGGAGCAACCACCATTTGAGGGATTCAGAGGCAGAGATTATATCTTGTGTGCTATACACTGAATTCATGGCAAAAAGGCTCACAAAAAACTAAGAAGGTCAAAGTATATTGGTGAAGGACACAGAATCCGCAATGACATCAAAAGTTATGAAACTCTATGTAGTAAATAACCTAACATAAAAATACGTAAGGCAAAACTACTAAAAAATATAAAGAGAAATTGGGAGAAACAGGACTGTTATTGTTATGAGAGACTTAAATGCACATCTTTCAGCCTACGACTGATCGAATACATAAAATCAAATAACACTATGGAAGGATGTTAACGATCATAGAGCTGTACCAACAGACATACATCTAACTTTCTGTCCTTCAAAGAATACACCTCCTTCTCAGGAGTCCATACAAAAACTTGTGATACAGTAAGTCACACAGAAAATCTCAGTAAATCTCTCATGGAAGTGAATAAATTTTTAAACATTAAAACCAGTATAGGGTAGAAAAAGAAAAATTAAAACTCTATAAAACAAAACTGAAAGAAAAAAAGTTAAGCTTGGGAAAATCAGCCTTACTTATAATAGCAGAAATAGGAAATAACACCAATGTATCAGTCCCCTGGCTTGCTGCCTTATTACCAACACTGGTATAGACACACACCCATACATGTATACATAAACAGAGTCATCTCATTACTAGTAATAGCAGTAGCAGGGCTGAGGCCAATTCTAGATATCAAAAAATAATATAGCGAGATTTAACTTGTGCTGGGAAAGTTTCCTTCCACTGCGAGTATGTTCTCTAACCAGGTGTTTTTCATCCGAGATTCTACCATTAGAAATTCACTTTAATACATTAAGCAATGTACTTTCTAGGCACATCTTTCGGAGGCTAAAGATACCTGAGAGGAGTACTGAATCAAGTCATTAACACCTCAGCAGGAATTCCAGGTATTATAAAGTGCACCTTTTCCAGGTTCAGGCCCCAGGGAGGAGTGAAGGTTTTGCTGGTGTCAATGGAAGGAACAGTGTGTCATTTCACTGATGGCTTCTCTAGATTGTGATTATATCAAATATCTGAGGGGAATGTTTGGGAGAGGGAACCAGTTATGATGAAAAACAAATAATATATAATAGATCTCCAATATTTATTTGTTTTCCTGTGATTGTATCACTCAAGTGTGGTACAGAAAAATTTAGTTCAATAAAGCTTTGATTGATTCTATACACATTTATATATAATCTGGTACATTTACTGTATTTTGTTCATTATATTTATATTTAAATCTGACTTTGGACTGTGCTAAGTAGCTATACTCGGAGTTCTCAATCTTGGGAGCTAAAAAAGGTTAGGGTATTAAGGAGGGCACGTGTTGTGATGAGCACTGGGTGTTACACCCAACTAATGAATCGTTGAACACTACATCAGAAACTAATGATGTACTCTACATTGGCTAACTGAACATAATAAAAAATAAATTAATTTAAAAAATAAAAAAAATTTAAAAGGTTAGGGAGGGTGGGAGGGGAATTGTCTTTTCCTTAGCACTGAAAATGACTACATAGTACAGAAATAATAATACCTTACATTTGATATCACTTCCATATGTGTGAGCTCAAAATTCTCACACATGCATTATCGTAGCCTTCTGGGTAGCAGCTGAACTCAGGATTTTCACATATTAGGATGTTAATTTTGTTAGGGTTAATTGGAATTGTTTCCTGGATCCCCCCTCTACCCCTCAGGCAAAGCGAATTGAAGGAAGCTATCTGATTTACTCAGTTCTCTCTCTTAAAAACATCCTGAATGATTTGTGGTTATATTATTCTCTCATGTGAAAGTGCTAGGCTTTTGTTCTCTGTCTATTGTCACTGTTTCCAATTACCTTCTTCCCCCCCATCCCTCACTCCCAATCCCTATTCCTGCCTCCAGGGTAGTAAGAAAGTAGATTTGCTGATTTACTTTTCTGCATTGTTGGGGAAATGTCATTTGCTCATTATGTTATATTCTCAGTGTTAGGTAGTTTGGCTAAGTCAATGTTGAACTTAGGTCATGTGAATTTTATTCCTTGGTCTGCCACTAATTCACATGGTAATAGACTGTAAGTTATTGAACTGTCATGCCTTAGTATGCACAGCTATAAAATTAAGATAAGATTGCAAAAACTACCGGCAATGGTACTTTTAATTCAAATGACTGATCTCTATTAGTGCAATGGGTTCTCTGGGGCACAAGTACTTAGTTTAGAGATGACTCCCTGAAGTTCTCTGCAAAAGCTTGTGTGTGTATATGTGTTTTCTTGGGAGAGCGTTCTTAAGTTTCCTTGGGGTCAGAGGAACCTGTGTGCCCTGCAGCCTCTGGGGCGGCTGTTCATAAACACTGGTCTGGGGACGCATGAAGAATTTTCATTGGTCCATGATGAAATGTGAAAAAAAAAAAAAGGACAGTTGTAAAGGAGTTTCCACATAGCTAAATGTATTTAGTTTTAAAAACTGCATTTCATTTTAAAAGTATATATTTTCCAATTTGTTGGTGTTTAACTTATGATAGTGTTAATGTAGGGTAGAGCCCCATCCCCCTGCCCCAGTGGCTTCCCTTGGCAACATTTAAGTTAGCTTCAAAAAATTTATTAATATTTTCATGGCTCATGAAACTGAGTATTTGGGAATTACAGCTTTTCTAGAGGATTCTCTTGGCCTTTATTTTCCCTTCTAACTTTTGCTATCTGTCTCTGGCTATTTTGAGAATAATATTAATCAAGTATCATTGGTTTGCCTCTAGAGCCAGCCTATTCAATACCAATCAATAGTCATCAGCCTCGAAGAACAAACAGGTCTTCACCTTAGGTGTTATTCAAGGGATGGCTCACACACAAATCACAGTGCATTTAGACTTTTCTTCCCCTCAGATCTCATGTTCAGCAGAACTGCTCAGCTTCTTTCCCTTAGCCCTTGCACTGCCAACTTCCCCCTGCCTTCTCTACCCCCTTCTGAGCATGGTGCCATGTCCCATCCCTTGCTCCTCCCTGGAGACCCTCCAACTTGGGCAGATCCCCATGGGGTGTGATCCAGCAGCTAACCTACCTCCTTTCCACTGCCTCCTCCTTCCCCAAGCAGTCTTCCTAGAATTTTGGAAGATAAAATACTTGTAACAGAAGTTACAGTTCAAAGAACTGAGACTTGAAAATGACAACTAGGGACGCCTGCGTGGCTCAAATGGTTAAGCATCTGCCTTCGGCTCAGGTCATGATCTCCAGGTCCTGGGATCGAGCCCATGTCGGGCTCCCAACTCAGCAGGGAGTCTTCTCCCTCTCCCTCTGCCTCTCCCCCTGCTTGTGCTCTGTCTCTCTCTCTCTTAAATGAATAAATAAAATCTTTAAAAAAAAGAAAAGAAAAGAAAAGAAAATGGCAACTATAAACTACATTCTTCATCCTTAATCTGGATGGATGTTTATACCTGATATCCTTAATCCTTAATCAGGTGGATGTTTACACCTGATATCCTTAATCTTTCATTTCGTTTGTTTTTTCCCCTAGCCTCCTTCTTCTACCTACATTTTATTAGCAGTATAGAAGGGCAGCTCATTGGAGAAGAATTGGATGAAGGTAAAACATCTGGTCAAAGAGGGTAAGCCATGAAGAGAGGTAGAGAAGTGAAGAGCTGGTCTTCAGTCTGAGCAAGAATGGACCTGATAAGAGAGCGCTGTTGGTTTGGGTCTTCAGGAGTACTGGACAACTCATCTACCCCGGGTCTTTGAAGTGCCTTGAGACTGTTATCCATGCTGTAGTGCTATATCTGGGTTCATTCATTTATTCAACAACTGTCTATTGAATGCATGCTGTGCACTAGACACTGTACTAGGCACTGGGCATGCCACAATGAACAAACACAGACATGGTTTCTGCAAAGGTGAGCAGCTCAGACTGACACTGAATCAGCAAGATTAGGGAGAAGGGTATGTTTCAGATCAATGAGTTGACAGATGCATTGCCCAAGGAAGTTTCTTTAGCTTCTTAAAAGGAGATACAAGGATTTCAGACCAAGATTGATGCATCTAATCAAAGGGAATTGAAGGGTTGCAAGACAAGATCCATACCAGTGAGTCTTTAGTAATTATTCTCTAGCAAAAGGCATAAACTGAGGTCACTGATGTACCAGAGCATATACTCCTTTCGAAGAAAAAAGCCCAGATCCCTGAATACTTGTGTCTTCATCATTTTCTTGATTTGCCTTTCTGCTGCTCCATGTGGCCATTCCACCTGTAAGAGCATTGAGACCTCAGTTTCTCAGAAACCAGTCAAGAGCAAATATAAATCCAGGGCTGAGTTAGTGCCCCCGAAACAGATGCCCTCCATGCCATATTCACAGAGACCAAAATTAAATCAAGCTGGCATCTGAGTTGGCTGGGGTGGAAGTCTATTTAATGCAACATAACCTTTAAACAAAGTTCATATTAACACTGGCCATTGTGTAAATCCTGTTTTTTTAGCTGAAAGGTAAGTACACCGTTTATACCTCATGCCTATGTTACCAAAACACAGGAGAAAATTTTGGTTTTAGGATGAATTACATTAGAAATTTTTAAATGGAAAAATTTTCTTTGTAAATGATCCAGTGGTTTTCTGCCATCAGATGGAAACAAAATGTAACATCCAAATTATTATTGTCCTTAAACTCTGTTGTTAGGAGGTGAGTCGACTGGAACTTGGGTTCTCTTGGTGCCTTAGGATATGGGTGATAATGGGGCAGAGGGGATGACCAAACACATGTGTGGGAAGATCAGCACTTCTCCAAGGTAAGCATTGAATGAAGGAGGCTAAGACTGGGTGAGAACACCAGGAGATGGTGGACACTGGGGTGGACACTGGATAAGTGGGAGCTGGTGGCTGGGGTGAGAGGAAGAGGGTAAAGTGTTGGGAAGGACTTCTTTCCCTGTGTTACAAGGCCGCTTCTCTTAGTTTTGTGGCTTTGACACAAAGCACAAAGGACTGTGACCAACATCTAATAAGCTTTCAATAAATGTGGGTGTTTACACCTGATATTCTATCCATTAGACACTGATATATACTAACAACTTCCTCCATAAAATAAAAATTCTCTTGGGAAGGTTTGAGTCCATTGACCATTCATTCTCTATGCTGAATGTTTAATAAGACTGCTTTCTTCGGGGTATCTAGTGGAGATCAGCTGAACAACCAGAGTTTGATGGCCAAGTAGATAAGAAGAAGCAAGGCAATTTGGGGTCAAGGAGATACTGGGCTGAGTTTGGGCACAAGTGGGGCCTTGGGAAGTCAGAAGTTTTTCTTTCTCCAGGATAATGTCCAGTGAAGGAGATACCAGGAAGCCAAATACAATAACTGCGGCTATGCGATTTTTGGCATAATACAGGATTCACATAACCCTAACTCTTCTAAGTTGTTAAGCATTCTTTGGGAAAAAGAAAAATTCTAAAATATTTTTAAGATTTAAATTCTGTGAGTTGAAGTCAACTGGTCTTCTAAAGTCTAGTGTCTTCTGAGCCTTAGTGGCCTTACCCCATCCTTCAATCATCCACATTTGCTGTCCAGATCTGCGAAGCTCTAATTTTCAGCAAGATGTGAAGTAGGCATTTGATAGCAGTAAAAGTAGCACCACAACCATCACCAAAAAGGATCATTTATCAGTTATTTTGGGAAAGGGGAGGATTTTATTTTTTTTAGAAGAGAGGAAACTATGCTAATAAGTTTTTTGTCTGCATTCATTTCTCACTGTGATCCCCTATCAGTGTGTCTCAGTTTGCTACATATTTACCCTTAAAGGAAAATGAGGTGAGATAGAGATATTTAAGTCACAGAAGTAATAAAACATGCTTCTGGAAAATAGCTTTTCTACCCTTCCCTAACCCTGCACCTCCCAGTTATGAGACTTGTTTCTTCAATGCAGTCTTGGTAAAGTATAGCTAGGGATACTGATTACTAGGAAAATATATACATATGTTTATAATTTATATGAAGGGAAAGAGAGAAAGAGCCAAAGGAAAAACAATTAAAGAAAAATAGCATAGTATTAGAAAAAGAGAAGAGAAACAAGGACAAGGCTTGCTCCTTGAGGATACTCCGTTACCAGCACGCATACCAACTTCCCAGGCTAAAACTCAGGGTGTCGCCATCTCTTAGCTCAAGATGTTGGTGCTAGGCATTATCTTCTATTCATATGCTTTTCCTGGGGATCTTGCCGATTGATATACTTCTTATAATTCCTTTAGCAGGCTGGGAATGGGAATGACATGAATGTTGGCTGCAAGGAGATAGAGGAGATAAAGTTTGAAAGTATCTTGGTATAAAAAGAAGTGTTCTAAATCCACTGGGTTCTCTGCAAGAAATGTAACATTCTTCAAGTTCCCGGGCGATTCACTTGACTTGCCTATCATCTTTGCATGGTTGGTTTTGTGGTTGTGTGATTGAAACTAAGCACAAAAGACTGTGAATGTACCCTCCAAAATGAATATATAACTGGGACCCAAGCTGAGATATTACATGGCTGGTATCCATGATGGGAAAGATCTTGGATGAAGGCTAATGTAGTGATGTCTTAGCTTGCGCAAGGGCTGTTATAAGGGGAGGGGATGGAGTGAGGGGCAGTTCAGGGAAAAGAGTAAGCTATCTTCATGGGTTTTTCATGATGCTATTAGGACCACCCAAAAGGTCAAGTTGAAGTCCCTGAAAACTCAGGTGTTGGGAGACTGAAAGTTGCCCTGTACAAGTTGGGTCATCAAAAGTTCCTTTTACATTTTATGTAGTTAGTACCATGACAACAGCAAAGTACTCAGATGGTTAGCAGAATGTAGTCAAGGTGCATTGTGAGGGTGCAGGTTATAGAATAGGGTCTCAGTGGACAGAGTAAAACAGGGAGCAGTGAAAGGGGTGGGGCGGGCATATGCCTCAAAGTTATACCAGCTGCCCCTAGATTTAGGCTCTGTGCTCCAATCTTCCATTCGTCCAGAAACTGAGGATCAGATTCAGGCAGTACAAATGTTTAAGACCTGATCTTCAACAAAATGAATTATCAGCTGTCTCATGGCCAAAATGTTAGATATACACAGATGAGAAAAAACAACAGCAACCAAAACCAATAGTTGAGAAGACATCACAGCCATTGTGAAAGCTATAAAGTGCTATGCGGAACAACAGCATTTCTGTGCCCCTGGAAAATAATGCTTTCAGAGTCCATGCCTAATGAACACATAGAAGAGGAAATGCTCAGCCAGCAGGGTGTTGGATTGATCTGTACACAGGTTTGGTTGTAAAACTAGTCCCTTCCCCTTAAAAATTTATTGAGTCCCTATAGATTCTGGGAAGTGTCCAAGAATCAGTCCATCTGCTTACATACGGTTGCACACAGCTGGAATGGAGGTGACTCCAACCGGGGTAGAGGAGGAGACCCACACAGGGTAGGAGGGGATTTTATGAAGAAAACACGGGTAAGCCCTGGCTAACCACAGGGGATGGGGTGATGGAAGGCTGCGTAAGAGAAAAGCTTGCAGGTCTTGAATTCAAGGGACTTAGATGGTTTAATCTCGATCCTGTAGAAGCTTATAATATAACAAATCCTGCAGAAAGGTAGAGGAGATTACCCAGAATTAGGTGACAGTCTACTATTCCATAGAATATAGTCAGAGAAAGATGCCCTTAATAATTGGTTACCAGAGCCAACTTCTGGCTAATAGACTTGCCAGGAAAAGGTTCTACAGGGTCATCTGTGGTGACTAGATACGGCTTATTTGAAATTATACTCGTATTTGCATGCAAACAATAAATGGTCTGCATCTCTCAAACAATGGTTTCTCCTCTCCAGTAAGTACTTTATGTCCTCATGAAATCTTGATCATGGGATTATTTTATTACACTGGGAAGAGGAGAGGCAAGAACGGGAAGAAACATTATTTCCTTTGTACCTAATCAATCCGAGCACCTATTAAATACATTACTTCCATTATCAGATTGAACAACACTATGCATTACTTATTATCAATTCTATTTTCCTAATTGAGAAACCGAGGCCTAAAGAGTTTATGTAGTTTTCCCGGCCCCTAAGAACAGAGACAGTTCTGGAACCCATGTCTATCTGCTTCCAGTACCATGCCTCCTCTCAGGATACTGTGTTGCTTCTCTAAACCAACAGTGGAAAAGTGTATTTTAGCCCAACTTGGGCTAAAATATTTTATCTATTAATGAGTGAAGTTTCACTGGGTATGTATGATACAAAATTCTTAAATATTGGCTATATATATATGTGTGTGTGCATGTGTGTGTATGTAGTATGTGTATTCACATTTGATTAAACATTAATGTATATTGTATATGATATATATTACATTAAATAAATTATGTAAATATATGTTCCATTAAATAACAAGCCTGCATTAGCGATGTTCTCATATTGTTGTAAAGACAGAGAGTGGGACTTCCCCAAGTTATAGGAAAAGGCTCTGTTCTGTGTCTATGCCTGTTTACTGATAAATGTATGTTGGGCAGAATTTGGCCCAAGACTTGTTTTCCTTGTTGTACACCCCCTATCTTTAACCACAGGAGGGTACTCATACTTATTAGAAGAATCTGACTTTAACTGGATGGCTACCTGGGCTTAAATCCATCTGCCACTCCTGAGCTCCATGACTATGAGGCCAGCCCACCACGTACCCCTTTACCTAGTCATCCACCCAGTGTGGGTCAAGCCCAGCAGCTGTGTCATGAAGACTTGTGTATGAATCCCTTCCAGTCTCTACTGGGTTACCTGCATGCTTACTAAGGACCTGGAACTTTTTGAGGATGGCCAAGGAATGAAATGTGCTTGGGTTTGCTTTGTTATTTGCACAGATGAGTTAAAACCGTCATTTTAAGAAGCTAAAAGGTGAATGGTTGTTAAAACACATCACTATTTGTTTTGCGGGGACAAAGTATCAACATGGGTAAAATCCGCTAACTTGCCTTTCCCTACACTTGTCTGTATTTTCCCCTAATAATTAATTATTTAATTGATTTCTTCATACGTCCATTCTACACATATCCCCTGAATGTGACAACTTGCCCTGGAATGCAAAGCTGAATGGGATGTGGGCCTTGTCCTCCCTGAGCTCCCAAGTAAGGGAGCAGAGGGGAGACGCAGTGATGGAGAGATGCAGGGGCTGGGTGAGGAGATGGGAACCATGCAGCCAGCGTAGAGGGGAGGGGAGTGTCCGGGGCTTTCTGGGAAGGCAGCCCTTGGAGTTCCCCACTTGGACCCTCTTACCACAGAGCCTGGGTCTAGGAGAACCTTGCAGTTTTCATGAGGGCCAGCTTAGGGTCTCTCAAACACTCAGTGAAGCAAGGAGATGCCAGGGATCCAGGGATCTACCATGCATGGTACCGAGGTAGGTACTGTAATGGACTGAAAATGCTACTGGGACTGAGGACGATCCATGAGACAAGAAATACATGCTGGAAGAGTCATCCTCTGGGCCCCAAACTGTTGTTCCTATTCAAAACTCTTCTTGCTTACTGGGATGTAAGATTTGAGCCTAGTCAGCTGGAGGGCAGGCCTTTCCTCTGCAGCAGCATGACTATGCAACCTCTGAGCTTTGACCTTCTCATTCATCACATGAGGGTAAGAACAGTAATCATAGTAATAATACTGTCTAGTCCACCGACCTCTCCCAGTTGTTATGAGGCTCAAAGTGGAAAACGCACATGAAGGTGCTTCGTAAACTCTAAAGTGTGCCCTCAGTATTTGCAGTGATGATGATTTGTATTGGCAAAATGTCAATTTCTGCATCCCCTTCCATCTGAATGGAAAGCCTTTTCGTCGCCCTGCCATTAGGAGGTCACGCATGTCAGTGCACAGAGGTCCTTTGAAACATGGGAGTTTAATATTGCACCTTGTGGGTTGCATCCTCATAAAGTTTGATGAATGCATTAATTTTCAGAAGCAAACACAAGGTGAACAGACCTGTTTGCACTGAGGTTTCATGTCTAATGTTCAGAGGATTTTAAAATTAAGTAATAGATTTCATCTTCTGAAATACTCAGAAATAGTCCCATTCTCATAGAAGCTTGATATCTCACATATTCCTGTTGCTTGTTATTAGGTGACACACGTGTCACCTGGCATGGGGATGGGCCTGCTCCTGTGCACTCACCCACATGTGTCTAGGGCGTAGGGTAGGGAAAGGAAAAGATGGAAGGGAAGAGATCATATAAAATGAACCCAGTTGTGCAAAATAGAACACAATGGTGAAAGCCCCAATCCACCTGACGATCACTATAGCTTCAAGGATTAATGAGCCTTGTCATTAGATTTCAGAGGCAGACAGCATCTCATTGCGGGAGACCATTTCTTTGACTGGATAATTCTAATAAATAGCAGCCAGAGGTTCATCTTCTCTCTGCTTTGCCGGACCCTGAGGGGACAACAGCCCTGCTTGTAGCATTCTTGGGGTTTTTTTTGGAATCCCAACAGTGGAAAGGACCCGGAGGATCACTCTGCTTTGTCCCTTGTCTCCCAGCAAGACTGCCCCAAACCAAACCAAATGGGGTGGGAAAAACCTTGATATGGCTATGAGAACAAGTTCAAGGCTTTAAAACTCTGGCTCTGAGGAAGTCTTCTGTGTGTCGCATCTTACATGTAGCTTACATTTAGTCAGGGCCAGAGGCAATGAGACCCGTTTTCAGTGGCACACTTTAGTAAGCTGGCTTTTCTCCCCGCCCTCCCTCCCAGAGGATACCCAGGCTGTGCCTTGGGTGACCTGAGGCCAGAGTGGAGACTGCCTCACTCAACATTCATTGAGCTCTTATAATGTGCAAGGTGCTCTTTGAGACATGCTGCATTTTATAGTGCTTGACATCTGTTTTCTCATGTGCTGGGGGTTGGGACCCCTATCTTATGGATGAAGAAACAAATGCTCAAAGAAGTTCTGTGAGTTACCCACAGTCCAAAGACAGTGAAAGTCAAACTCAGGTCTTCTGGCTCCAAACCCATGTCTCCTGTTCCACCACATGAACCTCTTGCCACCCTGGGCTGTCATCCCTCTCTGTGGAGATGGACACGTCCGCATTCAGCCTCTCCCTGCTGACTGCTTGAATTAAGGCTCCACACTCTGAATGAGTCCTAAGAATTCCTCACAGGAACAAGGAAACAAGACTACCTCTAGGTCTTGAAGAATTTCCCTTAGAGACTGGAACAGTCCAGTGTTTGGTCATCTTGGAGTGCCAAGGCAGGGCACCAAGATGCCTCGTCTTCCTTCTCATTGACCCCAGTCGTCAGGCACCGCAGTGTAGGAGGGGCCCAGCCCCTGTCCCTCGTGTGGCAGAGAGGTTAAGAGTAGATCCTCGCCGGTAGTTCAAATCCCATCTCTACTACTCGTCACCCATGTACGTACTTGGGGTGCTGCACTTGTCCCATCTACATATCGGTGGTAATAATAGCAAACACCTATGAGGTCCACATGAAGATTAAGCATACAACGCCACAGAAAGCACTTAAAACAGGGGCCGGTATCAAATAAACATTCAATAAACATTAGGCATATTTATATCTCAAAAAGGTAAGGAAAGTAGATGAGATAAAAATGAAAGAATTTTCTAATATTTCCATGAATGAAAATTATGGTTCTTGATTCCACCTTTTTTTTTTTTTTTAACATCCAGCACTAATTTTCAGGTAATCAAGCCTTGACAGTAATGGTATTTAATGACATGGGTGAAATACATAGTGCTTTTTAGACAACATGTTTACTGGCCAGAGACTAACAAGCTGTGTAGACTTGCTTCTGTGCATCCTTCAACACCTCAAACACCTCTACACTCGGTAAGACTGTGGTCTTGGTGTTGGGCAGCTCGAGTACTCCCTCCATCTCCTGCACCTGCAGTGTCCTAGAGAGAGACATTTATATCCAAAGCATCCGCTCTCTCTGCTACTTTTCGCACTTTTTAATTTGTTCCTTAGGTACCAACTGAAGGCTTTTTTGATGTTCTATATCCCCTTCTCTTTTCCATATTTTTCCAGCCTGTGGACACTGGAACTGGCACCTATGCATGGATTAGTCCAGAAAGGCACCCCCCACACCCACAATGTCCTAAGCCCCCCAGCACCTCACACCCTCTTTCATCTTACTGGACTCGTGGGGAATAGCGATTTGACAAGCAGGGAGTGTCCTTTGTTGGTGCTTTGCTCTTTCCTCATGCCATGTTGGTTCCAGGGCCAAGACGATGAGTCCCACCTGGACTGGGGGTTGTTTGCCAACACTTTACTGGACCAGATGACCTTTCGGATCCTGGGCATGGCTTGCAATTATTAAAGGATACCAGGAGCCAGTTATGCAAGCCCTCATTTTACAGGTAAAGGAACAGAAGCTTGAGAGGGGGCAGGTCTTGCCAGCAAGAGGCTGAATTGGGAAAAGGACCCGGGGTGGTCAGTGCCCAGTTGGGATCCCTTTATGCCTCTTCTGCTGTCTTCTTGATCATTTTTGCCAGGCTTCATCGTCAGAATTAGGGACTGATCTCAAGGAGATAGACGCGTCAAGTGACAGAGAGGCTTAGAGAAAGAGGCACTTCATTTGAAGTGGGGAGCGCGCTGCTGGGCGCCCAAGCCGGCTCAGACGAGGGTGGGGATAGTTGTTATCTGTGCGAGGGGAGACAGCGAGCGTCATCCTAACGAAATCACAGCTCTTCGCTGCTTTTATAGAATGATCACTTATTTTATAATAATAGCCCATAAATTAATAAATGCCATTAAGTTTATGGGCTTCTCCTAGTCAGAGTTCTTTTTAGCTGTCAAGTTAATTTTTAATAAACTCTCCATGACTTGTAAAAACCACAGTAGTCAATTTCTGGTCTGTGCTGAAGTGACATTTCTGATATCAACTTCCTTCTGCACATGTGTGTGCACTGAAGTTGAAAGGGCCCGTAACAGAAGAGAAATGAGGCCACGAGACAGTCGTCAGCTTACTACATTAGGCAACTGGAATCAGGCTGGTGTGTCTCGCTCCTGGGCTCTGGGCACGTGCCTAGCTGGAGAGCTCAGGTGGAAGAGCAGACAGGGAAGCCACCTCCGTGTGAGATCCTCTGAACCAGAACTGGGTGGGAAGCAAGGCTCACCAGCAAGTGATTTCTCATCTAAAAATAATACCAGGGGTACCTGGGTGGCTCAGTCGGTTAAGCGTCTGCCTTCAGCTCAGATCATGATCCCAGGGCCCTGGGATCTAGTCCCACATCAGGCTCCCTGCTCAGCGGGAAGTCTGCTTCTCCCTCTCCCTCTGCCTGCCGCTCCCCTTGCCTGTGCTCTCTCTCTCTCTGTCAAATAAACAAATAAAATCTTAAAAAAAATAATAAAAATCATACCAGCTCTGCAGACCCTATACAGTGAAAATAAAATAAGCGAAAATAAAATAAGCAAAAGTTGAGTAGCAAGCTCTATGTCATGGAGACTGTAAAAGTGCAATAATATGATGATAATAATAATGGCAAAAAGCTATTATATACTGAGTGTCTTCTACCATGCAAGGCAGTGTGCCAAGCTCTAGACGGTCATTATTGTTCTTGATCCCTACAGTGCTCTTTTTTTTTTTTTAAAGATTTTATTTATTTATTTGAGAGAGAGAGAGAATGAGAGACAGAGAGCATGAGAGGGGGGAGGATCAGAGGGAGAAGCAGACTCCCTGCTAAGCAGGGAGCGCGATGCGGGGCTCGATCCCGGGACTCCAGGATCATGACCTGAGCTGAAAGCAGTCGCTTAACCAACTGAGCCACCCAAGTGCCCAGATCCCTACAGTGCTCTTAGGAGGCAACATCATTCTCCTCGGGCTCAGAGCAGGTGGGTAACTTGTTTGAGGTGACGCAGCTAGCTTCGTGTGGCAGATTCAGAATCTGTTTTCAGATTCAGGGGCTGGTCATCTGGCTCCAGCCATGGTGTTGCCCTAGACCACTCAACATGCAATTTTTCTTAAAGTAAATCCTTCTTACTTTGAGCCATATATTTAAAAGATTTTCTACTAATTGTTAAAAACACAGATACAGCCTGGCATATTTTTATTAATATTCCAGGCACAGATTCTGCAAAAGATGTGCCATCTCTACTGACAGCCAATGCCAGAGGCTTCCTACAGAAGTTAACCTTTCTTTCCCAAGAGTGACTAGAAGCCTACGGACTTGGAGGGTGGGAGATGAGGGGTTAGATGGTGGGGATCCTGGTAACCACTTATTAAAGGAGGGCCTAGAATTCCTAATGGCATTTGGAATCGATTGCCCATGAGCCATTAAATCAGAAGAGATTATAGAGTTCTCTGAATCCAACATCCTTATGGTACAGAACAAGGTTCCAGGGCGCCTGGGTGGCTCAGTTGGTTAAGCGACTACCTTCGGCTCAGGTCACGATCCTGGAGTCCCTGGATCGAGTCCCGCATCGGGCTCCCTGCTCGGCAGGGAGTCTGCTTCTCCCTCTGACCCTCCCCCCTCTCATGTGTTCTCTCTCATTCTCTCTCTCTCAAATAAATAAATAAAATCTTAAAAAAAAAAAAAAAAGAACAAGGTTCTGTAGCTCACGGAGTTTGCAGTGCTGTATCCACTGCGACCAACTAGTTGGTGATGGAACTGGGCTAGTTACTTTACCCCCGGTGCTCCTTCCTCCATGCCACGCTATCTCTTGGGCTGAGTGGCGTGGCCAGTGGCCCACTGCTCTGGCATTTCACTGTGGCTGAGATGGGGCTGACCCGGGTGAGAAAGAGGCATCTGAAACTCAAGTGTGTTTGACTTGGTAACTGGTTTTTATGGGCACTGTGAAAATGTAAACAGAGTAGCTCTGCAGCCCATAAGCTAACTCTTCAAGTCATCTCTCCCAGCGCATTTTCAGATCTAGCACTGATCATGACAGGTAGTCACCAATCTGGGTGAGTTTGACTGTGACTTTACTAGAGTGACCTGCAAAGATCTGACAAAGATTGAAACAAACAGATTTTTCAAGAATGGTCACTCTTTTATCCCCAGCACCTAGAAGAGTATCTTATACATAGTATCACCGACAAATATTTATTGAACAAGATAGATTTTAATATCTCAATTTACTGAAACGGTGGCTCTCAGAAGCCAAAGCCAGTAACTTGTTCTGCATTACACAGATCTATCTAAGAGGTAAGGTGAAATTTTGAAGGTAGATGTGGCTGCCTGCAAAGTCCTTATCCCGCCCACTGTGCCACCCTACACTCTAAGATGGGGCTCTCATGCATTAGTGGGCTGAGTATATGTAAGAACCAGCTGGGGTGCAGAATCCTGGAACCTTCCCTAGGAACTGCGATTCTGTAGGACCCTTGTCATAGCTTCTTAGGTGATTTTGCTGCAGGTAGACCCTGGCCCACACATACAATGCTGTTCAAAAGATCATTAATAGTGGCTGACATTTTTGAGCCCATACTCTGTCCCTGGAAAGGTTATTTAACTCATTTCTCTTACCAAACTTATGAAATAGGCTCTATCATGTCACTGCATTCTAGAGATCAGGAACAAAGAACCCTGAAGCACAGAGAGATTAGGGGACCAGCACTGGTCACTGGGTAGGTAAGACTTGGAGCCACCTGTCATGCTGCTTGTTTTCAGCCATCAGGCTCTGCAAAAGGTCAGTAAGGAGGAACAGTGGGGTGTGATGGGCTGTGACTGTCTCCATGCGGTTCTGTCTTAGCTGAAAAGGAACTGGGTCCCCAGGCGCCTCCACATGACAAAGGCGGCCCCTCCAGACGTGGCTTCAGTCTAGGGACATAGCAGAGGGCAAGGCTAAGCAGGGAAATAACAGAGGAGTGGGACCGTGTCTCTGATGGCCACATTACTGTTACTGTTCCATGCCCACCAATGGATGAGCAGACATTTCAAACAGATTCCTTTCTCGGCCACAGTTTCTTCGTTTATGGGCGCAAAAGCAGGCAGATAATTGCAAAAGACAGCAATAAAACAAAAACTAAGTATGAGCTCATACTATGACATCAATAGCTTGGTTAAGTGCCTCCTCCGCACCTTGCCCGGCTGAAACTCCAGGTAATGAAAACTTTGGCTGTTAAAGAAGCAGATGATCATATTTCTAAAGAAATGTTTCCATGACCCAAGCACTGGAGCTAATAAAGACCCATTTAGGAGAGGTTACGCCCAGAGGAGAGGAGCACAGGGGCCCGTTTCCGTCCTCATGGACTTGCAAACGGTGCAGACACAGTGTGTCCCACCAATGTCAAAAGCGTCCCATAAAATATCTGTAGCCACGACTGCTGCTTACGTTGTCGTGGGGGAAAGTGAAAAAAGGCACAGGCACAGAAGGTTTTTTAAGCGTTCCGTTGTATTAGTCATATTTTTTTTATTTTCTACATTTTATGATGTTTTGACATCTTGGCACCCCGTGGACCTGAGGACAGACTGTTTCTCCCAGGGTGAGCTCATTCCTAGAGATAGCAAACGATTTGCTTGCAAGCACACCTTGGTGTGCAAACTGACCAATTCTGAGTCCCTACCCCCAGCCAGCTCCTTTTATCAGGCTCCTACAGGCCAGGACACTATCCTCCTACCCTAAATCAGCTCAGGGCCAGGTAAAGGACAACTGGGGACCGCCTCTATAGCCCAGAGCTTGCCCAAATTACTCAAAGCACCCAATCCTAAACCTGCTCAGCTACTTACCCTGACTTGTCTGTTCTTTTCTGTGAAGAAAAAAAAAAAACAAAACCACAATAAAGGCTTTGGCCCACGCTTTCTCCTTGCTCCTTCTGCCTCCTGGCCAACCCTGATGCTTCCCTGGGTGGCCCTGCATGGCGCGCCCCGCCCCCTCTTCTTGGGAACTGTGAGTCACAAACTCTCTTTCCAACGACACAGATATCTCCTGATGTTGGCTTCACTGAAGCTCAATGAAAACAAAATGCCAGGTATATTTTGAAACATGTCCTTACTAAAAGCCAGAAGAAATCCTCCTCCTTTTTACTAAGGGAATCACCTGCTCCCCATCTGCTTGTATAAGAAGTGTTCGTCAAATGCTCTGAAAACCTTCTCACAAGATAGGGGACCTCATGCCAAGCTAGGCCCGTGGTTAAGTGTATGGATGCTTGAGACAGAAAAGTGGTTGAATTCGAACTCCTATGTACTAGCTGTATGACTTGGGACAAGTTATTACCTCTCTGTTCTCTCACCTGTAAATGCCGATGTGAACATCACCTCCTAGGGTGGGGGGGTTACTCTATGAAGGGTAGATTTTAGCAGTTATTTTCTCCAACCAACAGTCCTGGTACAATTTCTTGACCACCTCTGGGTGAGGCTCTGACGCTTGCAGGGAGCATGCTCCCTTATCATAAATTCTTTCTGCAGCAAAGAGATTGCACAAATCTCAGAAGCTCATATTCAGAGAGCCTGCCTTTCAACCCAATGCCCCTGGGTATGCTGGGAAAAAAGACTGTCTCACACATTGGGCACCGCAACACGCCAGCGAGAGCTCAGCCTGCAGAACAGGGTGGGAACTTGTGGGTAGCTATCTTCCCATCTATTCATTTGCGCTCACTGTCCTGTGAAAACCTCCTCTCGGTGAAATTGGTGCAGTCATGATTTTGGGGATGGACCATCTGCCCAGTCCCAAATGTGATTCATGAACTTGGACGGATTTGCATTAACTGTTCATTTCAGCAAGAGGAATTATCAATTCAATTCACAGCTTCGAGAATCTGCACCTTTTTCAGATTGCAGCAGGCATGCATGGACTCTGGTGTTTTGATTAGCACTGAAACCAATTTTTGTCTTTTTTTGCAAAATCCTTTGCTTTCAACTTTAATGTGACTGGCAGTAATCCTTTTATATCTAGGTCTTTCAAGAGCCCTCCATCATATTTAAAGGCACATATTTCCACTCTAGATATATATTTCTCTAGTAAATGTATACATTTGGTACAAGTGTAAAATAAATGAAAGTGCTATACTTTCCTATTTAACTCCTTAGATGTAAAACTAATTAGGTAGCTTGGAGATTGGGGTATACTGATTAATTTAATTATCTGTTTAAAGGCTAGACAGAAAGCTCATTTTGGTTTCTATCACTTTAACAAAAAAATCTTTCAAATGTACCAGGCTGCTTTTCTGCCTTAGTGGACTGAACATTTGATTAATCTTTGATAATTCAGCTTCAGATTCATGAATACGAACATCAAGTCTGCCAATACAAAAAAACTTGCATCAATTTTTATGTATTCTAAACAAAGGCTAGAAAAACTAATTTTTAAAAAAATTCTTCATAGTTTACTTTTTAATGATTTGTATCATACCTTCTAGAAGTGGAAAACAGGGCTATTTCCCACTAATAAAATTTGGGACAGTCAGTTTCTGTTAAAAAGCATTTTATCATAAATTGCCCCCTTTCAGCTGAACGGGAGATGGCTATTTCCAACATTGATTTAATGGATTTACCATTCTTTCAGGATCTACCATTTTAGGCGAAGTTTGTGGCCCTCCTCGACCAGCATATAGTCACAGACAAAGCCTATCTTGACAATCTGTTATGCATAAATCCCCTATGAGTTTATTTATATTTGTATTTTCTTAGAATTATGAGTGGTCACCATGGCATAAAGAACATCCCTGAGTGGACTGATTCTTGGTCTTCTGTCTGACTCCAGAAGATCCTTAGCCCCACTATGCAGCAGGAACTGGATACGTGATTTCACTGCCCTCCACCTCAGGTTTCTGATTTCTTGGGTGTGTCTTGAGGTCCCCCCAACTCCAGAATGCTGGAAGTACATGATGTATTATACTAGTGGTGTGTGTGTGTGTGCGCGTGCATGCGCGTGCGTGCGCCCATGTATGTGATGACCAACCATCCTGTTTTGTCCCGAACTGAGAAGTGTTCCCAGGACTTAGAACTTTTAGTGGGACCACTGGGAAAGTCCTCATCCCAAGTGGGACAAGTTGGCTACTTAGTGGGGAGTGTGAGAGCACAGGCACTGATTTATACGATGTGTTACTAATGGCCTTTGACTTGGGGGCTGAGGTGAGAAGGAAAGAGATTATATAAGTAAAGTACTAGCTTGTGACCTGGCACATAATATTATTATTACTATCTTTCTCAAGCGTTTCCACAATTTGTTTCTCATATTCACAGCAATTCTGTGTGTGAGGCAGAAGCATTTCATCCCAAGAAGGCATAATGGCTTCATCAGTACTGTGGGTCCTGGTGGAATCCAGAAAGAAAAGCAAGCCTTCTGAGTTGAAGGGTTGGAACAAGAACCAACCCTGGTCCCCCTGTCTCCTCTTACCTCTCTGAGAAAAAGGAATGAAATGTGAAAGTCTATTTCAGATGGTGCCATAGTCCTAGCTTAGAAGATGGCTGTGATTTAAACAGCCCATACACAGCATAGATTTCAAAGTAATTTACAATCAATAATTAATCTAAACAACAGGGCTGTGTGTGCCACATTGTTAAACAGAAGAGGAAACAGGAGTCTAAGTGAATTCCCTCTGAAGGCTCATGTTGCAGTGGTTTCTGCTGCAGAGTGAATAGCAAATGCTAGCTGGGGACTGTCTGTCATTTACAAGAGGGAAAATTGGATTCCGTTACTTTCATAAAGTCGCCTTGGTATCTGGAAGGATAATTGTAAAGTAGAACCCGAAACAAACGCGTGTAAACCAAACACAGCCTGGACGTTCAGGACATTGCCTCGCACCTGCTCACACATCGTTTTAAGCCCAGAGCTCAAATCCATCTATTCCGCCATGATTAGCCCTAAACCTTATGCAAGCTACAGCTAAGTCCCCACTCACTTGTCTCCCCAAAGCAAGGCTAATTACAATAGACCTTTTTGTATTTCTTTCTGTTGGAACCTGTGTCCTACATCCATCCAACTATCTATCTTTCTGTCTCTCCATCTATCCATCTGTCTCTTTATGTATCTATCACAATAATAATCACCATCATCTATCTGTCTATTTGCCTGCCTGTCTATATGTTTATCAATCCACCTGCCTATCAATCTGACTACCTATCATCTATATACCTATTCCTTGTTGACCGTTGATAAACATGGCTCTTGGAAGTTGGGGGAAAGAAGGGGTCTCCCTTGCATGTTGGAGTCCCCTCCACTGATTGTCAGCACCTGCACAAGTGTCCTGAGGACATGTCTGTCCTGACAAGCCTCCAGGAGTTTAGGTAGTCTTTGGAAAATTCTGATGGAAGGAAAGTTCACAAAGAAATTCCACACAATTTTCTCTCATCAGGCCTTCCCTTCCTAACTTCACATCTTCTTTCATATGACAGTTCTTTGAATATTTGAAGACATTTCCTGCCTAGGCTTTTATTATCTGGCTGACCACCCCTGATGCCTTCAATGTCCTCTCATCTAAGGACACATTCCCGATTGCCCATGCTTCCCCCGAGGGCAGTGGCAGGAACCGCTCATGACTCCAGAGACAGCCGAGTGAGCTTGGACTCAGACAGCACCACTACTTGTAGAGTTAAAAAAATTATAGTTCTAGCAGTGGAGCTAAAGTCTGTATGTATGATGTTTTTGGTAGTTTCAACTGTGCGTTGACTCAAGGGGAGAATATTGTTGGCTGAGTCCTCTGTGCCTTTTCCCCAGCTTCCTGCACACTCAGGGTGGTTAGCTTTTCTCTCTCGTGCTCACCCACTGCTCCAGCTACTATGGGCCCTTTGGATGCTCCTCCTGTCATCCACAGATTCCCCATCCTCCCGGCTTTGAATCATCTACCCAATGGTATCTCCTGATTGAGGAGTGGTCCCACAAGCGAGCTAATCACCATGAATGCTGCCACGGAAACCAGCACATGTGAACTCAAAGACTGGAGTGGCTCTGTTCCCAGCATGCTGGGCGGGAGGCTGGGGCATAATAAGCAGGATGCTCATTGGGCAAAAAAGAAAGACTTACAGAGAGTTTGCTATGTGGATAGTTCCAGGGAGGCGCTCAGTCCTCACATCAACTCTGTGAAATAGGCACTATTCTCGTCTGGGTAGCAGACACCTCTTCTGGGGTCCACGCCCAGGCTCTGCGGGCTTTGCTGCTAACAGCTGACAGCTGCTACCTGCTTCAGAGACTTGCCCTCAGACTGCTGGAGCTGTTTTGCCAAAGAGACAGAGAGCCAGAGGTGCATGGAAATCGAAGTCTACCCCACCACCCTTGCAATGACCTGACTGCTGAGAAGGTACAGAGGCCTGGATCCCTTTCCTCAAGAGGGGGCGAACTCAGGGATGCAATTTGTACTCAAGAGCTCCCCAGAGGATCAGGCAGAACTGGGACTTCCCCTGAAGTCCAACCCTCAAACGGCTTCTTCGCCCACCTATCCTGCTTACCTCCTCCTTTCCTAGTTTTCCTGGGAGCACTTCCTAAATTCATCACTTTCATTGGGGTCCTTGGTTCAGGATCTGCTTCTGGGAGGCCCAACCGAGAGACTCGGTTTTGCACATGAGGAAATGGAGGTACATGAAGGCTGAGTCACGGCGCAAACTTACACAGCTGGGATGCGGGAAAGCGGGGACCCAGGCCCGGAAGGGAGCTGGTGGTGGGGCCCTGATGAGGAGCAGGGGTATGCTGGGAGGTGTTGGGAAAGGCCTGTAAGCTGAGTCTCAATTATGAGGGAGCCAGTGGGGCTCATCCAGCAACTCTGGTCACCACCACTTCAAAGCCTCTTTCTTGGAAAGCCCCCAGCACTTGAAGTCCATTTACTTCCCCAGCTGGTTTTACTGTCACAAAGTTCCAAATTCTACCTCTTTTCCCACAGGCCCCTGGCAGGGGCTCTCTGGAGGTTCTGTGTCCTCAGGGAGAGCACAGGGGGCAGGGTGACTGCCTCTGGCCGACTTCCCACCAGTTATTCATTCTTTACCCCCTGCCGGACAGGCCCCTTGGCCCCAGGCGCACACGTATCAGCCAGGTTCCCAGAGAGCATGGGCTCTCATACTCTGAACTGTCACCTCTTCCAGGGAAAACAAAGACCCTCTCCCCCAACCTTCTACCCAGTACGCTGGGAACAGGGCCAGCCCCATTTTATGTTTTCAGTAAGTTTCCAAACATGCTCATTTCGGCGGCAGCTTTTGTGGTGATTATCTCATTAGGGTCTTGGCCTCAAAACACCTTATTTATGGTGGATTGAAAAAAAATTCACCCTCACAAGCTTTAAAAAGGGGGAAAAAAATGCAGGCTATAGTTTTACTGGAAATTTTTCACTTGTGGGAAAATATCTACTTGGCCTCTTGAGAGATGCCATCAGCATCGGTTTGGATTTATGGGAGGGGACTGGCCCTGATCCACAGAGCAGAAGCTCACGGATGGTGCAGATGTCTAGGTAATTTCCAGACCTTGTTTTGTTTCGTCCATCCTCTTCAGAGGAGTCCAGGATTAAACCTCATGAGACAACAAGCTCCTGACTGCATAGTATATATAAATTGCACAGATTTTTCATGAAACTAGAATAAATCTTGCTCTATCCTGACAGAGCTGGGCTGACACTCTCTAGGAGAGGGGGGATCCAGAATGGATGGCAGAACTGTGGTTATGTCACCCCAAACAGCAAGCATAAATAGTAAAACCTGGTCTCGGGCGCAGATGGCCGCTGAGAGGGTATGTATATAGCAGGGGCCTGGGAATCACTGTAACGGGAAAGCCTCCTGAGTAGTAAGAGACCGCTCTTCCAGGTAGCACTCCATCTAGAAGACATTCTTGCTCCTGTCTGAAGTCCTGGAGGGCTGCGGATCCACCAACACCCAGGAGGGAATATTTGCTCTGTTCACAGAGTGCACAAAATTCATACCTCAGGGACTCTGTGCTGCACAGATAGGACAGGGATTGGAAACAGGAAGGAAGTGGTAAGATTATCAGGGGCATCATTAGGGAATTTTGTGCCACCCACTGCAGACTTGCAGAAAGAGAGCCTGAGGACACCACAATCAGCATGATAATGGACATCAGGAAGGGGCTACTTGGCAGGGACCTGAGCACAGGCAGGAAATGTAGAACTGGGTCAAGGAGAGAGGGGATAAGGGTCCGAATCAGGATGTACTGTCCCAGCCACTCTGCACTAAAGTCTTCACCCACTGCCCAGAAAGCAGGTGATTAGCTAATCCTGGAATCTTCCTTTGATTAGGCCTGGATACTCTTTTTTTTCTGTATTTCTAAATTTATGAACTGCATCAAGTGCTCTTTGTAGCATGGTTCAGTACCTTTGCAATAAATCTTTTTGTCATCATTTTAAATTCTCGATCTTCAGGTTTTACTAAAGAGAAGTACCCAAATTAAATACCTATTAGCAAGGAAATCATCACCCTTGGGTTCTGAGAGCAGAGACTAGAAAAACATGAAACGACACCGAACGTATCAGAACATGGAGGCAAGCACAAGACTTCCAGGAAACGAGGGAAGAAGTTTAGACTCCTAAAAAAGTCTTCTTCAAAGGATTTCCTTATATACTTAATTTCTTAAGTAATTTTATCTTTTAAAAATACATTAAAAACAATCAGCTGGTGTGTGTGTGTGTGTGTGTGTGTGTGTGTGTACATACAGGAGAAAATGTATCTTGCATACAGTTTTCAAAAAAAAAAAAAACAAACAGTACCGTAATTCAATTTTAGAGAAAACAGCTGCATGAAAAACATGCACTGTGCAAGTAAAGATTTTTTTTTCTAAAGAGCATCTTTCCCTAAGCTGATTTTTCCAATCTTACTTTCCCTATTAGGGAATTTATCTATGTTTGCCTCCTTCCAATGGGAGAAGCAAAGAGGAGCTTGGCATTTACTTATTTGCTTTCCAGCTACTATATCACTAAGACTTACAAAGTCTATCTTTAAGTCCCCAACTGGAATCGCCACTGTTATTAACACCCCACACCACTCACTTACAAGATAACTAACACAGTACCAAGAGCACAGCTTTTCTAGAAGGTACAACTGTCCGCTACACGTGGACACTTAACCTCGGATGATTTCACTTCCTGGCCTGTCTTCTGCTCGCCACCACCTCGAGATCTCTTGATCACTTACACGATTAAAGCTAAGGCAGGGTGATTTTACATTCCTGACACATTTCATCTCTCTTACAGCAAGTGCATCAGGCAGAACGTGAGTGGTCCAGGGTTTCACACCCCAAGCCAGGCAGGTCCCTCACGTCTGTTCTGTGTTGTATTTGCTGTTGGGGCAGCAGACCATGAGGACCCAGGAAGACAGTGACTAGCGGAGTATTGGGCACTGTGATTTTTTTCTCACGTTGAATAAAGTTGGCTCCAACCTGTCCTTCATCAGCTATGGAAAGAATTCTACCTGAAACCAAGACGGGACACTTTGATGACGTCAGACACAGCCAGCCACGGCCCAGTTTACTGGAACAGGACTGGGTGGGACTGTGGCCCGGGAAAGCATCTTCCTGCAAAGGTGGGCAGGGTGGCAACAGACTCTGCTGCCAGTCTTGGGAGAAGATGCTGAGGCAGAACACAAAATCTGCAGGCAAGGGGTAGCTCTTTGGTGACAAGGACCATGCCCTATGTGCACTGTATCTCTTGTACCCAGCTCGGAGCCTCGCTCACAGTATGAGTCATTGAGTGCAAACATAGCAAAGCTGCAGTTTTTAATGATGATCCTCTTTGGAGGGGCTCAGCGTGGAATCGTGTGGCTCCCAAATAGCTCAGTGGAGGACACTCTTGGGACTGGGAAGCTAACAATATTCAGCAATCAGAGGCATGCAGATGGCATGGGGGAGGGAGTCTGTCATCAGACAGTGGGTCCTGGGACCACCAGGCAGGGCTACCAAGGTAGCACTTTACCTTGGAAGGTATCTGGCAAGAGCAAGGCGGGACTAGAGGGGGTCAAGTGGTTACCAGGATGGGGGCTCAGGTCTAGAGAATGGCAGAGACCTGGGTGTGGAGAAGAAGCCAGAAGTTGAAGCCCAGCCATGAGAGCTGGAGTATGAGATCAGGGTTAGAACAGCAACATAACAACACAACAATGCCGCTGTGTCCAAGAATGTGTGCTAGAAATAGAGCTCCCGGCACCACTTCCGTTAAGGTCCTGGGGCCAGGGCCAGAGTAGCACCGTGGATGGGGAGTCAGTGGGGTAGGGGGCCAACGTGATGATGTGACAGTGCCTGCCCTCCTGGTCCCCGTGAGGTCAACTCTCAGCTGCAGGCAAGACTCAGCGGTTTACAGAAAGGGCCTTTTTGGTTGATTTACAACTGTTTTCTTCCCCTCTGAACAGAGTGCATCTAGGTTAAAAACCAGGCAGCAAATAAATAAACTAATTGACAGTGTATGTCCTCAGATTTTAGTGTCCTTTCATAAATGTGAAGTTTTAGAGTCTTCCCAAAGCCGAGGCCGTGAGATTCCAGGCTTTACCTGCTTAGAAAACCGACCCTGAGTTTAATAGGGTGGAAGGAGTGTCCTTCTTGATTGATAAAGGGAGATGACAGTTATATGGAGAAATTAATCAAAGAACAATGACACTTAAATCCTTGAAGTCATCGTGAGGCACGCACATTCGCACATACACCCACATGCACCCACATGCAATTACACACTCACACTGACACACGCATACACGCAAAATTGCTTCTGAATGAGTAGGACCTAGTTGTAACCACGATTTTCTGCAAAGGAAAAACGCTTATAGGCAATAATAAAATGTTTCTGGTTTCGACAGTTGTATGAATACAACCGGGATAGAAATGATCAGCAGAATTTTCAGAGTAGGTTTGCCAATAAATCTTGCATTTCATCATTAGTGAAAACTAGGTGTTCCCCTTAAGCTGCAGTTGGTCTTCTCTTAGGAATGTGTGTCAGAGCCCACAGCTCGAGGAAGGATTTTTTAAATTCGCCATTTGATATCCTGGAATGTTTGACGGCACTTTGCCTCTGAATGCCTTTCCGGAGCAGCTCTCTTTCCCTCCTGTTCACTGCCACCTAGTGAATTTACTTGGGAAAGAAACTATCGCAGGAAAGGAAATGTTTTTTAAAAGGCACCAGCTTTAAGGGGTGACTTCAATTGCAGATTTGAGTGCAGAGAGGTGGAGGCTCTTGCCAAACGGCCAGGGCTGAGTAATGAAGTCAGCCCGCAGGAGCAGAACACATAGACGAACCGTCCAGTGGGGGCTTCTGAGAAGTGCGGATTGAAGCCGGCAAGCCGTGACAACACAGGGCTTCTGATCACGACGGTCTGGCTCAACAGAATCAGTCCACTCCTTTGATTGTCTCTTGGTTGAACCCGAATGCGGGGCAACCTGTCGCGCTGGCCACCCCGTGCAGATGTTAGGGACTTGGTATAGAAAAAGGGGGTTTGGCTGTCTGTGCAGGAGCTCCAGTGTGCACGGGAGACATTAAAACTATGTTAACGAGGCCCCCTGGGGGGATGATCACAGAAGTGAAGGAAATGTAATTAGAATGGAAATGTAATAACGTGCGGCTTTCCTACATCCTCAACTCTGTCTTTGGCCAGCCTTCCTTCACTGTGAACACAAAGGCTGTAATCTCGTAAAGCGAGAGCAGGCCAGGGTGAGCTTCTGCTCCCCATACCCAGAGTCACCCTGCGCTTCCTCCATCGCTCCACACACAAAACTGCCTGAGACAGGTGGGCGTGGTGCTAATTCAGGGAGCGTCGCATGGCCCCATCTGGCCATCCTGGAAGTAAGCTGTCTGTTCCTGAATCTACCTTGTTGTTCTCTATTTGACAGCCTTTAGCCCTGCCCAGTGTCGGTGCACAAGCTGGAGAAGTGGGTTGCTCAGGTTCAGGGAGTAATACCTGTGCTGGTCCCTGGAAAGAAACACTGAAGTTCTGCAGTGGCTACTGCCATTGGAGTGTGTGTGTGTGTGTGTGTGTGTGTGTGAATGCACATGCACGTGCATGGTTGTATACGTGTGCATGCGTGTGTGTGTGCATGCGTGTGTATGTGCATGCATGCATGTGTGTGAACACCAAGTAAGAGGCTGATGACATTGAGTCTTTTATTGTCTTATTGTACACTGTCTCTGAAGGGTGAGTTTTAGTGCCCATGATAGTTGAGAAGATGGTAAGGCTGTTTAGCTCAGAAACTAAGAAAAAGAGCCCAAGGATTTTAATAATCAAATGAGACCAAAATGAAACTTGCTCACTTAGGAGATCACTGACCATTCACCTCATGATGTCTTTTTCCCAGTCATCCTCCAGAAAAGAATTTTTTCTCCCTAGGAACTTGTTCACGTTTTAGAGATTCTGCCTGTAACTGAGTGCTTCCGGGGAGCCCTCACTTTCACACTCAGAAGAGATTTGCCACCCCGAAAAAATGGTGATATCATTTGTCATGGGCCATTCACTGATTTGATGCTATTTGTATTGTAATTTACAGTTGTCAATTGAATTGGAATGCTTGCTAAGCTATTAATAGGGCAACGGGGACATAAGCTATTAATAGAGCAACGTGGGGACATGAGCTTTTAATAGAGCAATGTCTAAAGAGCCTAACCATATCGCAGGAGATCACTCAGGTTGAATTATTCTACATATGCACTTCTAAACATAATTTCAGTGTTAGCACTTTGCAGTCTATGGGCCGGTGTGTTCACTGGATCCATTTCTCCAAATCATTGTTCCTATCCCACACGGTGGGTCAAATCCTTATTCAATATGAAGTAATGAAACAAAGACCACATGGGTAGGTGTTAGCCCATATATGACGTGGCATATAATTAAGCTTAGCCAATATGCTTTCCAAACAATAACCAACTTCTCCAGAGCTTAATGACACTGGGCCTCTTCCAGAGGCTGGTGGTCCCACCACAGGGCAAGCTCAAAGTGCACCAATGCAAAATGGCCAGAACACTAGCTCTCCACGGATCAATAAAACCAAGAGAACAGGAAGATTTGGGGAGTAAAAATGACAAACTAGAACACTGTAGCACTGCCGTGAATTTGGATCATCTGTGCCCAATTGAGAGAGGCTGTAAAAATAACCCTCACCATCCTGTTCTTGGGGAAAAATAGTGCCAAGCTTTAATTAGTTCTTTCCCTAGCAGCAATTACGTAGAGGGATTCTGTGATCTCCAAATCCCACTAGATGTAGGGAGTTGACTTGACAGAAATTTTCTGGGCAACTCTGGGAAAAATTACTTTTAAACCAACTTTGCCAATAAATAAATTTTTAAATATTAGATATTTCCCTCCAAAGTAATGAAAGATAATTCACTTAAAGAGAATAAGCTTTAAGCAACTAATTTTGTGTGGGACTCACTCTGGCCATGAAAAGAGGCAGATCTGGACTCTGCTGTCTAGGAGTTGGGGACCCAGGAGGGACACACAGGTCTGAGCCAAATAGGCAGTGAAACAGAAACATAACAGCAACACACGATTTATCACCCAGCCAGTGGAGGTCATTAGCAAAACAAGCTGTGTTGCATTTTATATCTTTCAACTAAAGGACAAAAATGTGTCTATCTGTGAAAGACACCATGGTACCCACCACAGACTCTTTACCCTACTGGTCCATAAGAAATGTTAGAAATGCAACTTTTGAAAAATTTTAATTGTTGAAATGAGGTCATAATGAAATTTCAAAAACTCCATTCTGATTCTCTGCAGACTTTTGTTCTCTGGTGGAGAGGAAGGACTAAGGCAGTGAGGAGTATTAATACTTACTATAATGACAATAGAGTAGCGACTATTTATTGAGCACTAACTACGCGCTAGGCAACTGGATTATAATTCCTTTTGTCATTCATCTTTTTAAACTTCATTTTCATAATACCCTTTAAGATAATATCATTGCAATGGATTGAATGTTTGTGTCCCCCCAAAATTCATATATTTGAAACCCTAGCCCCCAGCGTGATGGTATTAGGAGGTGGGACCTTTGGGAAGTAATTAGGTCTTGAGGGTGGAATCCTTATGAATGGGATTAGGGACCTTATTAAAGGGATCCCAAAGAGCTCTCATACCCTCTTTCTGCCGTGAAGGGGTACGACAAGAAGTTGGCAGTCTGTAGCATGGCTCCAAACCCAGCCGTGCTGACCCTCCAATCTTAGACCTCTAGCCTCCAGAACTGTGAGAAATGTCTGTTGTTTATATGCCACTTAGGCCTATGTCTGTGATACTTTGTTATAGCAGCTCGAACTTGCTAGGACAATCATTGTCTCTGTTTTACAAAGGAAGAAATTTAATGTCCAAGGTTAAGCAATGAATATATGACAGAACGGAGATTCAAACTTTGAACTATCTGATCCCAAAGTCAGTGCCCTTAATTGTCATAGTTATGGATATATTTAGTTACATATATAAAATTTCTTTTCTATTCCCATTTTCCTAGCCCAGGAAACCCTCAAGGGACTATAGAGAGAGTCTTTCAACTGGTCACCTTTGACTGCTGACTCCTATCTCTGCTCCAGTAAAGCCATCCCCAGAAGCTGCTATTTTGAGTTATGTTCTTAAAATGCAAGTCATATCATTCTCTCCAATATTCAAAAGCTCTCCATGGCTCTCTTCACTTGACTGATAATAAAGTAAATACTTCTGAATATGGTGCTCAAGGACCCCATGATCCAGGCTCATGTCTTATTATTGCATCTCTCATATCAATTTGAACACCTTTGTTCAATGTTCAAAAAGTCCAGGACTTTTGTTCACGCTGTGGACCCAGTCTGGCCTGCCTTCTGGGGGGCAGTAGGGCATAGTGGGCATGAATATGAGCTCTGGAGTTGACTGACTTGGGTTGGAATCCCAGCTCTGGCACCTACCAGCTGTGTGATCTTGGATGAGTTATGTAACTTCTCTAAACCTTGTTTCCTTCATCTGAAAACATGCATTGTTGAGAACGTCAAATGGAATAATAGACATGTTGTACTTAGCACAGTGCCTTACACACAGTATTCAGTAAATGGAAGCCATTTTTATTTTCCTTGGGAGGTTCTCTGGCCTTTCTTAGATCTGTGTTCAGGGGGTACCTAGACATGTAGGCCTTGCTCTATTTCATCTGAGCTTCATACTCCATTCATGTCGGATTCAGGCCTGACTTTTGGCTTAAGCCCCAAGCCCACATCTATGGTTCGGCTTTCCCTTGGTCTTCCAGATGCATCCAAGAAAACAGTCTTTATAGTCTAAATTCACAGGGCAGAGTCAGGAGAGAGGGGAGGTAGAAGAGGGTAAAAATCAGAAAGTTGCATAATAATTACGATCAAACCAGCTAATATTCATTGAACACTATGTGCCAGGCCCTGCATTAGGTGATGTAGGTGTATAACTTAATAAATCTTCAAAAGATGGGTATAATTTTTATTATCTTTCTTTTGTAGATAGGGGATGTTTAGAGTCAGAGACATTAAGTCACTTTTAAGTGACAGCCTGATTTGAACCAAGGCGGCCTAGCTCTAGGGCAAGCACCTTCTCTCTCCATCCACTGTTTGTCTGTCCCTTCAATTCCCTGTCCCTGTCATTGATGCCAACTCTCGGGTAGAGCATAGATCTCTGGTTGTCACCCCTAAACGTGCCAGCCCTGGGTGGCTCATCCGGTCCTTGTTTTATAGTCAGCTCAGCAAAGTCAGCTGCTTGGACTGTCCTATCACTTAGGTCATCCTCATTCCCACTCTCATCTCGATTCACCTGAACTCATGAATTTAAAACCATTGAATGCACGGGGTAAGGGAAGCATATCATTTTCTATCGCTTTTTTTTTTATTTGAAGTAGCAGCCGTGCTAGAGCTTCAAAGAATTCATTAGAAACATTCAGGTGTAGCCAGAGCTTGTGTACCTGGGAGAAAGGCTGAGGAAAATTCCCCGATGCACACATTTTCCAATTGTTCTGTCATTATCTGCAAGGACAGGCTGGGTCTGGGTTCTGGGAAACCTAGTTAGGGAGGTTTTAGGATGAGGTATTTTAAGAAGACTGTCCTACCATATATTTTTCTTCCTTAAAAATCAGAATAAATGAGGGTGCCTGGGTGGCTCAGATGGTTAAGCATCTGCCTTAGGCTCAGGTCATGATCCCAGGGTCCTGGGATCAAGTCTCACAACGGGCTCCCTGCTCCTTGGAGAGCCTGCTTCTCCCTCTGCCTCTCTCTCTTTGTCTCTCATGAATAAATAAATAAAATCTTTAAAAAAAAATCAGAATAAATGAAATAACTCAACCTTTCTATATGCAGTTACCATCTAAGATCTGGGACATTTGGTTTTATAGGCTTAGTGGGCCTCATGATCCGCCACACATTTGAATCAACATGAGAAAATCTAAATCTCTTTAAGATCTTGAAGCTAAAATTATTGAAGATTATTTTTTGCTGGAAATACAGCATATAATTTTTTGGCTTGATGGGATTTTAGGTGGATTTAACTCCCTCTCCCCACATGTCCTACACTTTGCAGGTTTTCTAATAATCAGAAAAAAGATAAATGTCTAAGGGAAAATCAGTCATTTACTTATCATTATTGAACTCTGAACTAGAAGTGTGGTGTGTGGGATACAGTTTTGACTCTGCCCCTCTGGGTCGTATAACTTTGGGTAAGTCTTCAAGCATCTCAGGGCCCAAGCTTCTGGATCTTCATGGTGTGTGGGCTGGATAGTCCAGTGGGGTTTAGACTCTTGACCCCAAATCCCAGTGGTTCCTGCAAGAGCCTCTGGCTTTCCTTCCCCTTCCCCCAACCCCCTGATATCCAACCAGGTTTCTACCAAAACAGCTCTGCCTCATCTGCTCTGTTTTACATGGTAAGAATCCCCATACTGTGCCTGTTAAAAAATATTCCACTTATAACCAAAAACATCTGAAAACCTCTGGGCTAGGTGACAGCTCAGTGAAGTTAGATAGCTTCTCACTTGTGATTTTTATAATCCTTTTGTCCATACTAGATCTCATGCAGGCTATAGGATTGCCCAGAACTTCCTACCCTTATCCTTCTTTGGGGAGGGAAGGGTGGGTGGGCAATGAAACCAGTGGAACTGACCTGCAATCATTAATTTTGTTAAAACTCTTTCCAGGTGTTTTCTTAAAATTCCTTGCTGCACATTTAGTCTTACAAGAAGGTAAAAAAAGGCCTGTGGAATCTGCTACTCAAAAGAACCTTCCTCAGATACTCACCATTGGCTGAAATTCCAATGAAACCTACTTACCCTTTATTACAACTTAGGTATGAATTGGTTTTAGCAGATCTTTTTGAGAAGGGAGGAAAAAGTGACAGGGAATCAAAGGGGAAAGGACATCAGGTGAAGGGCAAAATAGTGAAGAATGGGGATGAGGAGACACCAGTGATGCCTTTTACCTAATTCATGTCCTATTCATATCTGGACCTGGTCAGTATGGCTGCCATCCCCTTGGCTTGAGAACTTCTATCTACAAGACTTAAGACTAACACAACGCAACACACTCTCCCCGAGGAATAATGCTCACAAACTATTCACAGATCAAAGCACAGAAGTGGATTCTCTTCCTCTTCCCTTCTTCATTGAGATTATATTACCTAATTTAAAGCGTATCTCACCAGATATTTGATGACCATCATCTCTCAACTATTTCTAGAACCCGAATGAGAAAATCAAGCTGCTTCTACTGGATTTAAGTCCAATCCATGTACTGCCATGCTTTTGGGGAACAGAAGATGCAGATTTCCTCTCCTTTCCTCCTTTCCTCTGACAGCTCAAGAACAAGCATATTCGGGAAAAAATGCAAGATGCAAAAGAGCTCAGAAAAAATGTTGGGAAAAGAACACAGGCGGAGCAGTCCACTGAGTGGAAGATTCTTTGATGAGTGACAGAGCGAAGGTCCTGCACTAGCAGTGAGGCTTCGGTAATAAACATTCACAGCATGTACCTCAATCTCTCTCAAGAGAAAGACTGAATCATGCCCTGCTCATTTCTCATTAACCAAGCTTTTGATTACATAGGTATATCAGGGCACCCTGACCACGGATTATCAAGACCCAGTTGAACCTCACATAATCGCTTAAGACATCGGCCTACCATATTACAATCCACAGTTTTTCAAGCCTTGGAAATTAAGAGACTTTATACAGAACAGGATATCTCAGAGATTTCCTTCAGTTACATTGACTTACCTAAGTTTTCTAAATTTTATACACAGCAAATACCTGAACTTCAAAGGCTTATTCCACTGGATTTGGCTTCCAGTACAATATTATTGTTAAGTCTTAAAGAGAGAGAGAGAGAAAAAAAAAAGAAAGTCTTGCAGAAATGTATTCTTGAAGAGAGCAGGGCTTGGGTGTTCCCATTTGGCATGTAGCCCTTAAATAGATCTGACAGCTCAATTTTCCAATATGATATGCAGGAAATATGAAATTAGCTCCCAATTATATCCGGTACAGTGATTATATGCACGGGAGGTTTCACGCAGGGCAACTTGTCACAGCTACTTCCTGAAGCTTTATTTTCTAAAATTCTAAACCCAGCCCATAGAAAATCAAGAGCATTTTTTAAAAGTTGCGGTGTGAGGCATGATAATGATTTGCTTTTTGTTCTACTTGGTGTCTTTTATATCTGCTTTCATAACATTCGCTTCTCCCTTACACAACATGACTTGGACAACAGCAGGCTCCACTGCAGAAGTGATGGAAAAAGCCATGTCCCCCCCACACACTTTATCCTCTTCCCCATGTAACAAACATACACTTTAATCAGATCAGCAATGAGCTCATCTAAACGGGTATACAAATGTGCTCTCATGCAGGTACATTCTGTGACTATGCTTTGCCTAGTGAGATGCTAATGAAAGTCTTCTTAAATAGGCTTTTCCCTCTTCTCCCTTACTGCAGTTTGGAAAACAGAGGTGATGCTCCAATCTCAAGGAGCCATCTGGGGCCATGAGGTGATATGGATGGTGAGGGTGATGGAACCCCAAATTACAAGAGGCCTGGGTCCCTGATGACCATGGAGCCTCCATGCCAGTCCTGGATTGCCTACCTGCAGATAGATTTTCCATGAGACAGAAATCAAGATCTATCCTATTTAGGCCACTATTAGTAACCCTGCTAAGCCTTAGTTTTTCTATTATATGCAGCGGAATGCCAACCTAATTGGTATAATTAGTGTCTTTCAAATATCAGGTTCCAATTAGTACACAATAGCTAAATTAAGGCAGCACTTCGGGTGGGGGTGGGGGGGTTGCCTTACCATGTTTGCCCGCTCTATTGACCAGAATTTTTATTGGCATGGTTAGAAAGTAATGAGATGTTTATTTTCCTCCCTCCTTCCTTCCCTTCCCTTGTCTTCCTTTCCTTTCTCCCTCCCTCCCTCCTTTCCTTTTTTCCTTCCCTCCCTTTCTCCCTCCCTCCTATCTTTCCTTTCTTCCTTCCTCCTTTTCTTCCTCTTCCTGCCCGGGCCCCAAGTCTGTGAAGTAACCCCAGCTGGCCTGTGCAGAAACTTGAAGGAAGACATAAAGCCAAGAGACTTTCCCTGACCACTCTTACGTCCACAGGCCAGTCCCAATACTCAGAATGATGAGGTTGGAGCGTGTGAAACTGCCAATAGCCAACCACTGTTGACCCATGAGGCTAGCAATTCCATGTGGTTCAGTATTCTGAACTCTGTACTGTCTGCTTTTCTCCTGTAAGGGATAAAATAAAATCATCTCACACAATCCTATCAGAACAGTGATCTTTAAAAGATTGAGTTGCATGTGCTATAGGAGCAGGGCTGAGAAAATTGTCCTCAGATGGCATCTTGAGGGGGGACTATCAAGGGCTCTCAGGATTTAACGGACCTGACCACGGTAACACCAAGCCCTTCCACATAACTTGTGGGCACGGGGTGCCCTCCCTATGGGCTGTCTTCCCCAGTGCTCCAGTTCTTCACATGGCTGACCCCCTCTCATCTTTACAGTCTCAGCTTGAATGTCCTGCTTAACCCCCACGAAGCCTGACCCATAAGAAACTGGTCATATTAAAAGCAAAGAGTGTTCTTATGAGAGTTTTTACAGTTATCTCTTTTCTTTGGACCCTCTTTTAAAACAATTTTTCCAGGTTTATTGAGATATAATTGACATATAACATTGTGTAAGTTTAAGATGTACAGTGGGATGATTTCATACACTATGTATTGCAAAATGTTTACCACAATAAGGTTAATTAATATATCCTTTGCATCACATAATCCCTGTTTTTTAGTTATGGTGAGAACACAGAAGCTCTACTCTCATTGCAACTGTTAAGTATATAATATATATTATTAACTATAGTCACCATGCTGTATATGAGATCCCCAGAACTTATTCATCTTATAACTGAAAGTGTGTACACCAGAATATCTCCTTACCCCACCCCAAGACTCTGGGAACCATGATTCCACTCTGTTTCTATGAATTCGATGTTTTTAGCTTCCTCATATAAGGGAAATCATACAGTATTTGTCTGTCTCTGACTTATTTCAAGCAGCATAATTCCCTGAAGTTCTGTTCAAGCAGCATAATTCCCTGAAGTCACAAATGGCAGGATCTCCTTCTTCTCACCGCTGAATAATATTCCATTGTATATGTATATACCACAACTTCTTTATCCATTCATCCATCAATGGACATTTAGGTTGTTTCTATGTCTTGGCTATTGTGATTAATGCTGCAATGAACATGGGGGTGCAGATAACTATTTGAGATAGTGAGGTCATCTTCTTCAGACATGTACCGAGAAGTGGAATTGCTGGGTTAAATGATAGGTAGTTCTATTTTTAATTTTTTGAAGAAATTCCATACTGTTTTGTATAGTGGTGGCACTAATTTATATTCCCACCAAGTGTAAGATACTTCAAGCTCCACAGCTTCCAGAATAGTAGGCATTCATGTGCTTTCTGAATTGAATAGCAAATATGGGATGATAAAATGCTGGTTAAGTAAAAACATCTCATAAAAAGCCTTGGAGGCCATAACCATGGGTGAGATATTATACCCTACACAGGCTGAGACATTATACCCTACATCCTTTCACTGATTCTCTTATACAGTCAACTCTAGCAGAGCATAATGTCCAGTTTGGTTCACTGTGTTATGGAAGTTACAAAGAAAGTGAAAGACCTGTAAAGGAGGAGGAGAGCTTAACAAAAGGATGGAAAATTAGTATTATAAGGAAAGGCAAACAGAATTATACTTGTCTCTTCTAAAGAAAGTAAAAGTAGGAGGTATCCCATTACTGTTTTCAAGTTCACTTAAATTTGAACATATTCTATTACTGAAAAACAAAACACATAATCAGATGCTTCCCCTTGTGTCTAAGCTGCCAGGAAAATTTGTAGCAAAATTCTTTGACAATTGGCATAAACTGCTCAAGGTAAGTGCATAAAGGTCTTCACTATTTTTAATTCTTACAAATGGTCTTTTCTCTATTCCTAAATGTTTAACCTATGAGCCACTGAAAGTCATCAAAAGTAGATGTGGTAAAGACAAAACAAAACAAAACAAAACAAAAACAACTATGCACACACAAACATTGCTTTCAAATGTATAAGTACAAGGACAGTATGAGAAGGCTGCTAAGATCTTTCAGTCCAGTTTAAAAGACCAAGTAAGGAGAAATTGTCTTATAAAAAGAATCCATTTCAAAGAAAGAAAAAATGTCTCTTGCCCATGATCAAACATGGAAATGAGGTGCTGAAGATGTCAGGGACATTCTTGTCTTTGAAAACAGCAAATGTGAGAGATTTTATAAACTGTAAAGTGGTCTGTAAGGTTTTCCTCTTTTTTATTATCCAAGAAGAGAAAACAGAAATACACATTCTGGACAACTGAAATGTGCATCTATTTTTTTAAAAGGCAAGACTGGAAGACCTTCCAAGGAAGGGCCCATCATTTACCTGAACTATATTTAAGAAGATTTATCACTTATTTTGAAAAATATTTGTGAATCTCTTTGTTATGCTGAAAATCAATAAATAGGAAATTTTTTTTTGCCATTGTTGAAGTGATTTTAATCTGCCAGACACACATCTTAGAATTCTCATGAGCAGCTACTTTTTTCTTTTTGATGGTTTTTTAAATTTTTTTAAAACTCTGGTAAAATACACATAACAAAATTTGCCATCTTAACTGTTTTTAAACATACAATTCAGTAGTGTTAAGTACATTCACATTGTTGTGCAACCTATCTCCAGAACTATTTTTATCTTGCAAAACTGAAACTCTGTACATATTCAACACCAACTTCCTATTTCCCCCTCCTACAACTTCCCTGGCAGCCACCATTCTACTTTCTGTCTCTGTGAGTTTGACTACTCTAGGAACCTCATGTAAGTGGAATCATATAGTATTTGTCTTTTTGTGGCTGCCTTATTTCACTTAGCATAACATCCTCCAAGTGCAGAGGCAATATTTTAACTCTTATTTATTTCTGCTTTATAAAATCACAGGCCTCTATGCCATGGGTTTCCCTGAGGCATGGATCCATTGAGAATAATGAGAGAATATACTACGCTGTGATCTGGCTCATGATTTTGTTGTTGCCACAGGGTAGTTATAAAATGCACACATGTGCAGCTTAGGGATTACCTGAGCCTTACATAGGTTTTCCTCCAAGAGAAGAGTTACTTATAAAGCATTGCTGCATCTTCCCTGGATGGATTCCTAAGCTTGAAATGCTATGGTTGGGTTTACTATGGGAAATATCAGAGTATGGAAACCATTAAGCCAGAATTTTAATAAAATCAATCCATTAGAAGAAATTGTTTACTGAACATACCTACCACAGGCAAACCATTATGTCAGGAACCAAAAAGAATAAGGCATGATCCTTGCACTGAGAAATTGGAAATCTTATTGAGAGACAGGTAACACAATTAAAAAAAAAAAAAAGTATATGTTATAAACTGAATGTTTGCTGCCCCCCAAAATTCATACACTAAATCATAACCTTATGGTGATGGTATTTGGAGGTGGGCCTCTGAAGGTGATTAAGTCATGACGGTGGAGCCCTCATGAATGGGATTAGTGACTTTGTAAGAGATCCCCCAGAGAGATCCCCTGCCCCTTCAGCAATATGGAAACATAGCAAAAAGATGGCTGTGTATGAACCAGGAAGCAGGTCCTCACCAGACACCAAATCTGCTGGTACCTTGATCTAGGACTCCCAGCCTCTAGAACTGTGAGGAATAATTTTCTGTTGTTGATAAGCCACCCAGTTGATTGTATTCTTTTATAGCAGCCTGAATGGACAAAGACAGTTTACAGTTAAGAGCGTAAGAGACTGTCACAGGATTCTACGACTAACTAACAATGAAGTGCTGTGTGCTCTAGGGAAGGAGGACATCCTGCAGGCAGGCAGAGTTGAGAGCAGGGCTCACACACAGCCCCTAACACATTGTAGGTGTTCAAGGATTGCTCAAGGCAGGAAGGAAGGTGAGGATTTGAAAAGGCAGAGAGAATGATGTCAAAGATTTGTGGCCTGAGGAATGGCGTGAGGAAATGCTTGGTGTGGGAAAGTTCATGAATGATTTGAGAAACAGGAAGCAGACTGGTTTTTCTGAAGGAAGGTGCCGAAGACGAAGGTCAGATATGAGAATGTGGGCCCTGCAGGGGAGGGCTTGGAGCAGCCGAATCTGTTTTTGAATTTAATTATCTAAGTAATTAGGCGCTATGAAGATGGGTGAACAGGAGTAACATGATTAATGTGGCATTTTAGGAGAATTAATCTGGCAGGTATGTGAGATGGATTAGTGCAGAGAAGAGAGTGGAAGACAGAGCAGTTAAGAACTCTTTGTGGTGATCTAGATGTGACCATGTCTGTGTTTCCTCTCAGTCCATTTCAAAAGAATGAGATGGTCTTGAAGAGAGAACACTGGCTCTGCTGGGACCTCACCATCTTTACACTTTGAGTTAGGCTCACAGGAGAGAATGATTAAACTTTATTTCTTTCCAAATTCAAAAGGACATCCCATTTTATGCTTCCATCTCCACCTTCACTCAATGGGGGTCATTATTATAATTGAGGAGACATACAAAGGCATTACTGTGTGTGTGTGCTAATGGTGGAATACACACCAAGATGGCGGCCGTGAACGACCTGTCGTGGGGAGGGGTGGCGGTGGGGGAGAGGAGCTCCGATATCCGAAGAGATTTGCACTTAAAATCCCTTTTAATGACACTTATGTTCTCCATACTTTCAGGGAAAACCAGCTCAGAGCATGCTGTGAGGTGCATTGGATTTTCATTTCATTGGCATCATTGTTACTGAATAAAACGTTCCTTTAAAAATATGTTCCTTTAAAAAAATACAACTATACATAATAAACCCATTTTCAGAATCATGTGTTGCCTATTTCTTCAAATTATCCAAATCAAAGACTAATTAGTAAAGCCCTAATTAGAAATGCACACATATATGTATATGTGCACGTATATACTAGTTCTTCTACTTTTTCTGCAGGTTTCTATTACTGAAGAGATCACCCTTCTTTCTTACTGTAATAGTCTGGGAATCAGAGCTCCTTGACTTCCAGGGTGAAGAAGGTCTGTTCTTCCGTACCACACACCACCCCCAACTCATCCTATCTCCAAGGACGCTGAGGGCTATTGTGGGTTGGCCAGACTCCAGAGTGTGGATTGGGCTACAGTTTCAGTGGGTGGTGCTTTCAAAGGCATGGCATGCTTGGGTATGGCTTCCTTGGGAAATGCCGTCTGGTCCTCCTGGCTTCTCTGAAAGTTAACCCCTGCCCTTGCCTACTGTGTGCCCCAACAAAGATTCAGGGAGGATGGCTTGGGCAAGCTCCCCTCAGCCTTGGGGAGATTCGTTCCCTGTTCTCCCTCATTCTTTTCTTCAGCTCTTCTCTCTGCAGGTGAGTTCTGGTCTGCCACAAGCTGGGTCCCACTCTCTGAGATGGAGGTCAGATTTTGACAGCATCATCCGGGCCTGTTCTCGTCTGACACCACTCACAGCAGCCTGGCTTGAGTATGAGAGTCCTCTGAGGCATTTGACTCAGCTTATTGGAGCTCTGCTGTGGAATAGGAGAGCCCAGTGAGATATTCCTCCTTTGTCCTTGGTTCTCTGTGCTTATGGTTTCCCAGAGACACTCATTCAGAGGTGTGGTTGGGTAGATCTTAATGCCCTGGCCAAATACTTGGCTTGACCTTACCCCAGTTGCTTCTAACTTTCCAAATACTGCATTATCCCAGATACACCTTAACCTAATTTTTCAGAGCTCACTTCCCTGGTCACACACTTGCCTCAAATGTAAGCCAGGGACTAGCACTAAGCAGGAGCCCTAGGAAGAACCAACAGAAGCAGCCTAAGTCTGTGCTCCAAAGCCTATGTCTATAGGGGGGCTCCTCAAGCCCTCACTTGAAACCGATTTATTCTTATGTTTAAACACAATTCTAAAAAGCCCATTTTTTGTTTCCTTAGTTCTTATCCACTTATAACCTGTTATTTAGGAGAAACAGACCCATGAAGAGCAGAATGACCACTGATAATGTGGGAACAGCCAGAAGAATGTTTCCAAACAGGAACGACAGTCATATAATTATCAGATAAAAGAAAGGATGACCACACACTTCTTTGGGTCAACTAAAATTTTTGAGACATAGAAGAGGTAAGAGAGCAGGGAGGGAAATCTAAGTATACAGAGTGAAACCCCCTTCAGAGAGTTTCTGAATCCCATGGATCCCCTGGCAGGTGTCCCGGCTTACCAACTCCCCGTTGAAGCTGCCAAGACTAGCACAGGATCTGTGATGGTCATCTGCACACTGGATGCTTTAGGGCAAGCTCTGAGTGAACTTGTCAGAAGGTACAAAGATACTACGGAAGAAGAATGGATAGGTGCAGAGTGAGACAAGAAATAATCGCCTACCTATCTGTGACAGTCTGGATGTATACTTAACTCATGCACTCACCCACCCAGCAAACATCTTAGACCACCTTGTACACTCCAGGAATTGTGTTGTATTCTAGGGACACAGCACGAGAATCTGTCTCCCGGAAGCTTATAGTCTAGAGCAGCTCCGTCTGGAAATCCAGTGTGTAATTCATACATAAAGCACCTTAGTTCAGATGAAGCACTTTGAAGTGTATGGCAGCCACGTGTGCGAGTAGCTACTGCACTGCACCATGCACGCAGGTCCAGGCACAGCTGGTTACTCCTCGATCACTGCATATGCAAATGTCCCAATCCATCTTTGGTTGGGCCATTTGTAGCTTATATTGCAGCCCTTGTAAAATCACAAACTACCTAGGAAAAATCATAAATAATTACTATTTTACCTAATTACATATACGATGACGAGTCTTTCATCTTTCTACCATAGATTAAGGTATTGCTTATATGACTGTGCTCTCCTCTACCTCATTCACAGAAATCAATATAAAATTCCAATTAGCTCCCCTGACCTTCATCCCATTGTCTATCAGCATCTCTGGTTATGGTATTCTCTTAAAAAAGAGGGGGGGACACCTTGCCCATAATAAACACTCAATAAATATCTTTGAATGAAAGACTGAAGAAATGTTTTGTGAATGTTATCCACACTTATCAATTTCAAAGTACCAGGAAAACAGCACCAATATTCAGAAACACTTTAGATCTTAGAGCATTAGCTGCTTTTCTCCCCAGGCTAGCACCGCTTTAGTGCATGTAAGTGGAGGGGCTGGTTAGGACAATTTCATGCCCTGCCTCATTGCTCTGTCCTGTGAGGAACCAGAGCTGATGCAGAAAAGCAGGGACAGGTTCTGCCCCGGAAGCGTGTGCAGGATCTGTTAGGAAGACCCGAACACTTACACAACAGCTTGTTTTTCGCCTCGGATTCAAGGGAAGCATGCCCACCGTGGGTGGTTTTTGCATGATCGTTCCTCTGTTAAGATCAAATTGGACCCACTGGACCTGATGGGCTGAACGAACTTAATCACGTGTTCCGCCTCTTGTGTTTGCTACCTTGGCTGAAAGCGGACATTGAAAATTACCCCAATAATGGGATCTCCCAAGCTCTGATGCTATACGGAAAGAAGCCGTGGTGGCAGAAAGAGAAGCTCAGATGGCAGGACTCGGAGGCAGAGGGAAGCCCTGCAGTCCCTGAACTCAGCTTCCTCACCGTGCAAAGGCCCCATTTACTGCAGCTTTGTAAACAAGCAATCAACAAAGGCCATCTCATAAAAACATTTGCCCAGCTCACCCTCCCTACATAAATAGTAGAGTGAACTCAGACCAGCACCTGCCACCATTAATAGCCACCCGCTGTCAATTACCCCTGGTCTTTAGAAGATAGGTAATGGCTCTTGGCCAAGCAGACCTAGGGCATCTCAGGGAGATGGATGTAACTTGCTCTTACATTAGATCTGACTTCATGCCAAGGTTTACTTGGGCTCCCTTTCTCATTCTGGTTTAGGTTAAAAGCATGGCTCTGCGGCCACCAGGAGAATGGACCTGGCAGACCCCCTACGGCCAAGAGCACATGGGATGGGGGGCCGTCTGCTGTGTGTCAAAGTCCATTGCTGTGCTTGCACTGAGTCCTCATTGTGCACAGGTTGCTCCCGACCAGTGACGGAGTCCAGCACAGGTACTAACATAGACCCACTGCTCGATGATGCTGGACTCTCTTATGGCAGGTTTAGGCTCCAGTACTCCCAAGGGCTTAAGCACTCTGCATGTCTGCATGCAGCTCAGGATGCTTCCACCCAAACTTCTCTTCCTGTCCTAGTCTGTTTGGGCTATTATAACAGATGGACAACAGAAATTTATGTCTCACAGTTTTGGGGGCTGAAAGTCTGAGATCAGGTTGCCACCAAGGCCAGGCAAGGTGCCTCTTCCGGGTCGCAGAGTTCTTCTTGTGGTCCCACATGGTGGAAGGGGCTGGGAGGTCACTCTGGACCCTCATATATAAGGCACTAATCCCATCCATGAGGGCTCCACCCTAACGGCTCAATTACCTCCCAAAGGTTCCACCTCCTACTATCCTCACCTTTGGGGTTAGAATTTTAGCACATGAATTTTGGAGAGGGGGGAGGGGGACACAAATATTCAGACCATAGGGTGCCCTCCCCTTCACTCAAGGTCAGACTTACATTTTCTTTGGAGAAGGGCTCTCCCAACCTCTCCCAGCTAGCTTTTCCCTGTCTCCTTTAATGCAGTCAATTCCCCTAATAAAATCTTTGCTGTGTAACCTGGTCTTGGTGCCTTCTTCTTGCAAGACCTAGATTCACAGGCTCCTTTCCAGTGACCCAAGAAAAGTCACAAGTCCATTCTAAGGCAGGGCCTGAACAGGACCTCACACACAGAAGGCACTCAAGTCATATTGGCTAAATAAATTAGTGAATGAGAGACCCTTACACTCCAAAGAGGTAGCCCTAGCTCTGAAGATGAATCTTTTTATGACATTGTACAAGTGACAGTCTGCTGACTTCCTTATCACTGGGGCCACTGCCTCCACACCTAAGGAAGCAGAAGTCCCATTTTCTGAAGGTTGATGGGGACTTCTTCGAAAGCCACGGGGGCTGCAGTGATTCTGGGTCTCTGAGACTCTAACTTAGAATTTAAGCAGCCTACTTTTTGAGCTCCATGTTCTTAAGGCATCAGGCAATGAGCACTTCCTTTCTACCTAGTGGGACCAGAGAAAGGAGGCCTCATCAAGAGGCCAGCATTGCCAAGTAAAGGCTGAAGTTAAATCCAAGTGAAATAGGTTGGTTACCCTGGGGAAGGGAGGATGGAAGGAGAGACTAGAAGGAGAGTTTGAGGAGGTGGCTCCTATCTCAATGTGAATCGTGTGAGCATCTACTGATGCAGTGGAGACCTTGACTCACCCCCATAAAGCATTCTTGTGACCCCCGGGGGCATATTAGGGTAACCTGGAAGTCTAGGGCAGCTGCGGTGTGTTTCCTTGACTGTGGACGTGTGACCTGCCTAGAACCTGGGCTGAGGCACAAATGCCCTAAATATTCAAGCAGTTAGTGGTGAATGCAGAGCCTAAGAGATGAGGCCACAAGGAGGGATGGTGAAGTTGCCTAAGCATTTCAACGCTGAACACCTATTACACCACCATCTCTGGATCTAGGGCCCAGGAATCTGAATCTGAACATGCATCCAAAAATTTATTGGCCCTAAATGTAGTCCACATGACCACTGTTAAAGACACTACAACTGGTGATCTTGAGAGAGTTAAGGCCCGTTTTTGGCGGCAAACCATAAAAGAGGAGAGATTCCAGCCAGAAATTTAACTGAAAGAACTTCCATTGTGAGTTGAAAAGAATCAAAACTCCTAGGCCCTTCTTCCTCTGAATGCCCAGAGTGTCAGAGGCCACCAGCCCCTATCAGCAGGGAGGTAGGAAGAAAGACAGCAGATGTTTACAAGCAAAGACTTTGGTAAAGTGGCAGGAGGGTTGGACAATGGACCCATTGTCAGAGTCTGACAGTGTTAACTGCCTGTTATGAATAATGTTATAGACCGCCCCAGTGTTGATAGATTTAAGCCTCATTTCATCCCACAGAGGCATGAAAGAGAAATAGCCCAACAACTAATCTCCTTCCTGTTTGGGGCATGCCCACTGGATGAGTCTCGGTGGGCCAGAGGTAATTTCCTGCCATTAAAGCTGAAAACAGATGGTACTCACTGGCCTTGCCAGCCTCCCTGTTGTAGGGTGTGGGCACTGGACCTGGGCACACGCACTGACCTTAGACCTGGAGTCAGGGGCTGGTGTCACGGAGCCCTGGACACCGAGATGCAACCCTAGTGGGAGAGTGTGTGGTCCTGGGTCACCCTAGTGAGGACATCTGGTTTCCGGGGCTGGCATCTCTGGGGTGCAAGCTGCAGCATCCGGGCTTGGTGTGGAGGCAGTGGGATCCTCAGGGGACCCATTTGGTGGTGGGATGTGGGGCTTCTTTCCTGCCCACATGACCCTTAAAAACCAGCATTTCTCTGGCTGGGTTCTCTGGAAATTCTGTAAGCTCCTGAGTGGCCTCACTTTTAACAGATTTCCTTCTTGCATAATCCGCCAGATGTGCTTCTGCAGTAAGAACTAAGCACCCCTGTCGACTGAAGTCGTCTTTTGTGGCAGGAGGCCTCGGTTTCCGGTTGAGCATGCAGCCCAGGGAGGTGGCCTCTAGCAGCCAGGGCAAGTCAGGGGAGTGCTGGGACAGACGCAGCAGAGCACGACTCATCCTCACTCCTGCTGACACCAGAGCTACAGGTTTCTGCAGGACCATCTTTCGGACAGGAAGGGATGGTCGGAAAAGAAAGAACGATCCTTTCCGACAAGACTTGGTCCTACAGTACAAACCCCACAGCCTGCAGGAGACAACAGGCAGCGAGGGCAGAGCTCTGTGTCCCTTGGGTGGGATTACACCCCAGGGAACTCCCTGACTGGTGCATTTGCTGTTGGGCAGTTTTCAGGACCCGCAGGGGGAGCAGGTGGGATGGAGCCCGCCTCCGTGACATGCAGAGCTTACATTCCCTTGCCCGTGATGTTCATCAGGAGCAGACGCTGAGCCAGTGACAGTGATGTTGGCTGTGATATATTGGCAGCGTTTTTGAAGCAGATCAGGGAGCAGTGGCGAGGTTACCCCAATGCTAAGCTTCAAATCAACCTGTCTCTTCTACATTCGGGATGTCCTGTGATTAATGGACGCCCGTAGCCCAGCAAATGAGAGGAAGTGACATCGTGTGGGCTGCTCTCTGTTCTGATTAAGTTATTAATCACTCCTTAACTATGAAGGACAGAATTTTGTCTCCTGTCCCACAGACCTTCTAAAGGACATATTTGGGGCTGACGGTTTGGTGGAGATACGGCTTCCAGCTTTTCTGAAAGCCCAGCACCACCCAAGGCTGGAAGGAGGTATGAAATCTGCATATCCCTCTTCAAGTAATGAGTTCCCCAGGGCAAGGCAGCTGATGGCTGTTCCAGGAATATAAAATGTGGGGTAATTTAAGGCGGCTTGCACCTCCATTCTTGCAGAGTTATAAAGGGCATCTTAGTGAGGAAGCTCATTGTAGGGTGTGTGTCGTCTTCTGGGCGACTAGGCATGAGGATGCCATGCAAGTGCGTGGACAGAGCTATCTGCATCTTTTCCTTCCAGCATGGGCCAGACCATGGGTCCACTTGCCCCCAACTCCCAGAAGACACAGAGCAAAGCCATTTTGCATTGTATTCTTTCCTATCCCTCATCATTCCCTGATACCACCGATCAGCTGAACGACATCTTCGTCTCCCAAAAGGAGTTCGTCCGCCATTTCACACACACTGCTTGCTCTGCAGTCCTGAGTCTTCAAACTTCACTCTCTGCCTCGTTTATTCCTTCCATATGTCTAAACTCAGATCAGTGGTGGTTCCTCCAGGAAGCCTCCCCTGACATCCCTGCCTCACGCCCATACCCTCTCCTGTGCTCCCAGAGGAGCTTATTCACACCCACAGTCTCCAGTCATCAGGCTGCTCATCTTCCCTTCTGGATGCTGGGCTTTTTGTGAAGAACAGTTTTACTCACCTTGTTACCCCAAGTTCCTCCACGTATCAGGCATTAACAAATGTTCGTTGAATGAAGAAAAGAATGAATGGGTGCATACAAGAATCGAATCCATTATTCAGTATTATACGGAATGAATAAATGAACAGTTGAGAGCTAAAAGTTTCCAGGGAACTGTGGTGGAGACTGTGGCTGTTCACTAACTGGTTTTCCTGAGCACGCAGTTAATGCCACCTTTTCCAACTTCCCTTGCAGTGAGCAGTGGCCGTGGAGGGAGAGGGGGGAGGGGAGGGACATCACTTCTAGCTTGCTGGGGGAGCAGAGCCCTCCCCACTGATTGGATTTTGCATGACTGAGAAGTAAATATCCATGACATTATGTCATGGAGACTGAGTTTATCTGTCACAACAGCTATTGTTACCTTCATGGACACACCAGCCTCTTACATCAGCCAAGGACAGTGTCTCCTGGCTGATGTCCCTTCCTGTGACGCTGGAGAAAGTCACTTCCGTCTCGTCCCTGTCTTGGATGTGGTGTGATTGGAGAGCAGTTTCGTCGGTGTGATCTCACTCTGCTATAGCTTAGGTCAGTGCTTCTCCGCCTGTGCATATGTGCATGCAAGTCATCTGGAGATCTAATCAAAACACAGGTTCTGATTCAGTAGATCCGGGTGGAGCCCAAGATTCTGCGGCTCTAACAAGCCCGCAAGTGGGGCCAATGTTTTGGTTCAGAGACCACACTTTGAGGACCCAGAATTTAAGAAAGAGGGTTCAACTACTATCGCGTATTCCCTAAAGAGAATATCACCTACGGGTGTGACAGGGCACGGCCAGATTGCTTGGTGCCTTCATTCTGGGTATTCTGGAGCGAAGATGAGACCGCATTTCCAACAAGTTTTAAGGTGATGTTCACGCTGCAGTCCCAGGTACCACGTGCTGAGAGCCACTAGCTTCGTGGCTAAAAACGTGCACTTGGGAGCCATTCGTGCCGGCTTTGAAACCTGGCTCTGCCACTCATTTGCTGGGCAAACTTGAGCAAATTAACCTCCGGGTGCCTCCATTTCCCCCCGAGTTAAACGGAGATGATGCTGTAATAGTATCTCCCTTACAAGGTGGTCTTAAGCACTACCTTAATGCACGGCAAGTGTGGTCCGTGTCCAAGGTAGCTGCCGCTGGTACATGATTAGAGCGCGCAAGTGCGGGCTTCAGAGGGAGAGAGCCCTGGGTTCTAATCCTCGCTCATCTACCTTACCAGCTCTGTCCCTGGCCAGATAACCTCTCTAAGCTTCCTGGTCTCCATCCGCTGAAAGGGAAGTCACCGCACTTACTTCACAGGGATGCCCGGGCACTAAATGAGAAAATGCCCAGAAAGCGTCACAGGACTCCATGGTAGCTGCCGCTACAATGAGTTAACGACGCACGTGACACGGGGCGGATTTCAGTGGTGCTCTTGGCCTGCCCTGCCGAGCAGGCAGTCAGCTGGGGCCCCTCCCCGCAACATTTCCGATCTGCGGAGCGACCATAGGTTCGAGCCAGCCTGTCAGGCACCGCTGCGAGCCCAGGCTTGCCCCGTACCCTCGCTCTGCTCCGGAAGCTTTCCTTCGCACCAGCATCTCTGCGTTTCTGCATGGACCTTTCAGCGGCTGTGTCCAATTCCATTTCTTTGAACAGCTGGGAGGAATAACTTTGTGAAAACTCAACCAAAACCCACAGGACCGGAGAGCTCCAGTCCTCTCCTGACATACGGAAACTGGACGTCTCTGGAAGAGCCAGCATCCTCTGCTAGTGTCTAGGGCCACCTTACTGGGCTCTCCCCCATGTCTCCCCCGTCTTTATTTCCGCTTGTGAAGGGACCCTGGGCTGGGCCTGCTTTCTCAGTAGCATTCCTCATACAGCCTTTCTTCAGTGGAAAAGCTTTGTGTGTGCTAGAAATCCCGTTTACCTTCCAGAATGTGCTTTGGCTCCTTCCTGTCCTAGGAGAGGCCACTGGGCATTTGGGAGCTGAAGTTTAAGTTTAAATATCCATTGTTGTTACTACACCTTGTGAACCATGTTTTCTCCTCCTCGTGCTCAGTGTTTGCTGAGGTTTGCTTGTGTTCGGTGGCCCCCGTGTCTTTCAGACTGATGGGCCATTTTATTTGCAACTCACCATACAATCCATTTACTCTTCCAGTGTGCCTTAGGAGGATACGAAGGGTTCTGTAAAATGCTACAGAGAGGGGGGTTTAGGGCAAATATTTGACCAAAAGACCACGAATCCACACCAGTATCCTCCTGCAACCTGGGCAATACTAGTCTCTGGAGTTTCAGTCAGTGAAACTGTTTCCTGAGCTGATATTACAAGTGCTCTTACCCAGGAGACTGCAGGGCATCTTTACTCAAGCAGAGCGGTGTGGTCTAGTCAGATCAGACTCCAGAGACACAAATTTCAGTTCCAACCTCTCTGCAAACTCCTTTTGTGCCTTTAGATAGGATAATAATTATGATATCTAGTGCTGAACACATGTTCTGTGCAAGGTACTATCGTTGTTGCTTGATCTGTGGTTCCCACAACAGCCCTCCAAGGTGGACGTTAATATCTCCATTTCACAGAGTAGAAAACTGAAGGTCAGAGGGAGTGAAATTGTTTAACAGTTAATAAGTAACGGGGCCAGGATTTTTAAAACCATGGGTAGCTGATCACCAACAGGACTCTATCCAATACCAGCACCTTCCTTTCCTGGCTCCATTTTCCCTACGCACAAAAAAGGCAGGTGTGGAGAGGGTGTGAATTCTCTGTCCCCTCTGGCTGGGTCCTTCCTGGTGGTCAAAGTAGGACGTGTGAGCCTCTGAATACAATTATAGACCATATGAAAAGGAGGAGACAGAGAAAGAGAAGAGGTGCTGCTTGTTTTGTAACATCAGTTTTTCAGAGCAGGGAAGCATGAAGCCCTATGTAGGGCTGTTTCCAGCTTCCCTTCTACAAATGAGGTTGAAGAAAGTAAAGTTAATGAAGCAACGCAGCTACGATGGGGAATGCAGCAGGAAGTAATCAAGCCCAGGACTGTGGGACGGTTGCCATGACATTCCAAAGCATGCACCATGATCACCATCTATGAATATTCCCTCCCTAGATTGATGGCCAGTTGCCTCTCTTTTCTTGTAAGCAAATGTGATAACAATATTAAGCAATTACAAGTAATGTCCCCCAGCTGCTCCTTCACTGCCTCTGAAATATTATTTTAGATCTGCCCAAATAATTGGAAACCTAATAACAAGGATGGGGGGCAGCATATGCCCCTACTTTTCAAAGACAAAAGGGTAACAAACCCCCTCCTTCTAGGACATTCAAAGATGCCATCATCCTGCCAAACAGCCCGAGGCTTGCAAAGGTCCAACCGCATTTTGAAGAAGCTTGCTGGATGAACTCTGTAAACATGCAACCACTGGAAGCATGATCAAGAGCGAGGGTTGCTGATAAGGTGGGCTTTGTCGGCTCCAAGTTTAGAAGGCAACTTTCCCACCAACGTGAGGCTATTTGATCTTTATAATGCTATAGCCAGCTAAACCCACCAAATGTTTATCCACCACCTACTGGGAACAAAACAAGAATTTGCCATTGGGAATGCAGTCTCTCTCTCTCTCTCTCTCTCATACACACACGCGCACACACACACACACACACACACCATACGTGCATGTGCCAGCATATCTCTTGCAATGCTAGCGCTCTTGGGTTGGTCCAAGGAGGAAATGTGAACATTAGTTAGTAAGTCTGATACAAGGAGGACTGTGATAAATAGGACAACAGAGGGACCAACAGAGTACAATGGAGGCAAACAAGAAGTGGAGATGAATTCTGACTCACTTTAATTTATGGAACCAAGTATGGAACACTGCATGAAAGTCTGGTCTGAACGACTATCCTTTTATCCAGCGTTTTCCATCCCAGTGACTGGAGCCTCCATCTGTCCAGCCAGAGGTCCAAGCTGGAAAATGAGGATTCTTCCCCAAGGCTATCTTCTTCCTCAACTCATGTCCCTAAACATCATCAAGTCCTATTCACTTTTATCTGCTAAATTTCTCCCCATTTTTTCCAACCCTGCTAGGGCTACATTGGCCATAAGACAATCACCAGCAGCTGGGGCAACCAGCAGCCTTGTTCACCTACAAGAATATGTTCCCTCCTTCGGTCTGCCTGGGCAGCTTAGGCCATGGGCCACTCCTGAGTCAACAGCAATTGCCAGAGAAAGACCACAAGGTGGTAGAATAATCAGAATCTGGTTCTAGAACAGGGGATTGTGTAGATGTCTGAACAAAACATGGGTTTTATAGGAAGGAGAAAGAAGAGAAAGCTTTCTTGGGGAAAAAAACCAATAGCTATTTCCCTCAGGGAAAAGGTACCACAGGAGAATAAATCATAATTAGTAATTTGCCATATTATATATTTATTGTAGTTCTTGAGTTCCTAGGCACTACACAAAGCTATCATTTATTCATGTGGCAAGGATTTAAGTGGCAGGCACTAGGGACACAACAGTGAACAAAAATCCACAGAGTTCCTTCCCTCACAGAGTCTGGAGTCGACCAGAGAGGACCGGCATTAATGACAGGATCACATAAGAAGGGAAAGGGCAGCCCTGCTACAGGAAGGAGACCCACGGGCACTACAGGAGCCTCTGGAAGCAGAGTTGATGCCAGGAGAGAGTCAGAAAGGCTGCCCTGAAGAGGGAGCACTTGAGCTGAGACCGGGAAGGTAACGAGGCAGGGGGTGGAAGCTGACCCAGGAAGGTGGCCCATGAGTGGAGAGAAGGGAAACCCTAGGTTCTTGAAACTACTGATGAGCTGCTGCATTTACCAGTGATGGCTCTTGTCTACCCTCTGGACTTCTTGTTTTGTGAGGTTATACATTTTCTTTTTGTTTAAGCTCATTTGAGTTGGGGTCTCTTGCCACCAAAAGCAAAATAGAAGACACTGAGCCCACCATCCCACGAGGCAGAGAGCAGGCCTCACCACACTTTGGGGAAGCTAAAGACAGAGAAGGGTTTTCAAGCACCCATGTAAGAAGCCCTAGCATGTGAATTTGAGGATGGCTTCCACAGCCAGACTACCCAGATTCATTTCCTGGCTTTATGACTGTGGCCTCTCGGTGCCTCAGTTTTCTCATCTGTAAAATGGGATAATGATAGTATCTGCCTCTGTTTCCAAGGCCCCTCACAACTGGACCAACTGCCTACCTTTTCAGCCTTTACTCAGAACCCACTTTCCTATGATCTCCCAGTTGGATCACTCATGACTCCTTCAACTTGCTCATGTTTTTCTCTCTGCCTTGCTCAAGACATCTTTTCTCCCCAAAATAATTGCTATCACCTCCTATAGAAATCCAACCCATCCTCCAAAAACTGATTCAAATTCCACTTCCAAAAGCCTTCCTTGATTACCCCTAGCCATCTCTACCTCCTCTAGGCTCACTTTTATACACAGGGCCATTTTTCCTGTCACTTCTCATCTCTCACTTTCTTGTATGGTTATAGGCACGTGTGATTCTTCCCTCTACTTCAATGCGATGTCACTGAGGGCAAGTGCCATTTGCATAGTCATTGTATTCCCCCAAATCCTAGGCACTCAAATCTGATGCAAATGTTGGTATGTCTTCCCCATGAAAATAAAGTAAATTTGCTGGTTCGGACATGGCTTTGCATATTGTAGCTGAGCAAATTCAGGATCTACGGTTTCCTGCCTCCCAACTCAGTGCTGCCAACATTACTGCAGATGAGTCCTCCTGTTCGTGATGAGAAAACGTAGTGGTGGTTCTGCAGATGGTGAAGCATTACGTGCATATTAATTGCTACCTTCATCATCAACACCACCTCCGTGACCGCCACCATCCCCACAGCTTCAGGTCCAACACCATCCCCAGGGGGACCCAGCGCCCCTTTAGCCTCATTTCTCACCTGACCTACATGCCTCATCACTGGATCGTGAGCATCAGATAGGATCCAATGTGAAAACGTGGTGTGTGGATGGAAGCTACACTGTTCCTTTTCTAGCTGAGAAAATAAGCTGCATCTGCAAGTCTGCGTATCGACAGTGCAGGTGTTCCCCCCAAATACCAAATTTCCTCCTCCCTTGGCCTGTCCTCTGCAAACCTCTGCCTTGCCTGATAGGGATGGACTTCCTACTGATAGCAGCTCCGTCCCAGGAGCCTTCAATCCTTCTCTTTTTCACCACTGTGAATGATAGTGAAGCATCTTATAGTGTATCTAGTTAATAATTCAAGGAACCAAAGCATAGAGACATTTTTTTCTTTGATCATTTGATTTAAATCGGAAAACAAAAACAAAAACAAAAACAGTTCCTCTAAGAACCACAGGGTTGCTTACTGATTGAAAATCACCACTGGTTTACAACAATGCCATTATTATTCTTAGATGTATGCGAACTGTAGAACACAATTTAGACTCAGAAATTTAAAAACTAGCTTGAGGGCACAGAGAGGATCAATACCAGAGTGGAATTAGAACTTGGGACAGAAGGCTGACTTTAGATGGTGCCCTGCTAGGAAGGAGGTCCCCAGGGGGCCCATTTGCTGGGCAGGAGGCCAGTCCCTGGAAACAGAGTCATCTGCACACTACCAGCCCGGAAAGGAGGGTCACTTCTAACATGTCAGCCGGGGACGCCGTGTGTGGATTTCCCTAGCTAGTCAATCCTGTATACTGCTGCCGAATTGACCTAGTCCTGTTACCTCATGTTTCAGCACTCCCAGGAAACATCTAAAATATAAGACAGGAAGTCTTACCCTGGGGTGATATTAACAGCTTTCATTAACATTAAACAACAGGAACTCAGTGGTTGATATTTGAAGTTGGCAAACCTCTCTGCCCACATGCTGCCAAATTTTCCATCTTGCGGGCACCTGGTAGCTGGCTTTCTGTGGCTGAAGCTCTGGAGAGACGTTCTGTCTAGCTCCTTCCGTGTTGCCGCACACCCTCTCGGTTCTCATGGCTCCTGGGGAGGCGGGGGCCTGTGCTCACTGCCAGCTTCCCTGGGCTGTGCTCCAACCACTGCACCCAGGCTGCTTCAGGGCCCGGGGACCTGCCTTGCTTGCTCTCCAGCCCAAGGTTTCTTCTTCCCTGAGCCCCTGCTGACAACCACAGATGCACATGGCCCTCTGCTGTCGCTAACTTGCCTTTCGACCCCCGCCTCCCAGATGCCTCCCATTTTTGTCTTTCCTATAATTCAGAGACCTTCTGGGCTCCACCAAACCAGAGCCCCCTCCCTGTGACACTTGCCATAGTCCTAGTTTTTATGTGTCCCCCTTGGGGTTTACTGCACTGTTTGGTCTGTGCGCAGTTGCAGGTATTATCAGGCGCGGTCCAACACACGACTTGTGCTGTAGATTCTCGCTCACATTAGAAAAGCGGTGCGATGATCGCCTGTCTAAATACTATATATCAGCTGCACAGCTCGGGCATAGGCATGACCACCTATCCGCATGCACACATTTGTAAATACGTGTAGAGTTCTTTGACATAGGAAACACGGCTTTACACCTTTATCTCAAAACTCCCAACTTCCGGCTCCCAGCAGGCCCTGAAGTCTGTTTGGCCTGGGATCAAGCCTCCACGATTTCTAAATTCTCCAATAGGACTTACAACCTGTTGCCAGGTCAGCGGGGCTCGAGCTTGTGTCCAGGTGTGACGGACCCAGGTGGGATCTGGCCTCTTTGGTCTGGACGCCTGGCCCCTGACGAGAGTGCAGGGTGGCCGCTCCTTCAGAGGGGGTGAGCTGCACCGGACAGCGCTACATTCTCACGTGCCAAGGCCGCAGGTCTGGAACTGGCCCTGTTACGCCATAAGCGGCTCACTGCAGCATCTGTAATATGGAAGTCACCCACACATAAGCCCCAAATTATACTTTTGCTAGGACAAAGGAAACAATGAACTGCAGAGTTGACAAATTTCTCCTCTAATTAGGCCACACCCAGAATACCAGGACTGGCAAAACCACCAGAGAGAAGGGAGGCTGATGATATGGCCGCACTGGGGGAGCTCCAGGGAGGCTGGAGGTTGGAAGGTGCCGACGGAGAGCCGACCTCTGGCTGTTGAGCCAGGTCTGATGCCCACGGTCCCCGGCCCCAGACACCCGGCTGCCTCCTCTATGGCGTCTTTCCTGGGTCATGCTGGCTCAGTATTCAGCCTTGGGTTCGCAGTCCAGTTAAGCATGACCGCTCGAAAGGACCCAGATCCAAAGCATAAACAAAACAGACAGCGTAACTTAGTGAAGTGTCTGTGGCTCAGCTGCGTGCTGCCCCGGCTCCCGTAACAAATGTCTAAGGCTTTCATCTCAACTCTTGGATCCATCGTCAGTCCATTTGGGCACAGACGAGAATACACTGTAGTCTTGGCTCGGGAGATGTAGGCAAACAACACGCTGCACCACAAGATGGATAGGATCCTTTTCTGTACTTTACTGACCCGGGAGAGCTCCTTCTGCCTCCTTTGCAAGGTGTGCAAAATGCTGTCAGGGCTGGGAATGGGGCTGCTGAAAAACCACGGACCTCTGTCCTGTCCCTTTCACCACTGCAATGACCTCTTCACTCCCGATCAAAGCACCCTGTCTCCGTTCTCCCGTCTGAAGACCCCTGCTTCGCTGGCAGTGACCCTCTGGTCTGCAGGCACACAGGCAATGTCCAATTTCTTATCCTGACCGGTGGGGCATGAAACTCAAACACACAGTCAGGTGGGAGTTCCCAGAGAGCCACGCATTTCAAGCTGTCAACCAAACAGACCAAGAACTATTGAGGGAAAAGGAGAACGGAGCAAGGGTGCTGTGGAGAGCGGGGCGTGCCAGGGGCTCACGGGAACTGCCAGCCGGCCGCGTTCACCTCAATGTCTCCGACCATGCTGGGGTGGTTGCCGCCACACTGGACCCTGTCTGCCTCCCCACGGGCACTTGGGCAATCAGTGAGGCTCCCATCACAGGAAGGAGGGAGGACAAAGCAGAGTTGGAGGACAAAAGCTGGTGCTCTGGGTGGAATGTTTGTATCCCCCTCAAATTCATAGGTTGAAGGCTTAATTCCCAATGTGATGGTACTTGGAGATGTGGCCTTTGGGAGATGGTTAGGGTACGATGAGGTCATGGGAGCAGGAACCCCGTGATGGGATTGATGTCCTTATAAAAAGAGGAAGAGACACAAAATTCTGCCTCATCTCCCTCCTGCCGCCCGCCTCCTTCCTTCTTTGCATGCAGACACTAAAGAGAAGCCATGTGAGGACAGAATGAGAAGGCAGGTGTCTGCAAACCATGAAGAGGACTCTCACCAGACACTGATTCTGCCCACACCTTGATCGTGGACCTCCCAGCCTCAAGAACTGTGAGAAATAAATGTCTGTTGTTTCAACTTCCCTGCTTATGACCATTTTTTGGTAGCAGCCTGAGCTAAGACAGCTGGGCCTTGCATCTTTTCTACCATCCTCCATTCCTCTCTTCTAAAAGCTTCCATTTGATATGAGAGTTTTACTTGCACATGGCAGGTAGGAGGGCAGGTGAGCTGAGGAGCAGGACACACCATGGCCATCCTGGGGCTCAGTCGCAGGCTCAACCATGTGAGGGCCCACTTGTGGGAAGTGAGGTGCATCCCCAGCCCAGTCCTGTTCTCTGTGAGTCACACTATGGGTGGAGGGAAACTGGGTTTATTCTGCCTCAGGCACAGTGTGGGCCCACTGTGACCTACTGAACAGGAGTTGAGCTCCTATCATAGTTCCAAGTAGATTCACCAATGGCACAAGTATATCATTGTACCATTAGAACTCTAAAGGCAGGGCAGCCATCCTGGTTCTCTAATCTATGAAGAGCTAGTCCTATTTTATCCTTATGCCCTGATCAGTGAGATCAGAATATGTAGGGGGAAAAATCACCAAAATTTGAGTAAGTTAATTCTTACCAAACTTCAGAAGACTGGGTTCAAAATTTTGGCTGTGGAAGGAACAACACTGCTGACAAAAGTGATTTCGATTCAGCATATGGTAGAATTAATTGATATTGAATTAGCAGGAAAAGATGATGTTTTATTAAGGGGTCCTTGGTATATTGCTATTTGGGGCTAATAAAATACCAGTTTCTGAAAGTCTGTAGGCTTTAGGTATAAAGCCAGCCTATGAAAATTAAGTAAATAATGGAACAGTTTGATTTTAGGTGACAAAGCCATGCTTGAGAATATAAAAATGAGGTGGACATTTGGCCATATGTTTTCAAAGCATCCGTGGGTCTCTCACACCCAGGCAGCACTGTCTCTAGATGCTTGGCCATCTCAACAAGAAATAGGACCATGGGCCATATGGGGAGAGTCTGATGGCCGTGGCTGGGCCACTGTATCCTGGGCTTCCTTTTACCGTTTTCCCTTCGTCTTTCTTTCTTCGTTCCTTTTCTGTTGTAAGGCATGTGCTTTGTAAGATGTCTTGAAATCTTTTGCAGATGAGACTTGGAAAGCATGACTGGATGGATGGCTGGACAAGCATGTGGACAGAAGGCTGAATGAAGTGGAGATAATGCTGGAGGCTTAGGCAGTGAGGAGAAGAGTGCACACTACCCCTGTCTGGCTGTTGACAAGGGAAATAAAAGAAAAATTAGGTGAACTGAGGTTGAGGACTCAACTCAGGTGAGAGACACATGGTCACAAGCCTGGTGCTAGCAGGGCCCAGAACACGAGACCCTCATCGATTACGTAAAAAGGAAATCAAAAAGATTCTGAGGAGCTATTATTTTTTTTAGGACTAGAGGCTACACAGGTCATCTGCCACTCTATTTCCATGGATATTTGTTTTTACAAAATAAGAAAACAAGCACTCTGTCTATCAGCAGTATTAAACTAAAAATTTGACTTTCAGATTCATTTTTTCAAGTTCTCAGAGGTACACCATCAAGAGATGAATTCCAAATGCTCAAGTGATTGTGAATATACCCTGCGCCCCTCCTCACCCCATCCCCCAACCCTGATTCCCTAGTCATCAAGGTCAGCCCTGACCCCCTCGCTGCCCTTTCTAGCCAGGCTACTCAAGGCTTTCCTATCACCTCATTGGTAATTAATCCCTAGGAAATGGTGGGTTTCTAGTGTTCATAATTAGCACCACGCATTTTGCAGGAGCGTGAGAGCAAGAGCAGATCAGGCACTGACAGATGAAGCAATGCTGGATCTCAGCGAGATTCCTGGGGATGCGCCTGTCTCATCCACCTCCCTGCCAGGTAACAGGTCATGTTTACTGTCACTCCCCTCCCCCCTCAACTATCTGCACTTGCCCATTATGGCAGCTCAACAAGAGCTGTGTCATTAGGTGAAGCCACGGAGGGTCTTGCTATTCTGATCTCCCAAAAGCCAGCACACATGGACGAATTTTCATAAGGTGGCTCCTACAGGGAGAGTCTTGCTAATTCAGCTTTGTTTCCCTTCCACTGGAATGGAACAAGTATAATTTGGACCGTAAGTCATTAAAAATCAATTGTCTTCCTCTTCGGGAATAACTCCCCTCCCCAGTGGAAGGACGCGTTCGGACTCTGAAATAAGATTTGCAGTCTACGTGCAGGAACACTGAGCTGTTTGAGCTGGGCTTTAATTCTGTCTGGGAATGTGTGGGTTTTGAAGTGATGAAAAGTGACAAAAAGGTGTTGGATTTGACTGAACGGAAGCTTTGAGTTGGTTTGGTGCCTTTCTCTCTTTCTTCCTCTCCCAGTGAAACTCCCACCCTTTGAATTTCGCCTCATGACTAGAGAGCCAGCAGCTCACGCTGATTTTGACATCAAGAAGTTGTTTGCCTAATATGAGTGAAGTGATTGAAGCTGAGTAGAGATGAGTAGAGAGGCATGATAAAAATTCATGCTGCGTAGCCCAGGAAAACCTGCTTTCACTGAATATAAATACCTCTGAGATGTGGTTCCCTGTTCCCTGCCCCTCCTTACCCCCAGCTTCCTTGCCTACCCTTGATCATCTCTCTTCTCATTAGCTGCCAATTGCTTATGTATTTTTTCTACCCCTGAATATGCAAGGATGTTCTGCTGCCCTCTCTCCATTCCCTAATTTAATTTTAATTCTGTCTGAACACATTTTCATACCTGTCTCTTTTCCTTCTCTCGTAAGATAGAATTATTTAAGTCCAAGTGTTTTTTCTCTGGGAAGCACTTTGGGGCAGGGCACACCAGTATACTTTGAAGAAAGCTGCTCTGCACTCGCACTGGTAAGCAAGCGTGGGCAAGCTCTTCACAGTAAGAAGCAAACTGTTATGTACAAAAGACCACCTCGGCATTCTAGCAGGTAAGGCAAGGGACTAAGTGGTGTCAAACATATTTACTTGAAGGGAATGAAAACCAGGTCATCAAGTTTTCAACTAGCTCTGAATTCTGAAGGAATCAAGAACAAGCGTGTTCATTCATTTGCAAAGTTTTATTGATCACTTTCTCCGTGCCTAGCTCAGTGTTAGGTGTTGAATACACCAAGGTGACTAAGATGTACGTGCCTTTGGTATCCAGGATTTTCCAATATGGTGGGTAGGACAAAGTGGCTGAATACAACTCTGTCTAGTGGAAAAGAATCTCTATAGCTTTATAGCTCATCTTCTTCCTAACATAATGATCTATTTCTAGTAATGCAGTAAATGTTTGATGACAATAGTAACAAAATAAAGAAATTTAACTTGCTTTCCTAACTTCCCGATGCTGCTGAGAGAGTGAACCGGTAGAAAATTGGAGGCCTGGTGATTTCAGCTTACCTACGAGCATCCATGATATTCAGCTGGTACAATCACTATGGTTACACTGGTCGTTAAAATACTGACACATCTCCCAAGCCGTGACCTTGAGCCCCATAGCCTGGACTGCCATAGTGTCCTTGTCCCCGTAACCTGGGCTGTCAAGCCACTCTGCCCCTTTCCAGGACCTCTGAACCTGTGATCCAGATGGCTAGGGCCTCTGGGATCTGGCTCCAATGCTGTGAACAGCCACCATTCTCAGCGGCAAATACCCATGTCCTGTTGGTTGTTAGACATTTTTGTAATCACCTGTATGTAATTATGTGCAAATAGCAGAAACAGGAAGAAATGTGTCTGTCGAATAAAGCCAATGGTTGTTTGGAAGTTGGCAATCAAAGTACAGCTGTAACAAAGGTAGGACATCAGAGATACAATGGTCGTGTAATATGCCGCATCTGAAGAGTATAACTTGTTTCACAGTATGTGTGTTTGAGTCAACTATCATTCTGTTTCTTAAATGGCACATATTAAAGGTCACTGAAGTCATGGACTAAACAATACTCTTATCTCTATTGGTTAAAAAAGTTAATAAATTCTATCAAAAACATATTTCTTACAAGACATATTGTCATTCTTGTCTTCTTGGCCATCAGAGTTGGTTCAGCCCTGCTGGAAACCCTTCAGATACTAATTTCTTTCTTTCTTTTTTTTTTTAAAGATTTTATTTATTTATTTATTTGACAGAGAGAGAGATAGTGAGAGAGGGAACACAAGCAGGGGGAGTGGGAGAGGGAGAAGCAGGCTTCCTGTCGAGCAGGGAGCCCGATGTGGGACTCGATCCCAGGACCCTGGGATCATGACCTGAGCCAAAGGCAGACGCTTAACGACTGAGCCACCCAGGCGCCCCAGATACTAATTTCTATGACTTTCCTGCACAAGCTGTAATTCCATTTCTTCACTCCTTGTATATGTTCACATACCGCTGAAAAAAAGAAGAGCCCCTACGACTGAAAGATAGATTTTAACAAACATATTGCTTATTTTCTTTATTATTCATTTTAAACTGTATGCCCCTATATTTTGAAGGATACCTAAATCCAAAGTTCCAGATTCACATAAAGAAATTTTCAACACAGATTTCAGAATCTACCATTTGTCAGTGAGTGTTCTGAGCACTTTGGACATGTTATTTAATACCCACTATAACCTGTTGAGATGGGCATTAACTTCCCATTATTATTTATGAAGATCTGAGAGATTAAATTTTACATCTCCTCTATACTTGACCTCTGAACCCGGCATCAAGCCCTCTCCCTAAAAATATTTCTTCCCTTCTCTTCCCTGGCACCAGCCCTGGTTCTCCTCTCTGAGCATTCATTCTGAGTTTCTCTTTTCTTTTCTTTTTTTTAAAGATTTTATTTATTTATTTGAAAGAGAAGACAGTGAGAGCATGAGCAGGGAGGAGGGGCAGATGGAGAGGGAGAAGCAGATCCCTGCTGAGCAGGGAGCCCAATGTGGGGCTCAATCCCAGGACCCCAGGATCATGACCTGAGCCAAAGGGAGTTGCTTAACTGACTGAGCCACCCAGGCATGTTCTCCTGAAATGTTGGTGGCCCCAGAGTCTTCTCCTTAGACCTTACCTCACTGTGGGTTTATCTTCCCCCTGTGTGTTGATATATATTCCCTCAAACATTTATGGGAATGAAAAGGAATGGCCATCACTTCATCACCCTCATTATATATAAATATATAATCATGTCATTGTTCTACTCAACATCCTTCAAATTCCCCCATTTTCCACAGAATAAGGCCTGAGCTCCTCAGGGAAGTAGGTTTGTCACTATCCCACTCAGAGCAGAGGCTCAGCGGTGCTGAGGTCTGGCTAGGAGTGTGGTTTCCCTGGGGACTGGATCAGGCTAAATGACAGGTGACTGGCCTGCACGTGTCCCGGGACAGCAGAACCTCCGCCACAAAGGGCGATGGGAGAGCCTGGGCAGAATGTCCCAAAGAAGCGTCTGTCCGAAGGGGCTTGAGTGCAGCGTGCAGGCTCTAGCAAGAAGACAGACTCCAGGGAGGAGGAAAATTCCAAAGACATGGAGTCTGGATATGTTTTCTGAGCTTAAGAGGCAGTGGTGATCTGATATATTCCTCTACCAGGAACGGGTAGAGAAGGAGCCTTGAACAGTGCCCCTCAGAAGACACAAGGGAAGGTACGGATATTTAGTGAGCACCCAGGAAGTGCCAAGCATTGCGTGAACCACTTCAGGGATTGCGTTGAAATCTCACACCAGCTGTGAGGCAAGCATTTTTAACACCATTTTATAAGTAAGAAAAAGAGGCCCAGAGAGCAGGGCACTGGAGCCCCTTCACAATAGGACCCTGTGCTACCTATTCAACCTTATCTCCCATTTCTTCCCATAAAATTAACATCATCCAGCATTCTCCCTCAAGGGATTCATCCTGAAACATGCTGAACATTTACTCACCACTCTGCCTTTGCCCAGTCTGTGACGGTTAATTTTATGTGTCAACCTCACTGGTCATGGGGTGCCCAGATACTTGGTCAAACATTATTTGAATGTGTCTATGAGAGTATTTTTGGATAAGATTAATATTAAAATTGGTAGACTGAGTAGGGCAGATTGCTCTCTGTAATGTGGGTGGGCCTCATCCAATCGGTTGAAGGCCTGAATAGAACAAAGGGCTGACCCGCCCCAGAGTGAGAGGGAATTCTTCCTGGTTGATTTCCTTAGATTGGGACATGAGCTTTTTCCCTGCCTTTGGACTACAACTGAAGCACTGGCTATTCCTGAGTCTCAAGCCTGCCAGCCTTTGGATTAGAACTTACAGCACTGGTTCTCCTGGTTCTCAGACCTTCAGACTTGGGCTGGAACTATAACATTGGCTCTCCTACATCTCCAGCTTGCTGACTCACCCTGTAGATCTTGGGACTTGTCAGCCTCCGAATGAGCCAATTCCTTATAATAAATCTCTTTACGTATATATATATATACACACACACACGTGTTTATTATATATACTGAGGCATGTATATATCCACACATATGTATAGATGTATATGTATAATATATGTATAGTACACACACACACACATCCAATTTGTTCTATTTCCCTGGAGCTGCTCCTCTTGCCCATAACCCCTTCCTCCACACCTCTGTACTCATCCCATCTACCTAGTGAAATCCCCTTTCTCCTTTAAGGAACACCTCAGAGCTTCCCTTTCCTGTGAAGCCTCCCCTGTTGTCCTCCTAGTCCTCCTCATCCTCCCCACCCACAGGCAAGATCAATTCCTTCCTTCCTCCACACTTCCTCATCACCTTTGCTTGCGTCTACTTCCTTCTCTCCAGTGCTTCTCGCCGTGTGGTCTTTCTGGTTTCAAGTTTGGTGTGCATGTGTGACCCACCATATCACCAGCTTCTTGTGTCTCTGGATTCTCTGATGCCTGGCACAGTGACTGAATTGAATAAAGGTTGGTTGACTGAAAAATCTCACTTCCCTTGAAACTTTGAGAAATGCATATTTGTCATAATAGGCTATATTGTCACAAAGGAAGGGTCATGTGAAAAGCAGGGTTGGAGTGACTGCCTTTACTAGAATCGCTAATATATGATAAAAGCTCTATTATACATGAAGACAATAAAAGAAACAGAAAAAAGTATTTTTTAAACAAAGGTGCTAATTAACAGAAAAGATTTTTTTGTCAGAAAGTTCCAGCTTTCTCAGCTTTTACCCCTTGAGTAGGCATCCTCTCTGTCATGCCATAATGGTTATTCAAGATGTGTGCATCATTTATATACATGTTCTGGTGACATTCTCTAAATTGTTGAGCACAGGTTTCCTAAGTAAAGTGTACTCTCTGCTATTAAGGGAAACTGTCAAGCAATTTAAGCAGAAAATGTGACCTAGTAAAATGCTGACCCTTCAGAAGCTGTAATCTCATGGTGACTGCTTCTCAGAGTACAAATACTGTCAAAAACCCATCACATACCCTAAGAGAATTGAAAGAAGCAGAAGCACTAAGAAATACGTCCTTAGCTAGAAATCTGGCTCTAGGACATGGATTTGAAGCATTTGCATAATAAGCTGCCCCAAACCGGTGTTTGAATCATTACTAGCATCAAGGACTTTCCAAACCTGCAAGAGACCTTGAGAGATAATATAATCCAACAGCCACCTTTACAGATGAGGGAAACTGAGAATGGAGGCAGAAGTCCTTAAAGCCGGAGAGTATTTTGAACGATAGAATAAAAACCCAAGCATTAGAGATATCTGAGCTTGGATCTTCCTGCCACATCTAACTGCCCAGGTGATGTTGTTGGTGTAATAAAAATGGTGCCCAAAGGTAGAATATATGTATCTTTTTCAGTAAGTGAGGACAAACAGTGAGTGTTTAAAAGAACTGCAATAAAATGCTCAAACTGAAAAGGTGCTAAAATGTGGAGCAACATAAGTGAGCGGAAGAGGAGGACGCAAACCGCCCCCACCCCCCAAAGTCCTCCCCACCTGCTGATTCTTGAAACTTCCTCCTTGGAAGTTCACTCATTTGACTGGAGGTTGTGTGAAAATGCAAATAAGCACTGCTCCTGGGAGCTTTGGCACAATCAGTTATGGTCACTGGTGCCTTCCTTTGGAGAAAAGGGTTGGGGACTCCCCTAGGAACTGGTTCTGAGGCAGGGAGGGGGGAGAAGGGAGGGAAACCAGGTGTCTAATAACTCAAAGAATTCTTTCTTATTTCTCTTGTTCCTGTTTTTTCTTTTTTAATTTATTGTGTTCAGGTGAATCTTTTAAATAGTACAGATAATTATCTTTGCTCTGCATCATACACAATTTATATTTCCCAAATTGAAAAGCATGGAACCCTCATGGGTTTCTGCTCTAACCCAGCAGTTTTTTATCTGCTGTTGGTGGTATTATTGTATGTTTGGTACTGTCTCAGCGCAATTTGTGTCACTCAAAGGGTATTATCGTGCGGAGGTGCCATGGGGGGATTTGTTCCAATGGATGGAATGGCCATCTATGAGCCTGAAGGAGGAGGGACCGTTTCCCAAGCCGTGAGTGGAACAGGTTGTAGCTTCGGAAAGAGAAAAACCTAGACTCTTTCCTGTTCTGTTTGGCTCTGGGCTACATGGTGCAGAACATGGAATGGGCTGGGGAAATGGCACAGGGGATGGGTACAAGAGGTGGGCGTGACTGGAAGAAGACAGACATGGAAACTAAACTGTAGTCAGGCTCCTCTAGGCCTCCACATCCGGGTTCTGTCCTGGTGTCCTCAGTGGGCTTGCATCGCCCAGTTGTAGCAAGAATCTGGTCAAGCTGGTTTACACAGAATCCCCATCCTCCATATCTTATCAAATTCCATATTCCTCACCACCCCCAGGTGATGTCTCATGACCCTGGCTTCCCACACCTGTGCTTCCTCTTAGTAATTTCCCCCCCACTGACCCCCACCCTGCTCCTTGGCTCTCATTCCCCACTGACCCGTGCTGTGTTCAGAATGGAGCCCAGTTCCGTTTTCCCAGGTCTCTTTTCCCGTATTGCCTTAGGCCCTGATAAAAATGTGCATTACTGCTTTAACTACTGTCCAGCTCTAGTTTTCTTCGGCAAGACAAACTTTTGGAACTAAAAGTTTCTTTGAAACCATCCAGTGTTGTTCCTTTTACTGAGGCCTGGAGAAACTGCTGGTGGTTAGTGGATTTTGGTGACAGAGAAGGGAAAGGAACCCAAGGTCACTGCAAGGTTCATTTCCAGGGTGACTTAAAGAACGGTGTTACCATGGACAGACAGAAGCTTCCACTGAAACAGAAAGACAGCAAATACGCGCATACAAGGACAACGGGAAGAAACATAAAGAGATTGACGACCACAGAGCAGAACTGCTCGGTAAGCTAGAAAAGCAAGAAAGCCACAGGAAAGTAGACTTCTAATCCTAATTCTACCGCTGATTTACTGAGTTGCTTTGGAAGAGTCACTTAATTAACCTCCCCCAGATCCAACTCATCATTCTCTTCTTCAGAACAAGATGATGTATACAATTAACTAATGCTCATGGATTTCAAAAATGGGTTCTATTTATAGGTCACTGAGGGACTCTGTCTTGGACCCTGTGTCCAGTTCTGAGTCCTGCTCTGAGAGGTTGTCCCCCAGGTTCAGGGGGGTGGGTCCCAGCACTAATGACACCCACTGCCTTGTGCTGGGCCCTCTTCTACTTAGACAAATGATTAACACATTATTACAAAGTTATTTTGCAGATACAGTTACTAGTTTAGTAGTTCACTAGTTTAGTAATTGTATCTGCAGAATTTGTATTTATTATTACTACGTGTGGAAAATGAGGCACAGATTGGTTAAGTAACATATCCAGGGTCACAGAGCTGATGGTTGGCAGAACTAGGATTTGAACTTACGTTACCTGGGCCCAGAAGACAGGCTCTCAGTCTCTCACTAAGCTGCCTGAGAGACAGAAACTAATCCAAAACATGGGGGATTGTGTTCACCTTCCTTAGAGGCAAAGACTTAAGGTGTCTGACACAGGATTAGCAGCATTTTCATTTTGGAAGAAGAATGGGCTTTTTCTCTACTCATCTAATAAAATAGGATCAGTGGATTATGGAAACGTGAAGGCAGATTTCAGAGGAACCTTAAAACATTTTCCTAACCATATAATCTAGAAAAAAAGACTTGGTGGTTAAGAGTTCTGCTATCTGCTCGTGTGACCTCGAGCAAATTACTTAACATCTTTGTGTCCCTTTCTCAGGAGTATGGCTAGCAGCAGGACCAGTCTGAGAGCTATGGTAAGGACTGATTTGATAATGAGGAGAACTTAAAAGATGGCTCACAGAAAGTGCTCCATCAACATTAGCTCTTATCTTTTTTATCATCCCTCTGCTATGCTGACTGTGGCAGCTAGACAATCATGGGACAGCAATGATACAGGAAGAAAAAGATTCCTACCAAGTGTGGAAGGTAGTCAGGAGGCGCATTGCTTCCTAAGATCTGTGAGTCCAGTAATATCACAATACAATGCAGTTCAATGCTACACAACACAATGTAACACATAGCAAACCCACATCTAGCGTGAGATCAGCGCTCTATTCTATAGAGCTGTTGACTCCCATTGTGGCCATTATCAATATATGATGGGGTCACTGATAAACCTATGAGAATCCTGAAAATCCAGGGAATAGCTTGCCCACACTGACTGGTTCTTAACCTCTCAGAACCCTTACTAATACCATTTATGACACAATAAGACACTGCGTTAGATGTGATCTAGTTCCCAGCTACCAGCCCTCAGGCCAGACTGTCCCAGAGGCTAAATGTCAGCATCCAGCCACGTCTTAACATCTTTGAATTACCTGGAGTACCTAGCACTAGTAGGGCACATGGCAGGTTCTCAGAAAAATAAGTCGATTGATGAGGTGAAAACAGATATGCAGTTCTGTGATCAGTTGGGGCAAATGACAGGGTAATAACTAGGTAATAACTAGTAATGCTGAATCACAGGAAATATAATCATGTATTTGCTTCAATTCCTTTTCAGGTTTGCAATTTCTGGGTTTTTTTCATAAGCACATGTACACATGTCTTTATTGTAAGCTGCTTCAACTCCTTTCAGGTATAAATTATAAATAAACAAAATGCCAGACAGGCCAGTTCATTGAAGATGGTCTGGATTTTGCAGATTTAGGAGCGTTAGGACTTACTATCTTTTGGAAAAGATACAGATTTGTCTTTTCTCAGGCAAACCTGTGGTTGAAGAATAACTTATGAGTCAAAGTAGGTGAGAGTCTTCAGGACAGGTAAGAGGTGAGACGGTCTAGAGCCAACACCCAGAGGGGCCTTCGTTATGTTCCCAAGATGAGTCATTTGGCTGTAGATGTTGGGGCCAAACCACAACTCCAGACCCAAGATGCCAGTAGAGCATTGCTAAGACTGTGGGCTCTTTACCTACATTGTCTGAGTTCACAGTCTGGCTCCTCTACTTACTATAGAATCTTGGGACAGTTACTTAATGTTTCTGTGTCTTGGTTTTCTTGTCTGTAAAGGAGTGGATGGTCTAAATAATTCCTTCCTCAAGGTGTTTAAGTCTCAGAACCCTTTGGCTGTTATCATTCCCTTAAGAGGTACACTCTATATAAATGTGCATTATGCTACTGGTACAGTGTTACAGGGAAGGTGTTGGAGAAACTCAGACCCACCATGCATTTGACAAGTGCACACACTCTGTTTACCATTCTGGATTCCATGAGACATAGTCAGATGTTGAAAGGGAATAAAATATTTTAACTGCCCTTCCTCAGTTTCAGATTGATGAGCTCCAGGAAGTGTACATGTCATGACTGTTTTATAGAAGCTACCATCTTTCAACAGTTGACCAAAATTCATGGTCATGAGTTGACCATGGCTCAACCAGGAATTCTCCTTTGCAAACAGTGAATAAACAAAGAAGACAATATCAAAGAGACTAAGAATCAAGAGGAAATCTTTTTTTAAAAGAAATAATGAAAATAACATTTTTCTCCCATTTCCATGAGGACTTACAGATCCAAGAATGTTCAACTTTAAGAGCTGTATCAAGATCTTATAGTGTTAATGTGTTTTTCACATTATTAGAGGTTTACACTAAGATTTTACTTCTCACATACATACTCAGACATATGCAAATGCTCACACGCTTATAATTACAAACAAGCTATAATACAGGATTACATACATACACATCATTGAAAAAAAAAAAAACCAAATTCATACACCAAAGCATAGAAATGACAAAATATTGATAAGGATGATTCCAGGAACCCATAAACATCATGAGCAAGTCAAAAGTCAAGTTCTTAAAACTTACCAAGCTGTACTTGTTTAGAGCTCAAGTGTGCTCTTTCACAGAAAACTCACATCATAGGAGAATTTCAATTGAAAAATGAAGTAAAATATTCATCAGGCAATCGGATGTCTCCCATAAGATGCTTAATATTTCAATATTAATTATACTAGAGGTATAAAAATATCCAGTGGGTTTGATCAAAATGTCTTTTAAATAGTCCCCCTCATCACCTTAAATATGGAGTCAGCTCCAGTTCCTACCCTCAGGAAGGGTGGAAGAAGGAGGCATGCTGCTTCCGGTCCCCAAGTGACATCCCAGTCCTAGCCAGCTCTCTTTCATTTAAGTCCTAGGTCCATACTGTTAACTATAAAAAGAAGTACATGAAGAAGCACAGACTTTTAACACATTCAATACATGGTCTCCGCTGGTTAAAAAAAATAAAAACAAAACCATGATGCCCGTGACTTGATGATAGAGAGTAAGTAGTATCAGCTTCATTGTCAGAGCATAATTAGATTGGTATTTTCATTCACACTGCACGGCTGAAGTAGACATGATGTTATTACTTCATTTGTACATTGCTTAATTTTTTGCATGTTAATGGGGCAAGATTGTATTCCTGTCCAGCCAATCCACCTGTTTTTACTTCCTCCACCCAAACCCTGCTTTGACCTCATCAGCAGCTCCAAAAGATTTGACTAAGAACATAGTACTTTATTTATTAATTAAAGACTGGGGGACTCAGCCAATGATTTGTTGTTTCCTTTCCCCACGCATATTCACCCTCCTACTTCTCACTTCTCTTCTCACAGATTCAGAGAGCCTATGGCACTCCATCACACGTGGTTTCCTAGGAGACACACTCACAGCCAGAATCCCAAACTACACATTTCCATTTTACTCCCCACCTCCTCTCCCAATAAGCTTTAGCTAGTGAAACAAGGTGAAAAGACATCAGCACTTTTAAAAATTACTCTACAAATTACTCTACTGATTTCATACTCATTCATGGGGAAAAAATGTAATTGCAGACTATGGGCTTTTTCTAGACAAATCTCAGTTTAGAATCATACCCAATACCAGAAGTATTGGATTTGTCATATGCGCAGGGATTTTCATGCTGCTCAGAGGCCAAGACTGAGGTTACTGAAATGCCTTGACTTCCCAGTCCTAAACTCCATGAGGTAGCTCTGGTAGTTTACTTGCTGGTATACCCCTTGTGCCCGCTGCAGGAGAAGGAATATCTGATTGAAGGAACAGAATCTTCTGCAGTGAGAACAGCCCACCCCTCCTTCTACCCCCAGGGTGCATTTCTTAGAAATGTTGTAGGTTAATTTTTGGAGGTGTTTAATTAATTTCTTTTCTCATATTTTTCTCTCCTTTTCTTTACAAAGGCAGCAGGCCCTTGTGCCCCTCACTTAAGGAAAGTTTTCACCCCAGACCAAGGGTAGAAGTTGCTCACGGGACACTTCCTACCCAGCTCTAGTTTCCTAAAACGAAGCTCATTGAAAAGATGTTGCCAGGATTCACAGGGGGAGATGAGAGGGAGTGGGACTTCGAGTAGTATGAAGGGAAGGCAATGTAATGCATTTATGCTGTCTCTCAATACACTAGAATTTGCCAGAAAATAGATAAATAAATATATAAATATATAAATATAAATAAATATATAAATATATATACACACAAACCAGGATATATTCATGTACTCACATTAGAGAAGTCTAAAGATAGTATCTGGCTAGCATGTTGCGCCCACCAAGGGGCCACCTGAGGACAAATGTCTTCCTTCTGGTCCCCCTTTGTTGAGCACCTGTATTTAAGAATGGAGAGAAGAGGGACTCCCCAAGCCTGGGACGGGGGTAGAGGTCAGGTGGTTCCATGTTCCATGAGCAGTAGAGATCTTTACCCTACTCTCTGGCGGAGCCGCAGGAAGAGACACAATCCAAGAGGAAAATGTCAGCAAGGGGCTCCTGGGAATGCTGGACCTTGGGCACTAAGGGTCCAGGCTGTGGCAAAGAGTCTTGGGCCCCACACAAGGAGGGAAAGTAGAGCACTACCTGACTTCCCCCACGCAGGCTTGACAGTGAGCGGTCAGTGGTGTCATGGTGGACAGGAATGGCGAGATATTGACCCATTTTCCGTGCACCATATGAGAAGAATAACAAGATTAAAATCCTCACCCATCCAGAGGGATGAAGACTTAGATTCAAATTAATTCCATTTAAGAAAATAGAGAAATAGACATTCTTGCACACCTGTGTTTGTAGATAGACTAAGATTCACATGTGCTACATAGATGCTAACTTTTGTATGTCTCCTGAAAGACTTTTCTTTTTTTTCTTTAAGATTTTATTTATTTATTTCACAGAAGAGAGAGAGAGCATGCGAGCACGAGCCGGGGGGTGTGGGGGTGGAGAGCAGAGGGAGAGGGAGAAGCAGACTCCCTACTGAGCAGGGACCACCCTTACCTGGGGCTCCATCCCAGGACCCTGAGATCATGACCTGAACTGAAGGCAGACGCTTAACTGACTGAGCCACCCTGGCGTCCCATGAAAGACTTTTCTGATGAAGCCAGAAAATAGGGATGGTATATACCACATATGACTGCTGATACTCGCTTTCTGCACTCATGACAGACATTATTAATTAAGTCATCATACTTTTCATTGTAAATTAAATATATTTGTTATATACTATATATACATATATATATATATATATATATATATATATATATATATATTCAATAAAATTAAAATTACCTACACACACTCAGAATCACAGGAACTTCAACATGGGGCTCCAGACAGCCACAGCAACCAATGAGAACTGATACAAAATAGAAATCCTATTTGCCTTTCCTTCCATAGGGTGAGGTCATACCAGTGTGTAGAAGGTAGTCATTCATAAAGGTCATTCCCAGTGTCAGTCATCTGAGAGGAGCGGAGGGTCATCAGACAAGAAAACAGAACCTGGGGGCATGGCTTCATGTTCTTATTTTTCTCCCCTCCCCTGAGCTCTGTGTCAAAGGGAAGTACATTCCCAGGCTTGTTGGCTGCTGGCTTGCTCAATGTGACGTGGTGAGGGAAGACTTTTTCTCTACTTCCTGTAGTGCTGCCTCCCCTTTGGGCTGTCTCTTCCTCCATGAGCTTGGCCCTTACCGGGAAGCCCCTGCCATGATGCTAACTCCTAACAGATGGCTCAGGCTGGTACTTTCTGGTAACCTCCCCTCCTCCTTGTGTCCCTATAGCCTTCTGGGGGGTAGTGGGCTCCTGCTGTCACTTTTCCATCTCCTGCTGGGCTTCGTAGCTCTCCCAGCACCTGCACAACCAACTCCCTGTCTGAAATTAGCTGTGTTTGAAATTCTTGACTGGAGCCTGACTGAAACAGGAAACGACCCCAGATAGGCTGGGCAGGCATGTTCTCTCTTGACTTCAAGCTCTACGATATGAATTTTGAGAGCTTCTATCAGCTTTGTAGGAACTGCTGGGTATGAAGAAGGAGGGCCTCTGACAAAGAAAGGGGCAAACGGTAGACCCAAGGAGGACTGGAAGCTGGAGATGGAGAAATTACCCCTCCTGACAGAGATTACCATTGCAAATTTGTCTGCTTCCCTGTCTGCTTCCCTTTGATATCACTGAGACTTTATAAAGTCATATGGGAATGTTCCAGCTGGGTCTCAGCTGTACTGAGAGGTTTGATTTCACTTCAGAAATGTGTGGACCCCTTTCAAGCACAACCTACTCTCAGGCTTCTGGTGCTGGCTTAACTTATTTTTATTGTAATTTTAGTTACTTAAATGTGTACCACCAGAAGAAAATCTGTTTATGCTTAAATTCTTACATAACTATAAAATCAAATTTATAAATATATACATATATTAAAAAATCAACAAAATCCAAATGAACACAATTGATTTAACCTGATGACATATATATATAATTTTTTTTAATGAAACAAAATTGCTTGAATACGTTTCTGACTCCCACACAGCAGGTTCTTTCAGAGTGTGGCATGTCTATATTACCATGTGCTGGATAAGGAGTCCATTCTCCTACCATTTTCTTGCTGCTCAAACCTCTGTACAACCTTTAATAATACAAGGTGATGCCCTTGGCCTACATTTGACAGAACCACATCATTTATTACCAAGTAAATCTCTGCTCTTTCCTCATTAGTCTGAAAGAAATATGGTGGACAGCTGAATCATGGGCCGTGCTCAGCCATGAAGTGGTCATCAGATGGTGCATACTCCTCTTCTACTCTTTGTGTCTTAAGATTATTGTGTTAAAACACAAAATAAAAATTCTTATAGAGGCCCCCTGAGAAATAGGAATATTTCTAGGAAATAAGAATATTGTCCCTGAGGCCAGCCTAGTAATGCTAGTAATAATAATGAACAATCGCCAGGGAAGATAGACCTCAAGGAAAGGGAAGGGAAGCTCAAAGGATTAGCTCCTGTCCCTTTCCCCATGGAGATTCTCCTTCCTTTGACAGCCTTAAAGGATGAGGGCTTGGTTTTGTTAACAGTCTAACAGGTTTCCTTGCAGTTTTATGAAGTTTGCGTAAGGACAATAAAATCAAGAGATCCCTGATCAGGCCATATTGATGGATGTCATATATTAATTAATTAATACATTAATTAGTGACATATATCAATGCCATACAGATAATGCAATGAACATCAGGGAAGGAGCTGAGATATTGGAATGATACTGAAAGTATATGTTTGAGGGGAATGATAGTGAATAGAGGTTTAGGAGGGAAGTAATCAAATTCTCTTACTCTCATTTTCAAGACGCTATATAGGAAGTATAATAAATGTTCTGTATGTAGACAGGAACATTTACAGTGCCTATTTTCTAGCATCCTTAATTGTGCGCAGATACGCATGCCACAGAACCCAGTGGAAACAGAGGTGTAGCGTAGGGAAATAAAACATGTTTTAATAGTCACTGTCCTTGGGGAGCAATTTAGTCAATGTTAGGATGCTCATACCTCACAGTCCAGCAATTCCCCTCCCAGGTATAGATGCTGGGGAAACGCATAAGAGAGACATGTATAAGAATGGACATGGCAATATTGTTTGTAATGATTGAAAAGAGAGAGAGAGATGTTTACCCACAAGAGGACAGATAAATGACTGATGGTATATTCATGCACCGTTGTGCTCAATTCCTTCAGGAGGGAAAATGAATGAATTACAACTGTGCACATCCATGCTCTTGACCCACCCCCCACACACACACACACAAACTGTTGAGTGGAAAAAACAAGTTGCAGAAGATTCGTACACTTAGAATGCATACACTTAGGCACCAAATATTTATAATAAAAATATAAATAATGATATGTTATAATAAATACCAAATTCAGGATAGATATTACCTCTGGGAGGGGAGTGAGGGGTATAATTGGGGAAGGTACACAGGGGCTTCAACCGTATCAGCAGTTTTATTTCTTAAGCTGAGTGATACATATATATATATAGAGAGAGAGGTCTGTACTCTTTATGTGTTTTTTGTGTACCTGAAATAAGCCATGATAAAGAAAACATTTTAACAAATCAGTCATCTTACATAAAACTCAACTCTACTTGGAAAACACTTTAATGGAAACCTTTGAAGCTTCCATAGACTCCTAGACATGCCTGGAACAGAGCTTGTAAACTTGAGCACAAGACTTGCCTGATGAGCTCATTGGGTTTCTCCATCAAAAAAGGCTTATTTACCCTCTTGTTATTCTATCAAGACTCTCTACATGAAAACATTAGTCATAAAGTAAAAGAAACTTTGCAGCAATCTGGATAAGTGTTTTTCTTAAAGCAAATGTGCCCATGTTAAAGTAGTTGGTTTTATTGTTCATGGTGGTTCATTTGCTTGATAGAGAAAAAGCTCCCAGGAGCAGAGGAAAGGAACACATATATTTTCACTGACAAAACTTGCCACCCTTTGGGAGCCTTGGGGTTCAGGCCTGAAAGTTATAGCAAAAGTCTAAACCGAATCTAAAACCAAGTTGAAAAAGACTCCCTGTGGTTCTTAAAAGAGGTGCCATACGTCAGACTAATCTCAAAAGAGGGCATTCAGCAATTGTTCCAACACTGTGGGACATGGATCTTGCATAGAATGTCTTTGAGTCTTCTCCATCGCTCTTTGTCTATCTCTGCATCCAAGTAGGGCCTAAAACCCCCTACCATCTGGCTCATCCTTCATTCTTCTTCCTGAGGAACTCTCTCATCTGTATATCATAATCAGAATACCAAAAACCACAAGATAGGTTTGGGAGACATTTGGATTAATGAAAGGACTGAGTGTGGGATTTGTGGCCAAACAAGGTTCAGATCCTGGCTCTATCCCCTTATGGCTGTGGAACTTTCTTGGGAAAATCACCTGACTTTTTTGAGCCTCAGTTTTCTCAGCTTTAAAATGGGAATGAAAATACCTAACTCATGCACGAGTAACAGTGGCTAAAACTCAGCAGATGACATCATCGTCCCCTTCGTTCTGGAGCCCAGCGAAAACCAGCATCCACAGAGTTCCTGCTAGAGGTGAGCCCTGCTGCTCTGCCTGAGGTGAAGGCCACCTGATTCTATACAATTGGCATGTAGGTGGGTATCAACCTTCTATGGTACGGCACGCACAGGACATGAGGCAGATATTTCATGAATAAAATGTTAACTCTGCATTTAGCCAAACTTCCCATCTATTTGGGACAAGCCTGAGGGCTTAATCCTTAGATGATGGCTTTGTCTTTTCAATAGCCATCTGTTGAACACCGCGTGAATGACTTGTGTAGCAGGTGCGATGCGTGTACTGGAGGTAATGGGCATGGCAGTGGGGACATGGGAAAAAGAGACATAGGTCTGCCCCTCAAATCGGGGAAGGCCTCATGGAAGAAGTGACATTTGAGTCAACTCTGGGGACTATGGAATTTCCAGGTGAACAAGGAGGAGAGCAGAATCTAGGCACAAGATTCAGCATGTCCAAGTCATGGACCCATGGTGAAGCACCAGTAATGCTAGAGCGTAACGTCCCAGAAGGTGGTGGCGGCAGCAGAGACCGCATCAGTAGGCAGGGACTGATCACAAAGGACCTGAGTGTCACGCTAAGGGTAGAATTTTCTCCCATAGGCAATGGGAGCAGCTAGAGGAGAATTTTGAGGAGAAAAATTACATGATTGGATTTGTGGTTTAGAACAGGGGCTCTATCAGTAATGAATTGATGGATCAGAGGGAGTGAGTCGCAGAGACCAGAAGCCCAGCTAGGAGTCTATGGGAAGAATCCAGTCAGAAGACGGCCACTTGCACCAGCTCTGTGACCATGTGGATGAAGAGGAAGGGAAACACACAAGATATAGTGGAGAGATGAAATAACAGGACGTGGACACTGGTGAGATATGAAGGGTAAGGGACGAGGAGAGGGGTGTAAAGACCCAAGTGTCTGGCATGGGCCCGGATAGAGAGGTCTGTCACTCAGTGAGATAAGAGACACAGAGAGAGGAGAAGTTTCAGGGGCATAACAATAAGTCCATGCTTATATTAAGTCAAACATGTCTCTGGGATATATCCAGGGGCTGATGAAAACTACAAAAGCAAACAATGACTTGGGGCTGTGGCCATGAAACCTGAGATGGCTGTACACCGCGGGCAGATTTTCTGGAGGCCTCACATAACAGCTGTCAGGAGGCCAAGAACTTGGACCCAGTAATCTGGGGAGAGTGGAGGGAAATGCCCCCTCAGCTGACGATACCTTTACACAGAGTGCCTTAGTATCTGCAGCAACTAGCTTAGGAAATCCCCACAGGCATGCAATTAAACAAAAGAGAAAGATCTGAAACAACACGTGGACTGGAAAAGAGAGAGAGAGAGATTGAGAGAAGCTCAGGATCAGTGTTAAATCGACTGGGAAGAAAGTGTGGAAAACAACCAAGTGAACTGCTTAGAACTTCTCCGGTCCCCTGTGTCCACATGTGCCCTCTGACCTGACCCTATGTCCCTCCTGCACAATGGGAGCACTGAGCTAATTCATTCTTTGTGTGTGATCATCAGCTTTCACTACAGAGGTCAAAACGCTCTGGGCATTCATCCGACCAAATATGCTTGTACCAGAGGTCCCGGGCTGTGCCAAAATCCCGACGACAAAATACCACTGAGGGGAGACTACATGGTCTAAACAGGCTATTAGGAGAGCAATTGCAATTTACTAGTATTAGACAAATCCCAGCTTTATGGGTTCTTTGGTTGTACCAATAAATCAGGTAGAGCTGGCCTGTCTAACACGGTGGCCAACTAACCATGTGTGTCTACTGAGCACTTGAAATGTGGCCAGTCTGGATTGAGATGTGCTATAAGCCCAAAATGCACAGCAGACTTTGAAGACAGTATGAAAAAAAAGACTGTAAAATAGCTCATTCATAATTTTTACATTGATCACATGGGGAGATGATAATGATGGATATATTTGGTTAAATAAAATGTATTATTAAAATTACTTATGCCCGTGTATTTTAATTTTTTTTAATGTGGCTACCAGAAAATATAAAATTATACATGTGGCTCCCGTTGTGGTTTGAATTATATTTCTACTGGCCAGCCCTGAGTTAAAGAGTTTAAATATCCTTCACTAGTCAGCATATACTAGGCGTATCCTCAGGCAAATACTATGCTTCATTGTCTTATTTATCCCCCAAACTGAAAACAAAGTAACTTAGAGTAAATGTTAATATCTTTCCAATCTACCTGTGACATGTCCAAGAGCTCTGCCCCAGAGATAGCCATGATTTACTCCACCCACAAAATAGAGACTTGCTTTATGGCTTGTAGTGTAATATCTAAATCCTGCTCTGTTCCTACCATAAAGACTGGGTTGGCACCGGAATCAACTTCAGAAGCATCAGTTTTGGAAGTGAATGACAGACACACACACACACACGCGTGTGTGTGTGTGTGTGCACGCAGGTACACTAGATATGAATCTTCTACCAAGAATCTGTAAAGACTAAAGAACAGTAGAAAGTACATGTATGTGCTTGGGGTTATTCTAGTTCTCAAAGCTAATTGTTGAAGTAAAGACTTTGGTCTTCATATAATTCCATAGTTTCCTATACTGTTTTCTAACCTGGTTTCCCTGGTGTTAAAATAGAGTGTTTTACTTTGAAATCTTAGGAGAAATTACTACATTTAGGTTTCCTCATTTAGGAAATATGTCCAAGTTCATGCTCTTTGTGTAAAATAAAGGAAACCTTACAAGACTAAATAGGATCCTCCTTCGGGCATTTTTTTTTTTCCTTTGAAGACACTCGGTTATTACCATTAAAGTAATTCCCTTTGAATATCAATGCGAAGTTAATTTACCCAATTGCTATCATTTTCTTGTATTAAAAGCATCACATTTAGTGAAAAGGAATGTGGCCTTTGGAAAAATCATTTTCTCCTGCTTGTAGCTCCTAGAGTGTGCACTCTGACTTGTTTTCAAGGGAAAGTGATTGGGTTGCTTTGTCTTGTTTGTGGACCCTTCAACACGTCTCCTTTTGTTTGTACAATGTTGACAGACGGAAATGTTTATTGCCTGACACTCGATATGAGCACTTAATAAATCCTCCCTGGATGAATAAGTAAATGAGATAGAAGAACGGCCGGACTATTTTTTCCTGCCCAAAAGCTCTGCTGCTCAGAGTTCTCTTCCTCCCCTGCTTGGGATGTAGCAAACAGATCTGACCAGAACATGAACAGAATTGCCACAAATTAATCAACTCCCTAATTTTTTATATATCAGAAATCCTCAAAAATCCTCATGCCACCCCCTCCTTTCCCTCAGTTATGTTACGCTCTATCCGCCACACTCCTATTCCAGTTTAATTATACAGCATGAGGTCAGTGGCTTAGGGACTCTCATCCGCCTTCTTTTTCCCAACTGGATATCTCCCCCTGCAAGTGCAGCTTGGCCTCCCAGCCCCTGGGCGTGGCCCCCCGGGGCCCATCTGACAAATCCAGTGGCCCCTGTATCTTCTCATTCCACAGGGCCATCCAGACATCTTCATAAAATCTTCTGGGCCAAAAGGAGTTTTGTTGGCACATGACAGAAAGGGCTTTAAACCAACCATGGCTTTGAAAGGCCAACATTTACCAGGCTGATACTTGTGGTCTGTTCCTGGCTCTTTTACCTGCCTTCTGGGGCGTGGAGCAAGCTTTGCATCCTGTCTTTGCCCAGGCCTAGTCTTAGAGGGCCAAGCCTTCATTTGGGAAATATAAGAGCTGTTCTATCTGGGGAGACCCAGAGGGGCCTCCTGGCTGCTGCCTGGCCCCAGTCCTCCCCGATGGACTGTAACTACTGTAGTGAAGATCACGTGAGATGATGTATGTTCAACTTTGCAAGATCCAAAGCATAAAAGAGAGATTGTTCTTTTACTAAGATGTCAGTTAAGAGATGACAAAACCAAGGACTAAAGGGGGAAAGTGGCTTTCTTGAGGTCCTGGAGAGGAACCCTTTGGCTTAAGCTGAGTCTACAGTCCTTTCTTCTAAACAATCTACTTACCATAGTTACTTGTCATGAAAGGCTTTATTATAATGAAAGCGGATTCGTGCTACAGAGGCATCTGTTTTATTCTGAGCTCTCTGAGCTGCACCTGTCAAAGTGAGGATCCCAGTTCACAGGGATCTTGCAGCGGGAGGAACTCTCTTTTTGAGTCTCAGCTAGCAGCAGCATCTTGAAAATAGATTGCCTGCTTTCCCCACTTGTACTCATGACAATGTCAACTCATTCCAAACATTTGTCATGAAACTTGTATTTCTGCATATATTCATTTATATATTTGCTTATACTTTCATACTAGTAATAGCTAACATTTGTTATGATGTGCCAAGAACTTGTAGGCAATAACGTATTTACTTCTTTCAGCAACCTCTGATATAGATCCTGTTTTTTATTTTTATTTTTTTTAAGATTTTATTTATTTATTTGACAGAGAGAGACACAGCAAGAGAGGGAACACAAGCAGGGGGAGTGGGAGAGGGAGAAGCGGGCTTCCTGCCGAGCAGGGAGCCCGATGCGGGGCTTGATCCCAGGACCCTGGGATCATGACCTGAGCCGAAGGCAGATGCTTAATGACTGAGCCACCCAGGCGCCCCAGATCCTATTTTTTAAAAAGATTTATTTATTTACTTTAGAGAGAACGAGAGAGACTGAGAGAGAGAGAGAGAGAGCAAGTGGGGGGAGGCGCAGAGGGAGAGAATCTCCAGCAGACTCCCTGCTGAGTGCAGAGCCCATACACAGGGCTCGATCCCACGACCCTGAGACCATGACCTGGGTTGAAATCAAGAGTCGGACACTTAACTGACTGAGTCACCCAGGTCCTATTATTGTATGCATTTACACATGAGGAAACTGAGATTCAGAAGAGTGACACCCCAGGAAGGGGCAGAGCTAAGGTTTGAGCCCAGGCAGTCTGTAGCCTTATTAGGAGGGGCTATGGTGGCTCGCACATCTCCTTTTCCACATTAACCCAATAAATTGGGTTACACTCCTCACCTTCCTTTGCTCAGTTCACATTTGCCTTGAAAGGGATTGTTTGAAAACGAATAAAGTCATTTCCTGTTTGCACGCAACTGAGTTCAGTGGTTCAATAAATGCATTACAGGAGCTCTTTGTAAAGGAATCTGATGCATGCCTCGTAAACAAACCTATTTCTGGTTTTATTGGCTTTCTGGTAAAAATTCACGGCACCACAAAAACATGGAATGTCTTAAAGCCTTCTGGCTTCACAAGGTGGATCATCCTTACCTGTCTCAGAGGCCTCCAAATTAGAAACCATATCAACCTTTCTCAGGAAAACATTTTGATGTCAAGAAACAGTGCCTTAAATTTAATCTAAACCTGTCAGGCTTCAGCTTCTACAGGTTTCCTCTTATTTAAGCCTCCGTGAAGATAAAGGATAGCCTGTCATTAGCTGGTGAATAAGCTTGTGGATATTTCATGTGTTTGAAAGTAATTGTCAATCCCTCCTTGGTCTTCCCTGCTCAGGTTTACCATTCTTTTGTCCCTAATGATTCCTAGTTCACAGAGCTCTTTAGAAGGGAGAGTCCAATATTTTATCAGAATCCACGTATCAAGGAGGTGGAACACAATGCATTATTTCAGCCACTACACTCCATGGAGTCTTGGCAAAGTTTCAAACAGATTTGGCATAATTCTAAAGGACTGTAAGGGTTTCATGTACTGTATGATTATTGGTCTAAAGAGCCAGAGAGCCTTTGACTATACTCTTTTGATTCTGTCTTTTGCTATCTACATTGTCTGTAATTTTAGAATTTTTCCACCTTACATCTGTATCTGATGTGCTCCCTAAATTGCAGTGTGGTGAAGAAGGATAATTCTTGGACTCACCAGAGCTACGTGTGGCCCTTACTGTGGATACACGAGAGCTGGACTCGCAGGACACAATTCTGATGTTCATTTCAAATGCTCATTCTTGCTTCTCTCAGCTTCCAGTTCCCTGTAAATGTCCCTTTCATAAATGGATGATCCTTTCAGAAGACTTCCCTTGGAAAACGACTTTATGCCACAAAGCTGAAGTCATTCCTTCGAGAAAGTAACTGAAGTGCTATAAAGACACGATGTCTTTGTGGCAGCAATAAGGGAGGTTCGGACAGAAACCAAGCATCTTCTCTGGGGACTTAGATAATTGTAAATGGAGAACAGATATTAAAGACAATAGTATCACAGTGCACTACCTAAAAAGCCTAGCTAGCACACAAAATAGTTACTGAATTGCCAAGTTAAACTTTGTAAAAGTTCATACTCCAGTCTTTCTAGAGAGGTTAATTTAGGTCCACTCTCCATTTACTGTGCAAGCATTTGATAAACAGACAAACAAACAAACATCTGTAACCTTGTTTGGATATAAAGATGGACCTCCAGTTCCTCAAAAAATTAAAAATAGAACCACCATAAGACTCAGCAATTCCAGTTCTGGGTATTTATCTGAAGGAAATGAAATCACTAATTAAAAAAGATAACTGTGTCCCCATCTTCACTGCAGCATTATTTACAATAGCCAAGACATGGAAGCAACCCAAGTGTCCACCGATGGATGAATGGATAAAGAAATTGTGTGCACATACAATGGAATATTATTCAGCCATAAAGAAGAAGACTCTAGCATTTGCAACAACATGGATGGAACTTGAGGACAATATGCTAAGTGAAAGAAGTCAGACAGAGAAAGGCAAACACAGTATGATCCCACTTATATGTGGAATCCACCAAATAAAAGACAGACAACAAAACCAAACTCATAATAAAAGAGATCAGATCTGTGGTTGCCAGAGGTGAGGATGGGGTGAGGGAATTGGAGGAAGGTGGTCCAAAGGTGCAAACTTCCAGGGATAAGATCAGTAAGTCCTGAGGATGGAATGCACAGCATGGCAACGGTAGCTAATGGTGCTATACGGTATGCTTGAACGTTCCTAAGAGAGGAAATCCTAGCTTTGCGCAGTGGCAGTATCGTAGCCAATGAGGTTTATCCGAGGCGCGATTATTGCTAAGAGAGTAAATCCTAAAAGTTCTCATCACAAGGAAAGAGACTTTTGGTATTTTTTGGTAATGATAGGAGGAGATGGATGTTAAATAAACTTATATGGCTTTGTATACCTTAGCCTTATCTGGTGCCGTATGTCAATTATATCTCAATAAAACTGAAAGAGAAAAAGATGGACATCCAACCAAGCCAGCTCCTCCTCCCTGTCCCCACTCCCCTCCCTCCTTCTCCCGTCTCCTTTCCTCTTCTCTTCTCTTTTCTCTCCCCCTCCCTTCTTCATCCTCTTGTTGCTGCGGTAGATCCAGAACACACTCCATGCAGAGTACAGACTTGTCTTAATTGCACATGGCCTTAGCCAGGTGCTCACTGCAAATTTTGCAGCAAGCATTGGCAGGCAGGAATCACAGGAGCCGAAAATGAGGGGGATGGTTCTGCCAGCCTCCCTCGCTGGAGGCAATGCACAGAGGATTAAAGAGAATTACGAAGGTTGGTGGATTAAAAATCGAATCAGAAAAGGACACATTTTAAAAAGTACACATAGATGATTAATTATAAGAAGTCCTTCCTTTGCCCTCATAGGAGAAACGACTCAATCAGCGGCTCTCTTTTTTTCCTTTTTCTTTCCGCCTGCCTCTGCGAACACCATTTGTTATGGTTAGAATCCTGAGGCCCGCGTCGCGGCCTGCCAGGAGGCCAGTCAGAAGTATATCCATCAGCCTGGAGACTCTCTAGATTGCATTATATATAAAAGAAAGAATAAGTAGTGTGCCCAAGTGAATCCAGCCAAGAGCCAGAAGCCGTGCTAAGCCCGTGTCTCACTGACAACACACTGCCTGTGACATGGGGAGGCCAGCTGCCGCCCTGTCTGTTTCTAGGTACGTCAAATGTGGCCACCACCCAGGAGACAGTGTGTGCTCAGGTGCCCCCTTGGCAACCGCCTTCATTTTCACACTCGTGAACATTTTGCCCACCCTGTTTTGCCACTTGCAGTTAATCTCATGCATATTTATGTGCCAATTATGCAAATCCCCAGATAAAAATGCATTAAGCACCCATGATTTAGACTGGTTAAGTCTATTACATGGCATAATGAAATTACTGCATGATGTCCAATTTACCTCAACACTTGCTTTAAACTGTTAGTAAGTTATTAAGTAACCATAACACACCAAAATTTAGCTCTAGGAGGCTTTCTTTGTCCAGCCTATCATGATACCAGAAACTTCAAGCTCAATCCCTACTAAAGGAGGAGAATATTCTAGAATAGGCTTTATGAGGCATAATGTGGGATAAAATTTAAAAATGACAACACATTGCCACTAATATAAATCTTTGGGTAAATTTTCAAAAATCACTGGGTAATTTCAACAACACAGGACATAGCAATTTAGGAACTAAAGCTGAGTCTCACCAATGGGATCTCATTTCACAATCAGGTCCTGTTCCCTGAGTAATGATGATACTGTAGGTTGCCAAATTCAAGTGTAATCTGAATCTTCAATATGGAAATATAAATTTCCAGCATCAGAAATAAAGAGATGAAAGAAGAATCCACAGAAACAACTTAACACACAGACACACACATACCTTGAAATCTAAAAATTAAAGGGTTTGAATGAGAGTCAGTTTCCTATATGAGATTTTTATGTTTGAACTTCGGTGGGACTCAAACCCCATAGTTTCGACATTCGCTAGATGGTAAGATGGTTAAGGAACAAGCCGTGCTGTGAATTAAATGATAAATATAATGTATGAGTAGTCTGACCCCCTGACATCTATTTCTCCCCTACTAGAGCGTGCCATTTTAATCGGCCCACCGAGTGATTTACGCAGCGTCTGGGTCCTGATTCATTTGCATAGGGAACTCCCCTCCAAGTCTATGAGAGTTGTACTCGCGTAAGGTTATGAGCTCAGATCCATTGATCTGATGGAAGCCCGAGAGTGCACGGTACCAGGATAGAGTGTCTGAGGTAGCAATTTCAAAAGCTAGCCAAATAAACAGATTATAATGCCATCTCCCAAGGCATTCATATACTGTTAATAAAGGGTGCCATTTGCCATTTTCTTTGCAGTGGCAGAAGATATATGAACTGGTACCTGCCGTTTCCACAGCCCCTTGGACTGAGATATGCCTCCTGCAACCATCATGACTTCAGCTACATACTCAGCGAGAGCAAACAGGTCACAGAGGGGATCTCGTAGGAGATCAGACAGACAGACAGACAGCTGAGGGCCTGGAATTAGAACCTCTGGTAACAAACCCTCTCTTGGGGTGATCCTTCCAGAATGATTATCAGACGACAGGGAGATCAGGAATCCTCCCAAAGGATGAGACGCTTTCATGTTTAAGACCTTAGTTCTAACATTCTCTTAAAACATTGTGGTCATGCTCATTAACTAGCAGGAAAAAAAAAATGTTCAACAAAAGAGCCTGTTTGTGTTGGAATCACTGAATAGAGCATCAAAGAGACGAGGTAAGTCAAAGTCTTACTCTATTGGCTTTAACTATGCTGTGTGGTTATAAAGCCAATTTCCCCCTGATTTTTTTTTTAATTTCTGAATAAAGAAAGTACTATTCCTAGCATTATTTAGAACTTTTGGCTAACCCATTTAGAGTTATATGAGGATGCAGCAAAAGCAAATAGATTCACCATCATCTGAGCTTTTAATGGAAAACCCCAGCTCCAAGGCATCCCTTTCTCAAGTGAAAAAAAGCCAACTCCAGCCAAGGAGAACAAGTTCCCAGAGCCTCTAGGAGACTGTAAGCAGTTCCCTGGGAGTGTCTCTAAATGTTTCAGGACCAAGTTCAAGATGTCAGGAGAGTCTGGTGCTCTGGACTTTTTTCTGCAGGTCTGGGAGCTGAGAACACACTGGCTTCCAGAATGCATTAACCTACTTTCCACCGAGGAGTCCCTGACCCTCTTGCTCTGAAGAAGAGGAGGAGGAAAGAGGATATTTCAAGCAGGAGCTGGGCATGCTCTGCTCTAAACGTGTTACTCCTCCTGCTAAACGGCAATGCAGCAGAGAAATTGGTACTTCCTGCGACGAACAGCTCCAAGGGTTGCACAGCCTCCAAAAAGAGTGATTGGAAATCCTGCTAAAATATGGCTGTCTAATCAAGCAAGAGGACTCATTTACTAGGATTCCCATTGTCCACACTGACAGATGGTTCTCTTCCCCCCCCCCCCCCCCACCGCCCCGCTTTCCCCTTCCCACAGATCGCGCTGCCTTTGAGGCTAGCCTATTCTTTCAGAGATCCAGTTGCATTCACCAGCCTTAGTTCTGAAACAAGACAAAAGCTTAGTGAGCCTCCTATTCACAGAGGCTCCGGGCACCTCAGCTGCCTTCTCTGCACGTCCAAGCAGAATCAAAAGAAATCGAGATTCACTCTCCTTACCTTCGTCCTCATCGGAGACAGGAGCCCTTCCATTTTGGTGGAATCCTCATGCCAGTTCCTCTCCTCTCCAAGTTACTCTCTCTGTGTGCCGTCCTTAAGCATCCCACATGAAAAGAGCCATGCGGGGAGTCGCCAGTCTCTCCCCGCTCCCGGGCGGCGCCCCGGCACCGTCACCCAGTCTAACTTGAATCTCCAGTGCCTGGAAAGCGCGGTTTCTGGAGAAGCCCGCTCCGTTCCTCGCCCTCTTCCCTCTCCTGCTTCTGTCTCCCCCGAGCTCTCTCCTCCCTCCCTTTCCTCCCTCTCTTTCCATAATCTGCCTAGAGCTCCCTGTGTACCGCGCTCACTTGACAAATGATCCCTGTCTTAGGTACCGCATTTGAGCCAAGAAAAGTGATCTGAAGCAAACCACAGGGGCGGCTCACCCAGGAAAGGAGGCGAGGGGGGCTGAGCTTTGCCTGGGCATCCTCGGCTCCTGGCTCCCGGGGTTCAGCTGTGCAGGGGCTCTCTCCAGAGCTGACAGCTGAAGGCACTGCTTTAGCAACCCATTCATTGCTCTTTTAAGAAACAGGACCCTGAGAGCAGTGGATCCAGTTGCCACCATTACTCAGCTGTTTTTCTGATTTGTGTTCAGAAACCTGAAAAAGAAATCTCACCTCTTAGATATTTCTAAATACTCATTTGTTTAGCCCAGTTGTTGACATAGCATCTGGATAGTTAAGTGGATTTTATTATTTTTTTTTCTGTCTGACCAGATGTTTAGAAGTATATAAGCAGACCCTTTTCTTTTCCTAGGAAAAGTTTCAAAACTGATTTATAGACTCAGTTCCTAACAGCTGAGCATAAAATAATAAGCGTGTGTGCTGTGCAGGACTCCAGATAAACCAGAATTTACTATTTCATTCAGCATTGCTGGTCACTTGTAAAAAGTAGACAGTGAGAAAATATTGCCAAGACTTGGGTCACACGGCATAATGAAGTTGGAAAGAAAAGATTTTTTTTCTGGAACTTTCTTATGCTTGAAGAATTCTCTATATGGAAATAATTCAACATCTCTACTTCACCTCGTGACTCCTGTAGCTAAGAACATCTAGACCATTACCAAGGCTTTCACATTATATACATGACACACACGATATGTGAATTCATCAGTGATATTTAAGGCTGACACCTTGTGCCCCTTGTTCCTTGGATGGAACTTGTCCCTCTCTATCTGCTACATTTATGCCTATCTCCCAAGACGTCTTCAAGATGGGGCAATCTACACCTGTCTTCCAGATGGTGTCACAGGATGGTCCTTTCCTCAAGTTCTTAACCCTTGATTGATTCAAGTTTTCTCTAGTTCATTCAGCAGCATTCTAAAGAACTTCAGATTCTACACCAACTACATTACCCTGATTCATCTCCTTGGCTAGTCCCTAGTTTTCTATTCTTAACCTTTTTCTCCTACACCTTAGGTGCATGTCTGCAACCTCATTCTCACTTCACCAGGTGCTTACCTCCTTTGACCAGAGTCTTAATAACCTGACAAATCCTCAAGGGCTCCTTGAGTTGAGTGCAGCACTCTGTCCTTATATAAAAGGTCACTGCCATTTCTGGGGGGCCTCTGGACCTTATTATTGGCTTAACCGTTACATTTTCTTACTCAGTGTCCTAATGTTTGGGGTCCCTTAATTGTTTGTTTTATTTATTCAGTCATTCAGTAAATAGATAGCATGCATATCCTGTGTGCCAGGACATTTTAGTTTCAGGTGACACAGTGGAGAGTAAAGAAAGCCTTTGTCCCCAGGCCCTTAGATTCTTCCACCAACATATAAAGAGTTAAATGCATATTTAATGATCTGTTCTTTGTTAGTCAGGGGCTTCAAATTAAGCATTTGAAAGTGTATTATTTTAGGCCATTATGTTAACTTTTGGTACCTCATCCACTTACTTGTTCAAAGAACCAATATTCATTGACCATCCATCTCAAGCCTGGTACCATGTAAGATGCTTATCAAGCACAAGTCTTGTGTTTATTAAACAGTTATTTATAAAATGGAATGTGCCAGTCAATTTATTACCTTTGTTTCCAAGTCCCTTAACTATTGATTACTCCATCTCTTACAGCTAAAGTAGTTAGATTTATTTAGTGATGGGAGGGGGCAGGAGGAGAGGAGGTAGTGGTGGAATAGGTTAGGAAATACTCTAACCTACACAACAGATGTGCGATGTCAGTGAAGAATAATCATCGGATCATTAGGCATCCTAACACTGTTGAGAATGCTCAGTGTTGTCAAAATATTTAGAAGTGGGAACACTCACTCACATTTCTACATCCCAAATTTCTTTATATTGGGGTGCTCTCAGCTTGTAACTTCATGTTTCAAGAGAGTCTCTTCAGCTTCAAAAAGGGCAGAGTTTACAATCTGGGATTCACTCAGCCTTGGAAGAAAATGTCAATGAATATCAAATGTATAGAAACGTGAAATATCAATTAAGTTTGCACCACAGGGAAAGGGAGTCTTAGCTGCAATCCAACTCAGTGAATTTCCACTGCGTGGCGGGGGTTTCTGACCTACCTACAGAGGGAATGTCCCTGTACCAAGGAACTTCTCTTAGCAAATCCCCTTGTCCTTTGAGCCATTCTTCTTCCCTATTTTGACACTAAAAGAAGAAGAATGAATGAATGAATGAACTTCATATTAAACCTCTCTAGACCAGGAGCACTTAGAAATGTCATAAAGGCCATTAGATAGGTCATGGTCAGAGGCTCAGATTTCCCATCTTTCCTGCATGAAAACGCTGACCCTTTCTTTCCCACATCTCACCATCCTCAAGGTTAATTTCCTTAGGCCCCCTGTAGCCTCTGGGGATGACAGCCAGTTGCACAATTAAGGTTCATTATATGAGGATTGGGTTGCCTTCCTTCATAAATGGTGTTCGATTCATTAAGGTAAGAGGATTGTGACAACCTGACAACCACTTAGGTCTTTTCCTCTGTGACTCATCACTCTTTATTTCCTATTGGGAAACATCCTCATTAAGACTTAGGCTTTGGGGTGATAAAGGATAGAAAAGACCTTATTCCTGGATTGGTTCCAGGTATCTTGGGCAACACTAAGAGAGTTACTTAGCTAAGGCAATAAATCTCCGCCCACTCTCGATTTCCCCTGCCTCTGCCCCTCATCTTAGGCCACACGTATCTGTTTTGCTTTATAATGCAGCTATCAAAACATATCACAGAGAAAATTTTCACTTACTAGGTGCTAAACTAAAGCACTCAATGAAAATTGTGATTCAATTTCCCAGTGCTTGAATTTATAGTTGTATCTGTGTAAGGATAAGCATTCCATAAGTTACCATAAAACGGAAATTACACAGTGACTGACATTCTTTCAAAGGGCTCACACATGTGTTATCTTTTTAAAACCTCACAATAATCCTGTTATGTGTGGCAGGTATTAATTTCCATTTTTCAAGGGTTGGGAGGTGAATAGGAAGAAAGTAACATTTACTGAGCACCAGACTTTGTTCCAGCCTTGAGCTAAGTACTTTAAAGTGCTATCTCATCTCATTTTCAAAGGTATATTATTATTTGGGGGGGAGGGGCAGAGGGAGAGAGAGAATCTCAAGCAGGCTCCATGCCCCAGAGCGGAACCCAACGCAGGGCTCGATCCCACAACTCTGAGGTCATTACCTGAGCAGAAATCAGGAGTCGGATACTTAACCAACTGAGCCACCCAGGCACCCCTCAAAGGTGTATTATTATTCCCATTTAACAGCTGCGAGAACTGAGGCTGAGAGAATTAAGTGTTGCAGTGGATTGCATCATGTAGTCTCTGTTTTTCACGCATGTTACCATCCAGGCCACTTGCCACTCAGATTTGGTCATGCTCTCGCACTTTCTCTGGGCATGGCTATGTGACTACTCTTGGCTGATGGAATGGATGTTAACAAATATGGTACCAATAGAAGGTTAAAAATGTCCCTGATAGGACACAGCCCAGCTTGTCTGCTGATCCCAGGAGGAGGATGAGAGAAGATCCAACCTACAGACTTCTGAGCAAGCTCAGCCGAGAAGCTAAGCCCAGAATAGATCAGGGAAACTCAGCAAACTTGTGAACATCCAAGATCTACCATGGTGTGGCTCCAGGCAGTATATTGTTACACAGCTACTGGATACAATAACTAATCCAAGACCAGAGTTCCTAAACCATAACACGGGAACCAGAACCCTACATGCAGGACTTAGAACTTCAAAGATGTCAAGTTTTCCTACTTTCCTACAGCTCTGAGAGCAAGTCATGTAGAGTGATGGAAATACTTTATGATTATTCAAGTATTTTCCAGGGTTCCAGATCAGAATCTGAGCTTGCAGATACACAGACTAACACTTTTATGTTACTAAACACCAAGTGTAAGACCTACGGCATTTCATTCCCAGTGTTTCTTCCTCCTTTATCTCCTTTCAAAAACTGTGGAAGACTAGGGGAAAGAGTGGTGTTAGGTTCTGTGTCTTGGTTGATCAGTCATCTTGTTTTTATGATCTTTCAGATTCTCTGTCCCATTTTCTAAAGAACAGTGATTGCCTAAAGTTATCAGCAATCAGTACAGCAGTTAATTGGATTCTAGCCCTGGGAGACTTCCTTCAGCAGCCCTTGCCTTTCTGAAAGAGTACCGTACAGTGGGTAGAATAAAACTGCTTTTTTGTATTGTGCGCGCTTAAGCTAGAAATGGGTCTCTACCTACTCCCGTGTTTTATGAAAAAGTATAAAGAACAAAGTGACATTCCTTTGCAAAGTGCTTGAAAAGAGATATTTACATTTCTTTCTTTTCTTTAAGGTTTTTGGTTTAAGTGCTTTTGTTAAGAGGCAGGCAACCAACAGCTGCCCTGGCCTCAGATCATTACTCCAGTGTTTGCATAGGGGACCTCTGGGAGCAGAGATAAGGAAAAAGCTGAGAGAAGCATCCAGGTGGAAGCACTGAGGAAGATGCTAGCACTTTCCTTCCTTCCAGTCCCTATAGAGGGGGAAGCACTCAGATGCTCCTCTAATCCTCTCACCCACCTCCCCAAAAGAGGGCATTCAATTAACATTTTTAAGGCATCCTGTTTCTGTTATGGTGTTTACTTCAAAGCTTCAAATAAGGCAGTAAGGTGCTGAAGGGTATCATGAAGAAGGAAGATGTTTTTCTCCCTCAAAATGTTCAGGTAGGTCAGGCCTCAGACAAGTCACTTCCAAAAGCTGGCCTGCAATTATTTATCAAAACCTGCATTTGGGGGGTGCCTGGGTGGCTCAGTTGTTAAGCGTCTGCCTTTGGCTCAGGTCATGATTCCCAGCGTCCTGGGCTCGAGCCCCACATCGGGCTCCCTGCTCGGCAGGAAGCCTGCTTCTCCCTCTCCTACTTCCCCTGCTTGTGTTCCCTCTCTCACTGTGTCTCTCTCTTTCAAATAAATAAATAAAATCTTAAAAAAAAAAAAAAGAAACCTGCATTTGGGGGGTGCCTGGGTGGCTCAGTTGTTAAGCGTCTGCCTTCGGCTCAGGTCATGATCCCGGGGTCCTGGGATCGAGCCCTGCATCAGGCTTTCTGCTTTGCAGGGAGCCTGCTTCTCCCTCTCCCACTCCCCCTGCTTGTGTTCCTGCTCTTGCTATCTCTCTCTCTCTCTGTCAAATAAATAAAATCTTTAAAAAACAAACAAACAAACAAAAAAAACCCCTGCATTTGGATCGACAAAAATGACGATGATCAATAGAGATGGGAGTCCACGTGTTTCTGCTTCTGAGACTTCTTGGAATCCTCAAGCTGTGTAAACAGAAAACTTTTTTCTCTAATGAGCCCATCCTGCAATCTGAGGCCTTACATCCTAAAAGCACATCATTAACCACGGAGCTCATCTAAGCTTGGCACCGGGTTGCTGTGGGGTTCTTTCAAATCACACATCTATGTTAAGAAATGTCTCAGTCCATTCAGGCTGCTATAACAGAAATACCATAGACTCGTGGCTTATAAACAACAGGCATTTATTTCTCATAGTTCTGGAGGATGGGAAGTCCAAGATCGAGATGCCAGCAGATTCAGTATCTGGTGAAGACCTGCTTCCAGGTCCACAGACACCTTCTACCTGTCTCCTCACATGGTGGAAGGGCCAAGGGAGCTCTTTGGGGCCTCTTTTTAAGGACTAATCCCATCATGTGGGCTCCACCCTTATGACCTTATCACCTCCCAAAGGCCCACCTCTTAATACCATCACATTGAAGATCAGGTTTCAACATACAAATTTTGGGGTCACACAAACATTGAGTCGATAGAGCCTACTATATGTCAGGCCCAGCCAGAGGCTCTGCCCTGAGGTTCCCAAGGTCATGAATACAGGTTATGGCTCTTGAAGAATTCCAAGGATTGAAGATGAAAATCCCTTAAACAATTGGGGAGGGAGATCTAGCGCAGAGGTTGGACAACTAAAGTGAAAGGAAGTACTCATTCACCTGGCATTGTGGAGTAAGTCTTCCCTGAGGGGGCTATTCTTGTGGCTCTAAGGCCACATAGAGGAGGTCACTGTGTTGGGGCTTAGGGCAGTTAAGATGTTGGGATGGGCATGGAGAAATGTGGGATTGAAGAGTGGATCTCAGGCAGAGAAACACACACAAAGGAAATCAAGAGGCAGAAAGTAACATGAGGTTTGAGGACAGGTAAGAACACTGAGGTGGGCAGAGTCCTAATAATGATCTCCAGGGTATGGGACCTCAGACGTCAATTTTTCTTAATTTAAAACTTAATTCACAACTTTCCTTATTTGAAAAAATCTACACACCATGCACAAATAATAGGCATAGTTCACTTTATACTGTCAGTGTTCTTATGAAAAGTTGCATATTAATTTATTAAACTTCTGCAGGAAATTCTTTTATATTATGAATTCTCATTCTTTATTTAATTACAAGTTGAAGTGTGCATACCTGAGCAGTACTTGCTTGTTTCTTTAATTAACAGTAATGGGATTACTTAATAGTGGAATTATGTTAGGAAGGTGACCTTTCAAACAATAAACGTGCCCGAATGTGCATTATTTTCATAGCTCTGAGGAGTTTTTCAAATCAATCCTGCATCTTAAATTTCATTGGCCAGTTCTGACCTGAGGCACAAAGGAAAATAATTGCTCAACTCAATTTCTTACGTGTCAAAATCATGAAGTTATTGATAGATATTGATGGGCCTCTTTTATCCAAAAACCTGGAAGCACACTCTGTTTCGCAAACTGTATCTTAACCTTGATATCTAAATATGTGCTTTAGAAGTGAAACTATGTTTTTCCACAAATGGAAAAAAAGGCACCAGTGCCTGAGGTCACGAAGTCATTGGCATTTGGATCAATCAGACATGAGGAATTTTTCTGCCTCAGTTCTAATAAAACATGATTCTTCTGATTCAGAACCTCTGCCTGAACCTGAGAAACCCAACTTTGAATGTGAATGGTATCGACTTCAAGCATAATGGCAATTAATCACAAGAACCAAGAGAAATGAGGACGTATGGAACACAGCTGCAGAAAAAAAAAAAAATTTTTTTTACTTGACAACTTTGCTATGGTTTCTGAGCGTGGTCACGGAATGATCACCCGGCCATGGTGTGGGGAAAGGAAATGGACCAGATCATCAAAACTCTTCTACCCGAACTCGTTTTCTCTATCTAGTTTACCGACTGATCTTGATTATCTTCCTAGCTTCTCATGGCCAACTTTCTAGTCTATTAAATGTAAAATGGGAAAATCGCTCGTTCTCACATGTTCCAAAACCGTCCTGAAAAAAATGGTATTTTCTTTCCAATTTAAATACATTCATTTGCTCAACAAAGATTGGAGTTCTCTGTGCAAGGCACCACGCCCATCTCCCAGGGGGCACTCTGAATATTCACAGAAGCACAAGCCCAGGCTGGGCAAGACACAAACTCTTTTTTACCTCTCCATGAAATAAATATCTCCTGAAGCTTCTTTCCAAAGAAGCTCAGATGCGTGGCACACAGGCTATGTGTCAGACTTGAAAGGAGAGAAGTTTGGGGAATGGAGCCACATTTCTTTTCTCTTTTCTTGGAAGGAAATGCTGGATTTCCTTGCTGCATCCTTGTGCATGGATGGCCAGGATGCAACTCTGCGGGCACCGTGGAGCATAAGCAAACATGACCACTAACGTAGTGTAGGGTGTCTCCCTTTCCTGTCTGAATATGTTTAGATAGTTACACAACCAGAGAGCTTGGAATGAAAGAAAACAATGCCCAGGAGAGAGGAATGCTTTGAATTTGGGTCGCTGGGCCTGGATTTTGCTTACTTTTTCTTTGTTAAACTAACTGGGGGCCATCACACACGTTGACCTTCCTTTGCCAGAGTCTGTGTCTGGACAGGTTTTTCCTAGGCATATATCTCAGCAAGAACATTCCGCCCACCTTTTCCTCATATGTGTATTGTATGGTGTAGCCCAAAGCCACTGTGGGATCTAATCTGCATGTCGGCTTCAAGAAGCCTAGAAGACACCATTTGTATAACAAGGCTCTTGCTTCCTGGGAGACCCTAAAAGAAGGATTTGGAGATGGATTCCTCTCATTTTCTCATTTAGTCCTAGACATCTGCATGAGAGATATTTGTAACTTAACCTCAACATCTGTAGGGTGTTCTTGGGGGAAGAGGTACCACCCTAAGTGGAAGGAGAGGTACTGAAGATCAGAACATTGCAATAGAAGCAGATTCCCTAACCCTGGCAAGTCCTGCCACTGTGTGCAGTCTTCCTGATCCTCTTGAGGACTTAGGAGAAGTCCACCAAAGCAGAACTAGATCACTAAAACCTTGCAGGCCTATTGTGGCAGGAAAAAAAAGGCTCCATGTAGGGAGAAGGAGTATCGCCCATGGGTAAGAAGCTGTGGGGATAGCAGTTAGCATTACCGGTGAGGCTGATCATAGTAGCCGTTGCATTGCTGTGAGCGCACACATCCGGAATGCTCTTGCCAAAAGAGGTGACAGGATGGCCTTGGTGGTGGCAGAGTAGGAACCAGAGTCAGACCTAGGTATGGTTGGCAGCAGCATCCGCAGTTAGCAGCCATGTGGAGTATCTCCGGTAGCCACATTAGAGCAAGGCATAAGGGAGTGGCATCTACAGCAGTTCTAGAGGGATGTGATGATGGCAACGGGAGAGAAGGCTGGTACCAGTCAAAACAACAGGGAAGTGTAATCCAGACTCGTCTTGGAAGGTGTGGGCTGAGCTGAGCTAGACCCAGCCGAAGCAGGAGTGGCCAGGTTCTGCCACAGAGTGGGACAGAATGGTAACAGCAGTGAGGCACAGAGAGCCTTAGCGATGGCTCCAAAACAGCAGCAGGTGAAAGTAAAGCCAGGGTGTGCAGTTACCTGGGTCAATGGTAATGACAGGAGCAGGGCCAGAGGACTGGCTGTACAGAATCCATGGTCAATGGAGCAATGGAGTAGGTAGGAGTGTGGGCTGGGGCCCACGTGATCGAGTAAAGGAAACATGATGGTCTGAAAACCCTGCTGCTCTTTTATTCAATGTTACCCACGTGTGACCCATGGGACTAGACTGTGCTTCTTCTTCCTTCTTAATTATCTTCCTAGCCTCCTAAGGGAGGACAGGGTTACTCAGCCTCTGATGCTGCCGCTATTGGGCTAAGCCCAGGATTTTGGACCAGAGGATTCAGAAAAGGAGCTGTGGCCTTCAGCTGGTCAAGGTGGCCCTTGGATATCAGTTTTACTCTCAAAGAATAATTTACAATAAATAGCTTATAGTCTATAAATACAATATGCTACCTCTCAAAGGCATTATAAGCCAAACTCCATGCTATAAAACCATAGGATATTAGAGTGGAATTCTCTATCAAGTATTTTATCCAGTCATTTCCCAGATAAGTAAATTGAGTCCTAGGGAGTTCAGTGAATCTCCTAAGATTATATAAGTCGTCACAAAGAATCCAACATTCTTTTTCCTCCAGCACGCTATTATATGTCCTCTGTAAATAAAGGTATTTTATTTAGACCAGACTTACAAATGCTGATGGAATGACTTAGAAACTCTCCACAGACATTTGCTTTGACCTGCATCCAACAATTCCTCCACTCACCATTGGTTCACGTAGGGAAAAGGCCAAGTGGGTGTGGTGGGCAGAAGTGATGGCGAGGACTTGGGCCCGTCCCCGGGAAGTAGTCAACGAACACATGCTGAATGACATATTTGGAGGTTAGCAATAGACAGTTTGGTTATTATTTGAGTCCATAATTTGCCAGAAAAAAAGAAAGATAAAACAGAGAGATGAAGCTAAATAGAAACATATGACTCACACTCCCCTAGCGCATTGGCCAGAAAATGAAAGCCAGGTATGATTCTGGCCCTGTAAGAAGGCAGAAGGTAGTTTCCAGTGGTGGCCAACCTCTCTACTCCCTGAAGAGGGAAGATCATGTCTGCTAATGGCACTAAGATAATAGGGCCATTAGCCTCATGGGCCGTGTGTGGCTGTGGGCTCCCCAGTTGCCCACGAGGAAGGTGAGGGGGCGCATTCCCCATAATGCGAGTTCCTCATGTCTAATACTTCCTAGGAAAGATACCCCCACATGTTTGTAGTTCCCTCAAATTTTATACACCCTAAACTCAACTTATACCTTCTTTCTCCCAGATGAGCTCCCTCTCCAGACTTTCCAAATGCTGTCATCAATGGTAATAATTCTTCTGGCCATCATTGCCTTCTGCCTCCACTCCTGTGCCAAGGTCCACGACCGGATGCCTGGCTGTGTCAGTGGTCTCCGTGGTTGCTTTCACTAGTTTTCTCTCTTAAATTGTACAATGGGGTACACAGCATTCCCTACTAAGAAATGTGCAATGGCTCCCCAAACACGACAGTCAAGTCCAAACTCCTTAATTTGCCTTTCAAAGTCATCTGACATCTTCTTTCCTATTTACCTCCCCTCCTGCCAAACTCATTCGATCACTTGGAGACCACCATTCCCACCTTCCCACTTTTACTCCCTTATCAAGAATTTCCCCCTTAATCAATGAGATCAAGCAGACACAGGGCCCACTGCCCATGACTTCATAAGGACTTCATAAATATTAAACGGTCCCTTCAAAGTCCACATGCACTCCTCTCCCTGCAGGAAGCTTCTCCTCAGCAATCCAGTCCACTTCTTCTCTGTAATGTCTATTGGACATGGAATTTATGTTACCTTTTGTTGTTCTCTCGTGACCTTCAACTGCATTGTAACCCTCACGCATAGGCTGTGTGCAGCTCTGCGTTTCCATCACTAGGTACAGTGTCCCATAGACAGTAAAAGCTTACTGATGATGATACTGTAGCGTCGCCAGAATGTGGTCCTTAGCTCCAAACATGCTTACATCACTGGTTTACCTTTTAACTCCCACACAGCAAAATTCCAGAAATGCAAGAATTTTCGATGAAGAAAGGGATAAGAGAAGGAAGGTGAACAAGTATTTATTGGCTACCTTCTTATACAAGGTACCATTTTTTGTTCTTTTATAAATGTCCTCTCATATAAAGAAAAAATAACATAAAGGGGTGAAATGATTCAACCAGGATAACAAATGTTGCTGTCATCACCTAGGACCAGAACCCATAAACTTCTGACTCCCCCTGAGAAACAGCCCATGTCAAGGTTGGTTTAGATGGCTCTTAACTCAATCTGATGCTCATTAATGAGCGTGATGGTAAAGTGTTGGACACCTAAGTTTGCCTCAGTAAGAAAACACAAATTTAATGACGGCTCAGGAGAGATTTCTATCTGTCTTACTTATGCTTGCAAGCTTCATGGTGTTCTCCCTGACTCTAAGTGAAGCCATGTAGCCCCTTGGTACTTCTCATACATAAACCTGGGGCAGGTGGGATTCTCCCGACATGTACCACCCCACCCAAACATGTTTGACAAAACTTGTCTAAATGTTGTATAGATATTACCCTTTGAGTAAGAAGGGGGTCATCACTTTGGTCATCACTCCCCTTTAATAGATGGTAAAAATGGGGTGCAGATCATTGCAGTGACTTGTCTAATCTTTCACGACACAATAGTATGCCCTGGCTCTCGCAGGCTAGTCTGCTGCTCATCCTGGGCTGAAAATGGTACACTTTTCATGGCTAATGACCTCCACTCATATATTGGCAGCAACTTCTAAGACAATTGGGCATCACAAGTAGAAGGGGTCATCTGCTTCAGGGAATTTTATCCAGATGGATATGCAATTCATGAAACAATAATACTGTTGATATAGAACAGCGGCTCATCCAGGCAAAGTTGACACCCAGCAGAAGTGCCAACTTGCAGAAAAAAGATGATCGTTACATGGCTCTTGTTTATAAGGCTCAGAACCAATAGGAATAGAAGTCCTTCGTGGTGGCCCCTGGTCTCCGTGTCACTAATTAGGAAATGCAACCAACTGCTTCTCTATGCAGCAGTACATCAGGCATCATGTGACTACACAGAACAAAAAGTAGCATCAGGCTGTTGCCATGGAAACCTCAGAACCATCTGAATCGCTATGGCATCATAAAAGCAAAATTCCAATCATCAGTCTTTAACTATAGGGCTGTTGAAATCTATCTCATATTTTTAGAATGTGTGACATTTAACACACTGATGAGTATTTCCAGCTTCAGAATACATTCCCTGCTTTCATATTTAGATGGGATTTTTCAGTTCAACTAGCTGGATTTTTTTTCTTCTTCTGGTAAATGCACTGTCTTCTTACGAGTGATTGCAGCTCTTTATATACTTATTTCCTAGATGTTGCTTCACTAGTGCCATTTATTTTCTCTTTATTCTATAATTAAAACTATTTTCTCACTGGCTGCCTATCGCTGTGTCCCCCAGACTTTCTCTGGTTGTATGTTTCATATCCCTAGTCGAAACGTCATCCAGGTTTTAATCCCCACTGGTTTTAACTGATCACATTTTAAGCCTTAGCTGCTAATAATGAACAGTTCTGAGCCCTAGCCAAAGGTGCATAGCTGCTTCCCTGGTGATTCTTTATCTCTCAAGTTACCATCCCCTTATCATTACCATCCCCCTTTGTAGAAAATCTTTTTCTGGATCTGGAATAATAGGTATGTCATTTCCACTTTCCCCTAGGAGAATTGCTAACAGGATTTTGTTTAACTCTGTATATGCCACATTTTGGATATAAGTGTCTACACACACACACATGCTCACAAATATGTTGTTTATCTTGTTTGAAAGATGTTAAAAGAGATTGATCGGCTGTTAAAGAGAACAACTCTTACAACCTAGTTAGCTTAGAAGAAAGAAAAAGGGAAATTGTGAATAGAGAGCCAGGGAATACAAATTCTGCTCAAGGAAGGCTGTTAAGTTAGTACACTGTTTTGTGGTAAGTGTCCTCCTCATCCTTTTTGTTCATCCAGCACCAGCCTCTTCAAAGCTTCTGGTCTATGTAAGAGTATTCTCCTTTGAACCCCTTAAGGGAGTTTCAGGATGCCTTAGGCTTATTTATTTTCTTCCCCTCTTATACCTCTCCAAAGAAGTGCCTTCTTGCTCTCTCCACCGTATTAGACAATAAGCTCTGGCACATCGGTGAGTGTGGCATTACCAAGGTGTGACTTTCATCTGTGACTTTCCAGGAACTGACATCTCTGCCACTGTGTTACTGAATTTAAAAGCATAATGAATTCCTGGAAAGAGTGTTTAAGCATTTTTGAGTCAACTTTTTCTTCCAGGAGCCACAAGAATCTTCCAGAGGATGATTTATTTATTTACTAGCACATCTGTAATCACCCCCCAGTACACTGCAGGTACATAGCAATATGAACTAAACATATTTGCACAGAGAGCAATGCCACAGAAAGAGATAAAGAATAACAGCCTGGTGGCGCCTGGGTGGCTCAGTCGTTAAGCATCTGCCTTCGGCTCGGGTCATGATCTCGGGGTCCTGGGGTCGGGCCCCGCATCGGGCTCCCTGCTCGGCGGGAGGCCTGCTTCTCCCTCTCCCATCCCACTCCCCGTGCTTGTGTTCCCTCTCTCGCTGTGTCTCTCTCTGTCAAATAAATAAATAAAATATTAAAAAAAAAAAAAAAGAATAACAGCCTGATTTGCTGATTTCAACATCAAGGACTACACTGTTGTCCTTGTCAATATCTAGGTCAAGTTAAATGCTGTGCTCAGAAATTTCACTCTGGGCCAACCATGGCTAATTTTGTTTGGTGTTTGAATAAGATTTCTGGCAATCATGATCTGGTGAAGAACATGCTCTTGCTTCAGGTGATTTTTAAACACATTTCTACTGTCTATAAATGAATGGACCGTGCTCCCATTTCATACACTCATCCATCCTCTTGCTCAATCCTCCGTGCATCACCTCCGTCCCTGCCAAGTGCCCCAACCTCACAGTTTGCTGTTAGACTGATCTGTGATCTCTTAGGTACATAATTAGCATTTGGATTTTCTTCTTTTTGTTGAGGTGAAATTCACATAACATAAAATTAACCATTTTAAAGTGGACAATTCAGTGGCATTTAGTATATTCATAATGTTGTGTAACCACCACTGTTCTCTAGTTCCAAAATTTTCATCACCCTAAAAGGAAGCAGTGCAACTCAGTAACAAAAAGACAATCAATTGGGGCGCCTGGGTGGCTCAGTCGTTAAGCGTCTGCCTTCGGCTCAGGTCATGATCCCGGAGTCCCGGGATCGAGTCCCACATCGGGCTCCCTGCTCGGCGGGAAGCCTGCTTCTCCCTCTCCCACTCCCCCTGCTTGTGTTCCTGCTCTCGCTATCTCTCTCTCTGTCAAATAAATAAAATCTTTAAAAAAAAAAAAAAAGACAATCAATTAAAAAATTGGCAGAGGATCTAAATAGACATTTTTCCCAAAGAAGACATACAAATGGTCAACACGTATGTGAAAAGGTGCCCAGCATCACTAATCATCACAGAAATGAAAATCAAAACCACCATGAGATATCACCTCATACCTACTAGAATGGTTGTTATCAAAAAGACAAGAAATAACAAGGCAAAGATACGGAGAAAAGAGAATCCTTGTGCACTGGTGGGAACGTAAGTTGGGGCAACTTACTATGGAAAACAGTATGGAGGTTCCTCAACAAATTAAAAATAGAACCACCATATGATCCAGCAATTCCACTTATGGGTATTTATCCAAGGAAAATGAAAACACTAACTTGAAAATGTCTGCACTCCCATATTCATTGCAGCATCATTTATAATAGCCAAGACATGGAAACAACCTAAGTGTCCATCGGTGGATGAACCGGTAAAGAAAATGTGTATCTTGCCATTTGCGACAACATGGATGGACCTAGAGGGCATTCGCTAAGTGACATAAGTCAGCCAGAGAAAGACAAATACCTTAAGATCTTAGTTACGTGTGGAATCTAAACAAACAAGCCAAACCAAACTTACAGATACAGAGAACAGATTGGTGGTTGTCAGAGTTGGGTAAGAGGTGAATAAAATGGGTGAAGGGGGTCAAAAGGTACTAACTTCCAGGGGATGGGAACATACAGCCTGGGGACTATGGTTAATAAAACTGTACTGTGTATTTGAAAGTTGCTAAGAGAGTAGATCTTAGAAGTCCTCATCACAAGAAAAAAAGTTGTAGCTACATGTGGTGATAGATGTTAACTAAATTTATTGTGATCATCTCACAATCATTATGTAGCATGCCTGAAACTAATAAAATGTCATATGTCAATTATATCTCAATAAAAAAAGAAATCTAGTATTGAATAATAAGTCATGGGAAAACAGAATAATAGTTGTTCTCATTAGTTTCTTCTCTAAGCCTAGACATAAATAAAAATAGGATTCCTAACCATTAAAAAAAAAAAAGGAAATGTGGTACCCAGTAAGCTGCTGTTCCATATTCCTCCAGACCCTGACAAGCACCCATCTGTGTTCTGTCTCTAAAAGTTCATTTATTGTGGCATTTCATATAAACGGGACCATATAATATGTGACCCTTTTTCATCTAGCTTCTTTTGCTTATTAGCAAAGTTTTTGAAGTTCATCTGTGTTATAGCATGCGTCAGGGCTTTATTCCCTTTTATGAATGATATCCATTATATGTATATACCATAATCTGTTTATCCAATCAGCAGTTGACATGTGGGTTGTTTCTGCCTTTGGCTATTGTCAATAGTGCTGCTATAAACACGCATGTACATGTATTTGTTTGAATACTTTTTTGCAGTGTTGGAGGGTATATATCTAGGAGTGGAATTGCAGGGTCATTGGGTAATTCTATGTTTAACTTTTTGAGGAACTACCCAATGATTTTCCACAACAACTGAACAAATAGCCACATTTAAGCTGGAAAATATTGAGAGCCCCAGGAAATCTTATGTAGATTTCTAAAGCTGCTCTCTGACCTGTCCTACTCCCCCAGCAGGTGCCAGGGGGACAGAACCAGCGGTGTGCACTTCCTCACAGGAGAGGTAAGTTTCATCTTCCCTTAGTAAAACAGGCACCTGTAGGCAGAGGCCATGACTAGGTAAAAGGAAAATACAAGAGGTCAGTGAATGTGTGGCAAAGTCAATCAAAGCTTCAAGAATGGCCTTCCCTTTGATGTATAGAAATTATCCTGAGGAAGTCATCTAAGATGGCATAAATATATACATACAGGGAAATTATTATGGAATTACTTTCATGGTGAAAATTTAAATGTCCAACCTGCAAGAAAATTTAATGATATTAAGGTACATCCAACCAACTTTTAAACATGATTTTATCTGAGAAAGTACCCATGACAGAATATTAATTGAAGCAACAGTTAATCACAACTACATATTATGATGTCAAGTTACACAAACGTTATAGACTTATACACAAACACTCACATATGTGTGTGTCTGTGTGTGTGTGTGAGTGGATGTGTCTGCATCCATATGTGTCTGAAAAACAGAAGGCAATATGCCAAAATATTTACAATGGGATCCTCTGTGATTGTTATTTTTCATTTTTATATTTATCTCCAGTTTCCAGATTTCCTACCATGAAATTCTAGGACAAAAACAAACAACAAAGCACAGAGATGATGCCATAATATCCACTTGTTTCTTCAGTAATCCATCCATCTATACCCTCCTTCATTCATTCATCAAGCACATACTGAGCTCTTTCTCTTCTCACAGAGCTGGGCTGGGCAATGTGGGAGGGATGGTGAAAAAAACTAGAAGGGATCTTAGTTTTAGGAACTTTTAATTTCTGACATGTCAAGAGGATGACATTTCTGAAATCTTGTATTTCATGATCCCCTCTCTCATCTCCTTAAACAAAAGTTAAAAGCTTCTTTTTGTTCTCAAAAAACATTGTTCTATTTATATTTCAAATGTCCTTTGAAAAATGCCTCATCCGGTGGTGTAGATACTGCTCCATGAAAATGATGAACCACACCTGGTTTTGTAGAGGAATGCCCCTACTCTACTTTAGCTTGGTCAAATCATCTCAAATCAAATCATCTCTCTGCTCACTTTTATTTTTCCTTCACTCCCTAAAGACAGCGATTCTTATTCTCAGCACAGGTTTAAATAGAACAGTGAGAATTATTAGTAGTAGTATCTGTTATTTGTTTCTTCCAAACATCAAAAATAATCTACCATATTCCCTTGACATTCCTTTTTATGTAGGCTAGGTGTCCTAATTTTTATTTTTGCTTGAGTTGAAAAGCCCATAGGGTTTAAGAATATTGCCTATTATAATTCAGTAAATTAGAAATGGAGCAAGAACAGGAAACCAAATCTCCAAAATCTGGCCCAGCATTTCAGTGAAATTTAAAAAGAAAAACATACCTAGGAGAGAAGCGTATCTGCATGAGATAGTAAATCTTTCTCACAAAAGTAAAACCTCTCCCCTGTGCTTCCTTGCATAAAATATCAGGAAATAGCTGAGGGACTCAGCGCTGCAGTTATGGATTGAAAACTACCTGTAAAAATTATTTCCCTAAGGTTCTCCATTTATTCTGTTCTCTCCTCAGATAATAAATAAACTTGCTCAGTTTTGAACATCAAGTCTCACTCTTCTTGCCGCGAGATCTCCAGGTGTCCCGTGTTGCAGGTGGAGTCAAGCTGGGTCCAGTCAATTTCATACACAACAGCCAAGGACGGAGGTGGTAATATTCACGACTGAAAAGGCCAGAGTGAAACTGGCTCCTTTTCTGAGGGTGTATCCAATTATAAAAACAATAGTAGCAACTCCTTGAATGAGGTGCATCCTCTAACATGCGTACAGCCCAGAATTTACACAGAGGAAAGTGGCGATTGTCTACACTGCCATAGTTTCTTGTGCCTACATGGAACAATACAAACTAAGAATCTGAACCAAGTTGTTCTTTACCACTTTGCAACACTGACATTTTTCATTCAGCATATTCAGAGAGCAGCTATTTTGTCTATTAGCTTTGTGTGAAAGATGAGTAGAGGCAGAGATTCAACAAAGACTTTCCCAAGGAAGGCAAGTCAGTCAATATGGCCAGGAACTGCAAAAACATATTCTGATTCTAATGTTAAAAGCCTTCCAGCGAAGGGGCACCTGGGTGGCTCAGTCAGCTGAGCGTCAGACTCTTGATTTCGGCGCAGGTCATGATCTCAGGGTCATAAGATCGAGCCCTGCACTGGGCTCTGTGCTGGGCATGGGCCTGCTTGGAATTCTCGGTCCCCCTCTCCCTCTCCCCCTCCCCACACCATGCATGCACACTCTCTCTCTCCAAAAAACCCAAGCCTTCAAGCATGACGAGTGCACACGCACACACACCTGCATGAGTGTGCGTGCGCACACACATACACACACACACACAGGGGCACATGCACATGCCTAAGAGGAATATGGCAGGAATCTCATTAGTAGAAACCTGGGATAACTGGAGTCGACCGAGACCAGGAATTCACAACAACTCAAACTTAATCTATTCAAACATGACCTCCCCTTCAAGGACTGATCCCAGAGTCTCTCACCAGGCTGGTCTTCAGCCATGAACCCAACAGCCCAAGCTTCACCAGTTCCAGACAGGTTGCAAAACATTAAAATGTGCCTATTATCAAACAACTCTGGGGCATATGACAAACATGAAAGTTTCGAATCAAAGCTTAAAATTCAATTTAAATCAAAATCTGAAGGCTCTATTTTTATAAAAGGACAAAAAAAAATCAAGAACAAACCAAAATAGTATCTTCTAAGTACATCATAGATATGGAGAGACATGGACCTCAGTGGGGTTGGAAAGTGTGCATCACAGCAGAGTCTATGGTGTACTTCGGCTTATCTTTATTTGGTATTTGATTAGAAATGCCTTTCTTAATGTAAATTGCTGACCAAAGAAACCTCTTAGTAAATGTTAACTATTACTGTGCTTAGCAGTGCTAACTACGATAACTTGAATTCAAATACAAAGTGGTAGTAATTCACCTCCATCCTCTGTGTCCAGCCCTAGTTCCCTAAATGGGGTGGACAACGTTCTTGTCCAGGGGAGGGGTGATGGTGAAGGGACACCACGGCCAGGCAGCAAAGGCAGGCAACCCTGTCTAGGATGGGTGGATGCAATCCCAGGAGTTCGCCAGCCCAATCTCCATGAACTGGAAACCAACTAATTGGGAGAATCCTAGCATTGCTACTACTGTCTTATGTCTCAGTCCGTCACAATACTCAGAACAGTCCCTGTGGATAGTTAAGTCAGCTCAGAAAGCTGCCACCAGGTGGCGCCACAACAAGACTGGGACCAAGAGCCCAACTCAGACTCCCAGCTGTCTGGCTCCCCATTTGTTGAATTCATTATCCTCCCAAGTAAGGAACCTCGTCTTTTATACATTCGACAAACTGGGACCCCCACTTATTGTGTTATGGCTATTGTGTTATGATAACTTTCAAGGGCGAAAGGAGACACTATAATAATGGAGCAAAAAATAAACCAAAATTATTCAGTAGGATTATTCAGCAAGTAGGATACATAGTCACCCGAGTTATGGCAAAGTATATAGTATTACTATTACTATTATCTTATACCATTATATTGCTTTATCTTTATATTTTTATTTTTTATTATTTTGCAGTGAGAGAAGGAGCAAGTGATGCTGAGCAGGACAGAGAAAGTTAGTGGAGCCCCCCAGGGCCCATACCTGCCTAGGACCATGATACTGCTTTGAAGTTATTTGTAATACATGTAAATTTTGCTGTCTAAAGTGCCAACTTCCTGCTAATACCTGAGTGTCTATAGCTTACTAACCCTAGAAAATGAGCATATCATGGATGCAAGCCCCAAACCATCTCAGAGAGACAGAAAAGTCCTACTTATTCACCACCCAACCCAAGTCGTGCCTGCTCAAACTTGTATCTTGATGTCTCTACTCTGGCCTTTTGGTGAATTGGGAGTCTGTAAGACAGAATATGCCATTGTGGTGTGGTTGCTTCCTGATGCTCACTTTCAGTCCGGCAAAACACAGCCTTTCAGGGAATGTGCCTGCAGAGCGTCCTGGGATCAGCAGACTTCCCAAGTATTCCCCCAAGTGTAAGAGGGTACATGGTGGCAGAGCTTGAAGCAGCAGGTGCCAGTGGCCATGGCTGCCTGGACACGGGGAAGATCCTTTCCCTTGGGATTCCTAGAAGAGCAGATCTCTGCCAGGACCCTATGAGCATGGAGTCTTGGGGCGAGGAAGACGTGAATGTTAATGGCAGATGGCCTCATCAGCTGATGAGGTCTGAGATGTTGAGGCAGGGTCTTGCCATCCCTGTGAGGCAGTGGGACACGCGAAAGTCAAACCAGGCTGCTGACGGGCCAAGGCTGCTTGGGAAGTCCTCTTTGTCAGGCCCGGTAAGAGCAAGGCCTAACTAAGGGGCCCACGCCTGTTCATTAAGATTGAGGCAAAGGGCAGAGGAGACGCTCAAGGCTCTTAGTGACCAGGGGTCTCAACGGCAGGGACAGCGAGGCCACTGGGGAGCAAGCCAGTTTCACAGGGGATTTTATAAATTCCCCACATCCTTGATTTTTGTCGTGTTGTTTCCTCCCATTTCCTCCATGCCCTCTTCTCTGATTTTGCCATCATTTTATCTTATCACAAGTATGTTTCGTTGAACAAACTGGTAACTCGTCATTACTTTGTTATCTCATCAACATTATAGGCACTGATTAATGTGTTTCTTCCTCTTTCTACCGTTCATTATCTCAGAGCTTGCCTACAAAACTTGGGCTCTGCATCTAGACAGATCTACCTGAATTTAAATTCCAGCTCCATAATTTTATGAGCTGTGATGATGCTCTTAAGTCTCAGTTTCCAACCTACGAAATATGGGGTCTAAGCATGCCCGCCTCACGGTGCCGCGGGAGATGTAGATGAAACACTACACTGAAAACACAGCACGGGGCCCGTCACTCATTCTTTAAATGCCTAATAAACGGTAGTTAGTATTCTTTCCCTATCCCTGTTGTTTTACATTAACTCTAATATGTATTAGGTTTTTAATTCTCTTACTTATTTTTGGTGAGAACATTGAAGTTCTACTCTCTTAGCAAATCTCAATTATATAACCCAGTCTTATCAAGGACAGTCATCCTGATTTACAGGAGCTCCTCAGACTTTATTAATCTTATTTTTTAAAAGACTTATTTATTTATTTATTTAAGAGAAAGAGACAGCGCATGGGGAGGGGCAGAGGGAGAGGGAGAGAAGCCGACTCTGCTAAGTGCGGAGCCAGACATGGGGCTCAATCTCACGACCCTGAGATCATGACCTGAGCCAAAATCAAGACTGGGACACTTTATTGACTGAGCCACCCAGGAGCCCCCAGACCTTATTTATCTTAGAGCTGAAAGTCTGTCCTATTTTACCACTGTTTCCCCCACCCCCTGGCAGCCACTTTCCTACTCTGTTTCTATGAGTTAGACTCATATGTGTTTTTCTTTTTTGGTTCCACATATAAATGATACCATGCAGTATTTGCCTTTGTCTGGCTTATTTCACTAATTTTCTTATTAGTTAGACATTTCTCTGTTCTTATATTCTTATTTCTTTTAATTTATTCTTATTGCAATTTTTAATTTTAATCTTAACCTTCCATTTTTTTTATTATCTTTTACTGATGTGAAGAAACAATTTTTTTTAAGATTTTACTTATTTATTTATTTAGAGAGTGTGCGGGGAGGGGTAGTAGCAGAGGGAAAGGGAGAAAGAATCTCAAGCAGACTTTACGCTGAGTGCAGAGCCCAACTCAGGGCTCGATCCCATGACCCTGAGATCATGATCTGAGCCGAAATCAAGAGTCGGACACTTAACAAACTGAGCCACCCAGAAGCCCCAAAATATATCATTTTTGACAGAAAAAAAATACATTGTGTCAACTCCTCCCACCTTCTAGGGGAGAGAACGATCATTTTTACTGGCAGGGCAACAGTGAGGGAATACAAGATTAGAGCAGGTAACACGGTGTGGTTAGTTTTGAAACCGAGGAGGCAGCTGTAGAAGGGGCCCAGGGCGAAGATACTGGCCAAGGGAAAGAGAGATTTCGCAGGTATTTATTCTGGGCGGAAGGGAATCACACAGTGCTGCCCCCTCTGCAGTGTAAATCCCCTCTCAGACACCTCCACAGAACCTTCAATAAGATCTGTAGGATTCACCAGGCCAGTAACTAATCTCTTGTTTCTCCGTTTCAAATCCACCCCTCCAGACACTTCCTCCTGACGCCTGGGCTGCTTGACCCTCTGCTTCTCTTGGAGGCTCTGCGCACCTGGGAAACCAGAGAAAACCTGCAACGCTGGAGGGCAGAAGGGCTCATTTCCCGTCTGCCTCTTGTCCTGTCTGCATCGCTGCCGTCCAGCTGCGTCCACCTGCCAGAGCATTTGGGTCCAGCTATAGCAGCTGCAGCTGGATCCACTTTGCAGTTTTTCCAGCACCGGCAGAATGAGCCTCATGATGACAAGCTCAAAGACACCATGCCCCTCCTCAGAGATGAAGGTCCAAGACCGCAGACCGCCCCCCCCCACTCCTAGCACCCAGACACCCTGGTACCACAGGGCTCCCTCCTCGGAGGTCCCAGTTTCAGCTCCGTGGGAGCTTTGCCTCCAGGCTCCTCAGACTAATGATCCCATCTCCTCCCTTGGCTCCCCTGTCCCGGGAATGGTAGCTGTGTCCTGCAATGGCCACCTCTTTGATCTCTTTGTTTCCCCTCCTTGCCCTCCAAGTCACTCAGTTAACAATTCTTTATGTCACATTCTCACTGTTAAAATAACTGATGTGGGTTCTGTCCCCTAACTGGAACCAGACTGGTACACTTACTAATGTATGAAAAGCACGTTTTCATCTTGGGAAGTAGGCATAAAATTCTCTCTTTTTTTTTTTTTTTTTTGAAGATTTTATTTATTTATTTGAGAGATGGAAAGAGAGCACAAGGGAGGAGGGGCAGAGGCAGAGGGAGAAGCAGACTCCCCACCAAGCAGGGAGCCCCATGCGGGACTCGATCCCAGGACCCTGGCATCATGACCCGAGCCAAAGGCAGATGCTTAACCGACTGAGCCACCCAGGCGTCCCAAGGCAAACAATTCTGAATATGGCTTCAGGGTTGGGTGCGGGGGGAAAAAGTCATACAGGTGTCTCAGAAAGTGACAGCCACGTTTCAGTTATCCTAATATTGCCTGTCCCTTAATTACCTTTCATTTCCATGACCTTATAACTTCTTTTTCATTACGTCCAGCAAAAAGCATTGTCTGAGAGGAGAGAGGCTCCTCACCAAACCAAGGGAGCTGCTGCTCTTCTTGGCAGCTGCCCCTGAAGCCACCCTGAAAAACAAGGGGGTTCCTGGTCATGACCTCCGGGAGCTAAGGTTCTCTCCAAGCAGGTGCCACGTGGCAGGACTGCAACATGATTATTCCCAACACCTCACACTAACCTCTCCATTTAGGAGGACCTGCATGTTTTTGAAATCCACAGAGAGCCACTGGATTTTGGAAACCAAGGCAATGGTGTGCGGCAAGGCAGGGGTGGGCAGGAGCATGCAGCCGGGGGCCAGCCTTCCTGTCTGTGCCAGGGCCCGACTTTGGTCCGGAAGCAGCAGGTGGTGATGCCCTGGGGACACTGAAGGCAGGAAAGTTGTTCTGAGGTGTCTGTGGAAGGATAGCCGTCCCCTCACCCCAAGCACCTGGTTGGCTCTGACCGAACAGTTCACCATGCAGCTCAGGACTGGCTATTTCTAACTCCGCACTATCACACCCATGACTGGGGGGGGGGGGGGCATCCAATGAGCATCTGACTCAAGATCATACTAGATTCTGGAAAGCATCTGGATCCTAGAAAGTAAGCGGCGATGATACTAGTTAATCAAAAGTAACAGAGCCAAGGGGCTTCTGCTAACTCTCCGATCACACACAGAACAGATACTAACTCCACTAATTTACTTCCATTTCCTTGTGGTCCTGATCGTTTGGGTTTTGAATCAGTAAGTGATTCCCACAGACGTCACATGCCTTGTGTGTCATCTTGCCATTTGGCTCTGCTCCATCATCATTAGAAACCTTTGCAATTTCCCCCCTTCTTCTGTTTTTGCATTTACTGGGAGTAGTAGCGGCTGCAAGAGGTCTTTTCGGCAATGGGGAAACTAGTGTTATACTTTGGATAGTCAACTTTCTCCTTTAACCAGGTGCCTTTGCTTTGAAAAATTACTGGGAAGAAGAAAGGGAGGCTCCTTTAATGATGTCACTAAGTCCACCCAGAAATAAGGACTAATTAGGATAATGAGGCTCCAGGTAAGCATAGAAACCCATGACAGGCTAACTGATCCTATGTCAAGGGGAGCTGCCAGAGTCAGGGTTTGCCCTTTCTCCCACAGCTGCAAACTGTGCAAACGAGGCCCCACTTCACCAAGGAAGAAGGGAGAGAAACCGCATTTGGGGCCATTGGGTTCCTTTGGCGGGGCCTTCTTTTTTCCTTCGTAAAGTTGCATTTTTATATTTTCCTATGTGGGCACATCATAGAAACTCTCATACTTGATCAGCACCCAGAGAGAAAGATGAAAACATCACGCTCACATCTGTGCGGCCAGGATGAGCAAGGAGAAATCGAGAAGATTAAGTAGAGAGCTTTCATGCCCGAGATAACCCAGCTGTGTGAAAAATCAAGTCTATTGAACACGAAAGCACTGAACCAACCAAAATAACTGCTTTAACCAGGAAGGAAAGGAATAAATGGCCCCAGCAAAGCACAGACGGTGACGCAGACCTCGGCTGCATTTCAAACAAATTCATGACTGTCTATCCACCCTGTGATGCACCTCTGCCCCCCCGTTCGTTCCATTAAAGTTCTGCTCGCTCGTCCTTCTTTTCTGAATAAATAGTAACACCTTACTTCTTTGAGGCTGTATAAATTGCAAGTTTTCCTAAAACAGGATTTGGGCTTTCAACATTGTTAGCCATAAAACTAAAAAGCTTTTTATTATTTGTAACCGCTGTGCTACCCAATGCAGCAGCCAACAGCCACCGGTGAGGGTTTATATTAAAGTTAATTAGGATACGGGCACCTGGGTGGCTCAGTCGGTTAAGAGATCAACTCTTCATCTTGGCTCAGGTCATGATCTCAGGGTCGTGAGATCGAGCCCTCTGTTGAACCTGCTTGAGATTCTCTCTCTCCCTCTGTCCCTCCCCACCCCTCGCTCATGCTCTTTCAAAAAAAAAAAAAATTAATTAGGATAAAATAAAAGTAAAGATTCAATTGCTCAGATGCACCAGCCCCATTTCAAGTACTCGACAGCCACCTGTGACTCGTGGCTACTGGACTGGGCAGTGTCCACACAACATTTCCGTCACTGCAGAAAGTTCTCTAGGAAATGAAAAGATGGTGGGGCTCCACTTCCAGGATGTAACTATTTATATTCCTATGTGCTTTCTGACACTCTGAGCATCTGCTTTACCTGCTTCCTGGTAGAGCTCCTGATATTCCTACAGATGGGCGCTCAGATGTCAGGAATTCCTCAGGGCTTAGGTGACTCAGGTTATTTAGAAACTGTTTAGCCTTGCAGACTATGAGGCCTCTGCTTCATGTGGGACGCAAAAGGAAACTTCTCTTCCTAATCTTTAAAGCAGCTTCCCATGATCCCTATGATGGCTAATTGTGTGTGTCAACTTGACTAGATTGTGGGGCGCCTTGATTAAACATTATTTCTGGGTGTGTCTGCAAGGGTGTTTCCAAATGAGATTGGCATTCGAATCAGTGAAGTCAGTAAAGCAGGTGACCTTCCCCAGTGTCAGTGGGCTTCATCCAATCCATCAAAGGCCTGAAGAGAACAAAAGGTGGAGGAAGGAAGAATTCACTCCTCTTTCCCCTGCCTCCCTGCGTGAGCTGGGACATCTTATCTCACTTTCTCCTCTCTTGAACAGGGAGTTACACCATCAACTCCCCTGGTTCTCAAGCCTTTAGACTTGGACTGAATTATATCTCCAGCTTGCAGATGCAGATCACGGGAATGCTCAGCCTCTGTAATCACGTGAGCCAATTCCAACTCCCAAACATAGAGCATAGGCAGGCCTCTCACCTGGGAAAGAGCCTATGCACCAGCTAATGCTCAGTGCTTGGAGGGTTCACACTTCCAGTCCTTGAAATGCAACAAAGACAACGCCACAGATGAATAGGATAAGGGTAAAGAGTATTTGGGGCCACTGGCCTGTAGGACAGTTCCCTGGGGGGACAAGCAGGGTGTCACATCTGGTCTGGATCACTTGGATCTACTATGCATTTATTTACAATGCAAATGACTAATCCCAGAACTTGTCGCTTCTTGGAACTCTTATTTCTTGCCATGACTTAACAGTACAGTCTGGAGGGAATGGGTTCGGAGAGACAAAACTGGATCTTGGCTGGTTTTCCCTGAGGCCGGCCCTCATGTCAGTGATCGGTCTGCGTCTCCATTTACTGTCCAGCTACTGCTAACAGAAGCCCAGCAACCGACTGGCTGATTATTCTCAAGGCTAAATATTCAGAATGACTTAACAGACTCACACATAAACACACACACAAGGGCGCCTGGGTGGCTCAGTCGGTTAAGCCACTGCCTTCGGCTCAGGTCATGATCCTGGAGTCCCTGGATCGAGTCCCGCATCAGGTTCCCTGCTCGGCGGGGAGTCTGCTTCTCCCTCTGACCCTCCCCCCTCTCATGTGCTCTCTCTCATTCTCTCTCTCTCAAATAAATAAATAAAAAATCTTTAAAAAAAAAAAAAAACCACACACACAAGTTCTCATAACCTTCTCAAACGAAAGTGCATTTTTTCTTCCCATCCCAGCAACAAAATAACAACCAGTCAGCACTTAAATTGGGAGAAAAAAGAAGAATCTACCACCTATGTTCAAAAAAAAAAAAAAGATTGCAGCTGTCTCCTCTGGACTAGAGGCCTGTGTTTTGAATTTTAATATATATTCAACAACTGTATGCTTGGTTCCCCCCTTTCACCCCCATTTCTCTTTGCTGTCTCTTATTTGTAAGCCCAAATGTTTCATATTAAAAAGCTATTTCAAACCCAGTCTTTAAAAGGAGAAATAAAACTTTTTTTTAATTGCATAAAACACTGGAGCTAAGATCAACAGGCTCATGCTACACTGATAGGAATCCAAATGGTCCAATAGTTCTAAGAAGCTGTTTCACCCAGACCAATCAATGGCTTTAAAATCACTCACGACCTTTGACCTAATACATCTACTTTTGGGGGAACTAAAGACCCAATCGGACATCCCACAAAGATTTATGTGCAGGGATGTTCATTACCGTGTTATTTATAATGCTAGAAGCTGGAGAGGGCACCAGAAATATTCAAGAGAGACATGGCTACGTGAACAATACACTCTGGAATGTTACGCGACCATTAAAGATCACGCTTCCCATGAATACTTAATATACCATGAAAGCTGCTCGTGTTATTTTGTTAAGTGTCAAAAGCATAATATAAATCTGTATATGAAACGTGAACTCAGTGGAGACTGAACCCCAGTCTCCTTACTGGTAAAATGCTGTTAATTATGGTACCCCTTACTTTAGGTTTTCTGTAAGGTTTCAGTGAAACAGTCCTATAAATTTTTAGCACGGTCTTTAACACTGGCAGGTGAGCCACATATGTTAGCTATTGTCATCTTATGGGACAAAACGCACATACACACACACATTCACACACACGCATAAGAGAGAGACTAGTTAGCAACACACAAAGTATCAGTAGACAACGAGAATACTAGCGGTTTTTATTTCCTTCTTTACACTGTTTGCATTTTCAGTGTTACAAAATGAGCATATATTACTTTTGTAATCTGAAGAAGACAGTGTGAACCTCACCGCAATATAATAAAATTGCTGTTTAAATACCACATGCTATATTGGAGAGGGTTCTGGTCATAGCTGCGGAAGGAATAAAATGTGATTGGGCCACCCCTGGCCCTTGGCGACCCTGGGTCTCTGATGAGGGATGCCACCTCATCATAATAGGGAATTTCATTAACATGCTCACAGACCCGCCCACGTATCTGTTCATGTTCACACTCGTTCATTCTCATTTTATCGACTGCGAGGATGCTGGTTAATCCCAACAGCCTAAAGGCCTACAGCTCGCTCTGATATATCCTGCCTGGGGGATGAAGAAGGGGTGCCTCTGTGACACTCTTCGCCTGCCTCTCCCACTTCTCCCACCCCGGCCCCCGTCTTCCCAGTGGGCCCATCGGGCCTACAGGCTGGGAATGTGGAGGTCAGAACAACTCCTAGTCATCCCAAACCCAGAACGTTCCTTTTACAAGTAGGAAACCGAAGCTCAGAACAAGGCTGACATTCAGCCAGCCCACAGGGAAACTGCCAAATTGGTGTTAAAATACTAAGTCCTCCCAGGATGGATGGAAAAGAGCCAGCGACTTGAGCGCCCCACCCTCCGCTGCAGCACCTCCCCCAGGAGCCCCAGATCCCCCTAAATCAAGGAACTAGGAAGCCTAGAAGAGGACCTCAGGACCCCGAGGCAGCACCGCGAGCATCTGTGTCTGCTGATAGCCACTTCTGGGCCGCCCTCCCTCCCCCATCATGGGGGCACATGATTCTGGGCCATCTGCAGGGAATGGCCCTGTGACTGTGGTCAGTCACCACTCGGGGCTCCAGGCTCTCGCTTTAGCAATAGGGACGCCACCCTATGACCTTCCAGCCCTCAATGGTAAAAATTTAAGATCTTCTTAAAGAAAACAAAAAGGATGCAAAAACAAATGACTTAATATTTGAGGCCACGTGAACATCTCTTTAGCTAAAAAACCTTGTGGAAGGTCAGACTACGGGTTCTAGCTCTTCCTATTCAGAGAGGGGATGATCTGGGACACCCTCCCCTCCACTGCCCAGCAAGGCTGCAGAGAGCAAAGTTATTTATTTCCATATGTGGGAGAGGATAATAAAGTACTCACTTGTACCTTTTGTGTCAATACACCCATAGTAGGACTTCACTGAATGAAAGACGAAGAAAGGATGGATGAATATAGGAACAAATGGACTAAATGTCAGACCCCAGGCTTACAGGTTATATACAAGGATGGTGGTGGAGGAGGGGCTCTTCTGGCTGAGCTGTGTGCCCTCTATTAAAGTTACTACTTGTTAGTTTGGGTAGGAGCAGGGGCTCTAAACTCAGACTTCCTGGACTTCGATTCTGTCTTTACTAGTTGAGACTATGTGACCTTGTTTAACCTCTCTGTGCCTGTTTCTTTATGTATAAAATGGGGATAATAATACTACACATCAAAGGATTGTGATAAGGATTAAATGCTCATAAGAAATCCCAGGGCATAGTAAGGACCTGATAAATTTTCTGTCTAATATTATTAGTTTGTTTTCCTGTAAAAATGCTCGTCTCTGATGCAGTAGAATGTCCTACCCAGAAAAGGCACAGGTTGGGACTCTGGTCTCTTTTTATCCGCATTCTTCTGTCCCGTCCCATGTTCCCAGATCCTTGGAAGATCCATGCTGGTGAGATAGTGAAGGGTAATCGGCACCAACAAGTTGCATTTTTCCCACCTTCCCTGTCCAGAGGTCCTCAATATTTAACAGGAATCTCTAGACACTCTGGAGGGGGTGATTCTTTCATGGAAGTTCAGGGAGGGGGCAGTGGGGGGAGAAGAAGTTAGGAAGGAGGCACTTCTTGTACATGTACAAAGTGCTCAGTTTCCAACTTCACAGATAATTACATTAAAGGCAAATTATTTGATCCAAGCATAACACTAAAGAGTCATCAATCACAAGGAAAGAGAGCAAGAGAAGAAAAAAGGAACAGAGAAGAACTACACAAACAACCAGAAAACAATTAACAAAATGGAATAAGTACATACCTGTCAATAATTACTTTAAATGTAAATTGTCTACATACGCCAATGAAAAGACACAGGGTGACTGAATGGATTAAAAAAACAAGACCCATCTATACGCTGCTTATAAGAGACCTAAAGACACACATAGACTGAAAGTGAAGGGATGGAAAAAAATATTCCATGCAAAAGGAAGCAAAGAAAAAAGAAAAAAAGCTGAAGTAGCAATACTTGTTGTATCAGACAAAATAGACTTTAAAACAAAGAATGTAACATAAAACAAAGAAGGGCTTTACATAATCAAAAAGAGATCAATTCAATAAGAGTTGGATTATATATACAATATATATTATATAATACATGTTATATTAATAATATATTAATAATTATTATATGATATAGAGAGATATAGAAATATAAGAAATACAAGAAAAAATAGAAAATCACAAACATTTGGATGCTAAACAGCATGCTACTAAGCAACCAATGGACCATTAAGAAATCAAAGAAGAAATAAAAGATACATGGAAACAAATGAAAATGAAAACACAGTGGTCCAAAATCTTTGGGATGCAGCAAAAGCAGTTCTAAGAGGGGAGGTTATAGTGATGCAGACTGACTTTGACAAACAAGAAACAATCAAATAATCTCACCTTTTGCCTAAAGTAACTAAAAAAAGAAGAAGAAACAAAGCCCAAAGTTAGTAGAAGGAAGGAAATATAAAGATTAGAGCAGAAATAAATAAGATAGAGCTAAAAAGACAACAGAAAAGATCAATGAAACCAATAGCTAGTTCTCGATAAGCCTTTAGCCAGACTCATCAAGAAAAAAAGAAAGAGGACTCAATAAACAAATAAAATCAGAAATCAAAGAAGAGAAGTACCAACTGACACCGCAGAAATACAAAAGATTGTAAGAGAATACTAAAAAAAACTATATGTAAACAAATTGGACAACCTAGAAGAATTGGACAAATTTCTAGAAACATAAAATCTTCTAAAACTGAATCAGGAAGAAGTGGAAAATCTAAACAGATCAATTACTAGTAACAAAAGTGAACTGGTAATCAAAAAATTCCCAATGAACAAAAGTCCAGGACTAGATGGATTCACAGGTGAATTCTACTAAATATTTAAAGAAGAACTAACACCTATTCACCTTAAATTATTCCAAAAAACAGAAGAGGATGGAAGCTTTGAAATTCATTCTACAAGGCCAGCTTTACCCTGATACCAAAACCAGACAAAGACACTACAAGAAAAGAAAACTATAGGCCAATATCCCTGATGAACATAGATGCAAAAATTCTCGACAACATATTAGTAAACAAAATTCGACAATACATTTAAGGGATCATTTACCATGTCCAAGTGGGATTTATCCCAGAGATATAATGATGGTTCAATATCTGCAAATCAATCAATGTGATACACCACATTAACAAAATGAAGGATAAAAACCATGTGATCATCTTGATAGATGCAGAAAAAGCATTTGACAAGATTCAACATCAATTTGTGATAAAAATTCTCAACAAAGTTGAGTTTAGAGGGAACATACCTCAACATAATACAGGCCACATATGACAAACCCACAGCTAACATCATCCTCGATCAGGAATAAGACAAGGATGTCCACTCTTAACACTTTTATTCAACATAGTACTAGAAGTCCTAGCCACAGCAGTCAGGAAAGGAAGGAAACGAGGGAGGAAGGGAGGGAGGACAGGACAGGAAAGGATAGGACAGGACAGGAGAGGACAGGAAAGGAGGAAGGAACGAAAGGAAAGGAAAGGAAAGGAAAGAAAGAAAGAAAGAAAGGGCATGTAAATTGGTAAGGAAAAAGTAAAACTGACACTATTTGCAGATGACATGATACCATATATGAAAACTCTAAGGACTTCACCAAAAAACTATTAGAACTAATAAAAAATTCAGTAAAGTTGCAGGATACAAAATTAATGTAGAGAAATCTGCTGCATTTCTATATACTAATAACAAAATAATAGAAGGAGAAATTAAGAAAACAATCTCATTTATAATTGCACCAAAAAGAATAAACCATCTAGGAATACGTTTAACCAAGGAGATGAAAGACCTGTACTCTGAAAACTATAAAATACTGAGGAAAGAAATTAAAGATGATACAAATGGAAAAATATATCATGCTCATGTACTAGAAGAATCAACATTGTTAAAATGTCCATACTACCCAAAGCAATCTACAGATTCTGTGCAATCTCTATCAAATACCGATATTATTTTTTACAGAACTGGAACAAATAATTCAAAATTTGTATAGAACCACAAAAAACCCTGAATAGCCAAAGCAATCTTAGGAAAGAAGAACAAAGCTGGAGGTATTATAATCTCATATTTCAAGATACACTACAGATATATATATATATACCACATCCACAAAATACACTACAGATACATATATACCACATCCACACACAATGGAATATTACCCAGCCATAAAAAAGAATGATATCTTGCCATCTGTGACTAGATGGATGGACCTAGACGGTATTATACTAAGTGAAATAAGTCAGACAGAAAAAGACAAATACCATATGATTTCACTTATATGTGGAATCTAAAAAACAAAACAAAACAAAAAACAGAAACAGAATAATAAATACAGAAAACAAACTGGAGGTTGCCAGAGCACTGGGGCGGGGAGATGAGTGACACAGGTGAAGGGGATTAAGAGGTACAAACTTCCAGTTATAAAATAAAATAAGTCACAAGGATGAAAAGTTCAGCATAAAGAATATAGTCAATAATATTGTAATAACATTGTATAGTGACGGATGGTAACTACCTTTATCATGGCGGGCACAGCATAATGTATAGAATTGTTGAATCACTGTGTTGAACACCTGAAACTAATACAACATTGTATGTCAACTATACTTCAATAAAAAAAAAGCCAATTATTTTACATAATAATTTGAATCTGTGATGCTTTTAAACACTGTTGCAGTGGGTTGAATGGTAGTCCCTCAAAAGATATGTCTACAGAAGCTGTGAATGTACCCTTATTTGGAAAAAGAGTCTTTGTAGATGTAATTAAGTTCGACATTTCGAGAGGAGATCATCATGGATTAGGGTGGACTCTGAATCCAAAGATGACTGTCCTTGTAAGAGAAGAGTAAGGGAGAAGACACACAGAGGAGGAAGACATGTGAAGACAGAGTCAGAGATTGGGGTGATATGGTCCTAAGGCAAGGAGAATGTGGAGCCACCAGAAACTGGAGGAGGCAAGGAAGGATTCGTCCCTTGAACATCCAAGAGGAACCAAGCTTGCACACAAGTTGGTTCTGAATGGGATCAAACTACACTGCTCTAATATATAGCACTTTGCCCTACAAACTATTTGGAGCTGGAGGCAAGTGAGAAATCACAGATGCAGAACAAGCTTTCAACTCTCCCCTGCTTTCTGCATAAAAGCAGGGTACACTTTCCCTCTGTGGAGGTGTCCTCCTCCCTCTGTCCTGTTCCAGGAATAGGAGACAACTCTTATCACTGAAGATGGTCCCGACCTGAATCTGCACACAGACCCTATAAGTAGATAATCCTTATCTTCCATTGGTTTCCTTCCATATATTTACTTTCTCACCATTTACTGCCCTTTGAAAACCCAAAACACTTTTCCTTTGTCCTGTCATTCCTCCACAAATTTATCATTCTTTGTTAAAATAGTATATAAGCTTTCAGGCCTAACCACTTCTATGGGTTTTCATTTCCTTTTTTTGTGAGACCCCTGTGTACACCTAAAAACTAAATATTAACATCAAATAAAATTGTTATGCCTCTTCTCCTGTTAATCTGCCTTTTGTTACTTAACTTACAGGGCTCCAGGTACTAAACCTAAGGGAGTAGAGGAAAGAGTTCTTCTTCCCCTATAGTTTCATACTCTGTCTCCAAACACCAAGCTCATGAAAATCCATTCTCGTCCTAGCAAACTAATACAACCCTGAAATTCAAGACATCCTGAGCTTAGATCCCTGAACATGCCACAGAATGTCCTGCCTCCTTATTATTTGCTCATATTCAACAGTCTTGTCCTTCATACCATTTACTGAGCATCTACTATGTGCTAACCTCTGTTCTGTGGTAGGTTCTAGAGAAACGCAGCCAGTGAAGTCAGGGTCCGCACTCCTCAGCAGGTCTGTACAATGTCCACCTGACCGTGCTGATTTTGGGTCTCACACCATCATTATTTGTATTTCAGGGAAGTGTTCTTATATGGGGGAAAGAACATGGGACTTTTAGCGTAGAAGCACTGGATTCCTATTCCAGCCACACTTCTCTGGTTCATCAGTACTAGTGAAATAAATTAATGTATAACGTGTGAGAACATGAATAATATCAATAGCTAATTTTCATCAGGAGCTTACATTGTGCCAAATCTATTCTGAGTACTTTGGTCATTTAATTCTTCCAGCAACCCTGATGCAGGTTCTGCCATCAACCCCACTGGACAGGAGAGCACACAGAAGGGTGGAGAAGTAAGGTAACTCACTCGGGGTTCCAGAACTGGGACTCAGAGCAGCTAGATCTGAGTGGCAGATCTGGGATTTGAACTCAGTCTGATTGGGAGCCTCTGCTCTTAATTACTATGTTCATAGTCACTGTGTTATTACAATAGCTCCTTAAGGGATCAATTTCCATTTCCCAGACAAGGAAACCAAGGTTCACAGATATTTCTACGGAGCGGTGATAATAATCAGACCAAATTATGCATATTGCTTGTAAAGGGCCACTTACTATTTCTCTTAAACCCCCCTTCTTTCCCCTGCCATGGTAAGTTCTGTAGAGGCAAAGACTGTATTTTACTTATTCTGGGTCCCCCTGAAGCTTCACCAACTGTCCCTGAGAAAGCAGATGACAACTGAGTGTCTGCTATGCGCCAGGCTGGATCATAATGAATTTCGGCATTCCCCAAACCACAAAGTGTTTAGAGCTGGGATTTAACATTTAAGTAAGGACCACAAAAATGAGTCAAATTAAGTGAATGAAAAACTGTCAGACATTACAACATATTATAATCCAATTTCCTAATGGAAGTTGTAGACAGGCTGCCATGAAAGGGATTTAAATTTGAAGTGCCTAAAAGCCCCGACTTTTACATCTCAGTGATGCCTTAGCACAGGGAAACGGGCTGCCGGATTTTCCTCATCTCTAGCGGAAACCCGTGTGGTATAATGAAGCAGAATCAAGCTCCAAAATGACACCTAGAGTATAAATAGACATTCCCTTTGATGCTTCCAGACAGTAAGTCTTTGTTTGGGTTGAAGAAGTGCCGCAGGATAGCTCCAAATTGGCCCTGCTCCCACAGGAGGAGAAAGGGGGCGGGCCCTTCTCCAAAGCACACCCCCCATCCCGCCTTCCCTAGGGAGCCCCCACTAACAAGGGCTGCTCAGCAGCATCCATACCAAAATTCAGAGGCACTGAGGTCTTTGTATTAACAGCCCAGGAAAGAAAGCCTTTGGGAGAATATTAATTATAAGAGACAGCACATCATTACCCTTTTGCCTTTCTAGACCTCCTGCTTCTAGTGAGAGATGGACCAGCTCCAGCTGTCCTTATAGCTTCCCCTAAATGCCCCCCGCACCCACACTGCCACCTTATCAGAGAAGAAGGGGAATGTATCAGATGTCTGCTCTGAGATCCTAGCATCCGGTGATCTTATTTCCCCCTTAATGGAACAACAGATCTGCACTCCTGATACTGAAAATCACTTAGTCCTTGCGATGCCAGCCGCAAGCTCAGCCAGATCTTCTACTCTGGACACTGGATACCAGCAAAAGAAATTTTATATACATATAAAGGTTATATATATATCCTTAAAGCACATGAAGATGCTCTGAAACCAGAGTAGGAGAGCAGGAGAATGATTATTGGTAATTTATTGATAGATGCTTGTCATGGGCAACATGGCGAGCTGTTTTTAGAGAAGGTATTTCAAAATTTGAACACTGTAACGATCTTAATGCTCTTTGAATAAATGGCACAGTGTTTTATGGTCGCCGAGGGAGAGATGCCAGAAGGGCTATGCTCATAAATGCATTTTTCACGATGGCCCAGATACATGCCTTTAACTTTGTTGCCTCAAGGAAGAACGTGGAATTGATTTCCCCCAAGGCCTCCGAGTCCTCAGAGGAATTGCTCAGGGTAAACCAAGGTCTGGATGCAGAATTTCAGGGTGGATTAGGACCCTAATGGTTAAAATAGTGAAGTTATTTCATACTGCTAAAGACCCAATGTTTGCTTATCCCAACCCTCAACCCCAAATTCATACTGAAACCTAATCCCCAAGGCGATGGTATTAGGAGGTGGAGCTTTTGGGGAGGTGATTAGGTCATGAGGGTGGAGCCCTCATGATGGGATTAGTGCCCTTATAAAAGCGACCCTAGAGAGCTCCCACTTCCCTTCAGCTGTGGCAGGACCCAGGGAGAAGACAGCTATCCGTGGACCAGACACTAAATCTATCAGTGCCCTGATCTTGATCTTGCCGGCCTTCAGAACTGTGACAAATAAATGCTATTTAAGCTGGCTTGGAGTCCGTGGTATTTCTGTTACAGCAGCAGGAATGAACCAAGACACTTACTATAGACCAGGTGCTCTGATAATGGCTTTATAAACACGATCTCATTTAACGTTCACAACAACACTGTGAGGTAGCTGCTACCATTATCTTTGAGCTCAGAGAGGTTAAGTAACTTACCTAAGGTCACACAGACAGTAAGCAATAAAGTCAGGACTCAAGCCCTAGTCAAGGTGTTAGTAATGCCAAGGATTCCTGAAATGCACTTGAAGTGAGGCCATATTGATTTTACCTGATTCTCCCTGAGGCTGCCCCGGGCTCAGGTGGTCTACTCAAACAGAAACACACTCAGGGAAAGCAGAGCCAGAGGCAGTCAAGGCACCCCAACACACCACTATTTCCTGTTCCCTGCCTCTATAAATCCTGCCTTATGTCTTCCCCTCTGAGAGGTGGTCATCCAAACCTATGGGAATGGCACCTGCTAGAGATGTACAGGGCCCAACCTGCACAACTCTACCTGAGAGGCCCTGAATTTGGGTTTTCAAAGCCTAATTCAAATCCTATGTCTGCTATGAAGTGTTCCCTGATCACCCTTTGGAGGCGACAGCAGGTGGTAGTGTTCCATAAAGGACTGGGCTGGGGGTTAGTGAACACTCGATCTAGCTTCCACCCTGCCACGTACATGTTGAGTGATCCCAGACAAATCATTTAACCTTTCTGGACCTCAGTTTTTTCCCTGCAAAATAAGAGAGTGGGATTAGGCTGAGTCTAAATTTCCTGCTAGCTCTAAAATTTTATAACCTGTCACTTTTGAACTCAAGATATTTGTGACGTAGTGCTTAACATACATTATCTTATACAGCATTATTATTTCCACAGATCTCTATTTCTATCATATTTCTCTAAAAAATGTGGGCGTTTTCGAGGCAGGATCTCTCTAGATTCTCAGTCAATATTTCCTTGAGTTTTGATGTTCAGCATTCCAATGTCCACAGATAACCTGATATTTGACATATTTCCCAGGTGCCTACAAGTCCACCATCATTGCACCACATGGATAGAACCAAAGTTGTAGCATTCTGGGAAAAACAGAAAGGAAGGAAACCAACTGTGATTTTTAAAAATCTTCTTTGTATGGTGCCTTAAGTGTAAACAAAGAATTATCTAAGAAATAGCCTCTTGTTCATTTACACTTTAATATCATAATTTGTAAGACTGAATCACACCAATAAAGCTAACAGGCATGTAATGAAAAGCACACTATCCCAATTTTTTGCAGTTTATTATTGTGGCTGAATTAGAGCAAGCATGAGGAGATGGGCCATTTAATTAGATTAAAGATAAAATAATGTGAAGTTTAAAAATGCCAGCAGTTGGACTGTTGACATGGCATGAGGGCAGCCAGTTAAGTAGGAGAAAGGTAGATGCCATTAACTCTAGAAGCCATTGTCTTGACGTTAATGGGAAATCCATGGAAAATAAATACATTCCAGGGGCTCAAAAGTTATTTTAAATTCCATGTGTACATTTAAGTGAAAAACAAGCCAGGCCCTAAAATAATTAAAGCCATCAATATGAACTACTCAGGTTTGAAAGGGGCCAATATTTCTTACTCATAAAAAATGAAATAACGTGCAATTTGGTTTCTTTGCCGTCTGCTACTTGAATTGCAGAGCATTGTTCAAAAGTTAATTTAACACTAGAATATAATTATTAAGACTATAGAATGCCTAATTTTAGCCACTGCATTAAAGAATGATTTTCTTTTTTTATGGTAATTTTTTTAACTTTATAAACTAAAAGTCACAAAAGTGATTTTGGCTTTCCCTCTTTTAGAGAAAAAGAGCATTAGGTGGAAAGAAAAGAAAATTTAATAAAACTGAGTATAATAATACAATTCCCCACAGAATACTCGGCAAGGTGTTCAGCTGTTTCTCCCACTCATGTTGAAAGCTTTTCTTAGAGGTTCTATTTGAAGAGCTTGGGTGGAAAGCTTGAAAGAATAGTACAAACATGTGAGCGACAGTCTATATTAACAAATCAGTCGGTAAATTCACCGGGTTTTACCAAAGAACAAGGAAAGCCTCCTGTGAAATTAACTATTTCACACTTTTTAAGGCTTTAGTCATGGGAGTCCCTGTTGCTACTTCCCACGCCTCCCGGCTGCCCTGCAGCCTCGGCTGGAAAGTCTTACCATCCTGACCAGATCATTCCATTTTCTTCTTGAGAGGAAAAAAAAAAATGCTTTGATTTGTTTTCCTTTTTAAAATCCTGTTTTGCGGAACACCTGGGTAGCTCAGTATTTAAGCATCTGCCTTTGGCTCAGGTCATAATCCCAGAGTCCTGGATCGAGCCCCGCATGGGGCTCCCTGCTCAGCGGGAAGCCTGCTTCTCCCTCTCCCACTCCCCCTGCTTGTGTTCCCTCTCTTGCTGTGTCTCTGTCAAAAACATAAATAAAATCTTTAAAAAAAAAAAAAAAGAGGATGCAAATTGTCAGTCTTGCACCAACCAGCTACTCACCAACAAGCCCTACTCCATGCTGAGATCATGAAATCCCAGAGACAGGGACCAAATCCTTAAACGCTTAGCATCCAGAACCTCCTCTATTTTTTCCCCTTTCCCAATTTCCTATTCTTCCTTCAGTTCTTTCACATAAATTTCCTAAGTGTCTGCAACGTGCCTGAAACATTACCGGCTGCTGGGAACACAGGAGTGTGCTCATCCCTTCGTGAGAATGGGTCCACGTGATTTACTCAAGAGCCCCCTTCACTTGCTCACTTTTCTGTCATTGTGCTGGCTGCACTCTTCTTTTTTGATTCAACATTTTACTATACAGAATAAGTTTTCAAAATGAATATGCACTCTCTCTTACGGATGATATTAAAAGATGTCAAATGAAATAATCCCAAACACCCATCTGTAGTGGCTCCCACTCCGGACTGACAGGTGGTGGCCTGCATGAGAGTGCCTGGTCCCAGTGGCGTTGGGACTGAACTCCAGCTGGCTCTGTGGTCTGAGCCCCCTCTCCTAGGACAGGGCTCCTTCCACTTGCAGGAAGGACCACCTTTTGAAAATTCTGGAGAAGGTGCTTTGTAGACATGCAGGGTCTCCTCCAAAATAGTCATCATTTATCTCTACTGTCTCCTTTTGCAATCTACATCCAATCATTTCCCAATTCCATGATGATTCAGTTTGTTGAAACTAGTGTGAAATACAGTTGGAGATTTTCCTAAAGATTATACACACTGATCTCCTTTTTATCCACATGCTCATTCACACCAGCAGGGAATTTAATTGATTATTGAACTAATTTTTTCTTTCACCCAGTAGGCATAGTTGCTTAAATGTTCATTAACTACCCCAGATTAGAACTCAAAGCTGCAGAGTTATCAACCTTAGGGTTAACCCACTGGGTTTTGGTCATCATTACAAGCATCATCCCCACCACCAACATCACAATTCTTTATATTTAAGATTTTACAGCTTACCAAGTACTTTTGTATATAGAATCTCATGCAATTCACCTAAGTTATGATAGGTCATAGGGCTGGATTAAGATGGAGCTTAGCTATCACCTAAGTTGTGATAGGTCATAGGGCTGGATTAAGATGGAGTTTAGCTATCACCTAAGTTGTGATAGGTCATAGGGCTGGATTAAGATGGAGTAGCTCGTGATGGAAATGAGGATAAGAAAGGGGGCCAGGAAAATAGGAGGTGAGAAGGAGCCAAAGAAAAAGCAAGAGAAAGCCAGACATACAGAGCTCAGACTTTGTGACAAAGAGAACTAGAAAAAGGGGTGCATGGTTGGCTTATCAGTAGAGTATGCAGCTCTTGATCTCGGGGTTGTGAGTTCAAGCCCCACGCTGGTCATGGAGATTACTTAAAAAAAGAGAACTAGAAACAGAGAAATAAAGACATCTCAAAAGCCGATGTTTCTGTTTTATTTTGCATTGGCAGAGCACAAAGGTGAGCTCTCTGTGACCATGGGCACCTTGAGTCTCTGGATGCCCTTTGTCAGGGTCAGATATTCGGCTTCACTGTTCAAAGACACCCCTCTGTCCTCTCTGCCTGATGCTTTTAATGAGGACCTAAATGTCCTGGAACATATATCCCAACCAATGTGTGTGAAATTAGCTAATCCACCACCTTCCACAAATATTTACCGAGCACATTCTAATCCTTCCATAAATTTGCAAAGTAACTATGACTACTCCTATTTGTATTTGGACATCACTATTCCTATTCACTGAGAAAATTGTGGCCCACAGATAGTAAGACATCTGAGATCACAGTACTAGGAAGTGGCCAACCTGGGATTCCACCAAATACCATGCCACAGACTTTTGCTCTTTTTACTGAGTTGTGCCACCCCGTGGTATCCTGGCTGCCTCTAATAACTTGTTCTGTTTTGTTTTGTTGTTTTGTTTTGATTTGTTTTTCAAGGCCCTAGGAGCAAACTGCTAAGCCAAATGGAATATTTGGACAGGAGCTCTGAGAACTTCGGAAGTGCTGAAGGAAAGTGGGCAAGTGCTCCTGAGGACACCCACAGTCCAGGCTCATTTAGGAAACACCTAACTGCGGCGGGGAGGAAATTCAGTTTGTGTCAGGGCCTGAATTCTTAAGATTAATCACATCAGTCTTTCCTAATATGCAAGTGCCTGCAGTTGAGAGTGATAAAAGTATTTTTCCACTTATTTCAAGAAAAGAGATGAAATGTAGGGATTCCTAGAATAAGTTTTTATATGATCTGCTAAGAACCTCATCATAGAGACCGTCTGTGAAGCGAGAGACTGGTTTTCAAGCCAGGCTGGCTACTGTCCTTGATGACCACCTGGCCCTGAAGATCCTGGATCTTGGTTCTCCTCTGCTGTTGTTCCAGAACTAATATTGTAGTGATTCACGTCAGTATGCTCTTGTCCTCCTAAGTGCCCAAACTGCCCAACATTGACCAACTACAACTTACCATCCTTGTCCAAAGGGGCCCCCAACACCAGGTCAATAGGAATTAACTCATCAAATCAAGCCTCAAAATGCCCTGTTTATAAGGCCAAATTCTAGAAAATAATTTTAACTTTGCTTGCACTGTTGACCATATTACTAATATTAGTAGTCATGCCATTCAAAAATAAAATCAGTCACCAACATGAACTCTTTTAACTTCACTGTAGGAAGGACAATGTGAGTGTGGCTTTCAGGGAAGTGACATTCACAATGAGTCATGTCCCCCCATTCTCCAAAGAGGGGTCCGTATCTACCCCCAACTTTTTGTCAATACCTGATTTTTTGTACATATGGGTTATCTATACAGAAGGAAAGTCTTCTCATTGCTGTACCCTGAAATCCCACCAATTAGAGAAAATTCATTTACCTTAAAAGCATTCTGATTCTATAGTAAGTGACATTGAAACTCGCTGAACTCAGTGAGGAAGTGGGAGTGTCAGAACCCGAGGTCTTTGCACACAAGACCAGTCAGATGAGGGGTCCCGAGTGAGTGGTTGGCACACAGGAAGCAAGCAGAGGGGCGGGCTGAGTTGCACGGGGGAGGTTCTGGAGCTTGAGGCAGGCAGACGCACATGGTGGTGGCATGGAGCAGGAACTCCATCACATGGACTGGAGTGAGGGGCAGGCAAGCTGAGGAAAGACCTCCTGAAAAACAAAGGATCATGCGGCCAATGATGGCAAGGCTCAGGCGTGGGGGAAGCAAGGAGCTGACCCGGGCTCCTAGATGGGACGGAGCAGAGGTGAGGCTAAGCCCATGCAGCAGTGCTGCCCTGCTGACCTGTGGGGCTTTAAATCCTCTTGACTAGATGAACATAGCTGAGCTTGGCTCAGGGCCTGCCCTGCACAGTCAGGGCTAACTGCTCCATGCATGGGGTTGGGGGGCTTTCCAGAGGACAGCCAAGCAGGGTGTTTTAGTGGCGATGGCGGCCTAATTTCAAAGTCTGGAGATCTGTGGATGAGGAACCCTGGGAGTTGGGCAGAATGCCACCAAGAAAGTATTTATGGGGGCAGGCACGGTTCTCCAATCCAAGTATATCAGGGCAGGCCCTGGATGGCAGGATCCGGGGAGAGAACTCTCAACACCCTACCTTCTTTAAAGTCAAGTCAGTCCGCTATAGCTCTAAAGTCATTTGCCCTTAAGAAGTTGAGTGGAAGGGGTGCCTGGGTGGCTCAGTTGGTTAAGCATCTGCCTTTGGCGTGATCCGGGGTCCTGGGATGGAGCCCTGTATCAGGTTCCCTGCTCAGCAGGGAGTCTGCTTCTCCCTCTCTCTCCCCTTCCCCCCAATCGTGCGTGCGCGCTCTCTCTCTCTCTCTCTCAAATAAATAAATGAGATTCTTTAAAAAAAAGAAAAGTTCTTAAAAAGAAGATGAGGGGAAAACCCTCACCGTAACTGTCTTTCTTAATTTGTGGAGTTTTGATGGCATTGGTTTTATTTCCGAACTCCTCTGTAATATCGCAGGGGGCACAGTTGGCTATTGAGCTGTGAGGTCCAGGTTCCCTTTTTAAGTTAACAGGCTTTCTTAGAAATGATGGTTGCTTCTCTCCAAGGTAGGTAATTACTTTTTGTGGGTTTTGCTGTCCCTGCTTCCTAAGAGAGAGGATGATTGTTCACTTGCCCACTAGCACATACAAACCATATGTGCCCAATGTCTCAATTTTAGTTCATCAGCGAAGTATGAAATTATTTTTAAATGACGTATCTTTCGATATTCAAATGAGAATCAATCTGGCAAGGAAAATTACATGATGCTAATTATTCTTTGTGCATATAAATCAGCTGTGAAATCATTCAAAACTCCTGTGTGTTTGGGTTCTTTACTAGCAGCGCAGAATAATTATCAACAAACCTCGGTAAGCTGCACTTAGCAAAAGGTCTCATTATTCAGCGTGAGCACAGCTTTGCTGGATGCTCCCTGGCACACAAAATACCTAGCTCGGCTTGTGCCCACCACGAAGCACACCTAAAAAGGTTATGTGATGGTTATCCAGTTCCCAAATAATCAGGAGCATCTTTGGAGAGCAGAAGATAGGAGAATCTGATTTGATTAGAGGGAGAGAGACAAACTAAGTCATCTATAACAGCAGATGTTCTAAATCAAGAGTAGGAACAGATACTTAAAAATGAGAAGCTACTTCTGATAATGACATTCAAAATGGGATTCTTATCACTTGTGACCCCTTCCCATTCAACTCGTGCTCCTCCGCACTCCCCCCAACCCCTATTACAGAATGAGACCACGACACTGAAATAGCTAAGTCCAGGAGTGAAATGGCAACTCACTGGAGTGAAAACATCTTGAGAAGATAAACATTATTATTTTCTTATGGCTTTCATGTGGCACTTCTGGCTATTGGTGATTGCAACGGGGCTTCAAAATTAATAAACTGGTGGGAACCATTAGTCTGGTGATTTTTACTTCCTCTGAGATGAAGACCTTTATGGCCCACATTTCCCAGGGGATCAGGCACAAGTGCTCAATATGGTCAGCATAACATCCTCTCCTGAGCACCACCTTTTCTCCATGGGTACAAGGGATGCTTGGCCCCCAGTGTGGGGAGCAAGGAGAACCTTCCTCCATCTTTCCCCTAAACCTTGGCTGGAGACCAAATCCATGCTTTATCTCTGGGAAGTATTGCTCACTGGAAGGCAACAGACTCCAATGCATTTTCTTTGGGGTTCTTGGAGAAATGTTGAAAAGAGCTGAATGGGATATATTGTCAGAGGCAGTTGTGGCCAGGAGGGGACACCCTGGCAACCCTCTACCTCCCTGTTGTTGAACTCTCCTCTTCAACCCCACAGACACCTGGGGCATGGACTCCCTGCCCACCACTAACTCATTCCTGCTAAGGGGCTAGCTGAGAAGATTTTAGGGAACTCCTCTCTGAAACTATTTACAGCAGGGGCTCGCCCCCTGCCTCCCCTCAAACTGCCCCCTTTGGAAAGCTGGCATGTACTCCGGTACACTATCCATTCACTATCCATTGTTCTGCCCCTCACATTCCTGCTCTGCCCCCTCTGATGGAAAGAACTCACCCCTCTCTTTCAAATCCATGCCTTCCCAAAAGTGTGCAGAAAGCCAACTCCACAGAAATAGCAGTGTCTTACGAATCAAGGTCCTTGTTTCTAAATGTGTGGCACCCGCCCACAGAACTGCCCCATCCTCCAATGGGCTTCTCTACACATCCTTTTCCTCTGCAACATCTTCTGGTTCTCTGAGAACACCTGTCACTGTGTGATTGCTACTTGTAAATATGTGTCTGTCTCCCCAGCAGATCAGGGGCCCTTTGGGAGCAGAACTGTGTTTTATTTCGCTTGGTCTTTCTTCCCTCACCTCCAAGGATTTGGGGGCCTGGCCAATTTAAAGACCGGTGAATATATTTAGGAGGAAACATTTTTGACTGTGAAAATGGCACCTTGACTCAATTTTGAAATCTTTTTCCTGTGAAGAACTTCATCTTGCAAGCAAGCCTAGATGCCTAGATGGATAAAATGCCAACTGTCAGGTTGGCCCATCCAGGGCCCTACTCAGAACACCACCAGAAACAGCAAAAGATGAAAGAGAGCAAGTATAAAAGAGACTCGTGTTTATCTCCATAGAACATATCACTTTTGATGACAGACTGTGTTAAAGGAGAGACCCTATTAATTTAATTTCAAGGGCCTGAAGCTATGGGGAGAGAGAGGCCCAAAGTTCTGTCAACTTTACTTGCAAGTCCAACTTGCACTTGATGAAGAATGGCCGCAGAGGAAAACACTACTTACCTATTTAAAGTAAAAGGAAAATATTCAAAAGGTCTCAAAGAAATGACAAACCTCAAATACATGTGCGTTGCCTTCCCCAGCATGATACCGTGTCATCTTAATTATAAAAAGTCCTAATAGCAGAAGTGCCCCCACAGTAAGTCACCTGACTCCAAAGAAGCGTGGCATTCTTGTTAGAATTACTGGTAAGAGTGAAATGTTATATAAAACAGTTAAGTTAATAATATTTTACAAATTAGCATCTACAGAAATTTGCTGAAAAACATTTCTCCTGAAATAATCATTACCAAAGTCACTGTATTGAAAATATTATATCCATTCCTCCTTAAAAAGTTTAAATGAGAGCCTCAGCGAAGTCTCATCTCCAACACCCATCCCCACTCCCATGGCCAAGAATGTAGAATTGAGGGAAAAGAAACTTTAAAATTCACACGAGATGGGTGAAAGCAAAATGTGGAGTTATTTCAAAGAAAGTGAATGGGTCCTAGGGCAGCGAGACCAGTTTTTAATCTCATTGAAGCTATTCATATTCCAAAGACAAACCGTGTTTTCCTTAAGATGGAGCGGATCATCTACAGAAGCAAGGAAAGTTGCAGAGGTGAAAGTTGGCAGTTCTTCCCAAGTACTGTTCAGGGCGGGGGCACGGCCAGCTGATGGCTGATGGCTGAATGGGCTGGATGGGCTACAGTCCACAGTCGGATTGGCAATCCCTTCTTGCTCATGGGAACCACCACATCAGGTGACTGGAGCCTGATCTCATTACTAATTCAAATCATTAAACCAATCCCCTTGTTCTGGTTCCATGTGTACCAAACAGCCTTCTGATAATTTGTTTCCCTTTGTAGCAATTTTGTAAATGATAGAAGAGGCTGTTTCACCTGCCAGTTCTATTTATTATAAATTAATAATTTGGTATTTGAGTGCTAGATATTGTCTCTCTAAGCTTTGTGAGTTTGAGTCAGGATTTCAGAGTCTGCTCTGGGACCATCTCAAAGGGGAAATTCCTTAATCCAAGGGGTAGCCAAGGCTGGCCCCCCGGTGGCTGCCATTCTACTTGATACCCCAGTCTTGCTGCAAACTCCTTTTTTTTTTTTTTTTTTTTTAAAGATTTTATTTATTTGACAGAGAGCGAGATAGCGGGAGCAGGAACACAAGCAGGGGGAGTGGGAGAGGGAGAAGCAGGCTTCCCGCCGAACGGGGAGCCTAATGCGGGGCTCGATCCCAGGACCCTGGGATCATGACCTGAGCCGAGGGCAGACGCTTAACGACTGAGCCACCCAGGAGCCCCTGCAAACTCCTTTCATGCTAATTCCTACAAGCAAGTATTTTAAAACAACATACGACAGAGCCTTTTTCATCTACTTGATGTGTGAGTCAAGTGTCCAGTATCAAGGTAATCGTAGGGCTTACTTTCAGTTTACCTCGCCTGCCGTGTTCTCCCTGACGTCCCCTCCTGTGGGGCCAGCTCCCGCCTGCACACAATGACTCTCGAATCTGCAACTCCAGCTCTGCTCTCTCTACTGCGCCTTGCCTGTTCAACAGCCAGGTGGACCTCCTGACGTGGAGATCCAGCAAGTACCCCAAAGCCAGCATGTCAAAACTGAGTCACCCCATCCCCCATGATGGGCTTCTGCTCCTTTGCTCTTGCTTAAAACCACTTCCTGACAAGTACGCACATAGTCAAGCTTAAAACCTGCGTAGCCATCTGTATTCGTTGCCCGGGGCCGCTGCAACACCTTAGCGCAGACCAGGTGGCTTAAACAACAGAAACGTATTGCGTCAAGGTTTTGGAGGCTCCAAGTCCAAGACCAAGATGTTGGCAGTGTTGGTTCCTTCTGAGGGCTCTGAGGGAAATATCTGTCCCAGGACTCTCTCCTTGGCTTGTAAGGACTGTCTGTTCCCTGTATCTTCACATGGTCTTTCCTCTAGGTCTTCGTCTAAACTTCCCCTGTGTATATGGACACCGTGGGTTAGGATTTCAACATATGAATTTTGGGGGAAGAAAATCCTAACTCCCTGCCCCCACATCAATGCTGTTACCAAGTCCTGCTGACTCTAAGCATCTGTCCATCACTGCCAGGCTCTCTTCTAGGCCTCCCGGTTTGCTTTACTGCCCTCCTGCTCCCCCCACTAGACCCCTGATCTACTCTTCCCACCTCGACTGAGAGGTCTTTCTCTAAAGCACTTGCTATTATTGCCTTTAAAGTACTTCAGTGGTGCCCCCCTTACCCTCAGTATAAAGTTAAAATTCCCTGTCAGAGTTTTTAAGGGCTGTTAAGGTTGGGTCCACTTACACAGCCTCATTGCCAGACTACCCCTCACCCAGGGCTACACACCCAGCAAGACGGACCCACCTCTCCCTCTACTTTTCACTCATCTCCTGGTCTTTGAATATACTCTTCCCTCAGCCTAGAACACCTTGCTTCTCCCTTCACCCTTTTAATTTCTGCACACCCATGAACTCTCTGCTTGGGTATTACACCAAGGCGGTGTCAGGTGTCATCCTTGTATATTCTCTTGACATCCTTTCTTCACTCATCTTTTCTTTTTTTTTTTTAATTTGACAGAGAGAGACACAGCGAGAACAGGAACACAAGCGGGGGAGTGGGAGAGGGAGAAGCAGGCTTCCCACTGAGCAGGGAGCCCGACACGGAGCTCCATCCCAGGACCCTGGGATCATGACCTGAGCTGAAGGCAGATGCTTAATGACCGAGCCACCCAGGTGCCCCACTTTCTTCACTCATCTTAAAATACTGACATGGTCCACGTACTCATCTACATTCTGCACAGACTATAAGCTTCATGATGAGCTGGACTCTATCTATTTGGCACACAGTTTCATCCCTGGAGTGCCTAGCACAGGTTCCTGGCTCATAGCACGTAGTAAAGAGCACTGCTAGATATTTCTTGAAAATAATAACTTTCTAACTATTTTTTCTAACAAAGCTTTCTGACTAGAAATTTTAATCAAATCAATTTGGATTCCAAGTAGACAATAATGTTGAAGACTTCTACTGTGGTTTCAGTTGCAAACCTCCAGGGCTAGGAATTCAAATCCATTTATATACTCACAGACAGTATTCATGACAATATGTTCACACCAGTGCAGTGACCATACGTCCCCATTCGATTGGAACCACCTGGTTTAAGCCTATTGTTCCAGCATAATTATTAATAACATTCCCATTCAGGGCGCCTGGGTGGCTCAGTCGTTAAGCGTCTGCCTTCGGCTCAGGTCATGATCCCAGGGTCCTGGGATCGAGTCCCACATCGGGCTCCCTCCTCGGCAGGAAGCCTGCTCTCCCTCTCCCAGTCCCACTGCTTGTGTTCCTGCTCTCGCTATCTCTGTCTCTGTCAAATAAATAAATAAAATCTTTAAAAAAAAAAAAAATAACATTCCCATTCACTCTCACGAGGCAGTGCTTTGGGTGATTAATTATGTGGTCACCTACTCATAAGCCAGTTTACAAACGTTTCATTTTGTAGATGAAAATAGTGTGTTCTTAACTCTGCTTTTTTAGGGGAAAGTAAATAGCTATGGTCCAAAATACAGAATGAGATTTGTTTGAGAAAATGGGGTTTAAAAACAAAAGGGTGATAGTAGCTAAGATTTGTAAAGATGCAGACTTTTGTCGTAAAGCAAATAACGAAACAAGTTTGAGTCAACCTGTGATCAGGCCAACGGAAATTCACATGTTAGGAGTAATGCAGTTAAAGAAGATTAGGTCTCAGATTCATACAAACCACTAATTCTGAGGGGGTTTTTTGTTTTTTGTTTTTGTTTTTGTTTTTAGTCATTGAGAAATACATCCAATTAATTTCTTACATTTAGATAAATTAGGACCAAACCCTCACAGTTCAAAAGCAGAAGGGGATGGACAGGGATGTATGTCTATCTTCTAGAACTCCCTCGTCAGATTGCCTGAGATCGCTTTATGATTCAGTTTCAAGTGCTGAGTATGCCAGAGTATCAGTACCATCATACCATGTAGTATGAGCATGAAAACACAACCCCCCCCCAGCCTAATACAGGCACTGGTAAGATTATCTGTTCATGTGGATTTTCCTTGTCTTTATCCTCCTCCATATTACCAATATTGGGAAAATGTCCTGATGTTAAAAATGGACCTTTTTTAATGAGAGGAGGTAGATCAGGTTCATTTCCAGGATAAAATTACTTTGTCATCTTTTGATCAACATAGTTCAAAATTTAAAAGCATATTCAGAGAAGTAAATTACCTAATAGAGGTAATAAAGCGAAGACTCACTACTGCATAAGCATCAACACAGGGTTTAAACATGTTAACTTAAGGCCAAGTTGGTTACATCAGTGGAGATGTGGGGGGCGGGGGGGCGCGGTTTGCACGCATGTGTCTACACCACCATTTAAACTTGTGTTTTTCGAAATACTGCACTTCTTTAAGTGGTGCCATTAAAAAAAAAAAAAGATTTTATTTATTTGACAAAGAGAGAGATAGCGAGAGAGGGAACACAAGCAGGGGGAGTGGGAGAGGGAGAAGCAGGCTTCCCACTGAGCAGGGAGCCCGATGTGGGGCTCAAGCCCAGGACGCTGGGACCATGACCTGAGCCGAAGGCAGACGCTTAACGACTGAGCCACCCAGGTGCCCTAAGTGGTGCCATTTTTAAAACTAAAATCAGGTATGGAAATACGGCAACCAGCGAAACTTACACATTCTTGTAAAATGCGTTCAAATATCCTATGTTTTTCTTAAGGCCAACTACACAGGGCTGTCATAGTAAATCCTAAATACGTACATAAACACACACTCATTTTTATTTTCAAAAAAACGAGTGATTTAATGTCAATGGGTTCTATATAAAACATAAAACTAAGATTCTGACTCCCCAGACCTCCCACATTGAAAAGGAACTGAACGCTCCTACAATCTAGCTAGCCTGTCCTCTCTACATGGGGTCATTCCACCCCAAATCAAAACTTGAATTGTCCTATGAACTGCAAAAGTTGAGTTCATGCCCTTTGAGAATTGGTGGAAAATCCAATTTGCTTCATTCCACCCCTGTCTACAGAGACAGGCTGATCTAATTGTCAGAGAGGTTTCAGATCTCAAGTGCTCCGAGAGGTTCTTGTAAATACAGTCACTGCTGACTTTCCATTGGCAGCACTGTGTACCCATCCCTGAAGAAAGCACAAGCAAAGGTACGGAGCTCTCCCTTACAATCTATAGATAAATTAGAAATGTGGGACCCTCTTCTTCCAGGCAGCATGGGACAAAAACATCTAATGTAGGGACACTTTTGCCTGTTTGTTCACTGAGAAATGGTTAAGAACTTCAAATCTGGATACTGTAGATCCAGGTATAAAGCTTATCAACTAAAGCTGTCCCTGACAAATTTCCTTAGCTGCTCCAGGACTCAGTCTCTCTGTGTTCATAAAACAGGAATAAAAAACTGGATATAGAGGGGCGCCTGGGTGGCTCAGTCAGTTAAGCATCTGCCTGTGGCTCGGGTCATGATCTCAGAGTCCTGGGATCGAGCCCCATGTTGGGCTCTCTCTCAGCTGGCAGTCTGCTTCTCCCTCTCACTTTCCTTTTGTGCTTTCCCTCTCTCTCTCTCAAATAAATAAATAAAATCTTTAAAAAAAAACTGGATATAAATCACAAAGGTCTTGGCATCTGGTAGGGGTTCAATAAATACTAGTTATTATTATTGTTTTGGTTGTGGCTACTCTTATTGCTACTTATAAGAGTTATCACTGGCACTCCTCATCCCAAATATTTTTTGAGTTATATAGACTGGTAGAGTAGTAAAAAAAAAAAAAAAAGAAAGAAAGAAAAAAAAAAAAAGATACAGGCTTTGTGATAAGCCACATCTATATTCTAACATAATTGTGATAAACAATAGTTATGCAACCTTCTGCCACTTTCTTAACCTCTCTGAGACTCGGTTTCCTTATCTGTAAAATGGGGATAATACCTACCTCAGAGGGTAGTTGTTAATTAAAGGTAATGTACAAAAAGGTAATCAGGACAATGAGAGTAAGCACTCATTAAATGATTGCTACTGATGTTATTAGTTCTTCTACTTCCAACAAGCCATAAAAATATATGTCCTCACAACCATCTGATTTCATGGCATTGCCCTCACATAAAACACAACTATCATGCGCACTTCTGTGACCTTAGTCAGTTCAGGATCGGATATAAGAGCTTTGCAAATTCACAAGAAGAAAAACAGCAGAAGGAGACCCTCTGGCTTCGCCTCCTTAGGAAAGAACTCACTCAGCACGGGGAGAGGCAGCTGCAAATGGGCCGCACAGTCATGCAGTTGATTGGCTTTTGCAATTTGGAGAGCTAAAGTCAGAATCAGAATCCGTTTCAGGTTTTAATTCAACACTTAAAGGCTGGAAAGATGTTTTTTGAACGTAAGTCTGAAATAATAAATCAATGTGACACATGGAAAAGATTCTAAAGAGGCGACGGTTTGCCATTGCTGGGAATTCAAGCAGCTCCTCTTTGCTGTTGTGCCAAGAGGCAGAGCAGAGACAGAAATCCCAGGCTGACGGCATAGAAAGCTACGGTATTCCCTCCTGAGACTGAGCCCCGAGCACTATGTGCTCTCACTGTCCTCAGGAGCAGACAAGCAGATAAATGAAATGCATCTTTCTTGTCTGAACCCTTGACAGAGCAGCTCTGAAGATAAGCGTCTAGTATATTGATTGCCTATTTGCTAGGACTTCAGAGAAAGGGGAAAAATGCAGCACTGGTTGAATCAAACCACTGCAACCCTATGTTTCTGGGTGGGTTTGGATCTGACCCTGATGAAAATTCTTTAGGTTTTGAGGCAGCCCATCCCCCTGATCAAAACATCAGAGACAGGTTGTGTTTTACGTCTGTGTTCACATAAAATTCTTATCAGCAATTTCCTCCTCTCTGCTGGTCCTCTGGAGCCCTCAGGGAGATCTCAGGATTAACATGAACTAGGCACGCGGGGATTCCTCGTAGGCAGAAAGGAGCCCATCTCACACAGGGCTGTTCAGATTTCCTGGCCCAGAAAGGAGCCACAGATGGCTGGATTTGGGCTGTGGCCTGTGAACGTGGGCTGTGCACCACAGTCAAAAGGGCCTTCATCTTGTTCTAGAAACAGAACTCAATAACTGAACCTTGATGCTAAAGACCACTGCTTTCTCATTAAGATGGCTGGAACTTTCAGCCAAGAGCAGCCAGGGAAATGTCTCTGTGCTGGGTGTGCTCATATTTTCTTTTATGAACAAATTCTGCAGCCTTCCTTGTCCCACATCTGCTAACAGCCTTCATCGCTCTATGTTAGATATCATTTCTGTGTCTCATGCAGAACCCATGGATTACGGGGAATTTTCAGCATCTTGCCCAACCAGCTCCAAGCTCAGGCTCTGAAGCATTTTATTTACCTTTATGTACTGTTCCTACGTAGCTCTGGTTACTTTTGTCTTATTTGCTACTATAGAAATACACACAGGAGTGGAAGGTGTAACTCCCTTCCCCTTAGCAGTCATCCACCTGTGGTTGTGCTCGCTACAATGACATTTTCTGGGTCTATGGGGCTTCTGCTTCGGTGGGAGGGATTTCTGGGCAACACAAGCTGTCTTTTGGCAGCAACCCCATCTTCCCATACACGCCCATCTCTGCATTGTGAGGAAGTGCTTTACTTTACAGTTACTTCCCGTACTTCCAGTACCACACCATAACCCACCTTCCAGACCAACGTCAACACCTGCACATGTGTTGCTTCAGTGGGGTTTTGTTATTGAACATCTGTTATGCCTGTAAACACATGTATTACAGGACCAGCCACTGCCACTTGCGCCATAGGTAAGCTTCCTACCAACCACTGTCCAGTCGGCCTGAGACAGCTGTGTTGTGGCAGAGATCACAGAAATGGATGGAGAATCCCAGAGTACAGCAGGATCTCTTCTGTCCGGGGGACTAGGTGCTAGGTTTGCCATCTGGTAGGCAAAGGCAATGATTCAGGTGAATTTGGAAGCACTGTATAGAATAAGCAGAGATGGTAGTCTTTGTTCCAAACTATATTCATCCTTCTCTCTTCTAACAATCAGGCAACAAAGCTAACCTTTCATACTAAAGATACAACAACTCGGACAAAAAAGAGAGTATCTGAGTCTCACCGAGAATTCAATAGAGCCTTAGAAAGAAGGTGCACCAGGAAGAATACCATTAGAAAGAAGATGCACCAGAAAGAACGCCATCTAGTCTCATGTGTGACTGTCTTCCATGGGGTCTCTCTGAATCTTTCTTTCATATTCTTTAGGTTTTCTAAAGGAATGCTGCGCTTCTTGCTCTACTTGCCTTTCATCTGACGGTGAAGAAGAGCAAAGGAGAACCCTTTTCCTCACTCCCACTCCATTCCACAGCCTCACCCCTGTCGACAGATCTTCAGGGGAACATTTTTTTCCCTGGGCAGAACACAAATCAGTAGAATGCGGCCTCAATTTCTCGACAGCATAGATGAAGAGTTCCTGGTTGTCATCCAAGGAAGTAATTCTGGTTGATTCAAGCAAAAAAAAAAAAAAAAAAGGCATTACTGGAAAGATATGGGGGAGTGCACTGAACTGAGAGGGGGGTCGAGGACCAGAGTTAGAGAATGAACAAGAGCTAGGGGTCTGGGTGGCAAAGGACACAGGCAAGGTCCCCCACGATCAGCCAGTTAGGACAGCTGGCCCCATACCACTGCCTGTTTGATCCTGCCACCAAAACCTGGAGCACCTCTAACAATCTCTAACTGTCCCTGCATTGGTGCATTGGCTCTTCAGATGCAAAAAAGCAAGCAGGGACAACTGGTCAGACGGGTCGGGTCACATGCCCGTACCTAGCTGCCAAAGAGTGAGGAGAGGAAACATCTCTCCCTGCTTGTCTTCCACCCTGAGCAGTGGGACCCTGTCTTACATATTGGGTGGGAGAATCCCCTAAATGGGCCAGGAGCTCAGATGATGGCCATCAATGAAAAATGAACAATCCAAGAGGCAAACATCCAGGACAGATGATATTTAACAACAAAGACAACTAATGTTTCTAGGAAAATCCACTTAATTCCTGTGCGACCTTGGTCAAATGAGTTAGGGTTTCAGGGTCTTGGTCAACTCATCAGTAAAGTACAGATAATAAAGCTTATGTTTCAAGAGTTGCCATGAGATTTAGAGATACTGTGCACTAAGTGCCCACAGGAGGAGTTCATACATCAACAATGCTTTACTATTCTTATCTGAACATGAAAAATGACTTCACCAAATAGGGTAGTGGTAAGAAAGGAGCCTGTTTGGCTCATCTGCTTTCTCTATAGAACTTAGAAGCAAAAATGCATGATCTGAAGACAAAAATATGGCACATGCTATAAAAGGGAGGAATTGGGAAGAGAGGGGAAGGACGGGTTTGGAAGGTCTCGTAAGTTTTTATTGTCACTATGTAGCAGGGAGATATGGCTGAGCACAGAGCTGAGAAGGTAGGAGAGTTTGAGGCAGAATAAGGGAGTAGAGCTAGTGGAGTCTGGGACAGATTTCTTCAGCCAACTGCCCACCCCTGGGCCAGCCTGCTGTTGAAGAGACAGGCAAGACAAGAGCTCCAGAGCCCTGAGGGGTAGGAGAGCGAGTGGGGTGGGGTGGAGGGCTACAACCACAGCCAGACGGGCAGAGGGAAGAGACCTTCTACAAGAAGTGGCTGGAGAGCACGGAGGAACGCTGGAGTCCTTGGCTTAGGTCCTAGCCAGGGATGTACCTACCTAAGAATTGCTTATAAGATGGTAATTATTTTCTGGGTTTCCTTCCAGTTAGGGTGACTGACAGTCCCAGTTTGTCCTGGACCAAAAGGGTTCCCTAGAAGGCAGGACCTTCCAGGCAAATTGGGATGAGGTGGTCACACTGCTTCCAGTGCTAGGCTGGATCTCTGATGGAAATTCCAAGTGGAGGCAAAGCAACGAGGCAGTGGCAGGGAGTGGGAGAGAGCCAGAGGACAGCCATCGCCCCACCTACTGCAGTGGCCAGGGTATTCCGATAGAGATGAAATGGAAGCAAGGTAGATGTGGAGTGCTTCAGAGACCTCCATATTCAGGAGCAAAAGCAGGGGAGGATTGAGGGAACACCAACCCTGCTGGTCCTGGGAGCGATCTTTGGAGCAAAGTTTCCCACGGCAGCAGAACTACTGTGTCTGGCTTGTGGTTGACTACTAACCACCCAGCACTGGCGTTACTGTACTGGGGAACACCCTGATCTCTCTCCACACTAGAGAGGAGCCCTGAGTTTCAAGGGAAGCTCTCCTGCTAAGCAGAGTCGTCAAGGTGGGCAGAATGCATCAGTAGCCCCTGGCTGATGCTGAAGGCGAGAGTGCCTGGCTGAGCTGCCTTCCTTCATCCAGCCTACACTCTGAACAGCATGAGCATGTTGATGTTACCCAATTTTTTTTATCCATCCCAGACCTCTCTCCTAAGCTGGACTCATGCATCCAGCTGTGTGCATAACTGCCACTTGGATATCCAACAGGCATCTTAAACCAATACAGAGCTCTTGATTGGATACCCTCTTCCTTCTTCTAAACCTGCTTCTCTGTGTTGGTAAGGAAAATAAAGAATGACCACAGGGAATTACAAATCCCAAATATTACCCAAACACTTCATATTTGCAGCCCACCGTGAGGTAGGGTTATTTGTTTTTAAATTTTATTTTATTGCGATAAGAAGACTTAATATGTGATGTACCCACTAATCATATTTTTTAATGTATGATACATAATTGTTGACTATAGGTACAATGTTGTACAGATCTCTAGAGCTTTTTTAATCTTGCTTGACTGAAACTATGCTGGTTGGTTAATAACTCCTCATTTCTCCATCCCCCTAGCAACTGGCAACCACCATTCCACCAATGATGCTATGAATGTGACTATTTCAGATCACTCATTTAAGTGGAATTATGCAGTATTTGTCCTTCTGTGACTGGCTTATTTCACTTAGCGTAATATCTTCCAGGTTCATCCATGTTGCTGCACATGGCAGAATTTATTTCCTTTTTAGGCCTGAATAATATTCCGTTGTACATATATACTACATTTTCTTTATCCATTCTTCTATCAGTGGACATTTAGACTGTTTCTACATCTTGGCTATTGTGAATAGTGCTGCAATGAACTTAGGAGTTGAGCTATAAGCATTTAAAACTTGGAGGCTTCGGGGCGCCTGGGTGGCTCAGTCGTTAAGCGTCTGCCTTCGGCTCAGGTCATGACCCCAGGGTCCTGGGATCGAGTCCCACATCGGGCTCCCTGCTCCGCGGGAAGCCTGCTTCTCCCTCTCCCACTCCCCCTGCTTGTGTTCCCTCTCTCGCTGTGTTTCTCTCTGTCAAATAAATAAATAAAAAATCTTTTAAAAAAAAGTAAAAAAAAATAAAACTTGGAGGCTTCCCAGGCTTTCGTGATACACACCAATCATAATTGGACATCAGCTGCATCAATGACTCACCTCACATCTCTCTTGTTTCTTGTTACTTAGTTGGACAGTAAAGATCATTAGGTGTAATTCCGTCATTAGTAGTACTCATCTTATGTACAACATTAGGATGAGCTACAAACGTGAAAGTTACGAGAAAGCATTGGTGTGCCTTCCATCGTGGCAGAGACTGGTTACCACGCTGTAATTGCACTGTGACTTGCCCTAAAGGAAATCTGTAAAAAGATTCGGACATTAAGCACAGAGTCATAATATTTCCAAATTTAAATTTTCAGATATTTTTAGAAGATACGTATGACGTATCCACCAAAATTCCCCAAGATTCTTTCATTCTCATAATGCTAATTGTACCTTTCACACTAAATAAGGAGAAATATTCCTTCCACTAAGTGAAATTAGATGGAGTGGGAACTTACTTTATAAAGTTTACTTTATAAGTTGTGGATGGCATTTTGTTTCGTATATTGACATGTTTTCAATAGGCCATGTGTACACCACAGAACAAACCTCCAGGAATGCACTTCCTCAGACGTCAGGAAAAGCTGGAGCTCCTCATTCTGAACTTGAATAAAGAACTCTAATGCCCAAACATAAATAAATGACCTATTCCTCTACTAGAAAAATGTTCCACCCAATGGTTTTTGCATTCTGGTAATTTGGTAACTGTAGCATTTAATTACTAACAAGGTTAAGGTGACTCAGACCAACTATATTGGGTCTCCAAAATCTCAACTATGCTGTGATGAAAAGAACACACCCACTTTCACGCTGGTCATGTGTCCCCTATTTTGAGCACGCTGTGTGCTGAGCACCGGGTTAGGTACTGGGATGCTGCAGATGGAGACGTTGTCATCACACTGTTCTATAGAGAATACAGACAAACCACAGGCAATGAAGGAAGGGCTTTGACGGGTCAAGTTCAGGGCAGCACAAGGGCAGGGAGCCACCTGTCAGATTCTTAGTGGAGGGGTGATTGGCACAGGCTTCCTGGAAGAGGTGACCTTTAGGCTGAGACCTGCAGGGAAAGAGGAGTGTGCCAGGCAAAAGGGGGTTGGAGGTGGAGGGGAGATGGGAGCGGTCAGGCAGAAGGACCAGCAGCCTGAGGAGATGGAAATTACTTAGTGAGCAGGATTCTTGTCACCCTTCTTCCTTCTTTCTCCTATCCACCCTCCCCACCTCTAAAAATTAATAACTAACACTTGTTTATTCTCTTTGGTTTTCTGTGCACGTTCATATGCATATCTCCACCTTTGTGACTACACCAATCCCCCAGGGTATATACATACATCTTTATTATCATAGCTCCTTTTTCACAAATGAGGACCTGAGGCCCAGAGGACTTAAGTGGCTTGCTCATGTCCACACAGTGGGCAGGAAAAAAATCCTGAACACAAACCCAGAAGTTCTAAGTGTACATGCCATGTGCATCCCACTGAGTGATGATGAAGAGCCCAGCCAGGGGCAGGTGCCCAAATCTGGGACCTCAGCCTTCCCTGATCCTCCATTGGCCCTTGCTGTCCTTCCACCCAGAGCTCTGTGGTGGGATTTCCCGGGGGTGGGGTTAGGGTGGGTGGGTGAAGACCTTTTACATTTCTGTGCAAATCCAGCAAAAGGAACTGACTCTATGGAAGCCAAAAGGGCCCTGAGCAGTGTTCCAGTACATCCTGCATTTGGGCAAGACCATAGTTAAGGGACAGCAAATCCACAAGGATACAGGCCACTTGGTTCCACAGAAGACAATCTCATTTAACAATCCACAACAAAAACCAGTCTGCCTTTTGTCCAGTTGAATTTTGAATTCTAACAGATTTTTTTTCAATTTTCCAAAATGTATAAAAAGAGCAGCTCTGAATATTAAACGGGCACCTTCCTAATGATATGGCTTTTGTCCTTCCTGGTTATAAAAGCTTTATGTTGGTTGAGGGCTTCTTTGTTAAAGGTTTTCAAAGCTATCTTAGCTTGGGTTTTCCCTGAATGCAGGATGTGAGTAGTTTATCTGAGAGGAAATCTCAAGAATTAGCAGTGAGATGGCAGGCAAGTGAGACAGAAGGAAGGAAAGTTAAAAAAAGGTTTATTATTAAGTTGATTCCTGTTGTGATAAGAATAGCTTAGGCTCATGGGGGGGACCCTCTAAGGAGTCTTATAGAATGTCTCCCCAAACTGTCTGCTTAGGCACCAGAAGAAGCTGGGGCATCTGTCCGCTGACTCCTACTTCCATTGGTTGAGGGTTGCCTCTAAGGGTGTTAACTTTCCTACTTTAAGGTCAGGAGGCTTCTGGGGGAAATCCTGGAGATGAAACGGAGAGAAACCAAGGTTCTATGCTTAAAGTGAGTTTATGGGCACATGTAGGCACTCTCCCCACAGCTGCACTGAAGCCAAATGGGACAAAGGGATATGAAATGAGCACAACAAACATTGCCACAGTAAGTTAAGACTCTAGGATGTGAGATTTGGGGGCAGAAGACATGTGCTAGGCCCTGGGCCTTATAGTTCTTAGGCTGACTCCTTTAATCAGGGACAAGTCACAGATTTTGAGGATCAATTTTTCTCTGGAGAGAGAGGGGAAGGAAAGAGTCTCAGCTCTCTTTGTGTTATAGGACTGTTGCTAGGATCAAATAGGATAATGTGAGGAGCTATGAAGTGTTGGACAAATACTTTTCATTATGTTGACCACTTACAGTCCCTTCTGGGAATCCATTATTTACTCTGGGTCTGTGAGCGTTGAACACCATGAGGCTGCTAAGGTTATTGGTTGAAGGTACCCCTGACAGCTTCCCCTACCAGTGAGGCAGATGTGGCCTTGGTTTCATCTGCTTTAGGAGCATTTTTTCCCTTCTCCATGGACAGGACCCTTCCACCAGCCTTTCAGCTGAGTGTCTCTAATGGGACGGACAAGCAGCAGGCACCACTCCCCACATGCAAATAACACTCACTGCTCCCTTCTAGAGTTCTGACTTAAGATCTTCTTTCCCAGCAATTTACAGCAAAAATAAGGCATGAGCTACCCTTTCATCTATTGCAAGCTTTCCGTGTGCCAGGCATTATACTGAATGCCTTACATACTATGTGTCATCTAATCTCGTTTATATATCATATACTTGTAATATATAATTACTATCCTAAATTTATGGGAGAAACAGGAGTTCATCTAGATTTAAAAACTTGTCCAAAGTGGTTCAGCAGTAAGTGGCGACAGTAAATGAATCCAGGCTCAATCCCAGATCCAGAGCCTTGAACCACTATGTGATAGTCTGTCCAGAACTCAGATCGTCACCCACTTTATTTCTTCCTTGGGGATATAATAACATTCTCTCACCCATCACTTCTCCAGAGGATCTTTCAAATATCTGTTTCATTTCCCTGCTTCTTTTTCGGGCAAAATGTACTTTTTTTTTGGTTGATCTACTTGTACTCTTCCCTCCTGGTGACCCATAAAAATGTCTTCTAAAATGTGATTCTAGTTCTGAGGACATAGGAAGGCAGGTACAACATTTCACCCCGAAGCTACTGTCCTTTTAATTATCTGGCACATTCACAGAAAAATGTCCTGCAGATGCTTCCTTTTCTTTTCATTTGTGGTAACATAGCTGGATCACTTAAGAGTCGAAGCCCCTGAAGCAGAGATGCTACTTGGTTGTGTAACACTACAGGCATTAATATATTTATGAACCACCTTAATTTGCTCTAATTTAAAATGGCTTTTTAATTGGTAAAAAAAAAAAAGAAAGAAAGAAAGAAAAAGTCTGGTTGAGAATTGCTCCTTTAAAACTGATAAAGTAGGGTGGGATGAGGCAGGTTTCTATTGATCTGCAATCTAACTACTCAAACCACTTGAATCCCAACCCAGCTGCTGAGATGGCACAGATTGGCCACATGGATAGAGAACAGGAGAAGAAGAAGATGCTGCTCCAAGCATTTGCTCAACTCAAAGAGTGGTGTGATTTTGGGAAACACCCACTTGGGCTCTGATTGCGTTGAGCTAATCTGTTCAATGAACAGCCGTGATGTTTTGTGCTAGAATAGATGTAACATCTTCAAAAGAGTAACTAGTCTGGCAGTAGGGGCTCTTTGCACCTCAGAAAGTGAATTACATCATGAGATACTTGATGATTTATCAATCAAATCATGTACCGATTTAGAAAACGCTCCAAATATATCCTCACTTGGGCTGTACATTGATAACATAGGGTAGGATGTTGATTGTTACCAGAGTTACAATCCCAATACTGATAGAGCAATGACATCTTCATTATTTCCTGCCCACCCTCTCTCTCCATCCCTTCCAAGCCTCCCCCAACAGAGGCAGGCTGGTCACAGAGTAAATCTAATACTGTCATGCAACTGAAACGTCGGGTTGGAAGTTACAGTCAGAAACCACGGGGGGCGGGGAGCGTTGAGATACCAGTTGCATGACCGCTACGTCTGAGTTCTCAGACCTCTTCCAAATGCTTTCCTTTCCCAGTATGTGTATGACATTTCTATCATGTGGCACACTCAATATCTGTGTCGGGCCTTTCCCTAAACAAGACTGCTGGTGTATGATGATAAATAGGGCCGCGATCAGCAGCGATTCCCACCCCTCCACCTGCCGGCAAAGGTCGCCTAGCAACTGTTGTTAGGGGCAACGCCAGCGTGTTTAGTTCAAGGCGGTGCAACAGGACAGCTCTGGTCTCCTGAGGGAGGTTCAAGTTTATGCCCTGGAGATTAGGGTCCTGCCATAAATCCATACCAGTTAGAACACCCCCTTGTGCTTGCATAAGGTTTAACCATTATTACTAAATTTGCCAATTTAACAAGATCAAAACGGTCATCCTGAGCTTATCACACCTTCCACACAGGCAATGGAAAAGGGTTAGTATCTGATTTTTACAACCAGGTAACAGCTTGGCCTCATTCCCTTCCCTGCTTAATATTCACAATGTTGACTTCAAAATGGTTTCCAAACTGTGAAGCCTGGTATAAAAATAAAAAGTAAAAAAAGAAGAAGAAAGTCCTTTATTAAGCCCCTGCTGGGATGCTTTTCTCTTTAATGCATTTCAAAAAGAAAAAAAAAAGGAACAATTTTGCATTCAGATGCATGTCTGTGTTTGTGGATTACACCACCCCCTACTGATTGATCCTCCTAATGGCTCAGCATTTTGCAAATGAAGAAGCAGTTACCCCAGTTCCTTTGGCTATTAATTCAGTCTACATAGATTTCTGCAGGTCTAATGAGCATAGAATATCTTCCACCAAAATCCATGCCTTCAAGGTATATGATAAAAGAGCCCTAAAAAATTGCCTATATTAAAAGTAGCCTATAATAAACAGCCAGATAATATAAAATTTAATTTTATGTCACCATATTTATAAAATAGCCAGTCAGTCCCCATTCAGAGAAAAAAGAATGTATATCAAACAAATTCTACTGTGACCTGAGCTCTTTATATAAAACAACTTAATAGCGACTCAGTTGGAACTATCTGAACCTGTGACTTGAAGTAGCTACTAGAACCTTTTTGCTACTGTCAGCATTTTTAGCATAACCTTGTATTTAGGTGAGCCTGATTATTCAACAATAATTAAGATTCCTATTTAGCATAAAAGAGATTTCAATTATGAATTTATTTTTTAATTCTTGTTTTTTTTTTTAAAAAAGTCTTCCATTCCTAAGAGCAGAAATACAAAAAGTGCAATGGTTTGAAGGACACCGTAAGTTCAGACACTTGTGTTCAGAGTTTATGTAATTTACATTCAAATTACTTTATTAGCCAGCAGTGATTGTAATCCCCTCCTACAGAGTAGTGGAGGGGATTTGTTTTCTCCTAAAAAAAGCCAACAAAGAATTAAAACAGAGGTGGTATGAGGAACAGAAACTGCAAAAATAAAATAACAGAAGTGCCACTCGCATGTATGTGCCTCTGCCTGTTAGGAAGGGAAGAGGGCCTCCTGAGGACTCGGAGACCAACCATGAAGGGATTTCTGGGTGATTTAGGAAGCAAGGCCATAGTTAGAAAGTCTTTTGTTTTCCTGAGCTTGCATCACCACCAAGCTGCTTTTCTTGGAATGCTAATGAACACACAGGTAGGAGGGGATTGCTGGGGGCCAAGACAGTGCTGATGGAGAAGAGCCTGCCTTGCAGAGGTGAGTATCAGAAAGAACGCTGGGGAACTTGTTTTATTTGTTCTCTTATTCCTTAAAGCATTCGTACCTCTCCTCACAGGCTAAATCCACAATCTTAGGAAATTACAACCCCCTTGGGTTTGGGATCTAAGAGATGTGGGAAAAATCCAACATTTCAAAAGCGAAAGGGAGAAATAATACTGAGAAAATGGGGAGGAACTCCACTGACCAGTATTTATTATCATTTGAAGTCATGGAGAGTGCATAAGGGGTTGGAGACCATTTATAGATTTCACTGTAGTGCTCAACTGTTTTTATTCCAATATAATAGCATGTATTCAGACATATCTAGTACACCTATAAGTCAGACCCTAACCAAACATCAAATACATCCCTACAATTAATTTTATTCCCACAAATCTCTGAGGGGCTGCATTTCTATATTAGCTTTTGCAAATATTTCTTACATGTCATTGTTAAGGATATTGGAGAAATTCAGTGATAGATAACCCAGAGGTATAGGTAGTATATTAATGCTAATAAAAAATGACAGAAGTCCAATAAAGACATACAAAGGATAACTTCCATGTTCACATGTTCTCTGTAAGGGTTTAAAGTATAACCTAAGCCTCTAGCCCATGACCTCTGAACAAAATTACAAAGTAAAACAAGGATAAGGAGGCAATAAATGCCAAATTAAATAATGATAGATGGGCTGCAAGAGGAGACCCTGTCCTTTGTACATCAATGTGAAACAAGCAACTAATGTCCCAAGCTCTTCATGGGGAGGCCAGCCAGGGAGCAAAGAGTAAAAGGGACATTGTTGGTGGGAAGATAAAGTGGCGCAGTTGCTGTGGAAAACAATATTGCAGCTACTCAAAAAATTAAAAACAGAATTACCATAAGCTCCAGCAATTCCACTTTTGGATATACACCTGAACGAATTGAAAGCAAGGACGTGAACAGATATTTGTACACCTGGGGAGTACAAATAATGCACAACATGAAGTTACAAGACCATTCTCTCCATCTGATCATGCCAGCTCTCAAGGGAGCTTGTCATAAGAGGTCCTGGTCCATAAGGGGCTTTTTTGTTGTTTTGAGGCAATCTTTGTTGTTCTGTTAGTACTGGAAAAGTGCCATCCCAGTAGTGCCTTCTCAGCGTCACAGATTAGTGAGTTTATGACCGGAGGCATCTCACGTTCTTGTGGGAAACCAAAGACACCATTTTCACTGACATCATTCTTACTGCCTGTTAAAAAAAAAAAAAAAGGATGGGGCTTTACTTTCTTAGACTATCTTTGGGAGTGAACTTTCTGGCCCTTATATGAGCTGCATTTTTGCACCTTCTTTTTGGACACTCTTATGTCTGTGGTTAAACTATAAAAGGCTTATTGGATTGAGTCGCTATTGAGATTAATATAAGATATTACTCATCAATGGCCAGATGATGGATCATTTGAATTGGCTACATTTAAAAGAAAAAAAATTAGAGAGCTCTCATCCTAAACAACTGTCCCATTGGTACCTATGGAAACACCAAGTTAAAAAGTGGACACAAAGGAATATAACAGCTAGCTTTAGGGATTCCGTCAACAAAATGAAAGGACAGAAATTAGACTTAGAACAAAAAATTAAAATCCACATCCAACATAAACTATTCTTCTCAAAATCTGGCCCCATTTGCCTGTTTTAATTTCCCTTGCCCTATGAGATTTACACAGAACACTCCAGCCTAATCTCTAGGCTCAGAGTATACAGTTTACTCGTGTAAATGTTGAAAGTCAGCAAGTGAATTTAACAGAAACACCCAAGACAGGTGGTAGGGCTCTTTCTACTATTCCTTATAACTATTCCAACTTTTCAGGGTTCTGTAATCAGGCTTTGCCCGCTTCAGGCCTTCTGATACAATGTTCTTTGCAGATGTATCTTAGATCCCCACTGCAAGGAATGCATGTCTCCTGGACAGCAGCAGATCTTGCAAATTAAAAAGTCCTTCTACTTCCACTTTCAGAAGACCCTACCGAGGGACGCCTGGGTGGCTCAGTTGGTTAAGCATCTGCCTTTGGCTCAGGTCATGATCCCGGGTCCTCGGATAGAGTCCTGCATCAGGCTCCTTGCTCAGCAGGGAGCCTGCTTCTCCCTCTGCCTGCCGCTCCCCCTGCTTGTGCTCGCCCTCTCTTTCTCTCCCTCTGACAAATAAATAAATAAAATCTTAAAAAAAAAAAATTAAAGAAGATCCGACCAAATTTAGAGAGAAGTTAAAAAGATTAGTGGCCATTCACAACTCCACTTAGAGGGACCTAGACTGGCTGTTATGGGGTGTTCTTCCCATCCATGAATATACAACAGTTATCAGGTAAGCCAGATGGCCCCCCAAAAAAACCACCTCACAGAGAAAACAGATGGCCATAATTTCTCCCAGGCCCTCATATAAACGACTAGGAAATAGCTCAGCTGGAGGCAGATGTTCAGGGGCCAATAGAAACAATGGCAGAGGACTCCCCCCATAAGGTGACCTGGTCCAAGATTGGAATGTACACTCAGAAAGAAGATTATTGTTAAACATTTTATACATACCTTAAAGACATAATGCATTAAATCTTAAAGTTCTAGAACATAAAAAATCTTTTGATTTCCATCCTTGTTGGAAATCTTCCTGAGATAAAGAAGCAAATTAAAGAAAAGGTAGTTGGATGGCAGGTCAGCCTTTTGATAATTACTCAGTTGACAACTCAATTTTGGGGGGGACTGGAAACAACCAATTTCTACAAAACCAGAAATATGACTCTAGAAGCAATTCAAATCACATCTATCTTCACCAATCCCTAACCTTGCCTATTCATCTGAAAATGCTTGTCAATAGTGGGATGTTAAAAATAGAATTGTCCTGAACTTAAGAGGAAAAATTTAAATTATTCTAGACCTCTGATAATAGGCAAATATTCCCCAAAAACTTCATCTGGGAGAAAACTTGATACTTTCTCAATGCCTTTTTAATGTAGATTTTCAAACTCTCCTTCTCTAGGACCAAGGAGCCATTCTTTGAAATACAAACTTTGGAGAAATGATTTCCTTCAGGAGGAAAAGAAAAGGACAGTATTTGGAAATTGGGCTTTGGCCATCTGAAGAGGTGAACTTAACTTATTCCAACTGCCAAGACAAAATTTGGATCCCACTGTTCTGGTGAATTTTGTATTACTGTGTCTCACTCTTGGCTAAAATTTTAAGGGAATGGCTATGGGGATCTCTCTTTGCCTCTGCCTGTATGTTTAACTGTGTCTATATATGTATGTTGTAGATATGTGCTATTTTTCTACCTCCAGACAGTACTGCCAAAAGTAATTTATAAAAGAACTCTATTTAACTGGCTTAAAAACAAACAAGTATTTATATAAGAATTGGGTATTCTAAAACTTGCAGGAATATTAAAGCTAAACCAAATGTTTTTCAAATCCACCTGATCTGAGATAATCTTTGGTAAATAAAAGCTAGTGGAAGTTTGTTAGTTTAATTAAAATAGGTAGGTCTTCAGAGTTATGAACTCTGAAGTTATAATTCAGATAAATAACTCCCTGGGTTTGCTAATCAACTTCATATTATCTCACAGATTTGTCAGCAAGAAAAATAGTGTGGGATGATGGGTGACTCTGTCTAATGTCTCATAAAGTTTCATGGGTAACTGGAACATAACTGTTCAAAGCACATGTCTTAGATATAAGTAGGATAAGAATTTTTAGGTGAACTTTTTTTAGCAAATTATGATTTTATGAAATTGTATTTAAAAATAATTTCTCAAATCTTTTTGGCAACTTGAAACCTTAAAGTTTTGTTAAGTTAAATAAAGCAACAGATAGAAAATTCATTGAATGTCTAGATCATTTCCAAATAAGATACTGAAACATTAATTACTGAACATAGGCTTATTGATTTGGGGCTTCTTATCACAGAGAAACTAAAGATATATTTGGGTCTATTAGTAAGCATGTCTTGTGCCACATTAAAAGATTGGGCTATGAAGAAACATGGTTTTAGAAATTACGAGATATATTCATAAATTTTCTAATCTACAAAATGCTGGTGTAAAGATAGTAGTTCTAAGGGTTAAGCATTCCAATTAAAATATGTGCACAAAGCTACAAAAAGTACTAAGGGAAAGAATTCTGTATGAAAAGAAAACAGAGGTGTGTTTCTGGACAAAGAAAAAGTATGAGATAAGGAAATGTGTTTTTGTTAAGGGAAAATAAAGTATATTTGTCCTAAAGTGAAATTTATTATTTCAAAATGGGAAAGAGGAAAATAAAGGACACAATTAAATAAAAAGTTGGGAAGAGAAAGAGAGAGAGAGAGAATCTTACCTTATGTGATCAACTTGGCAAAAATTGAGTGTATTATATGGATTATAAAATGAAGCTTTAAAATCAGCAGTACACTTATGTAAAACTATAACAATTTTCTTTCATCTGCAAAAAGAACAAAGTTTCCTTGTACCAGTGGTCTGCCCTTGATAATAATATATTATGAAAGATTTTTCTTTACTTTTTAAGTAATCTGTCTAGAAAACAAAAATTTTATGTCTTACCAAAATAATTTCCCATGCTTTATGTTGTCTTAATCTGATCTTTGATTATTTAAAAGAACTAAGTCTTCTCAATATTCAAAGAGCTAAATTTTACTTATAACTATGTAACCTTTTGTATTTGCCTTTGAAATATTTTATTGCCACTTTGGTTAAATAGATAACTAAGGATTATTTCATAATGATCTGTGATCCTTATTTAGTCAAGTGTCTAAGCCTTTTGATATTTTCGACAAATGTCCCAAAATCAAATTCTAAAAGAAGTCTGCTTGACCTGGAGCTAATTTTGAGATTTGTCAGGTGGGTCCCTAGATCATCTCAAAAGATTTGTTCTTTCTCCTTTCAACAATAAAATGTTACAATAATTAGGCTTATTTGGTATGTTAAATCACATGGCAAGCATTGTCAAATAAGTGATGATAAGTCTTCTTAGGTTATATTGGGTGCGTAAGCATTATTAATAAAATTGTATAAAGAAATTGTTTAGGGGTGCCTGGGTGGCTCAGTTGTTAAGCGTCTGCCTTCGGCTCAGGTCATGATCCTGGGGTCCTGGGATTGAGCCCCGCATCAGGCTACCTGCTCTGCAGGAAGCCTGCTTCTCCCTCTCCCACTCCCCCTGCTTGTGTTTCCTCTCTCACTGTGTCTCTCTCTGTCAAATAAATAAATAAAATCTTGAAAGAAAGAAAGAAAGAAAGAGAAGAAAGAAAGAAATTGTTTAAAGTTTCTAGAAATCTTACATGTCCTGGTATACTGTTATCACTTGTAATTCTAGTTATTATCTTGAAATGTACATTATAGAAAAAACCAAATTTCCTTGTCAACCATATTATAATGAATTCTCATCAGATCTTTAACCATGGCCACTTTTAAGTCTTTTGGCATTTAGTTATTGCTTTACTCTGATGCCTTTGCAAAAGTGCTTCATCTTTAGTAAGACTCATGGAAAGAACTCTGAGTACAGGTTTCTGGATCACTTTAAGATCATACCATTGAACTAGATAAAAATTTATGAAACTCCCATGAAAAACCTGGATTCATAAAGCTGTTAACAAAAGATCAACAAGAATTAATTAAATGGGACCAAATGAACTATGATGACTATAATTTTTATGACTTTTTGTTTGAAACATTGCTAGTTCTTTAATGTTTTGTTTTTCCAGATTTAAGGAAACTTTTTCTCTTTTTTCTGAAGCTAATTATGACTTACAACAATTTGGTAAAGCGTACTTACGTAAACAAATATGAAACAATTTTTCTCCCTACCTGATCCCTCCAGAATTTGGAAACTCTTAGTGAGTATGTGTTCTTATTTCAATACATTTATTTGCTAAGTTCAGTAAGAATCTGTTCTCCTTGTAATAGGACACAACTGGAAACACTGACTAAATTAATGAAGAGGAAATATATGTGTCCTAAGATGGCTGGCTGAGCCAGCAGGGAAGTCCCAGTCCCTGCCCCAGGGCTCTTCCAGGTTCTTCTCCCTGCTCCACTTCCCACACATGCCAAAAGTGCCAAGTATGCGGAAGTAGAAGTGTATACCCACTTTGTGCTCGGGGCTCAGACCTTAGGAGATCATTCTCCTCTGAGCCCGCCGGCATTAAATAAACCTATCCTCCAAGATCTCCAAGTGCCGCTTGGTTTTTCCGTCGGGCGATCCAGTCCAGGTTCCGTAACATTACCACTGTTGTAATATGACTGGAAAGTCATATTTGATAATGATGTGCATAAAATCAGATATGCCAGACAGCTTTAAGGAACTAAGATTGACTTTTTAGAGCCAATAAAGTCTCTTAGAAAAAAAGCCTAGTACCTTGTTCATAGGATTCCCATTGATGGGGTTTTGGAATATAGGTGAGGTTCAGTGGGGTGGAGTCCATAGCTGACGACCAAGAAAGAACTCTTGAGACATCTTTGGTGCATCCTGGGACAGGACCCTTGGGCAGAAAGAGCAGCTACCTTTGCATTGTGAGGGATGGCTGATTATATACTATAGGGTTGGGGGAGGTAAGGAAAAAGGGAGGTTTCCAAAGAGCTTTCATATGCTAAAGAGGACCTACAGGATACCAGAGGCCTGGCCATTGTCAAGTTAAGGTTGTTTACCTCTCTAGTAAGGCATTAACTTGAAGATAGTTGGGAACTTCCTGGAGGAACATTACACTCTACCGCTTCAATTATCTGTCAATGGGCTGCAGTTTATAAGGACATTTAATTTTATCTACAATTCCTTCTGGAAGCTAGGTTATTAATTATAGGAATGCTTTGTTCTTGTGGATTGCTAAGACATTTGTAAACTGAGGGAGGCTCATGTCTTGTAGGATTGTGATCTCTATAACTTAACTATTTGTTTTTCCTTTAGGGCAGCCAGGAGTGCCTGAGGAATGTCACATATATCCCATGGGGGGGGGGGTTGTGGGGTGTCAGCTTCTCCTTTGTCCTCGGCTTGTCTTCTGTTCCCTCATCATTATCAGCCTAACCAGGGGAGTACGGTGAGTAAGAATGGTGACTTACTGGCAGGTGTAGAAACCTCAGGATTTTGTGGGGACCAGAAGAAAAGAGGAATTCACCAAAATCTATAGTACTGCTGGGAAAGTCTGATGGCAAGTCCTTGGCTTGGCTTCCTAGCCTCAAGAGGCTTTTAAAAGTTCAATTTGTGATTCCTTATGAAAAATTCCAGCAAAGCAGATTTAAAAGAGCCTATGTGATTGGGGCACCTGGGTGGCTCAGTCAGTTAAGCATCCGACTCTTGATTTTGGCTCAGGTCATGATCTCAGGGTGGTGAGATCAAGCCCTGCTGGGCTCCGCACTCAAGGCAGAGTCAGCTACCCCCTCTCCCTCTGCTCCTCCCCCAGCTCAAGCTCCCTCTCTCTCTCTCTCTCTCTCTCTGTATCTCTGTCAAATAAGTAAATAAATTAATAAAATCTTTAATAAAAAAGAGCCTATATGATCAATCACTATTCTTGCTGCACTGACATAAAAAATCACGCCAAATTTATTGAAATGAGGCTTACTTTGTAAACAAATTAGTTTTAATTCTGCTATCTCTGGTAGGAATAAGGGTGATTGTATAGAGAAAAAAATAGGTCTCAACAGCAACTATAAGACACACTTGTGGATAGCAGATTCAAGTTCCGTTTATTGTTTTTGAGGTTTTTCCATTTACCTGTAAACTGGACTGGATCCTAAATTCTTCTAATTTCCTCATCTGGCTACAAATCTCCAAGCTAACATTTCCAATTTTCTCTCATCCTTTGACTTGGAATCACTGACAACTAAAACTACTTTTTTGCCTGAAGCCCTGCAAATTGAAGCTAGATGACTAGATACAAACTTCAGAGAAAATGGAAGCCACCATTCCTCATTTTAGCCAGTCTTCTGCATGCCTGGTCCTGTACGGGCCACTCACAAACCTCACTGGTGCACCCAAAGACATCACCAGAGATGTGTGAACTGCAAACCAGGAAAATCTGTCAAACTGATGAGGGAATAGAAGGCAAGCCGAGGACAGAGCAGAAGCTGACACCTCACAACCGCCCCCCCACCATGGGATATATGTGACCTTCCTCAGGCACTCCTGGGCTGCCCTAAAGCTAAGGAAAGGAAAAACAACTTACAGAGATCACAATCCTGCAAGACATCGGTCTCCCTCAGTTTACAAATGTCTTAGCGATCTACAAGAACAAAGCATTTCTATCAATAACCTAGCTTTCAGAAGGAAATGTAGATACAATGAAATGTCCTTATAACCTGCAGCCCACTGACAGATACTTGAAGCAGGGAGAGTATAATGTTCCTCCAGGAAGCTCCCAACTATCTTCATGTTAATGCCTTGCTAGAGGGAAAAACAACCTTAATTTGACAATGGCAAGTCCACCAGTATCCTGTGAATCTTCTTTAACATATGAAAATCCTTTTGAAAACCTCCCATTCCCTTACCCTCCCCAACCACCCCCCACAACCCAGGGGCAGCAGCTCTTTCTGCCCTCGGGTCCTGTCCCTGTGCTTTCTTAAACCACCATTTTGTACCAAAGACGCTCAAGAAATCTTTCTTGGTTGTCGACCCTGGACTCAACCCCACGGAACCTCACCTATATTCCAAAACCACATCAAGATTGCTACTGCCTGCCTTCACTCCATCTGAACATGCTTCAAGCCTGACGTCTAGAAATCTCAACTGGCAGCTCTTGGGACTCAAGACTGTTTTTCTTTTGTTTCTATAGAAATGTCTCTTGTTAAGTACCTTACTGCTTGCACAATACAGGCCTAACTTTGGGATCCCACCTGCATCACTGCTTCCTGAAATGAGACACAACGGTTTAATTGACCTGAACACTTCTCAAGACTGAGACTGATTTAATAAGATATAGAGCAATAGATCAACTTAAAATTCCGGACTATGAAATTCCTTATTTGAAGTTTCAAAATTGGGACTGAAGGGGAGAAGAATTTATCACCCCAGAAATGTGCCACTTTGGCATGAGAACTATTTTGAGCTAAGAGCAATCAAATCCCAGCAGATTCAGGAAAAGGTCTTTTCCTCCCCTTCAAATGCCTTAATTTACATTAGAAAGGTGGCCTGTACCTGGAAGAGAGTTATTACCAGGGATATCTAAGAATCTTATCTGCATAACAGGGCATCCTTTGATTTCCAAACATCTCCTCTGCCTTCCTGTGAAAGGCCTTCCACCCCTTTGTATCCCCACACCCCTGCCTGTTTCCCTGACTCAGATTGCTACACAAACCGCAATCTCCTAGCCACCCTTTGGGTCTCATATTTTTATTGGGCTCCCACATGTAAGAAACTTGTTTTGCTGCTGTTCATCTGTCTTATGTCAATTTGATTATTAGACCAAGAACCTAGAATGGAAAGAAATTTTCCTTCCCTATAAGATGGATGGTGGTGATGGTTGCACAACAGTGCGAATGTAATTAATGCCACTAAACTAATTACCTAAAAATGGTTAAAATGGTAAATTGCATGTTATGAGCATTTTACCACAAATTTTTAAAAAGGGGGAAAGGGAAAAGCCAGTACGGAGGCTGCAGCCTAAGTATAATCAGGTCAGTGACGAAAGAGTAGTGTGGCCCTCAGCTGTACATTTCGAATAAAAATGACCATCTCTGAACTCCACCCCCTGCCTGAGACACACAAAATTTGGTCAGTACCAAATTCCACATACAGTCTTGTTTTCTACATAAGGTCAAAATACCTTTTTTTTCTATAAATGAATCTACACAGCTCCACCATGACAGCTCAGAGAATAATAATCGACTTTGGGATATTCATAGATAATTTTCCCCAAGCGTCAGGGGGCAAGAGGACATCGGACTAAATCAATTAGTACACTTAATTAGAATTAATTAAGTCTTGCTGGAAAGAGAGCAAATGAGACAAAATACAATCACTTTCAGAAAAGGCAGGACAGGTCATAAGAATGCTGGTATCATTTACTGAGCGCCTACTCTAAACTAATGAAAGGTCATTACTGTTTCCACCAGCTACCCCTGGCTTCCACCATCAGGTACTGGAAGGTCTGCACATCAGGGCAGGTTAAGTGGCGTGATGTCACTAAGTCCAGCTAGTGAGTCGTGAGCCGAAGTGATGTGTCACTTCCAAAACAAAGCATTTAATTGCTGGTGCAAGATGCTCCAGAGATCTGTGGTGACCAGTAGAGCTTGTGATGGTGGCTCTCCTGTCAGAATGAGAAGTCCTGGGTAAACACACTATCTGAGATTAAATGTTTGCCATTATAAATGATTAAAAGGGGGGCGGAGGGAATTTGTTACCACAGTTATTTAGCCTAGCCTATTTTTGCTACAAAACAAAACAAACAAACAAACTGACACTGAACCGAGCACTTTGCATTATATAATCTAAAATCCTACAATGACCCTGCAAGGAGATATTATACACCCATATTTCAGGTGAAGCAACTGAGGCTAAAACATCACACCCAGTAAGGCAGACTTATGATTAAAACCCCAAAACCTGGGGCGCCTGGGTGGCTCAGATGGTTAAACGTCTGCCTTCGGCTCAGGTCATGATCCCAGGGTCCTGGGATCGAGCCCCACATCGGGCTCCTGGCTCAGCGGGGAGCCTGCTTCTCCCTCTCCCCCTGCCTCTCTCCCTGCTCATGCTCTCTCTCTCTCTCTGTATCTCTGTGTCTCAAATGAATAAATAAAATCTTAAAAAAAAAAAAATACATTTAAAACTCCAAAACCTGCTTTCCTTCACTGTAATCTAATGTTCTTTCAACATTCGTATCTCATTTGACTATTGAGCCATTTTCTGTCACTTTTAAATGGCTATAATGTTCCTCATCCTCAAGATAAAAAAGATGATTTCTCTGCCTCACCTTATTAACATCTAAATAAGTACCACCTTTCCAAAAGAACAATCTTTGGTAGGCAGAGACCTTCTGAGCTCTTAAATCCCTTAACTCTAGAATTTTGCACAAAAGGCTCAACATCCTAGTTCCCAACGTGTAAAGTGGGGACAATAATAACCCCTGTGCTCATTCTCATGACAAGTTCGTCACAGACGATGCACAACCAGAGTTTAGCTTGGGTCCTGCGGAGGAAGTTAAGTCACGAGTCTTTCTTAGGCTCCCAGAGTCAGGAGTAGAGGTGCTGGAGGGAAGGAGGCCGAGGCATGGAGGCAGATCAGCCCAGGGACAAGAGCTCGGGCACCGGAGTCAGGCCTCTGGTTCATGAACCAAGTACCAGCTCTGAGGCAGGTTGTCTTTCTTCCCTGGTTTCCCCGTGTGTGAAACGGGGACACAAGTAATATCTACCCCAACGGATTGCTATATGGAGAAAATCAGTTCCTACATATAAAACAGCCAGGGAGAAGCATGGAGAAGAACATCTGAATCAGTACTTTTGGCGTTAGAAGAGAGGTAAGTGCTTTTCAGAAGCTGCCTTAACTCTGCTATGGGCCGAATCGTATCCCTCTCCCCAAATTCATATACCGTAGATACTGTAGTCCTAAACCCCCAGTACTTCAGATTGTGACTCTATTTGGAAATAGGGTCTTTACAGAGTAGTTAAGTTAAATGAGGTCATTAGGGCAGGCCACAATCCAATATGACTGGTGTCCTTATAAAAAGAGAGGATTAGGACAGACACAGAGGGAGGACCATATGAAGACACAGGAAGAAGACAGTCATCTATAAGCCAAGGAGAGACAACTCAGAAGGAGCCAACCCTGCCGACATCTTGATCTTGGGCTCCTGGCCTCCAGAATTGTGAAAAAATACATTTCTGTTGTTTAAGCGCCCCCCCACCCCTCCCCGCCCCAGTCTGTGGTTCTTTACTATGGCAGTCCCTGCAAGCTATACAAGCCCTGGGTGCTGTGGCCAGAGGAACTTTGCAAGCCTCATGAGAAGCTGATTCTGGACAGCCAAAGCTGGCTTTGCCTTGAGGCTTAAAGAGGACACGGCAGCACGGCAGCCTCAGAGAAACCCCCTCTCTCATCTGCCTTTGCTGTAATCATCCTGTGAACTGAGGTGAAGGGGGGGCTTCACGGGCTCTCCCAGGAGCTTCCCCAGCTCAGCTCCCCAACCCCAGAGTCCAAGGTTCAGGGGTACCTCCTGGAGAAACTGTTGACCAATGCTTGCTTTCTTGTTAAATCGCCAAGGTTTTCTCAGGTCTAATCACAGAGGTATGTCTTCAATTTAGGGGTGTTACAGAGAAATGGAGGCAAAGTCAACTTATCAGGAAGAAACTTTACGTCACAGCCTAACACAAACCTAATGCTAGTAGTATTAGGAAAGTACTTTTCAAGCACCTAAGAAGTGCTGGTTCAGAAACAACTCGCGCGCGCGCGCACACACACACACGCACTCTACTGAGCCGTAAGTAATTAAGTTACTTTGACAAAACACCAAGTCCACTAGACAGAAACGTTTAGCGCCATTCCCAAAGGACAATATGGTGCCAAAAGTGAAGAAAGGGAGGTAAGGACCCTCCTCCAGGGCAATAGAGAAGAGAGACAATGTGGTGACAGCAAGGGACTAAAAACTTGTAGGAGAAGAAACAGCAGGAAGGGAGGACAGCATCCAGGTAGGGGGACATGGAAAGGAGACAGGTCACAGGCACGTAAGCACGAGAGGGACTGGGAAGCCTTTAGAAGGATTTGCAGCCCTAGAAACTTATATGGAGGCTCTTCTAAATGATCTGACGGAGATGGCACTTCTCCACTTCACTTTGTGTAGAGCTCCATCGATGTGTGCACCAATGTGAGCTGGGGAGCGATATGAACAGCTGATCGCCTCTGGCGTCCACATAGAGAAACTGCTAGCTACACAAAGGTTCCAGTGACCCAGAGAGACCAGAGGGAGACTGGACGGCCATTCTCTGGTGGAAGGCAGTGTGCTACCTATGCAGCGAGAGAGAGCTTCAGAACGACGCTCAGTTATCTCCCCAATGGCCCCCGCTGCTAAGCACTGCTCCTAAAGAACGGGATTCAGACCTCAGGTCCCTGGAATACAGACATTTACACAGTGCCCAAACAATAGCAAATTGAAAATTCAGCTCATAGCGCCTGTCAAAAGAAATAAGATCACATTAAAATTCTTGCCATTTCCTTTTTCTGCCAAACTAGCTAGCTTAATATGCAGATAGCCTTCTCCTACCCTCCTTCCTTCCCTTCCTCCCTTTCTCTCTCTCTCTCTCACTGGTATGAAAGACACATTTATTCTCCTCCTTTCAGAGCACCTTGTGAAATCAGTCCCATTTAAGGAGATTCAAATAAAGGCAAGGACAGGGAGTAGAAGGCCTCATGGAACACTGGACCTGCTCAGAATGATAGAGTCTCACCCTTGCACTGAAGCCCAGCTCCCATTCCATGCTTATATTTGTTGTGAGGAAATAGAATAGCTTGGTTGTAATTCTTAAAAAGCTTCCAAGCATTGTGCAAGAGTCAGAAAGCTCTCTTGGGCCCTTATACGAAATATCATTTTCATGAGTTAAAAAACAATTATTTTTGGAAACAGGCAACTGTACACGGTACACTGTAAAACCCTATCTTAAACCAAATGATAAAGTAAGTAAAGTCAGCCTCCTGCCCCTCCCACCCCACCACCCTAATAGGTGCTCATCAGAGTTCACATCTGCTGTCTGACCCCCGACATAACATGAGCCAACAGGAACTGAGCATGTGCTATGTGCCAGGCAGAGGGCCAAGCACCTCATAAAGATCACATTTGTATTCTCACACTACTTTATGAGTTAGATCACCAATATAACTGCCCAGATATAAGGAGACCCATCTTACTCAATGAAAAGACCCTCCAAATACCACTTTTTATCCAGTTAATTATATAAACAATCTTAGGGCTGGAGCTGAAATATGACATATTTACTTTAATTTAATAATATAAAATTTAATTTATTAATTCAGTTGCACATGCATATTTAAAACCACGTACTATTTAAATTATATATTAATGTAGAAATATTGCTTTTTTCCGGTCTTACAGATCATTACACAATTTTATTCACCGATGTGTTCTTTTTCTCTAGAGCCAAATTTGGAGTTACTCAGTTCATCTTTTCCAGGACACATCATCTTCATTTCCATCTCGGTTTTTTGAGATGCAGCACACTGTCACTGGAAATTTTATCCCAAGCCACGAATACCCACTAATATAACATTAGAACAGTTGTTCCGTTTATTCAAACTACAGGTGTATACTGATGAGCTCTGCAATGTAACCATTCACTGCACTGTCTTTTAAAGGAATCCTCAGAAGGTCTGTTTACAATGGATCTGATATTTGCATTCAGGAGGTCACATTCCCAGAAACAATTGCTAAATCCGTGTTGGATTCACTTGCCTCCTTTCTGTTTACTGATTCTGTCGGAAAGCCTCTGCAAGCATCCCAAACCAGCACTGACTGATTGAACTCATTTCAGACCTATGTATTTTCTTTAAACAACGCCATGTTTTTTTCAGTTAAAATAAACAAGACAGCATCCCAAAATTTAAGACATTTTGTAAGGATTCCCATATTTGGATATGCCTTCTTTTCTAAGGGATGATTTTGGTAAGTCCTTGTACCTGTGTTCTAATTTACATGACACCATTAACCCCATTTTACAGATCGTGAAACTGAGGTTCAGAAGTTGAAGTAACTGGGGCGCCTGGGTGGCTCAGTCGTTAAGCGTCTGCCTTCGGCTCAGGTCATGATTCCAGGTCCTGGGATCGAGCCCCGCATCAGGCTCCCTGCTCTGCAGGAAGCCTGCTTCTCCCTCTCCCACTCCCCCTGCTTGTGTTCCCTCTCTCTCTGTGTCTCTCTCTGTCAAATAAATAAATAAAATCTTTAAATAAAAAAAAAAAAGAAGTTGAAGTAACTTTGTTAAGATCAAAGACCTGGTATTTAAATAACAGTGTTTAAAGGCCTAGCTAGGACTGCCGGCCAGGAGGCCATGTGTTGAACCCACCAACTGCACTGCCCATGGTCTCCCAATGTGGCCTCTGACCCATGTCCACTTTCTGTAGCCAATTCCCTTTCCAGAAGTTCCCTGAGGCTCTCAGAATCCATGCCAATTCTCACTCCTGCCTCTGACTCCATCATTTCACTTACAGGAATTTAACTGAAGGAAATAATCAGAAAGGTGCACAGTGATTTAGCCTAAGGATATTCATGATAGCATTATTTTTAAGGGAGAACACACTAAACATCCAAGGTGAGGGTTGTGTCAAACTAACTATATGCTCACAGTGGAATGCTAAGCAGCCGTGTTTAACATTCACGAACTATTAAGTGGAAAAAATGAGAAGTTGTGTAATAGGATTCTAGTTTTGTTTTCTTAACTGTATATATACATCAAAGAAGACTGGAAGGAAAAACATGTTAACTTGGTTAATCCCTGGGTGATGGAATTAAATGAGATGGTTATTTTCTTATTTGTATTTTTCTGTCTCCCACCTTCCAAAAAATATGCCTCTTCCAAAAGAGTAAGTCCAACAGTAAGAATTAGGCAGCAAAGAAAGAGGAAATGTACCACGTGGAGTGACAAGAGAAATTCCTGGGTGAAAATGGTGTCTGATTTCATAAACTGTTGCCTACTCTACTTCCACAAAGGTATTGCCCTGCAAAAGGATTTTCCAATTAAGGGGAAAAGATTAAGGTTGTAATCCTGGCAAGTTATCCAGCCCAAAATCTGTTTGGTCTCTCTATTACAACCGCACAGGTATAATAGCCTGTCTTACAGAGTCAACTAAGTGTACAAACCACTTGGCCATATGTCAGACCCTCTGCTATGGCCAAAAATCAAGCGAGCTCTCCTAGAGAATTAGAGTGCTCTTTTAACCCAGTCCCTGGCTCAGGGTTGTACTAGGTGGGAAGTAACAGATTTAGCAAAAATGGCACATTCCCTACCCTCGGGGAGTCCACTAATCCAGCAAAGATATGCTGATGAAGACGTGGACACAGTGAGCAGAACAGGAATGGGCACACTCTGGGGGAGGCCCAACAGTCACAGCCGGTCACTTGCTGGTATCTGGGAGTAATGTCCAGTACCTGGAGAGCTAATTGTACTGGATTGAAAAAGGTAATAGGAGTCTAATTTGTATTCATTGCCAGGTAGAAGCAATGCTGTCTCTTAGAAAGCTACCATTCCACACCCCTGCCACATGGTTTCTGGCTCTTTCAAGAGAACAATGAGAACAGATAAAAAAATGAGAACAGACAAAAAAACAAAAAAAAAAACCCACGTATACACAACTAATATGTAAACTCTGGTCGGCAGCATCTAAGATGGCTGTGAATGATCCTCACCTCTTGGGATTTACTCCCTAGTATAATCCCTGCTCCTTAAGAGTGGGGTGGACTTACTGATTTGTTTCTAATGAACAGAATACAGAGGAAGTGATGGAATACTTCTGAGATTCAATTATAAGAAGGTTGTGGCTTCTATCTTGAACATCCTCTCTTTCTCTTGCTCTCTCTCTCCTTACTCTAGGGAAACCCAACTGTCATGTCACAAGGAAGTTCTATTGAGGCCCATGTGGTGAGGGACCCAGGCTTGCCAACAACCAAGTGAGTGAGCTTGAAAGCAAATATCCCCCAATCGAAACTTCAGATGAGAGCACAGCTCCAGCCAACAGTGCAGCCTCCTGAGAGATCCTGAACCAGAGGCACCCAGATGAGCTTCACCCAGCCTTCTAACCAACAAAAATTGTGAGATATTAAATGCCTGTTGTTTTAAGCCACTAAATTTTGGGGTAATGTGTTACTAATCCATGTAACATAACTAATACAGACTCCAAATAGAAACTTCCAAAAAGAGGTTCCAGATGGTATTAATGAGTTTTAAAATAAGAAGTCTAGCTGATTCACTCAGTCCTTACATGGACTCTGGATCCATATACCTGGGAGTTCATACCCCAGCTCCACCATTTACTAGCATGTAACTATAGCAAATTATTTAACCTCACTCTTCCTCAGTTTCCTGGTATAAAATGGGAATAATAATAATAATAATACCCCCTAGCTCATAGGCTAAAGATCAAATGAGTGTATGTGTGTGTGGCTTACACCCGTGCCTGGCAGAGTAAGTGCATATACATGCTTGTTATTATGACTATTAAAACATGATAATAAAAAATGAGACATCAGTATGATATGTATTTTTAAATTTTTTGTTTACATTTTATTTTTACAAAACCGGATTTATATTAAAACTTCAAAAATAGAAAAAAGAATGATCAGATACTCTTCTAGATTCCTCAGATGTTAACATTTTGTTCTATTTGCCTTAGCCTTCTCTCTCTTTTATATTTTTTTCAGACTGATTTAAAAGTAATCCCTAGATACTCCAGTGTGTCTTTTCAAAAAACAAGAAATTTTCTTACATAACCATAGGAAATCATCAAAATGGAGAAACGAACATTGAAGCAACATTATCATCTACTCTATAGACCGTGAGTTTTTTTTGTCTGTTGTCCCAATAATGTCCTTGACAGCAAAAGAAGACCCAAGATCATGTACTGTGTCCAGTTGTCATGTCTCTTTAGTCTCTATAATCTACAACAGTTTCTCTTTTTGTTTTTGTATTTTAAGACACTGATACTTTTGAAGAATACAGGCTAGTTATTTTAGAGAATATTCCTGTTTGAGCTTGTCCAGTGTTTCCTCATAATGGGATTCAAGTTACAATTTTTGGTAGGAATACCCTGTAAATGATGCTGAGTTGTCACTGCATGGTATCAGGTAGCACATGCTGTTGATCAGTGCCATTTCTGGAAATGTTAGCTTTGATCATTGGTTATATGTCTACCAGGTAACTCTAATGTTACTATTCTACTCTTTGTAACAAAAAGTAGCTTGTGGAGGATAAAATTTGAACCTATGTAAATATCCTTTCATTCCTTGAACTTTGATCCACTATGCTAAAACCAATTACCACTATCCTGGTTGGCAAATGGTGTTTTTCTAATTCTGTAACTTATTTTATATTTTTTAGTTGACATTATACTCTAAGGAAAATCCTTTCCTTCCTTCTTCATTTATTTATTTATTCATTCATTTATATCAGTGTAGAGTCATAGATTCTAACCGTATTAATCTTTTACTATCCATAATTTTTATTAAAACCAAATATAAATCTGAACAGCTCTAAGTCAAATAGATTCCTTTGACAAGATTTATGGACCAAGAAAAGATACATTCATTTTTAAAAGACACAGGTCTGTTTTCTTTTATTAGAGCAGAGATTTTGCTCAGGTTAAGAATTTTTCATTGTCTTTGTCTATCCTCTGGTTGAGGTTAGTACTCCTGAAGACTGAGAAACTGGGTTGGCATTATTATTAATCGTTCCTGCAAAACATGACAGTAAGGAGCATTCAAGATAAATAGTGGGCATCTCTTCTAAGAATTTAAGAAACCTGGTTCTACCCCAATATTTTATCAACAATTTGGAAAAGAATTCCAACATGACTTTACCCTTTCATATAGATTTCTGTACAAGTATAATTAACATAGAGAATGGACTGCATTCATAGGGTGAAAACTGGGAAAACAATTTTTTTAAAAACCACTTCTTCTAAAAAATTCTGTCTAATTTCTCTTTCCCAGCCCTGAACAGATCTGCAGCTTTGCCCATCCTTTCTGGTGTTAGAAGAACCTCATTAAGGCACCGAAAAGTCAAGTTCCAATAGAAATAAGCACTTCAGTCCCTCATTCAATTTAAAGCTTCTTTCTTTTCCCAGCTCAGAATAAACACATGAACATCCTTGACCTGCAGAAGGGGAAAGAAAATTTAGTCTGTTTCACTCTTCCTTCATCTTGGTCTTTTCCTTATCACTCTTCTCATTGTTTTGCCTTTGCTCCCTCTGCTCTCTGTAGGACCAAGGGTGAGAAGACGGGTGAGTGAGCAAAATCTTACTGGACTGGTAATGTAATTTAGCTATGTGTCCTCCGTGGGGCAGCTGCCCAAATGCCAACTCTTTCTCCTCTCAGGTGCTTTTCTGGGTCTGTTTGAGACAATCCATTTCAGACACCTCCAGCTTTCAGTTTCTCTCCTAAGGCGATGCACTTTCTCATTAACCTCTCATGACTAGGCTCCTCTGCTGGCTTCTGTAACACCCAACGACTCAAGAGAAGACAATGTCTCTGCCCCCAAATGCTGGTGAAACCATTTTCCACCAGTCAGCCCTTCATTGAGCTCCAATTGGAATTTCACCATTAGACCTTCTTGCAGGAATGGTACTTTTCTCCTACCTTGACTCCAAGGAACCAAAGTCAATTTCTTCCAGAAACTCATCATACACACCCTGGGGTGCACCTATAGGTTTTTCCAGTTCAGAATGCATTTAATGAGGATGATGCGTCTGTTTCTTCTCCCAGACCATAACCCCGCTCTTTACAAGTGACTCTTTAGAAGTGCCCTCTACTTGGTCTGGGGTGGAAGAAGGACATCCCTCTCAGGAGGGAAAACACTGGACAACCTGACAACTCTCCAAAGAAATCCTGACTTCCTCAACATCTCAATTTTGCCTTCTCATATATAGACTTGAAGTGGGATCTGGCTAGAGTAGAAGGAGCAGTTTCAGTCCCTTGTTTTCCTGTAGACATACCTACCACCTTTTTTAGGATATGAGGGTTCTTGTCACCTTCTTTGTCTGACACTTGCTGTCAAATAAATGCTTTGTGATTTGTATTTTTCCACAATGCTGAATAAATTTTATAAGGATGGTAGCCTAGGCTTCAGGGGGAAGGGCAGGTGTGTGAGGAAGGGCCTGTACAAATGTTTGAGAAAACTCTCCTTTTTCTATGAAGGCTTCTTGATGGAAGATCCCAATCTACAGAACACTAGTTTCCAAAGTTTTACTTCATTTGCCTCCAAACTTCTTAGCTTCCTATTAAGAATGGCATCTGGCTTATAGCCCAAGAAGCAACCTCCATCAGCTTTCCGCTGAAATACCTATTTGTAGGAGAAGAACTTAAGAACTTACAACCATTTCAAAACTAGAAGTGGCCATCAATTTGTTGCTAAAATCTAGGAAAGATTTTTATTATCTGCAAAGCGTTATGGAAATGTTAGCAAATGAACCAAGCCATCCTCCTAAAATTGGGAGGAAAACCATTCCTGCTTCTCCCATTGTCTGCTTTCTCTGTTTATAAATCTGAAATAAGCTGAAAGCTGAGCAGAAATCTGTCTACTGTCTAATTGCTACTTTCTAAGGTAGCCATAATTCTGTCCATACCATCTCCCCTCTACGTGACTGGACAGAGCCATTCTCAGGAAGACAGATAGGCATGCAAACTGTATTGGGACATTGTATCAAAGTATGATGTCCAAAAGGAGAGACAGACCAGGACAAAAGAGCCCTGGTAGTACTGCTTATTGGAAATCGTACATTTTAATGCACCACAATGTTGAGAATTTCAGGGAACAAAGCAGCAAAGGCAGGAGGCAATCACACCAGTAGAATAACACTCTCCAGACACTGGAAGAATGTCCTGCCTTAAAATCGCAGGTCTTAAAAGGAGATTAACCCAGCCATCAGAAAATAATCATCAAAGATGCCAAAATAAAAAAAAAAATAGAGTTTAAATTTTGGAGTCCAAAAGGAGATGAAAGTAATTTTTGAAATTACAGAATTAATACAAGTAGTTTTAGTAAGCAACCAGATTAAATATAAATCTACCAAAAGCATTTATGTGCCTATGTATCAGCAGAAACTGGTTAGAAAATATAATAAGAAAAATAAAGACTCCATATATAATAGAAGACAATAAGTAGAAAATATCCAGAAATGACACTAATAAGAAATGTATGCTAGAAGCCCACATGATGAAGCTTTAATGAAAAATAGAAAAGACTTACATATCTCCTCAAAATTATGCTTTGGTACAATGCTAGTCCAGTAGAAACTGCAATGGACTTTAAAAATTTTGAAATTATTTTGAAGTTTATCATGAAGAATATGCAGGAAAAATGAAAGTGGTGAGAGATCTTCCCTAATAATTATTAAAGCTAATTATAACATTATGATTAGCACTAGCACAAATCTCAAAAAAATAGAACAAAATCACCCCATATATATATGCTTATAAAAACTTAAAGGAAGCAACAAAGAGGGTATGAGATGAATTATCCCACAAGTGGAGAATGGCTATTTTTAAAGTATATGTGATTGTGTATATGCATTTATGTGAAATTATGTATATATCTTTAGAATTTAAAATACAAAATAAATACTAAGGAAGGAAGGAAGGAAATTGGTTATATGAAAAAAAAAAACCTTACAGTGCAACCATATACCCTATTCCAAAATTTACTCCAGATTTTAAGGTTAAATCATTTAACAAACTGGAATAAAACAGAGGTTAATATTTAAACTGACCTCAAGATTAGCAAGGAGTTTTGAAGTGTAATGCAATGAGCCCAACCACAGAGTGTAAGTTATATATATGGTCAAATGATTTTCAGCGAAAGTACCCAAGTAATTTGGTACTGAGTTAAAGTCAAGTTTACCCAAAACCTCAGAATATAAACTTATTTGGATACAGGGCCTTTGAAGATGAAATTAATTATGTTAAAGTAAGCTCATATGGAATAGGATGGCTCCTAACTCCAATATGACTGGTGCCCTTATACAATGGGGAAAAGGAAATCTTCTTCAGTGGGTGAAAGGAAACCTTTTCAACAAATGGTACTAGAAATATTGGATATCCAAGTGGAAAAACAAATAAAACTTGATGCTTACTTTATACTATAATATAAAAATTAGCTCAAATGGATCATGTTCTGTAACACATTTATAATAAAACATAGATGAAAATTGTAGGCACCTTGGGTTTATAAAAGATTTCTAAAATAGGACACAAAAAGCACAGATTATTAAAAAAGAAATCAATTTGATTTCATCAAAATTTAAAACTTACACTTTTTTTAATAGTATTACCTATTATCAATCTGTTTACTTTTTTAAAAAAAATATTTTATTTTTTTGACAGAGAGAGACACAGCAAGAGAGGGAACACAAGCAGGGGGAGTGGGAGAGGGAGAAGCAGGCTTCCCACTGAGCAGGGAGCCTGATGCGGGGCTGGATCCCAGGACCCTGGAATCATGACTTGAGCCGAAGGCAGACACTTAACGACTGAGCCACCAAGGCGCCCCAAAACTTACATTCTTTACGAAACATGACAAAATAAAAGGCAGCCACACACTGGGGAGAAAATATTTGCAAAACATAAATGACAAAGGGACTTTATCTAAAATATATAAGGACTCTCAAAATTCAATAATAGAACAAAAAAAAATGCGCAAATCATTTTAACAGACATTTCACCAAGGAAGATATAAGAATGCCAAAAAACACATGAAAAGATGTTCAGCATCATTAGTTATTGGGGAAAAGCAAATTAAAAATCACAGTGAGATATCACCACATACCCACTAGAATTGCTAAAATTTAAAAGGCCGCCCATACCAAGTGGTGGTAGTGACATGGAGCAACTGGAACTCTCCTACATTGCTGGTAGGAATGTAAAATGTTACAATCACTTTGGAAAACAGTTTGGCAATTTCTTAAAACTTTACACCTATACCCACCATGTGACCCAGTCATTCTGTACCAAGGGATTTACTTAAGAGAAATGAAAGTCTATGTTCACACAAAGACTTGAACAGGAAACGTTCATAGCAGCCTTATTTGTAATATCTACACACAGGAAGCAATCCATATGTCCATCAATGGTTGAAAAAACAAACTCTGGCATAACCAGCTACATAATGAAATACTACTCAGCAATAAAAAGAAATGAAATATTGATACACACAACAGCATAGATGAATTTCAAATAATTATGCTGAGTCCAAGAAGCTGGGGGGGAGGCATATTTTATGACTCCATTTTTATAAAATTCAAGATAGTGCAAACCAAGATGCAGTGATAGAGAGTAGATCAGAGGTTAGTGGGGACAGGGAGAGGGAATTGAGAGAGGAATTGCAAGGGGCACAAGGAAACTCCTAGGAATGATGTATATGTCCATTATCTTGACTGTGGTGATGGTATACTTTAAATATGTGCGGTTTATTGTACATTATACTTCAGTAACCCTTTGAAAAAGAATAGAACTATAAAAAAAAGTAAAAGGCAAAGAATAAGGGGGGAGTATTTTCAATAACAATGACATATAGTAGTTAATGTACCAAGCATATAATGTGGCCCTTACAAATCAATAAGAATAGATAAGTGAATTAAAAAGTCAAAAGTGTAAACAAACCATTCACAATGGAAAAATATGCAAATTTTCAATAATTATATTAATAACAATATTTAAAAAAATGATTTGCCTGCCAATTCTCATTTATAAAAATGGCATTTTTTAAACCTAATGATTAATGCTGATATTGATAGGGTGAGATGAGTATTCATAATCCACAAATCAATGGAAATGTAATTGGAAAAACTTTTCAGAAAAGTCATTTGCCAATATCATTAACGTATTCATATCTCCAGGTGTTGCAACCTGAAGTCATTTTAATTTTTCCCCTTATAATTTCCTCTGTGTATTTTTAACAGCAACCACACATTTTTTTAATCAGAGAAAATATTTATAAAATGGAAAATATGTGAATTAGCTTAATTTTGCAAATATACATATACAAAGAGTAGATTGTACCTTCCAGGTCTCCCCCGCTCCCTCCCTATTGACTGCTCATTTCCCGTGGTCATTGTCACCATGGGATCACTGTCACCATGAGATGTCTCTTCCACATGGCTCATAAAATGGACACCATGATGACAACCACAGTGCTCCATTATCATCTCCCAGTCACATGGTTCCAGCTTATTCCACCATATATGCATCAGCCTTTTTCTAACACCACTCAGATTCTTGCCAGGAGTCTCGAGTCTCTGAGGACATTAATACTAGCTTCTCAAGAAAAAACTAATCTCTAAGGATCTTTATGTCCATGGATGGGGAAAAAAAAGTCCATGTTTTGTCCTCTTGGCAGCTAACCCAGACTTAAAGGGCAGATTATCACCGACATCCTGCAGAAAGAGGAACACAGTGGAATGAATCAAGGCGAGGTAAGATACAGTAGACCTCAGCAGATCATGGAAGGCCCCAGACCAGCCCACCATGATCCAACTTCGAACTATTACTCTCTCTCCCTCCTATACTAAATGGACTCTCATTTGCTTTCAGAGTAAACCAAGTTTTGAATGGAGATCTATTTATCCTTGAGTGAACTAATAAAGGAGTTTAAGTCCCCACAAAGCAGACCATCTAGCAGAAGGAGACTGTCCAGTCTGCAAATATTGACACCAAACAGTGACTGTGTCAATGGGCCAAGCTGCAGAACAGCTGCAACAACACAGACAAGGCATGAAATGTCCTCCTGGGCTCAGAGTTCACACACTGATCCAATCTGAGGATTATCAGTTGTCCTAAATACTCATTAAATCACAAGTGAAGAGGGTTTTCTTTCATGGCCTGACATCTCAATGACCATGTTGAATCATTTTTTAAGATTAGAACTGAAGCCAGAATGATTACCATTCAGGGCACAGGCTGGTCTTAACCGCTGCAAATTGGCCACCCCTAGCTACCTCCAATCCACTGGTAGAACAGATGAAAACATTCACAGCCATGCTCACAATCTTCACCTTTGTTCTTGAGAGAAACACCCAGCAATAACAAAACATGGATTTTATCAAAGCAAACTATTTTCTTGACCATAAAAATGTATTAAAATTTTTTTAAATGAATATGGGTGACAACCTAGACATTTCCCCAAGTAACAAAGAAAGTCATTCAGAATGTTGGATTCCAAGTAGAGCTCTGGGGTCAAGTTTGGTTCTGCCATTAACTTTTTTGGGTATCTCATTCATCTGTCTATGCTTTAGCTTTCTCACTGGTAAAATGAGGGTGTTGAACTAGATGATCTCTAAAGCATTATGCCTAAACACCTGGTTAGAAGTCTAATACAAGATGGCATCTGGTCAATAGACACATGGTACTGAAAGGCTAGAGCCTGGTCTTGAGCCATAAAAGTGGTCCATGGTCTCTTTGTTCTAGTTAGTGTCCAATCTTTCCTTCCTTAGGGCAATATGCCTCATGACTCAGCCTTGGAAGTAGAGGCTACATGCAATCATGATTTAAGGGGGGCATCAAAACATACCAGTTAAATATTTGGAAATATTATCACAATTACATTTGCTTATAAGCTTATTTATGGATTCCTTACACATGGTGGGCTAAAAACATATTTGGTGAATTAATGTATGAACAAATGAAATGCAAAATCTGTGGACCACATTTTAATGTAGCGAACTTTATTGCTCTTGCCTACTTGGGCATTAGCAAAAAACAATACATGAAAGAACAGGTCTTTAGTAAGCCTTACTAATAGATATGTAGTAATTGCTCAGTGAACAGTACAAGATCATTATTAAATGAGCACAGTGATACATATGGAACTGACATAGTCTTTAAGGATAATATATAAAAGGTATTCACACAATTCTGGATTCTGGGATTAAGATCTTTGCCATTTGAAACAACTATCTGTGTTTCCTGACACCAGCCCCTATTAACAGATAGTTTTACTGGCTAGCTGGGGCTCCAAATGTGTAACCAACTCTTCCACCTGAACCCATCCCAGTAAATGCTTATGTTAATTTGAGATACAGGGAAAGATTCATACTGGAACTAAAAAGTGAAGAAGGAAATCTGGTACCACTGGACCAGGTAGGAAGGAGAGAAGGGCCAGAGTTTGGTGAAGGTAGCATGACATCTCTTCCCCATCAGGGTGTGTACTGGTTAGGAACTGGGATCCAGAAGCTAATTACTGGTTTGAGTTCTCACTGCATCATCTCTTAGCTGGGTAACCATGGGAAAGTGATGCTCTTGACTTTAACTTCATCATATGTAAAATGGGTGCTAATAATTCAACCTGATAGCATCCTTGTGAAGATTAAATATCACTGTTGCCTGGCATTTAAAAGACTGTCTGGTGCACAGTAAGAGCTCAGTGAATGGTGGCTATTACCACGGCCAGCCTCTTGGACTGAGTCTGAGCCCATATGGTCAGGAAAAGGAGAGCTAGAGAAGGTTTTCAGGAGAGACTTAATGAGAGTCTAGTGAGGGGCTGAGCCAGAAATGGGCCCAAGTATTCAAGAAAAACTTTATAAAATGCGAGGCATAGCACACCGAGAAGATAAGGGTTTCTGTGCAGGAATCATCCATTCTCTCCAGGTCTGCAGAGAAACTGACCATGCTATAGCACTTTGAGAAGTGGAAGCTTGAGAGGCACCCAGGGATAATGGTCTTAATATTAATAATAGTGTGCATTTGTTGAGCACTTGTTGCCCATCAGGCCTGGTTTTAGTTATATGGACTGATTAATTTTAGCATGGAGATTCACCTTCCCATGAAGGGTAGGAGCGGGAATGAGGATGCTCCAAGCAGCTCTGAGGTCAGCAGCCGTGGATGCATGGGAGCAGGGAGGGACTGACAGGTTTATAAGATCATGGGAGGCACTTCTCTGGGGAAACTCCTAGGACATCTAGGAGGTAGGATCAAGGAGAGCTAATTCCATTTATGAAGCTGGTGAAAGCTCATGCCTTCATACTATGGGTATCAAAAAGAAGTGACCAGTACTTACAAATATGAGGCTGGTATGTGCCATGCTATTTGGAGCATTCACCCAAATTGTCAAAAAGAGTGGATTTATCTTCATGGCTGCAGCATTTGCCAGCACATGGGCCACATTCAATTTCTCTAAGGGAACCTGAGACCGTGTCATAATCACATGAATTTTTTACCCACATTTGACTCTTAACACCTCCTCTGCATTTGTTTGGTGTTTAGTTCTTAATTATTTTTGTTTATTTAACAAATACACATGCCGATCTCTGCTATGTTTCACATAGTTTGAAATATTTTATAATTGTTAAGCTATTTAATCTTTACAAAAAATCCTATGGGGTAGGTACTATTCCGATGCCCATTTTACAGGCTGGAAAAGTGAGGTAAAGAAGTTAAGTAGAAACAACTATAAGCTGCACATAGGGTAAGAGACAGAGCAAGGATTCAAACCCAGACACTCTCACTTATAAGTACACGTCATTAGCCCTGCCATCATGGACTCCCACATCTCAGGGGGTGGGGAGGAGATACTTCTTTTCAAATACTATTCTCCATCTGGTAGCTTCACTTTTAGAAGAAGAAGGAAAACAAAAAGAAACAAAAAGGTCTGGAAGCTCGGAGGGAACAGACATCCCCATGGCACCATGAAGTGCCTGTCTGACATTCCAGTCACTTTAGAGCAAATCCTTTTCCAGTGACTACTTTTCCCCGCTCACTGGCCTAGAAAGTGATGAGACAATGCTATTGCATGTGCCCAGAGTGGATTTTGCTGCAAAACTGACTGTCACACTGTGTCCCTCTTATCTCCCCATCCAGGCAGTCCCAAAGGGAAAACTGACCTACTGGGCAAGGTCCTCATGTCCACGTCTTCCCTTTTGAGGACTCAAATCAAAGCCACCATGTCCATCACTGAAACAGCTATCAGAGAAGCAGCTTCCTGACACCTGCCTTTTCTAGATATTTTCCCTTCCAGGGAGCATGCCATTGCAATGTAACCCTGTCCCATTTCAACCTGGTGGACTTCAGGCCCCCGGGAGGGAGACGGCAGGTACCGGGCAATGAGGAAGCCCTGAGCTCTCGTTCCAGCACTACTGACAGTTAGTTGTGTGGCCTTGGGTAAGTCATTTAACGTCTCTGCATTCATCTATAACCTGAGCGGAAGAGCTAGGAAAGATCTTTTTTTCAACATGAATGTAGTTTGTAAAGATCTTTTAATACCCAGTTTTCCAGGTTCTTTTGTGCCCACTTGTATCCAAAGCCAAGTAACTGCAAGGTTCCAATCCGGCTGGTGAGAGGCAACCATTCACACTCTTCCCCCGGCACCTTCATCTCCCCTGTTCCCACTCTCTACTTCTCTCTCTCTCCTCTTTTTATCATTCTTCAAAATACCTCCTCTACCTCTACACAATTCCAAACTTCAAGAGTAGTCTTTGATTTGTAAGTGGAAAGACTTCTGGGGAAAATCTATCTTCAGGGCTCCTGGGTGGCTCAGTCAGTTAAGCGGCTGCCTTCGGCTCAGGTCATGATCCCGGGGTCCTGGGATCGAGACCCTCATCGGGCTCCCTGCTCAGTGGGGAGCCTGCTTCTCCCTCTGCCTGCCACTCCCCCTGCTTGTGCTCTCTCTCTGACAAATAAATAAACAAAATCTTTTATCTTCATGTGAAAGAGCCACAAAACACAGACAGATGTCCATGGCTTTCTCCAAATTTCTCCATGAACTCTGGGTGGAGAAATTGCTTTCCACTACTTACCTACTCTGGTTATTTCTTCTCCTGGCCCCCACCACTAAGTAACTCTAGGCAGTTCCATCATTCTTTGAATTCTGGTTCGTAAAATGGGATTAAAATATCTACTGTATCAAGTTGTTGTGTTAAAATTTCAGTGCTCGGCACAGTGTAAATTCTTGGTCATTATTATGTGTAAATATTAATAATGATATTTTGTATAATGAAGCTTATCCAGAAGGCTCTGGAATGGCAGTATGTATGGGTCTGTTGGCATGGTCAGACAGGCATAAAAGGGCAGGAGTAGAGTGTTTTCCTCAGAGAGCTAAATTGCCCTCACCTCATTCTCCTCAGACCCTTGCCAGAGCTCATGATTTACAAATACACAAAAAGCTCCTGGGTTGTGAGCCCCAGAAGGAATTTGGAACGAGTCTCTTCTCTTTCTTTGAGGGGTGGAGAGACAAATGATAATGCTCCAGTGATGGGGAAAAAAATTGCAGACAGCACATCACAAACCCAAGGGTGGTTGTCTGGGGCCTCAGACCCCTGTGTTATTTAATAAGGACCTCAGGTGTGCTAAGCATTGTGGTGAGGAGTGGCCTGTCCTAAAGAACATTTTCTTTTACAAGTTAATTAAACAAGTCAGCATACTGAATAGCTTTCTAATTCATCAGGAAAACCGGAGGGCAAGCCATAAAAGAAGTAAACCACAAATCCAGCGCATGCTGTTCTCATTCTGTCAGTCAGAGCTAGCAAGAGGGGTAAATAAACCAGCACAGTATTCCTCTGGCCTGGATCCCTGTCCCATCCTTGCTCAGAAATTTCCTTGTAGGACAAATGGCCTGGAGGGGACCATGTGCTCTTTCCTAATGGCAGTGTTAAAGGAGATAGAGCCCTAAAGTTTGGATCGACTTGATTTGAGAAAGCAGGACACTGATGTCCACTCTTATGAGCTGGCCCTGCAGCCCAATGGCCCAGCTTGGTTCCCTCCCCTCCAGCCCCATCAGAGCAAAGCTGCTCCTTGGCAGAGTCAAGACCGCTGCACAGAAACAGAGCACCTGGCCTTGACTTCAGCCAGTTTAGGAGGAGGCGAAGCCAGACCACATAAATCACTCGTGAAGCTACTGGACAGGCTTGCTAATAATCGCCCAACATTTCCACCTTCTTCCTTCATTTCACAAACTTTAAAAAAAATTTTTTTAAATAAGTAGATCTATTCCACTTGCTTTGGAACCTCAAAATATCCAGGTTGTTTCCTGCAAATCTCCTTTACCCTTCACCAGAATGTCATCCCTGCTCCCAGTGGTCTCTGAGCTTCCTGAATCTGTACTTGCACCACACGCCACGTGCCCACTGCCCAGACGGATGCTGCTGGGACTGACCGGGAAGTGCCATTGTCAATGGGTAGGATCTTTAGATGCCAGGGCCAGCTACGTTCCTGAGTTCTGTGTGGGCAGAATGGGGATAATGTTCAAGGGGGCCCTTAGGATCATCAGAAGAGCTATATGACACTTAATTTCCATGTGACTCTTGCCTACCCTCGAAAAGTGCTATGGACTGCACATTTGTGTCCCCACAAAACTCATATGTTGAGACCTAACCCCCAAAGTGATGGTATCAGGAGGTGTGGCCTTTGGAGCTGCTTAAGCAATGAAGGTGGAGCCCTCATGAATGGGACTAGCGCCCTTATGAAAGAGACCCCAGAGAGCTCCCTCACCACTTCTGCCATGTAAGGACACAGTGAAAAGGGAGAAGATGTGATTTATGAATCTAGAAGCAGGCCCTCGCCAAACAAACCTGCCAGTGTCTTGACATTGGACTTGCCAGGCTCCTGAACTGCAAGAAATAAGTATCTGTTGTTTATAAGCCGCTGAGCCCAGTCTAAGGTACTTTGTTACACAGCAGCCTGAACGGACTAAGACAATAAGCAAATCTCAAATCTAATTAAGACACTCCAGCAGCAAGGTCAGTTGTCAGGAAAGACAACCCAGGGAAGGTATGTGGGAGTAGACTGGAGCTGGGGAAAAAGCAGTCAGCAGACATCAAAAGGAAGAAACTGGTCAAATAGCATCAGGCTCGTCTCTCCTGAGTGAGCATCACGCTAACCACAAAGAGCTGCTGCATTAATTACACTTCTCCTTGCTGAAGATTGACTCCTGGAATATCTGCGAGAACTAATGAGCACAATCATAGCACCTCTCAGAACTTTTCACCTGCCAAGCACTTTACAAGATTAGCTCATTAATCCACATTGCCCTCCTGTGAAGCTGGTAATTATTATTATGCCCAGTTCAGAGATGGGGTAACTGAGCAGAGATGAAGCTACTGCCTGGTGCCTCTGGGCGCACCAGAGCCGTTCCTGTTCCGCACAGCAGAGCACAGGTCTTTGAGCTACATTATCCCTGTCTTTCCCCTTGGCCCAGCCTCCCATTGATACGAGTATCCCTGAACAGGGTAGAAAATATAGGGGCTGGATCTTCATGTCATGTAATTACTGATCAATTCCCTTGTATAACAGTCATTACCCAAAAGAAGTTACTCTTATAGCTGAGGTATTGCTAGACTCTTGCAAATGACCAATTCATACTCAAAATAATGAATTATTAATCTAATCAACAGATATTTACTGAACACATTCTATATTTCAAACATTATACCATGCACTGCACTCAGTGTTAACTCAGTTTTTAAAAAATAGGTGCCCCTGGGTGCCTCAGTCAGTTAATCGTCTGCCTTCGGCTCAGGTCATGATCTCAGAGTCCTGGGATCGAGCGCTGCTGGGAGCCCACTTCTCTCTCTCCCTCTGCTGCTCCCTCTGCTTGTGTTCTCTCTCTGTTTCTCTCTGTGTCAAATAAATAAATAAATAAATCTTTAAAAAAAAAAAGAGTAGTTTAAAAAAATAAAAAATAAGTAAATAAAAAATAACATGGATGCCCCTTCATTTTTATTGTAAGGTTACTTAACCCAAATATAGGGGATTCCTATAGAATTAAAATGCTTATTGTTTCATATTTCTGCTGTCCCCAGCTTTTGCATCCTCTAAATTTTGTTGACACAAAGAAGGAACTAATCACTTATAATCTATCAACATTATCCCAGGTGTTGGAAAAGAAAGGAGCCTTTTGCCCGTTTGGTTCTGAACTTACTATGTAGCCAATTCTGCTCTTGGAGCAAGTAGGGGTCCCTCCCCTTGGTTCCCAGAGTATAGCAGGCAGCCCTCAGGGGTAGGAAACCTTAAGGTGGTAGGAAACCTCCAATGAATCCCTGTCCAACTTTCCAGGGTGCCTGGTTTTATCAAAGATTCAGTAAGTAGAAGCTAAGTAAATTATTTGGTAAGTAATTTAAAATATTGATTTCCTAATAAAACAAGCAAGGCCATATTATGGAGTAAACTCAAGCACAAGACTTTAAACAAATATCAAGCTCATGGCCCACCTTCAGCTGGCTTGGTGCCTTGATGTGCTTAGAGGATACAGTTGGAGGGGTACTGTGGGCCTATACTACCACATGACATCTATGTTCAATTTTGGGGTGATCTGAGCCAGCACTAGAGGGAATCTTGTTAAGGTTCAGGATCAGATTTAGAGGCCCAGAGATCAAAGGTGCCCATTAATGTAGACATCACTGCCTGTGGCATCAACCATGGATGTCAAGTTTCTGGGGAGCAGAGATCAGATGGATACATGTCAGGAAGAAAACAGACAGGTGTGATGGAGGGAGGCCACCTAGGTATATCTTGTGGGAGCTGAAGTGGCTGCTCCTGATTCCAGGCCTTTCCTAATACAGTGGGATGGTGCTTGTGAAAGCATGTGGCTGAGAATCCAGAATCTGATCAGATGGGTCTGGGTTCCTGTTCTGACACCAACACCTATTACTAGGATGAGACACTTAACATCTCCAAGCCCTCAATTTCTTCATCTCTAAAACAGACCAGGCAGTTGTGTTTCATGACATGGTGAGGATTAAATTAAGTAATCCACACAAAATGCTCCATGTGCCTGATCCAATATTCCTAAAATAACCATAAGTTATTATGATTTCTAAATTATAACGTGCTACACAATTACAACAAAATATATTAATTTTCATTATTACTTTCCTCTTAAAAAATTTCCCACCCAGGGTCACCTGAGTGGCTCAGTCGGTTAAGCGTCTGCCTTCAGCTCAGATCATGATCTAGGGTCTTGGGATTGAGCCCTAACATCCAGCTTCACACTCAGCAGCAAGTCTGCCTGGGGATTCTCTCTCTCTCTCTCTCTCTCCCTCTGCCCCTCCCCCCACATTCTCATGCATGCTCTCTCCTCCCTCTCTCTCTAATAAATAAATAAATAAATAAATCTTTAAAAAAAAAATGTCTCACTTAGTGCCCTTAGTTTAAGGTTATGCCTGATTAAAATGAACAGATGATATTTTATCCTTAGTTATATCTGTAGGGCATCTTTTTGCCTTTTTTAAAACAGTAATCTTTTTCCTTTTTTAAAATTTAAATTCAATTAATTAACATAGTTTCAGAGGTAAAATTTAGTGATTCATCAGTTGCATACAACACCCAGTGCTCATTCCATCACGTGCCCTCCTTCATGCCCATCACCCAGTTACCCCATCCCCCCGCCCACCTCCCCTCCAGCAACCGTCAGTTTGTTTCCTATAATTAAGAGTGTCTTAGGGTTTGTCTCACTCTCTGATTTCGTCTTATTTTATTTTTCCCTCCCTTCCCCTAGGTTCCATGGGGATTTGGATTTATGCTATATTCACAAAAATCCATCACTTATTAGATTAAAAACCTTAAAAATAAATCATACAAACTTTGGAACAAGGACCCAAATATGTGAAATAGTAGAAGCTAGAAACAATATGAGTATATTTTAAAGATTCAGTGCAATCTCGGGGTAGAAAAACAAAACCGATTATCCCTATAGTGATTTCTGATAATCCCACCAGGATTAAGACTGGCCCATTAGCAACACGACAAGGATATAGTGGTGGTGCTAAGTGATAGGATGCAGTGATGGAATTCTAGGAAGTAGAGGTATTTCATATCTGCATATCAAAATCCCCAGTCAGTCCCCTCCAGGTAGGTTGGGAACGTGACTTCACTTGTGTGTGCTGCTGGTTGCCAGAGGAGCCAAGAAGAAAAAGAGAACTATTCATCATAAGTCCCACCTGACGCTGCCCCAGCATCCTCTACTCATGTTGAGGTGAAAACCTCATCTCTACCTGCCCAAAAGCCACTATAACAACAGTTTTGTTGAGTTGTGCTATGTCTATCTCTCCTTATTATTTCAACAGAAGTTATTTATTCAGTCTAAAAAAAAAAAAGGTGAGCATGATGAATAACAGACCTTACCTATAACATATAATAATTCAATGAATGATCAAGCTGTCAATGGGGAGGACAGCGGCAGTTGGTGGGAGGGAGATGTGGAGAGGAGGTTATGATATACTCTGAAAATACATTAGTATGCAGTGTATCTTGAGATCTCACCCACAACGTCTCCTGCAGCAAAAGTTTTAAGACTTTCAAGCAAAGAAGATAAACTTCAGATAGCCCATATAAATACCGCTAGGTCCCTGGAACCCATGAATTGAATCAGCTGCAGGTCATGAGCTGGTTTCCCGGCACTACTGACATTTGGGGTTAATTCTTTGTGCTAAACGGGTAGTCCTGTGCATTGTGGCATGTTTAGCAGCACCCTTGTCTCTACTGGCTAGATGTCAAGAGCACCTTCCCCCGAGTTGTGACAAGCAAAAATCTCTCCAGACATTGTCAAATGTCTTCTTGGGGGAGGAGGGCAGTTTGGGGGACAAAATAGCCCCCAATTGAAAACCACTGCTTATCATCTCTCAAAAGTAGTTTCTCTCCAAGTCGGATAAAGTTTGGGGAGGGGGCCTTAAGATTATTAATGATATTTTCTGGTAAAATGCCATTGGACTATTGAATTAAATGATCCTATTTCTGCTTCATTTGATGCTTAGAACTGTGTGTGTGTGTGTGTGTGTGTGTGTGTGTGTGTTAAGGCTATGCAGGACTGTTTTACACAACAAGCAGAAAATCATAAAGCAGAAAAAGCTGTTTGAAAAATATTCCACAAAAGATTAATGACATAAATAGAATACATTCATACAAGAGAAAAAAATGGGGAAGGAGAAAAAAATCATTTTCATACTTGAAGGTACACATTAGTTGAACTGCCTTTATTTTCTTTCTTATCATGAAGAGACTCCAAGAAATGTAATTGCAAATACTGTCAAAAGTTAATTACATTATTATAAATTATATCCTTTTACTACTCTCTGGGGAACACTAAGAATTTTAGGGTGAATAGATATGTTCATGTTGTAGTCAATATACAATTTATGTCATCGAGCTAGTATTAAATAAAATTAATTCCCACACTGTGTCATGGAAGTAATCAAGAACGGAACTATTTCTTCTTTGGAATTCCTAAGAAGCATTTAAGTTTTAGTGTTGCTAGCACTGTGCATTGACAAAACACTTTTTATTTGAGAGACTCAATGCCTGGGGCAGGCAGATAGATGTAGTTAACAGAGTCAGATCAAAAGCACACAGAGAAGACTTCAGCTAGAATTTTACAAAGCAAGTCTAAGGCTGAAGAGAGAAAGAGAGGTTAAAAAAGGTAAGAGGTTAAGACCTTAGGATTTTTTAAATTATTATTTTATGTATCACACATCTCTTTCAGACAAATGCAGCTCTGTGTGCATTGTGGTTCTTGTGAACACATGTCTGGAGGTTTAAAAGAAGGAAGAGAAGAAGGAAAAACTCAAAGGACTTCATGTATTGCCTCATTTAATCCTTATAATGTCCCTGGGAAGTATGTGTTATTGACCCATTTTAAAGATGAGGAAACTGGAGGCCCAGGAAGTAACTTGTCCAATGGCAAGTGATAAAACAAAGATGCCACAGCTCAAGCTCAGCTCTGTCAAGTTTCAAGGTCCTCCTCATACTCATAAGCCACTTAAAGTAACCTCTCTGGCCAAAATATCTCTTTTCATTTTGAGAATGGTCTACTCTCTTCATTTTCTTTCAGTGTCTGCAATCAGCCAATGAGGAATTCATTCAAGTTAACAAATAACCTCTTCTAAAGCTCCAAATAATCTAGGTTAAATGTTTATAAATCATGTATGTGTCAGCATAAATAAATTGGAGATTAACACATTTTTAGAATTTAGATTTAAACCTGGCTCTTTGATTTATTAGCTATGTATCTTGTGGAGATTCAAATGCTTTATGACGTAATAGTCATTTGTGACCTGGTCTAGATACCTAATCACTATTTGGGATCATTTTTTTTTTTTTTTTTTTAATATATGTTGTTTCATTTCTTTCTTTTTTTTTTTTTTTTAAAGATTTTATTTATTTATTTGACAGAGAGAGACACAGCGAGAGCAGGAACACAAGCAGGGGGAGTGGGAGAGGGAGAAGCAGGCTTCCCACCGAGCAGGGAGCCCGATGCGGGGCTCGATCCCAGGACCCTGGGATCATGACCTGAGCCGAAGGCAGACGCTTAACGACTGAGCCACTCAGGCGCCCCTATTTGGGATCATTTTATATGAAATAATGCATTCTGGATTCTAAATAACTGATTCACAAATGTTAGAATACAATCTAACATTAAAAAGAGGATCCTTGTATTTTATTTTATTTTTTTAATAAAGATTTTTATTTATTTATTTGACAGAGAGACAGCGAGAGAGGACACACAAGCAGGGGGAGTGGGAGAGGGAGAAGCAGGCTCCCCGCGGAGCAGGGAGCCCTATGCGGGGCTCGATCCCAGGACCTTGGGACCATGACCTGAGCTGAAGGCAGACGCTCAACAACTGAGCCACCCAGGCGCCCCAGAGGATGCTTGTATTTTAGGTGTCTAACTCAGATTTAGCCATTTATCAGTGGGATAATATGTCTGGGTTTCATAATTTGTAAAATAGTACTCTACCTATGTTGTCACAATTCTGATAGGAATATCAAATGGGATAACATATGTAAAGTGCTTTGGAAAATGATCAGAAGGGTACCATTATTACTAATATTGTTACTTAAATGTGTATGTGTGTTTTCCACTAAAAACAGAAAAAATAATTACTGTGCTACATATATGTTTTGGTTTGTTTGGTTTGTGTTTTAAGTCTAAAATATAACTGTCAATTCATGGCATAGCTATAAATTAAGAAAAAATGACACTTGTCAATCAAAATGGCATGCAGCAAAGGACAGTTTCTCCCAACGTTATAGGCCACTTTTACTGCCCACAATGATATGCACAAGAGATCACTGAACGTGATTTCTTTTCATAAATGTCTTCATGTAATCAATGAACAGCTCGGACTCTCTTCATCCATAATGCTTCAGCCCCAGATCTATTTATTTTCTGCAAATAGGCCTAAACACTGCAAATATAATATATTGTAAGACTCCCTCAATGCATTTACTTTTTCATTCATCTTCATAAAAAAAATACGTAGCAATGAAATTGCTATAGTTCTTCATGAGCTACCTACCTGCCAAGGGCTCCAACAAACTAGTGAAGATTAACTAATATTTGGAGAAAACCACTTAAAGTCTGAAATATTTGATGCATTATGAAATCTACACGCTATCCCTATGGAAATGCAAAGCTTGGTGGCTCTTCATTTGCAATTCATGTGCATGGACAAGATAGTCCAAGGAAACGCTCTGCCCAAGCTAAGCCGACAGCCGATAGAAGCCAGTCAGCATTTCCTGTGATGTCAAACCATCGAGGGAGCCAAGCTAATTTTTTCAGTTTCTACACATTTTGTGCTTATCCTCCGTTTATAAATGCTCTAAATCAAGTAGCAATTGCATTTAAAAATAGCCCCATATTTGAAGCAACCACTAGGTAAGAGTTGTTCACTAAGCATATCCCTTGGGATAATAGGACAGGCAGTTAGTGACAAAACTAAGGTTTGATTAAAGGAATTAGGGAACGAGACCTCGGATAAACTTCTGTTCTCTTTGTGTTTAGATGGTTGCCTACTGAGCCCTGAAGTCATACCACAATAGCTCTATGGATGCCGGTGGTTGGGCAAGGCCGTGGAGGGGTGAGGGCTCTCTCTGAAGGACAGAAGAGCAGGTGGGCAGTGTCACTGATGCCACATTAATTGTGAACTCAATAAAGAATATGTTTGAGGGCGCCTGGGTGGCTCAGATGGTTAAGCGTCTGCCTTCAGCTCAGGTCATGATCCCAGGGTCCTGGGATCAAGTCCTGCATTGGGCTCCCTGCTCCTTGGGAGCCTGCTTCTCCCTCTGCCTCTCTCTCTCTGTCTCTGTCTCTCATGAATAAATAAATAAAATCTTTAAAAAAAAAAAGAGTATGTTTGAAATAGCAACCACATCATAGTTTAGTTGGATTAGGGACTGGCTGCTTTATGAGCAGATTTAAAATCTTTCACAGTTATATTAGTTTCCTACCACTGCTCTAACAAATTACCACAAACTCAGTGGCTTCAAAAACCCAAATTTATTATCTTACAGTTCTGTAGATCCAAAGCCTGACATGGGTGTCACGGGACTAAAATCAAGGTGTTGGCAGGGCTATGTTCCTTTGTGGAGGCTCTAGGTGAGAATCTGTTTCCTTGCCTTTTCCAGTTTCTAGAGTCTTCCATTTCTTCGCTCATGGCCCCTTTCCTCCAACTTCACAGCCAACAAAGAAGCATCTTTCTGACGCATTTCTGTGGTCACATCTCTTTCTCAGACACAGGAAAAGTTTTCCACTTCTAAGGATTACTGTGATTAGATTGGGTCCATGTGAATAATATAAGATACTCTCCCTATCACAAGGTCCTTAACCTTCATCATATTTGCAAATGGAGGGTAACATATTAACAGATACTGGGGATTAGGACAAGAACATCTTTGGGGGGCTATTAACCTGCCTACTAAAATTGTCCATGATCTGAAAATTCCCAAATCCTTTACCCACCCATCCCCTTTAATGGGAAATCCCTCCCACCCAGTGCAGTGAGCAATTTTGCTTGCTGCATATTAACCCTGAGAACCCATTATTATTACTATTAATAATTTATATAACAAATTCTCAACGGGTTCTCCTGACAATTATTAGAATATAGCTATGCTTTATTACAACTTCCTTCTTTCTTTTTAAAAGTAACATCTTTTTACAATATTGGGTTTGGTTGGGATATTTTTGCATTATATTTTTGTTTTATTTAATGATCAGCATCTGTAAAAAATTTTAAGCTGAGAGAGCAGTGAGGCATTTTCCTGATTTTCTCTGACATGATCTGCATTTTTAAAAATGTTCTTTAAAAGTGGTTAACTGAGGTAAAATTAACCTGTTCTGCTCTGGAACCTGCAGAGTGGCCAACATCATGGCATTACTAACCAGTGGAATTCTTATGGCTGTTACTTAGAAATTAGCTTAATTAGTACATTTATAATTAATTTTAACTAATAATAATTAAATGTAACTAATAATTAAAATTTTATTTGATATTTTACCTAAACTGCTTGGCAGAAAAGTCATAAAGAGACCTATTATATTGGTCAGGTTAGAATAAGCTATGCTAGGGGCACCTGGGTGGCTTAGTTGGTTAAGCGTTTGACTCTTGGTTTCAGCTCAGGTCATGATGGAGCCCCCTATCAGGCTCCGCACTGGGCATGAAGCCTGCTTTAGATTCTTTCTCTCCCTCTTCCTCTGCCCCTCCCCACCCAAAATTTTTTTATAAAAAAAGAATAAGCTATGCTATGAAAACTAATAAATATTGATACCTCAAAAAAAAAAAACTAATAAAATAAAGAGCCCAGTGCAGTTCAGGTAACTTCATCCCATCATGTAGCTAGCTATACCATCAGGAAAGCAGGCTTGCCGAGGTTGTTACAGGCAGGAGGACAGAGATGGAGGAAGCATATCTGCTTTTAATTCCCTCAGCTACAAAGAGACACACGTCACTTCCTCTCACAAATCACTGCCCAGAAATAGTCATATGACTCTGACTGGACCTCAGAGAATGCTGGAAACAGAAGGGAGTGCGGATGGGTTATTTGATTAGAGCTAATTGTCTTTGCTACTCTATCACCTTCATCCTTTCACTGACTTCTTTTGTCTTATGAAAGGTGAGCAAATGGGACACCTGGGTGGCTCAGTCGGTTAAGCATCTGCCTTCGGCTCAGGTAATGATCCCAGGGTCCTAGGATCGAGCCCCACATCGAGCCCTGCATCGGGCTCCTTGCTCAGTGGGGAGCCTGCTTCTTCCTCTCCCTCTGCCTGCAGCTCCACCTGCTTATGCTCTCTCTCTCTCTCTCTCTCGCTATCACTATCTCTCTCTCTCTCTGTCAAATAAATAAATAAAATCTTAAGAAAAAAAGAAAGGTGAGCAAATGGAAGTAGAAGTGAAAGTGATCTGTAGCTAAAAAAACCAAGCCACCCTCTATCCTAACACCTCCATTAGTATTCTACCATTTTGCAGTTCTAGGATTTTCTGAAGGTAGGATCATTTTCTATATCTAAGACAGAGTCTCTCAAGGTTGTCTAATACGACTAATTTCCATTAAAGATGTGGCAATTTCTGTGACTGACAGTTTAAAGCCACTTCATTTGTCTTTCCCTGAATTTACTTTTAGGATGGTCAATAATGTTGACTCACTCGAAGCTTATACACCACAAAGGGACCTGAATGCCACTTTCCCAGGTGTTTGAAGTTAATATTTTGATCAATTTAATTTGCAAATATTTTATTCAAATAGACATCTCAGACTCTGAAACACCTTCCAGTTGCTTTTTCAAAACATACCTTTCCTGGGGGCAATGAAGTGACCAATTCCACCACCTTAGAGAACTATGATTTGAAGTCACATAGCCTGATGCAGAAATGCCAGTTCTCCAGGTTAAAGACTCCTTGTTATCCTATTGATCTATGTTCAAACTTTCAATCATTGTCTCTTAGTTATAATACTTGCTTCCTACAAAATTCAACAAAATTATTTTTGCAAATGAAAAATTAAAATAGGTGATATAAAATTTATCAGCTCACATAATCTTCTGACTTTTTTGAGTGAATGAATTTAGTAGTCATCCGCCTGCTCACATTTTTTAAAGACTTATTTACTCATTTTTTAAAGAGAGAGTGCATGTGTGCAAGCAGGGGCAGAGGGAGAGGGAGAGAGAGAATCTCAAGCAGACTCCACTCTGACCGTAGAGCCCAACACAGGGCTCCATCCCATGACCCCAAGATCATGACCTGAGCCAAAATAAAGAGTAGGACGCTTAACTGACTGAGCCACTCAGGTGTCCCTTCCCTGCTCACATTTTTAAGTTGAAACAGAGCCTAGATTAAAGGTAAAAGTCAATGCTTAGCTTTTCACTGTCCCTTCCAAATCCAAACACTAAACACAGATGTGGCAAGAGTTATGGTACAACCTAATCTCCACATACCTTCGACCCAGGGCTCTGGGTGGTTAGAGTCAACTCCAGAAAGGATTCTATGTCCTTTGGATGAATTGGGATGGGGACTCTGGGTCCTTTGACAAAATCTCTGAATTCAAGATTCAGACTGTCTCATAGAAAACTTGAGATTTCTTCAGTTATTCAATAAATACTGTAGAGCCCTTACTAGTGCCCTTACATTGTGCTGAAATCTGTTCTACAACAATGAACAAGAAAGACATCATCCTGACCTTTCGACATTAGAGTCTAGTGAGAAAGATGCTAAGGGAGATGGAAAAAGGAAGAGATAAACTGCAGTAAAATAACTATGAATAATGCTGACTGCCATGGGTACTATTTGCAGAGAATACCAGAGGGAAGTCCTGTGCATAAATGGGGAGTGCTCCCTGAAGAGTGGTGGGGACAGAGGCTGGTGACACAAAGCCAGGGTAGTGTCAGCTGGCCCGTCAACTCAGACTGCAGCAGCCATATGTGAGCAGTTTACTACTAGAGGGAATGGCAGAACTTGAGGACCACCTTTCTGCCCCATCTCCTTGCAGATTATGATCACCATCATTTCTTGAGGACTGACCTCAGCCCTAAGCACTTTACATGGGTAAATTCATTTTACAGATAAGGAAATGGTGCCAAGTGGTTCCACCCTGTCTCCCGGAGGGTGGGTCTGACTTCCTGCGTGCCAGGCTCTCTGTCCCATTCCAGGCCATGGGGACTATCAAGGTAACCTCTTGTGGATCACTGACCTCCCAGACTAACAATCAGGTCTTAGCAACCAAATTAACTAACAGTTAATAGTGATTGCCAAAGTCTCAGTCTCTCCCAATAGGACTAAAGATAATAAAATCCTCTTAAATTCTATAAAGAAAGTATCAAAATGCACAATGTTATATGGCATCAATGGACAAAATATACTGGAAGTGTGTACAGCAATATTGCCTTTCTTTTTAGCCAAAATATTCAAATACAACTTGTATTTTCATACATGGTTTTGCCTATCTGAATATGTTGAGCCTATGCAAAGATGTCAGGCAATGCAAAGATGGGGAATATAGAAAGGACAAAACAAGGAAGGAGGAAGGAAGGAAGGAAGGTCCAAGAGGCAAGAGTCAAGCCAATTTATACTTGTAGGTGATATTTCTAAAGTTGTTTCAGAGCATTCTGAAGTTTTTGCCTTTCTTATAGACAACCAGACTGCCATTAGATGATAAAGTTGATTAAATGTAAATATCTTGGTATTTAAGTAAAATGTTGTCTTTCCCATCAGGAGTCCATCCTCGATCTTCAAAAGTACAAAATGGCGGAGGACATCAAGAGACCTTGGCTCTGGCCTTGGTGTCTCACACTGGCCAAGTCACACAACCTCGAGGGGATTTTTTTCCCCACCAGAAAACAGTATTTTATATTAATTACCCTGTAAGGACCCTTTGAGCTCTACAATTCATGCCTCAGTGTCATGAGTATCAAACACTGCCTGAAACAGTGGCCATCCGAGGATGCTGTGTGCCCTGAAAGCTGGAAATCAGTGGAGCAGAAGTTAAATGTGGCCACCTTCACACTCTGGCCCAGTTTGATTCAACTTGGACACTTCCTCTGTGGAGCCTTCCCAAGACCGCCCAAAGAGCCACTTGGCTCAAACCTTGCCTCCCTCTTTTTGCTTTCCTCCCCACCCGTGGAAATCCATTCAAGGAGAGAGCTCCCTTCAGAATCTCTTAATGAGAAGGCCCCAGCCTTCTGGCCTTTCAGCGCAGGAACTCCATGTCCCCATTTTCAAGGCCCGGCTTGCCACTTTGGCCCGCTGCCTCTGGCTCGCGTTCCTGATCAGGGAAGTCTGAAGTTGTATAAAATCGTGTGAGGAAAGCTGCCCCTGTGTCATGGGCCCCCATAGGCAGGAGGAAGAGGTGAGAATCCGCACATCGCAGGAGCAAGAGAGGGCTTTATTTTTTTTTCTGTTTGTATGTTTGCTTCTCTATGGTTTCCAGCTTCTACCTTCCCTTCTGACATGGTCTGCAGTATGTCTGCCCTCTCCATTCATCCTGTCACAGTTCCCTCACTTGTGCTAAGGCACTGTATGCTGCCTATCCAGACCAGTTGAGATTCTCAGAAGGCCTAGCAGTCATCAGGAAGGAAGGTCAGAATCTGAATCTGAGTGCTGGGAAGAAGAAAGAAATGAGGTAAATGAGGAAGCAGGCCCTACCCACATGCTGTTACCATATTCTCCATCTGGTCCTCTTTCCAGTCTCTCCTCCCCACATGCTGAACTGTCTACTGAGGACACTCTGCGTTGAGTCATAAGTTCTTTGCCTGCCAGGGAAGGGAGCTCCAGCCCAGCAGGGCCCAGAGATAGGAAAGCTCAGGCCTTCTCTGACTTCTCAAGGTCATTTCCTCACAGTGGCCTAAGCTCAGCACCACGAACACTGCCATTTGGTTGTAAACTTGGCAGTTTAAATTCAACACCAAGGGAGCATATCATGACTTGCCAGTTCTGGAATGGCACCCGAATACCCCATGCATGTTCCTCAGTGAACACCTGACCATCTGCCCACTCAGCCTCCACCAACTGGGCCCTCTCCATAATGTCAATCACTTTTTGTAATATTCTCACTGCAGGGACCTCTTTGACAGGCTGGGTCCCTACATTTCAAATGAGTTATGAGGCTCTAAGAGTTTGAAATTGGGGATCCCCTGAGCAGAGGTCTACGCTGTTGGGTCCCCATTCTCAGGTCACTTAGTAACTGAATTCAAGGAATGAAGATTAAAAGCTGTCTTTGGAGGGACTTAACCAATGAAAGCCAAACTAAGTTACTTATAGATATCCTTTTCTACTTTACGTTGTTCCTCTAACTTACAAATAATTTCCCAAATCAAGATTTAATTCCCCCACCACACTACTACCCCCCTTCAACATCCAAGTAAACCTCCACATTCCCCAGTGGGCAGGTGAGGCCCAGATTTGAATATGGCTTCAAGGGCAACATGTACTTTGTTTCCCCAATATTTTGAAAATACTTACCTAAGGTCACCATAACTTAATATGAAAATTCAATAATCTCCCCACATTCACAGAACTCTACATTTTAGCTACTCCTCTAAACAACTTGGGAAACATTTATTCTTACAACCTTTTGTTGAAATAAAATAAGTAGAGCCAGACTCCATTTTCTTAGAAACAGAAATGAAGGCCCAAAGAAGTGGCACACGTCAAGAGGTTCTTCGGATAAGCTGGGAACAGAATCCTGCCCGCCCTGACCTGGAGTGTTTCCCGGCTGACCATGCAAAAGAGGCTGAGCAGTGCTTACAGCGCCCGGAGCTTTGTGGCTGGCCAAATAAAGCCATTGATTCCATCCTGTCTGACAATTGTTATGGGAGACAGGCAACTATAAGAATGGGAGGGCAATCTTTATTTTCTGCTTTTGCATTTGATTTTGTGTTCTTGGGATGAAATGTATGGGTTTATATTCCCCAGCTAATCATAGCTCTGCTGGCATAACTCTCCCTTTTTCCTTTAGTTTTTGGTGTCCCTGGTTCATCAGCTCAGGGAGCCATGGGCACCTGGCAGGGTCCGAGCCATTTCAGGGTGTGCGGACCACCTGGCCTGGGCTCCATCACAGCGTACCTGCTGGCATTGCTCTGTGGGTATGTAGAAAGTGGGAGATAGATTCGACCCAAACTCACCATCAGAGTGAACTATCTCCCTGAGGAAGTAGAATTGTTCAACTTTTATAAAACTTAGGCAAAGGATCCGAATTTACTACCTATAATGTTATTTCTTCATACTTCTTTCAAGAGAGACAGTTACTCATCTAATCAGACTGAATTCTAATACAGGACCAGGACGTTCCAAACTTGGGAGTGGGAGCCCAGATGGTGATGTTGATGATAATAATGGTGCCTAACCTATGCTAGAGTTTACAGGCATCATCGCATTTCATCCTCACAATAACCCCACCTGAAGAGTCTGTTATTTTCCCCATTTTGAAGAAACTGAGGGTAGGAAACAAAGTGACTTATTCAAGCTGACATAATCTTCCAACCCGGGTCTGTCTAACTCAAGCCCACACTCATACCTACTATATACTCTTGCCAACTAGTGCATGTCCCTCACTTTACAAATGAAGAAACTGAGGCCCAGAGAGGGGCCATTTTTCAATATCACCATGTTAATCAGTGGTAGAGTGAGTACACCAGCCAGGGCTCCTGACAACTCTGCTTACCTTGAGCTGAATGTGGCCCACCCAGGACATAATTCATCATTTATTTTTTAAGGACAGTACTGCCAGGGGTTGAGAGTGCAATGGGGTGGCAGAGCAAAGCAGATGGGTAAGGAGGGAGCGGTCCACCTCCCCTAGAACCTCAGCTTGGTGCAAAAGGTCATGGAGACCACTTCCTGCTGGGTTGGCTTTATTCCCCCCTGACCTTAGTCATACACATTATGAAATACCTTCTCTCTCAGACCTACAAAGGTCAAACCTACTACTTAAGTGTCTTCCATGCATAAACAACATAATCTAAATTTATATAAATCAATTTTTTACATTAACTACAACAATCATTTCTAAACAGACTCCATTGACAAATAGCTCTAGTTTGAGCTATAAAAGTAAGCAACTAGATCCATTCTTCCTTTCTGTCCTGCTAGACTTTGCTCCCAGGGAGGTATTTCAAAATATCTAGGCCTATGTGTCAAGATTCCAAAAGTCCCCAGGCATGTGAATTTTGAAAAAAGCTTACAGGCAATTATGCCTCATTTGAGAACCACTGAGTTAGAAATTAAAAGTTGTAAACTCTTTCTGATAACCAATCCAATCTACTTTTTAAAATTTTATTTTTCTTATGCGCTGAATTGTGACTCGTCAAATTCATAGGTTGAAGTCCTAACCCCCTCCCCCATTCCCTCAGAATGAGACTGTATTTGGAGATTAGGTCTTTAAAGAGGTGATTAAGTTGCAATGACATTATTAGGGTGGGCCTTATTTCAGTAGGACTGGTGTCCTTTTATGAAGAGGAGATGAAGACACAGAGGAAAGCCCTTGAGAAGAAGCAAGGGGAAGACAGTCATCTGCATGCCAAAGACAGATTCCTAAGAAGAAAGAATCCTGCCAACACTTTGGTCTTGGATCTCCAACCTCTGGGATGGTGAGAAAATGACTTTCTGTTGTTTAAGTACCACTCAGTCTGTGATACCTTATTATGGCAGCCCAAATACAACTGTAGTAAAATGCACACAACCTAAAATTGACCATTTTAATCATTTTTAAATGTTCAGTTCAGTGACATTAAGTACATTCACATTGTTGTACAACTATCACCGTCACCCATCTCCAGAACTTTTTCCTTTTCCCCAGTTGAAATTCTGTTCCCATTAAACACTAACTCCTTTTTCTGATCTATTCTTGACCATATGCAGTGCGACAGTCTGAGTCAGCACAACCGCTTCACACTTGATTCCCATGCAGAATGGTAAACTTGCATGGGGACATGTAGGAACAGGTTAGTTAATAAATTAAAGGAAATATGTGTGAGGATACTTATTAGGGGCTAGGAAGTGTCCTTTTTAAAGGTATTGGGGCTTGATCCAGACCCTGATCCCAAGAAGCTCATGGCCTGCTTAGTCAACTCTCCTGCTTGCAGATAAGATAAACTGGCATTTCTGATTCATCTATCCTTCCAGAAGGCTCAGTAGTCTGCAGGCAAGTACTCTAATAAAATGAGTAATTGCCTTTGCTTTAGCCACCAGAAAACAGCTACAACTGAGCACATTAGGTAAAGGTAGGGGAGACGGGGAAGCGAATGCATTCTGATACAACCCTGTCACAGGCGAGGTCCTCGCTGGTTACTCCTAGTGTTAGATGGAGTTGAATGAAGTAACCACAATCCAAGAAAGTATGGGAAGTTTCCAGGACAAAGCGCAGAAATGAACTATATAAAGAAACAGAGAAATCGACAGAGCTCAGACTAGAGGTCACATATGAACCTTATAAATGGAAAGATACATGTTTGATGAGAACACATCTGAAAAGGGATATGTACAAGTTTGTTCACCATTTGATCAATCATTCAGTGGTGCTGAGGATTTGAAATCAGGGCTCTCCAAGCAAAAATTTATATACATGACCTCCGCCCTTCCATCTATTGCTCTCAGACAGAACTTATTACACAGACCAGCGGGTCCTCCTCTCCTTCCCTTCTTTAGGTTGTTGAGCTGGAGACACTGCTTGCCTTAACCACAACCAGAAAAGGTGGTTTCTTGGGGTTTGGCCTAACATCAAAGTGCATGTCTCCAGAAGGCAATGTGGAAGCTAACATCCAAAGAACATTGCCACTGGACCCTAACAGCTGTGTTTTCAAACCATGTCATTGTCTCACGTGAGTTTCACTTCAACCTCACGAATTTGAAGGGATTATCAAACAGCAGCGTCAGCAAACAGCAGCACTCGCTAAACATCATTCACAAGCTCCTCCTCCAACCATAATTCTCAGGTTAATCTCCTGACCTCAGATTTGGATTCCTAGTAGGAGCTGACTTTAACCTAAAAAGATTTCAGAATTCGAATGGCTTCCAATCAAGATGACTTCTGCCAAATTTTGCAACTGTTAACGCAGCGGAGCTCAGATTGGTAATAGCCAAAAAGTTGATTGTTGAAAGGAAATAAGGCTAGATATAAAAGAAATTACATAATATACCTAATTACTGATTTATAGTATTGCTTTACCCTACGTATCCCTAATATCCGGGGTAAAGATGAAAAGGACTGAAAAATTTTTTAAAACCAAACAGAAAGACTAGAAAAAAAAGAATCCAAGAAGGGAAGATTTGGGGATTGGTCCTGTGTATGGGTATTCAAAACCCTTAAGTGTTTATTTTCTCTTTTGTTCACATCTGTTTCCTCACCACCTCATTATCACAGGGATTCTTTTGATTGTGTGTAATGTTGACCTTCATTTCCTTATTTATGAGATATGTTGTTTCAACAACTTTGTTTATTTTGCAAATATCCTTATAGGAGCTCTAATTTGAAAACATGCAAGTACACACTTTGGAATCAGACAGAACAGTGATCAATTCTGGGCAAGTTTCTTAACCTCTGTAGTAATAACTAAAAATAGCTATACTTCATTAAGCACTGGGCCAAGGTCAATTAATCCCTCCACAACCCTTTGATCAGTATACAAATATTATTCCCAGTTCTATGATGAGGAAACTGATATTTGGGGTAAGGGGTTAAGGAACTTGCACATGGTCAAATAGCTGGTGAGGAGTTCCTATCTAAACCCGAAAGGTCCAATTGTATTCCTTGACCTCTTATCTTGTCCCACTTATCTCAACTGTAAAATATAAGCAGAAACACTCAGCTCATAGGATTGTTGTAAAATTTAAATGAGATTATATATGTAACCAATCCCACAGAGGCTGGCACAAAGTAGGTACTCAGTAAATACTAAGTTGCTAATACTGTACACCCTACTAAGGTGGCCAAAACTGTCACAATGCATACCACTACTGAATGAACTCTACTTACTTGAACCTAATGTAGGCATGCCAAATAACAATTTTAGATAGTGATGGTGGTAACTGGAATAGATAGCATCAAAAAAAAAAAAAAAACAATGATAACATACTGTGGCAGAGTTAAATATGTTAGGATCTCTCAGCAATAAAATATGTGTAGTGACTACAAAACTTGAATGGTGCTATATGCACTTGTGTAGTACTTATTCTATGTGCTTGTGTGATGGTAATTTATCTCCAGTGCTCATTCCTCCCTTCTCTTCCTGGAAAACTCCTATTCATCCTTCAAGGCCCATCTCAAGTGCTCTTTCTTCTGGAGCCTTCTCTTCCACCCACAGAAGGGAATTGCTTTCTCCTCCACACTACTACAGAACCCCATGGATGGTACTCTAGAGCAGGGACTACACCTTAAGAAACGTTTGATACCAAGGTCCAACAGGGGAACTGATACACAGAAGGTACACAATAATTGTTTATTTAATGAAGGAATACTTTGTACTGATTTTAAATTCCAATAACCTGAATATCTGAGGTAGTATAAAATGGGGTTTAAAATGTAAGTATTGCAAAATCTAACATTCATTAGACTTTCCACTTTAGAATAACAGATGCCACTTCGCAGTATAGCTACGGCAAAGAGTCAGACTGGAGTGGTGAGCAAAGCATACTGTAGACCCTCAAAGCGAATCCACCCAGCAGGGCTCCCCCAACTCACCTGCCTAGTTTCCACATTCACATTGTTGAGCCAAATCCTTGTCTTTACAAAGCCCTCTCTAGGGTTCAGAGTCACACTGGGGTTCCAAGGATTATACTTTAGCAGCTGCCACTTTTCTAGACATGAGAAAGAATGTGGGTGGTAAACACTGGTCTGAAGAGTGAGGTTCAACTGGGGCACCTGAAGAAAACATTGGAGGCCCTGCGGTGGGCTCTTCCTTTACCCCGAACGTAATTTGACAAGGTTTCATTAGGGACACAGTGCCCACACATGGTGGCACATGGGAAGCTGAATCCTGGGTGATATTGCTACTCCTGTTTCTGCCTCAGTGTAGTAGAAAGAGGGTAGTTTCAGAGTGACACTGATCTGTCCCCTCGTTCTACCACATGCTGTCTGTGAGACCACAAACAACTTATTCAACTTATCTGACCGTCTGTAAAATGGGATAATAATACATCTCAAGGCTGTCATGAGGATCACAGAAAGTATTTCACATCAGGCAACTATTGTAGGACATAGCACTGGGTATGCTCAATAAATAGTAAAGTTCCCTTGCTCTTCTCCTTCCTCCAACACCAGATTTCTCTCTGAAGAGAGAATCTCTTCCTCCTCTAATTCTCATCTCATGGTTTAAGATCACGAATCAGTGCCCGCCAATTGGCAATTAGTTGATCAGTCTCCATTTACCTCAAGAACCAGTAAACTAATCAAATGATAGCAATGATGTTTTAAGTAATTCTCTGGGTTTGGAAATACTAGTTTCCTATAAATCTAATAAGAAACACAAAATGGCAGACCCGTGAAAGGACTTCAGAGTTCCTACAATAAAGCTGTGCACCCCAGCATGGGGATCATTAGAATTCTCCTTGTGTGTCAGGGTGCTAATTTAAGATCAGAAATTGTCCGTCCGTATTTTGCTTTTCAAAGTGTTGGCATTCTCCTCGAAGCCCCAGTTCTCCTTGGACTCAATACATGGACTTGTATTTGGCTGGCTGAGAAAAGGAACTGTAAATGCTCAATTCTACTCTCATCCTCTCAACATTGTGAAATGGTCAAAAAGAGAAAGAAAGGATATTATAGCTTTGGATTCTCTTCTCACTCAACTATTTCCTAACTGTCTCTTAAATGAAATCACGGGCAGGACCCCTGTGTTCTTTAGCAATATTGTCAAATCTCCAGGCTGAATGAGCCTCAGAAGCTCAGACTCTTGCCATTACAAGTTTTGTGCTCAAACTGCATTATTCATATTCATACTGCTCTCTCTTAAGTAATAGCTCGAGAAAACAATGTGCCAGGAAAACCAAAATTTTTATGGTGGGGAAAGAACTACATGAAGCGAAACACAACTCTCCACTTCCCAGTGAGGCTGTGTGTCTCACAGCGCCCAGAAGTCGGGCAGCTGCATTATTTCAGCACAAACCCAGGAGCATGCCTGCCTCAATGCCACAAGTCACTTCCATTGTTGCAAGTGGGTCATTTGGAGGCCACCATCTATCCCCAGCACAGAGAATATGGACAGCTCCTGATCTGCTCTGAGTATAATATGCCTGAAGAATGAACCCTTCAAAAAATCAGTTTAGTTCAGAGGCAGGGATGAAGCCAAAGGAGGTGGTGGGAGGGACCCAGTCTACATGGGAAGACTGCCAAGGACTGTCAAGGGACAAGAATCTGGTTCCCCAAACTGGTGGGGACAGTGAAAAATTTGAAATGGTGGAGGTCCCACAGCCTCCTGTGCAGCAAGAGGAACAGCACATTTTCATTCTCACAAAGGGTGTATTTCAAGTTGCCCTCAGGGTTCTCTCCTGTAAGGGTCAATCTTTAATAAATTGCAAAGCAGGTCAAGTTTATCTTCTAGTTTCACCTACCAGTGTCCCAGTCTTTCTTCTTGCTGTCATCTTGTCCTTTGACCTCCCTTCTCTGCCACCCATTCATGCTCCCCATGGCCCTCAGGTCCCCCTGCTGAGCAACAGACTGGTCATTATGATGTCCCTCTTCTATGATTCTAAAGAAAGTGTGTGTGTGTGTGTGTGTGTGTGTGTGTGTGTAGACATTGATCTTACTGCTATAATTATAGCTTTCTTGTATGTATTGCACCAGCAAATGAAGTTCTTAAAGGGGAAGGCTCTGTTTTCTTCCTTTTTATATCCCTTGATCTTAGCATTAGTTATGGCACTTAGTGGTTACTGAATACAATTTTTAAAAACAATTGAATAAATGGATAAGATAGTTGATAACACCTTCGGTATATTTTCTCTCAGACATAAAAACATTTTTTTTAAAGATTTTATTTATTTATTTGACAGAGAGAGACACAGCAAGAGAGGGAACACAAGCGGGGGAGTGGGAGAGGGAGAAGCAGGCCTCCCGCCGAACAGGGAGCCTGACGCCGGGCTCGATCCCAGGACCCTGGGATCATGACCCGAGCCAAAGGCAGACGCCTAACGACTGAGCCACCCAGGTGCCGCATAAAAACATTTTTAAAGAGACTACAAAGGATCACAAAACTTTTAGGATCCAAAGAGTGAGCTGTTGGTCAGTGGGGGCAAGATACCCCACCGAACCCCTTCTTAGACCCAATTCTACTGGTGGCCACCAACAACTCTTCTAAAATAAGATAGTCATTATCATAAAGATATGTGTCCTTTCACTAATGAGGAAACAAGGTCCCTCTTCACACCTGCCCTCATCCCTCTCTTGCTACATACCACCCACCCTGATGAAGCAGTGTTCTCAAACTTAAGGCTTTCCACTCTGCCAGTTCTTGAGGTTTCCTTTGCAAAGACCTTGCAACTGGGAAGAACAGCAAATGTCAGCTTTGAAAAGAAACAGAATGTTGAGGTGATAATTCTTTAGTATCAGAAATGACAGAATAACTCTTATCCGAGAAGCTCAAAGTGCCTTAAAAACTAACCACAGGAATCCTCCTGAGACTCCCATGGAGAAGCTGAGTGTTTATCTTCCATTTTCAGATGTAACTGATTCTTGAGATGAAATGACTTTCTCCAGTGAAGAAGTAGGGATGAAAAGACTGTTCCTGAAAAGAAGAGACTTATGCCAACCCACCTCCTTCATCAACCTTTTCATCTGCACTATTACTTTTCTCAAGAAATGTATGACCTGGAGTATGTAAAGAAGTAGTTAAGAATAGGGGCATTCATAACAAAGCTCAAAGTCCAACTTCCCAGTAGTGAAGCAGTAGGATATCCCATTATTCCCAAAAGGAAATCACAAAATTTTACTGTAAAGTCAGTCTCCAACCATCTTCCAATGTACTGATGTGTGTGTCTAGAGTTGGGGGGAAGGAGGGAGAGAGAGAGGGGTTTGCTCTATCTAAATTACAATTTCGCATACAAGAGGGAGTATGTAGTTTTACACTGGGAATGTAGACTTTCCACAGTCTAAGCAAGCCGTCACCTTATATTAATAATACCCCAATAAAATGAGAAAAGTAGCATTGTGTTGTGGAAGAAGGATAGTCTTATGTGGTTCCATCCTATAGGATCTTGGGCAAGTTACTCAACTTCTTTTAAACTCAGTTTTCTCCTCTATAAAATGGTAATGATGACAACTGCCCCCAGGGTTGTGGGTTCCAAAATATATAAAATATATGAAAAATTCCTAGTACAATGCCTGGCCCATAGGAACACAATGAAAGATATCTATTACTACTAGTGAAATTGAGTTTTGACTCCATAGCAAATAATTGAGGCTTCAGGAATGTGTAATTTATCCACAGCAACATGGGAAGAGAAATAAAACCCAGATTGTGATATTTTACACTCAACATTTACTTCTTTTGTGTGAGACTTAGAGAAAAGGAAGACACAAGTTAAATTAGTGATTTTCTTGCTATTTTCAACTTGTATTGAGATAGTAAGAATGAAGAATGTGGACACTTTTTTCCTGGACATAGATTCAGAATAATGGTAATCTAAAAAATACAATGAATTCTAAGATATACAAGTTACATATATTTGTAGCACCATCTACAATTTTTAATGAAGTCTCTAACATTTTACAAATAAGAAAACTGACAATGAGAGGAAAACTACTATTCAATTAAAATCTGGTGGCCAACAACATCATTGAGACATGGCCTTTATTATAAAAAACAGTAAGCAAGAGAAAGACTTATAAATGTTACATTCTCTGACGCAGGGTTTGGATCTTTCTACTACCCTGCAATGTGTTAAAAAGGATGTCATGTGTCCCGTCATGTGTCCTTGATTGTATACCAGGAATGCAAGGTTGGTTTAAAGGATTAATGTAATTGACATCATTAACAACTTAAAGGATAAACACTATCTGATCACCTCTGTAGATGGCAAAATAATAATAATTTAATAAAATTTGACATTTATTCATGGTAAGAACAGAATTAGCAAATTTGGAATAGAAAAGAATTTCATTTCCCTAATATCCTAATAGAGTATATCTATACAAAAATCTTGTATAGGATCTTGGTAAATAATACATTAAGTGGTGAAATGTTAGAAGTACTCTGTTACACTGTTTAGGGGTGCCTGGGTGGCTCAGCCGTTTAGAGTCTGCCTTCGGCTCAGGTCATGATCCCAGGGTCCTGGGATCGAGCCCCGCATCGGGGTCCTTGCTTGGCAGGGAAGCCTGCTTCTCCTTCTCCCACTCCCCCTGCTTATGTTCCCGCTCTCAATGTCTCTCTCTCTGTCAAAAAATAAATAAAAATCTTTAAAAAAAAAAAAAGAAGAAGTACTCTGTTACACTGTTTAGAGCAGGAGCAAGATAAGAATTCCCAGTATAACTACTCCTACTCGACGTCCTAATTAACACAGTAAGATAAAAAATATATATATAAATATATATATAAAATAATGTATATGTAATATATAATGTATATATATATAATGTGCATATATATATATACACACACACATACACACACACACACACACACACACATACATAAGAATACATAGGAATTGGAATAAAAAACACCAAACCTGTCATCACTTACCACTGATATAAAAATCAAAAGAATCTATAGATACATGATTAGTTAGTGATTAATAATGATAAGTAAAATATTAAATAACATATTAAATTTAAGAATTTTAAAATGTTGTATGTTAAAGCTACCATCACAATAGTTATACACATGTACATATTCCTCAGGAATAAATCTAAATACGTATAGGTGCTTTATAAAGAAAATGAAATCTTTTTCTTTTATTCTTAATCTCTTTTATCTGTTTCACCCATCTTTCCATCTCACCTCTGGCTACCACCAGTTTGTTCTCCATAGTTAAGAGTCTATTTTCTAGGGTGCCTGGGTGGCTCAGTCATTAAGCATCCGCCTTCGGCTCAGGTCATGATCCCAGGGTGCTGGGATCGAGCCCCATGTCGGGCTCCCTGCTCAGCAGGAAGCCTGCTTCTCTGTCTCCCACTTCCCCTGCTTGTGTTCCCTCTCTTGCTGTGTCTCTCTCTGTCAAATAAATAAATAAAATCTTAAAAAAAAAGTCTATTTTCTAATTTGTCTCTTTTTTCTTTGATCATTTTATTTTGTTTCTTAAATTCTATATATGAGTGAAATTTTAAAAAAAGTCTATTTTTTAATTTGTCTCTTTTTTCTTTGATCATTTTATTTTGTTTCTTAAATTCTATATATGAGTGAAATCAAACAGTATTTGTCTTTCTCTGCCTGACTTATTTCACTTAGCATTATACCCTCTAGGTCCATCCGAAAATGAGAAATTTTTAATGAAAGACTTCAGAGACTTAAAATAAATGGAGACCTAAATAATTCATGGATAAGAAGACTTGAGTAGTAAAAATGTTAATTTTCCCCAAATTGACCCAAGTGTTCAATGTAATACTATTGAAAATACCAAAAGGAATATTTTATGGAACTGGATGAGCTGATTCTACAGTTTATGTGGAAACATAAAGGGCTAGGAATAACCAAGATGCTCCAAAAGAACAAGTTGGAAGGAGGACTTGTCTTGCAGACATCACACTTTTTATGAAGATATAGCAATCAGTAATATATTGGCACTGGCTAAGAGAAACAGGCCAACTGAATGGAAGAGAATGCTTTGAGATATGTCTGAGCATATATGGAGATTTATCACAGAAGGGCACTGAAGACACATGGAGAAAGAATATACAATTCAATAAATGATGCAGGAATATCATCATTCCACATGAAAAAAAGTAAACTGCATACCTTCCTCACATGCTACACAAAAACAAGTCCCTGGTAGATTGTAATAAATTTCACAGGGAAAATGGTAAAATTTTTAGAAGTGACAGGACCGCCACATATAATTTCTTAAAGACACCAATGTATATGTAATACATAAAAGATTTATAAATTTGACTAGATTAGAATCAAGAATTGCTGTTCACTCAAAGCTATTATCTGAAGAAGAGTGAAAATATAAGCCACCAAATGGAGATATTACACTTATAATTGACAGAGAATAAGTATTATGAGCATGTAACAAACTGACAAAAGGTAATAAGAAAAAGACAAGCAATTGATAGAAAATGTGCAAAAGACAACAGGAATTTTACAAAGAGGAAATGCAATGGTCCAATGAACAAAAATAAACTATTGCACTGACAATAAGGCAAATAACAAAAATCACGTCACACTTAGAGTTAGGTTATCATTTCACACTATTGGGTTGGTAATTCTAAGTTTTGATGAAGATACAGAAAAAAAAAGGTAATGCTTGTCTACTGCTGGTTAGAGGTTAAATTACTATAACCTCATTGGAAGCATTTTGCATTACATACGTTGTGTTTATCTTGAGCCCCAGCAATTTCATTCCTTGATATGAACCTTGCAGAAACTCTTGCAAGTGTGCACCAGGCAACATCCTTGAGAATGTTCCTGCAGCAGTGTCATACTAGCAAAAATCCAGAACAACCCAGATGTTCAGCAACAGTCCAATGAATAAACTGTGGCATGTTCAGAATTGAACATTGTATCAATGTGAAGGAAACTCAAAGATAAAGAAGGAAGTCAGAGAGGAATACATACAGGATCATTCCATTTATATACAATTCAAACATAGGCAAAAATGAACGTATTGTTTGGGAATAGCTACACAGCACAACCACCAAGAAAAGCAATGGAATGGGGGGAGAAGAACCACGAGAGACGATGGACTCTGAAAAACAAACTGAGGGTTCTAGAGGGGAGGGGGGTGGGGGGATGGGTTAGCCTGGTGATGGGTATTGAGGAGGGCACGTTCTGCATGGAGCACTGGGTGTTATGCACAAACAATGAATCATGGAACACTACATCTAAAACTACTGATGTAATGTATGGGGATTAACATAACAATAAAAAAATTAAAAAAAAAAAAAGAAAGGCAATGGAATGAATAACAAAATGCAGACAGGTTGATACCCCCAGGTTGGGCAGGAGACGGTGTGGTCAAGGAGGGGCACCCAGGACTTCTAAGGGCTGCTATTTAGTTTCCTACTCAGACTGGTAGATACACTGATGTTTATTATATTATTCTTCTTTAAACTAGACATAACTTCCACATAGTCTTTTATATGTATGATCTAGTTCCTACTTTTTAATAAAAGGAATAGGCATGCTTTGGTTTAAGCCATCAGGGATGCTAAAAATCAGTGCTTTAAAGACCAGATGTCCAAGTGGCCTAGTGGGGACTAATAAAAAAGGACAAGTAAACAAACATATTAGGTGTCCTTTACATCCTCTGGATAAAATAATAAGGCCATGCCGATGGCTTTGCAGTAAATGCAGTATCTCTGCAAAGCACTGCAATCCATAGTTCACTGACCCTTGATATAGGCATGATTACCACACTCCCTTCATGCATAGCGGAAACTGGCCCCAAATTCAGGCAGATTCAAAAGGACAAACCCAGTGAAATTGAAGCCTTTAGTATCTTGCAAAGAAAAAAAAAAGTCTAATAAAGACATAAAGGTTTTTTCTCTACAACAGTGAGCACATTCTGCATCGCGTTAACCTGGTGACACTATTTGTAATGGCATAGAAAGGTCCCCAAAGCCTAAATCTGCTCAGCAAGATTCCCCCCCACAATCTTCTCAAAAACATAAGCTTTATTAAATATCAGCTCTCATCTTATTTCCAAAAAGGCCATCCAAAGGTTACTGTGGGCTCAGGTGTGCCGAGCACGGCTATTATCGTGGCCTTCATTTGCATAGCGTCTGCCCTCTGAATCGTTCAGCGTATCCTGTTCATCTTCTATCCACCCTGGCAACACGGGGATGGGGGAAGCCGGGGTTCCCTGCTTTTTGTAAATGGGGAAATAGAGTCACACACACACACACACACACACACACACACTGTATTTTTAGTAATGAGATTATTCTCTCTCTCCTCAAAGTAGTAATTCCAAGGAGGGTCAGGCTCATCTACAAAATGATGTAGAGTGGAAGAGATGAGGAGAGGCCAACATCAACATGATATGACCTTTCCAGGACACCCCTGGGACTGAGCCCCTTGGGATGGCATCAGGCACGTAGGAAAGCTGCCCCAGGATTTCACACCTGCCTCTGAGTGATGCCCTAGCTGACTAGGAGGATTTACTCTAGTTGCTGAAACACCTAACTTCCACTGAGGCTCTAACTAACTGGAAAGCTCTGATTTTTCTAGAAAGTCAAGCAATTAAAAAAAACATAAGAGGAAAATACAAGCTGATTTTGTTTCTGTTTTGCTTTTTGGGTGCAAAGAATAGGCCCCATGTAGTGTCTCTGACCCCATATATTACTCAAACTTTCCACTTCAGTTCCTGCTGCCTCAGCCTCTTCAGGCTTCCCAATCCCAGACCAAGGAATGTGCTGCACCCAGCTCACAGTCTGTGGTGGGCCCATCAGAGTCACACGTCACAAGGCACTGTCTAAACTCTGCGACCCCTTGTCGGTGGGGCGGGGGCGAGAGGAGACAGAAAAGCATATAAACTGTGGCTGCAACAGGGGCCCTGAACGGACAGCTCTCTCTTACGAGTTTGGGAGAGGGAGGTGGTGGGCAGGGATACAGAAATTTTAGCTTAATTCATGTTCTGAAGAATAAAATTTACTGCTCAATGTGGAAAGCCTATGCATATGTTAAAATGTACATAAACTCAATATAGTAAGCTTTCAAAAAGCTCTATTATTTTGAAAATAATTTCAGAAAATGGGATATGATATGACAGTTTAAACTGGGTCCAAATAAACAACATAAAATAATACTTGTGGAAGTGCAGCGGCATATTATACTTCTCTGGGCCTAAGCACTTCATTAAGAATTGTTTTCCCTGATTACTATTTCTACGTTTAAATTACTTAACAAGAAGTATCTTTATAAGAGAAAATGCAAAACTGAATCACCTGGCAAGTCAGCAGGACTCCTGCAATCATACCTCACCTCCTGCTCCCCACAGAAGGAAAATGGTGCCAAGAGGGAGTGGGTGATGTGTACAAAATCATAAACATTTGGCAGATGAGAATATTTCCTGTGAAGGCCTTTAGCCAAAGCAATAAAATCCTGGCCTGACCTGACAAGGCTACTCACAGGTGGGAACATGCAGATGGAAAAACAGGGGCCAGTGCTCAAGAGAAAGAGCTAACGCTTGACCTCCTGCCCAAGACGTCGGGTGCAACGTGCCCTTTGACCTGAAGTAGGAACTCTCTGCTCCCCCACATCCCGCTTGCCATCTGCTCAGAAAGGCTTTCCTGCCCTTGCCTCATCAGGCCTATGGCTTTGTTCACTCAGAGGTCACATTTCTCATCCCCACACCTTTGTTATCAGCCTCCATCTGCCCTCGGGTATTAGCGAGATCATCTCCCTACAATGCCTGTAACACTCAAATGCTCTCAGACGTACCAACAAAATGGGCTAGTACCTCTGGCTGCTTATTAATATAAAATCTAACATGGAAACCAAATGAGAAGAGAAACTAAGTGCTTCATGCCAAAAGGGGATTAACAATGAATTCCTGTTCACCTTTTCATTTACGTTCTGGGGAGGTACTACCATAAATTACAACCACTCTCCTCCTTGCCTCTGTCTCTCCATCACAGCCTCTTCCTTCTTACAGCTTTGTCTTCCTTACTGTCCCATAGAGGAACAGCAAGGAGGAAGACAGCTAATGTAACTTCTCACTCTCCAATTATCTTCTTGTCCTAAATTAGTGATGGAAACATGTAGCCTGCATGCCCCCTTCCCTCATTCTGTGCCATGGCAGGCATTCCTGGTCGATCGCAGAGCTCTCTCTCTGAGCCCAGATAACTTCACAGCACTTCCCATCACAGTGCTGCAGGCATCCAGGAACAAGTGCAGAGAAACAGCCTACAACATAAAACCTATTTACCATCTCCCCCTTGTCTCCAACAACTACCGTTTTGCCAGACACAGAGAACCGCAGCTCTCCATACTCTTTTCAGATATTTTTTCTCTAAATTGTTTTTCTTAGAAAGGTAAAGAAGATGTAAAGAATATGCATATCACTCAGGCCTCCATTTTAAGAAATTATACTCAGAGCAAAAGCGAAGGCACCATAAGGTCAAGGTGTTACAGAGTCCCAAGGGGAGAAAGATCACTTTATCCCGTGCTCTGTTAAACCCACCCACCTCCGCCTTCCATCCTTATTCCTACCGCTCTAATCATGTCACTGTGTCCAGCAGGGCAGCATTAAAGCTCAGGAAGGAGGCTGACCCAGAAGCCGGTGAACAGTGACGTGAAGTGCAAGTATTTGTATCAGGTTCTTAAGAGCTGAAAAGCTAAGATCTTGGCATCAGTTCTGCACAAACTAGCAACTGGTGCTATCTCTCTGCTTTCTTCATCTGTAAAATAAGGGAAATAAACTAGATCAGGAACTGATAGAGCCCAAGGACCAAATCGAATCCGATACCTGTTTTTGTAAAGTTTTATCAGAACACAGCCATATGAACTCATTTGCATACTATTTGATTGTTTTCACACCACCAGGGCAGAGTGGAGTTGCTGCAACAGTAACTTTATGGTCCACAAAGCTATAAACACTTTAGGTTTTAAGGGATGTAATATTTCTGTTTGGTTCATTTCTCTGGTTTCTATTTCTTCATTAAACTCATTTTATTTCGTGCATTGTTTTCCTGATTTCACTTAGTTTTGTTTCTCTTGGCTGCAGGTGACAGCGGACAGAGACAGATGGGTTAAGGGAGTATAGGCCAACCCCGGTACTAGATCGTAACTCCCGAGGCTCAAATGCCTACATGAATCAGACGAATAACATTAATCAGCGAAATACACCAGATTTATGGAAAGTCACTGGAGACACTTATGACCTTGGCATTAACTATTCTCTGATTGGCTGGATTTGTGTTTGGCTTTATAGGGAAACGCACTTCAGAAACTGGGAGGGCCAGCCCAACAAAGGCCTAGGGATGGAGCAACATGACAGGGAGGGGCTGTCGGGAGCAAAGTGCGGGTGGTGAGGCTACTCAGATGAGGCTTGGAGGCAAGCTGGGACCATACTGGGAAGAGCTGCAATTGCCAGACTAAACAAGGGGGAGCCTCTGGGTTATTCAGATGATAAAATGGTGTTTCGAGATCAGTATTATGGTGGCATTATCAAAGCTATTTGGGAAAAGGGGGGCTTCACTATAGGATAACCTGCTGTTCCTGTTTGCTCAGGAGTTTCCTGGGTCGTAGGACTTTTGGTGCTTAAACTGGGACAGTCCTGGGAAAACGGACATTTGTTCGGTTTTAGAGAGAGAGATAAGGAGACCTGCTTGGAGGCTCCGACTCTAGTCCAGATGCAAGGGGACTAGACTCCTAAACTAAGAACTCTTCAATCCATTCTGTTCTGAGAGGCAACTTTCTGGCAGTTTTCATGGGAAGGAACGAACTCCTCTTCTCTGCTTACGCCTTGTTGCAGGTACATTCTAACCAGGACCTTCTGGCGGCAAATTCTTATCTGAAGGACTTCACAGATTTAGTGGCAGGAACGTGGGCATATGGCTGGCCAGCGGAGGAGCTACCGGGCAGGGAGCTATAAGGAAGAAGACGGAAAGCTTTCCACTGCTAATAATAATAAAGTCTCCCACTGAGGGAGCATTTGCTGTGGCTCAGTACTTCACTTTATATTTATGACAACCCATATAGAGTATTATTTTCGTCCCATCTTGCAGGTGAGGAAGCAGAAGAGGTGACTTGTCTGCTATTAAGTGTGGGTGCCAAAATTTAAGTTGAGGGTCATCCTAACCCCTACTCCTGCAGCACATCTTACCTCCCACTGCCTAGTCATCATCTCCTCTGTCCTTTTGGGGGTCCTGATCATGCCCACCTCCTGGGAATGAAATGAACTGCCTCAGACAAGACTTGTCAACTGCCAGTAAAGAGCCAGTAGCCTGAAGGGAATTCAGAGGAGAGCCACATGAATAATTAAGGGCTGAGAAGGATTGATCTGTCAGGAAAGATTAGAAGAATTCAATACGTATAGTTTGGCTAAGCTGAGACTGAGGTAGGGAGAGGCTGGGGGCAGGGAGGAGCAAGAAAGCAAAGTCATTACAGAATGGATGGGCTTTCTGTTCCCTACAGCAGAAGGAAGCATAGCTGAGAGGAAGACAGGAGAAACTGGAAGCACAAGGGGAAGGTTCTAGAGCGATCTTCCAACGGACAAATTTTGCCCCAGAACAGGAAGAGGAACCCGGTCTAGCACCCATGCTGTGTACATAGTCCAGAAAGATCTCCTTGACAAGAGTCAGTGCAAGTATGAAAGCTCAGCAGCTCTGTTTTCTCTTTTTTCCACATGGAACACATTTCCTTAGCAAAGTATGATATTCAAGGTCTTTCCCTTGTCTCTCCAGGCTCCAGGTCTTCCCCAGGTCTCTCACAACTGCCATTGAACTGCTTTATTCTATCTACCATAAATTCTCAATGACTCATGACAAAGCAGGCTTGGAAACATGAAGGGCTAACGTAAACACCCATTTTGCCGGGCCCTGTGCCAAGCACTGCATAAAACGTCAGTCCTTTATTTACCTTCTAAGGTCACAGTAAGTGGTGAGCCAGTCTGAAACGTTGTTTGCTGTTCATTGTTTTTTTTTAAAAAAAAAGATTTTATTTATTTATTTGAGAGAGAGTGAGTGTGCGCATAAGCAGGGGGAGGGGCAGAGCAAGAGGGAGAAACAGACTCCCCACTGATCAGAGAGTCCGACTCAGGGCTCCCAGGACTCTGGATCATGACCCAAGCCAAAGGCAAACGCTTAACTGACTGAGCCACCCAGGTGCCCCTGTTTGTTGTTGGTTTGTTTTTTTAAATCAGCCTCAAACTATAATTATTTGTTTCTTAGGTCATTGTACGAGCCCAGCACCGTGCTCAAAGCTAGCCAGGTCCTGGTGCCCGAGGCAGGCTTGGGCCCTGGCCTCATGGGATATATAATCCAATGAGAAAGACAGATATTAATGTGATGCTTGCTCAAGTCATTGATGACAAATGGCATGAAATACTATAAAGGAAAAGAATGTAGTGTAGAAAAAAAAAAAAAGACAGCTCAGTCTGAGGGGAAAGAAAGTCTTTCCTGAAGAAAAGATGGGGAAACTGAGGCCTGGATATTAAGTAGGGAGTGAGGTGCCATGCAGTGAAGAATAACCCTTACCCAAAAAGAGGTCTCGCCTTTGCCCTCGGCTACTGGGAAGTGATGTCCATCCAGGCCCCTGGACTGTCATGCTTGATAGTAGTGCCTTGTTTGCCTGTGGGCTTTGGCCACTGGACAGTCCAGCAATATGATTATGATGTGGGCTTGGGGCCACACTGTGTTAGTTCTACCTCTGGAAGCATTGGAGACTAAAGGTCAGCCATGTGGGAAATACGTGATTGAGCCCCAGTATAACCTCTGCATGCCAATGGCTCATGTGATCTGCCCTAGCTGGTAGTACTCTGTGCTGTTGTTGAACATCAATACCAAAAGAGTAAAGCTGTCCTGAGACTACAGAAAGGACAACAGAATATGATCCAGCAATCCCACTTCTGGATCTACAGTCAGAAGTACTGAAATCGGGATCCTGTAGAGATATGGGCACTACCATGTTCATGGCAGCATTAGTCACAACGGCCAAGATAAGAAAACAACCTAAATGTCCATTAATGAATGAATGGATAAAGAAGATGTGACATATATTTATACACACACACACGAATATTATTCAGCCATGAGAAAGAAGGAAATTCTATCATTTATGACAACTGGGGTGAATCTTGAGGGCATTACCCTAAGTGAAATAAGTCAGACAGAGAAAGACAAATACTGTATGATATTACTCATATGTGGAATAAAAGAAAAACAAAAAACCTCAGAGAAACAGAATAGAGTAGTGGTTCCAGGGGCTGGGGGGTGGGAGAAATGAAGAGATGTTGGTTAAAGGGTACAAATTTCCAATTACAAGATGAACAAGTTTTGCGAGCTAATGTACAGCATGGTGATTAGAGCTAATAAAACTGTATTATATACTTGAAACTTGCTAAGAGATTAGATCTTAAATGTTCTCACCACAAAAAAAGAAATGTAATTATGCAAGAGGATGGAAGCATTAGCTAACACTATGGTGGTCATCGTTTTGCAATATATAGAAAGGTATCAAATCGACACCTTGTACACATTGAACTTACACAATGCTGTATGTAATTAAATCTCAATAAAGCTGTTGGGGGTGAGGAGAGGGAGAACAATGGAAGCTCCACATCTGGTACCTTTCCTGGACTCTGCCCTATGTGCTTCTTCCCCTTGGCTGGTTTTCATCTGTTTCCTTTCACTATAATAAGCCGCAACTATAAGTAAAAGAGGTTGCAGTGAGTTCTGTGAGTCCTACTACAGAATTATTGAAATGAAGTGTGGTTTGGGGAACACTTTGACTTGCAATTCCTGTCAGAATTGGGATGGCCTGTTGTGGGGACTGTCCCTCTCCCAGGTGCCAAAAGACGAAAAGTCCCCGAGGCAGAGAGCAGAGCGTGAGACAGATGCCTCCTATTTTACTTTTAGTATTGGGTGACTTTGCTCTTAATAGCCATAATTGTTTTCTTTATGTACCCCCAAGCCTCACTCTTACTCAACTGACTTAATATTGACTACGATAAAAAAATAGTGCCTAGTGAATTCTATCATTTTTTGACTTTCTACAATCTCAAGACTTATTAATAAAACCACATTCAATGTACATTTTTCATTTTGCTGTAAGAAAACATCTTCATGTTTCCAACATAATTTAGAAATGCTAAATTCACAATGGATCAGAAAAGATTTACAGGCGGTAAAATCGATAAGGTAATTCAAAAGGGGGAACTGAGCCAATTATTTAAAAATAGCAGCTAGAAATTGCCTGGAGAAGTAGGAGGTAGAATCCTGAATGATTGGGTGTAGGTTGAAAGAACTCAGTGAGTAGCAAAAGCAGGGCATCAACTGACCCAGGGATGCCAGTTAGGAAAGGCTTGAGAGAGGAAAGTAATTCCCAGGAGTGCTTTCCAGACATATGCGGGGAAACACAGCAGTGAAGTGGTTGCTTCAAAGGCCAAGTGGCTATAGAACAGACCTCACCAAGGAGGAAAAGCTTTGACTTTTATTCGGTGCATCAGGTGATCTTTCTTTTTAAGTCCCTTCATGGATTTTCATCCTCTCCGAACTTCTCCTTAAATACTGGTTTCCCTCTAAGATTCTTTTGACTCCTCATTTGCCTGGAGCCTGTTCTAGGACAATGACAGATCTTGACCACCAGAAGCTGAACTAGCTGGCTTGGGGATGGGGGTGGGGACATGATATAACCATTAAAAAACAAACTTATATGTTATGCAGAGTCAACCTGGATTGAGTAAATGAGCCACATAGTAAAACCTGCCTGCCTGCATGTAATGTATTCACAGAGATCTTCTCACTTTGTAGTAAAGAACCTTTATTCAAAAATAGCATAATGGTTAAGAAGATGGGCTCTGGAGTCAGACTCTAGATTCCAACTCTGCCACAGACCACCTTGAACAAAGTACTGCGCTATGTCGTGCCTCCAGTAAATAATGGAAATAATAATAGGCCGGCCTTATAGGTTTTTGTGGGGCTTAAATTACTTAACACATATGGACTTCGTAGAACAGTGCTTAGCACATAATCACTATTCAATAAACGGTTAAGCAATTATTATGCCGTATCCCATGGCAACCACAATCAGAGTTTCAGAGTACTGGCAATTTTTAAAAATCTTCCTCCAACCCCATGACTCTAATGGGTAACCAGGGTTGAGAACCACTGGTCTAGAGTCTACCCAACTACTTCTCAAATTTTAATGTGCGCAGGAATCACTGGGGGTTCTTGTTGAAATGCTGATTCTTATTCAGTAGTCAGGGTGAGACCCAAGATTCTGCATTTTTAATAAGCTCCCAGGTGATGATGCTGTTGTTGGTCAGTGGACTATGGATGCTAGGATCTGGCAACACAGGGAGTGCTTGGAGAGAAGCCCAAAGTGGGTGCAGAGTAATTGCAAGTTAGCTTCTGGGGCCTTGGACTGGGAAGTGTGCCTTGATCCTAAGCCCTACTGGACGAGATGGAAGAAGCACTGAAATCCATCACGTGCTTCTCAGGATGGTCAGGACTCTGGGGTAGGTCTGAGGTTGCACACATAGGCAATTCGTGAATTCAGCTGTGCAGGGCTGGGCAGCAGAGACCGGCTGACACAGGCAGCATCTGTAGTCGGAATGAAGAGATCTAAGACTTCAAAGTAAAAAGGCAGAGGAACTAGGTGTGCAACAGCAACCATTTTTCCTCCCCTCTCCCCTGACAGCCATCATTCAATGAATTCGACTGTTCTAGGTACTTGCACAGAGGTGGAATCACACAATACTTGTCATTTTGTGACTGGCTTATCTCACACAGCATAATGTCCTCAAGATTTATCCATATTGTAGCAGGTGTCAGAATTCCTTACTTTTTAAAGCTGAATAGTATTCCATCGTGTGTTTACACCACATTTTGTTCGCCCATTCTTCTGCCGATAACACTTGCGTTGCTTCCACCTGTTGGCAGGTGTGAAGAATGCTGCTGTGAACATGAGTGTCCAAGTATCGCCTTGATACCCTGCTTTCAATTCTTTTGGGTATATATCTACAAATGGAATTGCTCGATCCTATGGTTATTCTATTTTTAGCTTTTTGAGGAACCGCCACACTGTTTTCCACTGCAGCTGCACCATTTTACATTCCCATCAACAGTGCACGAGGATTCCGATTTTTCCATTCTTGCCGACACTTGTTTTCTTTTTTTTTTAATAGTAGCCATTCTAATGAATGTTAGGTTATATCTCATTGTGGTTTTGACTTGCATTCCTTAATGATTTGTGATGCTGACAGCAGTAGTTTTAATAAAAATGGATAACATGCCTCTCAGCATTTACAGGCAGCATCTCATCACTTACTACTCATGAGTCTGAGTCCTAGCTTCCAGCCAGGCTGAGACTGAATCAGTTAGGGACACATGCCGTTCTTCTCCTGCGGCCTCAAGAACATGTTGAGTCCAGCTAAGCCAGAGTGTCTGCTCTGTTCACTGATACTATGGTAGTCACTGTCTGTGTCCCACCAGACCGTCTCCTCAATCACTGCTACCTACTTAAAAACTCTGCCTATGGGCTTTTGTGCCTGGCAGTGGGAGAATCCTCTTTCCCCACAGAGCATATTGAAAGTGCTAAAGAATGAATGACCCCAGAACAGCCCTCCACCAGTGATGAATGGAGAGCAGGTAGATCAATACCCGAGCTGCCTCTCCCAGTGTTGGGATAACTCCAAAGTGCCCTCCACACGGCCTCCAAGAGTTTCCCCATTGAGTGGCAGATGCTCATCATGAAAACTGGTTTCTAGCTGCCTTTCCTTCCCTGCCTTATTTCCCCACTTCCCTACAAGTATTTCCTCAAGTCACCTCCTAAATAAACAACCCATACTCCAATCCTTGCCTCAGGGTCTGTTTCTGGGGGAACTCAAATCAATAAAGGCAATATTGTATTTCTTTCAGCTACAAATACTTGTAAACTGCACATGGCTAATCTTGGTTGGCATGAAAAAAAGCTAGTTAAAGATTATTAGGTTTGTGAAAATGCTCAAGAGAGTCTATTCTTTTTCTTTAACCAATCTACCAGGTTCCATTTTTGGCATTTCTCCAAAATATGCATGTGTCTGAAGGAGATTCATATGTCCCATACACTTACCTCTAATACTTCAAGGTAGCACACTGCACACTGGAAATGGATGAAAAATAGCAAAGCGGTTTAGCTTACGTATTTAAGTAATAGAGTTTGTACCTTTTCCTATTACAAATATTTGAGTCCTGAGTACAACAATGTGGCATGTATTAGAACTCTCATATATCTCATGCCAAGGAAACGTCTTCATCGAGTTTAATTCTAGTAATAAGGTAACACATTTAGTAATCATGGAATCCTGAATGCCAGATGTTCTCTCCGCTGGATTCCCCTTGGTGGGTAGCCATACCTTCGTAAATATCTGGTTCATAACTCTTCCATAGAGAATGAGACTATGGAAAGCAACTGTTATATGAGAAACATAAAAGTTCTTCCTGAAGGGAATTATATTCATGTTTTAAAGCAGGAGAGTGAAAATTAAAATTAGCCAAGTTCAGAATGAAAAAGAGGGAAAGGCGATGGGAAATGTCTGTTCCTGACACTGAGTGGTCATCAGTGCTATCCTTGTGAGAAAGTAAACTTTTACCCAAGAGAAACCCAGTGGCTGCTCTAAGCAGGTGACAGAAATAGTAACCAGTTAGTGCTTGTAATGTAGCAAACAGCTGAGCAAACTGAGAAGACATAGGAAAGATCCAATGTTCCCTTTCAAGGTTATGGCCATTATAATAGCAGACAACCGTAACATTCAACCAATCCCAAATTTCAGGATGGGGGTACACAGGAGCAGAGGCATCTGCTCATTTTCTCCATGGAAAAGAGTTAAGGGAGTCTGTTCTGATATTTTTAATATAAATCCATAATTTGAACCTATGCCCCTAGAGGGGAAGCACATGTCACAAAAAAGTACCAATATAGAGGTAACAATTAATAAACATTCAGTAGAGTCTCCTCTGTTTAAGGTGCAGCGGTTAAAATTTTTATTTTCAATTTCTACAGCTCTTTAAAAGGTAAAATGATTTGTCCATTATTCAAAAGCCATGATTTTACTTCAAACACATGAAACTCTGAACCCAAAGCAATTTCAGGGTGTATATGTGGGGGCAGAGGAGGGAGGAGGGTTGGGGAACCAGGGAGAATGACCAAAAACATTTAGCAAAAATCATAACCCTTTAAAGACAAAAATTATGGCTTCTAGTAAGACCCTACTCTTATGACTAATGCAGGAGCCAGGAAAAAACAAAATACCTTAAATGTGATCATGTTGGTAAAAGGCAAAACGCTTTTGCTATTTACAAATTCATTGACACTTACTAGCCATCAACATGGTTTATTAATTTTCTTTCTTAGTTTCTGACTTCTGACACTTCTCTTTGATAAAACATCTGCATCCATTTGTCACTAGAAACAAAATACACTTCATTAAGCTACGCATTTGAACCCAACAATGAATCAGGCACAATTACACAAAGAAGAAAAAAATCAACACATCAGGTAGGGGCTGGGCCTTGCAGGGCTGTGTTACCCAGTTGTCATGGACTGAAAGCTTATGTCTCCCAATTTATATGTTGAGGCCCTAACCCCCAAAGTGACTATATTTGAAGATGGGGCTTTCATGGAAGCAATCAGGGTAAAATGAGATTGTAAGGGTGGGGCCCTAATCTGATGGGATTAGCATATTTACAAGAAGAGGAGAGGCCAAGAGCCCTCTCACTCTCTCCCAGCCACGTGAGGACGGCACAGGGAGAAGGCCCTATCTGCAAGGCAAGAGTTCTCACCAGAAACTCAGCGGTCTGGCACCTTGATCTTGGACTTCTAGCCTCCAGAACCATGAACAATACATTTCTGTTAGTTAAGCACCCCCAGTCTGTGATATTTTGTTATGACAGCCTGAACTAATATGCCAATCAAGGAAAATGGCCCCAGGTGAGAAATCACTCTCCCCAAAAATGAGTCAAGAAAAGAAAAAGAGCAGGAGTGTAAGACACCTACTTGTTCTGGTCTGAGGTTGTCACTAGTGTCATTTACACAGTGCTTTTGGAATCTATCTTGGGGGCACCTGGGTAGCTCAGCTGGTAAAGCATCTGCCTTCAGCTCAGGTCATGATCCAAGGGTTCTGAGACCGAGTCCCGCATCGGGCTCCCTGCTCAGCGGGGAGTCCGCTTCTCCCTCTCCCTCTGCCTCTCCCCCCAGCTTGTGCTCTCTCTCTCTCTTGCTCACTCTCTCTCTCAAATAAATTAATAAAATCTTTAAAAAAAAAAAGGAATCTATCTTGAAGAGCAAATGCTAAACCTATTTCTTCTGCTTTTAATTCCACACCTTCCAGAGCCAGAACTACAAATCCTATTGTCCTATCCTTTGTCCCTCCTGTGGGGGTGAGAAAACACCTCTCTCACCTGCTACATCTGTGCCAATAACTACAGGAGAAAGCCCAAAGGGAAGAAACAAAAGGGATCCCTTCCCAGAGTGACAACTTGTGTGGCGGGGGCCACTGACTTCACTGAGGTTCAGGTTCTTTCAGAAATGAGGAGAAAATGTGGGAGAGATTCCATGGGCAGTTTTTGTTTAGCAACATTTATTTGCCTTCCCAAACTCCAGAGAACATAAGGAATTAGTCTTAATGGAGCCTTAGGTTGGAGCATACTGTCTGGGTAGGAAAGACATATTTGCCTTCATCTTAGAATCAACTCTAGTCCTGGTTCCGAGTTCTTTACTGGAGTCCTGACTCCCAATTCCTCACTTCTCCTCTACGCAGGATTCATTACAAGTCACAGGTTAAAACCAGGGGCAAAACCTGTGGTAGAAAGTATTCAAGATGCATCCAACACAGTTTCTCCTTGCCCAATCAACACACTTTGACACAAATAATCAAGGGAGGAGGTGATTTTTCAGGGCTCTGAAGCTCAGTCTTTCAAACAAAGGGGAACTTGCTCAATGAAATTTCATTTTCTAATCATTTAGCCACGGTTAAATGCAGTTATTTTTGAATAGCATTCAAAGTCTATTGATGGACAAATTCTACTATTGATTGGTACTGACTGTAAACTTGAAGTTTCTCATCCAAATCCCTTTAACTGGACTTGAGTGTCACTCCTTTAAATGACTTTAGGAAGACAAGGGAGAGAAACATGCCAAGGATAACTCACACAAGGAAAATTTACATCCTGTCTTTGTTTCCCTTTCTCTGGCATAGATACTGATGAGGATTTTTTTTTTTTTTTTTTCTTGAGGAAAGTAGTGAGAATGTGAACAGCAGTCTGGATTGTTCTTGTTCTGTTACCATAATTAGAAAGTAGGATAAAATTATGCAGGAGCAGATTGAGGAGGAAACGTAGCTCAGCTTTTATATGAAATAGCTACCTCTTTTTAAAATTCAAAGGTTCTCTCTCTGCATGTATCTTTCATCTTTGAGTAGGGACTGTACTTCTTTTAAGTTGATTTTCAGGTTGAACAACAAACAAATAGACTCTTTGAAAAGGTTCAAGCGTTGGTGGGAAGTGTGTTCATGACCATCGCCACCATTTGCATGAAATACTCCCTGATACCTTGGTGTCGTTCTGGGGGAGACAGGCACAAGACCACCACCCCATAATTACAGGATACTGACAAGATCAGTTTGGGATTAAAGAAACCAGATAAATTGTTGTCACATTAATTGATAATGTGACCTATTAAATCACCCTTAGATCGATCATCCTATAAGATGTCATCTCACAGCTAATATTGGGAAGAACTACGAAAATTCATTCAGCAGATGCCCATTTTTTATGTACCTGAGGAGCTATTTAAGGATTCAGTAGTATTTCCCCTCTGATACCTGCCTTTCCTTCCATTCCCTTCTTCCTTGAAGAAAAAAAAAAGTGCTTTATACTAGCCTATATTCAAACCACAGTCCGTTCACAGATAAGCATGTTAGGGTACAGAGAATTTCTCAATGTATGTGATTCTTGGGCTACCTGCAGAAGAATCATCTGGAATGGTTTTTAAAAATCTCACATTTATGGAGCCATACCAGACCCAGAGAATCAGAATCTCAGAGGTGAAGGCCCTGAGACTGGGTTGTCTAAAGTTCTGAGAACCTCCAAAGCAGGTCAAAATCTACTGTCATTAGGGTTTCATGGGCAGGCATTCCCAAGTCCAGCTGCCCTGGCCCTTCTTTCTGGTTCCATACCCAACAGAGGTCACGCTGCTTTCACTACTCAGGTAACTTAAGTCTTTCAGAACTCCTGTGATAATTTCCCCACTGACTGGCTCACTACCATCTCCCCACCCCAATAAAACCTTCTGCTTAAGAATCTGTAGTAGTTACCTAATTCAAAACAAACTCTCAGCCCAGAACGCAAAGACTGATTTCTGGCCTGATTTCCTACCTTTCCTTGCACTCCATCTATCTAAACTCCCAGAAAGACAGGTTATTCTTCCAATGCCATTGATGTCCACATCCATCCTTTGGTTCTTGCTCATCTCTCTAGTGGATGTCTCCTCCCCCTGCTCCTCTTCTTCAACCCACCAAAGTGTCCTCAGATGTCAGCCTGAGTCCCCCAGCAAGCCAGGATCTGTTTCTTCTTTGAACCTCTGCAGCTTTTTGTTGATACCTGACTTGGGCTCTCACCTCATCTGGCCTTGTCCTTTCTGGATTTATGTACTCAACTTGCCCACACTGTACCTCTTTGAATGAAGCAGATCTCTTATCAGCTTTTTCCTCCCCTCTAGCATGGAGTCTGAACACAGCAGACCCCCCACTAATACTGGATTGTTTAACAGACTCACCCCTCCCCCTCTTTGTGATCACCAAGACCTGTGGTTACTGGCTTTGAACCTCCTGAGTTCCATTGGTGCTGTCCGTGTCCATCAGTGCACTGCTACCATGAGCCTTTTGTAGCCATGTGCCTGGAATACCGTCTGCGGCTCCCCACCTACTGCCCCAGTTCCAATCCCCTCCTCCCATCACTGTTCATCAAGAAATGTTTCTTGAGTATCTGTCCAGGTCCTGGAAAACAGCTATCTCATCCTCTCAAGGCTTCGCAAAATTAGATAAATTCACAAAGCTCTGGGACATAAGAAAGATGACATTTTGTATGTGGGACACTAAAAAGGGTCCATCTCAAATTCAAACTGCTGAGTGAGAGCCCAGAGCATGAGCCCTCTTGGTTTTACAGAGCTATTCTGCATAAACTACATATCTTCTTTCCCCCAAACACTCCTTCCAGTATATCACACTCATTTTCCATTATTTCCTATATTATTCCTACCAAGCATGGCCTTTTGTTATGTGGCCCCACCACATCCACCCAACCTTGCTTTCGGCATCTCCCACACAGGCTCTCTCCCCCTCGGCCAGCCCTTACTCAGTTCCTTGCTGCCCAGTGCTCTTCCATTTCTCCCTCCTGCCCTTCAACACCAAGCTAACACCCACATGTCTCTTAAAGTCCCTGACAGGTCTCACACTGGGGGCTTTGTATTGCTAAGCATGAATAGGTAAATTATAGGGGCGCCTGGGTGGCTCAGTCGGTTATGCGTCTACCTTCGGCTCAGGTCACGATCCCAGGGTCCTGGGATCGAGCCCCGCATCAGGCTCCCTGCTCGGCGGGAAGACTGCTTCTCCCTCTCCCACTCCCCCTGCTTGTGTTCCCTCTCTGGCTGTGTCTCTCTCTGTCAAATAAATAAATAAAATATTTTTTAAAAAATAGGTAAATTATATAGCTTAGCACTTGGATACTCCTTTTTATTTGGCCTTTAACCATTCAAGTTTTCTATGTTGATTTCTCAAACTGATTGTAAAGTCACTGAAGGTAGGGAGCTTGTCTTATCAGTTTTCTTGTATGGCCCTCCTCAGTGTTAAACAATTATCAGAACTCAATATATATCAACGGGTTAAATCCCAATCCCAGGTATCTGCTTAGTAAATGTGTAAGGAGGTTTCTTTGTGCTTCCTGTTAAAATTAATGTAATATGTGAGAAGTGCAATAAGCCATTTTCTCAGTGGAAGTAGAAAAAGAGGGGGGAGCAATCTGGGGAATGGAATGAAATTCGGGTGTAATTCTTGGGATATAAAATTAAAAGGCCATCTGCCTTTGAGATGCAGCAGATGCGTAATTGATATTCACTGCTCATTTGCCACTTGAATTTTGCAGACATTTAATGCTATAATTGTTTATACAGTAAGATTCTAAATACCCTTTAGAGAATAGTTAACTTTTCCTATAATCCTTCTATTCCCTACCAGCAGATAAGAATTGGTTCTTATGTTCCTAGGGCTTTGAAGGTAGAAATTTTTAAAACAAATTTACATAGTGGCCTTTTGAAAATAGTAATACGACAATATCTATAAAAATTTTAAGTGGCTTACCCTTGATTCAGTACTGTCTACCTAGGAATATATTCTATGGGATACTCAAGCCATCTGCACAAAAATGGATGCACATGAATGCTCATTGCAGGATTGTTTGTAAATACAGAATATTGAAAATAGCCTAATGTTCATCAATAAGAGACTGATTAAATAATTTTGAGTCATTCATACAATATAATATTATACAACCTTCAAAAAGAATGAGGTAGCATTATATGGATTGACAAGGAAAGATGGCGCATATATGTACAGAAGGATACACAAGAATCTTTTTTTTTTTTAATTTTATTTATTTATTTGAGAGAGAGAATGAGAGACAGAGAGCATGAGAGGGAGGAGGGTCAGAGGGAGAAGCAGACTCCCTGCTGAGCAGGGAGCCCAATGCGGGGCTCGATCCTGGGACTCCAGGATAGTGACCTGAGCTGAAGGCGGTGGCTTAACCAACTGAGCCACCCAGGCGCCCCGAGAGAATCTAAAGGATTAAGGAACTAGGGTGGCAGGCAATTATTTACATGTATGTATATAACATGTAAAGGTATCTTTATTTTTAAAAACCAGCCAAAAAATTAATTTGCAAATAAAATGGTGTTAGTAATTGAAAGGATTCAGAACCAAGAATCGAATGGCCAGATATCTACCAAGAGCTTTGAAAACATCTTCACCATATTGCCTGTTTGTCTATATAATCATAAGTGAGATTCTGATATTTAAAAAAGACACAATGTTTATTCCATCCCTCCTTCCTCCCCTGTTGTTCACCAGATTTCATTTCATAACTGTCATCCTCGGACTTGGGCCGGTGGCCCGACTGGTATTTCAGAGGCTGCTGTCAGCAATGACAACAGGGATGAAATAGGTTTAGGTTTTGTACTAATTGCTCTTTCACATAGGCCACTTTTGTAGAATGATAGTTATATTTTAAATATTTTGATATTCTCCTAAAAACCTCATGTACCAAATAAAACACTCACCTAGTCTAGTCTCTTTACAAACTTGTCTATGACCACATTTACCTTTAGCAGGTATCTTTTGGTTCTCTACATAGCAGCCATTACCCTGAGCTTTCTTCTCTACGGCAAGAGCCTAAAAATGCCAGCTACTCTCTTCCCTAGCCTCCCTTACAGCTGGAGTGGTCTTGTGTATTTTCAGGATTCTTTGTTGCAGACGACAAGATCCACTCTAATTAGCGTAAGTAGAAAGGGATATATTACAGGGTGTTAGGTAGTTTAAGAATGTATGGGAAAACCGGATAACCAACGTCATTCCCCACAGACCAAGATGAATGCCAAAGCACACCTCGAGATCATTATGGCAAAGACCCCATAGCATCACTGAGTTACCACCTCTGACCCTAGAGACTGACCACCGGAACCTCCACAAAAAGCTGGTCCCAAAGGACCTAATACTTTGCCACCTTGCTTTCAAGGACATTTGATCTGCAACTGCCACTTCAAGTCATTCACTTCACTTTTCCTGGTCTGGTGCCAGTGAGCTTGCTTGGTGGAAGCCAGGTCACATGCAGGGAGGTTGGGAAATGCATGTTTTAGATCCCCAGCCTCTACAGTTTAGGAGGCTTTCTAGAGAGGGCTTGTGGGAGGGGGCTGAGTGAACCAATCTGCAACACATCACATAAGTAACTCTGTTCTGGCCAATTAAAAATAATGGGATGTGTTCTGGGGAGCTTCTGGGAGAAATTTTCCTCCTTAATAGAAATAAAGAAACACAGGAGAGCTCTCTTAACTGCTCCTCTTCTTTTTGCTTTTCGACACAGGAATAAAGGATGTGAAGCTTAGAGCTGCAGTAGCCATCTTGGAGCCGGTGGGGGTGGGGGGACGCACTGCCCACATTCCCTCCCACCCCCTTATACTGCTCACCTTTAAAAATCTCTGAACCTCGGGCGCCTGGGTGGCTCAGTTGGTTAAGCGACTGCCTTCGGCTCAGGTCATGATCCTGGAGTCCCTGGATCGAGTCCCGCATTGGGCTCCCTGCTCGGCAGGGAGTCTGCTTCTCCCTCTGACCCTCCCCCCTCTCATGTACTCGCTCTCATTCTCTCTCAAATAAATAAATAAAATCTTTAAAAAATAAAAAATAAAAAATAAAATAAAATAAAATAAAAATAAAAATCTCTGAACCTCTTTCCTTGAGTCTATAACAATCCTCAAGCTTTCCCCATCTCTGAAATACCCTCCTTGTTTCCTCCCACTCCTCAGGCTACTATCCGATGTCGCTTCTCCCCATTTCCTATGTTCTCCTCTCTGTGTTTACTTGCTCACCTCCTATTCCTTCTTCATCCACTTGCAACCTGGCTCCTGATTTTATCATGTTTATGAAGCATCTTACCATAAGGTCACTGCTGCCATCCTGACTGGCAAATCTGATAAGTTATTTTTCAGTTTCTTAACTTCCTTAATTTTTCTGATGCACTTGATAGTCATGATCATCACTCCTCTATCTTTCTTGAAATTCTCTACTCTCTTGTCATCCAAGACAGTATACATTCCTGGACCGCCTTCCACCTCTCTTTGTTTCTTTGCTTCTTTTGTGGGCATTCCTTCCACTCCCTACCCTTCCATTGCCTCATCCACGGTTCATGGCTTAACCTGATCTACACTCCCTAGGTGGTTTTCATCTTCATGTTGTTCTGTTGTTCTGTTGTCTGCATACTGATGACTCTAAATATGTATGTCCAGTCCAGAAATCTTCCCCAACTTCACACACATACATCCAACCGTGGCTAAACCCCTCCACTAGAATGTCTTGCAGGCCCTCGAGATGAACCTGTCCAAAATGAAGGTGTCATTACTCCTTTTAAACCTGTTCTTCCACTGTGATTTCCACCTGCTTCCTTACCCAACATCAAGATCTGAGGTCAGCCTTGACTCCTCCCCTGTCTTCTCACATATCCAATCAAAATCTAATCAGCTGCTGATTTCACCTCATCATTTCTTACTCATATTCCTACAGCAGTTTTCTACATAGCATTGGCCAAGTGATTTATACAAATGCAGCATGATTATTTCATTCTCTTGCCCCAAACTGTTCAGATGTCTTCCAGGATCTACAGGATATGGCTCAAGCTCCTCAGCAGAGTATAATCCTTTTTACCTCTCTAACCTTGTCCTCTGCCTGTCCCCACCTTGGATTTTAGTGCCAGAACTTCTTAACTCCTTGACTTGTCTGAAATGTATCATGGAACTGTATGATCCTTTACGTTTACCAATACTTTTTAACTCCGCCTGAAGCCCTTCCTTTACTTTATCACCTGGTCTGTGCCTTCAAGCTCAGATACCACTTCTTAGATGCCTTTACTCATTCAACAAATGTTTACTGAGCACTTACTATGTGCCAGGCACTGAGCTAAGGGCTAAAAAATCAGTGGTGAATGAGATATAGTTCCTGCTCTAAAGAAACTTACAATCTACATACTGACCTCCCTCATCCTCCAGTTCTGGGTTGAGTGGGTTGAGTGCCCTATTCTGTGCTCCAGTTGTAGATACTGTAGGTTGTCCATGCAGCAACCATGCTCACCTTCTTCCTCCCCTTTTATGTGAGGTAGTAGGAACTGACCCCATTCCAAGCTTCAGCAGTAGATACTGATACATCCACTCAAGCATGGTGACTCCATGCCTCTTGGCTACTGATTAGTTCAGGATCTCACGCTTAAGCCCATCAGTGCTTGGCTTTCCTCTGGAGAGGAGAGATCACTTGAGTTGGCCCACTCAAAAAGAAAGGAAGAATTCCTGATTCCTATTTTAGGGAAGACATTTCTTTTCTTCCCCAGACTTGAACAAAGAAGCATATTGAGCTGTTGCTGTTGGCAGCCATCTTGTGACAAACCCACAGACAAGAGCAGAACCCAAAGATTTAAGGGGGCTGGGGGTGAGAGTGGGACCAGAGGCAGACCCTAGAATTGGCTTCACCTCTGGACTTAATATATGAACTAAAGAATTTCCCTATTTTTAAATCCTGTTAAATCCTGCCTTTTCCTCCATTCCCACTGGCCCACTGTTAGTTCAAGCCCACATTATTGCTGGCCTGGATGACTTGCATATCTTCTTATACAGGTTCTCCTCAGGTCATCCCTTCTTTGAATCGATTCTCCATATTACCTCTTCAGTGATATTTCTACATCGCAATGCTGATCATGTCATTTCCTGCTTCAAATCATTCATGCCTATTAGTAAAGTTCGAGACAAAGTTCAAACTCATTATTTATTTAGAAAACACTTTGTGTCTGCCCCTAGCCAGGATTTTGACTTCCTCTCCTCCATTCCTTTTTACCTTTCCCATTCAAAAAAATGTTACGTAGTTGTTGGAACATGCAACTCTCTCATTTGCATTTGTGTATGCTCTTCCCTGTACCTGGAACTCCCTACCACCATCATCCACCTATCTACCTCTAATCCGTCAAAACTTACCTGAAACATCAGTGCCATGTAGAGGTTCTTGCTCTGTGCTCTCGCACTCTATAGCACTTTGACGACTTCTTTGTCATAACATTTATCTCACTGTGTTGGAATTGTTTGTTTGTTTATTAAGGCCTTTCCAACTAAACTCCAAACTTCTTGAGAGCAGGGACCAGGTGGTATTTACACATACGTCTACATATCCTCATTATGCTTCCCATAATGTCTCTCTGACTGCAACCCTCCATAAATGTTTTTTAAAAAAGAAGACAAGGGGATGGAAGGAAAAGAGAGGAGGGAAGGGAAGCTTCAAATAGGTCCTGCTCTTGGTGCTTCATGCCTTTGGAGTGTGTACTAAAAAGGCTGCTTTGTTCAATAATCATGGGGAATGGGGAGGAAACAAACAGTTCCTAATACAGGTAATGTTCATGTTCCCAATTGCAGCAGCATATGGCAGTAGTTGTAATGGCCTAACATAAAGCATTCCCAGACAATATTAATGACCAGCTAGGTTAATGACCAAAGACTAAGCCTCAGGCCATGAACACATTCTCCTCGTCATTAATCCCTGGAAAATGACCTCAGCTGTGTTCATTACAGCTCAATTATGCTCACACTCCTCATGAGGAAAGAAAGCATTTCAGTCCTAATACCAAGCTACGTTGCTTCTTTTACTTTGACACACGGGCAATAAAGATACAAAACAAATTGTGAGTCCAAACACTAAGCATGGAAAGGAAGCAACACTACCAGTTTATTAGCTCCCAATCATCAGTGGGAACTAAACCAGAGAAACTTGGAGGTCACAGAGGAGGCAGATCTGACTATTCATGATTCATACCCTCTCTGGGTGTTCTTTGAAGGCATAACAGAGAAACACTAAACATGTTACTTCCTAGATGTTTAGAGTTTGGCTAAAAATCTAAAAACTCAAAGGTAACTTTTTGCCAAAAGGCAAAAAAATAAAAAATGGAATTCTTCTGATACCAACTTACCATTCAATCAATAGTTATGGAATGCTTCCTCTGAGCAAAGTCCCATAGCCAAGTTGTGAGTAATTCAAAAAGGAAAAGACCCTCGAAGACCATGAAATTAAATTACATAGGATGAACACCCACTGTGGTGGCTTTAAACACATCATAAAATATGTTAGTACCTTTCACAAGAGGAGGGGTCTATATCCTCTCCCTTCCAATCTAGCCTTAGTGACTTGTTTGTAACAAAGAAAATGCAGCAGAAGCAAGTCTGTGTGACTTCTGAGGCTAGCTCATAAAAGGTCATACAGCTTTACCTTGTTAGCTCACATACTCGATTTTGGGCCCTGAGCTACCATGTAAGCAGTCTAACTCCCTTGAACCAGCCATGTTGTGAGGAAGCCCAGGTCACGTAGAGTTTTCCTACATAAGTGCTGTGGTCCAGCTGACAGCAACACTCAGCACCAGACACATGAGTGGAGATGCCTCCAGGAGATTTCAGACTCCAGCTGTCGAGTCATCCCAGACTTTCACTCTTCCCAGGTGAGGCTCCAGACCTCATAGAGCAAAGACAAGCCATTCCCACTGCCACCTGTTGGAAGTCCTGACCCACAGAATTGGTGAGCCTAACAAAATTGCTGGTTTAAGCCACAGAGTGTGAAGTAGTTGCTATGCAGTGGTAAGCAGTAAGCAGAACACACACCCAATAGATATGGTGTTTGGTAACAGGTGGCATGTGCACATTCCCAGCCCAGCTGTCCCCTAGAACCTGGGAGGAGGTGCAGTTTTCTAATGAAACTGCATTTAACAACCTGCATCTAGCAAAAAAGCTCTGAGGCTGCTTCAGTTAGGCCATGTGGTACATTTAATGTGGGGAAAATTAATGCCCATATCAAGGTAGCATTCACCTGGTACAAATGTGGCCTGTATCACAAAATAATAAGAACTCTTTCTGACCACGGCTTCTAGAATTCCCCTTGCACAGGCATGGTCTTCTGTTCTGTTCTTTTCTCTCTACAGTCTTTCTTCAGGAATCCTGGGCTTCTAGTCTCATTCTCAGATCTGCCCCTCCAAATCTAATCACTGACCTAAGTGATCACTATCTCCAACTGCCCATCAACCATCTCTGCTGGGAAATCCCATTATTTCCTCAGTGCCTTCAATTCGGTGGTCCCACATTAATTGCAGCCCTTTTATCTGCAAATTGTATTTCCCACCCTGATGGTGTTCCTGTACCACTCCCTGCAGCTCTGAGATCCAACACTCTGTAGTCCTGGCTGACTCCTCCCTGTCCATGGGCCCCATTGTCAATCCATCATATGGTCTTGATGATACTGCCTTCAGAATGTCCCTTGAATTTATCCGCTTTCCTCTTTTCCCACAGCTACCACAATGCTGCCTCTTCACCCCCCACCTGAATTTATGCATTTGACTCATTTGAACAGGCATTCTCCCTCCTGTCTCCCCAGTGCACTTTGCATACCACCACCAGATTAAACTTCCTAACCCCCACACTGGCTAAGTCAGTCCCCATCCAAGAATGCAGAAAGGCTCATAAATGCCTGTGGCTCCAATTCAGGTACTCATGGGACCATTTGTGATGTCTTCCTTCATCTAGTCCCAACTTGCTCCACCAGATTTCCTCCTCCTCCACAATGCAAATCCTCTCCTACCTCTGCCCTCATCTGATCCCTACCACGGTGGTTCATAATCATTTCCTCCTGAATCTCCCTCATCACTTTGCTTCTTTTCCCAGAAAGATACTCTCTCTCTTCCCTCCCCCATCAAAAATAAATGTACCCCAATCCCACCTCTAAGAATATATCCAAAGGAAATGAAAACAGGATCTCAAAGAGATATCTATATCCTCATATTCATTGTAGCATTACTCACAATAGTCAAGACATTGGCTAACCACAACAACCTAAGACGTTTCCTAACCAAGACAATCTAACTGTCCATCTATGGATGAATGGATAAAGCAGATCTCTCTCTCTCTGTCTCTCTCTCTCTCACACACACACACACATTATTCAGCCACAAGAAAGAAGGAAATTCTGCCACTTGTGACAAAATGGATGGATATTGGGGGCATTTTCCTAAGTGAAAAAAGTCAGAGAGAGAAAGACAAATACTGTATGGTATCATTTGTATGTGGAATCTTAAAAAGTGAAACTTATAGAAAACGGAGAGTAGAATGGCAGTTACTAGGGACTGATGGTGGGGTAAATGGGGAAATATTGGTCAAAGGTACAAACCTGCAGTTAGAAGATGAATAAATTCTGGGGATCTAATCTAATCTAATTCTGGTGACTAAACGACACTGTATTATATACTTGAAAGTTGCTGAGAGAGTAAATTTTAGATTTTCTTAGCACAAAAAAAGAAATGGTAAATATGTGCCTGATGGATGTTAGCTAATGCTAAGTTGGTAATCATACTGCAATATGTCAGTGTAACAAATCAATACGCTGTACACCTTAAACTTACACAATGTACACATCAATCATATCAATAGAGGGGGAAATCTGCACCCTTTAAATGGCTTAATGTCCTTTTCCTCCACAGACCCTGTCATAACTAGATCTCTAGGTCTCCCTCCCCTATCCCTCCCAGACCACTCCTCTGAATTCCTTCCCACACACTGTTGGTACCATGCCCTATAACTGGGGCTGTTTCCTCTAACAAGGTCATGAGGTGTTACCTCAATGTTTCCTTTAGGTATATTTCTTTGGTGATATGTAAGCTCTGGAGCAAGACCCACGTGTCTTAGCATGGTCCTGTGTTAAACTGCCAGAAGTAACTGAGCAATACTTTAATTTACCAAATATACTGAGTACAATACACCCAGCGCAAGGTGCTGGGACCCAATAAACTCCTGCAGGTCCTATGGCTTCTACCTTGACTGGAATTCCCTGCCCACAACTTTCCACCACTATCTCTTTCTTGCCAGTCACCCTTTAGTTTCCTCAGAGAAGGCTCCCTTGATCACCCACTCTAAAGCTGTCACCCAAGCATTGTCTCCCCATCATCATTTATAATTTGCTCTAGAGTAATTACCAATCCCTGATATTTCTATGTATTTTTAATGTACTTTTTAAAAAAATCTCTCCCAGCTAAGCTCAAGAACACCAAAAACCTTGTCTGTCTTGTTCACTTTACTATATCCCTCATGTTAAAATAGGATCAAGAAGATAGTAGGGGTTCCATAAATATTTGTTGAATGAATGGATGAGAAATACTCTATATTGTTGATGTGCTCATATTCTATTAAGGAAAACAGGTACAAAAGTCAAATACCATATAGCAGTGTTATCAGTAAGTGGAATGATAGAAAATATAAATATAAGTGAAATAAAGGAAAAAGTGAGGAAGTGGAAAGAGCATATTCAAAAGTACACAGGCTTGAACCAGCATGGTGTTTCTGGGGAGCAGGAACAGCCCAACACTGCTAAGGTACCAATTCTGAGGGGTGGTGGGAGATACAGCAGGGCATGAGGTTGGATAGGGAGGCAGAGGTTGGAGCTTGAAGTGACTAACGTGTATGTTAAAAAGCTTGATCACTTTGTAGTGCACACAGATATCAAGTTATAATTCTGTACATCTGAAACTTATATACTATTATATACCAAGTTTACCTCAATTAAAAAAATAAAAGCTTGAGCTTTATCCGTGTATAATCAAGTATAATCAGAGGATTTTAGACCTTCATTTTAGAAGAAAATAGTAGATCTAATTAGTAGCGAAATCAGAATTTCATTTTATAAATATCACTCTGGAAAATGTATAGAGGATAGACATAATGAAAAGAGAGTAGAAGCAGAGATCCAGGTGTGAGAGATTGTAAACCTGAACTAGGCAGGGAGAGGGGCATGGGGAGGAGGGGCAAGATTACAGAGAAATGAGGGAGCAGAGGCAACAGAACCTGGAGATAACTGGACAAAGTGGATGAGGAAGAAGAAGGAGTCAACAATGAATTCTGGGATGACAGGCAAAATGGTACCACCACCAGTGAAAGACACGTAGACCAGGAGGAAGGTCACAATCCCTCTTTGAGGTGAACTGAGTTTGAGGCATCTATGGGACAAACAGGAGGATAAATCTGATAAGCATTTGGATTGCCAGTCATGAGAAACTTGGGGGTAAGGCCTGAGCCAAAGACATGATTAGGGAGTCGTGAGTATACAGATGAGAGTTAAAACCATGGGCATGCATGACATTGCTTGGGGAGTGGAATTGGATCTACTGCTCAGGAAATTCCTTCTCCAGGTCTGGATTGAGAGACTAACATTTCAATATCCAGGGTTATAACGAGCACTCATGACTAGGAAACATGAGTTGCAGGCCAATGTTACCTTGACATTGGAATTTAGTCTTCTTACACTCTATATACCCCATGGTTTTAGTCAAGCATGTTTCCAGGACCTTTTATTATGACCAGGCTAAATACCATATGTTCCATTTGACTTCGTATTTTGGCATAGAATTCAATGAGATACTGCTACCTGCACCAGTAACATATGCTCTCCAAATGACTATTAAACTTTGCAAAGCAGCCATACAATTAATTTTTAGCAGAGATACACTAAGAGCCACCCAATCATGTAGAGCAGCCTGGATGGCATGCATTTTGCATTTGCCAGAGAGAACATATCGCAGCCCATATTTTAGTCATCTTCCCTCAGAGGGTAAGAAAATTTTGTTAGTCAAGACAGGAATGCAAATTTAAATTTTCTCATGATTGGAACAGTTCACCTGATCCTAGGAGCATCTGTTTTTCTAAAACAACTGGCTGGTTGTCCAAAGTGGTCACTGACTGTTCAAACACTGAGATGCTGAGAGGTTTGGGCAACTTCTTTTAGATTGACTCTGGCTCATTCAGGAGTCCAATGAGATGAGCTTGGGTGGATGGTAGTTTCATATCATTTTAACATAATGCAAACAATTGCTAATACTTACTGTGTATTTACTTTGATCCAGGAACAGTGCTAAGTACTTTACCTGCATATCTCATTGAATTTTCCCAAAACTTACATGGTAGGTATTATCAGCCCACTTTACAGATGGTGAGACATTTTCAATCTAGCACAAACTAGACAATTGGGCTTTTCCATTTATATTTTTTTGAGGGAAACTAAACCAATGATTTAGGATTCACTGATGTTTTACCCACCTGACCAGTTTTATAGGAGCCCTATAATGGTACCCAAGTTGTAAAGACCACTAATGAGCATCTATTGTGTTTACCTTGCTAGCATCCCTTCCTCCTTGCTGGTAAAAGAGCTCTTTTCCTTCTGGAACCTCTCCTTCCCACTCCCGGTTGATTCAGGTGGAGTTATCAGCCAACTGACGCACCTCCTTTCTCCCCACAGGTCTAGACATAGAAGCCAACCTGCTCAGTCAGAGAATCCATCTCTGGACCCAGTGATTGGCCAGGGGCAAAACCTATTACCCAACAGGGCCAAACAGATGTTAAGAAATGACTTTATAAGGAAAGTCCCGCTCATTTATCTGGGCCCACTAGCTCTAAGGACAAGTAATTCTGGAGCTGCTGGAGAAAAGAATCTGCTAGAGCCTAAAGACATGGAAAGAGGCAGAGAAACAGGGTCTGGAGTCTGTCACCCAAAGTCCTCAGTTCAGCTTCTCCTGGAACCACTTCAATCCCTCGACTCCCCGTTTACATCAGTCAATACATTTCCCCTCCTTGTTAATGCTGGTGTGAGCTGAACTCTGTCACTTAAAATTAGAAAGACATAAAATGAAATAAAAATACATCAGCAAAAAATTATCTGAGAGAGGGAGTATGACTCATTGATTTTAAATTTCACCGAGACAGATAAATTTGTACATTAAACACGAACTACAAATATTATTAATATCAAGATTTCAGACATACTCACTCAGAAATTGCACTTTAGAAGATGGACAATTGAGTTTAAGAAGGATTTTAGCTACTGACTTAGATATAACAATTACATGAACATTTTCCAGGGACGTTTTGACAATCATCCAACTTTAAATAAATAAGAAAGGTAAATGATACTAAGAACCCATCCTACTATAGACCTGAACATCTAGAACCCCTGTCTGGGTCCCAAGCTTAGATAGTCCCACTCTGTGCACAGTGCTTTAGATGGCTATGCCATCTGATTAACACGTAATTATTAACACATAATTGTTATTCTTTGAATTTCCATAAAGGTGGTCAATATTACATTTTCAAATGTATGAGCTAACCATTATGGAAACCACCACAATTAGCCAAGTCATCTTGGGCAAGCCATTGAGTATTTTTGGATCTCAGCTTGACAGTATATAATAGAAAGACATAGTACCTGTCCTGACAGCAGGCACAAAAGCACTTTGAAAAATATAAGGATTATTATTATTAACTCAAGAGCAAGATTCCTCAAGACAGACTTTAATTTTATCCTATGCCTTTTGCCTTTTGCAATCTGGAGAAAAATCCACGGTCTTAGTAGAAATTCTGAATAGAGACTGGTCACAGGTCAAATTTAGAGGAAAATAAGGTTATAGTAATAGAACTAGGACTTGATCACACCCTTAACCCACTTTTCTGACCATGTAAGCCTTTGTCACCTCTAGAAACTCTGTCCAAACAGTCTACTTTCTGTCTCCCAACATAGTCTGAACTCCATCCTAATTCATTCACTCATCTCACCTCGGATTCACTCTCATCTACCCCTCAACATGTTACTTAAGCTTGAACCAGTTTTCCCACTTTGATAGGCAGTGCACCCTAGGGCTTACTTGGTTATGGATTATGCACTGTCTTATTGCAGTTCTTATGTGATTCTCTGCAGTTCTTATGTGATTCTCTATAAATTCCTTGTTGTTATAATTTCCACATGTCTCTATTTTGTCTTTCCAATTAGTTTTTAAGTTCACTAAAGCTAATGACTGCCTTGTATTCTTCCTGCACAGAGTAGATACTCAGCAAGTATTTGTTGGTTAATTAAAAAAGAAAATTTCCAGGGGCGCCTGGGTGGCTCAGTCGTTAAGCGACTGCCTTCGGCTCAGGTCATGATCCCGGAGTCCTGGGATCGAGCCCCGCATCGGGCTCCCTGCTCGGCGGGAAGCCTGCTTCTCCCTCTCTCACTCCCCCTGCTTGTGTTCCCTCTCTCACTGTGTCTCTCTCTGTCAAACAAATAAAATCTTTAAAAAAAAAAAAAAAAGAAAAGAAAATTTCCAAATGAGGAAAATATCTGAGGAAAGAAGAATCTATAATAAAATGAAATGAAACTAGAGAGATAAAGTTTTACAAGAGCAGATTATCAACTGGAATCTATTCAAAACAGACCAGAGAGCTAGTCTATTCAAAAGAATCCCAGAAATCTGAAATCAAATTTTTAGAAATGGAAAGAATCTTCAAGATAATTTAATTCACATCCTTCATTCACTGAGAATAATCACCCACTAATTTCTCTGACTTATCAATGGAAATTTTTACATATTTAATTTTCCTACTATAAAACTTGATTCTTGGCAGTTTTCTTAGAAACAGAGTCCAAGAGAATGGAACCTTGAAAATATGGGAAGTCTCATAGATATAAAAATATTTCTTCTTCCTAGAATCAAACCAGATGCCTTGAGCCAAATGTATGGTATCACCTTTTAATTTAAATTGCAACATGGAAAAGAATAAAGATAAATAAGAAGACAGCACTACTCACCTAAAAATGTGAAAAGTGCAGAGTGGCTCAGAAATGAGGTCCCCTTGAGGGGCTTAATCCAAAGTGTTAGAAGATCCTGGTGGTCAAGTTCTTGAGCTTTGACATGGTATCAAAGAAAGCCCTGGCTTGAGACTCAGAAGACCCTGATTTTGAGACTTTGCCCCATCAATTTCAGTTGTGTGATCACTGACAGTTTTTCAGATTCTGATTATCAAAAATTTCTGTCTTAAAACCAAGATTGTTGAAGGGATTAAGTGAGATAATATATGTAAAGATACTTTGTAGAAAAGCATAATTTGCATTATTGCCTAGCTAGTTAAGTTACATTAAAAATATTTTAATCTAGCTGTCTGAGCTTTCAGAATCTAAGAGCCAAAACATCCTAATACCACCTCTGTATCCTCTTGGTTATACATCTCTAAGCTATCATTAGAGAAATAATCAAGTCCCTGGCTCTAGCACATTCCAGCCCTTAAAGAGTTCCCTAAACTCATGTGATTTCAGCAAATGACACATAGCCAAGAGCATCCTGCTCTATAATTAGTCACATCAGGCTGGAGGCTCCCAACAATGTGGTGAACACAACAGTGTCTTTTCTTGCTTCCCAAGATTTCTGCAAAGATGAGGAGGCAGGATTTTCAATGGCCTGTGAGGTAGTCTTTACCACCAGCACCTGTCCTCTCTCGGAATCCACCCTTCCTTGATTGTTTGAGGACCTCCATCTTGCATGGATGCTCATCATCCCCCCATACTAACTCTTCATTGAAAGAATCAGTGAAATCCACCCACCTCAAGATGGTCAGCACATGCTTACAACCCAGGCCCCCTGCCAGATGCCCCACACCCTGCACCAGCTTAGAAAGTCACCTTACGTACTTTCCAAAAGTCACCTGCTCTAGTCCAATGGAATAAATTAGGCTCCCATGGGGAAGGACTCCAGACAGCAGAGTGTGAACAAACCCAAATGATCACCCCTTCTGGCAAATAATATCAAACACTTCTTCTGGCGTAAAAGCCATACGGATGGGAACAAATTCCACCATCTTAAAAGCAACACTGTCCATATTGTAGGGTACCAATAAGACGTAACGCTGAATAAAGCATTAGAGTTGCCTCTCGAGGACCTCTGTTCTAGACACTATTCCTAGAGGTCTTAAATTATGTTTAACAGAGCTTAAAGGGACCCTACGGATGAGCATGGCCCCCTAAGAAAGCAAATGCCACAACTAAAGCACAATGAAAGGATCACCCTGGTCACCCACGATCGCCCAGTGAGTGGCAAAGCTGGAAACAGAGCACAGGACTCTCCAATTCCAGATCTGTTGCCACTTGCATAACAAAATTAATCTGTTCTGCCCTGAATCATCTAGAGTCTACACTGACTATAACGTCTGGCTGCCTCCTTATTCAAAGCCAAGAGGTGTGGTCAATTGCTCTCCCCTAGTTCCCTGCAGCCCAACAACTTTATAGCATAAAATTGCAGAATTGCAATCAAGCTACCTGATATTGATGTCTCCCCAAACTAGGTGTTTATGAGCTCTCGCTCTGACCCTTATACTATGCTACTTTCCTCAGTCAGCAGGCACTCCATAAATACTGAGAACTGATTGGCTGATTGATTAGCTAATAAATAATAATGTTTACAGCTTCCTTCCTGAACTCACAGCCAAAGCAACTCTGCTAAGTGGCTTATTTTCCTCCTTTCTTCCTTGTTGACTTGCTTATACATTTTGAGACTCATCATGTAATAGGTCGGGAAGCAATTATTTTGAGGTTTACTCTTAAAAATGAGAAAAGTAACAAAGTCCATAGGGGAAAATTCCCCTGAACCAGTCATGAACCAGAAAACATGCACTGACTACGGTTATACATGATGCTCCAAGGTTCTCTAATCTAATGGTCCATCATGGTGTCAAGAGCTATTTCCCCGGCTTCTGAGAGAGACATACACGCAATCCTTTAATCCGGGCAGGACGTGAGCGCTAGGGATAGATCTGAGGGCAGAGATCTGACACACAGAGGATAAAGTCTGGGCTGCAGACACCTCCGGGACAGCAACCACAATATCTGGGAGCACCAGGGACAAGAGAACCTGAGTGTATGTATGGCAGGAGCAGCTGGACCAGGATGTTGAGCTGCATTCTGTTTGGGTACCGAGGATTTGTCCTTAGAGCTCCCAGTAACACAGACACATACCTGAATGCTCAGAAGCATGGGGAAGAAATCAGAACAGCAATCTGGAGGCAAACAGGTCCGGCTCTCCCTAAAGCTGATTTTTAAAAACACGTTTCTTCTCTATAGTAACATAATGCAAGACTTATTTCTATTAAACAATATTAGATAATATGCATATGCATACCTGAATAGGGGCATATGTGCCTATATTTTTTTTTTTGCAAATAACTCAGATTCCCAGTTTCCTGGAGTCTTTTGGTCCTCATAGATACTGCCACCGCATCGCCTGCCACAGTCAGAAATACTCAGAACTTTACCATCCACATGCGTGACCACAGGTAGACAATGGAGGATAAAGTGTCATTAGATAAAACAATTATGAGGAAGGGAAACGAGTCAAGGATAATTTCTCCAGAAAACAATTTTAATTCTTTTGAATACTTCTCTCCAGTGGACTCGAAAGTCAGCAGAAGCCCATGAGACCTCAGGCATTTCAAATGGCTCTGTGGCCTAAATGACATTTGGGGTAACAAAGAAACCATGATATGTATCCCTCTTAACCTGACCCACCTCACCACTCCAGAGGCAGGTTCCCCACTGGCTCCTCTTCCAAGTGCTCTTAATAAACTCATCAGGCCTCACAAAGCTGCATTTCCCCTTCTTAGTCAGAAAACATAGATCAATATACACAGCAGAAGCAATTATGCTTTGTTCGTAAAATCTCCTGTGCAACTATTAGAGCATTCACACACCGAGCCTGATGCGGGCTACTTCCGTCAGCATTACCCTGGCCTATGGGCTACTCAGTGAAGAGAGGGGGAGCAACGTGACAGTAAAAGCAAACTCTGAACCTAGAATCTAGCAAAAAGTCAATCAGATTAAAACAAGGTGATGCCAGTGTCCCTGTTTGCTTAGATATGCTAAGAGTGGAGGCCTTCTTAACATGATGGAAATCATAGAGAAGCTGAAAGCAGGTCAGTGGTCCACACGCTGGCAAGTGCCTGGACGAGGCCTCTGCTAGTGTTTCCCCAGCAGTCACAGTGGGGAGGTGAGCTCTGCAGTCCAAGTGTTAGAAAAGGCCACAAACAACCTCCTCAGCAGCTTCTATGGGGAAATCTGAGTAGACACATGGGCACCTAGAAAGAAGATCCTATTCCACTGCTCCGTGGGCAAAAAATTCCACAGTTGCTATGAGAAGATGCAAAAACAAATAAACAAACACGATCACCTCAATTTCAATGCAAAAGGCAGTGGGAAAGGATGCTGATAAGCCAGGGGGAGGCGTTGGTGGGAATCTATTTCCAGGGGCTCTTAGCACCTGTTTGCAAGCACATCTCTCAAAATAGCATTAAGCAACAAGTTTCTAAAACGGCAAATCTAATGCTTCTTTTCTCTGAGAGTGCTTTGTCATGGCTGATACTCTCACCCAAGGAATCATTTCAAACAAGCCTGCAGGATAAAACAGAGCGATTTTTCGCATGTCTGCAGCTACCGCAGCAGCCCCCTGTGCGGGCGAGGCGGGCGGGCGAGGCTGGAGCTGGGCGCTGCCTGGGCCCCGCCTCCTCCCGGAGCACTCACCATCAGCAGGCTGAGAGCTGAGTCCGGCACCAGCTGCACGGCCATGGTCTCCGATTCCCACGCACAGTCAGTTCGCCTGGGCCCTGGCTCACTGCGAGGCATCCACAAATACCTGCGGCAAACCAGCCAGAAATCCAGACTCAGGGTGCAAAAGACTCAAGACGAAGACAGGCCACATCTCACATGGGGGGTGGGGGGTGGAGGGGGTGGTCAGGCGGATGTTGGGAAGAAGGGGTGGGAACAGTGCTTAGGGATGAAAAAAAAAAAGAATGAAAATAGGAAGCTGCAGGTTATTTAAAGGTGAGCCCTCCCTAGCTTCACTAAGCTGCATGAGCACAGAAATCACATCTAACACAAATAGAAAAGCTGGGAACGCAGAATTTTTAAACTGATACCTTAGCCTAGGCAGCAACTCTTCTTTTAACTGAAAATTAAAATAAAACATTCCTTATTGCAGATAAATCAACCAACCCAAACACCACCACTACCACCCCCACCCCCCATCTCTCAGCAGTTCTGCTGCATAAACATGCTGCATGTCACAACCTACCGCTTGCAATCTGGTCAGTGTCTTCTTTTCCTGCAGAAAGGTGTGTCCCTTTTGCAAAATCAAGTATCTGGGAGTGAGAGAGCCGAGCCTGACCAAAAACACCAGGCAGTCACTGGAGATCAGCAAATGCCCTCATCATAACCGAGTAATAAGTCAGTTATGAAATGACCCCTTCCTTCTACCATCCTTAAATCTACTTTTCCTCTCCAAGTGGACTGGCCAGCTTAGTTCCCCGTGGGGCTAACATACTTACAAGAAACATGTAATTACACTGCCTGTTCTGTTAGCGTTCTGATCTCCCAGCCTGTACCACATGTACGCAGCAGACAGGCACCCTCTACCTCTCTCCCTCCCTTCCTCCCGCCCTTCCTCCCTCCCTTCCTTTCCCTCCCATCTCTCCACCAGGCTGCCTGTTAGGAATTTTGAAGGAGCCTCTCTAGCTCAGGGAGGTACAGGAGGCTAATTTGTAGCAAGAGACACTGTTTAAGACAAAAAGGCAAATTAGCCTTGAAAATCATATCATGCAGCATTTTCCTTGGAAGATGTCAATGGCAAAAAAAAAAAAAAAAAAAAAGAAGAAGGAAGCTTGCCCAGTCTTGTTATATAATGAGTGGCTGAAAAGGCTTCTCAGAGTCAAAGATTTAAGAAAACTAAACACTTTTTTTTTTTATGAGCACCACCCAGCTTCTATCTTCTTATGGAGTACAATTATTCAACTACACATGGCAATTACTAATACTTCTGGTAATAGTTTTCATGTTCTTTTCTGATTTCTTCCTTTACTCATCTGTTGTAATGACTCCAAAAATTCCTTGAAATTAACTGGACAGTGTGAAATGTAAGAACACAAACCAACACTCTAAGTAAGAAACTGGGGGAGGAAATTAATCACCTTCACATGTTCCCATGGTCAAGTACAGCTGTTGTCCCTCTATCATTCATATTTTAAAAGCATTTATTTGAATATCGCAAAGTAAGTGTTCAATAATATTCATTGAATGAATGAAAAGATTCCTCTCTCATTGTTTATCCTGTGGCCCAATGAGGTTGAACCTTTATTCCATGTTGTCCGATGGGATTCTAATGCTCTTGACCTCGGGAACCTCTGAGAATCTCCTACTATCAGGTGCTTGGAGATTCACAGCATGATCATGTGAATATGTCCTTGAACTGAGATGTCAGAATATTCTAGACTTGCTGGTGTGTTTCTCAAAAGAATTTTTTATTATTATAATAATTTATTATTTGACTATAATTTAAAGAACATATCTACAGTATGACTTTCACCTTGCAGAGAGCTTTCTAAATGTATCCAACTGAGAAGTGCTGAGTGCCTACTGCGTGCAGCGCCCTATGATAAGCTTTGTAGAAGATGCGAAACTAAATCATGCCCCTTGCCCTCAAGGAGTTTTTATCTGACAGATGCAGTGACGCCAAACAATCATCTATGATACAAGACAATATGTGATAAATGCTAGAAAGTGACTTAAAAACAAATAACTTTGGGCGGAACAGAGTAGAGAAAGTTTACTTTTCGCTTCAAGAACACGGTAGTTTTTAAGCCAAAACTTGAGGAATAAGCAGAATGTCTTTTTTATGACTTGTGTTTTATAATTCTACATGGCCCGTGAGCTTGTAAAACACAGAAAGCACAAGAAGTTAATACCGCGCTACTGCAGCTGGTGGGGGGGCAGGGGAGGGTGTGCCGCAGAGGGCCCGGCAGGAGCAGTGCCAGGTGCGCCGGAGGGCAGGACACGCTCAGGTGGGACAGGCAGCCCTGCGAGGTGTTCTGTCAGCCACCGGTGTGAGGCCTCAGCGCCTGCCCTTCTTTCTCTGTACTTTGCCGAACCTTTGCCCAGATCCTTTAGAGAGAAGAGCCTGCAGCGGATCTCACGTGTGAAGACATTACTGGGAGGTGCCCTCTCAGGGCGGCAGGAGTGAAGGAGTGAAGGAGCTGGGAAGGAGGGGCAGGGAAGGGATGAGAGCAGGTACAAGGTGATACCTACTGAGCTGCTCACAGTACAGCTGCTCAGTCACGAGGAAACGCTTCCAGACAGGCATGGAACATTACTCCTTGGAACAGTCCATCAGGGAGAGAGGGAGTTGCTAGCCTGTTCCTGCCTATCAGCTGAATCTTGCTGGTCAGATTGACCCCAGACGGCATGAATTTCCCTGCACTTGAGTCATGTTATGCCAGGATCTGGCATAATACACCAGAGCAGAAACAGCGGAAAGGCATGGCATCTGAAGCCAGAAATGGAAGGAGATGCCACAGATTTTTGTGGGTCAGTCAGATAGGACCTCGGCCCTGGAGCTGCTGAGGCTCCGTCCCCAGTGCATGTTATGAAAATTGTCCCAAAGCCCAGCCTACACTCTGGAGAAGTCTGGGATGGCTGGCAGTGCCAGGAGTTGAAATGACAGTGACAGGACCTAGAGTCCCACCAAGCAAATAGCTAAATTCCAGGGGCTAGTTGGGGGGTGAGAGGTGGGCAAGCAAATCTTGGGGTGGAGGGTAGATGAACTGAGTCTGGTGCAAGTGTGTATGTTTACATACATTACTCACAATGTCAAAAGTTATATCCTCAATGAAATATTCCCTGGTTTTTCTACTTGGGTATTCATATTTGCATATTCATATTTGTACTTCTAAGTTGCTGTTTTTTATAACAGTTATTTACTTTCTTCTACTATCGCCCTACTAGAGAGTGAGCAACCTGATGTCAGAACTAGGTATCATTTGTCTCTGTGCACCCCTGTAGCTCTGAGCATCAAACTCAGAGAGAAATGGGACTCAGTCATATCAAGTTGGGCACTAATGAAGGTGCTAAAATGTTAAGTACAAGGAGAAAGGGGCAAAGACAGCATCCCAGTGCTGGGAGTGGGCAGGTAGAACACAAGGAGTTTGTGAGGAAAAGTAACAGGCTGACAGAGAAGGAGAAAGCCCCAGAATTCCAGTGACAATGGTGGCTCCACAAAGATGCCTAGAGCTTTTAGTAGAGTTACAGACATAGAAGTCAAAGTGGAGAGGGAGACAAACCATAAGAGATTCTTTTTTTTTAAAGATTTTATTTATTTATTTGACAGAGAGAGACAAAGTGAGAGAGGGAACACAAGCAGGGGGAGTGGGAGAGGGAGAAGCAGGCTTCCCGGCGAGCAGGGAGCCCGATGCGGGGCTCGATCCCAGGACCCTGGGATCATGACCTGAGCCGAAGGCAGACGCTTAACAACTGAGCCACCCAGGCGCCCCAACCATAAGAGATTCTTAACTCTAGGGAACAAACTGAGGGTTACTGGAGGGGAGGTGGGTGGGGGGATGGGGTAACTGGATGATGGACATTAAGGAGGGCAGGTGATGTATTGAGCACTGGGGGATCTATGCAACTGATGAATCATTAAATTCTGCCCCTAAAACTAATAATATACTATATGTTAACTAAATTAAGTAAAAAATTTTTTAAAAAAGAAGTCAAAGTGCAAAGGATTATGGAGCAGTTTGTGAGGAAAAGGAGTTAATTAGGAGTTAATTAGTGAAAATAGACTCATCTCAAAAAACAAAAACAAAAGCAGTGAGAAAGGAGCCCTCTAGTTCTTTTCAAAACCTCATCCAAGAGCAGTCCAGATCATAGAAGAAGGGGTGCAGGACAGCAAGCAGTCCTTTCCTCTAAGGAACTAAATTCCATCTTTGGCTAGTGTTACGCCCAAGAAAGACACATAATTCCTTTCAGTGTAGCTCCTCAACTGAAGGGCAGTCCAATGTCACAGCTATCAAAAGTCATTACCAAAAAAAATTATTAAAAACTTCTGTATTTAGTATGAAGCTATTGTGAAGACACTGATCATTGCATCACTCACTGTTGCCTGTATAAATTGCCCCATGTGAGAAATTTCTCTCAGAATTCAGTACCAGGAAGATGTCTGTCCCTCCTGAGGTAGCGTGAGGATGGATGGCGTTATCCTCGGAATGCCTGCTGTGCCATTTTACTCTTGGGAACCAGAATGCCTATTCTGTCATTTACTCTGTGCCCCAGGGCAAGTACCATGAGACTGAGGTAAAAATCAAATACACCTTTCATTAAATTGCACATAGTAGGCATTCAATAACTGTTATTCCCTAGAAGTCTCCCTTTCATTCTGATAATGAAAATAACAGAACTGATCACAGTTGTCACATTTGGCTGCCAGAATACCCATAGCAGATATTATCATAGTTGGCATTATTACTTCCTTGGTTTTTTCCTCAACCTTGTTTTCCCTTCTAATTCATAATGTATTAGTCTTATTTAGTAGGCTTTTTTGTCAGTAAGCCATCTGAAATTCTTTTTTGGAAAGAGGTAGAACATACATCATTCTTTAATGTATAAACTACTCTCAAATAAATTTGGCACACTGTGAAACATTTTGCAGCTACTAAAATGGCAATTATGAAAACTATTTAGGAAATATGGAAACTGTCAGTCTGAGCTACAGTGTTTATTTGACCATAAAATGATACATATACTTTAATTGCAACCATGTAAATATTTGTATTTAAGAGAACATGAAGGAACTTTTGCTTTCAGCCAAGATGGAATAACGGGACAAATTTTATACTCCTACCTAAAAAAAACAAAAAATGGGCAAAATATACAAAGCAATACTTTTCAAGACACTGGACACAGGACAATGATAAGACTTAAAATAATCCCAGACTATTGAATTCAGAGTGTTTTCAGGCCACAGAATAGAGAGGGAAACCCAGGTGCAATCAGGTGGATTCTCTAAATTAAGGAGCAGAACCTAGAGTCAGGGGAGACCAAGATGGATAGAATTCACAGGGCAGAGCACCAGAGAGCACAGTGGTACAGAGAGAAAGAACTTCAGAGCTCTCCCCTTTGAGCGTTTAGTTGGGTACTAATCACCACATGCACAAGAAGAAACTATCTGAAGTGGTGGAAAGAACCACCTAAAATAATTAAAAAGATTGGTGATTGGTGCTCACACACAGCCAGGAATAGCACCTGTTCACACCAGCCAGGCTGGAAGGCCTCACAGATTCATGGTGCATTAGATAGGATGCTCAGAAGGTTCTTGCCTCAGGCGTGAGGAATAATTAGCACTAGACTGGTCACTCCCCTAAATCTGCCTAACAAATTAGAAAAGCAAGACCTGAAAGGATCAAACTGTTTCCAATTAACTGTGTTCCAAAGCAATGCTAAAGAACATTTATAGAAATACAAAAATATCCAACATCCAAACAAGGTAAAACTTACAATGTCTGGCATCAAATAAAAATTAGATACGGAATCAGGTACAGAAAAAAGTAGGAAAATATGACCACTAAATAGAAGACAAATCAAACAAAATCAACCAGTGCTAACAGATTTTAGAATTAGCAGAAAAGAACATTAAATCAATTATTATAATTTTACACAATATGTTCAAAAAGTTAAGTAGAGACATGAAAGATATAAAAAAAGAACCAATTTGAACTTCCAAAGATGAAAAACTACAATGTCAAACATGAAAAGGAAAAAAAACCAAAACCCCACATTTGTTGGGATTAATGGAGATTAGACTATAATTATAGAAGAAAAACTTAGTGAACTTGAAAACAAAAACTATTCCAAATGAAACACAGAGATTAAAAATGTTTTTATAAACAAATATAAAAATAAAACACCTGTGAGTGGTGGAACAACTTCAAGCAGCCTAATGTACAATGTAATTTGTATCCCTGAAGAAAGAGAGACACAAATGTATTTGAAGAAATAAAGGCCGAATTCCCCAAATTATACACTGAACAAATTCTAAGTATAAGAAAAAAGCACATCATAATCAAATTGCTCAATATCAGTGATAAGGAGAATATTCTGAAAACAACCAGAGGGGGATAAATATGTATCACACATCGAGGGACAAAGATAAGGATGACAACAGATTTCTTGTTGGAACTCATATAAGCAAGAAGACAGTATGAAAACATCCTTAAAAAATTTTAAAGGAAAAATTATCATCAATCTAGGATTCCAAATCTAACAAAAATATTTTTCAAAAATAAAAGCAAGATAAAGACTTTTTCAGACATACAAAGTAAATAAAAGGCAAACACCTTGGAAAGGAAGAAGAAAAACTTCCCACAAAGAAAACTCCTGGCCCAGAGGGCTTCAGCGGTGGGTTATAATAAATATTTAAGGAAGAAATAATACTGAGTTTCCATAAATTCTTTGAGAAAACTGAGGAGGAAGTGTTTCTGAACTCATTTTATGAAGCCAACATAAATATCAGATTAAGAATGTGTAAAAAAGAAACCGCAGATCATTATAGCCATGAATTAAAATGCAAAAATTCTAAACAAACTTATAGAAAATAAAATCCAACAATATGTGCTCGCTTCGGCAGCACATATACTAAAATCCAACAATATATTAAAAAGATAATGCATCATGACCAAGTAGGACTTAGGAATATAAGGTTGGTTTAACATCCTAATAGCAACCAGTGGAATTCACCATATTAACAAACTAAAAAATGAAAAACCACACAATCAGCTCAATAGACCGATAAAAAACAATTGACAAAATTCAATATCTATTCCTGATTTTTAAAAAATGTCAGCAACTAGGAATAGAAGAGAACTTTCTCAACCGAATAAAGAACATCTACAACAAATCACAGCTATTACCATACTTAATGTAGAAGACTGAATGCTTTCCCCGAAAGATCAGGAATAGGGCGAAGATATCTACTCTCAGGACCTCTCTTCAACATTATACGGGAGATTCTAGACAGTGTAATAGGACCGGGGTGGGGTGGGGGTTGGGAAGTCTAGTCAGATCAGAAAAGAAAAAGTAAAACGATTTTAAGTCACAGCCAACGTGATTTTTCATGTAGAAAATCTGATGGAATCTACAAAAAAGCTACTAGAATAAGAAATTTTAGTAAAGTTGAAGGATACAAGATCAATATCCAAAAATCTACTGTATTCCTACATGCCAACAACAAACAGTAGGAAATTTAAATTAAAAGTACAATTAACAGGGTGCCTGAGTGGCTCAGTCAGTTAAGTGTCTGCCTTCGGCTCAGGTCCTGATCCCAGAGTCCTGGGATTGAGCCCCACATCAGGCTCCTTGCTCAGCACAGAGCCTGCTTCTCCCTCTTCCTGGGCTTTCTCCCCCTGCTCGGGCTCTCTCTCTCTGTAAAATAAATAAATACAATCTTTAAAAAAAGTGCAATTAACAATAGGATCAGACGATATGAAATGCTTAGTGACAAATGTGACAAAGATATAAAAGATCTGTACACTGAAAAGGACAAAACATTGCTGAGAGTCCGTAGGAACTTAAATGGAGAGATAGACTGGGCTCATGGATCAGAAAACTCAACGTTCTTAAGATGTCTATTCTCACCAAATTGATGCAGAGATTCAACAGAATCCCAATCAATACCCCATCTGGCTTTTATTGCAGAAACTGGCAAGCTGGTTCTAAATCGATATGGAAATGCAAAGGACATAAAATAGCCAAAACAATTTCAAAAAAGAAAAACAGCATTGGAGAACTAACTCTGCCTACCTGAAAGATTGGAAACTTAAGTAGTAAAAACAGTGCAGTATTGTCATAATGAAAGGCAAATAGTTCAACAAAACTGGAGAGAAAATCCAGAAAGAGATCCATACATAAATAGACAATGGATTTTTGACAAAGGTACAAAGGCAATTCACTGAAGATAGTCTTTTTAAGAAATGGTGGTGGGATAATAAGATATGCATATGTAAAAGACTGAACTTCAATCCATTCCTTGCAACATACACAAAATTTAACTCAAAATATTATCACAGACCTAATCACAAAACTTAAAACTATAAGATCAGTAGATGAAAACATGGGGGAGAAAATCCTTTGGGTAGAGCAAAAATGTCTTAGACGTGCACCAAAATCACAACTGATAATAGATCAATAAATTGGGCTTCATCATAATTAAAACTTCTGCTATTTGGAAGACACCATTAAAAGAACAAAAACGCACCCCAAAGGATGGCAGCAAACATTTGCAAAGCATATGTTTGGTACAGGTCCTGTATCCAGAATATATAAAAAGCATCTTAATACTCAATACGAAGAGAACAACACAGTGAAAAGTATACAAAAGATTTGAATAAGCACTTCACAGAATATATATGTACGGCAAATAAGAACAGGAAAAGGTGCCTGATATCATCAGTCATTAGGAAAATGCAAATTAGGGGCACCTGGCTGGCTCAGGGGGAAGAGCATGCAACTCTTGATCTCGGGGTCACGAGTTCAAGCTCCCATATTTGGTACAGAGATTACTTAAATAAATAAAACTTTAAAAAAAAGGAAGATGCAAGTTAAAATCATAGTGACAACACAACACACCTATTACATGGCTACAATTAAAAAGATTGACGATACCAAGTATTAGGCAGCATGAGATGATCTGATGGGAATGTAAAATAGTATACTTACTTTGGAAAACGGTTTGGCAGTTTCTTATAAAGTTAAACATACATCTACCTTATGATCGGCCATCCAAGGAGAAATGAAAACCCGTGTTCATACAAGACTTGTACATGAATGTTAATAGCAGCTTTATTTGTCATGGCCAAAGCCTGGAAATTGAAATGTCCATCAATGGGTGAATGTCTGAACAAACCGTACGGCCATAGAATGAAATCCTATTCAGCAATTAAAAATGAATAAAGCACTGATACATATTACAATATAGATGAACCTCAAGAACATTATGCCTATGGAAGAAGCCAGATGCAAAGACCACATATTTTTTATTCCATTTATAAGGAGCATCCAAAAAAGGCTAAACTGTAGAGACAGAAAGTACATTAGTGATTGCCTGTATGACACTGGCTACAAATGGGCACGAGGGGTTTTTCTGAGGGGTAAAAGTATTCTAGAACGGGGTGGTGGTGATGGTTGCTTGATTCTGCAAACTTACTAAAACCAATTGAACTGTACACTTAAAATGGGTAAATTTTATTGTATGTAAATTACACCTCTAAAATACTGTTTTTTGTTTTTTGTTTTTTTTTTAGAGAGAAGGAATGAACTAATGACACAGGCAAAAACATGGATGAATCTCAAAATCATTAAAGGCGTCACTGACCCGGACAGAAGCCTGCGTGGCTCAGTTGTTCAAGCGTCTGCCTTCGGCTCAGGTCATGATCTCAGGGTCCTGGGATCGAGTCCCACATCAGGCTCCCTGCTCAGAGGGGAGCCTGCTTCTCCCTCTCCCTCTGCCAGCTGCTCCCCCTGCTTGTGTGCTCTCTCTCTGACAAATAAATAGTCTTAAAAAAATAAACTGAGTCAAGGAGGCAGGAGGAAGGGATTATCATGGGGCACGAGGAGACTTGAGGAGTGATGAGTATGTCCATTTTCTTCATCATGGTAGTGGTTTCATGGCTGCATAAATGTGTCAGAACTTACCAAACTATGTGCTTTAAATATGTGCAGGTTATTGTGTATCAATTTTACATCAATAAAGCTGTTTTTTAAGGGACACAGATGGTATGATAATTACTAAAAAAATTAAATTAGTTCTGTTAGAAGGTAGAATTGAGTGATTTTTCCCTGTTTCAAATTTTTGACTTGTCCTTACATCATATTTTCAATAATTAAAATAACGATGTTTATAGAAATCCTTTATTACCTAAATAAGAAGAAAAGTCCAGACTGAGGAGCTGGTAGAGTCAGGAGAAGATGTTTGTTGCTGGCGAAAGCAGAAGAGCCTGGGTGTATGTTAAGGCATATAACAAGAAGCCAGGAGGATGAAAAGACAAAAAGATTCTATAAACACCAAAGGGTGGAGGGAGAATAGAATCCAGGCAGAGGGGTTATTTTTTCATGCAGAAGAGGGAGCTTATTCCCTTGAAATGAAAAGAAAGGAAAGAAAGGTAAAAATGCAGAGAAATGTTAAGAAAGCATGGAGGAGTGCAAACAGATGTTGTAGTCTATTAAGGAGGGCATGAAGCACCTTCTTTCAAGGGTCTTGATCTCGGTAGATGTTCCTCATGTTTCTGTCCCTCTCTTCCATTTCACCATGTAATAACAAGCCCTGGCAGCTGCTGGTTCCCCCATCCAGCCTCCTCCCCCATGCCAGGCCCCTCTTTCCAAGCGGACACCAACCATGAATGCACAGGGTTCCAGAGGGGATGTCTGCCCCATGCAAGTCCTGTGTTAGGCCAGGCTTCCCTGGGCATTCTACCTTACTTCAGAGCCCCAGCCCACAGCCTGGACCGTCCTACTGCAGCTCGGACCCAGGCTCAAACACGGGTCTCTGCCTGTTCCTCTGCACCAGAACTGTGGATGGTAGCCCCACCCTTGGTCTCCCGGGGGAGGGGGGCCCTCACTGAGGGTTACAATCAATTATTTTGAATTCTATATAATGCCTCTGCAGCAGAACTGTGGTTGGAGCCCCACCCCTGGCCTCCCCAGGGGCTCCCCACTGAGGGTTACAGAAGACACAATCTTCTCAGCTATAAACCAGAGCAAGTTGTTCACTGGAATCCTATAATGTCCCTAGGGGACCTGGTCCCTGTAGCCTTCCTCTGCCACCTTCTTGCTGGGGTAGCTGAATCCATATGACCGGCTTGTGCCTCTGCCCTCTGCCCCGCATTCCAGTTCCACAAGAGATTCCAATCGTGTCCTCAAACCCTAGGTCACATGCCACCCATGCAACAAAGCAGCCTGGGTCACCCTCCCCAGCCGCCCCATGGCCAGGATCCCTCCACTCCAAGGGCCCAAAGAATGAAGGTGCTTTCACCCACTCCAGTTCCAAAACGAAACAAGCAACATTGCTTAAGGAAGTCAAAGCATAGGAAATGGGCAAATGAGTGCATTTCTTGTAACATCCTAAAACCTCCAATTAATCCATTAACACATGTAGATGTTTATACTCATTCTTTTTTACACAAATTACACCCCAAATTCCTTCACCTAGTTTAACTACCCTTCTCGATAACATCTCCCATCTTTAACCATAGGTAAATGTTATCCAGTATTTGGATTATGATCAAAATTTCGTGTTCTGGCTCTTTTTCCCTATAAACCTTTTCTGATAATATTTTTCTAATTTCCCATCTCAGAATCATAATAAACAGTCTTGCATAAGATTACTATAGGTTACTTCAACTATAGGTTACTTCAACTATAGGTTACTTCATCAATCTCCAACCGTTGACCATCTGTTTGGTCTCTAGTCATTGCTCACTACCACAGGCGTCCCACTACAGTGCACCTTTGCAGACTTAACATTTATTTTCTTCTAAATCATTTTCAGACAAAAACTTCCCCCATAAAGAGATTCCTAGAGTTACACTAAAAATACTTTGATGCTGCCTAAAATATTGCCCTGTTGAAGAACTGAACCCACTTACAGTGTCCTTTCTTTTATGTGAGGCAGCTTTTCTTTAAGATTTATCTGTATGTCCCCTGATTTGAACTCTTTTTTTTTTTTAAGATTTTATTTTTAAGCAATCCTTCCACCCAACGTAGGGCTAGAACTCACAATCCGGAGATCAAGAGTTTCATGCTCTACTGACTAAGCCAGCCAGGCACCGGATTTGAGCCCATTTTTGGACTTTCTGCAAGTACTCAAAATAAAAATATTTTCTTTATTTTGCCACTATTTTGTTTGTAATTTATTTTAATTGTAAAGATGTTTGAATGTTATTTAAATACCTCTGCCCATCTTTTCTTCATAACTTCTTTAATAATCTAAAATGTCTTCCCTCTTTGGTTAAATAAACAATCTCTTTGTACATGATGTAATTTTCTACTTTAATTTCTTGAGGTAAATTTGTTTTTTGCCATATTGAAATAAAGTTACTCTAGCAGCATGTATAAAATAATTATGTTCTCTGTAATTCTATTATACTCGCTTGCCATATATTATATTTTCATATGTACTTAAAATTATTTATGCATGCCCTATTTTATTTCAATGGGCTACATTTCTCCTTCTAATCCAGTGTTACACTGGCTCAGTTATTGTTTTTTAAAAAACAGTCTGTTTTGGGAGATAATTATTACTCCTTCATTAATGCTTTAATATTATCCATCTTTCCAAGTATTCTGTAGAATCAGTGATTTTGAATTCTATATAATGTTAATGACATCATTGGTATCTTAGCTGAAGTTGTGTTAAAACTGCAAATTAAATCAGAAACAATTGTCACTTCCATTCATTATCCCTATCCAGGAGTAGGGGATATTTCTCTAGGTATTCAGGCCTTTTTTCACCATTAAAATTTTGTAGATTTTTTTGGATAGGTGTTATATGCCCTCACACACGTTTAATTAACATATAATTCAATTTTGTGACTATTATAAATTGGAAGTCTTTATTATTATATTTTTAGCTAGATAATAAAGGTATTTGAGTATAGGATTGATTTGTGTTATTCTATCTTTTGACCAGCAGTTTTTCTCCACTGTTCTATTATCTCTAATAGCTTCTGGTTGATTACTTTAGCTCTTCTAGGTGTATAATCATAGTTTCCTAATGGGGTTCCTTTTAAAGCTCATTTCTTTTTTGTACGTTATTATGTGGACAAGAAAACATAAATCTCTACAAAATAGTCCCTGTGACAGTCTCTCCATCCCTCCTGCTGCTCCCGATGAAAGGAAACTTACATCCACACTTGATTGGTCAGCAAAACCTGCGGACTCTACCTTCAATATCTCCAGAATTCCAACGCTTCTCACCATCTGTGCTTTACAACCTTGCTCTCGGCCACCATTGTCTCTCACATGGATTATTGTTTTGCCTCCTAATCACAATCCAAAAGAGCAGCCAGAATGATTTCTGAGAATTTAGGTCAGAAATTGTAACACTTCTGCTCAAAACTGTCCAAAGTCCTAACAGTTTCTTACAAAGCCCTGTATGGTCTACCTCCTCCATCCATCTAACCTACTCTGCTCATTAACTTTTTTCCAGGTATAATAGGCTCTACTATTCCTGTTCCTGTCTCAGGGCCTTTGCACTTGCTGCTACGGCTGCCTGGAAAGCTCTTCCCTGGGCATTTGCATGTGTCACTCCTTCATATTCTCTACACGTTTGTTCAAATTTCAGATCATCAGGGAGGCCTCTCCTGACTCCCAATTTAAAAATACATCCTCCTCTCTTGTCCCTAAGCCTTTCCTGCTTTATTTTTCTCCATTGCACTTTTCACCATCTGACATTATAGATGTGTGCTTATTTTTCATCCCCCTACCTATCTCTTTCCCACTCCACCCCTCCCCCCAACTAAACTAAAATATAAGATTCAGAGTGCAAGGATTTCTGTCTGCTTTGCTCATTACTTAATCCTCAGTATTAGGAAGTAGGTGCTCAATAAATAATTGTATTGAATGAAAGCACACCTGATGTTTTGCATCAAGTTATAGATAAATCACTCTGAATATATCAAAATTCAGTATGATTTTTACCTATGATAATAAGTGGACCCTTTCGGGGTGCCTGGGTGGCTCAGTCGTTAAGCGTCTGCCTTCAGTTCAGGTCATGATCCAGGGTCCTGGGATCGAGCCCCACATTGGGCTCCCTGCTCAGTGGGAAGCCTGCTTCTCTCTCTCCCACTCCCCCTGCTTGTGTTCCCTCTCTAGCTCTTTCTCTCTCTGTGTCAAATAAATAAATAAAATATTTAAAAAATAAAAAATACAAAAATAAGTGGACCCTTTTTATCACATTTTGGAAGAATAATTTATTTTCATAGCTTTACTTAGGAACTGGTGCTGAATTTTATTAAACACTCCATTAGACAGGTGTAACTTTATATAGCACGCCATCCTTCAGGGGGTTAATGCACTTCAGTAAACATTTCTCCCTTGAATGATTAAATGAAATTAATCTCTAGGGATATTCTTAAAAATATTGGATATATTGTTCACTGGGCTTACTGCCTTTTCATGGATGCAGGCCAATGGTTGATCCACTAGAGAGCAAAGAAGAGGAAATTCTAATGATTTAGCCAGCATGAAAAATAACCAAGATGAAGAGAAAAATGCTTTGCTGACATATTTCAAATTGACCCCTGTAAATATGTCTTGTTTGTGTACATAACATTGATTAATGACTGTCTGGGTTAGTTGATGGGAGTTCCAGTTATCAACAACTAGTTTTATGCAGATAATGTTTCAGTCATATTACATAGCCCAGAATTATAATTTCTTTTGGCCTCCTTGATTTTAACTTCCTGACTCTTCTACCAACATCTGGCAGCTTCCTTATTCCCTATCATTTCCTACAAATAGCCCCACAAGTAAGAAGTAGAATGCAGGTGCCAATTCTAATGTGCTTATCTGTAATTCCAGCACAGAAAAGTGTTCAAATATTTTTTTAAAGATTTTATTTACTTATTTGAGAGAAAGAGAAAGGGAGCATGGAGGGGGGTAGGGGCAGAGGGAGCCCGACACGGGGCTCCATCCCAGGACCCTGGGATCATGACTAGAGCTGAAGGCAGATGCTTAACTGACTGAGCCACCCAGTCACCCCAAAGTGTTCAAATATTTTAATGAATAAATTATATTAGCCTTTGTCTTCAGTGGTAAAAATCTTTACTGCAGAATAGAATACTATAGAATTCAGAATGCTTAGAAATATTTTTGAGTCTCCCATGAGAGACTCTGGACTCTGGGGAAAAAAAATGAGGGTTGCAGAGGGGAGGGGGGTGAGTGGATGGGGTAAGCGGGTGATGGGTATTAAGGATGGCACATGTTGTGATGAGCACTGGGTGTTGTATGCAACTAATGAATCATTGAACACTACATCAAAAACTAATGATGTACTACATGCTGGCTAACTGAACATAATAATAAAAAAAGAAATATTTTTGAGCTGTTCTTATACTTGCAAATATTTGAAAATCAAATGAAATCTTAACCTGGTCAGAAATTCAAATATTTTGTCAATTTTAGGTAGTTTTGGTTCATTCCATGTCCATTTAATCTCTCACTACCCAAAATAAACATTATGGCCATAATTTGTTTCAGGTAAAACCTGTGTTCCTGACAGGTGGCACATAAATAAATTTCTTTATCACCCTTCAAATATGCAATGCAAAATTGCCTTTTAAAAGAGTGCTATGCCCAGCAAAGGGAACCATCAACAAAACAAAAAGGCAGCCTATTGAATGGGAAAAGATATTTGCAAATGATGTATCTGATAAGGGGTTAATATCCAAAAAATATAAAGAATTTATACAACTCAACACCAAAAAACCCCAAATAATCTAACTAAAAATGGGCAGAGGACCTGAATAGACATTTCTCCAAAGAAGAATACAGATGGCCAACAGAGACATGAAATATGCTCAACATCACTCATCATCCGGGAAATGCAAATCAAAACTACAATCACCTTACACCTGTCAGAATGGCTAAAGTCAAAAACACAAGAAGTAAGTGTTGGCAAGAATGTAGAGAAAAAGGAACTCTTGAGCAATGCTGGTGGGAATGAAAACTGGTAAAGCCACTGTGGAAAACAGTATGAAGGTTCCTCAAGAAATTAAAGATAAAAATACCATATGATCCAGTAATTCCACTACAAGAAAATGAAAATAGAAATTCAAAAAGATACATGCACCAATATGTTTATTTCAGCACTGTTTACAATAGCCAAAATAGGGAAGCAACTCAAGTGTCCATCCATAGATGAATGGATAAAGAATATGTGGTGTACACACACACACACACACACACACACACACACAATGGAATATTACTCAGCCACAAAAAAGGAATGAAATCTTGCCATTTGCAACAACATGGCTGGATTTAGAGGGTATAATGCTAAGTGAAATAAATCAGTCAGAGAAAGACAAATACCATATGATTTCACTCATATGTAGAATTTAAAAAACACAACAAACAGAGAAAAAAGACAAACAAAAAAATAGGCTCTTAAGTATAGAGAACAAATTGGTGGTTGCCAGAGGGGAGGTGGGTTAGAGGAATGGGTGAAATAGGTGACGGGGATTAAGAGCACACTTATCTAGATGAGTACTGAGTAATGTACAGAATTGTCGAATCACTGTATTATACACCTGAAACCAATACAACACTAAATACATACATACATAAATAGGAGTACTCTGCCTACCAAACACTACCTCAACCAGGTGATCAAAGTCAATACCAACAGTGATAAGTCAGGCTGATAATATGTACACTTGACACAATGTGATGAAAATGGCACTTTATTTCTATGGTCTCCCTCCCAAAAACCTATATTACTCATGAGAAAAGCACTAGACAAATCCCAAATGAGGGACATTCTAAAAAATACCTGACCAGTGCTCCTTAAAACTGTTAAAGCCTTTGAAAACAAGGAAAGTCTAAAAAAAAAACCTGTCACAGTCAAGAGGAGCCTAAGGAGACATGACAACCAAATGTAATGTGGTACCCTGGATGGGAGCCCAAAACAGAAAAGGGACATTAGGTAAAAGCAAAGGGACTCTCAATGAAGTATGGACCTTATTTAAAACTATGTATCAACATGGGGCGCCTGGGTGGCTCAGTCGTTAAGCATCTGCCTTTGGCTTAGGTCATGATCCTAGGGTCCTGGGATCGAGCCCCGCATCGGGCTCCCTGCTCCGCGGGAATCTGCTTCTCCATTTCCCACTCCCCCTGCTTGTTCCCTCTCTCGCTGTGTGTCTCTCTCTGTCAAATAAATAAATAAAATCTTTAAAAAAAACTGTATCAATATTGATTTTGGCAACCGTACTGTACTAATGTAAGGCATTAATAATAGGGGAAACTGTGTGTGGACTATAAGAGAATTCCCTATACTATCTTCTCAAGTTTTCTGTAAATCTAAAACTGTTCTAAAATTTAAAAGTTTATTTTATTTTCTGTAAAGATTTATTTATTTGAGAGAGAGAGAGAGCATGCACGCAGGGGGCTCATGCTCACATGAGTGGGGGGAGGGGCAGAGGGAATGAATCCTCAAGCAGACTCCCCACTGAGCACTGAGCATGGAGCCTGTTGCAGGGCTCAATCCCAGGACCCATGAGATCATGAGCTGAGTCGAAAACCAAGAGTCAGATGATCAAGTGACTGAGCCACCCAGGTGGGTTCCTAAAAAGTTTATTTTAAAAATTAGAATTGTGAACATGGCTATAACTTGGCCAAATATATTAAGTATTATTGTGATTTGTTTTCAAAACTGATGCTGAAAAAAAGTTCCAAACCTATCTGTAAAAATTCAAATAAGATATTTTACAGATAAGTGGTAATATGGATTTCGGTATTCTTTTCCTCCTGGATTCTCTGAAGATATCAAAGTAATTTTTGGCTTGAATTATCTAGATGATTATCTTACTATTCCATGTTACTTATATTTGTGAAAGTAGCCTATCTTTATAAAAATTCAAACAAATAAGATAACAACACTGATTCTGATAAGTGGAATGGTAAATGAAGAACAGATAGAGATCCCACTTAAAAAAAATAGAATGATAAATATTTGTTCAAAACTGATGATCTCTTGGGATGCCTGGATGGCTCAGTCGTTAAGCATCTGCCTTCGGCTCAGGTCATGATCCCAGGGTCCTGAGATGGAGTCCTGCATCAGGCTCCTTGCTCAGTGGGGAGCCTGCTTCTCCCTCTGCCTGCCAGTCCCTCTGCTTGTGCTCTCTCCCTCTTTCTGACAAATAAATAAATAAATCTTATAAAAAAACCCTGATGATCTCTTTGTAAAATATAGGACCATTAGATTTTTCTCTTTGTAAAGCTTGATTTTTGTGCAGTATATTTACTTAAAGCAACGCCTACTTCTACAAACAACCAACTATACAGTGTATCTAGTGGCATCAAACCAAAGACCAACCTAGGGAACAAGTGTCAGCCAACCTCGTGATAACCAGAAAGGTCATAGAGCTCTGGCCCCAAGAGCACAATCGCAAACAGGGCATCAGTTAGAAGGACAAGTTCCTGCAACTGGACAATAAATGATCAGTCTATCACTTTCCCATGGGAACTAAAAGGGTTGGGCCCTATCAGGTCAACAAACTGAAGAGAAACAACCCACAGAATGAAGTTAGCACTCTTTACCCCTCACCCTGAGCTAATATCAAGATAGAAAAGTCAAGCAAAGAGCTGAAAGCAAAGAAAATTTTGAGTTCATAAACTCAGCATTACTATGAAGTTAAGTAGACAAATCCCTAAACTGTGATTCTCCGTGTCTGTATCTTTCAGGGTCGACTTCCAATATTCCCTCACAGGAGAAATGAAACCAAACATTCCCTAGCAATGTGTTTTAATGTAAAAGAGGGAGCATAGGGGTTTGGGAATGAATCTTGGGAGTTATTTCCAAAGGTCTAGCTTCCTTGATCATGAGCAAACCACTGCTGACTTCCTATTTAAGACATGTTTTTATATTTTAAATGTTTACTAATATAAGAAGATAGCAACATTAGCTTTTCATAGGAATATACTAAATATGATACTTTTATGAAAGTTCTCAAGAAGAAGTTTACTTAAGAATACTGAAAATATTCAGGGGGAAACTAGTTAATAAATTCGTTGTATGCAATATGGGGAAATTTTCTATTCCAAATATTTTTAAAAACAAAATTATACAGTGGGTGCTTGGGTGGTATATTCGGTTAAGTGTCCGACTCTTGGTTTCGGCTCAGGTCGTGATCTCAGAGTCCTGGAATCAAGCCCCACATCAGGCTCTGCGCTCAGCAAGGAGTCTGCTTAGGACTCTCTTCTCCCTCTGCCCCTCTGCCCCACACTCTCTCTCTTTCTCTCTCTCAAATAATAAATAAATCCTAAAAAAAAAAAAACCCATAAAATTATTCAAGTAATATAGAAACCAGAGGGAAATTAACCTAAAAATATAAATAATCCAAGAGAAAAAAAAATACAGTGTAGCTCTCCTCCTTCTCTCCTAAAGAGTCACACTGTCTTAGGAAATAGTTGCCTTTAAGTGCTTTACTTCCATGTTTCTCACTTGTTTTTCATTACCTAATTCCTGTCTTAGTAATGATTTCTCCCAGGGTTGCATATGGGCAGGCCCAGTGTTAATATGGAATTTAGATATTGTGTTTTTACTTGAGAAATCGTCAAACCAGCTGCTGACAGCCAGCACCTCATTCCTCTGCTGCGTTGCTAACAACAGGGGCCTCAGAGACCCTGCACCTGGCCCCAGGCAAGAACAAAACACAGTTGAGGAGAGAACTGGAAGGCAATGGGGATATCTTCACATCCTATTTTTTTGCTAGAAGGAGAGCTTTAAAAGAATGAATTAAACAATGCCCAGTAAATTCCCCCTCCCCCTGTCAGGTTTCCCAAATGGAAACATAAATGCAACCTAATTAGGCCCTAAAAAAATGCAGAGAATGTTCAACATAAAATAATTAACACCAAATGCCCAAAAGGTCAATATCTAGATGGCAAATATCAGACTCCTCTAGCCAATTATTGTGAAATAGTCTTAATCATGCAGTTAGTTTAAATATTAATGGTCCTATATACCATTTGTTCACATAAAATGAGATAAAATACATAAATGTTGAGAACTCTGCTTTAATTAGTAGAGTTTTGTCCATTTAGTTAGTAGCTGCTGTTGGGGATAGGTGTTGAGTATGTGAATGGAATGTGATTAAGATATAGATGAATTTTTTACAATATCTATCCAACTCTCTCATTTTCCATCAAAATGACCAAATAAGTCTCATTATGTCCCAACTCTCTGCTCTTTAGGGCCCTATACAGTCATTCCCAGTTTCACACACTTTTTAAAAAAGATTAGCCTTTCTTTCAGAACCTGCAAAGGGACAGCACCGCCAAGACTCCAAAGTCTGTTCCAAGGACTTCATTTACATACTGGGTCATGCAACTGCTTCTTCCTGGGAACACCATGGCCCCTCTGCATGGGGAGAGAAGTGAAGAGCTCTGGGCAAGGGCATCTGCCAGTCAGGTGGTGTTCTGGCTCGCTGCCCAGGACAAGACCCTTGTCACAGCTTTCAATGGGAGGCAGGAGCCAGTACCGCTGAGTCATCAATCCTGGCGGTACTGTGGAAATTTAAACAGTATCCTTTTCGCTGCTGCAGTAATCAGTGCTGTGCTTCAGATCCCTCCTTATTCCCAGGGTCCAAATGCAACTCCTTAACCCAAATATAAAAAGAAACAGTGGCCTGAAGGCCCAGAACTACTGATGGGCTGGTAGACTTTGGGCAATGGGCTTATAAGAAATGTAATATAACTGATTTTTCTTTTTTTGATTCACCCATTTTTGTTGGTATGGATTCCTATAGTGACAGGGATATTCCAGGGCACATACAGTGGGCAGCAATGAAAGTAGCTGGAGTATCTTCAATGGGGTTGGAACCAGTGACCTGAAATAAAAGCTATCTGCAGTGCTGCTTAACTTCCCCAGGTTCTTAGGTGGTCAGTGCACTGATATTTTAGAATGGAGACAAGTTTCAGAGGTGGGGGCAGTAAGAAGGAACCTTCAAATTTAATTCACAAAGGTGCTGAAAGGAACGGGGCCTCTGGAGCAAAAGGGAAGCAGTGAAATAAACTGCCAACTCAATAGGCCAGACTGCCTACTGACACCTCTACTTCTGGACTCGGGAGGCTCAAAAAACATAGTGATGGTCCCTAAAAATCCATCCAAGAAGGTCAGATTTCAAATGTTACGGCATGTGTTCACAACAAGTTTATATTCCATTTGTGATTTTGTAAAATCAATCCTAAGCCAAGTCTGCTGAAGACACAGTGTCCCCGGTGCTCTGGTGACTCTCTGACCCTTGGATTCCATTGTTTGCCAAGTCCCTATGCAGGAGATCAGCATCAGGCAGTCATGCTGATCAGCAACAGGACCCCTGAAGATGCTCTTTCCCTGGGAACGCCTCACTCCTTCCCTCAGCTCACTCCTTCACCACTGTGTTTATATCCTCTTGGAGTACACATCCTGTTTTCCCATGAATAGTTTTTTATTAACATGCCTATGGAGCTTGCCAAGCTGTATATCTTTTCACAGAACCAAGTCTTCTGCATCTTTATGATCTCCTACAGTTCCCTGAAGATGTTCATGCTCAATAAAGGTTTGCAAAATTAATAAACACATGAAAAAATGGACAACACTTAACTCAAAAGAATCACTTGTAATAGAATTTCAATCTCTGTGATACCTGAGTGTAGTAAAGAAGAAATTTTTGTACCTGGAATTCTTTTCCTTGGGGCCTCATCAACTTCTGCAGACATGCATAAATGTATAAGCATCCTTTGAAATGTACTTGAGGGACATAAACCACAAAGAAACTGAAATTACTCTTTGCTTCCTGGGACATAAAACATAAACATAACTAATTTTCTCTCTCTTTTACATTGAAATTTGACATTTTATGATTCATAACCATAAATCACAATATTCTTTGTCTTCTCCCAATACAAACTCAAATTTTCAGCAATTCAAGAAATTTCTCAATTCTCCAGACTACCAGAATTATTACTAATTCCTTATGACAATAAACTCATTTTAGATCAACTTTGTTTACCTTTGGCATTGCACCCTTTTGCGCTCTCGTGATTCTTGAGTCAATACAGAGTCTTAATTTGTTACCATTAAATTATTATAGATGGTGGTTTCAATTCCTTTTCTTAAAAAACAAATCAGAGAAAATTATTCCTGTTTGTCTAAACTTTAATAAATGCAAATTAGAATATTCAATGCAAAGAAAAGTTTTGTCTTCCATTTGCTTCTTCTGCTTACATATAAGTGGGTTCTTGTTCATAATTTTTAATACATGAACATATTCTCTGCTTATGTAAGCATGGAGATAACAAAGAGATTGATAGATTATAGACAAACATAAATACACGAATGGAAGAGAGGGTAAACATGTATTTGAATTTATACCGTATATTCATATTACATAAAGACAAAATTCCCATCAAGCTTGGAAATGTTCTTACAAGTGGTGAGATATGACTTAGGCATGAAAAAGAATGGAAGAACAACAGGTTTACCAGAGAGAGATTACTCAGCCAGAAAGAGAGGCTTACATGAACTGTTGAGAGGGAACTATGATGAGCTCTGTAGCCAGATAAATGAGTGATGACAAACAGGTACAATGAGGGAAGTCAGAGAAAACAGTGAGTTTCAGTCTTAATTATGTTGACTAAAATCATTAAAGGTCAGTGCTAGTGATGTAGTGGAATTCATTTGTTGTAGATATTATTTTTATTCATTTTTCTAGCAATTTGAATAGAAATACTGTTTATATACATGTACCCAATTATGAATAAATATCATTCATTTGCATACAGAGAAACCCCTTACAGCTTAGTAGTAAATTACATTCATGACAATTAAATATGGAGAGGCCGGGAGGGAGGGAGAAAGAAAGAGAGAGAGAGAGAGAGGGAGAGGAGATCCCACAGACACACATATCGTAGGTTTAGATCCATTCTAGATCTAAAGTTTATATTCCATTTGTGATTTTGATCTTTAGATCTATAGGACAAACGGAGAAATTAACTATTTTTTGTATTGTTTTATTTTCGTACTGAAGTTTTCCCACAACAGAATGATGAATTTTCCTACCACAACTCCACCATTTAAGCAGAGGGTCCAAGGTGTTTGAACCCTGGAAATCAACACTTATCTTGCTTGGGAGGAGTTAACAGACTTGTTTTTTTTTTTTTTTTAATGTAGGCTACCAAGATAAAAAGGGGTGACTCGTCCAAAAAGAAGAGAGCTTTGAGGACTGGAAGAGAAGGACCTGGCCCAACCCAGTCTCAATTTCCCAAGAAAGGAAGGAGGGGAGGAGGAAGCACAAAAGGAGAGCACTTTGCATAAGTGTGGGAACATGCCCTCTGTCCCCAGGCAGCTCCCTGGAGACAGGATGGCAGGGAGGCTGGACATTAAAGCCACAGCAGTACCAGCTGCAGCAAGGTGCCCCGTGGCCAAGCCTGTGGTCGGGGGAAGACCTCAGTGAGGATCTGCGTGCAGCTCTCCCAAAGCAGCTGTCTAGAGACAAGGGCAGCAAAGGCACCGTGTAGCAGACGTAGCCATGGCAACAATGGTGTAGCCATCAGGGTGCTTTGGTTGTAAGCAACAAAAGCAACACTGGTGATTAAAAAGGATAAAGGGTGTCTCACATAATTAAAGAAAAAACTGAAAAACCAGGTCTCTGAAAGGATAGAAATCAAGGCAGTTCAGGATATCTAGATAACCAGCAATGTCCTCTCTCCATGGAGCTCTACTACTGGGATGCTTTCATTCCACCTATTTTCTGTTCAGATGTTGAATACTTGGCTCCAATTCAAACTCCCAGAAAACTGAGTGTGATTGGCTTAGTGGGTTCGAAGCCTCCCTTTGGCCAAGGAAAAGCAGGACAGTTAGTTGACACTCCCACCATGCAGAATACAACTGATGGGGAGTCATTTCCCAAATAAACATTATAAGCTGTTTGCTAAAAGAAGGGAGCAGGCTGGCAAAACCGCAGGTGTCCACTATGAATAGGGCCCTATGAACCAAGGAAAAGGCCCCTTCCAATTTTTCCCATAGTCACAAAGAGCCAGGATTTTTATGTGACCGAGGGGTCATACAGGGGAGCCTCCTAATGACTGATGTTTGCTTTGTGATCTACTGTGATAATAGCATATTGAGCCAGTTTTATCTTGATTTAGAAAAATAAAGCAATGACACATTTCTTAGACCCAAGCATAGTGGGGTAAATTCATTCCTACTATAGCTGCTGGTGATTTTCCATTCTCCACATACACTTTGTACCCTTCATTGATACCCCAGGAGGCCAAACTATGTAGGCTGCTTCCTTTGCCCTCAGGTTTCTGGCTGGGTTGGGTCAATAAAGGGTAAGAGGGGAGAGCAGGGCAGGAGGAATATGAGGTTAGGGTATTTATCCCTCACTCCCCCTGTTGGGTGGCCAGAGAGTGGCTGCATCTCTGAACTAAAGGTTACAACTCTGTACTGATCTCTGGTCATACAGTCCTCTCCTTACAACTGCTCTTCCCACGGTCCCAGAATGGTGACCTCTCCTTGTCCCTTCAGAGGCCAAAAAAGCTCCAACTCACCAAAGGGTGCTTCACCATCCCTGGTTGCTACCCCTTTACCACCATCACCCCAACTTTATAAAAAGTTCCTTTAATTACCTCTATGCAATTATTCCATCAGACTATTCCATCTGTTTCCTGCAGGACCCTGATTAATACACATAGTAAAGACAAATTCACGATGAGGAAGGAGGAAAACAATAGCCAGTGTGACTCAGTTAGTCATACCCTGTTATCAAATGCAAGTGCCAGGGCCTCCTTCTCCCAAGATTAAATATGATCTGAGCAGCTGCAACAACAAATTTATATCTGGCAAAGAGCTTAGAAAAGATCAGAGTGCAGCTTTCAGTGCGGCTTGTTCTTCAGGAAAGCGGGGGGCCAAGAGTCACAAGAGCCCATGAAAACCCACCTCCACACCTCACACAATGCAGGGTCAGTTCATCTGCCATCCCACCCCCCCACCCCCGCCCCCGAAGAGAAGGGGAAAGACGGCAGGTGGGTTTGGGCACTACCATAAGCTCGTACTCCCCCTCACCAGATCACAAGGATGCCACTGCCAGAGACCACCCCCACCCCATTGGCAGCCGCGGCTGTGCTAGGGTGATGCTGGAAGGTGCATGCCCCAGTCACCACAGTGGGAGAAAGTGGCCAGACCACACACATGACATATGCGTGAGTGTGTACCAGGGCCAACTAGCAGCATGTGTTGTTGATCCTATTTCATAAGCACCAACAGTCAGCTGCACCAGGGGAGACAAAAATGCACTGCCAATCAGAGGTAGATCTAGAGGCAGAATGCCATGTGCTGCTATTGTTAGAGTTGCAGCCAGTCCCAGGAATAGAACTGGGAGGACAAAAGCGAGAGCAAAGGAAAGTGGCGCCTGGAGGTTCCAAGAGTTACCTTCTACCCCCAACATGTTGGGAAGACAGACAAAACAACTCTCTGGTAGCTTCTCCTATGGATTGGAAAATAGCTACTAGAATTTGCCAGAGCTTTTGAAACCAGAGTGCTGTCACCTTTACAAAGGGCAGGAAAGGGTTAAGTCTCAAAACCCAAGACTACCAGAGGGCAAGGAGTAAGAGGTAGGTGGAATTTAATAATATGCCAACAGAAGAAACTACAGATGAGATGGGGAAGTCTCTCGGAATTGACCTGGAAGGTTTTCCCTTCCTGACACCAGCCACGGCAGTGGAGAAATGTCCTCCCACCTCTAGCAGATGCCACAGCCTGGATCACTCGACATTCACTCCTGCTTCTTAGTGGGCCTTCCTGTATTGCAGAGACTCAAATGTCAAAAACTGCATCTCTCAGACTCTCCTGCATCCAGGTAAATGGGGTTTGGACCTCAACATATCTTTTGGGGGCAGATAATGTAACCCACATCAGTCCTTTTTCCTTTGGAAGGGAGGCTTGCAGCTTACTCTGAAACCTTACCGTGGTAATGGGTGTGTAGTTTGGTGGTTGCTGAGTTAACTGAAAACCATTTCAACTTTCACTCAGTAGAATGTATCTCTTATCTCAATTTATCCTTTTGTTGCCCTTGAAACAACTCAGACCTTCAAAAGCCCCTATGGTACTCTACACTGATAACTAAAAATATAATACTGAGAGAATATAAAGAAAAATTAAATGAATCAGGGGGCATGCTAGTTCATGAACTGTAGGACATGATATTATAAACACATCAATTTTTTCCCCTAACGAATCTATAGATTTAATGCAATCCCAAACAAAATCCCAGAATTTTATTTTTTGTCAGAAATTGACAGGTTGATCCTTAAACTGTCATGGAAATACAAAAGGCCAAAAAGAACAAACGCAGTCTTGAAGAAGGTAGACAAAGTTACACAATTTCCACCCTTGGACATTAAGACCTATTACACACTAGGGGAGGAGCAAGACGGCAGAGGAGTTGGAGACCTAAATTTCGTCTGGTCCCAGGAATTCAGCTGGGTAGGGATCAAACCATTCTGAACACTTACGAACTCAACAGGAGATCAAAGAAAAGAATAGCAGCAACTCTGAACAGAAAAGCAACCACTTTCTGGAAGGTAGGACGTGCGGATAAGTGAATCCGAGGCGATACTCGGGAGGATAGATGGCGGGGGAGGGGACCTCCGTTGGCCGCTTCTGGCAAGTGATAGAGCCGCGGAGCACAAAATCGGAACTTTTAGAAGTCAGCTCTGCTGAGGGACGTCGCTCCAGTGGCTAAGCGGGGGGTGGAACCCTCGTGGGACAGTGTGATCTCAGGACCCTCGGGGTCACAGGAAGACCAGGGGTGCCTGAGTGCGGCAGAGCTCCCAGGTATCAGAACGGGGAAGCCGGCTGCAGAGACGGAGCCGAGGCGCGGGCTCTCAGCTCGGGGTTGCCATAAACCGTGATCTGCGGCACAGTCGGGCCACTGCTCCTCCAGCAGGGACCCAACAAGCGGCAGATCCGGGGAGACTCCCCTTCCTCCCCTGGGAGGAGCAGCGCGGGAGCGCACTGCAGGGATCTGCTGGGTTTGGAGACTCCACACCAAGTCGGGTGCCAGAGATAGAAATGCTCGGTCACAGGCTGGGTGAGCGCGGAGTGCGGCCGGAGACCGGGGAGACGGGAGTGACTGACTGCTTTTCTCTGGGGGTGCACTGAGGAGCGGGACCCCGAGTTCTCAGCTCCTCCAGGGTGGAGATTGGGAGGCCTCCATTTTCACTCTCTTCCTCCAAAGCTATACGGAAAGCTTGCAGGGAACAAAAGCTCCCGAGAGCAAACCCGAGCAGATTACTTAGCCCAGACCCGGCAAGGGCGGGGCAATTCCGCCTCCGGCAAAGACATTTGGGAACCATGGCAACAGGCCCCTCCCCCAGAAGATCAGCAAGAACAGCCAGCCAAGACCAAGTTTACCGATCAATGAGAACGGCAGAACTCCAGCACTAGGGGAATAATGCACATAGAATCCATGGCTTTTTTACCATGATCCTTTAGTCTTTCAAAGTTAATTTTTTTAATTTTCTGGTTTTTTTTGAATTTTTCTTTTTCCCTTTTTCAATCAATATCTTATCAATCCCTTTTTTAAAAATCTTTTTTATTTTTCATTTTTAGAGTCATATTCTATCCCTTCATAGTAGTTAACCTTATTTTTGGTATATATATAAGTTGTTCTCTCTTTAAAATTTTGGGATACAGTTTCTTCTAACAGACCAAAATATACCCTAAATCTCTAGTGTATGGCTTTGTTCTAGTCTCCTGCCTGATCACATTCTCTCCCTTTCGTTTTTTTTTTTTAATTCTTCTTCTTTCTTTTTTCAACCAATTTCCTATCTTATCAATTCCTTTTATAAAATCTTTTATACTTTTCATCTTTACAGTCATATTCCATCCCTTCATCGTATTTACCCTTATTTTTGAACATATATAAGCTTTTCCTTCTTTAAAATTTTGGGAGGCACTTTCTTCTAACAGACCAAAATACGCCCAAAATCTAGTGTGTGGCACTGATCTATGCACCAGCCTGATCGTATTTGATCATATTAGTTTTTTTTTAATCTTTTTCTTTTTTTCCTTTTTTCTTTCTTTCCCTTTCTTTTCCCTTGGTTTCAGGTCTTTTCTGATTTGTTTAGTGTATATTTTTCTGGGGTCGTTGTTACCCTGTTAGCATTTTGTTCTCTCATCCATCTGTTGTCCTCTGGACAAAATGACAAGACGGAAAAAGTCACCTCAAAAAAAAGAACTAGAGGCAGTACCGACTGCCAGGGACCTAATCAATACAGACATTAATAAGATGTCAGAACTAGAGTTCAGAATGACGATTTTAAAGATACTAGCTGGGCTTGAAAAAAGCATGGAAGATATTAGAGAAACCCTCTCTGGGGAAATAAAAGAACTAAAATCTAAACAAGTCAAAATCAAAAAGGCTATTAATGAGGTGCAATCAAAAACGGAGGCTCTAACTGCTAGGATAAATGAGGCAGAAGAGAGAATCAGTGATATAGAAGACTAAATGATGGAAAATAAAGAAGCTGAGAAAAAGAGAGATAAACAACTACTGGATCATGAGGGCAGAACTACAGAGATAAGTAATACCATAAGACGAAACAATATTAGAATAATTGGGATCCCAGAAGAAGAAGACAGAGAGAGGGGGGCAGAAGGTATAATGGAGCAAATTATAGCAGAGAACTTCCCTAATTTGGGGAAGGAAACAGGCATCAAAATCCAGGAGGCACAGAGAACCCCCCTCAAAATCAGTAATAATAGGTCAACACCCCTACATCTAATAGTAAAACTTACAAGTCTCAGAAACAAAGAGAAAATTCTGAAAGCAGCTTGGGACAAGAGATCTGTAACCTACAATGATAGAAACATTAGACTGGCAACTGACCTATCCACAGAGACCTGGCAGGCCAGAAAGGACTGGCATGATATATTCAGAGCACTAAATGAGAAAAATATGCAGCCAAGAATACTATATCCAGTTAGGCTGTCACTGAAAATAGAAGGAGAGATAAAAAGCTTCCAGGACAAACAAAAACTAAAGGAATTTGCAAACACGAAACCAGCCCTACAAGAAATCTTGAAAGGGGTCCTCTAAGCAAAGAGAGAGCCTAAAAGCAACATAGACCAGAAAGGAACACAGACAATATACAGTAACAGTCACCTTACAGGCAATACAATGGCACTAAATTCATATCTTTCAATAGTTACCCTGAATGTAAATGGGCTAAATGCCCCAATCAAAAGACACAGGCTATCAGATTGGATAAAAAAAAAAAAAAGACCTATCGATATGCTGTCTGCAAGAGACTCATTTTAGACCCAAAGATAACTCCAGATTGAAAGTGAGGGGGTAGAAAACCATTTACCATGCTAATAGACAACAAAAGAAAGCTGGGGTGGCAATCCTTATATCAGACAAATTCGATTTTAAACCAAAGACTATAATAAGAGATGAGGAAGAACACTATATCCTACTTAAAGGGTCTATCGAACAAGAAGATCTAACAATTGTAAATATCTATGCCCCTAACATGGGAGCAGCCAATTACATAAGCCAATTAATAACAAAAGCAAAGAAACACATCAACAACAATACAATAATAGCAGGGGACTTTAATACCCCCTCACTGAAATGAACAGATCATCTAAGCAAAAGATCAACAAGGAAATAAAGACTTTAAATGACACACTGGACCAAATGGACTTCACAGATATATTCAGACCTTCCAACCCAAAGCAACAGAATACACATTCTTCTCTAGTGCCCCTGGAACATTCTCCAGAATAGATCACATCCTAGGTCACAAATCAGGTCTCAACCAGTATCAAAAGATTGGGATCATTCCCTGCATATTTTCAGACCACAATGCTTTGAAACTAAAACTCAATCACAAGAGGAAAGTCAGAAAGAACTCAAATACATGGAGGCTAAAGAGCATCCTACTAATGAATGGGTTAACCAGGAAATTAAAGAAGAATTAAAAAAATTCATGGAAACAAATGAAAATGAAAACACAACTGTTCAAAATCTTTGGGATGCAGCAAAGGCAGTCCTAAGAGGAAAGTATACACCAATACAAGCCTTTCTCAAGAAACAAGAAAGGTCTCAAATACACAACCTAACCCTACACCTAAAGGAGCTGGAGAAAGAACAGCAAATAAAGCCTAAACCCAGCAGGAGAAGAGAGATAATAAAGATCAGAGCAGAAATCAATGAAATAGAAACCAAAAGAACAGTAGAACAGATCAACGAGGCTAGGAGCTGGTTCTTTGAAAGAATTAACAAGATTGATAAACCCCTGGCCAGACTTATCAAAAAGAAAAGAGAAAGGACCCAAATAAATAAAATCATGAATGAAAGAGGAGAGATCACAACCAACACCAAAGAAATACAAACAATTATAAGAACATATTATGAGCAACTATATGCCAGCAAATTAGATAATCTGGAAGAAATGGATGCATTTCTAGAGATGTATCAACTACCAAAATTGAACCAGGAAGAAATAGAAAACCTGAACAGACCTATAACCACTAAGGAAATTGAAGCAGTCATCAAAAATCTCCCAATAAACAAAAGCCCAGGGCCAGATGGCTTTTATGAGGCCACCATTACCTTGATCCCAAAACCAGACAAAGACCCCATCAAAAAGGAGAATTAGAGACCAATATCCTTGATGAACATGGATGCAAAAATTCTCACCAAAATACTAGCCAATAGGATACAACAGTACATTAAAAGGATTATTCACCACGACCAAGTGGGATTTATCCCTGGGCTGCAAGGTTGGTTCAACATCCACAAATCAATCAATGTGATACAATACATTAATAAAAGGAAGAACAAGAACCATATGATCCTTTCAATAGATGCAGAAAAAGCATTTGACAAAGTACAGCATCCTTTCTTGATCAAAAGTCTTCAGAGTATAGGGATAGAGGGTACATACCTCAATATCATAAAAGCCATCTATGAAAAACCCACAGTGAATATCATTCTCAATGGGGAAAAACTGAGAGTTTTCCCCCTAAGGTCAGGAACACGGCAGGGATGTCCACTATCACCACTGCTATTCAACATAGTATTAGAAGTCCTAGCCACAGCAATCAGACAACAAAAAGAAATAAAAGGCATCCAAATCAGCAAAGAAGTCAAACTCTCACTCTTTGCAGATGATATGATACTTTATGTGGAAAACCCAAAAGACTCCACCCCAAAACTGCTAGAACTCATACAGGAATTCAGTCAAGTGGCAGGATATAAAATCAATGCACAGAAATCAGTGGCATTCCTATACACCAACAACAAGACAGAAGAAATAAAAATTAAGGAGTCGATCCCATTTACAATTGCACCCAAAACCATAAGATACCTAGGAATAAATCTAACCAAAGAGGCAAAGGATCTGTACTTAGAAAACTATAAAATACTCATGAAAGAAATTGAGGAAGACACAAAGAAATGGAAAAACGTTCCATGCTCATGGATTGGAAGAACAAATATTGTGAAGATGTCAATGCTACATAGAGCAATCTACACATTTAAAGCAATCCTTATCAAAATACCATCCACTTTTTTCAAAGAAATGGAACAAATAATCCTAAAATTTGTATGGAACCAGAAAAGACCCCGAATAGCCAGAGGAATGTTGAAAAAGAAAAGCAAAGCTGGCGGCATCACAATTCCGGACTTCCAGCTTTATTACAAAGCTGTCATCATCAAGACAGTATGGTACTGGCACAAAAACAGACACATAGATCAATGGAACCGAATAGAGAGCCCAGAAATGGACCCTCAACTCTATGGTCAACTAATCTTCGACAAAGCAGGAAAGAATGTCCAATGGAAAAAAGACAGTCTCTTCAACAAATGGTGTTGGGACAATTGGACAGCCACATGCAGAAGAATGAAACTGCACCATTTCCTTACACCACACTCAAAAATAGACTCAAAATGGTTGAAAGACCTAAATGTGAGACAGAAGTCCATCAAAATCCTAAAGGGGAACACAGGCAGCAACCTCTTCGACCTCAGCCGCAGCAATTTCTTCCTATAAACATTGCCAAAGGCAAGGGAAGCAAGGGCAAAAATGAACTATTGGGACTTCACCAAGATAAAAAGCTTTTGCACAGCAAAAGAAACAGTCAACAAAACCAAAAGACAACTGACAGAATGGGAGAAGATATTTGCAAATGACATATCAGATAAAGGGCTAGTATCCAAAATCTATAAAGAACTTATCAAACTCAACACCCAAAGAACAAATGATCCAATTCAAGAAATAGGCAAAAGACATGAACAGACATTTTTCCAAAGAAGACATCCAAATGGCCAACAGACACATGAAAAAGTGCTCAACATCGCTTGGCATCAGGGAAATCCAAATCAAAACCTCAATGAGATACCACCTCACACCAGTCAGAATGGCTAAAATTAACAAGTCAGGAAACGACAGATGTTGGCGAGGCTGCGGAGAAAGGGGAACCCTCCTACACTGTTGGTGGGAACACAAGCTGGTGCAGCCACTCTGGAAAACAGTATGGAGGTTCCTCAAAAAGTTGAAAATAGAGCTGCCCTATGACCCAGCAATTGTACTACTGGGTATTTACCCCAGAGATACAAATGTAGTGATCCGAAGGGGTATGCACCCCGATGTTTACAGCAGCAATGTACACAATAGCCAGACTATGGAAAGTGCCAAGATGTCCACTGACAGATGAATGGATAAAGAAGAAGTGGTATATATATATAATGGAATATTATGCACCCATCAAAAGGAACGAAACCTTGCCATTTGTAACAACGTGGATGGAACTGCAGGGTATTATGCTGAGCGAAATAAGTCAATCAGAGAAAGACATGTATCATATGACCTCACTGATAATGAGGAATTCTTAATCTCAGGAAACAAACTGAGGGTTGCTGGAGTGGTGGGGGGTGGGAGGGATGGAGTGGCTGGGTGAAAGACATTGGGGAGGGTATGTGCTATGGTGAGCACTGTGAATTGTGTAAGACTGTTGAATCACAGACCTGTACCTCTGAAACAAATAATACATTATATGTTTAAAAAAAAAAAGAAGAAGAAGATAGTAGGAAGGGAGAAATGAAGGGGGGAAAATCGGTGGGGGAGACGAACCATGAGAGACTATGGACTCTGAGAAACAAACTGAGGGTTCTAGAGGGGAGGGGGGTGGGAGGATGGGTTAGCCTGGTGATGGGTATTAAAGAGGGCACATATTGAATGGAGCACTGGGTGTTATGCACAAACAATGAATCATGGAACACTACATCAAAAACTAATGATGTAATGTATGGTGATTAACATAACATAATAAAATTTAAAAATTAAATTAAATTAAAAAAAGACCTATTACACACTATGGTAATTAAGATAATATAAGAATAGAAGAGACACAAGAATAGACAAACTAATCAATGGAACAGAATGTCCCGATGGACCCTTATATATACAGCCCCATGAAAACATTCTCATGACCTGGAGTAGGCAAAGATTTTTTAAATAAGACACAAAAGATCCTGAAGTTAAAGGGAAAATTGATAAATTGGACTGTATTAAAATTAAGAAATTCTGCTCATCGAAAGTCACCATTGAGTAAAAAGATAATTCACAGAGAGAAGTTATTTTTCATACATATATCTGTCAAATGATTCACATCCAGAATATATAAGGGATTCTTACTAATCAATAAGAAAAAGACAGATAACCTTATAGAAAAACTGTCAAAGACTGGATCCCAATGCTTCACAAAAGAGAAATTGCAAATGGCTGGAAATGTACTGAAAGTGTAGACCTCCGCTAGTCGTCAGGGAAATGCAAGTGAAAGCTACATCGTGATGTCACTACATACCCACCAAAATGGCTAAAACAAGAAAGACAGGCAATATCAAGTACTGACAAAGATTTTGAGCAAGTGGAACCCTTATATACTGCTGAAGACAATATAAATTCATACAACTACTTTGGAAAACCATTTCAGAGTATCTAGTGAAGTTGAACATACACAAACACTTCTGGGAGCCTGGTAATACTCTGGACCTTAATCTAGGTGTTGACTTCAGGAAAATTCATGAGCTACATACTTTGCTATGTGTACTTGTCTTTATGAATATTCTCCCCAAGAAGTTCTATTTCTTTTCTTCAATAGCCCTCTTGGATACTGTGAAGCAAAAGTCCCTAAACTTGGAGGACCTACCTGGATGGTCATGAGGACTTTGGAGCCTAGAGCAATTACCCCAGGTATATCAATTTGGGTGTCCCAAGAAGCAGACCCTGAGTCAGGGATATTTAGGCAGTGGACCCAGGAAACACTGATAAAGGAATAGGGAAGTGAGACAGAGAAGGGAAGGAAACCAATAAAGGACCCATTATCAAAATAGGTATAAGAGCAACCAAAGCTCAGTTCCAGAGAGTACTGTGGGAGATAGTGAGGGGCAAGACAGCCAGTGTTTTATCACCAACTCCCCATCTGTCATGGGTTCAGAGATGTTCCCCAGCCCATTAACTCTCTGGCATTTCTGGCTTTGCCTGAAAGGAGACTGAGTGTGCCTCCAGGACCAGGAAGAAGTGTTCAGGTAGAGTCTGTAAGCAGCCTTTGTTGTATAGAGGAATGCCAAGGGATACGGTGCTTCACTAAGAGTGTCTGCTTCAGTCTAACATTTACATCAGTCAGATCCACTCAAACCACGTTAAGTCCACTGTGCTCTTAAGATGGTGGCCACTCACAATTAAAAATAGAAAAGGGTTTCAATGTATTATCAGGACAAGATGCAACCTCATCGCATTTGGTCTCAAAACTAATTTTCATCTTCTCCCTGCTTCTCCACCTGTTCTAGATTCCTCTCAACTTCGGGCAGCATTTCTGCTGCTCCAGTTTACTTGTGGGGGGGAGGGGTGCAACCCGGGCCTTCATCCCTACAGGGATCTGAGCCCTTGTCAGGCTGTGGTTGACCTTGTCAGGCTGCGGTTGTCACAACTGTCTATTTACAGTAATCACCAATTACAAAAGCACCAAGAGATGCCTGGTGAATCCCTGAGTTCCAGACATACCCTTCCATCCCATTTTTCCCCCCTATCCCATTATGTAGGAGCAACCTTATCTCCTCATGATAATCAGGGTCAATTATCACTAGTATAGTAACTCTTTGCCTGCTGGACTACTGGCAGGAGGAGCCCAAAATGACCAGGAGGCAGCCATACCTTTAGATTTAGTGGTATCCTTTCCAGGTGTGTCCTAGAAGAAGAGGCCCTCACTCCCAAAAGAGCCTGAAGTTGTGGGGATAGGAAGGACATCCCACAGTGGGTCATCGGGATTGACAGTAAGAGAGGGATGGATTCTACATCCACTCTTGATTCTGTTTTTCAAGGACAGAGCAACAAATAATAGCCATTGGTTCAAAGTACATATTGCATCTTGAAGGAGAGCACCCCAAACCCTCAGGATGCCATCTCCAAGCTGGTACCTTAGCTGCCTCTTGAAAGGACCATACCAAAATTTGGGCTGGCAATCTCTGGCCAATTCAGGATAGCAGGACCAATGGATCCTGGGTCGCTTCCTTTGCAGTAAAATTGGTCCCTTGTTCTAAGGTTACTCAAGATCCTAAGACAATACATCAGATACCAGGGAATCCCTTGGAGAAATGCAATGTTTGAGACACCACATACAGAAAAGGCAAACATATATCTACAATATATGTCCACAGCAATCCAGAATTGATGACTGTATTCTACAAAAACATCAATGGTATAAAGGACAAAAAAGACTGTGTAAATGTTATAGACAAAGAAGACTAAGGAGACATGACAATAAATGCCACACTTGATCTTAGACAGGATCCTATACTGGAGGGGGCATAAACTATAAAGGCCAATATTGGGATAATTGAGAAAACTGAAATGCTAATGGTAGAGAAGATGCAAGGACTATATAAATGTCAAATCTACTGAGGTTAACTGTACAGTTTTGAAGGGAAGATTTTTATTCTTAGCAAATATATACTGAAGTATTTCAGGGCACATACAGTGATATAGGCAACCTATTCTCAGATGACTCAAGAAAAAAATAATATTATGAATACAGAGAGGAGAGTAAGGGCAGAGAGAGGCAGAGAGCAAATGATGAAGCAAATACCAACAAACAAGAGGTGAATCTGAATCCAGAATATACAGGTATTCTCTGTACTTTCTCTTGCATCTATTCTGTAAGTTCAAAATTATTTCCACATAAAAGATAAATTAAGTCCTACTTGAGTTTAGCAAACAAACCCTCATAGACAACTTACTACATTCCAAGCCTGGGGGATACAAGTGTGACAAAGACCTGGCCACTATCTTTCAGGAGCCTCAGTCTAGTGCAGAAGGAGTGACAGCCCCTGAGTTGGGAGAGTTTGTCTCAATCCTGCATTCATTTAGGACCAAAATTCCTCCTTAATTCGTATCAATGGACATTACCCCTCTCCCATTTTATCAACCCCTTCTCATTGACCTAACCTCTTGAATTGTCCCTGTAACACCTTATTACATGTGGGCAACAAAACCTCCCATGTACCAGAATCCCATATACACAGGAGCTAAGCTTGTGGCCCTGATTTGAGAACCACAGTCCATTATAGCCTCTGCTGCCCAGTTGCCTTTCAGGCTGCCCAGAAACTAGAGAACTGAAAGCAAGAGCAGGTGATTCACCTGGACATCAGAGGCATCCTGAGGCTGAGCTGTCTGCAGGAAGGTGGACCTCCCCAGTTTGGATCCCCTAATTTAGCTGGCTTGTTACTGTGCTTCCCTCCCCTCCCTGGGGCCCAATTATAAGAGAAGGAAATGTTCTGATCTCTCACTCAGCTCATCTGCATCTTAAAGAGGAGCCACCTTGGCACACTAATTGGATTTGTCTTTATTGCAGTCATTACCAGGAGGTTATTGGAAGCCGAATAAATCAACACATTCTGATTTGCTACTTCCACCTCTAACTTAGAGCAGTGTTTTACAAACCAACTCTGAATTACATGCCCCTGTCATGCCTCAAAGAATGAGGCCTTCTCTCCATGGATTTGCAGCGAGTGATGTGACTGGGCATGAAACCTGAAGTAGGCATTTGTCCAAAAGGATCATTTGCTTTAAAATGGGGTTTGCCACAATGATGCCATGGCAACTGAGCTTCCCTCTAGAACTTAAGTCATAATTTACTTTGCAGACAGCATGTTTACTCTAACAGGAGGGTAGTTTATCCTAAAGCAGATGTGGGCCTCAGCACTGGCCTCTCCACCTGTAGGTTGGGTTCAAAGCCATCTGGATCTCAAAGGGGCTCATCATTCCTAGTGGAGCCTGAACTCTGCAGATTGCACTGTCATCTGTTGCATTTTCTTGAAGAAGACAACGTTCTGTGCCATCCCCATTTGGTGTAACACATCATGACTCTTCCCTACTGTCAAAATTTTTGGACCTCTATTTCTCCACCTCCCACCCACATCTTAACTCTAACATCAAGGTACACCTGTTACTAAGGGAAATATATGCACACTCATTGTGTGTACACATGAAAACATATTCCTCCTCCTTTTAATCCAAGACCTACTTAAACTTTGCCAAAATTCATAAGATCAGGGGTTATAACTTCTCTTTATTTTGTCATTCTTCTGCTTCCACTACCCCAAGTCATAAGTGCAGATAAGGACCTCACATGATGGTTAATTTTACATGCCAATTTGGCTAGGCTGAAGGCTACCCAGATAACCGGTAGAACATTATTTCTGGGTGTGTCTGTGAAGATGTTTCTGGAAGAAATTAGAATTTGGACTGGTATGCCAAGTAAAGATAATCCTTCCCAATGCAAGTGGGCATCGTTCAATCCATTGAGGGTTTGAATGGAACAAGTAGGCAAAGGAAGGACAAACTCTTCTTGAGCTGGGATGTCCATCTTCTGCCCTTGGACATTGGAGTTCCTGGTTCTTGGGCCTTGGGATTCTGGGACTTATACCAGTGCCACGGCCCCCACCCCTTGTTCTCAGGCCTTTGGCCTTGCACAGGGAATTATGCCATCGGCTCCCCTGGTTCTCAAGCTTTTGGACTTGGACTCAGTTATACCACTGGCTTTCCTGGTTCTCCAGCTTGCAGATGCAGATTGTGGGACTGCTCAGCCTCTGTAATCATGAGAGCCAATTCACATAATAAATCTCTCTGTATAAATCTCTACATATTCTGTTGGTTTTGTTTCTCTGGAGAACCCTGACTAATACACCTAGGCAGCCCCAAGTATTGCATGTTGAATGCTCCACTTTCAGCGAAGGCTGGTTCTCTGCTGCTCTTCAGTCAGGTCCCACCCGGGCTGTGACAGGGAACAAAGCATGGCTGCAGAACAGCAGTCCCCACCACAGTAACTGTCACAGAGCTGCTGCTTCTGGTTCCACTACTACCACGGCTAGAGAGCCGCCATATCCCAGATGATGTCAGAGCACTCTGCAAACACATCCATTTAAACTCTACGGTAGGGGCACCTGGGTGGCTCTGTTGGTTAAGCAGCTGCCTTTGGTTCAGGTCATGATCTCATGGTCTTGGGATCAAGCCCCGAGTTGGGCTCCCTGCTCAGCGGGGAGTCTGCTTCTCCCTCTGCCTGATGTTCGCCCCCTTGTGCTCTTGCACTCTCACTCTCTTGCTCTCTCAAATAAATAAATAAAAATCTTAAAAAAATAATAAAAAATAAATTCAGTGTTATCAACCCACACCCCCGAACATTTCATTTCATTGCAGGACCCCTCTGCACACCTTAAAAATAACTGAGGGACCTTGAGAACTTTTGTTTATGTGTGTCATATCTATCAATATTTTCCATAATAGAGCTTAAAACTGAGAAATGTTTAAAAATAGCTACTTATTGATTTACTTAAAATAATAATGAAAATTTTCCATTACCCAAATGACTATATTTTTCAATCTAAAAACTTTTCAGTTTTATTTATTCAATATTTAATATTTTAGTTTTATTATTCAGTTTTATTACAGTTTCACATTTTTTGCAAAAACTCTTGAATGTCTGGCTTAAAAGAAAACAGCTAAATTCTCCTATCTGCTTTTGCATTCTATCAGTTGCCATACCACCCATCACATAGTTTCTGGAAAACTCCACCATACACTCATGGGAAAATAATAGTGAAAAAGGCAAAGATATCCTAGGATTATTGTGAAGAACAGTTTTGTCTAGAGGATAGGTACTAAAAGTTCCTGGGTTGGTGCAAAGACTCACCAGCTAATTGGTGTAACATGCCTTCTACAACAGTAATGCTAGTTATTATCATTATACCCATTTTATAGATGGAGAAACTGAGAGAGGTTGAACAATTTGCTGGGGGTCACTATGATAGAAAGTAAGTCATATGATAGAAAGTGGGTCATAATGAGAGTATCAAAGTAATTTCACCAGAATTTGAATCCAAGTCTTAACTATAAGGCATACTAGGTGTTTTCCATCCCTGCTCTTTTTCTCCATCATCAGGTACTAATGTGAAGTCAAGAGAATGGAGCTAAGGTCAGAAGTTCTTTAAAAGAACACCCCTTAGAAGGGTTAATTGCTAGTACCTCTTCTGATGTAACTAAGAGGACATGACAAATGTATTAATGTGACATCTGAAGATCCACTTCCCCGCCAAGGCTAGTACTGCACATCAATCAGGATGCTCGAACTGTAAAAGATCTTCGATGTGGTAAGACTACACCCAGATGTGACAGATGAGTCAGCAGAAACCCACGGAAACTGCTGGAACATCAGATTTCCCCAAGCATGGCTTCCAAAAGAGATACTTTAAAAAATTAGTTATGCATACTTTCTATTTATTTGCTCCTCCTTCAACATCTGGTAGCTTCCCAAGGGATGACCAAGAGCCCTGCTGAGCCCACAGAGGCCACAGCAGGGCTGATGTGGCTCTTGGCATGCTGAGAGCATAACACAAAGTAATCCTCCTTCCCTCAGGCAGCCATGGGTGACTTCCGATGCCCTATTGATATGTTCTCCCTCTCAGGCTCCGTCACTCTCCTGGTTCCTCTCCAGACCTCCTGGCCTTTCTTTCTAGTCCTCTTCATGGAAACCCATGGAATTTTAACCTTAGATCTGATGATCCTAAGTCTCCATCTGCAGCTTCACCTCCCTGTGAACTTCAGACATGTGTCCCCAGGGGGGCACTGAACATTTTTCCTCAGCTCCTCCACATGCACCTGGTTGTGACCAAAACAGGTCTCTCATTAACTACACAGTTATCAAGGTGTGAGGGATTTTAATCTTTCCACTCTGTCCAGATGCCTGTGATGATCTTCTAATTCAGGACTTCCTCGCTGGCATGAACTTTCACAGTAGCCTTCTAAATGGCCCCTACCTCCGATCACTTCCTTTTTTAATGAATTCCTTGTGAGTTCCTACCAATGGCCAGGCACAGGCTCAGTGGATGAAAGCTTACACTCTCGTCCTCTTTCAGTTCACCATCCACACTGCAAGTATCGTGGTCCAGTCTAAGCCCTTTTCTGCCTGAGGTAGCATAGGAAACTAGCTATGTGTATGGGTTTTGGAGACAAATCCCTGCCTTCTGGTCACTGACTACATAAACCATAGAAGGTTGACTTATCAGTACTTTGGTTTCCTCTTTTGTAAAATGGAGAGCAGCAATTCCTAACTCACAAAGTTATTTCCAGAATTAAATCTGGAAGCAGTACATTATAGAGCACAAAGTGATGATAATGATGATGATTGGCTACTTAAAACCCTTAAAGAGCATGCCATCACCAACAGAAAGTATTCTGAGCTCCCTTGAATGGCATTCCACGCTTGCCCCCCGCGTCCTCAGCCTTATCACATCCCTCTACGTCTGTCACAATCACAGTGCCCACCAACCCTGTGGCTCTCATAAACCAATATCCCCTTAGAATGCTTGTCTCACCTCTGTCCTGTGTGTTCTCTCTTCCCAGTGCCCTAGGTGCTCTTCCTGTGTGGCACTGAGCCTGAATGCATGGGTACAGCTGCAACACAGTGAAAAGATCATGTGTGTCTAAACTGTCTGGTTGGTAAAAAGCTGCTGCCCCGGGACCCCCAAGTGCCCCCACCTCAACCACCCTAAGCTCCCTCTCCCTACGAGGCTTCTTAGCCAGAGCGGGGTTGGACAGTGGTAAGGGAGGTGACTGCCCTGGTGACAATTCTGGCACCCAAGTGGGCAAATGTCCTTATGCCTCCTGGTAGGAACCCCTACGGCCCCTGAGGACACAGTCACCCACTGCCAGCCAGTGCATCCCATTCACCTGTCCAGTGTGGGAACTGTGGCCTCCACGGGACACCCTACGGGTCGATGCATGTTTGGACCAGCATCCCCATCCCCAGCTCCCCAGGCTTGGCGCTATCCAATCACTTAGCATGTCACACTGAAGTTGCCTGTTTGTCTTCTTCCTGTAACCAAACTGTAGGCAGGGTCAAGGTAAGGAAGGGGTTTAATCCACTACACACCCCAGCACCAAGCCCATACTGGTACTTCGATAGCACTGGTCAAAACAATGAATTCTCTGTGAACTGGCCAAGCTCTCTTCCTCAACTTAGGTAACTGGGAGTTAGTTAGCTGTCTAGATTCCAGAAGCAGATTAGGAAAGGGGGCATGCAGATGTGAGAAGGTCACATGGAGCTGCTCATCGCTCCAGCTCTTCCCCTCCCTTTCTGAAGACAGAGGACGCTTCCAGCAGGACTGACAGCTGCTTCCCGTCAACTGAGCCCTCAGGATGTGCCACCCACACAGACAGGCCACCAAACTGAACAGGCCCAGCACCACATCATTAATCCTAAATAGAAATAAAAGCCATCATCTGGTGCTGAGCTTTCTCCATCCCATCCAATTTAAATAATACCGTCTCCAGGCTTGTCGGCACATTCCATTTTAATGGAGCTCAGCCGGCTATTTTAGGGATAGATAGAGGTATCTGCTGTTTTCAAATTAGCCTCCAGTGCTCGTCATTAAGTCATCAAATCTTTCCCTGCCAAAACTCATATACCTTAATGTTGAAATATTTCCTGTTTTATTATCTCCAGTAAACAGCCAATTTCCCCTGAACAGAGTCAGCTTCCAGTCAGTGATCTGCCCTCCAGCCTCACTAGTTAGCTGTGCTCCTTCCTCCTCCGAGACGCTTCGCCAGAGCGCCTTACCAATGGTGGAGGCCCCCATTCCCAGCCAGCTCTGATATTCACAACTGCAATTCCCTGTGGGCAATCTGCAACTGTCCACACAATATTTAGGGAGAATGTCATAGACAAGTTGACTGCTATTCATGAGGCTTCTGCTACAGTGCACTGGAGGGGAAAGTGCTTTGGTGCCAGAGAGACCAGAGTTCAAATCCTGGCCCTGCTGTTTACCACCTGTGTGACCTCAGGCAAGTAGCTCAACCTCTCTGAATTGCAGTTTCCATTTCGGCAAAAATTGAGCTAATTGTACCCATCTTGCAGACTTTTTGGTGTAAAGATTAAATGAGATAACCTATATATAAAGTGTCTGGCATTTAATAGGCCCTTAGATAAAGGCTAGTTCCCCTTCCATTCCTTCTTTTCAAATAAAGTGGCATTAACTGGTATAATTAACATATGACTGAGAAGGTTAGACTCTTACTCGAATTGAGAGTCTCTGGCACATGCTGCTTAGTTAACAGGTCACATAGATGAGGCCTCTCGACACCAACCCCCTCTTAAAACATAAGAATTTGTGGCCAAGCAAACTCCCTCTCCCTCTTGACTATACAGTGACCTAGCTCCTCCATTAGAGTTGAGAACCTTCACATCCACCAGAGAGATTTTGCTTGAGGCCTGCCACATATGGTTGCACAGGCTGTGCACTGCACAATTAAGGAAGTCTATTCATACAAAAAACTAAGTAAATAGCACCTCTGGAATTTTGATACATGGATCCCCGGATTTTTCCAAGAGGAGAAGGATACACCTTCTCTTCTTAGGTAGAGCTAACAAGAGGGACAGACAGTTCTCACTGGCAGCCAGGTCTGATGCTACAGAGAGCTGACTAGGATGCTGGCCTCAGAAAATAAAGGGGAAAGCGAGTGGCTTCTGATAGCTACTCAGCTGGGAAAGGGCCAGACTGTAACCACCCAATTAGTAAGCAGTTACGAAAACTACTCTGAAATACCATGATAGACTGCTGCAGTAATGGGCCCTAATTTTTTCACACCTCCCTGTCTCCATGCCTTCAGGCATCTCCTCTCACATTGGCTCTGGGGTTGGCCATGGGACTTGCTTTGGATAACGGGACAATAGAAAAATGTTACAGAAGCAAGGAGTAGAGACTGCTAATTCCTCTATGGTACTCCTGGGCCCTTGCAACCAGTCTGTTAGCAAGCCCAGGCTAGCCTGCTAGGGGATGAGACACCATTGGAAAGGGACCCCAGTCAGCCAGCTGTCCAACATAGGGTTGTGACAAACCAGCCCTCCCCAGCTGGCCCTCCAGCTGACCACAGACACATGAGTGAGCCCAGCTGAGATCAGCAGAGCCCAGCCTGGACCAGAACTGCCCAACTGAGCTGAGTGCAAGTTGCCAACCTGCAAAATGATGAGTTCAATAAACAGTTATTACTTTAAGTCAATAAGCTTTTAAGGTAGTTTGTTATGCAGCAAAAGGTAACTGATGCAGGTACATGGTAGGCTTTGCAGAGGACTCCTGAGACTAATAAAAGAAGAAATAAATTACAGAGCCCATAATCCAGTTGAGGAGAAAGATTTGTGCATGTAAAGAAGCACACTGGATTATGGCTTAGAGTCAAATGACGGTTAAGCACTCAGGGAGGGGAAACTTGAATTGTCCTTGAGAGAGAGCACTTACTCAACCCAGCAAACATTTACTGTGTGTTTTACAGGGCCCGGCACTACACTGAGGGCAAACTTTGTGTGTAGCACTGTCCCATCACCACATCTTCTATGTCAGAGCAGGGTTGTCACCCCCATTTGCAGAGAAGGTTAAGTAACTTGCCCAAATTCACACAGGAAGAAAGTGCAGAGCCAGAACTTGAATCCAGGCAGTCTCACTCCAGAACCCATAGTTTTCGTCAATAGTTGTCCTAAATTGAGGGGCAGCATATGCAAAAACCCTCTAGGTCCATTCTTGCACTCTGCCTGTCAGCTGTGAGACACGTCCATACAGGATCAGCCCTGTAATTACATCATGAATACTTGATACTCATCTCATTCTTCCTGCCAATGAAAGCAAATGCAGAAGGGATCATTCTTCCCATTTACTGCACCAATTCTGGGGGTGGCAGGTAAGGAGTGGCACAGAATGGGAGCTCAGTGTCTGGTGGTGAGGGTAGCTGGGGGGGGGGGGGGCCCGCAGTGCCTCCTCTCTCCTCCTGCAAAGCTTCTGTCATCCAGGAAGCCAGATGGGGAAAGGGAGGTAGTAGCCTAAGTGTAAGAGGGAAGGGGCAAGTGCTATGATGCAGAAAACAAGGAAAAGGAAATAATACCAAAATCTTTCCCTTATAAATTTCTGAACAACTAGCAAAATTGTTTCATATGCATTAGCTTTAATCTGAGAACATAACTAGATCTGATTTCTACTTCTGTCTGTGCTCTGTGGGAAATACAATTTTACTTCTCTATACCTATAAATAGAAGGGATAAACATAATTTACTCACATGACTTTGGGAGGGGAGCTTTGTGCATACTGATGAGCCTATGCTTGAAATATGCTTAGAGATTCTCAAAAATGGAAGACCAGAAATGCAAAGTTAATATGTATTGGGCAGTTACCAAGCACCAGGAATTGTGCTAATTGCTCTTCCTACATTTTGTCTGTTGATCTTCTTAACAGGGCTATAAAGAATGGACTACCAGTTTCCTCATTTTAAGATGGGAAATTGGGACTTAATGAGAACAAATAACTTATCTGACATCACAGAGCTGGTCACTTTCAGTCACTCTGTAACTGATTTAAACACATGATATCAAGCTTGAAGGAGGTTTTCAATGAATCCAAAAACATGTACCAAACAGATAGGAAGGATAAGGAGATGTTCATTCAAATGCATTTTGCAGACTAGAAATATTCACAGGCTAAAGTCAGGGTTCCTAGCTTGAGATAGAGTTAGTCAAGGGATGTTAGTTATTGAGAAACACAGTCCCAAACCACCGAGAATAATATGTAGTGAAGATTTAAAACCCAGGTTAACTAGGTTAACTGGTATTGGATTTAGCAGCATAGAATGGAAAACCCTTGTAGTGACTAAACTAGGTCATAAATGTATTTCTCTCTTACATAACATAGGCACTTAAGTGTCTTTGCTCTACTCACCTCTATATGTTTTCTTTTTTTTTTTAAAGATTTTATTTATTTATTTGACAGAGAGAGACACAGAGAGAGAGGGAACACAAGCAGGGGGAGTGGCAGAAGGAGAAGCAGGCTTCCCGCTGAGCAGGGAGCCCGAAGTGGGGCTCGATCCCAGGACCCCGGGATCATGACCTGAGCCGAAGGCAGACGCTTAACGACTGAGCCACCCAGGCGCCCCTCTATATGTGTTTTCCATCTGATCCAAGTTAGATACTGTAGCTCTAGCTGTTGTATTTGCATTCCAGCCATCAGGAAGAAGAAAAGGAAGAAAAAGGCACACTCCCTCCCTTGAAGGGCGCTTCCTAGATGTTGCACACATCACTTCCGCTTACATCGGTTATTCAGGACTTAGTCACATGACTATACCCATGCACAAAGGAGGCTGGGTAATATCGCCTGTTCCAAGAGACCATACACTAAGCAAAAATGGGAGAGTAGATAAAGGGACAAAGGATATTCATAGCACAATGAGCACCATTTGTCACAGAAAGACAAATGAGGACGTTTACGATTGGGTCCCCTGTCCCCTGTCTTTGATAGCACACCAACCCCAGGCCAACAACTGGCTACTACTCCTCTGGGCATCAGAGTATGCAGTACTTTCCTCTCCTGTCAAGTACAATGTGTTGTCACCAGCTGTTTATTCACCTGCCTCTTCCTGCACACATACCTCCTGGGCAGCTCCTAGGTCTTTACCTCTCCCTCTGGAGCCCCTGACCCAGTCCCTGCAAGACGCAGGTGGTGTCCAAAATTTATATAATTATCAGAACTCTTTGCACCCGCATGCCATTGTCAGAAGCCAAGCTGTGAGCCACTGGGGCCTAGATACAGTTCAAAAAAACTTTTTCCTTATTTCAAAAAAAAAATTTTTTTTGTGGGGATAATACATTTGCATGACTCTAATATTGAAACTCTAATAAAGGAATACACTGAGGTGTCTTGCGTTATGTCTTCCATCTACTCCATTTTGTCGCCCAAAGGAGCCATTTTTATTAATTTCCTTTCTACTTTCCAGTGCTTCTTTATGCATATGCAAGCAAATATGAATACATGCTGATTTTCCTCCATTTCCCACACAAGCATTAGCACTGTTCTGCTTCTTTCTTTCTTCCACTGAATAACATATACTAGCCTTCTTACCGGGTCAGTAAAAAGAGAACATCCTGACTCCTCTTTAAGTGGCATAGGCTCCCACTCTGTGGGTGTGGTGCTGGAGAGGTTATTTTGGGGCACCTGGGTGGCTCAGTTGGTTAAGCGACTGCCTGGAGTCCCTGGATCGAGTCCCGCATCGGGCTCCCTGCTCGGCAGGGAGTCTGCTTCTCCCTCTGACCCTAACCCCTCTCATGTGCTCTCTCTCATTCTCTCTCTCTCAAATAAATAAATAAAATCTTAAAAAAAAAAATATGAAGAGGTTATTTTGTATACAGGGAAGTAAACCTATAAAATAATTTCCCAAAGTGGGAATTCTGCATGAAAGGGCAAATGAATTTGTCATTTGTGTAGCTAATATGGCATAGCATCCTTAAACTAAAAGAAAACAAAAACAAAAAACAAACCTAAACCTGAAGGTCATCTTCTGTGCATTTAAAAAGCCATCTTTTCCAAGTAGATAGATCATAAAGATAGCCTGGGCAAATTATATCATTGTCAGTGGAATGTTATGTCACATTCACAGTGGACCACAGGAAGCACCAGGTGTGAAAAATCACTCTGGCTTTGCTCTTTTTACAAACACAGTGCATCTGAACCCAGTGATTTTCTTGGCATTTATGAAAAGGCCATTTCTGCCTGGGGTTTGTACCACTACAAAGCTTTTAATGGAGCTATAGACAAAATGACAAATTCCCCACATTGGAGGCACTTTCTTGCAAGCAAGCAATGCAGCCACACATCCACTCTGGGAGCTTTGAAAACATCACAGCATATCAAATTGCTGGGCCATCTGTAGTTTCCTGTCCATGGGTGGGAAGGGACAGGAGCTGCCTCTCTGGACCTCAGCAAATGTGCTGGGGCTAGGCTGCGGCCCATGTCCATCGGCATCTACCCAACAGACACCCTTCTGTGAGTTCAGAGTGCCTGCCTCCTGTCTGAACAAGCACAGAGACTACCAGCTCAACATCCTCCTGACAAAAGCTGGTCTTCAGGGAATGCATACATTTAGTAGCATGTCCAAGTTCTCAAAAAGACCAGAGCTGAACATGTGTTGAGATCTAGAAAGATGTAAGGAGAGTCAGTGCCTCCAACCCTGCCACAAACAAGCCTTAAACCCACCAGCTTGAGTGTTGTGGCCTTCATGAGCGAGCACAAGGAACGTTTTCCTCACCCACTACTTCCACCATTCTGTCCTAGTTGGTCTGTATTCGACATCAAGGCCAGATGACAGTCACTTTCAAAATATTTCATTTCAATAGTGACCTAATGGCTGATATTTTATCATAAAATAATATATAATTTATATCATATATATAATGATAATAGATATCATAAAATATATTTAGAAATATAAACATGTTTATATTTATATTTATATATACACACATATACCTACATATGGTCTACACACTCCTAGGCAATGTAGGAACATGGAAAGGGGCAAACACAGAAAGATCATTCTATGCGCTCTGATGGTATTCCAAATCAAAGTTGCCTGAAGCCGAGAACACCAAAGCTTCCAACTTGCCTTCCTTGGAGACTTCCATAATTTGAGCCAAATTAACAGTCAGATCGGAACTGTTATTTGGATGAATGCGGGGCAGTGGTTCTCTGGAACCCACTCTGAAATCAGATTTTGCTCTCTGCTCTGAGGCTTGTTTAAAGAAAGGACAGAAATGGTAGTAAAACCCTGTATCTGTTTCACAATAGAGATAACCAGGCATGCCCAGCTCCTACCCCAATCATTGTTACTGAACTATTTACATTCATCTGATCCGTGGCCCAGGGAGATTGGAGCGCCACTATCAATTTGAAATGTAACAAAAGTTCTAAGTCCAGCCATTTCCTGCATTCTTTAAGCAAGGGGTGCCAGAGCTAAATTTCTGCACCGAGTCACCTACTGTCCCCGGTTGCCAATCCACTGCTCTGTCTCAGCACCCCCTCTGACTTGCCGTGTCAGCAGTATGTCATCTACTCCTTCCAGAAGTCCTCTCCTTTCAGGCCTTTTTGTGTGCTGCGTTCCCCAGATTCCCCTTCGCCCTGACTGGCCTCTCTTCCATCTCTTTGGAGGGATCCTCCTCTCTGGGCCTCTCCATGTGAGGTGCTATTTCCCAGTCCTACAGTCTGAATGAAGCCATCTATATATGGAGGCCCTCAAATCCCTGTCCCAGTCCTGGCTTCTGGGCGACAGGCTCACAGCCCAACTTTGCCTCTTGAATGTCTCCACCCAGATAGCCAAGGGGCCTCTCAGACTTCAGACGTTCTACATGCGTGATTATTCACACCTTACCTGGATGTTCCATTGTAGTAAATGATGCCACCCTCCACCCAAAATGCTTAAGTTCAACTTCAGGGGCATTCCAGGATCCCTCTTTACCCCAAACTGCACACTGAATTGAGCAACAGGCCCTGTCCACTCTGCCTCAAGAACATTTCCCAACCTCATCCATTCCTCCCTGTGTTTGTGGCTACCACCATAATGCAAGCCACCAATGGGTCTGCTCTGAACAACGGCCTCTGCCTCCCAACTGAGCTCCCTGCTCTGACACCTACTTTCCTTCAATTCATTCTTCCCTCAGTAGGACAGCGACGTTTTAACAGTGCAAACCAGGTCTCTCTTCTGCTTAACCCTTTCAAAGGCCCCTAATCGCCTTGAGAATAAAGCTAACATTCACAAGCATGTTAAGGGCACTGCAATCTAGAGCCCACCTCCTCTGCTTCCCCTCAAATGTCCCTGTTTCTTGCCTTGCTCTAGAACATACCCATATCCCTCCGAGGCTCTCTAGATTTCCAGGGTCCTCTGTCTGAGCATCTGTCCCACTGGTTCTTCACTAGCAGACCCCAGCGCACCCTTCTGGGCTCAGTATCACCTTATCCAAAGGCCTGTCCTGGCCACCCCTGCTAACATGCTATATCACGCAGCCCTGTTAATTCATTCTCTTCACTACATTTAACACCAGCAAATTATCTTGCTTGTTACTTTTTGATTGTCTGCCTCCTCCACCAAGTGTCCGCTCCATCAGAAGGAGTCTCATTTCCTTCATTCACTGCTTTATCTCCAGGGCCTAGCACAGTGCCTGGCACAGAGTAGGTGCTCAATAAATATTTGTTGAGTGAACAAGTGATATCAGGTACCCAAAAAAAAAAAAAAAGCCAACTCTTCTTTTGTTCTTCCTCCTCACACTACATCGTGGGCACTTCTCTCAGTAAATTCTCCTAGTATCTCATTAAATGGTACTTCTTATTCATGTGGTGAAGATAAATGGGACAGTTTACTCTTGAGTGTACATTGTAATAGAGCCATTAGTAGTTATTAATCACATACCCCTGAACCCCCTTTATAGCCCCAGGCAGCCTAATGGAGAGCTTCAGTCACACCCGGAAGGGCATTCGCACTTCACATCGGAAACAGAAAATGTGAAGTAAGTCCACCTACCAAGTCGCACGTACAAGCCCCACAAAACAGAAAACAACCCCAACATGATCTCTCCTGTCTCCCTGAACCAGCCTTGACCTGGGCAGCTGAGGAGTAGCTCCCAGTGGCACCCTGGGGACGTGGCACGTGGCTCTGACCTCACTCTTTGGCTCCTGTCCTCTGAGAGGCCCTGGTTACCCCACAAGGTTCCCAGTGGTCACTCTCGCCTACTCACATGAGCTTTCTGGTGTTTTCATTTCTGTCTCCTCCAGTTTTCTCACCGCTGCTTCCAAGCAAGCTCCCCCAGCCCTCACCTAGCTGCCCATGTCGCCTCAGGTACCTCATCCCCATGCAGCCAGAATTACCAGGACAAATGGGACTTTTTCCTTCACCTCAGGTCAGTTTCACATGTGTTGAGCGAGGTGCAGAGGATATTAAGGAGGAATCAAAGACATTCCTGTCTTCAAGGAGGGCAGCATGAGGAGGGCTACTGGCTTCCCCCACGATCTTTCACAAGCAGCCCCTGCTCATTTATCCTGCCTGGTTCCAGCCATGTTCTCGTCCACCACCCCAGCCACATGGCCATCTGGGGTCACTCCATTCCCTCTGCCCCTCACTCCCTTGGTGTCCTGAAAGCCTCAGTCCAAACCCCATCTCCTGACGACACCAACCTTTTAACCCGGGGTAAGTCCCATTCCTTCTCCGATGTCTAGTTGTTCCTGGACATAATACCTACTAAAGCTTTTTTCCCATCACTTTCATTGTGCATTTTATTTAAATGGCTTATTTTCTTATTTGTCTGCCCCACAAGTGATACTTCTTGAGGACAAGTCTATATTTCCATCACCTTTCGGCCCAGGAGTCTAGCACAGGGCCTGGCAGGAAGCACCCCTCAGTAAAAGCCGTACTCGGTACATGAGCAGCAGCTTGGCAGAGTGCCGCAGTACAGCTTTCCCTCGGTTAGGTTGGCCCAGCAACCCCGCTGGAGTCCTTCTGCTATGGAGTCCAGCATGTGCCCGAGCATGAGAGATCCCAGCTCCCTGCTCAGGTGAAAAACACCATGGCTCGAGCTTTCCAAATCATTATTCCTAAGTCTACCTTCAAGATGAAAGACACCAGATCTGCATCCCAGGTTCATCAATTCTATTCCAGGTAAACCCCTTCAATATGATGCCGTTGCAACTCCAAGAAAAGCATTTGTGTTTTTCAATAAAAACCTGCTACACCTGTGTGTGTATCTTGGGAGACTATTATCGTGGCATGACTGGCATCAGAGAGCCTTGAGCTCCCCTCCCTCGCCTTCTTGAGCCCGTGCAGCCAGGCCTGTGCCCCGGCATTCCACTTGAAGAGCCATCAGCCACCCGGTCATGACTTAGAAGGAGAAGGGAAAGAAAGTGGAACTGCTCTGCATACGAAATTGGGGTACATTTGAGAATGTTGCATTGAGCAGAACAGTATGAAACCCCAAAACAGGGGAAAGGAGGAGAGCTAGGAGATGAAGAGTCCCAAAGAGGGGATAGAATCCTAAGGAAACAGCAGTAAGCAAGACTTGGCCAATGGGCAATTTCCTTGAGGCAGGAAACGATTTTTAAGACAGTCAGGTTGACAGGGCAACCATGTCATCTTCATTGCACTATAATCCCACACCGTGACCCCAAACACAAAAGCAAGCATGGGCAGCCCAATGTTAGATGCACACGGGTATGCAGAGACCCCAGATCACAACTGGGCAAGCTTGGCTGGTGAGAAAAACGGGAGCCATGGGAACAACAGTCAGGAACAGCAATACCAGTTTCATTCTGTGAACCTATGAAAAACTACTTTTGTTAATAAGCAAAAAGACATAGCATTAAGAAACTTATTTTCTGGGGCACCTGGGTGGCTCATTTTGTTAAGCACCTGACTCTTGATTTCAGCTGGCATCATCGTCTCAGGGCTGTGAGATCTGGCTCCATGCTCAGGGCAGAGTCCGCTTGAGATTCTCCCTCTCCCCCTGCTTGTTCACTCATCTCTCTCTTTCTCTCTCTCAAATAAATAAGTAAAATTTTTAAAAAGAAACTTATTTTCTAAAATTATTAACTTCCAGAAACTTTTCTGTTGGAGATTATTTCAGTAAGAATGAAGTATCCCACCCCTTCCTGGAAGCAGCCTAGATTTCCAACCCAGGAGCAGAGCTGCCGATAAGTGGTTTTGGATACAACATTCTGCATTTCTCTTAACCCTGTAGTTTCCAAGGAGACAGGACTGAGTCTGTCTGTTCCTTAGCCCAGGCTGATGTTAATTTCTTTGCACACAGCCCTACTTTGCTTTGAGCCCATCCAAACCCTGTGTTATTTCAATTTTAGCTAAATCCTACCATTTCCCCAAGTCCTGTTATAACCTCACAGCTTCCTTTGTTTGATGAGGTCCTCTGTGGTTCCCCAGGAGCCCTCCCCCGTGTTCTAACAAGTCAGCAAATCTCCCTGTGAACTACACATTTATCCCTGGTGATCTTTGGCTTTATTATTTCCAACATTCCAGGGAAAGCAATCCTTGAAAGTACACAGGAATATTGTGGAAGATGAGGAATTCCCGCAGTACAAGAGAAAGGAAAGGATGTAAGACTTATTATATGTGATAATAGTATTGTATTACAATATAACAGGGGGTTTTCGGGTTTGACAGTCCTGGTTGAGATTCCAGCTCCCCCGCTTACTAGCAGGGCGTTGCTCAACTTGTCTAGTTTCTTTATTCTGGGGTGTTGTGAGGATTCAATGAGATACTGTGTGAGAAATGCTTATTACAGTCCCTGTCATATATTAACCACTCTATAATGGTAACTATTCCTACTTGTAAACTAGGCACGGATATGAATATGAAATGGAAAGAATCATGAAAAAAACAAAAAATATCAGCTCTGTTGAAGTTGCAGGATTTGGGTGATTTTCTTTTATATTCTCTTTTGTTTTCCTTTTATTGTTACATTTCCAATTTCTCCTGGGCACACAGCTAAAGCACAGGCCTGCTCCTTCTGCAGATTTCCCCATCTCAGTGAATGGCAACTCTGTTGCTTCCGTTGCTCCAGCCAAAACACCCAGAGTCACGGCGGATCCTCTCCTTCCTGCCTCACATCTAAATGAGTAAATTCTATTGGCTCTGTCTTCAAAATGCCACTACTCATCCCCACCTTCACCCCTACCTTCTGACCCAGTCAACCATCACCATTGCCTTAGTTACTGAAACTGCATCCTGAGTGTCTTCCTGCTTCCCCCATCCCTCCCCTATCATGAACACTCCACTCAGCAGCCAGGAAGAGCCTTTTAATATACAAATCCTACTGCTCCCCTCATCTGCTCAAAATCCTCCAACAACACACACCTCACCACAACCTTTACAATGGTTTACCTGGTGCTACACAATCTGGCCCTGGTTAACTCTCTGAATTTCTCTCTCTCCACACCAGCCACACTAACTTCTTAGCTATTACTTGAAATGTCAAGGGTGCTCTACATCAGGGCCTTTGCATATGCTATTCTTTCTTCCACCAGATTTCTACATGGCTCACTCCCTCACTTCCTTCAAGTCTATGCCCAAATGCAACTTTCTCAGGGATGCCTCCCTGACCATTGTGTGTGTGTGCACGCACACAAACACACACACACACACACACAGCAAATTCCCCCATTCTCACTGCACCCTATCTCCCGTACTCTAATGTTTTTTCCCTCATAGTATCTATCGCCATTGGACATACAATGTATTTAACTTTCTCTTTATTTCCTATCCCTGCCATTAGAAAAAAGGTTCCACTTCGTTAGGAGCTTTGCATTGTTCACTGCTGTATCTCTAGCACACAAAACAAAGATAACATAAAATAGATGTTCAATTAATATTTTTAATGAGCTGTATGCAGGAAATCAAAGTTTTAATGGATATTAATTAATTACCATGTACTCCTGAGTAATAGAGACAATATTATTTTTCTTTTTGATCACACAAAACAATAGAAAGAAGGATTTTCTCCTAGCCATATCAGGGCCGGGACTTTTCAACTGCTGTTTCTGCACAGAAAAGCAATGGTCTTTGAAGAAACCCCAGAGGTCATGGGCTCACATGTCTGTGACACACCCTTGCATACTGTAGGCTACAGACAAAAAGCTCACTAAAGAAGGTAGGCAGTCTATTGTCAGGCCACAGTAAATAGCAGCTGCAATTACTGCTATTTTAAGAACTCTAAATCAGCTTGCTCAATGACCCCAAAGAGCTATGCTTAGTGTCTTCGTGTGGAGATTCTCAAAGAGCATGCCCAGATCAGCAGCGGTAGCATCTCCTGGGAACCTGTTGGAAATGTAAGTTCTTGAGCCCACCCTGGTCCCATTAAATCAGAAGTTTTGGGGGATCGGGCCCAGCACTCTATAGTTTAACAGGCCCTCCAGGAGGTTCTGATGCACTAAAGTTTGAGAACTGCTGCCTTAGTGGATAAACAGAAGACTGTGAGAAGAACAAAACATGCGAAGGATGGGTAAAATTGTCAAGTGCCATGTTAAGTCTAATATTGAGTCCTGACTTGAATGTATCAGGCTGTATAAAACTGCAGTAACATCGGGAGGTGAGGGGAACTGGCTCCCAGGAGAGCAGAAATCCTATTGCTTCCCCATCACTGATCTCTTCTTCTGATCCAGCTGTTCCTGTCAGGATGGTGTGAAACGAATTCACAATGTCACCAGCTTCCCAAGGAACAGGTTTCTCTGCCATATCACAGTAACCACTATCACTGCTGGCACTAATTGGGCTGCCCTTGTCAGGTCCTTTAAGAATCACAGGACTAAATGGGCCCTGGAAATTAAATCACCTTTCACAGGCTCAGAACTGTCTCAGCCCCACCCCCACCCAACCCCATTGTAGCCTCAGTATATGGGAAATATGGGACACCATGGGAGCAGCATGAAAATATAGGCCATTGCTGAAGGATGTGGGAGGAAAAACAGAACCCAGGCTTTCTGCCCTAGTTACGCTACATTTTTAGCTCATAGTGAACAAGGACTCTTGTGGTTAATGATGTCATCAGTATCCACCCACACTGCTTCTGGACCCAGGAGTCAATGTTGCTGAAGAATGCCACGCAATCACCCAGAAAAAGGCACAGGTTCTTCCTAAAATGTCACTCCCTTGTCTGATCTCCAGGATGCCTTTCTATTGCACTTAGAATAAAATCCTAAACTCCTCAACAACAATGTAACAACCCAATTCAAAAATCAGCTAGGAATCTGAATAGACATTTCTCCAGAGAATACAACAAAAACTAATGATGTACAATATGCTGGCTAACTGAACATAATAAAAAAAAGAAAATTAGAAGAGAAAATATACTTATAAAAAAACATATATATACAAATGGTCAATAAGCATGTGAAAAGATGCTCAACATCACTAATCATTAGAGAAATGTCAATCAGAACCATAGTTTGATACCACCCCACACCCATTACTATGGCAGTTATTAAAAAAAAAAACAGAACATTGTAAATGTTGTTGAGAATGTTGAGAAATTGAACCCTTTGTAAATTGCTGGTGAGAATATAAAATGGTACAGCCATTGTGGAAAACAGTATGGTGTTTCCTCAAAAAATTAAACATAGAATTACCATATGATCCACCAATTCTTCTTAATATATACCCAAAATAACTGAAAGCAGGGACTCAAACACATATTTGTACACCAGTGTCCAAAGAAGCATTATTCAAAATAGCAAAAAGGTAGAAACAACTCAAATGTCCATTGACAGATGAGAAATGGATAAATGAAATGTGCTACATGCATGTAATGGAATATTACTCAACTTAAAAAGGAATGAAATTCTGATAGATGCTACAACATACATTAATGTTGAAGACGTTATGCTGAATGTAATAAGCCAGACACAAAAGGACAAATATGCGTGATTCCTCTTATACAAGTTTCCTAAAGTAGTCACATTCATAGATAAAGAAAGTAAACTAGTGGTTGCCAGAACCTGGGAGGAGGAGGAATAGGGAGTTAGTGCTTAACCAATACAGAGTTTCAGTTTGGGAAGATGAAAGAGTTTGGGAGATTAACGGTGGTGATGGCTGCACAATAATGTGAAAGGACTTAATGCCACCAAATTGTATACTTAAAAATGATTAAAATGATAAATTTGATGTTATGTATATTTTACCACAATAAAAAATCTGAAAACCCCAAACTCCTCTCCTAATTGGACCTCTACCCATTTCTTCACCACTCTCTCATATTGCCCCATCCCTGCACCCCATGCTTCAGGCAACCCATTCTTATTTCAGCAACTCACACATGCCAACCTCTTTCTTGCTTCAGAGCCTGCATACATCTTTTCCTCTGTCAAGAACATTCTTCCTGCTATTCTTTGCAGATAGAAGTCCTTTTAAATCTTTGAATATATGACAGAAAGTAGCTAGATGTTTGTCAAGCTGCTTCATCTTCCTCCGGGGTGCGGAACTGGACCTGATTTCCCAGCCTCCCTTGTAGTTAGATGTGTCAAATGACAGTGGGCACAAATAGCACACATCGTTTATGGGCTTGCTACGCCCTATGAGAAAACCACAATGCAGAAGAGCACAGTGACCTGTGAAAGCTGTACTGAAAACTGAGGAACCACAAGATGGAAAGGGCCAGGGTTCCTGAATCACTGCATGGAAAAGAGCCACCTGCTGATAAAGTCATTTGGATTTTATGTGAGTGATTAAAAAAAAACAACCACCTTGTCTTTGAGCCATTATATATTTTGCAGTGTTCTTACTACGGTTAAAACAGTAATCTTTAATACAAATCTCGGGTCTTCTCTGCCCAATGACAAAAACCTTTACCCCTCCATCATTCTCTGTGTCATCATGTTGTTTCTTTTCCTCTTTTCATACTTTGTAATTTATTCATTTTAAGACACTGATTTTGGTATGTCTCTCCCACTAGATATGCAAACCATGTGTCTTGTTTGTTACTCTATTTCCTGCTGCCAAATACAAGCTTAATACCACATCCTGAGTGAATGAATAAAGGTCTAAATTCCAGCCCAGGTATCAGTGGCGCTTGTCCATTCTGTTAGACTCTCCTCTGCACTCCTGCCATTTTACAGAACATGTCTTCATCAGTCCTCTCCTTGATGGTCCCCCAGCTTTGTAAAACTTACACACCTTTATGGTGAACTCTTTAACACATTGTGTCATAATGCTGCAACAGATGTCACAGCTGTCTGTCCCCCTCACACTGAATTTTTCCAGGGTGTACTTGCATTCCTAGCGCCTAGCATATAGTAGACAGTCAAATGAATTGAGTGAGCAAGTGAATCTGTCAAGAAAAGGATATGGAACTGATCCTCTCAAGGCAGAGGCAGAGCACAGAATTAATCATTTGCAAAGTTTGGCCTATTCCTTGTCTAGATGAGTTTCATGAGTCACCACACCTCAGGGATGGAAATGGTCTGGAAAGAGCCATGACGGCAGGTGGGGGGGGGCGGGGGGGCAGTGCAGGAGACATGGACTCAGGGCCCACTCAGTCTCTAGCTCACTGTACACTCTCTGGCAACTCACCTTATTTCTCCCACACTCAAATCTCTTATCTGTAAAAAGTGGTACTTGGGCTAAACAGTACTGAAAGACTTTTAATTATAAAATGACATTATTTAAATCTGGGAAGCCAAAGAAGAAATAGAGAACAAAGCTCTATCCATACAAATTCAGAAGCCACTAACCACATGTGGTGATGGGGTGCCTGAAATGTGGCTGGTCCAGATTGAAATATGCTGTAAACATAAAATGCACATTGGATTTCAATGTTAATAATTTTTATATTGATTACAGGTAGAAATAACATTTTAGATGTAAGTTTAATATACTATTAAGACTATTTGTACATACTGCTTTGTACTTCTTTAAATGTCATTACTAGAAAATTTTAAAATTGCACATGTGATTTGCATTATGGACCACACCATTCTGTGCCATCATTGTACTGTAATCCAGCTACATAATCCATACTAAATACATAAATCATTGCTTCTACATCCTTCCTTGAGTTTTTCACATTCATTGTCAAATAAATCCGAAAGAGGTTCACCAAAGTGTAATTACCTGTAATGAGACTTCATTATAAATGTGTGCCCATGTAGACACTAAACAGTTTTGTTTCATAAACAGTTTGTGTTAGGTTGATACTATTTATGAGAAAGAAAACACCTGAAGCAATGGAAGAACTGTAAGGCTGACACAATCCTGATGGAGACAACGAATGACCCAAGAAGAAAGGATATCTCTTCTAGATATGGGATAGCCCTACTTCCTCCCCTAAGTTCCAGATGTAATGTCTGTGTTACAGGGAAAGCAAGGAGACTATCCACTCCTTGTTTGACTCATTTCAGAAATGACCAGGTTCTGAGCTGAGATGGTGGTTGGGACCAGGTAAAATTATGGAGAGGAGAAACAGTGATGAGAAGTATGGGGAAAAATAAGTGTCCATATGACACATGAGAAATTTGAGAGAAGCAGAGAGGGACCAGGGAGAGAAACCAGAAGAGAGATTATGGAGGTCACTTGTAGGATCAGCAGCTTCAGCATCACCCAGGAACTTGATGGAAATACAAATTCTTGGGCCCATGCCAGGTGGTCAATATGGCAGCACTTTATCTCCTATCTGAGACTTTTCCCTCTTCACAGAGTCTTGGGAAAATGGTCATCTAGGCCTGGGGTTTCTGAGGAGTTGATCTCAAAGCTTTCCGTGGTGGACCCCCAATCCAGTTACTACCACAGGTTCTCCTCTACATCAGCCCCCCTCCATCACCTACCCCCGAACCATAGGGCAGCCAGAATTTCTTGAAGGAATGGAGGAGAAAGCCCCTCTTGCTGGCTGCTTGGCACCTTATCTTCCTCCTACTTTTCTACCTAGCCTACTCCCTCCCCAGGGACCTCGTCACCTCCCCGCAAAAGGCTGATGTGTGGAACTATGAATCTAGCACTTTCCAAATGAGCTGCTCAGACACTGAAAACATGATGTAAAAAAAATTATCTCTGGATGTTTTGTAGTTTCATGGTCTCAGTAATCAAGCACCAAAGGTGACATGGATGGAAAGCAACACCCAGCCAAATTGGGTTTTAATAGTGACAAAAGTTGTTTTAATTCTCAATTAAGTCCTTAATGGAAGTGGAACTGAAATGTAACACAAATGAAGAAGTGAAGCCTTTCATAACAGAAAGTCATCTCCTCTGGGAAACACCCCCTCTCATCAGTCCCCCTAGTCTTGATCTCTCCCTTTACTCTTTTTGATAACACTGTCTGCAATAGTAAATTATATGTATATGCATATTTCCTTGTTTCATGTAGGTTTCTCCCACTCAACCATAGCTCCTTGGGAGCAAAACCCCTTGTCTGTATTTTTGCTTCTGTATCCCTAAGGTGCCTGGTTCATATTGAGCACTCAGTAAATATCTGCTAAAGGAAAAAAATCCAGAAGTTCTTTATAATTATGAAACAGGTATAAGACGTAGTTCTCCATTTTTTTCTGGAAAAAACAAAAACAAAAACAAAAACAAAACTGGGTCTATAGAAGTGTCATGGCCAAGAGCAGCAGACAACTGAAAGGGCCAGGGTTCTGGAAGCTTTGGCCTCATTTTGTCCATAGTAGCTCAAGACATTGGCCAAAAAGCCTGAGAGTGGAAATCAGAGCCAAAACCCCACCTGGCATTAAAGGGAAGGGAAGGCCCCTAGGTTTAGTCAACTCATAACCAAAAAGAAAGAAGAGAAAGATTTCAGAAGTTGAATTAAAAAAAAAAAAAAGCCAACATTTATGGTGAAATTTTCCAAAAGCGAATTAAGGAACAAAGTCCTGAACTAGGTCTAAATTGGGTCAATTCACAACCGAGACTCTTAGGTATTTATTTGATCGTATGTTCCAAAGCCGCTTGGAGAGCTCTTGCCTATCACTTCTCAGTCTACACAGTGTTGTGATCCGAAACCCATTTATTGCACTTTCCAGTGACCATGTTGACACCACACAGTTAATCTGTAGGAATCCCCATCCTGAGGATAGATAAGTCACCAAGAGTGACTTCTACCACTAATTTACCGTTAATCTACTCCACTTCTACCAGAAACTTCTCACCTCAAGATACCAGAGGAGTGGGCATAAGAAGACAAATGTCAGGAAACCCTCAGCAGTTTATTTTTTCCTCAGATCTACAATCCCACTTGTTCTGCTGGCAACATTAGTAGGCCACTTCTCTTGTCCTAAATAAATAAATAAGCTTTGCAGAAATGAACAGATGGAGCAAAATTTCAAAGCAGCACGTGGGTGTTTCAGGCTCAAATCCCATTAACAGATAGCAGGATTTATAACAGCAACTCCCACACAGAGCTTTGGAAATTTTAAACTTGTGTGTAATAGATTGGGCTCCTCCTCCCCAAAATTATCTGCATTGAATTCAGAGACATGATATTCCTCCATTTGGGTTGAACTTCTTTCTCCAAGCTAAAGAATTCACATTGCCACTCAAGAAGTACACATTAGGAGCGCAATGGTGGGAAAGGGGCCCACAGGTGGGCAGCACCAGGTGGGATCATTTACACTGCTGCTTTGTTTTCTCTCTTTCTTTCCCAGAGGAGTTGTACAGTTTCTGGAGGCGTGGTGGGTTGATTGTTGTACAATGAAACCTTGACTCAAAGGAATGAGGACTACAAGCATGGGTGCTCTCCTCAGGAACCCAAAGCACATGGTTGCCATGTATCAACAAAACAAGGAAATATATATCCGAGTTAACATCAAAATACTAAAGCACCACCTAGCACTCTACCTAGCAAAAGTAACAACACAGTTTTAAGTATAGGAGTGCTGACAACACTGACTCCGTCTTTAGCCCTCCATCCTGTTCTCTCTTCTAGGACACAGATGGCTCCACTTCAGATAACCAGTAGAGCGCCCCCTCTGGCGCACGGGTGGCTGCATGTTAGATAACCAGTAGTGATGACTGGTGCACAGAAGGCTCCGTTTTGGATAACTAGGAGAGAGGCTCTGGTGCACAGAGGGTGCCACTTCAGATAACTACCCTGTGACCTCACCACCATGCCCCTCGCTCCATAAAAGGGGATTAAGGTCTGGACTGGGTGAAGAATAGCTGCATAGTACAACCTGGGTAGTTTGTCTGCCCATCTCTGTCAATAAGTTACCCTGAATAAAACTTTGTGGAAGTGGCATGGAGTGGCTTGTTTTGTTTTTCAGTATTAAAGTGCCCTCTCAGTCTGGAGGATTACTGACCTTCTTCCACCTTCTAACAGTTAAGAAACCACACAGTAGGGGCACCTGGGTGGCTCAGATGGTTGCGCGTCTGCCTTCTGCTCAGGTCATGATCCCAGGGTCCTGGGATCGAGTCCCACCTGGGGCTCCTGACTCAGCGGGGAGTCTGCTTCTTCCTCTCTCTCTGCCTCTCCCACTGCTCGTGCTCTCTCTCTCTCTCTCTCTCTGTATCTCTGTGTCTCAAATGAATAAATAAAATCTTTAAAAAAAAAGAGAGAGAAACCACACAGTAAGAAGAACGAGGGGATCACTCCAGGACAATCAGGAAAGAACTCCGACAGGCACTCAGAAGTAGATGGAGGAGACCCACAGATCCCTGGCTGGGATGGGAAGGATGTGTGGGCTGTGTTCACAGAGGGAGCTGTTAAGCAGAAGCTCTTGTTTATAAGACACATGTGTACTTCATGTCCCCTGTCAGACTGCTATGGTAGACTGAATTACCCTATGGTAGAATTCTACTAGGGTAGAAAGGAAGGTTCTTCATTAATTTATTGACTGTCCTGAAACTTAGGATAGCCGGGGATAAAATCCATAAGGGCCATAACTCAAAGTTGAAGTAAGATTCCTTCCAGCCTGTGACCTGGGCACAGGCCTCATAGTTTCATGTGTGTCCAATGGAATCACTGGCGTCCTGAAATGCAGAGGCAAGTGAAACAGTTATTACCAATTCATGTGGCCAAGGGCATGGTAACAGAGTTGGGGTTCTAGGCACATCTGAAAACCCACTAGAAACAGTATCCATCCTACAAACCAATATGCAGATCCTTCCATCCAATTTCAGCTTAAATTTCCTCAAGGAAACCTTCCTTGACTCACCTGACTCAGGTCTCCCTGTCAGACGTTCCCAGAGCACCCAGTTTTCCCTTATAGCATTTCACCTACCTGTAATCATACATTTAATTAGTTGCCATTATGTGCTTAATGTCTGTCTTTCCTGCTAGACTATGAGCTCTGTGAGAGTGTAAAACATGTCTATTTTTCTCACTAGTTTATCCCTAGAGCTTAAAAAGTATATGTCAACGAACTCTGGACTAACAGCCAAGAATAAGGCAGGCATTATTTCTTAAATAAAGAATTGAATGAATAAATGAATAAATCAACCAATAGCATTTCATAAAAGGGGGGTGATGATTTATGAGGTTTCTTCAAATAGGGGAACATTTAGTGTGAGGAGATATAGCACAAACCCTTGGTTCTAGACCATGAGATCCAAAAAATGTTAACAGAACGTGGTTGGCTGGTTTGGGTCACTGACCTTGACAAGTTTCAATGAGAAGCGTCCGTTGACAGTTATGAGTCAAAAATTCAACTTGATGTTTGTCAATTGCATATTTCTCCAGTTTGGTATATCTTCAGCAGCTCAAGGTAAACAAAGAATGTCTTGATATGTTTTGCTGAACTGAATTCATCAAGAGAATTAAGATACCAACTTTTGGTAATGATCACTTGTTAGTAAGCCTGATGAGTATTAGTCAAGAATTCAGAATGAGCACTGCACTGCGTAAATGACATTGAAACCTGAGGACCACATGAGTACTGGAAGGAATTCACTCCACACCAACACACACACACACTATTTACTAGGATATATTTATGCTAAAAGGTCTACAACATGGTAGCCCTAAGGATGTTAGCTGATTATAGCGAATGCCCTATATTTATTACATAACCTTGGCTTCCTGCTTTAATTTAGGTAAAATCAATCAGAGTTCTAGTTAGATGCAGATATACAATTGACCTATCTACACATATTAAACTCACTGCATTCAGTGAAGTTATTGTGTCTGATTTAAGAGGAAGTATATGCCTTTCCTCAGTTCCCCATGTCTGCTCAATGACAGTCATAAAACCAGGTATCAGCGTCTTGCTTTCTGATGACACAATGCATCCTAGAAGTAAAGTACTCTCATGCAGGCTTAAGAACAAGATTTGACAGGCCTCTTCTTAAACCGTGTAAACTCTCCTAGGTTCTCCTATCATCCAGGGGAGGGGAGTACCCCCAGGAAACACTAGACTTCCCACCTACCTTGGGGAGAGGGAATACCTGTGAAATATGAGCATTTATGATTGTGGACATACACAAGATGTTATTTTACTTATGTAGTTGACGCTCAAGGAGGAAATTCTGGATTCAAGGAAGTTGATTCTGAAATATTTTTCTGACCAGCAAGAGAACTTACCTAGTTTATATAATTGTGGCCAGTAAAACCATAAAAGTTTAGTTATTAGTGAGTAAATGAATTTATAAGTAAAGGAACAAATAGCGCTTCCTTTAATGACTATTTTTAAACTTTGAGGTTTACACAGGCTGATGATCTTGGGTTCCAACCTTAGGTGATAATTATCCAAAAATAATCTCTGAAGGAGAAGCCAGATCTCATCTAAAGGATTCGATGCCCTTCATTAATCAAATTTTAGGAAGAACCATCTTTATATCTACAAGAGTCAGAGCATGTGAAAATTTAAACAAAAAGACAAGGTTTCTTCCCTTGCTGAGGGTCATTGGTCCATTGTATTTTATGAACCACCAAATTTAAGCATTGCTTAATTCAGTCTTTCATATCTTGCTGAGATATGGAATTGCTTAGCCCAGCACTTTGAATTCTTGAATAAGTTTTATCAACAAAGTTTATTCCATTTCAAGTTTTGACCCCATCAAACCCACCATAACCTTATTTCTTATTCTTACAACCTTATTTCTATTTCTAGTTTTAACCAAGACTGCAATAATGTAATTTTAAGTTGATCATTTCTTATTTTCACAGGCTAGTTTTAATTTAATTTGAGGAAATAATGGAGACATGATAGTATTTACAGCCTAAGGGCTACAGAACAGTTCACACCTACTATTTTAAATATAGATACAACACTGTATTTTCTATTAATTAACCCATATAGCATGACTTTGTGGAAAAGTCTTGTTTGACTTTCATGTGGCATCAGGAGAGCTGAGAAAGGGGACTAAGTATCCAGCAATGGTCTATGAAATTCTTTGTTGGGTGGTACGGGGGTGGGGGAAGTAAGGAAAGGGAAAATATATTAAAAAGTATCAGGCTGTGTTTTACACCCAGAAAAAAATTATACAATAAAGGACCCCTGGAACCCAATCAACATACCGCTGCATTTTAAATGAGGGGCTGGATGATTCCCTGTCTCTCTCCAGGAGAGCAGGATTCTAACCATCATATTCCATCAAACTCTCCTGATTTTCCACCATTCTGTTCTTTCACAGTGCCAAGCCTAGCAATATATATGAAGCCCCTCTCCCAATTCCTCACATCACTCAGATGTCTAGTGCCCTCATTCTCCCTCTTTCATCCTTTCAACAAAATCTAATCTCAGGAAGTGATCTGATAAACTCACGCTCATTTAGGTAGATATGTCTGAAAACAGATGAATTAGCCACCCCTCCCAGGAACCCTCGCTCTTCAGATAAAAGAACAGGCTTAAGTCAAAAGAACAATCCTCTGCTGGTCAAATTTCAGACTCTTGGACCTGGTAGCCATGAATGGATATCTAGGTGACCCTGACGTCGTGCTTCAGAAGACCCCATACTCTTATCATCCTCATGTTGACTTGTCTGGTATCTATTTCCCTCATCAGCCCAACTCACAGTTTTATTAGTTATCTCAGCTTTGAAATTCCCTCTAAGATCTGGAACACCCCAAATTCTGACATCACAGAAGAAGGATAGCAAGAAAAAGTTTCCAAAGTTCCTTGGATCCTAATCGTGGCATAATCAGTCCCAGAACTTATGGCATCAATGGTTCCCTCTCATTTTGGAGAAGAATAGAAAGAGAGCACAGGCCTGGGGAAACAGACAATAAAAAGAGAAGTGTCGAGGTCTCACAAAATGTGATTGTCATCTTAAAGGCCAAGGGCCAAAAAATTTAAGAAATCACTTGAGTGCTTTAAAATCTGCATCAATAGGACAGATAAAAATGGCTGCTGTGACCACAAGCAGCAAGCTTAAATCTGACCCATCTGCTGGGCACCTCATCCTAATCACCAGCTATTCAGTGGCTGGCACTCTACCACCACGCTCAAGCAATGATGTGCCAGGCCCACAGCTGCATGGCTGATAATGTCATGCCAGGAGCTGGCCAGCCACCTCCCTTGCTGTGGAACACTGCATACAGCAGGCTGAGGGAGGCTGGCAAGACTGGCCGCCAGCTGCATCTGATGTCGCTGCCTTGGATGGGCCTCACCTTTCTTTTTCCTCCACCCACTGAGTTTGGGCTTCAAAAGAAATGAAGATACAAATCCAAACAGTGCAAAACCCAGAGAATTTAGCACAGTTTCATGAGCAATCCAAATATTGGACTTTCCTATAGGATCGTCCTGAAGGAGCTTGGATTTGAAAAATCCTGCAGGGACCCTGGTAAAACTTCTGGCTCACTTTTATGAAAACATGTAACTGAAATTTTTCTTTCTGTAAGATATGTAAGCAGAGGTTGCTTTGTTTGTAGTAGCTGGCACCAGGCAAACAAGTGAAAGAAAATTAGTAATGAAACACACTGAGTCCATTTTCTTTTAAAACTTTAAAACAGGGGCACCTGGGTGGCTCAGATGGCTAAGCATCTGCCTTTGGCTCAGGTCATGATCCCAGGGTCCTGGGATTGAGTCCTGCATCGGGCTCCCTGCTCAGCGGGGGTGTCTGCTTTTCCCTCTCCTTCTACTCCCCCTGCTTGTGCTCTCTCACTCTCTCTGTCAAATAAATAAATAAAATCTTTAAAAAAAACCACAAACTTTAAAACAGACCATCCTTGTGGGTGTTTTCTGGGCATAACTTCACTTGCCCAACTATTGTGTTATGAGCCACATGGGAAATAAAAGTGGCCCCTCGCCCCCGGGTATCAGTTATTTTATAATTATCAAAGGGAAGTTTCTGAATGAAGCTCCAGTAATTTATTCAGCACCTAACATGTGAAGGCATTTTACCAAGCAGTACATTGTCATGTGCTACCTCATCTGATCTTAGTAAGCTTGGGATGAAGGCAGGGGAGATGAGTTTAAATCCTACAAAACAGTGAAACAATAGTAAGTGCCCTGTGGTTTACTCAAATTCACAGTTACCAACTTATGCAAGGAGGTTTATAACTCAGCCTATCTTACTCTCTAACACAAAGTCAGACAAAGGCCTTGTAGAAAATGAGGAGTCACAAAGAGTTTTAAACAGGGGAAAGGTATAGAGTCCTTAGAGATATTCTGGCCTGTTGAAAGTCCCATTATCCTTGTCTAGAAACTCCATGATTCTATGGCATATGAAACAAAATCAGGGACAGAGGAGACTGAAGTATGGACAACACCTAGATGTTTCCTAGTCAAGTCTAGCACAAGATGATGAGGTTGTGAAGTAAGGTGGAGATAGTAGAAAGGAAATGGGGTGGGTGACAGGGCGTACTGAGAAGTGATAGTCATCAGGGTTTAATGATGGATTGTATACGTGAGTCAACGTGACTGACATCAATGTTTCTGAGTTCTAGCCCCTGCTCCATCACTGATTATCTGTGTACCTTTGGATAAGTCAGTTCTGTTCCAAGAAAAGGTTTTATGAGGCATCAAAAATCCTTATGGGTTCATGTATATTCCTATCCCACATCCCTTGAGCCACAACACCTTCACTCAGCTTACATGTTTCCTTTTCATCAACATGGGGTTGATAGAGAATTTGTGAAATGTCACCTTGGTTGAAATGAGAAAATTAAAGTTATTGTTAATAACTATTTAGCACCCCATATTTAGGAACTCTGTGCTACATTTCATAATCTAATCAATTGCTGCCTTTCTCTCCCCAGTCTATCAGTGTCTATGAGTCCCTCTTCCTCTCTATCCAGTCTCAACTTCATGGCTCCTCTCCTCTCTTTCACTCAATTCTTTCTCACCCAGTCCCTCTTGCCCACTTACCCCCCAAAGCCCTCATCCTTGCATTCGTACTATGTTCTACCTTCTCTGCTCCTAAACACCAAAGGAAACAGCTAGGAATAATGAAGACTGGACAGTGTGTCTACTATGTCATGGTCTACACCTGAAAAGGGTCCTTAGCTTGGTCAATCAGTCCTTTACTTGTTGGCCCACTTTGTTTCCCCTCAGTAACAATTCCAGAGGATAGCCCTGTTCACTAATAAGCTTGACAATACCCACTCCCATCCTCATCCTTCTGAACCTCTCCATTTTGACTTCTCCTGGTTCTGTCCTCTGGCTCTCTTTCTCTCATTCACAGGCTCCTCTGCTTGCACCATGGGAAAATATGTTCCAAGACCCCTGGTGAATGCCTAAAACCACAGATAGTACCAAACCCTCTGTATACTATTTTTTTTCCTATACAAACATATCTATGATAAAGTTTAACTTATATATTAGGCACAGTAAGAGATTAACAACAATAATAATAAAATGGAAAAATTATAACAATATACTATTATAAAAGTTATGCAAATGTGGTCTCTCTCTGAAAATACCTTATTGTACTGTACTCATTCTTCTTCTTGTGATGATGTGAGATGACAAAATGCCTACGTGATGAGATGAAGTGAGGTGAAAGACATAGGCACTGTGACGTAGCATTAAGCAACTCCTGACCTTTTGACATCAGAAGAAGGATCTGCTTCTGGAATGTGGTTGACTGCAGGTAACTAAAACTGTGGACAATAAAACCATGGAGGAGGGGAGATCACTGTAAAAAATCTAAATGGACTAATTACTAGTAAGGGAATTGAATCAGTAATTAAAACCCCCCCAAGAAATAAAAGTCCAGGACCAGATGGCTTCACTGGTGAATTCTACCAAACATCCAAAAAAGACTAAATACCTATTCTTCTCAAGCTCTTCCAAAAAGAGAGGGAGAGAATGCTTCCAAACTCATTTTACAAGGATAGCATTACCCTGATACCAAAACCAGACACAGACATGACAGAAAAAGAAAATCACAGGACAATGTCCCTGATGAACTCAGATGCAAAAATCCTCAACAAAATATTAGCAAACTGAATTCAACAGTACTTTAAAAGGATCATACACCAGGATTAAGTGGGATTTATTCCTGGGACGCAAGGGTAGTTAAGTGTCCACAAATCAATCAACATGATATACCACATTAATAAATGAAAAGCAAAAATCATATGATTATCTCAATAGATGCCAAAAAAAAAAGCATTTGCCAAAAATCAACAACCATTTTTGGTAAAAACTCTTAACAAGGTGGGTATAGCGGGAATGTACCTCAGCATAAGAAAGGCCATATATAACAAATGCACAGATAACATCATACTCAATGGTGAAAAGCTAGAAGCTTTTTCTCTAAGATCAGATAAGAAAAGGGTGCCCACTCTCTCCACTTTTATTCAACATAGTATTAGAAGTCCTAGCCACAGAAATTAAGCAAGAAATAAAAGGCATCCAAATTGGAAAGAAACAAAACTTTTCACTATTTACAGATGACATGATATTGTATATAGAAAACCCTAAAGACTCCACACACACACTAAAACTGTTAGAATAAATGAATTCAGTAAAGTTTCAGGATAGAAAATTAATATACACAAATCTGTCTCATTTCTATATACTAGTAATGAATTATCAGAAAGAGAAATCAGGAAAACATCTACAATTGCATCAAAAAGAATAAAACAGGAAGAAATTTAGCCAAGAAGGTGAAAAACCTGTACCCTGAAAACGATCAAGACACTGATGAAAAAAATTGAAGACAACACAAATAACTTAAAAGATATTCCATTCTCATGGATTTGGAGAATTAATATTGTTAAAATGTCCATATTACCCAAAGCAACCTACAGATTCAACCCAATTCCTATCAAAATGCCAAAGCCATTTTTCTCAGAACTAAAACAAATAATTCCAAAATTTTTATGGATCCACAAAAGACCATGTATACCAAAGCAATCCTGAGAAAGAACAAAGTTCGAGGCATCATGTTCCTGCATTTCAAACTACACTACAGAGCTACAGTAATCAAAACAGTACAGTATTAAAATTAAAACAGACATATAGATCAGCAAAACAGAGAGCCCAAAAATAAACCCATGCATATGTGGTCATTTAATTTATGACAAAGCAGCCAAGAATATACAATGGTGAAAAGACAGTCTTCTTCAATGAATGGTGTTGGGAAAACTGGACAGCCACATGCAAAAGAATTAAACTGGATCATTGTCTTACACCATATGCAAAATTAACTCAAAATGGATAAAGACTTGAATGTGAGACCTGAAACCATAAAAATCCTAGGGAAAAAAAGGTGGTGAGCTACTTGACATTAGTCTTAGCCATGTTTTTTTGGATCTGACTCCAAAGGCAAAGGCAATAAAAGCAAAAATAAACAAATGGGACTGTATCAAATTAAAAAACTTTTGCACAGGGAAGGAAATCATTAACAAAATGAAAAGGCAACCTACTGAATAGGAGAAGCCATTTGCAAATCATATATTGGATAAGGAATTAATGCAAAAAATATATAAAGAATTCCTACAACTCAATAACAGAAAACAAACAGTCCAACTTAAAAATGGGCAGAGGATCTAAGTAGATATTTTTCCATGGAAGACATATAGATGGCCAACGGGCACATGAAAAGATATTCAACATCACAGATCATCAGGGAAATGCAAATCAAAAGTATAATGAGGTATCACCTCACACCTGTCAGAGTGGCTATTATCAAAAAGACACAAAATAGCAAGTATTGGCAAGAATGTGGAGAAAAGAGAATCCTCATTCACTGTTGGTGGGAATGTAAATTGGTGTGGAAAACAGTATGGAGGTTCCTTAACAAATTAAAAATAGAACTACCATATGATCCAGCAATTCCACTTCTAGGTATCTATCCAGAGAAAATGAAAACAGTAATTGGAAAAGATATATGCATCCCTATGCTCACTGCACGTTATTGACAATTGCCAAGATATGGAAGCAACCTGTGTCCATCAATAGATGAACGGATAAAAAGATGTAATACACACACACACACACACACACACACACACACACACACACTGGAATACTACTCAGTCATAAAAAAGAATGTAATCTTGCCAATTGTGACAACATGGATGGACCTTGAGGGTATTATGCTAAGTGAAATAAGTCTGGCAGAAGACAAATACCACATTTTCCCTTATATGTGGAATCTAAAAAATAAAACAAGCAAAACAAAACTAAACCCAGATTTATAGAAAACAGATTGGTGGTTGCCAGAATGGAGGAAGATTGCATGGGCAGGGGTGTGGGGTATGAAATGGGTGAAAGGGATCAAGAAGTACAAATTGCCAGGTATAAAATAAATAAGTCATGGGAATGTAATGTATAGAATAGGGAGAATAGTCAATAATATTGTATTGACTTTGTATGGTGACAGATGGTAACTAGACTTATTGATTTGACCATTTTGCAGCATACACAAAGGTCAAATCACTATGCTGTACACCTGAAACTAACATAACATTGTATGCCAATTATACTTCAATTAAAAAGTAGGTATTTTGTCCTCAACTTGCTACTCCTGTCTTCAAATGGTTTAATCTACTCCCATTGTTCTAAATACTACATGGATGCTGCACTGTGTTGAATAGTGTCCCCTAAATTTCATATCCTTCCCAGAACTTCAGAATGTGAGCTTATTTGGAAATAGCATCTTTGCAGATATAATTAGTTAAGATGAGATCATATGGAGCTGGGGTGGGGGACTTAAATCCTATATGGTATCCTTATAAGAGAAGGATAAGAAGTACATATATAGAGGAGAAGGCCATGAGAGGGAGATTTGAAGGGATGAGTCTATAACCTAAGGGACACCAAGGATAGTAGGCAAACACCAGAAGCTAGCACGAAAGCATGGAACAGGTTCTCTCTAGAGCTTTCAGTAGGGACTAACCCTGATGATACCTTGATTTTGCGCTTCTAGCCTCCAGAACCATAAGAGAGTAAGTTTCAGTTGATTTAAGTCACCAAGGTTATGGCTGTTTGTTACAGCAGCTGTAAGAAACTAATATAGATGCTGGTAACTCACAAAACTATTATCACCACCTTAGCCTTCTTTCCAAGCCCCAAACTCATGTTTCCAACTTCTGTTTGTTTTCACCTGGCTCTTCCAACCTGGTTGTCCTACATGTGGACATACCCAAGAGAAGTCAGGATTTTCCTGTCAAATGTGTTCTTCCCTGTACCCTTCATTCATTCAGTGCCACCACCATCCTTCCTGTCACCCAGGATGGAGATACGGAAGGCAATTTTTATGTCTCCTTTTCCCTCACAGTATTTAGTAGCTAAATTCAGGTCTTTATCATCTTTTGACTGAGTTTCTACAAAATCACCCTTAACTGGTCTCCTCCCCCAGTTCTTGCCCCCTGCCTTCAATCTCTTCTACATAGCCAAGAGGGTCCTCTACAAAGCAAATCCGACTCTACATTGCTTATAATACTCAAGAACCCTCAAGAATAACCTATAGGATAAATGCCATGCTCTACACTTAGCACAGCAAGGCTCTCCACAATCTGCCCTTACCTACTTCTGTGGATGCAGCAAGTACTCCCTGTCACACTCTCTGTGCTCTAAGAACCCTGTATTGGCCCTTGGCCCCTATATTCGTTGACTTGTCCAATTGCCTTTGCAATTGGTCCCCCATGCGTGGTAAGCCCTTCCACTCTTCCTACCTTCTCCTCTATGGCACCTTTTGCGCTCAACTTGACTCCTTCATTTACAGTCACTTCCCTCAGGAAGCCTGAACAGACACACCACTCAAACCTTCTCTTTCCTATACCCCACCCCACTCCCTCTCTATACTTATACTACATTGAAAACAGCTAAAGCTTTGGACTCATTTTATTGTTTTATATTTTTTTAATTTCATGTCTGTTCCTCTCCAGACTACTGGCTCCATATGGACAGAAATAGTGTCCTTTTTCATCTTTCTATCTCTGACATGTGGCACATAGTAGAGCTGAGGACGTAGTATGTCCTCAATTCACATTTGCTGAATGAATAAATGAATGAATGGGGGCCCAACTTACCGGTCACAATACATGTTTCATTTTGATCAGTCAAATGAAGTCTTTCCAGTTACATCATCTCTCTCTTTCTACTGTTTTTCATCCCTTTAGGTACCAGAGACTATGGTGGGTTAATATGAAGTTCAATCAAAACCAAGTCTAAGGGTTTAATCCCTTTCAGTTTTGTTTCATTTCCAATACCTAGATATCACCCCAACAAGAGCCAGTTGAGGCAAGTTGAATGGTGGTTCCCCAAAAATATATGTCCATGTTCTAAAATTATGAATGTAAATATGACCTTATTTGGAAAAACGGGTTTCGCAGATGTAATTAAATTAAGCATCTCACAATAAAATCACAGATGAAATAAGTCCTGGATTATTGAGGTAGGTCCTAAATCCAATGACAAATGTCTTTATAAGAGACACAGAGGACAGTCACATGGAGAAGAGAAGGCCATGTGAAGATGGAGAGAATTAGGAGTGATGTGAGAACAAACCAAGGAATTCTTGGAACCACCAGGAACTGGAAGAGGCAAGGAAGGATCCTCTCTTAGAGCCTTCAGAAAGAGTACAGCCCAGCTGACCCCATGACTTGTGGATACCTAGCCTCCAGAACTATTAGTGAATAAATGTCTACTGTTTTAATCCACCAACTTTTCGGTAATTTCTTAGGGCAACCCTAGAAGACTAATGCACAGGCCATCTTAAATACTTCCAAAGGGAATACCAGAGGACCCAGGCTACAGAATATACCCTTGATGGGGTGCCTGGGTGGCTCAGTTGTTAAGTGTCTGCCTTCGGCTCAGGTTATGGTCCCAGGGTCCTGGGATCGAGCCCCGCATTGGGCTCCCTGCTCGGCCAGGAGCCTGCTTCTCCCTCTCCCACTCCCCCTGCTTGTGTTCCCTCTCTCGCTGTGTCTCTCTCTGTCAAATAAATAAATAAAATCTTTAAAAAAAAAAAAAGAATATACCCTTGGTGGCCCAAGTGCCCCTACTCCTGGAAAACCAATTAGAGAAAATGTTGAGTATTACTGTATAACAAAACAGGACAGTTTATAGTTATTGAGCTCTTATCAAGTACCAGTCACTATTCTAACCATTTCATACCTAGAATTCACTTAGTCTTCTTGACAATCCTATGAGGTAGCTAGTGATGTTCTCTCCATTATACAGACAAGCAAACTGAGCTCAGAATGGTTCATTCACTTGCCCAGGTTCTCATAGGAATGAGCAGCAGAGCACACTAGGCCACATCTTTGCACAAAGAAATGCAGAGGAGAGAACATTCTCTCTGAGTTGGAGGGCCTGGTTCTCATCTCAGATGTCCTTGGGCAGGTTTCCCAGCCTCTCTGAGCTGGACCAAAGCTCTGGCCCATCTCCCTGATTCTGACATTCTGGGGTCTCCCAAATCTGTTCTAGTTCTGAAATGTTATGATTTGCAAACCAGGTTTTTCCTATTAACAGTGATTTGCTTTTACATTTGCACAATGCCCTCCTGCCAGAATCTGGACACCTGGTCTGCTTTGCCACTCAGGGAAAATAACCAGAAATGCAAAAGAATCAGCAATGCTCCAAGCCATAAGGAGGGGAGGGGAGAAATGCACCTCATATTTTAAAATGTCCTTCTTCCACTGCAGCCAGGCCTCACTGACAAAGCAGGCCCTAGGATTGCCAGGAAATCAAGCTGCCTCTCATTCTTATATTTAAATTTAATTTAACCGTAGCATTACCCTGCATGTCAACAGTTCAGGACAAATTGATGGATTCTCGTTTAACTATTTCACTGTGCCAGTGGTAATACGTTCAATCATGCATTAAATTAAAAATGACACTTGGAAATACGTATATCCTGGACTTCAGTTCTGTGCACCAAATAGGAAAAGATTTAAAATGCTGTCTAGTAGAGGATTACCCCTGAAGGAGCATGAATCTCATTACTAGAGGCTGCATGGAACACATTTGCAAAGCTCTGTTTTAAAGGCTCTCTGATGGTAGCACCTTAGTTATCTGGCTGGCTAAACATGCCATTTTCTTCCCATAAGAGAAAACCCAGCTGCTGCCAAAGCAAAGATGTTGTCAATGTCCCCCACCTCTTCACACCCACCTTGATTCCTGGGCAGCCATCCATGGCTCATGTGTCACCTGCCCCAGCTACCCTCTCCTCCCAATACTGCAGGCCTATGCTTCACAGACATTAACAAACTCATCCACAGAGATATATAACTAGAAGATAATAGCAGTTACCATTTATTAAGCACCTCCTATGTGCAAGTCAGTTTGCTAAGCACTTGTTATATGTCATTCAATAGCACAACGAAGTATTATTATCTTGTTTGGACATATATAAAAATTGATGCTCAGAAAGGGTAGGTACATTCTTCAAGGTCACATAATGGTTAATGGCAACACCAGAATTCCAATTCTATCTATTCTAATTCCAATGCCCAGACTCTTAACCATGGGCAGCACTGCTATTTAAACCATCACTCCTAAAAATGCCCAATTAAACAAGCTTCTGTTCACCTTTTATACCCATTCAGGAGCCTAGGGTACATTCTAGGTAAGAACTGCAAAGCAAAGAGCATGAGCCTGGGATTCTCCCGCTCCTTTTGCTGTGCCTTTGTCCTCTGGACGTAGCAAGTCCTACACTCCTAGACTCTGGACTCTTAATGGGCAAGGATCAGACTTCTTTATCTCGTATACCCAATGTTCTGAAACATGCCCAGCAAAGAGCAGGTGCACACAGCCATTTTTTGAGTTTAACTGGGCAATGGGAAAAAAAGGAAGAGAAGAAGTAGGGACACCACCACCAAGGTAAACAGAAGGCAGGCAGGGGACCTGCCTATGAGAGGACCACAATCATCCAAAATCTAATGGCAGGAGAGAAAAAGCACACCATTTTACTTTCCAGTAATAGAAAAACATTTTCCCTAAGAGGCAAAGTGACTGTTACCAGAAAGATGGCAGCTTTCAAATTTTTTCATTTTCCCAAAGTTCATTTTTTACTCTAAATCATACACACACAAAGAGCAAGCCTAACAGCAAATTTTCTCAATGTTAAGTACAAGCCTGAGTCAACAAGTAGGCCAAAGAGAGTACAGAGAAAAAAGGTAAGGACAAATGATCTAAAATCCAACTTCAGTTGTTGCGGGGTCATTGAATTACTCAATTCTGTCTTCTTGTTTCTCCACATGGACACACTACTGTCACAATGGCAAAATACAAATAAACCTTATTGCTTCATAAAAAGTTCAGTCACATAACCCACTTAAGTCCACTGTTCCTAAAACAATCTTATCTTCTAGGAAATGAACACAGATCAGGTAGAAGATTTTTCCTATCACCCGACTCCTCTTCTGTGATTTGTCTGTCTCCTATCATCTATGCTCTACCCTACTTTCATCTCCTAATGATAGGCTGGCAATTTCTATTCCAAACAAGCCATGCAGCCACCCAGTTTTGCATTTATTTAGCACACACCCCACTGAGAAATGCCATTAGCGGGAGCTTTACCATGACCTAACCTTGCACAGTTCTGGGTTGAGCTGGCATTGGCTGTGAGGGGACAGCCGCAGGACGAGGCTGAAATTAACCTGATTGCAGCAGTTGGCTTCTGAGTGTGTTTGCATCTGCTGTCTTAATGGACTGTGAGGGCTGCCAGGTTGTCTTCCAGAACCTGCTGTCAATGTCGAAGGACACAGGCAGGCAGCCCAATGGGAGCCTGGATGCTCAGGGGCCACCCTTGGTTGGTTATTCCATTCTGTCAGGCTTATCTATCTGGAAGACTTTGACTTCTTTTTAAAAATAATGGAACTGTTACTCAGCCATCAGAAAAGATGAATACCCAACTTTTACATCAACATGGATGGGACTGGAGGAGATTATGCTAAGTGAAATAAGTCAAGCAGAGAAAGTCAATTATCATATGGTTTCACTTATTTGTGGAACATAAGGAATAACATGGAGGACATTAGGAGAAGGAAGGGAAAAATGGGCGGGGGGAATTGGAGGGAGAGATGAACCATGAGAGACTATGGACCTGAGAAACAAACAGGGTTTTAGAGGGGAGAGGGGAGGGGGGATTGGTTAGCCCGGTGATGGGTATTAAGGAGGGCACGTACTACATGGAGCACTGGGTGTTATATGAAAACAATGGATTGTGGATCACTACATCAAAAACTAATGATGTATTGTATGGTGACTAACATAACATAATAAAATTAAAAACTACAAAATAAAATAAAATAAAATAAAAATAATGGAACTATTAAACATGGGCTAAGCTCATTCAATTAGAACAAAACTAAATATTTTAATCAGCTTTGTTTCCTGGGCATCATTTTAGTGTCTTATCCTTTGGGTCTTATCCCTCCACAGAAGAAATTCGCCATTACAGAGCTCAGGCAAAGCATACTCATGAGAGCACTTGACCACAAACAGGGCTTCTGACCAATCAAATTGAAATTGCACAGTTTTGGCCTCTTAAAGATGCATCTATTATTTTTTTTAAATAGCTATTGTTTATTGAATAGTAACTACATTCCAAGCTTTATGATAAATACTTTAAGTAGCCCTAGTATTGTCCCCATATTACAGATGAGAAAATTGAGGCAAGCAGAGGCCATAGAACTTTGCCAGGGTCACATAGCTAAGAATGGAGGAGTAGAGCTGGAATTCAAATGCAGGTCATTTGATCCCATTCATGGTTCGTCCTGGCTGGCTCCTGGAAGGGAAACAGGTTCTACTCTCAGGAACTAAATGAAGGGGTAGAAGGTCTGGAGAACTAGGGTACTATTCTGAATCTCATCTGCTGCTCCACTAACTTCCATCCTTTTCAACATTAGAATCCCTTTGTACTTTTCCAAAAAATACATGATCATCACTATATTCTCAGTACACACTGAATAAGGCAAAAAGCTACTGTAAATTTAATAATGTTTATAAACAAACTTGTATCTTATTTCTTACAATAAAACCCACGAATCTCCCATATGTACATAAGTCATTATTACCCAGGCAACACACAATGTTTAGGGCACATAAGGATTCTTGGATCCCTTAAACTAATTTAGAAAGCCACAGCCAGCATTGATTTCTAACACTGCTCCTTATCTCATGGGTGCCCAAAATAGATGGTGTAAGGATGGAGATGCATTCTGGCTTAAAAATAACTACTCAACAACAATAACAAATGAAACACATTTAAATGTTTAAATAAAGGGGTAATTTAAGGAGACACTGAATTTACCATCAATGTTCCCTTCTTAGGGTCAGGCACAAAGTCAGCCTGTAGGACAGTTAGAGGGTTCTGGTCTAGAAGAGAAAGTATCCCTTTAGAGAGAGTTTCTAGAGCCCTGAAGAAAGGACGCTATGTCTGAAATGAACTGCTTCCCTCACCAGGACAAAATGCCCAAGACTGCCCACTGATTGCCTGGGGTCAACGTGGATGCTGTTCTATTGCTTTGTTTTCTTGTCTTTGGCTGGAATACCAGGATCTGGTCTAGCACACTTGGTAGGTCACCCTCATTATGTCACCACACTCAGGAAGAAGATACCAAATCAATACATCCCTTCTTTTGGATCCAATCTGCCATGGATCAGATCTAACGAAAAGCAAAGAAGCTTTCAAATTGTTATTATTCTCCTGATGGAATGGCTTTACTTTCTCAGTTCTCGGTCTCAAATGGCTGCAGAGAAGTTAGGCAATCTACCACCACATGGCTCTCTGACCACAAAGACAAGATCTGGTGGCCTTCCCTCTGCCAAATATTTTGAGTTCCCTTATTTTAAGATGAGTTTTAAGTAACTCCTGGCATCAAAAGAATCACTACCTTCCAAGCAGTCCCTGAATCACAGGGAGGCTCACAAAGGAAGAATGCTCCTTTGCTGGATGTGTGTTTATTCTGAAATCAATATGGGCAAGAGAGTTCATTCTGAATGTATTTGATTAAAGGTCTAGAATTTAATTCCATATTACTGCCAATGTCATTTATCCCAGGGAGAGGAAGCTAACAAAGGATTACTTATGTGTGTAATATGACAGGTGTCCCTGTGCAGGCTCCATCCAATCATGAATCTGTGTTCAGATAGGGTTCATTCTATTGGGGTCTGATACTCCAATCTACAAATCACGGTGCTAACTCAAAGAACCTTACCTACTAAGTAGACACCTGAGAAAGCATTTCAGGGCCCATCCCTTCTTACCTCCAATTCTCACAAAGCAGAAATGCAACTCAGATTCTGAATTCTGCCTCAGCAATGTAACCCAAGTCCTAATCAATTGTAGACTTGCCACGGCACTCATTTACTGAGGTCTTATGAGCAAGACCTCAGGATGATCGTGGGAAGGACCCTGATTCTGGTTGACTCTAGCAAGTGCTTTTCTCCTGAGGGGTTTTTATAGCAGGCCTTGACTTCTTCTTCTCCTTTTCTTCTTCTCCTTCTTTTCTTCTTCTCCTTCTTTTCTTCTTCTCCTTTTCTTCTTCTCCTTCTTTTCTTCTTCTTCTTCTTCCTCTTCTTCTTCTTCCTCTTTTTCTTCTTCCTCTTCTTCTTCTTCCTCTTCTTCTTCTTCCTCTTCCTCTCCTTCTCCTTCTCCCCTTCTTCTTCTTCTTCTTTTTTAATTTAAATTCAATTAGCCAAGGGCATGTGATGTGATGAGCACTGGCTGTTATCCTGAACTGATGAATCACTGAATATTATATCAAAAACCAATGATGCCCTATATGTAGGCCTTGACTTCTTAATCTTCACAAACTCTCTGTGGGACTGAGAATAACAATGTTCTTATGTCTGTTTTTTGCCTTGGAGGATCTGAGAGATTTTAAGCCCCCTGAGTTCAAACAAGCCAGTCAGCAAAGCCACACCTAAGTTCGGCATTTTGTTACTTACCTTTTCTGCTGAACATCTCACAGGGCAGAAGGGAGAGACTTGTCACTGGGCCCCAGATGGAAAGAACTGAGAAGTGATCCTGAACTGAAAGGCTGTTTAGGACAGGAGGAAAGGGGTCAGAGTGTGGGGTCAGCCCACTGGACACTGGGTGTGGGATATGAGCTGTCAGCACTTGGTTAACTTAATCAGCCTCTGTAAGTTTTTATTACCTTGCCTGTAAATGAGATTAAATGGCATCAGCACTAGACAGATGTTATGAAGATTATATACATTAAATACACTAAACCTGGAACCAATGGGCATTTGTCCTCTGACATGGATCTAGCTTAGGGTAGAGCTAGTCTCCTGTCACTTTGCCTTAACAATCCTTACATAGCCCCGTTCCTCAGTGTATAAGTGGGGATTGCGGTCACAATGAAAGAAGAATAACCAGATGGGAATTCCAATCCTCAGTCTTCTCTTAAATGTTTAAGGTAGGTCAAAAAATTAGTCCATGCCACTCTTAAATGGCTACCAAATCTCCCCTCTTTCCACCCCTCTTTCACCCTAACCAAATTTACCCATCCTGGCCCCATCTCCACTCCCAGTTCCTTGTTTCTCCATGCAAACTGCCTTTATTCCCACCACCTCCAAGAAATATTTTTTTTACAAAAACCTCTGCGTGTGGCTTTTGTCCTTTTCTTCCTCAGGAAAAGCAGGGATGGAGAAGGTCAGGGAGCTGTGAACGCTCACACATTAATAACGTTTAAACCACCTTATGGAATTAAAACAAAATTCTTTATTTTCTCAAGTATCATCTTGGTATATATAGTTTTTAAATTTCCCAGGAGTTTAAATAAAACATGTTATATGGTCCATAAATTGTGATATTAGCCCTTGGATGGCATGAGAAACACTGTAATTTTTTCCTGGCCTTCAAAATCATAACTAGCATCATTGCCAACACAGTACATTTTACAACCCTCTCTGGATTTTTTTTCATTCCAATTCTTATTTATATTTTAACAGTTATTTGATCAAGGACTCCTTTTCCTTCTTAACTTAACTGAAAACATATTTTCCATTCTTTGTATAGCCATAGTGAACTTTATAAAATGAAAATATTTGTTATTAAACACACTTATACCACAGGGAACAAGCTTGAAGACTAAAAATATCATAGAAAGTTTAGATTTGTTCATTATGTTAACTGGCAAGGGAGATGATGACAACTAGTCAGTCCTAGGTGTGTATAAACAGCTCCCCCCAATTTTTTTCAATAACCTACTGCTATTTTTAAATTATAAAACTAAATGGAAGAAAAGTCTTGACCTGAATTCTCTTGAGCCCAGACCCTCTCGTTTGGCTTCTTGCTAGTTTTTGTTTCCATATTGTGGTTATTTCCTTGATTTCTACCCTCACACCACTCCTATGAATGCTTCTCACCTCCCTGCCCTTCACCCCATCCAAGGTCTTCAACCCATCTGACCTCCTGTGGGTGACCATCTCTTTTTGTCTACCCCTTTGGTCTTGTCCCCTCAAGTGACCCCTATGTCCCTCACTTATTCCTTGACACATTTATACATCCGTGAAGCCACCACCATAATGAAAATAATGGACATACTCATCACCCCGCAAGTCTCCTCGTGCCCCACGGTAATCTCTTTCTCCTGCCTCTTTGACTCAGTTTAATGATTTTGAGATTCATCCATGTTGCTGCCTGTGTCATTAGTTCATTCCTTCTTTTTAAAAAAACCCCAGCCCCCTCAATTATTCCTATGAGAATTAAGGTAAAATGGGCAGTAAAAACAAAAATATAAACACAAGCTACATTTCACCTAAAATTCTTGGCTTAAAACACCAAAGATTTAAGTGCAGATGCTCCTAAGCAGAAAACCCACTCCTCTGATGACCTGTGATATGAAGCAAGAAAGTCACTGCTTTGAGTTGAGATGAAGACAAAGAGAGATTAAGCCACGCTGAAGAATTTGTCACTGCCAGAATTCCCGGTGTCAGCCAAGAGGGTGGAGAACAAGCAATGAAGGATAGAGTCTCTGGCTCTGGTTTGCCCTAGCTTTGTCCTTGACGTGTTGTTTCACTTTACAGGCAGCAGTTTATCTCACTGAATTAGATCATCTTAAGTACCAATACATTTGTTATTCTCATTTTGTTTCTCTCCTTCCATTTGGCAAAAATGGTACAACCATCCCACCTTCCGCTGAGCCACCTTCAGCAGGGAAATCACTGGGAGTGAGTGGCAATCAGGACAGCACCTTACCAGCAATAGTAATTAGCCACAGAATCACATGGTTGCTAGCCTGTGTCAGAAAAACACAGATGTCCTTGGAAATAAAACCATGAAACAAAACAACCAAAGATTTTTTCTGAGTCAGGGGATTATGGACAAATAAAAAAAATATTCTTCTTGTTTATTTGAATTTTCTAATTCAAAATAAATTATAAAAAAATTTTATGACAGTTTTTATAATATCTAAAATTTTTGGATAACAGCTGTCTGTGGGTTTTTTTCATCACTCTCTTATTCTAAACTATATGTTATTCTAAGGAAATTAATAACTTGATTATTATACCTATTGACAAGTGAATTGCTACTGGCTTCTGAATCTCCCTCAGACATCTAGGGTGTGTTCCCATTACTGCAGAACTCAGATAGAATCGCAGTTTTTTTTTTTTAATTTTTTTAAAAGATTTTATTTATTTTTTTACAGAGAGAGAGAGAGATAGCGAGAGAGGGAACACAAGCAGGGGGGTGGGAGAGGGAGAAGCAGGGAGCCCGATGTGGGGCTCGATCCCAGGACCCTGGGATCATGACCTGAGCCGAAGGCAGACGCCTAACGACTGAGCCACCCAGGCACCCCAAGAGCAGTTTTTAATCAAGAGCATTCAGAGTGCCTGTTTGTTCCCTTTGCTACAACTAAAGGCCTATGAACAATCCCCACTGACAGCAATGATTCCGTCTGTTTGGGTAATTTCAGTGTTGAGCAGACATTTGAGATGCAATTGCTTCCTTCAGATTTCTTCTAAATGACCTGACAGAAGCAAGAATTTTCTTAGATTCCATGCCCTCCCATTGAAAAGCTGTTGGTTAGAAATTTTTTTTAATTACTTTATTTTTTTAAAAAATCATGCTTGCAGGGGCGCCTGGGTGTCTCAGTTGGTTGAGCCTCTGACTCTTGGTTTTGGCTCAGGTCAGGATCTCATGAGTTGAGGGATCCCACAAGTAGGGCTCTGAAGTGGGGAGTCTGCTTGGAGACTCTCTCCCTCTGCCCATCCCCCCACACATGTGTATGCGCTCTCTTGCGTGCACTCTCTAAAATAAATAAATAAATTAAAAAAAAATTTTTTTTTTAAATCGTGCTTGCAATCAAAACAAATGTTAAATTCAAAATGCGTATAACAGACAGTTGTCTTAGATTTCATCAGACAATGCACACATTGATCCAAAAATGTTACAACAAATGGAATTTATAAGGACAGTCAGCAGAAAAAGCTGTTGTTTTCACTCCTGTCAGATTTCAGTGTGTTTCTACTGCCACATCAAGATTCGGAGCACTGAGGAGGAGACTGCTGGTTACCTACGAAGATGTGTTAGTTGTGCCCACAGATACTGCTCCCCTTTAATGCTTGTTTATTGAACTAGTGGGCTAATAGGCCACTGTTTTATTAAGTGGACATACTCATCACTCCCCAAGTCTCCTCGTGCCTATGGTAATCTCTTTCTCCTGGGATCCTAACAGTACCTATGTCATAGGATCATGGTGAGGATTCATTGTGTAATGATATACATAAGAGCTCAGAATAATGATCAGCACCTACTAAGCGCTGCATGAGTAGTGGTTACTGTCTTGTTGGAACCACAAAGCTCTGTGAAACTCATATCTCTATAGCTCAGCATCCCTTACTCACACTCCCAGCTCAGGCATAAGCCCTAGAAATGTAAACCAACAGAGAAGTTGGTTTACTCCACCCTCAGAGTCACCTGGCCTTGGCTTATTCTTCCAACTAAATATTGAGGGCAGTCTGATCCAGGTTTAAATCCTAGTCTTATCACTTTATTTTCAGAGCCCAACTCATCTGTTATAGGAGGACACTACCTGCCCTAGAAGGCTGTTTTGAGTATCTGAGTCAAGGTGTGCAAAGATTATAGTGCAATGCTTGGTACGTCACAGGCACTTCATAAATGGCAAATATAGCATTATTATCATTATGATTTCTAAAGCTAAAGATGGCACCGTTTAACAGTAGTTCTTCTTTTTCCAATTTCCTGTCCTTGATCTTGCCATGGAGAGACAATGAGAGAAGGCTCTGAGAACGTTCCTATTTTTCCCTAGAAGAAACAGCCAGTGAGAACTCCTCTTGGAAACAGGTAAAGCTCTGTAGTAATGAGAAGTATGTGTGGTGACTTTGGTTTTTCTGTCTGAGTCCTGGCAGATTGAGAAGAACCTTGAGGAGTGCCCTTGGGGGATGAACAGCTCGCTAACTGTGACAGCACCATTTCACTGTAGTGGGGGAATCGAGACAAATACCCAGGTACAGGCTGCACTGTGTGTATTATTACACATTCCCCAAACCAAAACTACCACTCCACGCTAAACCCAGAATAACCTGAAATCTAGCAAAATAAATTGTACCAGTTGAAGTGCCCTTGGGAAGTTACTTTCTATATAATTGTCAGCTTACCTTGTGTGGGCTTCATTTGACTTATTTGATTTATGAATGGTCAATGTTATTGACCATCTGACTACCCATAAACCCTTCTACTTAATAAAACAGTGGCCTATTAGCCCACTAGTTCAATAAACAAGCATTGAAGGGGAGCAATATCTGTGGGCACACTAACACGAGGCAGCCAGACTCCCCTGGCCCCATGAGCATCTCCCAAAAAGGATTAAGATTTCACTTTGGATCTATAGATGCTTCATTTGACTTTGCATAAAGAAATGACCACGTGATTGAATTCTTAGTTCCTCTAAATAGCAGTGAACATTTGAAAGCTTCAAGAACACTGCTGAAAATGTTACCAAGTATAAATACCCATATGTAAGAGAGCATATTCATCTTATGGGCTACTCAACGTCCCAGCAGCATGTCAAATATTATAATAGAAGTAATTCACTCATGTGGTGCTAGATGTGCTGCTCCTGTAAATAAAGCATGGCAAGTACAGAACACATTGGAAAGAAAGCCTTTTGCAATACAATAATATTCAGTCCATGCCAAGGAGATTAGGGGTTCCTTAAGTGGTAATCTCAGCATGAGGTCAAGGTCTGTGTGTTTACTCCCTCTAAAAATTTACTGGGATTTCACATCGCCAAAAAGATGTAACTCTGGACCATCATCATAATGAAAGTCCCCCCTGCTTTGGTAGGTTTCAACACTCCCATCCCTTCCACTACAATCAAACTGAAACCAAGGAGTTCTCATTTTAAGCATATACAACAAAGATCAGAGTTTAATAACTTGTCTCTTGCTATCTCTGAACAGATTGTGAGTTTGGCTTGCAATATAAGAGCACATTAAAAATTCTAAGACTCTGACATTCCTCACTGGAAGTGATGCCTGAGACTTGTTTCTAAAACTCACAACAGCATGCAAACGGAAACTTGGTTCTGCTTTCCCAGCATGAGGTCCTGCAGAAAGCCATTAGTAAATGGCAGGGTGAGAGCGGCCAGTCACACCGTACTTACTACCCATGGTGGCAAATCCTTATTCTGTTCTTTCTTTTATTCAGATGTCTCCCGCAAGCCCCTGAGTCTGTACGGGTATCTAGGAGGGCTGGAAAGAGCTGGGAAGGGGTCAGATCTTGATGAACATATCCTGGAGTGGGCTAGGACTGCTCCAATTAGCTGGGCTCCACGCTAGGGTGGAATTAACAGAATTAACATTTAAGTATCACAGAGAAAACCTGGTAACCTGGAAGCCATTGAGATATACAGGAGACTGGGAACTTCTGAGTATTTCGTTCGTTTTGCTGAATACTTACAGATTTTATTATCTATGACATTGTTTATGAATTGATCCAATGTTCTTGGGGCAATGATATTCACTGTTTTGTATGAATTACCATTTAAACAAATAATTCATACTGTAACTTGGTTTTTGAGGGTTTTTTATTTTAAAGATTTTATTTATTTATTTTTGAGAGAGAGAGAGAGAGAGCAAGACAGAGCATGAGCAGGGGGAGGGGCAGAGGGAGAAGCAGACTCTCCGCTGAGCAGGGAGCCCCATGTGGGACTCAATCCCAGGACCCTGGGATCATCACCTGAGTCGAAGGCAGATGCTTAATGACTGAGCCACCCAGGCGCCCTGTTTTTGAGGTAGTGCATGGTTGTTATTCATGAAAAAACTGAGAAGAAAATTATAATGCATGTGCCCTATAATACAAAACTTACATAACAGGAAGAGGAGGAGGAAGGTGTCTCATTTATGTGGTGACAACATCTATAAACTTCCATGTTGTCGTAAGAAATAAAGGTTCCTAAAATTGCTTGGAAAGTGGTCTTTTTACATTTAGCTATGCGATACTTTAACTTATTAAAACATAAATGAAATCTTCAGTAACTGGAATGTTGCTCATTCCACTTTTGAATGGAAAGGTAAATGAAAATAAGGCTCATACCAGGGATTTATTTTATAACACTTATTCTATACCATCCAGAAGTCATGTAGATCATACGCATTCTACATATAGAATATAGACAGACTTTCAATTCTATAAGATGGTCTTAGAATATTAAATAATATTAATATTATTGGGGCACCTGGGTGGCTCAGTCGGTTAAGCGGCTGCCTTCGGCTCAGGTCATGGTCCCGGGGTCCTGGGATCGAGCCCCGCATCGAGCTCCCTGCTCAGCAGAGAGCATGCTTCTCCCTTTCTCTCTGCCTGCCACTCTGCCTACTTGTGCTCTCTGTCAAATAAATAAATTTAAAAAAATCTTTAAAAAAAATATTATTATATAAATTATATAAATATATATATTACATAAATATATAAATAATATTAAATAAGTGCTGGAACAAACCCCTCTGACTTCCCAGGATGTCCAGTAATTTTATGACACCTTGCTAGAATATTTTAATTAATCATGACCTTCGTGACCAAAGAAGGCCATGAGTACTTGTGTGCCTCAGTTATGATCCATTGAGCTCCACAGACAGATCTAGAAAGGAATAATCTTATAAATGCCTAGTTCAATAGATGTCCTACAGTCTAATCAACCTGAAGACATAAACTCATCAATGGATAACCAATGAAAGTCAATCAACCTTCAACTCAAGTCAGAAACTCATCATCAGATACTAAAACTAGCAGGCAAAAGCTTGATGAGAAACAGGACATTTATAGAAGTCTCATGGTATCTCCCAGACATTATTCACTGCAAAGGGAACAAAAGTAACATTACAAGGGAGAGACCTCACTTTAACAAGTGAGCAAAATGACCATCACCAACATTGGGACAAAGAGACAAGTGTCTCCTGATACAGTGCACTGAGAGAGACACAACAACACTTCTGTGCTATTCCTGCCAAAATGCAGAACCTGAATCTAGTCATGAAGAGATAGAAACAAGCCAAATAGACATTCTATAAAATAAATAACCTCTACTTTTCAAAAATGTCACCATCAAGAAGACAGAGACAGGCCGAGGAATTAAAGACAAAGAAGCTACGACAAATAAAGGCTATCTGTGTCCTTGGATCATCAGATCCTAGGCTAGGGGAGAAAATGGTATAAAGAACATTATTGTCACCAATGAAAAACTTTAGCATGATTGGACTATGGACTAAATAATAGCATTATAAAAATGGTAAATTTCCTGATTTTGACAACATATGATTATATAACAGAATATTCATGTTTTAAGGAAACACATACTACAGTATTTAGGAATAAAAGAGGATGGTGTTTCCAACTTTCTCTCACATAATTTTTAAAAATGCACATGTGCGTGCGTGGAAAGAAAGAGGCAAAGAGGGAATAGGGAAATTGGAAACAATCGGTGATTCTGGGCAAAGGGTATTCAGAAATTTATTGTACTATTCTTGAAACTTTTCTCCAAGTTTGAAAAGTCATCAAAATAGTATCAAGGAAGAAGTCACAGCTAGAAAAAATTTAATCCACAAATATTTGTGTTGCAGTGTGTCCACTAGGTGGAATTTTGAAATTTCTCTAACCTGCTCTATCTCCTTTACAGGACACTACACATCATCTTGGAGATGTGGAGAATCACTGAGTGGCCACTCTTAGCCATGTCAGTGTAGGGTAGTACTTCTCCAGCCTTCTCCTGGAGGCCAGGATGTAGACAGACTTGAGGGGACAGGATGGACTAAACACTTACTGGAGGAAAGGACCAAGCACTATCCCAGAGAGGTTACAGAATATCAAACATTTTGTTATTCAGATCATATGCCCCATTTAAATACATTTGGAAAATCCCCTTAAAACAATATGCAGCACATATCTTTACAATGTGAATCCCCCTAAGCTGCCATCATATAATTTGTAAAAAAAGAAAAAAAAAAGCTCACAGCAAGATATCTCTGCAGTAGCATTCACATTGTTTCAAAAGCAGAGATATAATAGCTTTTCCCAGAGCCAAAAAAAGCACAGCTAAAATCCTCATCTTCAAATTCATTTACTCATTTATCCAATGAGCCTTGTATAATTCCACCTACAGAGTGGTCAGTAGACAAAGGCTCTTGAAATTCTCTTTCCCATTACCTGGCACTGAAGATGCTTTACTGGCTCTCTGATAGACATGTCAGACGCACACACCCCAATCATACTCCCTGATTTCCACACCGCCCTCCCAACCCCGCTCCTCCTGTCTCTTCCATCTCAGTAAATGGCAATGTCATTTTTCTAGTTGCTCAGGCTGAACCTTGAAGACAGCCTTGACTCCTGTCTTCTTCTCACACCCAGCACTTCAGCCAAGAACAAATTCCCTCGGTTCTACCTTGAAGATATAACCCAAATCTGACCATTTCACACCTCCTCCACTTCCAGCTCACAGAACTGAGCACCAGCAAATCTCATCTGGATTACTAATATAGCATCTACCTGTTTTTCCAGCTTTTGCCCTTGCCCCCACATTCTGTACTCACACAGAGGAGAGAATGATGTGTTTTAAAAAGAAGGTCAGTGCTTAAGTCTGCTAGGGCTGCCACGACAAAGTACCACCATCTACATGGCTTAAACAACAGGAATTTATTTCTTACAGTTCTAGAGCCTAAATTTCAAGCTCAAGGTGTGGGCAGGATTGGTTTCCCCTGAGGCCTCTCTCTTTGGCTTGTAGATGGCTGCCTTCTCCCTGTGTCTTCACATTGTCTTCCCTCTGTATCTGTCTCCTGATCTCTTCTTCTTATAGGGATACCAGTCACACTGAACCAAGTGTGACTAGTTCACAAAAACATTGATTTTTAACTCTTAACACTGATTTAACTCTTTAAAGGCCCTAGCTCCAAAAACAGCCACATTCTGAGGTATTGGAAGGCTAGGACATCAACAAATGAATTTCAGGAGGACACAATTCAGCCCCTTCTAAGAGCCAGACTCTACTCCTCTTGAAGTCTTCAGTGGCTTCCCTTACTACTCAGCACAAAAGCCAAAGTTCCTAGCATGACATGCAAGTCCTATAGGATCTGATCCCAAGACCAATCTGAACTTATATGCCATTAATCTCATCCTTGCTCACTCCACTCCTGCCACACCGGCCTTCTTGCTGTTCCTACAACGTGTTAAGCACACCCCACCTCAAGGTCTTTGCATGGCTGTTCCTCCTGCCTGGATCTGTCTTTCCCCAGATATCTACATGGTCTTTACCTTATTTCCTCCAGGTCTCTGCAAAAATGTCACTTTACCAAGGTGAGGCCCTCTCTGACCACTCTATATATAATAGCAAACAACTCCCAATATGCCCTACCCCTTCCCTGATTTATTTTTTCCATAGCCCTTACCACCATCTGACATCATTTACATTTACTCATTTATTTGCTTATAATCTCTTCCTCCACTTAAATGCAAGTTTCCTCAGGGAGCAATCAGTCCAGCATGTGGACCACTATACCCCTAGCACTTAGAACACTGCCTGACTCAGAGTAGGCACTTGGTAAGTATTTGTTGTGAAACTGAATAAATTAACTTATTTTATTGTCTTGCACTAGGCTTTGGGAGAAATATAAAAATAACTAGCACATTTCTGCCTTCAAGTAGAAGAGTTTATAAGTCTTGAGTGTTAAAAAATCCCTTATTAGTTATTGGGTTGTTTTTTTTTTTTTTATGTCAAGAAATAAAGAGGGAAAAACTAAATTCTCTTTAGTTTTATGAAGTGACTAAAGAGTACTTTCTAGCCTATGGGTTTTCTTGAAACATCTAACAAGTTCTATGACAGCATGTATTTCTTTATTATAAAGTTTGTGAGCCATAGAGAAGACATTTTAAAAATAATTACGCCTGGTGAATGGTGTAATTGTCCCTCTCTATAGAATTAAATCTGCCACAAAACATGTCACTGCTCTAAGGGTATTTTTAGGTTTCCTTTTTTAGACTATAAATATATACAACTCAAATGGCATCCGCCCACTCTTGTTAATTCTGCCTGGATAATTCCTATTTACACCATTGGTTCCAAAGTTTAATCTCTCTGAAGAGATCTCCATGGGCCCAAAGGGAATTGTCTGAAAGACCCTAATAGGTTGTATCACTTCATTTAACGGTATTTAGTGACAGCAAAGGCTGAAAGTCTGAAGTGGAAAGGGAACCCGTAATTCTACCCCTAATTATCATGATTTAGTAAAAGCTCTGACATTTGATTTACTGCTTGTACTTGGGACTCTTGCTGTCTTCCACCATTCACAATCGTAGTGCTGGGAACACACTCTCCAAGTAATGAGCTCAACCCCTGGCCTGACAAAAGCCCTTCTCGTGGCCACATACTCTATGTGCAGGTAACGTCATCTGACCTGTCAGGCCATTTCAGCCCCCAAGCCATGCCGGGGACGGTTCCACTACTTCGAAGCCTCTTGCTTGCCTACCTGCTCAGCTAACTCCCAATAATTTTCTCCTTTCCCTGGGCTTCAGTAGCACTTAGCTCAGACCTGAACACTAGCATTAATCATTTTATCAGTTGGGTTAGGCTAAGTTATACTACAGTAACAGTCAACTCTGAAAATCTTAGTTATTGTATAGGCAGAGGCTTATTTACCTGTCAAGCAAGGCCTACTCAGGTAATAGTGAGTAGAATACTGGTCCTCCATGCAAACTCAGTGATCCCAGCTAAGAAATAATTAGTCGCTTTGGTCCTGCCTAACTGCAAGAGAGTGTGTGCATCCAGGAGAAGAGCTGAAGATATGGATGAGTATTACAAGTCTGACTGCAGCTAATTTTTATGTACTCTAATCAAGGTAAATGTCTCCAGCAATAGAGTGTGAGCATCTTAATTGGAGGACTCATAATTATTCATCTCACTGGTATATCCCCAGTTCTGAAAAGAGTACCTGTACCTAGAAGGTTCTAAGTAATTACTGAATAAATGAATGAATAACGTACACTAACTGATATCAACTGCCTGGGACTGAGGAAGAGCCCAGCCTCTCCAAAAGCACATGGCCACCAAATATCAGAAAGAAATCAACGTTTGTTAGGAAAATTAAGGAGACAAAGTGGCTGTTAAGGAAGCACAGGTATTGATTGGCTCCAGCACTTCATATTTACTGAGTAAATGAATGGATGGATGGGTGGGTGGCTATGTGGAGGAGTGTTAGGCAGACCATCCCCAGTGCCACTGATGTTATCGTGCTCAGATCACTGTCTCTATCACCAAATTACAATGGCCACTATAAGGAACATCACTGTCTCCAATCTTTTTTTCCCTCTCAATATACTGTCTTTACTGATGTCAGAGTCATCCTTCTAAAATTCAGCTACCTGCCTCTACCTACCATTGTGCTCCTACACAGAAGTTAGCTTTGTCCACGCTAGATTGTTTGTTATTCCCCAGAAAGGATGTGCATCTTCACGTCTCTGATCCTCTGCTCATCCCTCTTTCTCCCTATCATAGGATGCCGAGGCTAACTGGTATTTTCTTTGTGAAACCTTCCCAGATCTCTTCAGAGAGAATTCACCGCTCCCTTCTGTGTTCTCCCATTATACCTGGATTATACTTTTTTAAAAATACTGCACTTAGGATAATAAGCTTTATATTTGGATTTAGACATTAGAGTTGAAAAAAGGACACTCTGGTTGCATATGCGTATGTATTAAGCTGTGGTTTCTTGAGAGCAAGGACCTTATTTGATTCTCTTGATTAAGAGAGTGGATTGTAAACACTCCATCACTCATTCTTCATTCGACAAATACTCCTGGGTGCCAAATATGTGCCAGGCAGTGAAGAAGACAATTAACACTTCTAGAATGAATTAAATCCTAAGTAGAGGTCCATTCATCCAGAGCCCTTTTGTCATTTTCACATAGTACACAACAGTATCTTGTCCAGATGCCTATTGCACTCTTGGTTCTCAAAAGAGTGAAACAGAGACCCTCACTATGAAATACTTCCCTGATAATATCTCATATTCATTTGGGAATTTGGGGATTAGGGGATTAGGTTGACAATGTCTGAATTTTATGGAAGTTTTTATTGGCCAACCTGACCTTTTGGATATGGACTTGCATTGGTTACAAGATGCAGAAATTGGACTCCCTGTTGTTGTGCATTTATTTGCTACACACATCCCCATTACTCAAGATGAAATGTTTGCAGTGTTTTTAAGATGATCCTTAATCTTTTCAATGGTCACATAAAATTGTTCTTGTGCACACTGGGCTTTCATTTTATTTCTTTTTAAGGCACTGATAGAGAAAAATGTGAATGCTTTCAAACAGTTTCTATTTTCTGCACGGTGTAGAAGTTGGGTGTCGATATATACACTGCATTTCTTCCCTATGGATTTAATAGCACAGAGCCAGCAGTCTACCATAAACCATCCATTCTCCCTTCAGACCAGGCCCTGAAACTCCCATTAAAGCTAATGGAGACAATTATGCCCACAAACCAAAGGGAAAATAAACCCCTTCATTTGTAAATTAGCCTGATTCCAGTAGATTTTCTATGTCAAACCAAGAAAGAATAACATGAAAACATGTCAATCATGACCCTCTATTTAATTGTCTGAAATAAACGTTCATCTGGGAAGTCTCCCATTCCCTCCAGGAAGAAAAAAAGAGACAGCAAACTCAACAGCTATTTGGGACATTAGTCTGTGAACTTATCCACTATTTCCTTCCCAAGCCTTTTGGTAAACGGTAAATGGCTGTCTGTCGATTGCATTTAGAGATCCCATAAATCTATATAGATCAAACCCACTTTCTACAAGCCATTTCCTATGGAGATAGATTGGTTTGCTTTCACTTGTGCCAATTGTTTATTAGAAAGAATGAAAGTGGACGTCTCTTTTAAGATTGTTTTTATAAAACTGAAAAGTTTGTTTCCCCTTTCCAAAAACAACTGTCTCTAAATTTAGTTCTAAATTACGGAAGTCATAAGTTGACTCCCTATGACAGGGCTGAAATATCCAAGAGCACTGACCCGAACAGTACCTGTAATTAATAGAAGCCGTTGCAGTGTCTTTCTTTCTAGGAAATATACTCAACAAGCTTTTAGGCATCATTTATATATGGGAACTGTAGGGAGACTTCTGAAACAACAGTCCATGACTCACCTACTTGCACTCCCACAAACAATGCACAAGTAATTCCACTGCTAGGTATTCACCCAAAAAAATAAACACACTAATTTGAAAAGATATATGCACCTATATGCTTTTTGTGGCATCATTTACAACAGCCAAGATATGAAAACAACCTGAGTGACCATCCACAGATGAATGGATAAAGAAGATGTGATATATATGTACAATGGAATATTAGCCATAAAGAAGTGAGACCTTGTCATTTGCAGTAACATGGATGAACTAGAGGGCATAATGCTAAGTGAAATAAGTCAGTCAGAGAAAGACAAATACCATATAATTTCACTCATATGTGGAATTTAAGAAACAAAACAAACAAACAAGGGGAAAAAAGGAAAAAAACAGATTCAAATACAGAGGACAAACTGGTGGTTGCCAGAGGGGAAGTGGGTGGGAGGGATGGTTAAAGATAAAGGGGATTACACTTATTCAGATGAGCATTGAGTAAAGTACAGAATTGTTGAATCATTATATTGTACACCTGAAATACAACACTGAGTGTTAATTATACTTCAGTTTAAAAAAAGAAATTCACCGGGGCGACTGGGTGGCTCAGTCGTTAAGCATCTGCCTTCGGCTCAGGTCATGATCCCAGGATCCTGGGATCGAGCCCCGCATCGGGCTCCCTGCTTGGCGGGAAGCCTGCTTCTTCCTCTCCCGCTCCCTCTGCTTGTGTTCCCTCTCTCGCTGTGTCTCTCTCTGTCAAATAAATAAATAAAATCTTTAAAAAAAAAAAAAAAAGAAATTCACCTGCCCATTTTGCCCTTAGAGTACAACTAATACATTTCAAAAATGAAATGAGCTGTGGAGATCATTTCCACCCACAGACAGCTGTTGCCCATGCATTTTCCCTGGGACATTCCATCCTCATCTTCCTACAACCAGCCTTGGTCCCTCTCCTTCTATAGCACAGTGACTCAGGGCATAATTCACAGATTGGTGCATTTTGTTCCATCTGAACACTTTGCCTTCACCAGGATGTGCTGCCCCAAGTTGATAAAGGTGAGCCAGAGCTCCCAGTAGGTCAACTGAGAAAGTTGCAGCCTGCTGTTCTCATTGTTCTTTCTATTCATTACACTTCAAAAAAAAAAAAAAAAGTTTTAAAAAGTTCAAACCATATTTAAGCTATAAAAGATAAACTGATACATGCAATATCTTTCATAAAGATACACGTTTAGAATGAAATGTAAAAGAAAAAAAGACTTTCAAAATACAGTAAGAATGAGGGTGCCTGGCTGGCTCAGTTGGTGGAGTACGTGGCTCTCGATCTCAGGGTTGTGAGTGTGCGTCCCACATTGGATGTAGAGAATACTTAAAAAAACAAAATCTTAAAAAAATATACAGTAAGAATGATCACAGCATTATTTACAATGAGAAACGGTTTCTGTCATTTTCACCAGTGATGTCCAGTGCCTGTGTAAAGCTCATTATAGTCATTAAATATTTGTTAAAATAATGAATGGCAAATAAATTATGGTAATTTCCTACTTTAAAACTTTAATTTCTTTTAGATAAGAAGTGTAATGCTCCAATGATGCTGGCAGTTAGATGGTAGTTTCCTTAGTAGGGATAAAGTATAGACTGGGAACGGGCATCTTGGCAGAAGCAGGAGGTATTGATCTCGGTAGTGGTTACATGGAGAGACACACACTATGTATGTACAAAGATTCATGCAGATGAACACTTCAGATTAGTATTATACTTTGCTATATCTATAATATCCTCAATTTTTAAAAAAGTAAATGATTACAGCATGACACTTCTGATCTATGTGAAAATCTGCTTTGTTCTCCATTCAGAAGGCCCTTTGTCTACTCTTGTTGGGGGGGAGGGGGTGATCCTTTATTCTTGAACCTATTTTATCAATTTGATTAATATATAAATACTAGTTCCCACTAGTTCCAGCTTAAATTATTGAGAATTCCCAGATAACCATTTGAATTTGTTTTGTTTTTCTGGGGGGAGAAAACCCACAGTTTGAAACTTCAAAATAAAAACCTAAAAGAACATAAAAAGTACATAAATTTTCAAGCACATTTAGACACACTACTATAGAGATTTCTTAAAACCAATATAAAGTTCGTAGTCATCCAGTGTTTTTGGAATCCTAAAATATCTAATTAAGGGAACACCAAACATAAAATGGAAACAATGTCTCCAGTTTGCAATATTGATGGGACCTTTTTTTAAGCAACTTTCCACTCTACCTAGAGAGCATCTAACTAGCTCACACCACAGTCATTAAAGGAAAGAGAGCCCATTAGTCATGTAACTTTAAATGGGTTACTTAGCCCCTTCACTAGGTTTCAATTTGCTCTTAAAAAAAACCAGGGACTACTATTAGGTCTGTAAGGTCACAATCAACTCTATCTTTCTATATTCCAATGAAAGAATGTTAGTTGTATTAGAAGCACTTCTGAAGTCTTTAGTTTGATTTAAGGGGTAAGTCCTCAGTTTGATTTAAGAGAATAACAACTACAAAAACAGACTCGTAAACTTCCCATCTACATAAAAACAGTTTTGCTTTTACTCCCCATTCAGTGATGGCAATGATTGTTGTCTCATATGATGAACATTCAACAAATATTAGTTAGAAGCAAAGAATTTTATTGTTTTTTACACTGTGCCAAATTGAATAAACGTCCCTGGCTCTCAATAAATATTAATTAATGTCCTTGGAGCTATTAAAAGTAATTAATACAGCCAATGCCCCGGAGTTTATGCATCACTGCAAAATAAGTGGCTCATCTCCATTTTGAGAGTCTGCACTATCTCTAAAATTTTCTTAGAGTTTATGATTAGACCATCCTTGACATTATAAGTTAAATATTAATATTTTGACCAAGCTAGGTGAAAACCAGAAAAACTCAAAACAAAGACTAAAACTCAGCTTTGAACCTGCTTTATGATCATAAAGGGCCAAAAATAAATGAAGTGCATTACGTTAAGCTTCTCTACTTCCATGCTAATCTGCTAGGATTAGTTTAGTTGCTTTAGAAGAATAATGAGCTCAAGATAATGTCTTAACCTGAAGCTGGAATTTACTAATATTGACTAAGTGTCACCATGAACTACACGGACTTGTGTTGCTGAACCAAAGACACCCATTAGTCCTTCCCCATCAACAGCCCCTTCTTAAAGAATCTGCCTCATCACAACTCAGAAGATGTCACTCTACTGGGGAAGGCAGAACCTGATCTATGGCCATCGGCTCCTCCCACAAATGTGTGTGGAACTGAGAAACAGAGTTTGATTCTGTCAGACGGCTTTGGAGCTGAAGTTCATGTAAAGTTAGACTCACATGGCATGCGAAAGTTAAATATTAGCGAAGTTATTGTCTTAGTTCATCTGGGCTTCTACCACAGCATATCATAGGCTTATAAACAACAGCAATTCATTTCTCACAGTTCTGGAAGCCAGAAGTCCAAGATGAAGATGCTGGTAGATTCACTGTCTGGTGAGAGCCACTGGTTCACAGACAGCCTTCTCACATCACATGGTGGAAGGGGGTGGGGGAGCTCTCTACTGTCTTTTTTACAAGGGCACTAATCCCATGCAAGTGTGTCATCCTCCAGACCTCATCACTTCTCAATACCTAATCACCTCTCAATACCTAATCATCTCCTAATTCCCTCACATTGGAGGTTAGGTATCAACACATGAATTTTGTAGGGACACATTCAGTCTATTGCAACTACAGAGAGCAAAAGCTAGGAGGCTGGCTGAGAAATCAGGTTAACCAAGTAGGGACCATAAAAAATGCAGAGAGAAGATAGGAATGGATAAGTGGACCCACAAAGAACAGGATGGAGACAACAAACACCTATGACTTCCTAGGTCCTGTGACACACTGCTATAATTCTGGCCATTGGGTTTTTTGTTTTGTTTTGTTTTTAAAGATTTTATTTATTTATTAGAGAGAGAGAGAGAAAGCACAAGCAGCGGGAGTGGCAGGCAGGGGGAGAAGCAGGCTCCTTGCTGAGCAAGGAGCCCGATGCAGGACTCGATCCCAGGACCCTGGGATCATGACCTGAGCCGAAGGCAGACGCTTAACCGACTGAGCCACCCAGGCGTCCCTGGCCATTGGGCTTTAAAAGACTACCTGTAGTCTTAACCAATGCCCCCACTTAGGTTTGCCCTTGTAAAAGTGATAAATATGTGTGTTTATAGACTCATGATCTCTCTCTTTCTTTCCCTCTCTCTCACACACACACACACATTCATAGACATTCTGGCACATGTAACTAGTACAGAATTGAAGAAGACAGAAAAACTAGACTTGGTTTATATTAGGAAAGAAGAGGGCTGCTCAGCGTAGGGGACAAGAGTGGACAAATACTCAGAACAAACTGGGGAAGAAGTTGTAGACATGTTGAGAGAATAAAATAAAATTGAAGGGATTGAATGAGATATTAGGAAAGATTTTACAAAGTTCGGCTATTTGTTTAAGTGGAATACTGCTTTGGAACTCTGCAAGCTGTTTTATTTCCCAGGACTTCCTAAGGAAATAGACTTGCATTCCTCTCATAATGATATCCTATTATTAGCCAGACACAGGAAGGCCCAGTTTTATTTGGGTTATGGCAAACTGCACTCTCGTTCGTAGGTCAGTGTTTTTCAACAGGTTTCTAACAGCAATTTCAACAGAATAATTCTTTATTGTTCAAGACTGTCTTGTAGACTGCAGGATGCTTAGCATCACTGGCTCCTAGCAACTAAATGACAGAGTACCCATAGTCATTGTGACCACTAAAAATGCCCTCTACATATTTCCAAATGACTCCAGGGTCGGAGGGGAGAAGCCTGCCCATGGTTGAACCACTGATCTAGACCTTGATAAACTGGTTTCCATTCATTGCACTAAAACAATTCCTGATGAAGATGGTGGCTAATGTGTAAGAAGACCGGACTCCTTTTAATTCCTCCCTGAAGCATTCAGCTCAGCGATATGCATTATCTATCTCAGCAAGCAAACATGCTGTTGTTTGCCTCATCAGGCAGGATGATTGAAAATGAAGCCTAAGATACTATCCTCCTAGCCTTGCACGAAATCCTGCCCTGAAAGTGGGTGATGACAACAACAATCAGCAGGCAGACAGTAGAGTTGGCCTTCCTTAAAGGGCGCATGACGGACACGAATTAGAAAACGGGGCTCGGCCTGAGGAGGGGGGCTAGGAGAAGCGGCTCTGGAAGCTCATGACCTCAGAAAGAGGACAATAGGGTGAACACACTCCTGTACGCGATTCTGGAATGCCAAGGCTCAGGGCATCGCCGAAAGCTGACATTCTGCGCCCTTGCCGCGCAAGGCGCTCGCTGGAAGATGCTGGAGTTCCTAGACCGTGAAAGCAGGTGCTCCTGCTTCCGTAACATGCCGTCCGTAAGAACCGTGGTCCAGATAGGAATAGAGTTCAGAAACAAAGGACCGTGCACTTGTTCTTCCCACTTCCACCTGGCCTCCAGCCGCTCACTCACCTTCCTCACGCCGCCCTGTGGAAAGCCAGCTGCTCCACGAGGTCGCTCATCCCTGCGCAGTCAGGATGGTGCCCCCCGGCGGCGGCCACTTGGCTCAGTGTGAGGCGCCAGCGACTCTGGATCTCACCGTCTGAGTTCCAGCCCCACGTCGGGGGTAGAAATTACTTTAATAAAATAAAATAAAATATGGCTGCTCTGGAACTTATCACTGTCTCCGTCCCCTTCGAGGTGTCGACTAGGAGGGTCCTGAACTCACCTCTCCCCTCAGACACGCCAAACCTACAGCTGCCTAGAGAGCAATGTCCTCAGAAAAATAACCCAGCGACTAGCTGAGTGAGGCAGGTGGCCGCTGAAAAGTGCCCAGATCTTCTCTGAAAGAGGTGTCTCTGCCTATCTTCAAGCATGGGTCTGAGGGACAGGCACCTAATTTAACACACAGCTAGGGACCTACTAAAGCGCTCTCCAAAGATGGCAAGCGAGTGCCGTCTTTGCCCCTCTCGCTCTGCCTGGGGCCAGCTCTGGAGCCCGCTTTTTGCCACTGCGGCCCAGAGGACAGTTCTAGACCCCCTGGCTCTGGTGGCCAGTGGGACTTACGCTGGGTCGACACCTATTTGTAAACTATAAATGCTGCTGGCTGAGTGTCTGGCTTCCAATCAGCGTGAATCCAGGTGCTGACAGAGATCCCCCCGCTTGGGACACTGCGGGGTCTTGGCGCACCCTCCACTACTGGGAGCCACTGGAAGTGAAGTCGGCTGCGTGGACAATCGCAAAAGCCTGTGAGTCAACCAAGGGCCAGCGCAGGGGCGCATGACGAGGTTCATCTCCTCCAGGAGGCCACTCTCTCAAGACTGAGTCAAGCAAAATGAAGAAACAGAGAAATGTGTTCCAAACAGGAGTACAAGACACGACCTCGGAAAAAGACCCTAATGAAATGATCACTGTCTGTCCTCTTCTTTGTTCCATTCTCCACAGTTTTCATGCCCCCTCGGTACACTCACTATGTGTTCATTCATTTACTTGTCTAGGTGGGAGCCATATCCCCATATTATAAACGCCTTGAGGGCCGGGACTTATAGTCTGTTTTTTCACCCAGTGCCCAGAAGAGTACTTGAGAATAGTAAGCACCTAATAAATATTTACTGAATGAAGGAATTGAAGAATAATTCAGATATATAAATACATAATAAATCCCTTACAAGAAATTAAAGAAGGCTGATGATGTTAAGATAGCTCCTTTATTCTTGGAGGTTGACACCATGAAAAACAGACATAATTCCACCAAATGGGTCCACAGTTGTGGGTGGCCCATTTCACTCATGTAGGCCTCACCTCCAGCAGCACCAAGGAGTTCACTGGAGCAGTGCTGCCCCCACCTGGTATTTTCTGACAGCACAAATGGAGGGGAAAGGGCATCCCGCGTTCCTTCACTCAAACAGGGTTTCTGGAGTGCTGTGTTCTAGGTTCTGCCTGACACGGTTTTCTTTCTTTCTTTCTTTCTTTTTTTCTTTTAAAGATTTTATTTATTTATTTGAGAGAGAGAGAGAGCACAAGCAGGAGGACAGGCAGAGAGATAAACAGACTCCCCACTGAGCAACACCATCCCAGGCCCCTGGGATCATGACCTGAGCCAAAGGCAGATGCGTAATTACACAAAGGAGCCCCCCAAGCCTCCCTGCTGATACTCTTCTAGAGACATGGTAGCAAACAAGTCAGATCCAGTCCCTGTCCTCCCGGTGTTTTTAGTCACAGAAACGAGGAGGCAGCCTTGGAGAGGAGGCTTATAAGAAAAGAATGTGTGGAGAATCTGGGAAGGAGAATTGAGAAAAAGAGAACTAACTGGCCCAGAAAGGGTAAAGACTCAAAGAGCTCTCCCCCCTAACAGAAGTTAAATAATCTTCTCTGTTTCTTCTTTTCTCTCTCTCTCACCTTTTTCTTAACTGTAGTAAATATCCAGAGCATAAAATTGACTATTTTAATCCTTTTTAGGTGTTCAGGTCAATGGCATTAGGTCCGTTCACACTGTTGTGCCACCGTCACCACCATCCATCTCCAGAACTTTTTTTATCTTCTCAAATGTAACTCACTACTCGTCAAACAACTCTCCATTTCTCCCTCCCTCTGCCACTGGCCAATGTACTTTCCATCTCTGTGAATTTGCCTGCTCGAGGTACTTCGTATGAGAGGAAGCACTATGTGTCCTTTTGTGACTGGCTTATTTCACTTAGCACAATGCCCACGAGGTTCATCCATACCACAGCTTATATCAGAAGTTCATCACTTTTGCAGGCCGAATTATATTCAATTGTATGTATTTACCACATTTCGTTTATCTGCTCTTCCGTCGATGGACACCTGGATTGCTTCCTCCTTTTGGCGACTGTGACTAATGCTGCTGGGAACCTGGGTGTACAGGTGTCTTTCACTCCCTTGGTATTTACGCTGTTCCTTGTTTTTAAGGCATACAATATAGGTTCACGTTCAATACTTGTGATGAGTTCTATTGGCAGATATAGATCAGTGAAACATTGAACTTAGGGTTAATCCTTCCCATTCATGTGGCAATGATGTTTCACTCACGTAGCACATTCACGTTGAGGGCATCAAAGGATGAAGTCCAGAGCCTCGGAAATTTAATGTAATGAAGGACCACTGCAGGTTGCAGGAGACTCTTTTTCGCCTGGTGACCTAGGGATTAAGAATTTTGCTATATACTTATGGTGCTGCCATCTCAGTAAAGTTGGCGAGGTCACTGTACCAGGGCGGAAGAAAGGGATCATTCCTGAAAGTCCTAGCCCAGAGGTGACACAGTCCATTGGCCAGAACTAGTCACGTGGCCCACCCTAACTGCAAACTGGTCTAAGAAACATAAAGGAACTGATGAAATAATCGGTAAGTACTGACCTCAAGTAGGTGGGCTTGGCTCATCCTCACTACATCCTAGAGCCCCATTCAAAGAGAAAATGAACAGGAAGAGCCTTTTTCAGTATGCTTCTGTGGCATAGAACTTCCAGGTACTCCAGCCTAAAACCAGAGCATCTATAGAATTTCCACAATCTCCTCTAACACCACTAAAATGAACCCTAATCATATAAAATGACTTTAACGGATGTGTTCACCAGAGTGGTATTTTGAAAAGATCCCAAGTAAAGATGGCAAATAACCAACTCCAGCCACTTGGTGGGCAAGTGTAATACTATACGTAGGAGTCTGAGGCCATTGGCAGTAGAAGGGAGAGCCAGGCCCAATGGCAATGTCTGCCATGGGCACTAGAAGGGAGAGTAGAACCATGCATGCCAGCAGCGATATATCCCTGCCCTAATTCCTGGGTCACTGTTGCACTGGCCCCCCAATTACAACCCCAAATGATCATATTTGGGGGACAAAGGTTACATTTAGATGATGTAAAGTTTATCTTAAGATTAACAAAACCAGGGGGGTGGGAGGATGGGTTAGCCTGGTGATGGGTATTGAGGAGGGCATGTTCTGCATGGAGCACTGGGTGTTATGCACAAACAATGAATCATGGAACACTATATCTAAAACTAATGATGTAATGTATGGGGATTAACATAACAATAAAAAAAATTAAAAAAAAAAAAAAAGATTAACAAAACCAGAGGCGCCTGGGTGGCTCAGTCGTTAGGTGCCTGCCTTCGGCTCAGGTCATGATCCCAGGGTCCTGGGATCGAGCCCTGCATCGGGCTCCCTGCTCAGCGGGAAGCCTGCTTCTCCCTCTTCCACTCCCCATGCTTGTGTTCCCTCTCTCAATGTGTCTCTCTCTGTCAAATAAATAAAAAATCTTAAAAAAAAAAAAAAAGATTAACAAAACCAATAAGAATAAAGGGGATGGGGAATCCAGTTGAGCTCTTAACAGTCCTGTAATTTTTTTTTTTTTTTTAAAGATTTTGTTTATTTGACAGAGAGAGACACAGTGAGAGAGGGAACACAAGCAGGGGGAGTGGGAGAGGGAGAAGCAGGCTTCCCGCTGAGCAGGGAGCCCGATGCGGGGCTCGATCCCAGGACCCTGGGATCATGACCTGAGCCGAAGGCAGACGCTTAACGACTGAGCCACCCAGGTGCCCCAACAGTCCTGTAATTCTTTTCTGAATTTTAAAAACTTCTATTTGGAAAAATGAATGAAGAGGCTGAGAAGGGAATGGTAGCTAGAAGATGGTGAAAGAAATCTCATCCTCAGAGCCACATTAGTTACATGACAATGTATGCATGGTACCAGTGACCATCTTGGTATAAATTATACAGTAGACTGATTCAGACATGAGTGGATATGTATCAGAAAAAAATAATTGGGCCCTGTTGAGAAACAAAATATATTTCCCAAGCCTCAATCCCTTCCTTACTTCACTTTCCTATAACTAATTATGAATTCAAGGAGTTATGTTTCATTAATAATTATAACATTTTCCAAACTATTATATGCTTGGTCCACAGACCGCCTTTGACCTGCTTATCCTGGTCTACAGCATAGGGAGATTCTTTTTCTTTAAAGATTTCTTTTTTTGGGCGCCTGGGTGGCTCAGTTGGTTAAGCGACTGCCTTCGGCTCAGGTCATGATCCTGGAGTCCTAGGATCGAGTCCCGCATCGGGCTCCCTGCTCAGCGGGGAGTCTGCTTCTCCCTCTGGCCCTCCCCTCTCATGTGCTCTCTCTCTCTCTCTCTCAAATAAATAAATAAAATCTTAAAAAAAAAAATTAAAAAAAAAAGATTTCTTTTTTTAATTGGGATGAGGGCAAAAGGGATTTAAGATAGATAGGTGGTGAATCATAGCTTTCATTCTTGGGGAAAAGCCATGGCTTCTAGAAATGTCCACCACCCATTCCTAATGATAGTCATGCAACAAATTTTCCTTGAGTACCTGTCAAGCTGATAGAACACATTCAGCGACCAAAATAAATATCCCTATTCTCCTGGAGCTTCCATTCTGGAAGAAATTCTGAAGTATTGTTTCAGAGGCCCTTTGATTGTTTGACCTACTTCTGTTTCGCAGAAAATGTTGCCTTAGTGCTGAAGATTTCAAAAGAGTTTTAAAATTTTTTCTGGCACTTACTTAGAAATCATCACTAGCAGTCCATCTGTGCTTCCACTCGTGGTATTAAAAGCATTGTATTCATACCAGAAATATGGAGTGAGAGAGTTTTCCATGGTAAGGAATTACACTAACAAGTATGAGGGGATATAAACATACGGGAGACATAGCTGCAAACTTACCCTTTAGTGGTTACCCCCACACCATGGTTTCAAAGGAAAATACTGTCATCTCTATGTTACGAGGGCTGGATGACACCATACTGTCTCTGGCACCTCCACTAAATTGCATAGCGTGTGCTTGTGATTCAGATGTGTGCACCATGGGGACCAAAATTGGAATCAAAGAGCAAATGGCAGTCTTGGTGGCAGTTTGGATGGAAGATCGTCTAAGTCTAGTCCTGAGAATCAAGGTACTAGAAGAATGAAGACCCACCCAAGGCCACCACAAATCCAGAGGCAGAAATGAAATGCATACTGCCTGTCATCTGATCATCAGAGACCAAATATTAATCTCTCTCTTTAGATCTACCATTGAGAACTATGCTCTACAACAGAAGGCAATCTTGAAGGAGGTGACAGGGTTATCTTGATTTACATGCAGTGCAATCAGCCAGAGCTAAAGAGAGTGGTCACGTTTTTGCAGGAAGTGACAGTTTGTGCTGGAGGTGAAAGCAGGAGAGCATGAAGTCAGACACCTTGGTTAACTGAAAATGCTTGGCCACATTTTGAGTTCCAAACCACATTCTGTAACTTCTTGTTTTCGGTTATGTGGCATAATCTTCGATTTTCTATTTTTTAAGTTTTAATTTTAATTCCAGTTTGTTAACATACAGTGTTATATTAGTTTCAGGTGTACAATGTAGTAATTCAGCACTTCCATACATCACCCAGTGCTCATCACAAATACATTCCTTATCCCCACCACCTATTTCACCCATCCCCCTGCCCACCTCCCCTCTGGTAACCATCAGTTTGTTCTCTATAATTAAGAGTCTGTTTCTTGGTCTCTTTCTCTCTCTTTTTTTCCTTTTGCTTGTTTTGTTTCTTAAATTCCACATGAGTGAAATTATATGGTATTTGTCTTTCTCTGACTGACTTATTTCACTTAGCATTGTACTCTCTAGCTCCATCCACGTTGTTGCAAATGGCAAGATTTCATTCTTTTTTATGGCTGAATAATATTCCATTGTATATATACACCACATCTTCATTATCCATTCGTCAATCAATGGACACTTGGGCTGCTTCTGTATCTTGGCTATTGTAAATAATGCTGCTGTAAACATCGAGGTGCATGTATCCCTTTGAATTAGGGTTCTTGTATTCTTTGGATAAATACCCAGTCGTGTGATTCCTGGATCATTAAGACAGTTCTATTTTCAACTTTTTGAAGAAACTCCATGCTGTTTTCCACAGTGGCTGCACTAGTTTGATTCCCACCAACAGTGCACAAGGGTTCCTTTTTCTCCACATCTCAATTTTCTATTTTTAATTTTAGCAAAAATGAGTTAAGAAAACATCTACGAACTTCTGAGATTTTTCTAGACCTCAAAGGGCCTTTAAGAATAATATCTTGATGAGTTAGGAATAAATGATTCAGAAACATGGATATAATGTACTTTTTTTTAAGAATTTTATTTGAGAGAGAGAGAGAGCACTCAAGCATGAGCAAGGGGGCAGGGGGGCATGGAGGGGAGGGGCAGAGGGAGAGGGAAAAGCAGACTCCCCACTGAGCAGGGAGCCTGACACCTGGCACAGGGCTCTATCCCAGGACCCTGGGATCATGACCTGAGCTGGAGGCAGACACTTAACCAACTGAGCCATCCAGGCGCCCCTGAAATTACTTTAATATCACAATTGAACACAAAGTGCATTAAAATACTTGGCTATACTCTGTGCTGTAGGGTAAGCCAAATGTCTGGGAGAAGTATGGCAACATGAACAACACTGGGCCACCTCCCGCACCACCCTGCTTTCCTATGCATCTCTCTTTGTTTATTTTTGCCTTTCATGCCACCTGGAACACATGTAGACTTCAGGTACATTGTAAGGAAGAACAGCCAGTGGCTTGAAGAACCCCCACTTCCATTTCCCTGGAAGAATTGGGATTTCCCCCAAGATGCTATGTTCAGCAAATATGAACAAATACCGCAAATCTGCTGTGTTCTCAGCCCCACTGAGGCAGTGTGTTTTAGTGTTTCATCCAAATCCAGCTTTCTGCTTGTCTGAGAAACAGATCAGGGCAGTTGGTGACAGGAGCAGATCCATCATTTGAGAAGCTCAGAGTAAAATGAACAGGCGGATCCCTTGTTCAATAAGCATGAAGAGTTGCAAGATGGCAAAACAGAGCATTAAGAGAAATACGGGGAGAGTGACCATGAAGCCAGCCCTGTGTGGTAATGCACTGAGACATTTTCTCCCTTAACGTTTCTTATTACAAATAAAAACAAGATGGCAGAATATTCAATGTGAACTCAGATTAAAAATGAAGTATGACATGGGCTTATGATTTAAGGATTTGGATTTCCCAAGCATTGTTAACTAAAAGCAAGTGGTGGGACCAGATATCACCAAAGATTGCAAATGGCATCACAGCAAGAGTGAAAAGAACTGAAGTTGTAGATGAAACCAACTGGGTTCTAATTAGCAAAAAGGAAAGCAGTTCTGGGAGAGGTTATGGTTCTTGAGGACATGTGCTTTTCCTTCAGGGGCTCTGAGGAAAGCCATTGATGCAAAGAAAGGAATTCTCTTTAAAACTGATGGCATCGTTTTATAACAACACCACGGAGGATTTTAAAGGAATGCTGAATAGCTCTGGGATATTTAACATGTGAGCCAGTCTCTGCTTTTGCAATTTTTAATTTTTTTTAATCATATTCCTTATTCAGTGTGGTCTACTAAAGATCTCTACTTCTTCCTTCACCATTTCCAGAGAGGAATAAATACACAAAGTAACAACTTGAGTACAGAGAAGTCACCTTATAACAATCCCTTGTAAGATTAGTCTTCAAGAATCATAGAACCTAAAAGCAGACATTGCCCATAAGCATGTCTTTAAAAATAGTCTGTACATGGCATATGTTAAGATGTTTTCTTAACTCCTTTTTGCTAAAATTCAAAATTATTTTTGAAAAAAAACTTTTTTATCCTGTTGGTAAAAATTTGAGCAATAATGTACAGCACGAAATTTAAGTCCCTTGGTTATTTCAATCTCTCCATTTATTAGGAGTCTGTTATATCTTCTTTTTCTATAAGATTGGTCATATCATAAAGAGCATTTTAAAAGTTCAGTAGTTTTCAGCTTCTCATTAGTCTTTTTTGTTTGTTTGCCTGTGGTGTCTATTAAGACTAGTGCTCTTAGAAGAAAAAAGAGACAAAAACAGAATCTGTTTTACATTCTTTACACACAGCTCTCTCTCATTTTTAAAAGAGAGCTGATTCTTTTTTTTTTTTTTTTAGCTAAACAGCATGAGGTCAGTTTCTAAGAATTCCATTGTACCATGTGTTTTATCTTATTTGTGAAGATGGATGAGTCTGTTTTTATGCGTATATCAAAAAAATGTCAAAAAATAGGTAACCAGTGCTTCATCTGTTGCAGATAGTAAATGCTAAATCAATAAACAAACTAGAAAAATTAAATATGCCAAAGACGAGGCTTTAGATAAAATATTGATTTAATTCCATTCAACAAACATTTCTTAATCTACAAGTTACCTCTACCAAGGACTAGAGATCCAAAGATGAATTGGACTCAACCCTGGCCTTGTACTACTTTGCTATAAGTAATTAGAGGCATGAAATAGCCAAACACTGCAGGCTGAATGAAGTACTAGCAAGAAAGAAGTCTGTGCTTCCACAGTGGACCCAATGACTTAATAAGCCTTTCATTTCAAATCTATGCCATTTCATAAATAGCAGAGCAGTGTATGACAATACAGTGACTTTATTCCCTTCATAGACTCCACTAGGGGACACTTCCTAGCAGACTGGGAAGTATTTCAAACAACATAATCTACACTTGTCAGATGGACTGAGCAAAGGCCATCTGAGGACACATCTATTTTCCTTGACTTTCTTCTCCAGGCATTTTTTGATTCCTTGCAAATTTTCAAGATCTGGTAGCTGGTGGCTGATCTCAGAGCAACAACAATGAATTAGGCCAAGTCTGGCCGCAAGCACCACGGGGACATCCTACTTTGACTGAAACCATTGCATTAAGCCATCTAAGCCAGACGTGGTAGAGCCAGGTCAGGGAAATCGAAGACATCAAGGATTTCCTGCAAAGAAAAAATTAAGTTGGAAGTAAATGTTCTGTCTGAGCTAATCTTCATCGCTTTATATTTTAATAAAGTTGGGGGACGTAAATGGAGCCTTTCTTTATCACCACAATCTACGGCATTTGGAGGTATGTTGGCAAAGTTGGAGGGCGGGGGAGGGGAGGAGGGGCGTGGATGGGGAGTGGGGCTTGAGGCTGTGTGTAGGTGGTGTGTGACTGGGGGTGGGCACCTGCAACTTTGGGAAAGGAAGGACAACAGTGAGGCTGAGAGAGACCAGTGAGGTGTGGACCGGGAGAAGCAAGGGGAAAAGACGGGCAGGTGGAAAGGCAGTGAGTGTGCAGACTGTTTAGTTGTATTCCTTCCTGCTCACTGCCTCTGCTGCATCCTGCCTTTGGCCTTGCTCACTTGCATGCCCAGCAGAGCCGCCCCAGGGTAGACACTGGTCTGGACAGGATTAAATAGCGTGAATGGAGCAGAAAGCATATGACTTGCTATCCTAGTCAGCTTAGACTGTCATGACAAATCCCACAGACGGGGTGGCTTAAACAATAGACATCTATTTCTCACAGTTCTGGAGGCTGGAAAGTCCAAGATCAAGGTGCCAGCAGATTCAACTCACGGGGAGGGCTCTTGTGTGGGCTTGTAGACAGCCACTTTCTCATTGTGTCCTCACATGGCCCTTTCTCAATGCTAACCCAGCATGGGTTTCCATCCTCATGACCTCATCTAACCCTAATCACCACCCAAAGGCCCCACCTCCAAATACCATCACACTGGGGATTAGGGCTTCAATATATGAGTTTGGGAGGGGCACAAACATTCAGCCCGTAATGCTTGGCATCTTCCTACCACTGTATTTCTCCATCATCCTCAGACTCCTGGAGCTTTCTGATTAGACTTACCTGGAAGCATAATAGCAACCTTACCCTTCCATAAAGTACTAGTGTTCCCCTGACCATTTGTAGGACACTTTCAGTGATCAGGAGAAACCAACTAGAGCCAGCTTAATTTAAAAAATCTTACAATTGGGGCGCCTGGGTGGCTCAGTCGTTAAGCGTCTGCCTTCGGCTCAGGTCATGATCCCAGGGTCCTGGGATCGAGCCCCGCATGGGCTCCCTGGTCCACCGGGAAGCCTGCTTCTCCCTCTCCCACTCCCCCTGCTTGTGCTCTCTCTCTCACTGTGTCTCTCTCTGTCAAATAAATAAATAAAATCTTTAAAAAAATAAAATAAAATTAAAAAATAAAAAATCTTACAATTTTGTCAATTATACCTTGATAAAGCTAAAAAAATTATTGACAACTATTAAAATAAATACATAAAAGCATCCTCATTTTTTTTGTTTTTTCCTTGCAGAAATTATTTTGTTATCTTAGTTAGATCCTCACAATCAAAGTTGTCTTTTCACTGTCTGTATTTGGTTAACGTGAAATTAAATTGTAGTTATAAGCAACAGTTTGTCGCCTAGGGAACAATAATTTTATACTTGCTTTAACAGAAACAAAAGAATATTTATCTTAAAATGCAAGATTGTTATATAGCCTTTCACCGTGCACTTACATTATAAAAAAATTTAATTTCAAAAGTGAAAATTACTTGTGCTGTTTGAGCTTTAAGGATTGGAAAGTTTAAGTGCAATATCATCTCCTTAAAGAAAAAGCAAATTGAACCAGGATACATTTCCCCTGCAAGAGAGAATTTAGATTTACAATTAACATGAAAATCATGTATCAGTCTTCTGCAGGAGATTCTTCAGCATACCTGACTCAAAATCCCAGCAGGCTGAATCTAAAACTCAACCTCATACCATTAAAAAAAAAAAAAAAAAACTCAAAATGAATCAAAGACCACAATGTAAGTGCTCAAAGTATAGAACTTCCTGAAGAAAACGTAGGAAAAAACTATTTGTGAAATTGGGTTCAAAAAAAAAAAGATCTCTCAGGTAGGACAGAAACATAAACTATCAAAGAACAACTTTAAGTAGGCTCCACTCCCAACATGGAGCTCAAACTCATGACCCTGAGATCAAGAGTCACACGCTTTACCAACTAAGCCAGCCAGGTGCCCAGACAAATCAAAATTAAAATTTTTGCTCTTTGAAAGACACTGTTAGAAAATAAGAAGGCAAGTCACATCCAGAGATAAAATATATGCCAAACATATATCTGATAAAGGACTTTCAATGGAATATATAATGAACTTTTATAATACAACAAGAAAATCAACTAATAAAAAACAATATAGGGAAATGATTTGAACAAATATTTCACAGCCTTAAGAATGGCAAACAGCTCATGAAAAAAAAAATGTTCAACATCCCTAGTCATTGAGGAAATGCCAATTAAAACACAAGAAGATATCACAACATGCCATTAGAATGGCAAAAATTTAAGACTGACAATATTGTTATTGGTGAGGATGCAGAGAAACTGGAACACTCATTCTTTGCTGGTGAGAATTCACATTACACAACCACTTTGGAAAATACATGGACAAGTTTTAATCAAGTTAAATATACACCTGTCATACCACCTAGAAAACCTCCTTCTAGCTATTTACCTAAAACAATGACAATATATTCCACACAGAGTCTTGTACATAATATTGATAGCTATCTCATTCACAGTAGCACCACCCACCCCCAGACTGGAGACAACCCAGACATCCACCAGTGTGTTAAGGAACAAACAAATAGTGATGTATCCATACAATGAAATCTTGCTCAGCAAAGAAAAGGAATGCACTACTGATCCATATGATAACACGGGGGAATCTTGAGAGCATCATGCAAAGTACAAATAACTCAGACACTCTAGACTGTAATATTATTCCATTTCTATTTAGTTCTAGAAAAAAAAATAGAGACAGAGAGCAAATCAGCTATTGCCAGAGGCTAGGGAACAGGGGAGGGATTGAGTACAAAGAACCATGGAGGAATTTTTGGGGTGATAGAAACATCTTGTATCTTGATTGTGGTGATAGTTAATGATTCTATACATTAGTCAAGACTCATCTAACTGTACACTTAAAATGGGTGAATTTTATTATAAGTAAATTATAGTTCAATAAAGCTGATTGCACACATACACACAAACAAAGTAAAAGCATACACATTATGTTGTTTAGGAAGATTGCCTATGGGAAAGGGAGGCTAATGGGAGTGGAAAGTGGAAGTAAAAAAGGGGGGAGAAAAAGAGGAAGACAAGGAGGGAGGAAGAGAGAGGTAGACAAGAGAGGAGCTTGGATGAGCCAATAATAATCATGTGCCATGAACTGAGTACATCCTTTGTACTTGAGTAGGAATGGGATATAAACCAACGGAATATAAAAGAAAACCCAGGCATGATATTGCAGATCATAGGGACAAAAATGGGTTATTCAAAAATGGTGGTAGAACACTGTTATCCATTTAGGGAATAACATTTGACCTATTCTTCACAATATACACAAACATTAATCCCACATGAAATAGGGAATTAACTGTAATGAAAACATTTTCATAGCTTTGGGTGGGGAAGGCATTCTGATACGATATACAAAAAGAACAAACCATAAAGTAAACACAATTTTGACATTATAATTAAGATGATCTCTTTATCAAACAACAATCTAAAGATATTAAACATCAAGCCACAAGCCAGAGGATATGCAACACATGTAACTAGCAATCAATTAGTGCCCAGTGTCTCTAAAGAACTGATACAATATTTACAAAGAGACAACTAACAGAAAAATGCACAAAAGATAGGAACATTTTCCCAGAACATTTTCTCACAAATGACCAATGGTTGAGAATGAAAAAATACTCAACTTTAATACTAACGGAGGAAATGTAAATTAAAACAACATGAATATCAATTTTTTACCCCTCAGAGAGGCAAACGTTTTTAAAGATACAAAATATCAAGTGTTGGAGGTTTGCAGAGCAATGGGAACTTTTAAATACTGATAGGGTGTAAATTGTTACATTTTGGAAAGCAATTTCACATTATCTGGTAAAGTTGAAGACGTACAATGCTGCATGAGCCTGCAATTCTACTCTTAGGAAATCTACTCTAGAGAAACTCTTACGCCGGAGCCCAGGGAGCAGGCTCAGGAATATTCATAATAGCATTATCTGTAATGCAAAAAACAAAGAAACTAGAATCAGTGTCCTTCCATAAGAAAATGGATAAATATAATGGTGGCCCCTTCGTTCTATGGAATATGGATCAGTTAAAATTAACTAATTACAATTACATACACGAATAGATTTTTTTAAAGGAATTCAACTATGCAACATGAAATGCAAAAAAGTCACAGAAGAATAAAAGCAGTAGGATACTATTCATATAATGGTCAAAAAGACAAAAACAAAGCCATCTAGTCTAAGGATTCATACTTAGGTAATAAAACTATAATAAAAGGCAAGGGCATGATGAACACAAACATTAAAACAGTGTTTCTTGCTGGGGGCTAATGGAGAGGAATGTGGTCATATAGTTCTCATAATATTCTTAAGCTAGGTGATTAGTATATGGTTATTAATCATCCTTCATATTTTAAACATAGATACATAAAATCTCTTTTTATGTCTAAACTATATCATACTAATTTTTAAATTAGTAAACAAAAATGTTTTTTAAATGAAGGAGGAAATAAATAGCTTTGGAACTTAGATGCATCAGAAAAGTTTTGCTTCTGTACAAAGTACACCTTCAGAATATTTTGCTACAAAGTGCTCTGGGGTTGGGGCTTTTTCTGTAGATTACCTTTAATTTCTCATGGTCTCAACCTTTGCTTCAGGGCTACTGGTTGCAGTCAGGAGAAAAGCCCAGTATTTCCCCTTGTTGACATATTCTTTTAATCAAAATATATATTTTACATCTCCTTATAAGAGCAGACACTGTTGGGGTGTCCCTTTGGGTTGGAAAAGCAGTTTATGTGTCAATGGTAAACAGATTTGTCCGCCATTCCGACAGCAGGGTGTCAGGGCGCCCGTGTGGAAAAGGAAGAGGGGAAAGGGGAGATGGCTGCAATATTTATTTGATGATCCTGTTTAATTATTGATATGTTGAAGGCCCAAATGTATACAGACTTCTTTTTCAATAATGAGGGCTACAGGAAAAAATATGTCCTGCTAGCCTACTCTAGTCATTTCACAGAAACCATCCATTTAGACCTGCTCTGCACTCTTTCTTCCAGAAACAGCAACCACTGTTTTGTCCACTGTTGCTACAACCATGAGAAAAAGGAAATGTATACCTATTGACATATTGTATATAAATTATTTTGAATATATAAAGGGATAGCTATGTAAGCTATTACCAATTGTTAACTATCCTTAGGAAAATAAATGAGGCGGAACCAAGGCAAGTAAGTTGCCATAGGTTAGACGTTGCCTCGGGCTTAGAAAGTCTCCTCCCAAATCTGAAGCTGAGTAAGTAATCTTTCAAAAGAAAATAAAACAAACCCCAGAACTCTTTGTGCAATGCAGTCTGGCAAACTGTTAATAAATCCAATAGAAGTTGAGTGACACTGGCTGGAGCATGGACGATTTGGGGACACTTAGCTCAGCCCCTGCCCTGACAGGGGGACTGATCATCTCGCCTAAAGCCCTGGCAGCCTGGAGATCCTGACCATGCATGTTGCTGACGGTGAGGGGGGGCCTGTGTCGGGGGATTTCCTCGCCGTCAGATCCCAAATGTTACGATGTTTTGCTGTTCCCAAACATGCAGTCCTTTTCTCCAAGGCTGAGTGGCTGAGTCAGGGTCCTGATCACCGAGAACAGTGCCAAGCACACAGTAGGCATGCAGTGATCATCTCTCACAAATAACTAAGCAAACGAACGAGTACCGAAGGAGCAGTGGGACCTAATCCGCTCCCCAGCGTGGCACCCAGACCCTCTCAGAGCCAATCTGCAGTGTTAAAAATGGATCAGAGCAGGACTCCCTCTATGTCCTTTCACACTGTGGTGTCAACGCAGGTGTGCTCTCATTTGAGGATGCTTTCCTTTGAGGATGCTGAATGTGTTCATTTTCTCGGGTTACCTTAGGGCCAGCCACTTTCTCCTGTGTAGTCAGCTTTGAGTGATGGTCCCAAGAGCCTCGGGAAGGAAGGGGGGAGACCGATGCCACTGGCCCACGACCCCCGTTGGCTTGCTGGGGATGAGTGCAGGTCCTCCTGCTCTACAAATGGAAAAGGTCAGCAAGGCTGGGCATGGGGACAGGGATGTGTGGCGGGAGCTGGCTTTAAAGCCACAGTTACTGACAAAGAACTCTAGTCACGACCTGGGTGGGAGAGGGAACTGTGGAGGAAGCAGTGCCGGAGGGGGAGAGAGGTTCAGGAGGATGAGACAAGAGGGACGATGAAAGGGAGGGGAGGGCGTCCGTCTCCTTTTGATCATGCTGGGGACACCATCTGGGCAGGGGTTCAAACGCAGAGATAGGAAAGGATGTTGACATCTTTTAAGTTAGTTCCGGCCCCGGAAGCTGCCTCACTGCAGAAATTCATGTCTCTCTGCTGCCTTTAAATTCACTACTTGTGCTGGTTGCCTTCCCCCACCTTGAATCGTTATTAACACTCTACCTCCAGTAACATACATGCGCGCACACACACACGTAAGCGCACACACACACCCATGCACACACATTCACACATACACACACACAAAGAGACATAATGCAAACACACATAAACATACATACACACATAACACACACAAATATACATGCATGCACACATGCACAGAGAGAAACACATATACACACATAAATGCATGTACACACAAACATGTACACACATACACATAAATACACATATACAAATGTACAAATACACATGCATAAACACACAAGCACATGCATGGACACACGTGTACCCACACACAACGACACATAAATATGCACATACACACATGCTGCAATATTTAATGCTCAATCTCACTTCATTCCAGTAAAGGAAAAAGAAAAGAAAGCCAAATGCAGAGGAGTTTCTGGATCTGATATCCCAACCACATGAATAGACATGGGTCCCTTTGATTCAGCCGAGACCTCCCTGGAAGAACTGTGTGGGAAATCTTTTTCAGGAAGGAACAACTCTCCAAGTGGAGCCGTCTACCTGCCTGGCTCGACCAGGGGAGTCTCCCCCTCAGACTAGGAGGGTCCAGGCCCCCCAGCATAACAATCACAAAGGGGCTCCTTAGAGTCACACGCCCAGGGCTTGTCACATTTGCTTCCTTGCACCCTTCTTCCAGGTTGAGAGAGGTCGGCTGACAGATCTCCGGGTCAGCTCAGCATTTTGGTTTATAGTCAGTTCTGGTTTTTCCTAGGAGTTATGTTCTATAAAGTCGCCTGACCTCTGAATTAGTGAATACTAATTCATTGCTTCTAGGAGAAGTATGTGTGTGTGTGTATACACATACGTCACGCAGTTTATAATCTTACATCCTAGAAAAAATTCATCTGGTAGATTCTACTGTCTCAGCTTTACAAAAGAGAAAATGAAGTTCAGAGTGTTAACTGAGTTGCCTGAGGCAGCCCCACTAACAGGAACCAGAGTTGGGATTCAAATCCTATTGACTGGCCTCAGGAGCCCTTGGCCCGCCCTGCCCCCCACCATCTGTGTCCATCGTCCGGTCATCTCTGGATGAGGCTGAAACAAGAGCCTTGTGTGACCTGAGCTGGGAACATATGCATAGGGCAATTCAAATATCTCACCACTCCGTGAGTATCTGTGAACAACCAATTGATTTTAGGGTTACAAATACATTTTTAGCGGGGCACCTGGGTGGCTCAGATGGTTAAGCATCTGCCTTCAGCTCAGGTCACGGTCCCAGGGTCCTGGGATCGAGCCCCGCATCGGGCTCTCTGCTCAGCGGGAAGCCTGCTTCTCCCTCTCCCACTCCCCCTGTTTGTGTTCCCTCTCTCGCTGTGTCTCTCTCTGTCAAATAAATAAATAAAATCTTTAAAAAAAATACATTTTTAGCAAGTGGACAAATCTGCAAATACAGAATCCATGAATAATGAGGAAGACTGTACTTGTGTGAAGGGTTTTCACAACTGATATCAACTGAAGAAAGAATTCTGCTGTAAAATTGTTGGAAAACCAGTGATGTACAGCATGCCTCGTTTTATATGAGGAGAGGCAGGACAGATAGGATTCAGTTAAGTGAGCAAATCCAGTCACTGGTACAGCTTTCTGAAGGATTCTACATCCAGCGGGAAAGGGGCTTGCGTGGCAAAGAACGGGAATGTGCATGCCCCCGTGGACCACGGCAGTTCAAAATGGAGACACGGCCCAAGACCCCACAGCCCATTAGTGGCCAAGCTAGGACAGGCAGCCAGGACTTTCGGGCACCAGCCTAGTGTATTTCCCGCTATTCTGAGCTACTTCTATCTCATGAGGCGAAAGAGAAGTGAACTTAAAATCAAGGCACTGAGTACCTCAGATATTAAAGGCTAAAGCGTCAGCCTGGGGCACAGGAGACACTTGACACTGTGGTGAGGACCACAGGTGTCCACGCCAAGTCCTCCAGCTACCGACTCTCCTCGTGCCAGGGAGGGCCTGAGAGGTAACCTGAACAGAACGCGATCGTGTGCAGAGTGAACCACACAGGGATGCAGGCCAACAGCAGGAGCTCCCCTTCTAGTGTCCCTCACTCACAACAGAGATGCTCTTTGGAAGCCTCTGGGAATGGAGCAAGCAGGACAGCTGCTGAAAGCAAGGATCCCGGTGTTCTGTTAAAAAGGGTGCCAGTCACGTGGGCTGTGGCCTCATTCAGATTTAGGAAGTTGAAACAAAGAAGCTGAGGGGCACGTCTAGGAGACAGGCATCGGGAAGGACAGTGCTGAGGTCAGCACTTGCCCAGGGAGGGGCATGGAGTTGCGCCATTTCTGCAAGGGCTTCTTCCTTCTAACAGATAACAGAGTAACTCCTTCCTTTTGGAAATATAGCTGAAGGAGAAAGAGAAGTAAAAGGATTTATGAGCAAAGAAGTGGTCAGCTGGGATTGAGTGGAAGTGTGGGGAAATTAGTGTGTAGCTGACATGTCACCTCAGAGCACAGAGTGGCCCAATGTACTTCAACTAAATGAGGGAAGAGAAAACTCTAGCCATCAGCAAGCCTGGGCCTGGGAGCATGCCCCTGACTAAATCTCCTCCCTTTGGGGATTGAAGTTGTCAACAGCCCTGCTCGGGGTGGGGGGTGGGGGGTAATCTGAGGGGCAGAGGGAGGAAGGGGTTTGCCCACAGAACAATTCTACCTCCACTCCTCGGGCTCCTCTGAGCTCAGGCAGGGATCAAACGTAGCTTGCTTCATGAGCTTTCTGAGCTGGTTCCTTCTCCAAGGGAACTGTGATGAACTGAAGGTTTGTGTCCCCGCAAATTCATATGCTGAAGCTGAGGGGCACGTCTAGGAGACAGGCATCGGGAAGGACAGTGCTGAGGTCAGCACTTGCCCAGGGAGGGGCATGGAGTTGCGCCATTTCTGCAAGGGCTTCTTCCTTCTAACAGATAACAGAGTAACTCCTTCCTTTTGGAAATATAGCTGAAGGAGAAAGAGAAGTAAAAGGATTTATGAGCAAAGAAGTGGTCATATGCTGAAGACCAAACTCCCATGGTGAAGATATTTGGAAATGGGGTCTTCGAGAGAAAATAAGTTTACATGTGGGCATGAGCGTGGGGCCCTCATGATGGGATAAATGCCCTTATAAGAAGAGGATTTCCCTCTCTCTTCACACACAGAGAAGAGGTCATGTGAGCACATAGCAAGATGGCAACCATCTACAAGCCAAGAAGCCGGTCCTCACCAAGTACCAAGTCTGCCCACATATTGATCTTGGATGTCGAGCCTCCAGCACCAGGAAATAACTGTCTGTTGTTTAAGCCTCCCAGTCTGTGGTATTTTGTTATAACAGCCTGAGCTGACTAAGATGGGGATCTCTCTGCCATTTGGAAGCCAAGGATTCTCCCTACAAGGCACAGTCTAAAAGACCCACTCAAAACATATACCCTAAGGTTTTAAATCCACAGGTGTCTAATAAAACACCCCTTTAAGTATTACACCTTCAGTTCTAGCACCACACAGGGCACATGTGGGCACATGACAAATATTTGTTGAACGAACGTAATAAAGAGGCGTTTAATGGCACCAGTTCTAAGACACGATACTTAGGGTATTTATGGTCATTAGCTCCAAAACTAGATCCCAAGTGAGTGTAGAATAATCAAATAATGTGGTCACTGTCAATTTGATAACTACCATTATGACCCCCAAATATGACACCCTGTCAGGATTCTACACACATCCCATATCAATACATGGCAGCTCAGAGAGAAGGAAACCCAGCAGCTCTGCCTCACCTGTGATGGAAAGATAAAGTACCCAAAGGACCCCTGCTATGAAAATTACATTTTAATCTTCATTGCATAATTAATTCAGAGTCAATTATTTCTCTGTCCAGAAGAGTGAGTGCATTCTTTGAAACCCTACGGTGGAAAAGCATTCATGACATGCCCTTTTATTTCTAACAAAATAAAATTTGCACATGCTCTTTCCTTGGGAGCATATCATTTAAACGAGAATAAGCTACCTTGAAAAAAAATTAAAAAGGAAATGAAAGAAAGAAAATTAATGAGACATTCAGAAAAAAAAAAAACAAAAAAAAACATCACCAGAAACTTTCCCAATCCAGGTCAGAACGATCCTATCCCTGGGAACTACTCTCAAAGTATCATCATTGTATCATCCTTGTATCTCCCTCACCTGTCACTATTGAAAACTTAGAAGACTTAATAAAAATCACTCATCAGATGCTCGTAGCAATCACCACGAATTGCCATCCACGTCTGTGAGTCTCAGACGGGAGACGAGCCAGTATGGACACAGAAGCCACGTCGGTTTATTCCTGGCCCGGGTCTCTTAAAGGAAGGTACTATTTCCTTTATGTGATGATGGTCAGCTGCCTTCAGTGCCGTATTTATTCCATCTGCAGCACCCGGCTAGGAAAGAGAACTGCCTACAGAATATATTTCCTTCCAATTCCCATGTCCAAAATGTTAAAAGAAAATGGCTGGCTTTGTGGGTGTGAACACTGGCCCAACGTGAAAAACGACTATGTAATTGTTGAAATTTGGCTTTTGCAAAACTACCCCACTAAGGCAAAACTACATCTTGACTCCACATTGCCAGGGAAGACAAAGAGTAAGAAGCAGCAAATGATTATCCTCATAGCAACAAGGAACCATAATACTACGCTCCATGTGGTTATACTCATTCATACTTTCCAGACTGTTTTCCCTTTCCACCTCCACCACCCGGCCCCAGCGAGCACACCCTCCCCTGGGCTGTCACAGTAGGCTCTCACTGACCACCCCACTTCCCAGCAGGGTCCAAATTAGGTGCGGCCGGTGTTCCCCTGCCAAGTGCAAAGGTGCAAAATATACTGAAAAATGCAGGAATCGGGATAAATTCTCGTTCAGTTTTTAAAAATCTAATTTAATGCAAATGTATTTGTGATGAACAAAATACCAAAATTATAAATAAAGACATGATGCAACAGTGCCATACGAAAGTCACACTGGAGCCTGGGGTGGAAGGAAAAATGTGCACCTCTAGCCACAGGTTTTTAGGGAACGTGTTAATAGTAATGTTTCTCAGAACTTTAAAGTAGTTGAGAATACTGAAAAATTGAAAAGTAGATGAATTAAAACTTACAATGTTATTTTAAGTATTTTACTTATACCCCAAACAGAATTTATTATAATTTTTAAAAATATTTTATTTATTTATTTGACAGAGAGAGAGAGTGAGAGAGAACAAACAGGGAGAGCGGCAGAGGGAGAGGGAGAAGCAGACTCCCCGCTAAGCAGAGAGCCGGATGTGGGGTTTGATCCCAGGACCCCGAGATCATGACCTGGGCCAAAGGCAGACACTTAACCGACTAAGTCACACAGGTGCCCCAAGAATTTATTATAATTAAAAAAATAATAATTTATTATGATTTTGCTTTCCTGGATATAATGGAAGGAATCAGTAGTATTTTCAAAATCTACTTCTTTGTCCATCTTCTTTTCAGCTGGGAGTTCTAAGTGACAACCAATGGGAGAAAGTAACTTTTAAAGTATGTTCAGTAAATGTTAAATTTTACAAAAGGTATCAATAAATTTTCCCAATATTTCAATCAAAAATAATCACGGGAGTTTTAACATACCTACTTCGCCATTTCTCAGTATTTTTCAACTACTACAATGTCCTGGAAAATTAATTATTTAAAAAAATATAAAAACATATATAACAGAGCAATGTTTTCTCTTTTGCCTCAGGCCTCCGTATGGCTCAGCACGGCACTGTTGGATCCTGTCTTTATTTAAAATTTGGACACATTGCTCATCATGGATTTTTTTTGCATTAATATTGAATTTTGAAACTAGTGCATCAAAATATCATTTATCCTAATGACTGAGCTTTTTTGTGTCTCCTTAAGTTTTACACCTGAGGCAAGTCCCTCACTCACGTCACCCAAATCCCAGCCTTCCCCACCCACTCCATTCCTCGAAGAGCAGAAAGATGGCTTCTCTCAAAATTAAGTAAGATCACAGCACTCCAATGCCTAACACCTCACAATAGGTTCCCATTGTACTTTGAATGAAATTCAGACTCCGTACCTGGGACTACAGGGGCCGGCATAAGTGAGGCTCTGAGTAACCTGGCTCCCATCCCTTTCTCCAACCATACTTCTGTTCTCCCATTGTGTCCAGATACACTCCCACTGCTCTGCATACATCAGGTTCTCTGCCTCAAGACCTGTGCTCATGACTTCCCCTCCCTGGAAGTTTCCCCCCCTTCCTTCACATGGTTACATCCTTCTCATTCTTTTAATCCACATATAAATGTCCCCTCCTCCCAGACGGCTTCCACACCCACCTTGTCTAAAGGAAGCCCACTTTACTAAAGTAAACTCCCCCATATAAGTTCATTTTATGTATCAACTTGGCGAGGCTATGGTGCCCAGTTGTTTGGTCCAACACCAGTCCAGATGTTGCTGTGAAGGTGTTTTTTTAGATAAGATTAACATTAACAATCAATTAACTTTAAGTAAAGCTAATTTCTCTCCATGGTGTGGCAGGCCTCACCCAATCAGTTGAAGGCCTGAAGAGCAAAGACGGATGTTCTCCAGAAAAGAAAGAATTCTGCCTCAAGACTGTAACATAGGAATCCTGCCTGAGTTTCCAGCTTCCTGACCTGCTCTGTGGATTCTGGATTTGCTAGCCTCTATAATCCCATGACCCAATTCCTTAAAATCTCTCTCTCAATAGTATATACATTATACATCCATATCTAACATATATATGGAAGATGTATATGTTCTCTCCCTCTCCCTTTCCTTCATATATTATAACATATATATAAATATATATATAATAACATATATATAAATATATATAACATATATATAAATATATATATGACATATATATAAAATATTCTCTATACATACACATAAAATATTTATATTTATATATTAAATGCATTTATATACATTTTTATGTTTAATATATATTATCTATTTTATATATATATATATATATGTATATATTCTGTTTCTCTGGACAACCCTGACTAATACACCCACCCTCTCATGTTTCTTTGGTTTTTTCCCAGGACTTAGATAGCTCATAAACATGTAATTAAGGTATTTATTGGCTTCAGCTGTGTATTTGTTAGTTTCCTTGATGTTTCCATGTTACCTCTGCCCTGTGGGACTGTAAGCTCCCTTAGAACGGGAACTGTGTCTGTCCTGTCCAGCTCTGAGTTCCCGGCTCCCTGCACAGTGCCTGGCACAGAGGAGCAGGAAGAATGCTGGGACCATGGGCCTGGGCTCCAGAGACAGGCTTCCCCCGTAGGGTGGGGAGGAGAGACAAGTAAGAAAAGGAAGCCCTGTAGCTCCAGGAAATTTATAAAAATAGTGTTCGGGCACAGGGTCCTAGAAAGGGCCAGTTCCTAGAACCCAGAGAATCAAGGAGAGGCAGGATTTGAACAAGAAAAGAATGCAATCATTGGGACTAGCAGGCAAAGTCACTGGATGCTGATTCCCAGAAAGCTGGAGCTCCCAAACTACCAGAACGATCTCCCAACTGGTGTCCCTGCCACTGCTCTTGCCCACTGGTGCCTTCTCCAGCCACCAGCCATGACGAGCTGGTTTAACACACTGCATCCTGTCCTTCCCTTATCTAAGGCCCTCCCCAGGCTTGCCATCTTGCATGGTAAAATTCAGATTCCTTACTGTGGCCCTCAGGGTACTGTGCCATCGGACCCCATAAGCCTGCCTCTCAGCCCACCACTCGCATCCTGCTCCGGCCCCACCAGCTCCCAGCAGAGCCTCTCCTCTCTCCAGACATGGTCCTGCCTCAGGTCCTCACCTAGAACACTCTCCCTGCAGATATGTCCATGGCTGCCTCCCTCCTTCCCCTCGGGTCTCTGCTCCCATGTGGCCTTATCAGAGAGCCCTGCCTGACCTCCCTGTAGAAATGCCAGCCTTCCATGACTCCTCCTCCCATGAGGACTCCGTGTGTCCTAAGAGCACTTCCTATATCCTTCCTATTCACTTGCTGTCAGTCTCTCCCACTAGAATGTACAAGCCGGGAGCATCTTGCCCACTTACGCCCACCCCGGTGTGGAGCACGGGCCTGCCACATGCTAGAGGCTATATGGTTGCACCTGCCTACGGGCAAACCGCAGAAGCTGGGCGCTGGACAGAGATGACAGTCACAACATATCTGTTCCACAGAGATTCCACTCAAGTCAACTAACAATTAGTTAGGGACTAATGGAGAACGAGATGGAGACCAGGACGTGGGCAAGGTTCCTCGGTCTAGAAGCAGAGGAATGAAGAGCACCGTTGGAAAACCTCCGCCATGACCTCTGTTTCCATCCCCCCATGATTAGGACGGGCTCCACCCTACACAGTGCACCCCACACCGCAAACTACCCTCCTGTCAGGCACTTGCCACAGGGCCAGGAACCAAGCCAGGCGGCATGGGAAGGAAAGTTCTGGTTGGAGCAACGTAGCTCCTCAGACATCATCACGCCCGCCTTCCCCCACGGGGCCGAGCCTCTCCAGCCAGCCCTGCATGCTCCCGGCTTCCACTTGGTCCTTTCTAGCTGCATAAATGTTGTTAAAGAGAAGGAAGCAGAGTAAAAAAAAAAAAAAAAAATGCAATTGCTCTAACTTTTACTTTCTTCCTTTCATTCCCATTGACAGCCTGATATTTCATCAAGCATAAGTGAGAGAAGGAGTCAGGTTGTGTACCCTAAGATGGCGGGCAGCTCTGTACTCTGGGGCCCTAGCATTTGTAAAGCTTGGGAAGCCAGTGTGGTTTTCTGGGAAATGTGCTGTGTTTTGCCTGCCCCCCCCCCACCCCCCCCCAGGGATGAAAAGCAACAAAGAGACCTGAGCTGACATCATTCCTTTCTGGAGAGTATGCTTATTTTCTCTGTCCCTCTGAAGGTCAGACTTGGCTGTTGGGCATGGCGGAAAATAAAGCCGTGGTATTTTCAGGATCTGGAACACATCAGAACTGAGATCAACCACGGAGATGGCTGGCTTTGATAACGGGAGCTGTGGCTTTGGCCTCACACTTTCTGTTTTAGCTATCCTGGGTTCTTATCTGGTGCTCTTTCCTAAATAAATATGAGGATGAAAAAGGACCCAAGCCTCACCAGAAATTTCCCCCACCGCTCAAAGCAGATCTGACGAAGACATAAGCATCATGATATTGCCATCAAGAACGGCATTTCACTGGGTTTCATTTTAAGGCAGGAAAAGAAAAGCAACAATAAAACTTGAAATTCAAAAGGAAAGAAGATAAGTTACTTCGGGTAGATAATGAAACGGGTTTTCTGTCTCGGTGCTGGGTCAATGGTGGTGACATCGGCTTGTCACAGTGGCCTCCCGGGGTGCTCTCCTGGGACTCAAAGGAGACAGAGGGACCCATCTGCACCTGGGCCCTGCGAGCTCTCCTCCTGGCCTTGTAGGAGGAAAGGGAAGTGATGAGACAGGGAAGAATTACTGGGCTGGGACCTGGGAGAGGACAGAGGTCCAGGGACATCAGCTGTCATTTAGCACTGATTTCCCCTAGAAGTATTTGCCAATTTCTCCAGCCATTGCTGAAAGACTGAGTACTGCTTCTGACAGAGAAAAAGGTCTAGGATCTAGACTCCAACAATGGGGACGTCCTGGTGAATGGCCTTTCTTCACGGAGGGCTGTAAAGAGCTCCATCCTAGGAGTAGGATAAGGTGGAGATACCTGAGGCCCTTGGAGGCAACTGAATGATAAATCAACCCCTGAAATTGTATCAAGGAAATCTCAGATGGTTCATGCCCTCCAGCCTACTGGCAAAGGAAGATACAATCAATCGCTCTTGAGCTCCTAAGTATTTCTGCAAACAATTTTGTAAATTCACGACCAAAAATAACGCAGCACATGAATTGATAAGGCAACATGAATAAAAATAAGCAGATATAACAAACAAGAGAAGCAGACCTATAGGATTCTAGAAATTATAGTTACTAGACATAGATTTTATAATAACCATCTTCAAGGGAATAAACAAGACTGAGAATTCCAACAGGGAATGTGAAAATATTTGAAAGGGAATTAAAATTATAGAATTAAAAGCTGTAATAACTGAAATTAAAAACTCAAAGAGTGGGATTAACAGATTAGATAAGTGGAGGAAGAATTAACAAATAACATGTAGCTAACAATAAAAGATCCAGAATGAACCACAGAGACAGAAGGATTAAAAAATACAGTAAAAAAAAGGGTAGGAAACATATAGGGTGATGGGTGAAGGTCTAGCAGTGTAACTGGAGTCTCAGAATGAGACTGAAAAAAAGCTGGAGAGAAGAAATATTTGGGTAAAATTGTCTAAAACTAAGAAAAGATATGAAGCTAAAAATTCAAGCCCTACAAATTCCAAATGAGAGGAAGGAAGGGAGGGAGGGAGGGAGGGAGGGAGGAAGGAAGGAAGGAAGGAAGGGAAGAAGGGAGGAAGGGAGGAAGGGAAGAAGGGGGGAAGAGAGGAAGGGGGAAGGGGGGAAGGGAGGAAGGGAGGAAGAGAAGAAGGGAGGAAGAAAAAAGAAAAAAATGCTTATCGGAGTACATATTAGTAAAACTTTTAAAAAATATATAAAAATTAAAATCTTAAAATCAGCCTGAAAAGAAAGACAAATTATCTTTAAAGGAGCAACATTTAGACCGGTATGAAAAAGAAAAGGAAGACAGAAAGCAAATGAATGAGAGAAGTGCCAACTATGCCCACTGGAAGGATCCTTCCAGAAGGTGAGATAAAGACATTTCGTGCAAACAGAAGCAGAGATCCGATCACACACGGTACAAGAAACACTAAGCGAGTTCTCCAGGCAGAAGAAAAGTGATCCCAGATAAAGTTCACTGTTTCCGGAAGAAATGAAGCACACTGAAAAGGGTAAATCAGTGGGGACATATGAGTAACTTTTGATTATTTACGAACCCAAAAAAGTTTTGTGGGATAGAAAATAGAAAATTAAAATAGACAGCAATGATCACCTGTGAGGTGGAAAGTGTTATAAGGACCTTGTCTTATCCAAAGAGAGCTAAAAGCACCAAATATTAATTAACCTCTGAGAAGTCAAGGATTATGCTGTAAAACCTAAGATAACCACCAAAATGATAAGAAAAAGAATGAAACAAACAAAGAATGTCACTGTTCATGCTTTAATAATAGCAGGATGTTTTCTGAGCATCTTCCCTAAGGACTTTTTCTGAAACCCAAGCAAAGGTCAATGTACAAACTTGTTCACTGAAGTGATTATGATAAATGTTGGAATCAAACGTTCAGTGATACAAGAATCTCTGTGATGGACGATGATACAGCCATTTAATGTGATGCCCTCAAATAATATTTAATGGCATTGAGGAGATGCTGTGCACATAAGAAGTGAAAAGAGAAGAAATAAACATTGTCAGTAGAGCATGACTAAATTTAGTTTTTAAAGTACACATACATGCAGAGAAGACACCATAAAAATATAAACAAAGTAGAGCATCCCTGGTGGTGAAATTACAAGAGATTTTTATTTTCTTCTTATTTTTTTAAAAAGATTTTATTTATTTATTTTATTTGAGAGAGAGAGAATCTCAAGCAGACTCAGGGCGGAGCATGAGCCCGATGCGGGGCATGACCTGAGCCGAAATCAAGAGTTGGTTACTTAACCGACTGAGTCACCCAGGCGCACCTACTTTCTTCTTATTTTTTTTGCTGATTTTCTACCATAAGTGTATGTTACTTTTATAAGTATATGTACAGTTTGTTACTGTAAGTTCCTAACAAGTAATAAACTGATAGTTTTCTTTTAAAAATAAAAGGTGTGGGGCACCTGGGTGGCTCAGTCAGTTAAGGGTCTGCCTTCACTGGGGTCATGGCCCGGGGTCCTGGGATCGAGCCCTGTGTCAGGCTCCCTCCTCTGTGGGGAGCCTGCTTCTCCCTCTCCCTCCGCTGCCCCCCTGCTTGTGCTCTCTCTCTCTCTCTCTTTCTCTCTGTGTCAAATAAATAAATAAAATCTTTTTAAAAAAATAAAAATAAAAGGCATTAAGACACGTCTTCCTCTTAGACAAAAGGGAACTCAGTCAGGATGTGTGAAAATAATATAGCTTTCTCATTTCTTTTTTTTTTATCTTTTTGAATAAATTAGGAGTATCCAGTAACAACTATAGCTTTTACCCAAGGAGGTCCATTTATATGTATATTTAATCAATTTTGTACATTCACTCAAAGCCTCAATCACCCTTTATACAATTTTCTTTTTTTTTTTGCTTCTTATACTATAGGTGAACACAGAAAAAATAAAATCGTTATTTATTGGTATATTGGGATTCTGGGTGCTTATTTGTTCAAATCTCTGTTACTGCTATTATAACCTTGTTAAAAAACCTTGAGTGTTTTTTTTTTTTTTTAATCTCAGTTGAGTTTAGCTGGTTCCATGGTAACCTCTGGAAAGGTGAAGTGCAGTCTTCCCCAAGCTACCATCAATCACGCTCACAGGGAGAGATCTTGGAACTGCGAGCATGACTCACTGGGACCAGCCATCTGTGACCTGGACTGGTGTCCTTCATGGCTCGTGAAAACCAACAGTATGACATGAAGTCATTCTGGAAGAAGACAGACAGTGTGTGCTGAAATCCTGGAATGGGGCCCAAACTGTAGAAGGGAACAGGTATCAGTCTGCTTTGGTGCTAATGTGTTCTCCCTTTTCCATCTCTGCTTCAAGTTCATGTCCAGGGCAGGTCACTGACGACTGTTAAGAAAGATGCCCTGGCAGGGCTCAGAATTTTTTTGAACTTCCTGGATTTCCGCCCCCCTCAATTTCCCTATGCATAATTAAAAAAAAAAAAAAAGACCATTATCTGAAGTTAGATATGCAAATAAAATTGATCTAAAAGCGGGCGCCTGGGTGGCTCAGTTGGTTAAGCGACTGCCTTCGGCTCAGGTCATGATCCTGGAGTCCCTGGATCGAGTCCCGCATCGGGCTCCCTGCTCAGCAGGGAGTCTGCTTCTCCCTCTGACCCTCCCCCCTCTCATGTGCTTGCTCTCTCTCATTCTCTCTCTCTCAAATAAATAAATAAAATTGATCTAAAAGCAATAAAAATGAGAATAGGCCAAGAAGGCCTTCTTCTGTCCTCACATTTCCACGTCTTGAACCCGTAATTGCTCACAGTGGCTTTCCTAGGACACAGCACTTCTAACAGAACCAGCAGGAGATCAAAGAGAATGGGTGTTGTCAGCTACCTATCGGACAGACAGAGCAATACAGCCAGGGTCAAGGTCTCACACAAATGATCAAGCACATCCAGGGAGCCAGCCAGGAAACATGCTCCGATACCCCCAATTTTCACACGGCTCATTTCTCCACCTTCCAAGAAAGGATTCATGGGTAACCATGAAAACCTTTGCAAAAGAACTACAAATATTTCATTAAAAAGAAAATGCAATCCAGGTCCCAGCCTGAGCTTCAGCTGGGATTCATGGGTGTTGAACTTGTAAGGCAAACCAGCAGGACAGACTATTTGCACTGGGAACCGAGGTGTTTCCGGGAGAGAGTCCATTCTAGGCAGGGGAGAAGGAGCCAGGCATGGAGAGCAAGGGTTGGAGGACGGGCACACTGCCTCCTACTTGCTTCTGAGGGAGAAAGAAGGCGACATGTAAAACCAGATAGGCTTTTTCATTCATGTATTTGTAAAACTTTACGGTGC